>NC_092588.1:66055000-68704166 GCF_047663525.1 Anas platyrhynchos | reverse complement strand
AGAAGAAGTGGAGCATGGAGGTTACAGGTGGGTAGGAGGAAGAGAGTATAGCAAGCTAATTTTTCTGCAAGCCCTGTTGTGTTACGCAGGAAAAGAAGTTTACAAATTCCTGAGGGGGGAAAAAAAAAAACAACAAAAAAACCTCAGCTATGAATGAGATTAACATAAACCCCAGAAGGAGACAGAAGCTACAGCTCTATTTTATACAGGAATGTACAGCACACAGGTCTGGAAACAATTCTCTGCCTGCTGTTCCTCCTTCCGCTTTGAGGATTTTTTTTTTAATTTTTATTTAAATGCTCTAACTTATTAGGCATTCCCACTTCATCCCAAATCCTAGCAGAATTTACCAATTTCAGCTGAGATCTATATAACTTCCAGTTTCTTTAATTTGGCCTTCTCTGCAGTAGCAGCATTAATCATAACACAAAGAAACTCCTGTTCAGGCTTCCAGACTATCTAGAATCTATCTTCTCCAGTGAGAGACAAAACGAAGAGTTTCAGCTCTATTTTTTTCTGAGGTCAATCAAGCTTAAATAAAATTTATTAATTACACCTAAGTAGCAACTCATTTGGACTAACAGTGTAGAACACAGAAATCAAATCGATAAGGTTCTCATTTCAGGAAGAGCATTAGGGGTGCCATTAAAGTTGCATAAAAACTTAGACAAGCATTAAGCCATCATCAGAAGATACCGGTTTATTATTTTAGGGCACGGGGAGCAGGAGGTCAGTAATAGACAGTCTTAGTCAAAGTTCAAGAAACCACTGGAGGCAGACAAGATGACAGCTTCTTAAAGCAGTATATGGCTAGGAAGTAAGGAATTTTCGATGTCCAATCAGTGTTATAAACCACTGCTTTTTTATTAAATTGATATTTTTATTTAAAAAAAATATCCAGAATGTTTTCTCATACAAGGTAAATTCAGCTCTTGTTAAAAGATGCCAAAGGAAAACAGAATTAAGACTGATTCTACTCAAATGAGGGAGAAGGAAACCCTCTGAAGCAATAAAAAAGGCAAGACACGAGGAAATCACAGAACAGGGGATATACGGATTTGATGCCTTATGATCACTACTCCTGGCTGCTTGCTCTATGGCATTAGCTACCCGTATGTTTGCCTTAAAATGCCCCACGCCCAATAGAAACCAGAGTGTACCCTCCACCTTCTGTACCCAAATAGTAGTTAATGTTCAACGTATGTTACACGGAGAACAGCTCAGCATTGCACAGCCAGACTGTAAAGTGCCCTGTTACATACATAGCTTACAGGAGGTTATAACATTTAACCTGTCACGAAGTGACATTTCCCAGCAACTCGCGCCGTGTAGATAATCAAGCTGCCGCAGCCAAACTGCTGACAAAAAGCCCTGGTTTTGAGATGTTCCGCTCAGGGGAAAGATAAAAGGAGCTCCTCCTCACTACTGACCGTAAAGGATGACCTGCTCTCCTCTGGAATTGCTGAGGCCCACATGCAGAAGCATAGCCTCTAACAGAAAGGACATTTGGATTATGAGAAACTTTGCATTTTCACGGTCTTGTCCTCCCTCCCTTCCTTCTAGATAAAGGAAGATAAAAAAAAAAATGCTTCCTCTACCGAAACCTTGTGTCAAGTGAGGAATATGAAACTGACTTCAAACAAAATTTCCACAGAAGATATCATCAGCTGGAATTCAACAAAGCACACTTACTCCACACAGCTTCACCTAGTGGATATTTTTTGAAGATACTTGTTAAAAAAAAAAAAAAAAGCGTTTAAGCTAAGAATATTTTATAGCCCTACCTTGCTAGACAGATGGTTCATAACTTTCAGATGTAGAGTATCTGCATAACCCGCATCTCAAGAAAGGAGTAGTAGTAACAAACAACATACACAGACTATTACATGGAGTTATTACCTTGTTATGAAAGTTACTATAATTGGAAAGAGTGATGTAATGCGAGTTGCAAAACCATTATTATTATTTTTTTTAAACTAAATCATTGCCAGTTTCTGCCGGAGCCTTCCTTGGCTCCCAGGAGAACCTGTGAGAGCACCATAACACCTCACAGACAAGCACCGGGGGGCATTTCAAATGTTGAGCTTACAAACAAATTCCACCTGCAGCAGAAGGTAAAACTGAGCTAGCGTGAGGCAGTCCCCTGCATTCCCTTTTGTCTCTTTGTCCTTGAGGAAACACAGGAAGACTGAACTACATTTTCAGGTTGGGAAGCTCCGTAATAAGGCACTACTAGATGAAGAAAAGGAAAAAAAGAAGAAAGTTGCCCACATCAGCCAGCCACGTGAGACGTTCATGCCTCAGAGTCATGCCAGCTGTATCCTGGCAGCACTCCTCAATATGCCTCTTTCCCCCACCATATTTTCTTTGGGACCATGAATGATGGGATCAAAGAAAGTTCTTAGTTTAATGAGGATTTATCATCAGGTCCTCTTGCAGGAGCTCAAATCGGCGCAGGCATAAAGCCCCTTGTAAAGCCACGGTGACAGCTGCGTGGCCCACAGGTGGAGCAGGCCTGAATTTTTAGCTGCCAAAGGCTTCCAGTCCCAGGGAACCAGGGAATTCTTGTCAGCTAACGCCTGACAAAACAAAGATTAACTTCTCCAATGAGAAGCTCTTCCAGACTTGACAAGTGAACAGGCAAGAGGTTTTAACACGCTTTTGGTGGGCAAGAAGGAAAGGGCAATTTCATCAGCCAAAGACATTTTACATCCACCGGCTCAGTCCAAACAGGCTGTTCAGTGTTGATTTTAGCTATGCCAGAATTATCTGAAAGGTTCTGCCAAAAGGCATTAAAAGGGGATACAGAAGCCAGAAAATTTCCCCAGTCTGGTGCAGATGTGGTGCAAGAACATCCCTGGTCAGTCTGGGAGCCCACGCACTGAGTTTGTTGCTGTGCCTACCTTCCCAAACCTGAAGTGCTCTGCAAAGGAACAAAAAGTAGCCTGTAGCAACCAAGTAGGGTGCATTACATGGACACAAGTGGAGTGGATAACAATTGTTGAGTCACGCCAGAGTTCAGATTGCAGCACTACAAACTAAGGATTAACAGATTTCAGAAATAGCTGAAGTTGTGCTTGGGAAAGCGACCTGTCAAACAGGCCAAGAGTACATGAAATAGCCTGCAAGCAAAGAAAAATAAAAAAAAGAAAAAAGGTAAATAAACCCCTGCAAAGAAAAAAGTCAAAGCCAGTTAGCTGCAATCTCTCCCAGACTGAATGCTGAGTAGTAGCAGGAGTGAGTACGCAGGACAAATTTAATTTCTTTCCCTAAAGAAAGCACAACGTTACGTATTCTGTAACACATCAAATATTTTTGCAGAGTGGGCTGCTGTGATCTCATGGTCACAGACAACCAGGTTTTAGCTTCTGGCAAGTTAGTAAAGGAGCATTTGTAGCTAGCAATCCTCTGCTCCACAGGCCTGATCCTGCTCTGCAGCAATCAGTGCCTCTCCCTGGCACCTCCTGGAACAGGGTAGCTCATTATGTTCTGCTCAGGACTCTTACACCTCAAGTGTTATTAACTCATTTCTCACTTTTCAGCTGTATTCCTAAAGCTTTACCAGCTCTGCCGGCTGTATTATTTAGTATTATGTTACACTAAATTATACATACTATATTATATATTGCTTTGCCTTTTAACAGCCACTGGCAATGCTGTCTCCTAGCATTTTGGACATGTTACAGGCAAAACATGTGTAAAGCCATTTGGGTTGCTTATTAACCTTGACTTCTGGTGCTTGTTATCATCTGTCCTTTAACTCTCTTCTCGACAGTCGAGCCCTCAGTTTCTCAACAGACACCACCTTCTGCACCCTCTAAGCTTAGTCCATTAGGGGCTACAGGGAAGTAGCAACAACAAACTCAGTGTTAAGACTAAAAGAAAAACAAATTTATTAACACATCTTATTTCCATGGGTGCCCTAACTTGCTTGAGCTCCTTGAAAACATTAGGTTATTTTCTTACCAGTTGACCACTGACTTGAGTTTTCAGTCCTGGCTCCAAGCTCACTTGAAAAATATGCCACTCTTCAAATGACCATTAAGCCTCTCACCCTGTCATGCCAGCACCAGCTGCATTGCTTCAGAGCCTGCTGATGCATGTAAATTATGTTTAAATATGGTACAGACCATAGAAACCAGCAGCATTCCTGAACGTGCCCAGAAGAAAATGCAACTGATGATGCATGTGAAGTTTCAGGTGAAGGCAAACCAAACTGATTCTAGCTGCTTTGAGAAATTAGCTAGAAATAAAATTTAAAAGCCTCCAAGCCTTCCATAGCCTCACCTCAATAACCAAAACAAACAACTCCCTCTGCCCCTCCACCACCACAAATGCCAAATCCATACATGCACCACCAAAAACCCAACCAGAAGAAAAAATCGCCTCAGCGGTGGTTGCTTACTTATTACCTTGAATACACAAACATTTTGCTCCCAGTCATTCCTGTCAATAAACCCAAACTGAAACTGCAGTTTTCTGGGCAAAAGCAGCTTATGAAAAATAAACGAATGACAACAGCCAAGCTATTTCCTTCGGGTTGTCAGGAGGCTCAGCTAAAGAAACAGCATTTGAGTACATCCTCCCTGCTGGAAGACTGGGTTTCTGTGGCAAAGATGCCAATTAGAACTCATAGACAGATATTAAGAAAAAAATCCCTAAACAGTGGGTACAATAAACCTCACTATTGTTACGTGCCAGTATTTCTGTACAGCACTCAACCCCACCTCTCCACCAGTAGTTACTGGTAAGAAGAACCAGCGTTCAATCCCTGCAAAAGACGGTGAAAACAGGGATTAACGACTGCAAGAGACAAACAGCACCTATGTTCTGCTTATATAGGATTCAAGGAAGAAAGTCTGTAGAAGTGGTGCGAAGGAAAAGCTGACCAAGAACAAATAAATAGATCACTGTATCTGATGTGTGCCAGGCAAGGTGCTACACAAAACCAAACGGCTTCTAGCTGCATCACACCACCTTTGACCATGCTAACATGGCATAGGCTGATAGGAGAGATTTGGCCAGAGCTTTTAACCTGCTATGTGAGGGTAATCTTGTGAATTAAAAAAAAAAAAAAAAAAAAAAAAAGTGAAAAACAAACCCAGCAAACCTAAAACATAAAGAATAAAGGGTGGGGAAAAAAGATGCTATTTTCCTACTCTGCAGTAGGAATGAAGAAAGGAATAGAAAAAAAAAAAAGGAATTGAATTATTCATAAAGTACAAACTCAATGAGATGAATCAGAGATTAGAATGTCAGCATGGCACTGTAGAAAAGCCACAGGAAAAAAAAGACATCAGAGAGGGAATTACCTTATGCATGTAACTCACTGAAAAGTCCAAACTCATGCCAACTGGCCTGCTAGAAAGATGTCACACGCAGATCAACACTTAGAAATGTTATACAGTTTCAAGAAAGTCAAGCAAGGTCTGAGAAAGAGGGTTTGAGGTCTGAGGATAGGGTTTCCTTTGCCAGTTCACACATCCCTGCTTTCCAACCACTTCTTTCCCACCTCTCAAACACATCCTGCCTCTTCCCACAGTGGGCAAGTACAACAGCATGCGGGCCAGCTTCATTAAATAGTCTGTACTGATGCTAATTTTTACTGAAAGCAAAAGCGGTTTTCAAAATATGCATTTTTTACCAGCTGGGTTTTACAGCACAGCCGTTCAAAAACTAGTTACAGCATACCTAGAGCTTCAGAAGTCCATGCTGCTGGTGAAAAGGAGCAAACTGTCACCTCCCAAGGCTTATGTTATCTAGAGGGTGTATGTGACAGAAATTTTGGTAGAGGGCAGACCACAGGAGTAGCCTGCCTCCGTGTAAGAGGTCAGGGGCTGGCCTGTGCTAGACATGGTTTGAGCCATCTCTGCAATAGAGCCACTGCAGACCACAGCTGAGCCTGTGGTGCCTCTGGGAAAATGTATTTCAGAAAAGGCAGAACATGCCCGACAGGTGTCAGGTGAGGGAATAGAGGAAGAACAGCAGAGGGAACCCCAGAGTTAGAGGAGGAGATGCAGGCCCTGGAGCAAATGTCCCTTGTGGATCATGGAGGACCCGTGCCGGAACAGACAGATATTTCTGAAGGACTGCAGCCTGTGGAGAGGACATGCAGTAGAGTAGAGGAAAGAAGTGTGAGGAGGAAGGAGAGGCAGAGAGGTTTCTGTCCTGACCATGGCCTCCCATCTCCCATGGGAGGAGCGAACAAGTGGCTGGGTGGGTGCTGGGCTCTTGGCCAAGGCTAACCCACCACACAGGGGAGACCCTTACACAGGGCACGTCTATGTTTCTGTCAAGTCGGAGGTCATCGGAAGGGACGGCAGTCTGAAGAACCTCAACACTCTCCAAACGCCACATGAAAGGCGAGCGGATCCTCGAAGTGCAATTACTGTTGGCAACCCTAATACCAGGGCTGACATTTTTATTGTATTGGACTCAGGTGAAGGTGACAATCTCTGTTAACTGTCCCTACCGCCTAAATGTACCACAGGCAACACAGACCTCTTCACAGGGCTTCAGTGCTAAGTGTTAGCATTGCTGCACGTCTAAATGGGATCCTCGGGCAACAGCCAAGAAGTACAAAAAGCCCCACAACAAAATAAAACTAATTTTAAGGTCTAAAAGTGAGCATGGACTATTGTTATTTCAGATATGGACAAGTTTCCCCATCACATTTCTACACTCAGAGGTACAGCAAAAACAGTTATTTGTACGGAAAGAAGGTTTTCACCCCTAGACTGCCAGCTCCCTCTCCTGACCCACTTGAAATACTACATACTCCTCAGGCTGAAAAACACAGCTGCAGAAACACAAAGTAGCTGGGATGCAGGAAAAAGTAATAATAATAAAAAAAAATGCCGAGAACTTCTTAACTACTTTATTCCACTTGAGATCCAGTTCTCAGTTCCGGAGTCCCAGAAGACAACAGAAGTTGATACGAGCTACGGGTGTTGGACTGGCAGCCGCTTCTCAGGGAAGATAGCACTGAACGTAACATTTTGCTTCTCCTGCATGAATTGCTTTTTACCCTACTGCACAGGGCATAGAGGGGCCGTTTTGATGGAGTGCTAGAGATTCTAGATAATGACTTTAAACTGCATCTGAACAGTAACCCAGAACACCAATGTAAGCTCAATTGACCTAGAAGAGACCAAGGAAGAAGAGGCAAAGCGCTACTAGAAGCGAATCCCTAGAGAGTTCAGCAAAGAATCTCCACTTTCTTATGCTAATGGCAGTACCAAAGTTTCAAAAGACATCTTAGCTTCCTTCTCCATCTGCATTTGAATGCTCCGTGAATAGAAGTGGTTTTTAAATCGACACAGTTGTACAAACAGAATTTTCCACATGGACACATTTCTTGCATACGCGTTTTACCTGTATTTGTGCCTGGCTTAATTGATTCAGGTTTTTGTTTTTAAATAGGACGTTTATGACTGTTACAACAAGAAAAATTACCTGTAAGGCTCTACCAGCAATGTTCCTCTGGCACAGACACAGCCGAGGTGACCAGCAGCAGTGCCCAGTTTGGACACAAGCGAGAAGGACTTTATATAAGGAAGCCTGCAGGGTCCCTGATGGGCTCGTGGCCAGTAACGATACAGGTTTTGCTTCCATTTCCTAGCCCAGAAGTTTGTCAGCGTAACAAGGAAGTGCCTGCAAAGGGAGGTTACATCAGGATAGCATCGCTACTGATTTAAGCTATCTGTGCTTTTAAACACACTCCCCCTATCCTCCCTACACAACCATTCGCTTACAGGTCACGCTGCACAGCCTCGCCAAAAGCTGTTTCCTGAGTGCGGTGTAAGGGGCAGTAAGGAGGCCACAAAGCTGTGCTGCAGCTGGGACAAAACACCTGGAAGGGCTGTTCTGAGAACAGGCATCTTGCACAATGCCTTGCTGTTCCTTGCTTTTAAAATAAAGAGCAGGAATCCTGCCCCAAATGTGCTGACCTGGAAAAGCCAAAAGATGTGTATTCTGTTACAAATAGCACAACATTTATGCTGCACTACTTTTTTTTTTTTTAGCAAGCTGCTATGGACTACTTCAGAAATAGTCCAGAAATCCTCTGTATTAAAGAGATCCTTTGCTTTACCTTCCATATGTAGTAAGAGGATAAAGAATCCCATCACGACAGAGCAGCAATTATACCTGTCTGGATAAAATTAAAAGTTCCTTATGACCACTCCTCTCCTCCCGCATAATAATGTGCGCTGTTTATGTTCACATAGTTCATACAATTGTTTCCATGTTTGCTTGTTTCTTGTAAAACTCAAATACATACCATTTGTGCTGTGTTTCATAGCAGCAAATTAACTCCATACACATGCTAGCATTAACTACCTATTCCCTTACCTGGCACAAAGTTTTACAAAGTGCTAAACCTTCCATATAAATCATATTAATCGTTGATCACCCTGACAGCTCCAGCCAATTAATAAAGGTCAGAGCCACAAAATGTAGAAGCAGTGACCACAAAGGGAGCCTAGAACTTGAGGACAAAGCTCTATGGTGGCCCTGCCTCAGAAGCTCACCAGATTTGATACGCAAAGACAAACCCTTTTAGAAGCTATCTATTTATTCAGATAGCCAACAGACTTCAAACAGCACTTTTCACTTTGTTCTTTCATACATCAAGTCGCAGGACCTCTCCGAAGAATCAATTCACATTGTTTGCCTCTCTGAAGAGGACCAGAAATCCAGAGACTGAGAAAAGTCTGCAAGAAACTTACTGACTTACTGACTAGTTTATAATCTGCAATTTAAAAAAAGAGCCAGACCAGGGAAGTCTGCCACTAAAAACAGTTCATTTGTCGGGCAGCTTAGAAGACATGCTTCTTTTTAAACACAAACATAATTAGCCAAATCCATACAATTTAGGAAGATCGCTACAAATTAAATTTCTTTCTACCAAGACAGAAGATGCAATAGGAACAGCCATGTGGTTTATATTTAAAAATTACTACAATTAAAAAAATAATTAGACAATAGCTCAATCTTATAGAAGTCACCCCTCTCAGATGATATCATTGCTTTGAGAAGAGCTAATGCCAGATCTAGGCTAACTATTGAAAAGAAGCTAAGCCTCCTAAGCCTCCTCTCTGCTGAGAAAGAATTATGTAAAACAAGATAAATGCTCATCATGACACAGAATTTAACTTCTTGCTCTGTCAAACGTTCAGATCTGATGGGGAAAAGTACACCTTACAGTGCTGCAACATGCAGTTTGTATTCATTTTGCAGAATGAAAAGTGACTGTTGTATGCAGTTTTGTTGTTGGTGTTTTTTTTTGTTGTTGTTTTTTTTTCTTTAATTAAAGAAAAAAACACATTCTAAATTAGAAGTCCTAAGACTGTCCACATGAGGAAGAGAAAGATTGGGTTACAGCTAAAATTGATTTCGTATATCTCATGTCAACTAACAGATCCTCCTATTAAGTAAAAGGCTAAACACATAAAAGAAGTGATTCTTAACACTGCATCTGGTCCCATAGTTAGAATGCAGAAAAAAATATCAGAATCTGTAAAAGTGACATTTTGAAAAAGAATCAGATACAGAGAAGACGAAGCACAAACCTGTGAAAGTGTCAGCCTTTTCCCCCTATTACGCTCCCTGAAAACTACAATTTTTGTTGCCCATTTGGACAGAATATGATAACCATTGTATTCCATCCCTTCCAAACAGTATAGATAGATTAGAAATAATTAAAAAAAAAAAAAAAGCCACCAGAAATATAGTTGGAGTTGAAAAATTTTAGTAATTTGCAAGAAGCTTTGAGTTTTATTTTTTCACTTTTCAGTTTGGCTGCCCAGGCTGCCTTCATGCCATTAAATGGATTACAAATATTTACATGTCAGGGGAAATAAAACAGAATCAAAAACACGATTGTGGAAATTAAACCTTAACACTATAATGGAGTTTAAAAAAAATATCAGCTTTTCAGCTTTCTTATTTTACATACGTGTATCATCAGCACCTTATCAAGAGCTTACAGTTGTTTCAGAACACCAGGCGAACATAGGAAAACTTCACTATTGTAACTGGACAGAAATTCAGCAGAATTTGCTAAGTCGGTAATGTACCAAGTTTCCTGTTATAGGTTAATAGGGCATTCCTTGCAGTTGTCTCTTTCTGCCTAGGTATTTGATCTCAACAGAACCACCCCACTGCAGGAGATCAGGTTTGAGACCATCTAAGGAACCTGAAGGTGCCCAAGTCCATGGGACCTGGTAAGATGCATCCGTGGGTCCTGAAAAAACTGGTGGATGTAGTCACTAAACCTCTCTCCATCATAGTTGAGAAGCTGTAGCGGTCTGGTGAAGTTCCCACCGACTGGAAATTGGCCCCCACTTTTTACAAGGGAAAAAGGAAGACCCAGGGAACTACAGGCCAGTCAGTGTCACTTCTATGCCTGGCAAGATCATGGAAGATGCTCCTGGAAATTATGGTAAGGCACATGGAAAATAAGGACATGACTGGTGACAGCCATCATGGCTTCACTAAGGGCAGATCGTGCCTGACAAATCTGGTGGCCTTCTATGACAGGGCTACAGCACTGGTGTATAGTGATATCGTTATCTCCAAACTGGAGAGACATGGATTTGATGGACGGATCACTCTGTTGGTAAGGAGTTGGCTGGATAGTTGCACTTAAAGAGTCATAGTCAACAGCTCAATGTCCAGATGGAGATCAGTAATGAGTGGTGTTCCTCAGGGGTCTGTGTTGGGACCAGTATTGTTAAACATCTCTGTCAGTGACATGGACAGTGAAATTGAGTGCATCCTCAGCAATTTTGCTGCTGTAACCAAGCTGTGTGTTGCAGTTGACACGCTGGAGGGAAGGGATGCCATCCAGAGGGACCTGGGCAGGCTTGAGAGGTGGGCCTGTGTGAACCTCATGAGCTTCAATACGGCCAAGTGCAAGGTCCTGTACCCAGGCTGAGGCAATCCCAAGCACAAATACAGGCTGTGTGGAGAATGGATTGAGAGCAGCCCTGAGGGTGTTAGCGGAGGAAAAGCTCAGCATGAGCTGTCAATGTGTACTTGCAACCCAGAAAGCAAATCACATCCTGGGGCACATCAAAAGCAGCATGGCCAGCAGGGTGAGGTAGGGGATTCTCCCCCTCTGCTCTTGTGAGACTCCACCTGGAGCCCTGCATTCAGCTCTGGGGCCCCCAGCACAAGAAGGACATGGGCCTCTTAGATTGAGTCCAGAGGATGGCCACGAGGATGACCAGCCCTATGGCTGGAGCACCTCTCTTATCAAGACAGGTTGAGGGAGTTGGGGTTGTTCAGCCTGGAGAAGAGAAGGCTCCGTGGAGACCTTACAGCAGCCTGCCAGTACCTAAAGGGGGCCTACATGAAAGCTGGGGAGGGACTTTGTCAGGGAGTGGAATGATAGGATGAGGGGAAATGTTTTTAAAATGAAAGAAGACATTCTTCACTCAGAGGGTGGTGAGGCACTGGCACAGGCTACCCAGAGAAGCTGTGGATGCCCCATCCCTGGAGGGGCCCAAGGCCAGGCTGGATGGGGCTTTGGGCAACCTGGTCTGCTGGGAGGTATCCCTGCCCATGGCAGGGGGATTGGAATTAGATGGTCCTTAAGGTTCCTTCCAACCCACACTATTCTGTGAGTCACTATCCTTTACAACTTTTGTGGAAATCTTTTTCCTCAGAGGCTAGAGCTCAAGCCAAATCAGATCAAACACTGCCCAGTTCAGTCATGCACTGCTGACCCACAACCACCTCAGTTGTTTAGAATGACAATTTGTTCTTTTATTTTTTAGTTCCAGGGAAAAAACTGGCAAGAAGTCCACCAACTGCCTTCTCACAATATGAAGATATCAGCCATGCTGTGCATGTTCAGGTTCATTTCCAAAGCCACTATAATACAAAGTGCCACTTAAAAGCAGGCTTTTAGTTGGATGCATAATGATCTAGTTAAAAATGAAATCACTATGGTGACCCCAAAAAAGACTGTAGCATCAGTTCTTTGCAGTTGCAAGACAGCCTCCATGTAAATATCAACAAAAATATCTGTTTATAAAGCAGATTAGAGAAAAAATCTGTAAGGGAGCTGTCTCACAATAATTTTATTTCACAATGAAAGGGGACACAGGAACATATTACCACAAACTCACAATATTTCAACTAAATAATCAAACCTAAACACCACCAGCACTAATACAAAGCATTCTGAAGATCTGAAAAAGCAGCTAAGTCACTGCAAGATCAGATTTTAACTGTCTTAATTCCTACTCAAACATATTTTATTAACAGAAACAAAGCTTCTGATTTTTAGACTTGCAGACATGGTCAACAGGGCCAACTGAAGACCTGAATTCTGCTGGAGCAAAGTTAGAGAAGCTGAACTCTGGCCATGCAACAGTTTTGCTGCCTAATAGCCTTTAAATGACACGGACAACTCAGCAGACTTCAAAGTCACACACATGCAGCCAGCAGAGCCTTTAACTGCAACCAGATACAGCACTGTAGCAATGACGCAGGAAGAAGTGTCAGCTCAGTTGTTCAGCTGTGTTGATTCAGAAAAAGCATGTGATGAAGTTTATACAGGCTGAGCAACAAAGCACATATGACTGTGGGTATAGCCAGAGAGTCTGTAGATTAAGACAGACTTCGTTTTTCGCATCTGTTTAGAAAATATGACATGCTGTGGGAAAACAAGCAATTCAGATGGAGATGGTGGTAAGCTGAATGCTCAATCACTCACCAGTCGTGCACACTGAAGGTCTTAAATTATGCCCTCTTTTAAAATCTTGAATGAAAGACCAACAAGTGTTGTTTAACTTGACTCTTTGGTCTCCCACAATGTCACTGCATCCAAGCTGGGACACAGCCTAGATGGGTGGGTAAAATTGTGGGTAAAAAATGGCAGCAATTAATGGTTTGTATGCTACCTGGACACCAGTTGTACATGGAGCTCCTCAGGGATCTTTCCTGGAACCTGTCTTGACTCCATCTACCACATGGAGAAAGAAATGGAGCATCTTCACTGACTTTTCTTGGAAGACACCAAGCTGGGGTGTGCAGTCAACTTAGGACACTGAGAAACTTAGAGTCCAGGAAAGGGCCACAGTGATGTTCAGGGACTGGACCACATACTCAGTCAGAAGAGGCTCAGAACTAGGCACACTTAATCTGGAGAAGATACAGGTTTGGGGGAGTTAAAACAGGTCTCAAAGGCCTGCTCAAGTAACAACTTGAAAAGTCCGAGCCAGATAGTATGCAGATGATAATAGTAGCAGGTAAGAGACCACGAACATCAATTGAAATAGCAAAGGTTCCAGTGGATATATGGGAAAGAGTTATGCTATGAGGATAATTAAACATTGGAGCAGGGTGCCCAAGGAAGGCACACACTCTCCATGTTTGGAGGTTTCCAAGGTGTGACTGGATAAAGCCCTGAACAACCAGGTCTGAATTCAGTGATGACCTTGCTTTGAGCAGCAGGTTGGACTGAAGAGACTGCTTAGGTCTCTCCCAACCTACCAAGCTCTGATTTGATTAACCTTATTGTTTCCATTTCAGTTTTACCTATGACTTGCTGGAATTTTAACAGCCTTACACCTCCTACACATTTATAAAACAGTTTCAACACATTGGACTAGTGTGTACCCTAATGCTACCTACATTTAAAAATTGTTTTTGCACCTGTTTTAAACCAATGTGGAATTTGCATCCTTTTGTTTGAAGGGGAACGGGGTCAGGCTTTGTTTTTTAACTCCAGACAAAACCACTGCTGAACTGTTCCACAAACGTCTCCAGGCTTGACTCTCACCTCACAACAAGAACAATTCATCTATGACTAGAGTTAAAACTAATATTCAGGGGGAAAAGCAGTAGACTTCATGGCCCTGACACACACAAAAAAGGTTTGGATGCAGAATGCTTCATCTTTTTTGTAACTCTTGGACACCCACACTCCCACACAGACTTCACAAACTTGACGTAGGCATCTGAGCCTCTCATACACTGTGTGCAGATCATTAGGTCTTCAGTATGAGATTCACAACAGCTGGTTGGGCACTCTTACTATCCTAGCTCAGGACAAGGTTATTTTAAATCTTATCTGAAACCTGCCACACTCATCATTACACTGAAAGGCAATACTTTCCACTCACAATGCTCTGAGGAGACAAGTTCAGTGCTGTGATAAAACCCTCTTTCACTCCCCAAGAAAAGGATGGCTCCTTTTTCACCCGAAAGAGAAAATCCTTCCCCTCCACCCCATATGCTCATAGGAAAAAATGATTATTCTGTTATTCAGTAACTACAGGCCATTTTCAAAGAAATGTTTACTGCCACAGACATGATCAACCCACCAGAATATAGATTATTCGGGGTGGTTATAGGATGTGACAGAACTCTCTCCCTCCTGCTAAAGTATTACATGTAAAATGAAAGTGCCAAGACTCAGTGGGACACAGAGTCAGTAGGGAGTGCATGCATGCCTACAAGCAACACCAAATGCATTCCAGCCCCATTTTCTCAACAGACAGGAGCTCCAAAACCTCCTCATGTACTTGAAATTGTCTTTCTCCACCCTGGGTTACTCCCTCATTCCCAATAAACCCATTCGTTCTCCATCCCCCCTCCCCTCCCCCAGATAACAGAAGCACAAAGTTTGCAGAGAACAATATTACACATAGTATTTAGAACTGTAAAAGCAGTTATAGAGCTTTATGTTTCTTTAAATATAGGTTTTGATTTATTACCTCCCAATTCATAGAATCACAGAATGGTATGAGTTAGAAGGGATCTTAAAGATCATTTAATTCTACCTCCCCTGCCATGGGCAGGGACACCTCCCACTAGACCAGGTTGTCTAAAGCAACCAGGTTTGTCAGATTTGTCAGGCACAATCTGTCCTTTGGTGACAGCCAGCATGGCTTCGCTATCACCTCCTTATTTTCCATGAGCCTTGGCATAGTTTTCAGGAGGATCTGCTCCATGATTTTGCAAGGCACAGAGGTGAGACCTGTTGGACTGTAGTTCCCTGGGTCCTCCTTTTTCCCCTTTTTAAAATGGGGGTTATATTTCTCCTTTTCCAGTTCATGGGAACTTCACCTGACTGCCTGCCACAGCTTCTCAAACATGATGGGGAGAAGTTTAACAACTACATCCGCCAGTTCCTTCAGGACTTGTGGATGCATCTTATCAGGTCCCATGGACTTAGGTTCAAGACCAGCTAAGGAACCTGAAGGTACCCATCTCCTCTTACACAGGGTAGGTAGTTCATCATTCTTCCAGTTCCTGCTTTTGCCTTCTGAGGCCCAGGCCATGGGGGCTGTCACATAGCTCTTCTCAGCGACAACTGCAAGTCAATGCCTTCCCACTTCCCCTCAATCCCAAATTTAAGCTTCCTGCAAGTCAGACATAATATTGACGGTTTATTTGTTACACACAAAGTCAGGAAAGGCTTGTAACTCATACAAAATTAATGCCATTTTGTTTACAACACATCATTTAGAAGGAAAGCATTTTCTAATAATACAATCCAGTTGTCTTCTAGCTTTCACCACAGCTAAAAGCAGCTGGTTGTTTTGAATTTGCAGGATAAACCCTAAACTACAGTAAATACGTAATTGTAGGAATTTTCTGAAACACAAGATAATGGTAGACATCAAGCTCTAATTCAAACAATCTTCTCCGCTATTCTACTCTACAGCACCTATTTAGTTGAGCATACATGCATGAAAAATGGGAACCTAACTACACAAAGCAAGCATTTTTAAAAAGATCCATTGCTGTAATACAGCCAGTTCCCATGATACATGGCATCAAATAACAATTTTCAGGAAGGCACAGATCTAACCAACTTGTTTTTGAACACCTAAGTATTGACAGTGTTGTCTATCATATTCTGAACAGTCACCAATTGTCTTCAAGACCCTGAAAGAGATACACAGAAAAAGCTGTAACTCATTGCTTCATTACCTCAGGATGCTGACCACTAAAG
The DNA here is from genome assembly GCF_047663525.1 of Anas platyrhynchos. Classification (NCBI taxonomy): domain Eukaryota; kingdom Metazoa; phylum Chordata; class Aves; order Anseriformes; family Anatidae; genus Anas; species Anas platyrhynchos. Next base: position 68,688,190 of record NC_092588.1, on the reverse strand, counting down.
CCTGGTAGAGCATCCCTCTGCAAGATAACTCCCATTCCACTTCTCTGCTGGAGAGGTCATGCTACAGCTGATTCATTCTGGAGTAAGTGCTAAACATTGGAAAGATTTCTCAGGAAGCTGGGCATAGGAGGTCTAAAAGGTAACCACCGCAGAACAACTCTGTTAAAAGTGCTGTGGCTAAGTTCCCTATGTTGTTAAACCTTAGTATTAAGAACTAGATTAAATGCATCGTTTTCCCTTGCATAATGACACTGCTTCACCATACATAAGATGAAAAAAGATTAAAGGGGCACACCAAAGGCACTGCTCAAAATAGAAATCCCTGGAAAAAAAAAATAAATATATATACATATATTATATATATATCTACCAATGGTCCTGAATCTAGTTTAGCAAGACAAGAAGTGAGCACAGTGAAAAATACCACCGCATGCTGTACATTATAGTGATGTTTACATCATATTTAAGAGATGAGAATTTACACAACTGGCAAACATTTTCCTTTCCCTTGAAGATATCAGCAGGTACGCTGTACTATTTACAAAAAGCTTCATAAGGAAGCTAGAACTGCCTGACATACAAGTAACACGGTGTAATGGAAGAGACATCGCATATCATTTTTATCACGTGCTAAAATCTCATTTTTTTGTCTTAACAGTTATAGATGGCAACTTTACTTTCTGCACTTCGTAGTGGCTCTGACACTGATCTCATTTTCTTTTTCAGCATGTTGATACACTCATTAAATCTTACTTAGGTGCTTTCAGGTATTAGGGTTTACTAGCCTCCAACCTAATTTTTTGTTCATGTTGTGATATTGATGAAAATACTCCCTTTGTATTAAAACATGACAGGCAGATCAACTACCTGGCAAAGAAAACATACAATGCCAGGAGTACACATCTGACATCTCATACATTATTGATCCAGAAACTGAAGAATCAAAAAACCAGACTGCTGTGAAGTAAAAGAAAGGCTTCACCAGCAAGCATTGAAAGCTGCAAACTACACAAAACATTTAAGAGTCAAAAGAAGACAGCAAAGAAATTGAGAAAGAGGAACCATGCTGGGAGGGTAAATTTTGACATTATATAATTGGGGAATGAAACTTGGGGAAGAGCCAGCATGAAGAACGACAGGAAACCCGACTGTTGTCTTCTACAAATGTGGGACCCACAGAGGTTGCTAGTATTATTACTAACACAGACCTTTCTCCATTAGATGGTATATATGCTTTGCTGAGCCTTACAAAATCTGTTTAAGGTCATGAATTCATCTTGCTGCCTGATCCTGTGGTGCCCATCCCTCAACAGTGCCTACCTGGGCATTAGTAATGTGTTCTAGTTGCTTATCATCCAGGCCTTGCACAGCTGTAAAACTTGAGAGGAGACATTCCATCTAACTTTTGCCTAAACACAGCTATTGTAGGTTCAAACTACTTAAGAACTTCTTTAATTATAAATAAATAAATAAATAAATAAAAAATTAAAGCTAAACCTGGAGGACCCAGACTGAAAAAGTATGTCATTAAAAAATAAAGCAGACAAGCTATTTATGGAAAAAATTATTTAAACTGATTTATTTTTTTCCCCCCCAAAACCAAACAGAACTCTTGTACGTATAAATAACTGTGCTGGAGAACAGATTGTAAGACAAGTATCAAGGTACAGTAGGGAAATCTGTTGGGCAATCAGCTGGCAGAAGGCCCTGAATCAACAACCCATACTCAAAGGACTGCCCGAGCAACACGCTGCCCAGGCAAACAGCTCCAGAAAATTGTGTAACAAACTCCAAAGGGCCGGTGCCTCAAATGTAGGGAAAGAAATCAGAGCTCTCACGCAACACACCGCCCCTACTACGGCTTCTTAACACAAACTCAAAAGCAACTCACTCGCGTATTGTGCTTCAGGTTTCCAACGCATGCCTACTACAGAAAAGTTATTCTAAAATTACTATCAGTGCCAGACAAAAATAGCAGCTATGGAGCTACAGCATACTACTCCTGAAAGATAGTAATTAAGCAGCAACTGAGATGACGGTAAAGAGATAATCAGTAGTATACTAATCAGGATAAAGGATTAGTTAATATTAAAACATATTGAGCAGACATTTGGACTGCACTGCTGCAGCGAGCCATTTTTAATCCGCAAAAACTAAAATCTGTCTTCTGCTGGGAATACACAGTCTTTATTAGCTCTTGAAGCCACAGCTAGGGATTACTAAACATGCCCTAAGAATTCACAAGCTCTCTGCTGCTTTTAAACTTTCTTGCTGCCTGTTATGCTGATCTTGAACTTTATGTGAGAGAACTGCTGATTTAGTGCCATACGAGGAGTTGAAGGAGAAACTGCTCCTGAGGAATTCCCAGCTTCCAAAGGAGCGAGACGTGTGCCTGGCTGTGCATGTGAAGAAACCCATGCTTTCTTAACGTCGTGCTTTCTCGGTCTTTTTCAGTTAAAAGTCTGATTTGAAGGAATGGTGTAAGAGCATTAAGGATTCCCAAACTGAACTCAAGAACTCCTTGACTTGGAGGATGTTTCTCAACATTACAGGCAAGGCTTTCAAGAAACTAAAAAAAAAAAAAAAAAAAGGCATGTAATAGAATCATGTTTAGCCTCCAGTCAACGGGAAGAAAAGGCAGACTGCAACCCTGAGGCCAGAAAGATTACTGTGTTCCCTTAGGGCAAAGCCCAGAAGACGGCTGATGCCAACGCTCAACAAAGCATTCTTGTTCAAAGGGACACAGATTGTGTGTGTGTGGATTTTTTTTTCCCCTCACCTCTCTCCTTATGCACTGAAGATGCATTGAATATCTGCAAAGCATGTTAGAAGTATCTCCATTGAATTCACATAGGTTACACATCCATACATGCACACTCATAAATGAGACAAAGGAAAATCAAACCGAAACATAAAAGTTACCAGAAGACAAATGGCTCCATGATATCCTCTGTCTTGCAGACTCAGGGTAAGGACAGATAGTACAGCCAGCTCCTGAAACCCTCCAAAGGTAGGGATTTCATGGCTTCTGTAAGTAACCTGCCCTAATGCTATACTGCTTTCCTTGTGATTGAAACAGACCTTCAACACTATGTCCTGATCATCAGCCGGACCTACTAAGTCCCATCACTAAACCATGAGCCTTAGGGCTGCATCCACACGTCACTTACATACCCTCCAGGAATGGAGACTCCACCACTTCCCTGGGCATCCTGCTCCAATGCTTGACCACCCTCTGAGGAAATTCTTCCTGAAGTCCTCTTCCTGAAACTTCCCCTGGTGCAACTTGTGGCCGTTTCCTTGATTCTTATCACTTGTTGAAAGTTGTGCTGAGGAAAAGGATCTGGTATTGCTAGACACTAAGCTGAAGATGAGCCAGCAGTGTGTCCAGGTGGCCAAAAAGGCCAATGGCATCCTGGCTTGTATCAGGAATAATGTAGCCAGCAGGACCAGGGAGGTGATTGTCCCCTCACTACAAGAGGGACATTGAAGTCCTGGTGCATGTCCGTAGAAAAGCTACAAAGCTGGTGAAGGGTCTGGAACAAGTCTTGTGAGGAATGGCTGAGGGAACTGGGGCTGTTTAGTCTGGAGAAGAGGATGCTCAGGGCAGACCTTATTGCTCTCTACAGGTACTTGAAAGGAAGGTGTGGGGAGCTGGGGGTCAGCCTCTTCTCACAGGTAACCAGTGATAGGACTAGAGGGAATGGGCTCAAGTTGTGCCAGGGGAGGTTTAGGTTAGAAATTTGGAGACATTTCTTCTCAGAAAGAGCAGTCAGGCATTGGAATGGGTTGCCCAGGGAGGTGGTGGAGTCAGATTTATATCTGACTTCAAAAATCAACAAGTTACATTTTCTCTATAAGTCCCTTCTTGATTACCCTCCCAGCAATTCTAGTGCATCAGCTTAAGTAAGCTGAAGTCCACAGTCCTGATTTTGCTGCTTTGCTTCCCAGCCTTCTCCAAATCCTGAGCTCATACATCTCAGGATCATGTCAACTCAGTATCCGCTAAGTTTCTTCCTTCTTTGTGGTCAAATAGATCAAAAAAGACAAATTCCTAGCAACCTAGTAACGCTTTTTTTTGACATCTACACCTTCTACAAGCCTTCAACACTGCCTGCCCAAACAAGATTCGTGGCCCTCCAAACAAGATGCCTACATAGCTGAAAGCCTCTGTGAAGAGGATGGGCAGAAGACCTCTAGTTGCTTGCAGAAAGCATTAACCACAACTTCCTCCTCATCAAGCAATCTGTAAAAACCCCGACACAACCTCACGAACTCACTACCGGCCAAATACACACACGCTCTCTAAACCAAACCTCTGACAAAAATTAGGTACCACATTCCCTTCCAAAAAAAGTCCTGGATGATTAATTGATTTATTCTCAGTTTACCTTAGAGGGGCTTCCATTTGTCTAGGAAATAGGTTGAGGATAACTGCATTTACAATGTTTATGGATATACCATTGCTTCCAGCCTATTACTTAAATAAAACGCCAGAACTCTTCAGTGCTACTTTCTCCAGCTCCTGGCATTTATCAGAATAGGAATATAGGAGGGGGCTGCCCTCTCTTCATACTTAGAATGTATTATTTCTAATAATTCTTAGTATTTTGGGGGTCACCAGAAAATATTTGGCTTCTCCTCCAAGAAGGAAGTATGTAATAGATGTTATTTCCACTGGAAAGATTGCCTTCAAGGCTTCCACAGGGATTGAAGTCCCCCAGTGAGAATCCAAATGGTCACAGTGCAGAATATATAACTGAGGGAAGGATTAAGATAGATGTTATCTTATCTCAATAGTTGTTCTTTCTTTTCCAGCACACCAATTGATCCAAAGGTTGAAAGAAAAGCTACAGGTGAAGTATAGTTCAATATTAATAAGTTCAAAACATAAACTTTCCTAAATACTCTTATAAACAAGCTAAAGAATTATGATCTAAATATAGAACAATGCGGGGGCTCATCTGGTTGCAAAATTGCCCTCAGAAGACAGCAGTCATCAGCAACTCCCCATCGAGCTGCTAAATAACCATCAGAAGGGCATTTTAAGTTATTTCCTGGACCTGACTCTTTCCAAGAGATTAATTAGTGGTTTGGATGACAGAATGGGTACAGTTTAAACATTTATAGATGGCCTCCAGATAGCTCCTGTTTCAAATGACTTTGGAAAACATGTCCAAAATAAAACATTCTGAACCGACAATTAAAAGCTAGCATCACTGACTTCTTAATATAAAGCAAGTATCAACCAAAAGAGCCTTAAACAAATATAGCATGCGATGCAATAAAAAGAAACACTGACTACAAAACACTATACAAGGGAGCTAAATCAATGAAGCACTACGGTAGAGGAGAACGGGGTGCTCACCCTCCACTGAAAACTGCACGCAGCCAATACCAGATTGCTGCCAACAGAAGCAAGTCCCATTTCTAGGAGGAGTCTTATCCTAGACATTTAGTGAGGTCTGGAAAGCAATTACTGTTTCTTGGTGCTAATAACACATCACAGTTGGAATTCAATACCCAGTTTGGAGCACCATGCTTTAAACTACTGACAGATAAAGACAAAGTATCCAAGAGAGAGCAAGGATAATGGCTTTAGCAAATAAGGATTATAAGGCTTATAAGGCACAGTAAAAGGGTTGTTTGGATGTTTGTCTCAAAAATGCAAACAGAAAAAAGCCCCAAATCTCATCCTGCCCACCACCTAAGAACTTACAGCACAATCACAAGAGTCTAAACATGGTCTTTCAATATACACAAGCGTGTTATGAAGAGGATAGCAATCTGATGTTCTGGATGGAACAAGAAGGTTTAAATTTACAGTTGAGTTTAATTGGATTAGAAGTAAACTTTAATAGAAAGAACAGTAAGACAAAGGGACAAGACACCGAAGGATGTTATGGGATCCTTTGCCTTTGATGATCGGTAAGAGCAAGACTGACAAATGGTCCAAAGAGACTTGACTCAGCCCTAGTATCACAGACAAACACACACCAGCACTTGCATTTCTGTGGTACAAAATGACTTTGCATTTTCAAGTCCCAGGTATTCTCAGGAGTTTGGCTATTCTTTAACACATGCTCATGTCAGGAACAGAATCAGATGAGCTTGGAAGGACCTCTGGAGGTGATCTGGACCAATCCCCCTACTCAAGCAGCGATATCTAGTGTAGGCGGCCCAGGACCACGCCAAGCAGCTTTTGAGCATCTCTGAGCATGGAGACTCCATCACCTTTCTAAGCAACTTGTTTCAATGCTCTGTCACCCTCACATAAAAAAATAAAAATACCCACAACCAGCCTTTTCCTTATGTTCAGACAGAACCTTTGTGTTTCTGTATGTGCCCATTATCTCTTGTCCTGGGACTGGGCAGCACTGAAACAAACTTTCTTCATGCCCATCCTCTAGGTATTTGTACATGCTGATGAGGCATCCCCAACCCTTGTCTTCTCTAGGCTAAACAGTTCCAGCTCTCTCAGCCTTTCCTTATAAAGAGAGATGCTGCAATCCCTTAATCAGCTTTGGGGTCTTTTGCTGGACTCTCTTGAGTAGTTCCAGGTCTCTCTTGTACTGGGGAGCTCCAAACTGGACACAGCATTCCAGCTGCAGCCTCACCAGTGCCTTGTAGAAGGGCAAGATCACCTCCCTTGACCTGCCGGCAATGTTTTGCCTAATGCAGCCAAGAACACCAGTAAGCCTTCTTAGCAGCAAGGACACGCTGCTGACTCATGTTCAACTTGGTGCCCACCAGCATCCCCAGGGCCTTTTCTGCAAGGCTGCCTTCCAGCTGGGCGGCCTCCAGCATGTCCTGGCACATGGGGTCATTACTCCTCAGATGCAGGGAACAGGAGGTGACGGGAACAGAAAAGGTGAGATTTCTTACCAAATAACTAAGAATGAGCTGGTCCATGACTCCTGACAAGAATAAAAGATTTAGCGTTTTCTAGATCCTGTCTCGCTACTAACGCTGTAAGGAGAATTTGAGAGGAGGGTATGTACTCCCAGGCATTTGTGCAAGAGTTGAATTTGCACAAAATGCAAAGAAGGTCCTGACAATTCAAGCCCCTGAAGTGTCATCCACACGTACATGAGCATGAACAATGCCACGTGGTATTTGGGCACCTTGTCAATTGAACAGGAAGAAGTCTGAAACACTTTTCTCTTCTTGCTTATTCCTCTTCTTAATTTCCATTGCACAACTTTTATTTTGTCATCATTTTTAGTAGCTCAACTTTACAGTAAATAGTAGAACGTCTTTACAGGATTGACTTGAGCAATCTGTTTCCCTACTGTCTTATTTTCTACTTTGCCCTTTCAATATTCTCTTCTGTATATTTCACCTTCTACCAAATCTTCCTTCTTCTCTCCACATCGTTTCAACAGCTCTCAATAGTGCTCTTCAGAGCTATGAACTAGTTATAGATCACATCTGTAATGCCTTGCTACAACTTACACTTCAAGATCTCGTCATGCCTGTTCTTCAAGGCGCACGCACACCTCCAAGCTAAATGAAATATATTTAAATCAAGTCTGAAATTACTACTTGATAAACAGCGCTGCGCTTGTACAGTGTCTCAGATGTGACTCATCTCTACCAGAGAGCTGATATACATGCATGCCAAGATCAAACACAACAAAACAAATGCTTTCAAGAGTAAAAAGAGAAACACACGCAGAGGTTGGTATTTACAAGGCAGAGCAAAGGAGCATGTGCCCAACCAAAATTAAATGACATTTGGGCACACACCACCTCCCTCCAAGCAACATAACCTTCAGCTATACTTCAGGTTCAAATAGGTGGATAAATAAATCAAGGCAACAACTTACAGAAATAACGCTGGGAGGCAGACTTCAGATTTTAAAGCCTAGGTTTCACTCTGGCTTCAGTCCCTCCTTCTTCCAACTTGTTAAACAGCTGTCTGCAACGCGTGGGGATGTAAACAACGTGCAGCACAGGCAGAGGTCTGTACTGCTTGCAATTAAGTCTGCACAGAGTCCAAATAACATCAGCGGGAACACAGGTTATAAAAAGCTCTGTTTGCTCCCAATATCACCCCTTGTAACAGCGGTCTTTATTCCGGGTCACTGAGCATGTCTATCCGCTTCCAAGCACGGAAGCAAATTCTCAGGTATCACCCCCACTGTTTCAACACCCAAAACTCAGATGAAGAAATTCAGGTTTGCAATGATTCTTTCTACATTAGTTTTTCCTGTGTACTACTCTCTGCTCAGAGCAAGCTATGACTGGCACGAGTCTGCTTTACCCCAGGTTATTTAATAGTACCAAGTTTATACCTTTTCCAACATACAAGGAATGTTTCTTGACAACACAGGTCAGATAATGCTGGAACATGGGTTCAGCTTCCACCTGACACAGCCCTGCTTTATTACAGGCAGTCAGGTTGGCTTCTCCGTGCTCAAAATGCTCTAAGTTTACTGAACTGGTAATCTACTATTTGGGATTTCAGCACCTTTATTGTCAAAGTATTCCATACCCTTCTGTTTATTTGGGGGAGAAAAGCCATTTAACTCTGCTAGGTATGTCATCTTTTCTATGGCTCTTTAATTACCTCAATGATTACCTCATAAGTGAAAGTCAAAAAATGTTATTCAACTGCCTTTCAACCACATGCTATCAGCTTTCAGAAAAAGACTCACTGTGTTCACAAAACAGACCAACATGTTTATATTTCCGTAGAAGGTAAAAAAAAAAAAAAGTATCCTTTATTCCAGGAGTGGAACTTCTTAATATCTTTGGGTAAGCCAAGAAACTCACCAAAATTAGGTTTCTTCAAAATTACATTAAAAACAAACAAGCCCTGCTGACATGTAATGTCATTTAGGAGCAGAAAAGAGAACGACCAGGACTCAAACCAGATGTCAGCAGTAAGAGCCACAGCGTGAATGTCTGCCTTGAAATCGCACACGCGCGCACGCACACTGACACACGCGTGAGCGCACAAGAACAAACAACATTCCAGTCTCGTTCAAGCTGAAATTAAGATTCCATACCTAAGGGTTAGTATGAAAGCATGCATTAATTCAGCCTTTTTTTTTTTTTTTGAGGGGGAGGGAAAGACAACTATTTAAGCAGCTAGTCCAAGGAAACAGAATAATTAATATTCCGTTAGGGAGATCCCTCTTTTCATTCATCTACTGAACAAGTCATATATACCTGTGTTACCTAACAGGACTGAGGAATGCGCTCTAAAAAAATGCAAACTTTTTTTTGGAAGGTTTCAGCAAAATTGTATTTATATGGATAGAGACGGAAGTGTTTGTACTACTGCCTTTAGAGTGGATCATAACACGAGCACACAGAAAGCACGCTGTCACAGTTCGACAGAAGTAGAACACCACCAGAAATCTTCAGCTTAGCCTGAAAAATAGCAAGACCTATCCTCTAAGTACATACATAGCTTCTAAAACCACATCTCATTACCACAGGCAAGCCTAGTACCTGTGCAAATTATTATTTTTTTTTTTCCTCAAAGGCACCATCTGTGATGACCAGAGGTGGTGATAACCAGTCAGGATTATAAACTGGTAAATCGATTTTATGTGGACATTGCCGTGATTTTTTTTTGTTCTCCATGACTGTTTGCATACATGAGCATTTAGCCACGAAATAAAACCAAGTCCACATCGCAACTGGCATAAAAATCATTACATGCCTCTTATGCTCTGGATAGAAAACTATTATGAAATGCATTATGATGTGAAAAGGTGTATAGCAAACTGTTTTGGGTATAGGGTTGGAATTACAAAGTTTACCTAGCAGTTTCTATGTCTCCCAGAAGGCAGGCAGGCAGGCAGAAGACAAGGGAATGCAAACCTCATTCTGGTTTCAGCGCTCTCTGTTCTGAATCTGCACTCACCTCAGCTTGCATCACATGCTCCCCCACTTTTGGGAAGAGCAGAATATAGTGCCACTTTGTATGCAAGGAAAAACCACCCCACCATTACTTGTCTTCAGTAACTGGCTTTCCACAGAGAAATCACATCTCCCTGGATTCCACTTCTCCCAGGCAAGCACCTCACACTTGTCATACAGCATCTAACTGGCAATGCCCATGGAGAGTGCTCACCTGTGCATAGCACATACCCCAGAGCTTCTCAGTCACCCCAGATGTGTGATATGGCACATGAAGTTCGCTTAGTCTCTGCTGTCTTACTTCCCTTGCTAATGCCTCATCTCAGTGTCAACTGTGCTGAAAAAACGGGGGCAGAAGAGGAACGCAAGCCAAGTAAAACTCACACAGTCCGAATAACCATGGGTTGTGTAAGATCTGTTCCCTTCCATTCTGCCTACTCCCATCCCACTTGTGGCAACAAATAGTAAATCCTAAAAGCTGCAATATAAGAATATGCTGGGTCTTAGCTACCTTTAGCCACCTAAATATGAGCAAAAGAACTGGGCTCCCAAATTTGAGCAACTGCTAAATTCCTTCGAGGAAAGAAACGCCCAGCACAAAGCAACTGCCCTGCAGATATCCAGTGTGCTTTTTGCACTTTTTTTTTTTTTTTTAATTTTAAATACAGACAGAAGCTGCCAGGCCTTCTTTTTGAAATGGAAGAGATCACCTATATTAGTAGTCTCCTCAAACAAACGAGGAACAAAGTCCTCATTTGCTCAATGCTTTTTCCTACCAACAAAACGAATGGAGCTAAATATACCCCAGGCCTAGACGTGACTCAGGGAAGAACAGGAGTATGACCAGCACTCTTGTCTAACTGAACCCAAACCAGCATGCTAAGTATCTGGAGAGGGAAGGAAGAGGAGGCAGAAGGATCACGACATCTCCTTAAGCCAGTCAGCTAAAGGAGACAGGCACAGAGAAGATGGAGAAAGTCAGAAGGTTAACACTTGTTTTAGAGCACAAAGCATGATATTTCCTGTGCAGTGAAACAGATCTACACCAAACCTGAACTACGGAAGAGAAATTCGTTATGGGTAGTTGAATACCATCCGCCAGGACAGTCCACCAGACCCTTTGTTTGCTCTGTGCAGGTGAAAGGCCTATTGAAATATTGTTTGCACTGCCTGCTTGCCTCCTGACAAGGGTGGAGCACTAGAATAAGCAGGTCCCAGCTTGTTGGCACCACAATCAGCTCAGAAATACTGATCTCGCTCTGGTTCTGTCTGGAAATTTTCGTCGTGTCTTCCTGAGTTTCAAGCACAGCACTGTGAAGTCATGCTGCTCTCGGGGACCAGCACTGAAATAGGATCTGAAATGTGGTTTCAAGGAGGGGAATGAGGCAGCGTCAGGCTACGTACGTGATGCTGCTGGGTGAAAAGAATATGATCTCAGTATTTCCAAAGCGTGTATCATCAAAAATGGACCCAAGAAGGTAAAAATACCCACAATGAACTACTACAATTCACCAACATTAGCAATGACACACTTTCGCAATCAGCCTCTATTTAAAAAGCAGTCTAAATCGCACTCATTAGTATCAAGACTGATAGCATGCAACCAGATCAACTTGTTTAGATTCCTTAATTAAGGGACCACATCACAACCTTTCCACGCGTGCCTTTTTCCCACCTCCTCACCCCATACCCCTGGGAAAAATCAAACCATCGTGCAGCAGTTAAACACTCTCCCAGGGTCACAAGTATCTATCCGAAGCTTTCAGTAGGGATGAACACCGGCCTTATCGGCATTTCTAAGGCCCATTTATGCTACAGCTGGATCGCTGCTTTCCTAGTTCACTTGCTCCCAATAGAGGCTTCATTCTCAATTCAAATGAAGAATTTCTCCAGCAACCACACACACAGGGCTTCCTCCAGCCCAGCATCCTTAGGTTTAATAGCACCTTTTAAATGGGCTATGTTTTAATTACTATATAACAATATATATATATCACTTTGGAAGACCTGTGCAAAGTAAACAAGCATTTGAATTGGATACATAAATAATGTAGCCAAGAAGGATGTTTTAGTAATTGAATAGAATTTGTAATGTTGATTCATTTCATCTTTGATACATTTTCCTGGTGAAAACCTTGTAACAACATGAACTAAAAGAACGTAATCCCTTAAACGTCAGGAATAAAACAAACTCCGTTGACCTCAATCTGTTCCCATCAACTTCCTTTATCTGAAAATTGGCACTCATGCTAAAAGGACAACATAAATAACAGCATTTAATGCTTGGTGTTTTCCGGATAAGCTACTACTACTTTTCGAAATCACTCTGGGAGAATTGTGTTTGTTAAAGTAATCATCTTATGCAGATAACGCACCCTACCAAATATTTCTCTTCTTGCTCACTTTGGGCAGCCAGAATTCTTCATCAGTCATCTCAGTTTATTAACAAAATAACAGCATAATCCATATCTTTGTAAAATGTAAAGTCCAGGCAGGTGCTTGTGAAAAACCTTTGTTACTAGATCTCACACTTACCATATGGGGCAGGGGGTACAAGGCAAAAATTTGATTGAAACACATTACAGATGCCTATCTTGCAGCGTTTGCTGTTAGCAAAGTGTAACATTCAGTGTGATTAGTTCGGAAGCGCGAGTCATGCTTCATTTTGTGACACTGGCAGCAGTACAGTGAGGTGATCATTGTCAGAGAGCTTGTGATCCAGAGCTATTAAAGGTGTGCACATGCTGCAGCCAGCCAACAAAGTCACATTCTTATTGCCTTTGTCCTTCCCCTCATTTTAATGCTCTTTCGTTCATGTGACTTGTAAAATTAACACAAGGTTCCCAGCCTCTGCACCACACCTTCCACAGCAAAGGCTCTATTCTTGTTAGCTTCCAGAAGCCTCATGTCAACCGTGACTTAAAAACTAATGTTAAGAGTAAAATTTAAAAGACAAATAAAGCCTACATTACAAGTACAAGCATGACAGCTGAAGCCAGCTCACACAAAGAAAAGGTCCTCTGGCTGTCTATTGCAGAATCTCTGTACCAAAGGAAACCAGAAATTATCAGACTATTACTTGACCACAGGAGATGATTATCCTAGGAACAGCCACATTTTCCCCCCACACCCATCGCAGAAGCCTTTTCTTTTGGGAATGCATGTCTGCCTTGGACCACAAGCCTCCTTCTTCCACATCTCTCTTCAAACTAAGCAAGCTGCAAAACCAAAAAGCAACACTTCATTTAAAAAAATCATTTATTACCTTTGCAAGCTCAGGTTTGCTTTCACATGAGAGTTTGCCCAGCGCTGTGCTAGGTACTGCTACCAGTTTATTCCTCTACTGATTTAGAAATAAGCTTTTATCACTCCACATATTTTTAGGTCCCGGAGCTGTACTTGGAGCTTCCTTTGCCCAAAGCAAGCACAGAATGCACCAGCCTACAATTAGAATAGGAAGTCAGGAAACAGTCATCAAAAATTCACGTGAAGAGCACAACATCTTCAGGAAGAGAATGTAAAAAAACAAAAAAAATTGTCAAGTGTCATGGGTATGGTTTGTCATCGCAGCCCATCCCCAAATGAGTCATGGTAACTCAAAACAGAGATCATTAGATAGTCACAAAGCATACATAATGAAGTTTTATTGGGATAACAGGTGCACTTTAGCATTATTAGAGCAAAACCACCAAGTTACTGCATTCCGTGAACATAAGATCACTGAGGAAAGAAGTAATTTCATTCAAATTTACCAAGCATTTATGCATTAAAAAGAAAAAGCCTTGCAGAACCCCATCATCTCACATTTGCACCTATTTCTATGCAAGTTAGCAAACACTTCCGAATTCTTACGGCTTGGGAAAATCCACATTTGATAATCTTAGGTTGTTTTTCTCCTGAAGGCATGGAGCAAATTGAAGGCATGTCATTTTTCTGTCAAGACTGCTGCGTGAGCACGCAAATTCTTCATGTGAAAGAGAAGAATGACTATGCTGAGCCACACAGTTTGTAGCATTCTTACTACTCTAGACAAATTGCAATAAATTGCACAGGCTTCCAGTAGAGTTAATGCAATCGCTCCCTTTAAAACAACTATAAGAGTACATCTTTGTTCAGAAAAAATGCAAATCATCATAGCGCTTTACATGGATTGCTATAAGCTCTTCAGTTTCTAACGTCGGTATTTTGCCATTAATCTTTTCATGTGTTAATGCTTAACATTCCATTTAACTAAATCCAAGTATCACTAAGGTTATAAAAACCAGTTTAACCCACCTTTTTAATTTTCTTTTAAACTGCGCTTCAAGACACTGTCTTGGTCACTAGAAGGCCTAAGCAGAACAACTCATCAAATATTTCCCCAATGTTAGATGAACTCTGCACAACCAAGTGCCAGCTGCTCAGAGCATCACAAAAGTGTGACTGAACCACACTTTAGTTGCCAAGTGGCCATTTGGTGACTTTCTGTCCCTTTGGAAAACATTATGCTATGAGCTTGGTATACCAGACCACAGGGAGCATTTCAAAATCAGCAAGTGTAATAGGAAGAACTACGCAGAACTGTGGTGTGAGGAGGACAATCACTGGGGAAGACAGGTGAGCTCTGTAAGAGCCATAAGAGCACAAAAATCCAGCTATTGGCCTGGACATTAATAGTTTTGAATATATCAGCCAGCAGAGTTGAAGCTGATGCAAAAATGATCATCAGATTAAAATAGCTGGCTCTTACATCAGCATCAGGAAAGTTGTGGAGACGGCCACAGCAAACTCTTATCAAGACTGGAACATCCATGTCTTTTAAATACTGCTCGGGAACACATGAGAAGAGAAGGAATGAGAAATCACACTACAACAAATAAATAGTGGTGATAACCCACCTCTCATCCTTACTAATGAGAAGAATTAAGAAATGGTGAGCTAGTCTGAAAAGCTGCTTTATTTAAATGATATCATTTGAGAAAGGGCACGATCCAAAATTCCTTCTTTTGAGCATATTCTTTGAAATCTGTTCAATCTGTTACCCACGTAAAAAGCCATTAACAGTTCAGGTTAAATGTCATGCTGATAGCAAATTTTAGACTCAGATGATACTATGATCATTTACTGTGTCAACTTCATGCTGAAAGTATTAAAAAGAAGGATGAAGTCTAGCTTGAACTGGGTTGAGTTTAATTTTTGAAGGAAATTGAATTTAAGAGATGATCAGCTTAAGGACAGAAAGCAAAAAAAAAAAAGAGCCTGCTTCTCCTCCCAGATTTCTGGTAAACTTAGTGTTTCAACATAACATTCAACTGACAACATGCAATGCCACAGCACTTACAGGAATGTAGCTTTTCAGACTGAGACTGTCCTTGAAAAAGCATTTAAAGATGATGCAATTAAAATACTGGAAGCAATCTGAATTTCACTGTACTTTTCTACTCCATAGGGCCTAGCAGAAACCACTTCTAGCATTGGTTTTGTGAGTACAAGAGGGCCAATACAGATCTACCAAGAAGTGCACTGAGATTTTGTTGAGGTAAATCACTTCCCTACCCTTTAACGTGTGGTTATTACAAATTACATATATAAGGAAAGGTTGGACTTGGTGCTTAGGGACATGGTTTAGTGGGCGACATTGGTTGTATGGTGTAGTGGAATGGTTGGACCAGATGATCTTGGAGGTCTTTTCCAACCTGAATGATTCTGTGATTCTAAGTTTATGTATGCGATACCTTTATGGATTACTTACTACATGTATAAGTTTATATGCATACACACAGGTATACAGACAAGTTTGTAAACACAAACAGCACAGCGGACTCCTTTGTCATCACTACCCCAAATACAGACAACCCTTATGCTACCAGTATGTCTGAACTACAAACTCTGAATCTAACAGCTGGAGAGAAACCAGCCTGCAAAGTGCCAATTGATAAGCACATACTACTTCACTGAGACGGGTAAATCTGTAAATAAAGTATATTAAAGCATTTATGTGATATGAAAGATATGAGTATTGCATTTAAGCTTCCTGTTTTCCGCTGGCAGAATGAACTAGTAATTTGTGTGTTTAGACAACTCACAGGCAGAAATGAGTGCATACACATGGTCAAAACCAGATGGACTTAGTTCCTCCCCCACCAGCTCAGCAGAAACATTTATCAAGTCTCAAAGCAAACAGAGAACTTAATTTGGAATTGCCTCCCTTCCCCCAGCCCTCCGCCCCGTTAACCTACAAAGCACCAAGCATTTGGGCAGGGCAGCACCAAACCAGGCTTCATCCACCGACTTGAAAAGTTCATGACAAATGTTTCAGCTTTCTGTGATTACAAGTGCACAGCTTTAGCAAGCCACCAGTATATACTTAGAATACCTGTAATTTATTGGTTGCAGTATAGATATAATCATATTTTAGTAAGCTATCAGCTCTGTCTGTACTTTTGCACCGTTCTTTACCAAATTCTTTGTGGTCAGCTCCATGGAAAAAGCTGTAAGCTTTTAATTTCGGCTTACAGGGCATTCCATAAGGAAAGCTCATCTTTTCCACCCTCCAAGCTTCTCGCTGGATAGTCACTTCAATCCAATGCAACAGAGAGCACTAAAGCAAAGGAACTTTGCACTGTAACACCGCGATACCTTTAGTCAACCTCCGTTATTTGAGTAAGGTGAAATTCTGCTTCTAGAACAAAGTCCAGATAAAAAGGTACTACAGCTAAACTAATTTCCTCAATCTCATGCTACTCGGGAAGCTTTGTGACATCTACACTGCATGTCTTATGTTTTTTTAGTTTATCAGTCCGATACAGAGCCCATTTCTCTAAGAGATAGTGCTTGAGATCTCATTTTGGCTAGTAAAAAATCCAGAGTTTGCTCCTGAGGTACATTTGCAGAGGCCTCCCAGACAAGATTTCCTAAAGAAGAATACAATGGATGCGGAACAAGCAGCCCAAAATCGTATCAATAAGTCAGCAGGGCAAGCAACCGCTGTTGCCAGCTCCTCTGAGCCAGAAGAGTGCTCGGCTCCTGTGACATCGGGCACGCTACAGGCGTCGAGCTGCTCAGCTGAGCCCTCAGCTCACGGCAGCACAGGACGAAGGATGTGGGGACTCCTCACGGGTAAAGCACGCTACGAGAGCAGACTTCTTGTGAAGATGAAGGCCCAGGCTGACAAATCTTGCTGGAGCTGTTGAACAGAGCAGCGCAGGCTCCCAGGAGGCTGCTAGAGATCACCCCTCCTCAGCACAAAACACGCTTTTACCTCAGGCGCTGCAGTGCAGTACTTCATGGTTTAATCTCATCTGGGTCTTCAGCAGGCAGGCTAAGATACAGGCGCGCATCCTTCTGCCAGTTGAGTCACAAAGTAAGACAGCTGGAGGCTGTGACACCGCAGGCAAGCCCGGGTAATCGCTTTGCAGCTGTTTTATCAAAGCCTCAAGTCTTTCTGTCCAGGAGGGGATTACAGGCACTGTCACCTTACTACCCAGACTGTAAAACACCTCCAAAGAAGCCTTGGCAGCACCACAAGAGAAGTTGCCAATGCCTACAACTTAAAAATAAATGAGTCTTAAACTTGAAACCTTCACCCAAGAAAGCTGCTCAATACATTCACCCTTTGGCTTTGCAGGAACTCCAGCTCCCCTCCTTATCACCCTACAGCTGCACAGTGTCACACAGAGGGCTCCAGTGCAATAATGCCCTGCACCTCAGATGCATGCAGGCATGTGTAGATAGGTAAGGAAGCACCAGGAGACCTGGGACTCCTCTCAAGCATTTTACTGGTTCCTCCTCCACCCCCACTACCCCCCAAAGAAAAAAGAAAAAGCAAAATTGTGTTTAAATAAAGAATGTGTTTATTCAAATGTTTAGAATAGTAGTCATTCCAGTTGAAATCTGTCTAATATAACGTGTGGATTTGGAACTAAAACGCATATTTTCCACTGGAACTTTCTTACCGTGATTCAGATCTGTCCATTTGTGATTTCAAGACATAAATAATGTTCTACCTGCTTCTTAAAAAAAATATTGTTTTAGATCACATTCTTAAGCCACATTTCTTTCAACAAATATGACAATTTTTAATCTGGAAAATTCACCATGAAGTCAAACACAGTTTAATTTCCAAGTGAGAAACCACAAAAAAAAAAAATCAGGATTTAGATATTTCAATCCAAGTTTGGATTATTTCTGCTTCTCACAATCAATAGTGACTATTTGTACTGGCAACAAGACTCATTTCTGGAATATCAGCAAATAAAGTTTTACAATTAAATTCAGACCACTTCAATTCTGTGGATCGCTGATAGGTTAGGAATTGCAGCCAGTCTCATAGGGCTAAGGGGGATAGGAAAAGTACTCCATCACAAGATACCCGTATCAAGAAATGACCATGAAAAAGTCTATTCAGCCCTGGTTCAGCTTGAAATTCCACATGTGGAGCCTAGAAAACAAAAGTCCTTCTCTTAAATTCCTAGAATCTCTCTAATTTCAGTATCAGCTACATTATTCTCATCAATTCTGTCTCCCTATTAGATTCCAAAAAATAAAAACTAGAGACAGCTGGGTCCAGTCAGGATTAAATTAAATGACAGCAGCCTAATTTAAACTACTCAATGGTTTCAAAAAAAAAATTAAGTCTCATAAAACAAGCCTAATTTCTTCCTCCAAGAGACTATACATTTATTTAATACTGACAATAAGGAGCCTTAGAATAATAGGCTTCTGCTAGACATCTGACTCGGGCACTGATCAGCTTGAGCTACTTGCTACCACTTCCATCACCGAGTCCTGCTGCTGCAGCACCACGGCATTTCTTGGTCACGTCACCCTAATCTGGCTGGCTGCTGGGGCAGGTGAGGAACACTCGCGTGACCAAGCTGCACGAGCACTAAGTACATGAATGAACCATTCCTAAAGCGAGCGTTTATACCCTCAAGCTTCAATTCAACAACACAGTGGCTTTTATAACACTTTCGCCTTGAAGAGCTCCCATGCCCTCTGTCAGGTTCTCCTTCTATTGCTTAGTCCCTTACTTACGTGGTACCTTTAACAAAAAAGGTTTCTGACATTCAGTGCTGTAAAAGCACTTTAAAAAAAAATATTGTGAGAGTGAAACATACCTGGATCTGCTCCCTGACCTGGCTTTCAGCACAGCCTCACAAACAGCCTGCCTGCAGCACAAGGATGGGAAGAAGAAGCCAGGAACTTTGAGCTCGTATTGCTCAGGAAACACCTGTATTCTCAAAGCACAGCCTACGAGACAACTGGACAGAAAGAAGCTTTCCTAAAATAGATGTGTGTAGTCCACAAAAGGTAGATTAAAAAAAATAGGGGGGGAATTAAAACGATTAGGAAGGGAAAGGAGGAAAGCACCCAGCCAGCAGCACTGTCAGTTATTGTGAAGTGTCCACATACAACATGAAGCAGTAACTGCTTCTCCTTAAAAACTCTTAAAAGCAGAAAAACTAATGAGATCCAAGGAGAGATGTTGCTACTAAAAAGTGACAATCGGGACACCTTGCAAGGAGTTCTAGAGACTGAGCAGGGAAGGAGAACGGATTAAGTGTTCATAATGACCCTTTCTGACCTGAAATAAATCTGCAGTTCAGCAGCTATTCCTTTACAAGCCATCCATATGACTAACTCCCCAATATAATTTAAAGAGCCATAAGCCAAAGGATATTGAGGAAGGGCACTCAGTTAACTTCCATTTAACATCATCATAACAGCCTTAACAAGAGATGTTAGACGTAGGAACAAATGAGAACAAGACAGCTGGAACCTCTGCTAGCCACTTATCCAAAGTGAATTTTCTTTGTTTAGCAGATGAGGTAGCCCTCTTGGAAATAGCAAATAAAGATGGAAACAGGTAGGACTAATCTTATTAGTGATTTTCTGCAAATCTTTCTTTACAACGTAATTCCCTTTTTAAAAAATAATTGCTTGTAAAAACAAAAAGCAAGAGCAATGTGGTCCTGTTAGTATATATAAGCATGCATTCATTTAGTCAAGCCATAGGGAAACAGTCTTCCCACCTACTTACTCAGATACAAAAAGTCCAAAAATAATGGGTCCCATAAATCCTAGCTACCTTAAACATCAATGCTGTTTTTTTCCTACCACCAGGAACCAGTCGCACAAGGGCTTTTCAGATACAAACGTCGCTTTGAATAACATCATAAATTCATTTAGATCTGCGACCAAGCTGCATGCTTGCCTCCCAGCAGTAACTATGGTGCCTGTTTCCACATTTATAACCTATCCTTTAGCTATAAAACCACTCCAAGCTTATTAGCACTGCAGGTTATGTCCGCGTATAGGACAGAAATAGAAGTATACTCCAGAACACACGTTTCCTTACCAACCCTGCACCCAGCAGCTGCCTGCACGCCTGGTTCATCTCTCCAAGAGCTTCCACTAACATCCCCGCTTCTGTACGGGTTACCTGACTTTTACAGAACACACTTCTCAAGCAAAGCGGGTTGTCACTCTTGGAAGCAGACACAGCAATCTCATCTTGTCATTTTGGAGCTGTGCTGAATTAGTATTTCGCCTGCGGGGACGTTTCTTAGCACAACAAACTCCTGCTGGATGGCACAGGGTCAGTCAACCATCTAGCAGTTTATTTCAGTGTTTTCACTTGCACAAAACCCCCAGAAACAAGAGAACTTCATTCTCCAACCCTCTTGTACGAGCTCCCCAGCACAGACTACTGCCCTACTTTACAGGCTGGTACAGAAAGTTTGCAGTTTTCTTATTTCTAAGGCTCATAAAGAGAACTGCAGTCACCATTTAAACTGCTCAAATTTCCCCACTTAGCATTTAATTAAAGCCTACTGCTACGCTGCTTAAAGCTGAAGCATGCAAGAAGGGAAGAAGTTTGCTTTAAAAAAGAAAATTTATGTGCATCCAACAAAAAGCTGGTGAGAGAGATACAATACAACAGGTGACAGAATGGGATGGGAAAAAATGGCACTGCTGGAGCTGCCACAAGTCAGCCAGGCACCCCAGTCCTGACAGCATCAGCCCCGTGGTGGTGAGGTCAGCACGCACCTGATAAAGTGGAATGGATGCTCTTCAGCTAAATATTGCCCCATCTTCTTCACAAGCTAGCTGTTTGTCTGCTTCGCGGCTCACAAAACAGTTTTTCTGAACACCCTGCTGAAGATCTGGGTTATTACTTACCAGCTTGGATTGCCTTAAATTAAGAACGAACTTAAGATGTCAGTGAGCAGTAAGATGCCCCAGAAATCCAGAAAACAAAAGAAGCAGTTTATTTTGAGGTCTGTCCTTCCAGATACCACGTGCACTTCAACCCGCCCATTTTCACACCCACGAACAGCTACCAAAAGTCACAGTGAAGTAACAGAGGCTCTTCAGAATATTTTCTCTTACTAGAAAGCTACAAGCCCTCAGCTTCCTGAAACAACTGGGACAATTCCCCACTCCTACCAGTACACAAGTGGGGTGAAACTGGCAGTAGGAACAGGGAGAAGGCCTTTTGACATAACCTTTTGATTATCAGTATTTTACATCGATGATAAAAACATCATTTTTCCTCATACAACAATTTTCACACTGTTCATGCTGGAAATATCATCAGATGATCTGCTTCTCTCTTGCTAACATAAGATGAAAATCTTCTATTAGTCAGTATCTAACATCTTAAAACGTAGGGGGAGAAATCAAGGTCCCCTTTCCTGGCCACAACCATGTTCTTGAATAAATGACAAAAGCTTTACCAAACCAAACCAGCTAAGCTGCTTTTTAAAATACACTTTATGATCAAATGATAGCCCAAAAATATGGTGGGTGCTCAATGTGAAAATACATCAAAATCCGAGCACAAACTGTAAAACGAGAACATCTGCTGGCAAATTTCAATAGCGGCAAACAAAACGCGCTTGTTCTTGTTTCACAGCATTGAATTTTTCTATTCGCACTCCCATCCAAGAAATGCAGCAATCAGCTTCAACCTATTTTTGCTAATACACAGACAACTGCTCAAACTTCTCTTCCCCCCCCTCCACATTTTGCAATCATCTTTACTTTTTAAAGCCACAAATGAAGCATCGGAAAGGCTTTACCATCGGACGAATTTATAATGCGAAGCTCACATCAACATGCTGCAGAGGAAGAAAGCAATTTTAAGCAACAACAACAGAGGGGTTGGCTCAGAGGATTCAAGAAGAAAAAGAAGAGTGAATAACCTCAACTTCTTTCTAGTTCTGAATTAAAAAAAATTTAAAAACATTTGTTGTGCAGAGTATTTCCTTATATCCTGAACTCCTGAAATACAGGACTGCTTCTGGACTTACAAAACTCTATAGTCCAAACAATTTTTCCCCCTTTTTTTTTTTTGTTTTTAATCTGTTTGCAACAAGTGGCTTGTACTACGGCAAGTGTTTTGCTGTGAAATGCCATCATATAAGAGGGAAACAGATGAGGTGTACAGGCAGAAGATAGCTTAAGCCATCCAGCTGTTCCAGCCTGAAGCCAGAACACGGCAGAAGCACCTCACTAAAACCAACACCGAACAACTTTGCTGTCCTTTAAAGGGAATTGGCGATCTCTGCTGAGTGAGCAGGTCCCCCAACAAAACCAACCCCTTGAAATAAGCAGAGGCCAAGAGCAGCACTCCAACGAGCATGGACTGAATGGTGCAAGGCAGCTACGGGACACGTCAGCAGCCCCTGCAGCCGGGTGTCGGGGCCCTGGTGGATGGCAGGTGCCACCAGCACGCTCGGTAGCAGCAGGGCTGGGAATGCTCCTCCTCAGAGAAAGGGGATGTTGATAACATCAGAAAACAGCAATAAAGAGAGGGCTGCAGGATGAACAGCTGGGGAAAAAAAAATAAACCAAGCCCAGTCCATGCAATAGCAGGAAGAGGGAGGGGAGAGGAGTCTGGGGCACGGCAAACAAGTTGTGTTGCTGCTCTGTTAAACCAGCTCTTCCCTTCCCCAGAGCCACAGCAGGACACCCAAGCTCGTACACACAAATATTTAAGCACCCCAAGATCACGAGGTGAGAGAGGGCAAGTGGATACTGCCCACTGCACAGCACCCTTCCAGGGTGCTGCCTCTCTCCTTGCAGTATGCCCTGTTTTTAAGAAGAATATCACTCGCTACTTATTCGCTTAATTCAAGGAGATAACAGACTCATCATTCATCACATCTCAAAGCAAAGCACTCATGGAAAGTTCATTATTCAGGAAGAATTCCTACTCAGTAAGTAGCCTGCATATAAAACCTACATACTGAGGATTTGCATCTCCGCTGAATGGTGAGCTTTGTTGCAACACAATGATTGTACACAGCACTGGGGATTTCAGTTCTGCTTATAAAAACGGGACTTTTGGGGTTTGGTCTCTTTATATAAATGCGAGCCCTCAATTTCGAGTCATGTATCACAGTTTCGGGAATGACTAACAAGGTAGGAAATAGATCGAAATGACAGAAAACAGCCGTGACCAATTCTGGATGGGTACAAGGGAGAAAGAAAAGACTTCATAGAACTGTTCCCTTTTCTCAGAAAATGGAGAAAACAGTCACTTGCAAAGTCAAAGCGGGTAATATTTGGACATTATGCGATTTTGTTCAGACTTAACACCAACCAAAAAGGTGTGATGCAGTCAGCATACATATTTTGTCCATCAACATTAACGCAAGGATTTGTCTGCAGCTTGGGATATTTTTAAGGCTCAACACACATTGTTTATTGTCTAATATATAGCATACAAGACCCCACATACTGAAAAGTTTAAACTGGAAAAATGGGAAGCCAGGACTATTAAGCGCCAAAAGTCCCCCAAGTCTACATTTTTGTAATATATTAATTCGTATATTTATACCAAATGCATAAAAAACACTGAAGAAAATAGTACATATGACCAACTACTAGTACTACAATGAAATTAATGCTTTTCACATTTTTTCTAGCAGCCACAACAGGATTTATGCTTGGGTAAGTTAACCTTTGAAATAACACTGCAGCCTACGATAATTTAATTACAGGTCACAATCCCCGAGTCATAAAACAATGCTTTTCTAATTGGGTGTTTGATACTGCTGTGTTCATACGAGTCCAGGTTCACTCAGACTCTGCACACGGTTATGCAGAGTTATTTGTGAAATTTCACATGTGCTAAATAGGATCCTCCATTCCAGTCCCTGTTTATATTATATATATATATATATATAAAAATTGCACCACATGTATGACATGTATGAAAATCACAAAATGTGATAACATCTTGAGTCAAAGCATTTGTCAGTATACTAAAGAGACATTAGGTATTTGTTTGGATAAACTGCCCAGGGTTTCTTAACAAGGGAGTAAAGGAATCTCAGTCTGAATAGATCGAGAGTGTAAGCAGCCAAGATAAATTAACTCAATCTTTTTCATGCTTCATAGCTGGAGTCTGAATCTGGCCTTTCCAGAAATATTTCAAAGTCATCTCATCATAACACAGGTAATGGTCCAGGACATAGTTATCTTGATACATAGAAATAAATGGAAATAGCAAGTCAAATGAACAGCAGATGGTCACTCTGAACACTTCATTAGCTTCCAACCTTTTATTTCTAAGGCAGAAGGAAAAAAGAGCATTTGCCATAGCCTGCATTGGAAAACATCCTAAAAATTACTTTTTCCTGAAGTAACATACAATGCTAACCCAGCAACACTGTATGGACAGTTAACAGCTGTTGACTTCATCATTCTTGCATAAATAAAGTTATTTACTCTTCTCCTTACATTTTACTTTGCAAAGCGTCTATGAATTCAGCCACAAATACTTTCACCTTTCTTCTGTCGACCTCCTTCCCCCCTGTATGACTTTTCACATTCATTTTTGTAACCTGCTAAGCAGCCATGCCTCTTCATTCCTGCCTTAAGTGAGGAGGTTTAACCTTTGAATCAACTGTTTCCCTGATCGCTACCGGTGTTCCCCTGATGTCAGCTCTACAGATGCGAGTGCTCAGGATCGTCGCCCACCCACAGTATCTGTGCACTGACAGAGCACTCGGCTGGTCGGGCTGGCTGAATAAATAGGCTGCTGTGTCAGCCACAGACCTTCAGACCCCTTCCTACAGCTGTAGAAATGCATTTTTGTGGGGAGGACCAGGACAGGAGACTTTTAAATTTCTGACAACTGAGGAGAACCAGAGAACGATGTGAACGGTCAGGAGGAAACGGGACAGAGAACGATGCTCAAGCACCCAAACAGAAGGAAGGAAGCCAACCTCCAGTGTGGGCTCTGTCACGTCCCTCCCAGAAGAGATGCTCCATGGTAAGCTTTCACAGCTTGTGTAGCTGCTGCTGGGATGCAAACAAAACTGCTGTTACAGGCTGGGAAACCGGGAGAATGTGCAGGGAACAACAAAGTCTGTTCTTATTAGGAAGGAAATCCAGTGGGTATCACGCTAGTGACACATACATGTATGATACCCACAGAGAAACTACAGAGAATTGCTCAGTGAGGAGCCTGCTAAGGAGAAGGGTGGGTGGAAATGGTTGGGAATTCAAAAAGAGAAACTCTGAACAGAAAATGGACCTATGCTTAGAGGAGAGGCACGAAACAAAATTAGTTTCTCAGAGAAAGTTACAGGAAAAAAAATAAATAATTTACATATGGTCTTGCAAGTAGAAGCACATGAAAGCACATGAGGAACAGAAGCATGGATAGAAAAGCAGTGGTAGAGAGATGCTCCCCCAGCTAATATCTGTCCCATCTGTCTTGTTTTCTGTACTGCCCAGAAACAATTTTCCCTTCAATGTTCTGGCCCCTGAACAGCTTCTCCCTGTGGACTCTTACCTTTCTGCTTCCCAGAACATAAAATTGCTCCCATTCAAACCCATCAAGCCCATGAGAGAAAACGCTACAGCTTCTACTGTGTAGGTTTTCTTCTTCCTCCCAGCTGAAGAGTTGCTGCTTCTTGGGCATACCCAGAATGACCTCATTCTCATTTTTACTCTGCATCACGTATTTAATTGTCAACTTCATACTTCTCTCTCAAGCTCTATCTCTGTTCTTCAACCATTCTGAGCCTGCTTCTTCCTGTACTGCATCCTGCAAATGAGTTCTCTGCTTGCTCCTTTGTACGGTCTGCACTTCCAAAGTCACTTTGCTCCTATTTCCTCCCTCATGGGAGCTTTTTACATGCCCAGACTTTTTTCTCCTTTTCAGCACCACTACTAAGAGCCTGAAGCTGCAGGTTTGCTATCCAGCAGCAGTCTGGTCAAGAATACAAACTCAGGGAAAAAAAAAACATTAGACATAGGATATTTGCAAATAAACTTGTATTTTCTAACTGTTCTGAAAATTTCTTTCTTATTGATCTTCTTTATTCAGATCCACTGTGGCCTTCAGAGTTTTCCCAGTGAGGCCCAGAGCCAACAGGTGTCACTAAAAGGCATTTGTGTGCTAACCAGCAAGAGGTCCAGCCACACTGACATTTTACACAACTTTCCTAAGCATAGCCGTGTTCTGATCTGTTGTAAAAGGGCTTCCAAAATAATGCATGAAACAACCAAGCCTCCTTGCAAAAGTCTCTCCTCTTCAAAAGGAAACTCTCCATCTCAGAACTGGTACCAGGTGCTCATCCTTCCATCCTTGCAGCACACAACTGAGCTTCTCTCACTGGCTGTCAGCTTTCCCGTTACAACAGCGATCCTGTTTTCTTATCTGTGTTGCACTGAAGAATGGTATTAGCTTCCATAAATAACTAACGGTGCTCACAAACAAAATTTATTTAACAGATGTCAAAACAAAGCACTGTTCATTGCGTCCCCGTTTTACTACACACTGCTGAAATGCATTTTATCTGCTGTAGATTTACCGAGGCTGTTTGGTGAACTTGCCAAGGGCCTCAAAACCCCTCCTCTCTTTCAAGAAGCGAATGCATCATGCATTTCTGAGGCATTACTGCAGTCACACGTGTACACCACGTTTCTGGGGCTGCACATGTCCCTAACTTTTAGTACGTAATCCTACTATGAATGTTTTCCACACACCGAGTATACACAGCAACACGTCAAAGAGTATGGTATGCGCACAAGGTAATTAAAGGCTACTGCCAGAAGACAACACGTCAAGCTCTGGCTACAGTTACTTGATCGGAGCTTTAATGTAATGAGAAGGTGTTGCAGCGTGAGTGACAGAAGGAAGATACCCAGCCACGTCTCAAAACCAAGCTTGATCAGTTTACAGAGGGGATTACAGGAGCTGGTGCCCGCAGTGGTCCACCAAAACGAGAAGACCTTTCCAGTCCTGCAAATATGCTTTCAACTTTTTCCAGCATGCACTCTCATTTTAGGCTGTTGAAAGGTACCTTCAGCATAAAGAAGTATATTATCATCTTTGCAAATGAAAAAAGCTTTAGAGAATTGATAAAAAAAAAAAAAACTGTTCCCCGCCTGATATAAACTATGTATTTGGGTGGTGGATAAATGCTCAGCTAGGAGACTCCAAATAATGCCTTGAATTTAAGTGTCTAGGGCTTTTATTCCTGAAATGTCATTGGGAAATAACATATGATATAAAAGAAAGATCAAGTTGTATTTACCAACATTTACCGCTGTTCCCAAGTCACAATTAATGGTCAGTATATTTAAGATCAAGATGATTACTCAGGAGTTAATTGAACATTTACATTTGATCTAAGCACAGAGGCCAGCGAACAGATTTTGTTATGCTTGTTAGTCCAACTAGAGAAGGCTGTAACGCATAGAAGATTACAGAGATTAAAAAAGGCTATTGAAAAACATTTACTATCCCTATCGTGAAGTGTTTCCATAGCAGCCGAAACAATTACTAAAACAGATACACCAAAAGGAAAGCAAAGAAATAATACAAAAGCAATCCACCTGAAAACAATTAGGAGGTTTGAAGAGTTGTATTTAACTTGTTCATTAAATTGGTCATTAAACATCACCCACTTTCTAATACATCACACAGACCTTTGCAACGACATCCACGGCAGCACAGAAATTTATGACAGCAAGGACACTGTTAGGAAGGAGCATTTATGACTGCGCTTTGACTTCTGTGGCTTCACGTCACAGAAAATGTAAAGTTTCCTACATCTGCTTTGCAGGATGGGGATTTCTACAGTAAAGTTTACCATTTGTAAATGGTAAACTTTTACCCCACTTAATTATACAAAACCAAGAACACGCTACATGTGTTCAGTTCCCTTCTACCCCAAATTTTATCATGGAGCACTGTTTTCAGTGGCATTAAAAAAAGAGCATAAATTCCTGCTACTCTGGACCGTCTCACTGAAGAGTCATCTTTCATAGCCTCCCTTTATGCTTTCACAAGACGCACTGAATTAAAAATCAGAAGCTCAATTTTCGGAAATGCCAACATCCACGTCTTAAAGACATCACAAATTTGGGATTTTTTTGGCCTCACCTTAGAGTCATCTGTGAACTTTTCCATTTAGGTATTAACTAGCAGACAGCAACATCATCACTGCGTAAATGCCAATGCTCCAATGCTCCTTCCCCATATATTTTTTTTTTTTAAATGTAAGAACACAGCGCTGTCTGCAACCTGTTCTTCTTTCATTGAAGTCTTGAGTCCTCGAGGAAAACAGGGGAAGGACTGTTCTAACAGCAGGGAGCAAGTGGCCTTCCATCTACCCACAGCCGAGTTACAAGATCTAACCAAACAGCAGCCCCCTATAGACGTGAACTCGCAACAAGAAACACCAAGTATGTTCTTGGTGGTGAAAAGCCACCCAGTGCTTTATTCTGTTTAGGGAGAACGCTTTCAAAGCACACCAGTGTTGCCTTAAGAGTGACTGAAGAGCCACTGCTCTGAAGCAATCCTTGAAATTTCGCGTGAGAAGCTGAGTGCAGGAACCATCCTGCAGGGTTAGCCGCAGAACAGCTTTTATGTTTACATTTGTATGGGAAGAGCCGGGGAGCAAACAAGCTCGGGAAAGGCGGAGAACACCCACAAGTGAAAGCGCACAGCATCTCAGGAGGGCAGGCTACCAGGTGGAGCGGTTTGAGGGCAGGGGAGGCCCTGTGCACGGGCAGTGGAAAAGAGCAAAGTGCAGATATCCCACGAGGAAGTGGGAGTGGAAATGCAGGGGAACGAGAAAGGCGACTCCGCTCACACTGCCTCTCTGCAGCCCGCAGGAGAAGGAGCTAAGGCAGGACTCGCAGGTGGCAGCAGATCCCTGCTTCTGTTTATACCAGGAGCAGCCACGAGCTCGCCAGCTGTACAGTTCCTAGCGCAGGTGGCAGAGAAGTGAATGTTAACCCGAAAGACAGTGCCTGCCTACACGGGCACGGTTTGTTTTCCCAGCAATGCCACCAGCCCCCACGCCGGAGCAGAACCTGATACACCTAGCCAGGACAAAAGTCCCAGGGTTTTAGTTTTACTTGAATACAAAACAGAAACAACAGAGCTTCTTCCTGCACGTACAGCTACGTTTTCAAGCAGTCACGTCTCGTGTCATTCCTCCATGCAAACACACAGACCCTGCAGTCTTTTACACACCTGAGAAACCTTTAAATTAATTCCTACAATGTTCCAGATAGCAACCTAAGAAGTGTTAGTTACAAAAGTATCACGTCCTAGTATCAGCCTGTTCCTTTTACAGCTGGAAAGGCAAGCAGGGTGTAGTGTTAACAGGTAGCAGAAAGAGCACATTTCACAGATGCCAGGATCTCCTGAAATAAGTGCTTGTGAGCGTGAGCAGCAGCACAGTGAGGTCCTCAGCAATTATCCACATACTTGACTTCTCGGGTAAGCTGTCTCCATGATGATGGAGAGACCACACTCACCCCCTTTCCAAAAAATTTGAGCCGAAACGGAGAAAAACAACCATGCGCTTTTTTTTTCCCCCCCGTGTTCAATTTCACAGAAAAGACACTATCCGGCTTGTTCAGCTTAACCAGTGCTGTACCACAGCTTCTGCGTATGAAAGCACGCTCTGCTTCAGGCCCTGATCCCATAACAACTGGTGCTTCAGAGCTCGGGGAAACATTACTGATCAACTTCTATAAATGGTGCAACGCCTCTTTCTGTTTTCCTGACTGTCAGTGTGGGTGTTACTTTCTATGAAAGAAAGGGAAGAAGCAGGAGGCACAGATATATAATTCAACAGGGCTGTTTTCAATCCTCAAGGCACTGCTAGCTGTTTCGCACCCCAGAGTCCTCCACCAGCCTAGGGATTTAGGATTTTTAGACAAAATAAACAACTTCTTACCCAGCCTTTGGATAAAGAACCACAACTACCAAGTGTGCATCTCGCTCCGACCCCACTGGCAGCCGGGGCTTAGTGTGGACATCACAACTCAAGCCAAGTGTGCCCCGTGTCTCCTGTGCTGGACCAAGCAGGTGCCTGCACACGTGTTCAATACTCAGGGACCACCATTACCTCATTTTGTGAGGTTTCAAACCCACGGGGTGCGTAGCAATAGCCGAACCCTGACAAATCAGGGCGAGTATAACCTTACACGAAGTATTTACCGAGCTTATCTACATAGACTTCTATAAGTATATCCTCGGCAGGCCGATAACATTCAAGCCCTTTCTAAAACAGGCTTGTGCTGAGATGTTCGAAGGACTACGGCACGTCGCGGAGGAGAGATGAGAAGAGGGGGGGAAAAACACGGGCACCTCCAGCACCTGGCAGCGAGAGATGTGGTCCGCGAGGGAAGGAGGGCTGAGCCTGAGGCGAGTATCTCTAGGTGGCTCTATTCGCATGCTCCCCGTTCACTTGTAAGAGTGTTACTCCATCTCTCCGCTGTCTTTTTTTTCTTGTTTTGCTGAATTCCGCGGTTCAGCCGGACGAGGCGAACACCCCCAGCTCACGCACTGCACGGCCGGCGCCCCGCACAACCCCAGAGGGCGATTTACCCCCCAGGTCCTCAGTTACTCGCAACTTCTCCCACCTCCCCCCGCAGCCCAGCCTTTACGGGCTGACACCCCGAGCCGGGGGGACACCCCCTGCACACGGGGGGCTGCCGGGGGTCGCGCTACTCACCGGCAGCTCCACGCTGACCTCGGTGCCGTCCAGCAGCAGGACGCGGCACTGCAGCACCGGCTTGCAGCCACCGGCGGCGGGGATGTGCACGGGGGCTCCGGCTCCGTGCGAGCCCCCCGCGGGGTGCGGCGATGAGGGAAAACCTCCGGAGCCCGGAGCGGAGACACCGGCAGCAGCAGCGGCGGCGGCGGCTCCTCGCAGCCCCCCGTCCCGCTCGTCCCCCTCGAGCCCCCCGCGGCCGGCCCCTCGCCCGTAGCGCTGCATGGAGCGGCGGCCAAAGGTCCTGCGCAGGAACCGCAGCATCCTGGGGGCGCCCTGCCCGGCCGCTCACACCCCCGAGCCCGCAGCCCGGCGCCCGGCCCCGCGGCGGCGGCGGCGGCGCCTCCCTCGCACGGCGTCGCAGCAGCGCCGCCCGCCGGGGGCACGGAGCCGGGAGCCCGCTCCGCCCTCTGCAGGGCACGGCTGGGCTCGGTGCTGCTCCTCCTCCTCCTCCTCTCCTTCCTCCTCCTCCTGCTGCTGCTGCTGCGGGCAGGGGGAGCCGCTGAGGCAGGCGGCGAGCGGCCACCTGTGGCGGGCAAGGAGAAGGGAAGGAGGAGGGAGGAGGGGGACAGCGCCCGCCGCTGTCCCGCCTCAGCCCCACGCCCGGCTCCGCCGTCAGGGCAGCGGAGCGGAGCGGAGCCGAGCCGAGCCCTGCCCTGCCCAGCCGAGCCCAGCCGCCGCTCGCCCGGCAACTGCCCCGCCACAGCCCCGGGGGCGGCGCCTGCGCGATGGCTGCCCCTCGCCGCCGCCCCTGAGGGGAGGGAAGGAAGGGAAGGGAAGGGGACAGGGCGGCGGGGCGGGGGCGGCCCCGGCTCACCTGCGGCCCCCGCGGGGCGCTGAGGGGAGCGAGGCTGGGAGGTGTGAGCTGACAGCTCCTCCTGCACCTGCTGCTGCTGCTGCCGCCCTTTCCGCAGGGAACAGCAGGGAAAGTGCCTGGTCCCTGGCTGCCGATGTGCACAGTCCGTAACAGACACTTACAATAAACGCCCCTTCCCTTCCCTTCCCTTCCCTTCCCTTCCCTTCCCTTCCCTTCCCTTCCCTTCCCTTCCCTTCCCTTCCCTTCCCTTCCCTTCCCTTCCCTTCCCTTCCCTTCCCTTCCCTTCCCTTCCCTTCCCTTCCCTTCCCTTCCCTTCCCTTCCCTTCCCTTCCCTTCCCTTCCCTTCCCTTCCCTTCCCTTCCCTTCCCTTCCCTTCCCTTCCCTCTGTGCTGACCTTAGGGTTCTTCCACTGCTTTGAACATTTTGTCCCACAAATCTCGTTTGCACGCCATAGACAACCCAAAGGATCTCGAGCACTGGCAGCTCAGCAGAAATGCTGTTGTCCCTTGAGGGAGCTGCAGCAGTGCCGGTGCAAAGGAAGGAGGGCTGGCATTGCTCAGGTCTGGCCTTGCAGGAAACTCGTCGAGGCTTCTGCAGTGCTAAAAGTCACAGGATCACAGAACCACCTAGATTGGAAGAGACCTCCAAGATCACTGAGTCCAACCTCTGACCTAGCACTAACCAGTCCTCCACTAAACCATATCCCTAAGCTCTACATCTAAACGTCTTTTAAAGACCTCCAGGGACGGTGACTCCACCACTTCCCTGGGCAGCCCCTTCCAATGTCTAACAACGCTCTCAGTAAAGAAGCTCTTCCTAACATCCAACCTAAACCTCCCCTGGCATGACTTTAGCCCGTTCCCCCTCGTCCTGTCACCAGGCACGTGGAAAAATAGACCAACCCCCACCTCGCTACAGCCTCCTTTAGAGTACCTGTAGGGTGTGATAAGGTTGTGAGACTTCAGCCCTTTGTCTCTTTCAACATTTGTGATGAAAACAGAAGTTTGCTGTTTTGAAATACATAAAACCTTGGTTGACTTGCATTAGCAGCAGACATGACACAGGCCAGTGGCAGCCCTGGAGAGTCAACGCTGTATTTACAGCCATGGGTGGAGATGCTGAGATCCCATTAAATCTCCCATTAAGCATTAGGAGATAAAACTCATAGTAAAGGATCTTTGGAAAGAGCTGGGAGGAAATAAAGTTATTTCCATGTTACCCATCCTCACTTGGAGTAAAACAACCTACCATTATTTTCTATCGTGTTACCAGCAGAGCTAACTTTAGCTGTGAAAAAAAGAGCCTTGAATGATTGCAGGTACTGAGCACAACACATTTATTGTAAGACAACAGGTGTTTAAACAAGCATTTGCATTCTAGTTTGTCTTTTTACAGCCCGCTTGTCTACATCATCGCTTCATTTTCAGCTGGGCAAGCCCTAAAGTGGTGTGGTTTGCTGCTACATCTGTCCTGCCATCCCTCCTCAGAGCAACTGCTGCTTGCTCGCTTTCCAATGAGAGACACAAGCAGAAACTTGTGGATCCTTCTCTGGTCCTTGGCCATGCTGTAGTTACGTGCACTGCTTTTAAATTTTTGTCCAAATAACCCTTCACTGCAACATCTGCCTCCCACAGAGATTTCCAGTCTCTCCTGGTAGTCACGATCCGATCCCTGTCACGGAAAGGTAATGACCTAGGTGAACTATTTGTACTAATTCGTATGGCAGTTCTGGCAGCATCCCCTGCAATTAACCAGCCTTATCAATATTTTTGCCATTATGCTAGGCCACGTGTGACTGGGAGAGTATTCATCAAAACCCTCACTGGCATTTGTGTACTGGCAGCAAGATGAGGGATCTGTGACCATTGGTGACACCTGCTAGCCATGGCTCAATACCTAAAGGAAAAAAGATGCAGTGTTGTAAGCACTTGATTCTGGCCCTTTCATTCAGATTTCTGGTTTTGTTCAAATATTTTCTGACTGCTTTTTAAAATCTTCTTAACAGAGGCAGCCACTTAATGGGGATGGTGAGCACAGTCCCATGGAATGAGTTCTCCTGCAGTGGGTACGTGTGCTCTGTCTCGAAACTAGAGAGCTCTTGCTCATTTTACCTTCTGCTACTGCAGTCACGTTTGTAGGTTTTTCCTGGCCTGCCAGACTTTAACCATCTGCAAGGGAGTGCTCTAAATTTAATTTGTGTGCAGCTAGAGTTTCTCTTTCTTTGGTTTTGAATAAATGTTACATTTTTACTAACTTAAACAGGCTTCTATTTTGCAAGTTTCTGCCTGAATATATTTTGTTACAGTCATTATTAAAGGAAACTTGCATAAAAGGACGCAAACAAAGTGCAAGTATTGCTGTAAACTTATATGTCTATGTTAATAAAACTAGGGGAAAAGAAACTTGAGAGGGTGTGACATACATTTACTTAGACTTTCAGATATTAATTTGTTTTCTAAATGTATACATTAAATGAAATTATTTTGTCAAAAAAAATATTAAAAGGGATACCTTTCAGCATGAACATGCAGTGGATTATGACATTCATGTAGCACGTGGCAGTCATGTTTGCTTTCTCTAAAAGCAGGTCAGCTGTTTGAGCAAACCTAATTTCACCATCATTCAGGAATGCTCTAGATACAGATACAAATAAAGAATAAAATGCAAAGGTAATTCTGAGCTACATGGCTAAGGATAATTTGCATTTATATGCTATCTTTCAGCTAGAGAAATCCCAACACAGTTCCAGGAAGGAAAAAAAAAAAAAAAAAAAAAGGAAAGAAAGAAAATTATACGTAGAACTATTTCACCAAGCCTGAAATGCAGCAGCTGTTTAACAGCAGAGAAAAACACCAAGAATCTCCCATACAATTGTAATGGAAATACAATTTTACATAGGCAGAAAGTTATTATGCAAATCATATAGCCATGATGCCAGGGCTAGTAGACGTATTCCCGCAAGAGGTACCACATGGTCATAGATAGTCAGGGCTTTCCTTGATAATATATCAACCATCTCCTCCAAGTGTTACAAAAGAACCACATAAGGGAATAAATTCAAATTTCCCCATTTGGAATAATGTTACAGTATACACACAGTGTACAGTGTTACATTAGGCATGCATTTCAGCATTTATTGCTGTTCTTGTAATCCATATATTCCGAGGAAAAAATCCTTTTTCCTGTCACAATAAATAAAAAAGCAACTCATTCCAGAATAAGTGCATCTATGTAAAGAGCTGTTGCAGCATATCCAGGGACATTTGTAAAGATGTAAGAGCAAAAATTTTTCCTTAGAATATCTACAGAAAGAAAATGCAGTGCCTCCCATCTGTCTACTAAGCAGGTTCAATATTACTTACTAAGCCCTACTCCAGACGCACCCTTTTCCTTTAGTGAGTATTTTATCAGGTTTGTATTGACCTGAGGTCATAGAAAATATTTATATTCAAAACTAGGTTTAAAGCATGAAAGAAAAAGTTTTCAATGCTATGTTAAATCACAGAGGTATCAGATGTGCAGCTGAAAAGAGTAATAATAAAAAAGAGAGTCATCTTTCCAGGGATTAACAGTTTTTATTTTACTCTTAGGGGAGCCATGAAGATATCACTCAGAATATTACCTATAAACAAACATCATATGTTGAAACACTAATGTCTCCTTGAAATATTTTTAACCACAATTATCAACTATGTCTTTTAATTATATCAACACTGAAAGAGATACCCATGGCTTGCAAGAATTAATATCTAAATTTTTCAACAAGGATCCTTTGACTGACATAGAAATGCTGAATGTTACTTTGCTTAGTTGTGATGGGGCAATGAATCCGCTGTGAAAACCACTGGAGACCTTCAATATGTGTTGAAAATCATCCTAGAAATAAAACAAAGGTAAAGGTTATAATGAGTAAGCATCACATTAGATTTAGGTAATTAAAAGAAGCTTAAGTCAGATGCTTGAGAGTTTTTTCTCCACAGGCAGGACACTTGGCTGGCAGCAGAAAGCATATCATCTCTTCACGTGGAGACTCGGGCTCTTCATCTCTTGGACTGTTTCAGAGAGACAGAGAACAAAGGGGCAGAAAGGACAGGGCAGTTGCCAGAGGAGGAACCTGCTGGAGGCAAATTAGTCAATAAATGGAAAACAGAGGGAAGAAAAGTAGTGCTAAGAGAATGATAACAAGAAAGCAGAAAGAAAAAGTCAGGACTGAAGGACAGAAACATCGGTGCTGATAGTTTAAATTTTAACACACAACCAAAACAAAATTTTTATTTCAAATTTTTAAACTTACATTAGTTACCACAGATTTTCCTGAGCTGCCAGGGATGTGGAGCCAAAATGTTGAATTATTACAAAGGTGCTTCACAAAGTAGAAGGATTCTGTCACTCTTGGTTTATATTAAGTGCATTCTCCTAGATAGCAAACAGCTCATTTTCGAATGCTTAAAATATATTAATTAAAATGTATCCTATATCTGTCTGATAACCCGAGTATAAAATGACGTAAATAACACGATCAACTTCCCACTGAACAAGTATCTGCACCACGAGGGAAACCTGCATTGATGTTCAAAAGAGAAAAGTCTAACAAGGACTGAATCACTGATTCAGCCCATGGCTTTTCATTTCTGTCGTGTGGCATACTGATGGGGAAGCACACAGTCCTCTCCCGCGTGTATATCAGCTTTAGATTCTGAGGGTGATTGTAAGACACTAATCCAAGTTTATTTTACAGTGAAACTATCCTCAGTAGGATTGGAGAGCAGTATCTCTTTTTAATATACGACCCGGAGGGGAAAAATATTTTCAAGATGTTAAATGACTTAACAGCTACTTGATCACTTTAGCTTTCTGACAGCTGTTTTCCTACAATGATATATATATATAGATTTAATAAAAAGCACAGCTCCAGCTGAAGGAAATCTTTTCTGAATCCTTCTTTTCTCCTTCCTTTCCCTTCCCTCATCACATATTGATGTGTGCCTATAATGTCAAAAGAAGTTGCTTCTTGCCCAGCTTTTTCCTGTTCCCACCACCCCATGTGCACAATGTCCCATATCTTCTTGCCATGAAGGCATCAGGATGCCCTCGTGTTCTTCCAAGCCTGTTTTCTTTCTCTTGTCAGATAAAATCATTTTGGTTTAACAGCACTTTATTCTCTTTAGCCCCTCTGTCAGTTGATGGCAATATAAAGCAAAGAAGTGCTTAGACCACAGAAACAACCATGATGCTGCTGAGGGTAGGGAAGAATTCTGTTCACAGGAATTCTTGTGAAAGAATTCCTGTGAACAGAAATTCACAGGAAGGGTCTCGTCCTTATCCTAAGAGCTGCCTGTGCTAGTGGCAACTGACCAGGTAGAGTCAATGGGCAAAACTTTTGGCAGGTTTGCAGAAGTCCTTTCCAAAAATAAAAAAATAAAAATAAGGCAATGTAGACAGGCTGAAGCATGGAGAAGGATCAGAAAGCTCCTCCTTACATTACTGGAAGAAAATTTGTATTGTATAAATTTCAAACAAAAGCAGCGAGTCCCAAGCACACAGAGAAAATAATTTATTTTTCTCATCTCTCAAAAGTCAGTGATGCAGAAAGATGTATTTTCTCCAAAAAACAAACAAACAAACAAACATGGAAAGGTATTTGATGAAAGACTGATTCTGCTTAGAAGACATGGTTGCGTAATGACCTAATAGCAAAGTGCTGGGTACCACATCTTCAGCAGGACAAATTAAAAAATAATATTTAAAAAAAAAAATGTGATTAAGGGAATAGGTATCTTTTCTATGTGTCCAGATACTTAATTATACTAAAATATTTTTATGTTATTGTTATAAGAAAGCTTGATCTTATATTGCTGAAGAGACAGAAGCAACTATTTTGTTTACCTAAATTTCCCTTAAATACAGTCCAAATTAGAGCACACAAGAAACCTGTCTAAAAAGTTAAGTCACTATAAAATCAAATGAGACTAATAAAGAGAGTGCTGCCTGAAACAAACAAATCCAACTCACACACCTTTATTTGTCATTAGAACAATAACCCCAATAGGTACTGTCTCTGAAGTGCTTTGCATGCTCTCAGCCACACCTGAACTCAGTTGACCAGGCACAGATGCGTTTCAGATACCGTGGCCTGACTCCTCTGCAAGTTTGAACATAGAAACTCTCCTTGCAATGCAGCACAGAAAACATTTGTCTTAAATGCTGATGGGTGGGACCAATTCCAGACGTGGCAAAGTCACTTGGTGGCTTTAGGTGAAGCTTTTGGAGAGTCAAAGAGAAGTCCTTTCTTGTTCCCTGGTGTGAAGCCATGCGGAGAGAAGCTTGCTGGGCTAGACAGGATTTTTTACCCTGGCAACTCATGAAAGAATAAGGCATGTGTCATCCAAATTATTAATATATAGTGAAAATAATTGTAAGCCTATTTAAATGTAAGGTCTTTTATATTGTGTGTAAGATCGTTGTGCTAAACCTCTTTAGCAATTAAGTAAAAAAAATCCAAGCCAGAAATAAAGAAAATGTTAGCAGCCATACTTCACTGTAATCCTTTCTCCTGTTGAAAGCGCAGCAGATGTTTGATTCCCATGTTTGCATCTTTGGAGACAGGCGTAAAAAATTGTGTTAGCAGGCAGGCAACCGTAAGTATTCACTGTTTAGATATTTAAGTATTCTCACCATCACAGATGAACAAAATGAAATGGGAAGATCACCTGGGCTGTAAACTTTTGTCCATCAAGGTTGCTCTGCACGGAGCAATGCAGGGGATCGGTGAAAGACAGGAAAGATCTCTAGCCCCCTTGCTAGAAAGGGACTGGGGATGGAGTGGGGGTCACTGGCTGCTTCCCTCCTGCCATCCGATGAGGTGAGGTGGCCTTTTGAGGAGACATAGGGAGGAAAGGGGGACCTTAACTCTGTCTGGTAGGTGATCTGATCCCCAGAAAGTGTATGGGAGTGTGCTACTGTCTCAGCCTGGGCACTTGCTGTGCAAAACTTAGCCCACGACCATCAAGCCACCAATTAGGGGCTCCTATCTTGCATGTGTTCGGGCAGGGATCCTGCTTCATGGACAACTGGAGACAATACGCTTTGTTTGGCATGGGCGGAAAAAGGATTTTGGTATGCTTCTGGTATGTCTCTTGAATGAGGAGAAGTGGACTGCTTGATTTTCATCAGGAACTCTCATGCCTTCATAGGCTTTGCTGGGAGATGAAATTATAAATAAAAAAAGCAGTGGCTTGTGGTTTTTCAGTGTCTTTCAAAACTGCTGAGCAGGTTTATACAGTTATCCAGAAAAGGTAAACAGAAAGTTACTGAATTACATTTACATGTAGACATCGAGATAAAGGCGTTACGATGAAAATCTTGCATTCACCGTCTTGTAAATGTTTGCAGCTGATGATGTGTATTCTCAGCAATTAGTGTTATATTGCATTTAAATGCTGGAGTAAGGAGACTCAGTCACAGAGCATGAGATCCAAAAAAAGTACACCCAGCCGCCGAAGCTACTAAAAAGAAGTCAGAACTGAAGTGGGGACAAATGTTGGTCATGATGATTCAGTCTTAACTGGTGGCAAGGGCTGGATGCAGCTGTGGGATGCACTGGGAAGCTGGGCTTGTTACCTGCCCGGAGTGTGGGAACACCAGGGGAGCATTTGCATAATGGAGCAAGCTAATATTAGGAGCGGCTGGGCTCCCAAACAGGATTTTACCAAGAGTTCCTTCGCTGTGGGAGGAAGACTCAACTGTCAGCTTAAAAAAAAAAAAAAAAAAAAAAAAAAGAGAAGAAGAAAAGAAAAAAAAAAAGAAACAAGAGTTTGCTTGTTCATGCACAAATTATTTGAAAAAAACAGCTTGTTCTAAACTTGGTTTTTGGCTGATCGTGCCCAGCCCTATCGGCCAGTCATACACTTTCTGTGAAATGCCTGCATAGGCATGGTGAGAAAAAAAGTGGTATTTTAATTTCCTAGGGTGGCAGAAGAATTGGGACTGTGTGTAGTGTTAGCTAGTGCCCAGATCCCCCTGCTGCTGCGTGCTCTCCCTGGATGTCCTGCTGTGCCTCTCTCACACATTGCCCTTCCCTTGAACTCTGGAACTAAACATGCACTTTACTCTTTCCCTGGCCCGTTCATGAAAATTTAAGTTCTTCATATGGGTGAAAATTCTGAATTTTTCAAATGTCTTGAACAAAAAAAAATCTTATTTTAGAGGCTTCAGATAACTCAGACAGGAGTGCAGCCAAGCTAGAACAGAGATGTAGTTCTCTGGAAAACTGTTTCTTATCCAGCTACATAACAAGGGCCATCTCCATCTTGCAGTGAGGTAACTCCCCGCTTTCCAAGATAAAATGTTTAGCTGAGGTGTTTATGCAGTTCCTAAAGCATACCTACAACAGCCTGGAGGCACATCTACACAGACTACAGAATTGTTTACATGAAACCAAGAAAGGGAACCCAGAGTGCCACAGCCTCCTCTGGTAAAAAGTCAGACCAAAAAAATCCCACTCTCTCGTGACCGATATCCCTTGAGGCCTGTCCTCAGGCTAAAAAACCTCCACAGATAAGATAAGCCTGGCAGCCATCCCAAACTGGAGCTCTGCCCAGCCAACTGGGAGGGCTGCGGGCTGCCCATGGACAACACCTCCCTCTGTCAGATGCAAAGCAAGTGTCAGAAGAGCTCCCTGGCTGATTCTGCTGCTGGCTTTGGGGAAAGGGTGAACAGGGAGGCAGCTACAGACAAGGTCACAAATAACCTTCCTGCAGAGTGCAACCACCGACTGCCACCCATAAGACACCTGCACTGAACTCTCCACAGTGGGCCTACATCCTTAGACATGGGCAACTGGGCTGCTGATGGCTATGAGTGGACTTAAAGTCTAGTCCCAAGAAAAGTGCACCCTAAAGGCTGATGTGTGGCAGAGCTAACGTCCATGGTACCAAGGATGATGGTCTGCACGTGTTTTTTTGGCTTGAATCTTTCTACAGCCTTCTCTAGGCAGGCGTAATTAATAGCACAATTATAGATACCAACTACCAGCTAAAGTATAATTTTACAAATCTCAGTTAGCATCGGATGAGAACTCCACAGCCAGCGTGAAACCTGGCCCTCCACTCATCAAGCTTCAGGGTTGGCTAATAAGACACGTCACAGCAGGAAAAGGGCCGGCCCCTTCTCATCGTCCTGAAATGTGGAGATTTGGAGGGGACGTTTGGAGGTACAAGGCCAGAAAAGTGGAAGGAACAGTAAAATAAATGAACCTGACAACATGAACATGGCAAAGAAAAGAGTAAAGCTCCCAAGAATAAAGAATAAAATCAAAGAAATGCAGGACTGCTTTTCTTCTTTCCCTTATGTCCACCTTTTGCCCAGAAATGGGCAGGGTCTAATGTCCATCTTCAGGAGGAGGAGGAGGTGTCACAGTCTCATTGCTTGCCTAGCAGGTTGGGCAGGCATTTTGAACTGCTTCAGAAAGAGCATTTTTTGTGCATAGGGAAAAGGAAAGGTTGCACTCTCAGCTGTTAGTGAAGTTGTTTGCTTTCTTGAAGCCTGTGCTGACCCAGAAAGTGGCACATCAGGATGCATCAATTCATCAGATTGCTCTGCTTGGGCAGCCTGGTCCTTTGCCTCCCTCTGGCTCTGTGCAGGAGGATGAAGCATTGCATGGGACCCTCACCTTCTGCATGAAAAGGAACCTTCTCTGTTTCCACCTGTAGCCACAGGAGAGCTGTCATTCTTGTCCTGCTCTTGGGCTTTGCTATTTTATGTAACACAGCTTTCACAACAGTTTGGGTCAAGATCCTGTAGGACTGTTCTGGCCAAATTCAAAGGTTGGCTGAAGGTCACAAGGAAACACAAATACATACACAGCACGGCCCATGATGGTGGCCGAGGAATGGACTAGGTGCCTT
This sequence comes from Anas platyrhynchos, assembly GCF_047663525.1. NCBI lineage: Eukaryota > Metazoa > Chordata > Aves > Anseriformes > Anatidae > Anas > Anas platyrhynchos. The sequence goes on along the minus strand of NC_092588.1, from coordinate 68,646,569 downwards.
TGCTCATGACAGGATCTGCAATTTTACCTGGTTTGGCTGCTGAGGGAAAAGTGATGGGAATGTTTGAGAGCCACCTGCTCAGTATGCCAGCCCGTGGGCACTTTTGTTTTTCTGAGCTTGAGCTCTGACAACACACAAAATACATAATATAAAACAAACCCAAAAGAAGATGTAAAACCTCACATCCCTGCTGGACTTTGTACAGTTTAATTAAATGCCTAATTGGATTAACAAACAATAATTTGGATTATTGGATTTGCCACACAATAGGTTTTGAATGCATGACAAATCCTAACAAGTGCAAATATTCTGTTAAGTGGGGCAGCAAATGGAGCTCTCTTTTTCTTCCAAGATATTGGAAATATCTTCCTGATCCCTTATTAAAAACACACAAATGAGAAAAGGGAGCAAGGTGTTTCTCAGGAGCACTTAAAAAAAAAAAAAAAAAAAAAAAAAAAAAAGTACTTCTCAAGAACTTTGCTGTAAGATCATAATTATCAGTAGCATTGACTAATTTGCTGCGCCTGACTTCAGCAGCCTGATTTCTCAGGCTGCACCAAGCACCTCTCCTCTGAGACGCGTGTCCAGGTATACCATGTCGGGTATCCAAACTGAGAAGCAGCAGCAAACATTTACATTCATTAGTCTCGGTCTGTTCTGACTCTGTATCAGCAGCTCTGAACAGTCATGCTTAAAATTTAAAAGAATAGGTTGCTTCATCTTGAGACTTCCTGGGAGCCAAGGTGTCTGTGATGGAAGCAGGGAACAAGCAGCATGGATTTAGCTAGATTAGCGGCTTCCGATCTTTCCAGACAATAATCTTTCTTAGCTGTTGAAAGAAAAACTGCTTTAGATGTCTGACATTTTGCAAACATGGTTAAAATTTAAAGAATGGAAACACAGTGAGGAAGTCTGGCACTTGTCAGAGTGCAAAACCCTGAAGCCAGCTGGATGTCGGTTTCCTAAAGAATCACCTAGGAACTGGCAATGCTGCAAGCTGATTTCCACCGTAGAAGCTTGCTCAAAATGTCACCAAAATATGATTCCCAGTAATTATTTCTAGCACCGGACAAGCATCATTGTTCCTGACCAGCAGTGTGAAAGTAACACAAAGTGAATATGTGGAATTCTGTCTAAAACAAACAGCTCCACAGTATTTGCTCAGCTAAAGAGGAGCATTGTTTCTGTGAATACTCACTGCAAGGGAAGTCTGAGAACAATATTTCAATAATAGCTTAAATAATCCTTGGCCAGAGAGCAACAGGCTGGCGTTAAGAGCCAGACTGATTAAATCTTCCTCAGAGAAGAATACGGAGTTGTGAGCCCAACCACTGCTCCAGCCTGATTAACTGGGGGGGCTGCTCCTTCCTGGTGCTCCTGGGGGATGCCAGGAGGGAGCGGAGCAGGGCTTCTGCTGTCAGAGCTGAAGTACTGGTCCCTTCCAGCCCAACATCCTGCCTCTATTGCAGGCACCTTTCTTCATTCTTCTGCTCAGTTGTTCAGTGCAGGAAATCCCTTCCTGGCCCAAAAGTTCAAAAGGAAATGAAAATAAAGACGTGAGAGTCACAGAGAGAGTTATCACCCCCTGCCTGCTGCAGGGTGGAAGGCAAAAGGCAGTGTCCAGACAGATTTACACCTGCGTGATGCTGTATTTGAATAGGTCTGTGCTATTCAAGAGTGGGGCTGGATGCCCAAAGCTGAGCTGGCTGGCTTCCCAGCCTGTGGAGAAGAGTGGCACGAAGCCTGAGCGCATTTGAGGAGCCGGAGACACAAGCGGGGCGATGCTCGCTGTGGGGCAGTTCACTGCAGAGACGCCGCTTGTGTCCCTCCCAGAAACTGTCTTGGCCTCCCTGTGCGAGTAACAAGGCAGAGGGCAAACCCCAGCATGCAGCATTGCCACAAAATGTAACTCCTGCCCACATGCAGAGAAAAAGGTGTTTGGATGTGCTGCTGTCAGCTCGTAATACCTGCCATCGCAGTGCAGGAGTCGTTCAGTTTCCTACCTGTGATGCTCAAGATTTCCCCCTGAGTGAAACGTGTGTGTACATACACACACGTGAGCACATGTATGAGCTGCTCTTTTAGCATCTGTGCTTTCTGGAAGTGGGTTGTGTTTATTTATGTGGGTTCCACTACACCTGGAAAAAAGGGACGGGAAAGGACATCCTGCACTCAGTTCTCAGTACTGCAAACTACCCCACTGCCTAGCTTTGTAACTCATTTTGAGATAGCTCTCAGTAAATCAAAGTAGCTTGCTGCCTGCAAAATGAAGGAAAATGAGGTCGGCAGCGAGCGAAGGTGCTGCACACTCGCATACTTAGGAAGGAGAGCTACCTAAATGTAATCCTGTCTGCCCAAGACCCAAGCCCTGCAATGCTTATCTTTGGAGGCTTGCAGGATAACAATCTGCAGTGTGTGCACAGATCCTGAGTTATTTGGGCAAGTCTGGGAGCACCACAATAGCCAGCTTAAACAAATAATCTACTCGCTCTTAGTGCTTTCTTTCATTAAAGCATTTTACAAACCCTGCCTTAATTAAAGTTCACAGCACTCCTACGAGTTAGCAAAACGTTATTATCCCAATTTTACAGATGGAGAAGTTGCAACAGAGAGGTGAAATGCTTTGCTTGAGGCCGCAGAAGGAGACTGTTTCGGGGGCAGGATTAGCAGTCAGGAGTTTTGGGCTGCACCACAGCCAGCCTCTGACAGCAGCGCATGGGAGCGCAGAGCAGCTCTGGGAACACTGGCACCCTTTTGGGGCCTCTGAACCCCCCTGTGCTGGCTCCAAGGAGTCCAAGGAGCCAATCTAGGTGTTAACATCTCCTGTTATCCCATGCTCTGCTTATCTGCCAGAACTGTGCCAGCTGGGTAACAAGGAGGAGGAGGAAATCAGCAACATGACCTTGGTGTGCAGTGATCGCTGCTGGATTCGGGGGCGGCTTGGCATTTGGTCCCCAAGCCACGCTTGGGTGGTTAGCAAGCTGATACAAACCCCTACCCAAACAGCATGGTGTGCCATTTACAACCCATCTGGAGCGGTGCAGGGTGCAAACTTCTGCTCTGAGTCATGCGGCAGGGACCTGAAGCTGGGTCTCTCACCTCTGGAGCCACCACCCTAGCCAGAAGGCTCAGCTGGGTGCAGCTGACACTCCCACGCCTTCCATTTTCATGTAAATGTTCAGAAGGTTTCATTTTTCCCCATAAGAAAGGACAGACCCTTTCTACTTTAAAATATAAAATAAAATCACCACAAAGCAGGATTATCACTCAGAAACAATTCCAAAACTGAACGGAAGATGTTTGTGCTGTAATGCACCTCAGGAGATCAGTCCCTAGTCCAACCTCTTGCTGAAAGCAGGGTCAGCTCTGAGATCAGACCAGGTTGCTCAAGTTTCATACAGTCGGGTCTCAAAAACCTCCAGGGATGGAGATTGCACAACAGCCCAGGGTAATCTGCTCCAGTGCCTGATTTTCCTCACACTTATTTCCTCCCCCCCTCCTTATGTGCAGTCGGAACCAGTTGGATTATTGTCCTTGAAAGAAATGTGTCGTTTCATCTGGTGGTGGCCACCCCAAGTAATTTTTTCCTTTGCTTGAAACTCTGCTTTAAAATTTAAAGAGTCCAGAAAGTTTTCACATAGATTTTAGCACAATAGCACACTGTCAAGATCTCATGCTGCAGGCTCATGATTACATCAGAAATCTGATAAGAACATATCTTTTTCTTTGTGGCAGAAAGCATCAGCTTTTTAAAGACTCAGGCGTTATTTCATTTTTTTTTTTCCACTCATTTTAATGAGACACCGCTTTCAGATCCCTGTAACAGAACACAGATCAGAGGTCTCTAAAGCTCTCAGGTTTACATCACGTCTTAATACCCTAAGGCATAGGTATCATGATTGTGATTTACTGCTGAGATTCACCTATTATATTCATGTTGCATCAGTAATATTAGTCACCTGTTACTTTCTGGAAATTCTTTTATAGAAACATAATTCTCAACATTTCTTGTGGAGTTCTTTCTATATTTACTTTCTTGACTTAGGGAAAAAAAAAAAAAGAAAAAAAAAAAAGTAGGACGGGTTCCAATCTTCACAAGGAATTACAGCAGTGCTGCTTTGTTGCTGCAGTTCTCTTTTGCAAATTTGCAAGCCCTGAATTAACAATGGGACAGATGGTCAAGGTGTGGATCATTTTTAGTGGTTATACCTACACCAAAGCTGGGAACTCAGCGCTTTGTGGTCTCAGGTGAGTGAAAGGGGAGCGTGGGTCTCATTTGGCCCTGTCTGTTGTAACAAGCTTTACTGTGAGTCTGTGTCAGAATAACCCTAAGCACCAAACTGGTTGTGCCAACTATATATTGAAGAGCTGTGAAATATTCTGTTTCATTTGCTTTGTCCTATGTACAGGCGTCACTGTACCTGCCCGCCCCGAGGCAGAGCTGAGGCTTGGTCCCAGGCACACACCATGCAGCAGAGCATGCACAACGCTGCACCTACATCCACCCATGGGAAGACCTCACCTACCTGAGATGTTAAACGTTGGTGTTTGGAGAAGTGCTGAAGGGAGACAGATTGACTTATTTAGTCCAAGGACGCTTGCCTTTGGCTGGTGAGCAAGAGAAAGGTGGCACCAGAAATCAATAGACTGGAATGTAAGTGTGAGGAGTTGGGTGCAACTGATGGGGCAGGGGGGCAGTGGTGACAAGCTATTCTGCCATTGATCCCTTCTGGGAGTGTTAATAAAAGGATATGTTCCATGGAATGAAATATTAAGGAATATTGCCCTAAAGCTTTTGTGCCTACAGATACTGCTGTTTGTTCATGTCCCTTCAGGTCCCTACACCTCAGACACTGCAAATGAAAGAGTAGCATCCAGTGGCCACGCTTACTGCTGGTCTCTGAACACCCAGTGTGAGATATCCAAGCCCCTGCTCTGCTTTTCTCCTCCCTTGTGAGTTCCTTGCTGCCCTCACTATCCCTCCTTCTTTCAGCTTTCATCTCATCTGTGCTGTACCAGCAGGAGAGAGCTGCTCAGGGCATCCTCCTCTGCCTTGCCTGGAGAGTGAATCGGGGAAGACTGATTAGACCGATGGACTGATATTCATGCTATATGTTCCAAGTTTTACAGTGAGCCAGCCATATGAGCACTTTTGTCCCTCTGCAGCTAGCATTTCATTGAAAATGAATACAGAAATTCTTACCTGCTTCTGTGCACATACCTCCTTCAGACAAAACAGCTGAGGGGAGCCTACATCCCTTTAAAAGCATGCAGTTGTTCTCTTGAAATGACATTCTTGTAAAGGGGACATGCAATCCTATTATTTTGCTGTCCTTCTAGAATGAAATTATATTGAATTAAATACTGAGAAGAAAAAAATCAATAGAGTTCTGTGGAGTTTCCCCTAAATATAGCTTGGAGGATCTCATTTGTGACAGAACCTTCAGCCGCAGCCCCTGACATCTCACTCCAGAGCCCTAACAGCACGCAAAGCATGGGAACAACCTCACCAAGGCTCACAAATGGAGCAGTGCAGCACAGTAGCCAGGACCCAGCAGCTTGCAGCCTTCTGTGATAGGAGAGTTTTGTACAGCAGCTTGTGAAAAATGTGCTGCCTGTGCTCCTGACAACTCGCAGAGCCTCAAAAGGAGAGCTGCTGCATTGAGAAGATTTGGGAAGCAGCACCAAGCTGTCAGGCAGGGAGGTGCGGAGGGCTTTCCCCAAACACAGCTCAACATGAATTTCTGCTGTGATGACGTGTGCTGTGCTCGAGGCCAGATTTTGACTGCTGAACGTGTCCGTCTGCTGTGAACAGACTCCTTGAAGCCCGTGGGAGTCCATATGGGGTAATGTGTTACCCACCACAAGCAAATGCGTCGCATTGTGGTTCAAATAATATTGAAGGGCCCAAATCCCAGAAACAGATTTCCAGCTGCTAGGAACTGCATCAGAAGTGTCCCAGGTGTCAATAGCATAGGCTGCATGGGTGGAATTGCCCAAGTGGTATCAGGGCCTTAAAAAGTAATTTTATTAGGGCAAGAATTGCCTGTGCCCTTGTGAGAATAATTGTGAGAATAAGTATTGAATCTGGAAGGATTTCAAGTATATTTTCTTGCCGTACCCTATTTTCATAGGCCAAATACCTTCTATAGCAGAAATACACAAAGCAAGTGGCAAAACCCTATACCTTCTACTTTGTGTATTTCTAGAAACATTGCAGTCTCCAAAGGTTTGTTCCACAACCGATAGTTAAGTGCACTCTCAATCTGTAAGAGATATTGAAAGCAAGCAAATTATACACTAGCATGTCTTATTTGTCTCCCCACAAATAGAAAGGAGAGTAATTTCTTGCAGTAAGCAAATACAGTGGAGATTGAATCCTACTGCTATTTTATGAAAAGTATTATTTGGATCCTACACTATTTTCACATCAGTAGTGAAATATTATCAGTTAGGAAAGGGGAGTTACAGAAGGAGGTGCTCACACCTGTAAATCCAAAATGCTGGGGGACAGTAGAATATATTGGGCACTTTTGATCTTTGAAGTAATAGATTATCTTCCTCAGTCTGAGAAAAGTGTGTGTGGAGAGATAGCTATCAGCTCTTCAATATTACAGAACAACGCCCCTAATACTAATATGCTTGTAGTTCTGAACACGAGGTTAGAGAAAAGTGATCTTCTTTTCTAAAATTACCACCTACTTTGTACCCATTAGAAAGTGGAAAGTACCAGCTGCCTTTGGTGTTTAACAGAAAGACTCAGAAGTAAATGAGAAGGCATGAAGGACACATTTAATGGATATTTAATACTTCCCCAGCTTGGAGCAGACTGGAAAAGCAGAGGCCAGAACTGAAGACGTGTTCCTTGAAGACCCAACCTCCTGCAACAATACATAATTTGCATTAATTATGTTTCTGGCCATTACATCTGGCACTGTGGCCTGGGCTTCTCTAAGAACATGGGAGATGCCCTATATCAAAAGTTTTGCTTTGTGTGTCTCAGTGCTTTGGTCTTTCTGCCTTTGAGCAGAGTGCCCTATTAAAAGGTGTTCAATATACATCTTCTTCAGGGCTGGTTTCACAGCAGAGGCCCTCTGTTTAAAATTTTTAGCATTCTACAACCTGGAAGTGATTATATGCTTAAAAGTATTTAAATGACATTTGAAATGTTGAGTTGCATTCTGAAATCTAAAATTTGCAAGTTGTGGTTAGCTATACGTGCCAAAAATAGCTTTTCAAGAATGTTCAACCAAATGCTTTGTTTTTATCCTAGAATGTAGACGTAGAGCAAACCAACAAAAGTTCAGGCTTAGTTGGGAAGTTATTGCTTATCCAAAATTTTCATATACCTAAAAAAGAAAAAAAAATCATCTTGAAGTGACTTTGCTCTGAAACTTTGCTTTTTTTTTTTTTTTCCTTCTTTCCATGGGTAACTGTGAAGCTTTGCTATACTGGTGAATTACCGTTACACACTATGTGCACTAGTCTGCAACATGGAACTACCTGGGAGTTTCTGTCCCAAGAAAAACAAGTATCATACTCCTTCACCTGCTTAACTGCAAGTTCTATTAAATAAAAAAATAAATAAATAGAATCAGTAATTGAGTCCACTGACTGAAGACCGTCTAAAAGGAGAGACTGTGCCGACACATGGTACCTTTAGGAATCCTTTATCAAATCAGATGAATTATTATTTTCTTAACATTTGAGAGACTATTTCCATCGCTGTTCTCAGGCTGAAAGTGAATAAAGTGTAACCATTTTTGCTACTACCAAGAACAGCATAATTATTCTCCATCAATTTCATATACTCATGAATATGCATACACTACTACTTTCTTAGCAAAATGGAAGAAATGTGAGAAAACTAACTTTTGCCTCCAGAAAATATTAAATATTTCACTTGCAGGAATCCACAAAGACATATTTTCTTTTTTTCCCTGGATTCCATTGACGACAGAAATTGATTCCCTGAACTCTCTTCAGAGAACAGGAGTTTGGCAAGGCTGCAGAGCTTGCCTGTCTAATAATAATGCACACATACAGAATGCATACATGTATATATACATACAATGAGGTACCATTGCTTTGAAAAGCTGCTGGAGGCATATCCAGCATTTTACTGAGGCCTACCCAACCTAGCACTGAGAATAGTTGCCTGAGCTGTCAGGAAGCAAGAAAGAGAGCGAGTCCTGCTGGGGGAGCAAAACCACCAGCGGCACGATCCGCCAATTAGTTCTCATTGCTGATGAATACTAAGGAGTCCTTGGCAGTACTACACGCAGTTGTGTTAGGGAGCATCAAAGTGGCCTCAGGACGAATGGATTCCTCATTCTTTTTATTTCTTCCTGTTCGCCAGGTTCCTCCCCTGCTCCCCACTGCCAAGGGATGTGTACTAGGGAGGGAGAAACTTGATCTGCTGTATCAGGTGTTTCGGGCTACGGCATCCCCGGCAGAGGCTGGCACTGCCTACCTGACCGGCTTACCAACCAGCAGGATGCCGAGCATGTTTTCAGTGCTGCCGGTGACATGAGCACAGGCAGAAGAGTTTCTGCTGACTGCCTCGCTTGTTTCAAAATGAGCCTGCAAAATTTATTAGATGTAGCCATCTGCTTCTCAGCCATTCTCCTACACTACCCGTGACAGTGACTGACAAGAGAGAAACAATGAATTTACAGCAGTGGGTGAGAATCAATTACATTTTTTGTTCCCTGTTCCAGAGCTGCCTTAGCTCTTCTGATAGAATTTGGAGTATCTGCTAACAAACCTTGCCTGGACTTTCAAGTGGACAAGCATTCACGCTCAGTTTTGCTTCACTCCCTACAAGAGCAAGTGAAGAAGAGCCTGCAAAAGAGTTAAGGGTTTGCAATCATTAATTTAAATATGAAGAGGAAGCTTCCTCAGTAACAGCCCTGTGGTTATGTTTTGTTGTATTTTTAAAAGGAATCCTTTCAAAGGCCATTCAAATCTTACCAAGATATATCTGTAGATTTCAAAAGGTTTTGAATATGGCTGTGAGTATAAGTTCTTTGAACAAGGAATTTTCATTAACTGATTTCAGTCTTGAACATGTGTAGTTTTTGTTTTGTTTTGTTTTGTCACATATAATTTTCATGGCAAAATGACTTTAGCTCGTCAATACTCATTTTGAGGATATTTATTCCATTACTAGTGAAAACTAAAACATCACACTCTCTTTTCCCAATATTTACCTGTTGTGAAAATCAGATTTACGCAAAAAATTATAGCATATTGTCAGAAAAAGAAATTAAATTTATTTGACTCAATTATATTGCAAAAGATATGTTTTAGTCGCATTCTTTCCATTCCAGATCTAAAAAAGTAACCATTACGTCCCAAATCTTGGCTACTTTTCAAACTATACCAGTTAATCTAACAAAGAGTAGTACTTTGACCTGTTAACTTGGGGTGAAAAAGGAGGAATTCTACTGAAGTTACTCAGTGATTTAAGGCAGAAGCATAGTTAATTTGTTTCAGCCAGTCTAAGAGATGAAAGAAACACAGGGAAATTGCTGCCGTTTCTAGTTTGCAACCTGCAGTATGTTCTGTGCATATTCTTGGTAGGTATTTATGGAAGGAGCCATTTTCAGGCAGAGAGAAGCACCAGTGGTACCTCGGTAGGGAAAAGCACCTTCAGGCTGGCTGCTGTGGGAGGTGAGCATTGAGGAGCTCAAGCGCCTACACTTGCACTGCTTGAATGCTTGGTTGCACACAGAAGATCTGCTAAACTGGATCAGCCTCTCTCATTAGCCTGCCTTTCTTTACCAAGGGCTCATCTTCACTTGAGGATGGCCATGCTGCACTGAGCTGCATGGGGTTCCTCCTCCTGCAGCACCTGACCACCATACGACAAACCTTCTCAGGGTTTTGTTTCACATAAAACTGTCTGTTCAGCTGCTCCTCTCCATTTTAGTATCCTGTGTGGCTACCCTCTGTGCTCAGTCATATTTCTGAAGACCCAAGCCCAGGGCAGGGCAGTGTCCAGGATCACTGCATGACGCATGCTGGAGCTGACAGGTGCTGGAAAAGCCAGTGTGCCAACAGGGAAGCTTGCAAAGTAGCAAAAAGAAAACATTTCTGGTGGGGTGTGCCTTAAACTGTGCTGCTTTCAGGGCAGAGCGCCAGGAGCTGCTGCTCTCTGGAAAATTTGCAAAAAGATTTGGAAAATCCTCTGTTCTCTTCTGTAGTTAGATGCCTAGAGTCTTCATGCTTTCCTCCCTTCAGTATTTTTGATTTTTTTTTTATTGGTTTGGGTAGGTCAATAGCCAGCTCATTCAGTCAGGTGGCTGAAGGCTGATCCTTGCTCCAGATATCTCAGCACCTTCCACCTCCTCAAGGAAAATGTGACTTGGAGTGCTCACACTTCTGTAGAAGCTCCTCTTTTCATGGCACTGCTAAAGACTAAGAATAAGAGAGAAAGAGAGCATGGGTGACCCAGGGACAGTGTGGGGACATTGAGGCAGAGGCACATCAGGGAGTGTTTAGAACCAGAACATGAAGACCCTGAAGAATACAAGCTTGGGAGATGCTAGCGTATTCAAAATGAAACAGCTACATCAATTTTGGGGAAAGGGAAAGCTACAGAAACAGTTCATCTATTGTTCGTGAGTAGCTTTTGGTATCAGGAAGTACAAATTAAATACAGTGAAACCAATAAGTATTTGCACAGTGTTAGGCTAGGTCACCACAGCAAGTGAGAAAGAAACATTTTGTTGTACTGAGCCATGCGATGGGGAAATTGTATCCCTAAGTCTAAAAGACACAAACAAATGATTTATAAAAGAAAGAGGAGAAAATACCATGTTATCTGCTGGAATTGCTGCAAGGTCATGAAAGCAATTTACAGAAATCGCCAGAACTCACCAAGAAATACCAACTGCACCATTCCATCCATAGCAGAAGAAAACTGGCATGGGCAGAGCATCAAGTTGAAAGCACTGAGTGCATCACCTGCCTTCTTCTGCTCTGCGTCCTAGCAAAGCACTCCTCATGTCCACTGAAATCAAGAGCTGAGATCAATTAACACTTACCTGAACACTTTGGCAGCTTGCAAAATTAAATGCCATGGGATTTTTTATTTTCATGTTTTACCCATGCTGCACAGGTTACCTGCCACTCTTGCATGAGAGCAACCTGCAGAAAGCTGAGGCAGAAGTATTTCTGGTACACTCTGGAGCATTCCCACTGTGGCTCCAGCAATCTGTATTTTGTTTTTATAAAAGCACCTCTCACTGTGGTATCTTTGCACTCTCCAAGAGGTAATCTCTGAGAGTAAATACGTCTGCTCCTCTGAGTTGCCCAGATTGGATTTGTCTTTTAATTCCATGTTCTGGTGGGATTGCTTATGTAACGGGCTTTTTCTCTTCGTTAAACTAAGGTTATAATTCCATGGTATGAAGAATTAGGCAAACATTTCATATCATAAAACTACAGCCTGTGGGCGTGATGGGCTTTGGGCCAGCATCTCTGAATAGACAAATGTTTTTTGTCATTTTGAAGAGTTAGGAAATCAGACAGATCACACAGAGATGAGAAGTAGTAAATGTGTTTCATTAAAAAATGTTTTCTCAAGACGGTTTCAACAAAAATATTGAATATTGGAAATATTGTTATTATACCTCTTTCAGCATCACAAATTTAGGCCAGAGGGTCTGTTTTTTCAGGAGTAAGGAGTGGGGGATGGAAACAAATGGATAAAGAGCTTCCCAAAAATTCCAAATGAGTATTTATTTCTTAGATAAACAATTTAACATACACGTTGATGAAGAAGATGATTGGCCAGAGGAAAACAAACAAACAAACAAACAAAAACAAACCATACAATTTTCATTAAAAAAAAAAAAAAAAAGCTTTGCATGCCCAATATTGATAGAGACACATATGCGTAATGTCATTTTTGTGTCTTGTTTTGGGGTGACTTACCAAGGAGTGACAAAAAACACCCATTGGCAATCTGGTAAGCTTCCCTCTCTGATTCTTCTCAGAAGAGCTCATTAGGTGGGCCAAAAAGGTCAATACACTTAAGAGAGCATCGTCTTGCTATAGGTCTGGGCATTGCCTGAAGAGTCTGAATGGGAGCAGCTCCTTGCTAAAAGAGGGATGCCCCATAAGTCCTGGAAGAATGTTTTCTTCTAGTTTATCTATTTCCTTTTACCTTGGGCACAAATGGTAAAATCAGCACAAGCCAGACAATTCCACTTGCAGAAACACTGCTCTGGCCAGCCCTGCAAACTCAGACCTTGGGTTCAGGGCAGAGGGTCTCTATGGCTTTCATCTCCCTGATGGTTTTGACACCAGACACCCCACTTGTTTTGGACCAGAGCTGGTAGAACACTTGGCATAGTGAGCCAGATTTACCTCCCAGAAAGCCAAGCCAAAGGGGCACATGAGCACATTTTGAGCAGTGTGAATGTCTCTTTTAGAGTAGGGAGACGCACCACTGGCAGTGCTTGGTCACCCATTTGGGACACCAAGGTAGAGGCTGAGCTCAGCCTGGCAGGGCAACCATGGCTTGGGAAGTAATGCCAGATTCCTGAATTTTCATTCTGGCTCTGTCAGGTTTGCTGTGAGGCCACAGGCTGGTCATTTCTGTCCTTTTGCCTTCCTTTGCCCACCTGAGAGAGCTAAAAGTCAGGCTCTAAGGATTAGTTATTCAATAAATTACAGTGTACTTTGCATATGAAGCACATGATTTAGGCATTCCTGTGGCTGTGGCCTGCACTGTCATTAAAAGCCCAGCAGTGGTTGTATGACAACAGGTGAGCGTATTTTGGCAGCCCCAGTTTCACAGATGCATCAGGTTGCAAACAGAATTTAATGCGATTTCAAATACACTGTTTGAAAATGTTACAAGCTCTCCCATTTGTTTGGATTAGCATAAGCTCTCTGCTCTTCCTCCCCTCATCTCATTTCCCGCATGTTTAAACTGCAAATACAGCTGAATTTAAATGTAATCCTCATGTCTTACCAACTCATCTTCACCAAAAAAAAAGCACATCATTAAGAAAAAGTAGTGTACAGGGGACTAGCCCCCTAGTTCCAAATACGATGCAGGTTTGCCACAGCTAAAAGCAAAAACTGTGCTAGTGATTGCTAGTGATTTACATTTATCCCCTCAATACAATCAATTGGCATCAAAGAGCTTGCAGATGCAGAAGAATCTAGGTTCAGGTTTATCAAAGCATTTCTGTAATTTTGGGATGCCTTGGCTCATAAACACTCATTACATGTAAGCAGACCCGCTGCCTGAAGAAAACGTGCAGTTTAATCTATTATTGATTATTTTTACAATCTTCAAAAGCATTCAGAGTGTGTCTCAGGGCAGAAACGGAGAAGCTGAGCATGCAGTACTTACCCTGGGGAGCTGCTGGTGCAAATTCCACCTGCAAAGTACCATGAGGTTGATCCAAACCCAGCGAGCCTAGGAGAGGAGAGAGGGTGTTATGCTGTACCCCTATCCATGATCACAAGCAGTGTACAGTAAAACAACATAGCTGGAGGAGTGTCTGGGACCTGAACAAACTGATCAACAGGAAGCTGTACAGACAACCCTGGAAAACAGCCTAGCTGTGGCACACTCTGTCCCAGCACAGCTTTGGGAACCACAGCCAGGTAACACCAACCAGACCGGACAGTGATTTATGGAGTGAGTGACTGCAACACGGGAAAATAAAAATCACTTTTCAGGATGGCTTCTTTCCAGAAGGAAGATGTAAGCAGTAACATCTTAAGAAAAACTCTCTGTTTCCTAGAATTCAGCCACTCAGATTCCTTTCGCTTTCTGCCTGCCCTGCCTTGGAGAAGACTGGAAGAGATAGATAGTCACTGGAAGCAGAGGAACATGTAGTTTGATCAGGACCAGCTATCTTAGTAAAGGAAGAAAGAAGCTAGGCACCAAGAGTGGCCTGGTGCAGCTCTCATGCTATGGTGAGGTGACCCTTAAAAGGGTCAGGGAAACTTTTGGCATACCCCAGAGATGTTAGAGAGGCCATACTGAGTCGCACTGCGGATCAGTCTGGCCCAGTGTCGAGCCTCTGACCATGGTCACAGTGGATGTGTAAGCAAGAGCACCCGAACAGGTTACGCGTGCTTTTCCGGAATATTCTTCCAGCCTTTGAGAATTTGTGGCTCCTGATCCAGAAAAGTTGTTCTGGTATTTAAAAGCCTGTGGTGGATGTTTGTGAATTTACACAGTTGCTTTTGATCTAATGTGAATATTTTTCCCTAAAGAACATTTTCCTTTGACCAGCTCTGGCCTGGCCACCCTCTAGTGTCACCAGGTCTTGGTGGGATGCCAGGCTTACAGGAGACAAGCAAGAGTCACTGCCCACCTTCCTTTCAACATTGCTTGCTGGACCTCTAGTATATCCATCCTTGGATGTGTTCTTTCCTGGGCTGGAGACTCCTGGGCTCATTTTTTTATTTTTTTATTTTTTTATTTATTTATTTTTCTGGTTGTATTATCTTGTATTGTCCAGGTCGAATTTTATTACTATATCCTCCAGATAAGGCTACTGCCTGCATGATAGAGTCTTTGCCTCCTACTATAAGATTAGCTGCAAATTTAATTTGGCAGCTATTCATCCCCTCTCGATACCTACCATTAACAACAATAAAAGTAGAATTCAACAACCAAGATTCCCAGCACCCTTCGGGTACCTGTCCTTATTTCGGTATAAGGTTGTTGATCGTTTGGGTTTATCTATTTACAGTCCTCCAAGTAGTGTTCAGCGTACAGAGCAGCTCCCTGATGTGCTATTAATCACCTTCTTTGAAACGACTGTAGAAAAGATATTGGGCTGTGAGCCAGTACTTTCGGGATCATGTTAACGGCTTGCTGTCGTGTTTCAATCACTTGGGCTGGGCGAAGTAACCCAAGATGTCCCTCCCTCAGGGTATTAAGTAAAGATTGCAGCTCCTGTGATAAGGGAGGATTCTGACAAACATTAATCTGCAGGGAGCTGCTGGGTGGGAAAGAAGGGGTGAGAGCATCTCCAAACATCCTTTCCTCACACACAGGGTGCTTTGTGTAGGCACATGAACACTTGGTGAAGAATCCCGTGTCCCCAGCATCCTCTCATTGCTACAGATATCGGGGTGCATTTGGGTGGTTTTCAGCACCCAGAGCTTTCAGTTGGTGCAGAATTAGAAAATCCTCAATTAGACAACAGAAGGCATATTATCCTGTCTCCTTTCATCAGCTTGGTATCCATCAACTACAGCTGGCACAAACCAATTATCCCTGTGGCAACCGCAGCTTTTGACAGCTCTTGACACAGACCATTTTCGACTTGCAGGCACCCCCGTGCTGTCTTTGTGCTTTTGCAGCTGATCAATGGCTGCGCTGAGCACCTCCTTTTCTTTGGGGGAGAACTTCTGGACCTCTGCAGCGATGACAGTCAGTGGCGGAGCAGTGTAGAAGTTGGCCATCATGCACAGGAGTTGTCCATCAGATTTAGGCTGATGCTCCAGCTTCCTTACTGTGTCTGTCATTCCCTGCAGCCCAGCGCTGCCAGGATTGGTGATGGACACCCTTAGATAAGCAGCCCTCCAGCTGTAGAGCAGGACTACAACACACATCCCACCATACAGGCTCTGGGAGACAGGAGATTGTCTCTGGCTGCCTACAAAGCACAGTGATCATTTGCAGGAGCAGCATGCAGAGGCAGCAGAAACCTGTTGCAACATGTGAGAGGAGGGAAAGAACGATACTGAGAGGTCTTTTGAGGCAGCAGCACCATTTCATGGCTAATTAGAGGGCAGGAGGCATTTCCTGGGCTAGTGACCCAACTGGCTCTGCTTCATGGCAATGAGTTGTAGGTGACCGGGAGCTCAGATGCTGGGTTGGGTGCCTCTGCCCTGCTCAAGACCAATGCCAGCATCCCAGCCACTGCTTCCTGTGCAAGGATGCTTGTGGCTAGAAGACAAATTCAACATTTTCCTCAGTTTGATCCACTTATCCTTCTCCAAGAACACAAGCCAAAATCTGTTGACTTAAATGGGCTTTGCACTGGCTTCCTAGTTTATTGGAATGATGCACAGATTAAATGGTCCTAAGTGCCCTAATTTATACAAAATATTACTTATTTTCCATCTGTGTTTCATTCTGCGACTGATCTAATGGAAACGCAGAGCATGTAGTAGAACACAGTCACTACCTAAGAACAAAAAGCTATATATTTCTTCACAATACCTCCCCACAGAATTTTAGTCCAAATCTCCTCTTGTGGAAATCAGTGAGTATTTTAGAAGTAAGATAGGAATATCTAGAGCAGGGTCTCTCAACACTTTTCAGTTACCTCAATAAACTACAGGTCTGGGTTGTAAAATTAGGTTTCTTCTTAGCTTTGCATATTTTTCTCCCTCCTTTGAGCATGGACTTTTTTGCCATCATTTCTGGATAAACCCACAATATGGAGGTTGTAAAGAAATCAGTATACACATTGGCAAAGAGTCAAGAGTCTGATTTCACCCCTCCTCCTGCTTTTTTTTTTTTTTTTTTGGGGTACAGAATATGAAGTACCAGTCTGTGGACTAGGAGAAAAATATGGCAGTGGGGTTGGAGTTAGATGATCTTTAAGGCCCCTTTCCAACCCAAGCAATTCATTCCATGAATGTGCTCAAATTCCTGGAGTTAAAAGGAGATGTCTAAGAATTTGAGGTTGATATCCTCTACGTTGCATTAGGGAGTGTTTTCTGAAAAGATCTTTTAGGGAAGTTTTTCCCCAAGTGCCTCCAGGTGTACTTAACTGGAATGACCTTTTAAAAATAGTCTCTTCTGCAAGAAGATACCATTTATAAAATTCTGGTTTTAAATTATATGAACTTTTGCAAAGTCTTAAGGCACCATGGAATATTTGGATACCTCTTTAAGACACTGGTGAAATTAGTCTCTATAATTTTAGCCACTGGAGGGCTCACCAATTTTTTAATTATTTTAGTAGGACATGCAGTATGGAAGAAAGGAAGCGGGAACTAAATCAGGGTGGTCACTACCACATGAAAGGTAAATCAGTCACTGCCATAGTCTCTATAAATACCACATTGTATGCAAACTCCAGGTATTCAGATGTGTATTCCTCAATTAAAATACTAGAATAAAACCATTTTAATATTTTTTGGTAGAATAAGGGCTGGCTAACGAGCAAGACTGGGTGTAACTGGCTAGTTGGATATATTTAAAAAAAAAAAGTATAAGAAAATTTAAAGTTTTGGGCCTCGGTAACCTCACACAATCAGGCAAATTCCCCACAGGTTTTACTTTAAAGAATAATTTATCTGAAATTAATATCTCATCTCCTTTCAGACAGCTCTTGGAGTAGTGTATGAGCGTAGGGGGGTGGCCATGCGCTCCGAGTGTCTTCAGGAGATGTCTGATGGGGCAGGGTATTTGAAAGCATGCTCTGATGGGGACCTTAGGTCACTATGGAAAACAGCAACAAGCTGACTGACAAGCTCTTCAGAGACAGAGAAAAGTTAGAGAAAATCTTAGAAATATTAGAAAAATCTTAGAAATATTAGAAAATCTCTAATCTGGTTAGAGAAAATCTTAAACGCAATTTTAATACTGATCTACATTTCGACACTGAAGATGGTTTCTCATGGCCAGATCAGGCTGCAGCACAGAACAGAGCCTACTGCCGTGTCCTGCTCTGGCTGTTGTGCTCTGAGAACCCAACTAACCACCTTCCAAGATCCTATTTTTCACTCAAGGAGATGCTTTCCTTTAAATGGAAGAAAGAAAAGAGAGTGAAGTGAAGAGAGAGGTCCCAAGATGAAGCTGTATTGAGTGTGGCTGGAGAACCAAGCACATCCTGTTTTTCCAGCTGTGGACATGTTCTAGACTGCGCAAGGCACAGACTTCTGCAGTTGCACATATTGCAACAACTTGGTGGTTATATAGGCAATACCGAGCTGGCACTGACATGTTTCACCACATTCTGGATGCATAGTCCATCCAAGACAATAACTGGAAGTTTGGCTGCAGCTTGACAGACTTGAGCCACAAAAAAAAAAGAAGCAGAATCTTCCCAAATAATGATACTCATCCATGCTCTCTGTGGTCAAGGGACTTGCTGGTTGCCCCACTTTGTCTGTGGCTCATCTCATCAGAGACCTGGTGATGTGCCTCTTGCCAGAGCTCTCTGTGCTTGTGGTCCCCACAGAAGGAGACCAATAACCCTTTACAATGAAACATTTGCTGGTGAATTCAGGAGGACACATGATGGACCTGCCTTTCCCACCAGCAACCATTTTGTCAGAACTAGCCTTGAACAACTTTTAAATACAGCGTTGCAAACCTCTCCATCCTATGGACCTGATGGTTGTGTTACCTTGGTGCAGAGCCACCCCTTGTCTGGCTCTCACCAAGGTGAGCAGTAGTTTCAGACCTTTTAACAGGAATATTTGCTGCTAATATAATATTAACCCGGATGAAGCGTTAGTAAAATATTTAAATAACAGACATTCTTCTACTCTTTGGCTTCCCAGTTGGCACAAACCACTGCCATGGTTTGGAATCTGATCAAACATGTTTCATAGGTACAAAGAGCCTAATTTATAAAGAAGGATTAATCCTTTTACAAGACTAGGCTGGCTGGAATTTCTCTTTCCCTTCTTCATGCTGCAAGGCTCTCAAAACATTTTTCTTCAGAGAGCTTTTGTGGAGAATTTTTCCACCAACAACACTTAGAGCCTTTTGAGGCCGTGCACTTTAATTCAGAGGCCCGGAGGCTGCAAATTCCAATTTATCCACAAGGCAAGCATTGCTTTGCCTTTGGCATTGTAAACATCTTTGCAGTTCAGCATTTCTGTTCAGCATTTCTCAGACTTGACCCATAGGAGTGCAGGAAAAGCCAGAAGTGGCCCTGGGACCAGAAGAGATGATGAGCAAAAGTGCAAGGTCATGCCAAATGTAGTGCGGCTACCTAGAGTTGGTGCAAAAGGAATTCCCTCAGTACATGGGAAGCAAAGTGAACAGAAGCCAGAGGAGCAAGTGGTGGCCTTCACCTCGCGTAATGGAGGTAGGCTTACCTGTGTGTCCCATGGTGATGAAGGCCACTCTTCAATTACAGGTGGTATGGAACAGTTGCTTTTTGTTTTAAATGTGCTGCCCTATCATTTCACTTCAGTGAGAAACTGTGAATTACCATTTCCTATGCTTCTTTCTTCCACCTTTTCTGAGCGTGAAAGCTTCTGTAACATTTCCCTCACCTCTCCGTCAAGAATCCTCATAAATTTTGTATGTCCTCACCAACGCTGAGAAAACACAACTGCAATTTTAACGGGGAAAGTCTGCACTTTGGGACTAGAGTTTGGGATTGATTGCTTCCTCTTACCTGGCTTATCTCTTTCCTCAAATTACCATTTCTCACTTGAAATGGGAGCTAGCTGACTTCAGAATAAAGCCGTGTTAAGCCAGTATGCTCACGTACAGAGGCACCATCCATGTGCTGCAAGCTCTTTTGTCTCAAAAACCAGAGACAGGGGGTAGGAGAGAGGAAACAACCTCAGAAACCTATGAGAGACAATTTGCTGGAGCGAGCTGTGGAAGTTACTGTGGATCTTGACTTATCTGTTGGAGAACCCTCCCCAGACAGGCTCTCACCCCTTGCACAAGCTGGGCTCCCTGCTGCAACACCTCACCATACAACCCCCGCCAGCTCGGCAGGGAGCTCCTCCTGCCCTGCACCTCAGGCACAGAGGTGGAAGTCCCTGTGTTTGCCCCATCCTGGCACTGCTGGCTGACTGGCAGCAGCCACCTTACCTTATGCTGAGAGGTGAAATCACCCTGCTGTGCCTCAGAAAAAGCTGTTTGCTATAGCTAAGTCTGAGTCTGTGCTTTGAAGATGCCCTTTTCGTTCACTCTGGAAGCAAAAACAGTTGTCACCAAAAAAAAAAAAAAAAACCAACCATGTCAAACTGACTCTGCTACCTGAAAGGGGAAGTTTTCGCCTCATCAGAGGAAACCGCCTACCCATCTTGCCCTGTTGTTCTGGGACGAGCCCCATGTCCCACTTCATTCCTCATTTTAGTCATCACTGCAGCAGCACCGCAAACACACAGGCACCGGGAACCACCTTCCAGACACATGTGTTGATCATTAGCTAAATATATTAATTTAAACAACAATTTGGCATTAGAGCTGTCATGGAACTTTAAAATCATTAAGTGTTCAATTATTTCCTAGAAAAGCTTTGAAGTGGTGCTTTTAAATTCAGCTCTCCAGCTGCTATCAGTGAGCTGCAGAATAGGACATTTGCATACCCCTGGCTTGGCTGCTGGCAGACTTCCTGTCTATTATTTTATTGGGTCTAGATGCAGATTGTAGCAATAATGTAAAGGTTTGTCAAAGTGTTTTTTTACTGTTTGGTTTTAAATTTACATTACAAACACCTCTTAAAAAAGATTCGCTTAATCTCAGCCTGGCCTGTTGCCTAGGATTTTTTTTTGTGTGGTGTTTAATATTAAATATAGCTCTTGAAGATTTCTTTATTTGCTGAAGTGTTTGTAATTATTTCTGTTTTCATCACAGTTTGAAATTTGTTATTTCATGAATACACAGGTTAGGATGAGACTCTTTCTATGTTTCATGCAAAATTCACCATCATTGTGTTAATCGCTGAAGAGCCATTTCTAATGCATTAAGCCTGCAGAAGACGAGAAAGGGAGAACTGAAAGGTTTCTGTAAGAATGCCTCAAGAAATGGCAGAAACACGATACAGCTTTCAAACACAGACAAGGCTTCATTCTTCCTGTCTTGTTTGATTAAAAAAAAAAAAAAAACGAACCACATAGTGAATGCTGTATCTTCGTGTTACTCCTGTCAAATCTTTAGTAAGTGGGTGTCCAGGGAATTAGATCATAAGCAGAGGGAATGTTCCTCCCATTTGAAAGGTTTCTCATTGTGATTATTAATTTAACCATTGACTTTAAGAAGGCAAAATAGGCTGTTTTCAAAGGGATTCAATAAAGTGAGATCTGCCTGACCCTTTGCAGGCTATTATGAGAGACACTTATCCTATGTATCAATGGAAATATCCAGAGAGAATACATGTAATATAATTATTCATAAAAGAGATCTAAATCACTGAGCAGTTACACATCACTTAGGCTGAAAATATCTTCAATTAAGGTGGGAATGAAGTAATATTGCATTTTATGAAAGTTCTCATCAATAAACCTGACACATGCCAGCTCCCATTTAATAACGTATTTTACTTCTAATAATTCTCTCTCTCTCTTTTTTTTTTTTTTTTTTTTTTTTTTTCCTGGTTCAAGAAATGTAGAAAAGGGCTCAACTGCTCACAGAAGTGAAATATGGTTTTAGGAGGAATTTAAGGTCTTGTGTTTCAGAGCGCAGCAAAATCCCTAGCTGAGGAGTCTGAGATGCATTTTCCTGTGTTTAAAGGAGCACCAGCATCACTGGGATGCATCATAACAGGACACCAGAGATGGGACAAGAGGGAATATTTGTTAAAACCAGCCTGTAGCAGGTCAGCTGGCGAGACGAGGCTCCTAAGTCCTGCTCTGTGTGCGTGGCAGGGACGCGCTGCACATCTTCCCACCCCCAGCAACTGGGTCTCAGTGTCTGCAGCACAGAGAGGAGCCAGGCTGGGAAGGCAACCAAGAACACCAAGCAGCAATTCCCACGGTGAGCCTCGCTCAATCCAACCACACACAAGCACTCCTCAGTCAGGAAACAGAGAGGCTGCAGCTCCTGACAGGCAGCACTAACAGCAGTGTAATCAGAGGAAAAAGCAAAGCCATCGAGCAGCTGCAACCACAAGGCTGCAAAAGGAGCAGTGTGGACAGCAGCAGCAAGACACCTGGATTTCCATGTCAGTATTTCTCCTTCCACTCTTTCCCTCAGTGAAAGGGTGCAAACTGGAATTCAGACTTTTGGGTGCCTAGTGCCATTTCAGACACCCTAAGTTTGCAGAGAGGTCCACACAGCATGGACAGATCCCCAGCAACTCTGCTCCTCTGGAGCATCAGCTGGAAGCCAGGTAGGCAGCAGAAACATCTCAGGAGGTATCACACCCCCAGGTTAGGCAACTGACTCTCACCCCAGCTGGCATTGCATCAGTGGCTCACCAAGGCCAAGAACTGAAGGGACCTCTGGCTTTGAACAGCCTTTGAAAAAAGTCAAGAAAATAAGTGTCCTTAAATAAGCTCAAGGAACTCCCAAGAGATGCACAAATCTAGAATTAAAAGAATGAAAGGTAAAATCTAATAAATTATTGTCAAAAAATAAGTCTCACTACTCCACATTTAGATTTTATAAACACACACACATCCAAATAGTGTATAAATATATTTGTAAAAATAAATAAAAATAAAAAATCTAGTGTATTTTTAAAGCAAAATAGTATGTTAACATGTTGTAAGAAATAACACTTTAAATCAGTTGGGTATTCTTTGAAAGTGAAATACAACCAATTCCACATTGCAAACACTTTCACTGAGGTGTTTTCTGATGCACCTGATCAGTGTTGTCTTTCCAGGAGACACCCTGGTGGTTTGGCAAGCTGTGTGGCAGGAATGCTTTTGTTGACTATTGTTCTGACCATTTCTTTATGTATTGTGGTATGATGTCCCCACACACAGCTTGGCCTCACTCAGCTCACAGAACAAAATTACTTTGTAGTCCCAAAAACAGTGCTGGGAAGTTCATTAGGGTTTTAAGATATATAAACAGTGGAAGTAGAACTTAAGCTGTTCTTGCTGTGTTGCTTAAGCACATATTCACATTGCTACTCTCTGTTGATTATTACCCACTTGAATCTTGTTGTTATTTCATAATACAACAGTTTTCCCCATGCTCACTAAAACAAACAAACAAACAAAACAATGGAAGCAAGAGGGACTAAAGAAGTTGCAAATTAGTACTCAAGAAAGCCTAAAAGGTCAGAAGGCATAGCAATAATCTGTCCTCTCTCTCCCAGGATGTGCTCCTGCAGAGAAATAGTCTGACCCTCTGAGTAAATAAACTGCCCAGAAAGCCTTAAGTTTAACTCTATTATATACAGACAAGATACCAGGCTTCAGGAATGTGATGAGTTCTTAAAGAGGTCCTGTTTGCAACAGGTCAAAAATAGGCACAATAGATTTTAGGCAGAATAAATTCACACTAAGTGTTTTATGGGAATTTACATTGCATTTAGTATGACACCTGTAATGAAGCTAACCAAAAAAAGAAAAGAAAAGTAATTTTTTTTCACATCAAAATGAAATGCTCAAACATGACTCAAGTGAGAAGATCATTAATTATGAAGTCAAGGTTTCCCAGAAATTTTAAATAGAGTAAAAGTTCATTTTTTTGCCTTTGGTTACAATTTATAATGACTTTTTCACGCTAAAATGTCAGGACTGCCCTTGGAAAAGATGTCCAGGCTCCCAGCAAGCTCTTCCATTGTACTCTTCATTTATACTTCCAGTCTTCTGTGCTAAACAAACACAATTATCTTTATTGACTGTGCTCTCATTGGTATGACCAGGGTTGACTTCAGCTGTTCATGAGCCACTTAGAAAGTGTAAGTTGTCTCTGAGCAGAGGCAATGGCTTTCCTCAGTCTATCATTGCACCCAATCTTCATGAAGGCAGAAGAAGCAATTTCAGTGTTATGTTTCTTAAATAACTTTAGGAAGCTTTATGACCTGCAAACGTACAGTCGCCTCTTTTTTTTTTTTTAATGCAGCCTCCGGATACATCTGTAACAGATATACCCGTATTTATTGGTGTGCAAACTTCCTTTAACATACTCCTAGGCACCGCCTGCCAGCCCCCTCCATCTCTGCTCTCGCTTACCTTCACGTGGCTTGGAACAAACAGTCCTGATTTCTCTGGAGCTGTGGGATATGGTAAATGAAGTGTGAATGTGATTTTGCACAGAATGCTAGAGTCTATAAAAGTAATGACCTAATGCACAGTGTTTGCTTATACCTTAGAAATACCATAAACCTTCACACAGATAAATGGCAAAAGCTTGCAAGGACTGAGGCTTGTGTGTTACAACACGCATTTCTAGAGAGCAAGGGCACAGAAATGGGGTTGCCTTAAGACCAGCCAGCAAGAAGTATGGAGAAGTATGAGGACAAGCACGATGTGCCACATGAGCTGTGGCCTGAGTGCGTTTCAAGAGCATTACCTCAGCTGCAGACACAGGCAGCACGGGTACGTTGCACATCTGACCTGCCTGCAAGCACCACAGGCAGAGGGTGCCTGTCCGTGGCCTCTGGGCCTCTGTAGGCAGCCAGAGCGACTGCTGCCCTTCCTAGCAGCCTCCCAGGGGGTTCTGGACAAAGCATCCAGATACTCCGAATCCTGCTCAGTTTGTGACTGGACACACGTGGGTCAATTCAGGCGTTTAACCCTACAGAGCTGGAAACCAAATGTAGGCCTCGCCTCCCGTCTGCTGGCAGAAAGTGGTGAAGGCAGCTGCGCCCACGCTCCTGCATCACTGACTGGGGCGAGGAGAAGCCTCAGCCTCAGCTTCTGAGTCTGGCAGCTCTCACCTGGGGCTCAAAGGACCAAAAGCTGAAATGTAGTAGCTATTTTTTCATGTCCAGAGCACACTCAGAAGTTCCCACATGAGCTCGCATATCATTCCTTTAGGTTTGACTCAAACTCCTACACGAACACATAGCATTCATTATATGTAGCAGGAGAGTGCAATCCTGTAACTGATTTTACGATAAAGGAGAGAATTAATAGGAGCACTAAAACAACTCTTAAAAATCTTATAAAGCAAAAGAAGATTAAAAAGTTTCGGCGATAACACCAATGCAATTCTCATTTAACAATATAAGAACAAAGAAATTACCTGTAAAGGACAATGAACGGTTTGCTGCACTCTAGAAAGTCTTGATAATGGAAGATTTTGTTAAATTTTCTTACATTATCTGTATAGAATGCTACTCAGGCTTTTAGTGGAAATAAGAGTTTACCCTGAGTTTGCTCTGATCCAGCTAGCAGTATCTCCTGTTGGTGTGGCATGTTTGCTAGGTATTTTCCACTGAAAACTCACAGCAATGTTTTCTACCTTTACATTTAGAAGTTTTAGGGAAAAATGCAATGTCCTATAAAATGGTACCACCCAGATTTCTGACTGCATTGTAGTTCACTCAGTTACCAGTGAAGTGTATTTGCTTAAGGCTGGTGACTACTGACATTAATTTATTACCTCTTGGCAGATTTGTTCACACCATCATGGAGTGCACAGGAATGCCCGTTTTACATTTTCTGAGAGACTGCATTTTTGTTTCAGCATACCTATACATGCTGTCAGGCACCCAGAGCCAGCTGGAATTTTCTTTCACATCAAGCATTTTCCTTTGTTCCTTTATTTATGAAAAAATGAGGTCCGAGGAAGACCAGGCAGGGACTCATCACCACATTGCTGCCTCCTGTTGAGTCCCCACTGTAACTGTTCCAGGTCTCAGTACTGCTTCAGTCCCTGCATTTTTCCCCAGGTACTGGGGAAAGCAGGCGCAAAGACTGGTGCCTGGTGCTGCTCAGAGCTTTTGTGACCTGTTCTAACCTCCAGTATACATATCACCAGGAGGTGGGCTGCTGACAGGTCACATGTAGAGAAGGTACTTGGAGCAATCTTCATTTTAAATTAATTTTTTTTTCTTCCCGTAATTACCAATTACCATAACAAAGAAACTGAAGGGGCTGATCTGATTTGTATTGAGAACAGTTTTGTTTCCACCTTTTTTTCTCCTGTCTTGGGAGTAAAACATGCAAAGTACCAGGGAAGAACTTTCTAATAAATTATTGAATTATATCTAAGCATTTGAAGGACTACCTATATATCTATGTGTACATATATACATAGGAAAGCACAGAAAATCTTGAAACTGAGAGGTAATATTTGACTTACCTTACAATTAAACATCCCACTGAAAAGTGGCATGCTGTGTTGTCTTCCCTTCCTGTGTTTTGCCATCATAACTTCTCTTACCCTCAGTTGCCTGCCCCTGCCATCCATGTTAATAAACAAAACTCTGGCATTCCCCAGAGAATCCTGATCCTTTTATCCCTTGACTCGGTGCAGGCGCAGGGACACTTGCACATTGCGACTCTTTTCAGGTTTTATCCCACTTATTATAATGGGAGTAATGTCAAACTCCTAAAAGTACAGATGAGATAATACCTGCCTCTTCTTGCGCTTAGCTTCTGATCAAGGCTGTCCCTGCTTCCCACCCTGACTCCTCCTAGGACCTATCTAAAGAAGCCCACGCGCTGTGGAGCTGCTGTATGCTGCACCCTGCCTCCAGCTGTGGTTTTCTGGAAGTGTCACATCCATCATGCAGAGCACACAGTAACCACACAAGTCATGCATGGTAAAAATGACATTGCTGGGCACGATCAGCTTCCTGTGTGGTGCTACTGACCTGGGCTCTCTGTAGGATCAGGAGGATCCTTGGAGCTCCTGGTGCCTCTACCAAGTTGAGCACAGTCCAGAAATATCAAATCCTTATGCTGTAACAGCCCTCCAAGTCTAGATAGATTTTTCAAGAAGAAGAAAGAAAAGGATATACCTGGAGAAACACAAGCATATCTGCAGTTTTTGTAACCTGCAGGTCTGCTGGTTTCCTTCTTTCTCCCTCATCCCATCAAGCTGCATCAAGGATTTTTTTTTCCCCTTTTCTATTACTGACTTTTCCATCTTAGTACTTAGGCCATTTTAGGCTTCTGAACCAGTTGCCTTTTTTCTAACACTCAATGTAACTTCAAAGCATTCAATTAGGCTTTTGTCCCTACTTCCTTCTATACCTTGCCAGCTCATCATGTTTGTTCAATGCTTTTCTAACTTTTCCCTGATGCCCCACTCTTCCCTGCTGTTTCTTATATCCGCAGTGCCCTCCTGGCAAATTAATGGCCTCCATGCACCTTACTGTTCCACCCCACCCCCCCCTCCAATTGTTGCAAAGCCACTTGCTTTAGGATATATTCCAGTAACAGAAAGTGTCTTCTTTGCTCCTCAGCATTATACCTCTTGGGCTTCCTTCAATCAAAATGTGTCTAGGGGAAAAAGCTTCTATTCCCTGCTCTGTGTGCTTTAGTCAGTAAAGTTCCAACCTGCACCTGTTTAAAGAAGCTTAAGTAATTCTTACATGTGCATCAAGAGCACAGTTTTTCATAGAAATGTGCAACAGGCAACACAAAGTTGGTAGGTAGCCCTGCATTTGCATTATTGGGAAAGTGAGCTTAAAGGGATGAGTGATAAATACTTACTGCCCTGTAACAAACTCTGGCTAATGTAGGATTTACCCTTTTACTGCACTAATGTGCCTGTGCTGACCACCTGAGAATGAAAATTTGACGGGGTGGGTATATTTGTACCAAACTCTGTCTTCTTGCCTGTCTGCACATGCTCATTCTGAGACCGCTAACTTCTGTAAAATAAGTTGGGAAAATAGGGGAAACGCCAGTTTGTTTTGCAAAAAGGATTAAAAAGGGGAAAAAAAAGTTATTTTTTTTTACAGTCTTTGTCAATTTAACCCTGTTTTCTTTTGAAGGTTCTCATTAACTAGTAACCACATTTGAAAGTAATCTAATTAAGAAACGTTCATAAAAGAGGAGGAGAGAGACGGCTTTGAAACAGTTGGTAATTGTTAATGGTTTTTTTACAAGCACATTCTAAGTCTGCTTCATTTGCCACAGCTGCAGAGTTGCAATGAACTGCTTTGACTTTTATATATGAAGCAATCTTACCTTCTACTCTTTCATAGGTGGTGAACAATCTATTTTCATTTATATTGGTGCCTAAGCAGCAGTCTATCTGCATGGTCAAGTGGCTGTTCCTTTTTCACTTCATAGCTACATACGTTTTAGTTATGAGCAAGATGGCCTTTCTGAGATTTGAGACCAAGAACTTGCAGAGATATTGTGAAATTAAGCACTTTATCTGCTTTAGACAAAGGGGATTTGGGTCTTACCCTGAAGCCTACATTTCTGTGTTTCTGCAGTTCTTTATTGCTTTTACTGTTCTTCCCAGGCTGCTTACACTTTGATTTCCCAAATAATTCCACTCTTCTTCTCAGTTATTCTCCTGCCTTCTTTCTCCTGTGTCCTATTCTCTGTGCTTACCAGCTATCAGCCCTATCCTCTCCCACCTGGTCTTGGAGTCTTCTTTGGGGCACAACACTCAGGGACGTAATTAGGAGGGAAAATTATGTATTTGTGATGACAGCTGGAAGTCACTTGTTTTGCAAATGCTATGTCTGTTTGATGTCACATCAAGATCACCATCACATTTATGTAGGTTTTTTTTTTGGTCAGTTTTGTTTGTGTGTTAGAACGCGTCTTGTGCAGAGTTTGGAAGATGTTATAAAACCACCCTAAATCAGATCTTGTGAGACAGTAGGTCCATTTGTGAGAGTGACTGGGCTCTCTATTTCTGGTAGTCCTTTAGTGACTCCATGTTAAATTAGATGGACTCATCAAGACACTCTATACTTCTTTTGAAAGAATTTCTGATATTTAGAGCCACTTTACTTTAGTAGTAGATGGTTCTATTTTAGGGACAACATTTTAGTATTTTCCAGGATTTGTTTCTCATCTCCTTTCAGCAGTAGCCTGGAGTTGGAAACAAAACATCTCTCTGTAGGGGGAACACAGCAAAAGGAATTTCTCACCCATCCCTTGTGTACAGCATCCAAGCAAAATCTGAAAAAGCAGTTGGAAGAATGCTGTTTGCTCTTCTGTGGTCTAACCCAAACATATCTACCAAATTGGCCACCAAAATAGATAGCGTTCTCATGCAGTATATATGAAAAAATAGAGGTATATCGTTATTCTGTAAGATTATCCCGAGGAAGAGCTTCAGTTAGATGAAACAGAAACTTTCCATGGAAAGGTTCTTTAACTCAGTATATTCATCTAGAAGGTTTAACAAGACCAGAACTGATTCAGGTTGGTGAAGGACTGAAATTCATACCAACCAGTGCTCGTTGATTAAAACATTCCTGTGAGATGCATAAGACCTCTTACCTATTTTCAGAGTGGTAAATAATTAGCTGAATATATAAAATAGGATATTTACTGTAGGAAGGGAAAGCTATTTCCTCAGAAATTTGATTGTCCAAGAAGCTGTCTGAGTCATGGGAAGCACAGTCTGACTTATTTGTGTTACCATCACGTTCAGCTGATTTCTGTCCACAGAGTGACTTCCAGAATATTGTTTGTTCTCAGGTGGAGGTGCTCATACTTTCTTATCTATGTTTTCTTTTCTGAGGAAGCTGCATTTCTTTTCCCTCTGTTCACAATGGAAAGTTTCAAGCTCTCATTTTTTTTAAACAAAGTAAAGCTCCTCAGTTTTCTGGCCTGAACAAAGTTATATCTATGTAAATGTCTAAAACTACAAGAATGCTGTATTTTGCTGATGTACCACTGTACAAGGCTGAATCTATCAAACCTGAATACTGTAACTATCTTTTTTACAGATGTGCTTGAAATGGGATTTCTATCTTTTTCATAACACTTAGGATGTTTTACTCTTTGCTATTCCCCATTACTCAAAGCATTTTTACATACCACTTTCCATTCATTCTCTGTCCAGGATGAAATTTACTGATAATGAGAATAAGGGTGTCACAGTCCTTCTCACAGCTGCTGCTCCCAGCTCCACGTGTGGCCCCGAGATGTATGTCCAGTGAGAGAGATCTTTTAGCCAGCACAAATTCACATGCATGTCGAGATATTGAGAGCATAAATGAGAGCTGTTTGAAAACAAGCTGTAGTAAACTCATTTCTGGGAGAAAACAAAACAAAAACAAAAACAAAAACAAACAAACAAAACACCACTCTGCAATACTGGGGACAAACACCTTCCAAGAGCTAATCTGTCTTTGGCCTTGATGCATTTGGTAGGTATTATCTTACTTGTCTAAGTTCTCCATACTGTGGCAAATCTATTAGCCGAATCTTTGTTGTCAATGTTAGCATGACTAGACTTAGGCATGAAGCGAAGCAAAATGAGTTGCTGACATTCAGACACTGACCTATCATCCAAAAATGTGCCTCTCCCTCAGTCTGATTTGTAGTCGTCACGCAATTCAGAGGTAAATAGCACCTGTGGTGAATACTGAATCCAGCCAGCAGGAGCAAAGAGTGTTTATTAAATCAGCATATTTGCTGAGGTTGTTCCAGCAAAACCAGATAAATGAGTTCAGTTGTCCTACGTGAGCCCTCTCTTGAGGTTCTGCCTTCGATGGAGCATACGTGCTCCTAAAGCACTGAATTATTATGACGGACCTATATGATTTGTTGAATTTGAAAATGAATATTTAACTGTATTGACTGGTTGATAGTTACAGCACAGACAGATCTAATTTTGACAATGGGAACTGAAAACAAATAATGGATGGTTTGATTTGTTTCATAACGCTGCCATCTTAAACAGCATTTGTGTTTTCATTTTCGTAACAGAGGAAAAAGCCATGCCATGCTGGGGTGGAAGTCTCCATTCACTGTTTCGCAGATATAACATGAAGAATCACAGAATCACAGAATCACAGAATCTCTAGGTTGGAAGAGACCTCAAGATCATCGAGTCCAACCTCTGACCTAACACTAACAGTCCCCACTAAACCATATCCCTAAGTTCTACATCTAAACGTCTTTTGAAGACATCCAGGGATGGTGACTCAACCACCTCCCTGGGCAGCCTGTTCCAATGTCTAACAACCCTTTCAGTAAAGAAATTCTTCCTAACATCTAACCTAAAACTCCCCTGGCGCAACTTTAGCCCATTCCCCCTCGTCCTGTCACCAGGCACACGGGAGAACAGGCCAACCCCCATCTCGCTAGAGCCTCCTTTAATATACTTATACAGAGTGATAAGGTCACCCCTGAGCCTCCTTTTCTCTAGGCTGAACAAGCCCAGCTCCTTCAGCCGCTCCTCATAGGACTTGCTCTCCAGGCCCCTCACCAGCTTCGTCGCCCTTCTCTGGACCCGCTCAAGCACCTCGATGTCCTTCTTGTAGCGAGGGGCCCAGAACTGAACACAGTACTCGAGGTGCGGCCTCACCAGAGCCGAGTACAGGGGGACGATCACCTCCCTAGCCCTGCTGGTCACAGTGTTCCTGATACAAGCCAGGATGCCGTTGGCCTTCTTGGCCACCTGAGCACACTGCTGGCTCATATTCAGCCGACTGTCCACCATCACTCCCAGGTCCTTCTCTGCCTGGCAGCTCTCCAGCCATTCCTCTCCCAGCCTGTAGCTCTTCTTGGGGTTATTGCGCCCCAGGTGCAGGACCCGGCACTTGGCCTTGTTAAACTTCATACAGTTGACCTCAGCCCATCGGTGCAGCCTATCCAGATCCTCCTGCAGAGCCTTCCTACCCTCAAGCAGATCGACACACGCACCTAGCTTGGTGTCATCTGCAAACTTACTGAGGGTGCACTCAATGCCCTCATCCAGATCATTGATGAAGATGTTAAAGAGGACCGGCCCCAGCACCGAGCCCTGGGGGACGCCACTAGTGACTGGCCTCCAACTGGACTTGGCTCCATTTACCACAACTCTCTGGGCCCGGCTATCCAGCCAGTTTCTAACCCAACGAAGCGTGCGCCAGTCCAAGCCAAGAGCAGCCAGTTTCTTGAGGAGAATGCTGTGGGAAACGGTGTCAAAAGCCTTGCTGAAGTCAAGGTAGACCACATCCACAGCCTTTCCCTCGTCCACCCAGCGCGTCACTTTGTCGTAGAAGGAGATCAGGTTCGTCAAGCAGGATCTGCCTTCCATAAACCCATGCTGACTGGGCCTGATCGCCTGCTTGCCCTTCAAGTGCCGCATGATGACTCCCAAGAGGATCTGCTCCATGAGCTTCCCTGGTACTGAGGTCAAACTGACCGGCCTGTAGTTCGCCGGGTCTGCCCTCCGGCCCTTCTTGTAGATGGGCGTCACATTTGCTAGCCGCCAGTCAGCTGGGACCTCCCCCGATAGCCAGGACTGCTGATAAATGATGGATAGGGGCTTGGCCAGCTCCTCTGCCAGTTCTCTCAGTACCCTTGGGTGGATCCCATCCGGCCCCATCGATTTGTGGACATCCAAGTGCCGTAGCAGGTCACCAACCAGTTCTTCGTGGATGGTGAGGGCCACATCCTGCTCCCCGTCCCCTTCCACCAGTTCTGGGTACTGGGTATCCAGAGAGCAACCGGTTTTACCACTAAAGACTGAGGCAAAGAAGGCATTGAGCACCTCCGCCTTTTCCTCATCTCTTGTAACTAAGTTTCCCCCCGCATCCAGTAAAGGATGGAGATTCTCCCTAGTCCTCCTTTTTGTGTTGATGTATTTATAAAAGCGTTTTTTGTTATCTTTAACAGCAGTAGCCAGCTTGAGCTCCAGATGAGCTTTGGCCTTCCTAATTTTGTCCCTGCACAGCCTCGCTACATCCTTATAGTCCTCCCTAGTGGCCTGCCCAATTTTCCAAAGATTATAAACCCTCTTTTTCCTCCTAAGCTCAAGCCACAATTCTCTGTTGAGCCAGGCTGGTCGTCTTCCCCGCTGGCTCATCTTTGGGCACATGGGGATAGACCGCTCCTGTGCCATTAGGATTTGCCTCTTGAATAGCACCCAGCCTTCCTGAACCCCTCTGCCCTTCAGAACCGCCTCCCATGGGACTCCACCAACCAGTGTCCTGAGCAGCCTAAAGTCAGCCCTCCGAAAGTCCAATACAGTGGTTTTACTGGTTCCCTTCCTGGCCCCGCCAAGAATAGAGAACTCCACCATTTCGTGGTCACTCTGCCCAAGACTGTTCCCGACAATCACATCCTCCACCAGTCCTTCTCTGTTTGTGAAGAGAAGGTCTAGCAGGGCACCACCCCTGGTAGGTTCACTAATCAGCTGCGTCAGGAAGCTATCTTCCACTTTCTCCAGAAACCTCCTAGACTGCTTCCTCTGGGCTGTGTTGTGCTTCCAGGATATGTCTGGGAAGTTGAAGTCCCCCACGAGTACAAGCGCTGACGATTTCGCAACTTCTGTCAGCTGCCTGTAGAACTCCTCATCCGTCTCCTCATCCTGGTTCGGCGGTCTATAGCAGACCCCGACCAGGACACTAGCCTTGTTGTCCCTGCCGATCCTAACCCAAAGGGACTCGATCTTGTCATTCCTAGCCTCGAGTTCTACAACATCGAAAGACTCTCTAATATAGAGAGCCACACCGCCACCCCTTCCATGCTGCCTGTCCCTTCTGAAGAGCCTATAGCCAGGCATCGCAGCACTCCAGTCATGAGACCGGTCCCACCACGTTTCCGTGATGGCAACCAAGTCGTAGCCTGCCCGCTGCACGATGGCTTCCAGCTCCTCCTGTTTGTTACCCATGCTGCGTGCATTGGTGTAGATGCACTTCAGCTGGGCCTTTACCTTATCCTCCGGCCTAGCCACTGCTCCCCCTGGTACAGCCCCAACAGTCCTCGCTCCAGCCCCATCCCCCTTCTTACCTAGTTTAAAGCCCTATCAATGAGCCCCGCCAGCTCCTGGCCCAGGATCCTTTTTCCCCTAAAGGATAGGGACCCGTCTACGGCCACCAGACCAGGTGCTGAGTAAACTGCCCCATGGTCGAAAAACCCAAGATTTCTGCGTAGGCACCAGCCCCGGAGCCACGTGTTTAACAGGTGGGCTTTCCTTGTCCTCTCCGTACCCCTCCCTGTCAACGTAGGGACGGACGAAAAAACTACTTGCACTCCTGCTCCGTCCACTAACCGTCCCAGTCCCCTAAAGTCTCTTTTGATAGCCTTCAGGCTTCTGTTGTCAATGTCATCAGTGCCCGCCTGGATTATCAGGAGCGGATAATAATCAGAGGGGCGCACCAGGTTGGGGAGCTTCCTGGCCACGTCCCTGACCCTGGCCCCAGGGAGGCAGCAGACTTCCCTACGGGTAGGGTCAGGCCGACAAATAGGGCCCTCTGTCCCTCTAAGGACAGAGTCTCCCACGACAATCACCCTTCTTTCTTTCTTGGTGGAGGCAGTTCTGATGCGTGGAGTCGACCTCCTCGCCCTAGGCATCCTCCTGGGAACACTTTCTATCTCTTCCTCAGCTACCGGTCTCTCAATCTCCAGGGCCTCAAACCTGTTTTGTAAGGGCACCTGTGAAGGTGGGGCCGGAGGGGGAGGGCATCGCCTGCCACGTCGCACAGGGACCTGTCTCCACTCCTCCTCAGCTCCCAGATCCCCTCCCTCAGCCCGACGGCGACAGGGCAAGGGGTCCACCCCCGTTTGGGGTGTCTCACCCCGGTACCTCTCCTTGATGCCCTGCAGGGAGTTGCTCCAGAAGTCAATCTCCCGCAAGAATGCTAAAGCAAGAGCACATCTCACTAGGCAGTAGCTTTGTGCATAAACCTTACCCCAGTTAGCAGCAAAAATCATGGTTCTGTATCTGAGCACTTAGCAGCAGACAGCAGTTTTCTATGTGTTTTAACATGGAAGCGAGGTTTGAAGAGATACATGTCATACCTGCTTGTACACACATACACACACACATCACTGTAAGAGCTGATTTATTTTCTAAACACTGTATTTAAAACAAGAAAGCAGAACTGTGGCATGACTATGAGGTGGCGGAGCCAACAGCATACCAAGAAAGCAGTAGAATATCTTAATTCTCCGTTTGATTTTCATTCGTTGTAGTAGACTCTTGAGTGACTTTTGTCAAATTACTTCATTTTCCTATAGCTCATATTATTCATCTCTAACAGCCAGGATAAAGAAGTCTTTAAATACCCTTTTACAGGGTGAAATAAAGATTTGCTGCAAGTCTGACTACACATTTCTTCATTAAGAAATAAGTTATTTTTTCAAAGGCTTTTTTTTTTTTTTTTTTTTTTTTTTTCCCAAAAATAAGCATTTAAAGCATGTAAAAAATGTCATTTCCTGTCAAGAAACAGAAAAAGTGGTTTCAGAAATATTCAAGACTTCTATAGTGCTGGAGATCTAAGGATCAGGCTACAAGTTCTTTTCAGGACCAAGGTTTCATGCAATGCAGGACAAGTAACAGGAGGTTCCTTCATTTCTTTGAGGTTATAATTCTTGTTTTATTTTTGAAATTAAAGATGATGTCTATAGCAGTAATTAAGTGCCACTGTAGGATGTGCTCAGGGATGAAGGTGGCTACCCCAGGGTACTCAGAGATCAAGTAGCAAAGCTAATTGCCTTCATCAGTGAGTGCAATTTGACATCTCCAGTGAGAGCCCACCTGTGGTCTAAAGGTCAGCAGTTTAGCAAGGTGTCACGATGGAGAGCAAACAATGTTGTTTTCATTGTGCTGCTCTGTAACTCCCATGTCGTTGCTGCTGGGGCACCTTGTGCCATTCTGGTTGCTGTATCTCAACTCATGCAGCAGGGGTTCAGAGTGATGGTGGGCATGCAAATGTGAGGAGTAAGGAAGGTGACCAAGGGCACAAGCAGGTGGGGACAGGTGAAAGGCAACTAAATTAAGGAATGACAGAGAGAAGGGGGAAAGGGAACAGGAAACCTATGCAAGAAAAGAATTCAGGTTGTTGTTCTCCTAATTAGGATGTGGAGCTCACTGCCACAAGAGCTCAGTGAGTCATTCACAAGATAATAGAGTTGTTGTAGGTGGCAGATTTTGGAAGAGATACAAAACCTGTTTCAGACCACAATCCAATTCTAGATTGCTAAAGGGCTGCACCTAACACAGCTGCAGGTTGCTCCAGGTCTACACACCAAAACCAAGGCTACTTCATCTAGGACATGACCCTAAACCAGAAACTTGGCTGGACTGATCCAGCCAGATCGCTTGCAGAGGATGTAGTAATAGCATTTTAGGCAGCCAGGGTAAAATTTGGGTGAGTAACAGAATCAGCTTTTATCATTACTTGCAATGAAACCCAGGTGACTCATCTACCCTCAAAAATTTATTTCCATGGTACTCTCAGTGTCATTTTTGACTGTGAAAGGTTCAAGTGAATCATTTATGAACATATTTTAGCAGCTCAGCCAAGGGATGTTCCTCTAAGCCAGGTTTCTTGATGAGACAAAAATGGAAAATGAAAAACTGCATTCTGATCAAACTAAAGCTTTATCCAAAATTTCACCTGAGCCCAGAAAAAATTAGTTCAAAGTTCTCCTCTGGACTGGAGCCAGTGATTCAAACCTAATGCCTCTGCCTGTCAGAAAGGATAGCATATAATTACCTACCTCACCAGGGCATCGCAAAAATTAGTTACTATTTGCATAGAGTGGTTGAATAATTTAGAAGTCTCTATCTCTGCTTTTGTGAAAGAATGTCTTTCTAAAGTGAAATAAAGTATTAGTAATCTCACAGTGGTAGTAGGGGAGAAGCCAGTCTCCAGAGCACAGCTTGAATAATGCAGTGATGCTGAAAAGAAGGCAGGTGCTGGGGAATAGGTGGGACACATCATGCAGGAGGGCTGGGCAGCCTGCTCCTCCAGCAGGCATCCTCTCGTGGGATGTGGGACCACCTGTTTGTGATTCAAATGCAAGGTGGCTTCCATCCAGTGAAGATGCATCCCACAGCATTTGATAAGACAGAACTAGTAATTAAAGAAAACCTCAGGATTATTTTATTTTATTTTCACATGTAGTGTCCTTCACTATCTCTCATCACAGCTTTCCCTCATTCACTGGTATCCATGTCTAGCCTATGACAACCCTCCTTTGCCTTTGCAAGTCTCCAGGAATGTACTGTGCATGAACTGCAGTGAGAAGATGTGCATCCTCTGCTCACCACAGAATTTTGTGCTGCTTTTCTCTCACATGGCAAAACTGCAATGAGAAGAAAGCTGTAATTTGGCTTTGCTATTTAGATTGCACTTATCAGAACAGTTCGTTTGCATTTGCAACTCTCACCCTTGATTGCATCTGGCATTTTCAGTCCATTATGCTTGAAAACTTCTTTTCTGTTGTTTGCAAGATAGGAGAAATAGGGTGTGCTGAGTTCCCAAAATTTTCAAGGGAAAGGACACTTCTGTCCACATACTTCTTCAATTTGCCATTAGTTTGCTCTTCCATCAGCTTTATTGGATGTAACACGTCAAGACTGAGCATAGCTATGCAACAGAGACCTGCTCCAACTACTTTTTAATTGCTCTGCTGCAGTGTCAGCAATTGTGTTGAGGTCCCTACACTGTATGCACTGTACACAGGTATGCCAAGGGCACCATTTCTGTCTTCACTCCCTCAAGAGAGTGTTTCTTGTTTCGGTGTGTCCTGGATGTGCAGCACCTATGTTATGAATTGAATTATCTAAAACTCTGGTATCCATGTTTCCTCCACCTTTAAAGAAGGTGGCCCCTCGTCTACACAGGGTGTTGTCACCACTTGTTTTGTCCAGGCAAGACATATTACACGGGGTTGCAAGAGGAAACAGAATGATGGCCAGAATCCTAGAAAACTTATAGTGTATTTTTTTAATTTACTTTTTATTACCTGAGTGTTCATCAGCTACCTAAACACCCTTAAATCTCTAAGTAAAGTGTGGAGGAAGGGAAGAGGAGATCAGAATAGGAATACCCTGAACACAGGGTGTTGAGGAGTCTTTCTGAGGTCTGATGATGCCTACTCAATCTCCTAGGCTTGCACTGTCCACTCAGGCATGGCCCTTCATGATTTGACCTGAAGAGCTGCTTGGGTCTTTAAAAGAGATAAATTACAGTAAGTGTATATATTTCATTTTTACTTCCCAGGGAGGAGTCACAGATATAGTTAGGGTTGGTCATAACAGCATCATTTGTCTGTGTCACATCCTTCTGGCCAGAAGTTTCCTGACAGAGGCAGGCATGTATCATCATATACCATAGTGCAGTGAAGCATCCCCATATGAGCAGCTTTATCTCATGCACACAGTCAGTGTGCTTGAACAGTTGTATTTGTGCTCTGCTGTCCAAGCCAGGATTTCTGGAAGAAATTAAAAGGTGAATAAAACAAAAAAGGAAAAGAGGACACAAGGAAGAGAAAAAATGAGACGTATGCTAACCCTGCCAACCACTGGGGAATGTTCTTTCCTATTTGCATAAGTATTAGTTTTATTATTTTAACTATCACTTCTCTCTCTCTCCTTAGCTTTGTTTGGAGTTATGATTAATTAACATAAAATGCTACAGAATATGAATTGCAGCAGAATTACACAGCTGTGGTGACCAAAACACACACACACACAGAGGCAACTTCTCACTGTCAGTGTCACTGGCATTTCTGGGAAAAGATTCAGAAATAATTTTAACCTACATAGCTTTCATGTGTAACAGGAACTAAAGAAAAATGGATTACACTAAAAGAAAAAGATGGCTTTCTCTACACACCCAGTCTTTCAACAGTTCGTTTCCGTTATTTATATAATGAAAGACAACAGTTCCAACAGAGAGGGCAATGTACTATGAATTTTCCACTTCTGCATATATACCCCCCGTGGCAAATTTCTTAGCAATGACAAAGGAGCTACTAAAAACCAGCAACTTTTTGTATAGATTTTTTTGAAATTCAAAGTATCAGTTATAACTAAAATCCCTTTGAACTTTATTAAGAATTTCCAGCAACCATTTTTTCTTCAGTTTCCTTCTTATATCAGCCCAGAGGAATAAATTAGAAGCAGCTACCTTACACATGTAAATGTCCATGAGCGCTCACACGAGAGCCCTGGCTCTGCAGGAATATAAACAACGGAGGATGCTGTTGCAAAGAGATCTGTGCGACTGCCTTTCAAAAAAGAAAAGCAGCTGAATGTACTCCCACTAACAAGTATTTGAAACAAAATTACAGAACTTGGAGGTCTTTTTCTTGTGTTGGTTACACAGAGATATGTGTGGCTGGTGAAAATGAACATGGAAGCCCTAAATGTTTCATGTCATGCCAGATCCCTTTATTCTCCTTTTTATTTCTGATAGGAGATGTTCCTTATTTATTTATTATTTAGTTTTCCCTTTTCCAAGCCATTTCCTCCCTCTTCTTTCCATCTTTCTATCTGCAAGTGAAAAATGCACTCATTTAAAGCTATCAGATCTCCGTTTCTCCATTAAAAGTGTATTAAAAAATGCACACCAGAATTATTGTGTACATAATGCAGTTCCCATTACATTACAAAGTATCAGCAACAAGAAATGTTGTCATCAATGCTGTCTTATATTCATTAAGCAAATACTGCTGGAGAGGGTGCTGAGATTTTCTTCATTTTTCTATTACATGATCCATCGGACTTTATTTTCTTTTGATTATGGAAACAACTGAACATTACACCTATAAGTTCTAGTTGCTTGCTTCATCATTTACTTTTAATAGGGTTCAGTAGCAAAGAGAAAATTAAACCAGTGAAATCATGTAACAGAAAATGAGGAATATCTGATGGTGCGCATACAGCAAGTACTGAGGGAGGGTAACTCCTTTCCAGCTATGCATATAGGGCACTTTCACCAGTTTAGTTCCTGGGCATACAGGTTACTACTTACATTTTACGGACACAAAAATGGCCACCTTGCTGGAAAAGAGTTAACCAGATTATAGAGGGAGCAGAAGTCTGTTGTCAGTGGGACATTCAGCTGAGAAGATGCCTTTGATTCCAGAGAAGTGGGCCTTCAGGTCTGTTACTGTACTTTATGACGTAAAGTACGGTACTTTTAGTAAGTACAGTTCTTTTAGGATACCTAAAAGAACAATTCCTGCTCCTCTCTGGGGTTCTGTTTGCTAAGGCAAGGAAGTAAGAAGCCTTCTCTCACAACAGTGCTCTAGACGGCAGATGGAGCTTCTGCCCCGTAGCCTTTGGTCAGTGGCTAAGGAACTGGCAAACTTGAAGCAGCAGGATGCAAAACTGGCTGATTGTAGGTGGCTTGCTGCTTCTCAGTCAGGCTAGAATAGATGCTATTAACTAAGGAATATAGGAAGGATAGGCACATCGGTTTCTCTTTTAAGGGAGAGGTTCCTGTAAATCAGGTGCTGCAAAGGTCACATTCGGCTTTTGTCCTGTTCCTAGTAGCCCCTAGAGCCACACTGGCAGCACAAAACTACCTTAAAAGTGTTTGCAAGTGAAATGTAGGTGGCTTGGGAGCAGTTGCAGCAACATAAAGAAACCTAACTCTAAATGAAAGCCAGGCACAAGAAGACATCCATGCAAAAGCTCTGCAGGTAGCGAAAGGGTTCTTTCTTTGCACCGCAGCAGCTGGAGATGAACTACCACCACTTAGTTGCTTCCAGGGCTAAGAGAGCCTACTTAATCTGAGCTGCCCTCCGTCCACATCCCAGATGGAGGTATTGTGCTGTAAGAAATTGCGATGTTCTGTAGGGGAGAAAATAATTCAGCCACAGATTGACCTGTCTCTGTAACAGGAACTACATTCTGAATTTTCCCTCTAAAACTGTCAGTGTTTTAAGATTTACCCACAATCATTAAAGGAGCATCTTTTGGGCTTGTAGCTAGGAGGAAGAGGACCCTACCTGCTTCGTGCAGAGGGCACGCTAGACTTGTTGTTGCTGGCAAATGTCTTGCCAAAGAGAAGGACACGTCAAAGTGACAGAGCTGAAGCCAACCCCCGGTGCAGAAAAACATGCCATAAACTAAGTCCCATTAGTTCCCCTCTTCAGAAGACAGCAAAGAGGAGTTTGTGCTAAAGCAGCTTGCTACCGTAAATCTTGGATTGCCAATCTCCCTTTCAAGCCTCTCTGGGAAAAGAAGCTGCATTTTCAGTGCTGCTGACTAAGAGACAGGAAGAACAGCTCACGAATAAGCAGCCTCATGCTGCTGCCAACATTTTTGGCCATCCCACTGGCGTAAGGAAGATTGCTTTGAAAACCCACAGAGACCTTGCTCATCAGCAGAGTGTGACCAGGGTGACTGAGACATCTGAATGCCTCACTGCAACCTGGCCTTGGAGAATCGTAATGTTTTGAGATCAAGGAGGCGCAGTGCATGTGTTGTGGGATTTCCTGCCCTGCCCTCAGATGTCCCAGGAGCTCCCTCCCTCTGTGAGGAGCATTTCTACAGGAGGTATTAAGGGACCATCTATTCAGACAGCTTCTTTACGACACTGACACACTTTGTAGTTTGGGAGAGATCACATCATTTGTTTATGTTCCCATTAGAGAGCTATTCATGCAGATTATTGTGCTCATGTAAGAAAAGGAAGCACACAGTTCAGACTGCATGTGAACCCTTTCCTCTGCAGTTGGTGTGCACAAAAGAAATTTGTACACAAACAGCACTACTGTTTCTTTTAATCACACATGACCACAAGCTGCTTCCCAAATGCTGACTTTAAAAGCAGCTTGTGAATATGGAAAAATATACAGTAAACAGCACAGGCAGCTTTACTGGGAAGGCTGCGGCTGCCTAGAGGAGTCTCCCATCATCACTCCAGGGCAGGGAGAGACTTCCCTAGCATCTAACAGAGAAAAAGACTTCACCACGGTCTCCTCTCTTCTGCCTTCTTCCCTTCTTGCAACTGCATCAGCATCCTGCCTCCTACTCTGTTGCTATGTGAGCTGCAGTCAGAGGTTATCTGTGTGGTAATACTCAGCTAGTTATGGATAGCAGCACTACTTTTACAGCGTAACGCGGCATCAATGAGCAAAATAAATTGAGGATGAACATATGTTGCTGCAGGACTGTGGGGTCCTTCCCAGAGCAGCATAGCACTGTTGCTTGGCCAGATGGCTTGTGCCACGTCTAATTGCTTTCCCCAGACATGCGTTGCTGGCCAGACTTCACTGGCAGCATGAGCACATCCATCCACTTGGCCTACAAGAACATGCGTGTCCATGTGTCCCTACCCTAGGCTTTTGGTTTCCTACCTAGTTACAAGACCCTGGGATGCTCTTCTCATACTCTGTCCCCTATCCTGGTACAACAACCATTCCTACTGACCCCTGTGCTGTAGGGCCAGTGCCTGTACTGTATAATACTTGAGAATTAGGGCTCTGGCTGCAGTCTCAGGAGATACAGGTGGCTGTGATTTAAGGGCTTATTGCCCAATGTCAGCTACCTTTACCAGGCACTACTGTCCCAGCGGCAGAGGCAGCGTATCCTTTCCAGGACCCTGCAGTTCGAAACTGCAAACTGACACAAACCGCTGCTGATTTTTTCAGCTTGCTTGCAGATTTCGAGCAGCAAACAGCAGTGGGTGAGGAGCAGAGGCACTGCTCGATCTGCTGCCTTTGCCGGCATGCAGTAACTCTTGGCAGATGGCTGGTCATGGCACCACCTTAAGCTCCCCTCCAGCATCAATCCCAGCCCCCTGATAGCAGCAGATGCACAATGAAATCATGGAAGTTGTTTTGTTAAAAACTGACAAAGTAATGTGTGCAATGTAGAGACCTGGAGCATCCAGTGACTGATTTTAGACCTCAGGCTTTCAGTGTGACCTACAAAGGTGTGTTGGCTCAAGGCACAACGCATGGCCTGATGTTTTCTCTTCTGAATTCTGTAAGACTAGCAGATTCCTAGAAATCACTGATGTGCATGTTTCATTTTGTTTCTACATGCCCCGTTGATCTTTCAGTTTTGCTTATGTCTGTCCATTTGCATTCCTTCATCCAGATTTTTTTTTCCCACAGTTTCTTATGTATGTTCATGTCAAACACAGCATAATAGAGCTTGATTGATCCACTGACAACAATTCATAATAAAAATCACATAAGATTGTCTGACATGCTATAAGTCACAGATAGCAAAGAATAATTTACTGCTTTCATTCTCAGAGCAAGAAATTTAAGGATACTTTGGCAGTCCTACTGTAAGGCTGTGTGTCACCTCAGAGACCTTCAGAGGCCACTGAGTTATGAATAGATGTTAATTTGTGAGACTTGAACAGGCTTTATGTAGCAGTTTATCACATAGCATTACTGCAGTCAGCAGTAATTTTGCCTATAAACAGGTGCTACTTCCCATTCTTGAGGGATTTCTATGGTGGGAGGAAGAATATTTAAAATAGATACTCATAATTTTGCAATTATCTCAGAAATCAAGTTAAAATGCAGTTTTAAGGGTAACTTTTTACAGACAACTGATTTTGAATTAAGGTGTCTCTTCCTTTCTGCATAGATTGTTTTTGAACTGTGGGGTATGGCATTGTTTTCTGAGGTAACTGAGATTCGGGAATTGAACTCCTCGCCGTGTAAGTTTCCAAATCCTCCTCTCAATTTCCCCATCCTACTTACACTGTAGGCTGCCTTCTTCAGCAGGTCACAATCTAAAAATCAGATAATACATTTCAGTGGTGCAAAGCCGCAGCACCACAAAATTCAGATACAACCCTGATGGTGTGAAGAAGTGCTAATTCCTTTTCAAAAGAAGTTAGATTTTATCCCAAACAAAACATATTGAGTTTGTAAATACATTCTAAGAGAAATAAACCTTTGTGCCCCAGGAGTGGTATATTACTTAAAAGCTGTCATTATCTAGGGAGACAAGGGAGTTACATCTTTCCCATTGCACAAAGACCACAAAGGCTTCTCTGTGAGATGCTTTCTACAACACTTTCCTGTGGGGCATCGGTAGACCTCTTCCACCGATTCCCTCTTGAGTGCCACTCTTGTACTTTCCAGGATAGGTGTTGAGCTGACCTCAGACTTCAGAAAGTAACCTTGCGAAGTGCACCACAGTGAGGTGAAGTTGGAAGGAAACTTGTCTTCTGTACATTGCTCAGCAAGAGCAGTACTGTGAGAGCAAAAAGCCAGACAGCAGTCATTATGGCTGAGCATTATTCAAAGAGTGAAGTAAAGCTGGAGAGATAGCCAAGAAGTGAAGTCACGCTGTGCGGCACAAGGTCACCTTCTAACCAAAGCCTTACATGACACCGTTGCCAGTATGTCCCATCCAGGTGAGGTACTTCTCCACTTAGCCATCATATCAAAGGCGTTTTTTCTTGAGTCCCATGCAGGTTAGGTGTTAAAAAACCTTTTACACAGAATGAACTCAACTAAGCTGGTCCTTGACTGCTAACATGACAGAGCTTTTCAAAGAAATATTTCTAGCATTTCTGTCTTTTGAAAATGGCTAAGCTGCATCAGCTGAAATTGTGTCCCTCCTTTCTCCACACAACTAAACATGAACAAGATAGTCTCAGGCATCCTCGCTGCATGGAAAAAACTCATCCCAGTATTTACTGTCTGAAAGGGCTGAAATCATTTTTTTTATGAACACTGTCAAGAACCTAACCATGCTGTGAACCTCCCCTGATG
This sequence comes from Anas platyrhynchos, assembly GCF_047663525.1. Lineage (NCBI taxonomy): Eukaryota > Metazoa > Chordata > Aves > Anseriformes > Anatidae > Anas > Anas platyrhynchos. The sequence goes on along the minus strand of NC_092588.1, from coordinate 68,602,397 downwards.
ATAAATACTAAATAAAAAGTCTTTCAAGCAAGAATGGTCTATGAACTTGTCTCCCCTGCAATTAGGATGAAAAGTCAACATAGTAATGTATAATGTATTTTGCCCTGCTATTTCTCCTTTTCCTCTGTGCTTAGGTCTACCTGTGGCTTAGATCAAGAGCAGCGTGGGGTTAGTGGTACACTGGCCAAAGCTGTCCTTGTATCTCAGGCAATACCATCTGTGCCTCCTCTTCATCTCCATTAATAATTTTTGGCCTTGGTTTGTGGCTGAGCAGAAAGGGCCTCACCAGAACTGATGCATCACTTCTGCTGCTCTGTGCAGCACTGTGCTGGAACCTGCTACATCTACGACTTGCCTAAAGAGTCAGCTTGGTGCCACCTTCCACCCAGGTCCTTCCAAGATCACAGGTCCTCCCTGAAGACCATAACCAGCAGCAATCCTGCATTTTATTCCCTTTTACAATTAGTTAAGCTACCAAAACAATTCAGATTTCACAGGTCTTTCTGAAACCCCCTGACACAGCAAGCAAGGAAGCTTTTTTTAAAATATGCTCACTGTAGTTGTGCTGCTCAATGCTCACCAGCTGTTGGAGGCAAAGAAATCTGTAAATCTGTATGCCTGTAGCTTCAGGCCACATGGCTTAGCTCAGCAGTCAGTTTTCCAAACCACAATTATAACAATTACTAACTACTCATTGCTATTATCTGTCACCAGACATTAATTTGGGGGCAGAGCTTGTACATTAGCGTTTCTTGGAGGATGCTAATGATGTAATGGTAGGGGAGGGGAACCTTTTGATGCCGCAGTAAATGTAGAAAGGGAGAGAAATTAAAAAAAAATGTCATAAACCAATAAAAAAAATCAAACAAACTAATACAATCAAGTGGAACAAAAATCACTTTAAGTGGCTTTATATTTGCATTCACCATTAAGAGCTCATTTATGTAATTATTGTTTGTAATATTTTATTGAGTGTTTTGCAAGGGAAAAGCTACTGATTTTTGTTGCTTGAAAAGAAGAGAATAAAACAATAAAAACATGAATGTTCCTGTAAACAGAAATGGGTGGGAAGCTTCCAGAAATATTTCACAATTCTGAAGGCTGGGGCTTTCAGAATTTATTTACCGGTAATTGGTCAGAAGCTAAAACTCACTCTGCTCATCCATAAGAAGGAATTAGTTTACACAAAATAAAATAAAATAAAATATCTCCTTTGCCTCAGAGATATATACTCTATTATATAAGCGTCTGTAAATATGAGAACTGGGCAAGATTTTGGGAAGCACTGGGTTTCTAAAGAAACTGATTATGCATGTAGGAGGGCTTTTTCTAATATCTGAATAGTTTGTAAGCTATTTCTGTGGGTTTCAGCTGACTGTGATACCTCTGCAGTCCTCACCAGGCATGTATCTGAATCCCAAATGTCCTGAAAAAGAGACTCTAACTGTCTTTCCCAATCTGTGACACTGTGCGTATTGTAATTTATCTGCACTTTGGAAATCCTTAGCATACATTTTAAGTAAACTTATTTCCTCAGAACAGACTCCAGGCGTGAGATAAGTACATAGAAATTGTACTAGATCCAGGGCAGGTCTGATTCTGGCCACCCTGGTCACCTTTTCACAGTGACAAATGGTACCAGTTTGAGGTTTTGGGCTCCTGAAATACAGGGAGGTTTCTTGAACCAGTATGAAGTTCCTGCCACATGCTTGTAGAAAGTCAGCATGTATTTTACTATTTTGAAACAACATTGGTAAACTAGGCCTAGATCGAACATTTGTACTCTTCCAGCAAGTCATAGTGCAGGTCAATCTGTCAGTCATGTCCTCCTTCCCCAATTTATTATACCTTTTGATTGCCAGATATGAGTGACTTGAAAACAGAGGCTCCTTAAATGGTTTTATTGCTCTTCTTGTAAGTAATCAATTACTCCTAAATTGCTTAATGAAGATACAATTTTTATGTCTCTTTTACAGTCTCTCGCAGCTCTGTCCAACTGTTCAAAGTATACAGCTTCCCTATAAATCCTTCTCCTCCTACCCTTGCAAGCAGCACAAAATGATCTTCAGCCAGCAGCTGAGATTGCTTCCAGCATGGAGTAATCTTGATACAGCAGCAGGCTTTGATCATCAGCTCTGATCCAGGCACTCCTAGCAGTCCCTGTGTGCTTGGGAACTGCTGCATTTCAGATGATGAGCCCCATTAGTGTCAACATGCTCAGCAGCCCCTGACTGCAACAGGGACAGTAATGCTGTGACAGCAAGAAGATATTGATATTTTGGTTAGGCATGAACGGAACATGCTTGCTGAAAGATAATTGGTGAAATAGTCATAAACCAGCATGCTATCAGTAATGGGAAGATGAAACACTGAAATTTATACTGTTAGGATGTGACCCCCCGCAAACAAGGTCACAGCTCAAATGGCCCAGTTCTGCCAAGTGCCATCGAAGTCACGGTAACCTCATATTGACATTAAGGGTGCCATTTCTATGTCAGTTTAAGATGATTGAAAATTGCACTGCTGCTGAATTAGACGTTGTATTCCTCTTCTGGCTTGTGTTTTCAGGTCCCTGTGCCTGCCTTCCTGTAACACAAGCAGAAAGGCAGGAAAACACAAATGGGACCCCAGGGGCATTTGGCACAGAGCTATTGCTGCTGAGGGGGCAGCCTGGGAGGACACAAGTCGTCCTCCTTCTGTGGTCCAGGAATGGATCACGTACACAGAGAAAAATCTAGCTGGAGGCTTTTGAGCTGGTAATAACACAAAGTGGGGGATGCACTGTGGGAGCAGCACAAATCGCCTTTGGGCTGTGAGTGCTCCAGTGTTTCCTAGAGGACTCCAGATGGGCAGAAGTGGTCTTAGCAAAACAGCAGCGATGCAACAGCAGTAGGTGGGTGCTGAACTTGACTTGACTGCTGGAAATAAAAGAGAGCTGGCTAAACTGGATGGCGGAAACTCAGTCATCTTGTGGGTTTTCCTGTGGAAATTTCACCATAGGAAAATCCAGGCTACACTTAGGAAGTGTGATGCTAAATTATTATAAAAAAGAAATTAAACTATCTCCTTCCCAAGTGCTGACCCAGGAACATGTCCAGTTACCGCCCTCATTCTATTGCAAAACCTCAGGCCAGAGCCATATCTCCCCAGTTCATCTGTGCCATACTTTCTGCTTTCCCTGCCTTGTGTCCCCGCCTAGCTCCCACACCCAGAGAATGAAGCACTTGTGGGAGTTAAATCCTGGCAAAGGGTCATGCAAGAGCAAGCACCCTACCATGAGTTACTGCTTCACAAGGGACCGAGTTAACGGGTTCAAGTGGCACAGGAACAGATTAGGGGCCTCAGTGTCGATGACACCAAAGTTCAGACTTGTTACTGGCAGCACATCCAAGCCTTGGGAGAAGACAGCCCCTTCTGCCCTCTCCTCTTGATGAAAAGACTTCATATTTAAGACACCACTACCAGTGTTTGGACTTTCTCCTTTACAAAATAATAAGAAAAAAGACGTGCAATATCCATAGTCTAGAAGATTTTCACACAGACTGAAACAATAGCTCAGATGCTCATTGACGTATGTTGCAGGAGTCATTGAGCTTTCTGGTACCTGGCCTTCTCTGCTGCTACGTGGACTTCATAAGCTTGCTAAGCCTGCTTGCAATACATTTCAACAAGAAACGAGGAGAAACAGGAAAGCAGCTGCAGATGCATGGAAAGGTTGAAAGCCACAGCTGCAACACAGTCTCTGATGCTGTTTCTCAATCCAAGGCATTCATTATCTCATTCTGCACAACAACATTTTTCCTATTCCTACCTGCTGCTGCAACCACCGCCTCGTTCATCATCCAATTACTGCACACACTTTAGGAAAGGATATTTGTGAGATAATCCATCTTTCTTCATACACATAATAAAAAGTAAATTAATGCCTACATTAATAAAGTGGCTACAGTATTTTAAATCCCTTTTCTTATTGTTAGTGTAAATCATGAATCCTCCCTGCCCAAATTATACCACTGAGCATAATTCTTACTCAGAACTTATCCTGGTGGGTTTTTGTTTTGGTTTTTGTTTTTAATTTATAGCAACTTACTTTCTCCTTCTTCTAGCATGCCCTCAGCTATTGTACTGACTGAAGATACCAGTTAGGAACAAAACATACATTTCAGATTTTGGAAGTCATGTTGCTACTTCAAAATTTAAGCAAAGGGTTTATAAAGTTATCCATATCAAGACAGTGGTTTAGCACTCCATATTTCTTCTCTAAAGATCATGCAATAATTTGTCATCAGCCTCCAGATTTCCATACCAACAGCTGGAATTACTTTCAGTATTACTTCCTGACTAGTGTTGTGAATGATGACTACAGAAATCCTGTGACATTCAGAACTTTGTCACAGTGAAAATTAATCTTCATATTAGGAACATGGAAGCAAGAAAACGTGAATGTTAATGTAATTAAAAACCTGCCAGTTGGGAAATGCTGGGCATGAGGCTTGAACTTATGACTAACATCACTTTTTCACAGCTGTGATGCACATATGTATAGAGAAGAGAGTTGCACTGAATTCTAAAATATTTAACATTTGCAGATATATATCATGCTCTCTTGGAGTGATTTGGTGTAATTCCAGAGAAAGCTGCTAAAACCACTTCTTGTACTTAGGATATTTTACTTGCCTTTGCTTCTACACAGTGCATGACTATCGGTCTAATGCTAGAGCTGAGGGCAAACCACAAAAATCTGGAAATGTAAACTGGTTTTCTCATCATTTTCATTTTGTAACTCAGCAGATTTCCCTTCTATGCCTGTGGCCAGCAAGCAAAACTAGTACAGTAAAAGAAAGCTTTTCACACATATTGATCCAATTTTAATTATAAGAATTCAATTTCTGGTAAAAATTCTTCTAGTATAAGGCTGTAATAACTAAACTTACTTAACTGAGCTAGTGAAATCCAGAGAACAATAAAATTTTCATTTGTGCACCATTCCTTATGGGCACAAGGAAGTAGGACATAGTTGTCTCATAGAGTGTAAGATATTCGGATGGTGAAATACTTGCAGCATGCAGCATCTGGGATCAAATTTCTTTCCAGGGTAAGGGTTTCAGAGCCAATTGTTGCATACCCAGCCTAGCAAACCCAGCCCTTGGAGTGACATATGCCTGGGAGAACCTGACGTGTTGGCTCCTTTCCATTTTATTTCAGGTATAAATGAGTTCATTGGCAGCTGAAGACATTCAACATTCAGTTTCCCTAGGAATGTACATTAAATTCAAAACCAAACCATCTTCTATTGACCATCTTTCAAGGTCCAAGGCATGCTGTCCCCAGTGTTAAATGTGTGACTGTACCCGATATTGCTTTCCTTTCCCCACAGACCACAGGGTGGGTTAAACACCAAAGTGATGCTAGATGCTGAGGTAGGCCCAAGATATTCATCAGGTCAAGGCTGGGAAGAGTGTTTCTCTGAAACACTTGCTTCCAGCTTTGATGACAGGAGAGAGAGGACTGAGGACTGCCCAACCAGCCTCGTCACCTGTTCAGCTCACTCAACAGGCATTAACATATTGCAGTGGGATGTGCTAAAATGAAAACACCCTTCATCTCTTCTTTTAATGCAGTATGATGTGGGATCTTTCATTCTGCCTCCATTCTTCCTTTTCCAGCAAAGTACAGGAATGGGCTTCACCAGCCTGATGGCCTTGTGAGGCAGTTCATCCCCTGCTTAATGGATTTACCTTACCTGCAATGGGTTTCAACACATCTCCACCGAAGGGTTACATGAGTTGAGCTTGTTCTTTTTTTCTTCAGTTCATTAACCCAATAATGAAGATGAAGCTGAAGTACAAGAACTGTTAGTGAGCTGGTCATGGGTAAAGTGGAACACCTATTAAAACCTCAACTAATCGCCAAAGGTAGGATTTCTGGTTACAGAACTATTAATTTAAGCATTTTGCCATGCTTCTAAGGTCCATTTTTTTTTTTCATGTACATAATAAGAATGAATCTATTAATCTTCAATGTGCGTATCTCCAGAAGGAAATGAACAGGAACATTTTAATTTTCAATCAGCATTTCTGGTGGCTGAACACAATTAAGTACCATCATATAAAATATCTTTGATAGCTTAAGGGTGCAGAATGAAACTACATGAATAAATAAAAGAGTCAGTGAATGAATCATAGAAACTTACATCTAAACTGCAGAATTCTTCTTTAAAAGAATAAATCAGGATTAACCTGAGCATATGTATATATTTGTGTTTACATACATATGTGCTCAACTTACACTTAAAATCCTCTTGGAAACATCCTGTTCTCTTTCAGCTTGAGGAACAAAAGCCCAGGAAAGAAACAATGACAAAGAAATGAGAGAGATGTTGCTGATGGAGAGGAGCATCAGGAGGTGGATGACCGCTGCCTGAGTGTGAGGCAACAGCAGGGCACTTCAGGGAAATCAGATCAAGATCTGTGGGATTCATCAAATCAATACATGGATCAAAGTCAAATGGCAAGGCTTGAAAATATTTCTGCACATAGATAGGGCCAACTGGAAAAAAAATAATATATATATAAATAAATAAATAAATAAATAAATATATGCTATAGGGGGCAGGAGAACAGAAGCAAAAAAAGATTCAAGAGCAAAGGTTTAGGCATCACAGCAAATATTTTTGTATGTGTGAATAAAGGGTAGGGTTGATTTTCTAGTATTTGAGCACTTGGATTATTTTCTGTTTCTGAAGTATTTTGGTGCATTGTATCTATTCTATGCACATATATCTACTGCACAAAGGAATGAACTGCTGAAAGAGAAAAAGTACCAGCTGAAAAAAATTTAATGAATTTCTCAGGACTGAGAAACAATGAGTAACAACAAGCAAAATAAATATAAACTACTGAAAAAAATATTTTGTTACTATACTAACTTTTTCATTGAAATCTTTTTTTCCAGTTATTTATTATAAAATACAGTATGAAGTAGTTTGGTTTGGTTTGTTTATTTTTGGGGGGGGAGAAAGGAGAGAGAAATGTCCTGAAAGTTAAATCATAACCAAAATTGTAATAAAAAAGATGAAAAATGTACAAACAGACCATACATAAAATTGTTTATTACACTTTGGAATTTGGTACCCTCGGGAATTTGTTTGTCCCGTATTTCTTCTTTCCTGGTACTAGATCTGCATTTCATTTTTCCTTCCTGTCAAACCTATTTCACTCACAGTCTTTGCAGTTTAAATACTCTCTCAGTGGCAGCAATTGTAATTCTCTACTGCCTCCTCACCTGCTCCCTTTTGGGTATAGGTCTTACCTCCAACAATATAAAGCCAAATGTGCTTGAGGATTGCTTCACAAGATCTATGGGAGCTTTAGGTTTTTTTTATTAAAGGTTTGTTTATTCTACTGATGTACTGCTTCAACAGTGTGAAAATGAAATTCACACATTCAAAAATCAGTAAAACACCCTCTAACAATATTTTAGTCATTAAAAACTTGTTTATAATAGACTATACAAAATAACTATTCACTTTCTTTTAAATAGTACTAGGATGCTTGGATTTACAAGTCTATGGCATTGATTGAATTAACTAAGGAGTGATATTTCTATAAACAAACAAGATACTGATGTTACAGCTGAACAATAAGTCAAGAATTCTTGTTCAAGTGCTAGTAGTGCAGGAAAAGAAATCAAAGAAATGTTATGCTTTATGGCATACACAGAAAAGGAAGGCAAAATTTTCCGTACTTAAAAAAGGAATCTGCTAATTCTTGGACGGAACATACGCACATACATAATATGTGCAGAAGTGGCAAAGTTTAATACTTAATGAACTTAAGATCAAGATGTTTTTATATATCCTGTTATTAGCATTAATTTATTGTTTGCTACTTTTTTATCTACTATTCACTTTTTGCTTACTAATGGATGGTGATATCTACCAGTCTACTGCATATATTTGTTTGGGCAAGACTTTGATGGGCATTAGATATCAGCATTGTGGTACAGGAGAGACTTTACTACTGAAAATGGAAACAAAGCTCCTCCAAACTCTCTTCAAGTTGACAGGACACTTCAACATTGTACTGTGATCATCCTCTGTCGGAACATACCATCCTCATGTTATGCGATTTGATGGGAAAGGTAAAGGAAAAAAAAGTGGAAGAGAAACAAACATCACTACTATTTCTGATGAAAATATCTTATTTTGCTAGTTTTTTTTTTTTTTTTTTTTCTGCTGGTTATTTCTTTGCAAACTTATCTCTCATCAAGGCTTTTGGTGTGGTCTCCTTTCCACTGTTACTTATCCTTGAGGAAGAAATCTCTGTCTCATAGTTTTCTTAGTTTTTGTTTCTCTAGCTGGCAAGCTGATGTAATGTATCCAGTGTGAGTGAGATCTGACATCTGGACTGGCTGATTGTACCTGGATGGCAAGAGGAGAAGAAGAAATTGTCCCATATTGCCCCTTCATGTACAAGATTTAGCAAAATCATATCCACAGTCCCATATCAGAGCCCATGGTGATGGGTACCTGGTATTTCCTGAAAGTTGAGGGGAAAACCCCATCTCCCATTGTTTTGCACCCTATTGCTGAGCATACACAAAAAATGGGCATCGTAAGGAGAAGAGGATTTTGCAACACTCAGGCCACTGTAGTGCAGCAAGCAGCTTGCAGCAAATGCAGTTGTCTGAAACAAATTGTTCTGGAGGACTCCCATCCATCTCCCTCCAGACAAAGTCTGATGGTGAAATTGTATTTTCCTTATGATGGCAGATGGGAGAAATATGGATATACTGCTATAATTTTCACAAGGATATGACAATTATTAATACTTTGTCCTTAGTACTTTACATTTACAAATCTCTGTACAAACTGTGTTTAATTAATGACAAGTCCTTAAATACATTGGGGTTGAACTAATGCAGCTTAGAATGACGGATGCGTGCAGACAGAAGAATCGTTAACCTTAATGAATCATGTTTGAGACAGTGGATGGAATACGAATTAGAAATACACCTGCAAGTGTGAGACAGGATGGTAGGAGAAAAGTTCAGTCATTTGACACAAGCTGTTTTGTAGTCCTCTAGCTTGTGACTGTTTTCCTGGTGAACTGATAGACATGAGGTAAGCTGAGCGCTAGCTGAGGTTGCAGTGCGCAGCAACAAGAAGACACGCAGAGCTTGCTCATGGTGTCACAGGCACTGGTTTTATTTGTACACCACCAGTACTGCCAGGGGAGTTATTTCCCGATTATGGATGGTCTTAGCAAATACAGAATCAAGACTGTGAGTAACCAGCAAATCAGAGGCACTTTCAGGCTTCTGAAAAGGAGCACAGTGTAGGATTAAAATTGTGCTCATTAATTACTGATGTCAGTAACATAGCAGAGCCTTAATGAAATACCTGGATGAAGACCATCACCTCTTTGAGCAGATCACCTTCATGACTTTGTGGTATGAAATTACTTGTGCAGAAACAGTCACCTCCCCAGTCAAGCCAAGAGTGGAACAACACTTCAAGAGTTTTGAGCACCAGCACCTGTTAGCCACAGCCACTGCATTCTCACAGAAGCCCTGCAACACGCTCACTGTTTGCCCTGTGTTGCTTTTTGGAAATACCAGACACTATCTCAATATAATCTATTTACAATTGCATTTTGAATATCTCTAGAGTGACTGGCAGAGAGATCAATATTTTGATAGAAGGGACTTTTCAATATTAAAAAAATCAGTCTAAGCACTCTGCATTTAAATTTTCCTTTAATATATTGCTGTTGAACTTTCTCTGTCTGCTCCAGTATTTATAAGTAGCACCATTATTCCATGTCCAGATAAGCACCATTCATTTTCCATTAAATATTCTCATCCTCTTAACCCCTTGGACTGCAGGTACACCAACTTCAGAGGTTGCTAGAAGAGGCCACAGCAGATGAACAGTTCGCACGAGCACCTATTACCTGCCCTTGAGCTAGCAGGGTGCCTGAAGGGCTCCTCCCAGCCTCACTGCTTCGGCTTGCTTATCTCCACTGAGGCAAAAACTGGGTCTGAACAACACGTGTTATGGACTCAAGGATTCCTGCAATGACATGAAAGTCCTGAGAAGGTCATAAAAAAACACTTTCGGTATACAAAAAGAAATGGCCTATGCCAGGACAGCAAGGTGCAGGTAGATCTCCTAATTTTACTGAACAGTGAGGCTAGCTTAGGCATTCCTGTGTACCAAACCCATCACCAACCATAGAGGAGAGCATCTTAGTATCACCCTTATTTCTTAAAATATCTGCCATATTAACACAGTGTTTATTCTTTCAGTCGTGGGAGATATTGAGATATTTACTTCCACACAGGTTAGCTTCCTCCTGCAGAGACAAATGACAGAGGACACGGTCCTTGCTGTAAGTATAGGTAGCCTGGTAGCTATGGTAGCGAGCCTTTGCAAGAGGGAGCCCTGCTTCTCAAATAACACTGCACAGGTCACGTAGAGCAAAATAAACACAGATTTGTTTACTGGTAACCTGCTGTGATAAACAGAAATGGAAAGGATTAGGTGCTCCTTTGGGAAATGTGTCTCTTCTCTATATTAATTAGACTGGCAGCAGCTCATTAATGCTGTGTCAGCTTGTGTTTATAGTTTTCATAGACAAAAGGAGAAGTGATATGACAGCAATGAAGGTAGATAATACTTATTTGTTTGTTTGGTACGTGTTTCAGTAGGTATGCAAATAAATAAATCAAGATGCCCTCAGAATTATGAGGCAAAGCAGGAGAACTGAAATGAAATCATAACAGAAAGCCGTCAAACCTTTAAGTTTTGTTTCTTTGATGAGTGCATAACACACACAACATATTATCTGTGGAATCAGAAAGATTCCAGAACTAGACAACTCACCTCCAGGCTCAGTTTTCCCCAAATAGAATTGTGTTTAAGTGATTAAATATATATTGGGTCTTACGAGGGGTCTAGCCCTGTGAACAGCCACACTGCTTGCTCTTTTTGCTCAGTTGTAAAAAATGCTATAAAATAACCTTCACTGGTCCCCTGCAAGACACTTCCCAGGGTAAAGCACCTAAGTCCATTCCCCAGCAGGGCAGGGACGGCCCAGCACAAGTTCAGCTGTAACACGTACCTTAACTTGTACCAACATGAGCAATAAACACTGGGTTGGGTTTTATAGATAACACAACAGCAGAATGTTCTGTTTAGGAGAATGAGATACTAAGGAAAGGGCTAACAAAATGTCCTGCATTCAAAACAGAAAAGAAAGCTAGTGCTTTATCAAACCTCTGTTTTGGTATCTGTACAAAAACCTGGTCTTGCTCAATTTTGTGCACAATTATGACAGCAGCTCCACCAGGACCCTTAGGACATTAGTGGAAAAAGTTTGTATGCAAAAGAGCACGATACCACAAAAAAAGTCCTTTCCTTCCTCCTTTCTGGTTAGTCATTTAACTCTTCTCAAAGTCCCTTGTCTTCTGTTTTCTCCTCCTTCCCCTTACTCTGTCTTGTTCTGGATGGGGCTACCAGGGATCTCTGCACTCTGAAGAAGCTTTGGCAGCTACTTCACTCACTAAGTTTGGCTCTTCAGGCAAAAAATGCAATCTGTAATTTTATAGCAGCCTGCCCTGTTTGGGACATTAATCATGTGTTGTCTGTGGGAGTTTGAACTTGGTGCTTTATCATAGATCCAACTCTAAAAATAAAAGCATCGGTAATAAAAGCACCCAGGCCAGCTGGGATGTGCTGCAGAGTTTAGCTGCTGGAGGTACTGTTAGGAGCTGCTGGGATCCAAATCCATCACCCTGATATGTCTTTGGCACCTTTCGAGGTGTTGTGGTGAGTCACTGCCACTCCAAGATTGCAAATACTTTGTCAGCCACCTAGGGTTAGTCAGAGAGAAACCAAGAGATAAGGCTGTCCATCCCCAGATGCTGTCATTAAATAGGCCATGTCCCCAAGAACACTGCTGAAGAAGGGCAGACAGGCCCTGAGGAGACTCTGGGAGCCCTGGTGACCTACTTAGACGATGGTCCACAACTTCATATAGCCTGCTTCTTCCCCCTTGCCATCCTTCTGCCACCTCCACCCTGCATCAGAGGGTTCCCCATGGCTGGAGACACAACCCAAAAGCAGCACCTGTGAAGGACCAGGGCCCCAGAGGCTCCGTGGCCCTGTGTTTTGCCATGAAGGTGACCTCTGTCCTGCAGCACAAAGCACCAGAGCCCACCACCCTAACAGCCCACATCCTTGGTACCAAGAACAGGCTGGGAGTCAAAGAAGAGCACCCAGGGGGTGGATACCCAAATCTCTGGAAATCCCATGCAACTCAGCTTCCTATAGAAATGACACTTCCTTAGAAATACTCGTAGTACGGTGGCAAATTATACTGCTCCCTTTTAGAAAGACTGTGAAATGCAATATAGTAGGGTGTGTGTTTGCACACATATACTAATAATGTAAAACAGATGCTTAAAACCCACGATTTGATAGCATAGAAACATTTATAATGTTCCCTGCTTAGAAAAAAAAGGCAAGCTTTTCTTTTTTAGCAATTAAATGCATGTTTGGCTGCATTCCTATACATTGATAGCATCTACTGTTCATAACAATAAACAGCTGGGTTAAATAGACACATGAAAGTAAATAGGAAATGATTTCTCTGCAGTTCACATTTTCTCCTATTACCTATCACATGCACCAAGGAGGCTTTCAAGAATCCTGTATATGTTGCTGGTACTGTGTTATATTTTACAATTTTGAAAGCCTTTTCCAAGTTCTTTGTTATTTTAAGCAGATTCAGAAGCAATACAGCAATGTAGTGATAATGAATACTTACTATTTCCATAGCTGGTTTCTTTTGCTGAGCTCCAACTGCTTCGTTTCAATTTTACTTATAGCTAAGTGGATATTCTGGCATAGATTTAAAAATAAATAAATAAATACATAATTATCTGACCATACCTCAAGCAGCTGTGTCCAGTTCTCCTAGCTGTGGACCAACACATATTGCAAATAAGCATATTGAATTTTCAACAAAAGCTTTCTTGTATTAGGTTGGCATATGTATGGGTCCACATATAGGATGTGGAATAAAGGAAACTTGAAGGGATGGTCAGAGAACACCCACTGGAAAGTGAAACAGCACTCATCTAGCTAAAACCTCAGAAAAAAATCCAAATATTTCAAAGTTGAAAACTCGAGAAGTCAGATCACTTCAGGGATAACACACCATCAATGACAATTACATCCTGAGTAGATTCGTTAAGGAGAACGCCTGTGGAAGAACACTTGTCCCATCTTCCTAGACGCAGAACAATCTGGTCATCAGGCAATAATCAGGCTGACAGTAATCACTCCAGCTCGCTGAGGGGACTTTTCGTAGTGCCCTGTGAAAGCAGCAGCCTTCTGGTGCTCGCCATTTAGCCTCACCGTTGTCAGGGTGACTGGAAAAGAACTGCACATAGACTGGGACAAAACATTAAAAAAAAAAAAAAAGGTAAAACTTTTTTTCACAGAAAAAAATATCAGTTTTACAGAAACCAAATATTGTTTTGAAGTCATACCAATCATGCTAAAAATTACTGGACTACTTGAAATAAAATGAAGTGTTTGATTTTATCTGGTCGTGAGAGAATACCAAATTTAGGGCAAAGCTGAAGTCTTAAATGGCAACATGCTTTAAAATGGATTACTTTATTCCAGTCAGCTATAGACGAGAGAGAAAAGGAAATGCACTGAATGGAGGAAAAGGGGAAAAACAACAGATAATGGTATTTTTAAGTGATTTATGAGCTAGACTGCTCTTCAGATCTCATGGCTCCTGGTCTGCAGGGTTGTTACACCACGACCAGCACGGGCAGATCCTGCACAGCAAGTTTCACAGGAATCCAGCTGCAGATCAGGTGCTACCACACTGTTGCCCCAGGGGCTGGGCCTCCTACCCTGTGGCTGAGCTAATCCAAGGTGACTCATGGTAAAAGCTGTAATGACCCCACACCTTCCTAGAAAGGCATTTCCTTGACTTCAGGTACTAAATTAGAGCAAAGATGCGTGTTAAGTCCCGACGCTGTTGTACGTAGATTTCAGTGAGTCATGCATGCGGACAGGACCATGTTTTATCCCTGACCAGTGGCAAAGAGGAAGAGGAAGGGCCTTCCATTTTCATGTTCATATATGAAAAACCTAAGACACAATACATCTGTGGTATATCACCTAGAGCTGTGCAATATATAATGAAAGAAGAGAACTAATTCGTTTTCTAATCCAAAATGCTGCTAATATGTTAAAAAAATAAGCTTTCAAAGTGAAATGGTAAATTCTAACCATGGTAGAAATAACATCATGAGTGAAATTTAAAATTGCTCTGCTTCTCTACCTCGCAGTGATGAACTGGCTTCCTGATTGTCACTATCACATTTCCTGAGCTTTTCTGAGAACTCTGGTTTTATTCCCCACCCAGGATAGAGCAGACTATGGGGCTGCTGCTTTTAAAATACAAATTGTCATCTCTGATTAAAAAAAAAAGATCTGTGGGAAACCAGCCAAGCAAGCCATGCAGGGGAAGAAGAGTCCATCTGCCCTGGTCCATCTTACGACTGACGCTGCTGTAGAATAAGCCCTCAAAATCTGTTTTTTTTTCTCCCTGCCTTTGCTGAAGAAACAAGCAAGCCAGACTTTTCAGCAGTGGCCATTAACTGCTGGCTCATTTCTGACAGGGTGCTGAGTTTGAGCCCCTGATGTCCGGCTTGCACTGTACAGCATGGGAGGCTGGGAGCAAGAGTTGCTTCTGCTGTGCCGAGACCTCGTGTAGGTAGAGGTGTTGGTGCAAGCAGCAGGACACTGGTGGTCATGCAGTGTTCAGCTTCCATCTTCTGCCATGCTCCTCTTGATAGAAATGATGATAGTTCCTCTCAGACTTGAAGTGACACTGTGAAAATAGTATTTGCCAGGTCCCGAGAACTGTAGTCATAAATGCCACGTAAAGGCCCACAAAGCAAAGAATAACTCATTTTTTTCACAAATGAACTTGTACAGCATTTGGTAAATAGCTCATTAAACAACAACAAAAAAGCAACAAAAATTGAGTGCCTGCTCATAAACTGTGTACCATCCATTCTGTGAGCTGGTAAAAGTGTTGTGGGAATAATGCTGTGCAGTCATGCAACAAAAGGTGGTCATTGTCAACAACGGGGAAACACTGCCCCCCACTTTCTACCTTTATATTTCTTCACTTGTCCACTATAATGGCCCTTTAACACTGCCTACTTTATATGGTTGCTTTATATTTTTTCATTTTTGATCTCTTTTCTCAGGTAACAAGTGACAGGATGCAATGACACAATCTTAAGTTGCACCAGGGGAGGTTTAGATTGGACTGTAGGAAGAATTTTTTCACAGAGAGGGTGGTGAAGCATTGGAACTGGATGCCCAGGTAAGTGGTGGATTCTCCACCCCTGGAGGTGTTTAAGAGACGTGTGGACATGTCATTAAGGGACATGGTTTCATGATGAGACTCGGTAGGTCACGTTGGTGGTTGATGGACTTGATGAACTTGAAGGTCTCTTCCAGCCTAGATAATTCTATGATTTTCTGCCTCAGCCAGGACACATAAACAATGCTGCTCCCTGGAGGCATAAATACTTCAAGAAGACATTTTTCACCAAAGCAGGAGAGCAACAAGAACACAGAAATGGTGCAAATTTGTGGGGTACCTACACATGGTGGCAGTCCTACCAGGTAGCTGTTGGTATTGTCCACAGGTAATATGTGACTGCTGAGGGCTGAAAACATGTCCAATCCCTGGGGAACTATGAAGAAGTAATTATGGATAAGGAAGACAGGGAAAGAGACTCATGTTTGGCCAAAGCAAACTCAGGTTACTTAAAGCACATGTTTTCACTTTATGGCTAAATCTCCTCATGGAAAATGTGTTCTGTGATGACAGAAAGAGTGAAATTGCCATCTGGCAGTATCCAATACAGCCAACAATATTTTCCCATCCAAGCACCAAAACTGCTTATGTGCCACATACACTTGAGCAGCTGGCAATGGCAACAGAGCAGCAAGCCCCTTCAGTGCTTTGACACACGGTTAACTGAAAACACAACAAAAAGAAACAGTGAGAAGACAGCAAGTGGTTAGAAACTGGCAAGTCATTGAGCACCAGTCTGGGCCTAGACCCCAGGTCCTCCATAAATCTGGGACAAGCAGGTCTGTAATTTGGTTTGCTCAGTGCAGGAATGCGAACTTCAGCTTTCTTCCCATGCTCCATGTACCCAGCTAACAGACAATGAAATCAGCCTCAACCCAATGAACAGAGAAAGAGCTCCACAGGGACTTGTGCCAGGGGCTGCAAAAACGTGCTGCTTATGCCTGATGAAGTTCTCAGCTGCAGGGCAGGAGAACTGAAGTTTGCACTTCACGGGCAACTGTGGCACTGCTCTTGCTGTGAATGATCAGGAGGCCACAGATGACCCTGCTGTGTCACCTCTGTCTCTCTGTCACTGGTGGTCATGGAAAACGTGCAGGATAAGGCAGATGGAGAATCCAGAAAAACGGTGTTTGAAAAGCCAGTAGGTGAAGAAATAGCATGTAGCTCTTACCAGCATAGATGGTGGGCACAGCTTGCATGTAATTCTTATTTAAAAAAATGTTTCCAGTTCTGGGGGCAATCTTCATAGGATAAGCTTTTCTGGCCCTTCTCTTTGTGATAAATGTTAAGCTGGTTTCTTTGGATTTTTTTTTGCATGGTGTCCCAGTGACATTTGTACCAACGTTGGCATTCTTGATAACAAATCTCTCTGAAGTTTCTTGTTTGCTTCTGCCACTGACATCTCATCTCAGCAGTCAGGAACGAGCGTGTGTCTGTGCACGGATATAATCAAAGTGCCTTCAAGCACAGGGTGAACTTCCAAAGATGCTTCTTTCTCCACTTTTTAGCTCTCTGATCATTTTTATTTTCCTTTTATCCTTCTATCAGTTCCCCTAGTGACTTTATGTGAATTTGTTAGAAATAATCTAAAGTGGTTTGGTCTGGAAAAAGACAATCTGTAAAAGGCATAGCATGAAAAAAGAAAAATGACATTATTTTTTTCTTACACGTGGGAGAGGAAAATAAGGACAGCTTCTACCTTTAAATGACGATACAACCTGTTGCTTCTTCTGTGCTTTCGCAGGTATCAAAAATGCCCGAGGATTGCATTTCACTGCTCAAGGAGGAGTACAGGGTGTTAAGAAGGATAAGGGGATATGGGAGGTATTTTAGTTTCCCATATCCTTTGATTTAGTATATCCCATTTTTCAGTATCCTGCTGCAACATAGGTTTTTTCTAACAGAATGAGGAGAAACACTCTTGAGCACAGTTCAGCTTTTCAGCCTAAATCCCTTCCTAGACATGAATACAAATTTTAGTTATACCTGGGATTTCAAGCACTGTTACGGAGAAATCTTCTATTGACACAGAAACAGAAGAGAAACTCTGCATTTGGGTAAAAAAAAAAAAAAAAGTAAAAAAAAATAAAAATGTTTGCAGCTTACTTGAAGAGCCAGAATAATAGAAGCTTTCAAAATACTCTGTTCCTAGTCTCTTGTAAGCTTCATCTGGATCTGCACTTCAAAGACTGCTTGTATATCTCCTACTCTTCCATGCTTGTGAAGTCTCCCAGTGCTGAGGCTATTTGGGAAGGGGTGGCTTGCAAATTCAACGTCCTCTGACCACCACCCCGGAGAAATAACCTGTCCTGCACAAATCCAAGGCTGCGTTTTTGGAACCCCCTGGTCAACACATCAGTTTGCTGTGTGACTGTGGAGGAGATTCATTTGCTTAAAACACAGACTTCTGCCACCTGCTGAGATGTGATAGAGCACCCAAAGTGCTCCAGCAGGGACAGGACTCACAGGACATGACTCAAAACTCACAGGGACACCCATAGTCATGGGGGAATGGCTTTCCAGAATTTCCAGAATGGCTTTCCAGAATTAAGTTCCTAATTAATTGCACTAAGCAATAGTTTCTGTATTAACATGGAGTGTTTCTCTCCAGTATTTTTATTTCAGGTGCTCCTCATTTTGGGCTAGGTTTAATCCCACTTTGATTTATGGATGTCTGAGGAATAAGCACCTAGCTCTAAGGTACTTGTCTTGGTCCCTGCAGTCCATGTAGCCTCTCTGTGCTCAGTGAACGTGGACTGGGGGTGTCAACAGACATTCTACTCCCTTTGTGGCATCGGAAGGATGAATCTTTATCTGAAGCTGGCGGTCACTCTTCAGTAGCTGCGGGAGAAACTCAGATAATTTACTGAGACTGGACCCTCACTTCAAGAAGTTTAAAATGAAATTAAAAGTATCCCACACTTCAAATCAGAGGTAAGAAAACTTCCTGTGCTTTATTTTTTTTTTTTATTGAGTCCTACTTTTTCTACAAGTTGCAACAGAAGTCTCAGTCTTTGAAGGCAACGCGACTCCTCCTCTTCTGATTGCTGTGTGCTTTGGGAAAGTCGGTGGTTCTTTTACCCATTACTTTGCTAACTTCATTATAAGCACTAATAGCAAATTCTGATATACCACTATAAAATCTTCCAGCCCATTAGTTAAGGGAGGTGCGTTTAAATCTCTATGAGCACAAACAACACTACGTTGTCTCTGCAGGCATTGATTACACTTTGTATGAGGAAGGGAACGTTAGGTCTTAGCATCCTGGAATGATATAAAGAGTTTAATTTAAAAACTCATCTATGAAGTGAACACCTACTTTCTGTTTCTTGAGATGTAAATTACTTATAGTGAGCAACAGTAACGGCTGTTTATTTAAAATGGTCATTCTGGCATGCTTCTTGTGATTTTAAAGGTTTTCCAAACTATCACAAAGTGAGTTAAAACACCCAGAGGGTAGGGAAGCCTTTAAGCTTCCATGTCTGTCTTTGTTTACCAGCAGAGGGAGAAGCTGCTGAGCAATGTTGGAACCCAAGGGCTATTTTTAAGAGATATAGAGAGCTCAGGTACACAGTTAAGCTATCATGATCTGGTAAGTTATCATCTGTTGGCTGAACTGCTTCCCATCTGCAGGCATGCTCCTAGTCAGAAAAAAATGGAAAGTAACACAATTTGTCTTTGCACCGTGTCACTGCAGGTAGATGTGCCGGGGAGGCACATGCGGCCAGGAACCGCAGCTTGGCTGACACACAGGCGCTATCTGAGCAGGCATCTGAAGTCTTAACATCCCTGGGTTGGTGTTATCTGAGCAGGCATCTGAAGTCTTAACATCCCTGGATCACGAGAAGCTGTGCAAATCAGCTGAGCTCCTTGTCAGCATTTGAAGGGGGCTCTGGCTTCCCAGCATGGTGAGACACCAAATTCTGCTACTGAATATTTACGTTTTTTAGTTGAAATTGGATCCACAATTCATGCTTGTGACCAGAGCTGGCATAAAAGGAACATTTGCATCATAAAATTATGACCCTGCCCTCAGCAATTCACAGCACTGTAATGTTCATAGGAACCCCAGAAAGCCTTTTAGCCCGTCTTTAAGCTCTGAGGAAAGATCACAGAGCGCTGCTGTTAGTTGTCTGTCTGCTAGATGATTCTCAGTGAAAGACAATAAATAAAAACGTCCCAAGTAATCACTCCAAATAATCATTACTAAAATAAGAGTCAAGATGACGTGATTATTCATAATACATCAATTTCAAAAAGAAAGAATAAAAGCATTTAGCCAAATATTTTCCATTTTGTGAAGTGGCTAGAATTCACTCCTACACAGCATATTACAACAGCTACCCACACTAAGTGGCTTCAGCCCATCAATTTCATCAAGGTTTTAGGTCACCCCAGTAAGTATATTTCAATTTATATTTTCTACCACACACACTTTTCCTTTTTTCCCCCAACTGTGTCTACTGAAAGTTTCAATTTGAGACATCCATATGCTTACGTTCGTGGTAGGTGGTAGGGTGAAAGGCAACATGCAACAAAAAGCTTTCACCTGTCTGTGATTTCATCTGCATGCAGAAAGCCAGCACACACATTATGCTATGCTTCTGTAGACTCCAGCTCCATGGCAAAGACCCTTAGCCACATGGCACAAAGGTCTAAAGCTAAACAAGGGAATTGTTACCCAACAGGAATGGGAAGGAGTCTGTGCTGGGTGACACACCATCCACTTTGGTGAAGGTTTTGTAACTCCACAGAGGTAGGTAGAGAAGAAACTCTCACATTTACAATTCAGTCAGAGGTGGAAGCACAGTACAGTGCCAGATTATTTGTAAGAAAGGGAATTTTATAGTATCTGCCAAGTGAATTTGGAAGGATACGACTCGGCTCAATTCACTTAGTTACCCCGGTGGCCTACCATCTGGTCACTTTTGCAATTTATATATCACTAATTCTTAACTATAAAGTGTTTGTGCTAGGAAGCAGAAGAAGAGAAGAAATCGCATTTGGTGCTCCTGTACTGACAGATGTGCATCACCCCTTTTCACATTTGGTAGGTAGACGGAAATAGATAGACTCAATGCATAAACTCTCCACTTTGTCCAGTAACAGACTTAATCATCCCTTGAGGTAAATATCGATCCAAACTTTGTCCTACTCCCTCTTTGCTTCCTGGATGAATACATCCTGACATTGCCCTCAGCATGTCAAAAATTTGCCTGATGCAGTAATTCATTCAGACAGTCTATTATCTGATGAAAGCCTTCTTAAAAATACGCCATAAAAATAAACACCGACAGTCAGTAGTTGATTATGGCGAGCAATTTTCACTCCAAGAGCAACTATCCACTCAACTACAACCCTTCACAACGCACTCCCTGGCCATAGGAGCTGGTTCCCAGTGTTCTCTCCAGCAGGAGCTCTGCAACGTTTGTCAAAGCAAATAAATGTGAGGAGATATAAAGCAGCTAATAGCTTATACATGTAAAACTGTTTCCAAATTTTCACCAACAGGAATGTTTCCAAAAAGGTCTTCTCAGGAAAGTAGGGCTGCCATTTATTTAATATAATTATCTCAGAGTGGATCTCGATTTGCTACATTGATAAATGCTGTATTGGCAAGTGACTTGAAAAACTAGCAGACAAAAACATAATACTTTACAGGAAACTATTAATAACAATGAAAACTCCTCCAAAATAAAAAATGGTGTAGCTGTAAGATGTGCAAACCTGCTGTCATTTGGAATGAATGAACCCAGGAATACCTACATAAAAACTGGGTAGGCCTGTCAGTAAAATTAGTGTGGTGGATTATAAAAATAAATTTGGGTGATTATTACTGATATTAATATTAAGGGAAATTAAATAAGGGATTATAAAGGGAAATAAATATTAAGAGAAAAATGTTAGGGAAAGCATGAAGTACAGTGTAGGGAGGCAACCAGTGTCAGATATTGGAAATATGGCAAAGCCAATAAATTAACTTCTTAAATATTCACTTCATGGTCCTCTCCATGGGCTGCAGGGGCTCCAGCACCTGGAGCCCCTCCTCACCTCCTTCTTCTCTTACCTTAATGCTCATACTGCTCTTTCTTATTTGTTTTCCTCTTCTCCTCTGCCTGTCCAGTACTCTTTCTGAAGCATGGTTTTCCAGAGCCACATGTGGCCAATGTTCTCAGTTGTGCCCTGCTGTGAGTCCACTGGAGCTGTCTGGAACCGTCTGTGTCCAGAACAGGGCAGCCTCAGTATACCCAATACACACCAAGGTTGGTTTTACTTAATATTTTCAAAAACTGACACTCAGTTTAACAAACTAACCAGTAAATGTAAGCCAGTAGGTTGTAGTATTGCCTCTCTTTAAAATAGTACTAGGCTCTAGGACACACTATATGGAGAATATCAGCTTGTTCTTCCGTGCTGACCTTCATTGTCATTAATAGCTATAATGCAAAACAGCCATTCAGCAGCCTTATACCACTATTTACACAACTCAGCTTAAAAAGAGTTTAGGTTATCATCATCTGCTTTTTGATTAACCTTACTGCATCTTTGCAATGAGATCGGTCATTACCATTACTGTTCCCTGGCACAGAACCCAAAAAGCTATTTGCAAAGGTAGCTGTATCTCAATTAAGGCACTGTGCAGCCAGCAAACAACAGAAAACAACACTGCAAAGTGCTGAATTTGAGTTTATTTCATGCAACATATGCAGAATCCCCTTGAGTACTGCAAGATGGAGTCCTCCTAACTCCCTTCTGATTTAGTGCCTCCGCCTCCTAGAGCAAAAACAAATATCTATTACCTCTTAAATGAAGCAGATGAGAATTATTGGCTTTAGGGATCTTGAAAAATATACTCTAGCTTTCCCAGTGGAATATCTGCAACAGTTTATTTTTTCTTAAATGAGCATTCATGTATTGATTTATATTTACAACATCTGGCTATGTAAATTCTTAACATAAACCTGTAAGCAGGAACCCAAAACCTATTATTATAAATAGGTTTGTCTGGATGAAAAGCTTTCCCTGTATGGATTTAAACCATGTCTCATTGCAGTACCTAGATCTCACCCCTAGAGACCTCCCCTCTTTACAACCCTGACCAGAGATCAGAGGCTTGGCTGGATTAGCATTCCGATGCATGGGCAAATGTAGTCAGGGCGATGCCTGAGTGATTCTGATTTACAAAACTGGGTTGGAGATATTCATCTGCCTCTGGAGGAGTGAACAACAACTGTTCAACAGCAGCTTGTTACGATTTTCAACATTCCCCTCTCTGCGTAGAGGGTAAATACATTACACTGGATGTTCAAAGGTGAGTGCTTATAGTGGGGAAATACATTTTATTTCTCTCTAACACGTACATCTTTCTGTTAGTGGACGAGCTCTGGGGACTTATTCCTAGTGAAATATGCTGTTAGATTTCTTTTTCCCTTCAGATATATCCTTCTCTCCAACTCATGTTCATAGGTGCACCTATTTTCCGCTTTGTGTAGACTTCAGAAGTGAAGTTCTATGTCCTTGGAATTTCCTGTGTCCTTCTTGAACAGCTGTGTTCTCTGATTCCCCTAGATACTCACAAATTCCATGGTTTGACCAAGGGTAGTTCATATTTACCTTTATCTGGGCTTCCAGTAACAGGAAAAGTATTACAGAAAGAAGGCTTCATTCCCACTGAAACATCTAATCCAGCATCTAATTAAGAATGAGAGTCTCAAGATGTTTTGTACAGAGTGCTCCGGCTTTGAGTTGCAATCAGACAGTGCAACACAGGAGAGATAATTTCACTTTGAGAGGCAGCTCTGCCTGAGACAGTCTAGCCCATGTGCGTGGGGGATATCCACAGAAAGCATCACCTGGCTGCAGATATGCACCCTCTGCCCATCAGGTGGTGGGGTCTGCAGAAACTGGAGAAGACTATCTCCCACCTCCAGGATATGCAGTGTCACCATCCATGCCCTTCTACCTCTTGTTTTCTTGCACATGCTCTCCCAAGAAGATGGCTATAAAACAAGGCACAGCTGCTGTTCTACTGAGATTTCACTAATTTGATTTCCTTCCCTGCTTTATTGCTGGTGCTAATAATGAGCCATTTGTTGTGGCAGTGATATTAGAGATATCTTTTCCTGAAGAGAAGCAAGTGCTTATTTGAAGCTCTTAAATTGTTCTGGCCAGGCTAAACCACCAAACTTATTATAAAGCTTTTATGTGGATTATTACCAACAACATTAGCATATTAATTATTCCTCTGTGAATTCTTAAAATGTTAATCCACCGCATACTGCTAATTAAAGAGGGTACAGCTATGAAACTGGGCAGAGATTACACTCCCATAATCAACAGAGGCTTCTCTGCCTTCTTTGCCTGACAAATGACTCAGCTTTCATTACTTTTTTGATAGGACTGAAAGGACTACCTGCCTTGACTTGCCACCACGTAGTGGCTTGCCACACACAGCTTGGCATCCTCAGGATTATTTCTGGTTATCCCCTATTAATACACACTCCTGAGTATCACTATATACTCTAATTCCACTCTTTCCAGTAATGGTGTGACCTGGAGTCAGGGAGGCCAGGGAAAGCTTCCAGTTACCTTGTTTGGTCCCTGGATTGGGCCATTAGCAATTGCTGAGCTTGGATTTGGCTCAATGCTACGTCACGTTGCACACCAGTGCAGTGATCTCCACCTCGAAAGCCAGTTGCAGTTTATGGCAGGTTCTTCCAGTGCTTAGGACTCCAATTTCATTTACAAATACTTTGTCAGTGAATCTGTGAGAAAAAAAAAAAAAACAACTACTACTGGCACAAGCAGGCTGCAGCGAGCTGGCTTTGCCAAACCTGCCTTTTATTTCCCTTTGGAGGATGTGCCTCTGTGTCTAGCAGGACTGGGTGGAACTGCTGGTAGCCTACAGGACACCATGCTTCAGAAGAGAGACATTTCCCTGGCCCATAGCTTTTATTTACCTGGGATATTTCCAGATCTGCACTGGCCAGAAGACCAGTATCACGCCAGCCGGGGTTCCAGGCTCTGCAACTGGTTGAAGGTGCACAGACAATAAGCACAGCCTTCAGGGACTCCTGGTTCATACTGAGTAAGTGCAGAGGATCCAAGCTTGTTTCTGATCTGATTCCACCACTTGGCTAACCATTCTGGCACATTGGGGTGGATGCATCTCCTCAAGATCTGCTGCTTTGCAGCCCTCCACATCCACTAATTTACCAAATCAGTAAAGTTTGTGAAAAAAAGCTCAAACCACCATGACTCCTTTCTGTAACATACATTGCAGAAGATGGAAAAGTCCCATCAGCAGCTCCATACAGCAGCTTGGATTGAGTAACTTCTAACTCCAAATCCCCAAACCTGATTAATCAGACAGCAAAGACAGATACCTCTCCAGAACATGCATTGTCTCCATGTGCAAAAGATAGACTGAGTAGATCCAAAAATAGCATTAATGGGAGCCACAAAAGAAGAAAATGCATGAGAGAGTGTTACTCTGTGCAGACTAAAACAGAACTGAACAGGCCCTTTGGCTTCATGATCCTGGTCAGATATGATTTCTCTTAC
This sequence comes from Anas platyrhynchos, assembly GCF_047663525.1. Taxonomy (NCBI): domain Eukaryota; kingdom Metazoa; phylum Chordata; class Aves; order Anseriformes; family Anatidae; genus Anas; species Anas platyrhynchos. Next base: position 68,577,405 of record NC_092588.1, on the reverse strand, counting down.
TTCTCCTTTCTTTACTTATGTAATGTGAAGTTTTATTTAGGCATGCTGGTAAAGAGCTCTGGGATTCACGAGATGAGGAATGTTGTAAAAAGTCCAAGTCGCTGTCAGACTGGGAATTATCTAAATCATGGGGAATCAAATAAAGAAGATAAAACTATTAGGCACTCCATAACTCAGATGCTATGGAGGAAATGCTGAGATAAATATTAGTCTTTTGTTTCAGAAGGAAGAAGGGTGAAGAAATGAAGTACCACTAAAACATCTTTTGTCCCCTAAATAATAGAGATATAACCAGAAAAAGCAGAATTCCTTATTTTTCTCAGAAATAAAAAAGCAAAATTCACAGTGAAGAATTCTACATGCATGTTATAGTCTCATAGTTCCTAATAGGATTTGAAAGCCTTTTGAAAGCATTCTGTATTTTTAGTAGAGGTGATAATCTCTGCAAATTACACACCAATTTCACATATTCAGGGGAAAGATCCCCAGTTCTAATATCATGAGCACATTATTTTTTGGGAGATGTATCTTTGCTTTGTCATATTGCAGGGAATATTGTTTCCATTGGTCAAACACAGCTAGATTGATGACAGCAATGGAAAAAACAGATGTGCACACACAAATCTCCTAAAATATCAGTGAGCTAGTATATGCTTCTCTATTCAAAGAACAGAGGAGAACATGTGAGCAGAACTGTATTGGAGCTGCTTTCCCAAATAGCAATAATTTTTAAAAATCACCACAACAATGTTCTAGGTCTCAGCTCCCTTATAAGCTCCTTCCCAGCAGATAAAATGAGTAGAGCAAATCAAGCAAGCAGAACCCCCCCGGCTTCCTTTCTGCTGCACCTGCCACAGCAAACACAGTCCTTTTAGAAAGCATGTCTAGCCACAGCATTTTTTCACTTTAAATCAATGTTCATTTCCAGGTCTTCCTTTGGCTGAACTTGATATTGTGCTATGCCTTAAAGTTATATCCTCCCTACACAGGCTTTAGAGTCTGAAACGATGTAGGGAATTCTTATTAACACCTTACGGGCAAGATAACCACAGTTACTTGTTTAAGCCATCTATCTGAGTGCCACGTTCTGTATCTTATTATGGGATTTAACCCCAAAGCTGGCTGAGTGCCTCACTTTATCAATTCCACAATACATATTAAAATATACATATATATATATATATCTTCTTGCATATTCAACGAGTTTTAAGATCATAGCCAAAGGACATATTTTCAGCCAAAGCTGAGTATGATCCCACTGAAAGCCATACACCGCCCTAGCTTTGATGGCTCTGCCAGCATGCCCTTATTTAGCTGGTATGAAAGCATAATGCAAAGGCACTTTTTGGGAAGCTAAGTTTATAGCTGGCTCTGTTCGCCTGAAGTGAGCCCTTGGCTCCGCACAGCTGAATTGCTCCCTCTGTATGCCAGCCCCTCTGCCTGCTGGCACCGACGCTGCTGCCGTGCTCCTCAGCACTTCTGCGGCTCCCTTGCTCCTCCTCCTCTCCCTACAGCTCTCAAAAGATGGGAACGTGAAGACTGTAACAGCGGGGACGTACAGTTGTAAATAGCTCTAATGCAGATTGTAAAAGACACAGAGCAACCCAAATCCAATTTAAGCACAAGGCAGCGTATGGGTCCTGCAGCGTTTTGGAATCCACTTTCTTCTCTGCACGTGAAGGCAACAAGCACACAGCTCCCACCAGCATCAGGGGAAGCTTAACTTGTAAGCTGCCTTTTTGAGACAACAGAGAAGCTGAATAAATGGTGTTAGCACAGTAATAACCAGCATTTGGTGTAGCCTGGCGATATTCTCAGACCCCTAGATTTCCCTCTGAAGGCACCACACAAAGCTGCCAACACCCAGCTTGGTGGCAGCACCACGGCTCAGCTATAACCCCTGAGCAAGCAGAATGTATGTGAGGAACCTACCATACCTCTGGGGTGCAGAGGTGGTGCTGCTCCACGTTTCCTCACACCTGATGTAGTTTGCTTTTCCACCTGCTCCCCCTGCTCCAGCCTGCCAGCAGCCAGCAGAGTTCATCTTCTTGCCCTCCGACTTCTGGGCTCAAGGCCTAGGCAAGCCATCTCCTCAAAGCAGGGTAGGGGTGGTTCTTCCACAACCTCAGTCCCAGAATGGGGATGCATCCCTTGAAAAAGTCCAGCTCCTGGAGCACGTCTGTTCAGGAACTAGAGATGGAGGGAGAATAGCCTGCAGGATGAGTTTTTTCTTGTTGACTGTGAATATATTTAGAGTTCAGATCTGGAAAGGGTGAGGGAATCTGATGACGAAGAGATAAAAATGACACTTACAAAGAGGAAGATGGATGTAGCTAATGTATTCATAATGCAAGCCTTAACTCTCTCTCCTGGGACAAACTGAACGTGAAGCTACCCGAAGCAGAAAAATGAGCCAATTTTCACTGCCTCACTGGGAAGACCTCAACATACTGTGGTGTTTGGTCCACTTTGTGAGCTCTGGATGAAGCTGTGGTTTGTTTCATTGGCGGTTGCCTGTTTCAAGTTCTTTGTAGCAGTGGGGGAAAGGGAGAGATACGCAGGGGGAAATGCTTTTCTTTCCTCCTCCACAGTTCTCAGCCTGCAAATGAGCTTTTCTAACTACATGTGCCCGTTCCAGGCCTTGCTCCTGCTCCAGGCTGGGAGTAACTTGGCAGCAGATCAAGCAATCAAGCACACTTTCATTAATTCAGGACCGAGCTGCCTTGCCATCACTTTTAACCTTGTCCCTTGACACAGCAGCACTCTCCCTCATCCCCACGTGGCCCCGGTGGCACGAGGGCCTGCTGCTTGGCACCGGGGAGGATTCATACAATTAGAGGCCGTGTTCAATAAACACAATGGAGTGGAAATGTCCGGGGTATATTAGTAATGCTGTCAATCTGGGGCTAATGGAGAACAGCAGTTTTATCAACTTTGAAGCAAGCAGCAAAAGCCATCGCTAACGGAAAGGTCATCACGCTGTCTGCATAGTGAGTGATGTGACAAGTCCAACGGCTTAGCATTTTGAGAATCATGCCCAGGAGAAGACAATGTGTCTAGCATCCAACGGTGACCTTGTCACACTGCCTGCAGGCTGCCCGCCGTGGAGCTGCCATCGCTGCTCCCCTCCTTCCCAGGGCGAGGACACCAGGAATACTTGGAAGAGGCAGAAGAGGGTGAAGCTGATGAAGAGACACGTCTACAATGAGCCCAGCAGCCAAGCATGGCACATGGCATAGCTGAGGGTATGTTGCTGTTGTGTTCTGTAAGCACATGAGCGAGAGCTCACCCAGATGCAATGCTGCCAAATTAAAGTGCCAACAAACCTGAGGTAAAAGCCTTTGCATGTCATAAGGGAGCCCTATGCCTGAAAGATACCATTTAGACCTATGCTACATCGGTTCACCAAAAACTTCAATGTCAGCTTGGGCTGCAAGCATAGAAATGTCTGTCAATGCTGTGCATGGGTAGTGCAAAAAGATTCTCCACAAATCTGCACCTCATGGCCTCTTTTGCAGTTGTATAAAATGGACCCTTTCTGATCTGGCAGCATTTTACCCATCATTTACATGGGTATTGAGGACTACAGTAGAGATCAAGTCAAAGAAGGATCCCTTTCTTCTTTAATTTGCTTCCATTTGCCTCTGCTCTTTCTCATTCTCAACAAATAGCCTCTAGAATTGTAATTTCTGCTCCACTTCAAGGAATCAAAATAAGCACTTCATGGCTCATGATACTCTGTGACTCATTTTCCAACTATTAATTGTAATGTGTTTTTTTTTTTTTTTTCTTTTTTCTTTTTTTCTTTTTGGTAACTGTTGAAAGCTGATGCTTCTAAATAATGGATAGACCAAAACATAAGCCTTAAAAAAATTAATGCTATAATAATGAACATATTGCTAAAGTAGTGCTGGATTCAGCTGGTTTTAAGTGGTATGTGGTGCCCCTGCTCTGTCACAATTACTCTTTGATTTTCATTTTGTTGCAACAAAACGTTAGGCCTTTTTATTTGGTATGTGGCATTAATAAATGCATAGAAGATACAAACACTTATAGACACGCAACTGGGCTTTCTTTTCATTCCCTGTTATTTTTTTTCAGTCCCTCATTTCAATGTTTGTGTCTGGTTAAGCCAACTATGCACATGGTTGGACTCTAACCTCAGCTTTAGGCCACCTCTCCAGCTTGCCTTCATGGGTACTCTGCCCTGTGCCTTCTCCTTTTCAGCATGGAGCCTCTCCAGAAACACCTCGACATGTCACCGTTCAGGTTTATTCATGAAATAGAGTACTGGAAACTGCCTTATGGGGACCACTGAATGCGTTTGTTTCACTTAGCCCATTTCTCCTCTCCCAGCCATTATCTCTGGAAAGTATATTTCCAGTGAGGGCTAGTGTGCAGTGCATCTGATGTCCTGATAGCGCATACTCTCATTAGGCAAATCCCAAGGATATCTCAGAAGCTAATGAGAATGGTTACAGATGCATTAACAAGGTCACTGATAAGAATATAGTCACAAATCACCTAATTAGGAGGGGAAAAAAAATCCAGGCAAGCTCTTGTACATTTCTGCAGTCAGCTGTCAGCAATTGCCTCTCTTTCCCCTACCTGGATAGGCGGCTGCCAAAAATACCTCCTGGAGCCTGAGAAGGAAGGAGGAAGAAGGAACCTCCAAATCCTGGCATTTTAAGCCACTACAGACACTTCATTTGTGATACTGGATGTACCTCCTCAGGCCTTCTCCTCTAATAGTTGCTCACATCCATCTGGTGTAAATGTTTTCCTACTCACCTTCCAAGTCAGTCACTTTCTGCACTCATTTTGTGTCCAAAGAACATTTAGGGTGTCGCAGCTTTTGCTACACTTTATGTAAAACCCACACCAACCAAGGGAGACATCCATTGGTTTTTCATCAATCCATCATTTCCATTTGATGGAACTCAAGAGTTATGTGATTCTATCCTTCTATGGGAAATGCAAGGCTGATGTCATCCATCCTAACTTCAACAAAACCCCCACATTTCCACCAAGTCAAAAAAAAAAAATCATTCAACTGCATCAATAGAAATTGCTTCAATTCAACCACAAGTTTTCAGCTTAGCTGAATCAGCAGCTTTTGACAAAAAAAAAAATGTGCCTTCAGAAAAGTTTTGATAAACTACAAAGATGTACAAAATAACTACATGTCTTGCCTCTGCAGCTGTAGTCAAAGTACCTCTGTATCGTTAAATAGGCAGCAGATTTATTCTACTCCTAATAGCGAGAATTTATCTGTTAGTACTTAAACTACTACACTCTTGTTCTATTATGGGTTTATAATAGAAATTAATTGAAAACTACTAACGACATAGTGTACACACAGCTACCATAACACACATACACACACAGAATACTATGAATTCTGAGCACGTATATGTGTAACAAACATACAAATACGCCTAGATACAAAGCTCTTACATCAATCATACTGAGCACGTTTACACAGAAGCAGAACATGTATGCTAACTATTTTTAGTAGAGGACAATGCCTTGAAAACAAAGATACTGTACAACCACAATATGGCCTTAAAATAGAGATTTAGCCTCCTCTCTGTTAATATTCTCTAAATGCTGCTCATGCTTTCTCAGCACGGCAAAGCTCCCTACCCTCCCCAGTCACGAGAGGCAACTTCATTTCGCTTGCGGCACTTTCAAGGTTACTCCCTGCCTGAACAAATGACACCTGGTCTATCTTTTCCCAACTTCGACAGAAATCACCTCGTCCTTCATGATCAGTGCTCAAATGTGTGTACACTAATAAATAAAAACACTGCGCATTCAGACAGCGTCCTTCACAGAAGCGCTTTCCAATCCCATAGAATTAATAGCAACATCAAACAAAAACCTGGCCAGCTGGGATATAAAAACTGAAACCCACAGTGGCTGCCTGAATGTGAAAAGGAATTGAGGTAGGGAACGAACATGGAAGATTTACTCACATGTTTCTGATGCATTTCATCAGAGACCATTTATAAGCTGGTAGCCAACCTCATGGACAGCTGCAGTGGAAGGTCTTTCTTGGGTGCTCTGGTACCCAAACAAGCCCAGGGCAACACATGCACTGCAGGCTTGCTGGTGGCAGGGAGTTTCCCTGAGAGAAAGGGGTTGTCTGGCCCACTGGGTACTCGGTGACACAAACATGGCCATGGAGGGATGTCGAGCCTTCTCTTAAGCAGCTCTTAGCACCTACCATGGAAGCAAGGTGGGGAATGGAACAGGGATGATGCCTACAGGAGACACATATTGAGACATTTGCTGAGGTCTGCTGAGATCCACAGGAGCAGATCCTCAAGACTTTCAGCTTTCCCTATGAAGTGATTAGCAACTATGAACTTGTATCAGCATCTTTGAGGCTTTGGCAGACCATAGCCCTGAGGGTCTCCAAGTGTAGAGAGGAGCTGCCCCAGGTTTAGGTCTGACCCTTCTGCTGGTTGCCACAGAGTTTTAATGCAACAGGAAAAGGAACCAATTCAGTGTCAGCAGTGCTCCAGAGCCAAAATTCTGACTGTAATGGAAAGAAATCAGTAGTCTAAGAAGAAAACTTTTTTTTTTTTTTTTAATTTTCAAAGATCTTGGTGCCTCTTGGATGTGCCATGCATTTTAACTACTGAGTACACTATTTAGCCTGAATGATTGTGGAACAAAAGATTACCTTCAGAAAAATCATGTTTGTTTTGAATGCCAAGTGCTACAGTTAGTGCTGCGCAGAATTACAATGCCTTGGTGGAATCGCAACAGCCAGAAGTCTGCTGAAGCCAAGAACTTGACGATAAATGAAGAAACAATGAGGCCAGCCCAAGACCCCAAATGGACCCCATAAAAAAATACCAGAGAAAAGGGAAACAATGAAACTGCAGCTTGAGAAAACATTGACATTAATAATAAATCTAAATGGGTGACCAGCTTGAGTATGTATGAGTGCTAGTCTTGAATGCCCCTCTCTCCACCCTTGCTGATATCCGAAGATAGCACAAGATTTTAAAGCTGTAGAAGACACACACCCAATCCATGTCCTGGCTTTTTCAGTCAGCTTCCCAGTCTCAGCAGCAGCTGCTGGCCAAGGGCACCCTAAGTTCAGGGACAGGGAGGAGAGGATGTAGTGAAGGAGGCAGCAGTTCCCAGGACCTGCAGCTCACAGAGAATGAATGTGTCAGCAACAACTTGTTTGGGAGACTGTGAGACACCAGGCATAAATGACTGTTAAATTAAAATTAAAGGATGAAATAAAGTCGGAAGTTCATCAGTGCAGTGCGGGACAAGGAATGACCAATGAAGCCTGACAGCCATGAGTGCATGGAAACTTCATAAGCTGTGTTCTGCATTCACAGCTAAGGTGTAGCTCACAGCCAAGCTAATTCCAGGATGCCCCATTTTCTCTCTGTTTTAAAGAAAAATGAAGTGTATTTAAATGAGGGTCCTATTGATTTTGTTAGTAAGAGGGTCCTATTGATTTTGTTAGTAACAGAAAAGGCCAAACACTGTATTTTGGGGTTTGTGAAAAATAACAATATTGTACACTGGAAAATTCGGGCTGTGATCTGAGTGTCTTTTCCTCTTGTTATCAAAGTCAGTGTATGCATCTTGATGGTTTCTGTAAGGGCTGCATAATCAAAAAAATCAAGCTTTCACATGAATGTGGAATACAGATGTGTAAGCCAACCAAAACCTCAGGCTCTTTTTGTGTGTGTGTGTGTGTGTTTGTTTGTTTGTTTTTTAAGGACAGATGTTTTGAACAACGTTAACTAGTAGAAGACTAATAGAAAAAAGATCTCCCTCTTGCAGCTGGCATGCAGGAGAAATTACATAGTCTGGTGCAATCTGCTTTCCCAACTTGCACAGTTCTAGTTAATCAAGTAGAAAATAAGCAATAATAAGAAGAAAATTGCAACTATAAACATCAACCTTTCTAACTTACCACTTTTGTTCTTACTAGAACAGTTTAGGAGAGGTGAAGCCACTTATTTATTTCAACACACACCTTACAGGCTAAAGGAAAGGATATGACTTGCTACTGGCTCCACAGGAAAAAAATATTGTAAATTGATAAGATGCTTGCCAACAGGAACTATTTCAGATTGCACATTAACTGTAGGCCTGTGAAATGGTAGTTAAAAAAAAAAAAAAAAAAAAAAAGGATGTCATGTTCTTCATGTGTAAAGTACACCCTATTCTTCAAACAGAATTACATTTATTTTCACAGAGAGGTCAATATTGTATCATCATTTGCCACATTTAGCTTTCTCAGAATGAAAATAGGTAAAATAGAAAATCTTCTAATTGTCACAGATTTTGTGCGAAGCTACAATGGCTGTATGTCACCTTGATAAGCAGCTTATCCAGTACAAGAGAGCTGTGTTCACAAATTAATGTAAATTATGTGAAAGTACCAAAGAGTGGAACACAGGGCTATTATTCACTGAAAAGAGTGACTCACAGTATTGCCACTGGAGTAGAGCACAGAGCTGTGCTCTTCAAAATCCCAGCTTCGGCTTCGTTTCGCGAAACATTGTAATTCTGTCTTCTAACAAAAGTAGCTTTGGCCTTCAATTCATCGGTCTCGCTGCATTAAAGATTCATCAAATACAATTCAAATTAATATTTTATTCCCCGTGGTCCTTCGCCTCCGGCAGCGGCCAGGCCCAGGCATTGTGCGCAGCCAGGAATGGCTCCTGCAGGCAGCCATTCTCCTGCCTAGGCCGCGGGGCCACCATGCCACGTGAAGGCTGAGCTCCTGAAGGCTGTATAGATGGCCCCACATCCATCTGATAACCCCATGGCAGGACTTTGTGCAGGATACTGCTCACAGAGATCACAAGACCCTGGGGCAGGTCCATCCCAATATTGTCTTGCCTACAACCAGATTCAGAGCTTGCTGGAGAGCACACAGAGCTTGCTGGTCCCCAGCCACGAGGCATCTCACGAGCTTCTGTGCGAGCCCCTCACATGCTAATACACAACCAAATGGGTCTGGGGGAGTTTTGTATCCAGGCCCAGGGCTTCCCATCATCTGCCCACAGACCACCAAGCTCAAATTTTGTCCAAATTTTGTTCCAAGCTGCACGTAGGAAGAGCTCTTCCAAGCACTAGGCCTTTAGAGTTTGCCAGGGAATCATACGGAGAGCTAAATAAACCAAGTCTATTTGTGTCTAATACATTACTAATTCTGTGTGGTGCCTCATTTTGGTTTTCAATTTTGTTTTTCTTTTTCCCCTGGATTATAAGAACAATTGGAAAAGGCTCTGACCACAGTGAAGCCATGCTTTGCAGGCATTTTGTTACTCGTGTTCTAGTTGTCACTTACTAAATTAGACCTGCCATAGAGCGTCGCCAGTGCGTAACATGCTCAGAAGCTGCGAGTGATGCTCTTCCCCTCCGGTGTTTAGAAATTGGCCGGCAGCTGGAAAGCTGCTGGATCTTCTCGCAAACAGAATGCAGAATTTATCTGTGAATGGGATAGCGTTTACTAAACATAATTTTTCATCATCCAATGAGAAAAGCGAGTTCTAAACCAGCGTATTCCAGCAAAATAAATAAATAAATAAATAAATAAATAAATAAATAAAATAAAATATAGGTTATTCATACTTGTATCTTCTACACCCAAGAAGCACATTTGCATTTCTCTTAGTATACTTCTACTTTTATTTTAGCACCCAGCTCCAAGCTGTGCACAGCTCCTTCATGGAGCAGATGCAGATCAGCCCTAGCCCATACCTCCTGTTTTGTTCCTAGCCAGGCCTTGCCTCTTTTGCTGTATTTGGATGTATCAATAACAGGTCAAGAGGCTTTTTTTGTCATAACTCTTGTCCACCACACAGCACTTTTATGCCTCCTCAGCTCCCTCATCTTGCCTACCTTTTTAATTTCTGCAGTAGCATATTTAATTTTAACTTCCTATGATTCAACCATGAAAAAGCACTTTACAGAATAGCCTGGAAGACAGACATTTCACAAAATAAAAAGCTGAAGTGCATTTCTCAGGGAACAAAAAAATGTTCAAAGATGGCATGGTCTCTATTTAAGCTATTTACCATTTTTGAAATGCTTTTTCCTCTGCGGCAAAAACTTCACCCACTCCTGTATTGCAGCCCACGGCCACTGTGAATAGTTCAGAGCACCCACACACACATTCAGCTTCCACAGGTCTAATCACAGAGTCCTGTGATTTTCAGATCAGCCAGGATGAAAAAAAATAATAATAAAAAAAAATACATTAAAAATAACCACAGTTGATTCAGACTCCTGTGAATTTCCAGGTGCTTCTGCAGTAGTCAGGCCACTGAGCTGTGGGATAAGCACCACCGCCACAGAGACCTCGTACCACACCTCCTTGGCATTAACTGCTGGGGTTTTCCAGGCTTTGATCTCTGCATAAAAATCCGTGCTGCAATATCACTGTGAATGGCTGACACCAAAGAAACCAGCTTGTTATTTCAGTTTTATAACCTAAACTTTCTTATCTTTTTACCAATGAATGTAATTACAGACAAATCAGCTCTGAAAGTAATGGCAATCACTCTCTTGCTCAGGGGGAGGAGAAATGAAAGATAAGATCACTTTTCTCCTGTCTTTTTAATGGCCATGAGAAAAGCCTCTGAAATTAGCTGAATGAATCTCAGCACTTCTTTATTGGCTGAGATCATAATTTCATGGTTAATTATTCTGTATCTAAACTCTCTCTCGTTGCAGCTTCCACAAACTCTTATTACTTTAGTAATATTTTAGGCTATAAAAAGTCTTGTGTTTTGTTTACCAGGACAGGAAAATACACAGTCAGGACAATGTCCCATCATGACTTTGGACTATGCAAATTCAGGGTTTCTTTTATGAACACAACTAGAAGGTCAGGTTACATATTTGTTCCAGCTGTGTTATAGCTGTTCAACACTGTTAGCAGAGGAACAAATGAACTTTTGTTTCTCTTAAGGGTACAGTTAAATTAAAATTAAAATCTAAGAAATGGTTTTAGGGAAGACTCTGGTTCTTTGTCAGTCACAGCATGAGCTGGGCATTGCTGTTTTTCAAAATAGGCTTTGTTCCTATACTGCCTGCAGGTGCAAGTAGCAAACATTGTACAAAATTTAATTTGAAAAACTTTTTTTTTTTTCCCCTTAATGTCTTCCAGTTAAGTGTTATTTGTGGTAATAAACACTTAAAAAAAAAAAAAAAAAAAAAAAAGGGGGCTGGTAAAGTTGTGATTTTAAGCTGAGTGTCTCTAAATCACTTCATGCAGAAATTTGTACTTTTATATAAGCATTAATGAATCAATGTCAAGAAACAATGCAGAAGAGCTTACAACACAAACACTGCCCCAGAATCATTTAACTTTTGAATTCTTCTTCAATGAAAGAAAAATAAAAAGTTCTTTTTTTCTTAGACATTACTATTTACTGCGCAGTTTAATGGGAAAAATAATACTTCTTGGGTATTGGCTCAGGGCAATTGGCTCACAGCAGTACTGAGTAGCTAGGACATGACCTTGCTCTCCAGCTTTGCCCAGGAAGAGCTTTTACCAATTTCGGTTTGTGGTTCATGAATGAATGTAGATCTGGCCAAAGGTCTGCATGACCACAGGCACTCCTTGGCCTTCAGGCTGCTTCCTTTCACCTGCCATCACACAACTTTTTTGCATATACAAAAGCCACCAGTAGTTTGTCACAGGCTGGTTCTCCCCCAGGAAAGCTCGAGTCAGGTCTCATTTATGCTCAGCTTTGGAGGAAGCTGAGGGCCCTCCATGCACGGTAGGTTCAGGCATTTAATCAGCTTCCCTCATGACTTACAAGAGAAAATGTTTACCAACATTTGACGCTTGAAGTCCCCACCCGGTGCACACTTTTGCACACATTTGCCTAAGAGCGCCTCAGCCGCTCGTCAGACGCCAGCTGAGACTGTTTTGACAACAGAGCTATTCATGAGGATTCCTCCGAATGGAAAACATCACTGCAGAGTCATTCGTGCTCTTATTTGTGCTCGGGCCTCCGAGCACATGCGAGGCAACCAGTTGGTGAACCACTTAGTAGGTTGACTGAATAGCAAGGAGTGACTTGGGTTTAAACCTGAGATTGCAGCAGGCCAGAGCAGGGACTCGAGCCTGGGTATTTTTCCTTCAGATGTGTTTCCTGACCACTAGGTAGCTGGCTGTTCTGGGCTAGGAAGCAGTCTCACTTATTGGAGCTAAATTCACAGGTTTCTAGCTGGGTAGAACAGGGAATGTACTAATATATATATATATATATATATATATATATATAAAATTTTATTTTTTCATGGGATGAGGCACCCTTTGCCCATCTAATCTCTACATCAGAAAACTACTTTTCAGGTGATCTTTTCAAGGAACATATTTCATTGTTAATATGACTGTGATGAAGATGGCACAAGAGTGGTACATTAGCTGTCTGAGAAGCACAAACATAACAGTGTCTAGCAGACTGGATGGACTATTTTGAGATGCACCAGTGTGCTGCCTGAGGATGTGCCTTCTCTCTCTGTAACTCTTAACCATCATGTAAACAACCTTTTTTTTTTTTCTTTTTCTATTTTTTCTTCTCTATCTGAGAATAATAGCCTTTTTTAATGTAGTATTGTAGACATTACTTTATAATCACACACATTTTCAGAGTGCAAATGGGCATCACCAGCTCAGCACTCCATACTGACAGACTCAAAGTAAACAGACTCAAAGAGGAAAAAGCCAACTAAAAATGTTGTTAACATGAGAATAATATAGCCATAAAAGAGCATGATGGAAACAAAAAGTGTCTAACTACCAAAAGAGCAGAGTTCTGGAGCAGTTCTGCAAAGAATTCCAGACTGGAGAAAAATGAAGCAAGCAAATAAACAACAACAACAACAACAAAACAGACAAGCAAACTAATATAGGGCTACTGAACTTCATAAAGTTAGCAAACCATAGCCTGTAATACTACAGAGTTGGTTCTTTTGTTGGGTACCTTAATATGTTTTGGCCTACCAGCTTTACTGTCCTTAAAAACAAACAAACTCTTGGTTATTTCTCATTGTTATTCACTATCTTTTCATTCTTTGTCTTTTTTTTTTTTTTTTTTTTTTTTTTTTTTTTTTACTATAGGCAATGAAAATGGGCGAGTCTTACAGGCATCAGATACAGAGATAATACTGAAAGTCAAGGTGAAATAGATAATGTAGTTTTAAAAAAGCCATCAGGAAAAAAATCATTGTTAGGAAAAGAAGAAGTAGTATTTAAAAATAAAATGGAAACATTTCTCTATGCCAGAGTCATATTGCAAAAAGGTGTTTTTTGCCACTTTCTTCTTCACCCTCCCCTCCCCCCCCAAGATATATGTGTTGAGGGTCCAACCAAAAATCATAGAATCATAGAATGAAATACAGATGTCACGTGTCACAAGAAGAAGAATCATCCAGACTGATTTGGCACCTAGTGAAAAATTCCCACTGGTAGAAAACTTTCCCCCCAAGGATCACCCAACAGAAGACATTGCCAAGGCAGATGCAAGAGTGCAGTTCCAGGGTTTGCAATGCTTTCCTCAATGGAGAACAACTCGGGAAATCCCTGCGTGCCCTTGCCTACACAGTGAGGCAGTCAGATGCAAAAAAAATCCTTGTTGGTGGTACTATTCATGACCCCTGGGAGACAGAAAAAGATATGTAGCAGGGAGCAGTGGGCAATCTATAAATTGTCTTGTGTATAAGGCCCTTGTGTTCTGTTTAAGCTACATGGTGGGAATGTAGCTGGATACTCATTTGTTTTCAGTTCTGCAGAGAGTCTGAAAGTGTGCTGGCTTGCTGAGCTGCTCTGTTTGTTCTTAGAAATAGGAACTATTTTCCCCAGTTTTCAGGCTTTTTTCTCTTTTCTTTCTTTTTTTTTTTTCCCCCTCATGGATGCACAGATGTACATTTTGTCGTTGATAGGCAACCGAGGAAAGTGAGGTGAGAAAAATACAGCTCATGACTTTTGGGTCTCTTCCCTTACTCTATCAAAGGAAAAACTCAGCCAAGAAAGGGAACTGATAAACCTTTGAGCCTGCCTAATTCATTCAGCCCATCAAAAGGCATGGAGATGCACACACAGCCCCATTCATCCTGGTGTCCTTGCTGTACATTAATAAGAGACGCATTCACCCTTTCAGTGGCTATCAGTACGTCCTTTCATTTTGGACACTGCCTCATTCACCTGCTCCCAAAGTGCATCATTCCAGTAATATCAATCTAGGAGGCCATCAGCCCTGCATACTTGATCATTTCCAATTAAAACAGCAACGTCTGCATTGTATAGGAAGTAAAAATGCTGGAAGACTAAGGAGGCCAATAGCTAAGATTAGCCATCAGAGGTGAATGTAACCTAATTTAAATGTGATGAAATTAGACCATTTGCCCTAATTTTCCTGCGTTATCTCAAGAATACTGATAAAGCTGAAATGAACACTTGAGAGCAGCTGGCAGGCAGTGTGGTCACTGTGCTGCACCACAGACTAAATTTACTTTCAATTTGAAGGGCTAAATGTATGAAAACAAGAGCTAAGGATAAGCTATTTGGGTCTCCAGCTTGTTCAGGTGGGAAGAGAAAAATACCAGCCTCCTACCTTCCAGACCACATTGGTTCCTTCTCCCTCTGCTAGCCTGCTCTGGCTGCTTAGTTGAAATAAACTCTATACTGTTGTTTTATGGGAGAGGATTGTTCTTTGAGAGGTGTTGGTGAGAAATTGTGATGTAGGGGATTATTTGTTTGTATTTGGTTTTTAATTAAATGGAGCCAGGAAGAGGAAAGTGTTGCTCCTTTTGTCAGGCCGTAAGCAACAAAGACATTGCTAGTTCCACCTATTGGCAGAAAAGTGAAAATGATTTTGCTTACTTTCTAAAGAAAGGAATTCCAAGAATTTCTAGTGCCATCTATGAGTGAATACAGAGAATTGCCAGGATTTCTTTGCTTGTTTTACACACACACACACACACACACACACACACACACACAGACACACACATGAGAAGTGAACATCATTCCTCTTGCCTTCTCTACACCCACCTACAATCTTTGTGAATACAACCTTATCACAGCTGTTTAATATATGCACTTAAATAAATCCAACTGGAGTTATGAAAACTTTAAAACTAGCCACCATAGTGCAAGGTACTGCCCAAAACTGCTGTCTTTCAGTCTGCCCTCAGGATGCCATACACTTACAGTAAAGCCTGAAGCTCAAGGCTCTGAACCACCTTAATCACAGTGATCTGGGGCCAAAATCTGCATCAGACAGAGAACACACTGAAGAGGCATACCTTCCCACCTCCCCTGCTATAGTTCAGATTTTTAGAAATACATCCTAATGCAAAATCAGCTGAAAATGGCAAGAATTCTTGCAAAATCCAGTTGTCCTCCACTCACCCCTAAAAAGAAAAGCACGATCTGCCTGGAATTCCCCCCTGAATCTTTCTGGGAAGCAATTTAAAAACCTCAGAATGATAATTAGCTTTTTTGCTATACACTAAAGGTTGAATTTAAAATGCTATTGAAAACACATCATTAGAGACTGCCAGAAGAAGGGATGTGGGAAATCACATACTTCAACATTTCCTTTTTGAAAGTTTCCAAATGTACCAATTTCAAAGTGTGCAACTTATCCCTGGGAGGGACTTTTTTTAATTTCTCTTCTCCCCTGTCTCAATCTGTTTCCACTTTATTCCCTCCAAAGAGGACAGCAGAGAAGAGGAAGTGGCAATCAAGAAAATAGAGACTGGATATATTGGATTTCATTAGAGAACAATCTTGAAAACGAGGCTACAAAATATCTTGAAAATACAAACGTTATTTCCCTGAGGGAAAAGTTAAGAGTTCACATTAAAGCAATATTCATTTGCAGACCCTTCTCAACACAAATTTGTAACAGAAAAGTCTTAACAACAAATATTGTCATAAAAAGTGAAACACCAATAAAATATTTCTTTTTTTTTTTTTTTTTTTTTTTTCCTCCTTGTTGAAAAATAAAAAATTGCTTGCAGCTGCTTGGAGTAAAGTGTTAAATGCAAACACACCCAGCTGTAAGACATGAATGTGAAAGCTGCTCGGAGGTGCTTAGGGACAGGTGAGAGATGCAGTGGTCACCCATCAGTCTTGCATGGCTAAGGGCCAGCTAACACTGCCTGCAGGCTGGATTGTTCCCAAAATCAGACCAAGCAGAGTGGGAAGGTGTCTGTGGGTGTCGAGTCAGGGGGATGCAGAAACAGGTCAAATCCAGAAGTATTTCCTAGGCTGCTAACGACCTAGTTGGGATAAATGTGACCCTAAAACACACCGATGCCGTTGCTCCAGAGCAGCAGAGCCCCCTGTTAAGCAGAGCATGTTGTATTAGCTCAGCTTTACAGTTTCCTTTCATTTCTCTACATGCTGTAGAAGTTTTTGCGTCCGTACCAGCAATGTATGTGTTTTTGTTACAAGGTATGTTGTCCAGATTGGCTCAAGTCAAGCAAGTGTGATCACCTGGACCAGGTGATGAGCTGGCTTTTAATATTGAAGTTGACAGCATCTCATTGCACTCTGGGGAGAAGTCTATAAGAGTGAAATTAAAACTTCTGTTCTGACTATATAATTATTTTTAGTTTTAGGACAAGGTTCAAAGAAAAATCTCATCACTTATGACATAAATTCTGTGTTAAATGGTAAAGAAAACACATCATTTGTACGGCACCGTTTTCAGTGTCTCTTGTTGGCAGAGGTTAAAGCAGGAGGTTTTCAACAGCCAGGGACTTGCACTCTCCTGACATTGGGTTCATGATAAAAATACTGCTAAACATGGGTTACCAAAGGAGCACTTAACCCCAAAATTAGATCCAGAAACTGAGAATCCCAGTGGACAGTGCACATCATAGTATATTTCTCATCTATAGTAGACTCGAACAAACTAGGGACTATTTCCAGGATCAAGCTCAAAGGAGAGATAAAAATCTGACAGTTGTATTTTCAAGGTAATACATTTCAGTTCAGATTTACAGTTATATTCAGTTCAGATTATGGATATATAAAAATATAAAAAGATATTTTTGCACATTTCAGCAGACGATGGAGAAGTCATCTGGGCTGGGCCCCTTGTTTCAGTGTAGACACGACAGGCTCATAGGGGTCAGTGTTGTGGCACTCTGGTGTCGTGAAAACACCCCCTGAGCATTTCTGATCTTTCACTTGTCCCTGTGATCCACCACATTTCTGTGACATATGTCTGGAGCACGTTTTCCTAGGTTTTGTCTAAGGCCGATGGAAACAATCCTTATTCCATTTTGCAGAAGATGAGTTGGGAAAGCATGCAAATACCTTGCTACTGGAGCATTTTGCACGTGCCCTGAGGCAAAAAAGGGCATGTGATAACAAATCTGTGTGAGTCAGTAATTAAAATAAAATGCAGATAAATATTTCCCATGCATACACACTGTTAAAAGCCTCATCTTTTTCCAAGACATATATTACCAGACAGCAAAAATTTCAATTTTCTTTGCCCATGATTTTATCTATTTTTTCACATCAAGAGTCTGTGTAAGTAAACAGGGAGAAGCAACAACACAACTGCTTGAAAATGTATTGCAGGATGAGTTACTGCAATTTCAGCATATTTCCAAGCAATAATGGTAAGTAGGTTTTAAGCAAAGAAGTCCTCTATTTGACCTGGTTGCCTGAGGAATTAATGTCTCTTTTTGTAAGACACCACCAAAGAAGGATGAACTGTGGTCCCCCAGCTGGATAAAAATAAGAAGAGCTTTAATTTTCTGATGTGCATTACTATTACTAGATTGTTTGTTTGTTTATTTGTTTCCTAAAGGTTGATGATTATTTTCCTTTTTAAAATTTATTTTTCTTTTTATTTATTTTTTTTTCTCCTGTTTTTGCTTTAGGAAAAGCAGAAAGGATGGACTTTGGTCCTAAGGGAAATTTGTCTATGTCGTAATTCCCTGGTTATAGTTTATCATAGAATCACAGAATCACTAATGTTGGAAAAGCCCTCCAAGATCATCTGATCCAACCATCCCCCTACCATCAACGTCACCCACTAAACCATGTCCCTAAGCACCACGTCTACCTCCAACCTTTCCTTGAAAACCCCCTAATATACTACCATTTTACTACCAATATACTCTCATCTACGTCTATGTTTAAATTGCATTAATCAAACCAATGAGAAAACAATTGAACAAAAAATCACAGCCATGTTTCAAAAAAAAAAATAATCACACAACAAACAAACAGGAGAGATCTTTAAGAAATATAGTCCTGGGTAAAAACTATCACATCTTTTCCTGTGTGTGAATCAAGCCTAGAAGATACCCTGTGTTTTTGTCCTTGAAAACCATGAGTCAAGAGAAGGAAATTTCGATTAACTAGGCAGCAGAAAGAGAAGTTTCTGGAAAATTCTTCTGAGAGTTGTGAAAATAGATCCTTATCTTTCTCTTCTTTGTTACTAGGCACTGGTTGCATTGATGTGGTCATATAATAAAATCGATCAGAAACATAGATCTATACTAAAACAACCTAGGAATTCAGAGGGAATCAAGTGAAGACCCTTTGCCAAAAAATGAGGGGTTTTGGAGGGGATTCAAAAAGTTAAAACTGTTCATCTTGTCTTTTAGAATAAAATATTTTGGTTTAGTACTTTGATATTTTCACCTAGAAATAACATGTTAAATGTAAGCTCTGAAACTAGAGGCACAAAATATTTTAATAACTCCCAAATTTCACAGAGCAGATTTCAAACAAAAAGCCTTGTTTGGACACATTTTTATTATTATTGTTTTTTATCTTTTTATTTTAATCTTTGAGATAGAGAGAGAAAGAGAGAACATGCAAAAGAACTATTTTCCCCTTCAGATTTTTGGCTCAGCTACCAATCTCATCCCTCCAAGTTCCCTGCTCAGCTCAACTTCTGACATTTCATTTTTAAAAGTTGAGAAATAAAACGAGGAACTGAAAATTCATGGAAAATTAGGCTGCCTGTTTGACTAATGCAAACATTCACATTCAAAATACTGGCATTGATCAGCATATCAATTTGTTCCTGACACCGAGGTTAGTATTTGAAACAATTGTACCTCCCCCACTTGCTTGCAATTCAAATGCAGAGTGTGTCATACCTCTGCACACGTTGTTCTCCTGTATGGGCTGAAAAGGATGAGCAACAGTATTCTTATGAGTCAGTGTGTTCCCAGGAGAGCCTTCAAGCACAGCATTATAAAGGTAGTAGCTTTGTTAATTCAACCTCATGGGTATTTGCCTTCAGCCACTAATGGTCGTAGAACAAGTCATTCTTTTCATATTTTAGGAAATCCATGTCTCATATCATCAATGAAGTCAGGTTTTGGAGGGAATTTGACCAATGTGGTATTCACTGGGACCGACTGCCTTTGCTGGTTTCGCATCCTTACCCTCTCGTCTGTTTTGGCTCACCCTCCTGATGCAGCTGAGAATAATTCAGCCAGCTGCTGTTATTAACACGGGACTACATTAGGCTTGTACTTATAAATGGGTAAGTTACTGGTGCCTGGACAAAGAGCATACTATTTCTGCTATTAAGGGTATTTCCATGAGATTTGTGTGGCAGCAGCTGAGACACACCAGTGAGGTAGCCGTAAAAACAGAGCTTGCTGCCCAGGCTGGGCCACCCCTCTGACAGCACTAGCTGGGTTGCCTTTATGGCTTGTGCCCTGCAAATCTTTAAATGTTAAGGTCCAGTATTCACCTGTATCACAGGAGATAGCATTACTTTGTAGAAGCTGCAAAACTGGCCTTCACCTTGCAAGCGATGACACATACCAGCTGCTGGGGAAGAACAATTGATGTGCCCAACCCTTTACGAAGAACCTCCGTTTTTTAAAACCCTTGACAGATAGAGATGACTCCGAAGAAGACAACGCATGTCAGGTTTTAAGATCACAGATATTCCAGTGGTAGGTGACAATTTTATTTTAGCTTCAGCTGTCAGCATTAGTTAATTCTAATGCTAAGGAAGCTTGCTTCACTTGCATTCCTCAGTTATAAGGGATGTCTCACACCAAGCTGGGCTACGTTTTTCTAGTTATGCTCTCAGGTAATGTTCAATGCATAATTTGTATTTAAAAGCCTTTTCTATACACACAAGGGCTAGGAGTGTATGTTCCTCTTCAAAATGGGTTTAATTTATTCCCACAGCCACTGCAGCCGAGAGCAGATAGATGCATCCAGCTCAACTTGTTACATAATACTAAAAAGTTGGTGAGTTATTTGCTCCCTGCAAAATTATTCCAAGAAGTTAGACAAAAGTTTACAGAAAATAAGTGTGTGTAGGTAACAAAGCACGTAGAAGTTGGAGTTGGCTCTGTCTGCTTCTTTTATAACATCTCCAAGGGCTGCAAGAGCTGATATTAGGAGATGTCTGGCAGTTCAGCATCAGAAACTAATGCTGGGATGAGGGATGACTTTTTGGAGTCACCACCCTCAAATGTTTCCTCTCCACAACCCATTTAGGGTGACAAAAGAGACAGCAAATCCTTTCATTTCGACAAATTCTGGCTTCAGCACTGCTATCTCAGCAGGAAGTGAAGACAAGATAAAAAAGCCAGCAGTGACTCTGCCTGCAGATGGGTCAAAGGAATTTCTCATGAAAACAACTTTCATTTCATCCCGAAGATGGAGTTCAACGACTGCAGCACAGTCATGTCCCAAGCTATTACATGTGTAAGTAAACAGCTCAGAGGCTAATATACAGCAGAGAAAATCTGTTTTCTTTTTCTGTTTATTTTATTTTTTTTTCTTTTCCCCTTATTTTATACATGTTTTCCATCTGAGAATGGATTCAGGAGCGTACCATTACAGACACACAACAGACTAGACTTCTGCTCCAAATTTCTTTATTGTAACCTTTTCCTGTGATTTAATCCTCAAGAGGGCAAGCCAAATATAATGGCAGATTTAAATTTTGTAAGACCTGCCACCTCCTTTTCCTCCAGAACAATTCATCCGAAGCAATTAGGGTACTGCAAACAGCACTGCACTGAAGTAATGTGTAGCAACACAGCACCAACCCAGGCTTTCCCAAAGCAGTACAGAATAGATCAAAAAAGAGCCAAACAATAAAGATATGTTTCAACAGAGGTAGGTTTCAGAAAACAAGCTTGAGATTAGGTAAGTGAAAGCTGAGCTCTTGATAGCTGAAGGTGAAAAATTTGGAGGCTCAGTGTTGAACACTCGAAACGGAAGTGCTGAAACCCATTGCTGCTGTGTCCACTCAAGGCAAGTGGACATGTGAGCAAGGACATGTACTTGGAAAGGGATTTCAGATACACACTGGAGTGAAGACAACCTAACCTATTGTGCCATCAAACGTGAGAACTGTCTCTGAAGGGCCCATCTGTAAAGGTGGCAGCATGTCAACCTCCTCACTCCTCCATTTCACAGTAGGGCCTCTGTAAGGATGGCAATTAATTCAGAACAACAAGTGTATATATTAAGCATGCAAGTATCTTCACTTATGTGAAGCAAAATGCCTTTGCTTTAGACTAAACTACATTGTAATAATAATCCATTCAGGACCAGCCTAGGCTGGATCTTCACCAAAAGCAATCTGGAGACACGGGTAAAGCCAAAATTATATATTCCCAAAGATGCAATGTCTGACGAACTATGACAGTATTTTTCTGGATCATGGGAGTGGAGGTCTTAGTCTGAAGAGTTTTTAATTTGCGAAGACTTCTCTGCATCACCAACAAGGAGCATTTTAACCTACTTATCCAAACACAGATAACTGCGTTAGGGAATTCTTACCTTAATGCATGGACGTGTTGCCAGCATTTCACATGTGTTATTAAAAGGCCAAAAAACTGCTCTTCATCAATTTCTAATGTCAACAAGAAATGCAGTTCTGTCAGTGAACTAAACAAAAAAAATTATCCATCATTTCAAACAGAATAGCTTATTACATGATTATGTTGCAGACAAGTCTGTTACAATCTTTTGTGATCTTTGAGCATTCATAGCAAGTTCTCAGTCTGAGAACTGTAGTGACTTGCACATGTACTAATTAATCAATTTACACAAATTACTACATCTTGAGTCCCTTAAGAGGAATAGAAGAAAGGAATTAGCAGCTATTTTTGCATCACAGTGGCTCAGACATATTTCTCCTTGTGCAGAGATATTTCTATTTACCACAGTGCATTTTCACTTTTTCCTTTCAAAGCTAGGTCCCAGAAAAGTGCTCTTCCAGTTGAACAAACACTCTGAAAATTTTCAAAGCAAGCTTCAGAGAGGACATCTAAGAGTCACACATCTAAAGTGCCTGGCCTTGAGTACTTTAGGAACAGAACTTTCTACATATATCAAAATACAAACTATTCAGCCAGGAACTGTTGGCATCAAAACAAGAGCCTTGGTCCTACTGATCTGGCATTCCCTCTTGGAAAAAGAAATTCTGAAAGATATTTGGGAAAAAAAAAAAAAAAGGCAACAAAAAAACCCACTGTGTGGATACCTTGAAGTAGCTCAAGGAAAAGAGATAGAACCTTCTTTCAGGAAAAGCCTTGATATAGCAGGAAATGAATGAATTTGTCCAGACAGTTCAAGTCAGCAAGACATCAGTATGCTTCCCTTTGACCATCTGGGCAGTGCCCCGACCCCCTACTTCTTCCTTCACTTAGAACTAAAATTAAATACTCATTTTTTCTCTTCCTGTGTTGACTTCAGTTTGCAGCCTGATGCCCAGGTGCCTGGTCTGTACCTCAGCCAAGGATGCTGCACTGCCAGGGCCCCTCTCCTGCAGCCCATGGGGTGGCTGGCCCCACACAGGGTGAGAGCCCTCCTGCTGCACCCACTGCCACTGAGGTTCTTCCACCTGGAGGGGACAGCAGTGCTTACTGCTGTGACTGACAAAATTTGGAGAATTGACACAGGGGAGACATACGGCGTGGGATGCAGTGGGCAAAAGAGCTGGAAACACTTGCCTGGGAGGTGGCTCTTCATGCCCAGGAGGATCCTCAAAGGACTGCAGTCCATGGTGCAGTGCAGGGCAGAGGAGCAGTAAGTGGCATGGGTCAGCAGAGAGAATCTGCTGTGCACTGACCCCAGCCTCCTGTGTCACCTGTCACTTCACCCAAGGGACTGGGGAGCAACATGCAGTAAATGTGAGGGGAAAAGGGGAAAAGAGGCATTGGACTGAAGCTGAGCCTGGGGGAGCAAGGGGAAAGGTGTTTCCCTAAGTGTTTGCTTTATTGCTTGTCTTCTATTTTTCTCCTCAATGCCCAGATCAGTAATTAAATGTTTATGCTAATTGGAAATGAATCAAATTAAATGAAATTCCCTGAGTCAAGACTGTTTTGCCTGTGAGAAGAGGTCTTCATTTACTTGACATTTTCACACAGCTCTGGGCTGCTGTGTTTTTCTTTCTTTTTTTTTTTCATTTGTTTGTTTAAACAAAGGGTGAACGCAGCAGTGCTCAAGACTGCTTCTGAAAGATTTAGTGTGAAAGGGGGCTGCCAGTGTTGTAATGTTTCTTACAGTTTTGTTCCTGACTGGGAGAAAACAGGGACTTACCAGCGCAAAAACACCAGCTCTGCAGGATGCACCACCCACACATCATCAGTATGTATTTAGGAATTCCAGCCTTCTCAGGAAGCCTTCATAAACCGTGCAGTCACAGCATGATGCTAGGTGCAGGTACAGCACTGGGACCTGTCTCAGCCAATGACATTGATATAAATGAGAATTGATATAAAGCTGATATGAGACATTGATATAAATGACATTGATAATCAATGATATTGATTGATATCAATGATAATCATTGATATCAATGTCATTGATATAATGACATTGATATAAATGAGAATTGATATAAAGCTGATAGTGACAAAAGTCATCTCAAATTCGTATAAGACCCAAAGGAACTTCTGACTCCTGAAAAAAAAAAAAAAAAAAAAAAAAAAAAGCTTTGGTCAAAACAAAACAGTATCCTCTTCATAGCTCCAGAAGGACTAATACCTACATGACAAAAGAATTATAAAATCTTCCATGAGGGGATAGGAGGCTACATAGTCTTTCAATCAGTTCTTTGATATTTGCAGTCTAGGCAAAGTCCTAGGCCATTGGGTTAAAAGTTAGAAAAATAGCAGAAAAATTTCTTAAGCTGTTTTTGAAATCTCTAAGTGTTTTGTGCAACAGGGAAAACAGGAACTAGGAAGCCCCAGCAGCCTGTCCATCAGCACGTCCAGGTCCCCAGGGTGGGACCAGGGTTCATGGGCGTGGAGGATAACAGAGATATGCATGGCATGCATTCATGGTTTGTTGTTAGCACCTTGATTCTGGCTTAAAACTGAAGCCAAGTTGTTCTCAATTAACTATTACATCAATATATATATATATGTATATATAATTTGGAATACGCCAAGGGCCATATACAATTCTCTATTAGCTGAAATCCAGTTTCATTTTCAAGATTTGCAGTGACGCTGAGCTATTCTGGGTGTACTCCAGAGGGAATTGAAGAAAGGTGGAAAACCAGACAACACACTGTCAGATTAAATGTATGCAATTTGAACTGTTTCCAAATGCTGCTAGGTACTGAACTGAGTACATCAATTCAGAAGAGACACCAGTGCATTATAATAGACAATTTAGTGACAATCTCTGGACAATCTGTCAGTAGCCAAAAACAAACAAAAAAATCTAAAAGGAAACAAAATGTTACAGAAAAAAAAGAATAATGTCTCTGTACTAATATCTAGCTCACCATTAATACTATGTTTACTGTGAAAAAAACAACTAGGGCAGAATTTGAAGGTATCACTGGAGAACTCTATGACCCCCACAACATTTTGTGATGACTTAGACCATTTTTTTTAATGTTCCACCCCACTAGCTAGTATGTGTGAATTTAAGTGCTGGCCATTAAAAACAAACAAAAACAAACAAACAAACAAAAAAAAAAAACACCACCAACAACAAAAAACAACACAGCCTTGTTTCGGGGGAGTAGCTATCAGCACAGAAAGCAAGATTTTTAAAGAAATAAAATTACATGGGTAGCTGCAACATCCTTTACACCCTCATCCAGCAAAACACTTGGATTGACAAAGATGACAAAGTGCAGTCATCTCTGTCTTCAGTGATCTTCATGAATGATCTGGAAAGAAGGATTAATACACTTATGACATTTACAGATGCTGATTAATTAGACAACTATGCAAGGAGCTAATACCCAGGTGAAAGACAGTAAGAAGATTAAGTGTTGGCGTGGCATATACATGCAGTTAACATACACGTGCAGACGTGTGTGCACATCTGCTTCCAAAACTAGTACAGGGAAGGACTTTCCAAATGGCTCTTTTTATTGACATTGGACCCACTCCGTTGAATAGAAGAATGAAAAACTTCTCCATTAAACACAACCACCTAACATGGCAGTGCTGTTGGTCTGTTTCTTCGTCTATTTCTGCAAAGGTGATTATAGAACAGATTCCTTATAAGTTTTACTCCTCTTATCTTCTGTTTTAGCCTTTGTATACATCTATGTTCTGTGGACGTACTTCAGGTAGATTTCAAGTGGAGAAGCATGAATTAAAAACACACGTTAGCTTGGGGAGCATGTGAGCTCTTTGTACTTGAGAAAACAAAACTTGAGTTGGAGACACCTCCTGGCAATGGCATTGTGTGAGAGGACGGAGTGAAAGGGCGCGATTACCCCATGTAACAACACTTGCAGCAGCTATCAGGGAGTTCTCTCTCTTTTCCAGACAAACAAGCTCAACGCTTTCAAGTCCTTCTTTCTCTCTGACTGGCTTCCCTGTGGGGCTCCCAGTTGGATGTGATAGCAGGGGAACAGCAGCTGAGGCATTAACACCTTCCCACCTGCTCGCGGCCAGCAGGAAAGCTATTTTCTTTGCCAATTACTCTGTGACCTGTGAAAAAAAAGTTTTTCATCTTTCACTTCTGAACACCAGGAGCCAGAGTTGTTCACAGGCAGTGTGGGGATAACCACTGAATTACTGCTCACTTTCCATTATGCCAAACCGGTGAGCTTTCCTTTGAAAACACCTCTGTCCTCCTTTCACATGCTGTTTGTATAATCCCTCCCTGACTCATGGACCGGCCTGCAGGGTTTGGGCCTCTCCAGGGCACCTGCAGCAGGACCACGCGTGGTCCTGGTGGTGATGGAGGGCACACATCTGCTCGGGTGGGCACCCTGGCAGGTGGTGTGAGAGGGCTGGCACTGGGATGTCCTGGGGGCACACATGAGGGTGGCACACAGCACCCTGAGGGTGTAGCAGCATCCATGGGGTCTTTCAGTAGGAGAGCAGGAAACTGAAGGATGAATTGGACCTGAGAGGGCTGACTGCCCAGCCAAACCAAGGCCTGCAGGTCTTGCCCTCACAGCTGTGGAACTGGGGCCTTGCCAGAGGCCTCCTGGTGTTCAGGCCCTCCCTGTCTGATGTGCAGCTCTCAGGTGCCTGCACTCATACAGGGACAAGGGGGGACAAAGAGGTCACGTCCAGGTGGCAGGGACAGCTATCAGGAACATTGATCCATGCTGTGCACTCGCTGCCCCGTGTTTTACACTCTGACACACTGTACCAGGGAAGCCCTGATAAGCTGAAGGTGTCTTGCAGGACTGGGGGAAGATTTTTGCTTCCTGATTATTAAAGCTAACTACATTTATATTTTGTTTTGTTTTCCTTTTTCAGATACATCAGTCTGCAGACAACATTATCTAAGGGAAATCAGCAACCCTCACACATACAAATTCAGAATGGGTTGTGCAAGTCACTTTGAAGGATTTATTTTGTTTAAATCTGTCTGCTTATAAACCCAGCCATGTATTTTAGCTGTTGGCCTTTCCCTGTGACAAGCCAGCCCCCAGATTATATTGGGCAAGTGAATCATTCAGCCACACTGGGTCTGAGCTATACTCCTGGTACCAGCTTCTCCTCCATCGCTCATCTCTAAGGCTGCTCCCCCAGTGCCCTCTCTGTCATGCATTCCCTGTGCAAAATGGGAAATATAGAAGGAGAAGACAACTCTGCGTTTAGCCAGGTGGTAAAGCCATCTGGCATGGTACCCTGCCTGCAAACCCAGGGCCATATAGCATGCTGGATGCCCTGTAGCACATCCTTTCCCACATCATAATTCTGTAGTGTTATAAATACAAAGAGCCTGAAACACCCCAAGAATCATTGCTGCAGAAAAACTCCTTGGCCTAATGAAGGTCATTTAAACTTTTATTAGATGGGCAAATTCAGCTTTGCAAGAAAGGCCGCTGGCTTGATTTTCAGAAACAGAATTAATGTGACTTTGCTAGCCTATTTTCAATGTATCACAGCTCCTGGGAACAGAAAGACACATCAGCGTGGCACTGTCATAGCTCATTGGGTGTCAAACAGCTTCCAAGAATTAAAAAATAAAAAAAAAAAAGACAAGAGAAAAAAAGCAAAATACCATTCATTAGCAAAGAAACCTCTGATAGCATTCTCTAATATTATCAGACTGTAGTAGACAAAAGCCCAAGTCTTTGCTCTGGCAAATGTGTGATTTCCGGAAAGCCTTTGCATACCCATATATTGAAAGCTTGGCCTTCCAGGTGCCAGCAACAGGATGAACATGAGGTGAACAGATTGAAAAAAACACCAGGGGAACACCACCTCAGACAGGAGAAGGCACAGTTCCCCACCATCCACCACCAAGGGCACCCCTGCCTGCGTGGCATCAGGCTCCACTCCAACCACCATTACGTGGTACGCTACCTCCACCACTGAAGTTTATAAGTGAAACATCTAAAAGGGAAATATTTCTCATTTAAGTATAACGTGTAGCACAGTTGAAGTCCTCTGCTGTGAAAGTTATGGCTCTTCACCTCAGTTTGAAATCTGAATGGTCCTGAGAGATGCCCAGCACCCCAGAACTGTGGCAGTTCCCTACCTTGCAGACCTGTGGCGTGCTCCGTTCCCATCCTTCCTTCAGAAGAGATGCTTACCATCCATGCAGCACCCATCAGGCTGTGTGGAACTTGGTCAAATGAACATCAGTCATTAACCAGGCAGGTCAGGATGATTAAAACAAGCAGAGATGAATGAATTGAGCAAAAAGGAATACATTTAAGCTGTTCAGTTACAAAACATTGCCTCAAGTAGATCTGGGCACATTTCTCTGGGTAACTCTGAGATCCAGGAGCCTAGATGCAATGATTCACACAAGCAAGAGACAGAAAACAAAAGCATATATCATGTTTAGCATAGTGAATGCCAAACAACATGCTGTCTATATTAAAAAAAATTCCAGAACACGAGAAATGTTAACTCTTTAGGAGGACTTGAGAAGACTGATATATACTGTCTGCGATGCAGAATCTTGCTAGAAGTTTTAGAGCAAGACATGGAGTCAGGATACAGGCCATTCCCCTTGTCACTGACACTGTATTGGTCTGGGGCAAATCAGTTGGCATCATCCATCCATGCCATTTCATTAACCCACAAAACGTATAGTGACCTAGCATGTCCCATAGCATTCAGAAAACAAAGGGATGTTACCAGGTCTTTTTAGGACCAACAGTCATATTTATTTATTTATTTATTTATTTATTTATTTATTTATTTATTTATTTATTTATTTATTTATAGTTCAGTTCTTCTTAAAAAGTCTTCCTAAAGACTTGCAATTATAAATGTTGTTCTAAGCAGTGGAATAAAGCCTGGGACACCTGTACCTTTCCATTTACAAATCAGTACAGGTTAT
Source organism: Anas platyrhynchos (assembly GCF_047663525.1). Classification (NCBI taxonomy): domain Eukaryota; kingdom Metazoa; phylum Chordata; class Aves; order Anseriformes; family Anatidae; genus Anas; species Anas platyrhynchos. The sequence continues at coordinate 68,548,637 of NC_092588.1, read as the reverse complement.
AGGGAAAGGTGAAGCAGTGTGCTGTTTTCTGAGTTGGGAGTCATAAAAAAGTGAGCGTAACAGCTGGCACAAGGAAGGTTGAATGAATCCTCATGAAGGCCTTCCTGTAACAAGTATTAATGATATGGTGATATACTGTCAGCAGCAAAAGGACACACTTTAGCATGCCAGGGCTTTTCTGAGTTACCTAGGAACCCTTCCTCTCCAAGACCCTTTAGAGAAGCAGGGTCCTCTCCTATGGTCCCACCAGGTGTCAAGGTAAACCCCACAAGATATTTCTTCATGCCAGGAGAACAGAACTTGCACATGAAGTGTGTGTTTCATCAGATGACAACTGAAGACAAATATGCTCATGGGACAAAATGTGCATGGTCCCAGGAAGCACTGGGCTTCCAAAATGGACTGCTGAGGCTGACCAGGCCCAAATCTTTCCCAGCAGAAAAAAATAAAACATAAATGTATTACAGCTCTATTAAGCCAGGCTGCCAGCTTCTGCAAAGTCTAATACCTTGCTGCCTATCTCCCTTCTAATGCATTGAACAGGCTTATAACTGCACCCCACAACTGCTTGTAGGGGGAGCAAGCAAACTAATTTCACCTGCAGGTATTCCTGCAAAAGGTAACCATGATGTCCAGCCCACAGGTTGGAGCCCCCAAGAAACCAGCAAAGCTGCTCGGTATTTTATCTCTGACTTGGTTGTCTCAAGGCTTTTGCTTGCTTCCTCAGGCATGAACACTATTGCACATAGCTTTTTTATGAGTCAGGAGATGAGGTGCATCTGGCTGCAGTGAAATTGATAGGAGAAATAAAGGACTCTCCTTCAAGCTTAGCTAAATGCCAGCCTGTTTATACAAAAGTGCAACCTGCAATATGCTCACTACACAGCCCTTACAGGCACATGGAAATCGGGCAGCAAAAAGCAATAAAGAAGTTATATAGCTTGCCAGGTAGCATTAAAAAAGAAGCATACAAGAAGCTGGGTTTAGTCATAATTTAGCACTGAAAACAACATAACAACTCTACCTTGCAGAGAAAGTATTATCTTGGGGTCTGGAAGAGGTGGGATCTGGTGCAGGCTCTTTGCAAGCTTTCACAACACAAGTGATTATAATAATATCCACAGAAACAACATTAATACATCCAGATCAGGTGTCCCATCTGTGCTAGATACTCTAACAGGCCCGAGAGCACTGGAAAATATAAGCTCCAAGGTGTCCTTCTCCATTCCTCTTTGACTGTGTGCTGCAGGCTGGTGGCTAGGCTGGGACCTGCTGCAGTCCTTGCTGTGTTGTCACTGGTGGCATCACTAGGTGGCCCTGTTAGATTGTCTAATTCTACCGAGCAAGTTTTTAATCTTCAAAGAAATATTGCATTGTAAGGGATTGGAGGTTTTCTTGTTTGGCTGGTTTTACGTTGTTGTCATTTGTTTGTTTTTAATAAAAAAGTCTTATTTTGAGAGAAATTGTGGTATGAAGAATGGGAGCCTGCTCTCAGGTTTATTCCCCGTATTTAGAAAGAGAATGTGTGAAACCGTAACTCTGGGCTCATAAGGATGAGCTTTCTTTGAGCAGGGGTTTCTTTGTACACTGCTTGAGATGACCTTTGCTCTAAAGCTAGGAAATGCGTATCAATAAAATATGATGGGCTTTGAGCAGCCAGTGCTCCCTCCTGCTTTAGAAGAAAGCCAATCCACAAGTTTGCTATGATTTGGACTGGTGCTGGGAGGAAAAGCAGCAGGGTGTTGGGTTTTTGGTGGTTTTTTTTGTTTTTTTTTTTTTTTTTTTTTTTTGGTTGGTTGGTTGGTTGTATTTTTGTTTTGTTGTTTGTTTTCCAAGACCGGAGCACTTACACGTACCCCCTCTATGTTTACCTGGACATGCGGAAGGACAACACACCAGCTTTGCAAGTCTCCCTCACGGTATCTTTCCTCCTTTCCTCTAAGAGGTTATTTGTGCTTCTGTGGAAGGAATAGTGGATGATGCTGTTGCAACATTCAGCTTTTCATCATAATTCTTTCCAATTAAAAAGAGGCTACAATCTTCATATGCATATAGCAAAGCTTTTAGCCTCTCATGAAAGCAGCTTGAGAGTGTAAGAGTTTGCAACCAGAGAAGCCCACACAATCACACCCCTCCTGCTTGAATATTCATCGCTGTAAATTTGCAGGAGAGCACAGAGCAACAGCACATTGTGCTGAACTGCTTTGGGGTCTGCTGCAAGAAGGCAGACCTAAAAAGTCAGGTGGGGAAAATCAGTAATGCCTGGGGGAAGTAATAGGACAGGAGGAGCTGCTGAGCAGAAGGTGATGTGAGAATTCAAAAGGTCCTGATGAGTTACCTCCTGCAAGTGGCCACCTTTGCTGCCAAAAAATGGTGGGTGCTGCATTAATTAAGGAAATCCCAAAGACCACTTGGGTTTTATAGCAGTGAAGTAACCTTCTCACAATCATCTAAAGACTTTATAATTGTTGTAGTCAGAGACTGTGCGTGCTCCAGAAGGCCAGATACCCCATCACAAGACGAGAAGATGAAAACAAACAAACAAATGAGCAAGTTTACCTGTGGCCAGGTAAATTAGTTGACTAACCCAGCCTGCAATGCTCACTGTTTCTGGAAGGAGACAGAAGTCTGATGTGGCATCAGTTCTTCCACATGGGACGACCAAGTGAGGGGTGGGTTTCCTGCGTATGCCTCCAAGCCAGCAAACCCACAAATGACATCTGCTAACTCTGAAGGTGAGGAATGCATCCTGGGGACTGCAGAAACACTGATGTTTGCTCTTTGGGTGGCATAACAGCATCAGTCCTAGTAACAGAAAAACACCCAGCTTCTCAAAGCAGAACATTTCAGTATCTTGACTAACAAAAATATCAAGTAGTTTCTTGAGACCCACGGCAAAAAACTCCACTTTTTCCAAGCCATTTGATTTCCACAGTGCTTGGATTTCCCTGGGCCCTTGCTGAGCAGCTGCTCTGTAGGCTCAGGCAGGATGGTGCTTTCAAGCTGACAGGTAAAAGAGATTCTTGGGTGCAGTTGCCAGACCCACCAACAAGCCAGAGCTACAAGCAAGCATGTGAGAAGCTATTTTAGGTCAGGAAGCCTCTAGGATCTCTTCCTTCCCTGGAGAATTAGCTACCACCCAAGGAAGAACCTGGAGGTGACCCCATGACCACCCTTCTGCTTACAGCTGGCCACCAGCAAGGGCTTTACAGGGTCTCTTTCTTGTTGGAGCCTTGAGCCAGCACATTTCCACTGGAAGGAATTAACCCATCGCACTAAGTGACAGCTGTAAACCTGCTGTCGAGAAACTCCTTTGCTTACAAATTGCTTTGAGGAAGGTCCTGCAATTGCAAGCAACAAGGGAATTTGGTGCAACAGGAGGGATTTACCATTTAGCAGCTCTCGTGATTGCAGGGGACTGAGCAGTGAGTCCAACTCCTATCCTGGTGACAGGGGTCCCTCCCAGCATCACAGGAGCACCAGCAGTCACTAAGGCCAGCAGGTAGGGCTGGCTGTAAGTCAAGCTGCAGGGAGATGTGTCACATTCCAGTCAATCTTTAAAGGCTGAGCTTATGTCCTCTGTTAAGTACTAAAGTGATACAGCCAGCAGAAACAGAGATTAAAAGAGGCTTAATGCAAGAAAACCTCCCAGAGAGGATGCTTTCTGTGTCTGCATCCCCCTCTCCAGCAGTGGCACCTCTCACCCCAGAAATAAATTACCCACATACCTCTAAGCACAAGGCAAGCACAAGAGCTCTTACAGCCGTCCTGTCTCTGCCTTGTTGGCTCAGCAGCTGTTTCCAGCTGCAGCCAGCTTCCTCCAGCCCTGCTCACCCCCACTGCTCTCAGGAGCTGGCTTGTACCATCACCTGAGCTGTTCCCTGGGTTGTGCAGGATGAAAGGGGAAGGACAAAAATCATGGTAAGTTGGTAAGTGAACAGCAGGGACCCACCTTATGTGAAATATCCAGATCTGATAGTGAGTAATACACAGGAAGGTGAAACCTTTACCTGGCTACACCCGTGCCCGGTGCTCCAGAGCAGAGAACTGTGCCAGGAGGAGAAAGATTGTGCATCGCTGCTGTTATTAAGTGAGCTCCCTCTCACCCATCTGACAGCAGGGACACATGATGTGCAAAGGAATAAAAGTAATCTTCTCACTTGTGCTCCACCAGCACAGGCGCTGTGCTTGGCCTGCTGCAAAATGTCAGGATAACATCTTCAGGGCAGCCTCAGCTGGCTGCCAGGCCTCTCTCTGCTGTCTATCAGCAGGAAACTACTCCTGAAACCATGAGCAGAGGTTCACCTTGCTGTTGCACACATCTCTCCCTCGCTGCATCCCAGCCCAGCCTGCTGGTGCCCACATCACCACCCTGGCACTGCCTGAAGTGCCTGCTCTTCCTTCCTCTCCAGCAGAAGCGTTGCAGCAGGCTTGGCCTCCAGTGCACTTACTAATGTTCAGAAAATACATAAACACTGCCTCCAAGGCATCTAGGAGCATATATCCAGCTTAAAGGAAAGATTCTGTGTAGTTTTTGTGTAGCTTTCAAATCTAATTCAGTTATGCGAGGAGATAAAAATATTACTTCTTGCGTGCCAGCGTATTTCCAGGCAAATTTAATCATCATTAGCCTTTCTGATTACTAAGCTAGCAACTTGCTTAAGCATTGATCATAAATGTGCGGTATCGTTTGGATTTATTTTAGCTGTGCACATTAATATCAGCTGCTGTGAGATGCAAATACAACTGAGTCTCTTTGCCATTGCTTGTCAGAACATTGTGCGTGTACCACTTCAGCAGCCCGGGCTTTGATATTGCTGTTCTCCCCTGGGGTCTAGCAAGGAAGAATTTCAAGAGGGCAGAAAATGAATTTCTACCCCAGGAGAAAACATTTGATGAAAAAAGCCACATTGTTAATATTTTTTTATGGAAAATGAGATGGGAGTGGGGAAGAAGAAGAGAAAAAAATACGCTGAAGTGGTTTTTAGCTCTAAGAGACACTGAGGGCCTGATAAGAGCTGTGATTTGTTGCTTCTGAGCCCATGCTTGCCCGCACATGGGGAGTGCTAGCCAGGCTCGTGCAAGGCCTGCAGGACTGGTGCAGGACTGGAGGAGCACTGCTGCTCTCCATGGGCCACGGCAGGAGAGGGAGGCTGTCTGGTGAAGCCTTAAAGGTATGCTCCTCCAGATGGAGGAGCAAGTCTCTAAATGTCTCTTCCTGGATCACAGGGGGGATTCTTCACCTGAATCACAGGGGATGTCCAGGTCCCTGTAAGTACCTTGTAAAGTAAAGAGTTAAGTACCCTGAGGATAACTGATCGGACTATTAAATACAGATGTAAAGGCAGCATTGACAACCTCAGCATTAACCTTACCGTCAGTGACCACACTTCCTGCTGCATCAGGTAAAGGACAGAAATTTTCCTTGGTTCTTCTCTTGCTGTTAACATGAGTATCAGGAAAAAAGTTTATAACAGTATAGAAAAAGTTAACAAGGAAAAAGGAATTATTTTGTTTGATGTATCAGTGAATTATTTTATTTTTATGTTCTACATTTATTTTTTTTTCTGATGGGACACAGGGATAAACTTATTTTAAGTCTCCACTTAGTAATGAAAATAAGCAAAGAAGTATGGGACACACTCAAGTTCTGCTGCAGGTTATCTAACAATAAACATTAGACAGTTTCAATTGCTTTTTTTGCCTTTTTTTTTTTTTTTTTTCTCCCCATTTATTTCTTCCCTAAGTTATTAGGTGCAGACTTTGGTTGCCTTTGGTTTTTCTTTCCCAAGAGAAAGCTCTTAAACAAGCAAAAGACTCAAGATCTTCTTGGAATGCTCTTGGACATTCAATGATTTTTATCGGTCAGGGACAGCAATGGTTTTCTGGAAAAAGATGAGGGAGCCTAGGAGGCTCTGTAGCTCCCTACAGGAACACTGTTAACAGCACACACACGTGCTGTGCCAGTGCGGAGGAAGCATAACTTGACTCTGTCAGAAGCTCTGCAACAGCCTGAACCTTAAGAAGAATATAAAAATTATGAAATGCGTTAAGTTATTCAAGATAAACATGACAGAAGCGCATGAATTCATAAGGGTAAAATCAAAGGCCAGGACTCAAACCAGACCCAGAGAAGAGTAATCTTAACAGGAAAGTATGTAAATCAATATATTAGCAAGACAATGATCACTCCTCAGAGCAATTAATGTCTCTTTGCTTTAGTCTTCAGTGAAAGGGATCCAGCTAGAGCATGGATGGGTAGGAGAATAATGCCCAGGGATGGGGTGTAAGTGCCAAGATGATTCCAGAAGAGGAGCAAGCCAAAGAGTATTCTGGTAAGGCAGAACAGAGATAGATACATCCAGGCTGCTTGTCAGAACCACTAAGAAGTTTTTGCTGAGCACTTGGAGAAAGCGTGGGATAATGGGAAAGAGACAAGCAAGATGTACACCCTTAAAAAAGAGAAAGAAATTGAAATGTCCGAGGATAATATAGCAAGTGGTTTCGATTTCAATTCCTAGAAAAGAACTGGAACAAATTATCTAATTATATGTGAACATGCAGCAAGCAACCGAGACACAAGCAACCACCAACAACTCATGAAAAATCAGATCAAATCAATCTAGCTTTCAAACCATTGCCATAATGGGATGTAAAAATCTAAGAAAGTGACTTTTTTTTTTCTTCTTAATTTTATGCAAGTGTCACAAGAATTTATTCACTGTTGTTTCCAATGCATAAGTCAGGCCAGCCATTTCTCCGGATGCAGAATCATAACCAAGTCCTCCTGCCTCCCTGCTGTTGTGACACCCTGCCTAGCCCTGGAAGCAAAGCAAGGCAAAGCTCACGTGAAGGGCTCTGCTTCTGATTTTTCAAATCCTTTTCCATTCCACCACTGCCCTCTACTCATTTAGAAGAAGGTTTTAGCCTTTCCCAAGTTCAGCTGGGTTTGGATAGGAAAAATTATAGGTCAATGTAGGAAACAGACCAACCTCAAGGGTCTTCTGGACTACAAGAGTTTAATAGCATGCCATGAAATGAGATCTCTTTGATGCTTATCTTCATTTGTTTCACAATCACTGTTTTATTCCTCTGGTTATCCGGACTGTGCAAACTGGCTCCCCACTGTGGCACTGGCCCCACAAAATATTTATTTAAACTGCACCGTAAGGGCAAGATTTATACAGAGCCCTGGGGTTCACAAATGCCAGATGAATGTAAATACACATTTCTGTGTGCACATGAAAGCGTACTGCAGTGGTATCCAGAGTTGTCTTAAAAATAATTATCTGCATTAGTCATGGGGTTGAGGAAGGAACATTTTCATAAAGGCAGAGTTGTCAGCCTCAATCCACATGCAGCCGAGCGTGGGGAGATGCAGGCAGAGATCTGATCTATTAAACCAGTTGATAAATACCTTACATCACTCAGCATGAAACATTAAGCTGTGAAGTATACAACATATGTGAATTATCTTCTAATTTTATTAGGCAGGAGCTCACAGTACAATGTTACTGGGAAATCAGCTAAGGTTGTGTTACAGCTCCCAGCAAAGAGCTGAAGTCAGACCCTTTGCTGCATGATTAAACAAGGGAATTCAGCGCCTACTTTCAATGCTACAGGTCTTCAAGGATATTCTGCAATTTTTGTACTAAAAAAAATATGTTCATGGGCTGTTGGACATGAATACTCTACCTCCTCCTCCAAGTTTTGTCAGTTTTTCCCTCATGTAGATTTGAGTCTCTTCAGCTAAAGAAACTCTAGCTGCCACAAATGAATTATTGCAACAAAAAGCACATTTATCAAGATATTTATCATCATTACAGAAAAACCTTCATGAAAACCTACTCCCAACCAGTCAACCTTTGATGCCTTTCTCAAAGAACAGCGATTAGCACAGATGCATTGACATGCATGGCGTACATCCCCAACGCCCCACAAACCAACACAGGACCTCAAACCCAGGGGGCAGGAGCAGACCGTTACGGACCACCAATGTGCCTGATTATTCACCAGCTATCACCCTCGATGGCTCTTTTACACCTTTTTCAAACCCCCCATGGAGAGGGACCCTGCAAGGAGGGTGTGCAGCACACCAGGCCCTGGGGCAGAGGCCAGGCGGTCACTGTGCCCGCATGGTGTCACTTGAGGGGCAGCAAGGCAGGAGAGGAGCCACCCTGCACCAGGTGCATGGAGGACATCCCCGCCTGCTTGCCAAAGGCCTCTGAGTGGGACAAGGAACCTGTCAGGGCCACAGGCTGTTTGCTGGGAGGGCAAGGGGCAGCGTGCAGGCTGTGGTACCAGGCAGGTGGAACAAGGGGCAGGTGGCCCGAGTGCAGGCCTCATCTACAATAGGTGATGGGGACATAGCAGAGGAAGATGGGAACATGTGGAAATGGTGGGCTGTGGTCCAGTAATCCATCTCCTTGCAAATTATCAACAGGCAGAAAGCCATTGGTTAGATTCCCCTTAACTATTGCCATCACGTTACCTTGGCCCAGTGCACCAAGCTCCTTTCTGAATAAACCAAGCCTCAACGCTGACAACCATCAGCCCCTAAAGCAAGCAAACTGACCCCAGCTTCCTAATTGTCTCCCCTCCCCCCCCCCCCCCCAATAAATAAGAGAAAGCCAACAAACCTTTTCAACAAAAGCTCTGAATTATTCCCTTTTCCTTTAGCAACCACCTACAGCACACGCAGAAGGCTGGTGGCTGCATTGCAGACACCATCTGTTCCAGCACAACAGCAACTCACCCACCTCTACCCACTCGCCAGAGCCAGAATTTAACACTGCACGCTGCGCACACAGGGGAGGCACATGTGTTGCGAGCAATGGAGAACAAACTAGGTTAAGGAAGGGATGGCCACTGCTAGCAGAGGGGATGCTGAGTGGGCTACACTTAAATTCATCCCGGGAGAAGCGAATATTTCACTTGCTTGTAAGCTGTTTTGTCCCAAAGCGGCGCCCCCAAAGCTGTTGCTTCCTTACTACCAACTATAGCCAGTAATACAACCATTTTTAATATGAGCCTTCTCCAGAGCAGAACCCCACCTGACATTTTTCTACAAACAGGACAACCCACAGAACAAGTAAAGCAGTCTGGGAGCTGGTATCATCCCTGGCATTGCCCCCAGCACGTGCAGAGGACCAGAATTTAGCCTGCAAGTTCAGATCCCTGATCTGATAGCTTTGCTGTGAGCAACTGTCCCTGTACCTAGCCTTACCCCTTTGGAGAATGGATATAAATAACTACATCTCACACTATGGCAAATCAAACTTTGCTTGGCAACAAGATATTCACAGTACTTTATTCATTGGGGGTTATGAGAAATGTGTTTTCCTTTGCAAAATTTCAGCTATTACTACTATTTTTTTTTCTCTCTCATTTTTGCATAAACAAGCAATACAAAAAAAAAAAAAAAAAAAAAAAGCTAGCAAGATCCTTGTACTAGAAAATAAACCTCTAATTTTTCTGTACAAACTTTTAAAGAATCAGCACAGTTTCACCAAGGTCCTGTTTCCATTAAACAATAGGATCACAGCAGGAGCAAATTTTTGTGCAGGGTTTCAAGTCTCTTTCCAGAAAGTGCTCTGCACTATGTGGGCTTCCTCTCAAGGCATTGGCACAATGCCTTACTTCAGTTTCTATGACTTTCTTATTTCTTTCTGTGCTTGGATAACCCAGGCTCCAAACAATACCATTCCCTGTTTGCACTTGGATGCTTCAGAAACCCTCTCAGTTCACATGGCTCAGCTTCTTCTCTTAATATGTCTGCTGAAATGATTTGGGGGATTGTTTCTATTACTGAGCCATGATGGAGGAAGTGTACATTTACTTGCTTTCTTATTTAGCCTAGGAGAAGGATATTGTATTCCTGCTTCATTACATCCCATTGTCTGGTTGATTGTGCACATATACACCGTTTTGTCTCTGCTCTGAGCCAATCTGAAAGCCCTTTGGAACTGGGACTGCACTTGATAGTTATTTGCACAGCATCAAGCACCCTAATTGTATCAGATAAACTCAAATAATAGCTGGTTTGATTAACAACACAAGACATGGTATGTAAGTCAGTTTAAGTATAGGCTGAATGCAATTATGGCTACGTAGAGTATTTTATTTTCCCTACTCTTTGCCATCTAAACTCCCTCAAATTCCAGGAAATTCACTTAAATAAGTGAAGCCTTAGAAAAGTCCTCAATCTAAATAACCTTGTTGCAATGATATTGACAACAACAAACCTTATCACAGATGGCAAAAAAAAAAAAAACCACAAGTAATATTCAGTGTTAATTGGACAAGTAAATTTCTACATGCATTACAGGAATCTGCAAAAGCAAACACTATGCATATAAATAATAAAAACAGGTGATATACAGATTTTTTTTTCAGTATATCAGATCAAGTTTTTACTTTACTACAAAGATTACAGTGGCATGGAAGCCAGCACTCATCATTAATACATGAACTTATATTACCTGCACTGCCACCTTGGTTATAGACTCCTCCCTTTTGGATTCTTGTGTTTGAAAATTTGAAGGGAATGTTTGCCTGCTCTGCCCTATTTGGAGTTACCTTCATTATTCATTTATATACTCTTTTACACATATATACACACATGCATATATGTATATACACGTGTTTATACACCCCCCCCACTACATACTTGATAGAGAACGAGAGAGCATTTGAAAGTAATGCAATTTCAGTGAGTCTTTAAGGCTCCTCTTGCAATAGAAGTTGCTAAGATGGGTTTCTTGGTTACATGGCTCACACAGCTCAGGAGCTCTGTTTTCTTGTTGGTTTGACCAGGCTGGTTTTAAGTACTTAGTGCTACTTCTGTCAGGTCAAGTAACAGGATAGTAACATGACATGCATCGGGCTGTGACAGAACAGGTGGCTTTACAGGAGAGAGGAAACCTTTCCACTCCAAAGGGGACTCAGACCAGCTCTAGCACTTCTACCACAGGAAATTTAGCTAATTGCCTGCCTTCCTTCAAGTAAAAATCTAAAGAGAACAGGAAGAAGAGGAAGAAGCTCCTTGTAAATTGTCAGCCACTTGCTGCTTCCAATCAAACTCTGGTCCTGTAGCATGTAGCATCCTTCTGTGGTCCTTGTGTGTAGCATCTGGGCTCTGTTCAGTCCTAACTTGCCTTGAGCTGGCGGTTCTGTTTCTCCCTCAGTTCCTGCTTCAATCTTCAAAATTAGCCCCACAACTTCCTGGTACAAGGAAGAGCTCTTGGAGAAGCTGCATGCCCAAGACAGCCAGAGACTCCTGCCTATCCTCTGGTATCTCATGAAATGCAGGCAGTGCTACAGATGTAGCAGAGATACAATACTAGAGGAAATTCAGTGAGGACAAAAATGACACTTTATTCAAAATGCAAATGCCCTCAGCAATGAGATTTCTGAGGAACACTTAAGCAAATAGAGTGGATTCTCTTGTAATAGCAATACTTAAACTAATAAATATTGCAGCAGCACAGGTGAAAATAATACAGATATGACTTCCTGAACAGAAAATAACATTGCGTCTGGTCAGGATATGAGTAGCTTCAAAAACAAAATACACTTTAATTTTTGGCATGTAACCAGAAGGCTGGAGTCACTACATCCTCTTGGGCTAATTACTATACTTAAGTCATCCCGCTTTGAAACTGACAGTGTATGGCAACTTGAAATCTGTATAAATGAACGTAAATCCAAAGAGCTACACTACGTTTATGTTAATGCTTCTGAACATGCATGATCCGAGCTACCCAGGTTAGAGCTGAGGATCCACATACTCAGACAAGATATTGCTTTGTAGTTTGCAAGGAGCAACAGTTCAATAGTTAGTTTTAAATGAGAACAATCTAAAAGCTCAGGGCAAGCCTTGACAATACAACCCTGGGTTTGGAGTCAAGTATACAAGCAAGTGAAGCATGCATACACCTACTTCTGCCTTAAATATCCTCCAAATGGCTCTTCCATGTTCTATCCTGCTAACATGTTGTGAAGACACTGCTACTTCTTTCTGTAAGCTGTTTCATGGGGATTTTCAGCAAAACCTCCAACTTGGTACAGTTTGCCATGCACCTGTAAGAAATTCCAACCTTATGGCCCAGCCGCCCACATGGCTTGTTTTGGCCTTCTGCTTTCTCTCACAAAGATTTCATTGAATTTGTAGCTTCATCAGGATGCACAGCAATCATTCTGAAGGATTATTGGTCCAAAGCTTAAAAAGACTAATTAGTAGGCAGAGCCATCTCTTCTCAATAGCAAAAAAGTGCTTACTAACAGCTACTCCAGTTCTTAACCAAACCCCAAACATTTAAAGGTCAATGCTCTACCCATCTAGTAGCGTTGGGTTCATTCTTCAGTGTATTTTCTGGTTTGAAACCTATAAATTATATTTCACATACACACGCAAAGGAAAATAATTCAAGGACGGCTTCACTAGTCTCTGCTTCACTGTGAAAACATGACAAGAAGCCCAGAGTAACAGCGGGTATAGGACATACGGCTACTCAGATGACTCTGGGAGTACTGTGATGGATGGGAAATCCCATCTGCACATTTTATAGGCAGCAGCAAACAAAAAGTGAAATAAAATCTACTTTCAAACAATTGTGTATGTGGCCATATATGTCATGAGTACAAAGGCTTATTGGTTTAATTAATCAAGATAATTCTCTTTAAAAAAAAAATGTTGAAAGGGGAATAGCCCTACAAATTTTAGGCTTTCTGGTTGCTTTACTTCTCCAGCAAGCTCTTTATAAAAAAAAAAATCACACTCTTTATTGAGCAGACACTTCCCATACCAGCTTGCTTGCTTTGATAAAATTCAAGATACAGCCATGTGTTGTTTTTAAAAGGCATTTAAAAAGTAACTTTTTCATACAACTCAATGATTTCATCAATAAAGCCACAGTAAAGCCATATAGACAAAAATGCTTTATTTCACCATTAGCCTTTAACCAATAAGCATAAAATGGTGGCTGTAATAGTTTTGTTCATAAGAGATCCAAACCCCAAGAAAACTATACTGGAAACATTAACCAATACTTTATTCCTATAAAAATAATAATAAAAAAGATACATTCATTTCAGGAGGTGTCTACATCTTTACCAATAAATTAGGCTTTGCGATATCAACATTAATTTACATTTTAAATGATTTTAAAGAAAAGCACAGCTTGGGATACAAAATAAACTCTTTCCTTACCTTCCAAATACATCAGATACATTATTTTATTCCTTTAATGCACTGGCACCTAAGATCTCAGAAGAAGAAAGTAAAGAGTGGTACAGAAACATCCACTGACCAAAACAAAACAAAACAAAAAAAAACTAACATCTGTATCACTGAATGACTATTACCTTTCAAGGCTTTTCTACATCTCTGATGAAAAACATTAACTGAGCACATGAAAATATGAACTTATTGACTAGAATAGCGGGATCTTGTACAAAGCTTGCCAAGAATACTTCAGCTTTCCCAAATTTTATGTAATTTCATAAAGTACTATTAAGCGCATTTCCCTCTCCATTGCAACAAAGGTCAGTTTTAAACAATACATCATTTGTTGTTATGAATGCCCAACAACTTCAGGCCTTGATAGGACTGTCCCTTTTATTTATCGTACATCTCTCTGTTAAGGTTATACAATGAAGTGTGAAAACCTAAATAAATTATGTTTAGTACTCGCCGCGCAGCTCTCTGGAATATAAGCATCGGTACTTGACATTTATTTTGCAAGATCTGGATTTGAAATATATTTACATTTGAGCACATATACCAATTCCCCACCCAATTTCTACATACACTCACTTAATTTCTATTAAAAAAATTAAGAAAAAAACAGTTATACCAGGTTTTTATTCATATATCCTAAGCTCTGAATTAGACAGGCACTGATGAAGAATAACTCAACAGCTACCATCAATCAGCTTGCCTTTTTTGTTTTTGTGTGTTTTGTACAGAATTGAATAAATAGCCCTACTTCACTTTTTTACTGATTTTTTTTTTTTTTTTGAAAAAAAACACACAAAAACAAACAAACAAAAACACACATCTACTTTAGTTTAACACAAGATGACCTCCTGATGTCTGGAGAGCAAGCTCCAAAGACTTCCTATCAAGAAACAGTCATTCTACAGAAGGCTGATAGAAATATGATGACAGACTGGCTTCAGTTGGTAATTGATGTTGGTAATGGCTTTAATTGATCTAGCACAACATGTTTGCTCTTTGCAACCTCACTAGTTACCCAGCCTCATTTAAGTTCCATATGCGATCACAGAAAAAGACACTAAATGAAAGCAGTCAAGATCATTTTTAGAAGGGAAAGATTTCAATTTTGCTTAATATTATTTAAAAACAGCAGTACGTGAGGAAAATATTCACCTTATAATTCCTTTTTGGGTCAGTTTGACAAAAATGAAATCCCAACAGTAGGGCTTTTTGCTAAACAAATTGTTCCAAGAGAAACGATGCAATTAGTCCAGAGAAAAGGATTCCACAAAGGGGACAAAATTGCATTTCCCATCCTTACTGTAGCTGTTTAAAACGTTTTCTTCCATTAAAAAAAAAAAAAAAAAAAAAAAAAAAAAAGATCTTATCTTCCCTGAACAAGATGTTCCCTACAGTTTTACAGTTGTGAGAAACTTGAAAGTGTCTGAAAAGGTAAAACAATGACAACTCAAGACATTCAAGACATTACATCATGAAAGCCAAGAAAGTAACTGAGAAACTAACTGTAAACTGAAGTGTTTCAATAAAGGCAATGCTTTAATATTTTAAATACAAATTTCACCGAAGACTCAAAAACTGCAGCTAAGCTCAGAAGAGCATGCCACCTAAGACTCTTACCCAAGTAGCCTACAACAAAATCAGAGAGGTCTAAAGAGGTACATCCTGCTTCTCCTTCCTGAAGTTGCCTCTCAGAGTGAACTTGAAATTATTTAAAAGACAATAGCTACCAGTGTCTTAACTATATCCCAAACTAGACAGTGTCAGCAGTCTACAGAATTTGTTTTTTTCCATTACATTCATGGTCCTCAACCATTGCTCATTACCAATATTCAAACCAGAGCACTATTGTGACAGGGTTAGTCTGAGATGAAAAATGGTGAAGTCCATGGAAAATCACATGCTAGTCATTCTCTTGCATTACAAGATTTTTTTCCTCCCTCTTAAGGCAAGTTATAGTGATTGAGGATACTGTTGTTTGAAGATTGTACAGCTACTGAAAAACTGAAACATTAAATATTTTAAAGTACACTAAAACTAACCCATATTTCATTAAATTGCTATATTTAAACTGTTAATATAATGCTATTGTTAAAATAGACAGTAATCTGAGATGGCTTAACACTATCAGTGTCAGAACTTAAATGCATGAGAATCCATTTAATCAAAACATTATGCTTTATATAATGAATTAATCATTCACTTGGCTTTCAACTGCCTTTGAACAATGTGCTTCATGACACAACTTTACCTTCTGTATAGTTTCAATTCATAAATGCTTTTAACCAAGTAGACTAATTGCAGGTTACCAGCTGAAGCACAAACACTTCCCAGCGTGTACTCTGGAAAAGCTTTATATGAATGAATAAAATAAATTTGCACCTAAATGTTACATTTAAGGATACGACAATAAAACTGTTTTCAGTGAAGTAACAATGCTTAAATTTTAATTGATCAGAAATGAACCACGCCATGTCTATTTTCAACCAGTGGACCATTTATGCATTCAGTCTGACACCTAAGAACATTATCTACAAGGAGAATCTTGTCTTGTAAAACGGTATTATGCTTGTAATAAAGCAAATGCACAATTCATTACATGTTTCAGAGCTACAGTTCTTTAGATAGATTTATTTATTTTAAACCAAGTATTGCATAGTAGAAAAGAAGGGAAGAAAATAAAACCATCTGTTAAAGAAAGAAAAAGTGTGTGCATTAAAAGGTATTGCTGGACTCCTAGGTATATTTTGACTGCATATAACTTAGTACCAACATCTAAAGAGAAGATTATAGTGAGCAAACCCCTGGATTAAAAAGCTTTTTTTTATTTTTTATTTTTTATTTTTATTTTTTGGTGCAAAATACCACTATTCAAGGTTTGGTTGTATTTTAATGATTTGTATTTTACACATCCTGTTACACAAAGGGCGTTCATGGTTTATGGCTCTATTTTTTCTCCTTTTCAATAAAGATCTCTCCCTTCCACCTCTATCTCAGAAGTGCTCCCTTTTAATATTTTTGAAGACACAGTGAATAAGCATCTTAGTTATTTCTGTATCAAATATAAAGCCACCTAATCAAAAATTGTTTAATTCAGAGGGATTCTTGTTAGTGTATTTCACAGTGGTGAAAATCTCAAAGGTTCTCCCTCCTCATCCTCCACCATGGTAGAAATTTTATATGCTGATCATCATGCTCACACAAGCACAGGCAAAAAAAAAAAAAGGGGGGAGGGGTTAAAAAGTTTAGGAAGATTATATAGAATCTTGACTTCACAGCATTTTCTGCTATTTGTCGATTGCCTGGCACAGTTAAATGTTTTGTGTGTTAGCAGTTAAAACTCTTACAAGAAAAATCAAGGAACTCTTTGAGTTTTTAATTTTCTAATTATTTCAGAAACAAAAGCCAGCAGTTAAGATGATGTTTTCATAATTATCCTTAGGTTGCAAGATCAAATCTAAGGCATACATCGTTCAGTGCAAAGTCATCACACAGTACAGAGAGAACATAAAAACCCCTTCATTCTCCCATAAGGACCCTACAGGTACATGTGCAAAATCCAGCAAGACTGAAATAAAGATGGACACAATGCACAAGATAATTGTGTAGTTAATATTTGCTCTGTGGTTTTACAAAAAAAATAATAATCAAATAATATAGAGATTACCATTTTTATAGCTTTAAGCGGAGTATCAGTGGCCAGAAATTTCAAGTTATTAAAATCCAAGTAAGAGTTCAAGAATGCTATTACTGAAACCATCTAACTTTACCAGAACAAGAGCAGCAGTTGTCATAATATGACCATTATCAAATAAAAACACACACGCTAATGCAAGTCAAAACTATACCATGTATCTTGAGGCTGGAGTTACATACTGAAGAAATTTACCAAGTTTTGGTAAAATACATATTCAACATGAAGAAACATAAATAGTGATAGGAATATGTCATTAACCCTGAACACAAGCGGTAAGTAATTAATTACTTCTATGAAAGAAACAAATGTCACAGAGATGCTCTAAATATTTTCTTACTATTTATTCTCTTGCCTTTTTTTCCTGTGCCTTTTTTAACTTCTTGACAAACTATTAATTACAAGTCACGCCACCTGCAAGCAACAACTCTGAGATCTGGTCACAACACAACTTCAGAAGATGTTTTAACAGAAAGGCACATACGTTACAACAAAAGAGAGCTTTTTTTTAAACAAACAAACAAACAAACAAACAAAAAAAACTAGCCAGCAAGCACAGGTTCTTCAGTGGCCACTACTCACGTTGTCTCACTCCTCAGTGTTCTCCCAAACAATTGCAGACAGCTTGTACTTGTACAACAAATTTTCAGAGGCATTTTTCAAAAAAAGCTTCCCAAGAAAAATGTGCATATCCAGAAGTATTCCACGTTTGATGCCACAGATGCATTGAGTGACCTGATGCAGTTTAGCAAGTGAAGAGTGAACCAGAGTTAGTCTCTTGCCTTCTAATCTGTGCCCAATCAAGTAGCAATTTAAAAACCCAGTGCACTATAAAAACTTTAGCAAAGGTAAAATCTGGAATGCAATATGTAAGAACGAACACAAATTTATTGACACTTTAACCTACAAAGCCAAGACGATTTCTGTGTTTCCAATGACCCTGTGAGTACCAACTAAAAAACTCTCTTTTGATCAATAAATAGTAGCCAGGTATCTTCTTTTCTCAACTTATAACTAAAGTAACCTGGAAGAAAAGACTAGGCCAACAGAAGACCAGGGTTAGCAATTTAGCACATACTACATTCACTTTTCAGTCATCCTGGGGGGGGGGAAAGAAAAAAAACAAAAAAACAACAAACACAACCTTCTGGTAACATGGAAGATGCATATTGTACAGCTGTGGCAGTTTCTAGAATGAAACTCCAGATATATGACAATATCCATAATACAAACCATAGTTTTAAAATATATCTGAAAGTTTGTGTATGTGTAATATATATACCTCTAAAAAGAAAATTGTCTAATTTTCCCTTCTATATACATATAAACATCTGGCTAATATGCCTCAAATGTTTCCTTATTTAGGACTAATCTTTTAAATAATATAGTTTTAAACAGTCCCTTAGAATTTACTTTTTTAACACCATTCAGAAATGAAGAACTACCTCAGGGTAATCAAAAAGCACACACAAAATAAATTAACATCATACAAATGTGGTTATATTGTTCAGAAAGTCCAATTTTCCCATTTGAAATGAAATGGAGACCAGTGTACCTTAGGGTGAATTATTTAGCAATGTACAAACTCGTTCTCTCTATGTCAATCTTTGTGTGAATTTAGCTGCATTTCCATAAAGCAAGAAACACAGTAAATCCACAGAACTCTTGCAACAGAGAATTGTGTTTCACTGGATAGGAGTACAGTTTTTGCTGAAGGGCAGCAAGTCAATGTTTTATCACCACCTGAACACTAGCAACACCCGTGCCCTTGTAAGCTTCACACCTTGAATTAGCAGCAACATATTTGATGGGTTCAGTAGTAATTTTTCTTCCAGTATTGGATTAGACTACTTTGCATATACAGCAAGTCAAAAGTCTAGTACTTGTGTGCAACATTAATCCACATTTACATCTGAGAACTCATAATACACATGGAAACAAAGGTGAAATAAAACCTCATTTTAGGTTAAAATGTTTTCAGTCCACATACGGAAACAGCAATGAAAAACAAGTGTCAAGGAGGACAGCAGAAACAGAAAGAAAAGAAATACAATAGCTAACACTAAGAAGTAGGTCACTGTTGAAAGGATAAACTGCAAGTTAAAAATGATCAAGAAAAGATGCAGACTGTACCACCTGTATAAACGCAGCATCATTTTGCACGTTACAAACAGTGATACAACATATTATAACAGCTGGCATACTAGTAGATTTATGGAAACTGAATACCTAATTTATCCAGCTCTTAACGGACAGTAGTTATGCATTAGCCTTTGAAGATTTTCAGCCTTTTGAAGTTAAGGTTACATTCTCATAAATATTTAGTGTCCCAATAAGAACACTACAAATTCACCTTCAATGAACTTCCATACAATACAAAGATACTAAATACCTTCTTAAACTGAATAATTTCAATACTAGTAGTTTTCCTTTTGTATTTTCAAAAGAAACCCAAGGACCTTTGTAACTTCCAAAGAAAGGGGTGTTTTAAGGCAGTGAAAGATAAGATATGTATTAAGGTTTCCATGATTGTTTATGGTGCCTATGTAAATAAAGCATATTACACACAATTGCTCTCATTTATCTACACGATTTCTTTATACTGTACACGATATAGCAATTTTCTTGAGAAATTTAAAGTGCCACTGTTCAAATGTGCTCATCTGTCTTCCCATGGGCTTCTAGTCCATTCTAGTTGCTTTGAGAAACAAGCCTCTGCTTTACTTAAAAAGCAGTCTTTTTTAGGGGAAAATAGTTTCATCCTTCACTGCTGTGCTAACTGGAATCCAGTGGTCGAATCAAACCTTCTTTGTAAACACGAAGAATAGCTTCACAAACAAATTTGTACTGACTCTGTAAAAGAAAAAAACATTTTTGGTGGATTAGTTAGAACTCCTGATTATACAGTTATTATTTAATACTGCTAACAGTCTCATTGCTTCATTTTCTCCTGGACAATGTCAGGAGAGGAGGTACAAAGACAGAAGGAGAAAATCCAGCTCCCCTGGTTGCATTCACAGGACACAAAGGGAACGTTTACTTATTTCAATGAGAAGCATTACAAGTCTCACACTAAGGAAAACCCAACATCCAAATTTAAAAGAACATCCTTAAATCCCAGAGAATACAATTTATTTGTAAAAGCTATGTAAATCTGTAAATTTTCATGTTTGTTTTGAATTTAGTCCAACTAGATACTTAGGCCTTTTATAAATCTCACCTAAATATTTTTGTATTGTTACCTGGTAATTACTCTAATCTTGCCAATCTTGCTGTTAGGTATTACTGGACACATTTCAGTTACATAACCAAAAATGCATTTAGAGTTATCACATAGGATATATTGATAGAGTCCATAATACCTTACTAAATTAAAAAATTTTTTTTTTTGACTACACAATTGCAGAAGGTAGAGTTGCTCAATTTAAATTTTTTAAGCAGGCCACACATCATCTTCTGCCATAGCAGAAAGTGATCAAAACCTTTGGAATGAGTATTTTCTGAAGAGCAGCAGCCACATTAATTTTTTTGTCCCTCAACATGTTGAGCTCATTTAGTTTTTATAAGGTATTCACAGATTAGATGTTTGCTTTCTGAATTTATTATATATATAATATTAATATTATATATATATAATATATGTAATATATATATATATTACATATATTATATATGTAATATATAATATTACAATGCCTCCCAGCTGCCTTTTTACATCAGTTCTCATCAACTCTCCAGAAGGATCTGGAAACATTCCCCCAGTATCTCCCACAGGACAGGACTAAAGCACTATGCTCACACTGTGAAGGACCTCACGTTGCATTTCAATACCAGTAGTTATGAACTTTATTCTTGTCCATACATGTCCAATACATTTTCTCTTAAGCACAGAAAAGCTTAAGGAAAAGTTGGGGATAGAAATTCATTATCTGCATCTCAAGTTTCTTGCCTTTTCTTTCAACTCTTCAGTCAATTACTCCCACCTCCAATATCACTTTGTTCTTTTGTCTTTATTTCTTAATTACCTTGACTTTTCTCTTATTTTCATTTGCATATTTTTACTGCCTGAACAAGTCAACTGTGATATTTAGCGCTGTTCACTACTTCTGTTAACTTCTTTGTATGATCAAGTTGTTGAACCAATATGAATGAACACTTCAGCATTGCTTCCTCTGACTCAGGCTCTGACTACTTGTTTTCTTTGCTGTTATCTGTTGCCTGTATTCCTACCTTTCAGTTGGTAACTAGTTCTTATGTATGTCCTAAAAGCGCTACTTTCTACCTTGTTTAATATATCTGATTTCTCTTTAATGGAATATAGTGCTTTTTTTTTCTTCCCCCAAATGGAAGGCCATATAGCTATACAATTTTTATTGTAGCATTATTATACTGATTGAAGCTTTTGTCTTCCTGTTTCTGATAACCAAATTACAGATCTTTGAGAAACTACAGCTTTTGTATGATTAACAGCAGACACTAAACTGATCTGTTAATAGCTCTGCCAAGTCCATTCTTACTGAGTATGCCCTGATCGTAACTCACGACATGCATCTGGCTATGTGTATCATCTTCGCAGAGCTGGAGTACATGTACAGTCTCTAATGTGCTCCTGAACATGCTTCAGGCCAGACTGCTAGAACTGGGCAACCCCCCTGGATCAGGTCCCTTCCAACCTTAAACATTCTGTGATTTTGGGATTCCCCTGTTCAAGTGGAAACCAAAGCTCTCTCTTTTTTTTCTTTTCTTTAAAGAAAAAAAGATTTAACTGCTGACTTTGTTGGTCTAGACCACTTTACTTTGATTTGCTGTAGGGCATTTAGCTCTTTCAGATAACGCATACTTAATATTCTGTTATTCAACTTCTATACAAGGAAGTGGAACCTCCCATCCCTTGTCTCTAACATCAAGAAATTCATTTTCATAGCTAGCAAAATTGTCCTCGTAATCTCAAATTGTTATCAAACCATCTCCATCTTAAGAAAAAACAAAACACTCTTATTTTCATATTTCAGTTATTGATATTACCTAGCTTTTCCTCAATTTCATTCTTGCCCTTTGTTTCTCCTAAACTAGAGTAGCAGCACAATTGAAAAAGATGCATATGTTGTTCCTATCAAATTCTACTCCCTCTACAAATTGTAGCACAAACCCTTTAATTTTACCTTCAGTTTAACAATGACCTATGAGGCTTTGTACAAAGAATGAAAACCAATAAATTATTTTAGCTTTTTGCATAGAATTTAGATGAAATAATATAAACACATGATCTGGGTAGGTGACTTTCTGTATTTGAACTACTTGCAAGGTATAAAAATTAATCGCCTTTTAACTGCAAGGTAAGAAATATTTATAAACAGTTAAATACACACCTAACAAGTAAAGCTGCCTTTTTCATTGTGCTAAGATATGTTAAATGTAGGAAGCATGAACTATAATGGCAACTGAAGACTCACAGAACTAGGTCATTTAACACCTCGCATCTCTTTTAAAACCGAACAAGTGCAATATACAGAAAATGAGGCTTCCTTCTCTATCTCCATCACTTACTGATGTTTGCACCATCATAGCTCGCTGGTCTCGCATTTTTCGTACAATATCCAGTGGATAAACAGGTTGGTTTCTTTCAATTAAGCACATGGCTGTTTCCATAGTGACCAGTACACCCGTGCGACCGATTCCTGCACTGTGAAATGTAATAGAAAAATCGTCTATAAAATTAAGATTTTGCAATACATCATATTCTTATCACAATGTTATGATGCTAAATAGCCTTACAAATTACAGAAAGACCTTTATATGACTAGAACAGTGCACAAAGCCTATCTTTAAAGAAACTTCAGTAATATTTCTTGCCAATGATTACTAAGAAAATAGTTTTTGTATAAAAAATTTTTAAGCCCAAACAAAGTAAACGATTTTTTAACAGTTATAACTGCTAATAATCTACATATACTGATTTTATATTTTTGACTAAAAAGGCAAGAGCTAAATGACTGCTTTTTGACAGGTTCTTTATTCACAGAAAAACTTTTCAGTACCATTCACGATGAGTTTACAGGCTTGGTGGAGGATGAAAATGGAGAACAACTTGCATTACAGATTATCAGCTCTGTGATACTTACGTAACTAAGCAGTTTCACCAAAAAATTGTAGGAGAAAGGAAGAGAAAAAAAAACACCCTGTTCACCTTGTTTTGATATTGCATAGTCTTAGCATTTTCAACTAATTCAAGCTATCTGCTGCCTTTCAGACACTTTTCAAAGTAAATGCTTGTTCAAAGGCTGAACCAAATCTGTAGTCAGAATTTTAAAACACAAATACCTGCAGTGAACGAGGACTGGCTCATTCTCCACTCTCTTTGGTCTCATACAGGTCACAAACTCCAAGAAGTCCATGGAGTCATCAGGAACACCATGATCAGGCCAAGCAACGTACTGGAGATGAGTGACATTGTGCTGCTGTTCTGTCTGAAATATAGTAAGGTTTTCAAAAAGTGTTCAATGTTACAACTCCTGTATTGACAGACACAATTTATACTTTTCACGGTGAGCATATTCTGCAAATGTTGTGAGATGTAGGACATTGAAAATGTTTGTTGTTTTATAGTTCAGAGTAAAGCATAAACATGTAATTCTTTACATACAAAAGACTAACATTTGCTAAATTAATGAGGTACCAAATTTAATTTCTGTTATCTAAACAGATTTTCAATTTCTTAATTTATTGACTCTTGACCAATTATACCTTGACACCAACAGTTCACCTGAGGTACAATGCTACAAGACTTACTCATAACAGTATCATGCAAGAGTTTAGAACAGAGTGAAAAATAGAAAAAAAAAAAAAAAAGCAGCTGAGAACAGAAGAAGCATTCAGAACAACAGCAGGGTAGTGGGGCTGCCCAATCACAGCTCAAAAGCATGGTTTTGTTTTTACATTTCACAAAAAAAGGGGCTGTATGTCCTGTAGTACATACAATATTTAGGAATGCCATGCTGGCATACTGGTTCTGTGCTATAAGACTCACATCACTTGTTCATCACCTGCAGTCTATTAGGTTCTCTCCCAAGAAATAACTGAATGCCATTTTATCTCATTCTGCAATCCAATTCAATTTCTCAAAGTGCAGCTGTGTATCTATTGTAAATATACGTGTGCTTACAGATTCAATCACAATGCAAACTTTTCTGCAACATTTGCTCACTGTGGTTTGTTAGAAAACAACATATATATAATTTATTATATATAGAGATATATGTATGTGTGTTCATTGTAAACATAGGATTTCTGTTCCACCACAGAAGAACCTTTTTCTTTACAAACACAACTTCATTACTTGAAAGATTCTGCTATATGAAGAGCTTTTTTTTTTGTTCTTTTTTTTTTTTTTCATTCAGTTATACCTAAAAACAGTTTTATAGAAGTTCTTTCGATTTAAATCTTTGTTAACTTTGACTAGGAAACCACTCAATCACCTTTGCATCCAGACTGGGCCCCACTGCTATACTACAAATATAACTAATGATTAGAGTGAAGAAAAAACAAAACCAAAGAAAGAGCTCTGCTGCATTATACAATAAGGATCTCTCTCTTCACAAACTGAAACAAGCCTTGACATTGTCCCTTTATTTCTTCCACTTGTTTAGCAATGGTTAAACTGTTCGCTGTGTTTTACTAATCTCAATAGTCAAACTTAGCATTTGGCACTGTACTGAAATAAAACCCTCCTTTATCACTGCCTTAGTCTATAAAAGCTGACCTCTCACTAATGGTCCATGCAAGAATGCTTTCATAATGCTAGTGACTTCAAGAGTTTTTTTTGTTGCTGTTACTGTTTTGTCCTTAAGCTAACCATTACTGAAATATATGTCCTGTTTTAAATGACTTTGATTTCTGCTTTCGTCTTCCATTAGGGGAAGTGGTTCCACTCCCAGGGAACAGGCCAGTAAAACACACAAGTGACAGAATACCTACTGCTTATGTACCAAGCAGAGTGCTAGGAAATGGGTTTATTCCAGGCAAGGTAATTACAGAAATTTACCAAAAAGGCATTTTACAAGCTCAGAAAAGAGAAAAGAGTTAACTATTAATTTTTGCTTGTTAGTAATCTAGGCCTGAATATATTGAGTTGACTTTTTTTTTTTTTTAACAGTAGTTTATAGACAACAAGTACTACAAGCACGTTGCATAAGATCTCTTCAGAGTAAGAATACACACACAGAATCACACAGAATTTCTAGGTTGGAAGAGACCTCAAGATCATCGAGTCCAACCTCTAACCTAACACTAACAGTCCCCACTAAACCATATCCCTAAGTTCTACATCTAAACGTCTTTTGAAGACTTCCAGGGATGGTGACTCCACCACCTCCCTGGGCAGCTCGTTCCAGTGCCTAACAACCCTTTCAGTAAAGAAATTCTTCCTAACATCTAACCTAAAACTCCCCTGGCGTAACTTTAGCCCATTCCCCCTCGTCCTGTCACCAGGCACATGGGAGAACAGGCCAACCCCCACCTCGCTACAGCCTTCTTTAATGTACTTATACAGAGCAATAAGGTCACCCCTGAGCCTCCTCTTCTCTAGGCTGAACAAGCCCAGCTCCTTCAGCCGCTCCTCATAGGACTTGCTCTCCAGGCCCCTCACCAGCTTCGTCGCCCTTCTTTGGACCCGCTCAAGCACCTCGATGTCCTTCTTGTAGCGAGGGGCCCAAAACTGAACACAGTACTCGAGGTGCGGCCTCACCAGAGCCGAGTACAGGGGGACGATCACCTCCCTAGCCCTGCTGGTCACAGTGTTTCTGATACAAGCCAGGATGCCGTTGGCCTTCTTGGCCACCTGAGCACACTGCTGGCTCATATTCAGCCGACTGTCCACCATCACTCCCAGGTCCTTCTCAGCCTGGCAGCTCTCCAACCATTCCTCTCCCAGCCTGTAGTTCTGCTTGGGGTTATTGCGCCCCAGGTGCAGGACCCGGCACTTGGCCTTGTTGAACTTCATACAGTTGACCTCAGCCCATCGGTGCAGCCTATCCAGATCCTCCTGCAGAGCCTTCCTACCCTCGAGCAGATCGACACACGCACCTAGCTTGGTGTCATCTGCAAACTTACTGAGGGTGCACTCAGTGCCGTCATCCAGATCATTGATGAAGATGCTGCACAAAGTCCTGCCAAGTGCCTTGCTCCCTCAGGGTATCAGTAGCCCTTCGTGGGGTGTGACCCTGATTAGGGACATGGTTTAGTGGGTGATGTTGGTGGTAGGGGGATGGTTGGACCAGATGATCTTGGAGGTCTTTTCCAACCTTAATAATTCTATGATTCTATGATTCTATGTTAAAGAGGGCCGGCCCCATTACATTGTAAGAGCATGCTGTTAGTCCTCAAAACAGCTTCTTCTGGTGTGATCATCTTCCATTTTCTGCTACATGCCCTATTCATTCCTAGAGACCAATGTACTTGTCTATTAGTTACTCCAGGTATTCCTCAAGTTTCAATGTAGCTTTTTAGTTATTCGCGTTTTTATATAATCAGGTTGTTATTCTTTTGGTTGTGCTGTTCTGAGATGATACACACTGTTAAAACTTAATTGCCATATCATTTGCTTTTCAAAATGCCAAAGTATTTTAAAGTGCTTCAATTTTTATTAGTAAGTTAAAGCTGTTGTAAACAGTATGCATATTCATGTTAGAACTAATTGTTTTTGAACTCTAATCAATGTCTCATTCAGAAAATACAAAACTATTACTGTGAAATCTAGAATTCTAGTTATGTTTATTTTTTTTATTCTTTAAGTCTTTACACTCATAGTGAAAATCATCTTTTGAATTGAGAAAAATCAGTCAGCCAAATAGTGACAACTCTTGAAACTGCATGCAAGAAGACCACAGTTATTAAAATCTAGTGCATTATTCCTACCAGACCCTGTTTCTTTGTACAAAATTGGTAAGGAAAAATTAAGTGGTACCTCCTTATTACACTCGGGTTGTTTATCAAACCATTATTGTCTGCAAGTCAACTTAAATCCTTACCACAGATACATTTTTTTCCACTAAGATTTTCAGTGACAATTGCTATAGTAGCATCCTGATTACTGATAAATGAAAATTTTCTCTTTATAAAATTTGGCTTTATTAGTCCTTTTTTACAAGTCTAAACACACATATATTTAGCTGCATCAGGGCTTGTTACTCCCTCTTTCCCCCCATTTACTTAGCAAGCAGCTTCAGAGGTCTAGGACATCATATCTGTGTCCCATGGTATTTGTTATTTTCCTTCTGCTCATGATTATTATCCCTGCAGCAAAAATGCTGGCCGAAAAAGAGACGTACTTGCATTTGCTATTTCTGTGCAAGTTCAAGACATCTAATTGCATACACAGCTTCACTGTGGTTAAGCTAACATCCTGGATTTTGCTCAAAAACAGTCAGGGTAAAGAGCCATGATTTTTTCTAATAAGTCTACCACTGGGATTGCAACTCCTGTCAAAGTATAGGGTTGGCAGTGGTAATCTCTCAAATAGCTGCTGTACCACTTAGGAGACAATCTGTCAAAACTTTTAGCAACAAAAATATCCATCCTTCATCTTTTGGTAGTCTGTTCCTTGCTTCTTATAATTACACCATAAAGCTGGCTTCCTCATTTCATTCTGCTAAAATGACTCTCCCTGACAAATAAAAAATCAGGTGTTCTTCAGGAAAAGAGCACACACAGCTAAGAATTATAATACTCATATTGAAGGAAGGAAATCTAGGTTCAAGCAGTCAACATTAATTTTGACTTTTGTTAAAGTCCAAGCAATTGAGTTAACATTTTATTTTATTTTTTCCCCTTTAGGTTATAATTT
Organism: Anas platyrhynchos; assembly: GCF_047663525.1. Lineage (NCBI taxonomy): Eukaryota > Metazoa > Chordata > Aves > Anseriformes > Anatidae > Anas > Anas platyrhynchos. The sequence goes on along the minus strand of NC_092588.1, from coordinate 68,520,866 downwards.
AATCTTCAGTTAAAAAAAAAAAATCAGGTATTTTACTACATTTACCTTAAAATGGTCCTATTATCTAAGGACCTATTTTCTAAGCAAGAAAAAGCTATGCTCTTTGCTAATGGGCTTCACAAATATCTTGAAAGCTGAAACTCAACGATCAGGCTTAAGGCTTAGTTTCAGTTCCTGTCTCATTATGCCTCTTGACACCCCTGCTATAAAACTTTTAACCTACTCTTGTTCTTCAAATCTTTACCATTCAAAACCAACTTATTTTCTTCTACCATGAGTATTTGACAGAAAAGAATACACCCGGACCAGACACTTCATATTTGAAGTACCTCTGCAGTGCAGCAGGTTTGTTCAAGACAGTTGTGACACTGTCAAATTTATACAGATTTCATTGGAACGAAAATACAAGGTCTTGTTTAATGTGTGGATAGGTTGTTTCGCTGAAACTTTTGCAAGAATCTGTAACATGAACAAACCTAAACTTTCCCTCAAATTGCCATATGACATGCAATGCCTAAGCCTAAACAATTAAGATCTCTAAAAAATTACAAAAAATCTATTTTCAGCTGTTTACAGCAGAAAGTGTTGCTTATCTACGTTATCTGTTTCACCTAATATGAATTTAATGCAATCACTAGAAAGCCTGCATGCTGGTCATTCATAAATAGAAAGATACCACTTGTTCTTTGCCTTGCAATTTTACCTTCTTTCAGCAAACAGCAATATCCTTCCTTAGCAAAGTGAATTTATGCCTAATTTTCAATTTCTTTGAATTGCTACTTCAATTTATTTCCTTTTCCTTCAAACCACCTTCTCCATCATTGTGATGCCAATGGAAAGTGATAGCTTTTAAATTAAACAGAAGCTTTTCTCCCCAAATCCCTCTATTTGCATTGTCATCGTCTGCGCAATCACGTTAAGCAGTCCATATTATGACACAAGGAATTGTCTTAATTAATCATCTTGACTCGGGTTGTCAGTGCTCTCCTGTGGTGCTCACTCGTTATTATGGCAGTGGTGTAATTGGTCTTTAAAGGATTAAATTAAATCCATTTTTTAACATTGAATTCTTTTCTTTTCGGTTGAATGATTTATTTGAGTTAATAAAACAAATCAGGTGGGAGAATGACAGGGCACTTTGGAAATAACTAACAAGATGTGGCAGAATAATAATAAAAAAAAAAACCTGCAACATTTCTTCTTATTTCAAGCTCTTTGAATAATATGCTTCAGCAAGCATTGTCTTCATGGCCTTGTTAGGTTTCACAGCTGGGTTCTAGTTAAACTTAACTGAAATCAGGAAAAATGCTTGTTTAAAGGCAGAGGAAACCAGAAAAAAATGCTCAAAATATAACTGTCTACAATTGAAGAGGTTGGTATGCTGTAAGGCAATTATCTTCGAGGAAACTGAATGAAAGATTTCCTCAGGCTTCTCATTCTATTTTATTTTTTTTTTTTTTGAATGATTAAAAGTAACCTATTATCTTGTTTTACAAAATAGTGTGCTGTGTGATGAATTTAGCACTTGCACTACACAATTTCTCTCCTTGGGGAATCAGAACAAATGGACCAAAAATGTTTTGAAGTTGCTTTTTTTTTTTTAAAAAAAGAAAAAATTAAAAAATAAAATAAAATTTAAAAACAACGTAGTTCTTTATATACTTTCTCTTTCTTTTACTATAAGATAGATTTCAATCTTGGTCTGGAAAACAGAAGGGCCAGAAATTAAACCATATTTAATATCACAAGGCTTAGAAAAGCTCCAAGTACTTCATAGATCTGCAGTCACTTGCTGATCTTCAATTACAGGTGAAGAAGCACCAAGATAAACTGTGTCAGAAAAGTCCTAGGAAGTTTCTTGTTCCTCAAGTCTTCCAAACAAATGTGAACAAAAGGCCAAGGGCATCATTTCATAAACTTCTCTTTTTAGCTATTTTCCCTTAAGGCAAATTAGAAACCTGTGCAACTTAATCCACAGGAAACTCTTTCACAAATATGCCTTTCCAACAGGAAGCAAGTCTCTTGTGAGGTTTGAAGCTTTATCCATCTTACTACTAAAAGCTACTTCATAAAGACCAATCCAATGATGCTCACATTAACTCAGGGACTAATAAAACCCTGATTTGAATTCAGATGACTTATGTATTTTTCAAAGAATCCAACAACAATATTTGTGACAGAGAGCACATATAAAGCTTTGCAAATTCTGCTTTTAAGCAGAAGATGCTCCCAGGAGAATATGTTTGATCAGCTTTAAAAAGGCAGCTCAAATGTCAAATGGTATGTAAAACAAGGAGATACTTCAAGATACTTCAGTGTTTCAAAGAGTTTCTTTCACTAGATTTTGAAATAAAAGTCTTTGTACATTGCTCATCTGAAATACTGAACTCACACAAGGCTTCCACTTATTAGAGTCCTGTTTTTACTGCATTGGGTAGCTGGATGATGAGTGCTTGAGTGTGGCCACTCCATTTAACCGTATAAGCAAACTTGCCCTTAGTGGAAAAAGGGATTTAAAAACAGAATGCAATCAAAACAATCTCCTCTACAACAACAACAACAAAAAAAATGCATCCACCTAGGCCTAGCTCTTCAGAGCTATTAGAAGAATTTAGAATAATTTTTAAAATCATACCATTTTGTCTCATGAAAATAAACTCTGAGCAAGCATATGCCTTTGCATTAGAAATGATGCTCTCAACCGATAGCTTCCATGGGACAACTTTGAGTATGAAGTCCTTGTACTATCAAATCTGTTAGTATATCTGAAAAAGCACACTAAGCTCTTACATTGCCTTTATCTCAAAAAAAAAACTTTTATGAAAAAAATTCAACAGGATTTTTACATACCAGATACTAGTAACAACACACTAGAAATGCAAACACATACTGAATACTAGTGAATTTACTCAAAATTGTTAAAACAGTGATGAACACTGGCCAGGAAGAAGCATTGGAGGGGAGAAGCATTACCTAACCAAATTTAATTTGCAATCCATTAATTTGAATGACAGTGAATAGAAGTTTGCCTATTGCTCCTTGACTGGATGGTTTCTCATAACTAGAAACTGAGACAGTGTAAACAATCCTAACTGAAAGATCTTTGAATAGTGTAAGCACTAGTATCTCGCATAGTTAGGACTACAACAGAAATCAGAATCACATTAAGATGAATCTATGCGCACTGTCAAGATTCAATTGATTCAGTTACAAATTTATGAGACTACAGGACTGGTGATCTTGCTGTAAGAATGCCAATAAAACATTGCACTTTAAAACCTTTTTTTTGTTTGTTTGTTAATACTAGCAATTCTGGTAACACTAAAGCACAATCACACAGAAGATCGACTAGTACTAAAAATGTAGATTAGTATTTGGTCAGTTCAGTGATTTCTTATACAAGTATCTTATGATAGCATAAACCATTCATCTTTTTAGAAAATATTTGTGACCACAGAATTCTGGAAAAGAGATAGAGGGAAATATGTAAGAATGCAAGAGAACTTATGAACAAAAGCCAAACTTCAGACCCTATATTCAGGTTGTGGGAGATATAGATGTGATCCGAACATGAACTTTACAACATACATACATAGGTCATATGTAAGAAATACTCCATGTATTTCACTTCTGCTTTGCTTTATAACCCTCTCATTAGCAAAAACCATTACAAGCTAAGGAGTTTTAAACTGTGACGGAAGATAATAAAAAGGAGATTGTAAAACTCTATGTCTTCTCTAAAATTCACATCATTTGGATTTGCTTAGTTACTAGCTATTGTAGCCACATGTGCTATTAGCCAAGTGCCCCTTATTTCAACCTTGAAAGAGCATGGTTACTTAGAGAAAAATCTCATTGAAAATCTAAATATTTGTGAAGAGTCAGTGACTGCAACAATGTTTACAGCGAAGCACCAAACTTCTTTATGAAGCTCATCACGGTACCTGTACAGCATAATGGATTAACATATTACGAGACCATGTAACCCTTCAAAAAGTATGTTTTCAGGAAGCTCTATAGAAATAACCGTACGATGTTGATTCATTTTATGTATACACATATCTTTTATGAAATGTATATATTTCACACAGATGAGTATACACATACTCCCAGTCTATATCTACCTATCTACATAGGTATTCATTCAGCTTGCTTGGACGTAATTTAAGACAGCAGGCACTTACCTCAACATTTGTAACTACCATTTCTCTAATAACATATGCAATTGTACAATCTTCAGAGTGGCATTTGACACGAAAGCTGCCATATTCCATTACATCTGGTGGATCAGGCCAATACTGATGACATTTCGTCTGTAAAGACAAAAGGAAAATTAAGTACATGTCAAGTACTTCCGTTTCTAAACTTCCCACCTATGCTGTGTTTTACAGAATTCAAGGAGCAACTTTTCTGGTTTGTTGGTGAAGTGTTTACATCCAAATTGGAAACTAACGTGACAGGCTAAACTCTCTATAAACTTATGGCTTTAGACATTTATAATAATAATTAAAAAAAGGATATAAGATAAAAGCTTTCTGTCTTGTATTGAACAGCCATCTCCGAAAATAATTTCTCAAAGAATAAGTTAGGAGGAGAAACATGGACTTGTTCCATCTTAAGATGGGAAGCCTGTGTGTGTATGTGTGTGTTGGGAGGGGTGTGGTGTGTGTGTGGAGGATTTATTGGTATCTTCAGCTACCAAATAGCAGGTTGTGGTGAAGACAGACGTTCCCAGAAGTGTGTAATGCAAGGTCAATAGATGACTGAATAAAGGTGCAAAAAGGAAAATTCTGATTAGATGTTGGCAAAAAAAATAAAAAATGGTGAGAATGGTGAAGCACAAAAACAAGCTGCTCTAAGAGGCTGTGGAATCTCCATCCTCTGAAATAATCAAAACTTAACTAACATGACCTTGTGCAATCTCATGGATTTCAGAGTTACCTCTTTTAAGCAGATAGGTGGAACAGTATCTCCAGAGATACCTTCAGGACTGCATTTAGTTTAAGGGCATAAAAAATGAAGTATTTATTGTTTAATGCCTAACAAAAGTCATCAACATTATGTTGATGTGAGAAGAAGCCCTGCAAAACATTTTTTATTAAGTCAGGGAAATTTGCTTTTCAAATATGAGTTGGGCTTCAAACATTTGAGTGCTACTTCAAGATTTCATATAAACAATAATATTTTGCCAAAATGATAAACAATGCACTGTTACATATAAAGGTCAGATTTAAAGATATGTGAAAATTGAAATATTCCCTGAAAACAAAACCAGTGTCCAGGATCAGAATCATTAATGCAATTAACTTTAGTGGGTGCTCATGTGCATGGAAGTAATTACAGGGAAGTCTTCCAACTCCAAGAAGCGTTGAGAAAGTAAATGTACTGGTAAATGGGATAGGTATACCAGCTAGTGCAGATAGTGAGAGTGTGGCAGTCTGAAGTTCTGGGATTCACTGGTGATTTAGGGTTTTTGTTTCACTGTTCTGTCATAAAAAGGCTTTAACACCCTCTTTTAATCAACTGTAAAGTCCTGATCATGAGGGTAGCAGAGAAAAAAATTAATACATTTCAGTGGTTTTCCTCCTTCCCCCCCCCCCTTTTTTTTTTTAAAGGGGATGGCAATTTTTCTTTTGTATGAGAAAGACAAGATAAAAGTTGAAGGGAAAGTTTTATCTATAAATCTCACAAGGTGCTATATATTTCCTTTACATTCATCTTCAGATGACACCTGCTTGGGCATTCATCAAATCCCACTTCATTTACAAGAACATCCATCTACTGGCCTTGAAAAATGCAATCTTGACCCTCTAGTGTCATTAAAAAAGTGCCACTGCCTAGCTAACTAGCTTAGTCTACCACTTCAAACACATATTCTCTCTTTAGGCATATCTCATTTTCTCTACCTCTTATCTTCTCTTCTGCAGTATACTACACTATCACCGTTTTCCTCTGTTCTCTTTCATTCAGAATCAAAACCTTGACAGTATCTAAGACCCTAAGACTACTAAGACTACTGCCAGTCATACTGACAAACTACCATCATTTGTTCTTTCCAAAGTTAGAGGTACAGGCTTAGCTCCTCTTTCCCCTGACCCAATTTTTCCATAGATGATTCTTAAGAAGATTCAGTTTTTGTAGGATGTCAGTATGAGCAGTCAGAGCAGTCTAGTCCTTCTCCCACTTTCTTTAGGATTTACACTTCAAAACTGATAAGCATATCAGTTTCTGGCATATACTGCTTACTGCTCTATTCAAATGGTTTGATTTGAAAAGCAGGGCAAAGTTCGATGAGCGCATTTCTAATTTACATTCCATCACAAACACTGAATGAGTATCAGAGCTCTGTAGTGCAGAACAGTGCAGTTGAAGACTTGATCAGACTGGTATAAAGTTTTACAAAGTGGTTATAGGATTTCAATTACAGAGAGATAAACGCTACCAAATACTATGCCAACAAAAAAAGTGCAAGAAAAAAAAAAAAAGGAATATGCTAGTCCAGGTTTTCCCTCAGCACGACACACCAGGATAGCCCTAAAAGAAATAAACTGCTTAAAGCACTCTGTAAAATGTTTTATTCCTGCTCTGTGTTGAATGTTTTTCCAGTCAGCTGCATGGAACTTCACTGAGCAGGTAGATGCAGATCATGTACAAGCAGGTGGGAATGCTGTGGATCTAGTTTCCACTTCAGTTAAAGCTGTGGCTTTCTATTTTTCAGGTCTGTGCAGAGAATATATTGCTTTTGAAGTGCATAAGGGAACCTGATTAAGATTCCCTGGAAGATACCGAGCAGCTTTAAAATCATATTCAGCTTCATCACAGTGGTTCCTAACTGGTAAAGCGTGCCTTAAACACATTAGAAGCTAGGCTGCATAGGGCAAACGTGGTCTGTGAGACTTAGGAGCTGCATGCAGTTACACACACATCTATCTATACAAAGTTAGCCACAACCAAACAAGCTTGTTAATTCAGTTTTAGCAGTGGAAATGGTTGGGACACTGCATGAAAGGTCAAAAATCTGTACTTGTTTTCATCAAAGAAGGGAAAGGGAGGAGAAGGTCTAGGTCATACGGTTAGAGAAAGAGGAAGAGTTGAGCTGAACTCACTGAAACAGAGCACTGACAATTTTCTTGTCTACACAAAAGGTCATGAAGTGCTAAGTCCAGCTCTTCTGGATGGTTTTACCACAGAATAAACTAAAAATTGAAAATGTGTATGAACCAGTTATTAAAAGTAGACACCTTCAGGAAAGGCAAAACAACCCCTTGCAAGTCTTCCAGGTTTGATGTGACTCAAAAGAAGAAAATTAAAGTATTTATTTCCCCAAAATGCAGTCTACAACTATATGCCTACTTCCACAACTTAAAGATCTATATATAAAAATTTGTTTTGAAACTTTAAAAGCTGCTATATGAAAATGAAGTACGAGACCAAGCTGTAAATCACTTAGTGAAGAAAATCTTAACAGACCTTGCTTTTCGTGTGAATGTAAGTAAAGTCTCAGTATGGATATACAATCAATAGAGAATGTATGCCACTGCAAGAGACATGAAAAAATGGAGAGGATCCAGCCGAGGGCCACCTAGATCAGGAAAGGATTGGGTAACTTAACATATGAAGAAAGGTTATAGAAACTGGACTTGTTCAGTCTAGAGAATAAAATCCAGAGGGATTTAAGCAGGTATTCAATATCTAAAAGGTAGTTATACAAAAAGCTGTGCTGTCTTCACAAGGATGTGCAGTGACAGGTCAATAAACAACAGGCAGAGGTTGCTTCAGGGGGAAATCCTTCCAGGATACAAGAATAAAATTATTCACTATTAAGAACAATTAACCTTGGAATATGTGAAACAACAATTAAACAATGGCACTTCCTAGGTCCAAACAAGTGATGGCATATCCATTCCTGGGAGTGTTTAAGACTTGCCTCAGCAGAGCCCTAAATAACTGAATCTAATGCTTTCCTTTCAACAAAAGGACATGACAGACTCTTCCATGACCACGATCATCTACACAAACTGCATTACCAAATCAATGATGATCAATGCTCACCAAGGTCACTGTTCAGAAAACTATACAGATTTCAGTTTATACCAGTGGGACCCAGTTAAACTTTCAATAAGGCTGTTTAACCTTAAAGCGAGATCATACTGGACTGCATAAATGGCTTATTACAAATATTAATTATAATAACTTACATACATCATAAACATTAAATAGTAATTAGATGAACTACTAGTGTTGTAAGAACACTGTTTCTATAGTTAACAGTAGGTAGGAAACTTCAGCAGAGCCCAACTACATTGTGCTAGCGAGAAAAAGCAAGCAGAAGTGCAAACCAGTCTGTTCCCCCCCCTCTTACAATACTGCAGTCCCATGGCTGAAGGCAAGAGCAAGGCATGCTCTGTTTCTGGGGACCCTAAGAGATAACTCAGTCTGCACAGGAAGAGCAAGCAGGAAAAAGAATAACAGCACTCTGTCACTCCTTAACATGCACTCCTCCAGAAGTACAGCATGCCTGGTACTTATCCAGCTGCATCCTTAAGAACGGTTTCCTGTCCCCTACCCCTGAAAGAAAGTGATGAAGGAAATGAAACAACCCTAGGTAAAGACAACTTCCTCAGCTCAGGTTAATACCTCTTTCATGCCACTAAGAGCTATGCACAACTTCAGTTTTTGACAGCAAGTCACTGAATGGGAAAAAAGTCTTTTCCATTTGACAACATTTTGTGTTTTAACGTGAAAATATTTTTAACACACAATGATGCTTATAAACACTTGCAGCAAGAATACTTTACAGAAAGTTACTGTAGGGACAATAGTATGCAGTAACTGGGTGACATAATGAAAGATGCTCTTCACATTTTTCTAGGGCAAACTGAGCAAAGAAACGAGAAGAACTGATGAACAACTTCAGTTCTTCTGAGTGTCATTTGTGGAAGATAAGCAACATGAGCTTTTTTTTTTTTTAAATGTCAGATGTAAGACTGAAGACAGATCTCTTAAAGAACTAACTTTGTCAAAATGCTGGAGTTATAAACATAGGCCCAGAAACATACTCACTGATGCAGGGAAGTGTAATCTACCCTCTGCTTCACACTCATTTCATACACTCTCATAATGGCTTAACCTTTAAGCCTAACAGTGTGTTAAGTATGTTTTTTATTTATTTATTTATTTATTAACTACTACAGCTGAGACTGAAAGTTTTGAAATTTTACCATTTCTTTGTTCTGCCCTTTTAGGGCTCAGCTTTCAATGACTTACAAAAAGAAATTATTCAAATTTTAATTACTATGCCCATAACTTCTACTGTAGTAGTCTCGTTTCTCCTTTCAACTTAAGTCAAAATATAGTGCAGTCATTTCTACGAAAAGAAAAAAAAGGAACTTCACTGTTTGTTTTTTTTTTAAATCCCATGCTATAAATCTTAACACTGTTGAAAATAGATATATACATCTGGAATATAAGATCTCTGGGGCTTGAAAAGAGACATGGCATTTGCCAATAGGGATATTCTGGCAAAGTTGTGCATCTTTTTCTGTCTCTAAAAATTCACCCACAAACTGTGGTCACATTGGAATGTAAACAAAACTCAGAAAGCGCATGGTACATCCATACAAAGGCAGGATGGTTAGAAGTTAGCTGCAAATTGCCTTGAAATTTCCAGCTTACTGAGAAAAGTGCACATACTGGCCTGTGCTGCTTCTTAAGAAAAGGAAGCTATTTTGATTGCAATACAGAGGAAAGATAAGAGAGCATTTTTGTGCCAGATGATGTTCAAAAATGTCTGTCTCTATGAATCACAGAATCATTAAGGTTGGAAGAACCTCCAAGACCATCTGATCCAACTATCACCCTACCACCAATGTCACCCACTAAACCCTGTCCCTCAGTGCCACGTCCAACCTCTCCTTGAACACCCCCCAGGGACGGTAACACCACCACTTCCCTGGGCAACCCATCCCAATGCCTGACTGCTCTTTCTGAGAAGAAATGTCTCCTCATTTCCAACCCAAAATGAATATCTGTGTGGTCTGACTGTGGTTAAAATTTATTATTTTCAGCTTTTACACTTCTTGCATACACTTTGATGAGGAATTATATTGTTGTTTAAGTGTTCCTTCTCTATTTAGGACCTCAAGTATTTGCTCTCTGGCATTCCAAAAACATTAGTTTTTGACTGGGATGCCAGGTAAAGTTAATAGTGTAGAATAGATACAGGAAATAAAGATAAATGGTAAGGTAAAGGCACCCAAACATCACCTTTCCCACCAAAAACTGTTTTGGTTCTGAAACTTCAAAAACAATTACTTTCTTTAATCACTTAAAACCTTGATCTTTAAAACTAAAAAGGACTCCATAACTCAAACTACAACAAATTGCAAGAGATATTGCTTTAATTTTCACTGTATTATTCTGAAACTACTTGAACGCTAGAATTTAAGCAAAATTAGAGGAATTAGAGCAATTTTAGGAAAGAACCTTTGACTTAAGTAAAAGCAAGAAGGTTATATCATGACCACTAACATGCTTAATTTAGTCAGTAGTGAAATGGCAGATTCTGGTTTAAGCCATGCTGGAAGTTCTACTCAATGTGCTAAGAATTTCCAGATGTGCTGAACCACAGGGTCACTGTAACATGGAGGTCAGTTCTTATGGGAAAGGACAGCATGCAATAGCTGGCTGATCAACAAAGTCAGACTCAGTGCAGTGATTTCTGTTTATCTGATAGTTGGTTTGTTTTCAAAGAAACTTAACAGAAAAAAAAAATAAATCTCTTCCTCTAAGTAATTCAGAAAGCCTGGCCTTCAGAGAAATGATTCAACAGAATAAGGTGGCCTATTTTAGGATTATTTAATCATAACAATGTGAGAAATAGTTTGAAGGCATAGTATATTTCTTCAGCATACAAAGAACCTGAATATACTTACCCGTCCTCGTTCTGTGAGAGTTGTTAACATAATAATCAGCGACAGCTTGTGATCCCAGACCACTTGCCAGAAGTGTGCACATGTGTGAGGAAGAGGTCCTTGTGTAGCAATGTACCTGTTCACAATGCCCACAGAAGGAATTTCCATCTGTAAGGAGAAAAATGCCTTATGTAAAATTGTTCTCACTACTCAATTAGTGCCTTTTTTTTTTTTTTTTTTAATATTCAGAGTTTCATTCAAACAGAGCATGTTGTTATGAAAGATTAAGAATATGAGATGAGCAAGAAGACCATCAAGATCACAATTTATTATGTGATAATCTTCAAAAATTTAATTTAAACAAATTTTATACTATAAATACTACATCCCTTCAGCTGAAATAGGAAGAGCTAATTAATACTGAAAATGTATTTCAAAACTTGAAACTGCAAAGCTTTCAATGTTTTCTTTAATATTTAGTAATGAATATCTTGTAAGGCAAAGTATACCAAAGGTGCACTAGCAAAAGCAATGTAATAGTTAATGTGCAGTAAGTTAATAGTTTGTTCTTTCCCAAATGTATCTGATACACATTCTCTCCCCCCTCTTTTCCTTGTCTCCCATCTTAAACATGTGATTTAGGCAACTAGAGTTCTGGTTTCTCTTCTAGACCCTTTATAGTATAGCTGATAGGCTCTAAGTGGTTCTACAGGAAAAAAGCTTAGTTTTAAGTTATAGGAGACAGCCTCAGAATTTACAAAATAGAGAAAAATTATTTACAGAAAGAGCTGAATCAAAATTACAGATTTCACCTACATTTTGAAAAAGATTGGTCCTAATACCTAAATTAGCTAACAAGCTAATTTGGAAAGGTTTATTTTAAAATATATAGTCAAAGGCTATCAGAAAAACAACAGGTTGGAAAATGTGATTGACAGACAAGAACAGTTCACACACTTCCAAGCTTTCTGAGGTATTTATTGAGAAATTAAAGTTGACAAAATACCTAATTTAAGCAATGCTAAACTATTTTTAATCTCCAAGACATTGATCAGACAGGAAAACACTTTCAGTAACTAACAAAAAGCTACAAAAGTTGACCGTTATGTTTCATCAATTTAATGAATCATTATTCACAGCCACAAGACAAAAATCTGAAGACCATTTTCATTAAAAATATTACTAAAAAATAAAGCTTAGTCTGGAATGTTGCCCATTTTCTCAGGTCTACATAAGGAGCTAGATATTAAATCCACAAAATTAGTGTCATGCAGTAATTATGGTGGATTGCATGTGCTTTTATCTGTTGTGTATCAGAGTGACCACCTGCTTCACAAGAGAAATCTCCTCTTTTACATTATGTATCTACACATCTTTTACATTTATGAATCCCCAAAATGTAAAATGAATAACCCTTATTCCTTAAAAAAGGCTAAATTTAGTCTGCTATTGTAATATAGAAGATGAACAAATGCAGGTCTCTGTATGACTTACATTCACATAATTCGCATTAATGTAATCTTCATCTCCCTGCAGTATTATCCTGGTGGCATCATCTGCACACAAAAAAATAAAATAAAGAAGGAATTAAATTAGAAATTATGGGTCATGCTTCCTTTTTATTAAGTCAAAAAAATGAGGAATTGCAGACATAAACAGCAGGTTACAAAACAAAATAGATCTTTTAGAAAATAAAGTGAACATTTATAAAACTTGGATAATATAATTAAATCTTTACAAAGAAATTAAATACGACAGTCTTATAAACTATCATTTAGAGTATAAAAATATGCAAAAAGTCTGTACTTCATACTCACAAGGTAGAACATCTTTGTATCGATTCTTGTCCATATTCTGAGGTACCTTTGCACACGTAACAGCCAACCCGGGTTTCTTTCTATAAAGTTGCTGCAAGGCAGAATTTAAAAATAGGTGAGTTTTTGAGGGATAGAATTGTGCAAAATTCCTGAGTTTTATTTATATACGCGTATCTTTTTATGTGAAAGTAATTTCTATTATTCCTAGTCCATCATCATCTCTATAAGAATTTCTAGGAAAAGAGAAAATATGCAAATCATTGATATACATAGACCGCTTCCTTGCAAAGTCTTCTTTGTCTTACAAGATGTACCACACAATTGTGGGAGGACTAGAAGTAAAACTGAGAATGAGTGCGGAAGAACTGAGCAATAAAAAACATCAGAAGAAAAAAATACAGACCGATATTTATTGGAATCAACTGTAATACAAAAATTCAATCATTTTCTGCATAAAAACTACCACATTCAACCCTGCAAATATTTGAAAAAGCAAATCTTTAGTGTATCACAGTCTCTTAATGCATGACTTCCTTTCTTTTGGGTCATGCTCTACCTTGCAAATTTTATCTGAAGTGAATGCGCGAAAATATACATTATACCAAAAATAAATTTTAAGATCAAAATGCATTGAGAGCATGGTTTAAGGCAATGAAGGGTACGGGAGGAAAAACACAACAACAAATCAAGAAATGCAATTATACAATTACAATTTTGCTGTATTAAATATACATGAAAGCAACTTACAAATGAGTAACCCAGCTGTGCCAAAGATGTAATTGCATCTTTCATGTTTAAAGATTTCAAATATGGTTTCACACATAAAATTAAGTGAAACCAATAGGATGCTAAAATCCCCTACTTTAAGACAAAGGGAATAACATAAAAAATATATTCTATTGAAAGACTTGCTGAATGCTGGGTCTCAGGATCATGGCTCATCATATTTTTCAACTGCACAGCATGAGCAAGGAAGAAGGCTATGCAGGAATCAAACAGCTTCAATTAGTTATAGTTTACGTTCCATTTTACCTGAGTCAAGTTAAGATTTCTACATTTTGTGGAAGACAATGAAGAATAATTTAATGTTAAGTAACAGTTCTGGAGTTTTGTTGCTGTTGCCTAACAAAAAGGTCATATATCACTGACAGATTTGTTAAATTCTGCTTAACTGGACATAAATTATAATTATAGGAATATGTTCTGGAAAAACCTTATATGTGATAATGTACTAAATAATTATTCTCTGTTTTACTAACATGAATGGAGATTGTGAGAATTACCAAAGCTGATGAGAGATGTTGCAATTGTCTCTGCTTCTGAAGGCCACTAAACAATGAATTGAAAGAAAAAGAGATTGCTAAGCTATCGCTAAAGTAAGTTTATTACATTACAAAAGGGTTCTGCACTTTTTTGTAACATCAAGAATATCCTTTTAGAAATGCTATCAGGAAAAAAAAAAAGTTGTCATAAAGAATGAAACATTCTATGAAGATTATTAAAGAAACATTGTCAAAGTTGTTGACTAAATTTATGTACAATAAGCACATTTAAAGGCTGGGTGATATCTTTTGAGTTGCTGTTTCAGTAGCTAACAAACTTGTTACTACAACATTGCAACTACTGCTGTGGATTTTGGTAAGCCGATATAAACTATGGAGTCCAGAATTTATTTTTTTTAAAAAAGGGTGGGATCTTAACTCTCGGAAATTTTGGAAGCAAAGCAGTCCTCATAAAAGGAGTGGTTATATAATAAATAACACCACAACTCTTCAGCAATCACCATTAAATCTCATGGCATTTGTAACAACAAAGGAAAAACATAAAAAATGAGGAAAGAAGGCACTGCTGTTCTACAAGTTTCCGGAGTCAGAAAGGATTATGCCAGACTTCAACTATGTGAAATTAATAGATAACAACAAGCAGGGTTTCTCCGAAGTTACAATAAATGTTTGGATCTCCAATAGCTAAATGAACACAAACACACGCACATTATAATTTATTTCCATTAGAGAAGGAACTGAATTATCTTTTCTCATTTCTTTTGCTAACACTGAAGAACTATTTTAATAAACTACATTTTATTAGTCAGTTTTCTAGGATATTCTCTGCTGACATGTTGTAGAACAGAACAAACACTAATGAATTAATCTATACAGCACTTCAGCCAAGTCTTATCCCACATACCGGGGAACCTCACCCACAGAGTAACTTGCCCATGAAGTAACCATCAATGTTTTGGATTGCTACGAAAAAATATCACAGACTGCACATTACAAACCTCAAATATAACTTAACATCACAAACTTTCATATCAGCCTCTAAGAGAAGAAGAACAGGAGCAGTCAAGTTGCTGCTGTTACTCCATGAAAGGCAGTGAAATATGAGAATGTGAAAAATCAAGTTAGGTTATAAAAGGTTTCAGAAACTTCACTGAGCAGCATGGGAAAAGAAACAAAGTACAAGACTATCCTCTGTCAACTCTGCTATTGTACTCAATAAAAAAAAAAAAAAACAAAACACAACATTTAGGGAGCTTTGGGTACTTGAGCTAGAAACTTGTTAATTAAAACATTTTTCTCAGCAGGCAATGTTTTATACAACTCTGATAACTCATTCTCCTCTTTCTCTTGCAGGGGAGGATGAAACTGATGGGCAACTCATATTTATGTTCTCTTGAAATAAGACCGAAAGGGAGCAATAAGTTTTGTAATTAATTAAGCCCTGACTTTACTTGATGGTCACAGCTACTGGTCTGTATTAATAGCATTTGAAAGTTGAGCATTACCTACCTCAAACTGAATAAGTACTGTCCCACTTTCCAGTCCTTTCCTTAGCTGTTCCATAGACTCCTCCAGAGTATCAGCATATTCAGAAGAGATAGGAAGAAAAGAATCTGGGAGATTTTGGGAATCAACTTCATCTTCTGATTTAGGCTCCACAAACTGTTTAACTACTGAAAGATGCATTGAAAATTAAGATCTGTTACATACGGTACTAATGTGCTTGCAACACATACTAAGATTTACTAGCTTGCGAGAACAAGATTTGCAAATTTAAGGTCTCAAGAAAACAAGTAACAGCAACAGACTTTCATTTCTTTATATACCATATTACTGAAGAAAAGGGAAAGAGTAAAAGGTCCTCATGGTTTTCAGGAAAAAGAAACTCCTTAAGGAGCTAACTATGATGGCAAACCACTACTTCCAAACGCAAAGATTTTTTTTTTGCTGCCATCTAGTCTTGCAGATGGAACTTTTGGACACACTTACAGCCCACAACATTAACCATTGTGAAAACTAAATGGGTTTTGCCTAAAATAATTTAGAAATTAATTAATGGAATATCTCAAAAAGCTTGGACCTCCCGCAGTAAAATCAACACAAGCATACACTGTACTTCTTTTCCACTAGAGGAGCACCTGAATTCTGTTTTCTAATCTCTTATACTAACACTGAGGGATCTGATTTAATAAATTGCCAGTTTTCTATGATACCCCTTGCTAACATATTGAAGAACGTGAAAAATGTTAATGAAAAGCTACACACCAGTTCTGTTGCTCTGTGGAAGCTATTGTATCACTGAATGTGTCCATCTGTGGTTATTCTCTGCAATGCTCAGAATGGCCCATACGTGCAAAACTACAGAAAATAGGGAGATGTTTGGACTCATGCCCATACAAATGACTGGCATGGAGTCATAGGTTATCTTTAGCTAAGAAGAGACTTATCTGCAGGTAGGAAGGGGACTAGAAAAAATGTTAAGGAAAGACTAAATACTGCACAGAGTCACTGGAGAGGCCTGCAATAACAGGAGCAGGACTATGTTCAGGGAGAACAAAACACAGAGACATCTGTCTTCCCAGGAACATACAAAATTTAAAATAAAGTAAATGCTACAGAGGCGTATAACATTTATGCGGTTTTATTGCCTCCTGTTTCCCAGCAAAGCATAATCCCTTCAGATTTTTAAGTCATAATGTAATCAGAAACTCTTTGCAAACCTTTGTGTTAAGGACTCATCATAGCTCCTAAAGAAAGTAAATAATAAACCAGAAGTTTCACTTCATCTGAAAGCTCCTGGGATCTGCATGTGTTTAAATAGGAGCAAGCAAAATGGAACAAGATTGGTCCTCTGTATTTTACATATAAAGGCCTATGACCCTACATATTTCAGACTGTCTTGTTTGCCAGCAGCAATTTAGTGAGTAGACTGCATGGGTCAAGCTCATTATCATCATAAAACATCTACTGTAGGAATTTAAAAAAAGCTCATTTGACTTGTTTTGCAGCATAATCGTGCTGGGCAACAGCAGCTCATGGGTATTTGCAAACACGCAATTAAAAATTTGTAAAATTATGCTATATTTACAAAAAGAACTTTTGAAAGGAATCATTTGCTGCTTTGTAGATTTTTAGAGCTAAAAACATAAGAAGAAATTCTAACTTGACAGAATCTTTGTTGCACTGGAAAGAGTCTCCAGTTAAAACTATTTATGATACTAATTTAAATGCAGGGAGAACTTTCTAGCACGGACATATTCCAAGTGAACTGAGAACACATGTACTTAAATAGAAGGTATTCCACCAAGCATAAGAACACCAGTCTCAAATACATTAAAAGTGAATAAAATAAGGCCAGTTACCTTTCCGCCTGACCAAAAGTGCAAGCTCTCTCGTGTGAGATTCTCTGCTGGCTTTTATGAACATGACCACCTGGTCATGCGTGTGCTCTGAGATATCTCGTCCATTAATTAATACTATTTGATCACCTTCATTCAGTTTTGGAATGCATTTATCAGCCTGTTTCAAGACCAAAGAAACATATTAATGTCACTGCATCCAGTCATGTAAAGAGGAACAAATCAGTATATGAAGTTCATCATGCAAGCAAATTCTTCCGAGTCCTCTTGACAAAATTTCATCTTCTGTTACAGAAATTCTATCAAAGAAATAAGATCTAAAGCTTTTTGTTGCTTCAAAGCCTCTCAATGAAGATGAGAAACAGTTCAAATGGCATACTAATAGCTAAAAAAAGAATTTGTATTCATCAGATAGCCATTAGCAAATTGCTCTTAAAGATATAAATTTCAAACACTAAACGTCAGCAAATGAATTTCTGGAAAAAGCATTCTAAGCATACAAAATGACAGACTTATTAAGTAAACATCCTTCACTTTTTATGCAGAGAATACCGAAAAGCCCAAATATGACTGAGGTTATTAAACCAAGGATAATTTAAGTAACATGACGTTCCCTGGACATGCATTTCTTTTTACAGTTTTAAGAAGTGTATACATATTTTGTATTTTTGATATTTATCAGATTTTTAATTGGTAGATAACAAATGATATCCCCATTTCATTCACTTAGAGTGTTAATAAATTGATGTAGTTGAGTATTTGATTTACGATGCTCAAGTACTATACAATTACAACACATTTCAGAGCTACCTGCCTGTGCTGCACAGAACATTAGGACATGGTTCTCCCCATTACAACTGAAAACTTGCATTATAGCTTGCCTTGGATACAGCAATTTAGTTTATCTTCTGTACTCTAGCATTTGTTTGGCTTATTTTTCTGCCACACTTGCTAGCACACTTAGCTTTGCATCCAGCACAAAGTAATTCAAGCCATGGCCAGAATGATATTGGCTTGAGTGATGAATTAACGTGAAGGCTGCACCCAGAGAGTCTTGGTCAATAGCTCTATATCAGGGTAGAGGCTGGTGACAAGTGGTGTCCCTCAGGGGTCTGTCCTGGGACTGGTACTGTTTAAGATATTTATCAATGACATAGACAGTGGGATCGAGTGCACCCTCAGCAAGTTTGCAGATGATGCCAAGCTGAGTGGTGTGGCTGATACAACAGAAGGAAGGGACACCATCTAGTGGGGCCTGGAAAACCTTGAGAAGTGGGCCCATGTGAACCTAATGAGGTTCAACAAGGCCAAGTGCAAGGTGCTGCACCTGGGCCAGGGTAATCCCAGGAATGAGTTAGTACAGTCAGAGTACAGACTAGGAGAAGAACTCTTTGAAAGCAGCCCTGGACTTGGGGGTTCTGGTGGACAAAAAGCTCGACATAAGCCAGCTCAGAAGGCCAACTGTGTCCTGGGTTGCATCAACAGAGGAGCAGCCAGCAGGGCGAGGGAGGTGATTGTGCCCCTCTGCTGTGCCCTTGTGAGGCCCCACCTGGAGGGCTGTGTCCAGGTCTGGGGCCCCCAGCACAAGAATGGTTTGGGGCTGTTAGAGTGGGTCCAGAAGAGGGCAACGAAGTTGATCAGAGGGCTGGAGAACCTCTCCTGTGAAGGAAGTGTGAGAGAGCTGGAGATGTTCAGCCTGGTGAAGAGAAGGCTCCAGGGTGACCTTATTGCAACTTTTCAACACTTAAAGGGGGCTTATATAAAAAGGTGGTGAGCAACTTTTTGCTTGGGCAGACAGACAATAACAGGACAAGGGGGAATGGTTTTAAACGAAAAAGAGGGGAGATTTAGATTAGAGGTTAGGAGAAAATTCTTCAGTCAGAGGCTTATGAGACACTGGAACAGGCTGCTGAGAGAAACCATGGATGCTCCATCCCTGGAGGTAAGACTAGACTGGATGAGGCCCTGGGCAACCTGATCTAGGGGTGGCATCCCAGCCCGTGCAGGTGGGATGGAACTAGGTGATCTTTAAGGTCCCTTCCAACCCAAACTGTTCTATGATGCTATGATATACAAAACTGATTAAAGGATCAGAGCATGAGGAAAGGCTGGGAGAGCTGGGATTGTTTAGTCTAGAGAAGAGAAGGCTCAGTGGGGAATCTTATATATGCATATTAATACCTAAAGAGAGGGTGCAGAGTGGAAGGAGCCAGGCCCTTCTCAGTGGTGCCCAGAGCCAGGATGAGAGGCAATGGGCACGAACTAAAACACAGAAGTTTCTATTTGAACATCAGGAAACACTTTTTTTTTTTTTGCCTCCCTCCTGTGAGGGTGACTGAGCACTGGAGCAGGCTGCTCAGAGCCTGCAGTGTCTCCCACCTTGGAGATATTCAAGACAAACTTTGACAAGAGCATCAACTTACGTAACAATTCAATTTTCATTGCTATCTCAATTTTCAGTTTGTCTAGAAAGTACCCAGCTATACAAGAATCATATACTTAAATACTCCATTTTAAATCTTTTATAAATGAGACCTAAGTCCATTTCAGTCTCTTCTTCTGTATTCAAGTTGTTCCCTCTATTGGCTTCATGCTAACACAGAAAAAAACAGAAGATGACAGAAAGGAGAGGTGATAATGATAGAACCAACAGGAAGAAAAATGCAGAGCTAGAAAAAAAAAGTGATAAAAATAAATTGGGAACCGTTTGTGTCAGAAAATAAAGTAAAATTAAAGAAAATTTAAAATGTGTGTAAGTGCTAGAAAACAGATAAGGGAGAAGAGAAGGAAGATAGAGAAAACAAAGATGTATGCAAAAGAAAAGAATCCAAATAGAAAAGCTGATTAAAAAATCTATTTAAAAAATTAAGATTGCTTTCCCCCACTTTTTCTAAAGAAAAAAGGATATGGAAGATTGTCAATGATGAACGAAAGACATGAAAAGAGAGGAACAATTATAATCAGCAACGGTGTCCTTCAACACTGATTTAACCAGGTATTCACAGTTCCCAAGAAGAGTCCCTGCCATATTTTGTATAATTTATGAAGGCAAGACTGAAGAATGCGACTATGAACAATTGATTTAATCTCTCTAAAATGCTGTTAGTAATATTTGAGAAGATAAATGATATAAAGATCATATCAGTCATACAGACCATATCTGGTCAGTCTAGGAGCGTCAAGAAGTCAACAAAAATACAGAAGGAATGGTTTCTGAGTTCCTACATTTGTCAATAATTTAGAATTCTTGGCTGGTTGCTGGCTATTATTCTTTATTACAGGAGAAGATGAATATCTATGCTCAAAGAAGCTATATTAATCATGTGACATGTTAATGCCTCAGCTCTCTTGCTTGAATCATCTGACTGTATAAAATATATCTCAAAGGGGAATTAATTCTTTCAATGTAAGCATAATTTGTAGATTTTTCAGATACAGAGCTTTTTCAGACAATTAATTATGTCAAAGGCTTCCTGTCCTATTGACACACCCAATGTTTCATTTTATGCTAATCACTTTGTTATTGCCCCAAGAAGCATGCATACTATTTTTCAGTCAGAAGTTTTATTAAATACAACCATAACTACTTCTTTATCACCTTTGGACATTAATACTGTTTGTGGGAGGGAAGAAAAGAAAAAACAGTACAGAAATTTTGTTAAAAAAAAAAAAATACCAGTTGCAAGTTGTTGTTGTTCTTTAGATTTATGCTCTCTTGCAACTCATTTTGCTATTCTGTCCTCAAATTTTTCCAGCACTCTAGATTACTGCTGTAGTAGAAGGGAATTTAAAAAACAAACCCACACAACTTTAGGATGCCAAAGGGAAAATACTGCCTTATTTTGTGAGTACAGTTTCTTCTCTTCCACAAAAAAAAAAAAAAGACAAATCTTTTTGAAGGAAAATTGAAAAAAAAAAAAAAAGTAACCTACAAACCTCATTAATATTCTTGGCAAATATAATAATATTAAGTAGTGTCCCTGAGCACAATTTGCTTGGTAATGTGTGAATCCAGAACAAGCTGAAACAGCAGCAAATATAATAAAGGAATGACATCTCTGATGTTCTATGAAGCTAAAGTAAACCAAAAATGCATTCCATATAACTACGTAAACTCTCAAATCTCAATTACATTTTATTAAATAGTCAAGAGAAGGTGAAATATAGTTTATGTAAAACTATATAATCAACATTACTACTGTTATGCTCTCTATTTTTTCCTCTTCATGTAATATGGTGTGATTTATATAACACTGCTGTTGAATATTGAATACTGCGTTGTGTAAGTTTCCAGTTTATCCCTTGACCCTTGATAACTTGCTCACTTGTTGCTTTATTAGTCTAGAAAGCTAATTGTTCACTTCTATCTATGCCTACAGTTACTAATTGGAGATGCTTAAATGAAGCCTTTAAGTTAGAATTACAGTCCTTTTCCAATCAACAAAAAGAAAAACAGATCAATACTTCCATACTTCCCAGAAGACAATCTGATCCGCCAAAGGATAACCACTGCCTCTGGAGAAGCATCTTTCCTTCACTAATTGTGAAATGAGCCTGCTTGTCTTATATTCACTTCAATATCTCAAATAACCCTTACGAAGTTCGCTAGGTTGAACACAAACCCTTAAGGTCTGTTTCATTTTCCCTTTATGGATTCAAGTTATAATGATAATTTCCTATTACTTTTTTATTCAAATATTGTAGCTCATAACAGAGTGCTGTGTACTGCGTTAAGTCAAGCCACAAATCTTAAATGCTTCAGCATACAAGTTCTCAAACAATTTCTTTTAGCTAGATTTATATCATGACATTCAGATATCAGCCCTTTGTCTGCTTATCACATTTCAAGAGTCTCTAATATGTAGAGCACAACAGACTTGTAAGTTTAAGTCAGAACTATCTCCTATCAAGTTAACACTGAGATTGTTTTATGAGAGTTGGGAAATATACTTTGGAAGAAGGTGAGTGAAATAAAAATATAAGATGCATATCCTCACAAACTTAAGAACCACTTATTTTGAAAAATGTTAAAAGTGTTATATCACTATCATTATTTCATATTTCAGCGTAAGAACTCAATGGCTGTACTGATTTTGATGAATGTACACGTAGTCCAGAAACATTGCCATAAACAAATATCCATGGCAAAACAAAATGAGTGCAAACACAAAATCACTAAGGTTGGAAAAGACCTCCAAGATCATCTGGTCCAACCATCACCCTACCACCAACATCACCCACTAAACCATGTCCCTAAACACCATGTCCAACCTTTCCTTCAACACCTCCAGGGACGGTGACTCCACCACCTCTCTAGGCAACTCATTCCAATGTCTGAACATACTCTGCTCCCCACTCCTGAACCCCTGCTCTGCCCTCAGTATTCCCCCATCCTATTAGCGTTTTTAGCATTAAGGATTTCTTCAGTTACTGAATAGTCAGACCACAGCAAGCTGCCAACAGGTTGTTCCCTCAAGCATTTATCCTCTCTTAACCACCCTACAAAATTATTTTAATCACAGCATCCTTTGTCAAGGAGTTTCATAGGTGTCTCGTGCCCAAAGAACAACTACTATTCATTCATTTTGAACTTGACTTTCACAAACTTGATTTGATACTCCATACTTCTTTTAATGGAATCCCCTGCTACCTGTTGCACATTGCTCCAAAAAACCTTGCAGATCTTTGCCATATCTCTCTGAAATCATTTCTTTTTTTCTTGGCTGCTGAGGCCCAGACTACTCACTTCTGTTCTGCATCTTCAACCGTCCTTTTTGCCCCTCTTCAAATATTTTCCATTTTCCAGAGCCATTTTAAGATGCATTTTTTGAGATGATAGGGGAAACAAACATGCTTTCAGCAATTCCCAATCTTTTCATCCACAGCTCAAGAAAACACCGGTCAAATCAATTTCTAAAAAAACCCCAGCTCATCTATTTCATACTGGTTGTGTATTTCCAAATTCCTATGAGTAAACACTAGACATTGGTGGAAGAAGTAATAAATGAGAGATTAAAAATTGTAAGAATTTACTTACAGGTGATCCTGGAGTTATTCTTGATACCAGTAATGGCATTTTTTGATCTACACCACCCTAGGTCAAGTAAATAATGACATAAATAATATCATTATAATACATACATTATAAACATAAGCATTTTAAACAAGCAATTGCCTATTTTAATTTTATTTTTATAAAGTTAGTGTTCTATCACTGTACATGTAAGTCAGTTAGGTTGAATTTTGATGAGTGAATGTCAGGAGACGTGTGTGTTTTTTCCAGTTAACTAAAACCAGTGTCTTTGCCTGCCCGTACATTTTAACAGGCAATAAACAGATGAAATGCACCATTACTCAAATCCTACTCTTCGACCTAGCCTAATTCAACATTTGTACTCACTAGGTGGACAGTATCCTTAAATATTGTGATGAACTTGCAAGAGGTCAGGTAGCAAAGTTCCAGACAGCTATCTTCCCTTATTCCCTTTACATGAAGCTCTACCACTGCTTCACCAATAAAATGCCTCAAGCAAAATGATCAAATTCGACCCTGATTTTGATATTACGGCTAGTTTACACTACTCTATCTTTTTAAATAGAATTTCAGTGAGGGGATGACAAAAATTTACACAGAAATCAATACTTATTTCAATTTTCTTCCTTAATTAATTTTCATCTCTCCAATGTGATTTTTTATGGGTATACTCAATAAGATATCACAAACTAAACTATTTAACTTGTTTTATAATACAGAAGCAAGTTTTTCCAGAAATTAATACCTTCAATTAAATTTTGGAGTCCACATTTATGCAGCAAAATAGGCAGTTTGCTTTTGAAACATGTCATGGCCATTAAAAATGAAATGTATTCACAATGCTAAATCATCTACATAAATCCTGTAAAAATAAGCAAAAGATTGGTGTTTTACCTTTAGATTAAATCCAAACTTCCCATCTTCATCTGGTGTGATTCTCACCAAAAGTAACTCTCCCTCAATTATTTCATTCTGTAATATACAGAAAAATCAACATCAAACTTTTCTAGTTTTTAAAACAAGACAGCAGCAAATAAGAATATAGTGTATTCAAACATAGACATGCTGAACAAGAATACTCTATGTAAATCTGTGTTTTAAAAAGGAAGAAGTTAAGGTTAAAGAATACACTCACAATTGTAACCTTTAATTGTAAAAACAGCAGCATGTATATTGGTGGATATGTTCTTTGCTTTTTCTGCACTAACACTGTTACTGTCATCTTAACTTTTCCAATTGATACCTATTAAATTTTTCAATGTGTTGTCCTTGCTAAAGGTGACTGAAGGAAAAAAAAAAAAAGATAGGTACAACACCCTTGAAGCACTTTTACTCTAAGCATTATGAAGTTACTTCTTTTTCTTCAACTTTTCTCCTCTAAAAGGGTACATGATATCTTTTGCAGGAGATCCACAAGCCAGAATGATTAAAACTTGGCAGCAGCTACTGGACAGGCACGTTAGAAAGTTGTTAAGCACACCTCTGGAAAAGGCTGGAGAAAAGGAAAGGAATGATCTGCAGTCATAAAGCTAGCATGGGGCACCTGGTGAAAGCGTGACTTTTAGCCATCCCAGAGAGGAGATGCCTGATAAAGCAGAGTTGTGTCTGCTATTGAGTCATATAGCCACTTGAGTTATTCAAGGATTCCCATTCCATTAAGAGATTCCCTACAAATGCTGCTAGAAACCTGGACACTATGGGAAAACAACGTAGTTGGCAGGTTTGCCTTTCATATTTTATATAGAGTCTTAGATAAGTTTGAATAAGGCAAGAAGATTTATTCCTATTACCGCATAAAACATGCTCATCCCAGGATATAATCACAATTTATGTGGATTCTAAATCTACAGTTCAAAGCTACATTTAGCACCAGTTTTGACTTTAAAAGAATGCAACTGAACATACCTTATCACAGTAGTACTGACCGGAATCTTCTGTTGAGCTACTTTTTGTAATGTTGTCATACGTTTCTAAGAAGTGTTTATCCACCCCTTCCAATGGGTAAGAGCCAGAAATGTTACCAACTCCATTGGGAGACTGAGCCAAGGTTTTAGGTGAGGTATGGGTCAGAGAATTCCGAGTTGGACTGTTTCCCAATACGTTCCTTCGTTTAAGAAAGATAAATAAATATTAGGAAGGTATTGTTATCCAGATTTTTATGTTAAACAGCATAAAACATGCAAACGTACTGCTCGATTCCAAGAGCAAGCCAATTTCATACTTGGATTTTAACACTTCTTGCCATTCAAAGTAACAGTTATTTGATCTGTGGATGTCCAGAAGAAGGGACAAAACAAAACTGAGTAGCAGAAACATTTTTAGCAAATTATTTGGAGGTTAGCAGTGAAAGGTACTGCTGAAGTGGTACAGGAAATCACAGTAACGTGGAGGAAATGAGAGTTGAGCCCCAGGGGAAAGGCACTCCAGTCCTACCCATGAAAACTGTATCCTGTGATTCCACTCATTTTTACACAGTACTCTTTTTCATTCCACTCACATGAGTGCCAGCTCAACCTTATCTCTCTGCGAGAAGGTGGTTTGCAGAAAAGCCACAGTAAATTGTCAGAGAAATAGGAAATGAAGTGACCTTGACAGGTCTAATAACAGTACTATATTCTGTCTTTAAGGTAATTATAGCCATGAAGAAGGACCCAGAATTAAATGGAAGTGTAGACCTGAATTAATGGGTCAAGAACCTTAAAATTCAACGATGAAAAAAAAAAAAAAAGAAAACAGTAAGTAAATGAATACATCAGATCTTAGAATTGGACAAGCTCCCTGCTAGTGCCCCATGACCTTTCAAATGTTCACTCAGCTACAGTTATTTTTTTCTGAAGGGGAAGAAATGCAGACCTCTAATACAACTAAAATTGTTCTTCAATTAGATCAAACTCACCATACATACTAAAAGATCCATCTTCACAAAAACTACACAATACTTTGTGAAAACTTGTGTGTTGGGAAAGCTCAGTGCAGCTTAGACACAGTGTCCTATCATTAACGTATAGTGCTGTGTATGGCACAAACTGAGGTGTGCCACACTGCAGAACAACCTTGCACTTGCATCATGGATGCTCAGTGGTAGGACAGTTTGCAGCAATACTCTGCACTGCTACTGGGCAACCCAACACTGAAATGAAGTGCATTTGATCCTTGGAAGCACGTGCTGTTAGTTTTTTTACAGGGTATATGTGATTCATTATCTGCTTCACCATACCTAAAAGCAACATCAAATCCTCAAAGAGAGGAAGTATCAGAAGTAAACCCTGGCACTGGAATTTGTGAATTCAAATATCAGTCTCTGCTCTGGTGCAATTCTATTCATATATACGTGAGCTTTTCTGAACCATTCCCAGGGGCCACTGCTAGCTGTCAATGAACTACACTACAGAGGAACGTAATGTAGGCTTTTAACATACAGGACCTGCAAACATTAATAATAATGCAAACACTTATTTCTCAGTTTGTAGAAATCTGACTACAACTTATGTTGAAAGACGTCATTTGGCAAACGTGGCTTTGCCTTAATATTTCTGATGCTCAGTTTTATTACATGTTCTTGGCAATGTGAATTAAGTGGTTTGTACAACATTTGCAGGATTTTCAGTTACCACAGGAAATGTTTTTCAGGAGACATGATTCACTTGGCTCTTTCAATAATCTGAAAATACTTTGGCAAACAATAATGACACTTAAAAAAAAAAAAAAAAGAATTATGCTATTATGATTATTTTTTTAAATCTGGTAGCTTCCAAGAGGTTTTCATTATTTCTGTGAAGTCATTGTTAAGCAAGCAGGAACACTGTATATGTAAACACATCATAATACATTTTTCAGAACATATGTTATTAAGAAAAAATGCACTTGCAACTTGAGAGCACAGCTCCTGATGATCTTCCAGTGTAGAAAAAATTAACACCACCAGAAGAACATGACAAATTACTTCAGTTAGTGCTTCCTGGCACTACATAAAGTCACGAGATAAGATTACCAGCAGATTTTAGCATCAGTAAACTTTTACAAAAGGTTGTACTGAACAGTTTAAAATTATTATTATTTTGTTAACAGCACTTATGGTCATGTTAGGAAGTAAAACCTCCCACATCCTGATCCAAAATCTTATTTTTTAATAAAAAATCTTTATAATATTCATTGGTTTACACATCCATTTTGATCTTCAAACTATAAAATAAGTACTTGGAAAAAATAATTAGATAGCTAAAAAAATAGTTAGATAGCTTAAAGCTAAGGAATCTATAATAGAAAGTTTAAAGAAAACTCACTTTGGTGATTCTTGTTCCGATGACCTGTTAAAAACGAGTAAATAAACATGAGTTAAATCTTCAGGAAAACAGGAAATAAACTCTAATTAAAAAAATGCCTGTGTGAAAGCCAAAAGGTGTGTTCACAGAAAATTAAAGAATACTTAATCCTGTGCAGAAGGTCTGAATCAGGCAATTATGGCATTTATGAACCACTCAACAAAAAAGTCACCAGGCAGTTCTAACTACTCACTTCCACTTCTGGCACAAGCCCAACGACAGCCAATGCATCTGCTACTGAAACGTCAACTACGCTGGAGCTTACAGAGGCAATTATTGAACAGGACATGCTACAGCATTTCAGGAAGTTTTAGCTGTGGATCACACTGCCTGAAGATGTCACTGATTATATTTCTTTACATGTAGGTAAGGAGAAATTAGCATAGGCTGCTTCAGAAGCACCACTTAGCGTAAGAGCAGACCAGATGCTGACAGGGAATTTTAACACAAAGCATAGCTAAAGTAGAAGTGACTACACAGGTGAGGACAATCCAGCACAGAAAAGAAAGGCAGTTAATTACGGTTCTTTTCTGAGCAGCTTGGCTGATTAAAACAGAGTCTTCAAGCATTATCAAGATAACATTCACACACAGCATCTGTTGTGGATAAAGTCTACTCTTTGCTCACATCCAGGAGTGAAAGAATCTAGGTAATTGTAAAACTTGCTGTGCTAGAAAAAACAATTTGCTTAAACTGAGGAGGGGAAAAAAATATGCAAAAAGCAGTACATTGTGATGGATTGGTTATCTAACCCAATATTCTGTTTTCAAAAGTGGCTAACTGATGCTTAGGAAAAGTATTGGAAAATCACGCAAACATTTAGTGATGCTTTCTAAGAAGACTCGCATGGCCACCAACAATTAGCAGTTCTGGGACTTCTGAAGTTGTCATTTATTCAAACATACTTAAATGAAAAACTGAAATGGAGTATAGAGGCTGGAAATAGAAGCAATTAATCATATTAGGGAGCAGTTCTAGCTTTCTTATATTCTGTAAAACATGCAAAAGAGACAAATTAAGGAAAGTTATAGTCCACTCTGCTTAGGCTGACTGTCCAGTTCCTTTCCAATCCAGTTACTCCTCTCCCATTTCTGCTTCCACAAACTTGTCATGAACATCTCAGGAAACAGAAAGACTTTGTTGCTCGGAACAAGCCCTGATACTCAGGTGCATTGCTGGGACAGCAGCCCCTCACCACAATTACCCTTTCAGATTACAGAATCACAGAATTTCTAGGTTGGAAGAGACCTCAAGATCATCGAGTCCAACCTCTGACCTAACACTAACAGTCCCCAAAAGATGCCTCCTTTCCAGAAGAAGGTCACAGCTGGAGGCTAAAACTGTCAAGGTATCAAGGTATTTGCCTTACAGCAAGCTTTATCACATGAAAATTTGTTGGTGAAAGCCACATATGAATATATCACTCCCTGTCACACAAAGCAAAGCAATGACTTGCCTCAAGTTTGTATTTCTTTGCCAGTTTCTCCTGAATTTAGTAACCTAGCTACACAAATTATGGCATTTTTTTGATAAAGTGCTCTGTCAAAACTGTTATCTTACTCAATTCAGTTAACCAACAAACATAAGCACAGCTTTTTACTAAAAGAATGGGACTTAAGTACTGTCTACTGTTTTTCCTTTGAACATTTAATCACAATAATTACTCAGCAGTGAAGACATAAATTAACTGTCAGATTGTAAAATGAGATCATGTTACTGTTTGTCTGTTTTATTAGATATCTTTTTAAGTGTGGCAAATATATTCAAAAACTTAGCAGCTCTACATGGGGAAAAGTATCAAAAGTTATAACATACAGCATTTTCTGAAGCAATTGAAGAGCTTCATCAGAAACCACCTGAAGCAGTGAGTTAAACCATATTATATCAATTAAAATAATAGGTATGATACTATAATACATTTGAAAGTAAAGGTTACCCAAAAAAGTGCTTGCAAATTAAAGTCTGTATGGCAGATAGAACAGAGCTTTACAAATTTAGTAAGTAGCAACCAAAAAGCCTAAGCAATACAACTCCATGCTGGAAAAATACAAACAAGCAGTTCAGCTCGGGTGCAGAGCTGAATTGTCAAATTACAGGAAGCAATTCACAGTACAGTTAGATTTTCCAAATGTTGTTTTCTAAAACAACCCTAATATTAAGAATCACGTACTATGTTTCAGCAAAAACTACAGTAGAAATAAAAGGTTCATTCTAGTTCAGTTTCCTTATGTCTATTCTACAAGATGAACAAATTCTTCCTTGAGAGGCAAAGATGATGAGTGAACCTGATTCAATAAGAAATAAGAATTTGTGTAAGGTTTTTTTTTTTTTTTTTTTAAACACTATTGTTCATCTTTCTTTACTGCAGTCATACCCCACCTTTGGGATCCCACTGACATTCTCCCCCATTCTCCCACAAGTACCTTCAGTTCTTGTTTGCAATCCTCGCAATACTTGTACTCCCTAACTGCCAGCAGTACAAAAGATCCTTTGGCACCATGCACACACACACTGCCTGAGCAGCCAATCTAAGAGGTACAGACAACTGTTGAACTCATAATGGAATTACTCAGTGAGAGAAGATAAGATCAAGTGTTTTTTCTACCTATACACCAGTTTTCACTAAGCTCGTAAAAAACAAAGGTAGCATCTTTGAAAGCTCCATCCCCAAATTAGATGTGACTGCAGTTGTCCAGACTTTCTTAAGTGGGAAGGAACACAGACAGGCAACACGATGACATAAGCCTTATTTCCTTTGGAAGTCATGCTAAAAATAAAGAATCATAGAATTTATTTTAGTTTGAGCTAATTGATTTCCTTCAGAGGGAAAGAACAATGAAGCTGTGTATTTTTCTATGCTGTGCCACAGAAGAGATATGGCTCTATTACCAAATTCTTTGTAGAGTTCAAGCTGTTATGTTAACCCATCTGAAAGCTCCTAAAACAAACAAACAAAAGCCTACATAACATAAAATTCTGATACAATGTCCCTGTTTTAATATAATATCTCCCATCCCTAACACAGGGCAGTCAGGTTATTTGAGACAAAAACACAATTTGCACTTCCATTCATATAGTCACACAGCAGATTCTCAATTATCTTAATAAAATATCTGGAGACTTAAATGTGGAATATAATTCTTTGTAATATTGCTGAAGGTTTATAGGTTGAATTATTGTACTTTAATTCAAACATATCCATCTGAAGGAGTTACTGAATCATTCTGCAACCTTTTAAAATATAAAAAGGTAACCAAAAACTTAAACTAGAAAAAGACCAAATCCAACCCTTACAAGATATATCAGTGCTGTGTATTCATTCATAAAGTTCTTATCAGGACAGCAAGCTATAGCTGCAGAATTTTATCTTTGCAACTCAATGAAATGTTACTTCTGGCAGTGAATTATTCACCAGTGTGACAAAGTACTTTGAACAGGAATACTGAGATCATCTTTTCTGGCTATACTGTACTCCACGTTTTACTAACTTATCTTCCTTATTTCACAACATGCAACAAGCCCCATATTTTAAGTCAATAAAAGAGAACACTCACCAGACCAACCAATCAACCTTTTCATCAAGAAAGAGGGACCTTCCTTGCAAGGAGATTAAACTTTCCATTGGATCAGCTAACATGCAAGCAACACTTGAAAACTACAAGTGATTCCTCTTCCTTACTCCACAATATGTCTAAAAAGATGCTATTTCAATCTTTCACTCACTATGGACTGCTCTGTCAGCGATGATCTTTACAATAGAACACTTTGCTGTGAAAATCCCACTCTCCTTTTGTGT
Organism: Anas platyrhynchos; assembly: GCF_047663525.1. Taxonomy (NCBI): domain Eukaryota; kingdom Metazoa; phylum Chordata; class Aves; order Anseriformes; family Anatidae; genus Anas; species Anas platyrhynchos. The sequence goes on along the minus strand of NC_092588.1, from coordinate 68,489,342 downwards.
CAAGTCTCAAGGAAAGACCCCTCCTTCCCACAGTTGTGTGCCCTACCAGAGAATTCTGCTATTCTGAGAACTGATGATGATAAGCTAAAGTCAAACCCCAAGAGAAAAGGGACAACTGAAACAATAGAACTGTAGCAAAACTCCCTCTCTACAAACAACTGAAGGAAACATCTGTAGGTTTTGCCCTTGCAGTGTTCTTAAAGTTCTTTAAGCTTCTTTTCTTCCTAACACCTGCAAGGGTGGGGAGACTGAATACGCCAGCACTTCCATTTATCTCTTTTCTGAGAACTCCCCATTTAAACTAGGTTCATTATTCATGAACCAATTAACTGGAAGATATTTACAGCATCATGTTTTGCTGTCTTTTAGAGAAGTTTACCTACAGAATGACTTGCACAGTTAACATTCAGCATTTCTGTGAACAGAAAAACTGTGCAAGGCCACATGGATTCTTTGTGCTGTACATTTGAATGCCATTACTGAGAAAACCTGTGGACTTCACAGTATACATGAGTGTTTCAGTGATTTTCTATAAGCTGCAAACATCCACGTTGATAAGGTGCTTCCATTTCCGATGAAAAGATTCTTTCAGTTCCTCTACTGACCATAAACCATTTAATTTACTTAGTCAATAGAAAAGACTCAGAAAAGTGTTCAAGTGCAATGATGAAGAGGATGCAAATGGTAAGTGATGGCATGACAAGGTTAAGGGAAACGAAATGGAAATGTTCTGAGATCCACTGCCTTGCATTGGAGGGCATCTTCCTTAAGAAAGTTTGAAGTACATGAACGAGGACGACAAACTTGTGAAGTGCAGGGGATTTGTAACAATGAGGAATTAAACATGGTTGTATACGATTAAAGACTGAGGAAAATAGCATTTTAAATTAAGTTCTTTAAAACTATTTGCAATTTTATACCAAGGTAGTAGCTACTGGAACTTAGCTGGATACATCTGAAGGGCACTTTTGTCAATGTCAGCACTTTAAAATTTTGTATACAAGAATGAATATCTTAGTTAAAATAATGATGTGTTCCCATAGCAAGTTTACCAAATCTCACTAAGTGGCTACAGTTTATCAAAACATTAAGCTGAAAGAATTGACCTAATGCAGGCTAAGTGCAGGAAATCTATTTTCAATGCAATAACTTTGCCAGATGATACATCACACTTACACTAGGAGCATATATACACTTCCAGAAATTCATAGCATAATGTCAGTGAATTTCCTTTTGCATACTAGCTCAACCTTTTGCTTCCTTCCCCTCCAACTCTGGGACTGTAGCCTTTATACCTTCTGCATCACCAGCAAAGGATAGTTTTAGATTGTAAGTTAAAGAGGTTAATAGCTTTGGCAAGCATGTTTAACTAAGGAAAAAGCTCATGCAGGAATATGTTGCATTTATAGTAAGTAGAATCATAGAATTGAAGTAATTTAGGTTGGAAAGAAGCCTGGGAGGTCATCTAAACCGGGTTAGATAAGGGTGCTCAGGTCTTTGTCTGTTCAGATTTTAATTTGTCCAAGGACAGAAACACCTCAACCTTTCTGTGAATATGTTTGAAGGATAAACCAAGCTCAGCACAAATTTTATTTTCTTTGTCTTTTCAGCACTTCCTTGGGTATCTTGGGTAAAACACCTCGCATGTATATTTGCTGCATGCCTCCAAGAAGAGACTGACTCCATATTCTTAATAAACCTCTTTTGGCAGTATAATTTAAATGTGCGACTGATTTCCACACTCCAACCTTTTGCCTCTTCTCATATCCGTGAAGAATTAGCCAGGTTTATTTTGCTGATTAATCAACAGTAAGTCTTTAAATATAAGTACAAGATCTATACAAGGCCTCATCTGTCAGTTTTTCTGACTTATGCTCTAATGAGTTTGAATGTCTCTTCGAAACGTGTTATACAAGTCTTCTTTCTGAAATACAGATTAAACAGAATTTTGAAGCTAATCGGTTCTGTTAGGCCACAGAGCCTACTCGAAAAAAACCCTCCTGAATCAGTTGCTCCTGTGCAAACAGACTAAAGCCTTGGTTTATTTCATTACACAGGGAACAAGAGAAACCGAATAGTTTAACTAACACCCTCCACACAGCTTAATTGGGATACTTTTCAAAGTAACTCAGTTATTTTTTCTCTAAAATAGCACCTAGTACATGTGGTTGAATTTATACATTCTTACTAACATGCACTCAGGTGTATTCAAAAACATGAACGAGGCTTTAGAAGAGCATGCAACAACTACATTAACAATCCATACACAACATTAACAAACCTATAGCAGGGGTATAGAAACATTAAAAAAAATAAGCCATTAAACCCAGATTTGCAAGGTCAAAAAACCTCTGCTCCTCACATAGAGGACAAATTGGTCTCATACAAATAACATGAATAACATTATCCTGAACCACTAAAAACTTCATTTCTTTCACTAACCTTTAATTTCTAGAGCCTTGCCATCTCTGAAAGAAACACCAGCTAACTTTAATGATACAACATTCAGTGAAGGAGGAAGCGTGGGTGTTTGTAACAATGACATGGTCTTCCCACAGAGCTGGATTAAAAACTTAAATATACTACCAGGGCATGAGTAGAGGATACTCCTCCCATTTGATAGACACAGGCTGAAAACATGCACCTTCCCACAGATGGATCCTCTGAGGTTAAGAACGTTCAACAAAACAGTGGCTTTCACCGTTTTTTTCCTTTCTTTTTCAACCATTTACTTCTGTTTTCCATTTCACCGTGAAGTGTGAACATTGATGTCACACCTAAGGCACTAACAATCCAGTGTAATACTGTTGGGGGCAAGAAGGGAGAAAAAAGAAAGAAACCTGTGCGGAAAAATGAAGTTCAAAGCTCCCTAAATACTACTCAGTTAAAAGCCTCTTTTCTTCTTTTTTTATGGCAACCCCTGGCCATTGGGATTTCAAGATCATAAAGTGTTTAAAATATGTATTACCAAACCATTTACATCTACAAAATGAGCAAACAAGCAAACTCATTTTAGTCATTTTAATTTTCTCTTACTTAATAGAAGTCAAAAGATACGCCAGGTTCTTTCAAATCAGCATTGAAAGATCTTACACATGAACTACTGGGTATGATATATATTCAGTTGACCTTCCCCATATATCAGCTACCTTTTTTTTTTTTTTTTAATAGATGTCAATACTGAGAAACAGATTTTACACTGGGGATGGACAGTGCTGTGTCAAGACAAAAATTAGTTTCTTGATACAATCAATCTTGATAAGATCAAGCATGTTAGATTATGATCCCATAATGTAATCTATCTATTGCTCCAGCTAAATACTTCGATTTGAAGGTTACTAATAAAATTGAAGCTATTTTGGAATATCCTAACACAGTCTTGAAACAATATCACAATTCAATAGGACTACTTAATTTTTACCATAGCCTCTTGCCCTCAAATGACACAGCAGCATAGAGATTGTGTTAATGTCACAGAAAGACAAATGGGTAATAATTTGTTCTTCACTACCAGAGAAGTTTTCCTCATTCCAAATCTGGAAGCTGCAAGGGTACCCTTATGAAAAAAGACTGCAACAGTGATAATCTTCAGGTACATAGCAGGTTTAAAAAAAAGAAGAAAAGTACAATTGAAAAGAATTCCCTGCACAACTCCATCAGCCTGCCTTTAGAAATAACGAGTCATAATAGAGATCTATCATGGAACATTTTTTCCCAAAGGCAAGATTCCCCATTTCACAAATCAACCTATCAGGATAGTTTCATGCCTGGTAGCCTGTTGGTATGACACAAACAGTTTCAGGATAAAAAAAATAAATAAATTAAAGCAGCTTTTCAGCAGACCTTAGAAATAATAAATCCATATAATTTTTTTTCTATCTATCTTAAAGGGATGCCATAAACCTTCATATTCATAGCTCTTCCCTAATGTATACCTCAATGTTTAAAGACTTCTGAAGACATGTAACATAACAAAACAAAAATGGATTTTCTATCTTGCTTAAAATGAGATGTGTAGCAAGTCAGTAACAGCAGTGCTTCAGTGAAGAAAATGCAAATCTTTCAAGAAGAGCAAAACACCTCCAGGGAAGCTCAAGTCAAGACTAGGGAAAGCTAATTTTAACTCAAAAACAGTTACCAAACAAGCACACTTACTAAATAGTATGTTTTACTTTAGTATTATTCTTGTAATCATTTGAAAAACAAAATAATAGTAGTAATGCATATACATGTATGTATGCAGGCATAGGATAAATATAGTGAACATACTAGCAAAGATATAGTCAGAAGATAGACTAAATTACCTGTTCTGAACTGGTGAGGCAGCACAGCAATGATAAAAGTGTGGTATAACAACAAAGCAACCTATTAGGCTTGGGAAGTGTCAGTGTAGACTCCATGCATGCATCAGTGTTAACTTTGCAGTGGCAGCAGCAGTCAGATGAGACGGACAGCAGCACAGCAAGCAAGAGGAGAAAAAATTGACAGGGAAGTTTTCTTCAAAAAGGCTGGGAAGCCCTGGACTAAACAAAAGTCTTCTTGAAGTCCTCTTCAGCACTGTCTTTAATGACAGGTTTTGTATGCAGCTGTGATTTGAGATGGCTTGGCTTGGAAAAGCAAACCTATTCATTCCCTGTGAATAAAGCTCTCTTTAATATATGTTCCTTTGGGATTAGAGCAATTTTTTTTTGTCTATAATATGTATGTAATAGCTCCAATCTTTTCTGCAGACTCTAATCTGAGAGAGAAAAATTGCTTCTTTTGTCTATGGCTCAGCCTCAAATTGTACTCGAATATGATAGTACCTTAGATAATTTGGGTAGCAGGAGCAGTCTAGCTACACCAGTACAAAACAAAAGACAAGCTTGCCCTGTTTTTTTGTAGTTTGCCTATGTTCAAAGTTCGCTCTAATTTTTAATTGTCTTTTTTTTTCCAGCCACAACCTGTAGGATATTCCTCAAATTGTGTTTAGAAAGTAGAACGTTCACTCAAAGTCCATTCTTAAAACGATCACTGTGTTCTTCAGGGAAACAACACAATAAATGAAAAAATATCCTTGGCCCTCATGTCCAGCATGGTTATTTTAATTACTTAACAGGAAACAGTTCTAGGTGTTGACATGTTGATACAGTACAATATATTTAATAAGTGGAAGAAGAAATTGAAGATGATATTAATAATTGATACGTTTCAAGTCTTCTAAACTAAGAACTGTTCCCCATAATTCATTTTCTAATTTGTACTGGTTTTTAAAAACAAAACAGAACATGACTGATTAAGACCCTTAAATCACCCTTAAATGATTAAATACAGCAAGGAAAAATCAATTAAAAATAATTATACTTGGTATTGTCAGGAGGAAAAAAAGGTTTATAGGGAAATTAGAGCATGTTTATACACTCTGACAGCAACATTATCTTCTGAAACTCCAATGTCCACCAAGATTCCAAGCATGCCTTGGAAGGATTAAGTACACAAGTCTTGATACACAAGTTTTATCTATAAATGTGTCCCCAAAAGCAAACAGAACAGTTTGAAGGTAATTGTGTCTTGAGGAAAATGACTTAAAACATTACCCAGGGTCTGAAGTAAAAACAAGCAATAACTTTCTGCCATTCCCCCTATCCCTAAAACGCTCATGGCAGTCTGAAAAATAAATAGCTATATGCTGTGCTAATTGCATCTTGAACAGTCTTGAGCTTCAGATAGTGAATGAAACTGATGCAAACATTTCATAATAAAAAAGGCAGCTATATGATTAAGATTCAAGGTTCCAGATCTAACAATTTAGCGATTAAAAATCACTGTCTTACAGTTGTTTGCTAGTAACTCTCCACATTGTTTTGGATTATTTCTTCACATCAAACATATTCATCATTTATAATCAGTATTAATTAACACCTTTTTTTGATAACATGATACTGCAGGTTGGGAGAAAAATGAGCAATCTAAAGACAATGTCAGGACAATAAGAAGACACTCTTGGCCCTCCTCTACAAGAAAAGCAATGACAGATTTTCAGTTTCAGTATTTTTCTAAAGCCTGTTTCAATCACGTCAATTCAAATCTACTAAAGACAAGCACAGCAAAAATAGGTAAGATAGCTTTAAAAGATTTATCAGTACACTGCGCAGTGTTTGCTAGTTAATAACTAAATATTCCTGAACTGTGCCAGAAGTCCAGGACAAATGTTTGTCTATACTTAATACTAAAGAACCACAAGTTCATAGAACAGCTTTGGTTGGAAGAGATCTGAAGGATCATCTGGTTCCAAACCCCATGCTATGGGCAGGGACACCTCCCACTAGATCAGGTTGCTCCAATCCAACCTGGCCTTGAGCACTTCCACAGATGGGGCATCCACAGCTTCTCTGGGTAGCCTGTGCCAGTGCCTCACCACACTCACAGTAAAGAATTTCTTCCTTATATCTGATCTAAACCTACCCTTTTTTAGTTAAGCTTTTTTCTTATAAAGCAGATTTAGCTGGTAGATAGCTCTTTCAATAAAGCACTCAGAGAAAGAAAGGTTTGTCCACACATACAGACTTAATTTTATTTTTTATCTTTCAGCAGACGGAGTGAGGCAAGTAATGGCTAAAGTAAGAACATATAAGAATAAAAATCAGAATGTGGACTAATATAAACTGTTGAAAAATTCAGTTTAGAGAAGAAACATTTTTTGATTTGTGTGGTTACTGTATATTTGACCTCAATTTTTGAGGTATTAATGACCATTTTATTTCACAAAAGCCTAACAGTTCGTCAGATTTATGCAAGCATTTTTGCAGTTCTGCATAGTATCAAATACTGTAAATATTCCAAAGAAACAAAGAATATGTTGGGAATAACTTATTAATTCATATAAACCTAGTTTTCTATAACATAGTTTTCTCCAGAGTGAGTGATACAGCAGAATCTTTCACTGCTCGGAAAAGAAATCAATGTGCTGTTTTCAACTTTAGAATGCCTTATTTTCAGTGGGAGAAATACCTTCAAAAACAGGCTTTCCCCCTCCACTCTCAGCAGACATAGGAAAGGTGAAACAGGAAGGAGAAAAAATGGAGAGGAAGAAAACTAAAAAGAAAATTGAAGAAAAAACAATAAAAACAACAAGAACGTTGAAGGCAGGACGCAATCTACCAGTCACAGTCACACAGAGTGGCTTTTTGTTTTTTTGTCTACAACTTCTATACTCATCATCTCCTCATACGATCTTCCTCTCATTGACTTTATTTTAAAACTACTTCTGCAAGTGTATAATCTGCCTGTGCACGTCAGAACACAGGAAAGATGTGGTTTAATATCTATGACTGTTCATAACATCTAGAGGCATCATCACATCATCACGGCTATTACTGATATTACTAGTACTACGGTGCCGCTGACTTCCAATAAGAATAAGAGAAAAATATTTTCAAAGACCACAGTGACAAGCTCCAAATATGCATACAACACATTAATTTTTCAGTTCTTTCATAGAAACCTCTCTGCTATGATGTAGTAATAACAATAACGTTGTCTTCAAATACGATGAAAACGCTTCATGTCCACGGTTTGCAGCCACAGCTAGCGGTTGCACACCATCAAAGAGATAGGTTATTCCTCTCAACTTGCACTAATACATTGCTGCTCAAAATACATCATGCTTTTGAGTTATAAGGGGCCACCAGAAACTGTTTTCCTTTTATAACATTATAAATGAAGCTGCATTTTAATGTACAGTATTCTCCCATCTGAAAGTTGCAAAGTAGCTCTGTTTTCTTTCTGAAATTGACCGATCAATGCCTTGATACATTTATTATTATTTTTAAGTTAACATTGCATTAATATGAAGTTACTCGTGAATAAAGTAATAGGAAAGACATACATTGAATATAATATATAAGCAAACATATAATCACTGCACAAAGATAGGAGCTTCAAGCCCTGGAAGTAAACCTAGCAGTGGTTAGGCTGCCACAAGGGAGAACAACTGGCACAGAGCAAAGTAGCTGAAGGTGAAAAGAAGAGACTGCCTTCAGAGAGGCAATCTACAGTTCCTCTGAGAAAGAAAAAGATGGATGACTGCTCGTATTATGTCTGCATGTTTAATCAAATGCAGTAAGTCTTTCAACTCAGCTGGAACTGATAATGGGGAACATAAATCAACTCTTAAGAGTTCAATAAAGGTTCCCCAAAAGAAAGAAAGGTTGCAACAGGTGAGAAAGGGCTGCAGAAGCTACTTGGAAATGGGATATTACAGGTATGAACAGGCATGTCTTCTTTAATTTTACTGAGAACTCAGCTACTGAGAATTTTAATATTATAACTTATGACTGTTTTGTGCCAAAGCTGTTTTGGTTTTAAATCAAAATAGGCAATGAACTGTTTGCTGAAGGTCTTACCTCCTCTGTGGACTACGGTTCTGAGAGAACTCTGAATCGCTGTCTTTTGATGTTGGAGAGCCCTTATACGTATAAAAAACATCCTCTGTCTCAGTAATATAGGTAATCTCATTTGTAAGGTTATCTACAGACGAGTGTCGTGGTTTACGAATTTCATGACGTAGTCTAGGACTCCGCCTAAAAAAAAGGAACATTAACACAGGTATGTAGGTTGTAATCGAATAGCATGTACAATTCTTTCAAGATGATTTCAATCCTACTGCAATCTATGTCCTAAAGTCTTTATGCTAGGTGCGCAGGTCTCATCTTAAATAGTGGATATATCAGTTAAAAAAATTGTTATGGTATGCTAGGTGATCATGTGCTGCCAGGTTCAGTAGACATGTTACCCCCAAACACTGCCTGTACTTGTTGAAGTTATAGTCACAGAATCATAGAATGGCTTGGGTTGGAAGACACCTGAAAGATCACCTAGTTCCAACCCCCCTGCCATGGGAAGGGACACATTCCACTAAACCAGGTTGCCCAAAGACTCATCCAAACTGGCCTTGAACACTCCTACGGGTGAGACATCAACAACTTCCCTGTGCAACCTGTTCCAGTGCCTCACCACCCTCATAATAAAGAATTGTTTCCTAATACCTAATCTCAGCCTCACAGAGGAAGTGCTCTGGCCCCATAACTGTTTTGGTAGCTGTTGGCTTTTGCTGAGCTCAGTCCTGTTTGAATTGGTGGGCCCAAAACTGGTTGCAGAATTTTAGATGAAGGTCTAATGAATGCTGAACAAAATGGGGATAACTCACTTCCTTGATCTACCATCTGTGCTTCTGTTAATATATCCAGGTTGTTACTCCACTTATTACTAGTCTTCAGGTAGGGCAGAAATTATTGCAGTCATCCAACCCTCCAGCCCCACCCCACCCATATTTTTTCTTAATCTGTTTGTCCACCTATCCAGAACAAAGTATCATAACTTGGATAGAACATTTTTACAGACACCATCAAAAATTTTGCTAATGTGGAGGTAAATGATACCCACTCTTCTGCTGTCATCATATCTATTCTCAAAATACCAGCATATTTAAATGTGTACGTAGGCACTACATAACTAGTCTGCTAGAATACATACAATTAGAAAAGGTAGGAGGCTGGAAGGGAGGGTAAAGGCTGAAATGTGATTTACCAATTAGGGGTAATAGGAGGGGATCGAGAAGGAAGGCTTTTGGTCTCTAAATGCTCAACAGATAAAGATCTCCTCATAGATGGGTTCCAAACCATCCCACCTATGACTTTTCTGCAGTACTGGCTGTTTACAGACCTGAAAATAAAACAAAAATAAAAACGTGTTAATTATTTTGCATAGGAAAATTCAATGAAATAAAATATGTTTTGAAAGTCAATTTCATAATTCATGTTCTAAAGAGTCCCCTGTTCTTATCCCTCAGTCACAGAGCCATTAGCTGCCCCTTACTCGTGGCAATAAAACTGTTCATCCCTGCTACAATGCTAATTAAAATCTGGGTAAAAATAACCGTCTCTGAGAGTTATTTTTAACCTAATTGTGTTCAAGAAGATGGAGGGGAAAACAGGAAATGTGTTATGTTATATTGGCACCAAACCAATAGTGTCTGACAAAACTATTCAAGTATAGGCAAAAGATTATAGACATTTCACTAGTGGCTTAACTGAGTGCAGAACCACTTTAACAATATATATATACTATTTCCAGAATGATGCCACGTTGGTTGACATGTCCATTAAAGGAATACACCATTAGAGAAAGCTTTGAGAAAGTCACCTCCTCAATACCATCAGCGTCAGAAGAACAAGTTCATAACAACCCATAAAGGAGATAATCCTCAAAATACAGATGTTTAAACACTTAGTATGATCTACTACAAGGTAAAAATATGGAAATTCCACTCCAGTGGAAAACAGAATTTTATGAACATTCTTGTGGCTGGACAACCCTTGTGGCTTTACTGCCCTAATATACAGGCAATGCTAGTCCCCTCCCTTGCTACAAATTTATGCAGTATTAAAAGAGACATGAGAATATGAAAATCCAGCCACAAAGTCTGGGAAGCTACTTGAAGCATGATGACATCAGTTAGAATCTGAATCTATGCCCAAGTATGAAAAAGATAATCAGACAAATTAAATAAAAGGAACAACAGTGAAGTGAACACACTGCAAAAATAACAGAGAGAAAATTAAAACACTTCTCCAAAAAACATCAAAACAAGCAGCTTTTCAGAAAGTCTACACAGAGTACAGATAACCAAAGAACTAAAGAACTGTCCAAAACCATTATCCTCAGAGAGGATAATGATGTAAGACTTCCAGCCCAGATGGTGCATATGGGAAGAGTCAATCCTAACTTCATGCAATATGACAGGCTCTGAAGTACGACTTTTCAGGAACTAGATCTGTGATACCATTATGAAGCTACCAGCTCAATGACTAGCAGAAGTCAACAAAGCAAATAAACAATAAGAAGTGTCATGACAGTGGTATCTTCAATGTTTGGATGGGAAAAATATATTCATCTCCATGTCACTAACTGGCATCCTGGTACTCAATTAGGGCAGTTTCTGAAGAGCATGGTACTAACATATTAAACTGTGTATATAACAATAAGGAGTAAACAGTTCAAAACAAATCTGTTCTGCAAACTGTCTTATTGGATCATTAGCCACATAACATATTTACTTTCAAGTGTTTTTATGCCTTAAACTGAAAAGGCAAGTTGAAAAAATACCAGTAAAACATACTTATATTCAATAACTTCTTATGAATATTCCACTGTAATGAAAACATGTTGGGGAAAGAAAGGGAAAAAAAGATACATAATTTATCCAACAGTTTACAAAGACCAATGCAGCGGTAAGCAGATCTGAGCTCTGCAACTCCAACTTCAGCTATCTCTGACACAAGTCCTCCCTTTCCCATTTACAATGTAAAACATGCTTTCACACAATACTTACTTTGCTGGATTTCTAGAACCCAGAGTCCAATAATGTGACAGTATCTTTTTTTCATGAGGTAGCGACTTCTTTGCCTGAAAAAATGTGTGATGCTCTACGCAAGACTTCCACAGATTTTTGCATGCTCTGTAATTTAACATGTTGAAGGCAACAATATGCTCTCTGGACTCATTCTGTAATGTAAGAAAATTTATGTTTCAATACACAGAAGCAGATCAAACAGAGCAAACAAGGTCATAAACCTATCATATAAATAACAATGAAATTACTTTTAGCCTAAATAAGCGAACTACATTTAGGAAAACAAAAATTCATCATACAGTAGGCTTTGAGCTGGAGATGGATGAAACAGCCCTGTGAGTATACAAAATTCAAAATTCCACAGTGAATGTTTTAAAAGTGTAAGCAACATTAAAAATATTAACAATCAGTTCCTGATCATTACAATGTTAATTTAATGAAATATTTAAGTCTAGAGTGCCAGAGGTTTTGCATATGTAAGTGTAATACTAAACAGCTAAACAGATTTTCAGATTTCCAGTCAGATCTTGACCTCCTATGACAAACAAATCTCTTAACCATTTTATTAAGGGTGCAATGTAGAAAGGAAAAAAAATCTATCTTTGAATTCAAACTCTTCACATAGGACTTCATATAAATGTTGTTTCAAGAGCTAGAATGCAAAAAGCATCTGCCTTATATTCTTTTAGAAGATACTAAAGATGTTAACTTCTGGGGAAAGGAAAGCAATTGAAGGACTAGAGCTGCTGCTACTGCTTTTCAAATCCAATCCTGTTGTCTGGATGATAACACAAGGTCAAAATAAGGAGATCAAAAGGAAGCAGAATGGAAAGCTCGTGTCTCCCCCATACAAACTTGCAAGTTCAGTGCTCAGTGGTACACAGGTGTAACATAATTGTACCACCCACATTTATGCGCTGGACAATTACAGCACTTGTTGAACTATTGCAGGTCTCAGTGCTCCAGAGAGTTTTGCACAAGCTACAGCTTTGGCTAGCTAATGCAGTTATTAACACAAACAAAGCAGAACAAAGTGTAAAGCACAGAGGAGAAAGGTATGTGTAATAAGCAAGGAAAGGGGATACCTGAGTTCACTGCTATCCGATCTCAGCACTTCAGTGAAAAAAATACAGCAAGCTTGCAACTTCGTTTATCCTTTGCAGCTATTTTTTGGAATTATGACTTAATTTTGATATCACAACATATAATTAGGCAGGTGGCCATGTTGGTAAAGTTCTCTTTCTAGTTCATACTTTGGAGAACGTCAGGATTTGGGTTGTAAAGCCTCTTTATTAAATGACTTGGAAACCTAATAAAACTCTTTTCCACAGACTTCAGCAATAAATCAGTGTCCCACCTGGACAACATCCTAATTTCTAGTTGCATGGTCCTTTTGTTTGTTCACAACCAAACAATAAAATGAAACTACAGACCATTTTGGCTGGGATAATTGAACGGTTTTCCTTGTATTCTTTTTCTTTCTCTGTAACATTTGTTAAATATCAGGTATCAGAGATCAACACCACATTGTGCAAAACACTTGAGCTACTGCAATGACTTCACTTACAGATTCTCTATTTTGTAAACAAAGCAAAACTCAGCAAACAATGAGAATCACAAGAGAAAGCTAAAAAGGGTTTGCCCCTTAATACCACTTAGGCATTACGAAGTGTTTAACTGATTGTAATCTATCAGGCGTGTTCTTCCTATGTCTATTAAAACAAGAAACATTTTTATTTTATTTTTTAAGTAGGGTTCTCTCTTTGACCCTCAAGCATGCTGGAACCAATTCATCTTTGTCAGCTCACCACAGTTACTTCTAATTAGTTTATATAAGATAATGTGTGCAGGCACTGTGAAATTTTAACTCAGAATTTCTTGCAAGACAAAAAGCACACAGCACTTAAAGCTTTAATGACAAAAGGCATTTCTAACCTACTCTGTTGGCTAAATACCTCTTGAAGTGTTTTATATAACAAATTAAAGGAAATATTCGGGGTTGATTTTTTTGGTCTAGAGCACTGGTCTTTCAATAGGCATAAAAATTAGCTTATCTGAACATCTCAATTACACTGAAAAGCCATTGTATAAAGGTAAGGAATTAAGTATACCTAGTTCTCCATGTTTAAATTTAGGTTTGAAAAGAGTAGCAAATCTTGGTCACAAGTGCATTTATCCCAACTGTTGACACAGAATCTTCCCAAATATTTTTAACTGGGCTGCGAGTTTAAATATAGACACATACTGAGACAAATACTTTTAAGAAGTTTTAGAAAAATATATTGTTTTTAAATTAAAAAAAAAAAAACTTTTATTAACTATCTGGCTCACTAACAGGCCACCTCACAAGTCATGCCATTAAATCAATTCACTATTTTATAGGATGAATAAGGTTTTAATGGGTTCCACAGATTTAGTGCCTATCATCCTTCTCAACACAAGTTCCTAAAGAATGTTATTTTAGTCATTCTCAAGAAGTGAGGATTAGAAAAAATTGTGGCCATTAAGGTAAAGAGAACATGGCTAAAATGTGCGTCTTGCTATTTAAACATCAGGAAGAACTCTCATCTTATCTCTGAACTCAATGCCTATTACATTCACAGAGAATTTGGGAATGTCTACAGCATAGGAAGTAAAAAATATATGCTAAAATGCAAAAAAGGAGCAGTTATTTTTAAGCATTACATAAGCACATCTGATATAAAGTTCCATTTTGGAAGCTTTAAAATGTTGTCTGTAAATCAGCACAGCTCCTATTCCTACCATAAATCTTACACCTTTAAGTCTCAGTATCACGAGCTTTTAAAACATCAGACATTCACTGATTCATCAGTCTTGCTTCCCGGTCCTTATGTAGCTCTTCAGTAGAAACAGAAATATTGCAGACTTCTATCAAGGAGCTGATCAATAGACTGAAGCAGTAGGATGGTAAAAGAGGAGGTGAGTAATGAAGAGTGAGAGAGAAGGTAAATTGATTCTTCAAAACAGTGGTGTAAGGAAATGAAAAAAAAAAAAAAGGAGCAAGGAAAATGAGGAGAATAAATCAATGAAACACGGCGTATCCCAGATGACTGCAAACCCATAGCCTTTAAGAACTGTAGATTTTGGAAAGAAATCTACATACAACATGCAAAATTCTGAGATGTTATAGCACTGTTGCCTTCTTGAATTAAAACCTGACGACTAATATGCAGTATCTGCTCTTCTTTCCCCACGTTCTTCTGTCTCCCTTCCTTACAGCCTTATTTAACTATTTCCTTATGCACTTCCAAGAAAAAGAGGACACTGCCTCAGACATTTGTCTTCAGAAACCACTCAAGTGACCCAGCATTTAGGAGAAAAGCAGCAGTAGTCCAGCTGCCCCCTCGCTCCCGCTACATTGCAACAGGAGACTGTTCAAAGCAGAACCATTAAAGGACTGCAGGGATGTGGACTGCTGCCCTAAACTTCAAGCAAAGGGGGATAATTGACAAGGATGACTATATCTACAGACTTAATAGCACACCTGGTCTGCTTTTTCGTATTTACTGAGAAAGAGTGAAAGGTCATGTGGCTGACCTTACTTTTCCTACAGTGCTGTAGAATTTTAAGCAGGACACGGTGTGCATTACTGTAATCTCAATGAGTTATAAAGTAAAGAACTATGATTACCTAAGAGGAGATTAGTTAAAAAAAAAAAAAAATTAAGGTCCTTGACCTGTCATCATTTAACAAAAGTTCAAATGATCAAACTTCAAAAAATGCTGCTCTTTTCAAAGGTGACACTGGTCTCCAGAAAGAGAATTTCAGTTTGACAAAGTCTTTAAAATGTGTGTTCATTGCTAAAGTCCAGAGACTGTCACTAATTGGCACCTCATTCTTCCAGATTCTAAAATCCTGTAAGTACCCTCATTTTACTATCCATTGTTACTAATCACTCTCAGAACTCTCCTCCTGTTTATGTTCCCAGTGCATATAATGAAAAATACCTAGAATTTAACACTACTAATCAGTGAATTTTTAGATCTCAAATCTAGAGAGTGATACTTGTACATGTAATACAAATACACCATGTAATACAATTCAACTTACAAGCAGAGACTTACTACTCACTCATTTCTTTACATAGTAAAACATATTTGAACACACTGAAAAAAATTTGCATACAAATAGTGTTTTGAAACCTATGGTTTGAAAAATACTCGAGACACTTCACTGGTAGGTAACGATACCCAAAAGACAAAATAATTATCATTGGTGCACCCCATCTGCATCCACGCATTAGCGCAGCAGCAATACCTCTAGATTTCAACTTTCTTTACACAGGAGCCCTGACACAGGAATGTGTACATGTATGCACACTCCTTAAGTTTTCAAGATACCCAATCTAGGGGAAAAAAAAAAAAAATACTCCCCTTTTTGGGTAAAAACAACCACCGAAAATCAATCAATCAATCAAAAACAAAAAAGACTTCTCTAGCAATCTGTGTTCGCTGGGTTATGCACTATCCCTGTTCCCAATCTCGTATCTGTCAGCAGCAGAGCTCCCCTTTCCTCCAGGTACCTTCCTTTCCCCCAGAATTCTGAGTCTCAAAACCAGAAGGGACTTCACAAAGTTCTCCCAGACAGGATAAGCAGCTGTTCAGCAGATTCACTGCCGTAAGGTGCTCTACAGGGCACAGTGAGCCAGGAAAAGAGCAGCAGTTACTTGCAAGAAAAATGCTAGGTTACTAAATCTAGAGAGAGGATGAACATCTGTGTTTCTCCCAAGTCTGCAGGGGTAAATATACCTGCGTTAAAAGGACACGGTCCAACAGACTGAAGGTTGAAGTACTCCATGTTGGAAAGGAAACAAAAATGGGAAGCAGAATAAGCATAAAAAGGACCGTGATAGCAAGGGCAAGTTAACGAAACAGAATTTCAAAAGCAAGTTATCATAACGTAGCACCTACAGATCCAGCCCTCCATTGTTTGTATTTTAAGGCCAAAAATTTGAACACAACCATTTAATCAAAACAAAGTGAAATGACTACTTACATGTTTTTGCCGTTGTTGTATAAAAAACTTTTTCCTTTTAAAGGAAATTTTTAATATATTCACCCTGAAAGAGAGAGACAGACCATGAAATACTAAATAATGCCTAGAGGGGAAAAAAAGCAATTAAAAATAATACTGTGTGCAGTCTAAAAGATTACAGCTGTTAAATATTCAGTAAATAATATGCAACCATCTCCTGAGCACTGAGTGGTATATAGATTCAAGAAACTTCAAGAAAAAAAATAGCAAAGAAGGAAAGGTCTTTTTAAAATTAAGATTCTTCCTCATTTCCTCTTTAAATAGCTCTCATAGCAATTCTCTCCCACCAAATCTATTCTTGCAGCAAAAACTTGATGACATCCTTTACTAGCTGTACAAATGTTAAACGTGTCAAGTTTGTATAACTTAAGAATCATATGACAACTGTGACTAAACGAACAAAATTTAAGACCTTAATGACATGACAAGGTTGGTCATACAGTATCTGAAATTTCTCCGAGACTTCACAAAACTGACTTAGGATGTAAAAAGACAGTTCACTTTTATTAACAACTAAAACATTGTAATTAAAGTCAAACCTGAAGGATAAAAAATGCAAGTGTTAATGTATTTTTCACTTATTAATACTGCATAAAAATACTACATAAACTATGTAGCAGAATTGAACATGTCTTTTCTATGTATACACTGTATGATAAAGACTTTTTAAGGTTAGAATTACATTGCAATTGGTGCTTAAACACGTTCCATTTTAGTTATATCCTTAGCAGTTTTGCTAAATTAAGTAAACTTCGAGGTGCCCAGGAATGTTCCTACAAGAAAACAAGATTCATCTAAATTATCTACATAACCAAATGCATGCTCATTTCCAAAAATCTCTGTCAGTTATAGAGCCACAAAGAAACAGGAATTTCATCCACAGCATTCTTTGCAACCAAATTGTGCAAGTTAATGGAAGGTTTAAATCATATCTACTTCTCCTGCTGGAAATACTTGTGCCATCTGACTTGCTGCTTCCAGTGGTAATGATGTGTACTGTATATACAAAAGTTTTGTATTCCCATGTCGCCAGTAAGCCATATCAATTTTCAGTTTATTTACTGAAGTGGAACTAATTTAAATCCATCCATCTTAATCCTTGTGCCACTCTAGCTGAACTAGTACTGCCCAAGTTTTGGGTTACTGGTTCTTTCCCTCCACGCTTCTTGGCTTAGCTCACACTTCAAAAAGTGAGTGAGTGTTTGGAGTTGCTCTCAGCTTACACAGCCGCTGTCACTCCCTGTTCTTAGCTAATGTAGTACCAGCAGAAACAGAAAATACAAACAACTAATCTTGCAAACTAAGCAAAAAAACCCTCCAACCAACAAAAAGGTAGACAACATCTAAAAATAACAGAACTCTCTCATCTCTCCCCACTTTTTAAAAACAATTAACTGCATGGCCACATAATCACTTCATGTCAAATCAGGGCTTTAAGTCTTTTTATTTTGACTCTCCTCTACGCACAGAATGCCTCTCAACTCTATTCAACCTTCTTAAAGCACAACTAAACCTCTTTAATTCGGTGACAAAGAACAGTTACTAATCTGACAGTTTTATTTAACACTAACTCAAAATCGTTTGCAGCACCCTGCCTATTAGTCAAGGGAATGTTCGCATATAGCACAAGCCACAAAAGAAAAAAAAAAAGGAAGAGATTAAGGTATTGAAGGATTTAGATTTAACGAGTACTTGAAGGTGCCACATCCAGAACATGAGCTGAACGGAATGCAGTTATTCCTATTCCAACTAGTGGCTCAGCTGCCTCATCACTCACCAATAGTCTGTCCAAGCGACTATGCAGCTAACTGAATTTTGCCATTAAGTTTTAAAGTATACAATAGCTGAAACTTAGGGATAACGATAAATCTTTTGGCTCCTGTATTCCTCCACCATTCACAAGGGTCAAAGCAGATTTATCACTTAGTGGGCAGAGTTATTCATTTCTGATCATCTTGGCAGTTCTGTCCTGGCACTCACTGTTAACAGCTGGTAGTTTCTGACCTGAAGCAAAAATATTTCCTAACTGTATGTCTCATACGTTGCTCAAGGAAGATTCAGAAGTTTTTGTCATATTCTATGTAACACTTGGTTGAGCGGGGTTTTGATTTTAACTAGTAAGGTAGCATATATTCCTGTAGCAGTTTCTCTGAAGTTTTCAAAGCAAAGAAACTGCATACACTGAATAGCATTTAATGTACAATCTTAATTGCTGCTGATATAAAACAGAGAGCTCATATATTTTAAGATATTTTACTTGCAAAAAGACCTGGAAACTATCACATAACAGTCAAGCACCCCAAGAATAATTTCCCAGAGCTCACTGTGTTAAATCCAAATTTACTTTATAAACCCATCCTGACTTGCATTGCCTCTGACTGATCAGTGAGCTTCTTACGTAAGTCTCTTTGATTGAAAACCTTCCTTTTGCCAAGACAGTACACTCTCACTGCCTCCATTCCTGAAAGCTTTTGGCTCCCTTTGACTACCACCATATGGCACAGTTGTATTGTTGTCATCCATTAATGCTGCAGAGTATTTTACTTACTGTGCTGGAAAGAGCGCTCTGATGGTGTCTGCTGCCACCTTGAGTTCCACCACATTTATGCTGAAGCTCTCCCAGTTCACAGGAAGAGCTACTTACTACAAATTGTGTTATATAAGATGACTAAATACAATTTCAATTATCTGAATGTTTTCTGTGTTCTAAGGCATAAAACGTTCCTTAAGGAGTCTCCTTAGCTGCACACCTTCAACACAGCCAACATGCATTAAAACTCCAGGTAGTACCAAGATGCATCCTGCTTTGATGTCTAAAAAGAAATTGAATGCATACACTACAAACAAGACCTGCAGAAGGCAGAAAATGTGCCTCCAGCTGAGCATTTTAAAAACCTGCAGCTGTTTAAAGAAGCTGAGAGATTGACATATGAAAGGGCAAAGCTCAGGGCATAAAGATGAGAGATAGAAGTCTTCTATGCTTTAGTGTGCATTAGAGATGGATAAATGCAAGATGCTACTGTGCTGTATGAAAACATTATTGACATGTATTGAGGATGGCTACAGTATACTCAAGTGAGTTGAAAGAAAACTCACAGCAAAGAAAAAAAATCCAGAGACTATGCAGTACATTTTTCCACTGAAATTCAAATTGAAACCTATCTTATTACTTTTTCCTAGAAATACCTGTTAATCCATAATGAACCATAATGAATGGATGGAATGACTCGTGCATTTAAGGAATATTGCTAACAGGCACCTTTTTGTACAATTGAGCAAAAAGCCAGTACAACCTACTGGAATGCACTTTCCTGTCACAATTAAGAATATTACATCATCTTACTGAATACATTCTCCAGAAAAACTGTTGCAACTTATGTGAGGAAATGTGTCCAGGTACAACAGTAGAAATCTTTAAAACCACAAGGTCCTCCTAATGATATAGTCACACCTCTAAGTGAATGGACTTGATCGAGACTTCACATAAAGCAAGTAATTCAAAAGCCTTTTGAATTGAAAAGTCTAGGCAACAGGTTTAATTTTTCTCTCAGCACAAGGAAGTACCATTATGCCCCATAAAGAACAAATCTGTGTACTGTAGGCTTCCTGGGAATAAGTGTTAAAGCAAATGGAAATTCTATTTAAAAGATTAAATGTAATTTTTTGTTAATAAAGGAATTTACCAGGGATAGAAGCTTGTGCAGATGAGTTTTCTATATACAGCAATTCCACTGGATGCAATCCCAATCATGAGATCTAGATTATGCAGATCCTGCAAGAGAAAAATAATGTAAGAACAGGGATGTAGTTTGTGTTATTCCCAGTTATTTACTTATAAATTCATTTTCAAGTTTTCTATACTTAGAGTATAACTCCTGAGGCAAGAATTCAATCAACTTATTTGGATTTTTATTCTCATGCATGTCTTTCCTTTGATCCTACCTGCTAGGTATTTCAATCATTAAAACAAGTGTTAATGTTCATCTTACTACATTAGATATTCTTTAGGTCAGCATCAGACTAAAGTTTCAAGCCCTTACATTAATTCAGTGATGGGAAATCAGTTGAAGTACTTTCCAAGATCAACCAGGTTAAGTGGCACAATTTTGGAAACCAGACACAAGTTATCTTATTCTAAGACAAAAGAAATAATTCCTCATCATTTTCAAAGAGATCTTGACAATAAAGACTGGGCAGGAGGTGACTACAATTCTGCATATGGGAGTATGCTAGAGGAACATGCATGTGTATATGAAAATTTGATAAACAAAACTGAATCCATTGTTAATTAAAACAAGAAACTGTGTATTAGCTTAACATGCTTAACTGGAAAAACTCATCCATAAGTTTACAACAGCATTATGTCTAGTGAGGTAGACGAGAGAATAAATAGTTATATATAAGTGAGCATTTGAGTATACAAAAAATGGGGAGTGGGAGCTGAAAGGTGCATTTTAATTTAAATTTAAATTGATGTTACAGAAGTTACATTTCATTATGATTGACATGTTCTAGTACATTATACACAAGTTTCTAATCAGAGCTGAATATAAGCATAAATCTACATGTAAACACGGAACCCATTGGTTAAAATACCAGGTTTGACTCAAAAGTAGCTTCAGAATATTTTATAAGAGATGGCCAAAGGTAACGGATTCTCTTAAAGCCTTCTGTAGCTTAGCTGCTCCTCTAGATGGTACTCTGTGCTCATTTAATACAGAGTCATCTTGTACATCCAACCCTTATTTCTTCCTAAGGCACAGAAGAATAAGACCTTTCTTCTGTAAGGTACAGAAGAACAGACCATGCACCATACAGTCTAAAAATAGCAGAAAGTCTATAGTAAATCCTTTAAAAATAGTTGAATAAAAGTATGATACAGGTGTATGACCGAATGAAGCTGAACTCAATTTGCAACACAGTTTAAAAACCTCCAGTGAAATACCACAGCAGTTCACAGAGAAAGAGCATAACCTATTTAATAAATAGTGCATTGGCACCAAATACTGAGAAGATGAGAGAGACATTGATTCTATTTCTGAGAGTTTAATATAGGAAAATTATTATGTAGGTTGCTGTCCAAATAAGCTTAATCTCTGGGTAGTGCAGAGTCAACTGAAACGATTACCAATCCCTAGATACCCACTGCCCCACTTTTCCAAAGAGTGCTGCTGCAGGAGGTAGTTGAATGTCCATCTGAAGAGGCTCCTGGATTGCCAGAGTTGTGTCAGCATATTACAGTAGTCCTAAACTGGCATCCATGTATTTTAATACAATTGGGAGAAAACGGAGGCGCTTTAGCAGATGAATCGGATGTAATTTAGCTGCCCCTGCCATGCTAATGCCAACCTAATGCGGAGCAGAAATCTGTTTTATTGGCATGTGAAGATTACTCCAAGTTCCAGCTTTCAAAAATCAATAGGCTGAAGGAAAACAGCTTTAGGAGAAAAACTAGAAAAACTATGTGATTCAGCAGAAATAGGATTAGCTAAACACTTAATGGGGATTATTTAGGCCAAAACTACTCTTTTTTTTCCAGAAGCTGTGCCAGAATAAATTGCCCTCCCACCTCTGTCCAAAATCTTCCATGCTATTTATTATAATTAATTATATTATTAAAATGAATTGTTGTGTTAAACAAGTAAGGTTTGTGAAACGAAGAAAAATAAGACCTTGAACTAGCAAAGAAATAGGGTCTTACAATAGAAAGAAGATGTAGATGTGCAGTCATTTCCCTTTCAAAACATTTGTGCCATTAAACCGCACAAATAAGAATTGCCTATCACACATATGCTTTTCTTTTTGCCTATTTCTTTATAGAGATAGTCATAAAAAAGTACTTATAATGCTAAAAAAACGATCGTGCCAGGGATCTTCTTAGTTAAACACTGAGTCATTTTTTAATTACGATTGTCATCTGGACTTTCATAGATGTGGAAATAGCATGGTTCTACAAGTTTCCCTTTGTTTTCTACAAGGTCCCTTCCTCTGAATAAAAATGAAAGATGGGTTAATATCAGACTAATTATTCATCAGATGACAGTGCAAAAAGGAGATTTTATTGAGGCTTCCTAAATTCTTAGTTTTGAGGTATTAAATTCACCCTCTTGAGTTTCTTAATAGTATTTCAATTTAGAATATAACACTTTTAAAAGCTCAGGCTGATCTTCAGAGTAAAGTAAAAGTGATTGCAGATAAAAACTGAACTCAGATTAATTCACTACTGCAAGTGTCATGTTTGGTCGCTAGAAAAATGCTCACACAACTTCTGCAAAGTGCTTGACCTGCACCAGCTTCTTTTGGCCATTAGTATAAAACCCAGTTGTTACCTGGCTTCTTTGCCATATAGAATATCTAAGAGGACCAAGACTTTATTTTAGCAGCAAGGGAAGAGCTGAATCATAAGGATTCACAGAGACAAAAGCCTTTCAAAAAGACAGTTTTATAACTAGCTTTTACTAGCAATTGTTCAAAGCACTAGAATTTGACAAAATAGGAAGAGTGATTTAAGAGCAGTACTAAGCATGGGAGGCTATGAAGAGGAATGCCAAAAATCTCTGCTAAAGCTGGCGTATAATGTAGTAGCCTCAGCCAAAGCACGGGGAGGCATGGACATCCAACCTTCACCGCAAACTTCAGAAACAGAGACCATTGCAGCAGACTGTTTCAAACATCAGAAAAATGTTTACAGCCAACGTGAGCTACCAGATGAGACCAAAGGATGAACATTCATCTGTAGGGCTGCTGCAGTACAGGCAAAGCACTTAGCAAATGAAAGAGTATGTACCAGAACAGAATGCCAGGAATGTCCACTCTGATAAAATGCATTACTATTACTTTTCTCATAGGCTTTATTAAAAAAAAATATATATGAATTGTAACAAAAATACTAATTTGGACTGAAATATTAGCAAGACAGTCTGCATCTTAGCAGCCTGGAATAGAGAAGGCTTTCACTCAAATTTGTACTGTTTGATTTAGATTATACTAAACACAGCTTGGTGTCATGCACAGTAGGGGCTCATGACCAGCAGCCTGACATCCTGAGCTCCAGGTCATTAAATATGAAACAATCTGCTGGAAAACAGAAATGTGCTGTTTAAGCAGGTATCTCCAGAAGACACTGCTACCCACAGAGAGCAGTCCAGCACACTTTGGTTGCTTACCAAAATACTGGGCTACAATAGAAATTAAAAGGAATAGACTGGTCAAGTTAAGGGCACACACAGAAATCTCAAGTGTGACAGTAAAGGGTTCTTCAGTATGGCAGAAACGTGACAGAGATGGCAATGCACAATGAATCTAGACAATGTCAGGTTTAAGAAGACACTTACTTAACATTTACGGGTAACTTTTTACATTGTCAGAAGACAAGAACATAAGAAATTTGTTTATGTATTCTAGATTACTTACCCACAACCATTGCATTTGTATCAAGATATCTTAACAATGGTCTCATAAGTGGCCTGTCCTGATGTTCTTATCAGTTGTTATGAGCACAGACAGTTCATATTTCTGATCACTTTGACCATTTCCTTTCCTTTGTACTCCTCCCCCCCAAAAAATGCTACTGTTTGTACTGCTATGAATATATCTACAAAAAGGTGTATAAAAAAAAATCCAAGTGAAATATTGCAATGTAAACATACTCTACCACTGTGCAATTCCACTCCATAGAAATCAAGTGTTCGCGCTATATTTATGTAGCAGGACTCTGCTTCAGATTGCTTGAGGCCACTAAAAGAGAAAAAAAGATGCAGACCAGAGTCAAAAATAAGAGACATGAAATTACTTTTATTCCAAATGCAGGAAAAAAAATAATAATCCTACAGCCCAGTGTCTGACATACAAACCTCATTAAATAGTGCCACAAAGCATTTAACTTGTGAAGGGCCTCCTAAACACCTCTCAAAATTGAGCAAACCAAAACCACTGTCATCACCTCAGCCATTCTGCATCAATATTTTTAGAAAAATCATTTTTACCTGTTTTGTTTAAAGGGGTAAAGAAACAATTCCCCTGCAAAGGCTTCTTCTACAATGAGAAGCTCTATCCCTATACATTCTATATTGCATAGCCTCTCAGAAGAAAGTTATCTAGAAGAAAGATTAGAAGCAGGAATCTACTCAAAAATACAGTGGGAGAGGGAGGGAGAATATTAAACAAGTTATAAAACTCACCAAGGAAGAACCATTTGAGTTTATTCATAATTAATAAACATAAAGTCCTAAAATCCATTTTCCCCTGCAGCTAGATGCGTGCAAGACTTAAAAGGAATCTATCTCACAGTTTTCTAGGAAACTTCTAAGATTCTGTGAGATGTTTGCTTTCAAAGAGAAGAACTCAAACATCCCCACATCTAATAAACTGATTTTATAACTTTATGGAAGGGCTACA
Source organism: Anas platyrhynchos (assembly GCF_047663525.1). NCBI lineage: Eukaryota > Metazoa > Chordata > Aves > Anseriformes > Anatidae > Anas > Anas platyrhynchos. The sequence goes on along the minus strand of NC_092588.1, from coordinate 68,464,498 downwards.
TGGAATTGACTAGGAGCTTTAAAAACCAAAGAATCCAAAAGTAATCTCTACCTAGATAAGTTATCTCATGCAGCCTACTAATTATTCACCTGAGAGGATCGAAGTGCAGCTACACCAGATCCCCTACTTATGATAAAAAGGTAATTGCTTCCAACAAATTGTAGGGCGAAGAAGTTTTTCTCTGTTGTGAACCGATCCAACAACATCCCACTAATCCAGAACCTGCTGTAGCCTACTGCCATTGTGCTGTGCCAGCAGTGATCCTGGCCTTGCAGTGCAGACCAGTGCTTCAGGCACTACAGCATGTTGGAGAACTGTCAGACCAGAGACCAACTGATTATTACCTACACACATTGAGGCAGGATGGTATCTGATGTCTTTTCTATCATAGCTACAACTAAGTGCAGGTAAAAGAATTCTTCCGAAACTAAGGACAAAAATATGTTAATCAAATGTAATTTAAACCAACAACTTGTAAGAAAAACATGTAACATTATATGAAGTTAGAACTCCAGATAGAAAGGCATTCTCAATAAAGCAGTAATTCCTTTTTTTTTTTTTTAAAAAAAAATAAATGAAGTTTTACCTCAAAAGATGGACATCTATTACTTCAAGTTACTTATCCATCCTCTTAAATCCCAGACCATCATACTAATCTTCCCTGAAACCACCACTCTAAGAAATATTACATTATGCTCCATAAAACTGATTAGAAAGACTGGAAGTGATCCTGAGCCAGAAAGCCTTTGACAGAAGCGTGGTTTGAATATGTCACAACATTAGAATAAAGACTACAAGTAATATAAGCTGCTTGCAGACAAACTACTTACTGAGACTCACATCTACACTGACTACTGCATCTTGATTTAAAAAAATAAAAAAAATAGCAGAAGACACAAGGTCAATTTATATCAAAAAGGCTGAGGGGGAAAAACCAACACAATGGCTACTGTTGTATTCAGAACACCTGCTGTTTGCAGCAGTATATCATTGTCATCTTTAAAATTTGGATCAAGAACTTTTCAGAAAGGTGGGGAAAGTCTGATGCATACCAACAAGACATGCTTGCAAGTTTTAATTCTCAGCTTGCATGCATCATGTACATCAGATCAATCAAGTCTTGTGTCTTGAAAGACCACTAAAAAATGCCTCAGCACTAAGACTTTTTTTCTGTTTCACCTCCTACTCTAATAAAGAGAAAGCTAAACCACAGGTTCTTAAGCAGGTAGTAGTTACTCAGTGAAATAAACAGGAAAGAGAAAACTGATTTTGGTACCTCCTTACAGTTATTATAGCTGTTGACACTGAAAGACAAACAATCACGTAGAATGTAAGCACAGTATGAAGTTTCAAATGCCTCAATTTCTTCAAACTGACAGCTAAATCTAGCAAGCACTAGGATAGCAGTATCAGTTTCGGTAATAGCCACACCTTATGAAATCTGGGTGCTTAAGTTAAAAAAATAAAAATAATAATAAAAACACATACAGAATGAAAAAATCACTCTACAGAGTTATGAACACAGAAGGAATATTTCTGAAGCTTTACCGATTTGATATGAAAACGGTTGCTTTCCCAACAGCTATTGCACACTGAAGTGTCTCACGTAAACCTGATCATAGAACTACCTACCTTCTCAAATCTGGCGAAATACAAAAATCAGTTTGAAAATAGAGCAAAGCTATAAAAGATATGAAGCAGTATGGCTTCTCAAATCTATATTGCATTTCAGCAATTATGACCTTTTAATTTGTCTCCACAAAAGTTTCCCAAAGGATGGATATGAAAGAATGAAGAACAGATGCTCATAGGGCTGGCTTTGCAACCCTGTAATCTAATTTATAAGAGATAATAATTTTCAGATATTACACATGGCCTATTTCAAATACTACCAACTCACTTCATATCAGTAGGAATTTCATTTCAAAACACTGCTTTCCTCAGTGAGATGAGGAGAAGCCAGAAGATGATTCAAATCATAAGATGAGAAATTTTCCCTTTCATATTTCCTTCTTGGAAGGCCCAGTGAACACCATAATCATTCTTGTCAAATATGTTACCAGCACTGGCTTCATCAAAAAAAAAAAAAAAGTCTCTAATATCAGTATTCACAATACATGCCAAAGGAAGATGTAATAAATACTGCTAGAATACACAAAACTTGTCTGCCTCTCCCTGCACTAAGAAATAAATAGTCCTGAAAACCAAAGTTTTTTAAAAGGCTATAAGTGAATAAAGAAACATTTTTGCTAATGCAGCCTATTCGAGTATTATTATTTGTAACTTTAATTCTAAAACCTACGTGAATAGAGTGCTTAAAATAGAGCACTTAGACTTCATGATCATGATGGCTTCAATCTACCAAAAAACATTCACTGAAAACGTCAGCTTCGCTGAAAGGTCCTAGAAAGGAAAATACTTTCCAACAGACCTAACCACCCCTTCATGTAGACCAATGGTAATCTCTAGTCTGTTCTCTGCAGGACATAATTGGTCATCGGCTATGACAGCACTAAGGCCATGACTTCAACCTACCCACTCACAGACTCCTCAGAATCTTCCCTTGGTAATCTCCAAGTCAGCTTCTTCCTAATGACAACCGTATTTATTAATTCACATCTACATGTTCCTCACTAAGGACTTCTGAGCCTTTTGGAAACTGAATTAATTGGGAAGAAATAGAAGCCTCAGGTATTATGTTCCTGCAGATAAACGGCTCAGAAAGCAGTCCTGGTAAGTACCTATGCTAAAGGAACAGATGCTGCATGAATTCAATGGTTGTTGTCATTTTATCCCCATAAATGACAACAGCATGCATGCTCTGGACTGGGCTAGGCAGCACTCATGAAGTTCAGAACTACCCACTATACCTCACTAACTCTACCAGTGGTAAAGAAACAAAGAAGAGGTGAGAGTATTGAAATAAAGACAAAAAAAAAAAAAAAAAGGAATATTAGGGGTTGAGGAAAACGGAGATATTTCAGGGCAGAAAACAAGAAATCAGAGAAAATGGGAGGATGGCAAACTAGCTCTGCTGCAATAAAAAAAAATAAAGATAAGGACAGAGTATGAGTGTCTAGAGACTCAGATGTCATTTGTTCAAATATAAGCAGCAATTTCTTAGGTTAACATATTTGTATGCAGCATGCAAGTATCTGATCGACATCACTAATTCTAAATCTGCAGTCTTACAGGGAACAAATCAGCAGGGTTAGCAAGAGTAATTAGCAGTAGACTTCAACTGGAACAATCAATTGCAGCCTTTATATTACACTCAGGAGAGTGGAGTAAAAGCACTAAGAGTATTGGTCTTCCCCCTGCCACCATATCCCCTCCATACGTGGATAAAAAACCTGTATGATTTCAGAAATGGGCCTTTTCAAGGCAAAGGCCCTTGATCCAAAAAGCCTCAAACATCTAGTACAGTGTTCTAGATAGCTACTGTTAACAATGTATAATGTTAACTGATCTGCTTGTCATAACTAGAAATTTATTGATACGTTTTAACACATTGGCATCACACACTGAAAAACATGTATTTTGCATTTATGTGCTAAAAAACGAGTATTTTGTATAATAGAAGTTATACGAAATAAAACCACTAAAATCTTGAATCTTCCTTTTTGCATCCCCCCCTTCTTTTTTTCTTTAAGAACTCATGGGGCACGAGAGAATTACAAGTTAATGTTACCTGTGTTGCTCATGTAGAGATTCTACTTTGGTAAGAAAATCTTTGTTCTGCTCTGGTATAAAGTTGTAATTGGACAGATATCCTGAATGATGTACTGAAGCGTTATAGTCTCCAAGTTGTGCTGTTAGAAAACAAGAAACACACATAGAAAGTTTACATAGTTAATTACCATTTAGGAGAAATCCCTCCTCCTTGTTAAAATATGACAAAATATGCATGTATATGGGGAAAAGCAAGAATTACAAATTATCTCCCACAGGACAAGCGGTGTTGAATGCAGCAAATTTTATGACATCAATGGAAATTTTTGTTTGTTTGTTTTTTCCCAAAATATGCTTGCTCTAACCATAATCTCAGGCACTGAAAAACTCAGTACTTACTCATATAACCACAGTTTTGCATCACAACCTGTAAAAACACTACATGGGCAACATGTGCCATGTTGGCACAGACAACCAATACTGTAACATTAGAGGGAAACAAATTGCTTCAGTGAGACAAGTGAAATCACACTGAAATATCTTTGACTATTTGATTAGAAGTCTTCAACAAGACCTGTATCTTAAAAAGCATCTATTCTCTACACTGGGAAGTAAAACCTGTTGAAGCTAACTACTGTGGCTCTGCCCTAATAATGCAATTGTTAACCTTGACACAACTGAACACAAGTTATTTAATACAAAATGAGAAATAACTCCTGATTTAGATGTAACGTTACCAAGCTATTACCAAAAGTAAACACATCTACAGCCAAATAAACTAAAAAAACAACAATCCTTAAAGCTTTATCCCTTCAATAACGATACTAAATAGTGTAGATTTTTAAATAGTTACTAGATAAAACCTGGTTCTTATCCACAGCTGGTGAAACTGAAAACAAATGAAACTACAAAAGACCATAAATCTATAGCCTCAGTCTATGTAAGTTTTCTTTAAATATTAGGTCAGCATTAATTTATGTCCTGGAAGATATACACAAACATTCACAAACCTTTTACTTGTTATAAAGATGGAAGGTTTGGGGCAAGAGGGCAGTCGATTCAAATAAAGTTCCTAACTGGCACAGATACACCTAGTTTCAATTAAGCAAGTAAATTAAAACCTGGACTTCATTGGAACTGTACTACTTTCACAAAATGCTTAAGAGACCAAATCCCCAAATGATGGAATATTTAAGCAAATCACTAGAACTTGTGCTGTGTTCTGCTTTTTTTATTTTTTTTTATATTTTTTTTTTTTTACTAGAAGCATGAAGTTTTTATTACAAAGCAATAAGCTTCACAGAAGTTATTTGTATGATGTATAAAGTAGCACAAGAGAAAGTACTTGTGTAGACTGCAAATACTCCAGCATGTCAGGTTGCAACTAAATCAAAGAACAAACATTTAGGAACAATGCTATCACCACTATTTTCCCAGAAAAGACAAAGCATAGAAGACTGATTTAAATGATTCAGGCTAGGGAGAAAATAAAAATGTTGTGCACTTCAGAAATAACTTACAGGTACAATAACTATGGAGCATCTGCAATGCAGGGTATAACAAGTATTTGTCACTTGCTTATCCAAAAAGCATGACTTGTAGAGAGCTTAGGAAAGTGAACCACCATGATAAAAAACAGTTTCTAAGCAAATACAGTCAGAAACATGTGCAGCTGCACACCTAGTTGTCAGCATGGAGTACTTAATGTTTATCATTCCAATTTTTATTTAAGTTAGATATATTGAATACAGATGTTCCTGCAGTGCGTTGAGGTTTTTTAAAAGGTAGCCTGAATTTTAAATTATCAAAATGGTTGGCAAAAGAGTAAATATTTACTATTAGAACTAAAACACATATATTAATAGTGCTGTCAAATAATGCACCTCAGAAGAAGAAAACAAAATGAAACAAGAAAACAAGACAGAAGAGCCAGAAGTATAACAAGAAGCTGAAATAATTTTAGGAATACCTATATATTTACAGAAATCCAAGTTTCTATCAAGATCGAGGCTATGACTATGAAACAACAGAAAACTTCATACAAGGTGGGCGCATTAGTAGCAGCGGAAAAATGAAACACAATTCTGGATGTCAGTAGTCATCTGAAGACTTTTTACCTTTATTAGCCATTAACATAACTCATCTTTTCTATGAAACATAACATACATTTTTAATGTTGTTCTGGTGACAGAGCTTTGTTGCAGTCAGTTTGAATCACATCCTTGTCAATGGGAAGAGACCAGATTGCCAGGAATTAGACAATGCAGTTGTCCACTTCATTTATTTTTATTAGGTAAGAATATTTTTACTATAATTTTACCTTCTCTAAAGAGGGCAACTGTTGTTCCTTCACTGGTTATGATGTAGGGTCTTCTTGCTCATCTTCCCAATATGGTGGTGGCTCTGGTCTTTTTTCCTCTTCCTCCTAGCTATCTGAGGTCATGGCAACAAGGGGAGCAGCTCAGAGTACTACTTGCTTCTCCAGCTCCCCAGCCAACTGTCACAGTTGAAGAGAAACTATAAATGCTGATTAGTAGACATCTTGGAAGAGTAATGTTCTTGTGCAGGATTTTAGTTATCCAAATAGGAAAAAGAAGCATTAGGGCATATCAAGACCTCAGTAGGAATAAAAATCCATAAGGTTTCTAGCTCTTTAATGGATTTCTCCAGAAGATACGGGGTGGGATGCCGTTAGTAAAGACCTTTCCAATCAGTTTCTCCTGAAATAGCTTCTGCTCTGATCACACAGGCCAGCAGCAGCAGATTCAACTGACTCAGTGAGGATAAAAGTAACTTCTTTTTTTTCCTCCAAACATTTCCCCATTCTAATCATCTGTTGCGCTTTAATTCATCATAACCAGGTAAAATTAAAGAAAATTGAACAATTGAGCAATGGCGACTCAAAACTGAACAGGAAGGGCCTGAGCAACCTCATCTGATTTTGAAGAAGCCTCTTCCAAACTGAATCTTTCTGTGGTTCTACTTTTATGACGTTATTTTTGATATGCAAGCCTTCTGCTCCATGACCAAGATAACTATTTGCTTGCTTCTGGTTTTAAAAGTTAATTTGTTGTTGAAGACTACCAGCACCAAAATAGTGAGTTCAGTTTGGACTTGTTCTTTATTTCCACAAAGATGTCAGGCAACCCCACTAAGCACAGTAGTAGAAAATATAAGCTGTTAGCTTTGTGTAACTTATATAGGGAATAGAAAATAGTCCCCAATTATCTGATATCCTTACAGGTGCAAAAGACAAGTCGGTCTCCAATTCTAGGTTTCCTTATTAACAATAACAAAAACATTTGTGGACAAAGTAATAGCACCAAAACCTGTTTATGCATATGGGCACTCTAAATAACTATGGATACAAGAAGGCTGATGTACGAATGCTTCATTTACTAAACATGATGTGGAATTAGTCACAGATACTACAAACATTTCGATCCAAAGGAGTGCCTACAGAAGCTAGTCCCTGAAAATACATTTAGTGTCAATTTTCCAAAGACCTGAGAAGTATATCTGAAAATGATCAAGTAGTTTTGCACTGAGTTTGTAACTTTTTGCAGGGTTGAATATTTTAAGTTACATGAATAAAGTGAACTGAATTGCCTGGTTTTAAAAGAGGATAATTACATAAGCAGATCGAGTTCCCAGTGGAACCGAAAATTACCAAATAATGGGACAACTTTAGAAGATGAGTTATATAGGAAAAGCAATTGCTCAAGACATTGAAGGAGTGGCATGAAAGGAAGTTTAAGTCAAAAGTTAAATTAGCTGACTTTTTACCAAGGAGTAAAAATCCTCAGGTAATAAAATTGTAATGCAGGATTAAAATATAGTTAGGGCCACAGGACTGGTCTCCACATGAGGATGGCAATAATGTGATGAAATGAGAGTGAAATGTAATATTGAAGGCTGATGACCAATTTATCTTCACGAGGACACTGAGGTGCAGAAAGAAAAGATGCATCCTTATCTCCACAGTTCAAAAAGTTTAGACTTTGCTAGCTACTGTTGAGAAGTTGTGACTACTAATTATGGAAATGCTTCTGGAATGTGGAATAAAATCCACTACACCAGAGTTCAGTTTTGAAGAAACAACATAAGAATGGAAACACTTATTAAAAAATAATAATTAAAAGGAGCATTGAAATGAGTGAAAATCCATGTAGATGTAGAAGTTAAAGATACTACATTGAAAACAGTTATCAGAAAAAGACAACAAAAATGACCAAAAAAATCTTAAGCGGATGTTAAGAGAATCAAAACTGTTTCAACAAAAGCAACCTGTAACTAAATAAGGACAAGAATATGAACTCTTAACTCAGAGAACCACTAAGTAAGCAAGCATGAATTCCCCACTGGGCAAGAAGAGCTAGCTAACACATGGATAAAACCAACTTGTTTCGCTGATGACAAATATAAATTGTTGTTGAATACACTTATGGAAGCTGGTCACTTTGTGGTGAGATGGATATAATAGTACAGAAACATTTGTAGAAATAAATGGCAATTATACATACACAATGGTGGTCTCAAAGTTATCTATTCATTAACACTCCAGAAAGAAAAATGAGTCATAATCATCATGATGCATTTTATTTAAAAAATAAAAAATAAAAAAGATAATCAGATGCTGAAAACTCTGACAAAAGTTGAAAAACATGGAAAGCAAAAAAAAAACAGCTGAAAATGAGTTCTAGTGATTTGCTACTTCTAAATCTTAAATACAAACTGTACCTTCAGAAACCATCTAGTTACAATCAGAAAATGTGTTGAGAAGAACAAAGCATATCCAAAGTACAAGGCGTATTTCTCTTGAAAAACTGTGGGGGTAGGGGCAAAGTTTATAAAATGCTTACGAAAAGGAATAATTATCAGTATTCCCAAAACACTAGGAGGATTTGTGGAGCTAATACACCTTAAAACTCCACCGATCAGTCACATGTTGTACCTCACAATTCACTACAACTCATTATCGTGGGTATAACAACACACCACATGGACCTTGATCCTTGGTAACTGTTCTATTGCCTTTTTAGTTATGTTACGCAGAAGTACTTATTAAAAGGTTCGTCTACCTTACAAATACAGACGAAATAGTACCTGGTCTACAAGGCACTGTAAAAAGTCAGCTCCTTCAGCCACAGTATTAGCCAGTATCCCAGTCTGGGATTTTCCACTCCAGAGATTACAGCACTGTACTACTTCAATGTTTTAAAGTGTTACAGATTCAGTTATTTGCAGCGTAGTGGAAGAACCTCAGACAAACAACATTTGAAGTAATAATCTCCTGAAGTGTCCTCTGTATTGCTTATCACAACTGTAAAACATAATTAAGGAAGAACAGTCCCGAACAGCAGGAAAGCTGCTGTATAAAAGCTGTTAGGATGATCATAGAAGAGTGGTTGTATGAAAAGCTGCCAGCAAGCCCCAAACCAGTAACCTAGACCACAGGGAACCACATGGAAGAAAATGGGCAGGTATTTCAACTCATCTCTCCAAGCAGGATTCTAGTATTGAGGGGTTCATCACCACCACAGATAACACGCTGGTACTGTTGATGACAAGCACTATAGGACACAATAAAAGTCTCCTATGATTAAACAGCATTGCTGCAGGCTTCAGAACAATGGACAGGCCACATACACATCTGGTAAATAACTTCAAACGTTGGAAACTCAAGTCAAAGTTCTCTGAATTTATCAAATCTGATTTTGGTTCCAAAGTATAAGGGTTACAGGTGCCCTGGAGTAGCAGGAACCTTGACTGATCTTCAAGTACATGCATCAGCCTACACGATGTACTTCAGAACAATATTTCCCTTCAAAAAAGAATGAAGAATGGGCAAGAACCATGAACAAAAATGCAAATAATAATAATAATAATCCACCACTGACAAAAAAAAAAAAAACAAGTGCTAGCTGCAAAGTGGAAGGTCTCTGCAAAGGAAGCCAAAGGTTTCAATGAATTTTATATAAACAAGATGGGTAAAATGGTAAAAAGAAGGGTAAAATGAAGCTAAGTTAGAAGAATCGGGCAAGAAGAAAGTGGCAGGGGAAATTATGTGGTGCAACTCTCACTGTAGATATTCTGTTGATTTCATGAACTGATGTTCCCCTAAATTTTCCAGCCTGCCTCCTCTTCTGAGGCAGACAGGATCTCAGCCTTTGGCACACTCTTGCTGGGGTTCTCCAAACTGTAAGAAACTCTTAGCTCCTGAGGAACCTGCATGCTAAGTTCACCTTTCCTAAATTCTTCACCCTTGCCTGCCTTCTTTTTCTTCAAAGAGATTGAAGTCCACTTAAATCTCAAGCAACCCATCAACGCCTTCCTGAATAAATTCAGGAAGAAAGACAGCAGTGTGCTGCAGAACTCCAAGCACAACTGAGAAGGGAACCGTATCACAGGAGGTAAGACAAATACCGCTTAAAAGCAGAAAAAGGAAAAAAAGACAGTCACAATGAATGACTGAACAACTCATGCTGAGGAAAAAGAAAGCTTAGAAGTATTCATAGCATTTTGCGTTGGCTTTGCAGCTGTTTTAGATTCAAGTCCCAGACTAGCAAAGGACAAACGCACAAGCGAGCAAAAACTTCCACCAAATCCATGGGACCTCTTGCATACTTGTAGTCAGGCACATTTAGAGTGTCTTGGAAACGGGAACTTACTACAGGCAGGAACAGAAAGTAAGTGTAGCTAAATCAGCTACATGACATATAAAATAAGAAGTGACACATGATACACATCTGTTATTTAATTTTATAGACTATACAACATTGCCATTTTACAGTGGTAGAAAACAAGGGATACAATCTTGCATTAGATTGTTATTTAGAGGAGCATGCTTCAGTCTCACAAATTTTGAAATCATTTGAAATTCACCTTAGTACGCTTTCTTTAAAAAAGTATTTCAAAACTCACTGATAGTTTAATATTCATAAATGCATCAGTTACAAGTGTCTGAACTGAATAGGTAATCAAGTTGAGTCACATGCTATTTAACCAAACGCACTATTCACACACATTTGTATTCCCCCGTAAGTTAGCACCACCAGACAACGCAGGGTGTGTCATGAAGGTAAAGATTACCACGACAGGGTTTTCTTTATTTTAGAACAGCAGTACTAGACGCAAAAATCCCTTCAATGAGCAACGGAGACAACGAACATCCTAACAGCACAGCAGCCATCACCAAGTATCTGCTTGCAAAACTCAAAAGAAGCCCATGAAGGTCAATCATACAAGTGCCATATGTAAAGATTATAGTTAAATACAAGAACAGAAATATCAAACATCAGGCTTCATGCACAGTGAAAGACATCAATTTCAACCTTCCCCCTAGTGACAACTGCTCCACCTTTTAAATAAGCATAAAGTTATCAAAGAGCTGTGAGCTCTCCCTCTGCATACAATGGAAGTTAAAGGAAACAGCAGCCTGAAAAACACCAAGAAGCTGCATTAACAGGAAACAGCTCAGGTAAAACCACCCATGGACAATTGCTTTTTAACAAGCAGATACCTCCTACCCAAAAACTTAAACTCTCCTTAAAAAGTATCACTAGATATTAAAACACACTAGTATGCTTCCACAACCTTTACTGATCTGTCATTCTGCTTTCATAAAACTTGCTGCATCATTAGGTATCAAAAGCACTGAAAAGGGAGATCTCACAAAAACCAAACGGAAACAGGAATTACTTTGTCATTTGGGGTACGCTACCAGTGACATAGCTCATTTTGAAAATCAATCACAAGTTCAGGATGAACAAAAGTATCTGCACTCCTCAGTGTACCCTTTAATTTTCTTGCTTTAGCACAACCATGTTGCCAACGTTGCACTTAGCATCTTTGAGTGTTTCAGTGTTCCAGTGCCCTGCTGTGTTCCACAGACACATGAGTACGTAGGCATTCTCTTTTGCAACAAAACTAGGAGACTAGCCTACCATGGAAAACATGTTCTGGCTTCAACTGTTCTTATTAATCCTGAATGTGGTTAAAGATCCATTTAATAGAAGGATGAAAAACACAATAAACATAAAAGTGGATTGTTCAGTTACGTAGGATTTTCAGAGACCCATGCTTGCCACTCTTTATACTTTCTCCTTTGAAAACTGAATTTTAATTTTTTAGTTTCATGCCTTCCTATAATCATTCCTGTGGACATTGCTAATGTCAAAGTAATTATACAACTATTCTACTATGGTTGCTCTGCAATCTTTTTTTTTAAATACAAAAATAAAATATTTTTATTTTCCTAATATTACCCTTAGAAATTCTTTTTGCTAGCAGCAGGCAGAGGACAAGGATGTAAGATATTGGAAGCAGAGTCACCTTAACATATTGCAAACTGCCAGTTTTTACATATCTAACAAATCAGTATTTCCTGAAAAAACATTACATAAGAACATTTGAGTTTCTTAATCACAGTAATCAATTTACCTTCCCCTTAACTGTTCTCTAGATGATCTCTTATTTCCCTGGAATGCCTTCCTGTAGTTACTGTAACAAACACTAAGCTTCGTTTTGTTTCCAATGGCAATGAAAATGTGCCTTTTTTTTTTTTTTTGTCAGCAGTACACATTCTACAAGCACACAAATATAAGAATACCATTATTGTTTTTTGGTTTTTTTTTTTTTTGGACAGACACAATAAGCACACTTTTTCTATGTAGAATATCTGAAGTTTGTCATTAGTAACTTTCCCTTCCCCTACAAATGCCACAAAGCAACATCTGTAGCACTTTTGACATTCCACACCAGCAGACAAGGAAAGAAATCTTCCCTTAGTTTTCACCGCAGAACAGCAGAGAAGGTGGTTGGTCAAATAGATTTATTAACAAAAGAAAGATTGTTACTTACACTGTACTGCATACGATGCCAGGACAACAGCAGAATTAAGGGGGCAAGACAACCTGGAAAGGGGGAAAATATTTTCATTTAGACAAACAGTATAAATGCAAACATTAACTATGTATTTGTAATTAGTTCTGTAGATAAGGTCTTGTTTATCTTCAGAGGGTGTCCAATTTTTTTCTTACACAGATCGACTGTCAAAGCAAAGTAAGACTGTACATCACAGGCTAGCTGGGTAACGCTAGATGCGTATTCTGGAAACAAAAGAAGGGATTTTTATAGGTCTCTGGACATTATTTTAATAGCTGCAGTCTGGTATATTTGGAACTAGACACAAACACTAAAATTAGCCAAATGCTAATTTTATATGTATACATGGCAAGCTCTGATATATTATCCAAAAGTGACTCCATAACCTACTATGAAATCCTAAATTGCCTTTAGGATTGCAGATAAGGAAAGAGAAGGTGCTTGTTTGTTTAATGTACAAACATACAGGAATCACAGGCAAAACAACCATTGGGTGTATGTTCACTCGATCAGGAAGATACCCCGTGACCACGAGAAACAGTAAGAAACAGTAGTATGAACAGCCCTTTGCTATTCCCTTCCTGTTACTGCAGCTTACAGAAGGCCCCTCGTGTTTAGAATACTGTCTAGCACACCATGCTTTGCAGAAAGAGGGCGTCTCAAGCAGACGTTGTGTGTGCAGAAACACCATCTCCTACACCTCATTCACAACAGACTCCTCAACTGTTCTTAATAATTGAGCTATGCAAAAATTTGCAGTGTTTCCAAGCAACTGATTTTTTAGAAAGCAGTATTTCATGATGTACATTTTTATAGCAACAATAGACACCATCAGAAAAAGGCTTGTTTTATTGGTTTTGATTTTCAACAGAATTATGGAGAAGTTGAAAATTGTTATTACCTTCCTTCCACAATGTCTGTCTTCAGTTGTAAGAAGAATAAGTGCCTAGGAAATAGTTTTTGGGAAAAGAGAAAGATTTAATTTTCATATATAAAAGGTATGGTTTAAATGTTTCCAAGTATTAATTCTATTTTATTATGGGGGTAGGTTTCCTTGCAAATTATACGAACAGATTAATAAAGCTTAGCGGCATTTACAAATACGTCATCACACACCCACTCTCTTCTCACAACAGTTTTGAAAGATCTTTGACAGTCGTTACCACAGCACCAGGACCACAGTATTAATGGCATAATGAACACTGTGAAATATAAACAATTACAGAACCAGTCTCCCTTTCTCACAGGAGCATCCAACTTGGATGTAAGTTCTTTAAAAAAAAAACACAAATAAATCTGTGATAGTTTATCTTGGGACTATTTTTAATGATCAAGGGAGGGAGGATGAGACTTTCCTCAAGCAGCATATGCTGACAAAAGCTCTTAAACAACCCTCCAAGAGCAATTTAGTCTTTCTCATATTAGGGTGTTTGACAAAATTACTTGATGGCAGTATGGAGTGCTGGGAGTGAAGAATCACACAGAGCAGACCTTTGAATAATTTTAGTTTGCAACTAACAGCTTACAGCCGCATGATTAACAAAAACTAAACAGGTCAATACTTCATTTCTCTGTAAGAAAACCTTTTAAAATGCTGTACTATTTATATTCTCGAGGGACTGAAATTAGCTATTAAAATTTAGGCAAACCATGAAAATGTGACAAAAATGCCAGATGAGTGGGAGCCTGTGAATTCTAAATTCTAAATCCTGTGCACTGAACAAAACAAGTATTTCAAGCCTTTTGACACATTAATTGAAAATTACTTCTAATTCACGTACCCCACCACTCCCAAAACTCAGATTAAAAAAGAAAACGTTGAAGGTCTGCTATAAACTGAACCATTATGTATCTTTGTATGCTACAAGTAATGGGCGAACCAGAAAACAAGAACTGTTATCTGCTCTTCCTGAAACAAAATAAACAACGCCCTCTCACACCCTTGGAATTAAATCTACCAAGTGTGTTCAGAACTGACTCAGCGCTAATACAAAAAAAAAATATTAACAGACTTCAGGCATGCAGACAGCTTAATCATTCAACTTCCCCATTTTTTAATCATTGCATCTGGTTAATTAAGGGATCAGAAGAGGATGAAAACAATATGCAGCAATAAAGAGTTCAAAAAGGAACCCAACGTGCAAATAAAACAACTGACATCTCTGTAACTGGCTTATACTTCTGCCTGTATTTTGGAATTGCGGGCTGCCTGTAGCAGAAACCATTCATTACAATCATCACATGAAGCTGCTAATTCAAAACACATTTAATACAAAGAATTATACAAGGTTATATTACATAATAAACTGTTAGCTTGCCAGACCGTGGAGGTGGAAGGGAAGGCTTTACACATACTTAGTTTATGGAAGCAAACATCAAACAGAAGTTACCTGGTTTGTTCTTGCTGAAGTGTGTTAGGATCGGGTATAAAAAACCTTACGCGAAAACGAAGGGTGCAGGGAAAACCTCCTAAAATATTTCAGAAGACCAAATCAATTTTCTCTTTAAAAAAAAAAGATATACCCAAGGTTCCTATGTCTAGATTTACAGAAAAGTTATATGAATAACCATATAAAAATCTCCTGTGTTTTTCATGTGGTTTACTTTGAGAGAAGTCTTTCCTGATTCCCCACACCAACTATGAAAAGAAAATATTCTTAAGGATTATGATGCTTTCGTTTAAAGTACTTAGTACATGGTACTTTACATAAAAAGAACTATTTAGCTATCTTTGCTGCTTTGATCTAATAGCTATTAGAAAAGGAAAAAGCAGCAAACATATATGAAGAGTCTCAACCAGGATAATTCTATCTTAATAACAGAAATATAAAATAACAGAAGTTCACCCTGTTAACTTCATGTGTTTTTATTTGAATTTCTACACAATCTCCAGAATACGGTAGAAAGAAAAGAGCTTAAGAGCTGGAAAACAGCTCAAGTTTTCCAGCACAAACTGGGACTGTGTCCTACTACTCCATGTTCTCTAGGCTGCTGTCTGGGCATTATCATGCTGGCTGGCCTGTCCTTAAGCTCTTCCTTCCTCTTGGAAGCATTCTGTACTACCTAAAACTGTTTATAAATGAAACATACTAGAGCAATACATGCATTTGGAAGCACTTTTTTTCTTTTGGTGGTGTTGTTTTGTTTTAGTTTTTCTTTTTCCTTTTTTGCATAAAATTAAGTTGTTGTTTGTTTTTTTTTATTCTACTTGAAACAATAAATTTGTTACACATCCCTCAACGAAATCCCTCTTTCTTATCTTCCATGTAGGGATGAATTTATTGGCACCAAACTGGCTACTGCTTTCATAGCCATGACGTCCAACCGTGCTCAGAAGTGAGGTATAGACACTGACACAGCACAGTTAGTGATCTGTCACGTCCCAATAACTCAGAGAGCAGTAAGAGATGCAGAAAGTTCTATTGAAAAGGCTGACAGAGATGAGACTTGCTCTAAAAGAAAATCTACTATCTGGATGCACTAATTAACAGCAACTTCATTTATTCAATTCATAAGAACATAAAAAAGCTGAACTACACAGCTACAGTTGAGATATAAAAATAGATCTTACCTTTCAACTGTTTCCTAATAGGTTTGTTTGGTTCAAGCCATCGCTGTGAAATGAAAAACTATTAGATAGATTAAAATATTTACAAACAACTGGTGTTTATTTTTATATATGTGTGTATGTATATATATGCACATATATATACACACACATTTATTATTTACTATACTTACAGGTGAATCTACCGACGTTTCATTTTGCTGTAAACCAAAATATTCTTTCTCTGTCACACCCAGCTGGTTATAGGTCATATCCAACAGAATCTGACCAGTGTCTTGTTTCTGAAAGCAAGAAAAGTTCAGAAGTGAAACTCTGCAACACTTACACACCTTAATATACAATTGATTTAAATAAGTTTTATTAAATAAACAAACTCTGCAACATTTACACACTGTAATATACAATTTAAATAAGTTTTATTAAAAAAATAAACAACTTGTGAATAAAAATACCTGCTAATTCCTTGGTTCAAAGTTTCTCGGCAATAGAAGAACTTTAATTGATAAAAGTTTATTTATTTATTTTTTTTAAAGATATTTTCTTTCCAAAATACATTAGGTACCTGAAATCTCATAATATGAATTGACATGAACTCAGGTCCTTGAGGTCGGTCCCACAACTGCCTTTTATGCAGACCACCTCTGCTCCATCAGCCCTTAGAAGCAATACCCCTTTCTCTGGAGCTGTACCCTGCAATCCTGGCTTGCAGCCACACGGGGCTGCTGCGGCCCCTGATGTCACCACCAAAGCAGCTTTTTCTGTTTCCACATCAGCTTTCGGAAGGGAAAGTTTGTATACACCAGAATAGGGAGAAAAAAAAAAAAAAAAAAAAAAGTAGGAGAAAGCTGTATTCCAGCCATGGGATCCCGGACTTCATTAGCCTGAATTCCCACTCGCCCTGCTACCGTTATGCCACCCCAGCCACCCATCCCGTGGGGTATTCCCACAAAAACTGGTGTAACCGGGAATTCCACGGGACACCCAGATGCACGAGCACAGGGTATTTTCCCTGAAATTACATTAGCATACCTCCGCACCACTGCAGCGTGGCATAGAGATTAACCAGCTTACGTCAAAGCACACCGCTAATCAATGCTGTTAGCACAAATAAACAAACAACACACAAAACCCCTGAACAAAACTGCAACCTTAAAGATGCTAATGTGTACCACAGCTTGCAATGCTGCAATGCATTTTCAGTGTAGTCCTTTATGTACTAAGTTGCTGGGCAGAACGAAACCCAGGACAGTTTGTTTCGCATCCCGTCTATACAAAAGATTATAGACGTAATTTTTTTTTTAATCTTCCTTTTGAATTTTCCGAGTCTTTTTCTTGAAATCAGAAATAAGCTGTACACATGCACAAAAATGACATCAGGGGAAAATTCTTCGGGCTGCGACACAAGCACTTTGTTTAGGAAACCAAAGGGCTTGATGCTTATGCATTCATACATACTTACGCACCACATCTTTGTGGATGGCCCCAGTCTTATTCAGTGTGTGAGAGTGCTCACTTACGTCAAGAACACAATATTTTATTCATTTCTTTTTGTTTAGACCTTGTTTATTATACAACACTCAAGCTCTGCTCAGAAGACAGATTTATCTGCTTTTTGTTGGTTTGGGCCTTTTTTTTTTTTCTTTTTTTTTCTTTCCCCTTTTTACACAGGGCACCAAAGCACTGTAAAAGAGTGCTTTAAATACTAACATATTCCATAGTCTCCCCTTATCTCATAAAAACATTATTCCTATTTAGAAGATTGGAAAGGACCACCAAAAATTCAATCACAAGACACACTCTACTACCTTATTTTGGAGTGCTGAATATTACCTTACACTTACTACCAGAGCTTAGCTACTCACTGCTAGAGCAGAGCTCACGAGCCCCATTGGGATCTGAATGCTCACTATTTCTACACCAGACTCCAGACAAAAGGTAAGGTACCAGGAAAACAACGACTGTCCTCCTATGAGAAGCTGTGCCTAATTTTCTGGAGCAAAGTCCCCTAAGAAGAAACCAATGTAGGCAATGCTTCGCTGTCGTGTATGAGACTACCTTTTCTCCCTCCAGCAGTCTCCCACCTTGCTTAACTTCTGCAGCAAACAGAGGAAGCCTTGCAATAGCTGCAAGTCAAACCAAGTCAGTGACTGTGCTGCCAAACGCTGCAGCTCTGTCCTCTCTCCCTTTTCCCAAGCTGCACATTCCCACTCCCCACTTTCTAATGTCCCATGGGACATTCAAATCAGCATCAATCAAAACCATTTTTTTTTTTCTGAAATAGCATACTCAGATTTAAACCCAGAATAAAAACTGTGGCATCTCATTCCATATTCATTTCATCTCTATTCATTTGCCTGTTGTTTGTTTTTTTTTTTTTTTCCTTTTCTTTTTCTTTTTGCTTACAAGAACATTAAAAACTATCAAGTGGCACCACACGACACCTGCATAATTCTGACTTCACATGTCTGGAGCACACTTCTGACACTGAGCAAACTGAGAAATTGATGGCTATTCTGTGACCAAACGCAGTCATTACTCGGGATGACACACACACTTGAATCAAGAGTTCAGGAATCTTGGGTTTTGTTACAAGCAGGGCAGAAGACAACTACCGTGGGCAGACTCTACTGCTAATTTTCTCTGTAAACTCAAACACTTCTGACTCCTGTTCCTCACAACACCATTACCTCCTAGTTCCTTTCTCATTTTTAACACTTCTAGTTCTTCAACACGATTCAAATGCCTTCCTCTTCTCTATCCCCACCTTCTCACAGTGGTCTACCTCTTTTTCTGTGCCACACAGGAAATGCTAAGCACACTTTTACTGCTTCCCTTTAAAAGTAAGCTCCCTGTTTCTCTATTCTGAATCCTAAACCCACCTGCTCAGCATTAACAGCAGCCACCAGTATTTTCTTCTACCTACCTAGCATTCCCTCCTCCTCCTCCTCCTCCCCATCTTCTTTCACAAGCAGTCATCAACACCACTTTTCTGTAGCTTCAATCCTAGCTCTCTGGTATCAAAGGCAGAAATTTTCTTCCACAGTGCCTAGATGAAGCACTCACTCCCTAAATCTAAGCCAAGTACAAGAAGTCACCTTCAACTGTTAAAATCTTTTCCAGTTGTCAAAATTCCTGCATCTGAATGTTTTTATTTTATTTTTTTCCTGAAGAAACCCTGTATTTACACAGCTTTTGCTTTGTTTTAAGAAACAGACTAATTATTTTGCAGCCTATATATCTACAAGATACCCACACAGCTCATGCTGCATTATCTTCAGTCTATTTTGCACATTTACAATTTTCAGATCTGGGTGTAAAGTGAGGCAGGCTAAGTACGTCACATCACTGCTTCTGAATTTCGACATCCATTCCAATCGATGGTCCAAAGCCACATAGGACTCTACCTAGTGTTGAGTGCATAAAAACATAAAATATTTTTACTCCTCTCCTCCATGGGCAGAGGACAAAACAACACGAACACCACTCAGCTGAATTGGATATTAGGACCAAGTTCTTAACCCCACGAATCATTACAGCAAGTAGTTAAGACATTAATAAAGCTCTTCCCTTCCTACAAGGAGGTAAAAACTTATGCACGCTGTAACAGTACTCAAGGGTGAAACAGCACAAGATCCTGAGATGGTTTCTTGTCTCTGCTCTGAAAGAAGTTTCCATTTATTTAATCTTTCTGACATTCCTTATTCTGCTGTTAAAAGTTTTGCATTAAACACCTCATAACTACACATTATTCAGTCCATTTAAATCTGTTTTGAAACATATTTCACCTCATGCTGGACAGGTCAAAATTAATATTTAAAGATTATACCTGTTACAGTCTGCCTGTGCCACAACATGAATTCCCTAAATACAGCTGGAAATTATTAGCCAACTTCAAATCTCGTAGCTTACTAAAAATTCAAGAGAAAGAACCCCTTCATTATTTTTTAACTTCAAGTACTGCCTAGCAGCTTGTATGATCAAAGATTCACTGTCCTAAGAACTGCATAAACATCATGTAAATGAAGACTTAGCTCTTTGGAGTGGAAGGGTAAATACGCAAATCATCCTTTTCAGCTCGTTACCTTCCATAGAGTAACCTGTACAAAGCAACACCTTCAGAGGACAGTGCAACACACCTCCCTGTTTCCTTTGCAAGAGCTTTGCCCCATTTTCTGGCAATGACAAGCTCACAATTAAGCCTCTCCTACGCTTTTGCAAATTCAGCCTCACTACATACACAATGCCCACTGCTCCTCACGTGTTGTTTCAGGTCATCCTTTCTTGATTTAGGCCTTTAACACACATTCACCACTAACAGCCTTTGGTCCCTATATGCCTAAGAACTAGAACAAAGCGCTACACTTTTTTCCAGTGTCCACACTGATTCTACACACTGCTAGTTTATTTGCTCTTCTGCTAACAATGCCCTTTCCTCCTGTTGGAAATTATTTACTTACCTAATGCCCTTATTTAGAGCATGCAAGATTTTGTTTAGCTAAAATAAACAGAACAGCCTGTTCTTTTCTCAGGTCCCGACTTCTGCAGAGCATCCTAGTTGTCCCTTCCATGCCTGCCCAAGCTGAAACTTGCCTTTTTTTGTCTGCTTGTGGATCTGCACATGACTTTCCATGGAAGCTGGTTCCAATGCCAAGACTAACACTGCTACCACTTCCTCGACATTGGCTCAAAGCTCCTGCCTGATGCACAGTAGCACTCACCTTTTTCACAGCCACAACAGAAGTAGTTCAGTCTGGAAACTACCAATGTTTTCCTCCTCAATTGTTTACAACTGAAAACTAAGCTTGAACAAACAAAAAAATAAAGCAGCCCACATTAAATACTTCTCAGGAAAGCTATTACTTTATACCATTGATTTTTTCCTGCTGCATTACTCATTTTTCACGGTTACCTGTCTACTACATCATACTCCTATTTCTTTTTGTTTGTTTGTTGGGTTGGGTTGGTTTTTAAATAAGGCCATGAACCTTACTTTTTGGTTTACTGAAAAAATTTCATAGCAACATGTTAAAGAAATTTATCAGTCGGTAACTCCACTGGTAATGTCCTTACACAGCTTAACATCTCTCTTTTCAGCAGGAACTACTGGCACCTCTTGAGCCAACTCCTTGCCCGTCCCATAACACTGCTAGATTCCCTACACTACAGCTCAGTATTTTCCTTTATAAAGGTCACACAAAATAAGTTATCTAAGCCCACAGAGCATTGACTCACTGCATTTTCTTTGTCTCAAAAATGATTTTGTTTGTTAAACACATATGAAGTTTGTTGTGCCAGATCTAACTTTGGAAATATCTCCCCTGCACAAATTCTTTCCTTCAGCATTTATTACGAAGTCAGGCACCCTGAAGGGATCAGACTAACAAGCCTGCAGTAGGTCAGATCACTTTCTCACTGTCCTCAAAGTCATCAAGTTTCATACTGTCTTATTGTTTTCCAGACACAGAGTAGCCTGATCTGCTTCAACATAAAACTAAATATTTGTTGCTAGCCTGAAATTTCATACAGTAACTCTTTCAATATGCAGGGATGCAGATTAGCACCAACCTCTCCTGTGTTACCAAACAATGGAAGTAGGAAAAGTTAGTGATGAAGATGCTACACATCTGTATTGTTGCAGTTTAGTAAGAGCGGCTTAAAATTTTAATTCACACCCACAGCCAAAAAGAACCTTTAAGAGAACCTCTGCTCATTATTTTAAACATATCAATACCAATTGTTGATGATAACTGTAACAGTCGTGTTCCTTCTCAAAATCCTGAAAGGAGGAACTTGATTGGGAAGGTACAGAAAAACCACCAATCCTCACCGTTTGCATTTCAAGTCATACAACTTCTAGTTATTACCACCAAATCATTGTATTTCTAGAAGAAAACCTTATTTCTAGAAGGAAGCCAAATACCTTAAAAGCAGAAATCACAGGCACTAAAAACAAAAGCATCAACTGTGCTTTAGAAAGATAATACAACACAGAGATTATTCGACACTATGTTTCAGCCTTTCCCAAAAGTCAGTTTGCTGGAAATTTAGACGCATAGCTCCCAAGTAGTCATTCCTGGTAAATGAGTCAAAGTAGAGCAATAATGGAAAATTCCTGTATGTTTACACCAAAAGCTGCAAACAGATCTGCATTATTGCTCAATATATACCTATTTATCACACCCAAACATGGTATGTGAGCACATTCTGTATGTATTAGAATGACAAATAACATTTTCCTCATGTGAAGACAGTCATAAGTTCAGAGACAAATGAATTAACCTTATCACAAAATTCAAACACATGACATTTATTTGAAAGCTTCAAGAAAACTTGAATATAATCAGATACAACATTCCATGTGAAGTGCAGTCAAGCCCTGGTCTCAAATATTTCCAAATTTTAGTTTACATGCACCTTCTATTCTTTGGGTGGACTTTGGACATGTTCCATCTAAATACTGAAACACATGATGGAGGAAAGACAAGACAGGCCATTTCAGCCTGGCAGAATTAACATACAACTTCCTTTGGAATGTAAGCCAAGAAGCAAAATGTGAACTTTCTTGATAAAGATGACCTAAGAACAGTACATACCACAAGTTATATTAACTTTTTGTGATACCATCAATATAAATTTCTCATTCACCACGTATAAGCTCCTTCAAATAAAAACAATGAACAATAAAGGCTATCATTCCACTACCATGCCAAAAACAAAATATAAAAGAAAAAAATGTTTCTCTTGAAATTATATTTTCCTTTTCAGCTGGCCAAGCTACCAACATTCTTTAGTATAAGAGCTTAATTAGAACAAACTCAAAGAAATCAAATTAAGCAACTATCTCGAGGTTTCTCAGTAATCAAAGTCCCTCCCACAAGGAAAAAACATCTTTGTCCTTCCACTGCCCCATTTTAGAATGGCTGGATTTTGTTCACATTGTTACAGGTACAACCATTTGGAAAAGTCCCATGTAGCAGAATGACAGAGACACCTACAGTTACGATTTGGAAAGTTTTCTAAGCCCATGCAGTTTACCAACAAAGACTGAGGAAATTCAACTGTGGAGGCATCCAGTTGCTACAGAATGTAGAAAAAAAGTCAGCTCTGTTCTCCTTGTTCTCCAGAACGTTCAATATTTGGTGGTACCATGAATATCAAGACATTAACTTCCCTACTAGTTCAAAATTTCAAAATACATAAATTCTTATTTTCAGTGTGTGAATAGGTTGACAGCTTAGACTATTAAATTTAATACAAAGGTGATAAATTCAAATTCACTTCAAATTCATTAGTCTTGGGCATTTGTTCAGTGCCAGTGAGACATTAGAAATTACAACCTCAAGATACCTATTTGCTTAAACTCAAAGCAAGTTTCTCTTGAGTTACTTCTTACCCTTGATATTTTTTTTTGATGTTTATTCCTCTCTATAATATTTATATGCCTTTGAAAGAAATCCTCTTGCAGGAAGAATTCTGTGTTCAGATAACTGCTACGTGACAAAACAACGTTCAATATTTTTCAGTTTGTTGCCATTAGAATTGGAGGAGTCTTTAATTCCACTTTGACTATTTCATGAAGGAAAGCCAAGATTTCTTAGGCTTTAGACTTAGCCTAAAGTCTGCCTTTCCCCATTCACTTTCTGCTACTTGTAGTTGAAACATACCTACATCTACAAATGCAAGGCGTACTTACATATTTGTGAATATTAGCCTAATATTCATACATTGACACATCTATCTTAATACATCCAAACTCAGAGCTTTCATAAATCACTGTGAGGTACCCCTAGCCCACAAACTAGCCCTGAAAATTTCCCACTCTTTGTTTTTCACTAATATACTGAAGTGCTTTGCTCACAGGCATTAAAACAAATGGTGCTGGCCGTGAAAATAACAACACACACACAAACTTCACGAAGCTGAATTTGTCTGTTGATATAATCAGAACTCAAATATGAGTTTTCAGCAGCTGGCTTCCAGTCCTATTCAGAGCTGGACTTTGTGACACAATCAGAGAGTAGCAAAGCCTGCCCTGAGGCAGGCCTCAAGGTCAGGTAATCAGGAAGGGCAGGCCTGACAGATGAGTACAGACTCCCCCAGAGCTGGTAGGGGAGCTCAGTACTGCGAGGACATTAATCTTCGTGAAACCTCGTCCTTGCACTAACACACAACCTAGCGAGGTAGCCACACTCCTTGCTTCTTTGCGATGAAGGGTCCTGTGCTGCCCTCAGGGCAGCTCAGCATTACAGTGGCGGGGAAGGAGGCCCTTCTGACTGCTGGATCAAGCAGACAACCAGCGGGGACACCCCGCGGCTACGCTCGAGGCAGGGAGATGAATTAGCTGGGCCCAGAGGTTCACAACAGTTTTGATCTTTTGTACAGAATTCACTGCTTAAAGGATGAAACAAGAAGCACAAAGTTCAGGTGCACGGTGCTACATTTCATCAGGCCAAGAGCTAACCCTGAAGCTCTGTAAACAACTGCTTACAGGGAAGAGTACACTATTATCAAAAGTAGTAATTCCTAATTTTTCAAAGGTCCTTGTACATGGACCTTTGTCCCTTGTACATGGGACAAGAAATTTATGCCAAGTCCAGTCACAACTGACAGACAAGGCAATCTTATAGGGCATGCTGGAAATGAACAATTAAAATTTTCTATTAGTTTTCTGCTGCTTCTCTTATATTCCTACCTCCCCCCAGCATCCTACTCCCCACGGTTAGCTACTATTACATTTATATACATATATACACACACACATATACACATACACATAAATGTGCATGTACACCTACATATACATTTTACATATAAATCTACGTGCGTATATATAACATACATATACTAATACATATGCTTATCTATACAAAATATATACTAAAATATTTGACTAATTCTGAGTGTTTTGGAATGTAAGCTATTAGACTGAAAATAATTTGTTTGGCTAGCAAATTATTTTTCTTTCGATAAACATCCAGACAGAATTCAGAAATAAAATGAGTCTGCAAAGCGAATTGTAACAACACTTTGGAAAATACTGTTTTCAAATGAGGCTTTGAGAATCCTGTAGGAATGCATGCCATAATTTAGAGAAATGCAGCAATGGAGTTTCCTCATAAAAACCCTTAACTTCTCAGCCTGGGTAAACTGGACAAAGGAAGCATCATATGTGCAAGTTCACACTATACTTTAGGTCAGTTTTTCCTGCACAGTCAAATAATTCTACTGAAAACTGATTGAAGAGTTAAGGTGATTCCTTTGTTTTCATCTAGAAATGAAACAACACCTTTAATCAGTAAGAAGGGTTATGAAACTAAATATTTACAAAATGAAGTAGTGTTCTATCTGTACAACTGCATTATATTAGCTGCTTTCCCAATACAGATATTCCAGTAAAATTCTGTAGCATAAACTTGTCTCAGCAGTTGGACTTGATCTTTGCAAGTCCCTTCCAACTGTACTACTCTACAGTAAGTTCTATTAGCCTGTCCAAAATTTCCAACATCCTCCATCCCCTTTCCCACTCTGCTCCCCTAAAAAATAAACCAATAAAAAGAACACATTGAAGCACAACAGACTGACCTGTCCTACTAAGCCATGCTGTCTTCCCTACTTGCGTGATCTTTGTATTTCAGAAAACATGTAATGACCTCACTATGTTAATTTACATTTACAATTTACCTCCTTTTAGCATTACTCATCCTTTGCTGACAGAAAAGAAATAGTACATCCAAATTTGCGATTCCCCTTTAGATACAAATTACTTATTCACAGCTGATCATGATAATTTTATCTGCTTCTCAGGGATTCCTATGCTATGTAGAAGACCATTTTCCAGATACAATCTGCTTGATGTGATTTTATGACTCTTCAGTCAGTTGACTTTAGAGAAAATTAAAACATAGCTTCATAAATCTATTTCATAACCAGTAACTCTGCAATTTTGAAATGACAAAGATATACCTTCAACATTGTACAGAAATCCCATACCTCAGGGTCCCACAATTGACCTTCAGCTTTCAAACAAATACTTATGGATTTAAAAAATATATAGTTTTCCAAACTTACATTGACTTTGAAGCTTTGTATTGAGCCATCCAAAAAGTGAACGTTGCAGGTTATCTCTGATCGGGTTTTCTCTTTTGGTAGTTCTGATGCTCGTATGTTATTTATCCTCCCACCTAAGGCTCGTAAACGGGAGTTCATAACTATTGCTGAATAACCTATAAAACAAAAAATACATTTAATAACAGTTCTTACAATTCACTAATATTTCACCAATACTTTTCTAAGAAACCCACAAGATGAAGGCCTCATTACACCCCAAATACTTAGAGTAACAGAATTAATTTTGAATTTTTGAATTAATTTGAATTAATAAGGAAAAAAAAAAGCACCTACTATAAAACAGATAGACAATGTTAAGGAAATTTTCTACCATCTGTACCTAGTAAATTCATCGCCTCTGTATAATATCCTACATATTTCTATATTTACCAAACAAGTTTTACTACAGGAAAACATTTCTTTCTATTCTAAATTCTAACTCGATTTAATGCAGATCACATTCTGTCAAGTAGCATTTTGTTACAGGAACACACACACAGACCATATGTATGGCAACCAGAATTAACGATAAAAACATGTCAATATTTTACAGCCTACCATGCATAAATTCATGAAGCCAGAAATCTACATCCAAGAAGAACAGCCCACAAAAAATGTGTTTTGTTTTTTTTTTTTCTCCTTGGAAAAATCTTTCAGAACACTCAAACTCTGAAAACCATACTTTTCACAAATGCAAATGAAAAAGAAAAAAAAGGAAACATTCACCAAAATAAACAATGAATTAAATACAGTCAAGCCCGTAAACATTTCAAGACTCTCTCCACTAGATCAGTTTACCAATTAACATCACAACATATAAAGCCAGTTGGCAAGCGAAGCTGAGGATAGTTTTCCAGGTTAATTACCATACCAATTACCGAGTCATACCTCACTTATTAGAGGCTAGCTACAAAAAGACTTGCATAATGTGTTTCCTAGACAGCTGGCCAAGCTAGACAGGACCAATGTCAGGACTATTTTGGAATCTCCCCTTGTTTGTCTGTCTGCCTGTAAAACATAGACTGACTTTTCTTTAAAACAGCTAAAAAAAATGAACTTGTCAGAATAAAATTACTTAAAATTCTGAAACACCATATCTACTCACACATCCCTGTGAAAAGTAAACGTGAAAGGCATGAAATTTTAGAGGCATGAAATTTTACCAAAGGCAACAAAAACAATGCAACGATCCTTCTTCGTATAACAATGTATAATCTGTACTTAGAAGTAGCTCAAACAAATCCTTCTCAGAAAAAAAAAAAAAAAAAAAAAAAAAAGCTGAAAATTCACAAGTCAGACATTCAATGAGTACTCATACTTTTTGGGGGTCAGCCAATTCATAGTTTGCTATTGTTTATTTCCTAAAATCTAAACTGTATGTAAATTGCCAAGACTGATTTATTTAGCCAGCACATTGCATTTTTTCCTGGCAGTTCGACAATATTTTCCTCTCACTCTTTCCCAGACATGATTTCTTTTGGTTTGTTTCTTTAAGGAGGGAAAAAAAGGAGGAGGTGATCTTCAGGTGAATTCTGAACAATGTCTCCATATAAAACACTATACACTCCTATTGCTTTGAAATTGCTCTTGATATTGATGTATCAGTGTACTATGATTAAATGCAGATTGTTTTTTGTTTTGTTTTGTTTTGTTTCAATCCAGAAAATGGACAGTCTTATTCAGGAATGGTTGTTGCTGAAGAAAACATGCAGTTACCTAATTATCAATGGCATACAAAAAGGTGAAGGCATATTGAACCTTCATTCTCATATTCTTTATGAGAAGAATAAAGTTTCTAGAAGTTTTAAGTTTCTAACGTTTTCAGCTATTTATTCATCACGGTGTTCCTCTTTTACCAAAAAGCCAGGTGACTGCACAAACTATACCAACACTGTCTCCTCCCCCTTCCATGCTCAGAGGTCAAAAACGTTTCACTTGCAGGAAGAGACACAGAATCACAGAATCGTTCAGGTTGGAAAAGTCCTCCAAGATCACCTGGTCCAACCATCACCCTACCACCAATGTCACCCACTAAACCATGTCCCTAAGCATCACATCCAGCCTTTCCTGGTACACCCCCACGGACAGTGACTTCACCACCTCCCTGGGCAACCCATTCCAATGCCTGACTGCTCTTTCTGAGAAGAAATATCTCCAAATTTCCAACCTGAAACTACACCTACCAGCTAACCCACTGATGGGAGAAAATGTTTGTATCCTTTGGTCCAGCCCCTGGACAAGGAGCAGCTTTCTGCAAGCCAAGTACAGAGCGGATGGCAGCCTCTGCTGGGGTTGGGCTTTTTTGCTACTCAGGGAAGAAAAAAGGACTAATCTACCCAAATAAACAAATAAATAATATTATTTAACTGCCTGTGCACGACTGTACATAAGATTACAAGTCACTTCCTATCAAGGTGCCCCTGCAGAAAGCCTAGCAAGTCAGCTGGATGGCTTAGCCCATACATCAGGTAGATTTGTGAGACTAGGCTTCGTTTTTGGACTATGGTCTCCTATGCCTTTTCTAAATTAATCCCCTATATGTCTCGTCTCCATATGTATTAACCTTTACACAAAATTCATCCACTGTCCACACTAAATTGCAACACACTCCCTAAATCCAAGCCCACGTTTTGTCCAATACTGCCTCCTAGACACAAGAGATGAGAGGAATTCCACCTTCAAGCTGTCTGCAACAAGAATAAAAGCCATTTTGAAGGCTTTCGCAAAATTTTTAATTAAACAGATTTTTTAACTCTACTGAGAACGTCCAATATGTGTTCTCACAACTTCCACGTCTCTCCTCCAACGAGCCAGACCTGCTCTTTTCTGTGCCACAAACCTGTTAATCCGTCTCCAAGCATCCATGGCAGGTAGCCAGGAGCTAACAGTAACACTTCCTCGCATACTGCTACTTGTTGTCAAATCACAGAGGTGCTTGCTTTAAGACTGAAGTTACAGATGGTTTTTATGCTACTTGTTAACAGTCTCATACCTTTATGGTTGAGAGCTTCACGAAAGATTTGTTTCCCATCTTTAGGTTATATGCTCGATACCCCAAGTGAAAAAGCAACTTGGAAATTTCAGCATGAGAAATGTAAAGCTTCTAGCACGACCCGCGTTGCATCGAGTTCACGAATGAAAACTTGGGATTTTTCTTTACTTCTTTTTAGTACTTTCATGCAAAGTGAAGTCAGTAACGCAGGCGGAGCTCCCAGCCTGTGTCTCCAGCCGGGGCTGTCCTTGGCAGAAACAGCCAAGCACAGAGGCCGTGCCAAGAGCGGGATAAGTGGCGGGGTGTTTGGACACCGCAGCCATCAGTCTAGCTGGAGCTCAGACAGCCTAAGCAAGCCCCAGAGAAGTGCCAGCAGCTGGGTGCTCAGGGCACAGAAAGCTGGCCTTTACTTGCCAGCTACGTGTCCTTCAACGTCATTCAGCACAGGAGCTAAAAATTCCCCAGGGAGCTGTTTGACAGGGACCATATAATAGGTATGACTTCGGCACCAGCCTAAGTCATCATGCGTGCCGGAGCTTACTATGCCACTGCAAGTCATTAATGACACAACTTTGTCAGTCCCTGTGCTAAAGGAAAACAGAAGAGAGATGAGCATGAGTTACCAGCACCTGCTCTGCTACTCTGCTTTCATCCAGAATCTGTCTGAAAAAGCTTATTTAAAAAGAATAAAATATAGATTCTGAAAGGCCTGGCTTATCAACCCCAGTGTAATATAAAGCGGTACCTGGAAACATAAAGCAGCAATTGCAGCTGCTTTGGGACAGGCAAAGGGTTCCCGGGATCACAGGCCCAGAGAGCAGGTGACCCCACATGTTATTTTCACATTAAGGTATTAAACAAACATGTGAAATTCTATCCCCTAATCAAATCAGGCAAACAGGAACGAAAAACTTAGCTACAGAAAGAGGTTAATGTGCTCCAAGAGCGTTAAACACATTTCTGAACAAGTCTAGTTATGCATGCCTTCCCCAGGAATTAAGCAGCAGTCGAGCAGAACAAAACAAAAAAAAAAAGTGTTTTCCTTTTCTGCTGTATCAAAGACTGGCTCTTGAACTGACCTTTTCCATGCCAGCTTTTTGTATCTGTACAACTCACTTAGGAACTTGGTGAAGAAACTTACAACCCAATTTTCAGTGCAACCACCCTGAACATGTTTGTTACCAAGGAAATAAATCAAGAACAGCTTTTCTGCTAGTATACTCCAGGAGCTTCTACATAGGCTCACACCACGCATAGCTATGAATGGTTCAGAAGTAACAAATATTCGCTTCCACCACTGCATTAGGTAAATGGGGATATTTCTACTCCTGCCAGTGGGCGCTCATTTTGTTTTTTTTCCCTAGGAGACTGCTGTACCCTAAGTATTCTTTATATACATCACTGAAAACTTACGGTTCCGTGTTGGTCTTCTGAAAACTATCAGTATTACAGAAGGTGGGAATGTCGTTTAGGAAGGGCTTGCACTGCTCACCCACCTGAGAGCACTCAACTGAGAGCAAAGGGAAAAGCAGTAGTACTACAGACATATTTTAATGGCTAAGTCTTGTACACCCTTTCAGTAAGGGTAACACTTTATGGCTACCTATTACTTTATTTGAAAGATGTAATCCCATTAACTTGGTACCACAAAGATGTATAACACCTTTACGGTGTCTCTGCACTGATTTGTAGCTCTTAGACGACCCGTACAAATGCTTTTCAGCATGCATCAGCTTTCCCTATTTGCTGATTAAAATGATTTCCTAAGAAATTCTCAGAAAAACACAACCCTAGAAACCTGAAGTATTTGTCATCTACATTCAAACTCCTCCTCCCTTGTAGTTCAGCATTATTTACACACCTCAGAGCCATATCTACCATCAATGCATCCTAATGAGGGTTATCCAGCCAGCTTTTCTGAGCAGAAGACTGAAGTTTAACTCAACACCTATGAAAACAAGCTTCTGTTTTCACCTTCTGCAGGGAAAACTCTTCCTCTTTTCTACGCTGCCAATATGAAACCCGATGTCTCACCATTAAAATGAAATTCAACTCTGATGTTGCACAAGAAAATCCCATGAGGTGTTTAACTGCAACATGGTATTTGCAAATTTCCTTACAAATCAAGGGGCATAGCTAAAGTCACAACCAAAGTAAAAGATAAGCTTCACTTTGAAGCAATGCGTGCGGGTTAGCACTCACTCCTCATCTGTACTTATTTCCCACAAACTGTGCCTGACATATTGATCATACAATACACAGAAAATCATCTTGGAAGCCAGAAATATCAGGGAGTAAAACTTTGCATCTCTTAGAAAAAAAAAAATAAAAATAAAAGCAATTAAACTATAAATACAGAACAAACAAAATACAGAAGCACAAAAGCTTTAGATGAAGAAGCATTACAGCTTATGGCATAAAAATACTTTCAAATTGAGATACGAAGCATAGGCCACCTGTTGCTGCAGCATCTTTTTACTTAGAACAAGAATAGAGGTCAATACCTCCATCTCCAAAGCAGTAGCTGCAAGTTTTCCAACCATCATTCCTCAGACACACAGCAACATCATTATAATAGAAGCCTTTCACCTCCAAATTGAATTTAAAATTAACATAGAAGATTAAAAGATTCAGCTTTCTTCTATTTACTTCTAGCGGGTAATATCTGTGATGCATTCCAGCACAGCAAAATGATCTGTCTGTCACAAATAGCCAACAGGTATAGCAGAGCATTCTAAGAAAGCTTCCAAAAATTGCAGGAACAAGGTTTCAGTCACTCTGTTATCATATGATTGTATCTTTATTTGCGTATTTAGAATACACTTAAAAGCATTTAGTTTCAATATAGACAGTTACAAGGGGAAAAAAAAGCCTTGATTTTAAAACAAAAAACAAACCACACGTAATTTTGAATATTCTTTCCTATGGCAACTCCTCAAAACTGGAACTTAACTTCATTTTATAGGCCCATAAGTAGACAAACTGGATTGCTCCTATGTCTAGAAATCAGGTACCTACCAGCAGTCCTCTAAGAAGAGGATTTATACATACAGATGAATAAATTTTTAAAATCCCTGCACCACTTCAAGAGGTTCGGTGCTTAATTAGTGCATAAAATTGAGATTTATGAAGTGCTTTGCAAATCTTCCCCACACTTCATTTAAGCTTTCCACTATAACCTATCTCAGGTAAACTCACATTGCGGAGTCTTTTGGAGAGTCCAGCTAAGCTGAAGTCCAGAATCAGCACGACTGTACAGGAATGTCAAAGGTGAACCAGAGGAGGTGGGTGGGAGAGGAAACAGTCATGAGTTTCAATTCCGGCATTGCACTCTATCTTGACTGACATGTCCCTAAGACCCCACTAAGCCAAAAACCATGCTGAAGGTAATACAAGCACTGTGAGAAGCTGCAAATACCTACACAGCACACTAAGCCAGGAAGCCTGAATTCACACCCCTGGTCTGGAAGGACAGCAGGGAGGGACTTGAAGACACTCAAGGCTCTGAAAATACTGAGTAGCTGTAACAAAAAAGGGCTTTGCTCTCTTCAGACTGATTATACATTAATATTGGGTAAGTTACAGAAAGCACAGCTGCACTTACCATGACAGAAGAACAACACTTACTAAGTGAATTACCCTTAAAAAAGGAATATTCATGTCAAGTATAGACCAAGACCGGTTTTAGAGACAAAGGCTCTATTAAAACTTTTCTGAGAATCTTCTTTCTCTTCTCCTCTACCCAAAAGATTTGCATTACTTGTCACCTACAGATTCTTGCCTGCAAAGCCTTAAAACACGTGGATAGCTTCAGGCGTACCAATAGTCCTTGCTGTTAAGAGGACAAAGACTAGCTGGCAATAAAGCAGGACAGGTTGCTATTATAGATTAATAGACATTATTTGGGGAAAAAAAAAAAAAAAAAAAAGATACAACTCCAGAACATGAGCTTTAATATTGTTTGCTACAACATAGGGTCTGGAAATAATGCAAGCTACGACTTAGAGCAAATGCCTAGAAGAGGGAAAAGGTATTTGTAGGAAGAGATAGATGACTTGTATCAATATGAAGGCTGTAGAGCTCAACACATCCACTTAGTCAAAGAGGAGACTGTGAGGTGGTTGAAAACTTGCTGGAAAGTTTTTACATGGGGGAACATGGGGAAGAATTATCACAGCCTCTGCAACGTGTTCAACAGTAAGGCTGCTTATCTGAAAGCTTCATCTTGAAATCAGATAACCTGAAGGTAACTAAATTCTAGAAGAGCTTACTGGTGGAAAACCAATACTGACCATCGATTTCGGTACTCAGGTTCTTAAGCGTCATTTAATTCAACTTCTGAGGCAAACGCTTTGTAAAAAGGATCAAAGTGGATTGTATGAATGACACTTCAAATTTCAGGTCTGTGAATCTGGTCATACCAACCTCACCAATGCCACTCAACATCCGTAGAAATACACCACGCAGCTCAGTCATTGCAGCACCCAGTGTGTCATCTTACACAGCGCGGAGCATTACAGTCAGACCTGAGATACCGGATTAGCAGTAGTCCGACGATACCATCTACTATATGCAGAATGAGTCAGAGAACAAAAACAAACAGGAGGAAAAAGCAATTGAAGTAATTGCAGAGACCTTCTCCCTACACTACCTCAAGTACTATAAAATACGGGTGAGAACGGCAAACATTTGTAACGTTCTCAAATTTCCAGTAGTTTTTATTGCTCGTGTACTAGATCTATACGGTATCCTCCTTGTTTCTTTGTAAAAACTCACCTTTAAAATAACCCCTTAAAACAGCGTGCTCGCTGCAGTAATGGCTGTTGCTCCATTTCCTGCACCATGGGAACTGGAGAAATTCAGGAACTGTATGGCTTCCTCTATAGTCTGCTTCGACTTGAAACACAACCACAGCTCAAAAGAAAAGTAGCTCACAGGCAAAGGCAAGATCTCTCACTCACTTATTTCCTAAATAATGCTTTTTTTGGCTACAAACCATGCTGAATGAAGTCAATTAGAAACTGCAGATCGAAAGTCAAAGTTTGCTTCTCTTAGCTCAGAATGGTCTCACATTAACAACACTGAAGACTAGAAGAAGAAAGCTGAGCCTAAACAGAAGTTGAGCACTGCAGTGCCCAACTATCAGCACTTCTCATAAATAGTTCAGGGTGGACTAAATTACACGAAGGCAACTTTTTGTTAAAACTGTAATATCTAATACAAAGCTGTACCCACACCTACACTATTCAGGTAACCAAATAATGCCATTAGCTTATAATAAATAATGCATGTCCTCAAATCTTCAAAACCAGAGTAGTAAGCGCTCATCATTTAACTTTACAAAGAAAAGCTACTAAAATATTCTGAAAACTCAGGTATCAAGTTAATTAAAACAACAAAAGAAAATTTAAAAAGCCCGCATATTACGTTAGTGGGCAATAAACTGTATTTCATGAAAGTACGGCATGACAAATGAGAATCACTATGTCAATTTTATTGCCAACTACAGTCATCAGAAAACAATTAACTCCACACGTTTACTATGTAAGACATGCTGTTTTGTGACAGAGGACAAGAGTTCAACGTTATTATCCATCAGTTACGAAACTGCTGATCTACATTCAAACACTGTGTTTCCTTTGGTAGTAGTTCTGCAGCATGATGGTTAATAACTACTAGAGAACATATACGTGTATATGTTATGTATACACACACATATACACACACACACACACACACATACATATATATATATATATGGCTTGCAGGTCATACCTCTTACTATGTTGATTCCTACAGGTATTTTAAATAAATAAAAAAAATACAGCTTTCCAAAATCAGAATTTCCTCTCATCGCAACTGCATGTCCAAAATAATTTTTCTGTACATCAACCAGTCCAGTAAAGGACTTCTTTCTACAATTGTTCCCTCTGAGAAACTCATTACATTTTCATGTCAAAACTACAGATAATGCATAATGAAGTCACCAAGCATTTCATTATACTCATCAAAACTGATGTTATTGTACTTTTCATCATCTTTGTTTACAGAAAAAATAAATTTAAACTAATTTAAGCTCTCTCTATATAATACATATTATATATTTATATATATTTATTATTTATTTAATATATATATTATATATATGTATTTTTTAATATATATATTATATATATATAAAAGACAGAAAAAAAGCAAGGTTGTAGACAAAAAGGATAGAAGAGTACATTCAAGTGTCCAAGTTTTATATCTGATGCTGTCACTACAGACATTTTGTGAACAGGTCACTTCTCTTCAAATTGAACATGGATTACAACTGTCCTGTAATTGCCAAAAGCATACTTTTCAACCAAAAAAATTTAAAAAAAAATAAAATAAAAGCATGCTGTAGTTAACTGGCTTATGGAGAAAGTTAAGGGCTTGTTGCTACAGCACCATTAACTGCCACAGCACGACAAAGAACTGAACGTAGCTGAAATCTGCTAATGAATTCTGACAGCAGCGGTGACATGACAGCCCCTGGAAAGCTGGGGGGGAAGAGGAGAACAAAAGCCTTCATCACAACAGGGAGGGTTACTGATGCCACACAAAGCTAACCCTGAAGAGAACAACAGCGGGCTGTGAAGTTCCGCCATACATTGCTACAGCACCTGAGAGATCGCCTGAGTTTACAGGTGGCTGACGTTTCTTTCTCGAGTGGGCATGCTTCAGGATCAAACACACTGCTTCGTAATTCTGTATGAGCTCTCCTGTCACTTGACGAGCGGGATGAAAAGCAAACAGAAAATAAGGAGCAGGAGGTGCAGACTGAGAATATCAACGCGTAGCAGGATGCAACGCCTGCTCTGGTGAAGTTCCCACCTTAGAATAATCCCTTGTTTTCAGTGATGGTCTCTCTCATCTACACGTATAGTCATAAAGCTGTGAAAAGCTTGAAAGTGGTGAGATCTCCAGCTGCCTGAGGTTCGTTTGAAGTATTCAGACATAAAATAAAGAAAGCCACTAGCAGCGATGCCTTCACAAGCTTTATGAAAAAAGACCACAAATATCACCATATTTTTAATGTCCTACAAACACCCAACATCAAGAGGCCCCATAATTTGTAAAAAACAAAATTGCACTGATGCCTTTCATTACTTAAAGATTTATAATACTGCCCAGCCAAACAGTTAGCTAAAACACTTTTATTTTTTTCACAAACCTCAGAAGTAGGCAAGCTGCAGCCACCGAGACAGATGACAAAAGTTTGCTGCTGCAGTTGGTACTAAGCTGATGAACTCGAACAGGTTAAGTAATTTTAAATTACGTGCTAGATTTTGAGCAGTACTCTTGATCCCCAGACAAACCTAAATTCCAGTTCTGCACCGCTATCCAGGATTCTCCACTGATGGTCATTACTCAATCTGCTTCTGAACACAAAACGGGACCGTGTTCCATACAAACTCGGGAAGAAAAAGGTTCCCCATTGGCAACAATAAAACTCTGTCCTTATTTTTTTGCAAGAAAGCACTCCTGTTAGAGAAATGCCCAGACTTCAGAAAAAAATCCTGTCTTGTAAACTGTGTTAATGAACACACAACTCTCCTTAGAATTACTATGAATTATCTTCCTTCATCCAGACTTTTCCCTTAGACCTTAAAATTTCAAACCTCATGGAACTGCTTTCTATAAACTCATGCTTCAAGTGTTTTAAAATCCATGTTCTGCCACAAGCTTTTAAAATATGTTCCCTCAAGCATGACCAAAGACTTCCTATGCTATAAAGCTTACAGCCACAAACGGTCCCCAAATGGATCTAGAGCAAAACACAAGAGTGCTACTGAAAAAAAAAATAGGATAGGAGAATAACCTAACCACAGCAATTCATCTTTTAAAAAGAAGGAAGGACACAAGTGCAAACAAAATTAAAAGGTTATGTTATGGAGGGAACTTAAAACTGCCAACTTGACTTAGATCTGTAAGTACTGGAAAATCTTTCTTTAAGACACTAAAGCTGTGCTTGATTTATCCCACAGGGCTGTTCAAAGCAACAGGAGTTCAGAAGGTTCTGAAGTCTCACAAAGGTATTTTATTTATTTGAGGGAATTACACAAAGTCCTATGTCACAAACTAGAGGAAAGAGCTTGAAAATGTGTTGCAGAAGTCTTGTAACTCAGAGCCAGAAGCACGAGGAAATTAAAACACCTCCTGATACTCTGAACATAAGTTTTATATATTCAGATCTGCAAAACTGAAGGTGTTCATGTTTGAAGCTTACTTGAAGGGGCGGGGGAGAACAACTTCTCCAGAAAGTTTACAGCCACGATGTTTTGTAAGCCTTCAGGAAGAAAAAACAAACTGAGAATTAGAAAAGGCAGCGTAAGAACATCTGTACTTTGTAAACAATCATCATGGAAGATCAGTTTTCTGCTCCTGCTCCTGCTTCGTCTTCTCATCTTCATCCCTGTTTATGATCAGCTGACAAATCTGTATTGTACACTTACCAAAGCACACTTTGGGGTCCTGGGGGGAGGACTGCGTGGGGGTGTTTGTTGCAAAGACTTCAAAGCACCCAGGATCGCATCAGTTCATTATCGCCTACGAGGATCGAAGTGTTTGCCAGGACCTGCAGTGGCACTGATTGCACACAGCTGCTGCAGTCCCCTTCCTCCAGGAGGAGGACAGGCAAACAAAACAAGGGCCAACACTGCCACCCAAAATAGCCAGCAATCTGTCCAACCCTTGCACATGTTAGCCTGTCCACATTTTAAAAAGAAAGCAATTCCTACACACGGTGAAGAAGAAATTAGAGTAAACAAATGACTGGACATGTTCTTGCTTGCAAACAATCTGTGCTTTCCGCTTTTCCATCAGCATTTAAACAGTGTATGCTTTAGACCAAGGAAATCTAAACATTTACATCTTTACGTCCCTGTTAGGTAACTTTTTCATCACCCTACAAGACTAACAGGCACCAAGTGACCACAGCATGCTGTGCCACGAGGAAAACACTCCGAAAAATATTACGCTAAAATAGACGTGCCTGTGACTTCCCTCTACCGTGCATGGAAGAGCAGTGGTCTTTTGTCCAAGCTCTTCCTTTGAAGAAATTAATTTAAGTAGGACCAAACAGTCAAGTGGCAGCCCCTTGGTCAGCACTTGGTGCAGCTTACCCGCAGGGGCTGGCTGGGCCACTGAGCAGCTCTGCCCAGGTAGCACCTGAGAGGACAGGGCAGGGAACAGACCCTGGGGTCTTGAGTGCCTTTCTGTAAAGCTATCGTGTGTGCAACCTTCTGCTGTGAGGTTACCAGACCGACAGGCTGACTTCTCTGAGCTGTGCAAGCTCTGCACGCGTGGTGCTGCTGGCTGGAGTCCGGGAGAGGCAGAGCGTGGCTGCAGAGAGCTCTCGGTGAGGATCTGCTTGCTCCCCAGTGGAGTGCTCCATTATTTTAGGCTTGTCTGTATTCGGCTATCACACTGACACACAATGCATTCACAAGAAATTCAAGTCCACTTTGGGTTTTTGTTGCCATTGTTCATTTTCAGCGTACCTACCCAAACACTGAGCATTTGTAAGGAAGCTTCTTGTTGCTATCTGAAGTACTGCACGTCTCCTGAACCTCGTCTTTAGGAGCTTCTTAAGGCTGCCATGCACAACAAGGCTCATTTAATTTACAGAATTAAATCACCTCCTTATTTTAGAACACGTCGATATTATCCACTACATATCAACTGCTCCTATTTTTCCAGAGTTTAAAAAACAAACAAACTAGCCTCCAACTTCAGCTTCCAAATCAGTTAACACATGAGACAATGCCAGGCATTTCCAAACACACGCACACGAACACCAGATTTTGCCAAGTAGATCTTACATTCCCCAGTCCTTCCTATTTCGGCTTTTATATCCCTGGCTGGCAGGTAGAATATTTATCTGTTTCCCTCAAAGCAACCTTAGCATGCTGTGGCAACTGATTACAGAGGAATGCAGACACCGGGCCAACTTTGCTGCTTTATGCTGAAACGGGAGCAAAAAGGGAGAGCTTGCTTACACGGGGCTGAGATCAATCTCTCTCTGGTGGTTGCCCCACCGTTAGGCACTTTTGCATGGCAGTGATGGTTAAGTAATGCCTGGCAATAGGCAAATTCCTCAAAATGTGGCCTGAAACGGGCTGGGAGAGACAAAGAGGGAGTTCACTGCAGCACTTTAGCAGGTCAGGGCTACAATCACAGCACAGCTGGGCTGAGAAACAGCACCCATGTCCAGAATCACCAACGCTCTCCCATCAGTGTTTCTTTACAACCCTGCAATACACCAGAAGCACGTTTTAAAGGAAAGGCATGAACACGAGAACCACTTGAAAACACAATACTCCTTCTGATTCTAGTCAAGCAACCAAACGCAATTGCTGTGGCAAATCGATGGCAAAGCCCATTTCTCTGAAAAGGGCTGCTTGGCATGAGAGCTTTAAAGGAGAAGTTAATTTGAAATCAATTCTTCAAACAATGCTGTCAAGCTCATTTTGCCCCAATAACCGAGTAAAGTAGATTAGCTACTTTATTTTAAAAGCTATTAGCTAAACCCTTATGCAGGTTCCTAATATTTAAGCTTATGCTAAGATCAGTAACAGAGTTAACGACCCCTATTTCCAGACTGTCTACCCTAGATTACACCTCTATAAAAATACTCTGCTTTGTTTATTTAACCTTAGTTGCTTTCCTAGTGCAAAATGTACCTTGTCACGACCATGTAAGTGATCTGCTTGCCCACAAGAACTTTCTGAATGTGCCATCAATATTTACACATGATGAATGCACTCAACCCGCATCTGATCTTTGGAACCAAAGTACAAACTCTGGCCCAGGCCATACACGCTTTCCGACTATTAATAAACCCTAGAAATTTCACCTAAAGAACTTTGTCCCTTGCAAAAACTAGAAAAAATAGTCAGCCTTAGCAAGTAATAGGGATTAACTGTCAAATCTAGCCCAAATTTCACTGAAATCGATATGTAAGGTGGCTAACCTTCCACCAGGGTAAGTTCATGCAATAGCTTACGGTCTCATGTTAAGAACAGGAATCCTTTAAAGATAAATGCCATGTGAAAGACTAGATAGAATAAGTGTAAATAAGTAGAATAAGTGGTAAAACAGTTTTGTTGGGGACTGAATGTGGTCACGGGCTGTCTGCCTGTCCAACACCTGCAAAGAAGCACATCAAGAATATGAAAGGGAGGTCTGGGGGAACTTCACGGCA
Organism: Anas platyrhynchos; assembly: GCF_047663525.1. Lineage (NCBI taxonomy): Eukaryota > Metazoa > Chordata > Aves > Anseriformes > Anatidae > Anas > Anas platyrhynchos. The sequence goes on along the minus strand of NC_092588.1, from coordinate 68,424,040 downwards.
CAACGCCGGCTAAAATAAAGTTCAAAACCTTGAGGCTTGTGAGAAACAGAGACCAGGCATGAAACAAAGTACAGGATGAATAAAAGCGTAAGGGAACAAAGTGAACAGCAGCGAAAGTATGATAATAAGGTAGAGACTGGAACAGGAAGAAATTAGGTAAGACAGTGGAAAGGAATTATCTTGCATCTTTAACACAATGAAGAAAGTTTGTTCCTAATGAGCTAGATTAACATAGCCAGGAAAAAAAAAAAAAAAGATTTAGGATGGGTGATGTTTTCATTTATACAAATTCTTAGAAGCAACAGTAGAAAAAAAAGTATGTTTTGGGGTTTTTTTTTTGGACACAGACCACTTACTGTGAAATGCCAACAGTTTTGTTGTTTTGTTTTTTAAGTATCCTTTGAAGTTTAGGCATTTTCTGTGGGCTTCCCTTCAGAAACATTCAACAGTACGAGTTCATGCTGGGCCTGAATTTGTTTCCTCGACAGCACTGCCTTTGAGTCTTAGTCAAACAGTATTATCTGCAGCTTGGTAAGGGCTTGGATGCATCTCGTTCAATTATTTGGCACTCTTGCAGCTCAATTTGTCATCTTTTTTCTACAACATTACTCAAATACATAGTGTACATACAGCTGACTCACAGTGACCAGACACGGGCACTACCTTCTGCGCCAAACACGCTACTACACTTAAAAAAGATTGTAGCTTATTGTTTTCCAAACAGACAAAGGTTTGACCTGCTGAAGTATAAGATACTTCGTCAGCATTCACTTCTAACACTTCAGACCAATTCCGCAAGTCTACCTTGTTAACAGCTGCAGAAAGAGAAGGAAATGGAAAGCTCAGAAGAGCAGAGACGGTAGCTCCATCCAGGGGCATAATCACAACTATCATCTTACACCATACTAATTACTTTCACAAGACAATACTGTGGAAATATTACACTACTTGCCTGTAAGCAAGAAAGCTTACAAACTTACCTACTGAGCTTGTAAGAAAGAAAAAAAAAAGTGCACTCTTACTTGAGCAGGTTTCAATCAGAAGTCATATTGCAACCTGCTCCTGACAGAAAGGGTATTAGTTTAATAATAATAGACAAGTGTTTGGAAGGCAAAGAAAAGGGTATCAAAACAGCTGAATTTGTTGAGGCTGTGGCACCTTTATGAGGTTAATTGACAAGCCCAGCCACACACTGTTAAGTTTATTCCAGATCCCTCTTCAATGCAACTGTTACCAAGTCTAAGGAAGTTGGTATCAAAATATACATCCTGTAAAAGACACAGTAAAGAAAGGGTTCCAAATGTTTACAACCAAACAAGTTTTGTATCTTTTGGAATGAAACTGAAAGCTAAACCAAAGGAAATGGCAGGAAGAAAAGATAAAATAATAATTTTGTTATATTACAGTCAACTAATACCTCACCTGAAGGTGACAATTACTCAAGAGCAATAAAAATTGCTCTTTTAAATAAAAAACTGCCTATTTTTCTTGGCAAAACACCTGTTCTGAAGTTTGGGAAAAGGTCACTTGCAGCTGGGCTCTTTCCTCTGATAACTGCTTGGGCAAGGCAAACCTCTGCAAGCACCCTTTTACTTCCAGCACCACCAACCTCCTCATGCTGCCAGCTTCCCCAAAAGATCAGCTTTAACACCAAAGGTATAAATGAGGGATGCTGTGGGGGATCTGGATACCCCATACCACTGAACACCGGGATGTGTGCTCACCGAGGAAGCCAGCTTCTTATTGCCAAGGACAAGCCTGAAACAAATCCCGCATGTTCCCTGCCTGTGGAAAAAAAGACTACTTGGCAATAGCAGGCAACTTCTTTATTTCGGGGTTAGCCCGTTTGAGGATCTTTTCTTCCTTTCTTCCTCGCCACAGGAAGCTGACAGCTAAATTATTCTATTTGTAGTTGTGCAAACAGTCGTTAATTATAAATCCGGCTATCAATGCAGAAAGGTGACAGCATGCCAGCGCCCGAAGCAGTGCTGTCTGCTCCAACACAGGCTGCGGTGGCTGCAATTATGCTAACAAGTCAGGAAAGAGGAGGAAACATCTCCGTTGAACACCTCATCTCACAAGCAAACACAATGGAAAGACCTCACTCCCAAATTAAATAACAGGTCCTAAAGTGGTTAGGAGCCAGGAAAAAAAATAGGTATGGCTGATCCAGATGCAAAGGAGGAGAAAGATCTCAAACAAGAAAAAAAAGTCAACAGCAACAACATAGGAGATAAAAAATAGAAGGCTTTCACATCTGAGGAATGCTGACCTTGTAGTTATTTCCCTACTGAAATGCTTTTTTACCAGCTGGGACAACTGCCATGGTTTGCCCTCAAAAAAAAAAAAAAAAAAAAAAAAAAACACTGAAAAACCCATGCCCAAGAGCAAACATGAAACTCTGTAGTAAGGGAGGAGGAGTCATTATTAAACAGGCTTATAAAGTATACCCATTTATAGGCACTAGATTTTGGTTGTGAAGTTAAGCATTCCAAGCAGTGCCCAAAAGTTGCTATTCAAGCTCAATCCAAATCATAACCAAGCCGAGCAGTCCCTACATTTATTTTCACATGCAAGTATGTGACAGAAGAGCACATAAGATTATTGAATACTAGGGTATATTTTCCCATAAAGCAGCCTACAAGACTTGTTACCTCCAGTAAGAGACAACAAAGTTCCATTCAGAAAGCTGAGTCTAAATTTTCACGTCTTCTGCTGTACTACACATATTTCATTTATTACATACAAAGACTTCACCAGGCTAACACAGATCTTAGGAGTATTTCCTGAGCAGAATCTCCTTGGCAAAATCTGCAAGCCCAGCCAGCACACAGTTACAGGGAAAGTCAGAAGCGTACTTGGACTCTTGAATGATTTCTGCAGTGAGCTGCTGGGGCGAGACCAAAACGCCTTGCTGCAGGAAGGCAAACCACTAACACCAGGCATTTTGAAAACAGTAGGTTGAAAAGCCAAACACACATAAAAAGGATCTGTTCACCTCAAAGTGTCTTAAAAGTATACATTTTCCCACCATTCATAACTCTGTCCTAACATGCTCAGATTGTTCTGTAACAAATATACGTTCTGCCATAAAATCCTCTTCATTCAGGTTTTCTCCATTTACATAAAGCCAATATCAAAGCAAAAACAATGAGCTTTTGGTACGACTAATCAATGGTTTTGGATTATATTTGAAGTAAGCATTTTTAAACATTGCTTTAATAGCATGTTATCTATCAGGCAAAATCCTCTGAGAGGCAGCCTGAGAGCTCTTTCCTCATTTTGGACTCTGATCTCATATAAATCAGAACAACAGAGTATCAGTATTGTAGCTGCTTCTCTAATGCAGAAAAATAATGTCAGCTCCCTTAAAAGTAGCATTGAGAAGCTGTAAAGATTTGTGCTGGCGGATTAATTTCTTTCCCCCGTTTATTTTCAGCAGAACAAAATGCATGCTATTAATAAGATTGATGTTATTTTCATAGTATTAAGCTGCCACCAATATGTTAGAAGAAACATGACTATACATCACCTAGACTACAGAACGGTCTAGTTTGGAAGGGATCTCCAGAGACCATCTGATCCAAGGGTTCTTGAAAGCAGGACTTTAAGTTTTCCAAAGACCCACTAAGTCAAATCTTGAATATTTCTACAAGGAAGACTCCACCAGTTGTGCACGCAACTTATGCCACCATTTAATGGTTCAAGGCAAAGATTTTTTTTTTCCTTCTTATATCCAGGCAATAAATAGTTCAGTTCACTAAGAATTTCACCCTTAAATTTCAACACACTACCCTGATGTATATTATCTGATAGCATAGGCTAAGTTTGAAAAGAGGACTGTGAAACCTTGATACTGCAGGAATTACCCAAAACTGGACAAGCATCACATCTTTAACATTAGCAACACGGCTGGCACAGACAGGTATTAGAAGTTAATGTCTACAGAATGCTTACTCCAAGTAACTATAGTTTACAATACACACATTTCATAAATGTCTTATTTCATATCTATATGGGAAAAGTTCCAAAGTAAGCAGAATCACAAACGCACCTCATGGCATACGCAAGAGATGTAACCTACAAATGCTATACTATGGATGCCATGACCTACAAGGCTTGTTTTTAACCTCTCCTAACAGCTGGGAACAAGCTAACCGGTCTTCACTTCTAAAAACAGAACAAAAAAAGGAAAGACAAAAGCAGCCCATCTTCACAAACCAAGCTAGCACAACATGACAGAATGTAGATGATAGCTCCTGAACAGACATGCATCTAAATGCAATGGGAACCAGTTGGTCCATATACAACGCAACTACGAGTCTTTTTTTTTTTTTTTAAACTATCCTAGTTTGCCATGCTTCCAAACCTGAACTCTTCCTCTCTTCTGGCCCTAGTCCTCAAATCTTTGAGTCCCATATACATTTCAGCAGCCAGGCCCTTCTCTTTTCTTGCCCAGCCTTTAGTTAAAGGACGCGAAGAGATGAAACAGAAGTAGTGGTTGAAACCAAGTCAAGCACCTGCTCCCTTGTTATCATGTGGCACAACTGTATATAAACCTGCCGAGTCCCACAGTGCAGCCCTTCTCTTAGGCAGACACTAACCCGACAACCTCTTCTATACACCAGTTTTCTTATAGCCTAATATATATAGTTTCATATAACTTAATATCTTTAGGAATCTACTTTTTTGTTGTTGCTGTTGTTTGTTTGTTTTAAATAAAACATTGAAACTAACCAACAGACCCAGAGATGAACAGAGCAGAGATGAACCAATGGCATGCTCTTCAGACAACCAAATAGATTCAGGAGCTGAAAATTCATTTGATCCAACACTGATCCAACATGGTTTGGGGTCACCTGACAGCACATGAAAAATTAAAAGTACTGAAGAAACTGAAGCTTTCACCTCTCTTAGTCCCTGGACATCAACTGCCCAAAGGAACCTCAGTGGACAGAAAGGAAGACACCAAAAAAACTAGGCTCATTGTACCATCCGACCTTACCTGCTGGGCTGCCTTGCAGTCACCATCTGAGCAATCCAGTAAAACCAGCTTTTATATTTCCTGTGATAGCAGTTCAGCCCTGCCTCTGACCACAGACCACGCGGTTGCAAAGTTGGTTGGCCAGCGACTGCTTGTGCACAGAGTCTTTAGGACATGCACGTTGGCTTGGGTTTAGAAGCAAGTTTGGCTAAATGAAGAAATAAGATGAAACCAAGTATGGTGTTTAAGTTAATGTTTTTCTGCTTGCAAATGTTGGAAGGGAAAGACAGAGTACACAGAAGAGCTATTTGCCTTTGGTAACGGAGGTGTTAAAAGCTGTAACATTGGGCACTTGGTAGGCTCCAAGAAACACACAAACTTCTCTTTTCCACACCAGCTTAACACAGTTTATATCTGTCTGACTGCTTTCTTCAACACCCAAAAGAGAAATTTTAAACAAGCTTTCTTATGCTGGGTAAGATGTCCTTGGTAATTAGAAAAACAAAAACACTCAGATGACCCTAGCATAAAACATGACACTATTCTAAGCAAGTCAAACACCAGAGCACGCACTAGTTAACAAGTAACAGAGTTTGTAACTGATAGCAGTAACAAAACCTCTCCTTCTTCAGAATAGCTGATGATGCAGCTAACTTTAGACTGGACTTTTGTAGATTCTCAAGGCTCATTCATTAAGCCCTCAATTTATTCATTAATTCCAGCAGATGCTGATGGATTTTATCCATAAAAATTCCTGTTACAGAGGAGTTGGGATTCCTCATTCATAATCTAAAAAAAAAATAACACAATATGAGTAAGATTCATTTCCTATATATTTCCTGATCAGCAGTTGTTTTGCTCCAACAGTTTTTTTTTTTAATTATTATTTGTATTACTTATGAATTCAGAATCAAGAATTCAATATAAGTAACAGCAACTTACTCTAGTGACAAGCTGCCTTTTTTACTTGTTCTGTTCTGAATATATCTAGCTTCATGTTCCATTGCATTACCACAAAACCTTAGACTGCTCCAAAGTCACGTATACCAAACCTTTTCTAAACAGGTGACACTTTTACTGTAAACCTAAGCATACTGCTGCTAACAGTAGACCTGAAGCCATTATATTCAACTGAATAGAAATTAACACTTCATAAACTGAATTTATCAGTTTACCATGTTTCAAACAACTTGGTAATTGTGTTCTGTTCATATTGATAATAAATAACTTGAATTTCACATTATAAAACAGAGTTAAGTTTATTATTTCTATCATGTCAATATGCAAGAATTTTACAATTAATAAAAGAAAAAGCACACCAACTGCCCCAATAAGAGAGGCAGAAATCTGTTGCAGCGGTCAGGACACTGTGAGAACCCGTAACGCTGCTTCCAGCACTTTTGCTCTATGCTCAGGTAACAAAACAAGAAATCCTTGGAAAGAGATGACAAACTTTTCAGAACACTTACTCTAAAACCTGGCTAGGAAAGAAAAACAATTCTCTCATCTTTACTTAGGGAAATAGAAATTACATGTGTACCTTCACTTTCACATTATGGAGCATATTGACAGAGAACTAAATCTCTAAGGAGATGGGGGAAAAAAGCATTCAAAGCACTCAATGCATTCAATTCAAGCATTCAATGCTTGATACAACAGGCAAAGCTGGTATCAACAGGATAATTTCACAACACACAGCCATCCTTGCATTGTGGACATAGATAGTTCACTACAAAGCAAAGGTCCTATGCAGAATGCAAACGCACGTTTGTGAATAGCTCTGTGTGTGTTATCGTATAATAATGTTCCACAAAAGCACCTGCCGTTAATAAAAGTAGCCTGCGATCAATACATTTGGAGCGAGGCCTTTGCTCCACTTTGTGAAGGCACACGACATCAGAAGGCTGTGTGTTAACCTGTTCCATTATTCAACACTATTATATCGCTTCCTACTTACTAAAAAAAACTGACCGTGTTCCCTATAATCCTGGAGCCCTATCAGTTCTCAGGTGCCAAACCGCCAGCTTCCTTCAGATAGGTATCTTTTTTCCAGGTGTGCATTCTCAATATGAATAGGAAAGCCGCCACCAAAGTTGAAGAATAAACTTAAAATCCACCGAAGGTAGTGAACAGGAAGCTGCAATTAAGACAGCTACACAAGTATCACTGCCGACCTCTGAAATCTGTCGTGGATTTTTGGTCTCTTGCCACATCAGTAGTGCACCCAGACTGGCACGGTCCCACTGGCTCGCTCTCAGCTTATGAAAATTTCTGGCAACTACTTCAAAGAACAACTGCGTTACTAAAGTCAAACAAATCTAAAAGTAAGAAGTATCCATTGCTAAGTTGTTTTTCTTTAAAAAAAAAAAAAAAATCACAACAACAACAAAACAATGCAAGAACAGCAAAAGAAAATATTTTACTTGGGCTCCAAATTTAAAGAAAATACCCTTATGTCCAGTCCTATTAAAAGTCTCTGATAATTTAATATACATGGTATACGTATCACAAGCATTTTCACAGATGAATACTTGCCCAGTGTTAACAAATCTGAATTTCATCAGTGACATCAAATCACTTATCGCTTTTGGACTAAGATGGAAAGTATTGATTTTTTCCCCCTCCACCATACAGCTGCTCCCATAATTATAAACTGTAATAAATACTATTTATACAGATGTAGAAATAGAAGCCAACTACACAGACATCCTATATTTGACATAAAAACACTAAGCTTAAGAAAAACATGCCTACCTCTGTGATCAGCCTCAGCTGTATTGTTCTACCATGAAAAAAGAGTTCAGGTTCTTAACTAGATGGTCAAACACACATCAGTGATTCTTAGCAATGTTTTTCAAATGTCATTATCAGACATCATCATTATATAATCAACAGATTATATTTACAGAAACATTTTGAAGGGAAAAAAGAAGTTTGTGCTCCTTAATAAAATAGTGTCATTCTATAAAAGGACTCCACGTAGCCATGACCTCTTTTCAAACATATCCTGAATGACGTACAAGATCATTCTGAAAGTGACTTATGCTCTACTTAAACTGCAGTTGATCAATAAGTTTCCACCAAGCAGAGTCTGTGGCACTATTTTTTTTTTTTTTTTACCATGCATCTGAGAAATCCGTAGTTAAAGGTGGCAATGTGTAAAACAGGTGAAATTCCAGCAGGGCTTAACACATTGCACACGTTAACAGAAGGACGGTTCTAATCATCACATCACTTGATGGAAAAAAATAAATAATCTAGATTTAATACTGAGTTAATAATAACCAAGGGTGGAAATCATACAATCAAACAACAGTAGTCTAGAGACTCACACGTGAAAGAGAAAGCTAACAGAGTTTCAGAACTTGATCTCCCAAAAGCCCAAGGATCTCCTGATAATTAGCAAATCCATTGACCCTCTAGACCCACAAATAAGAAACCAGGGAGACGATAAAAGTTTACCCATACCATAACGATGGAGTTAATCCATAAGCCAGAATGTTTTAACATGGAAAGATTTTAACGTGTGTCAGAGGTGCTGTGATAAAGCTTTCCAGGTGCATATACAGCTAGAATTATAGGTAAAAACTAGAAACCACCCCATCCTATAAACAAGAATATGAAAGCCAACCAAGCCGACTTGTGCTCACTAGGTTGCTGCAAAGACTCCTTTCTTTCCTAAAGCAAATATGGACTAACACATTCGGAAATAATAACGTGGTGATAAGGCAAGCTGTACTTTAGCATGTGCTAGCTGATCTTCAACTTGACCAAAGTACAACCTGCTTTATCGACAGAGTGGAGATTTTGAATGTGCTATTTAGAACGTTAGCAACACATGCACAAAGATATGTTCTTCCACACACCACTACAGCACTCATGCAATTCCAGCAATCAAAAAAAAAATTTTTTAAATAAAAAAAAAAAATCCTTGCAAGTGCTTAACTTAGGTACACATCTAGGTTTGCCTTCAAAAGTTGTACCTCTACTTGTACTATACGAGTCCAAGAGGTGCAGATCTTTCCAACTATAAAATGCAAAAATGTAAAATAAAATAAAAGAGGGAAAATATTTTACACTAATGCAGAGGTTAAAATAGAAGCCAACCACATATTCATCCAAAATGTGGGATAAAAAATATTGAACTGAAAAAAAAAAAAAAAAAAAAAGAAAAAAAAAATTTAAAAGCAAACTCTAGAGAACAGACTTCCAAACAATGAGGGTTAAGCCCTGGGAGATGCCCAGGATCGAAGGACAGGATCCATATTCACAACTGCAGGCAAAACAGCGCAACTGCTACAGTACAAAACCCCACGCACATGCAAGTCACAGCTCACACTCCCAGCTTTGATTCATAAAATACGTCATTCCACAGAGTGTAACTGCATCCCATAGCTTGCCAGGGGAACAGCCGTGGTTACTCATCGCACTTGGGTGTTACGACCCGCTTGCTTTCCACAGAACCACGCACAGGGCTGAGACCTTGCCTGGGTGGAGGGAGAGGGCAAATTGTAACCCCTCTGATACTTCAAAGCACAAACAAGACACCGTGCAACTTCACACTGAAATACTTTGCTGTTGGATTTCAGTTACCTGTAACTGCTCTTTTTCCAAAGCTATTTTACAGAAGTCTTGTTTAGGTTAAAAAGAAATCTCCTGGTTAATAGTGCAAAGAACAAGTAAGAGACTTTAAAAGGAGGTTTTTGTTCCTTGATAATAATAAACAAACAAACAAAAAAGTAGCTCTACTTTGTGCACATGGCATGTTTTGCTTGATATTTATAACACCATTGAGGTATCCAGCCTTGGTTAGTACTACTAGCTACTACTAGCTTCTGGCAGAGTCACTAAAACAAAAGCTGCTACCAAAACATTAGAACTGCATTTAACAGCTACAAAAGGTTAAAGTATTTTAACATTTTACACCAATTTTACCACTTGTCGCTCAGAAAACAAAAAACAACAATGAAACACTTAATATTTGTCCACTTAACCATTTCAGAAATAAAGCTTTTTAGTTCATTTGAAAGTTTGTGAACTCAGAGGAAGAGTACACTGTTTCATATCACACCAAAACAGAAGAGCAAAGGAGACTTCGAATCACTTTCCATATATCCAATTTTGTCTTGCAGAAAATTTAACATACTGATTTTGTTTTCACTTCCATGAAAAACCTTCAAAGCTCTTGTAAAGCTTTCTGCCCACTTTGATAACACATGTACAGACATGAATTAACGAGATCCTTCTGAGGAAAGGCTGAGAGAGCTGGGCTTGCTATCTTAATACCAAACAGTATTGATTAAGAATGATTATCTATCCAGCTTCATAATGTACAGACCACCAAGTTAAATTATGATGATAAAAGCTGATTGTTGATAAAGATGATAGAAAGTAGGTGGCTGTGTCAACAGTAAACTACATTACCCCTTGAAACATACTTAATCGATCCACACAAGCAGACCTATGACATACTACTTTGGCTGTATTTCTACTCTTTGATTTAAAGAATAATATCTGTCATGCTTTTCGCAAAGCAGCACTATTCACACTGTCCCGAATTCCTTCTACTAGAAAACTGGTGATAACCATTTAGTTTGAAGAGCTCCTCCAAATTCCAGGTTCTGAAAAAGCTTCCTCAGCAGGGCTTTTAGTCATACTTCACAGCCTGGGACACTCTCTTTAAACTATGCTGCCGTAAGTACCTGTATGAAACCCAAATATACCAAGAGAGGGAAATGATTAAATTACAGCCAACATGGGAGATTAACATATATCTGCACCACATGCAAGTTTTGTTGTTTCTTGTCGCCTATAAAACTCCATTACCTGTCTATTGTTCTTTAATCTTCCTATAGGAGAGAAATTTGAAGAATGTGAACAGGGGGAACCTAGTCACAGGAATTACCTGATCAGCCCACTCCTTCTGATCTTCATTTCAAACAGGACAGGATAATGTGCTGGCTTCAGACTAGGGGCCTACAGACTGCAGAGATCCACCACGCTCCTCATTGTTGCTATGATCTCCTGTTAAACCAGAGGTGAGGATTCTTACAGGACTGTATTTGATAAAATGAAGGTGTTGCTACCAGACATGAAGCATGAAGACACAAGATAGCAAGACCATGCAAAACCAGAAGAATGTCCTAAAACTATGGACACATGCTACCGAAAGCTTGACGAACTGTCAGAATGGTGAACAGTGCAGATACTATCCACCTCTTTTCCAACTTCTTTCCTGGAACGCTTTAAAAATACTTCATGTCTCACTGAGGAGCACTAGATGGAGAACTTGCATCCCAAATATATGCCCAGAACTCAGATTTTGCTTAGACTTCTTAAACTTGCAAGCCAAAAGCACGTGGGACACACACAGGATGAACAGAAGCTCAGCAGCGCACTGAGGGCTTGCAGCATCACAAAGAATTGCGGAATGGCTGAGGTCGGCAGGGACCTCTGGAGACATCTGGCCCAACGCCCTTCCTCAGGCAGGGCCACCTAGAGCCAGTTGACCAGGACCACATCCAGGTGGCTTCTGAACATCTCCGAGGAGGAGATTCCACAACCTCACTGGTAATCTGCACCAGAGCTCCAACACCTGCACAGCAAAATACTTCCTCATGTTCAGACGGAACCTCCTGCATCCAAGTTTGTGCCCATTGCCTCTTGTCCCGAGGGTGGGCACCACTGAAAATAGCACAGCTCCACCTTCATTGCATCCTCCCTTCAGGAGTTTATAGACATTGAGGAGATTCCCTCCAAACCTCCTCTTTCACGGGCTAAATGGTCTCGGCTCTCTCGGCCTTTCCTCATAGGAGAGGTGCTCCAGGCCCTTCAACAGCTCTGTGGCCCTACGTCTTGTGGCCCTCTCTCCAATGTGTCCATGTCTCTGTTGTACTGGGGGCCCAGAACTGGACACTCATTCCTTACTCCACTTACTCCAGGCATGGCCTCACCAATGCTAAGTAAAGGTTGTAACTTTCTCTTCAATCTCCCTGGTCCAGCAGACAGGAACCCTTTGTTTCTATTACTCATTTGCAATGTTCAGAAATCTATACCATAAAAACTAGAATATGTGCGTGACCAGGCTTCAGCACAGCTCAAGCCACTGAATTAGGTCAAGAAGCACCCCCATTTTCCTCATGGAGATGACTCTTCCAAGATTTTGAATGCAGTTTGCCAACAGGGAGAAAGTAAAATTAAAACCAGAAAGCTTCATAAAGCGAGCTATCGGAGGATGTTTCATCTACTATCTGATTTCCTATCATTTTGTGAAATACTTGGTGTGCAAGGATATGAAAGGAGGGAAGAAAGAAATGGAATACAAAGTCCTATACAGGACACATGACTGAGTTTCATATTACAACGCTAATAATAGAAGTAAGAACTCCCTGTAAGGTTCAGTACACGCTGATATGAAGCCAACAGTATCTTAGGGTATGGGGAGATTAAATTATCTCGAGATAAGTCAGGATGAAACTTGCAGCACATCTGTTACTCCACTCCAATGCCTCTGCGCCTGCTCCTTCCCCTCAGCAAACACCTCAACAGAAAACATTAACCTACCTCTCATTAATTCCCACTTCTCATGAGGTAAGACTGTACACACCTTCTGATTTTTTTAGGCCTCGATAAGAGGAAACACCACAGCTAATGAAAAGCATCCAAATCCAAAACAAAACTGCAGGCGGTGTTTCTGGCTGATGCTGACACTTCCACCCAGCCTGGATTAGGCTGCCTAAGCCCTGCCTTTCCTGTGGGCTTAAGACATAGCCCCAGTTCTGAATTATCTGTCAATTAATTCAGGTGGCTTCCTACTCAAATGAGAAATGTTCCATGCTCTAGCCCAAGGCAGCCCATGCACCCATCACTGGCCAGCACTCCAAAGCTACAGGTTTTTGTCACAAGTTAGACATCTGCAAGCTGGATGCTCTAGTGCTCATCGCTGTTGTGCCAAAGCCCCTTTTATCGGCTGACCCGATGCATTTAACACAGTGGAGCAAAACATACATGTATCTGCTGGCAGCCTGTCTGCAGCAGTATAAAGAGGAAGCCCTACTACAGAACAACTAGCACACTGAGAAATTAAAATAAATTACAGCAAGCACACCAGCAGATGTAGTTCTATGCAGGTAACTGGACGTTATACTCTTACTGCTCCACTTTAGTGCAAACTTTTCAGTAGATGACCATATGCTCTTGCCCATTTCTCACCTGTGAAGCTCACAGAGTTTTCTTCATTCCAGAAAGCATGCTGCAAGTTTCCTACAAAACTCACAGCAGGCACATCAAATAGTAAGGCTGGTAACTGCATATATTGGGTCCTCCTCACCCATTAATGTTCCATTTCCTTTTAACTGCTCCATACGTAACAAATAAATAGTCCTATGTACCTGTGCCAGCATGGCAAACATCATTTGTGAACACGCAGAATGACAGAAGAGCTGCTCACCGTACCTGCATTTGGTCCACCCTGCAGTATTTAACACTCACGGCTCTGTACACAACCCTTGCAGCGTCGTGCCTATGTAAGGTTACTCCTTTAGTGCCTGTGCAAAGCTATTTACCCATCAATACAGAAAGTAGGTCATGGCTTTGAAAGGTACCGACAACTGTTTCTCCCACAATATTGATTATTAAGAAAAACCACCCGAGATCTTCAGAAATTAGCTGCTGTTTCAGATCACCGGAGTGGATGAAAGCAAGATTTACCACGTGGCAAGTAACAAACACATGCAAGGTGATGTTACCACCACACTAGCTGTCTGGTTATCGTCTTTAGAAGTCAGCATCGTTACTGACACACCAATAAAACACACCGATAATATAAGAAGCCTCCTGGATATGCTATAAAATTACAAATAACTGTAGTCTTATGCCAGTCTTAATTTGCACTAGAAGTATTGCAGGGGCAAAGAGTAATTACTGTAAAGTAGAACGTGTCACTGTGATATTACCCAAAATTTCAATTCTGAAACCATGCACCCAGTCTCAGAATGAGTATCTATACGTGATATCTATAGGCAGCAATGGACATGTAATAAACGCGAGTCATATCACAGGGAGAGATGACAAGCGTTAAGAGTTTCCCCAGGAAATTGTTGCCAGCGCTTTATGAAACAGAATTAATCTCATCCAAGCCCCTTGTTTCTTCAGTTGAGCTCCCGTTAAGCGTGTTTAGCAATACTCGGAGCACCGAGTTTTCTTTTTATGAACTAAAAACCAAGAGACGCGCTCAGCGCTTGTCACCTGCCCGTCAAGCCCTTTCGCCACACGACAGCGCCGGAGGATGTCAGCACCATGAAAAATTCAGTATTTGTGTTTCGCTAGCGAGTTTTTCCAGACGCGGCGACTAAGCCAACCTTTCCTCTAACGGTTCCCTTTAGGATCAAAACCACGCAGGTAATAAGGATAATTTGCTGCCTCTACAGATCGGTGCCGATTATATTATTGTTATTTTTTTTTCCCCAAGTGCAGCTCCGCTCCCGAGCTGGTGCAGAGGCTCAGTGCCTCTCCGTGAAGGGATTTAAGTTACTCGCAAGCAACTTTTCCCCGCAGGAGCACACAGACCCGGTACTTCCCCCATACCTGTCCGCACCAAGCCGTGCCCGCCCGGCCGAGCCACCGAAGCCACCGCTTCGTCCCGCTCCCCGTCGCACACAGAAAAAAAAAAAATAATAAAAGAAAGAGGAAAAAACAACACAAAAGCGGCCGCTCTGCAGGGCGAGGAGCAGCACCGCCAGCTCCCGAGCCCTGCACCCGCAGCACGCCGCGGGCAGGGGCTCCCCGCCGCCGACCCCCGGGCAGGGCAGGGCAGCTCCGGGAGCTGCCGCCGAGCCCCTGCCGGCCCTCGGAGGGGCCGGGGAAGCCCGAGGCAGGCAGGAGGGGACAGCGCCCGCTTTGCCCTGCCCTGCCTTGCCCTGCCCTGCCCTGCCGGAGGCGCCCCGGCGGCGCCAGCCAGCCAGCCCTCCCCGCAGCCCGCCTGCCGCCCGCCCCGCCCGGTACCTGCCGCCCGGCTCGCTGAGGGGGCTCGGAAGGCCGCCGGTGAAGCCCCCGAGGCCAGGCGAGCAGGTGCCCAGAGCCCGGCACCGAGCCTCCGCCACCGCCGCCGCCGCCACCGCCACCACCACCGGCTCCGGAGCGGGGCGGAGCGGGGCGGAGCGGGGCCCGGAGGGGCCCGGAGGGGCCGGGGCGGCCGCCCGCCCGCTGCCGCCGCCTAGCGGGAGCAGGGAGCCCCTGCTGGGTGCTGGGTGCTGGGTGCTGGGTGCTGGGCCTGTGGGGAAGAGGCTGGGGGAGACTTCCAGGGGCTCGTTGCCATCTGCTGGCTCTGCGCTGCCCGTTTAGCCACCCAGAAGGACCTCATCCATGTGTATGAATGTCTGAGGGGAGGGTGTGGAGAGCAGGGAGCCGGGCTCTGTTCTGTGGTGCCCGGTGACAGGACGAGAGGCAACGGGCACAAAGTGGAGCACAGGAGGTTCCGGCTCAGTATGAGGGCACTTCTGTGCCGTGAGGGTGACGGAGCGCTGGGACAGGCTGCCCAGAGGCTGTGGGGTCTCCTTCTCTGGAGATATTCAAACCCCGCCTGGATGCCATCCCGCACAGTGCTCTAGGTGGTCCTGCTCGGCAGGGGGTTGGACCAGGTCATCTCCAGAGGTCCCCGCCAACCTCAGCCATTTGGTGAATCTGTGATTCCCCTTACACTGCTTTGCTGGACAGTTTGGATGAAGCAACTTGAAGGTAGAACTCCCCAGTGAAGTGAAGGCAGGAGAACAGGACCCTAAGCAGGAGTAAGTTCATTTGTTAACTCCCAGACATCCCTCTGGGGTGTAAGTATTCAACCCAGGAATGGCAGGGTTTGCCATTCTTGAGTTGAATAGGGCAGGAAGCCCTGGCGTTGCCATCCCGGATCAGCCCCATTGGGTCAGCGTGTCTCCAGCAGAACCTCACGTCTGCCATGGAGGGCTGGAGCCCTCCGACACTTTGCATGCCGTGGAAGGAAGTTAAACTTCCTTTAAACTGATACTTTGCATTTTGCAAACAGGCAAAGTACTTTGTAAACACTAGTCATCGCCTCTTCCTTTAGGGGGAATGCAGTAAAATGTTCAATTTAACAGATAAACGCAGCCAACACGTGGGCAAGGGCCAGGCCGCAGCTCTCCGTAATAAAGGTTACTGCATCTCGCCCTCCAAATAGTCCCGTGTAAACCTAAGAGCATTCATTTAGTGGCATGATAGCCAATGCATTCTGGTTAATCATAGTTAGGACACGATTAATTTTAGAAATGAAATATCTTGGGCATTTGAGCAACTTATAAAACACCTGTGCTTTCAGTAGCCCTAACACTGTACAGCTAGACAGTGACTTCATTGCAACATCAGAAATTACACTGCTGTACCTGGAAGAGAGTAAGTGATCACAGTCTCCCTGTGTGTTAAAACTGCTACCTGTGGTATCAAGTACAGTCAGGCCTACCAGTGAGTAAGAGCATCGCCCACAGATTTAATGGGAATAACAGCTTTCTATTACACACAATTACTTACGGGTATAAAACTGTTCTTGGAAAGCACATTCCCAAATTTCGTGGCTGTATGGAAAGATAGAGATTCCTATACACATTAAGAGCAGAGACAAGAAGAAGGAATGTAAAAGCTGTGGCTTCTGCACACAGGTTGCTGTAGGAGTGCTAATGAATTTGTCCCAACAGCAGACAATCCCTACCACCACATGTGATTTCATCTAAGAACAAAATGTCTGTTTCAAGAGCACATTTGTATGTGAATGCTTCTGTGCATCCTCTATTGTTAAAAAAGTGCTAAGCTAGATTTAATTTAATACAAATCCATTACCTGTAGTTCTTTTTCCTACCACACAATCAAAAAAATGGGGAAAATTTTCTAATTGCATGAAAATCATAGAATCAGAGAATCATTACGGTTAGAAAAGACTTCCAAGATCATTTGGTCCAACCATCCCCCTACCACCACTATCACCCATTAACCATGTCCCTAATAACTGCCTAAGATAAAGATTGTCTATTAATTTCACCTCTCATGGCAGGGCCATTATTTTCTGTAATTACATAAGTGCTGTTTTTTTCAGGATCATCTCCCGTTCACTGCATGTCTCAACAGCTGCCTTCGCTGCACGTGTTAACACCTACGAACCGGATGGCTACTCTCTTTCTGCTGAGCAGCCCACTGAAGATACCTAGGAGACGGTTTTAAAAATGACTGTTCCTGCATGTGTTTATTCTCTGAACACTTCTTTAAATAAAAAAACAGAACCTGAATCTCTATTCAGTTTACTCCTGGAAGGCATGGGCCGCGTCACCGATCTGAGGGACAAAGTCCTGCTGCAGTGACTTAGCAGCATCTCCCAGAAGTGCTGTGGCAACAGCAGTTGTGCAGCTACCTGCTGAATGGGGCCAGGGACCTCATACTGACAAAAAATTCAGTAAGGAAAAAAAATTGTGGGTATGTTACTTTTGATTCAAGTTCTCCTGTCAAGTTAATAGGCCAAATTTTAGAGAATTTCCTTTAGATCAGCAAAAGACTCTTTGCTGTCCAAATCTTGGGCATGCTCTTGGGAAAGCCTCTCAATAGATACTTATGAAGAGGAGGGTTGTTTGGTTTTAGATAATAATTCTTTATCCTAACCTCTTTCCTGGAAAGGCTGTGGCTTACACTTACTTGAACTCTGTTCAGCCTAAGGCAGAAGCTCGTGATGGGAAACTTCATCCCAAATTATTAAACTCTGGAGTAGCTTTGACTCAAATGGGGTCTAAAATGAAGGAAAATGTTAGGCGATCCAAGTTCTGGACATTATGGTCACCTTTGCCTTATAGATACATCTGCAATATGTATACACAGGTTAACCTTCAGTCTGGTCACAGAGGCACTCGGGTTCTAACAGCTGTCCTTATCTCAACTTTAGGAGATATCTTTTGAAGTCTCAATCTTTTCCAAGCATACACCAATAGGGAGCTTTCCAAAAAGAACCCTGAGTGACTTAAGGTAAGTTCCCACAATCGCAAAACGCCAGCTTGAGACAATACAGACTAGCAGTATACACATAGGCAGGGAGCATTGCTCAGCAATTAGGCAGTAACTCGTCTGGCCAAAGTAATTTACGTGCTTGTGGATGTTATCCTGCTCCCTCACTTCAGCTGAGACTGTCAAATGTGCCTGCATTAGCTTACAGGCACATATGAAGCAAGTCATGTTGTGTGCTGATTCATGAAATATGCATCACGAAATATTGGCTGAGCAAACAGAAGAGTACGTGAAAACACAAACACTGGGGGTGTACCTACAATGTTTCACTTAGTCCTAAACAGTGAAAATGTTCCAGACTGTAAAGAAATGTATGTCTAAGGGAAACAGTGAAAGCACGATCAACTCAACCATTTAAATTTAGGCAGAACATTGCAGATTCAAATATATTGCTGGGAATTTTCTCTTGGGTGTGCACATACAAAAAAGTTAAGTGATCAGTTTTATCTCCATTTTATCTGATCAGTAATATGACAAATATGTATTTACATGACTATTAGCCTTTCTGTCACTGAGAAGTGTACATCTCGAATTATCTTTTTGGCTTGCCATTCCTTTACTCCACCTTATGGCCTCTCTATGATTTCCTGTTACCAGTAATACGTAATTATACTGAACAATGGAGGCATTGCTATAACCCATATATTTTTCTTGCATTCACCTATAACAATATTTCCCTACTTCAGGTTATATATTTTTAATCTTAAAAAAATGCAATTCATAGGACAGAAGTGTCAGATAATTTTTGCTTTGTCTAAAATTTGCAAATGTTTTACATTTAGCAATTAATCATGAAAAGCATATTTAAATGGCTTTTATGTAAACAAATATCGTTTATATATACGGCTACACCAGAGAAACAATGAAGCCCTATGCTAATTTTCTGTAGAAGGTATTTTGTTTCTCTCAAAATTACCACTCCCTAAAGTAGAGCAGGAGCCCATTTTAGGTTCTGTATCATTTGAATTTGAGAAGGAACATTGCAGAAAGCGGCTTTAATTGAAGTTCGAAAGATACAGGATTGAGCCTTTAGGGAGTGTTGGGCACTTTTCTCGTCATTCTGGTTGATCGATTTGCATGATGTAGGTGGGGAATGTTGTTGATCTGGCTGTCCATTTTAATTTTGGACTAGTCGTGTCAGCTTTAATGTGAAGTACGAGCTCAGCTTTAAAGGGAGGGACAAGTATGCGAGCTTTGGAATAGACACTGTGCTGCAGACCAAAGTAAAACACTACTATTTATACTCTTTTGAAAAGCCTGATATTTAAGTGAACTCAAAACATTGTAAGCTGCAATACTTTGTCTTTATTCTCTTATACTGAATAATTCCCTTCTCTTTATTTGGTTTCCTGATTCACGTGTATATAAACAAGCTGGAAAATAAAATCTTTAAACTTAACACACACCCCTTTCCTAATTCCTTGGGAAATGCTGCTCTGAATTTAGCAGACAACCAACAAGCCTTAATGAGGAGACTTTTCCTTAGAGGAAAAAAATAAAACAAAACAAAACAAACAAACAACAACAACAACAACAACAACAACAAAAAACACTAAATCTTATTTTAGCATTTCAATTTACTTGGTAAAGTATGCCAAACCTAACCTGGGTGAGACGTCAGATCACCGTGCTTTGCTGCTTGATTTCCCATCAAATCATTCCATTTAAGAGGAGTTGAATCAGTCTCCTAATTTGTTGCTACATGCACATCTACAGTAATAAGGCTTTCTTTAAAAAAAGCAAAAGCAAAACAACTCCACACTTGCTGTTTTCCTGAGTGCCCAGAGAGTTTAACTGGGTAACTGTTCTCGCTGCATTGCTGGCAATGCTGTTGTGACCATCGTGAAAACCAAAAGCACCTTCCAGCAGATGGATTAGAGGCCAACTAATGACACGAGAGTTTCTGTGTTATTTGGCGTCCTACATAAACAGCACAAATAGCCTTCCTTTGCCTGTGTTATCATAGAGCAGTGTTCATTAATGCTCTCAGAAATGGTAAAAAAATCAGCTCCCTCTTCCCACCCACTCTCCACCCCCGACAAGGAAACCATATGTTTCAGGAGATTAGTAATAGAGCAGCTTCTTTCGGAACATCACAAGTAATGGAAAGGGAAAAAAAAAATCATGTAACTATATTTCTTTTCAGAGGTTGTTAATAAAATGTGCAAATGCCTCAGCATTTTCCTATTCAGGACATTCCAGTCCAGCAGCACACAGGGTTATCACGTACCTAAGGGGAGAAGCCCTAAAGAATTAGGTCTAGAGTCTGGGGATCAGAAGGCAGGAGCTTGTCTACATTAATTGATTTCCAGACTGGTGTTATAAAAATCTACACACTGAAAATATTAATGAGGTCCTGTTTTGGAAGGAGAAGAAGTTCTCAGTTTAGCTATAAGCTTTCAGTAACTATGAAGAGTTGTACTCTGGGTATTGAAGGTATAAAGCAGCTGGAGAGGTTTTCTTGCTATGAGCCATCCAAAGATACCTTGTATTTTTCTGCCATGACTGTCTGGTGCTATATGTTGTGACACACACAAAAAGCAGTCTGTGTCAAAGGACTTTAAAATGGTTGTTGTAGCACTGAACTTCCAGATCCCCACCTCTGGAGTAACACCAGGACTCCCGCATGCAGCTTTTGGGCTGTTTCAGTGGAGGACATAGGAGACATTTTCCAGCTCGTGTCATGCTGGAAAGCTGCCAGCACGCTGAATCGAGAATGCTTAGTCAACATATTCAGCAGAGAGATGCCGATGCCAGTGGTGGGAAGTGCTACGTATGCGGATACCCTGATAAGTCTCCCATCTCAGCCCCAGGTGCTCCAGGGAGGCACCTCTGTCCACTCGGGCTGTATTTCCTGGAAACGTGCCCTTGAACACAAATAGGATTGGTGTGCCATCCTTCTGGCTTCTAATTAGGTTCACCTATTTCCTGAGTCGTGGTTTCACAGCCCAGTGACTGCAGGAGTGCAAATCAAGGTACACAGAGACAGCGTTATCAAAATCAGGCTGTCTGATTAGCTGCCATGCAAACACTAAGGGTTATAATGCAGGAGTTTTAAATTTAGTCCAAGTCCCACTCTCTCTAATCTTTCTGAAAACCCACATTGTATCTGGCCTTACATGCCTTTCATACTTAACCTGACTTATCATGGTCTGAAACTCTGTGAGGGCTATTGTCATTCCTTGGATTGCACACATAGAATAGAAGCATTAAAAGAGAACATGCGGCTTGCAGAGACATGCAACCACAAATTGGGAAATATCAGTGTTAGAATCACTCACAGATTTATAATTCTGCTCTCCTAGCATAGATACCAATTACAGGGTCACATTAAATATTTCCCAGTTCTCCAGTGTATTTTCCTGAGAGGGTCAACATCATACAAAACATTTATATGCTGGTTTCTTTCCACTGGAGACGATTACATGGGTTTGAGTACAAATGCAGACTATCAAGTGAAAATCATTAAAAAAACTGATGCAAAGCATATACTGGAAGTTATTTTTGTTGTTGTTGTTGTTGTTTTTTCCCTGTGTTTTTTGTTTGTTTGTTTTCCTGAAATTCAAGACCACAGAATAAGTTTGTGGATATTTATCATCATACCTGTCCATACTGCAGTTTTAGTGGCTCAACTACAGCTGACTACTCACATTTTACAAAACCCTTACTTGTCTTCTCCCCACATTTGCCCACCTGCATATTTTGGTAAAGCAGCACAACATTACTTACCATTGTCAATCACTTCCAGTCCCAATTTATGCTTTTTGCAGGATTAATTAGGGAAAATCAGTGCTGTGCTAATAACAGACATTTTAGTACGGTCACTGAAAGCATAGAATAGTAAAGAAGAGGAAAAGGATTGTTTTACTTCACAATTTTTAATCTGGTGAAATTAAAAGGGCCTCAAGGGACTGAATTTTAGGGGACAGATTGGAGTGCCACATATTATTTTTCATAGAATTGTCTCTATGGGTAAAGGAAGCACTTTGCTGCCATTTTGCACTCCTAGGTCCATACTTTGGATCCTCAGACTGACCATTCAGTTCCAGAGGAAGAAGATTTATTGTCCGTGTTTTGACACTGCAGTCCCAAAACTCTCATTCCTGATTACTCCAAGCAGACCAACACATTCCCCAGAGTGGTCAGGTACCCAAGAAACATTTTTTTAATTGCTTCAGTTAGAGAAAGAAACCAGTCAGTGTTTTCTACTTTCCTAGTCAAGGATGAAAGGCAGCATTTCCAGACTAAACCTGTGGTAAGGGTGGCAACTAACAGCTCTGCAATCCCCAGGGTGGTAGGGGAGGTTTTTTGCTGGTCTTTGAAGGATCACATACAGATGTTTTGCTATTTTTAAAGTCAGGGAGTCAAGGAAGTAAACAGGTTTTGGAACACCACTGGCAATTGAGCCCTGCTAGGAACTGCAGTTTTCAGTGCGCAGATACCTGTGTTTCCTGTGGGGAGCTAGCTTGCCAGTCTGAGCAGTTTGGGTACCTTTGGCTAACTACCTCAGGCTTTGTTTCTGTAAATAAACCCGTGTATAGCACCATCACATGTTCTCCCTTTCGTGCCTTCCACTCCATATGGGACTTTTATAATGCTAGGATTACAAATATGACATCACCGCCAACACTTCCGCTGGTAACATTACTCTCTCTGTAAAGCCCGATAGATGGCTAACAAAAACTGTTTTCAAAGCAGAGCTGATCTCATTGCTGATGCTTGTGCAGAAAGATGTTTTGGCATGATAAGACTGTATAAACTGATGTGTTTGTTATTGAAACATATCTTAAGTTTTCATATCTATTCAAAAGAGAAAAGAAAGAGAAAAGAAATGAAAGAAACAAAAAGAAAAGGAGAAAGAAGAGAAGAGAAGAGAAGAGAAGAGAAGAGAAGAGAAGAGAAGAGAAGAGAAGAGAAGAGAAGAGAAGAGAAGAGAAGAGAAGAGAAGAGAAGAGAAGAGAAGAGAAGAGAAGAGAAGAGAAGAGAAGAGAAGAGAAGAGAAGAGAAGAGAAGAGAAGAGAAGAGAAGAGAAGAGAAGAGAAGAGAAGGAGAAAGATAGTAACTTCTTGATGGAAATGTCAAAACAAAAACATTTTTGAAATCTTCAGCCTCCTGAAAGACTATTTTAAGCATGGAGAGAAGCTTTTATAAGCTGATACGAGGAGGCTACTTGGAAATAATATGAGAATTAAAGTCCAGTCATTTCCCTACAATTGAACAGAACCCTTCCTGATTCTCCTCCTCCAAACCTTTCCCTATGAGTCGATAGCTCCAAACAGCTAATGCCAAATGCTGCTGTGACCTGGCATGCTCCTATCTGGAAATTTCAGCTCAGACTGTCAAAAAAACAACAATAACAACAACAAAAAAAAGTCAAAGAGCAGACCACAAAATAAAGGGGGGAATTGTTTACAGTGAGACAGGTAGAGACTACTGTTTTATTAGGAGAATTAAGTGGAGGAAAACAAGTATGATTATAAATAGCAACTATAATGGGATCATGAATGAAATATATATATAGTTATATGACCCACTAATGACTCCAAAAAGCCATAAGATGAATGAGTCACCGTGTTTTAAATGGAGTTCCCTGCTGCGAGTTCTACCATCAAACACGGCTCCACTTGAACTAAACGGGAGCAAGCGCCATACCACGGGGTCCTACAGTCGTGCCTGGGTGCTTTGAGCACTGACAGCACCGGCAGGGGATCTGCAAGTGGTTTCTGTTACAAGTGATGTAGCAGAGAGGCACTCGCAAAGAGATGACTCACTGATCAGAGGGCTTTCATTTTAGCTGCGATACAGTGGTTTAGATGAATGCGCTCATTATTTTCTATAGCCTGTGACCTTTCCTGCTTCATAAATAGCAGCATTTATTTTTCTCCACAATATTTATTTTAACATCGTCGCTATTGATTTCACTGTATTTCATCAGTTGTTCCAATTGTAAAGTTAGGCTCGCTTGCGGGTATGAGATCAACAGCTTTCTAAAGGCAAAAAAGAAAATAGCAAAGATGTGCTACAGTTTAAATAGCTGGGAACAGAAATAGCCTTTGACACAGTGATTTTAAAGCTATTTTTTACAACGTGACACAATTTGTTTTTAAAGAATTGTAATGTGTCTTATAGACACATGTCTGGCAAAGCAAAATCATGAGAGGGGTAAAACAAACAAAATGACCTCTGCTCTGCTGGCCACCAAAACAGCATAGGCGAAGAAGAAAAGAATTTTACAAGGCTCTTTGGAAACATAAACCCGGAGACTCTATTGCAAGTGCTCTAACTATCACTTGCAGTGCTGTCTCTGAAGGTCATTGCTAATTTCAGCCCCGATTTGCATGAAGTGAGGAAGGAATTCAGAGTGCCTGCTAGAAGATTTGGTTTTGGGGGACCACACGTTGCTACCAGAAGCTTTTGAGAGCATATATGCAAAGCGGGTGCTACCACTTCAAGAGATTTTCTTTGTGCATTTGAAGAAGTGAAAGGAGCCTTTGAAATAATCACAAGAAAGGGAAACCTGTTTCCTCTTTTTCCCATTTCCCCTATTCTACCACCTTATGTGCATACTTCTAAAGAGAAAAGAGGAACAAGCTTCATTGCCACTGTGCTGCAAAGGTCCACAGAGACAAACTTAAGCAATTTATTTCTCAAAACAAATATAAGGAGAGCAGCCGTCTTCCCCTAGAAAGTTTTGGTGCAAGTTACTGATATGAAACCACAGAAAGCATCTGGTATCGAAGAGCTCTTTAGAACCCAGCCCAGCCAGCCTTTCTCATGCCTGCAGTAGAAATAAATCGGCTTACTCCTCTTGGTACGCCTGGGCTGGGGGCACAGAGCTTGACCCAGGCTGTGAATGACGGCTGCACACCACTGCCAAGCAGCACAGAGCAGAGCTTCAGCCCCTGCTTCAGCTCAGCCCCTAGCTGAGCACGTGGGCCCTGTCCCTAAGCTCTCCGGTAGCTCGTTAATGCACACTGTAATGACACCAAAGGGGTAATTAAGAGAGAATATTTTAACAGTGCCTGAGTTAAACGTGTTCTTTGTTGGTATTCAGATCACCTTGTTTATATACGACCTCACATTGAGAACATATAGGATGTTCACAGGTAAGAGCAGTTAATAAATACTGCAGCATTATGCTTGAGCATGTGCAGGTCTGGCTAGTTCGTCCCTGTCAATATTAAGACAACTGTTATAGGCACAGTTTTGTTCAATAAATTCATCCCTGGCAGCACTGCTGACTGCCGGCACTAGGATTACTGACTGCACATCCATAAAAATCTTTTCTCCTGCCTATTGGGAAATGCTGGTTGCACAGCTGAGGGAAATGGAAGAGGTATATACCAGGCACGAAGCAAATGATGAGGAGCTTACGGTCTCCCTGTGCTTATTGATGTGAAGAGTTCGAATGACAGCGAGGCATTTCCTGCAAGTCACGTGTGCCTGAGGGTCTCTGGAGATTTGTGGCAGGCGGTTTTATGCGTCCTTTCATCCGAAAGTTGTGCATGGCACTTATGGGCTCCACTGGTATGTCCAGAGTTCGTTCATTGGTTATATTTCTTGTTCTCTCTCCCACACCTTAAGGCAGTTGCCACGATGGAAGGTGTATCTTGTGTAAATTTAGACAGGCATTCATGAAAAGCATGAACATCCTAGTATTCTTAAAACCAGGCTTTTTCAAATAACCTGCTTTCCTACTGCTCATAGCTTCCTATAGAAATAGATACAATTTGTAGTGCGCAACAGAATAGGGATGTTTAGAATGCAAATAGCTTTGTGGAATAGGGCTGCGAAGTACTGCTGCAATTACCTTTGCAAGATCAAACATGGTGGAAAAGTTTAGCTGATGCCCTCAATACCAAACACTGAAATATTAGTGGTAGTATGACATATCATCACATCCCAAAGCAGTTATATGTCTGTAACTATTTATTTATTTCTTATAGTTAAGGCCTAGGAAAGTCTTAAGTAAAACACAAATGTAATTTTTGATTGGCTTGTTATGAGGATCTTGGTAAAAATTTTTAAAGAATTACATGAAGAAATAGATGGCAATTATTTCTTTATATGTTACAGCAAAACTCATGCTATTTTCATATAAAAATGTAACCTTTACAGATACTTTTAGTCAGTTTTGAGTGCCAAATAGAACTTGTTTCAATGGAACTTGTTTCATTTCACAGCTGAAAATAATATTCTGCCAAGGATGTAAAACATAGTATGACATGAAAAAGTGATTTTCATGAAATTTTGCAGCCAGGCAGACTGTGATATTATACCGGAAATCAATAACCATTTTAGCCTCTTTCAAATTTTGTTGTTATTTATTTCTGTTCTAAGAGAGGAAGGGAAAAAGAAGCCTCCTGGTGACAAAACTAATATTTTTGTATTGAAATGGATATTATAAAAGCACAGCATGGACTTCGGGACTCAGCTGCACGTACTCCTGTGTTTTGTTCTGTACCCATAAAGAGGCCCATGGAAGCTGAGGAGGACTGTTCATATGCATAAAGTTAAGGCATATTCCTAAGCATTTGTAAACTGAAGAGCTAGTTCAACAAACTCATTAATGATCCATCATCTTTTCCCCTTTATGCTTGTATTTCCAGTGAAAAGAACATTTGGTATCTCAATTCTTTTTCATTAGATAAAGCTGCACTTTAACTCC
This sequence comes from Anas platyrhynchos, assembly GCF_047663525.1. Lineage (NCBI taxonomy): Eukaryota > Metazoa > Chordata > Aves > Anseriformes > Anatidae > Anas > Anas platyrhynchos. The sequence continues at coordinate 68,397,338 of NC_092588.1, read as the reverse complement.
ACGCACAAGAGTTTGAGAGATGAAATACAGGAAATAAAAATCATTGTCAAGCCAATTGTACAAGCAGTTTACCGCAGGACATGTTCTTTCGACTTCTCGAAGCCACTCCTCCAGCTTGGATTTCAGGAGACAATGTAAGAGTATGAGCTTAGAAAGTGACATCAGAGCTCCGAGCACTGGAAAATACTGCCTGCCAGCCCCTTCTGAGGATGAGCTGGAAAGGATTAATGCAATGAAATAAAGTGAGCAGGAATTCAAATGACTTGGTCAAGCTGAATCAGAGCAAAAATTTCTATGATGCTGAATGCCCAGGAAACCAGGCCTTAGTGTTTTGTAATGGCACCATCTACTTTTAAAAAGAGACGATGTATGCGTTGCTCATTTCTGGTAATGTCAAAAATAGCCTTTACACAGAAGACTCAGATTTTGTGATTTAATATCCCACTTCAAAATGCAGGTGGAAAGCTCCATCTGCCCAGAAACTATATTTCTGATTTCCTTTATCATTTGCAGAGTACACCATATAGAATAAAAATGTCTTGAAAAGAAAAAGACAATTGGGCTTGGTAGGTGAGGGAGGTTCCAGACTTAAATCTATTTTTTGTTGGGTTTGCTGAAAGAAATTGACCTTACTGTTAATATAAGACAGCATGATCAACCAAATAATTGATCAATATATCATCAATCAAATAATATAAGACAGTATGATCAACCAAATAATACTTTCCATTCTAAAATTACATCATGTTTGTCTGGAGCATGTGGAAGAGGGTAAAATGCTTTTCAAATGGTCATACAGTAAGTTGAGAGTGAGAAAATAGATTATATTTGAAGAAAGCTGTTTCATTGGCAGCAAGCGAGGTTCAGAAATGAATCCCTTAAACCTCTATTATTAGCCATCTCAGAGGAGAGAGATATTTTAGTTGACTCTGCCCCAGTTTGAAGACCTCTCAGTAATACAAGGAAATTGAAGTAAAACTATATGAAAGTCGTTTGTCCTAATTTCTAGTGTCTGCTAAAGTGATCCATATTGAAAGTCTAATCTAGGGAATGAGGTTTTAAAGAACTCATTACCTGCTCCCAAACCTAAAGGACTCTCCCCATCAGGTCTTGTCCTTTACTGCAGAGGCTGTTGTGATTTTGCTCTGTAGTTGCGATGTAAATGTTATGCTATAATCTTAATAGGAGATAGGAGTGTTTAAAGTTCATGATATAGTTTCTATGCATAGCAGCAGAATTGTATTGGGTCACAATCTGCAAGCATTGTTTTATTTTCTTGTTATCTTAATGTGCTTGGTGGCATGTTGGGTATTGTCTGCTTATATTCAACTTATATTCAATAAAATTACTAAACAAAAAGCCCAGTGATTAAACTGATGCGGTGATAACCCTTCAGAAAATCCTCCCCTAAGAAAACTGCCTCCTGTGCGTTCACTGTTCTGGAAAACAGGTGGAAAATACTGCAAAGAGTGAAAATTATCAGAAATGTACAGCAGTCAAAAAAAGAGGAAGGTTAGGAAGTATGCAGGACATGATAGCATAGCATTTCCTCTGATGGCACCAAGAACATGTGGAGATTTTAGGAAAGAAAAAAAAAAAAAGGAAAAGAAACTAATCTCAGGATGTTCTTAATGTATTTGAAAGAATTTGATCTAGGAAAACCACGTCATTTAGAGCCAAAAACACTATGGATTTCTGCCAATGTTGTCTTTCTAGGTTTTTGTCAATCCATATTTTCCCTGTCTTTCTGTTGGCTAGTTGCCTTCTCAGTACTTTAACTAAAGAGCAAGAAATACAAATTTTCTGAAATCTGTGCCAAAACTATACTTGGCCAGCAGATGATACTGATACTCTGCTTCTTTGGGGGCCAAAAATACCTTTCTTATGACGTAATCCTGGTTTTTATTTTAATTCACAGCTAGTGCTTATAGCAAGTGTCTGTGCTGAAAACTAACGGTCTGTATACTTGAGACACAGAGGTGTGAAGCAGAGAGAAGAGCTCACGGTCATCATTTACGAGTGCTACCCAGACAAATAGATACACTGTACAAGCTAGCTGCAAAGATTAAAGATTTCTGCTGGATTCTGAAGGGTAAAATCCAAGATGACAGCATTTCTAGAGAGGAGTGATATTTTATTAGATAAGCTGATAGAGGTCGAGGCATGCTGTGCTTAGTCATAGACTCTCCCAGTGATAATCCATACCAGCAGGGTCTATAGCGTCTTTCTAAACAGGAAAGATACTGCTTCCATTTGTGCCTGCATTATAAGGATTTTAAGGCTGTATTTACAAGTAATTTGCCATTACTGGGTGATTAACAAGAACAGGCTCAAGCTGTGTCCCAGCCCTGCTCACTCTCTAGCACAAGTCAAGAGCAGCGCAATCTCACTTTGAGTGCAAAGGGAAATACCTGTTGGGTAAAGTCAACACTTGAACGGCAGAGAGGGTGTGAACGACCGTAGGTATTTTTGAGTAACTTTGTGTGTGACTGTACTCATCCCAAGAGAAGGGAGCTTTGTTGCAGGTCCGTAACTCACGGGTGAGTCAGGAACAGCGGTGACGATCCCGAAGGAAGTGCTGCTCACATGTGTACCCTTCGTGACGAAAGTACCTTGAAAGGTATGCACTAGAGCTGCAACCCCACAGCAAAATCATATTCACAGGTTATTCAGGAAGATGAGGTCAGTCGGTCAACAGCCAAGGCTGTAAAAAGAGTCTGAAGTTACCAAGAGCACATATAAGAAAGTCGGGGGCAAAATGACCATAGTCTAAGAGAGCTGTAGAAAAAAAATAAAAATCCTTCAGAGCCCTCGCACTCTGCGACTGTAAGGTCATGGAAATACTGCTGGAGTTGTTTTTATTTTGATGTTAGCTTGTAAAAAAAAATTAAATAAAATAAAAAGAGGAAGGAGACCTTTAAAAAAAAAAAATGAATGTAGCTTTTACAATTAAAAAGAAAAAAGAAAAACCTCTTGTATCCTGGCTTTTCTAGGATAGAGCACTTTTTTCCTTCTTTCCTGTCACCAAGGTGTGATGCTTTCCCCCCTCGGTGTGAGGGACAGCGGCTCCCGGGTGTTTCTGCCAGTCCTTTGCCGCCCTCTGGTGACTGAAGCCTGCTCCGGGCTCCGCCGCTTCCTCCAGCAGAGGAAAAGGGAGAGGAAGGGGGAAAAAAAGGGGAGGCTGCTGCTGCAGGGAGCCCCACTCCTGCCCCTGTGGCTCTGTTCCCCTAGGGTGGTGCTTGCAGAGACGTGGACCTCCTGACAAACCCATTCCTTTACTTGATGTCCCTGTGCTCTTCACAGCCCCGCCAGTCCCCGCTAGCTTTTTGTGTTCCTCTCTTGTGAGCCATAAAGGCCACTGTTCATCGCCCTCAAGCTTTCCATTTCCTGCAGAAATGCCCTTAATCAAACGAGGAGCTTGAAACTGGATACGGGGCCCTGCGAGCCCAGCCGAATTCTTTCCGTGCCTCATGTTTTTTGGAACATCTCCATGCGGCTGGTTGTATTACAATACGGCCTACAAGCCTTAGTCATGGGCCAGGAACCTGTTTACACTAGCTTACAGCATGGTAATAATCATTTACAGCTCCTGGAAATGAAGGGGTTTTGATTTGGGTGGTGTATTTTTCTTTTTATTTTAACTATGTGACATTAGCCGTAAAGAAAATAATGAACCTCCCAGCTGTATTAGCCCTGTTAAGCTGAGCTGAGTGTGTTGTTGCTTATGTTTGTGTGGTTGCCGGAGTGTTCACGCTGAAATCAAGCACAATAACAGCGCAAATAGTTAGATACGGGATTTGTATTTCATGTTTAAGTGTCTCACTCTACAGCCCCATTCTTCCTTTCTCCTCAAGTCTCTTTGTGAAGTGTATTGCAGCAGAGCCTCTGCGCAGTTCTTTCTTTTGAGGTTATCTTCAAGAGTTTTGCCTTTTTTCATGTAAAGTAGCTTGCAGTTTCCCTAGGATGCTCCCAAACACTCCGCATCTTTGCTTCTTATCTTTGTTATGATGATGCACTTCTATTGTAAGTGTGTTTGAGCTTCAAAATATAGATCTAATTAGATTCCCTGCAGAGAGGAAGCAATGTAAATTGAGATGAGGACAAACAGGAGACTGGGCATATGATATGTGTGATGTACTGAGCTGCTGGAGGTAGTCAGATGCTCAGCAGCAAGCAAAGCTTAGACCCAGGACTGAACACGGGAGTTCAGAGCAAAAGGTTCTCAGCACAGAGAGGACCAGGAGGAGCAGGAGACCCAGGTGACCGCTCCACCATGCGACGTGTTCCTATCTGTGTCTGCCATGGTGGTGGAGGTATGCTATTGAGCAAGCCATACTTTTTTGCATTGCCTGTAATTACAGGAACACCCATAACTGCACACACAAGCTTATCACAAAGAGGATATGACCTCCCTTTGGACATGAGCAATGCTACCATAGCTTCTGTTACAGGCAATACCTTTGTGCCGGAGCAGTTTGTTGGAATTCTCCTGAAAGCTCTGAAGTTTTACTTTCAGTTTTCAAGCCACTGTGGTAAACTGGTTTCAATTATTCAGTGGTGCAGCCTGGATACCAGTTCTAGGTCACCTCATGTGGTGGAGATGGTTTGCACTCTCAGGAATGCAACAAAGATAGCAGCATATTTGGAAGCGTATGAGCTTAAGTGGAGGTTACACCCACAATAGCCCAATCTCTATCTCCCTCCTGTTTGCACACATACAGGGTCTGAGGAGGAAGCGTTACTCTACAGTCACATATAGGATCACCTGTGCTTGGGCAATGCCGTGCAGTCCAGTTTTTGCCACATGCACAGAGGCCGTCAGGCTTGCTTGTTCCTTGCTGACAGGACCAAGGATTTGCCTCCCTTGCACCTCTGAGGGCTGCTTCTGAGGAGAGCTCTCCTGCAGAGGCAAGCTTTCAGTCTTTCACCTTTCTCTGGTGAATAAATACAAGGCACAACGAGGGACAGATTTCACAGGAGAAATGAAGGCTTGCTTTAGGGTAGGCCCTGTAGAACAGCAGCTTGGGCAAACACTTACACACTCATGGCTGTTAATTCTCTTTAGCCAAGAGCTAGCTTCCTAGCTTTCTCCGAGCTGACAGCTTATTCCCTCACCCTCTCCTTGGCATTTTCTACTGTGCTAACTGCTTGGCTCCTTGACCAGTAACACAGCTGTGAACGTGCATAATGTCTTGCTGGGCTGAGGGCTTGGGGTTGGATCCATCTCTCCCCTGAAGGCAGTAGGAAGATCCTTCCTGACAGCACAAGAAATGTCAAAGGGTACATAGATCTAAAGAAAAAAATGAGGGACAATACATCCTACGCATTCTTTCATAACATTTTCCCTCTCCGGCACTGGAGAAAGAAGTAGTCATTTACCACTCAGCACAGCAATCAACACAGCTAGATAAAATTAATGTTCTTTTGTGACATTTAAGGAAATGCAGCTGGATTGGCAAAATCAAACAAAGGTCTTGGCAAACTATTATGATACTCTGTGCCTCAGTGTTATTTTCTGGTTATTTTCACCTTTCCCTATGGGTCTCCAAGGTGAGTTGGAACACAGTCAATACAAGCACAGATTTTCAGACTCCTATTTATTCAAATCAAGGTGCATTGTATTAAAGCAGAATGGGTTTTAAACATTCATTTATCTTTATCTTTGATGAAATTATCTTTCAATTGTTAATCTCACAAGGCTGGTTTTCAAATAGGAGACTTCAAACATTCTTTACCCTCTAATCCTGCAGCATTTCCACATTGGCTTAGCTTTAAGCTTGAGAATAACTTTGCTTTAACAGCAGTACAGAAAATGAAAAGTATAATGAAGGACATAAGAGTTTACTAAAATTGTACAGGGATGACCCAGAATGATTGCTAAAATTATTATTTTTTTTTCAGTGACTTGAAAGAAGCTGTAGCTTTGATTCTTACTTAACCACTGAAATAAAGAAGCACAACTTTATAAAGAAGCAACTGGGATAGTGCATGGGTGCCTCATGTAGCCCCACATGAAAGGTGCTTTGTTTGCTCACAACAGAAGCTATTCAAGATCCCCTGTGCCTGAAGATTCACTCCATTTCTTCTTCTTAGTCCCTCTCCTATGCATTTGTTTTCATCCATCCCCAAATACCAAGACATATGAAGTCTGTTTATATGGGATGAGATTCATTTCCAATACATGAACAGTTTGAAGGTTGCTACCCTGATGACTTCTGGATTTTAGACCCAAGTTTAATTTTAAGCTCTTCCAGTTGTTGATTCTGAGATAACAGTCATTACTCCTATTTTTGGCCACAAATAGCTTTGAAATTAACATTTGTTTGGTTCTGAATCTTGAATTTGTTTCCAGCAGAGGGATAAGATTTTCCCCATGTGCATTTAGCTGTTTTGAACCTCAGTTAGAAAAAGGAAAGCACAGATCCGCATCTCTGAGAATTCAGCTAACATTTGCTTGTGCTTCATTGACTAATGCCAAATGCAGGAAGGAAGTAAGCATTCTCTTCTTTAAGGAAATTAATGAATGAAACTGCGTTATAATGTGGAAAAAAAAATAAAGAGCATAGGAAATATTATCACAGGCAGAAAGCATATTATTCCAACTCAGACACTGGAGAAAGAGGGAAAGCAAAGTATAAACAATTTCAGTTCATGTCAGCTCATATTATTACCTGTGTTGTTTTACAATAACATTTGCAATGCAGTTTCTCCCACAGAAAGAAACTGCGGGTCTTGGTTTACTCCCATTTTACTTGGAAGAGCTGTGTACAGCCCACATTATTTGTGATTTGAACTCTGCCTGCTCGCCCCCTGCTTGCAGGTCTCTGTGACCAGCGCTGGTCAGCCTGGGTATGTGGTCATTGCTACAGGTGCAGTCCATCAAGTAGATACGCAGCTGTAGATGGAGCTGTGCCCGTGAGAGATCTTTGAGTTATGTGTGGGACATGGCCAGCCATGCTTTCTCAGAGCTGCATTTTTATTTATTTTTTAAATCCAAGTTGTAGTCCAGGAAGTCATGGTGCAGATAACCTAGTGCCATGATCAGGCACCAGCATGCGAACAGTGATAATCTCCACAAGCACAACCAACCAACCTTCCTCTGCCCCAAGTCATCCCTATCAATTGACTGAGACCCTTGCTGGCCGCAGCCACGCTGAAACCAGAGGTGAAACACCACTGCCATGGCCTCCCGGAGGGCCCCAGCCTACTGCTGGGCTTCTGCATGGTGCCTGAGCTGTCCCCTGCTCTCCACGTGTGTAGAACAGCAATAAGCCAGCAAAAATGTCATCATCTGCTTGTAAAACCGAAAGGCTAATGGTAACACTATCCAAAATAGGTCTGAACTAAGCATCAAATGTATAATGCTTCTTGGGATAAACAAACCGTGTGAGTCACAGGGAGATGCAACAGCGGAGGATGCTGAAGTTCAGAAAGGAATGAGGGTATAAATGTCAAGGCCTTTTAGGGACTGCATGCTTGAGGGAAAATGCCATCACAACATGCTGTCCTGAAAGGGAAATCCACAAGAGCCTCTGCACCTGGCTTCTCCAAACTCATAAGGCTGTAATGCTGTCTACTTTTGTTTTGGGGATAAAAGGCCAGGGCCTGGTATCTCCTCACCAAAACATGCGGCCTCATGAGAGTAGAGCCCAACTTTGATTCAACAGCTTTACATTTCTCTGTTTCTTTATGGTGCTAAACATCTTCAGCTTTCAATGAAAGCAATACACAGAGCGCCCAGCACCTTTCAATAACAAATCCAAAAACTGCTGCTGTTGAAGCTGGAGCTCCAGAATTAATCAAGGGAGGATTTCATTCACAATTTTAGTTTCCAACACACAACTTTTGGTAATTTTCCAGTATTTGTAACTGTAAAAGCACTAATAAAGTAATATGTACAGTGTGCAGTCACTTAGCTGGATTTCTACATCACCTTAAGAAAAATAAACCAAAACATCTTTTTGGAGGCAACCTGTATCTGTAAGTATGTGAAATACCATCCAGGGAAAGGGTGGCCACTGAAGAAACGTTTAGCTGTCAGGGCGATCTGCAGCTTGTCCACTGGAAATACACTCAGTAAGGTGAAGCATCTCTGAATGCTGGGCTAGTACCTTCATGTACCTGGTTGTGGATACTCCTGACAGTGACTGGCAGCTGCTGCTTGGCTTGTACTTGCCCAATTCTCTGTGCTGGGGACATGTTCCCTTTAGTCTTGGGTGGGTCTCTCTAAGGGTTACACTCGTTGCTTTCATGCAATTCATGGACTGGGTTCAGAGGACAATTATGATTTAGGTGCTGTACAGAGGTTGTGTAACTCTGCCTTCTTCATCCCTAAGACAACTGGGAAATGCAAAGTGATGGCGCAAGCAGCAGAAAACTGGGACTAAGCCCTGTACCAGGTCTTGTCCTTCGGGACACAAAAGGACATTCCTCAAAGTACAAGCCTTTGTAGGGCTAGGTAGCAAGGAAGTTTGTGGTTTCCTCCTCCTACTCTGCACCAGCTCAGGCCCTGGTGCTGGCAGGATCAAGTGGGGCAGGATGTGTGAAGTGCACTCGAGGGAATTATCCAGCTAAAGCCTCCAGCATTTATCCAGAAAAGCAGGGAAGGGAGGCTGCAGAACACAGCACTGATGATGAAAGTCAGCAGTGGTCCCCAGGATGAACTGATGAAAGTAGTAGTAGAGTAGCCCTAAAACAATGCCTACTTTTCCTTTTAACAAATAATATATTTATTTACACAACAGATCCAACACTGGTTCAGGCACGACTGCAACATCTCCAGTCTTCCCAAAGGTAAAACCACTGATGGGATTAAGTGTACAGCTAACGTAATCTAACAAAGCTTTATCAAAGACCATGCTAATTTATATTGCTTTATCGTATGTGATATGTGGAAAGACAAGCTTGCAATGGCCAAGCCACTAGGGAATGAAGACCAAAAGAAAGCCATTTACCTTTACTCTCAGTTTATTTTTTTTTTGACTTTTGCAGGTTTCTGCCTCAAATTAACAATGGCTAATGAAGTTCTTTGCTGTGAACAGTAGGTTGATTACTATATGGATTACACTTGTCTTTAATGAAGTGAATCTTACCACTATTGCTCCCGCTCAAGGATATTCTAATAAATGAAGTCTAGCATCCTAATGAGTTTCAGACATATTAAAAAATTATGAATAAATAAAAAATCCAAAAATAATTTTTAATTGTACAGGGATTGTTCCCAAAGTGAATCCATCTCAGACAGGAAGGTGGCTTTAAATACCTGGTGGTTTAAGAACAGTCTCCAAAGGGATGGTTAGAAAATTCATCTTTTAAAGAAGCAACACTCATGGCATCAATTAATTAATGAGGCTGGAAATTAGCATAGCTTTAGTACAAAAATAGACAAAGTAGTTGTTAGAACACAAACATCTGAAGTAGAAAGTCCATTTTTTTTCCTTCTTGGTTATACCAGTAAAGCGGAAATTGGGCTTTGGACTATCAGTATGTCCTTAAAAATAACATTTTCTGTCTCCAAAATTAAGGCTGTGACACAAAACATACCTTAAACAAAATTATCGTCATTGTTGTGAAGTGTCAAAGCATCGCTGAAATAACTGGAGCTGTAGTGATAAATCCCAGGAGAGCACTGGAGCCATTTGAGCTTCTGTGCAAAGGAGGGCTGTAGATCAATACCTGCCTGGTCTACAGCTACCTCACACCCTACGTGATGCCTCCCGGTACTAAAATGAGCCCTGTCTGAATCTGTCAAGCATTTTCCTTGTTAACCTGCCAATCCCTGCCATTCTGTTCTTTGCTTCTGCTTTAAGTCTCATTTTTGCACTTAATGAAAAGTCTGAACATCTCAGCTGGTTTAAATAGATTTATTTTTTTTTTTCCCTACAGGAGCTATTCCATCTTTGTGCAGCCATACAAAGGTAACACAGATAGCTGCCACGGTACCTTTACTTCAGCAACAAGGCACCTAAAGCCATGAGAGCAGATAAAGTGCCTCCGAACTCACGTCCATAGGGTATAAATCCAAGCTGGAAAAGCCAACCAGCCTTCCATCTGAGTGGGAGCATGCCTGGCTAATTTGATTAGAAAGTGGCTGAGATGCCCATTCCTGTTACTGCTGCCAAAATAGCATCACATGAAGGCAAGAAAATGGATATGACACCTTTCCAAACAATCCAAAAAGAAGCAGTCTGCAAATTCACCTGTTCCACGTCCTTCCAATGCATTTACAACAGGGGATGTGGGTTTTGTTATGAATGTTCTTCCAACAACAGAAAATGACTGGATGTCAGCTTCTGTTTTCGAACCGCATGGACGGAGCTGGGCGTAGGAGGAAGGAGCCAGCCAAGAGGAAATTTGAGGCTTTTTAGTTTCCCACTGTAAGCAGGTATGCCTTGACTGTACTGCTTCCAAAGGCGTATGCTGCAAGTCAGCGTTAATAATAGCTCACAAAAATGTGGCTAAACCTGTATAATACATAAGATGTAATCACAGCACACTGAAGGATAGCACCCTTACTGTCCAGCCTCCAGATGTCTAAGTGAAAAATTCTCTTCCTCCTCCAAGTCCACCACATTTACATCCTGTTTGTTCCTCAAAATCCTCGGTCCCAACCCTGAAAGAACAAACATGTCTGAGAAAGGCAGTGAAAGTGCGGGGTATTGGGGATTTTCCAACAGAATGTTTTTACTGGAAAATTCAGTTTCTGAGAACTAAGACATTTATCCAAGGTAAAACTGCTAAAAGAAAATAAAATGTAAATCACCCAAAACTGCCAACAAAACAGGATATCCTGACAACACACCTGGTAGGCTCTGGTGCTGCCACAGCTCATAGTGCCTGCAATACTTGTGGGTTTTTTTTTTAGTTGGATTCCAGCACAGCTTTGCCACGTGCAATTAAAAAACCCTCAGGGTCCTGCCGCAGAACCCTGGGACTTTTAGCTTCACTGCAGCTTTGCTTTTAACTCTGCAGCACGGAGCCTGCAAGCCTCAAATCCCAGTTGACTCAGCCAGTGTTTTCCCGGCTTTTATCTCCTGCCTGGTCCCTCCTCTCACTGGATCTTACAGGCCACATGGAAGCCATGGGAAGTGGGCTCCCAAGCTCCATTTCATTCAGAAACAAAGCATTTTGATTGTTTCCAAAATATTTTGTTGTGCCACTGTGAAAACTTTTGAAACCTTTTTTTTTCCAGAATGAAATCTTTGTCCTTTTTCAGAATCCTTGCATTTTCAATAAACGTCGAATTGTCATTTTAATCAGCTTCAACTGAAATCAAGGAAGGAAGGAAGGAAGGAAGGAAGGAAGGAAGGAAGAGAGAGAAAGAGAGAAAGAAAAGGGAAGAAAAGAACCACCAGACCCCAGTAATATCTTCTATTTGGGAAAGTCACAGAGCTTTCCCTTCCTGAGCGACACCCAGAATGGTTTTGCGTTTGAAACATGGATGAACAGGAACTGCTAAAGTCTTTGTCATTATAATCAGAAGGGAAAAAAAAAAAAAAAAAAAAAAAAAAAAGACTTAATCCCCGTATTTATATATGCTAAATATTTTATATTTCCCAGCTTTTCATCTAAGTGCTGTCTTTGAATCTTGGCCAGAGGATAAAAAATTTAGTCAAGAAGCTTGACATGACGTGAAAGGAGAAAAAAACACCTGCTAGACCTGCCTTTGTTCAAATGTTTTGAATGTGTAGGAGCCAAAAATGCATGTCTTGTGAGCTGATAAACATGAGGCTTACCTTGCTAGCAAAACTCCATTTATGTACTTTTTAGTAAGGCTCAGAAGAGTTAACAAAAGTAAAATAGTAAGTTATTTTTCCCATAGAGGTCTGCAGGGTTTTGGGGAGTTTTTTTGTTTTGTTTTGCTTTTTTCCAATTTCTTTTTATTTTACTTAAGAACAGAAGGCTGCAATTTTCTGAAGTTCTCCAAAAGCAAGTTCCAAATCACTTTTGTTTTGGATTTGTTGAAATGTTTCCCTTCAACAAATTCAGTTTGTGACATTTTATTTGGACTCGCTGAAATTTTATTTCAGAATATTGTGGAGGAGGAGAGTTAGCTGTGACACACTTTGGACTGTTATCCTACGGAAATAAGGATTACATTACCATGCTCTGAGTGTGCTTCTCTGCTTGCCTGTCCTCCTCCTCTCCTTCCACTCCCCCAGTAGGATTTGAAACTAGTTTTGATCAAAGCTGTCAGAAAGTTCTGCAGCTCATATAATCTCAGGAAGATAGGCTGGTGAGTAGTATAGTTGGAAAAGAAACACACTTCGTACACCATTAATGGTAGGAAACCAAATACAGACCCCATGAAACGTGGGACATTCTGCAGCACTGTTTGCATTTGGGTCCCACCACTTACAGAGCAACTTGTTACAAGTGTTGGGGAATTCAGGCTGTCTGCACAATGGTGTCTGGGCTGAATGCACAGAGTTAAACCAAAAACCCTTAAAGAAACAAAAGGGAACAGCAAAGCAGAGACAAGGATGAGGCTCTGAAGAAACAACAGCAAAGCCAAATATTGAGAAATTGTCTCCAGCTGGGAATGGTCCGAAAGGATGTTGTCTTCCCACAATTCACCATAGGGGGAAAAAAAAATAAAATCACAAACTGTGGCTGCATCTTGGATCTAGAAATATAAGGAAACTGAAGGAACTAGGAGTTTTAGTAAATAGTTTAAAGCAGACAGGGATAGGCAGCGGAGGAGAAGAGAAAGCCTCCCCATCACACAACAGTGATGGAGATCTGGATGGAAAGGAAGGCAGGCATGTTTTTAGGGGAATGTTCAGTGATAGGAACGTGGACCTGTTTCATCCTTCATTATAGTGGGTTTGCTGCCCGGCTTTACTATAAAATGTGATACGTTTTAGGGATGGTAGTAGGCTAAGTGACAGAGGGATTGCCTGTGCGAGTCAAGGCAAACAGGGTGTGCCAGGCGCTCTGCAGCACCGTCCCCGTGACACCGCTCCCCCGCAGTACGCGGCAGCAGGATAAGCTGGTCTGCAATTACCCAGTGGGTTAATTCCTGCCTTTACACATAAACACAGATCTGAAACGAGATTATGTGACATCAGAAACACGGCGAACTATGAAGGTATTTGTTGAAATTTGGCTTAATGACTCTTGTCGTTGTAACTCACACCTTTCACCTTGCTAATATCTAGCAATTGTGAATTGGCACGCTACCAGAAAATGAAAGTAATGCCTTTCACCTGTCCTTTCTGCTTGCTCTATCTCTTCTTTTTTATTTTTCCACATACTTTGCAGACACGGTGGATTTTCTCTTAAAGGCTGCTAATCCATCTCCAATTTGTAACCACTGTATGCAGCTGATTTCCTGTCACTTGTTTTTAAAATGAGCTTTTTTCCACTAAGCTTATAATTTCAAAAAAAAAAAAAAAAAAAAAAAAGAAAGAAAAAGAAAAAGAAAAGAAAAAAAACACCCTCTGCAGCTCACCACATTTTACGCTCACTGGCTGGCAGCGGGTTATGCAAAAGAACTGCGCCTCCTTCCCGTGCCGTATTTCCACCTGCAAGAGTTTTGTCAAAGGTGACAAGAGAGATTCGCGGAGACACCGCAAATTATCAGAGCTTTTCTAAAGCCAGCACAGAGCCATCACCCTGGCCCTGTTTTTTGCAGAGACTCAGGACCAGAGGCTAAGCTCTGGCTGGCCAGCCGGCACACCCAGCTCTAGGGCAGGGGTGCAGCCACGAGCTCCTCCACCACGGGATGGGCAGCAGCAGGCCTGCAGCGACACGGGGCTGAAGCCCCGCAGACAGGAGGAACAAGCCAGCTGCTTTGAAGCTGCTATTGCCAAGCTGGGCTGGGACCCAGCTGCCTGCTCAGCCCCGTCCCCTCCCACAGGGGACAGCCCACGGTGCTGGAGAGGCCGCTCTCATCCGTCACTACCGATTATTTGCCTTCCCTTCGGTCCTCCAGCAGATGTCCCGTGGCTCAGACTCAGGAAAATCACTACATCCCCTCCTGGACGCACTGGACAAATCTTCCAGTGGCACAGAAAGTGACGAAGGAATTTGCCGTGTCCCTGTATAGTCCAATTCCCTGTACGTGCTCAGTCTCTCCGGCTGCTGGGCTGGGAACTGTCCTGTTTCGCTGACACTTGCAAGCTGCCCAGGGGTGACAGCAACATCCACTACTCCCATGCACCTCTTTAAGCTGTGAGATGTTAGCTGTTACACACGACTCCCCAGCAGAATCCTTAGTGCTAATCAGACCACAGAGGAGAGGAGTCTCCCTGTGCCAGGAAGCTTATCCTCTCCAGATTCCAGCCCCATGAATCAGATTTCTGCTTAACTCATTTCGTCTGACACAAAACACAGTGGATACGTTCCACGCACAGCAGTAACACTGGAAAATGGTGCAGGCATCTTTCTGGAGGGAAGAAGCTCCTGTATCAAGCCCAGTTTGGTAGATTTCTTTCCTTCAAGCTCACAGAGCTGGCCATGTAGATGCACTCTCTCTGCTTTTAGCTTTCTTTCACTTCCTCACCACCCCGTTAAGAATGGACCCTTTGTAAACACCTGCACCCCACTTTAGGAAAGTATTATGGCTGTGAAGGCAGCGGGAAGTATTTGCAAGGGTTTTGTTATGGGTTATATTTGCAAGGGTATTTGTATGTGTCTGTGGCACATAGAGGGATGTGCTCGATTCAAGTCATGCCTTGCAGATCCATTCCTCCCCCTCGGTTCAGCAAGATTTAATCTAGTAAAATGCATGGTGGTCATCTTTGGAAAATATATGGCATGACAATACCGAACTGTATTGACATTAAAATAGAGCCCTACCTTTTCAGTGTCAGCACGTAGTGCATGCTGTTTGCCTACTCATCACAGTAACCCGTCTGGTGCCTCTTTCCCTGTTTTTAATATTAGATTATCTGAGCATATAAAATCAAGCCGATAGAGTGAGTCACCTGATAGATTATTGCCTAGGGAGAAAAGCACAGGCTTGCCATTATATTTGCCAACAAAGCACCATGCACACCTATGGGGCTGTAAAGATAATAAGCATGAACTTGATTACTGCTAATATGCTCTGCTTCGAGTTTCAGACACGCAATGTATTTCCTTTGTATAATAACTTTTTGTTCATTTCCTAAAATTGACAAAATACTTCAGAGAAATTAATCTGATGAATACAGGTTCGTTGGTCTCATTAAAAATTCCAGCACTGGTACCAGAATAGCAATAAAAGTTATTGTTCAAAACCTAGTGCAGACCTGGGGCATTAAATGTGTCATCTCTTCCAGGTTAGTGGAATCAAGCACACGTCAGGTAAAATGGCACACTCTGGTGTTAATGAGAGAGTACGCTCTAGATTGCTAAAATGCTGTATTATTTTGAATGCTAAACCTACCTATTTGCTTTTGTAGAGCTGAAAATAAGATTTTACTTCACATATGCATGTTATACGTGTACATTCCCAAGAAGATCTGTGAGAGAGGGAACAGCACTATCTATTTAATCTTTGCCCCATATATCATGGTTTTGCCATAAAATTGCTATCTGGTAGTTGCTACTGCTGCTAAGCCTTTACAGAGCAGAGAAAAAGAGAGAGAAGGAAATCAAAATATATTCAGTTAATAGTCCATCTGGAACCTGGACACGCTTATTCCCTCTACTCTGCCACAAGGAGCCTGCAGTTTCTCCCACTCTTTTTCCCAACATGCTTGAGGCATAGCAGCCCGACAGCTCTCCAAAAGGTTTGCACTCCCATGGCTATGGGAACAGATTTAACGGCCTCACTTTGCTCCCGAGGAATGCTTTCCCACTGACTGTCTCCTGGGGTCGGCAAGACCAAGCTGCAAAAGGTCATCTGAGACAATGCCTTGAGAGAAACCTGCTCATTTTTCCTCTCTGTGGGCCAGAACGCAGTTAGTTACGAATGCCAAATGCTGATTGAGAAATACTGGTGTGATTTCAGACGACAGTCGGAGAGAATTACACAAGCAAGGTGCTCCAGATTAAGCTGTGGGACTCCAGCCTGACCCCTTTCCTTCCTGGGAGAAGGCCACCTAGAGAATTAGCCATCAGCCCTCATCCCAGGTCCATAAGGGCTTCTCCTCCAGTGGCAAAGGAAAAGCCCCTCTCCGATCAGGAGTGAAGAGGAGCCGGTATCACAAGGGAGGAAAAGCCAACAAGGAAGGGGGGAGGAAATAAAAGTAAGCATACTACAACGCTGAGGGGTGGAAAGAAGAAAGAGAATTTGTTAGAGCTCAACCACAACATATAAACAAATGCCACGGATGAGATCTGGAAGGGTTGAGCAGCCACTCTGCCCAGCTCCTACAGGCTTTCAGACATGGGGGCTGTGACTACCAGCTGTTAAAGCAGCCTTAAAGGCCGATAGCTTCCTATGATCCCAGGTGGTTGCAAAAACAACAGGAAGATAGGCACTGCCAGCCCGCCGTGTGTCATGACCACAGCTGATGTCAGCCCGCAGGCTTGGGGCATGGATGGGCAGCAGTGATCCTTAGCTGCCTAGGGCCGTCCCCCTAGCATGGCACCTCCTACAGAAAGATTTTTATTTTTATATTTTTCCTGGGTAATCTCTCTGTAAGGAAGCCTAACAAAATTGCCCAATATTGCTAGCTTTCTCTGAGAGTGAACTGCTGATTGAAGGGAGGCTGGGGAGCCCCTTCCTGTGGGACTATGATGGGACAAAAGGTCCTGCCAACAGCTGTTTAATAAATCAAATAAAAACGAATGAAAATGAAAAATAGTCTTAATGAAAGCTTTTTTTTTTAAAGAAATAGAATAGTAAAGTCCAAGAAGGAATAATGTCCCAAATAGCTCTGATAAACTTCAAAACTTTTTGTTATGCTTAGTGTTGGAAGAAAAGGGTTAATGAACAGCATTTCTGAAGCCAGGGAGAATTCTTTGTTTATTAATGGGAAATGTTCAAAAGATTAACCATACAGATTCGTTGATATTTCATCCTGCAAAAGCATAATCCTGATAAGAAAAATGCTTTGGCAAAAGCCCCATCACTGCTGCATACGTGATGGTTACTCTGGAAGAGGAAACAAGATCTAGCTTGCTGAAATGGTGCTGCAAACGCAGAAGAAAAGCAGGTTTTGCAGAGCACTGGTTCTAGGCACTTCTGGAGACATTTAATTTATAGATGTGGATGGAGCTGTAGCCTAAGTTCTCGGGCTACTTGTGACAGAGTACCAATGGGAGGAATGAAGGTAGAAAAGCCTTGTTATCTTCACCATTTCTCTCTGCCTTACTCTCTGGCAGTGGGATGTAGAGGGGAATCGTAAGGCCATTTGTCTCTGAAGCTGAGATCAATGGACAGCTCAGTGAAAAGCCACACCGGGGGGAAAAGAAACCTAATCCATAAGCCAGCAAGGTGAGCTAGTATTTCCACCTACAGTTTTGTAGGGGATTAGCTATTAGCAAAGATTTAACTAAGTTCTGCTTTGCCTGCACAGCTGCAGCGATAATAATAGGCACTCATCTTTTAGATCTGCTGTACTTCCTCCACGGTGAGTCTGCAGCAGTGAATGTAGCTCTGGGCTGTTCCTATATTACTGAAACTCACATCATTGCGATTCTGTCCCTTTTTATCCATTGCTATTAAGAAGAAAAATGAAAAAAATATTTCTTCTACTGAGACTCTGCTGTCGGTCTCCATGCCCACCATACATTATCTATCTCCTTGTTAGCTGGACTGCAGCAGTAAAAGTTCTGGACGAAGCGCAGGCAAAACCCCTGAAGCTAGCTGAGAACACTTGATGATGAGCATTGCCTAACTCAGCTCCCTCTTGCAATCAGATTTTCATTTGATACCGTGGATGGGAATCTCGAAATTGTTTTTGATTCTGACCTTACTCCTACCTGTCTCTTATTAATGCAGTTTTGTTGCCTCTAGAAACTTTGAGCTTCATTACTTGATTCGTCTTGATTCCACAAATACTCAGTTGTAAGTTACATGAACTCACAGAATATCCCAAGTTGGAAGGGACCCATAAGGATCATCAAGTCAACTCCCTGTGTAGGGATTGTAGAAAAGACTTATCCTAGGGTTTCAGGACAGCCTGCAAGCTTCCAAGGCTATATTAAATCCTTTTTTTCTAATGCAGATATAAAATATGCATCAGAACAAACAATACAAGTTGATAACATTTTTTCTTACTAGGAGATACCTTAAACTTTAGGACAGCTGAATATCTGGCCTGGAAAAGGCTCCTAATGCTCTGTGCCCTACTCCAAACACCATTCCTGTGTGTTCCCAGTGCAGGACAGAGGACAGAGTAGGTGGGTACCCACCACCTTCATGGCAATGCTGAGGACCCGCAGGGATTTCATTCACAGGTAGCTTGGAAACAAGCCAGCCACAACATGTGAACACCTAGAGAAATGCATAAGCCAGTCTTGCTCTTTTGAGCTGTTGTGTGCTGATAATATGACACCAAATCAAACAAATAAAGACGTCCAATTTGACCTTCTCCAGTTCTGGACAAAACAAGCATATTATCAAGGCGGGGGTGGCTTTCATCTCTCTTCCATCTAATACGTGCCTCCCTAGTAAACATTTTACAGATCCCAGTGGTTTCCGTGAAGCAGAAACAAATGTTAAAACAAACACGTCCAAAGGAAAAGGTTTGAGGTTTGGTGGGTTTGTTTTCACCCCCCTCTTTATTCCCTTGTCCAGAAATTACAGAATTGGTTCCCAACATAGAACACAATTGTTTATGACAATCAGTTGACTTCACTGCTGCTATGCCATCCAAAATGACTCTGTAATCTGGAAAAAAATAATTGTGCTGAGGAGAAAAGGAGCAGTGGCCATTTCCCAGGCTTTTTTGACCTTCTGAGTTAGAACTGGAACTTGCCTAGTGGTTTAGATGCTAATCTGTCTACCCAGTGTGGGTGTGCTCTGAGTCACAGCCAACATGTGCACTCGCTTCTAAAACAGGGCTTCCTAAATATTTTTCTAAGGGTAACTTTTGTTTAGCTTTCACTTGGCAGAGTCCCACACTGGGAATGGTCAATAGCTCAGGAAGGACCATATGTTGTATATGGAGCTGCTATGAACAGCTTTGAAAGTTTTCAGACCTTTGTGTCTTGAACTGAAGAGAACCCTGTCACCCCTCCCACCACAAATTAAGATACTCCTTTTTTCTCACCCACTTGCCAGCAAACCACATCTGTCAGGCTTCGTGTGCAACAACAACTGTCTGTCCACAGCAAAGATAAATGTCCTTTTTTTTTTTTTTTTTTTTTTTGGCATTTGCTGTATTTATCTCGTTAATACATGCCTAGTTACTAAAACTCAAGGGGCATTCTGCTGAGGACATTCCAGGCAAATGTAACTGTGCAAGCACTGAGCAAACAGGATGCGGTGGCCATATACAGGCAACAGGCACCGCCGAGATCTCTGCGAGGAGAAGTCGTTTTTTTATTGTTTGTCTTATTACATAACTGGGATAATGAATGTGTTTCAGTCAAAGCATCACAGGTGTTACAAATTGCTTTCTCTCTTAGAGGCCCTGTTATTAACCCAGTTACTGCTGGTAATAATACCTGCTGCTCGGTAAATAAGCCTGAAAAATGCACTGGGGCCAGATTCAATAAAGGGCTTAGGTGACTCAGCACAAGTCGTTGTAATACCCCCTACTTAAGATCGTAGGCCTTTGAGCGAAGCCTGAATCCGGAGCAGCAGATCTATAAAGTGCACAAAGAGCGTTAAGTGTCTGCAATAACAGCCCCAAGCAGCTCAGCATCTGCTTGGACCTGGCCGATAGTGGTGGCCTGGCATGGGGACCGACCTGAAAACCCACCTGGAAGACCTTTCCATCTGGATCCACAGGCCAGATCCCTTCCAAACACAGCCTCGTCGGCTTTGATTTTTTTTTTTAATTATTTTTTTTTAAGAAAAAGGGAACTTCAACCCCCCCCCACACACACACCCCCAGGGATTATGCAATTAGCAGCTCTAAAGTAGGTCAGGGTGAGTGGGCTGGAGGGATACGCTCCGCATGCTCCAGCTGCAACCGTGCACAGCACAATTCAAGATTCATTAGTCCGCAAAGAAAAAGAGCACATTAAGCAACCCAGTCATGTCTCCTCATGTCTAGGGCACTCACCTGGCACGAGGGCATCCAGCTTTCTGGCCCTTGTCTGCACTTGATTTTCTGTGTTTTAACCAGTGGCTGTTTTATCTGAACTACAAAAAAAAAGCAAGGTCCCAGGAGGGGAACTGAAACTGAGGCCTGCCCCGAGGGAGCTGTGGCAGAGCATGGACAGGGCTGCCCCCATGTTAGCAAGGCCTCACTCCCGCTGGGCAGGCTTTCTCTCAAGAGGTTGAGTAGATTTGGACCTGTTCAAACAGGGAATGACAATTTCCATGTCCTCTACATAAATAATCAGGCCAGCCTGTACTGCTAGGGTGGAGGAGAGGAACCACCTGTGCTTTGCATTGCAGCAGCAAACAGCAACAGCTGTGGTGAGTGATAAGGTGAGCAATGGGTCCTGAAAGCTGGGTGAGCTCTGAGGCCTGCTGTGGCACTGGCTGTCCCTCCAGGAGGTGCACCTCAGTCACATATGTACAAATTAGGGCTCGAGTTGCTCACGTGGCTCCACCAGGATTGAGACAACTCGGGACATGCACACAAGTGCAGCTCGAGGCTCCCGGTGAACCAAAGAGGCAAACAGTGAATAAATCCTTGAACTAAAATCTCCGCCTGCTTTGCTGGGATTTTAGTCTTAAGCATCTCAGTTGGGTCAAGTGCCAGATCCAAAAATCTGTTACGGATTTGACATCTAGCTTCTTCCTACATGAGGAGAGAAGATGGAGTCCTCTGCAGACTGGATCCTCTGGAAGGAAACCCCATGCAAAGCTTTGCTCTCAATTACCCCGTTACAACTTTCAAGTAGGTGGTGGTGTTGCAGATGACGGCATAACTAGGCCAAAAATACAATAGCAGAAGTGTGTTCTTTTGTTTGTTTTTTTGAGGCAAGACCATCTATGGTGAGGAAGAAGGCAGTTAAGCAGACCCTGCCACTAGCAACAGCCCATGTGTCCACTGCAGCAGAGCCTGTGTCCCCTGGAAATCTCCAGCGTAGCATACACCTCACAGATGTGATGAAGAAAATCACTCCAAAGAGTCAGAAAGCCTTCCAGACCCAGAAGCCAAGCAGGACATAGATGGATGTGCCTTTGAGACACCAAGTATATGCTGAGCAGTATGGCAAACATATTTCAGGCCCATTTTTAATTTCTACCTGATGTTTTCTTCCTTGAGCTTCCCCCCCCCTTGCAAAGCTCGCTGTCCCCTCAGAGCCTGTCCTCCTGCACAGGGAGCTGAACGCATCCAGCTGCTGGTAGCTTTCCTCTGCTTGCATTCCCACCCACGTTACCACAGCAGCAGGAACAGCAAAACATTAAACATGAGGACGGTGCGTGGGCAAAGTCCCTGAATCCTCCGGGTTCTTGAGCAGCCTTGATGCATCTGCCAAACCCCTGCACATCTCGGGTGCTTGCTCCAGGTCCTTTTCTAGCTGAGTCTGGCACAATTCTGGGACAACTAGCACCATCTGTGTGCAGAATGAGTAGCTAGTGCTGGTTGTACTCGTTTTATTTTATTTTATATATATATATGTTTTTTTTTTTTTTTTTTTTTTTGCAGAGGAGCATTTTAATGGCCAGTCTCTGAAGGGTGAACATAAACAATTTTCCCAAATACACTTCTCAGTCACCTTTGAGCAGCACAGTTGTGCTTACATTTTTACCTGGGCTCCACCCATGCGTTGCATAAGCCTTTCTTCCAGAAATAAGTCAACAGAGAGGAATTCACATGGAAATACCTCTTTCCACATGGCTTTCAGATGAGGAACATATGAAGAGCACGTGTATTACTTCTGCCTTGTTTTTTGGTATATTTTTTATTCCTTTGGACATATAAAAAGGAATTAAATCAACTTCATTTCTCATTAGCTGACTACAGTTATAGATCGGGCTGACATACACTGATGTGTTAATTTGGCAAGTTATCAAAAATGAGAGCCAAAAAGTCTGACAGTCAGGCACCACAGTTCCCTGGAAAATAAGGAACTTAACTACTTATATAAACCTTTTGTTTTGACAATTTGACAGGTCTTATCAAGAACAGTTACTGTATCAGGCCAGTATATTTTGATTTTTCCAAGACAGTCCATGGCATTTTGATGTAAAATGTTCACACACAGGAACCTACAGGCTATGGGTTAGATGGCTTACAGATTGATTCACTGGCAGATCTTCAAGAGGTCCATGAGAAGATAACTGGGGCTGTTTCTCTCATAGTCCACCAGGGACCAGTTCTTAGGCTGAAATATGATTTGATATTACAGTCCACAATCCAAACAACAATAAAAATGAATGCCTTTCCCAGCAAATTTGTTAGGTGATTCAAAAAACCTGTAGGGTAGTTAATTGGGAATCACTCCTGCATTTAGGATGATCATTCATTTAAATGGTCAAAGTGTATACTGATACAATCAAACAAGATTTTATATTTGAAAACAGTGAAGTGAGGATGAGCAAACATCTGGTAAAGCTGTTCCAGAGCAGGACATTTTAAAAACTCTTCCTAGACAATTGCCACTTCCTGAACAAAAAAAAGTATTGAAAGGCTTGGTAAACTAACATGGAAATCTTGATCAGGCTACAAAGGAGGGCCAAGAAGTGATCGAAAGATCAGAGGTCAGCCTTACCAAATGAAATTTAGGGTGCTCAACACACATGGCTTTTTTTTGGCAAGAAGTGATTTAGAAATTGTGCAAAGGTGCTTAGCACACTGGAAACATGGTCTGATAGCATGCTTTCGTCTGAAAAGCAAATATTCAGAAGGTAAAAGTGGAACAAGACTCATTTTCTCATCAGTCAGGCAAATAAAATATCAGAAAAGTTCTCTGTATAGTGGTAAGCTTGTTGTTACTTAGAATTTTTTTGTTTTACAAAAAAACTGCATGAGAAAAAAAAAAAAAGAAACAAAAATAAACATTAAGGCAAACAGAGAAATAATAATAATAAGGTTATATTATTTTCCTTTAAAATTTATGTTTGCAAACAGCTATTTAGGAGTATCTAGGACTATGTCATATACTTGAGAAGTTTGTTTACCCCTGCTCCAGAAGAAGCTGAGCTGCATTTATTACATATATTTTGCTTCTTAGGTGGTGTAAAAGCCATTTCAATGACTAACTGGGGTATTTGCCTTTGGAAACCATCACTGTCAAGAAAGCCTAGGAGAAGGGCTTTGAAGAGATTGATGAGGAAAGTGTCGGGTTGAGCCTAGTTAGGTGGCTGTGCCTACACATGGTATGTGCACAAACAACATTGTTTTGGCAATTGATAATTTTGGAGACAGGAAAAAAACAAACAGTAGCAAGACCTGGTGACATCTTAGCCAGCATGTTGTTGTTTCAGGACATTTTATCTTCCTGTTCTTGTTGTATCTGTTATGAGACAAGCCTGCTGCATGACAAAAGTAAGTAGTCAGTAGTCTTCTCCATCTGCCTGGGTGACATGAAACAGAGTGACAGACCACAGAAGACCCCAGCTCATGTTCACAACAATAGAGTAATGTTCAGCTGTGGAGTGGATACCCTGGCACTACTGCATTTTACCTATATGGATCTATGGAAAACAAGCCTTATGACTAACTACGGCCTAATCTTTCAGTGCTGTAACCATCCTGGTTTGTCTTGGAGGACCAAAAACACAAACCAAACCAACCAACCAAAACCACACCGTAAATGTCTTATTTTTTCCTTGAAAGACATTTAGGGAGACAAATAGCAGTAAGCAGAACCTGCATGGAAATATGCCGTCACGGACAGCTAGACACCACGGTTCAGGTATGAAGGTTCAAGTGTCTTGTTAACTTCACATGGCAACAGATACACAGCCCAAAGATGTACCAGATGTACTCCCAAAGATGTGCCATGCCTATTGTGCTACAGCAGAAAGAATTTCTTTTAAGGATGAGTTTTGTCTTTATAAGCTAAGCTCTTCAACAGGCTGATATTTTGGACCAGTCCACAAAAACACATAGCTTTGAGCTGAAATGCAGCAAAATTTTGACCTTTTATGGCTGGAGTGGACCCATTCAGTGCTCAATGTGTGTTTTTAATGTGCCAGAAACATGCACTACCTGTCCCTGGCAAGTGCTTAATGCCATAAATGCAACGAGGCTGCTCCTCCACGCAGTCCTTTCTTCAGCTCATGGAGCAGCTCCATTGGCTTCGGGGGGATCACTGCTCACTCACACCACCATAAGGTGTAATTAGAGGGTCCAGCTCATCCATCCCGAGGTACTACATGGTTTCCTTCCTCCTATGGATTTATTTAAGTTTGATTTGATATTTGCATGCATATTTCTCAGATATTGTACAGTGCTGCATGTGTTGCAGCTGGCACATTCCTGTGATCCCGAGAGCCAGAAAGATTGAGAAATCTTTCTCTCTTACACACATGCAAAAACAACGACACACAGTATGAAGTTGCATATGATATACAAAACTGAGCAGTCTGAGAGCTCCAGTCACCTTCTGTCTTCTATAGAAGGCAACTGGGTGTTTTTAACCCAGTATGGCTCTAGATTTTGTATTTATTTTTTTCAACATGAAAGTGAACAACAGGCAGGGGGAGGAAAACAAAAAGGAAATCACTCCATGAAAGAGAAAAACACCCACTTGTGATGTTTAGGTTATAGCAATGCTAAACATAGATCACTGATAGCCTGCATATATAAAGCTTTATAAAAAGCCCTAATAGCAACTAGTCAGCAGGAAAGAAAGCATCGCTGCCTTTTAATAGTGCAGATATCACAGCTCCTGGTTCCGCTTAAGCCCTGTTGGAGTCATCTAGCTCCAAGAGGGCTGGTTCCTAGCTCGTCTCAGCAGGATGCTGCATGCAAGGAAGGGTTTTAACTGTCTGTCACCTTCTGCATATGGGGCTTTGTGGGGAGGAGAAATCAACTCTCCACAGGCAGACTGCATCTTTGCTGACATCCCTGCCCTACCCTGCTCTTGATAACCAACGTAAAGCCCTGCGCAGAAACATTTTTTACATCCAGAACAAAGCTGATCCTTCCATCTGGAGTAAGCTTTAAATAACATCCTCCTTGCGTTGCCAAAACCAGCCTTCCCATTCGAAAGGCAAAGTATCTGGAGTTCAAAGAGAGCAGTTTTTTCTTTGTGCTGAACTTTGCCCTGGCAGCGCACCGAAGTGGCTTCAGGACATACCAGTTCCGCTCCTACCTTCGCTTAGCGTTTTGTTGAGGCAGGCCCAGCGCTCCTGCCTGCCTGGCGCACTCTTCGCTGGCACCTTGGGAACTGCTCTCCCAAAGTCTTTTAGCATTTTAAAAAACAGAATATACAGATTTTGTTCTTTCGTTCCTTCTAGCCCGCGTTACGTTTTCTAGGAAGAGAAATAATATTTCTCGTTCCCAAAGAAATCCTGCTACAGCTTCCTTTGGGACGGAGGGATGGATTTGGGAACCTTTGCACCATATCATAAGTCTTAACTGACATTTGGGTAAAGTTCTGGGCAGCTTGTATTGTCAAAAAAAAAAAAAAAAAAGTGCTGTTCTTAATTATATCTACTATTTATTTATTTTTTTTTTTTACTGTATCTTTCTAGAAAATGCTTTCTCAGCACCCCAGTCTGTCTCTCCAGTTACGCAGAGGTAATCAAAGCCCATTGTCCACATTCTCCACCTCACAAGCAGCCCTACGCCACAGCGCTTTGCTAATACAGGCAGAAAGTCAAAGATTAAAGCAAGTTTCCTCAAGATGCTTGTATATCGGAGTTCTTCATACAAGCATCCTTTCTTTTGCCTGCAAGTACACTAATCGTATTTCAATTGCATGCCTACAATATAAAGTTAATAGCTTCCTTATTTCCTCATTTTAGCATTTCCCCTCTACTCCCTCAGTCTTTTCAATTATAATGGCTAGATTGTTTCTTTCATTTCCTTTCTCCAGCGTCCTGGTCTCATTCCTTATACAAAATCACATTTGGTCACTTACACTTTTCCTGAGGATAAGCACACGACAGCAGCATCTCTTGCTCCACCATGGCGCCGTCTGTCAGAGAGTTCAGTGGTCTTCTGAATAGCGTTTCAAGGAAATATTTTGGAAACCTAAGCTCGCTCATGCAGGCTTCTGATCTTCCCCAGTCCTCCTGGCTTCTGTGTGCTGTCACATGTTATCCTCCCTCCTGAGGAACCTGTGAAACAGGTCTGGCAGCACGCATCTTGTGTGTCAGAAGAGTTTTAATTGATTCATTGCAACAGGTACCCACCCTCATTAAAAAAAAAAAAATGTTGAAAGGAGTAGTCTCTTAGCGCCTCATTTGAAATTACAGAACCTGAAATACGTCGCAGCTGCTGCACTTTAAAGGGAAACTGCTTTGAAAATATGCAGGAAATAATTTAAAATCAGTCTTACCTGCCAAATAAACCGCAGCTAGCGGTATAATTCGGATGCTCCTGCACCGTGGGAGAGCATCTATCCTCTCACTATGCACCGAGGTGGCAAGGGCTGCCTCTGCATCTCCCCAAGGCACGACTTCTGGTGGGACAAAACAGCTCCATGTCTCTGCCACAGAGACCTCTGTGTCTGTGAACAGCTGCTCTGATTGCTACTGATGTGAACAAAACTACATGGGCCTGATTTCTGAGAACTGCATCCTGGGGAACATAAGGCTAATGGTGTTTCAGTGCCTGCAGAGATGCCTTCTCCATGCAGCAGCCACAGAGGTCCCTCTGCCTTTCAGCAGCCCCCATCTGGGGCTCAGCAAGGGGTCCCAGCGCTGCCCTGCAACCCCTTTGCAGCTCAGGTACCACTTATCTGCTGCCCCCATGGCCAAGAGCGATTGTAGCTGGGCCCTGGCTAGGCCCTGTGCCAATTTCACACCAGAGCACATCAAGTAGCATCCCCATGGTAGTTTCCTACTGCTGTTGCTCCCACAAGCTGGTGGTACCATCGTCAAGTGCAAGCAAGGCAGTGGTTAGCAGGGAACCAAAAAGCAGGAGACGCGGGATTTACACTTGACTCTGCCTCTAATTTGTCCTGTCACCTTGGGCAAATTGCTTTAGCTCTCTGTGCTTCTGTTTCTCCATCTCTAACACGGATAATTATAGTTCCCTTTCTTTGGAAAACGCTTTGAAATCTGTGTACAAAATGCAGCATGAAAGAGGAAGTTATCATTATTGCACACTTGTTAAATATTGGGATGAGGCAGACAATAAGCAGCGAGCGTTTGAGATTTCGTGCATGTGAGGTGTTGTGTTGTAAGAAGAGCATGACCTTATTGTCATGACCTTATTATTATGCTTAAAAAAATATTAATAATTCACAGAATTTGGCACAAATCCAGTTTCTGTTTTCACAGTGGAGCGCTGAGAGAAAAACCTAAATCAATTCTCACTTCTAGGAACGTTACACCCTCTTGGAAACAGCAAGTTCACCGGAGGTTCTTTGGTGGAAAATGATGTAATATGGCTATTTCCTGCTTTTCTCTCACCTGGGTAAATACTGTCTCTCATTTTGCAGCCAGTGAGTGTTTACATTACACTCAACAGGTCTGAATACTCACTCCCTTTCTCTTTCTCTCTCTTTAAAAGGTAAAACCCAACAAAGATCACCAAGATTTTTTTATTGTTTTTAGCAAATAGATTGATGAAAAGTTGCATTTTTCAGTGGCTGAATTAACTTACAAAGAATCATAGGGTTTTGGAAGGGACCTTAAAGACCACCCAGTTCCAACCCCCCTGCCACGGGCAGGGACACCTCCCACCAGACCAGGCTGCCCAAAGCACCATCCAGCCTGGCCTTGAACACCTCCAGGGATGGGGCATCCACAGCTTCTCTGGTAGTCTGTGCCAGGGCCTCACCACCCTCACAGGAAATAATTTCCTCCTTATATCTAGTCTAAATCTACCCTCTTTTAGTTTAAAACCATGGGAGCCCTGTACTTGTTTCAATACTTCAGCGAACAAAACAAGAGGGATGCTTATATTCTTCTCAACGCTATAGGCGTTGTTCATTGAGGGCCTCTCCTCAATGGGGATGTTGCATTCTTCTCCTCTAGCAGTATTCTCAACAGAAATTTGCTTATCTACTCTCCTGCTAGTCTCCTTTAGTCTCCTAAACTAAAATCCTGGGTAATTCTTAACATGGGAGATAGCTCAGAGATTAAGCTGGGCAATGCTGAATCGAAGATAAATGGCTGTGGGGAAGTAGCTTTTTGTGAAATGCCCCTTGCTTGCAAGTTAATGCTGGCACTCTCTGAAAGCTTACCTAAGTCTTGAAACATAATTCTCTACATGACTTAACACAGCCAGCCGGGTTTATTACAGACCAGGAGATTGGTAAATGTATAACCTACCCGCTTCTTACTCCATAATCCATTAACTTCAGAGCCATGTTCTGCGATGTCCTAAGGTTACTACACTGACAATTTATAGTGAGAACTGAATCATGTAGAGCTGCAAGCTCAGAAGCCCTTGGAACTGCATTTGCAGGAGAGCATGCTTTTATTTGCATTGTCCGAAGGCATACAGTTGCAGTAGGCAACTTCTCAAAAACCAAATTCTTATGACATTTGCAAGCATACAGAGTATTATATCAGCATGCTCTGCTTTGGATTTCGGTGGAGGAAAGGACTGTTATGAAAAAAGAAAGGATTATTGTAGAGTAATAATATAAAAGTGACAGAAAAAATCCTTTACAAACAATTTTTTCTCTTTCTGTTTTGAGCTGCCGTTCTGCCCATGGATGGAACAGGTCAGGAACTAAAGCTGTTACCCTGCCTTTGGAAATGGAAGGCACAGTGAGAGCTGACTGCAACTTTTTCAGCAAAGAAGTGAAAAATAGCATGTGAAGTTAGGCTTTTTGGTGCCTGAAATAATGTTTGGATGAATGAGCACATTTAAACACCAAATCCTGAAAATCTGAAACCTATCTAATGAGCTAAGTGAAGCAGTACTGTCAACGGCAGCAAAAACACTAGGAAGAGTTAAGTTTACATACAAGATGATTCTGTTGCAATCATGAAATTAAAATGTGAAGTGATAGCAGCCATTTATATCTTTGGACAGACTCCAAGCATTCGAACTGCTGCGTACATTTGTATGTGAGTTATTTGCGAAGAGAGCTGAAATGACAAACATCCCATAATTGTGGTGCTTTATCCTCCAAGAAGCGCGTATCTATAATTATAATCATTGTCTGAAAAAACAATACTGGGTTACAGTAACTGTGCAATTGATGCTTGTCTCCACTTCTGTCACTCAAGTGACAAAATAACCAAGCCGTGTTCACATCTGCTTCCTTATAATGCTCCATTTGTCCTCGCCCCGATATCTGGCCCTAACCTACAATTACGTGTCATTAGATTTCCGTGGAACTGATCAAAGGTTGTCCAATTCAAGGCTGATTTGGGAAGATGCCAAATGCTGGAGGGCGGACCCTAACTGGCAGCAAATGAAGCAGATTTAACCAGTTGTTTCTTTAAACAGTGTGGGTTTCCCACTTCAGGTAACAGCTCTGTTACCCAGCGCCATGGGAACAAGGTGAAATTTGAATATATTGGTCCAGAGAAGCGTGTGATAGTGTTAGCAAGACCATGAGATCAATCTTTGCTTTGCCTTTCTAACTCAAGGACCCTAAAATGCTTAATTCAGCAGAATATTAAGTGTGGCTTCATGGCAATGAGCACTGGACACCTACAGTGCTCCCCAGGTGTGAGGTGGTCAGCCGAGGCTGTCTACATAGTCAGTGGAAAGAAATAGGCTTGCTGAGGGTGTCAGTGACCTGAGCTGTGCCAGGCATCTCTCTGAGGAACAGAGCCATGCCATGTACCCCTCTGTCTATTAGACCTGCTCTCCGTTGTCTGTAAAGCAGACCTATTGGGACCATCCCTGTGGTGAACCTCTACATTTACTGAGATGGATTCTGCTCTTCAGACATGGCACAAAGCCAATAGGTTGCACTTACCCTTCTAGCCACACTTTTCTGTTCCCTTTCTCAGGTAAAAAGTGAACAGTTTCTACTAGGTTGTGCCCCGTGAAATCTAGGATGACCCTGGGACATCATCTTCTCGAGACCTACTACTTGGACCCTAAAAATCAACAAGACTTAACAGGGCAATATGTGGCAATACCACTGCTGAGCATGGCACCGCCTAGAAGCAAAACTAGAGATCATGTGTGAAACATTTGAAATTCTTCCTAGGGCAAGATTTCCTGAAGATGATGTAAAACAATTTTAATATTTGTGATTTTTTTTTGTTTGTTTTGTTTTGTTTTGTTTGTTTGTTTAGACTGAACAGCATCTCAATATCTTGGCTTCTCAAGATCACAAAAGCCATCATGTATTTTTATGCAAAATCTAATTCAAGTATCCATTGACACGATAATTTCTTGGTGACATGTATCTGCTGTTAGACATAGTACAGATTTCTGCAAACCGCAGTGGGAGGCTTGGCTCACTGTCTATTTCATCTGGAGACATTTCAATGAATTCAGCTTTAAATTCTTGCCCATTAAACACTACTATCAAAGTTTTTCCTCCTAAAATGCCAATTGCTTTAGATTAATGAGCAGAAAAACCTCCCATGCTGGAAGGGCCATGGGAATGAAATCAGCCTGCTGAGTTGCTGCAGAAAGCTGAAGGGATCCGGGGACAAAAGGCTATGAGGAAGAGATATGCTTTCCCACCCTCTTTGAAGGTGATGCAATGTGATGTTAATCCAGAAGGTTTTTTTTTTTTTTTTTTTTTTTCCTAGCTTCAGTTCAAGGGATCAGCAAACACACCTGAAGGCATGAAGGATGTGTTTAAACAAAGAAGATCTGAATGGATTCAAACCTCAGACTTAAAAACCAGGCAAACAAAAAGACTGCATAAGGCAAAAAGGAGGCGGGTGCAGTAATTGCAGTGGCAAAACAGTGCAGAATAATGAACTCACTAATAAACTGCTGCCAGCACCCGCAGATTTCCAGTTAACTCTGCATGCTGTTCCACTGTCTAATCCTGCCTGTCAGTGGGGGCACCATCTGGAGGATTGCTTTTAAGTATTAGGTTCTCTTTCAAACTTGTTTTCTCTCCGAATATGGTATGAATTTCCAATCAATGGGCTGGTGAACCAAGAGGGCTGATGCGCCGTGACTCTGCTCAGTTATGCTCTCACGTTTGCAGCAGGTTTCCTTGAAGCTCTCCTGGCTGGCTTCATTACTTAGGGCTTTGAACCCAGCTTCAGGATATCCCAGGGTTCATCCAGCCACGACAGAGGAAGGTGTGCTGAGATGCCTGGTGGGCCAACATCCCTCAGCTCTGTAGCTGTTTGCTTTGCTCATACTGAATTGTACTAGTCCCATATGGGCAAAAGAAAGCCAGACATAAACTGCAAAAGACCCAAGCTGAAGTCAGAATATCAAACTCCAGGTCAAGATTGTTCCCGCTGCAAAACCTAGGGAGAGGTAGATATCCAAGTGTTAGCACTGGGACTCTTTATATGAACAAATAAAGTCAATACATATGTTCATTTTCAGTGTTCCTACGTTAAACAGAAAAAGGAAAGACCACGGTTGCTTTCATTCAAAATACATCAATGGAGAACAAGGTCTCCACCACTGGTGCTGGGACTATTTTCCAGTTTATCTCTGTGGATCACCCTAAAACAAAGGATTTGTGAAGCCCAATTAGTTTAATTCAGAGAACAGAGGGCATGGATGGTTCCTTTGGCCATGGAAACCCTCAGTTAGGTTGGCTCCTCAGATCCCACTTGCAGCTGCTCCCACAGTTTAAAGCATGTAAGTGTACATCAGGGGTCAGAAGCTGCTTTGAGCAGTTCTGGGTTATAGGAAAGCAAAGCTGGTTTAAAACCAGTGCTGTACATGTCCCACTCTCATTTCTTGACATTTTATGTAAAGCCCTAGATTTTCATCTGAAAGTTAAGTACCATCAACATAAACTGGCACTTCTTCACCCTTAGTGTTGAAAATTAGTTGTGTTGGGAACAAAAAACCAGAAAGGTATAATAACAAGAGGAAGAGAATAGTCTTGTCTATTGCTCATGCATGTAGCCAAGTTCTTTAGAAAACAGTAATTAAGTATAAATAGATTAGATAATTCTAATCGTTACTGGAGATGATAGGTTAAAACTGGGGGACACGTCTGAGTATATGAAATATACAGGAGACCACTACTAGTTTGATTGCATATATGAAGTGAAAGTACCAAAAGAAATATAAGAAAGAAATAAAAAAGCTTAACTTATAAAAATAAAAATGATCATTTATGGTGTAGGAGGTTGCTCAGAGTTAGTTGGAGGGTTTAATTACACAGCGTTTCTTGAGTGAGTAAGCTTCTTGACTTCTTTTCAATGTGCTGACCAGAGGATATGTGTAAGCTTCACTGTATTTAGTAAATACCTTAGGGTAGATGAATTCCAAATGACAGCCACATGGTTTCATGCAGCAAAATAGTGATTTGTCATCGCCATCATGTTATCATCACACCAAATGTCAACAAGAAAGGGCTTTGCTACTGACAAGTGCCTGTGACACCTTAATGACACGGAGTTGTGCTTCTCTCTTCCACAGGCACAAGCATGACTCCTTCACAACTTAGATTTGATCCCATAATTTCTTTCTCTGGATGCTCATTTTCACAAACATGACTCTCTCAAACCCACTACCAGGCAGGATGACCCTGTTTGCTATATCTCCAAATTTCAAGACCTAATGCAAAAGGGTTGGGCACCAGAACAGAGAAAAGGTCCTACAGAGACAATCCAAATTTAGGCAACCTTTACTTAAACCTTTATTCCTACAAGATTATTTGCCTCCAAAACTCCACATGCACTTAGCATTACACTTAAGGAAGGAGCTAGAAATGCCCTTGTGCATCTTCATTCTCAGCCAAATGTCTCCACTCAGACCAGCAAATAAATCCTTCACCCCTCAGACAGCAAAAGGACAGGGCATCGGCTGCTTAACGCGCTCACTGAGAGCTGCACAAAGTGTTGGTGTGGCATCAAAAAGCAAGTGAGTTTTGTCTCTTCCTTCAGCTAGATATTTGTTACACTTAGATGAAAGGAAGTGACATGCTGGGTACAAATTAGCTTAGAGAGGGACTGTAAGAAACTATTTTAAAAACTGTGTAGGGCCAGTATTTCAAGATTATAATTTTCTTAGAGATACGTTTGCTGAGTTTAATCAGTCTTCACTTACTATATTCATTACATATAGATGATGCTTCATCACACACACAAGGCTCTTCAGCTTTATCACAGATGTGTGATATGCTTTTTAACTCAGCGCTTTGAAGTGGTGCATCCATTGATGTCTTTGCAGCCAGCCATAGACCTGTGAATTTAAGAATGCTTTTATATTTCCAAGTGTTCTGCAATTGGGAATGACTTCTACCTTATCATCCACTCTGCTACTGATTTCTTTGGCATCTATGCTTTGCTTGCCGGGAGTCAGGAGATTTGATCAAAGATGTAAATAAAAAACACAGTCTAGGTTCAACTTTTTTTTCTTCATTCAGGAAACTTAGAAGTAAAAGTTCAGTATTGTATAAAAAAGGAGAGGTGTCTAGAAGGTGTCCAAGACTATTAAGTAAATACGACTGTTTAATAGAGATTTTTTTAATGTTCAAGTTGACATTAACTTTCAAAAGGTGAACTATTTATTCACAAAGATATTCAGCTAAGCTAACAAAATAATTCCAGATCAGTTTCTTATAATTATCCTACTGGTTTTATGGTAACTTCTTTTGATTCTACCAAATAAAATAACCATTAATATTTCCTAATTTATCCTGATTGCAATCCAAGGAATCTAACAAGAGCTACAGTTCTATTTTTATGTTACTTTATGAATTTCTACAGTTCTAATATTATGCCTTGTTTTACTAAATACAGTTCAGTGCTTTATGGCTTATAAAGGAGGACTGTGATATATTGCCAACCACTCAGTATTTCTGCTGTTAATTACCCAGATCTTATAAATCTACACTGAGGCCATGATTTAAAATCTTCCTGGAAAACAATTCAAACTTGCTTTTTATCTGCAGAAGGATACCTTCCTGCCTCCGATGAGACTGCCTCAATAAGAAATCACATGTATAGCAGTGAAGGATTTGAAATACGTTAAGGTGCTTCCTTGCAACATGCTCATCAGTTTAAAAGTGTTTGTTCTGTTAGCATTGCAAATTTTCATTAGGATTTGAAGCTTTCGGAAATTTCCCAGGATGGGAAATGCTATGCCTCGAGTGATGCTCTCCATTACTTCTTTGCAACAACATGATTTTTTGTGACTTCGTAGTGCTTTAATCTTCATTGAAGTGCTTTAGTCTTCATTACTTCTTCTGGCATATAAATGAACAGAATGGGATTTTAGTCTAGTTTGCTACACTGCTTTTTTAAGAGTTACCAGGAGTTAAAGAACAGACTTCAGTTTTGAGACAGGCGTATAAAACTGGCCTGCTTCTCACACCACATCGGCTGGTTTTAAGCATGAAGTGTAAACACTCAACTCAAAACCAGTAAGTAATCCAACCAAAGACGAATGCAGAGTGAGGCATTACCATAACACGATGCGGGCAGATGTTTTCGTCCTTTCGTAAGTGTAACCCAAATAGAGTACGAGGGTGAGGAAACTCGGAACAACACTTGCCTATAAAAGCAAGGGGGGTTGGGTTTTGTGTTTTAAGGTGTAGTGTTAACAGTATAATTACTCATAATAAAAAGAATTTATTATACTCAAGCCAGAAAATCATTAAGTCCTGAATTCTAACCAAAACAGCTGATAATGCAGGTTAATCTGTGAACTGACGGACGTGTTTCATTACTCTTACTTTGATAACTTTCACCGCCTTGTTCTTACAGTGACAATGCTGACTATCTTTTGTTTTGTTTTGTTTAAACAAATCTTCTCAGCCCAACCTTTTCTGATATGCCCTTAAGGACCAGGTAGTTTTTAACTGAGTGAGTCTGAAAAACAGAAGTGGAATAATGGTCCACTGGTGCTGAGTAAATGAATGAGAAGAAGCAATCAATAGGAAAATCGACCCTATTCTTATTTAACATTTATTATATGCCCTGAGAAAAAGAGATCTTCTACTGTGTTCACTGCTGGAAGTAAATAACAGTGATTACCAAGAGTCTCCAGTCTCAGCCCAGTGCAATGTAGCAAGGTCATTAGAAAAAAGTCATATCTACCACCGTCTTTTTTGTGTTTCTGCTTCAAAGCCCAGATGTTCTGCTCAGTGATTTACTTCAAGGTAATGCTTGTTCCATTAAAATTTCTGCAGAACAATAAACAACCAGACATAAAAATCACAGAGAACACAGATGATACATTGTGTTTGACCGAAGATCCACTAATGAAAAAAAAAAATAATAAAAATTATAGGATGCCTTGGAAACTTTAACTCCATAGTCAGGGGTACCTCAGCCTATAATGTCATTCAACAGCTAATACTGTAAACAGATGGCACTATTTGCTACTGTGTGTTTCATATTTGGGATGCATCTGCATTAGCATCTTGGTCCAGGTCAGGAGGGTTTGCTGGTGACTCTCCCAGACCCTGTGCTTTAGTTTGACCTAAGAGAGCGTGAATTGCATCCAGCTCCAGCCACAAATATGCATTTTGTCCACAGAATAAAAAATTCCCGAGACAAAGAGTGTGAATGCTCTGTAGATCTACTCCTACAATAAAACATATTTTGTAATATCAGAATTTCTTGTGTGACTGAATTCCATTTTCCAGAAAGCCCTGTTCTTAAACTGCTACTGAACCGCCACTGGTATTCCAGGTATGGCCTAGTGCAGGTTTAATAACGAAACTACATGGTTCAATTCATTTCAGCAGTTGCTGCTACCTAGAAATCCTTCAGTCTGTTGCGAGTTGTTATTTTCCAGGAAAAGGCAGCAGGAAATTAAGCTGTACATCTGAATTTGTGGTAAATGCCCGAGGAGCCTCACCTTTGCTCCTGTTAGCTGGTTCTCCTACAGCAAATGATATATTGCTCTGTAGTCATGAAGCTTTGTGCATTTGCAAAGAGTCAAAAGAATGCAAATTTCTTTCTAGTGGTGCCAGGCGCTGCCCCTTCCAAGGAAGCGTATCGCTGAACATGCAGAAGAGCCAACACTCCCTTCCTTCCCTCACCTGATGCCCTGCAAGTATTTGGGCTCCTCCCGAGTTCAAAAAAGACTGCTGTTTCTCTTCCCAACATGAGAGAGGTGGCATTAAAATCATAGAATCATAGAATCATAGAATATCCTGAGTTGGAAGGGACCCTTAAGGATCATCAAGTCCAACTCTTGACACCGCACAGGTCTACCCAAGTTCAGACCATGTGACTAAGTGCACAGTCCAATCTCTTCTTAAATTCAGTCAGGCTCGGTGCAGTGACCACTTCCCTGGGGAGCCTGTTCCAGTGTGCAACCACTCTCTCTGTGAAGAACCCTTTCCTGATGTCCAGCCTAAACTTCCCCTGCCTCAGCTTAACTCCATTCCCGCGGGTCCTGTCGCTGGTGTTAATGGAGAAAAGGTCTCCTGCCTCTCGACACCCCCTTACGAGGAAGTTGTAGACTGCGATGAGGTCTCCCCTCAGCCTCCTCTTCTCCAGGCTGAACAGGCCCAGTGCCCTCAGCCGTTCCTCGTACGTCTTCCCCTCCAGGCCTTTCACCATCTTCGTAGCCCTCCTCTGGACACTCTCCAACAGTTTCATGTCCTTTTTATACTGTGGTGCCCAGAACTGCACACAGTACTCGAGGTGAGGCCGCACCAGCGCAGAGTAGAGCGGGACAATCACCTCCCTCGACCTACTAGCGATGCCGTGCTTGATGCACCCCAGGACACGGTTGGCCCTCCTGGCTGCCAGGGCACACTGCCGGCTCATATTCAACTTGTTGTCTACCACGACCCCCAGATCCCTCTCTTCTAGGCTGCTCTCCAGCGTCTCATCGCCCAGTCTGTACGTGCAGCCAGGGTTTCCCCGTCCCAGGTGCAGGACCCGGCACTTGCTCTTATTGAACTTCATGCGGTTGGCGATCGCCCAGCTCTCCAACCTATCCAGATCCCTCTGCAAGGCCTTTCCACCCTCATTCGAGTCCACAACTCCTCCAAGTTTGGTGTCATCAGCAAACTTGCTCAAAATGCCTTCTATTCCTACATCCAGATCGTTTATAAAAATATTGAAAAGTACCGGCCCTAAAATGGAGCCTTGAGGGACCCCACTGGTGACCGCCCGCCAGCCTGACGCAGCCCCATTCACCATAACCCTTTGGGCCCTGCCCGTTAGCCAATTGCTCACCCATCGTATGATGTTTTTATTTAGCTGTATGCTGGACATTTTGTCCAGTAGGATCCTATGGGAAACCGTGTCAAAAGCCTTGCTGAAGTCCAAAAAAATCACATCAGCTGGTTTCCCTTGGTCCACCATACGGGTGATCTTATCATAAAAGGAAATCAGGTTAGTTAGGCAGGACCTACCCTTCACAAACCCATGCTGGCTGGGACCAATGACTGCTTTGTCCCCCAGGTGCGCCTCAATACGTTCGAGAACCATCTTCTCCATGATTTTACCAGGCACTGACGTGAGACTGACAGGCCTGTAATTGCTAGGGTCTTCTTTCTGACCCTTCTTGAAAATCGGCACAACATTTGCCAGCTTCCAGTCTACCGGGACCTCTCCAGACTCCCAGGATCGTTGAAAAATAATTGAGAGAGGTTCCGCGATGACGTCCGCCAGCTCCTTCAGCACCCGGGGATGAATCCCATCCGGACCCATGGACTTGTAGGGATCCAGGTGGAGTAGCAGATCCCGCACACGTTCAGGGTCGGTCGGGAGTTTGTCATCCCCACCGTCCCGGTCCTGCAGCTCGGGGCACCCTGGGTCCCGAAGCCCATCATCGGCATTGAAGACAGAGGCAAAGAAGGCGTTAAGCGTCTCTGCTTTGCCTATGTCATCGTCTGTGAGAAGACCTTCCCTGTCAAGGAGCGGCCCTACGTATTCTTTAGTTCTCCTTTTTCCATTCACATATCTAAAAAAACCCTTTTTATTTTCTCTCACAGACACAGCCAGCTTCAACTCTAGGTGTGCTTTAGCCACACGAATTTTCTTCCTACAGACACGAGCAGCATCCCTGTATTCTTTCCATGTCACCCGGCAAAAGCACTAATATGAAAGTGTGTGAATCTTGGAGGGCACAGAAATCACCTACTACTTGTTTTGCCAATGCAGTGGAAAGGTTTACAGTTTCTAATACATGGGGGTTGCACCACTTTTAATGTGGAAGATTTTTAATTTTATTTTTAATCCTGGTACTGCTGCTACGATAAAGGGAAAGAGAGATTCTGTAATGCATTTTTAGTACATGCAAATAACAGCATCAACAATTGCATTTGTACTTATAAAACCAGTTAAATAGTCTTCTTGGCACAAAAATCGCTGTGCAAGGTTTTGCAAAATTTTGTGAGGCAGCTTGGGTGGGGAGATGGGCTTTGCGTTTGACCTCCAGCTAAGCAAGGGACCAGGGAGCAAGGACCAGAGGGAGAAAAGCCTCTCAGGACTAGAGCATCGTTGAAAAGGCAACTCACTCTCACGAATGCATGAGACACAATGGTGTGACCGGAGCTGGGAGAGCCTGACTCAGGCTCCTGGTCAGCAGGGCTGGAAGAGCCAGGGCTGGCCTGTTGTGGCCATTTGGGTAACCCAAAGGCAGCTGCCTCGCCTGGGCAAGGATGGGCCTCGGAAACAGTTTCCTAATCTGTGGGCAGCCACCTTGCTC
The DNA here is from genome assembly GCF_047663525.1 of Anas platyrhynchos. NCBI lineage: Eukaryota > Metazoa > Chordata > Aves > Anseriformes > Anatidae > Anas > Anas platyrhynchos. The sequence continues at coordinate 68,358,519 of NC_092588.1, read as the reverse complement.
TGTCAGTCTCTTAGGGGGAGAGAGGCATCCTCAGGAGTGACCGCCTTCCCTTTTTCCTTGTTAGTGTCAGCAGCTCCTTCTCCTGCCTTTGCTGGGGCATGAAGTTAAAAAAAAAAAAAAAAAAAAAAGTATAAAACTGCTGAATATACTAGAGGGAAAAGAGAAGATTAATATATTAACAACAAATTAAAGAGCTTCCTGAAGGTCATGTTAAAACGTGCCTCCTGACACTGACTTCAATTAGTGAATGGAGTCTCGGATTGCTTTGGAAATTTTCCCATGTCTAAGAGCCTCTTCTTAACCCTCAGCTTGACTAGTTCTCAAAAATCAAATTACAAACCATTAAAATGTTTGCCAACATCGTGCATGAAGCACATGTTCCTTCTAATTCTTGCTAAGAAACGGCCAAAGTGCCCCGTGACTCAGTTATCCTTGAATTGGTCTAATTTTGCCTGCAAAAACTATGAAGAAACTTTCAAATTGCTCATACGCCTCAGCAAATGCATTTTTAACCAGCTCAATCCTATTTTTGGAATGAGCTCTTATGAGCACAGAACCAGTCAGTCCTCCTCACTTTTATATTTTTCTTTTTGGCTGGGTTTGAGGGAAATATGTGTCATTTATAAATCAGCTCATTACAGCCTTGCGTTGAGCTCATATGGGGAGCATCACTGATACAAATTAAACTCCTTCATTATTTTAAATTGTAGCCTTAACAGCGGAGCTACTAACTAAATACACAATTATATACTCATAATGGCATGACTCTGACCAAGAGGCAGTGAGGACATGTAAGATGCTGAGTGAGCCAACAGGTCAAGTAGCAACAGCAGTCCTTTGTAGGGCCAGTCATTCTCCCAGTCATCTTCCTTGAAGCCCAAAGAGTGCTGTTTACATTAGAAAAGTTCTTTACAAAGGAATCCAAGGCTAGGTTATGACCACTGGGGTTAGCCATTTGATGGAGATTTCTCCTCCTCTTCACAGCTCTGGTGATACTTGGCAGCCTTGGCTTTGCTCTGGGCTTTAGACATGAGCTCCTGTCTGTGATCCCAGACTATTCCTCTGTATAGGAATATGCATGACCATGGTAGTGCCTGGACGGCTGGCTTTCTGATAAAGTAACATACCAGGTCCACAGGGCATCTGTTTAATGCTTATGGCATTGGTTTTTGGAAGATCTGTGATGGTTCTGCTCCAGAAAACAGGAAGCTGAATGCAAGCAGCCAAAAGCACTTGGTACTTACTAGGCACCCTGAAGGATGGGTCCTGCTTAGAAAAGCCTCGTGAACTGAGATTTAATCATTCAAATAAAAGGGGAATGATAGCAACAAGATATAGGTTGCTCTTCAGAGCAAATTAGGGATGGATTGTTTGCAAATGCCATAGAGCCAGCAGCCATTCTCTTCATCATAAAATATATGCAGTATTGGCTATCAGCATGAGTGCAGCTTATGCATAAAATCATGTATAGGATGGGCTCGCAAAGCATGGCTTGTCCAGAGGCACCGAATTTGTTAGCTTGTCTTCACTGCTCATTCAGAAGTATGATACAGAGTCATCAATGTATACAGCAGTGCAGCGTAGGGTAAGACATCCAATGCATTTGTGATTGTGGTAGATAAAAAAATTCCTTATTCCAAAGCACCATTTTATCAGCATTGAGGCACTTCTGATTTGTAAGAAGTCCCATAATATATCTATACACACATATTTACATAATGTTCTTAAAATAGGCCTCATAAAAAAAATAAAAACGGTGACGGACTCAGCTCATGAAGAACTGCAGTCCTCCACACTACTGCACATTTAATAAAATAGACAGCAGAACCTGAGCTCAGTTTTCACAGATGCTGTGCTTAATCTACTGCTCATTTAGAGCAAAGCCAGGCAGATGAGAGCCAGAATTTTCAGACTCAGTGCCCGATGTAAGAGGAAGAAGGAGATTGTAACCTGCCTGCCCAGTTCCTTCCTCCTGCTTCTCACCAAGCAGAAAAACATACCTACGCAATTGATTTTGCACCCCACAAAAGGATAGTGTAGCCTCCAAGCACTAAGCTCCCTGTGAGACATCCTGCCCTCTGGGTCTACTCCAGGCCAGGGGAATAGCCTGAAGCAAAGGAAGTAGGGATGTGTTTATTTTGCATGATGTATTCCTTTGTGATTAGAAATATAGGCCGGAAATAATTTCCTCAGGGTCTTTGCATTGATTTTTACTTGAAGATACTGTAGAAATACCATACAAGAAGTATAAATATTCAAGCAACATTGACAGATCCTCTTCCAAATAATGTGAACAAGAAAGAAAACAAAAGTACCTAAAAAGTGTGTGTGTGGCAGTGGTTACACATGTATCCGAAGTATTAAAAACAAGGAAAGAAAAGAATAACTAAACTTAAGTAATGTTCAGCTGCAGTACCCAGCAACCACAGCATTTTTCATGTTTAATCTGTGAGGCAATATATCCTCTTCTCGAATTCTCTAGCTGGCATGTTGTGAGAGGCCACTGCTTCCTTCACTGCTTATTCAGCATAAGAGTCAGTAACGTCATCATCATTTTTTTTCCCTCAGCAGTTACACACATAACTCTGAAAGATTTCTTGGCATTCATCACGATGCTTTGAGACACCCTGACCTTGAAAGAGAAGGTCTACCTGCACCTATCTATTAGCCATGAACATCTTTTAATTAGGGTGAAAGAAACACCTGCCGCTCTAAAAGAGGCATCTCAGATGTCGGGAGAAAAAATAGATTCGGGAAAATCTATTGTGAGAAAAAAATCTGGAGAAAAGTAGATTTGTTGGCTGACATTAAGCCAGCTTTCTTGTCAAAATAGGGAGAAAAAGGTTGTTCTGGACAACACAAGACTTTAGTCATGTTTATAGATCATGACGCCCAAAACTATATTTTCATACATTTTATGTATTGACATAAGGACATGGCACGTTCTCCTTTTCATTATCAGTCTCAACCCTATGATTCGGGAAAAGCCAAAGGAATTAGGTTCATCCACTTCCCCTGCTGTTCTGGGGGACAGCTCATGTCTGAGGACAAGCAAAGCGCTCTTAAGTGGAAGAAATCAAGCAAACAGGCTCCCTCACCAAGTTATGCAAGAGTGACTTCATTGCCTAGGGCAGACACAGTCACCAGGGAAGTGAAAGGTGGGAAGCTCACAGCAAGAAGAAGAGGCACTGTCAGGGACAGAGCACACAACACAACGTGGCAGGAAGCTGAACGAGGAGGCATCTTATCAGAGAGGTGAGATAAGAAACTCTCTCGAGGTGACTCGGCCGAGCTGTGATCAGCAAAAGTGCATGGAGGTCTGGGCATCCCTCTGCTAGAAAGCAAATCCTGAGTCAGAGGGAGGTCAAATGGTACCAGCAGTGATCTGCAGGCTGGGAAGACTGATTTGAAGAAAGTTAAGACAGTTAAGGCTAGGCAATTGCTAGATATTTGAAGGGTGGAAAGACAAAGAACTGACAAATCACTTAATGGAGGACAAAAAATCATATGGCTAGGATCATTGTGTGTATGCACAGTGCTTAGAGATTGCTCAGAGATTTTATAGACCAAATAAAAATCCATAGTTTGAGCCCCTTACAGTCTGGCATGTGCATAGCAGTGCACATAACTTGAGCAGGGCGGGAGAGATTGTGGGAGACTGAGGGATGTAATGGTAAGTAATGGGTTGCAACTAGGGCAGCACAAGCTTAAACTTCTTTTGCTGCCCTATTAAACTGTCTTTATCTCAACCCATGAGTTTTACCTTTTTCTGGTTCTCTCCCCCATCCCACTGGGGAGAGCGAAGGAATGGCTGTGTGGTATTTAGCTACCTGCCAGGGGTTAAACCACAACAGGGTCATAGAAGAATCTCCCAAGAGAATTGATCAAATATTCCCTTTAATGCACCTGGGCAAAATGCTATGCACAGCTGGGAAATGAATGAGGTGATGTCTCCTTAGAGGAGTTCACAAACTATTTCATGGAGATGAAGGAAACAGTTGGAGTCTCAGCAAGGACCACGCAGAACAGATGCAAACATGAGAGGACTGGACACAAACATCAGTCTTTGCAGACATCATTTAATTTGTCCACAGAAAGTGCAGAATGGCAACTATTGTCATATAAAACCCCCATTACAACAGTGATATATTGCTAGAATAGAGTTTTCGCAATTACCAAGAGAGTTTTTAAAGTTTCTCCTCTGTTGCATGATGCATAGGCCTGGGGATGTACTCTGATTTCCAGACAGAGATACGGGTTTGATTCTTTACTGTCTTGCTTCCCAGTAAATCATTTAATACCATGAAGTCAGTAATACAACTCTATGTCCCAACACTACCATCATGGTTACTTTATAGTAATTCAAAAGACAACATAGGCCTCAAAATAGCTGATATCTATTATGTTCTTATCTAAGATGCAAGTATTGAATGCACCTAAAGACATCGTATAGTAATTTTATGCCAGGAAGTCCATTGGAGTCATCACTAATTACACAGGAGTTAGATCAGGATCGGCTCTCAGGGCAATGTTATTGATTTCCTCATTCTATTTCAGATTCCTAACATTTGCTCCTTACTGGTATAGCCACAGTGAAAGCAGTGATCAGCATAAATACCTAGAAAAGTTGGGGCAGAAAGAGAGACTTCCCTCATATTTACCACAGCAAAATCCCTCTGGCAGAAAAGTGGACAACATCTTCATCATCAGGAGCAGTAAGGAGGTTTGCAAAATATATCGCCTAACAAAGTTTCATTATTTTACTTCCCAACATACTCCACCAATAAACACATTTCTCAGTGGCTTGATGTATGATTCACATTTTCTTTTCCCCACGGCAATTTGCTTAGGACTCTAGGAACTGATATTCCAGAAATGACTGAATGGTCCCAGTAACGTGGGGTGTTTTTTTCCAGTTCTGAATATATTTGTTTTTGAAAAGATAAGATAAATAGAACAGATAAAGTTTGCCATCTAGAGGAATCATACAGAAATCCACTTTTCTTTCTACTTAATCTGTTCTTGCAGTTACTGATGTAAGCAAGAGCAGGCCAAATACAGTAAGAAACACATTTTGGTAATGATTATAACTGGTTGACTGAAGAGATTTAAAGAAGCTGTTTGGGAAACTTGATTTCAGTTTGCTCTTTTTGCCATTCAACTTTTTTTCTCTTTTCCCATCCTGCAAAGGGAGCCATCTCCATCTTGCCCCTGCACATATTCCACCACAAGGTCCAGGTCCCACCGCTCTCTGTGCAGTGACAAGAACGGGCAGCAGTGGGGTGACCTCTGCCTGTCCTTTAGGTGAGGTGGTATCTGGAGGATGGAGGAGATGCCTCCTGTAGAGGTCTCTTCCAGCCTAAGTTATCCCATGGAGCCCTGCAGATGTTTCTTATACAAGCAACACTAGCAGCTCCTCTTTTCCAGAGTTTGCCACCCCAAATGCTGATGCAGGACGTGAAAGTTAGGGGCTCGGTTCCCTTGTTTGCTTCCACCTCTCCCTATTCCAAGAGAATCTCTATTCTTTCTCTACAGAAGGACAGTCTCTAGGTCATGGAGATAGCCAAAGGACAAGGATGCCCTGCCTCATTCACTTGTAGGTCAATGGAGATAATTAAGCCCTGTCACTTGTGTATTTTTATTTTTTTTTTTAATCTTAAGGAGCAGAGAAAAACAAACAGACAAAACATATAAGCTGTCTTCAGAGACAGATCTGGACTAAGATGAGTCCTAGACCACATGGAGTTTATGTACCTTAGCCGAACTCTTTAACTCCCAAGACCTCATCTCCGAGTAACCAACCCTCTGAAGCAGGTTACTCGGTGAAGAATTGGGCCGTGACGTGCTCGGCTGCACTGCCCAGCACACTTCCCATGGTCCTGGCTGCCTTCTCTCACCAGCCCTAGCATCCTACTCACCGCCAAGAGGAGCTGCAAGCAGGTGAGCTGCAGGTATCAGGCCAGAAGACTGACAAAACTGCACATTGGTGCCAACAAGAGCTACAGATAAAATGGTGGATTATGAGGTGATTGCTTCAACCTGGAGCATAGAAACAGAAAGGGATGCAGGTCACAGGGTACTGGAGCTTCCTGAAAAATGCAGCTGATAAAGCAGGGTAAGTTGGTACAGCTGTGCTCTGGTAAAATTTCACATGCACTTTGCATTCCTGGTAAGGACACACACCTGTGGTGAGAGTGACACAGACAGTAAAGCCGATGGCTTTGCTTTCCTTCAGCAGTGCATATGGGACAGAGCAGAAGAAATGTGATGGTGGTGGACATGAGTGGATGTGCCCAGGCAGAAAGGCCATGGAAAATTGGGTCTCCTGGCCTTCAGGTAGAAGAAAGCTGCCCTGGCTGTATGAAATCCAGTCGAGGCTGCTGTGCCACTCACCCTTGTCAAACGTGCAGAGAAACTCCCAGATACTTTCTCTTGCATCAGAGTGCATTAGGTAAGCGGCAGGACACAGAACAGTGGTGCAATTCTTTGTCTTGGCGTGGTGCTAGGCACAAGGTTGTTGACACTGTTTGTTAAAATGCCTCAATTTCAGACCTTAGCTTCCGCCTCGAGTGCAGATGCTTTGAAGAGATTATGAGAAGAATGAGTACTGCTCTTGTTTCACTGTATGGAAAGTAATATCTTTTTCCAGCTTCAGGCACAGCAGGGTAAAACTGTAAACAGAGCTTCACATTAATTTCCATTTCATTTCAGCGAGCAGGACTTGGTATAATTAAACAAATAGCTCTGTCCTGCTTCTTTTGAAATCAAAAGGACTTTTGTCATTTGTGGAAATTAAAAATAGAAAATTCTTCACTGTGCTTCTGCCTTTTGATGGGCACCCTGATATCAGAGGGGTCACGTCTCTGAGGAACTTAACAAGATGCAGGCAGCTTACACCGGAGGCAAACACACCGACTGTGAGCTGTCATCTGTCAGGCTAATTACAAGCTCGTCAGTTCAGGGGTTCTTCTCAGTTCATTTTTAGGGATCAGTGTGGTCAATGCTCCAAAGCCTAATTTTTACCATTGCCATGCCATACCTCGCGACCTGTGTTTAACTTCTGAATTACCCCTCCTTTGGGCTGGGAGGCTGGTGACAATTAGATGAGTTGTCCCCAGTTCAGTGCTGGCCTGATCTGTCACCCACCCTGCTGTACCCTAATGTTTAATCATACCTCACTCCTCCTAATGAGACTCGTTTTTCTTTCAAGTTTCATACTATTTCCTGCTTCAATGAGATTTATGATGAAAGAAAGAGAAATGCTCCTAATTGATCCTCTGCTGGTGACATGACATTATCTCTTGCAAAAGCAATGACCAGCAGTAGTAAACATCAGTTAGACAAGAATTTTCCTTTTTATATGCCACCTTGGAGATTTTAAAGAACAGCTGAAGCTCTGCTGCTAAAGGATGAGCAAAACAAGGATGAGAAATAACAAGTACAGGGAGCCAGGCAATAGAAATCTCTCAGATCTCTGACAGCCCGATGTGATTATAAGGCCCAGTTGGCCGGGCTGGCCAAACCTCTTCATCAAGAGCTGCCCTTTGCAGTTAGCCTACGTGTGAGCAAGCCTCTCGGCACAGAGTGGTTCGGGCAGTCTGCAGCAGCTCCAGTGTGTCCCTGTGTCAGCCCAAGGAAGATAAAACTTCCCATTTTCAGCTATTTACTGAAAAGAGTAAGAAAGGAGCAATTACATGAGCCCTTGGCCCACCCCAGGGCACAGCAGCTGCTTGGCAGACATGAAAACAGAGGGAAAAGCTCTAAATCTGACTAAGCATGGCCTCAGTATCCATGCTCGTGCTGAAGTGACCACTGGGGTCCTTAAATCAAAGCAGGTCCTGCTGCTCTCTTGCCCAGGTGGAAAATGACAGTGGCTGTCACACACAGAGGCGTGTGTCTTAACAATTTTCTGTGGATTCAGGCCCATCAGCAGGCCTCAGCTGCCCCCTCAGCCTCCTGCCTGGCCAGGTCCTGGGCCTGGCTCATCCAGGAAATAAATGAAAATAAATGTCAGATTAAAAAAACTTAAAAGTCTCCATAATACATTAGGGATCCTTTTTCGTCAGCTTGGATGAGCACGCGTCAGGAGTTATGCAGATATACCTGGTCTGGTCTGGTCTAGGGCTCAGGGACTGACTCAATAGCCTCTCAAGGACTTCCCTCCCTCCATTTTGTACTGGCCTCACATTCATCATCAAGATCAGTTGTCTTTCACCACAAATACTGAATTCTTAGGAGTCTTCCAAGTTGTCTGCTGAAGGAGCCCAGGTTATGCAGCTCCTCTGTAGTTCAACAAGCTAATGTGCATATAAGAATAGTGCACCCAAAGGAAAAAGAAGCCGTAAAGGCCAGAATGTTGACTGACTACTTAACACCCTCTAAAAGTTGTAAAACACTTGACTGAAAGGATAATCACTCAAATTTTCAAATTCACCAGCCTCAGCTGCTATGGCAGCAGCATTAACCTACCCCTTGTAATATCTCACAACTCAAAACAACAACAAAAAACAAACCAACACCAAAAATCTCACACCTGTGGAAATTTCTGGCTGTGCACTCTCAGCAGACAAAGATTTTTAGCTCTTCTCAAATAAACCATCTTATTGATTCTGATTCCTCATCACCTTGAAATCTGTGAAGGTTATTTATCACCTGAGCAAGGGGATTTCAGAAGGCTACTGAGGGAGCATTTTCTGCTCCCATATGATTATAGTTTTTGTACACAGGTTGCACTGTGACAAACAAATATGCCAGGTGCAAGAAAAAGAAAAATGAGGCTGCTCAACTGTTCAGCCATTATTTGATTCCCACAACTGCCTGAAAATATCATTGACCTATTCTGCCTGATTCACATTTTTTGCATTGTATATGTTAAAGAGAAAGCACAAAGATACAGTTGTCAACAGCTGTCAACTTTCTTTTCCTGCTGGCAATGAAAAAGGTGATTAACTGCTTTTGGATGCAGCTAATTTATTAAATTAGGGAATGGCGCACCTTTGCCTAAACTTTCAGAAGTACACGGGCTGCATGGTTATTTGGTTGCACTGTTTAATGAACCCAGATTTTATTGACCGTTCAGCTCACGCTTCTGGAAAATCAAATTTGTTAAATATCCCAAACTGGGCACACAGAAATCAAGGTGCTTCAGTCACACAGAAGCTTTCTGAATATTCTGAAGATCCGTTTAGACCATACTAAGGGAAGAAAACATGATTACCTTCAACCTCCTAGAAGAGACTGGAGTTTACCCAGCAGAGAGGAGTATAATTGTACTGCTGACTTTGTTAGGCCCAAGACTTCAACCAGATTCCAGCTTTGTGAAGAATGTATTAAAAACAACATCAACAACACAGTAACAACAACAAAAAAATAGAAAAACAATCTGCCTAGATTGAGTCAAAAGGGGAATCAACCAGCGAGTCAGTGGAAATAGGTTCCTACCCTGGAATCAGTGTAACATTTAATTTAAAACTAACTTCAGAGTATTTGAGGAGCAAAAGTGGAGGTATTACAGCCTGGTCTCTAAATCCATTCTTATAATAATATAAAATTTTGACCCCACTTGCCAGGGAAATGGCACCTGCAGGAACTCGTCTTTCTCACAAATTCACCACAAGAACATATGGAGAACATGACTCAGTACTGTTGGTCAGCTGGTGATTTTTGGGTTCTCTGGTTTAAATATTCCTGCATTCAGCAAAGGATATTTGAAATCACTCATCATACTTTTCATTGGAAAGAAAGGTTTGGGGATTGTAGCTCATAGCACAGGAGGAGGGACTGAGGGAACCAGGTTTCTTCAGCATGGAGAAGAGAAAGCTAAGGCAAGGGACATGATTGCCTGTGCATCGGGGATGAAGACTGAACCAGTCTTCTCCAGGGTGCAAGAGGCAACTGTAAGAAGTCGAATTTCTGAGAGGATCTAGGAAAAATTTCTTTATCAGGAGGGAGGAAAAGCACAGGAAGAGGTTGCCTAGTGAGGCTGCTGGAGATACCCAAACTTGACTGCACACAGCCCTGAGCAACCTGATCTAGCCCAGAGGCTTGGAGCAGTGTGTTGAACTAGGTAACCTCCAGAAGTCCCTTCAAACAGCCTGTGACACTGGAAATTTGATAATCAGGAGATTAATTAGAAATTGTTCAACATTAGTAGCTCTGAAAACAGCTTCATACGAATGAATTCCTATAAATGCCATCATACTCATTTTTTAATCTTACCAAGTAGTTTTTGTATTACAATGTACTTTGGGGCTCATTAGCTGAAAAAACAATTTGTAACGTAATGGGAATCTCAGTGAAGTCCCCATCAGTGTAGTATAGCAAGACTTGTGTTCATGCAGCTTTACTTTTATAGGTAAATGAGAAATAGATGCAAGTTGGCGGGGAGACCTCACTTATTAAGGCAGCATCTCCCCATTACCTGAATCCATTCATGAGTTTGTAGCTCCATTTCCAGCTGGATTCCTGGGCTCACGGCTCCTGTTTCCCTAAGGGAACCAGAGAGTCACAATCTCTTGTTCTACTGACAGATTTTTAAGAGGATTCATCTTCTCTGCCATCCATGATCACATATCCTCTTTCTGACAGCCACAGTTATTACTTCCACTGGAAAATTCAGGTTAAGATAGGCTGAGTGTATATCAAAATAACGCCAACATCAAGAGGTCAAAAATCATGATATTTCTGAACCAGCAGCTCTTGCTACAGCTGAAAAGCTTTTCAGCTTTTCATTGCAAGATTAAGAGCCAGAAGTTTTCTTTCTTTCTTTCTTCTTTTTTTTTTTTTTTCTGAGAAAAAGTATTTCGCTTCATAAGATTTCCCTGTCCCAATCTTGTATCCAGAAATGATTTTAATGCCTATGATTTTAAACTTTAGTTTGTTGTGTAACTGCTTTGGTCACTAGCTTTATCACTATGTCCATATCCACAGAATCCTAGAATGATTCCCAGCCTGACTCTCCCCTGTCCCAGCTTCATGCTGTTCCCTCAGGTCCTATTGCTGTCCCCAGAGAGCAGAGCTCAGTGCCTGCCCCTTTGCTCCCCTCGTGAGGAAGCTGTAGGCTGCTATGAGTAACTTTTCCAAGAATTAGCTGACAATAACTAACATAATTTCAGTGACTTTAATCCAGGGTTCAGTAGTTAGTGGGCTGCAATAACCAGAATTGGTAGGATGAACTATGATAAGAAGCTTCATAAACCTATAAATTGTTTTTGTTTATATCAATGCATTGTACTATACATGAATAGTTTTATTATTCACATGTATTTTTGATATTCTTTCTAAACCCAATTTTGATAGTTTTTACCTACGGAGAATGTTGGGGACAGAAAAAAAAAATCCATCATTTCACTGTGTTCCAGCACTTGCTGTCTGATGCCCCTTTGCTTTTCTATCTCTGCCTGTTCTTTGTGATATGAAACTCATCATCAGAGACATCAGAAAATACCCATGCAAACATACGGAAATTTCCTAATATGGGCCATTTCTGAGAGATACGCGTGCGTGTGTGTGTGTTAAGGGAATTGCCTTCCAGCATGCATTCCTCCTCACAGATAACGTAATGACTGACTCTATACATCCCCCTCTAACTGCTGAATCACTATTGATTTTTTTCTGTTTGACTAATGTCACAGCCATTTTTCCAACTGATTGATTGTGTAATACTACTGTAAGACTAACTTGTAGTCTTTAAACTCTGAAAGTTGTGTATTGTTTTGGCCTTTTCAAAGCAAAATTCCTCTTACAAAGTAGGAATTATAATTTAAGAAAATATTTTTGCCCATCAGTATTTTGGAGATGGTAACAGGAAGAAAATAGAAGGAATAAAATAGGCTATAGAATGACCCTCCCAGTCCAGGTGTTCTTATTTGAATAATATTTCTCTAATATAAGTGCAGATATATATGGTAATTGTAATACCTGATGATCTCATTTAAATGATACATCACTTCTTAACTACATGGTTGCTTGCCTGTATTGTTTTTACACTTTGAAACAAAGGCCTAGTAGGAATCCACTTGCATTTTTCATAACGTTTCAGGCAAGCTGCTGATGTACACAACCCTCAGTCTTGCTTGACTAATGCAACCGATCATGTCAGGTTACCCACTCAATGAAATGTCAGGTTCTCTCTTCCTCGACATATTCCTCACTTTGCCCGTAAATAGTTCCAAATTACCACGCTGTGGCAGTAGGAAAAGCATGTGAGATTGAATGAATACCAAATGAATCCATTACACCACTACAAGACATAAAATAGCATGTTAACTTGACAGAGTACTTCCCTAACATAAAACCATGCACTAGCTAACTAGAAACCCTCTGAGCTTAGCAAGCTAAATTAGCAAAGTCTACTGGCGTTTAATTGCTCTAATTGTCTCTGGCCATGACGTACAACCCAGGTGCTGTGGCAGGAGCTGGTAGTGGCTGTTTTCAGACCATGTTCGTGAGACAAATTCTGAGCAGGGCACAGCGGGTCAGGCGGTGTCTGGAGAGGGGCATGGGCCCCTGGTCCTGGGGCTTGAGATACTCATGTTTCAGCCAGCTATCTAATGTAAGCTGCTCCATGGTGTATGATGAAAAAGAAAGGGTATAAAGCTGTGTTACAGAACTTTATTCTGCAGTTTCACATGTCTGAGGACTCCTGCCTGCACCGACTGCACCCATTTTGCTTAGCTAGAGGCCCACCCGTGGCTCCGATGCGAAACATGGGCTGCCACATCCTGTGCTCCCTTGGAAAAATATGGGTGCTTTTTTTCAGAGGTGACTTTCCAAGACTAAAAATAAAATGCTTTAGACTGTTCTGCTTCTTGTGCTTGAAAATAGATAGATGAGCAGCGTAAACTCTTCCAGATTACGAGTGTTCACCAGCCATGTCCCAATCCTGTAGCTTAGCTCTTTTTTCCAATTTCCTAGAGAGTCATGATGAGTTACCGAGGAACATTACATCTTCTTACAAGTACTGATTGACAAATAAACTAATACAGATGAGAGCTTTCTCTTTTCAAGCGCATTAAATCATTGCATTGAGCTTTGGTTATCAAGTCAAATACACAAATTGTGCATTCTGGTTCCTTAAAACAGAATAAAGGCAAACACTTGATGCAAGGCAAATTCAATTTCATTTCATTATTGAAGAATTCACTAAAAGAAACTTATTTAATATGGCACTAAATACAAAAGCTGTGGGGAGTCCATAGCATTTGGCTAAATCAGTGAAATTACAAATATCTAATACACAACCCACAGGAAATTACAACCATGAAAACAATGATGGATACCTCAGAGACTCTTTTATTTGTGGGAATGAGCAGGGTCCAGCAGTGCAGGGCCCTCTATAGTCTTCTAGGTTTGTTTTGTTTTGGGAAATAGTAACTTGTGAACTTTCAACAACTTTATCCGATACATCCCTTATAAGTACCAGAAAACAACAGAGTTGACATTAGGTCATGGCTGGCATTTCAGACACATCCTTATGGAAAAACACAGCCTATTCAGAAACTGAAAGCTGATCTCACTTCTGGACTGAGAAGCCATCTCTGCATTACAAATTCCAGCCAGGGTACTTGAATCCAGATGGGACACTTACCTCTGAAAAGCAGCAGAAAGCATGAGACAAGCTCAAGGATGGAATATACTGGTCATCTGGGATAAGCTGATGTTGACATCCAGATTTTCACTGTGCTGACAATCTTTGGTTGCAGACCTGGAATAGCTGGGCTCATGCCAGAAACTGGGATTAACATAGAAATGCACCTAATTACAGGCTGTGCGTGTGCAAGTGGTTCTCCATTTTCAGCATAATTTCAGATCTGCTACGAGGCGGCTGTACTCATGTCACACCAACAACCTTCGCCAGTACTTTCATCTGTCTATTCATTAGCTAGCAAACAGTAACTCAAAAGGGGCACATCAGTGACAAAATGGCAGCAGCACTGCACCAGACACTTCTTTTGTGTCTTCTAAATCAAACTCCCCTTGTTTCTTACATTGCGTCATACTTGGTGGGTACTTGAGAAACCCTTGAACAATTCTTGGTCACAAATGCCACCACACACATTTTTTTTAATTTTTTTTTTTTCATTTGTTCACTTTCCCCATCCTGCTTTTGCCATCGTCTGTTCCCTACGATCACAGCTCCTGATTACCATCCTTCCAGGATGACTTAATAGCAGAGCAGAAAGATGACTAAGTAGCTCTGTGACATGCACTGCTGTGATTACTACACAGAGGTTCCCTGTGTGCCTCTGCACATGGCAGTGATGCTCAGGGAGGGATGCCTCACGTCAAACCTCCCTAACATCTCTCTCTGCAGCCCTGAGTGAGTCACGTCCTAACGCAGGGCACCTGCCTATTTTCTTTTCCACCAAGAGGGACCCACAATAGCCATCACACTGAGTTTTCATGAAAGGGAGGGAGCAGAGGCATCTTAAATGGCACCTTGCTTAAGAGGTACCTCTCTGTTGTTGATTCCGAGCCCTCTGAATCTGATTTGTAGGCCTGAGGGTACCGAAGTCCTTTCTTTCATAAAAATAAATTACAAACTCTGTGAAGGAGAGATGCGTCTTTCTACTTTCTTTTAAAATCTGTCTTTAGGGGATGCTGCTTTTCTTTCCATCCCACATTTTTTTCTCTTCTTTTCGCTCTGGCCTCCAGGCTGGTGCACCTAGCAGGCGGTCAGAAACGTGGGGTTGTTTTCCTGCTTCTCCCTGAGAGGCCTCAACTCACATCTGCTGGGGTTGCCTCTTCCAAAACCCATTCGGGGCGTTCCCATCTGGTCTTGTTTTAGTTCCACGTTGCTCTGAAGCGCTGACAGCCTGAGGAAGGAAGGACACAAGCCTCTGTAGCCCACTGGCTGACGAGCCCAGTAGGGCAGAGGAGCGCTCTGCCTTCTCCTCCCATCCGCAGGGGCCGTGCCTATGTTTTGTCTGAGCAGCTGCCTCATGACAGCTGTGTAATCACAGGGACGGGGACATACGCACATCTTTCAACTCCATCGGAGCCACCTACCCGCTGGGTTACAGTCATTCTTCCCCTCCCATCCTCAGCGAGTCCGAAAGAGCGTGAATGGGTAGCTCAGAGTCACGCTCGGGTCCTGTCTCATTGTGTCCCTGTCCCTCTCTCTCTGGCTCAGTGAATCATGGATCATTTCCGTGTAAACCCGGTGAGAAGGGAGTGACAGGCCTTCCCTGCAATTCCCACACACGCCCAGCCATGTTCAGTCCCCAGTCTCGCCTACTGCCCGTGGTTCATGCAGGGGGAAGGAAAGATGGTGCTGGATGCCTCCAGGCAAAGGAGAGGGAACTGGATGCACTCTTCTCTAACACCTTTGGTGAAGGCTCCGACCTCTAACCTCTGGATATCAGAGGTGGCTCCAGCGGGAGTGTCCCTGGAAAGATTTTACAGGAAACCAGTGATTATTACTGCATTATGTGCAGGGCCTGAACCGAGTATGCAACTGATTGGCATGCTGACTCGGCAGCGGCTGTCAGCGCGGTAGCTGCAGGAACACCTCACCTGTGAATCCCAGCAGCGATGAGACATCCTGCCAGTCAGCCACAGGCTCGCCCAGTGAGCCCAGCAATGCCTCAAAGCAGAACTTAGCATCTCCCGAGCTCGAAGTTCAAGAATGCAAACACCACCACTAGGCATGTCGAGCCCAATATGTATTTTATTGACCTCATTTCCAAGAAAGTTAAAAAAGAGACTGAAGAAGAAACGCGTAGCATAATTTCCATAACTTATGAACAACAATCAAGTTATTATGCAGTCTTTCCTTTTGATTTGTACATGATTTGGACAGAAAAATGGCCAAAATTTTTGACCACATTTTGAAAGATGCCACTGAAAATGTATAAATGCAATGTGTCTGAATTATCTTAGTCATATCAGTGAACACAGTTCAGAGGCTTCTCCTAAAAATGTGGATTTATGTTCTGTGATTCCAGCCTCTTGGCTATTACTGGAGCTTGTAATAATCATAATTTTTGCCTCGAGATTTGAGGAGTTAAGTCTCACAGAAAATGGAATGTGTCTGAATAATTTATCGTAAGGAAATATAGACTTAGTTTTCAAATATGTAGAGGACTTTCTACACACAGCACTCTGGAAATGCTGTATTAAATACATTTTTTATCCATAGAAAGTAAATATATATCTGTAATTAGTCCAAAGATTTAATTTTGCCGCAATGAGAGTACTTAGATGAAAGAGTCTGCATTCATATGAAATTGTATTTTTTCTATATACTCAGAACATTGAGAAGTGACCCCTTAATAAAGCACTTAATCTTTCTACATAATATACATGGTGTTTTGAAGTTTTTATGTCCTTTTCGCTCATGCCATACCTCAGTTTGTATTATGCTCAGTTTCTCAATTCTTTGAATTTTTTATCACATTATGGGAAGGATGTTTTTTCTACAAAACTTACAGTGCGTGATGTTTAAGCATGAATCCTCCTACTTCAAGATTTTCCACAAAGTATTGGCATTGAGAAGAATCTGTCTTCACTGATGGGAAGACATCTCAGTACTGGTGGTGACACTCCACTTACTATAAGGGAAATATTATTCTTTGTTGAGATGAAAGAATCCTTGTGTCTCTTCCATCAATCTGAAGCACCGTGACATTTCCTATCACTACAGTGCAAAGATGTTCCTTGTGGGAAATGCACAGAATATACTAATGAGAGTGTTCGTACATCAGAGAAACTGTTTTTTTCCCCCTGTAAAATGACAAAATTGTTCTTGATGCAATATTACTAGGCCACAGGAGAGAGAAAGTGTAATTGCCTGTAAATAATAGGCCAGAATGACCAAGCATGACATTTTTAAAGTTCAAATCCTCTCATCCTTAGTTATCATACATTGCATTAAGGCTATTTACAAACAGTATTTGTCAAGCCACTGTGTATCAAAGTGACTTATTTGCCAGTAAATCCAATAACAAGCAAAACAGAGCTTGCTGAGGTTTGCTTTCAATTTCCTCTTCTAACTTCTGTGCCATTTTAAACAAATGACATACTGGTGAGGTGAAGAGGACAGAGTAAAGTGCCAGAGATCACCTGAAGGTCAGCATACAGCAGGTCTCTTCATATTAAATTTGCCAGCACTGTGCTGGCTTTCTATCCAACAAAGCAATGTTCTGCATAACAGAAAGGCAAAGAGTGAAACAGCAAAAGAGATGTAGAAACCAGGAAACTGCTTTTCAAGCTTCCAGAAAGCCTGCTCATTACAACATCAGATAATTGACTATTAGACAGATAAAACCGCTGGCTTTCAAAGCAGACATCAAGGAGCATTGCTTGTGCTCTGAAGTGGAAGATACAACTCACAAAATCCTCAAAAACCTGATCCTCAGTTTACATACATATAAAACACCTCTCCCTATCCACGTATTTTATGGCAGGTTGTAAGAAACAGATAGTGTCTCTCCTTATTTCCATTACAAAGCTCTGCTGAGAGACTAATAACAGTCTGTTCCAGCTGAAGTGAGTAAAACCAGTTCTTCAAAAGAACAAAAAAAGAGAAAGGAAAGAAAAGACTACCTATCTGCTGAATTCTGATTCACACACCGGGTGATGCACTTCCCTTTTCCCACTGTATGCTGCTCTGGGGTAATCACTCCCTTTTCAGAAGGACTGTTTGACCAATTCTTTCACAAAGCTGCCTGCTCCCCTCGAGGGCTACGCTCAAAGACTCAAGCATTGATTCAGCCAGAAGCACTTTCACACAGTTTGAGCCAAAACTACTCCAAGGAAGGCCTAAATCATGCTGGATGAGAGAGTTCAGACAGTGCTTTTAATGGGGTCAAAATTTCCCTTCCCAATTGGCAATAAAGCAGCCAATCTAGAAGAATTTCCTTTTCCAGGAGGACTTCCTGGAAGTATGAAATTGCCCTGTGGCTGGTTGAACACATGCTGGCAGTCATAAAACACCTGGCCACAGTACGTTCAATCTTGTTTTATATTGCCTTCTCAAGGCTTCTTTTTCTTTCTTCCTCCCTCTCTCTCTCTTCCTCTCTCCCTCTTTCTCTCTCTCTCATTGTGTGGCTTTATTTATTTACTTATTTTTGCAAGAATTCACATATCAGTTAAGTCCTAGATTTCAGACAATCAGAAAGCATGAGTCATTTAGGGCAGTCAAGAACTTAAAAGCCTTCCAAGAAGGCATTATCAAATGCTTAGGAACTACCACAATGAGTAAGAAAAAAGAATGCTTTGACCTTTTCAGGATGGAGGAGCATTCAGACTTTCAAGAATTCCCTCAAGTGGATGTTTCAACATCTTGGCCATTTGAGATTGCTGAGCATAAGCAAAGTTTGTATAGAAATCATGACTGGATTAGTTGAGAAATCTCTTATTAGAAATAATATGTCAACAGTCTCAAATACATATGGAAACGTGTGGGAAGTCATCACATAAAACGGATCAGATAGAAAAGTGGCAAGTGGGAATGAGAAAAAGATGTCGAGAACAAATGGATGAAATTGCTTTATAGGAACATCTTTTTGTAAAGGCATACTGAATCTTCATTGATCTTTGCGTCTTTTTGGCATCCTCAGACACCTTTTCCCAAGATGATGACACATATTTTCCAATGCCAACGCACTCTTCTGTGCTTCAGACTGTCTGTACGTCACCTGCAGCTTCACTTTTGAAAAGCTGAAAGGACTGCCACTCTTCCACTATCCCCTTCCCACCTACGTTGTTTCTAAAGCACGTCCTGCATCCTCTCTTCCAAATGTGGTTTTAACAAAGCAGCATAAGGAAGTAGTTCATTGTTATGTTTACTTTCCTTCATTGAGATGTGGGTTTCTGACAACAACGCTGGGCTTGTTTTGGGAGTCATCCACTAGTAAAACTTGATCAAACCTGTTGCATCCTGAAGCAATTGAACAAAATAAGAGTTATGGTTGCTGTAACTTAATCGCAAGCAAAAACATGTAGGTGAGGTGTAATTATCAAGGGTACTGCCATCTGATAACGTTTACTGCAAACAGAAAATTAAAAAACTCAAAGCTGAAGCAAATGAGCGGAAGATTTTTTTCTTTTTGAATAACTGACTACTGACTTCTTCCTAGAGTTGCATGTAAGTCTCATCTTTTATCCTGAACATTTTTCTTCACTGGATGTTGGGCGTTGAATTTCTGTATTCTCCTTCAACACTGGAAGTACTTGAGACCCAACAGATAATGTATCTGGAAAGGACGAGCACAAAGGCTGGTTCATCAGGTACACGCCAAAGTTTGTCTGAAAAAAAAAAAAAACAAACAACACAAAACAAAATATTCATTGAGATGCTACTCATGGTAAAGTAATCAGATCTATGGAGGATCTCACAACTCAGATATGCTTAGAAAAACAATATTGCTTTAAGAATAAGGATGTATGTGTGATCTCAATGTAATTAAGAACATTTTAACTAATTAACTATAATAGACTGGTAAACAAGAGCTAACCCCGTGCTATTTAAGAAGAATACCTTAAGTAAGTGGATAAATAACAGAGTATTTCATCATGAGTTCCACAGTATCATATATGTAATTTACACTCGCTCACAGTCTTGTCATTTAATGACTCTTCTGGCTTCTTGACAAACACGGTTAATACATTTCCACAAATAAAGGCTAGGCAGCATCAGCATGCATGTATGTTCAAACAGTGAGGAAAAGTCTTGTGTCTTCTACCATGAATTGTTTGCTTTCTTAACAGAACTTTGTTCTGTCTAGCCTTGGTGAATTTCCCTTCATATGCTTTTATTAATATCTCAGTGTATTTTACAGAAAATATTCAGAAAGTTTGTTTTATAATAATTAACGCTTGTTATCTGTCATTAGCGGTGAAGCCACCCAATGTAAATATTACAAATAGTTCGATATGTCCTTGTATTACTGGATAATAAAGAAACAAGAAGGAGGATAACCACTTCACCTACTATATAAATGCTCAGAGGCACTGAAAATCTGGTCTAAGTGTCTGCACTCCAATGTATGGTATTAATTTTAAGGACATTAGACATTACAGTTACAGCTACCAACAGCTGGGTGTGATGTGGAAATGTCACATTAAACACTGGCATGCTTCTGTGGTTTTATTTTCCACCTGTGGAGAACATAGAAACGTGCAGCAAGAAACAGATTTGCAACCTTAGGATAATATTTTCCAAGCAATCAGAAAACAGTTAGCTTAAAAAAATACTTAAGAAAGAAAGAAACTAACACTGAAGACCATGTTAAATTGATAATTGAATTTTATACTTCAGAATGTCTTTGCTCTTCAAACCGAAGGACTTGGAAAGCCAACATTAGTTTTCTTGTCAATTTTTTACAGGTTTCAATAAAAAGTATTTGATTTTCATAGGCTACAAATGAACAGTCATTTGAAAGCGTAATATAAATAAATAAGCAAATGTAATTCATTTGGTATGTCTGAACAAACACATTTTTTAAATAAAACTCTGCACTCCTTCTCCATTTCCTGATGACATTTTTTGCCATTGTTCAGATCAATGATCCTTAAACAGAGGGAATTACATTTACAGCAGGTTTAGAAAAATATACTAAAGGAATTCCAATAAATTAAAAGTAACCAAATGTGTTGGTTGAATTTAAGGGAGCATGTTTGATAGACTTAAAATGCAGGATGTTTACTCAAATTCCTGCACTATATAATTACATAAAAATACAGTAATGAGGTAACATGAAACAGCTTTTAGTCTTCGAAGAATTAGCAAGATTTAAGGCTGAGACCTACTCTCAAGCAACTGCGATGCCATAAAGCAGAGATCTATCCAAACATTGCCCCAGTATGGCTCTGAACTGGGGTCTTTCTCTTTCATTTGTAATTCTAAACATTACAATGAAAAATCGTAAAAAAAAATAGTACAAAGTAAATCTTTTTAGTTGTTTCTGTTATTTCTTCATCTCACAGGCATTCCACCTAAATGGACCTGATCAGGCCTGTCCTACTAATGATACTTTTTGGGTACCAGTGACCACAGTGGTGCCAACACCAGTGGATGTAGTGGGGTAGATCCTTCTGGTGAGTGTTCGAGTATGAAATGCTGTGGAGTGACCTCAGTGCAGCAGGATCCCAATCCACTAGCACAGTGACTGCGCTGGATAAACCATAATAGCAAAATGGTAAGTCAGTAACTGCTTCATTTAAAATATGAGAGTACATAATATTAATACCCTTTTCTTGTTTTTCTCTTATTTGTTGACACGCGGTGGTTTCTCCACTGGCATAAATAATGTCTTTTTCAGCCTTGAAGTAAATATCCTGCATTTAATTCCTGCACCCTAATGTAAAAATGACAGTTGCCATAATTTAATTGTTTAAAAAAATCAGGCAATCATAAAACAAGTATTATAAAATGAATATTAGTCCATGCTACCCCATACTTCACACAGGAAGGAATTTTATAACTCATCTGTGTTAGTCAACTAATTTGATACGTGAAAATTTTTAACGTATATTCACTGTATTGACAACTTGACTTACCTTAAAAAGACTAACATAAATGAAGGCAGATTGTTCAGTATGGATAATTTAATTTTCCTTATTTCTATTGCTCTGAATCATTCAGCCACATTTTTTTTTTTCTTAAAGCACTTTAAACCCCCCATCATTATTTAAGAAAAGGTGTGTGTGAGTGTACCTTATTTGCAGGAGTTCTTAAATACTATTTTAATGCATTAAAATATTGCAATTATTTCTCTACTCTGACTGGGCATCTAGGTCTCAGTATTTTTTTGAGTTCTGAGCTTGGATGATGACTAAGGAGTTTTCAAGGTGATATTATACTGATGGTATAAATATTTCGGTATTAATGCCTGTTTGGATGAGTGTTTTCCTGTAAAATCACTTTCATTGCTGACGTCTTGGTCTTCTGAATGACCAGAAATTTGCTTGTGATTACCAGAAATGGATTTTGTATCTTTTAAGTAAATTTCCTTGCTTTTCTAGTAATTACAAATATTGACTCAGCAAAAATACCCCCAAACAACCACAAAAGCTGCGCATCCTGTCATTCTGACTCCGTTTCAAGAGAATGACAAAATGTGGAAAATCGTCCCTTCTCACATTTCAGTGTTGAAAAATGAGGCTTTCAGACACAGCGATTACAGCCTGCAGAGTCATTACAATGAACTGCATAATCTCCTTCTGCTGTTGCTACCCTTTCCCAACTTCAAGGGCATTTTATTTGGCATATAAACTCTCCAGAGCACACCCAGAGCAGAGCAAAGGGCTGGATTGTGACACAGGTGGCAGCAGGGACTCTTCCTATCACTCTCAAACTTCACGTAATGCTTCTTGATCAGTAAAACTACAACATTCACTGCTGGGATAAAAGGATGAAACGTACCTACTCTTGCCAACAGTGAATCACACAATAGTCATCACGCTCACTGAAAGGAGGAGCTATAAAATGCTGTCATTCCTGCATGTTGTTTCAAATACTTTTACTGCACCAACAGCAATATGCACTTGGATGTTTACAAAACATGGCAGAGGAACATCCTGGGTACCCTATCTCCTTTTGTTAGACAGAAATGGGAGGTGCTACATGTGACAAAGGCCTTTAAGATGAGAGGCCTTTAAGATACTGCTCCTAAATAGTTGGTTAATTCAAACTTGCACTTGGTAGGGAAAGTGCCCTGCTAGAACGTGTAACAAGCACACAAACGACACTGAATACTAACACTTAGCTTTGGACAGAGGAGCTCTAGATTGTGCTCCTGGATGTAGCACAGCTGCTTTCTATCAACAGATAAATTCACCTGCTCTCTTTATTCTTATAACATAACCTCCCTCCCATGCGAAGGTTTGGAAGATGCAATTATTACAGCTGAGTGATTTTATTTCTTTTTAATGCAAGGATGTTTTATTAGGTCTGATTGCACCAAAACTTATCAGTAAAGGCTTACAAAATAAATCAGTTAAGCTCTCTTTAACTATTTGAAGGGAGATTGTGGGGAGCTGGGGGTCGGCCTCTTCTCACAGATAACCAGTGATAGGACTAGAGGGAATGGCCTCAAGTTGAGACGGGGGAGGTTCAGGTTGGAAATTTGGAGACATTTCTTCTCAGAAAGAGCAGTCAGGCATTGGAACAGGTTGCCCAAGGAGGTGGTGGAGTCACCGTCTCTGGGGGTGTTT
The DNA here is from genome assembly GCF_047663525.1 of Anas platyrhynchos. Classification (NCBI taxonomy): domain Eukaryota; kingdom Metazoa; phylum Chordata; class Aves; order Anseriformes; family Anatidae; genus Anas; species Anas platyrhynchos. The sequence goes on along the minus strand of NC_092588.1, from coordinate 68,335,359 downwards.
AAGGAAAGGCTGGATGTGGTGCTTAGGGACATGGTTTAGTGGGTGATAGTGGTGGTAGGGGGATGATTGGACCAGATGATCTTGGAGGTCTTTTCCAACCTTAATACTTCTGTGATTCTCTGAAAATAGGGTAGTGGAAGCACTTGCTTTTAATATGTTAATTTTTCATATTGGAAAGAAAGAAAAGTTTTAACTTGATGTCAAAAAGCCCCAAACATTTTGTTTTGTTGAAAATGTCTGGACAGCAGAGTGTTTTATTAAGAACTGATTTTCCTTTGCTCTCTGCCTTAAAGAAATGTATTTCCCACTTTGCACACGAACAAGAAAAGAAGCATATTATTTCAGAGGTCTATTAATTACACCAGTCACTGTTTGCAAGTGTTCCAGATCTTTGGATGAAAAGCAGTGCACAGTGTAAAGCCCTGCATTACTATGAAAATGATGATAATGATGCATCAGATAAGAGAAGTCATTTGCTATCCCTGCTAACGTTTCAGTAAGCAGTCCAAAGGCGTGGCGTCTAATTCCGCAGGAAAGGGAGCTCTCCCAGGCACAATGAGAGACATAAAAGAGGATCAACAGCCCACAGGAAAAAAACACAAACCTTTTCAGTGCAGAAGGGCATGTACAAACACAATGGATTTCCCTTGATGTACCGCTATCCATACATTCCATGCATACAGGCTGCTGGGGCAGGCTGCGAATGCAATTCCCTTTGCTACCTTGACAGCAAGTCCCAGCTCATAGCACTGCTGCAAATCCACCACAGGGCTTCCGCTATTGTTAGCGTTAAACTGCATCTGCAAAGCCCAGAAGATGGGCAAGAATTCAGTGTTCCCTCCTTCCTGTCCCTGTGCCTTTTGCATCAGGTGGTGACGCATGGGGAACAGCATGTGGCTATTTTTATGCTATTTGCTTAATGTCGTTATCTAGTCTTTTGTAGCCTCCTGCAGCCACAGAGAGCTCTGTCACAGAAGGAGAGCTCATTTTTTCCTTTTCAGTCAAAAATTACAGAAGGAATTCTTAATGAGTACTTTTTCAGAACTTGTGGCAGTAGAACTGAAGTTCGCTTTGCAGAGATGTTTGCATTTTATTTCAAACAATGTGAAAAAAAGGTTTCATAAAAAGTAGCTGGCTGGGCTTCATTACCCTTCCGTACATTTATAGGGAAACATGCAAATTGCTTGTGTGGCTAATTACAGTAGCTGGTTCTGGCTTTCAGTAGTAATCCACGTATTCAAAGCCTCAGTCTTTCAGCTTGGAGCAACAGGTTCTCAGAGTCTCGGAGGAATGGAGAAAAATATGATTTCAGAAATAAATATTGAACCACCTCTTACAAGCCTTACTTTATTGATCATTATTGAAGTTCATTGGCAGTGCTTTAGTTAGGGCTACCAGCTTGACAGAGTACAATATATTACTCTGGGTTGGTATTTTGGAAAAAAATAAAACAAAATGTTAAATATTGACATCTGGCATGCAGGATTTGCTGGCCATTCACACGTGCGGTGTCTTTAACGTTTTGCAAATTGAGCAACAACAATGGCCTTTCAAAAATATCAGTTCCCCTTGTACTGGGAAATTAGCTTAAATCATATTTGCTGCATTTGTTGTACTTCAAATTGTGTTGCTGACAGCTGGGAACAAACACAGCTAGATTCCTTCACCGAATCTGTGTTCGATAAAAATAATAAAGTGATGTCTATTAGATGACTCCTCAACAGAAAAGCACATGCTACAGACATGAGTCACCAAAGGATTAGCTCCGCAATTTAGCACAGCCACATGAACTCGGTGTTGCTTCCCCCTCCTTGCTGTGGAAGGTTTGGATGAGTGTCCTCTGCCAGGACCGCTGAGCACACTGAAGATGCCAAAGCCCTCAGGTGCTACTCACTGATAAGCAGCTGGTGACCATCACCCCACAGATGACTTGCAGGAGTCTTCACAGACTAACTCACACAAGCTATCAGTTCAAATTATCTCTTTTGGCTGTTGAGCTTACCAGAAGACGTGGCCTTATGCAGAGCAGGGCATGCTCAAAAGGCTCCTTCTGCCAGCAATGCTGAGAGTAATCTTTGGCTGAAGGTTGGGAAAAATAAAAGAGCTGAAGGCCCTGTTCTCTGCAGCATGAGTATCTTTGCACAGCTGAGGGAGGCAAAGCACTCCCCTGCTGTGAATAGCAGCACTGTGCTCTGCAGTGCCTTGCCTTGCCCTGCTCCTTTTATCTGACGCCAGGTTCTCAAGAGGCTGGATGGCTCTCTCTGCCTTAATTCTGTAGGAATGAGTCACATGGTCCTACGAATGTTCATATCAAGAAAGCCTTTGCATTGCCAGGGTTAATCAAAACCAAAGAGAAGCTCTTTTTTTTTTTTTTTTTTTTTTTTCTCAGCTCCTGAGAAGCTGTGTTCCTGGGAAGTGGTCCTTACCACCTGAGAAGGTCCCCAAATACAGATTGCTGTACCTTTACAGAGGCTTTAAGTCACAATCGAGCAAAATGCACGTGGGTAGAGAGAGCACTCTATGCATCATGTGGAAACTGGGCAGCACCCCCACCCAGAAAATGCTAAGCAGTGCCCCGTTACCTGGAGAAGGCTCTTGTCCTCAGGCTACCCACCATGGCCAGGAGCTCCTCTCACAACCGCACATGTACTGCAATAATCTGGATGCCAGAGCCTGCCGTTCAACCCCAAGTCATCTCAGGTCAGCAGGAAGCCGTGCCTGGGCAGCCAGCCCCTGCCTGCTCGCCTCCCTCCCTGCACCAGGCAGCTGGCTCCCAGACGGAGCCAGCCAGCGGGGCTATTCCCCTAGGATAACACTCATTGGAAATGGAGCTCTTTGTTTGCCTAATGAGTCACCGAGACAAATTGATTTTTATTTTTACTTTTTTTTTTTTTTTTAACAAAGAGGGCATTATTTGTAACTTGGTTGTGCATTGTTTGGGTGAACAATTTGCAACCTGTTTGTTATTGCTCTGCCTCCGTGCTGTGCCCAGTCTCTGGTGTTTGGCTGTTATTGGCGAGGCTTCTGAGCCCAGAGTGGCCGATGAACTTTTACAAGAGAAGCTTAACAGTAAAGAGTGAATTCAGAGCAAGGATTTTCAGCTAAATAAATACTTCTGAGGGGATTTGTGAAGCTTTTAGGATGCCAAACTGTCTAGCCATCGTCTGAGTACTCTCAGTTCCAAGAAGTAATGCAACCTGAGCAAGCAGAAAGACTCCAAAGCAACGCCTCGTGTTTCAAACCTATTCCCCAGTCTCTTTCCTAATCAATTACTCTCAACTTTGTCTGTATTCATGTCTGCTCTGCATTTCCTGCTAAGTAGTTTTTCTCAACAAGAGTAAGGTTGAGTCTTAGGAGCTAATTGTGTCATCACAAACGCTTGGTGATTTTTCTGCACATTTCTCTTCTTGAATGACATCAACACATTGGCTCATGTTTGCCAAGACCAAAATAAACACATTGTAAAGTGGTACATACCGAACAATAGCAAGAACAATAAAAAATAATTCATATTAATAGCCAATTGCTGAATTTAAAATGTGTTGAACATTTTATGGAAATAAAAGATATCATATCTGGGTTGCAAGTGCATCCTCTTTTGACTGCAAAAACAAATGGTAATGATTAGCATAAAAATGTAATTGTAAATATTCTCTCAGCAGGTATTTCTCTATGCATGCAATGCACTACATCTTTCTGTACAGCTATTTTTGAGTAACTTACTGACCTTTCTACCTCTTGCAGCAGACAGAGACTGCAGAACTTCTTTGTTTCGCTCCCCAGACTGTTGATCAATGCAGATTATTTGACACCTGCTACACGGACCCACAACCTGAAATTTCAGTTAAAGAAGGTCACTGCTATATGTCAAAACAGTACAACATGGAACAGTACAAGCTTCTGACTAGCATATCATAAAAAATATGTTTTCCGTATTTTTCTTATGTTATTTAATGCTTTAATTACATAAGAGGTCAGTCCTGTTCCCCTAACATAGGAACATTTTCCAAGGGTCCACTTGCAAAGCTATCACTGCATTTTTAGTTCTTTTTTTTTTTTTTTTTTAAATAAAACTTTCCCAGAAACAGAATATGAGAAATACCAAGCATTTACATATTTATATTTCCTGATGGCTTAACGGCTTAACTTTGTGGGCTGGCAGGGCTACTTGCTCAAAGGAGAACTGAAGACAAAATTAAGCCAAGGACTCAGGATTTAACCAAAGGAGGACTCTCTTGGAGCTAAACTAAGAGGCCTTGGTTAACAGTTTTTCTGTGCAGTTGAAATACACAGTATCCCATGTTCCTTCTTATAGGCATTGCACTTGTAGATAATCAGAATGCAAAATGTGAATTTCCACAAGTGCATATAAGCAGAAGGAATAATGAGATCCTCTAGTTTAACATCATATATAATACAAAGCACGGTTCTTAAAGTAAATTCTTGTTTAAAATAGGGCCGGTTAAAAGGGGGAAAAAAGAAAAAAAAACAACCACATTTTTTTCTTACCTTTTAAAGCATTAAAATGAAGAAAAAAGACAAATTCCAGTTTTGCTTGCTATAGCACCCCCACCTTTAGTAAAGCTCTACATTTTACATTATAACTCTTCTTTAAAATATCTCAATATAAGCTTTCTACTGTTGCAAAATTTGTCATAATTTCAAATAGGTCAAATAATTAAACCTTACACTGTGAATATTTCTATACGCTGTTCTGAAGTGCTGTTTTATTTCTTTGAGGTACGTCTAGAACTGTTTGTACAACTCTTCACTGTAACCATTAAAACCATATATTTGGCTCAGCTTTTTCAGAAGATGATTTTCCACTGCTTTAATATTTTATTAAAAGGAAAACAAGACAAAAGAAGGAAATATCTTCCCCTACTTTTCTTTGTTCAACAGCATCTTCTATTGTTTTCCTGGCATCAAGCACCATTAACGTAATTTCTACTGTTACTACATCAGTATCTGGATAGCAGAGACTGGAAACGAGAATGCAAGTTGCATAAGCCTTTCTATTTTTGGCTTGCATTCCTAAGGTATTTCAATGCCAGAAACAGGAAAGCAGTTTTATCCTGAATATACTGTAGTTTTACAGTATATTCCACAACTGGATCCTGAGCTGCAACTCAGCTCCCTACTGCAACTCTGGACTCCAACAAAATATACATCAAGGGTTTTGTCTTCTGTATTCCTTATCTCCTACCTGCAGAATTTTTCCTCATTTTTCTTTAACTCATATTTCAGCTTGCTGATCAAAGTATGCGTAAGAAGAGAGAGGATAGGTCATAATTTCTACCCTTACTGAAAACACGGCCTTTCCATTTCTTAGGATATGCTGACCAGAAACAATTAGGAGTGATTTCTATCATGGCTTCTAGATCTGACATTAACACTTCTCATATTCACACCTTTCACTGTCATCCCTAAGTAAACAATGAATAAACCCCTTTCACATCCTAGACAATGCATTAAAAAGTACACATCTCCTAGCTAAGGACCAGACAAATCCAATACAACACGTAATGCATATATTCATCTTTTCCTTTGGTTTCTTGTGTTGCTTCTTCATGGAACTTTTGTTGAACTTCTTCTAAAAAGAATTTCTTTGCCAACAAAGTTTGACTTGATAGCATTTTCCTTACAGTACAAAGCACATTATGTTGTTATATATGACATGAAGAATAACGTATGAAACAGCCCTACCTAAGGCTAGACTAAGAAACATGTCCTGAATGGAGATTAGGATGCATACACCAGAGAGCAATAGACAGTGATCATTCACTGGTATTCATGTCCAGGCTTTTGGCAATCATTTTCTTAATGTGCAGCAATCTGAGACTGCATTTGGACTATCACACTTAAAAGCTGCTCATATTCTCTTGTTACAAGCTGGCTCAATATTTGCTGCAAACTCAGCCTCAAAACAGTGATTATTTTTCACCTCAGTTGGATGGAGGTGGGAAATTTTATGAATTATGAAATAACAAAAAGGGTGGATAAATATGTCAAAACCTCTCACTTATATTGCAGCATGTTTGTCACAGGTTACACCAGGTTTTTTTTACACACTTCATAAATTGCATCTGCACACACTGTGCCACCCATATTCCAGTCAAAGCCTTACAAAAATTGCTCTGTCTCCAAGTTCAAAATGCTTTGTGCTAGAGGACAAGATCCTGTAGGGCTAGGACGAGGGAGATAAGTTCATACCTGGAATCGCAGAGCACCTATTGAAATCTCAGCCCATTCTTCTTCTTCAAAGGACTCTGGTGCACTGATGACAATGTTGGCACGGAAACGCCGGATTAATTCCTCCATTTCCAATGGCTCTTCCAATCTGTACCACAGAGTTCACAACAGAAAAGAAAGAATAGTCTTTATTAACGAGTTCGGCACTAGTTCTGCACTAGTTTTTTGTGCTGTAAGAAGCTAGCGGCTAACAGGATTCATCAAACAGATGAATCTCCATAATAATTTGGACCAATTTTTATTGCAAAGGCTATAAAAAAGGCACAAGGTATTTGACTAGAATTTGTAATGATCTAGGTGGCTTATTCAGAGCTGCAACCTGGAACTGTAAAGTAGGCAGGAAAGCATGCGGAGTGGCAATTATAGATAATGCATATGAGAAAAATTCCTTATTAGTTATATGCAAGGTTAATGGTAACAAATAAAAAGATCTTTTGACAAAGCTGGTTTAAATTTGATTGGTTAAATGCTTCTAAAAAGAAAGCAAATACAAGCATATTCTGCATATTCTGCAGTAGCAAAAGGGACAAAAATTACAGATGCTGAAGGTGAAAAAGGCCAGTAAGGCATTTTATGAGAGAAATGTATTCCTTATATTATTATTTGCCTTTAGGTTGCAACAGATTGCACCAAATGACAGGTGTTTTGAAAAAAATTAATCTCTGTGTGGAGATATCTCCACCTCTTTACAAGCATTTGAACTGCCAGGGTGTAGATTTGTGTCAGTGCTGAGAACATACATGAGGGAGACAGAAGAGCAGACTGCATACAAATATCAGAAAACTGGCTGCACCTCTGAATTGTCATCATTGCTGTCCTTCTAAAGGAGAATCCTACCTGTACCATAAAAAAGGACAGCCCTAAAAACCGTAAGAGAGGTTCTCTGAAGTGGGGCAGAACAATTCATTTTGCATTAGCTATGATGGACGTGAACAACTTCCAAAGGACAAAAAGTTTAAAATCTGTGTTTTAATTAAAATATGGAAAAACGTGTAAAATCAAAGCACAGGGAAAACTGTTCACATCAAACAGTCTTGGCAGAATAGGTCTGTTAGGTGAAAAAAAGGCTTGATTTTATTTTAAATAGTCTGGATGATCTTCTTTAGCAGACAAATGTGCATAAGGATAAATCAACTTTCAGGCAAACCACACAACCCTGGCTCCAACAAGCTTTCGCTGTTCACAAGGCTCCCAGGAGCCTGGGGGTAGAAAGTGGGGTGGGAAGCTGAAGGGCTCCAAGTTTTCCCTAGAGATCCCACAAGCATGTCTCAATCCATGGCAGAGGCAATGCTTATCACGATTGGAGTAGACAGGAGCCAAAGGAAAGTGCAGACTATGCTGATGCTGGAAGTGGCAGGGAAGAAACTAGCAGTTAGTGATGAACAAATTCAGTTCCACTGTTTTGCTTCCTGCCTTTGCTGTGTACTGTGTTGAGACCTGGCTGAAAGGAGTTTGGGCGCTGCGCAGAGGGAGCTTTGAATGCATTTCGTGACATGTGGGCATCAGCTACCTAAGCTGGTATTAATGGGGGCATCAAAAGCCCCAGTAACCAAAGATCTGGGCTCAAAATGCCCTGAACCAGCTGCTAAAAACTACTTTTAGTTTCTACTTTCAGCCCTTGCTGCTGCTCCTCCGAGTCTGCAGTGCCCACACTCCTACTCACCTCCAAAATAACTCCGCTCTCCCACACCTATCCCCAGCCCTCAGAACTGCTTGTAACTACTTGGCAGCATTTATCGGAGTAAATACACATTATTTCCCCTCCCTCAAAACATCAATCAGTTGGATAGAGGCACCTTTATCCTGCAAATCTCAACAAGGATCTGTTGTGAAAATCAATGTCATTTGCCAAAGCTAGTTTGAGTACTTAGGATTTTCCACAGCAGTGGGCCCTGCAATGCAGAAAGCATTCCATATATTTAACGGGCAAACCTGAAAATGATTATTTTCACCTTCAGGGGAGTATTTGTATTGAGAACATTTGGGCATGAGGCCAGGCCACGGGGATTTTCATGGGGGTGGCCTATAACGGCAACAGCAGAGATGAGTGTCTCATTACACATGTAGTTCTCTATCAGTATGTTACGTTCTAATTTTTAATTAAATTGCTGTTACTGTTTTAGATCACCTCTCAAGACCCAAATGTAAAGGGGAAGATTAATTCTACTAACTACAGAAGATGCTAAGAAAGAGAAACTATTAAGACTCAACTGAAGATTGAAAGGGTCCTATAAATCTTAGCAGTTTTCCATTAAATAAAACCAAACGCACATGCCAAGAAGATAACTAATACTTTCTAAAAAAGAAAGCCATTTAATAAAGACCACTACATGCAGATTCTTCAATGTTTATTGCATAGTTCAACATTTTGAAAGTTTGTACACTGTGATTCAGTAGCAGTTCAGAACAATGATGCAGTATATAATAAATTAGATATTAGATTAGATATTAGGAAGAGATTCATTACTCTGGGGGTAGTGGGGCACTGGCACAGGTTGCCCACAGAAGCTGTGGATGCCCCATCCCTGGAGGTGTTCAAGGCCAGGCTGGATGGGGCTTTGGGCAACCTGGTCTGGTGGGAGGTGTCCCTGCCCGTGGCAGGGGGGTTGGAACCACATGAACCTTAAGGTCCCTTCCAACCCAAACCATTCTATGCCTGTATGATTGTATGATGCTGAATTAATTTCCTCAGCACTCTGAGAAAGCACTGCATGGCAAAATAAGGAGTAGTTCTCCAAGTTGTGCTGCAGAGTGGGAAGTGAGCAACTCCAGTCACATCTGGAGTTTTCTTTGAGAACAAAGAAATTACAAACCAAGTTGTACTGGGAGGAACACTGGAAGATATTAAGTGCAAAAACAGTGTATCATCTGACGTATATTTCAAAGTTCCCCATCATCCTTCATCATCACTTGCTGCTTCATCTGGTCCCTTCACTTTTTCTTTCTACTCAAATCCCATATCTATCAGGCTTCTCGCTGTATCTCACCATGGAAAACGCCCACTGTGAGTAAGGGATGCCTGCAATCATTGTTTGGCCAAGGAGATGTAAACCAGACAGTCAAGCCTCAAAAGAAGGCATTAATTATCACTGAGAAAAGGTAGTTAAAAAAAGAAAGAGATGGAAAGATTCAAACTTTTGCCAGGCATTTTTCCCAGGATACTGCTGTCACATGCTGAAATTGCCCAACTGCTTCTTCCTAAAGAAAGAAAACCCTCAGGCAATGCAAGTTGATCTGTAGTGGTGCTTAATGCAGTCAGTGGTTTTAAACCCCAAAGCTATATACCCATCTTCCTACAGCTATATATATGTACATGTATATATGAATAACTCTGAAAAGGAGTTTCATTGCAGAGCAACATATTTGGTGGGTGACCTAAAGGAGAGAAGGTGTTTCCAAGCAGAGGCAGGATAGTTTGGTGAGACAAGAAAAGGGGAGCGTGAGCTCAGAAAAAAACACATGGGTTGTTGGGGGCACAGCTATGATAGAGGCCCTGTGGAAGGATTTTCTATGGAATTTAGGGCAGTTCTCAGTTCAAGAAAGAACAATATGATCAGGTTATGAAAATTTAGTTAGTATTGGGTTCCTTATCTTTGAACTTTGTGCCAATCAAATGTTTCATGTGTTGCCTGTATCTCCCACTTTGGTACTAGTAATGCAAAATAAAATAAATAAATAAATAAATAAATAAATAAATAAATATGGTCCTGCAAATAGTTTAAAAATATTTCTGTTATGAGTGTTTGCTCTAACCTGAACCCCTTCCATGGGGAAAATATATTTCGGTAAGTAGGAAGACCTTCAATTTTCATCTAATAGATTATGTCGAGGAAAACTTATTATCTGTGTTCTTCCCACAAACAGAAATTGGTTGATTCCTGACAGTCTCCTACCACCAGATCAATTGACAAGAATTTTGTTTAAGTTCTCATAAAGATGACTGGCAGGCAGGTTATATTTAGGCATTTAACCCAAGTTTTCAGGAAGTCTCTCTCATTTTCTAGATAAACAATTACATCGGTATCTTCTGGCAAGACGCTGGAATCCAAGATGGCTGTTGAAGGCAGAAGGACCTTACCTTGCAGAAATATGTTCTTTCAGCTGCAGAATGCTTGCTACATTTATCAGGAGGTATTGTGCTTCATTCACAAGAGAGAGTGAGATGCTTGTAGCACAGGTTGGACCTAAGAAAGATCAATTCAACATTATAAAATAATTGTTAAAAATCAGGAAGATTATACGAGTAATTTCACCTCATCTTTCCCTTGACCTCTTATTCTTTCTCATTAAATTTTTTTTTCATTGGTCTTAGACACTAAGGGAAGACTCCAAGAATTTCCTCAGAACTGTAAATCATCATTATATAATGCATTCAGAAAACAAGGTAGAGCTGAGATTTTAACAGTTTTGTAAAATAATTTACAACAGCAATAACTATGGATTTTCAATGTTCTTTAATTTGATTGCTTTTGTAATGAAATTTAGTATAAAAATAAATTATTTGTTTATAGATTTTTCATGACCATTTTTCAAAATTATCATTGAATTTTCAGACAAAATCATTGTAATTATGATAAAAATAAAACAAAAAGACTGAGGTATTTGTACATTTTCACCAAACATTAAAAAAGCACATAAGCACAGTTTGGGTATAAATGAACCCTTAGAAGCTTACTAGGTCAATAATGCTTGACTCTTTCACTCTTTATCAGGGTAATTTTAAATTCATTGTGACTCCATATTTACTAATTGAGGAACCACATTTTTTTTTTTAGGAATGATAACTAACCTTTTGTATTTTTATGTTGCATGCTGTTTTTCTTGTCTGGACATTGTCTTATCAAGCGACATGGACGACCAAGAAACATAGAGAACCAGCCAGCAGTTTTTTCTCCACAGTCATATGTTTTTACCCTATCATGAGAAAAAAGGACTTAACAAAATTTGATTGCCAAAACATTAATTTGCAAAACTGAAGACAAATGACAAAGATGTTTCTTCTGCTTCTTTGCATATAAAAAATACTGAATCTGTATTGTCTGATGAGTGATAAAACAGACATGTGAAGTTCTGCGTAATTTTATTTCCCAATTTCCTCAACTTTACTCTGTTAGTCTTGAAGTTAATATTCATGAGATCTAATTTAGTATTATACAATTATTGTGGAATAAAGGATTATGTAGCTTTAGTGTTTAAGACACTGACTCTGAAGTACAGTAAGTGGTAGTCTGTATTACAACATTACAATGCGGTATTATGAAAAAGTTACTTTCCGGTCTGTGCTTTTTACTAAGACAAAGAGGATTAATCTGAGTTGAATTTAAGATTGTCCCACTGTGCGACACTGTATGTAATTTTTAACGATCCCATCAGATACAACGATGTTCATTCATGTTAACGTTAATACAGACACTTCACATTAAAACAAGTCTCCACTAGCAGAGCCCAACCAGCAGTTTTTCTCTACCTAAAGATGGTTCCCATTAGTAGTAACTTGTCTAGTGAGTTATGCAAGGCTGGCAATAGATTTGCCATTTTTACCTGGATCTAAGCTCTACTAGATGGATTTTCATCTTTCTCTCATTTCAGGAAGGACATAGATCAGACCTATTTGCCATTAGCATCCTCAACCCAGATGAAACTTAACTTCAATATAATAAAACCTGGGCTTCTGGTTTTAGTTAGTTGTCTGGTTCATTGACTACAAAAGGAAATTTGACTGATATCTAACTTTTAAATGGCGTAAACAGGTTAGAGGAATGCAAATTCTCACGATGATCTAGGCAGGATTCTTGTAGTAAGGAAAGTGAGGTAGCAGCAGTCCTGTGCTCACCTCTGCTACTCCTACAAAGAAGCTGCTTTGTACGGTGACCCTCTGCTCTGTGATACAAGAAAAAAGTTCCTCGTAGTAAAAGATGCTAAACCCTAGGATTAAGAGAGGAAGTGGCTTGGCTTTACAAAACATTCAATTGCATTTTACAGGTAGAAAGCCAGAAAAAGAGAAATCAATAGATTTTATAATTCCACAGGGATAAGTCTTCAGCTGCTGTTCTAACTTTTGATTGTGGTGCAGCTTGGGATCCCTTTCCCCACTTTGAGACTGGACGGATGCCCACCAAGCTGCTTCTAGTCAGTGATGTCCTAGAGCTGAAATGAAACACTGGTACTATGAGATGCACTGTGGCACGAAACAGGAGTCAAAACATTTATCTCCACATCAGATTTCATAATCTGAGGTGAGCACTTCTTGTGTCCGTGGTGGTCACTGTGTTAGGGAGAAGGCAGCTGATGAGAAGGCATGAATCCTTCATGGTGACAGTACAGGTAAAACAAATTCCCCATATAGTTTTCCCCAAACTAACAGAGGTGCTAGGGATATTTCAATTTTCTGCTGAGCCAACTGCCTCTAGCTGTCTGCCAAGGCTTAATACAGTATAAGTCAGGATGAAAATTTGGACATCTTTTTTATTTGTTTACTCTTCTGAGTCACAGCGGCTGAGTTGGAGACGCACAGCATTCGAAATATTTCATCAAATGTCACTGTGTGTTTCTGTATTTCAGGACTCCTAGGTTTTCAAATTGCCATCCCTTATTGTTGGACCATTTCCTGAGCAAGGTCCGTTGTCTCTTCAAGGTCTTTTTCAAAGTCCTTCTCCTGTAGCTCAGTTCTGTTCATTTTCTGTTTGTATTTATTTCTGGCAAGTATTCCTTTACATCTGTCAATATTACATTTTATTTGGCACATGCCAGACAAGTTATAAGGGAGGACAAAGTCCTCTCAGATTTTACTTGCTGTCCACCTTGAGTTCCCCACTCATCTCACTATTAATGCCATTTAGCTTCGTTGCCTTACAGCTGGCCCCTCCAGCTAGGTAATTTACAGAACAAGAAAAAAGGACAGCTGAAGTCTGAATATTGATCCCAAGGGATGTAATACATACATTCACCCACAACAGGTTCAGTTCACCTTGCTTTTAGCTATTCCTTTGTCTTATTCTACCACTGATGTTGTTCCCTTGACCCTTTGATATTGTGGCTTGTCAAAGAGCAGGCTGTGTCCCTGCGTATTTCAGCAGAGCACCAACCCTGAGCATTTAGGGCTTTCTATAACATCAATAATATTAATGCTAGCTTCTACTTTCATCTGACCAGTGTTAGAAGTTATCCTAAAAAGCCTTGTCTCACCAAGGTGAGCAGCACCTGCTGATGGACAGCCCCTGCTGAGATGAATACTACCACTGCTGAACTGCCTCACAAGGGAAACGGGGCCTCGCTAAACTTTTGTGGCTGCTGTCAAGTTAAACTCCCTCTCGTGACTGCTTGCAGATTTTACGTCATGTGCTACCTCCGCGTAAATTCAGAGTAACCACTTACACCAGCAGAACTGGTGAAATCGGAGGCAGAATTAATATGTGCAGAATACCTTCAGTAGCGCTTCCTTTTGAATAAAAGCCTATAAGGTTTTGGGCCCTCTGCTCACCTCAGACACTTTAGAGAAGAGACTCTGGACCACAAATCACCTCCTGTCTGTGCTACTGCAAAGCACTGTTCTGTTCCTATTTCTCATTTCTTGGCCCCAAATTTGGCAACAAATTATATACACATGGAGAGAAAGAGAACCTAGGCTATTTCAGAGCAGGGCCTGTAATAGATGGGCTAACCATGGGGAGGCTAAAGATGAGTCAACACTGAGGGAAGTGGGACAGATGGTTGAAACAAATGACTCTTGGGTGAATTCCACTACCTGAGGAAAATAGACTTCTGAGGAAAAGATCCCCTTTATCATCTGAATAGCTAGTAGAAAAGAAGGAGAAGATCATTTCCTCCATGGCTCCATGGGGAAAATGGCCAGGAGTTCTGCTGGTTTGTTCATATTACCCTCAGAGAAGCAAATGTAAAGCATTACAAAGAATTGGTTAAAAGAATAAATAAATCTGTCTCTTTTAGTTGGACTTACCGTGGCACCCGGTGAAAAGAAATGTAGTAGATAATGCAAATGTACTTTAGGAAGGCACTTGATACACTGCCACTCAGAAAAATTAATAAGACTGGGAAGTACTTAGAAAATATGATGGATAAACACTTAAGTTCACTGATAGGAAATTAATTTATTCATAATGTTATATTTCACTGAAGTGCTGTGTCTTTTGATTTAGAGTTAATGTTATTTCACATAGTCACCTCCAATCTTCCCAAGCTTGTTAAAGGGACACTGATCAACATGGGTGGTCAAAACAAATTAAAAAGGGTTGTAAATATAGAAAGCCGTTTATAACTTCAGTGGGTTCTAGCAAATGTGAATCAGTGCAGCGTGAAACGGGCAAAGTTGACAGCATCATTACTAGCAAATGAATGAACTGAATTTCTAGAGTCTTGATGAAGCCTCTGCTTGGCATTTGGAAGCAACTGGGGACACCTTTCCCTTTTTGCAGCCTTGGAGCAAGTAAAACAAAGATCTCTCTTATTCTAGTTAGTGTCAAGTCATCACAGTCTCTTGTAGTGCCCCCTCTCACCCCCCTTTTTTATTTTTATAATTATTTTGTTGTTTTTTATCAGACATGCTGCACATGCCAAATTACCTACCTAAATCTTTCTTCTCCTGGCCCCCTGAATCATTGAACATTTATTGATTTCCACCTTCCCTCTCTTCTTTTTGAAGTAGTTTGCTCCTGAGTGTCTATCTGATCATGTCCTGAGTGTCACTGCGGCGATCTTGAGCTCGGATTCCCCTCTGCTCTCACTCACCTGTGCGAACAGACTTTACTCTCACAGATCACAGCCTCTTTTCCAGTATTTTCTTCTAGCGATACAGATATTGTGTCCATGCCTAGATGGTCAGACAGCAAACAAAGTTAAAAATCAACATTTATGCAGAATCACAGAATTATGATTAAAATGCCTATTTTTTGCACTTGTTCATAATCACAGCCGCCACCCAAACATTGTGTGACAAAAATCCCCTTCCTCTTTGCTAGAATTATATTCTCTGCCTGCAGGTGGCTCCAAATGACAATGCAAAAAGCAAAGGCTGCAGATGACCTTGGTAACCAAGCCACATTGAGGAATATACATGTACAATTTCAGCTTTGAGTGAATTAATTCTCCGTGTATCTCAGGCAATGGAACTGGCACAGAACTACTGCCTCAACCATGATTTCTGCTAAAAGGATGAGTTTATTGCTGTTGTGCTCCTTCTAGCAAACTGGGAGATGAGATAATTACTGTTGTGTTTTCCTTTTGGAGTGGTGGGATGGACTGAACAGAAAGACGAGGGCATGGAAGAGAAAAATTTCACACAGACTGTTCACGAAAAGAAATATAATGTGTCATAAAATTATAATAATTTAAGTAAATATAAAATGTATAGAAACCACAAATAGAGGAACTATTTTGTTTTCATGTATCTATCTCTAAGTTTAAACCAGATGATGAATCGCTGACAATGATCTATGTTATTAGTTTCTTCCATGATTTTCATATCTTTAAGAGAATGAGCCAAAGGGATGGAAAGCCTGCCGTGGTTTATTAGAAGGAAAAATAAAAGCTGGACAGTATTGCTTTTTGTTAATTGAAAGCAATAATCTTAAATGATGAACAAAGTGTGGTTGTGTGGCTGCAATGAATACAACTCTTTCATTATACTGCAACATAAACCAACAAAGACTCTGATCTCCCCTACTCCAGTTTTATATCAGCACATATTTATTTCATTCATTATTTCCTGCTTCTTGCTTGTCCTACAAACAAGAACTAAACTCTACTAGCTCTGTGGTATGGTAAAATCAAATAATTTTTTTATTGTTGGAAAAGGAATGAAAGGTAATTCAGAGTTGCGATAGCCCACTACCAGCTCTGGTCCATGCAAGTTTTCACTACAGAAAGGCTTCCATTCTTTATTTAGCCGGTGATGTTAGTATACTTCAGAAGCGAAAACAGAGGAAAAGTTGGGTTAATTTAGCAAAAGTAAAACATACAAGTAATAAATGCATTGAAGGTGCTTGCAACAACCTGAAAAAAGAAGCCAATTTTGTCATCTTACAGACCAGAACAAATGCTCTTGTACTTTGAAGCATTTGAACATTAGCATCATTCCTTCTGGAAGAGCAAATTTTGAAAGTTTTTGTACTATATGTGCCCTTAGCTGTCACTTTTTTTTTGTAAAAAATAATTTCTAAACAAGGCATATGCACAAAATTCCTTTAAATAGTCTCGAGGCTTTAAAAAGCCCTGCTTTCATACACCAGCAAGTGTATCACATTTTTATTGAACAATATACATTTTACAGTGATGTTTAGGTCAGTTAAACATTGTTAATTACAATTTTATTCTATCTTAAGGCAAAAAAATAAAGCAGAATGTTGCCAGTTACTAAAATGTAAGAGCTGGCATTCTCCATGGTCATTTGCTTGATAATAAAATTCACAGATGTGCTCGCAGTATTAATATATATATAAAATTATTCCTGTCTTTATAGCTCCTATTTTCAGTCAAAGAGAAAAATTAGAGGTCTGTCATTTCAATAGACTGAAATATAAACTATTCATGTACATTCTTTCATCAGTGTATGCACATAATTCCCATTATTTTTATTGGCAGTAACACATGACCATTTGAAGGCAGAATAAACTCCATAAAGTGTAATTAGTTGCTCAGTTTTGCAAGCATCTTTCTACTCCAATATTTTAAAGGGCCTTCACAACACTTAAAATTTCTCACTCTGCAGTGGCAAACTAAGTCACAACTTGCCAGAATAATGCTGAGTGTTAGCTAAAATGTAAAAAGAGAAATTAGTCTTGTACAGAAATGTATTCTCATGCAAATTCTATTTGGCTTACTTTTGTGTGGTTCAGGAACTAGTGCAGTGCTATCTATGTCCCCACATATTTGATGGAGCAGGACAACAAGATTTTCCTTGATTCTCATTCAAGCAATACATCTTTTTGAAATAAAGACTCTTTCTCTAAGCTCCTGTGAGTTTAACTATTAACTACTTCAGTGGAGGCAAGCTGTCAAGATAAAAGAAGTTATTTTTCTGCATGGGAGTTTATTTAAAATGATACCAGTTTTCTTGAAGTGGGTCCTGTGCTGGCCAGGATTTGGTGTATTCTTTGCGTCAAAAAGAATAGGAAATGCCTGCTAACTACATAGCCTATGAAAATAATTGTCAAAATCCAGAAATGCAGTTTCTCAAAATTAAAAACTCCTTCCCTCTACCAAAGTAAGGCACAGCCAATGGCAAAACAAACACAGGCCCTTCCTCTTCCTCTGCTGTTACTTATCCCCTTTGTCAGGTGCCAGGTGAATGCCTGGTGCAGGCCAATTAATTTTGCAGGCATGCCAGACCTTACCTAAGCCTTTGAAAAGTTTTGGCCTTGTCTAGAATCCCAGTGCGACTGTCCTTGCTACCCAACAGCAGGACCATGCCGCTAGGTTTGTCAGACAGTGAGTCTATCCATCCAAGGCTGGTTGTTAGACAGGCTGCAGAGATACCCTACACACAGGGGCTGAAGAAAGCACCTGATGTAGTGTCTCAGCACGGGCAGGATTCAGCAAAAAGGTATTAAAGCAGTTACTGTCGCACTAAATCACACCGACACATTTATTTTGTTGGACAGAGAGGACAGGGAATATTAAACCATATTGAAATAAAATAGCTATAAACAAATTTTTCCACTAACGAAAATTTCTAGAGGGAGAGGAATGCGCATGCCTGGAGGGGGACAGATTCATTGTGTTTTAGAAGCCGAACAGAGGAATTCTTTGCCATAATCTAACAGTAATAACAGCAAGGTGTTCTTCAGAAGGGTACATACTTCAGCTAGGGTGAGTTGGCTTTGGGCACTTACCAGAGGAACCTAATCCAGGAGCACAGTTGCCTTAGGCTCTCTCTGTTGGAGAGACACCTCCAGATAGCAAAACACGCCTTAGAAGGAGATCATCACCACAGTTTGCTCTCGCAATGACAAAAGCACAGATGATAGCAGAGAAACTGGTAGGGAAAGCAGAGTAGTTTAAGTCTCAGAGCAGAAAGAAGGCAGGTAACTTGGCTGTAGCTGCCACCTGGTCAGCTGGAAGCAGATGGGTTTTCACATTCAGCAGAGCAAGAGGTGCAGTGAAGGTGCAGCTCGAAGTTTCTGCCTCCCTTTTTTTTTCTTCACCACCTCCTCACCGCCAGAAGTGTCCCCATCACCATGCCCTCACCCTGGTGCCCCCCCAGCAGGCTGGAAATAGTAAAAATGTGGCTCTGTTTGGTCAGAGAAACGGGACTGAAAGAAAGGAAATGGCAGAGAAATTAGAATTAGGGATCCGAGTGTTTTCTACATACCAACACCTTCGTAACCTTTTGCCTCATTAATGCAATGAAGTATGTAATGAAGACAAGGACAATAACATCTACGCACGGTTACAACCGCAGTGGAGTCACATACGTGAAAATTAAAAAAATTAAAAAAAAGGAAACCCTGCATAGGGACTGTGCAGGCAGGGGGAGAAGAGGAGGAGCTGGAGGAATCAAAGCTCCTCTTGGAAAGATGCATACTGCTACAGCTGAGGAAAGGCAGGTCGGGGTGGTAGCAATCCCCTGGGAGAAACTCACAAAGCAATAAAGCTGGAAGAGACCTGGAGGTGGCTGTAGTCAGCAGGCTAAGTGCTACAAATCTGAGGTACTTTTAGCCAGGGAAGGCTCTCTGAGACACAGTACAGCCATCCTGGCTCAAAGGGGGGCTCCTGCTCCTCACCCCAACCATCGCTGCTCCAGCTACGTGCTCAGCATTCGGCCTCTCGTGCTCCATCAGCAACACACTACCGACAGGCTGGGGAGACTTGTGAACAGCCAGCAGTGATTAACATGAGACTTTCAAGGAAGGAGTCAACTAATTAAATTAAATGTCACAGCATCGCGGACTGGCTGAGGTTGGCAGGGACCTCTGGAGGTCATCTGGTCCAACCCCCTGCTCGAGCAGGGACACCCAGAGCAGGTTGCCCAGGAGCATCTGCGATGCAATGCCTAGCATGAAATGATTTGAGTGGGAGATATAGCAATGACCCCTGTATCTGAAGGGATAAAAGAAAATAATAAAAATTTGATATATATACAAACAAGTCATGAGTTTAGACTGCAGGAGAGTGGAAAGAGAACAGAATCAATATTGCAACAACTTTCTACAGATGTATCTGCTCGGTATTACCCTGCCTTTTCATGTGTGCCCATCACTGTGCTACCTTATGAGCAGTAACCTCTGGAATAGTCTCTCCAAGTAAATGAGAGACATTATCTCACTACTAAGCTTAAAAACAAAACAAAATAAAACAACAACAAAAAACTAGAGGTTGTAAGTACACTACTGGAGTAAAAAATAGCAGAACTACTCTAAAAAGAGGGCCCAGACCACCGTATGTGCTAGGCTTACAGTTATCTGGAGTCATCATACACAGAATAAAATATACCAATAGATCACAGAATCATTAAGGTAGGAAGGGAACTCCATGACCATCCGGTCCAACCATCACCCTACTACCAATGTCATCCACTAAACCACGTCCCTAAGCACCAGGTCCAACCCATGTTTGTCTAGAGATAATGTGTTTGTTTACAGAATGTGATGCTAGTAAGGAAAAAAGAAAACAAAACAAAACCCCCCCAAAAAAATCAAGAGTGGAATGAAAAAATCTAAAGGTCCAGCAGAGCTGAACTTCTGAAAATGTGAAGGATAAATAGAGAAGGTTTGGACAAGACTCCACATTGTATCGACAAGCAGGAGGTACTGGCAGAAAAAAAAGTGAGATGGAAAGGAAGCGAATTTCTAGAAATTATTATTTCTGAAACAGTTGGTAATTTACAAGTTGTCAGAGAAGGTTGCATATGCAACTGTACTACACAAATGTGCAATGTGCTCCACATCAAATTGAAATGAATTGACAATACCTTTTCAAAAAATAATATAGAGGGAAGAGCAGAAAATAGCAGGCTTTGGGACAGTGACCCAGACTGGAATTCCTAGGAGTAGACAAGATTGTGCTTGGGATTTGAAACATGCACAAAGTATTCAAAAGACTAGTGGAAGTACCCAAATGTACATTTGGCCAACCTGACAGACAAAAGAAATCAACTGGTCAGACTTGATTTTATAGTGGGTATTCAGACAGTTGAAGGGGACAACAACTGTACTGTATAAACAGAAAAGCAGCTGTAGTTACAGAAGCACCCATATGGAGTTCTAATTAGGGGTGAAAAATTGGAATATAACTTCCCTTGTTTTGCTCTAGCTGTGGAAAATGTGAGCACATGTATTATTGACGGTTAAGACATACAGGGTGAGTAAATGTTAGACCGCAGGGAAGTGATAAATGCCATTCAGCCACATGCAAACTTGGCATTAGTAATGACTTTTGTGGAATACAAACCTATTCCACCGTTTAGTGCTAACAGCACTGTTAGGAAAATAAATAATTCCTACCCCCAAGTAGCAAAGGGCTTTCCATAATGCTTTCCATACGGTTTTCTCTCTCTTTTTTTTTTCTCCCCTCAGCAGAGACTAAAAAGTGTTTTGATGAATCCAAAGAAGCCCAAGCATCGTGCTTTTTTTCTTCCTTGTGCAAGTATTTAACTGAGCTAAATAAATAAAGTTTGGTCCTTATCTTAATTCATATTAATTCCCACTGAAGACTCTACCCCTCTAGTCACACAGCTGCTGGAAGGGGGACAGCTATAAAATGGGAAGGTCTTTGGCCAGGGTGTTTGATGTTAGACTCCTATTCCTTCATTTTCACAGCAGTAACAGTCCCTTCAGGCTGACGGACTCCCTTTTATGATGTGGAGGGACAGATTAGTCAGTAAATTTCCACTTTTATCAATTCACAGTTCCTTTCTGGAGTATCCACTTTATGGAGCACATATGGAGTCGCTATCTACTTTCTGCTTGTCCCAACAAAACACTAGAAACTACCCAGGGCTATTACAGCCTCGGCTTTCTTTTTGCCTACATTTGGTAGCAGAATTTGTCCCTTGAGTGAGCACGCATATACAGCATTCAGTACTTTGGTTCCTGCGTATAGGTAGTCTCTGTGTGTAAGTTTGACACCAGTAACGAAGGGGGAAAAAGGATGTTGTTTACTTACCTTCTGCCTGAATGACCATAATCTTTTGCTTCAGATCAATTGAGGGATTTACAAGACATAGCCTTGGCTCCTGTTTCTGAGTCAAGCAAACTCCATTCTGATTTACAACCATCCAGTTACGGTCATACAGCAAGCCCTGGTTTCCTACCGGCCATTCTGTAACCTGGAAAAGCAGCAGGAGGGGATGCAAAGGTTTAGAAAATGTTGGCTGCATGATGCATTCATGCTGAAAGGAAAAGAGAGGGAAGAGAAACCACTAATGAATTTCCTTGAAATCAGGAAAGCTTGTGGAAGCCACTGTCAGCTGTTATAACAGAAACCTTAATTGAAAGTCAAAGATAAAGATCTCACTGGAAGCAACTGACAGAATAGAATTGAGTTACTATAATTTGTTGCATATTATCATACACTTTGGTTTAACAGAGCCATGAGAATACAGCAAACAATTACTGAAACACTCTGAAAGTTGTTTTCTGTTTTATACTCAGCCATTTTTAGGACCACTCCCCTTAACAATTTTCATTTAATTCACAAAACATGAAGCTTGCATGTGAGTTTTATGAATTAGGGCAAAACCAAACAAACAGAAAGCAAGGAAAATGTGAAATTCAGAATTCTGAATAAACTTCCACATTTTTCATAAAACTAAAACCTCTTTATCAATGAATCTATCTGAGAAAACATCCACTGCTGAGATTTCTCGTTTAGCAAGTGCATAACAGTTTTTCCAAATCCCCTTGCAACAAAACACGTGGTTGTCTTTGCTATCTGTCCTTCCACTGCTTCTATAATGCTCTTTATTTCCAATAGCCTATACAGGCATATTGTCCTTGCCTTCATGGGCATTTTTCTGGTGAAAAGAACAGATGTTACTGATGCTACACAGATGGTAATTTTGAAATCAAAAAAGGGAACAATTTTAGTAATGCCTTTGGGTGATATTAATAACTGCTTTCTCCTTCAGAACATTAAAATATTAATACCATTATTTTAACATAAAGCTGGGCATTTAAACACACTGTTTCAACTCACATATGTTTTCCAATTGTAGCTGAATATGGAGAAAAGTTCACCACAGGTGAACTTTGTTGAATTCTTCTAGAGAAGCTTAGCACAGCTCACATGAATTAACTGGCAAAAAGCTTTAGCAAAAGGTGTTGAGAGAAAGGTATGTCAGGCACAGCCTGATACTCTGAAGAAAGCATGGCTTGAAACAGTGATTGGATTAATTAAAAATCACAATTTTGTTTAGCTCTGTCCAAAACCCCACAGAACCCACAAAATCCCATTCTTATAAACTTTTCCAGGCTTTGGAAGATCCCTCAGCAACAGATTGACACCTAGGGCCCGACTAGAGGAAGCTGAGGGCAGGCACTCAAAATGTCCTGAAAGTGGACACTGAAAGCATTACAGCTGAACTAGTCCCTCTAAATATTTTGGCCACTATCAACTATGTGAGCTATCAACTATATAACAAACAGAAAATAATGGAAAAAAAGTAGAGTAGATATGTATTTTATCTACCTACTTATTTTATAGTACTTTTTGGTCGTTTTCGAAGTGAGTGTGGAAAAAAAATGTCAGTCAAAATTGGAATCCTTAGGTCTGATAGTGTCATCTGAGAACGTGTTGTCCAAGCTCCTCAAACCATTAGCACATAAAGGATGTGAACCTCTGCTCTGTCTTTTAGGAGAATACTCATAGGCCAAAGACTGCAATATCAGCTGGAGTGCAGACTTTTGTCCTTGCTGGAAATTATCCTTCAGAGATGCCACTGTTGTTTGGTTATCCTGTATAATTAGATTTCAATATGCATTTTGAACAGCTGGTGATCATCTAAGAGCTGCAAGAATTTCCTGGTAACAAATCTCCTTTCCAAAACAGAAGATCACTGATCAGTAATATGTCCTCCCATGGATCCAACAGATCATTACAGGATTTGCAAGACACAACAAACAGAATAAACAAAAAGATCGGAAAAACACAGAAAGAGCCTAAATACAGTGATTTCTGGCTCCCAATAACAACATTCAATTGCTTTGCTTCCACTGTAGGATAGCAGTTTTATTCAGGAGACAGGTTAGGTGTGTGCTTACCCTTCACTGAAGACTACAGTTTTTATGAGCAAAACAAAACTTTCTTCTTTAATCAGAGCTTTGGATAATTCTTACATGTTCATAGGCACGATGGGGAAAGCTCAGCTAATTTGGAAATAATCAGCACCTTCCATTTAAAATACCTCTGGTAGGTCCAAAATACTGGCAAGTAACTCCAAGCTCCCCTCTGAGATTCAGCACACAACTATAGGAGTTGAGTCCATTTTCCCCCTTCCTCTGTCTACTGTTGTAAAAAGAATAATACCTAAATGTGCCCAGCAGTAAGTTCCTTTTCTCTCATGGATATCCCTAGTACACAGTCTAGTGCCCTACTTTCTCCCCACATTTCAACTTACTGCACTGCACGTTTGCTCCAATAAATAAAGTTGCAACAACCAAATAACTGTGTACCCTGCTTTGGACAGAGAGTCACAGTTGATCATGAAATAATCAGAGCTGTTTTGCTGCTAATACTGGAGGTAAGTGCAGAAGAAAATAAAAATTTCTATTCTCATTAGCATTTAAGCTGGCGACCTGTGCGGACCCTCTCCCACCGGTGTTTGAAAGAGGCTGAAGGGATTGTTCAAGGACTGCAAGCAACTTAGAGCAGTTCAGAGCCTGCCTGCTCTGCTTTCATCTGAGACATGAGAAGAGTGATTCGATTTGGCTCCCTTGGATTACATCTGAGATGTCTGCCCCGGGCCAGCAGATATGACACAGGCTGCAAAGATCTGCATCCTGGTGGACCAGCAGCAGGCGGTAAGGCAGGGCACTCAAACAGCACTAAATATCTACATTCAGGCAACTAAAATAGTGAAGCAAAGCAGCCAGTGAAGCTTACTGCAAAGTAAAATAAAACAGGGTAGCTTCCATCACAGTGAGCAATACTGTATTGCACTGATTCCTTAAGGTTGTCTGACCATCTCTACTTGAGACGAGTTAGACAGAAAGACAGAAAGCAGGGACACCATGATTTTACTGATAGATGCTAACATACACCTTCTTTCCCAGCAGGCCAGCAGGGCGGGTAGGCTAATCATCCAACATAAGGTCTTCCCTACCTGTCACCAGCAAGGACCACTGCACCGAGCACAACCAGTACACGGTGTTCTACCTTCTTTAGCATTTTTTCTTCTTTTAATGTAAGAACACCCATTGCAAAAACATGGTTTTGTTTTTTTTTTCTTTTTAAGATTTTTCTTTGAAATACTTTGGGCTGTATTTTTCCTTAATTTGCTGTAATGTCATCATGTAGGCTAACACAATTTTCAAACACATTAAAGCAATCACTGAACAGCTTTTAAATTATGCAAGTTTAAAAATGTTAGTGGTCTTACACATAATTTAACTACTGATCACTAAGAATTTGCATTGTATTTTGAATTAAAAGCTAATTTGTCTTCTGTGTTGAGCTGCAATTTTTATCCTCTGAAATCTACTGCAAGAATAATAAAGTTATTAATGTTTAAAGTCCTAACCTCTTTCACTGGGCACACTGCACTAAGTAATTATGCAAAATTCATTGACATAAGAGATGTTCATGTTTAAAAATGCATGTTTAAAACATGTTTTTATGCTGGAAAAGAAGAAAAATGTGGTCAGGGACACAGGCTACTCCTCTTTTCTGCTTCTCCCTGTTTAATAAAATAATTGTAGGGACAATTTAAGCACATTTAAGACATTCAGCTAGAATATTCTGCCCTCTACTTCCTGAGCCATATGTAGGGAATCCATGTAACATCACTGAACAGACAGTCCTGTGGCCAGGAGCACTTGATGAAACATACGTGCTGCAGGAGCTAACCAACCTGCAGTAAGCTGAAGACCTTAATGCTTCATAATCCCACCTGCCAAAGCATGCTCATCACTCTCATTTTCTTGGGAAGTCAAGTACCTCCTGCCCTAAAACACTTAGAATAGACTAGAGAAGTCAGAGTTTAGGTAAAGAGGAGATTATTTGACTCTAAAGTGGAGATCAAACAGCTGTGAGCTTGTACTCATGTTCTCATCAAGACTGTCCTCCTGCCACTAATCAAGTCATCTGCCCTGCAGCCACCAAGTCAATGGGTAGACTTCTCTGGCAGATGGACGAAGTCCTGCACACACAATTAGGTGGAGTCTTCCACTCCACATTTTATTTTAGGCAAATGCAAGTGATCATCTACTTCCCAATAAAGCCCATTTGCTACACATGCATAAGGTCTGACCTACCATATGAGCTGGAGGCCTGCACTTGAACTCAGAAATCTATGAGATTCTGATCTCAAGAATCCAAGTACAGGATGAGTGAATTTACTGCAGCCACTTTCAATGTTTCACATCAACTAGCTTAGAGCTACCTTCTATCTGATAAAAATGGAGATAAAATTTTAATAAGGAAAATATTTTTCCTATCTTTCCAACAAGTACAAAGCATTTAAAAGGTATTTTGTATTAAAGCCATTATACTGAATTCTAATTCTTGGCTTCTAACTGAAGACCATGAGAGCCCATTCCTTCTGTTTTATCCAACCTATTCCTCCTGTAGTAAATGGAAAGAGACAGAAATATCCAGCAACAATTCATTTTCCTACTACAGATGCCTATCTTATGATAAGATGAATTAGGAGGTATCTACCTCTCACTGCTTAAAGAATAATTACCTTCAGAGGGGTAAGATCAAGTAAGACGAACTCTACTTTCACTGTGGGTCCACTAACTGGGACAAGAAGTATGCATGAAGAACGGGGATTTCCCCCTCCATATAAAACTCCAGTTCTGTCTGCCAGGGAGTGCCAGATTTATATGCATTTATCAACTAGGGTAGTTTCCTCACAGAGCTTGAAGAGAGGAAAACTAGCTTAGTTTGTGGGAAAACATAAGCTGTCTTTCATGCTGAGGTATGTCTTACCTGCTCCTGGGTACAATCATTTCAAAGCCTTCCTAGCACTGAATGTTGTGGTGTGTATCTCGTAACATTGGCCTGCATGTTAAAATAGAATTTAACCCCAAAGGGACCTGAATACTGCTAGAACATATTTCAGCAGCTTCTGTAGAGAGCTTCTGTAATAAAACTATAATACCTGCAACACTTAAACAGAGGTTAAAATATTCTCACAAGAAATGTGGGATTACTTTGATTTTCTAAACAGTTTGATTTAGTGGGAGGTTAGTAAGGGGTGGAAAATTGTTCAGATCTCATGTAATGCTTGAGATTGTGCCTCTGAATTAGAAACATTATGAGCAAAACCAAGTTTTAAAATGTAGTTGTTTTGTTGAACATGCCATAATACCCTTTGCTTCAATTCCCCAGATTCTTTTTGCATTAAGAAAAAAAAAAAAATCACAACCAAATCACCTGAGAAGCAATATTTTAAATGCAGGTGATTTGTCACTGGATTTGACCCCAATTTTCATTCAGATGTGAGACAGTGACCTAGACCAGCAAGTTTTCATAGGGAAAGTTATACTGTTATTGACATTCATTAAATCACTTCCCAGTATGGTACTAAGCAGAGTCACATTCTAGGTCATGTGTGGGCCATACACCTATTTCATCATGCATTATTAAAAAAAAAAAAGTCACAGCTAAGGTGACGATATTATTAACTTGGCAAAAAAGCAATTAAAATCTTCAAAGAGTGAACTTTCAAATAGCGCAGCAACACTTAAATGTCATATTTCTGTTGCAAATGTATTTTTAATGATAACATTTCTTTGTAATGTAAATCAGCCTCCTCTCAATTATAACATGTTAATCAAGTTATTTCTCAATTGCTGCCTACCCATCAATGCCTTCAAGTCCATCACATGTCATTCTGTGAAAGCATACTAATTACTTGATTATATTTTAGTCAAGTTTTGCAAATCCAACTGTTTTTTTTTTTCTTTTTTTTTTTCTAAGACTGCATATTATGTGCAGATTTGTCTGTTGGGGGGGGGGAGGGGAGAGCTGAAGATGCATCTCATTCCTGTAACTTCAGTCTAATTGAAAAACTTTGAAAGTGCCTTATCATGTAAGACTTGATCCTAGGAATTGGAGAAAACGAAAAAATGGTTATCCATATACTATTTCCTAGTATCTCATATACATATTATTCCTGGTTGACATGTTCAACAGGGGCAATGAAAAAAACCACAAGGTTGGTTTAGGTTAGATGTTAGGAAGAGCTTCTTTACTGAAAGGGTTGTTAGGCACTGGAACGGGCTGCCCAGGGAGGTGGTGAAGTCACCATCCCTGGAAGTCTTCAAAAGACGTTTAGATGTAGAGCTTAGGGATATGGTTTAGTGGGGACTGTTAGTGTTAGGTTAGAGGTTGGACTCGATTATCTTGAGGTCTCTTCCAACCTAGAAATTCTGTGATTCTGTGATTCTGTGGTATGAATATTTAAAAATATATTAAAACATATACCTCAAATGCAGAGCAGGATTTGATTGGGTAAAGGAAAATGTTGGTGACAGTAATGGGGTTGCCATCTCCTCTGCATGTTGGCACTGCAGTCTCAGAAATAGTTGCCCTTATGCTTTCCGACTCAGACTCCGCTGGCTGCCAGCCAACAGTCTTCACTGTCACAGATGAATTATTCCCAAGTTCTCTGTCCGAGATGTGCGTTCTTGGAGACAATTTATCTGCATTCTTAAAGTAAGTGCCATCATCTGGGACAGGCTCTGTCGTCAGCTTTGTAACAGAGGACTGGAAGGGAATCTCAGTGTCCGAATTGGAGAACCTGGTGGCTACGATGAATTTCAAGAAAGTCTGTGCATCTTCAAAGGAAGACATATAGCCAAAGGATATTCTCACAGAACCAGTGGGACGTCCATCAATTATGTCTATATCATCTCCACAGACATGGCCAGCCTAGTTTGAAATAGGAAGACAAACAGAGCTACTATGACAGACCTTCTTACTTTACATAGTTATTCACTAGTCTGTTAATTCTAACCAAAAAACTGTTTTCAGAAATACACAGTTAACCCATGAATACAAAGAGAGAATAGAGAAAAAAAAAATCCCAATTGTCTTATTACCTTCTCAAGCTGGGAAGAAGATTGTTTTGAGATGCTTGCCTTATTCTACCTTTAGGCAAGAGAGACTTTTCAAAAACTTATGTTAAGAATCAGAAGAAGTTTGCACATGCCGGAATGTCCTGTTAGCAAGGGCAGTCTCCAGATATATTCCAGTCTCAACTTCATTAGTTCAGTGAGATTTAAACTGGGACATTACATTTAGATAGGTGAACAAACCACTAGACTTCTTGATATTTGCTGTCAGAACAGTTCTGTTTTATACAATCAATCGCTTACTCATGGTTTGTCTTAAAACCAAGTGGACAGATACACTACTAAGAACTAGTCTGGGACA
This sequence comes from Anas platyrhynchos, assembly GCF_047663525.1. Taxonomy (NCBI): domain Eukaryota; kingdom Metazoa; phylum Chordata; class Aves; order Anseriformes; family Anatidae; genus Anas; species Anas platyrhynchos. Next base: position 68,306,553 of record NC_092588.1, on the reverse strand, counting down.
TTTAGCAAAGCAGAGACTTGAATATAAAACTGGAACATCCAAAGTGAGTTCCCTCATCATTGTGATATCCAGTAAATTTGTCTTGCTGATCCAGTCAACATGTTGCTTTCAGGACAGATGGAAGTAGCCTTCCCCCTAACATTGCTTCATTTGAAAAACACAGGTTTCAGCTCATGATAAACCTTTGTTGAAAAAATTGTCCCTCAAATATCCTAATATTGACCTCCAATAACCTTATATTTGATGTATCTTTCATACAGCACTCCCCAGAAAACTCCCTGGAGGTGGAGTGGAGCAGAAGTTTCTCCTTCAGTTGAGTAGGTCAGTGAGTGCTGCCACTCACTTCCAGAGAGATAAGCCAGAAACTCCCTTTGATCACCTACCTAACATTAGCTCACCAATGGACACGAGATTTAGTTCTAAGTCAGCACCCTTATTCCTTTAAATGCAGCAGCTGTTTTTTTTTTTCCTTCTGAAATTCATTTATTTATGCATTTCTGTTAAATAAAAATGGAAGTGTGAATAGATTATTTACATGAGGGCTTTTTAAAGCAAGAAATGTCACAGTTCAGTGAACACGGGTCCCACTTTTTCCAGGAGAAATAAAAAAAAAAACTATGTCAAAGCATGCAATGCAGTAGCAAATATTGTAATGTACTGGAACATAGCTTTTATTCGTGACAATAGAGCAGAAGCAACATTTACAAAATTAGGTTGCATCTGTTAATATATGTGGAACACTTCTGCCAAGTATTGATTGATTGACTGATGAGAGAGGTTCCTGCTGTGCAAATAAGTAAATGAGTTCCTACCTAACATCCTAAGAAAACTAACCACAATTCTCCAGGGACCCTTGACGATAGAAGGTCCTCCCTCACAAGCACTTTGAACATGGAAATCTTCATCAGGGGAGGAAGAACACAGTCAGCACACTGGGAAAAGGCAAAAACAAAGTACATATGCCAGTAATATGAAAAAAGATGTCTTCCCCCTACAAAGTAATGTTGTCAATAACTCATCCAAATCTTTCCAAAGGACTGGCAAGAATGTCTCAAAATAGTAACTGGTTGACTGTACTACTTCATCATACCACTTATGGCAGATGAAATGACTGTAATTTTGGCTTTTGTGTTTAGCCCATCCTGGCTGAAATGTCGAGCTTTATTAACATGATACAGACCCATATGAGGCTTATCAAAATCTTCCTCTGGTAAGAAGAAACAAGATTAGTGTACCTGGCCATTTGGTATTTTGCGCTTTAAGAGAAGGGAAGAGCTTTTCTCCTTTCTCTAATTATCCTGGGGAACCTGCACCCTCTTGAAAATTCAAGCATCACTCACCTGCTCTTAAACAGACTATTCATGAGTAAACTATGGACATGGAGCTTTCAATAGTAAATGAAACCACCATTTTGCCATGGAAGGTACTAAAGAGCTCTCCCTGTTTAAGATCTTGTGCTATCAGTCTTGCATATAAATGTGCTTGCAAATGTTATCTAAATGCCTCTGTGAAATGATAAGGGACCTATAATACCCATACTTCCATTATATATATTTTTTCTCTTTTGAGGAATACCATTAATAAAGTTTTGAATAGTTCTGTATTAATATACTGTAATTTCAAAATCTGACAAATACACAGATGTGAAGCCTCCCGCACTTCACTGTAATACATCCTTCTATAGATCTTTTAATAATGATTTATGGAAAATATTAGTCATCTAGAAAGCAGTCTTTACGTTCACGTTCTACCAGTCTAACACACCAATAATCTAAGTAGAAGTCATCTAAATTTATTTCACTGTCAGAGATTCACTGGGTATTCTCATTTATTGTTTCTTGTCCAGTTTGTGTATGTCTTTTAAACTGTAATGTCCCAAAGTAATAATTAATAAGTACTATTAAAGATACTTGAGGAACAACATGAGACAAATTGTCTGGGAACTTCCATTCTGCAGGAAGGCTGGATTTCATGTAATTCCAAATCAGACCAAGAAGCCACATTTTCATATTTTCCAATGAAATAAAACCAACCTACTCTGCTTTGGGTCCATCAAATTTGTTTCAAGACCTAATTTCAACGTATTGATTCAATTATTTCTTTACCATGGTAATTAAGTTGAAAAATCAGGGAAAGCAAATTAAACCCACCTTCATTTACGAAACACCTATTTTATTCTTTACTATTTAGCTTTTGTTTTTGTTGTTGGATATAGGTAGGATCAGATTTTCTTCTCTCCCCTTCAAACCTCCCATCCCCCAGGAAATCCAGAATTGATAGCCAGAAGATGTTTTCCGGGTCACGGAATCTAGGTATTTTCCATGGTCAGTGTATCACATAATCTCATTCAGAAACTAACCTGCAGGTTCCTTTGGATGTCCTCATCGCTTATACCCAAATGCATCTGGCAGGCTCCTGTGTTACAGAAGCAACCTGTGCGCACATGTATGTTGTGGAGGCTGGCCATCTTTTCCACCTTCCCGATTCACAGACATAAGAGAAGAACAAAAGACAGAAATTTTAAAGCTGTGGTGAAAAACATACAATATTTTAAGGGTACAAATCAATTGGAGGTAAATTACCTCTCTAAATTATTAACGACTGACTGTAGCTTTCAGCATTCCCATACACACTGAGGATTTTTCAGCCTTGTTATTTCAGCTGAAAGACAACAGTAAAGGAAGCAGATAATTACATTGGCATTGAGAGAGGGCACAGAGCACATGCCAGTAACACACACACATGGAGAGTTGTTCTGTTTAGGCCCTGATCCTGTTAATGCCAGCCCATGTGCTTACTTTTAAACTCGTGCTCTTACACTAGTAGTGCTAATTACAGGCCTGCAGTCAAGTGTAATACAGGGTCTGGACTGAACCGTCACCTACAAGCATCACCTACAAGGCGAGGAGAGCGGCCTAGGACACCTCTTCAGCTAGCTGAAGGAAACCTCGTCCACTTGTTTTCCTGGTGTTGTGCTTTTCTGAATTATACCATTTCTTTATCATCCACTAAATAATGAATGGGCATAAACACAGTAATTGATGAAAAGCTGGCATGAATGAATTTATGTGAAAGAACAAAAAGGCTGTGCAGAGAACGGAGTCATGCATCTATACATGTCTCGGAAGGAGATGCAGCTATGTGTGCACTGGGAGGGTGGCCCTGCAGAGAAGAGATGCAGATTGTCAGGGTTTCATAGCACAGCTAGGAAACAAGGGAAGCACACCGTGGGGATGCTCTTAGCACAGCTCAGAAACCATGGAAGCACACTGCAGGGATATGAACACTCTTTATGTTGATTTGAAAAAGCAACAACAGATGGTGCTAAGGATAACTGAGCAGGTATAGATACAACCAGCTATTTCTTCCACGACAAATGATGAACAAGCCTGGTCAAGACTGGGAGAAGAACAGAAGGTCAAAAAGGTAGCACAAAACCTGTTACATCCTACCCCTCCTGCAAACTTCCAGAACAACCTCACACATACTGCAGTAATCTCTCTGTGCTTTACCTCCTCTTCTGCAAAATGGGGAACCTGGAGCTCTAAAAATACACACCTTACAATTTGAGAGGACTCAGGTATGCAAGCAACACTGTCCTCCTCTCAGGGAGCTAAGACTCAGCGATGTGCAGAATGACAGCTCAGTCCAAAGGTCCAGGAACAGAAGCATCGATCATTTCTAAACCAGTCATTTCCCTAGCTGTAAGACCATGCTTTTCCTGCCTGAGCTATCGATGGAAACATTCAACCTAGCATTAAACTGTTGGCTTTTATGTTTTTTAAACATAAATTCTCTTTGTATTGGATAGTAGCAAGCATTTTCTGGATCATCAGAAAATGCTGATGCTTTCTCAGCCCCATCTTCTGTCTCACATCTTCTGACATCATCAGCCATCTGATGTCAGCCTTCTGACATCTCTGAGTTTGCTACCAAATGCCTTTAATTTCGCTATCTCAGCTGCTTGGTTTAGCTCTTCTAAAAGCAGTTCAAAGAGCATTCACTTTTTTTTTTCTTTTTTTTTTTTCCCCCTGTGTTGGACACAAGGTACTCCACACAAAAACGTGCTGTATACAACACAATAAATCCTACACCATTACAGTGCACAAGTTACCAAAGTTCATACTTAAATGTGTCCTGCTCCATTAATTCAAAATGGTTCACCATTCAAATGGAGATACAACCAAAATAACTCTGTATATCCAGACCTGGAAAGAAGAGAAGTGAATCTGACCCAAGATGCCTATTCATGACTAATGCTTTGGAGAATACGCCGTGCTCAAAGCATGTTTCTCACATCAAAGTTATAGTTAAAGGCATCTGTTGAGAAAGATTGTTGTGGTGTCATTAACTTTGTGTTGTCAGAAGACTTCAGTCTGGGAACAGTGACATTTTCTTGACTTCTTTTTTCATTTAGATGAGAAAAGTTGTCATCTTGACTTAACACGGTTTGTCATGGTGCTTGTGACTCGTGGGTGGATCTATCGTTCTGTTAATGATGACAAGCAAGGCTAAAATCATGACAGATATTTCACTACTGAATTTGTACAGTGTTTGGATTTATTTACTCAGTATACAAAAAGCTTTAAAATATATCTTTTTATTACTATTATTTTTTTAAGAAAGATTGCTGGGCAGCCTTGATTATCCAAGTGTATGCAATGTGATGAAGTTTCCATGACCCAGCTTCAACGAATTGTTAACAGGATTTTTTTTTAATCTTTTACATTTCATCAAATAAATTACTATTATGCTTTAATGAAGGCCCTGAAATTTCATTCTAGCCTTGCTGAGCGTTAAGAAGTGAAATATGTGACATGACCCAATACCCTTTCTTCAATAACACTTTTAACTGTGATATATGTTAATCTGTACAGTAGACAAAGATTATTAATACATAAAAATGCAGGAACATTAGGGGAATATAGGGAAATATGGTTCAGGAGAACAAAGATAAATTAGCCATAAGCTTTAGAATTAATCCATTTCCGTTATCACAACTCTGAAGCTTAAAAAAGCACAGTAAGCGCCCTGCCGATCTCGGTGATGTGATGCACACTTTTGCACCGAAAGCAATGAAACCATGTAAAGAATCAGTACGTGCAGTGCTGCCAATCTATCCGTCCCTTGAATGCATGCTTGACTTTCCCTTGGACATATGCTTCTCTGTCTTCTTTAGCTTCACCCTAGAAATATGCTGCTTGGGGAGTTAATTTAATCTCTCTCCACAGTGTTACCACATAGCTAAACAAACAGAACATAAAACATCTGTTGCAGTTATTTCAATGAAGAGAAGCTTATTTAAATAAAGCACATCTTTAAAACTGCCGTAAGGAGCAATAATGGGAATGGAGCTCAGGGTTATGAAATACAGCGTGCTGCTTGCAGCTCTGTCTGAGGCTGACTTTTGGGAGCCAGGAACATGTTCATCAATGAAGGCAGAGAAGCATGAATGGCACTAATGGTAAGTACATGGCTTTGTGTTCTCAGATCATCAGCTTTGGTGGTTCCCTGGGTCCGATGTTGGGAACCATTGTGCCTTGGCCTTTCAGAGCTTAAAGACTACAATTAAACTGCAAAATGCATACGAAGAAATCTTACAGCATTTTTACCTACTTCAGTCAGTGAGGACATGGTAATTAAGCCATCACAACATCTTGGAGTCTCTTCTGTCCCTCAGAGTCCCTTGGCATTCATTACTTTTTCTGAAGCTGTGTACAGTGGGCCAAGCCCTGCAGGCTGCTTCACACCCCAACACCTCTCATGTCAGATCATCTTGACTTTTGACAAGCAAAAGGTGCTTTTCACACTTCCAGGCTGTGGTCTTTGAATTTAATAAACACACATGAATAAAGTCCATCTAAAAAAAAATGTTTTAAAATGCTTCTTTTTTTCAGACAGAATTCATTTTTTAAGCACAGTTGCCAACCTCAGCAAGTTAACCTTTAGTATTGCCAGACTGACCAAGTGCTTACATTTATTTATTTATTTTTCATAGCAGTCTGTCTAGTAAATAGTGTTAGAAGTTTTTAATTATTATTATTTTAAAAATATTGAAGTGGGGAGGGCTTTATTTATTTATTTATTTGTTTGTTTTTACCGCATTGCCCTACAACAGTTTCCTATTGGATAGCTGACATTTTAGTTCATACTTAGGTGGACAAAAATGAGATTCTCATGTGTCCCGATTTCCTTTTCTCTGTCACGCTGCTGCACTGTTGACTCTTCTGCCTTTACTAAATGACTGACTTCTGCTATCCGTTCACTTCAGGAGCTCTGCAGAGGTCAGCTGCAGGGCACAAGCTTCTCTCTGGCTTCAGATTCCATTAAAATAAATCTGAGAATGATGTTGTTACTGCAGGTAGATACAGACTAAGTAAAGATTTACAAATAGCACATAGTTTTTCATTACTTCTAACCAAGTTTAAGATTTTCACCACGAATGATGGATTCTTTAGGAATCTCTGCTGAAGTCATTCCTGTAAGATCAAATTCTGTAGCTGTTATTCAAGCAACTACCTATATGTGCAAGTTATTTTACGGAGTATCGCAAGAATTATTTATATGAATAAAGGACCTTTTTATAATAGGTCATGAAGTGTCCAGAAAAAAAATAATCTTAAAGTCAGTACTGGCAGGTACTGTCCTTCAGGAATCGGGGCTGGAAATTCTCATTCTACTTCCTACAGTGACCAAATTACAGAGCAGTTTGTCTATCCGAAACATTTGCTCATTAGAAGAATTTCATTGCACAGCACTGATGGTTGCTTATAAAACAGGCTTCATGACACTGTGCTCCACATCCACTGGTAAATTAATTCACTGATTCATGGCATGGGATTGGAAAGAAAGTAAGCTAGCTCTTTCTGTCATCCAGCATTTGACTGTGAAATGTTGCTGATGCAAATGCATACTTAATCTTGTTTAATATAATTTATAAGAAGTAGGTCAGAATTAAATATATATATTTATATAAGCACTTGTTTCCAAATCATTTAGTAGAGGAAAAAAAAATATTTTAGCTGAGTCACAGTACCATTAAACTTGTTTAATAACATGGCTTACTGCAGGAGAGGCATTTTCTTTCTATCTCAGGGAAATAATTTCTACCTGGGCAGGTTTCTGCAATATTGATGAAGCTGATCCTCTGTTGCTTATTGCATCTCCAGTTGTTGACAATAGTTTAAATTAATTGGTAAGTGGATGTAAATCTCTCTTGACTTTACACACATGCATCACTCACTCCAACCAAAAACTCCTTGGCAAATCGCAGTGGCATATTAGACTGAGAAACTGAAATTTACTGGAATTGCCAAACCTGGTGTCCTGATAGTGGAAATGTTAACTTTCCAGGAACTTTGCCGTCGATGTGATAATTTTATCTGCTGGTTTCAAAGACAGTCAAATAACAGGTAAGATTGCTTGAGAGAGAAGCAGGTGGGAAACATCAGCATAATTCAGAATACATGGCTTGCCATTCTGCAGGAATTCTCACCTAGAAGGTGCCATACACATAACAAACTGTAGGTCCTATGTGTGTAATGGAGTAACAAGAATTGTACATTTCTGAGATCCAGAAGCTAGTAGGTGCTTTTGGAATGAGGTGATTATAAGGAAGAAATGAAACACAGCCTTTATTCTGAAAGGATGACCTCACATTTTTTCAACTGCCTTTTTCTTCCCTGTAGTATATGCATTGAATTAGGGCATGGGCTTATTTGGAACACATATAAGCTTCAGGAATCCAAGAACTAGCTATTTGAAACTGAACAGGCTGATGAGTAGGCTAAACATCTTGGTTTTATCTGATTTGGCACCTCAATGGTCACGGGTCTCCCCTACCAATCATATTTGCTCTTAGCTTTTTCTTTTTTTACAACTGCATTCAGTGATAATGACATTCCAGTTTGATAAAATGACATCCAGGAAAGGAAGGATTCCAAGAACAAAAGAAAAGCAAAGAAACTCAAGGCTTCTGTGGCTTTCTAGCTATGACTTCAACAGAGCTTCCCCTTGTGGGTAGCAGGAAAAGGTTCGTGTCTCTACATCCAACTGTGCATCCCTAGCTATCTTGTAGTTTGAAGGCTTTGGGGCAAACTGCGGATAGCCAGGGAAGTGAAAGCCAGAGGTAAACAACATAGAGGATTAAGCTAGAGCTAGTATTGAGAAGGGGTAAAGGGGGAAGTAGTAGACTAATACTAGTGGAAATAACGCATAGGAAAGAAAACAAAACAACAACAAAAACAAAATACACACAAAAACATACAAAACAACAGGCATAATGCATGATACCGAAAAGTCTGGAAACATAGACTAAATTCATGTCCCAGCCAAAACTTTCTTCACCTTTTCCTCTTCCTCTTAAATTAGGTAAATCTTTTGTCTCCATTTATTCCCTGAAAATGATGATGATACTTTTTCCTTAGCAAACAGGGAGGTTAAAATACCGTGATGGACTGTGTTGAAATATTACTTTAATTATGGCCATACAGGTTCCTATACAGGATTTCTGGGAGGAGGCAGGAGCAGGGAGATGCAAGCAAGGTAACACAGAAGGTGGAGCCAGGCTCTCCTTGTCTTTAAAGACTCAGTGGTGGACTGCAACTGGACACTGCATGCATTCAAAGTCAGCTTATTTGCTTTTACCAAGATCTAGAAAAAAAGGAATGCAGCAGAGGCCATCAAAACTGCAGTCCTCTGGCTGCATGGGGTTTCTTTTCACATTTCTCCCCTGTGTGATGAGGTCTGCAGTTATAGCCACAGTTTAGCCCTGTGACTACAAAGGAAATATTTAGCCTCCCTCATTCATCTTAGAGTCTGTCACCTGAACAACTATGAGCATCCTTCTTTTATCTCTTCTGCAGTTTCCTTAGCAACATGCAAGGACACTCCAGAGAAAGTGGTGTCAGGCAAAATCTTCAGCCTAGGCTCTCACGGAGCTTTCTAACCTTGACCAGCTCTGATGAGCAGCTTAACAGGACGCGATTTCAAGCATACCATCTCACAAGAGTCTTCATCCCCTGCAATGACATGTTACGAAAAGCAACTTGACTACTAGTCTGCCACGACTTCCTCAACAAGACAAGCTACATCATCTGTTAATGAGGTTTGCAGTTCCCACACTGAATCTCTCAAGAATGGCACCTCCTTACTCCCTGTCAGTGATCCCCTACCTAGATCAGTGAAAATGTCTCCGGTACCACGAACCCCTCACTGTAAGAGCTGTCTTTGGGTGCCCAGTGCTATATAACTGTTACCTTATAAACAAACATAAGCAAAGATCCAGATTTTAATGGCATTTCTTGCCAGTTTGAAGTAACACGGTGCCATATATCGACAAGCCAATGTAGTTTACTGCATCCCTGCTGTCTCCCTGCGTAGGAAACATCCACAGCACAATTGGAAACTAATTAGAACCAAGGAAATTAGTGGAGGTTCAACACGAATCTTCACAGCAATCTTTTTCTCCTTGTAATCCTGTTTGCATTCTATTGCACTGGTCCATCCGCTGCCCCTGGCTTCCTGAAATCAATGGCTAAATCCATAGTGAAAATCAATAGTGAGCAATCACCCCAGTAATTTTTTAGGTAGCTATTGGGAAGATGGCCAAAAATCCCATTAGGCCTGTTAAGAACACTTTTCTTTCCCTGAGTCATCAGAATTAATGTAATGAGTGGATATGCTTCTGAAAGCATTAGTGTAGCTAACTCAGGGTCGTCTGACCATCTCTGCACAGACATTCTTAGCTGGAATTAACAAATGCTGAATTTCCATTTTTTTCTGGCCCCCGAGAAAAAAGTCTGAACCTCTCCAAGCAGCAAACCTGAATGATTGTTTTATATGAAAGTAAAAAGTATCAGTAGGGAAAAACATAAAAAAAAAGGATTAAAGTTTGAAGAACAACAAAGATCTCCTGCTTAATAATTTCCTGCGTAGACTTATTTCATATAAATTAAATACAATAGAAAGCATTGCTCCTCATTGCTTAACAGCAACCCACTTTCTCCTGCAGGGATGTGGTATGAACGTCCAGACAAGTACAGATAGCTAGTACTAGATACCAGTCACTAGTCAGATCAAACCGACCTGGTCACAGCTTCCTGTTCATGTGAAATACTGTAGCTCCTTTTTTTCCCCCTCTTTTTTTTTTTTTCTTTTTTTTTTTCTTTTTTTTTTTTTTTTTCCCACTCCTCTAATGCCCATGTTCTCATTGCTCTAATTCCAAAGCTACATAACAGATGCACAATGAAGTGGACCCAGTCCACCAGTGAAACAGAGGGTGCTGCCTATGACACAAAGAGCAGCATTTCAGGAAATCTACCCTCTTCAGGTATTGCATGGTTTCTTTTATCATGTGAAAATAAGTAATGATATGAATATCTATCCATCTAGCTGTGCTTACATACAAATGTATTTATCTGCCACTTTACGTCTGAGGATATTAATATATTTTTTCTCCATTCCTGAGAGGTTAAGAAGTGCTACTGAGATAATTTTATAAGTGGCAAGGACAGGCATTGAATCCCTCAAGGTGGCACAGAAGGACTATAGCAGAAAGAGGGGATATCACCAGCACATTGTCAGGTTCCTGGCTACTACTGATGCAGGTCCAGTTCAGCAGGTTTTTAAAACATCATTTATTTACCTTTAGCAACTGTTAGGTGCATTTCCCATCCTGTCTCACACGACTTCGTCCCGCATTATTTCTGTTTGCAGGTCTATCTAAACGCAGACAGACAGAGTAACTTCAACATGCTCATATTGCTGTCTCTTCCCCAAGTCACATCCCTCCTGTACAACACCATTTCTGACTGCTTGTCCAAATCTGCTCTGCCTCAGATGGCTGGAATCTCCTATTTGGCTGCTTTCCTGCCTCAACTTGTCTCTCTTTCTTTGCCCAATCCTTGTAATAGTAAACACTTTGGCTGCATTGTGGGAAATTCAGGTTCATCACTAGGATGTATTTTGTAGCAGTGAATATAACTAAGTTTCAAAACAAACTGGTTCCACAGGCACTGGAAAGGTTCAGATTAAGATGATCCTATCTCAGCACACATCTTCTCAAATGACATGCATGAGTTTGGCTTGGCTGCTCAGCTACTTACAAGGTAATTCACTGCTACAGTATGCTTTGGATACAGAAGGATAAATGGGCTAAAAATAAATTATAAATAATTAGGTTTCTAGGAGGAGTATCATTCTGGTTTTGCCCTCCCCTCATGCTCCTAGCACGTGAGCACTGGAAGAAAGAGGCTACAAGGGTGGAGATGGTGCCATGGTGAGATGCTCTGCGGCTGTTCTTATGTCTAAGTGATCTGGGGCCACGTGCTCTGATGGACGACCCTGATCTGCACTTCAAGATGATAGAAAATAGAGGCAGGACAGAAAAAAAAAGAATCAGTCCTTGAGTCTACCCTAACATTAACTCAAGGAAGGCGGAGATAGAAGAAAAGTGGGTGAGACAGTGGGCTGATGCCATAATAAGAGCAGTCATCAGATTGTATTACAGATTTGCACTGAAGGGACACACAGTGGAAGCTATTCGCTGAGAAGCATTGATAGGGTTTTCTTGAGAAATGGATAAAGATAGATAAGTTCAAAGTCCAGCCCTCCCCTCACTCTATCTGGGCTGATGAGAGTGAGCCAGGACATGCTAATGCAAGCTCCTAGACAAAGCTGATCATAATCTAGCTGAGCAGAGTTCTCAATCCTGAGAGGCAAAACTCATCCATATGCAACAGTACAGAAGAGCCTTCCCTAGGCAAACCAAAGTGTTTACATTCTGTCTCTGGCAGCTGATGCCTGTTATAGCGGTTTGTCTATCAAACAGAAGTATGACATGGCAGGCAAGAAGGCTGGGACTGCTAATGGACTGATGCTCAATCCCCTTCTGACAGGATTTTTAGGAGGCATGGCAGGCATTATGGATGCCAAGGAAACTTTTGCAGGTGAGGCAATCATGGCAAAATACATCTGCTTAGCTTCTGGCTTCAAGGAAAGCAGGCAGTGTGAAAAAGAAGAGCTACGATGCTTTGGTCACTTTTTAAGCTCGTAACACACAGGAAAAAACAAGAGGCAAACAAATGTCTCAGCAGTGTAGATAAGAGCCCTCCAGGGCACAAAACTCAACAGATGTTTTAGGTGAAATTCCATCTGCCAGCTCTGTCCTTATCCCTTTCCACTCTTCCAGCTCCCAAACTGACTTTACAGAATGAAGTGTGAAAGGCTATTAAAATCAATCTGCAGCCACCTACTAAATTTACAAAGAACATTTAACAGATCTCTCTTCCCTATGAGAACAAAGAGAAAAACTTAAAATAATATTAGCATAAAATAACCTTCATGGCAGAGGTGGTGTGTGTGTTTTTTGTTTTTTGTTTTTTGTTTTTTTTTTTTTTCAAACCTGCAAATAAAAAGGAACATAAAGCTTCACACTTTGACCTGACTTGTAAGAAATCCACTTTTTTGTGTCCATGATTGTTGTTTCAAATCAATATTGTTCCCTTACAGCTGTTCCACCTCCTTTTTAGCAGTCCAAACAGGCTGGAGCCTCTGCACGCATCATGAAGTTATATGTAAGACTTTGATAAATACGATGGCAAGGATGCAAACTGAAGCTGAGTCATTGCTGTCAAACAGTGTTTCAAAGACTGGAAGGCCTTGGGGATGTGTAAACACATGACACTTGTATATGCTGAAGATTGCAAATACTCACTATTAATAAATGAGCCAATGGTGATTCGCTGCATGAACAGTCTCAGTATTAGCTCAGCGCTGAATATATACATGACTCCATTTTCATGACATCATAAAATCCCTTTAATGTCTAGGGCTAATTGCTTCTTTTTCTGGAAGCTTTACAATGAAAGAGAAGATTGGCAGCTTGCTGCTTTAATGTCAACTCTGTTGCTTCCATCCTGCACCACTGACTTAAGGAAGGTCCTTTGTCTCTACCTCTACATTTTCTCACCTTTCCAAAGCACCAGCTTTTCACTTCATTAACACCAAAAACTGTAACATAGGAGAATTACCCAGTCTTAAGTTGGTGAGTATATATGACAAAGTTGTTTGGTACAAAGGCCATCTTCATGTCCTCGACTTGACACGTACTCATCATAGTTTAACCCCTGTTCATAACTGGGCTTTTTGGTGCTGCAGTGAAAATGAACACATAACGTAAAATGACAGACATGCTACTGCAGAGGACGGGCAGCCCACATGAAAAGAATGCAGGTATCTCCCCACCTCATTTCAAGAATAAATTACTATAAATAGTAGTCTACAGAGACAGCTTTTTACCTGAGGAAATCACTTTAATGGGAAATATTTGGTGCAGGTCAAAGAAGGAAATTTAATGTGGTTTCAGTGTCAAAAGACAAGAGGCTTACTGAGATTTCAGAACTTTAAGTAGTTTTATCCCTAGATAAAGAAATGTTTCTTCATGAAAATCCTAAAGAAAAAAAAAAGCACAAAGCTTTTGAGTGTTTGAAACCTCCCAGTCCCTCTTCCTTAATTGTTTCAATTACCATTTAGAGGAAAAAACTAAACCAGTAATTAAACTGTTCATTAAACCAATGATACATATAGTATTCAAAGCAAGTTCTTTCAAATGTAATACTCTAAAACAGTGATAGCCTTTTGACAGCCCTCAGTGATAGCAATCACAAAGAACCATTTGAAAGAAAAACTAATAACAATTCAACCTCCCTAATTATTTCACTCCCACCTTACCACTTCTTAACATCTAGGTGTTCTGTGTCATTTTGGGACAGGAGGCTGTCAAAAACAATGCCATCACTGAGACTGCAATCATGGTAGTCTCATTTGTGTGTCTCACTTTAATGAAACGGTTTCATTTGATCTTGAGTGATGCAATGAAGATTTTATTCAAGGATGAATCTCAGACTGCACCTAATTCCTATTGACCCCACGTATGTAATTCAAGCATGCTTGTGTTTAGCGGCACAGTCACGTTAACTGGGGTCAATTATACTCTGATAACAGTGAGAAATGGATTTCAGTAATAGTAGTAGGGAGGAACAGCTTTTCTCCCAAATGCTACACAAATGAAGGACATAATTTTTTCCTCTGCTTTCGTTTTTAGTGGCACTGTGAAATGTCATGTATTTCACTGCATGCCTTTCACATCCTAAATATCCTGGACTTAGCTCAGACTTCTGAGTATCATTCAAATTATGTAAATCTTGAGGCTTACATGTAAGCTCTGTATCCCCTGAAGACACTGTCTACTTCTAAAGCATTTCTTGCCAATCTCAAATGTTCAGAACGGAATGGAATGGAATAGAACAGCCCAGTTGGAAGGGACCCACAAAGGTCATCGAGTCCAACTGCCTGACCACTTCAGGGCTCACCAGCAGTTAAAGCACATCCATGGGGCATTGTTCAAATGCCTCCAACACTGACAGCCCTGGGGCATCCGCCGCCTCTCTAGGAGACCTGTGCCAGCGTTTGACCACCTCCTGGTGAGGACATTTCCCTGATGCCCGGTCTGACTGGCCCCTCTCACAGGACAGGCCTTCCAGACCTTTCACTGACTGTCTTGCCCTCATCTGGCTGCTTTCAAGGACCTTAACGTCCTTGTTATGTCGTGGAGCCTAGAACTGCACACAGGACTCCAGGTGAGGTTGTGACAACACTAAATATAGCAGGAAAATAAACTGCTCCAAACCTCAGCATAGTATTTTCCCTGGTATCAGTTAGTCAGCTTGTCCTTTTCAGGCTATCAGATGCTGATGTCCAGCCACACTGTGCTCTTTACAACGAGGCACATAACAATTGCCTGTCAGGAAGACAAATAGAATTGGTTGGATGCCTGGTTATAAGTAATTAATTATAGATGAGATATCATCCATAAAAGAATAGGACATTCTGTCTTTTCTCCTTTCATATACGAGCTGAAATACAATCGGAGTCATTAGTTGGTATCCACTAGTAGGTATGGAAAATAGAAATGTCATCCAATTTTCCCTTCACTAAAAATTCCCCAGAATGTTTCCTGAAACTGTGTTCTCCTAACTCCACGAGATGACATTATGACACTTGGACTGACCAGTGAATCCATGTGAATGTGCAGATCATGGGCATGATCAAACTAGGGTACACCATTTCATTTCCATACACTTAATAGAAGTATTAGATTAAGCTTTGATTTGAATAAGCCTATCTAATTTTAGACATGCATACAAGTAGTGCCTCAGATATGAATGAAGATGAGATTACACTGTCAGTATGATGAAGCTTGCTCTCTATTGTATGAGTTTTCTTTGTCATCATAGAGAGGAAGCAAACATTTTTCTCCCCAATAACTGCTCTAAGAAGTCTGTGAAATAATTTAATTCCATAAAGAAGCCAATTATATATATCACACATTGTACAGCTTTGGAACTAATACTGATGCTGCTCGTTAATTTCTAAAAGTTGTTAAATTGCACATTATTTTAATTAAACAAAGTAATCTAACAGGCACTGCAGATGTGACTGGTACGCATTTGAAAACTTTACAGTTCCTCATTCAATATACTCATGCCAGAAATGATGACAATGTGGTGAATAGAGCAATCCAGATGATACAGATCAATAAAGAAGCTTTTTATGAGCAGCCACTGCAGCAAACAGGCACGATGGAGGCATAAGACTATAAAATCATTTTTTCTTTGAGGTTACAGTTGAGTTTAAAAAAGTGAAACAGGCAGGGTACATTTTTACTGAAAATCAGTGACAATTAGAAGTGCAAATAAAGGCTTTGGTTTTAACCAAGGGACAGAAGCAAAAACAGGGTGTTTGCAGAGTGTTTTAATCTTAACATTATTAAGTATTAATTCAGTGGTATTAATATCACTGCTTTTTCCTAAACACTGCAACACACATCCAAGACTGTATAAATGGCTAATTGACTCCTAAAATGTGGACTTCTTGGAAACAAAACTTGATTAATCTTTGAGATTGGTAACAAAGCCCAGTGATTTTTAAAAGAGGTATAGGAAGAAGAGCTTCTCTGTACATTTGCCCTTCCCATGTTCATCAGTGTGGCAAGTATCTTAAAAATTTACACAACTCCGTATCGGCAGGCTGCCAAGTAACTGTTTCACCTCTGTCCTCCCTTGTGTATAAATTCATCTTCCTGTGTATTCTCGTAGACATTTCTCTGTGTTTCCCTCCAAGAGCAATGCACCTATGCAACTAGCTGGCAGAGCAAGGCAGTTGCTGAGATAGCTGCTGCCAGTTATTGACAGCTTTGGAAAATCAAGGTCATGAACTTGACCTGTGGACTTATTCAATAGGCAGCCAATAAACGGAATAATTAAACTGAACCAGAGCATTGTGTTTTTTTCTGGCTTCTGTTGCTGAGCAAGTGAGCTACGTTACCCTATGTTACCCACTGCCTGCATTTCCTGAAATGCACAGTCATATATGATTACGGCCAGCTTCTCGCTGATAAACAGGACACTGAAAGGTGGAAAAGATTCAGAAAATTTCATGTTGCAGATACGCAGAACACCAGATACTCAGACACTCAGAAATGTACTGAAGATAATTCAGATACTCAGAAATAGATAAAGACTAGAGAAAGCTACCACAAAATACAGAATTTATGGAATTTTTGAGCTTGAATCTCACTTACACTGAACATTCAAATTTTAAATAAAAATACCCTAGTGGTAATTTGTTGCTTCCTCAGGAATATTACAAGAATGTCATTCTTAGAACCAAAGGGAGAAGTGAAATCCTTTTTCATGGGTGACTGCAATATTTTGAGATCTGATTTCATCTGTACATCAAAGGTCCCAAGGCAATCTCTTATATCACCTTTTCTAGATCTGCCCTTCATTCCCAATTTTGAGTACTCTGAAGAAGGAAGTCAACAAGAAACCAAACAATCCTGTTAAAACAGCCCACTTTCAAACTTCTCGTGTGTAGAATATTAAATCTGTAAGAAATTGTCTTTGGTTATCATGCACTTTGCATCGTGCTAACATTATTTATTGGATTATCTCTCTACAAGTCTAAAAACGGTTTTTATTTATTGTGCAGAACTAAGAAGAAAGAAAACCAAAACCTCAGAAGGGACTATGACAGAGAAAATATTTCCTTTAGGATAAAGAACTCAATGTAAATATGCTTTAGATACAAGGAGAACACTCAATATAAGGCAAAAGAAAAACATACCTGTGAAAAGCCGATCACCTCTCCATTTTCATCGAGCACGTTGAAATTAATGATTGGACCCTGGACATCAGGATTGCTGAAATCTGTGTCACTGTAAATACGTACTACAGGTGCCCCATTGGCATATTTTAAGGTAGACAGCACGTTATAGGTGTAATGAGCGAGCGCGAAGGTGTGTTGTTTTATTTTCTCCATTCCACCTACAAAAGAAAAGTGCACAAACATATCAGATACCTTATTTTTATGGAAATGTAAAAAAAAGTAGATTTTTCAGAATAGTATAGTTGGGAGCTTACTAGCACTAAATTGGTAGGTTTTGGTTTCTTTAAATGAATAAACAATTTCCAAATATTTCTTTCCTCATACACAAACTTCAGAAGTACTGTTACACCAAGTATTTATCTGCAATTAATGTACTGGAGAATCTGAAGTTACACTGAAATGGATTCATGTGCATTGCAACATTGATATTTCCAGTCTATACATAACACTAAGATGTTCTGGCACAATTAGTTTGAAAAACAGGTTTTGCTCCAGATTTGGCTCTGCAGGTCATAGGAATGAGGCATCAATCCTAGCACACCGCAGAGAGCAAACTGCTATGTGTAAGATAAAATAAAAATACTAAAATTCTAAATAAAATGATAAAATAGAGAAATACAGATCTTAGCCTACAAGGAATTAACTTGAATATTGAAGAAATATTCCTCTAAGCCTGTTCTTTTTTTTTTTTTTTTTTTTTTTTTTTTTTTCCCAGAAGAAAAAGAATGAGGATGTTGTGAACATCTCACTGACTGCACCCATGCAATTTATTTGCTTGAGAGAAGTTCTGCAGAGAAGTTTTTACAGACCTTGGCCTGGAAAAAAGCATAAAGGAGGGATATGTTGTTGTTGTTCTTCGCCTTTTTTTCTTGCTACACTGAGCAGTTTGGAAAAGAGGACTGCACAGATTTCCTGGCAGGTGGAGACCTGTACTACATCTCTGCTTTCTGAGGGAAGGTTGTGTCTCTGCTAGATGCCCCTATCAAAACGGTTTCTCATTCTCATGCTTAGAGGATATACCATAGGATGATCAACCATGGTCGTGTATGGCCTCCGGGATATTTCGATTCTCTGCAGGAAACTAAAACATAAGCCGATGAAGCAGGTTGTGATATTCACTAGTATAAGCCACTGCAAGGAGACCAGCTACTGGGTATGATACTAAATACCATACAAAAAGAGGAATAAGAGCATGATTTAACAGGCAGAAGTTTGTCCATGGAACAAGAAAAGTACAAGTAAACTTCTAAATAAAAGCTGAAACCCAATGAATTTGCATCTTTATGGAAGATAATTAGACTATAACAATATATTTTAAGCAACTAGATATTTTAAGCAACACAGGGAGATGCATGGAAGGCTAACGTGTTTCACCACAATCAAATCTCCACTGAAGAGAGTTGAAGTTTCGTCTGAAAACCCGAAGTGGTTTCTATTATTCATACTATATGTTGCAGTATGATAGCCCTACATCTTGTGAAAAAAATAAATAAATCTTCAAAAGCCTTGTGAGGCAGAATAGTGTTTTTCTTCCTCAGCTTTAGGCCCAAAGTATTTTCTGTAATGGTATCGTATTTGAGGTATGTGAACATTTCTGCAACTTAAAAAGATGCTTGACATCTTCTTTTACTTCCTTTTTTAAACTGCTTATCTATGAATCTCACACCAACTTATGTGCTTACAATCGTTATATCAGAATACCATTTTTGTATCTGAATTTCTGGAAACTTCTAAAGGCTGATAGAATTCCCCTTCCTTGGACAGAAATCTGGTCGTTGACTTTTACACATTTACTTGTAAAAGTCATTTATAGATGTATAAAAAGGTAAGAAAAAAAAAGAAAGTTATCTTTCTGCTGACATATAGAAGAATTACAGAAACTTCTGTTATTTCACTCTTCTTGCAGCTTCTATATTGTGTGCTATCTCCTTTAGATAAGTGAGGAGAGCAGACAGTGAAAGCATACAAACAGATTAGATATAAGGTGGAAGCACATGTTTTTGTTGCTAAAGAATAATAAAGAGGAATAAGGTTTTTAATGAGATTCTAGCATATGAAGCACTTTCAAGGAATGTTGCCAGAAGCTAATCAGTACAATTTCTAGATGTTAGCCACAGTAAACTTGGCAGGCATCTCTAGAACACTTTGGTCCAAAAGACAGTTTGTATTTTCAGAGTCTTTGAGAAGATTGCCTAGTAAGAGATGTTCCAGTCATTGTTTGGTAGAAGTTAAGAGCATTGAAATTTAAAAAATGGCTATTTCTCAGCAATTGCCAGAAAGTAGCTGTCTTAAGAGAAGTGGCTGCCTTGTCAGCTTCTGCGATGTCTGTAATCTCCTGATTCAGAGCTTTTCCAAATTGGCAGGAATCTTTTAATGGAAGATTAAACTACTGTCGTCGTGTCTTGTTGAAGAAATCTCTTATTCAGAAATTTCAGTCTCTCATTCACAGCAATCATCCTGCTATCATTTCTATATTGTTTTCAGCCATTCTCTTTTAAAGTTGCTTAATCACATTTCCTTGTTCATTAGTGAGAGGCTGATGAGCCTCTTCATTATTTATTCTGACAAATCCAAATGCAATACCCTGCAGTTGCTTTGCTGCCCCATGATTGGAGAGAGGAAGCAGTGTTGCCAGGGTCCCATATTTTTAAGCAGCAGAATAGGTTGTGATTAGGTCTGATGTCAAAAACCCTGTGAAACAAATGCCAGCAATATGAAGTTTGTTCTGGCAGAAAAAAAAAAAAAAAAGGGTATATTTGGAAAATAGTTGTGATTTATTTTTATTTTGCTAAACAAAACGATCTGTACCGTCTCCTGCATAAATCCTGTGTGCTTACCTCATCTCCCTCTACCCACTAGGGAAAAAAATACGAGGGAGAGAAAATAAAAAATATCAGAGCAAATCTTTGGCCTCTAACATGACCTAAGGCCTTGCATTATTGCATATAGTCTCACATTTGGGGTGACAGAAGTTAAACTCATTGCTTGACTGAGCCTGTCTGAGGTAAACGAGAAGATAATATTATGGTTGACTTGACATCAATTAGCACGCTGCATGCCTGCATTTTGTCTACTGTCTTTACAGAAACCTGTCTTTATACCTAATGCTTTAGCTTTTGGAGAGTACTTAGAGAATTGTCCCTATCTGCCTGTTTTGGGGCTAAAAACAGCCTAAAGTACACCAGATGAAGTCTATCTAATATTATTTACTGTATTTACATGTGACACATACAGCATCATGGATGCTCACAGTGCACAATTTGCACTCATTAATGGCTTCTTCCTACTGTACAACTGTAAGGATTTCCCTGCATAAATAGAAACTCCTTCATTTCTATGGATTAACATGCCTCTTATTACTTTTGTTCCTGTGTGTACATTCTGAATTTACATCAAGCCAGACACAATCGGATCATTAATTCTTCTCCTAGTTCACACATCAGTTTACACACTATTTGTTGCCACAATGAACATCATATACTTTTGCAGCAGCAAATTATTGAGCAGAAGAGATTGAAAAAGAAAGCTTTTATTTTTGCGTACAAACCTCCTTGCCAAAGTACTGTATTTAACCCACAAAGGTGTTGTTAAACTTCATCACCAGAGCTTGCTGCCTATGAAAGCTTTTGGTCCTTTTTTGGAGGCAAAGAGAAATGTTCCCTTTCTTCTAACTACAAACAGAGAATAGATATATCCAATAAATACTTCTTTCGGAGTCACATGATTTTAGAGGCACTGCCCAAGGATCTGTTGCTATTATATTCCAAAGCCAGATCAGTTCATTCGAATCAGTAAAGCCCTATTTCTTGGAAACGTCCAAGCGTGGCAACTGCTGAGGATCCACTTGGTCAAAACTCAGCAAGACAGGGGATGAGAACCTATTAAATTGCTATTCCTTGCTTTTTTTTTTTTTTTTTTAAACTAGGAAAATCTGAAAAGGAGAATTCCTCAGGTCTCATTCATGTAGCTGACATCTGTGTGATACTCTGAATTCAGCAGTGGCATGTCAGTAGACCTGCCAGCCACAACTCAGAATTCAAGGTCAGGTTTAACATGCCAAAAGGATTAATTTTAGCTTATAGTAAAAGTATTTGAAGCTCAAGGGAAGAAATCCAGAGAATATTATACTTCATTCAGAAACAAAAACACGTGCAGAGCAGTAAAAATATACATTTCTGTTCCCTCTTCAGTGCAACAAACTATTATACCTAAATAAATTCCCAGTATTCAGAGCAAGGAAACAGTTACCATTTTATTTCCAAGCAAATATGGCACAAAACACGGAAGACAATAGGAATTCCTGCTTGCTTCCTTTCTTGAGCTGCTTTCTTGGCACTCTTACACACTGTAAGCTCCCATCCCTCCATCAGCAAGTTTGCAAAGCAATGAAATTGACTGAGAGAGAATGCTGTTCCCTACCTTTTTGGGTATGCACACCTATTGCAGGATAACCCACAGATAAATTTACAATGTCAGCCTTTTCATAGTAGTTGCACGTGTGCATACTCCTATTTACAGAGACTATGGGACAGTTTAATTCTCAGGAAGAGACGAGCAAGATACCACGCACTTACAAGTAGGTAAGAACAGCGCATTCAAGCTGTGCAAGATGCACGACTGGCATCAAGGTACTCTAAACCCACTGCCTGGCCTCTGTTGATAAATTATTATATTTGTATGGCCTCTGTCTTATTATCTGTTTATTACCTTCAAAATAGAGTAAGATTTTATTTTTCCAGTGGAATTTTATGTATGGTATCTTATCTAATCAGAGAAATAGAGAGACGAGATACAGCTGTCCTCTAAGTACTCAATGTAGAATACTTTTGAGGTAGCATAGCCCTAGTTTTGTATTATATAAGTGTCATACATGTAATGGCATACATTACAAAACGGAAAGCAATCTCCTATCTGAAGCAACTAGAATTTCAGTAGCTCCAATGTTCAAATGTTAGTTCTTCCTGAAAGACCTGTAGACAGACAGGCATATGTCAACATCTGTAAAAGATTTTGAATAAAGAGATTAAGATAAAGAAGAGACTGAAACTGAGCCTCTAGAATGAAAGCTCTGGTGCTTCAGAGTTTTCAGGCTGCACTCAGGAACGTCTGTGATCTGCATCCAAACACGTTTCTTATCTCTCTTATTATGAGAAATTAAATACTGGAGATAAAGAAGAAGGGAGCCATAAATCACATATACTGTTATTTTTCTAACTTACTGGGAAAAAAAAAAACAGTTGAAGCTTAAGTGAACAAATTCTCTGTTATTCCAGTACATCCAAACTCACATATATCTTTGGACAAGAAAGAGATCAGCGTGATTCATTATTCTTCAGCATAACCTAACAGATAGCAATGAGGCAGAGAAATGATGAGCTGAAATCTCATCAAACCAACGAGCAGGGAGTGAAACAAAGATGTAGCCACCTCCTAATAAATCCCAAATAAGACAGATCAGCATGTGGGACCCATGAGTCAATGTGCTAATGAAGCCATGGAACCTGCAAATCCTGTCAAGCATTTGGACTACCTCCTCCCCTTCCTCCAAGAAGCATACATCAAGATTCATTTCTGAGCCTTTTTTTTTGTGTTCTTTTATGTGTAGCACTGAATGTCTCTGACTGAAGTCTGTCACCTATTTAGTGTTATTCTCCCAGAGAACATTGCTTGAGGATGAACTCAGGAATGGTAGTTTCATATATCTCCTTTGCAAATTTGAGTGCTTTGGCTTAAAACCATATTAAATTATATTCTAACCACTGCTGTTTTTCAGCAATCCTATTTCAAACAGAACACTTCACACTGGAAAATTAAATACCTGTATTACGATCCAACCCCCTACACCCAAAGTGCAACCCTGAAATGTGATAAATACATAAATAAAAGAGTAAATAATAATCAAATATCAAGAAACTTAAGAAACCTTGATCACTTGTTCTTTAGTAGAGCCCCTACATTCATTAATAAAACTATTAATTATACACATTCCCGATGGACTTTTTTTCTGAATTATGAGAACAGCTGTCCTAGGTCAGGCCAAATCGAGCTACCACCTGTCTCTCAGAGTGAGGAGTAACAGATGCCTGGGGAAAAGATATATGAACAACAGCAACAAAAAATGTAACTTCTAAGCAGACACTATTGATGGATTAAATAAACAGAATATAAACACAAAAATACATGGCAATGAGCTTACAGATGGGCTAACAGCAACTAAAAATTACTTTTGTAAACATACTAAGGACATAAAAGCCCCTTATGGAACTTAAAAATTAAAATGGATACATTGACATTTCCTTGGACTCAACAGAAATGAGCTCTTCTAATTTAACACCATTTCAATATTGGTCATAACAGTTAGCAAATTTAGTTCATTAAAACTCAACATAAAACACTGTAACTGGCATATCAGCAAATTCATAAAACCATCCATCATTCATCCTCACAGAAAATGTGTAAGGCCCGGAGAGATTGCAAAACTCTTATTCACTCACAGGAACAGTCCAATCAACTCGATCTATAAAATATGTGTAATAAAAATTGATTTCAGTAGTGCAAAGTGGGGTTGATCAGGACCGCTTCTGCAACTGAGGTGACTGACTGCACTATGAGCAAGAAGGGAAAAATCTGTGTCCCCAGATGTAGCTGGCAGGCCGAAAGGAGGCGATTCTCCCCCTCTACTCCACCCCTTGTGACTGAGACCTTACCTGGAGCCCTGCGTTCAGCTCTGTGGCCCCCAGCACAAGAAGGACACGGGCCTGTTAGAGCCAGTCCAGAGGAGGGTCATGAGGATGATCAGAGGGCTGGAGCACCTCTGCTGTGGAGACAGGCTGAGGGAGTTGGGGTTTTTCAGCCTGGAGAAGAGAAGGCTCCAAAGAATCTTAAATGGCCTTACACAGGGACAGACTTTATCAGTGTAGTGACAGGACAAGGGTAATGGTGCAAACTGAAAACGGGCAGATTTACATTAGATATTCAGAAGAAATTCTTCACTCAGAGGGTGGTGAGGCCCTGGCACAGGTTGCCCAGGAAGGCTGTGGATGCCCCATCACTGGAGGTGCTCAAGGCCAGGCTGGATGAGGCTTTGGGCAACTTGGTCTGGTGGGAGGTGTCCCTGCCTGTGGCTGGGGGGTTGGAATTAGATGATCTTTAAGGTCACTTCCAACCCAAACTATTCCATGATTCTATGATCTCATTTCCAGAAAAACCCTGTATCTTACCATGCAGATATTATAGCAGGGGTTTTTCTCTTTTCCTGAAATTATAATGTAACAAAAAGATCACAGAAAAAGGAAATTTTAGCCATGAAACTATTGTCTGTCTTGCAAAATCAGTGTCCAGGCTGAAATTTTAGATGGACTCTTGTAACTCAGTCACATACTTACAGTGCATCCAAAATGGAGAGCCATATTACACTTTCAACACTACTAAATCCATGGAGAATTCAATGAGTAATAAGGGGACCTTTTACTCTCTCAACACTAATTCTTTGCATAATAGCTTAAATCCTTTTATTCTCCTCCTTCTCCCACACCATCTCAATAGTTTAAGACTGTGGGAAGCAACTGCTTAATCCTCTATTCAGAATGTTATTCTGAAACCAAACATGAAACACATATTCGGTGTTTATCTTAATGAACAGAAGGCTCTTTGATGCCCCATCTCCCACTTCTTTCAAGCAGCTAATTCATGCTCTGTTTTTATACGGTGAGGCAAGCTAGAAGTCTTTGTTCCAAATAAAATGAGCAGAATATTCTGAAAGAAGCAGCTCCTCATTTTCAAACATATTCATCATAATGAGGAATATTTTTCCTTAAAAAAAAAATAAAAAAATTCTCTGGAATAATATGGGAGAGGAGATGTACATGCCAGCTGGGTGGCTTGCTTTTAGTCTGTTTTAATTACAGGTACAATTCAATTTCAGTTAACTGCTTGTTAGACTGAAAACTAATAATTCAAATCTGCTTCAGGTAAGAGACATTTGATTTACTGCTCGCTTTTGTTATGAGATTACCTTTTTGAGTGTGTGTATCTGTGCATGTGTGTATGCATGTGTGTGTGGGGGGGTGTCATTTTTTTCCCATTCTGTTAGCCCAAGCTATACTCTCAGCGGATGAAATCATTTCAGGGTAACTTTTCAAACCAAAACGCCAGCAACATAAAAGATGAGAGGACTGGGGAGGCTTTCTTAGAAAGGCAGAGCGTTTTGCACATCTTATGGAAGCCACATTCAAACTGGATCCCCAGCGTGCTGGATGAACACGAGCCCACAGAGGTTTTGGTGAGAACAGCAGACCCATCACTGAAAGCAGTGATTTATGTGGTGCTTGTGCTTTACCTCTAAAGGCTTTATATCCCAAGGTTTTTCTCGGTCCAACAGAACAACTTCTGCATGTGATCGTCATCTTAAGGACAAAGCGCAAAAGAAGCTTGTACTATAAAAGCACATAAATTCTCCTGGTAGCTGTTGAATGTAGCATGCAGGCCTGTTTTCTGTTGTATTATAAAAGTGGCTCTGTCCTTTGCTTAATGGAGCCTGCTACACAAAATTCCTTGAAGTCAGCAGGAGCAAGCTTTACTACTGCTGCTTGCCGGATGTTTTTGACACTAAACATCTGGACTACCAATATAAGGCAAGGCTACACTCTTGGGGATTTAGAAAACATAAGATGGGGCAGTGAGTTGTATGTTTTAAGGTCAGTAAAACTAAATCAGTGCTGACTTCACATGAAGTAGTATTTACTTATTTACTTGAGTCAGCCACAACTTTCTATTCACCTTGACATGGTAGGAGGAACAGCTTTCTCATCTTGTGCTCAGCCAAAAGCTATGGTACCATCAGGTCTGCATCTAAATGCAATTCTTCCCTCAGATAACTTTTCTAGAAGACCCAGTCATCAGTACTGCTTGAAGGTCTCATGAATTTCTAATGGCCCAGCAGTTTTGTGTTTTCTGATTTTTTTTTCTTCTCCTGAGGGGAGCTGCAGACCAACGGAGACAAACAGCTTGCATCAAAATTAAGCTGAATATAAAGAAATGACTGAATGTATTTTCATAGGAAGAAATCTCTCCCTCTGCGTCAAAACAAGCCTTTACAACATTCCAGAAACCCAGCCAGCTTCTGTCTTTTTCTTCCTAAGATGGCAGATCCTAATCAAAAGCCTTCCTGGGATACAAATCAGTTCTGTTTCAAAGCTCACCATGCCTGCATTAGGTGGAGAAGAATGGGTCATCATATGCTCAAATTATCCTACTGATTCGACTCTTACCTTCCTA
The DNA here is from genome assembly GCF_047663525.1 of Anas platyrhynchos. Classification (NCBI taxonomy): domain Eukaryota; kingdom Metazoa; phylum Chordata; class Aves; order Anseriformes; family Anatidae; genus Anas; species Anas platyrhynchos. Next base: position 68,280,048 of record NC_092588.1, on the reverse strand, counting down.
CAGGTTTTACATTAGTGATCCTTTTAACATCACATTTCTGGAATCTCTTTGTGGGTGAAACACTTTGATGCCCAAGGCAGCATATTGATTTCCATTCCACGTTTCCCCTGTCTGATAACATTGGCTGGACATCCTCCCTCCTTTGCTGTGGCAATCTCCAGTGCAGGGCTGTGGCTGCCAGTGTAGGAAGTAGTGCAGATGCTGTATGTCTGCTCTTATGCAGATTTGCATCCCACTCTTTCTTAGGCTCCTCAGAGCTTGCCCATCACAACAATACAGGAAATACCACAAATTTATTTAATTAAAGCAAGAAATTATACACAGAAAAAGTTCCGTCAATAAATTCTAAGGTATGATTTTCACTAATGATGAAGTAAGGAAAAAATACACTCCTTTTTTTTTTTTTTTTTTGCATTTTGTATCTGTAACCATCAGAAATACTTAAAGTTGGTAAAATAAGCTCTAGCCTTTATTATTAATATATCAAGCTTTTCCTTAATGAAATTTTGGATTTTTTCTTGATAATAATTTTCTGATGCTTTGCCTTCTATTTGGCATTTTCAGACTAGGTCTCTGCTGTGTAATGTTATTACAATAATAACTACCATGGAGGAAACAGACAATGTCATTCATGAAATAGAGGCCATATAACAGCTACAACAAATTCTAAAAACTGCTTTGACATTTTCATGATTAGATGCCTTAATCATAACAAAGCACATAGTCAATATTGAAAAGCACCCAGAATTCTTGGGCCTCGTCCTAAACTGAATCATATTAGGACCTGCCTGAAGCTTTCTGAACAGGCAAATGCTGTTTTAATAAATATCTGGTTTAACACCACGAGCTAAGCAGTTCAAGAACCTCTGAATTCTTTAATGTTTTTTACTGCCACTTTTGTCGACTCACCCCCAGGTCACAGCATTAATTCCTCTTCACATCACTCGCTGTTCTTGTGGGGACCAGAGGGTGAGCTGGTGGTTTTTTTCTCTGCCTGGATATGCCAGGCTCATTCAGATGTCTTTAAGTTTATTGGCAAGATTTGCGAGATGTGTGAACACGCATAATATTTCAAGGATTGTGAAAGGAAAAACTGAGAGAAAAAATGGCTACTTCCATAACTTTGCACACTCAACAGATTTGAGCAATGATGTTACCGTCCCAACCTCACTTCTCAAGGGCTCGTTCAAGAAAAGTGAGATGCCAGTACTTCTTAAAGCACAGCCACTGCTGTGGGACACCCAGAGCCTGTACCTCTGCTTTTATAAGGAGAATATCCTACAGCATTAGCTGGCATCAATTAACTTTTGACAGGTTGTCATCACATTGCTCATTCCTATGAGCTTCTGAAATCCACTGCACCTAAAATGCTGTGTGCTCTCTGAGTGGGTTGATAAATAATAACACAGTGTGCTAGAAAAAGAGTGGACATCTGTAATTCTGTAAGAACAGGGTAGGCTTTTTAATCAATTGCAAGTTTAGTGTGCAGATGCTACAAAGAAGATGAAGAGAAACCTGAGGCAGAAAGTATGAATATTACAAAGTAATTTATTTTAGTTTTTGCTTCTGTCCAAAGACTGTGAATAGTGTTCTTCGTAAAGAATTAGCCACTCTTGGTATTACATCAGCTGTGATAAACTGTAACACCATAAATCACTCAGAATCTGTGCTTCAGACTCAGCTGAGAAGAGCTGAAGTATTTCAAGACATGAGTAATTCTTATGTATACCACTTGCTGTCTCACGTTGTAAATCAAGATCTGCAGCCAACTGGGGATCTGCCTCTAAAGGCAGAATTACTGCAGACAGGGTTAAAAGAAAACACTGAGCCAAGGCAGGCGTCAGTGAAGGACAAAAACTCTGAGGGGAGTGCTGCCAAGGAGGAGAAGGCAGGCCACAGGCCCTCAGGAAAGCCTGGCCTTCTGGCACAGTGACCCCTTAACACCTAAGCTCGGCAGAAGCCAGGGAAAAAGTGTGGGCTGCTACTGGTATGTCAAGAGAGGGCCTTCCCCGGTATGGTGTGAACACATAATGGCTTCAGTAAAACCATTTTCCCCATTGTTCACATTCCAGCTATTTTTAACAACAGCAAGGCTATAGAAAGGAAGGTCCATATTGAGGCATCATCCAAGAACTTCCCTTTTCAGGTGAGAAGGAGAAGATAAGATGGCAGTGGTTCCTGTCCCACCAAGCAGGGATGAAGCTACAACCCTACCGAACACTTCCCTGTTTCCTTGGCGCTCTCAAGTTTTGGAATGCTATTTGTCACCTCCAGACACTACATTACTATATGGTACGATGGGATACTGCTGTACAGGCTGTTCTACAAGATCCACTCAGGCTGGTCAACAATATTTAAGATGTTACAGATCACCCTCAGGGATACCGAAGGTCAAACTTGGTAACACAGGTCCTTTTGCATTTTCTGTCTGTTTACTATTATCTGCTATACAGTTCTTTCTTTTTTTTGATGCATTGTATTTGCCAAAGACATCTAGAAATCAGAAAAAGGCCACTTTTATTATTTGATAAATGTAAATATGCGGATTATAGATCGGGCATTACCAAGGAACAAATTAATTTAAGGAAATAAACACACAGATAATCCTTGCTATTTTCTTTTTCATTCTTGCCCCACCAACGAAAAGTGCAGTCCTGCTATTATAAATGCAAAGTATGACCATGAAAAGAACTTCATATTTAAAGCATTACGAAATGATGATCTTTGGAAATGAACTGTAAGTGTATATGGCTACTACGCCTAACAGACACTGAGTATTATTACTGTCAGCAAAGAAAGTTGACACAGGCTTAGCTGCATGACCTTTAGCTGCACAGAGATGCTGCACAACATGAGATATGCAAATTCCATAACATAAAGAAAAGAATCTGTTTTATTACCTCAGCCGTTATGAAAAAGCAGAATTTCTTGAATTACAAAAACTTGCTGTTAAAATGTGTTTTTAAAATTTTCATTTACACAACAGTCTAATAACAAAAGATCCAAATAAATAATATCACTGGATATTTAAAATTAGCCAAGACACTTCCTGAGGCAGTCCGAGATATTGACAACAGGTACTGTTAGTCAGAGCATATACTGGATACCAACACTCAGTTCTCCTAGTTTATATAGCTACGGAGTCTTTAGCACATTACAGGACCTTATAACCATTCACACAATGTGAACAAGAAAGTTCTCATGGTATTATTTATCACTTAGAAAGAAGCAACAGACTCATACTCTTAAAAAAATTGTGATTAGTCTCCTGTATCTATAAAACTTCCTAAAACAAAGAATAACCAAGTAATTTAAAAATATCTGCAACCAATAAATGTTCACCTAATACTGTGTTGTTTTTTTTTTTCTACCTTGAAGGATGCTTAGATCAGTACATGAGACAAATTGAGTATCTTCCATCACATGTGAGACTCCATCTTAGATAACCTTGTCTGGGCTTAGCCTCTTTACCAAGCAGTTGAGAGCCCTGTTTCACAGTTTAAATGACTCAATCATTTTAAAGATTATTATTTAGCCTATTTCGTTTATTAGGTGGCTTTATGAAATAGTTATTTTCTTTTGAACTAACCTAGAAGGGTTATTTCAGGCTGTCCATGCTTCTAATATTTTTAGAATCAATCTTTCTTGTCTGACAAGACCTCTGGTGGTCTTAACTCTATACTAGATGATCCTACAGGAACTGTATCACCCTACCGTGGTAGTTCTTGAAAAATATAAGACACTTAATTCAAAGCAGCGGCTAGCTTCAGACCAATTAGGACTGCAGTGATTAATCAAACTGTTCAAACATTTGACTGCAAACCCAAGAGGAAAAATTTAATAATTATTAAGTGTGAATTTAAATGCATGGGAATGCATTTAAACACTGCAGGTATCAAATATTCATGTGAGTGCATTTCATGCAGAACTAGCATATTCATTTACCTCCTTGAAACTCGTCTGCCTTCTTGCATATTGCAGGATATAGGGGAAAAGCAATATGCAAAGGATTTGTCCTGTTTCATTTTATGAACAAAGTAACAATACAACAATATTTTGTGGGTTCCAACTCACAAAATCTTTTACTGGAACTCAGTGCAATTTTCCAAGGACCTCCACAATCATTTTTAAGAGTTCAAGAACATCTTCAATGTTTACTGCAATGGTTTGAATTTATGGAGCAGTTTTCAACAAAAGAATTTTACTAAATCACTGAGCCAAAAAGGCAACTGCTAGCCCATCAACCTGAGTGTGTCATTCTATTTTGGGGTGTCCTGAAGTGGCACCATGCTCTCTGATGAAGCATTTATCAGATAAAGTTAGACTGGATGGTGACATTGCATCTCTTCGTGTTTTCTATTAATTTCATTTCCCACTCACTGGAGAGCTTTCTCTAATAGGAAGGTTATCAACACAACAATGAGGAGAGATCAGGGAGATGCGGGATAAGCTGGTATTTTGTGGCCATGGCAGGCAGTCAACTTGAGCTCCCTAGGAGTGACAGAGGAGTACTGACAGCTACATAGCAAGTCCTTTTTAAGCACATTGCTGAAAGTTCAATGGTCTAGAGCTGGTATGGCAGTTCTTTTGCACTGGTCAGCAATTTTGCTTTTTCTTGTTTTCTCACCTACTTTTTAGACCATGCTCTCTTGCCAGTGTATGAGGAGGTTTAGCAGGTGGCATCTCTCTCTCTCTCTGTATTCTTTCTAACCGTATTGTGTTCTACCATTATTATTATTCTTAATTCTTCCTAACTACTCTAATATCCCAACCTTCACATGTCATGAAAAGTTAGAGAAAACCAAGCTTTTGCCCTTGAGAGACTCTCTAGCAGCCTAGAGAGTTCTTCTGTCTCACATGCAAGCTCAAGACGTATGTTTCACAGGAATAAGACACCCCTCATAAAACTTGAGAATACACAGATAGGTAAATACAAGTTGACTCAAGCCCTTCTTTCCTTCTCAGTCTCTAAACTTTGAAGAGATGATTAATATACTCAGGTTATGATGAATTACATGATTTTTGTAGGATAGTAGAAATGGCAAAGTTGGAACACTTCGGATGTCTTAAACACAAAAAAGTAAAGGTAAAAGGAAGGTATTACGATTTAAATGGTCAGAAACATTACAACTTTATGGTCCTGCCCAGACTTGGCTCATCCATTAGATCAAACCAATCAATCAATCAATCCAAAAAAAATTTTACTTTTTGAGGCCTTGACAATACAGGTCTTGTCATATATACTTGTTATGGTCCTTTTTCCCTTTCTTTTCCACAATGATGCTGTCAAGTTCAGTATGTGATTTACTGCAAAACCCTAGATCCTTCTCTATCAAAGCAGATAACAAGATGTGTTGGAAGCAAGACAGCATGTTGATTATTTCTGACTAAAAGTTGAATCTTGAAAGCTCTCTTTTTTCAACAGCCCGACAGCAATCACAGCCTTTATTTTCTTCTGCAACCAACCAACCAAACTTTGACCCAACTCATACCTGCAATTTCTTGTTACATACAGCGAGTTCCAACATGATGGATTAAATTGTTTCCCACATCCTACCCAGCTTTTCCTCTTCCCTCATATCCACTACTCTTTACGGATAATACTCACTGAAATTGGATATATATGATTTGTTCATAATTTTATCCAAAGACATTCTATAAGACAGAAACTAAATACACCGCTATATTTCTCTGCAATTTTTGCTTTTTGACTTCACTGGTATTAGTTTCCACCACAGATTTTTTTCCCTTGATCTACACACACAGAAGAGACAAATGTGTGTGTCAAGGGCATCAGGCAGCTTAACATCAGCTGCTTGTAAGTCAGGTTCATCAGTAATGTATTCAGAGCTTATTAAAGCTGACAGGATCCTCCGCAGCTGTAAAGCTCTCCTGCAGTAATCAGCAAGAACATCTTTCGATACTCTACATGTTGCTGAGACGAGGACCCACCTTTTCAAAACGTTCTGAAATTCTGCCATCCTAACTGAATGTGCCCCATCTGATTTATTTTATTTTCCATTTTATTTTGCAGAGGCAACAGTGAGTATTTGACCCAAAGACAGAGGCCAGATCTGCCAGTTTCACACAGCTGCGTGTTGAGCGGACCTTTATTTAAAACTCTTCCTGTCAGAACAGAATGATCTATTAGTACCACAAAATGGCATGATGCCCAGAGACAGACTTTGAGAATTTCTGCTTTTATGAAGGGGAAGACATTTTCAAGACTGATTTATGAAAAAGAGAGCAATATATACCATACAAACCTCTTACCACAGCCATAAAAATATATTGCTTTTAAACACCTATGATTCCATTCAATTAGTGGATTGGTATTGCTACTCACCATTTATAAATTTCAATTTATAAAACTCTCAGACTCTTTCTTCTACTCTTAGTTTACCCCCTTTCTTATTCTCATGCTCCCTCTCTTATTAACCTCCAGCTTTTAAAGATTATTAAAGATAATCAGGAACATTCTCTTGCAGTTACACAGAATTGTATTTTAAATAACGTACTAGCTTTTTCCCTTAGAGCTAAGTTGTAGATATATGGAACTTTGAACTATTTTAGGGCAACCTTGTTTTTGTATAAGCAATGAAATAAAATATGCTACTATTACAAAATATGTCATTAATTAGTCTCAGACAGTGATTTATCTCTTATTGTTATACAGAATTATCACTAATATTCATATAATATAATAGTTGGAAGATGGCATTCTGCTTAGCAAGAAACGACTCATATTTTCCAAATACCATTATCAGGAAGACAGTTGGAGTATCCAGATCTCCCTGGTAAATAAAACCTCAAAGAAATGTTTGTTTGAAAGACATTGAAATATTTCATTTCCATGCAGTTAAGCCTTTTCTGCATACTGAAATGCAGGCTGTTTTAAGTTGTGCATATAAAACACAATAAAATAAATACTAAGTAGCATGTCTAGATGGCCTGATAGAATAATGTTTAAACTTTTTCCTGTAAAATGTTATATCAAAATAAGCTGATTTCAGTAAGACAGATGTACACTGACAGAACCCTCCAGTGAAAATTACTACCAGCTCTAGTTTCTTCCTCCCTCACAGTCCATTTGTTTATTCCAAAGACTGAGCAAATCAAAGGGGGGAAATCTGTTTTATTTTTATCATTCCTATTATATTTAGAAGCCTTTACTTTTAGGAATAAAAGGACTAGAATGTGAGACTTTGACATCTGCAATAACATTTCCACTGTTTTTGTTTAATTTTCTATTTTAAGGAGATGACCAGGCCATTTAAAATTACTTCTTTTCCAGGTATAGCTCAAATTTGGCTTCATTTTATCCTGTCTTCCTCTCACTCAAAAAATGACTCTCGTGTTTATTAAGAGATCTACTCATGTCTCCATGTCTAAGATAAATTTACTAACTCTTGGAAATGAAAAGCAGCAGCCTTAAAAGAAAACTAGAGATGAAAGGTAATCTGGTGGCTGGTCCATATACACACACTCCCATGCAAAAACTTAGTAGTTGTGATCAATACAACACCATCTGTTAAAAACACTAATGAAATTCTTAAGGAAAGTCTAATGAGCACAAAAGTGGAAAAAAAATAATCTTGTTGAGCTTTAGTAAAGAGAAAGTCATGTAAAAAATTCACTTTCTGATGTTGAGATTAAGAGGGGAGCTGCCACAGTCTGGAGAGGTTTACACTGCATCCCTTAGCTTTTCTGCCGTCCAACTTTTTGTGTTGAGGAAGGACTTTTTGTCCTTTTTCCAAGCCTTCCTTCCTATCTCTCAAGCATTTTAATGTTTTTCCCTATCGATTCTGTTATCTTACTGTTCTTGTCCAGACCTTTTATGCACCAGCAGTGGTGAAACTATTTCTGCTGCTAATGTAGACTGTGAACAATATCCACAGATCACCTCTCTCTGAACCTCACAAGCATTTTTTTACACAAACACAAACAAAACCAGAGTTGCAGGTCTTGCAAAAACAAGTCTGCTCATGTAACTGCCAATATATTTATTCTTCTAGTGGGGTCAGGAACCCTGAAGAGGTCCCTCGTAAGACTCTTGGTTAACACCTGAAACAGAGGTGTGTCAGCAAAGTGCATACATATTTTTTCTGGCTAAACTTTCAGAAGTTTGAAAGGATGGAAAATGCAGTATAATTTATCTTATGTATTCCAAATACAACTTGATTCTAAAATAAAAAATCAAGAGGTGGCTTTCAAGCAAACAGATGTTCAAAATAACAAATATAGGGGTTCAAAAATCACATTTTCAAGTTCTTTTCTATAATCACAAGAACAAGAAATGTATTCTTGTTAATATAATGAAACAAATTATCATTTATAACCACAGGAATCTAAGAGTTTGACATTTAAGATACCAAACAACGTGAGACTATGAGAACAGTGGAAGAGTCAGGAATGCCAAGCATCAATCTAGTTTACCTTAACTGGTTTGTCCCATATTTGCTAAAATGGCAGTTAACAATAAATAATAATGATAATAATAACAACAACAACAACAACAACAACAATAATAATAATAATAATAATAATAGTAATAGTAATAACAACAACGTCTTTTTAAAAGCAAAACCATTCCATATTCAGATCTCATTTAAAGTGGCATCAATCTATGAGTAATCCATCAGTCAAATTTAACCTTCCCCTATTTTCCCCCCACAAACATTTCCCCCCACAAACAACTACTATAAATTCACTCAAAATGCAGGCTATTAATTTTCTAACTTATTTATAGAGATTTGGTTGTATTAACTTATTAGTTTTCCCTTATCTGCACTTCCAATTTATACATAGGTTTTATTCTTTCTTCACTGCTATAGCTATGTATTTTCACAATGCATAATTTTTCAAGTGGCAAAGTAGATACATAGACTACTTGGGAAGTTACTTTTTGGATGCTTATCTTGTGGGGGAATACACAGGAAAGTTAAACAATATTCTGAATCTGGAATATTTTCAGAATGTTTAAGTTTATGTATGATCACAGTGCTTCTGGGAGTGGATGGAAAATAACAGTGGAGAATTCATTAAAGAAAAGGTGGGGGGTGTAGTCAAGAAACTGTAGTCAGAAAAGTTACAGTGTGGTTGTACAAGAAATTAGATAAATACCAATGCACATTAGAATTCATAACTTTTATCCTCAGGGCTTGCTGTAATGTCTTGACTTCTGCTTTCTGAATATCGATAGTTTATGTTTTCAAGCTTTTCTTTAAAACAGTGAACTAGAAAACCAAACTTTTAAAAAATATATTATATTCTTAATCAGTCGCATGAGGATAAAATAAAGCGTTAAGGAAAATGTTATCACAAGTGAAAAAATCGGAATCGCTAAGATCACTAAACCCGCAATGATTTTGAAAGCGCTCTTAAACTGTTGGTCCATTAACTCAAATGTATAAATACATTTATTACAACTTCCCAGCTTATGCTGTATTAGTTCTATGGAGTAATCCGAAGCACAGCAGCACAAAAGTACTCCCATTAAACATACAGACACAGTTGCTGTTTTGGCATACCCTTTTTTGGTGCAAATGAAAGGGTGAACGGAAAGCCTGAAAGAATGGGGGGGTTTCCTAGACTTACACAAATACACTGTGAAACAGCTACAGCACACAGACACTGTTCAAGTAAGCTGCACATCAAATACAAACTTTATTTAGCTGCAAAACAGTTGTTCTTGGCTTCTGAAGACATAACTACATACCTGGATAAACAACAAACAAAAACCCAAGACCAAAACGCACAAGCAGTGACTTCCAGCCTGCCACTGGATATCAACTCTTCCAACAGAGGAAGTCCCGGATGCCCCTGAGACCAACGTGTGGCCTCCTGGGATGAGCTCCAGGGAGCTCTGACCCAGCACAGCTCACCTGGCTGTCTCAGCACCATATATTGCACGATATATAACACCAATACTTTTTTATTTTTTTTTAGGAACATGACACTGAAGTCATAAAAAGTTGTATTTCTCTTAACATATAAAGCATTATGTTTTATGAAGTATTTCCTAATTTCTACTCTAAAAAATACGGCTTTCAAGTCAAGACTACTTGAGCCAAATCTCCTCTTCACCTCACTAAAACAAGTGCAGTGAATCAGATCACAGTGACACTTTACATCTTCCTACCCGGGCATGTAAATCCCACTGACTGCCGTAGGAATTGGATGGGCCACACTCAGCTTCTTCAGCTTAAGTATGACTAGAGCCACACTGTGTATCTTGGACAAGCATGAAAATCTCAAGGAGAACAAGGCTTCTTTTGCACGGTCTCTAATTTCCATGACTCACAGGTAAATCAGCTTCCCTATGCTTTTCTTCAAAGAGCGCAAGCTCTGTAGCTTCCCATTTCCTGTGTGCTCATTTGTTTGGCTACACATCTGCTAAACTGTTTCTAAAACCAAAGTCATATGATGCCTAAAACTAGTATTCTTCACATTGAATAAATATAAGAATGGAGGTCAAAAAAACAACCAACTTTTTATAAGATGCTCAAAATACATGTGGGAAAAGTCCTTAGTCAAATCAGTTAGCAGTAGCTGTGTTTCTGACAGGCTGCTGTACTCCACAGCAAAAAGCTCATCTTGCTCTGTCATCAGAAACCAGAAGAATGTGATAGGAACCAGTAAAAAGGGTCTGTCCTGCGCTGCTTTTTGAAAAGTCACTTGATCTGTATCAGATGGGATGACACTTTGCACTCTAAAAGTAGTTTGCGGTATGAGTTCCTATTCAAGACAGCATCTTTCACACCCTGACAAACGCTGAACTTCAGTGCTTTTTTGCTGGATCATGAATTAGAAATTAACTTTTTTTTTTTTCCTAGTATAAAAAAGGTGTTCAAAATAAATAATATTAAAAAAAGAGAGACGGTCTGAAGGTATATCCAGTGTCCCACAGACTGTACCTGAAGGAACGCTCTTCTTGTGCTGTCTCGCAAACACAAAGAGAGAAGCAATGCTGAAAAGGGAAATTAAACATTTATGATGAAAAGATGAATGAGTTTTCAAAAAAATTATACTAGAGCTGTGCCATTTGCAAAGGTTTTGAAGGAATCCTGAGAGCATAAGTGCTTGGCAGCTTTGAGTATCTTATTATATAGGCTTCCCCCCCATATTGGTGGGGTGGCTTATATTTTGCAGCTAACTTTCTTCAGACAGTTTTGTCAATCCTGGACTTTGTTCTTCTTCTTAGAAAGGTTTAATTCAAACACTGTTGCAGGTGGTTGTCACTTAAGAACAATAATAAAAAAAAACAACACACACACACACAAAAAAAAGAAAACCCAAATTATGCAAAAAGATCAGCACTAGATTATATTTTTACCACAAATATTTTGACAATATTTTGTACTGTTTCCATAACAGAACAGGCAATTTAGCCCAATTAACTGAGTGGTCGCAATGTAAAAAACTGGATCCAGGTAAAAAAAGTTGGGTACCTAAGCTGAGATAAAGTGCAATTTTAAATTTCAGAGGATATTTTTATTATCTCTAAGCAGGTGACAGCTTCTGCCAGGTATAAGTACTATCTTTCTTCCTCCACTCCAGTCTTCAGTCTACTTTAACTTTCCTAAGCTTTGAAATGAAGATGTTCTTAATACCACAGAAAGAGGCTTTGCATATGAAACGAATGATTAAACTCACATGAGATGCATCCATTTTGAAGATGAGGGATTTCATGAAAGAAAGATACACTGTGATCTTTTCCTTCTTGTCACTTTCATATTAAAACAAATGCTGTATCATTATTGGGAACGGTTTGGCCAAGGTCACGCAATTGTTCAGCACTCGCAAGCTGGCAGCCCATCACAGGCAGAAATGGCACGTATAATCATTATTGATGCTGGCAGTCTCCGCCCTTGCTAATGCTACTTGCTCCGTCAGCCAGTCCCTGGCTTGTCACAGGCAGACCTAATTATTCTTTGAGCAGTGCCTCGGATCTGCATTTGAAGGGAGCTGTTTGAAGCTAGACCACAACTGAGCACCAAATGGTGTCATGCCTATTACAGAATATGCAAGTCAACAGCCACGGTTTAATTAGGCTTAAATCCTCCTGTCCACACGGGTGCCGAGCCATGTGCTGGGGATCTCTGAAGAAAAATACCTCAACTCCTCCCACGTGTGAAATGGCTGAAAGGCTGCCTTCTCCATGCCGTGGCAGCCCACAGACAGGGCTCCCTCCTGGATGACGTTGATCCCATCCTTGGGGTATGAGTGAATTATTCAGCTGCTGCTCCTACAGTGAGGGAGAACTACACAAGCTCAGGATGTCCCAGTTGTAGAAGATCCCTGTGCTCTGAAAACATGAAAAACATCCCCCTTTCCTTTATTTATTTTTTAATTATTCCTCTTCCAAATCTGTAGTTGTAATGGAAACCCCTTAAAATTGACACTATTGAAATGGGATTTATAAACATGAAACTAAGTATTTGAGTTTTCAGCTAAGTACAAGCCATATTCTTTTTTGCCCACACATTTCATAACTTTAAACCACAAATGTTTTAGTTTTGAAAAAGAACTCTGGTTAAAAGAGACTCAAACTTTACACTGACTATAATTTTAACCTGAATTATCAAAATACATACCAAATAATACATTCCAAAACAGGAGAAGAAAACAATTGTTTTGCAAGCTGCAGTGCTCTGAAGAAGTTGTGCCCAGACTTTCAGTAACAATTATAACATTCCATATTTTCAAGGGAAAAATCTTCCTGTTACTAGAAAATTCTAGAGATGCGGTGTTTTAATACTGTTTTTAAAATCACTGAATGTTCTTCTAGTTAATGTGTAGCATATCGAATATGCCAAATTGATACAGCTGGAATATCCCATACATTTGATATAGAGAGAACAAAGTTTGCACCGCTGGGGTTGTTTGTGATGGAAGAACTCTAGTCTGGTCAAAAAGCCCATACAGGAACACCTGCTCTGTGATACTGGTAGAAAACACAAAGCCTTTGACTACTAACATCTCATAGTTATTCTTCTGCTCAAAAGCTTGGCAATTCGTAATTAGCATTGATTTAAAACTCTCCTTCTGGCAAGGATCAATACGTAAAACGTATCTCTGTAAGTATTGGTTGCTGGGGAAATCGCTGAAAAACAGAAACAAAGATGAAAGTTCACTTGCTTTGTAAAGATGTATTTGGCGACTTCTAGCAAGGGACTTCTTTTAAAAGACTGTGTGTACTCATAAAAGAAGTATAGGGGGCATTTTAATGTAGATACCTTCATGCTTTGCAATTATATCCATTTAATCAAATATGAAAGTTTTACTTAGTCTGAGCAAAACTCACTGTCTCCAGACTGCTCATTTTTTACCTTTATTATGATCTATAGATGAAATTTTAGTTTGATGTATAAGAAGTTGTATTTTTCAGTTAAAAAAGGTTTGATAAAGTGTACTCTGAAATTAAGGCATCCTGCTTACAGACTTGCTGCATCTACACCTCCCCCTTAAATAGCTTGAAAGTACAAACTTCATTAAGACCTCAGACCTAGAGGTAATTGTCATTAACAGTTATATTCTTGTAAGAGACTCTTCACAGAAAAGTCTGATAAAATCAAATCCATTGGGCTGCCTAGCAATTACTGTGAAAGCCTAGACTGTTCAACAGAGATTTTTTTTTCTTTTTAGAGGTTGGGGGATTTTCTTGCTTTTCATATGGGGTTCTATATCCAGCTTATAATTCTCTTCTAACTGCTAGCACATGGTTAAAAACATAACTGAAAATCTTTTATTTTCTATTAAATCCTTGATAGCTGTTTCAGGAAGGGCTAAACCTTAAATATTTAAGATTAGTTTCAATCACCATTTTTTACTGTGCCTATAAAAAGCTTATAGACACCGTTTTCTTCCCTTGCTGCCACTCACATATGTGAAGGACAGACTGATTCCTCCCTCAAATGTTGTACTGACCTCACGAACAACAGAAATAACACACTTCCTGATTCTGTGCTCAGGGCAATAAATGAGAATTTTTTGCAGTCATTTAAATTAATCCAGAATCTGATACATAGCCTACACACTTGAATGGCCATTTTCCACCAAGTGCTGATAACCTTGTCTGGCTTTTCAGAAATGCTTCAAATGACAGTATTTGAGTAAAAATTAGGTATTAAGAAATGGGTACAAAATAATGAAATACATCTACTGTTGAGGGACAAATACAGGTACATAGTTCAAGCTGGTCTGGTCTTTCAGACTGATTAGAGGTCTACCAGAAGCAAATTTGGTTTTACTCTGAAAAGAAAATTTCATTTTCAGGTCACACAAAATATTTCAAGGATGACCTTCTGCTAGCTCAAGAATGGTTCATCACAGGGAGCTGGAAAACAAGCAAAGGTAGCAGGATACTTGCATGGTTGAAGAAGTAGCTCCTGGATAAACCAAAATGTAAAAAGGGGAAAGGTGGAAACAGGGCCAGGTGACCCCGGAGGAATACAAAGTCATGGTCAGAGCATGCACAGATGCATGCACAGGGAAAACCAAAGCCCTCTTGAAGTTGAATTTGGTGAGAGACATAGTGGGCAGCAAGAAGGGCTTCTACAAGCAGATGCCCTGATGAGAAAGGACACATTAGGGGCCAGAGTCCTCAATGAATTCTTCACCTCAGTCTCTACAGTTGCCCTTTGCTTTCAGGAATCCTAGGCCCTGAGACCTCAGGTAAATACTACAAAAACGAATATACCCTCGGTGGAATAAGACCAAGTTAGGGAACGTTCAAATAAACTAGTCTTAAACAAGTCCATAGACTCTGATGGGATGCACCCACAAGTGCTGAGGGAGCTCTTTGATGTCATTGCAAGGCCACTTTTGAAAATCTTCAAAAGATCATGGTGACAGGGGGACGTTTCCAAGTACTGGTAGAAAGCAAATATCATTCCTATCTTCAAGAATGGCAAGAAGGAGGTCTCAGGGAAATATAGGCTGCTTGGCCTTGTCTCAGTCCCTGGAAATGCGATAGAGCAAATGATTCTGGATACTATTTCTAGACATACGAAGGACAAGAAGGTGATCTAGATGAGTCAGTAGGGATTTACAAAGGAATAATCATACTTTAACAGTCTCTAGCTTTCTTCAATGAGATGATCAGTTTGATGAACGTGGGCAGATTGGTAGGTTGTTTACCTCAACTTCAGTAAGGTTTTCAACTCTGTCCCCCATAACAATCTCACAGACAAGCCAATGAAGTATGGGCTAGATAAGTGGACAGTGAGGTGGACTGAAAACTGTCTGAACTGCCAATCTTAGGGGCTGTGATCAATGGCATAGAGTCCAGCTGGATGCCAGACACTTGTGGCCTACCCCAGGTGTTACTGAGTCCTATGCTAACAACTTCTTCAACAATCTGGACAATGGGACAGTACCTGCACTGGACAAGTTTGCAGCTGATACAACATAATGGTTGTGCTGCCATCTAGAGGGACCTCAACAAGCTGGAGAACTGGATAGAGGAACCCCATGAAGATCAACAGTGAGGAACTCAAAGTCCTGAATCGGGGTAGGACTAACCCCAAGCACCAGTACAGCTCAGTGCTTGACTGACCATAAAACAGCTCTGTAGAAAAGGATCTGGAGGTCCTGAAGGACACCACGTTGAACATGAGCTAGAAATGTGCCCTAATGGCAAAGGTGGCCAATGGTATCCAGGGCTGTGTTACACCGATGGAGGTGATCCTTATTCTCTATTCAGGTCTGGCGAGGCCACGTCTGGAATGCTGTGCCAAATCTTGGGCTCCCCAGTGCAAGAGACATGGTAAATCTACCAAAGGGCCATAAAGTTGATTAAGGGACTGGATTATCTCCAGCAAGCTAGGCTGTGAGAACTGGGATTGTTTAACCTGGAGAAGTGATGGCTCTGGGGATCTTCTCACTGTGGTAAATACCTGACGGGAGGGTGTAACAAAGATGGGGCTGGGCTCTTCTCAGTGGTGCCCACTGGAAGGACAAGTGAAAATGGGCCAAAACTGAAACAGGAAACTCCATCTAAATATCAGAAGAACTATTACTGTGACGGTGGTTGAACACTGGAACAGGTTGCCCAAAGAAGCTGTGGAGTCTCCATCCACAGAGATACTAAAAGATGCGACTCACAACAGCGCTGGACAACATGCTGTAACTGACTCTGCCTGAGTAGTGAGGTTGGATCTCCAGAGATGCCTTCCAACCTCAATCGTTCTATGATTTTCTGATTTCCTTTGACCAAAATGAGGATTGCGGTTCATCTGTCTCCAATTTTCAATTCTTCATTTTCCTTATAAAAACTTGAGAGACAAATCTCTAAAGCAAACTTTGTTGTTCAACAAATAAATCAAAATGTTTTGGAGTATTATTTCCAGGTTTTGTTGCTGTAAGGGTATTTTTTCTCCCACGTGAAACTACTAGCAAAGGAGTTTTAGCCAAAAGAAAAAATCCATCTCTAACACGCTCCTTCAGAGAAGCTAGAAATGTCTGGAGGGCTTGCCAGAAAGACCTCTGCCTTGAACTGGGAGGTTCTTTGTCGTCATCCCACTGAGCAACACGTTTAGTCCCTGTGTGGGTCTAGAAAAAATGTTACAGACTCACTCATCAATGCAAGCAAAAGGAAAGAAAAACAAAAAGCCTCCTTATTTATACTGCTAGTCCTTATTTATACTGCCAGTTTAGTTTTTAAATGATATATCCATTGTTCTTTCGTTTGGTCATGGTGACTAACAGCTTTAATAACGTGTGAGCAGCCAGACTTGATTAGAACACCATTGTATTATAAAATTCAGCCTCTTTTAAGAGAAAACAGCATTTCTACACAGCTGATCAGGAACCAGAATTCCTGTTATATATGAAATTTCAACATATTAAAAAGCCATTCTGATTTGAATTGCAAATATAAAATGATGACATTCCTGTGAAGTTAAAATTAAAAACCCCCACACAGTTCCTGCACACAAACATGCATCTTCTCAATAATTCATAAACAAGCTTTAAGGAGGTAGTTGCTGGGGTCACTGAAGAGGTTGCACTCACCAGCCTAATAAATTGTCTTTCCAACCATAAGGACATTCTTAGTGACAAAACTCAAAAAAAAAAATTCACCATGTTGCTTGGTTCTAATTCATGTAAAATTCTAAAGCTATTAAAATACCACACCTCACTAATTACATTTCTTGCTTTGCACACCTTGGACTGTTATTGCTGAGTTAAAGGGGAAAAAAAAGGCTTTTCAGCAGGAAAACGCTTGCAGCTCAGTTAAAGCCATGAAAACAAAAAAAACCAACAACACAACAAACAAAAACAATGAGACTAATAAAGATTCTTCCTTTATAGAAGAACTGTATATGGAGTATACAGAATAAGATATCTATTTCCTGTCTCATACAGATCCATGGATAGCTAGACACAAGCTATGCTAGCTATAAGTTGTAATAAGCTCTGGACAGCTTCAAAATTATTATACAGCTATCCTCAGATATCCTAATACCATTTTACCTCTCCTCTTTTCCTTTTGTGTGCTCTAAGCTCAGTACTAAGCACAGGTCACCCAGACTTGGGATTCACCAACAACTGCTCACATAAACTAACCTGAGGTTTGATAATTATATATTCATTTACTGAAATAAATATTACAGTATTCAAAGTACTGCAAGACCTTGGCATCGAGCAGGCTTGATAAAGATATGAGCAGTGCATAAAACTGTCCCATTGTTTTGTAACAGGGTGTTACAATTGCCCTGCAACATAACACTGTGGTATGGCAAATCCGAAGATTTCTGCTAGTCGAGTCACACTGAGATACTAAAAATTAAAATGACCAAAAAAAAGCAGCAGTAATTACAGCCACAACAAATTATCCATAAAGGTAGTCTCTGGCGTCCTGGCAAGGGGGATGTGAGATCTCAGCACTTCTCACTGCTCAGAAGTGATGTGAAGGGACATCCATCACATATTGCAAGTTGAGCCTGGCATTCCCCTCAGCACCCACTGCTTGGGCACGTTCTCCAAGGTCCTTACAAAATGTACGTGTTTCATCCCATCACCACCAGCTGATGTACACAGAAAACTGACAAAATCCACTAAGCAATCCACTCATGCTGATGCACACACACCTCTACAAATTCTTCCCAGTAAAGAACCGGCATACAAACCAATACAGAGGGCTCACATACCTCACAACTGATGCTTACTCCTATTCCTTTTCCCCTTCAGAAACTGAAATATATAGAATTATCAAAACCTTCCAGTTCATAATATTTATGCTGCTCCCTTCCAACCTATCACACACACAGTTCCAACCCAGGTATTTCAGATGATATCCATTCCATGTTAAGGATGCTGACCTCCAGCAGCTCCTCTGGGCACAAGACCAGCAGCATCTTACAGAGCACTTCTCACAGGTCAGTAGTGTTGGGGAAGTTGAGATAAGGAGTTCAGAGCAGCACTTTTGCCAGACATGGGGGCATACCAGCCTTCCCTACTCTGTTGTGTTTTTTTTTTTTTGTTGTTGTTATAGATGTATGTTGTGTTACAATGTTTTTGGGGTTGAAGGAAAGCATCGATGAAATTGCCCATCTTCCCATTTTTTCCTCTTGGCATGCCAGGCTTCAATTCTCTTTTAAATATGAGCTCAGGAGAAGTCTGTGAAAATCACTCCTGATTCTCTCCTGACAGAAATATAAGCCACAAGCAATGGAAAGGTAGTCAGTGATGTTAGCAGGGAAGAATAGGAAGCTGTTCCTGAGTGTCTCCTCCACCCCATGCTGTAAAGCAGATATGAATGTTTTCTTTAAATCTCAAGGCATTAACACTGCTGCATAGCTATTCTGCCAGTTTCATTAATTGCACTTCTATTCCAATCATTTCATAAGCAGACTGTACTTATAATCTGGCTATTTATCCTAATGTTTGATGTTTCTGACTCATATAAATACATTACGTTTGAATGCAGAAAAGTACTTTGCATGACAAATTTGAGATTTCTGCCGGAAACATTTGACTGAAATTTATTTTTGCTATCCATAGGGAATAAGCCTCAACATTATGTGATTGTTATTCACATTTTGGTAATCGCATTATGAACCTCTACTAAGAAATGAAATGGCAATGTGCCTTTTTTCCTCTAAAGCAAACGTCTTCCTCCCAAAAGCACAGACCTTGAAAAAGCATTAAAAAATTAAAAAGCCAACAAAAATAAAATGATGTATCTGTGCTTGAATATTCATTAAAACATGACATTGCTTAGTCACTGCTCGCCATTTAGATGATATATTGTGCTTAGGCAAGCTTAATGCAACAAGGGGAATTCAGTCTTTTTTTTTATGGGATGGGTGTAGATTTTAATGGACAGATTCCTCACAGTGCTCAGCCATCCTAATTGCATTAATATTGCTACACCATAAACCACTTTGCATCACTTGACAATCTGACTTTATGTTGTAAGTAAGACCACAGAGAAATAGCAACTGATTTCATTTCTGGGCTTTATTCAGATCTATCTTGATGGTCTTTATTCTGTCCAGCAGCTGCTCTACCTACAATCCTTTATACTAAACAGCACATGCCCGAGTTGTCTACTGGAGTTATTTGCCCTTGGCATTGCTTGCCCTTTGTTTAAATGTTGTTATACTCATCTCTCCCAGAGACTTCTTGTAGCATTTCCCATCTTGGCAGAAATTTACCACAGTTTATCTCTTCTTGTAGAGCTATCATCAAACACCACAAGAATAAGAGAAGATGACATAAAAATAACTTTGGGCTACTAAAACCCAAGGGTTAAGTTCAACTATTGTTTCGCCTCACAAATCTAGGGATCTTTTAATTGTATCTCTCTCTGCCTTTAGACTTTATGAGCACCAAATCACAGCAGGTTTCTCTCCACAATTTGCTGAAAAAACAACAAACTACAACTAAACAAAAAATGCTACCTCTACTCTTACCCTTTTTAACATCAATTTTCTAACCTGAACACCTGATCTATTTCCTTCTCTCTGACCATTTGGCAGTAGCTGAGGATCTTATTTGCCTTGTTATACTGGCCCCAAACTCCCATTGATTGTGTTTCCACCAAATAACTAGAACGACACCTTCCTTTTTCTGTACTTGGGAAAAATATGAATGCAAAGCCATGGTGGAAATGGACACCCATAGGAACAGACAGCCTCATGCACCAAGCACAGCAGCTCCGCTGAACCAGGTGTGCCTCCGTTCAGAGTGTGGGGAGGAGAGGTTATTGAATCTCACAACACTATGGGCACCTTCCCCATCTCTGGTCCAAGACCTCAGGCTCAGCCCCATCATAAGAAAGCAGGACGGAGGCTTCTCCCCAGCTCTTTCCCAGTTGCAACTCAGGGAGCCAGCCATGTACTCTTCTCACAGCCCTTGATGCTATATGTTCACTTACAGCATGGCTCGAAATCTTTTGTGTCAGAGAATGAAGCAGTCAGAAATAATTAAGAGACCGGTCAGAACCAGGACTTTGAAAAATCATCTGTTAGATTTTAGCTTGTTGGAGTGTAAAAATATTATATGCAGTTTGCAACTGTTTTATCTATCTATATAAAAATGTTACTTTATAAAATGTCTGTACTTGCTGAAAAAGTCATGGTTTGCTCTAGAAAACTCATAAAGTTGGGTCAAATCCTGCTGAATTTAAAAAAGATACTTGCCTCAGTCACAGCAAAGCCAGTTCAGCCTTTTGCATGATCACTGTATGATGGGTGTACAGAGCTATGCAGTTTGCTAAGCTGATGTTTCTTGAAAGGGGTAAAAATTGCTTCTAGATTTGTTATCACTGCAAGGTCCACTAGTCAAGTAGTGCGTGTTAGTGCTAAAGATAGATAAGTGGCTTAATAATTTAATAAATGTGATTAATATAAACATGCCAACCCATTTAACTGGATAATTATTATCTTTGCATTACATTTCTCACAATTAAAATAGCACAATCCAAACGTCCACATGAATTACACACATCAAGAAAAATATATTCTGGAGTTTGAACTTCATTGTTTTCCTTAATAATTGGATGTACCCAGCAGTCTGACTGCCCAGATCAACAGTGCATGTTGGCTAGCTCAAGGCCCCCTCATTGATCTTTCGCACGCATGGCAAATTAGCCAGTAGGATAGCAGCTTGCAGCCCCTTAATCCTTTTAATGGTTTTGTTCTTATTGAATCAAGTGGCATAGGAACAATTGAATTGTCCTCATAGTTTCTTTTCCTATTTTGTTTTCCTCCCTCCTTTTCTTGAACACTGCTTTAATTCCCCTTCCTTGTGGTGACTTGGTTCTACGAATAGCAATGGCCTGGTGGAACAGCGGGAAGAGGAAGCACCACAGAAACATTTCATACACAGCAAACACTGCAAAATAGAACATGGGAAAACACATATTTTGTGTTGTTTTGCCAAACAGGGTCTTAAACGGACACAAGCATCCATTGATCTTTATTTATTTATTTATTTTTGGATAAGCAAAGACATGTTCCTAAAATATGCAGTCCATGTTCAGTCTCTGTTCCTGTAAGCACTCTTTTGTGCCTCTGGACACTCCTGCTGCCCATCTCTGAGCACCCTCCAAATCGGTGGACTTACTTGTGTGACGAGGTGATCAGGAATGCATTATTTCAGATTATAAGAAACGACTGGTTTATATGGTGGCATATTTTGCATGTTATTCTCCAAGCCGATGCAGCTTCTGTTCTCTACCTGTATCATTTTAATGTAAAATTATGAGAGATTTTATGTCTCAAATACCTTTGGGACTGACTGATGTTTTTTTAAATGATATTGATATGAAATTCAAACCTCTCCTTAGCAGCTTCTGTCAGGCTATGCAGCGCACTGGCACAAGAGGCTATTAGCCAGAGGTTTCAAACTCTTTCACTGTCACCCATAGCCCTAGTAAGGACTGGAATCAGAGCATTCAGCCAAAGCATTTTGTGTTTTTTATTTATGGAGGCAGAGGTAAGTGTAACTTAGGTTAGTAAGCTGGGCTGCCAACTCTCAGAGCACAGAAGTAGGTACACTTACTGCTCAGCCTCTAGGCATCAGCTCTGGCCAAGATCTGGAGTGGATGTCTGGAAACAGAAATCACTTAATCACTTAATCAGCCAAGATGAATGAGCAGATCTTGTGAACCACAGCTTAAGCAAACTCCAGCCAGTTTTCACATCTCTTTCGAAGACCATCTTATTTATCTCAAAACAAAAAAAAAAAAAAAAAAAGAAAACCTCACACCAAATCAATAAAAACAACAGAGAACAAAGAAATTACAACAACAAAAAATCTAATGATACTTTTCCTAAAATAAATCAGGTTCCTGGAAGTGTTCTCAAAAGGCAGTGGTCTGTTGCTTTTGGTTGCCATTTGCCAGTGACATGGAGAAGGTCTTTCAGAGAGAGTGCATCATGACGGTGAACAGAATGGCAACCCTCCCATATTTACTCACAAAAAAATTTTTTGGTATACCTTAAGAACACTATTAATTCACATCTGGGCCCAGACTCTCTGCCAGTTGGGAGCTGGGTTTAGTTGTTTAACACCTAGTCACAAGAAGAAAAATAAACTATTGTTGCGATTACAGGATCTCTATTGAAACCTTTCAAAACAAATGCCCTCCTCTGTCCCAAAACATGTTTAAACACAACCTATTCTGTTGTCTATTCACTCTTCCAGATCAGTTTGCTCCAATTTATCTTCATATAGTATAGGAAGAAAATCATACCACTCTAGAGTGTTGCCAAAATTTATGAAAATGTGTTTATATAAAGAAAAAGTCCAATAATTCTGACCCTCAGCCTTGCCCTTTCATTTCTGTAATCAAGTTATTTTTTGGTATGAACTTCTAGCAGTGTCCAAGGAGTGAAACTAGCTGGTTGTCTTAGGTCATTATTTTCAAGGCACATCTAAAACCCACCAATAAATGGCAGCTTTGCAAACAGCATCCACAAGATCTTGGCCAAATGTTTAGGGGGCAGATGGTGTCAACTACCATACCTCTACTATTCATAGAATCACAGAATATCCTGAGTTGGAAGAGACCCACAAGAATCATCGAGTCCAACTCCTGGGTCTGCACAGGACCACCCCAAAATCACACCATATGTCTGAAAGAACTGTCCAAACACTTCTTGAATTCCGATAGCTCGGTGCTGTGAGCACTGCCCCGGGGAGCCTGTCCCAATGCCTGACCATCCTTTCAGAAACTAACATCAACACACTCTGCCAGTTTATACCAGGTGAAGCCTCCCCATAGGATCGTGAACGTTTGCTGCTTTGTGCAGCACTATCATTATTTAGGTCATTAGAAAAGGGGTATAAAACGCTGCCATATCAAAAATGTGGCATTTTCCCTGACTTGGAGCACCACGTCTGAAACATGGAACTGCGGCTAGACTCTCAAGGAGCCTAGCTTTTTATTCCTTAAGGGTTTTGCCAGTGTGGTTATGCCATCAAAATCTTTCTAGTATCAAGAGGTTTAAACCAGCTCTTTTGACTCTAGCTCCGTGTTGTTTGCTTAGTGAAATAGCTACATATAACTCACCAGACTTTATGCCAGCGTCACTCTGTTGTATAAAACGACTGGCCTCTGACTGACATACATAGTTAAGATGAGAAAATGTCTTGGGTGTCTTATCCCCTAAATCCTTGTGATTTGTGCAATTAATGATAAAATTCATTGAAAATAGAAATCTGCTGATTCAGTCCTTATTTTTCAAGAGACTACTGAATTTGTCTCATGGACTGGATAACCCAAGTTTTTATTTTATCTCTGAACCCTCAGTTTATAAAGCTTAATGTAGCTTTTACTCAAATACTATCTTACAGCTGTATTCTTCCTGTTCAGTACCATGTTCTTTTTTTGTTGATACTTGTCAGAATATCATTGACATTAACCTAATACTTACAAAATACATTGATTTTTATAGCTACCTTAAAATCTTATGAAGCAGGAAGTAGGAAGGTAGCCAAAGTTCAAGCTGATTTGAAAGTTTACGTTTTAAAGGAGAAACTAGGATAAAATTTTAGTGTCCTCGAGTTTCAATTAATAATAAGAATAGAATATCAGAACTAGCAATTCTTCATCAGAACAACAATAAATCTGAAATATTAGCATCAACCTGAGACAACACAATCAAGCTAAAAGACCATAAGCAACAAGCAAGATTAACCAACCCATATCAAAGCTTTGTATTACATTAGTATAGTAGAGCACAATTTGTAAGAAGCTTTAACAAAATACTTGCAAGTTCTTTGCAGTAAAAAAGTAACAAGAAAAAAGAATAGAGAATAGAGAGAAGGAGAGGGGGGAAAAGTTATAAAAAATATTCTTCCTGCTGTCACAGAAATGCAACATTTGAGATTAAAGAAGTATACAAGTGGAGATCCTTTGCCCAGTGAAGTCTCCTTTTCATGGAAAAAAAAGGATGTGAATAAAAGTGGGTGAGTAGGGGATGTGATATGTGTAAACAGATGTGTGGGTCTTAATTTTACAGTTAGGTTGAGTTGTACACATAGACCTGAAAGTGTAACAGACATGAAATAACCATTACAAATGCATGTGAACCTAGAGTAAAATAAAATGAGTGTGTTTAGGGACAGAGCACACAAACTGAGCAAGAATATGTTCAGTGAATGTTTACTTCAGAGAACAGTGACATTTTACTTGAATAAAGCTGGTCTGAAAAATTTCACTGCTGCAGCAGGCCTGCTTATATAAAGATTCATCTCTTTTAAAACAATTCGACTGTTGCCTGAAAAACAACCATTAGAAGACAGGTACTTTAGAAATATGTATTTCACTGGTAGAAACTGTGAGAAAATATGCCCACTTCAACCAGATGGATGAGCTGCCAAGATGAGTCTTGAATCCATAGGTGACCCAAGCCTGCAACTATTTATTTTTAAAATATTGTATGCCCCTGGGTTGGGGAGGTTGTAATCATATCTGATGTTTTAATGTTATTTCCCACCTCCACAAAGCTCCTGTCTTCTGGGAGGGTGCCGAGCTTTAAGAAGAGGCTGGGATGTTTGGCCTACACCTGGGGGTCCTGCAGGTGTTGGAGCCCAAGGCAGGCTTGGTGGCTTCCCCAGCATGAGGCATTTGCTCTTTCCACCACCTCCAAGTGTTTAAACCTCAACTAGCAGGTAACTGTTTAACCTGGATCCACAACAGCTCAATTGAGAGCCATTAAAAACTCAAAAGTGACAGCTGAGGCAGATGTTTATCAAAAAAAATAAACTGCAAGCATGGAGCAAGCATCAGGCATGAAACCAGCCACTGTAGGCTGTATAGCTCCTCTGATTATATCCCACAATTTATTTATTTTCACTCTACATTGATTGAATCAAAAATCAGTGGAGACTAGCTAGGGTTTTTACATAATTTGCAATTAGTCCTGTTTGTCTATAATGGATCATACATGCCTTTATTCTCTTCTTCTCTGTTACACACAACTCCCCTAAAAGTAGTGGAGTAGTACTGTAAGAAGTAACCTTAGTGAGGCAATAGGAAGAAATTTGCCTTATTGATTTTGTATCATACTAGTCAATGTTTCTTCTCAAATATCAGATTTGATGTCTAAAAGTTGCAAAGTACTCATTTGAGTATCAGAACATCTGCCTTAAGAGGTTCAAGAAATTGCCTTGTAGGACACGAGGAAGAGAATGCAAGTTAAAACTTTGCCAGTAGATGTCTCTGCTAAACTCACTGAAGGGAACACGCTAAGTTATAAACTAAGCTACAACAAAATGCAAGTGGCAGTTTGTGCCTTTATAAACTGAAGAGCAGGGGTAAGAGCAACTAGGTCACTAGCAATTCTGAAGACTATTCTGTCATAGTCACAATAAAAGTGGGTTTTACTTAACACTCAGTTACACCCAATCTAATTAAATATTAATTTTGTCTCCTGTTATTATCTCACTGACTAAGAAGAATTAATGGAAGGCTAAACTTATGTATTAATATTCTTGACAGAAGTTAAGACTGTAGAGTCTTGAGGGGAAAATATTTTAATCATTTAAATTCCAGCTTTTGTGAAAACTAACAGTCCATTCTTACTTCCAGCAGAGAATTTACTTAATGTTTTCTCTCAAAGAAAAAAAAAATTAGTATATGGGAGAATAAATTTTAGTTTTAGGCTGAAATAGAGCAGTACATGGTAGAATAATTATGCCCCTGATGGATAACATTCAGAGATTCTTACATTTTCTTTACATCTATATGTTGTTTGGCAATGGTCTTATTTGGAAAAGCACAGCTTCTAAGCAAAGAAACTAATATTAGTTTCTCATAATTGGCACTTGTTGTTAACATACAGCATGATTTTCTGATTAATAATGAAGAAAAGATCTCAAAAGGCACAGATCAGCTGGAAAAGCATCTGCTTAAAATACACACACGTAATTAGGAGAGGACGTCAAACAGACTTGATTACATATTTCATGGGTATATGTCAAAGAGTGTAAAGCAGTTGACTTAACCCCAGGGTGACTTCAAGAGGATTTTCTCTATCTAGTGTTTGTGATTAGCACCATATAATCTGGATCTGCTGAACAAGTAGAGTTTTACACAATATGCAAATTTCCTTTCGCTTTAATTTAGCCCCTTTGGATTTAGCATAAAATCTCTGTGTTGCATGATGGGCTGAAACAGCTGGATCCAGTTAGCTAGGAAATTAAAAATGTAGTAAATGAAATAAGGTAATCCTTGCCACGGTAACCAACGTGCATTGGAATGGGACCCTGACATCTGCAAAGGGATGGCTGAAGTGCACGCCCCAGGACCAGACAGACCTTCTTGTGAATGCCAAAAGACTGATCCCTTCTCCTGTCACAGAGTGCTCTAGTTCTTCATATAATTAAATTCATTTCACTGCCCTATCAAGATTCATTTTCTAGGTGCATATTGGTAAGAAAATCTGTTCACGTACCTGTCAAGTAAATTAGTATCCACAAGGTAACATTTTATTTCCTTGTTAGCATATCAAGACATGGCAAAATTAATTAGCAATATATTACATTGTTTAAGATTTAATGAAATTAATTCAAGTCTAATTTTATTTTCTATTTCTGTTTCAGCTCTGGTTTTCAGCTAGTACTATAGAGGGTATTTGACTATTTCTTGTACAGGCTTAAGAATACAGCTACAATTTTTTTTTTTTTCTCCATTTAAAAATGGCATTCCAAGAATAACTAAGACCTTGACCCACCAATCAATTTAGACAGCAAAAAATCTTTGGAAGTTCTGCACCCAGGGCTAACTATGAAAACCCTCACCTCTTTGAAAAATGTGGTTCCACAGCCTATATAGGTTCTCTATTTCTTAGCAAAGATAATGGCAGCTTTGTAGTGAAACTGACAATTCCGTCATCTCCTAACTACATCCGACACAGAAAATGATCTTCTAGGGAGGAAGATAATAAAGACAGAAAGTGTTTTTCCAAGATTTCCTTTAGCTATGTGTCAGCAGTGCTGGGTCAGTATATGAGCCAGCAGATCAGTTTCATTACTCTTGACTGCTGTTAATATTCCTACAACCCTTATCAAAGAGTAGGGTCTTATACCCATTCTCTCGTGATGTAGGCTACAATAGTTTCTCTCACTTTGTTTACTGAAAGTGACAGATTTCACAACACTACCTCAGGCAGAACTGGGAATAGACTCTGTATCTACAGAAAGAAAAAAGGTTGGACCCATCCATTATTTCAAACTTGCCTTCCAAATACACGATATATGCTTGGCTGTATTTTCAGATAGTTGCACAAGACTCTCTCACCTACTTGCTCATTTTGTAATATTGAGTCTGTAATTGTTTTAATTCTATTTACACCCATTAGCAAATATGTGCTCCATTGAGCATGACTTTCCTAATAAATTAACAACAGTCCCAACAACAGCTTCTTTTGATGAAAAAGAACCAACTGAGCTTTCTTCCTAATCTGCTTTAACCAGTAAGTCGGAAATGAAAATGATCACAGACTTCTGAAGTCAGCTGTACATATTCTTTTTTCCAACCTGACTGATTCTATGGTTTTTTTTTGTTTTGTTTTTTAATAACAGGGACATTCTCTCCCTGGAGACAGATTTTTTTATTAATTTTTTTTTTCCTTTGCAAAATAGTTTGTCTGCTGTCAGAATGTAAGCCTTTCCTTCTCAGAGAAACCAACATCTACCTGAATAAGCTTGGATTTGAAGCATGAAATGTATGTTGCAAATCAGAAACCACTCTGAGTAATAGATGGATGAGGGTTTCACAAATAAGAAAAGTTATGTGGAGCCTTCACGCTCCTCAGGATTTTTCCAACATATTCTCTGTTCTGCTTTATCAGTTTATTTCAGCCAAGAGAAATGGAGAGTCAGTTATGCCCAACACAAGCCACAAATCCTAAGGAAAGGCTAAAAAAAAAACCACAAAATACTCACAAACACTACTTCTACCTCAATTAATCTGATAGTTCAGATTTCTAGTCCCACATGACCATTAAGCAGGAAGGTTCTTTAAAAGTTAAAAAATTTCTTATGCCATGCTAAGCTGATCATCTAAGCTCCCTTAATAGACAATGAGAAGAACTAGCATTGCTGGTTATAACTCACACCATCCCAAATATTCAAAATATGTCAGAGAAACCAAGGTGGTGAAGTACTGTCTCTTTCCATGGATTGCAATGGGAATCTAGATAGATCAGACATTGGTGCTGAGAACAACATAAGGTAAATCCCAACCAGAGTCCAAATCCAGATCTAGAAACTCTTTCAGGAAGAAATTCTTTACCAAATGGGTAAATGAGCACTGACTGGCACAGGCTGCCCATAGAGGCTGGGAAGTCTTCTGCCTGGACATGGTCCCAGGCAACCTGCTCTGGGTGCCCCTGCTTGAGTAGAGGGTTGGACAAGATGGCCTCCAGAAATCCCCTACCAACCTCAACCATTCTCTGAGTCTGTGCACACAGTTACCTAACTAACTGCTCCCCCATATTAGTATGTACATGATTCAATAAAAGTCAAGTAAACTTTGTGGGTGAGTGAGGAAAGGAGCTCAAGCCTCACAAGTCCTCATCTAGCGCCCTAGCCATTGTAATTACCTTCTTTTCAAGGCCCCATTGACTTCATAAGAGTATCCATACAAATGAGGTCTCTCACCTCTGTGCCTAGCAACATCATGGAGCAGATCCTCCTGGAAACTATGCTAAAGCCCGTGGAAAATAAGGAGGTGACTGATAACAGCCAACATGGATTCACTAAGGGCAGGTCATGCCTGAAAAATTTGGTAGCCTTCTACAATGGGGTTACAGCATTGGTGGATGGGGAAGAGCAACTGACATCATCTACCTAGACTTGTGCAAAGCATTTGACACCGTCTTGCACAGTATCTTTGACTCTAAATTGGAAAGACATGGATTTGACAGATGGACCAGTTGGCGGGTAAGGAATTGGTGGGATGGTCACACTCAAAGAGTTGCAGTCAATGGCTCAGTGTCCAAGTAGAGATCAGAAATGAGCGGTGTTCCTCAGGGGTCTGTATAGGAACCAGTGCTGTTTAACATTTTTGTAGGTGACATGGACAGTGGGATTGATTGATCCTCAGCAAGTCTGCCAATGACACCAAGATGTGTGGTGCTGGAGTGAAGGGATGACATCCAGAGGGACCTTAACAGGCTTGAGAGGTCGGCCTGTGCAAACCTCATGAGGTTCAACAAGGCCACATGCAAAGTCCTGTGCCTGGGTTGGGGCAATCCCAAGCACAAATACAAACTGATTAGAGAATGGATAAGAGCAGCCCTGATGAGAAGGACCTGGGGGTGCTGGTTGACAAGAAGTTCAACATGAGCTGGCAATGTGTGCTTGCAGCCCATAAAGCTGACCTTATCCTGGGCTGCATCAAAAGCAGCATAGCCAGCAGGTTGAGGAGGTGATTCTCCCCCTCTGCTCTGCTCTCATGAGACCCCACCAGGAGCCCTGTGTTCAGCTCTGGGGCCCCAGCACAAGAACGTGGGGCTGTTAGAGCAAGTCCAGAGGAGGGCCATAAGAATGATTAAGGGGTTGGAGCACCTCTCCTATGAAGACAGGCTGAGGGAGTTAGGGTTGTTCAGTCTGGAACAGAAAAGGCTCTGGGGAGACCTTATAGCAGCCTTCCAGTACTTAAAAGGGGTATATGAGAGAGTTTGAGAGGCACTCTTTATCTGAAAGTATAGTGATGGGACAAAAGGATTGAATAGTTTTAAACTAGAAGAGGATTGATTTAGATTAGCTATAAGAAATTCTTCATTCAGAGGGTGGTGAGGCACTGGCACAGATTGCCCAGGGAAACTGTGAATGCCCCATCCCTGGAGGTGTTCAAGGCCAGGCTGGATGGGGCTTTGGTCTAGTGGGGAGTATCCCTACCTGCGGCAGGGGAAATGGGGTTAGATTATCTTTAACGTCCCTTCTAATCCAAACCCTTCTGTGATTCTATGATTATACTGTAGAGGTTCTGATACATCAATAGGTCAGGGCTTAGTTTCACAGAAGCCATCTGATGCAAAGCAGGTAAGTCACTTTTCTTGTATTAACCCATGTACAGTAAGGTACACAGAACTGCAAGAACGTCAGAATGCACAGTTGGTGTTCACATTGGTAAAACCTTGTTCAAAGGATACTCTGAATGGGAATCAGGCTCCACAGTTTAAGTCAAGGATAAGCGGCATTCACATACAATTTTATCAAAAATATACTGATTGATTAGTAATTTGCTCTTCTATGGTAAAAAAAAAAGTTAAGTAGTTAACTTCTTTGGTTAGAAACACAATGGTTTATTTTGAACTACATAAATAGAGTAGGTATAGAGATAGATTAATCACTGCAATTTATTAAATGTCCTCCCATCTTGCTTTCCTGGTTGTTCAGTACTATATACTTCTCCTGATCTCAGTGATAGGGAGAGAAGAGGCCTGGGATTTTATCATTCTTGCTAGATCACCAACCACTACCTTGAAGAAACTGAACACATGGACAAACTTTACTCTTATCAGCTCATTAACAACTTTGATTTATAGCTACTGCAGCTCAAGGAAAGCCTCCAAATTTTTATGTTAACAATCAGGGCTGGAAAAAAAAAAAAGATTAGCAGAGAGAGAGAGTAGACAGGAATGCAGAACTAATGACAACACTCCTGTCTTAAAGCCTGTATTTGGGAATGACAAGTGCAAGAGCGCACTTTATCACTCCTCAGGATTCAGAGCAACAGTTGTTCTAAATTGTTGGTTCTTTGCAAGAAAGCAGCATTTCTGCTGGCTTTAGTAAAGGCAGCAACCCGTAACACAGTAACACTGAGGATACTAACATGTTCAGCAGCTGCCATATTCCTCATGACAATGCTGTTCTTTCTATTACTTCCCATTTTTATTTTTTTTAAACAACAAAACAGTTAGATGAAGGTGTATAAATTATACTGAAAAGACAAAGGGCATATTGCCGTCTTACTTAAAGCAGTTTTACACCAGGGTGGTTCCAGTAACTACAGAAGTAAATCCTGATCTACAGTATGGAAGTGCAACTAGTAGGACACCCAATACGCGTGTGCAATTTCTTCATCATCCAGGGATTAAACTATGCACATAGAGATGGATGAAGAGGAAAAGCAGATATGGGCCATACTAACTGGTATACACAAGACTTTCTGATGCTAATAGTGTATGGTTAAACATTCCTTGAAGAGAAAACTGAGATCAGTGAATCCAGCATCCTTTTGCACAGTAACACATGGAGCTGCCTCAAACCAAAAATGCCTGAAGTTTCTTATACTCATTAATATCTGGGGACCTGCAATGCACATAGCTCTGCCAAAGGAGAAGTTCTCAGTAACTGCAGACTACTCTCAGTAACTGCAAGAGCTCAGTTATCACTGCATGAGCAAAAAGCCCATCAGCAATGCTTCCTGCCAGCACTGGCCTTGGCAAGCCAGTGCCACAGCACCTGCGCTGATCCCCCAGATATTAGTTGCTTCGGCTTCCTCTTTCCAGATGTCTCCCAGGCACGAAAAGACTCTGCTGCAAATCCCTCCTCTGTAATAATACTGCTTGCCACCAAGTGTCTTCAACACAGAAGTCTTGCTAGCTGCTTTGTTTGAACACAGAACAATTATCTCTTGCCAAGTGTATATCTTCTGTCAGCTGTGCAGCACTTTTTCTTCATCAGCTCAGCTTATAACAAAGACATTTTCCTCTTATTTTAGTTCCTAAGAAGTGTATTTTTCTCTCCAGCTGTATTATGCAAAAACACCCAAGACATTTCTGTACTGTGCTACCTCTCCCTGTGTTATCTCTACAGGTCTGAGGGAAGACTGACACTTTTAGTCCTTGCCTAGCCCTCTTCACAGATTAGGCAGCTTGTGAATGCAATCCACATCAATATTAGTAAATGTGCATTAGAACAAAACCAAAAACATAACAGCATTTTTCATTTCTAGAAATAAACCTTATATACAGATTAAACCCTCCAAAAGCAGCCTTGGCAGGATTTTTTTCCTGCTAACTCACTTTTTCGTAGCTTCTGAAATCAAGCCCTAGCTGTTCTGCTCTGCTTTCAAGGGTATAAATGATGTGTAGTTTGCATTAGTCAAGTCACAAAAGAAAACTAAGAAACCTAGACTGACATAACATGCTAGCAGCAAGAGCTGGTAGCAGTACATAAATAACTTTCTTTCTAGTTTGTTCTCTAAACCAAGTTCATCTGGGGACAGAAAATAGAAAACAGAAACAGTCACCTCACTAACCATGAAAGGAAAGGAGAGATTTTTGTCTTTTGACGTACTTAGTAGTGTCATTATCTGGGAATCAGAATACCTTCTGGCTTTAAGCTTCTTTTTGCACCCCTTTTATATTTATAAGTCTTACTTTTCTTTCTGAAGCCAGAATTTAAAATGTCTTCTCTTTAGTGTACCCATATTTTCATATTTAGAGTGTGGATAGATAATCTTCTCCCCAGTGTCAACTTGTCGAACATTTTTTTTCTCATGAAAAAAGACATCAACAAACCCTATTGATCTTCCAAGTGCAGTTACAGAAGGCGTTAATTGTGAGCAGTGAAGTGAGGAGACTTGTAGAAATTGCCCAGGTTTCTTTTACATTACAGTTCATCTTATGGCAAATGGTTGGCAGAGGGGAAGTAAAAATTTTGTCAGTAATTCATGCTCTCTCAAACCAAGGGGAGGGTTTCCTCAAAAGTGAAGAATTTTATATATTTTAGCCAAAATGGAGCATCCACTTCCAACACGCCTATCACACGCCAGAAGACATGTATTAATGCCATCTTCAATCTTAAAATAAAAGAAAAAAACAACAATCCATTAAAAATATGAACAAAAGCAGCACCAAGGATGAAAGCAGTAAAATATCACAGGCATTAACACCAACTGTCCAAGTGAAAAGCCAAGATGATGGCAGGAAGCAGCCACAAATCTCCACACAGAAGAAATTCCAGTGATCCTTGCCAATCTGATCAAGGAAAGAAAAATATTTTCTGACCCTGAACTGGATAATTTGTGAAACCGTAAGTATTTTAACATGACACGCATGAAAGTCTGTGCAGCACCATCATCAGGAGGCTGTCCAATATCCCACCACTAGCTGCAACCAGTCCTTGATATACGAGATGATGGCAAAAACTAAAACACGGCAGAAAACAACTTTCAACTTTCCCAACTTTCAAAGGCCCAGGTAAAAGCATGGCCAAGCATCCCGCACTGTATTTTTTTTCAGCTGTTATGCGGTATAATTGACTCTACGAAAGCCAGCACAACCTTTACTTTCCAACAACCAATCAACCACTCAATGGCTTTAAAAAGGACTTTAAATACATCATGCTTAGGAGACTTAGTCTGCATTTCACTATTTCTTCCAATCCATGTTACATTTTACTGTGAAAAGGATTAATGTTTCCTTACTGAATAGACATCATAATTAAAGTAGCACTTCTAAAATAATTGCCAATGATGTACATTAGCTTCATTTGTAAAACTGATAAATATTTACTAATAAGAGCGCATAGCAGCTAAGGTCAAGTTTAAAGATCCTAATATACAAGATGTCTGAAAATGCCTTAAATACTCACACACATCATGATATAACTTTGTCATGAACTATGCCTTCTTGTTAAATGGAAGTTGAGACAGGTCAAGGACTTGGGATGATATCAGACTTGGAAACAGACCTCTACTTATCTCAGCACAGCCTAATGATGAAACCTTCCATTAGTGATCTCCCTCTCTATCTTCAGTAATTACACTGGTCAATCCAGCTACCTTACATCCCAAGAGAACTTCAGCAGTGCTTTCATTACACAGAAGGGAACACTTAATAACAAAATCACTTTGTTTATCTTGCTTGTTTCTGCTCCAGGCTATTTCCCACCCAGAATGAGAAGCACCTTTTGTAGCAGGTGCATGCAAACCAAGTACTCCTGGAGCTACAGGAAAGCATCATTCAGAAGTGATTCCCATCTGACAGTGGATTTTGCCACTAGAAACTCTGACAGTCAAAGTGGAAGAAATATTCATAAAGTGGATTAGAACAAATCTGCTGTTCGGGATTATGAAGCATTCCTACAGCATGTGTTAACTTTGTTGCATACATGCAAATGCCAATAATCTATGTTCAAATTGAACAGAGTTCCCTCAACAGAAATTAAGTAACCTGCAAAGCTTCAATACTCCCAGTGGTATCCAGGAGGCACAGTGAGGGGAAAATGGCAATACCAAATCACTAAATCCCTTGTCGCACAGGTTGTGCCAGGCACAGATATATGCAATGCCTACAGATACTGAAGAGCTAAGCACTTGGAAAGTTGAACAAACTGTTCTGGACAGCACCTACCGCTTTGTAGGCCATGGTTTGTGATGGAAAAATCCAAATGTGACCACAGCTGTAAAACTCCACACTACCACCTTTTAATGGTAGTTACTTGATTTCTCTTTTGTATGATCAAACTTTAATTAAAAAAACATACCACATGGAAATTGATGTACACACACATGTAACCACTTAAGTTTTAGTATGAAGGGAGATATTGAATATTCCTACTTATGTGGAATGAGTTTTAATTCATCTGGGGCCACACCATATAGGACTAACCTGACTTTGCGAAAAAGTCAGGGATCCACTGGTGTCTAAAATCCTTCACAGAATTCAATTTCTTTCACCATGCATTCCTGTAACTTTCACTGGCCTCTTGTAGATGTTAAAGAGGCAGTGCTGGCACTTCTGCTGTTCAGTGTGGCACTCCAGAGTTTGTCTAGAGACCACCAAAGTACCTATGCTATACCAGTAGTGAAGAAGTTTATAAATCCAAATATATCACAAACATGGTTTATTTAGTTTCTCAATTTTCTCCTCAGTGTAGGTTTCTTCTCATTCAGTCCTTCAGCCTATATATTTTTTAATCTCATCTCCCTTTGCCTTTCTACTATTAAGCAGTGTGAAAAGTTAATTTTTAAAAGGATTTTTTTTATATATATTCTAAATGAAAAGAGTATTAGTATGAAAACCTGTAATAACTTCCATGTTTTTGACCTAACTATTTTCAGCTTTAAGAAATCTTGCTTTTTAGCAAAAACAAGCTGCTGCAATAAGCAACATCAGGAAAAACAGAGGTTACTACACTTGTTAGAATACAATAATTAGAATACACTGGAAAAAAAAAAAAAACTACACTAAAAAGATCTCTGTGAAGCTGTTTTAATATAGATGTTGTTATGCCTCAGAAAACTGCTATCATTGCTTTGGAAGATTTGGAAGACTTACTAAACTTTTTACCACATCCACAGAAATGTTCCAGCATCCAGAAGACAGCAGTCTATAGCTATTCTCAAAGTGACAGAGTGCCATAAAAAGTTTTGTAATGATTTTATTCAGGCAGACTGGTAAAGAATATGGTGCTGATATAGTTGAGTGCATTTTTTATTAATGAACAAATACAACAGTTCACCTTGTTCCCTTCAGCATAGTATAAATGCATCTTCTTTGCTACTTGAACCAGTTAAACCTGGGTATTGATGAGTGTTGGAGCAAATAAAATTTGATATACTTCAGATATTGGAGACAGAAAGCTATTATTAAAGGCAGACTTAAAAAAGATATATATCTTAAAACAAATAAACAAACAAAACCAAAACTCAATAAGCAATAAATGAATCAAGCCCAGAATTAAAGCCAACTGACTCACCCCCATAAAATTTTTGTGGATGAACAATTTGACAGACAGGTCTCCAAGTCACTTTAGCTACCCTAGATTTTCATCACTGCTATCCGTGAGAAGGCAAATTAAAAGCAATAGTAAAGACTGAAAGGTCTCAACAGACTCTTTATTCTTGCATGCATTACACCCTTTTATCAACTGCTATACACTTCGTTCAGGGCCAAATATTCCCCTCTGCCTAGTATCAGGAGATTTTTTTTCAGTAGTTTAGCTGAAATGGGTACCAAGAGAAGGCTGAGATGGATGAGGAATGCAATGGAAGAGATGCTCCCATTACATAAGGCATGCCAGGCAATGCCCCTACACATTAAACCAACTCAGTTAGTCCCCTTTACAAAGGAATGTGTTTGCTTAAGATTGCACATTCTTCTGAACCATTTTGTAGTGCAAGAAGGTATGTATAGTAAAGGCTTATTTTGGATCCCTGGTGTCCACGCAGAGCCCCATAAAGCAAACCAGTCTTTTTTGTTGGGACTCAGTCAGACTCCCATTGAAGTCAACAAAAAAGTCTTTTATTGACTTCCACATGAGCAAGTATCTAAGAGAATATCCTTCACAAAAATCTTTCTCAGTGAGGAAGAAGAAACTAGAAACCTTCAGATAAATCCTGA
This sequence comes from Anas platyrhynchos, assembly GCF_047663525.1. Lineage (NCBI taxonomy): Eukaryota > Metazoa > Chordata > Aves > Anseriformes > Anatidae > Anas > Anas platyrhynchos. The sequence goes on along the minus strand of NC_092588.1, from coordinate 68,243,224 downwards.
CAAGAAACCTCCACAGGCATGAGGAGAAATTATGTAAGCCTGAAAAACTCATGGTCAGTGGTCTCTCTGGACTTAGATCATGATGCACTTTATGCCTTAATATAGGAAACTGAGTAAGTGCACTGGAGAAGGGAGGTTCAGAAAATTCACATTAACTGTGCACACACCTGACTATGAGACATATTCCAGGAGCATATTTTGTTAACCTTGCATGCTCCACACGTGGAAGCATGCCATAGTGCCAGGCTCCTGCACAGCCAGTGCTGCATGCTTCCCTGGCTAGGTGCAATCTCCTGCACCTTTCAGGAGGATCACTGACCCACAGCAGCAATCACAGACAGGCTGTGTGTTTGGGGTACAGAGCCAGACAAGCAGAAGGGTATCCTAGAGTCAACACGGCACGATGAGTGTCACCCCTCACACAAAGTGTCTGGTTTGAAGAATATGATCCAGCTCGAGGTTATATCTGGGACTGTAGTGTTAGCTCCCTGGTAAGGGCTTCAAAGATACTCAAACAGGGGGAGCCCAAGAAGAGAGTTTCAGAGTCAAAAGGCTACCTAGCAAGCCAGAAAGCCTGCGCTGGCCTCTTATCCCAGACTACCTACCCTTTCCTGGGGAAGACAAAGTCATGGCAATAAATGTACCACAGAAATGATCTTCCCAGGGATATCTACTGCAAAGGGACCTTTGCCAGGTTTATGCTGGCTTCCCAAACTTTGTGTGACTGGGGACTGTCAATTCCATAAACTGCAGGAGAGACGAAGATGGCAGGATATGAGTTTGTTTAGAAATCTCAAGTGTAGTTATACATAGCCACAGGCTGTGATTGTTCAGGGCCAAGTCCAGCCAAATTCTGAAAATACCCAAGGATGGAGATTTGGCAGGCTTCTCCGGGCACTTGTTCCAGCATTTGACTACCCTCATCCTGAAAAAGAATACTTCTGTATACCCAGTCAGAACTTCCCCTGCAGCAAGCTGTGACTTGTCTCTTTTCCTTTCACCTTGCACCTCAGGGAACAGGAACTGTACTACAATTTCACAGCCATGTGTTTCTCTGAGGGAGAAAGCGGAGAATTTCCTTAAGATTTACAGTGGTAAATTATCTTATATCAAGAACAAAATGAGGAAAACAACAACAACAACAAAAACCACATAATGCTGCTTTCCACTACAGTGTTTCAAAGTACAGACATAAATTAACTGCTGTGAGAAATCATAGCTTGGAAACTTTGCTGCATGAAGATAACTACCCACACAGTGGAACTGGATTTCCTATCTAACAAAAAAGCTTTTGGCTGCACTTTAAACTCTCTTTCTTGGTTTCTCTCTAAATCTGTACTACCAAATAGCTTTTCTGCACCAGGTCAAGTTGCCTGGTCCTCATGCACAGCAGGAACTCTTACTGCTTCAAGTATGAATAGGATGTAGCTCAGCTACTTTCTACTATTATTTTCCCATTGCACCTTTCTGAATGTGAGGCAGACTAGAAGTGGTCGATGTACTCAAGCCTTAAATGTGTGTTAGGTTAGAACAGGCTGGATACTTTATTTTTTTTTTCCAAAGGAGGTTGGAATAATATGATGTGTTAAGGCCTTAATAAAGCAGATACCCTGAAGAATCTGTTCTTCACCTTGATGAACATGGAGTGTGAATATAGGAAGGAAAATTAAGCTACACCCATAGGAAATATGACCAGATTTGTGCCCCAAGGATAAATCTAGAACTTTGGTCTTCATTATTAAAGTCATGATAACTGACCTGTGAGTTTTTCCAGAACATCAAATCCATGTTTCAGAGCAATGATATCAAGAAAAGAGACTGTGCCATCTTCAAACCTGAAGAACAGAACAAAGCAGCACAATAAACAAACCATACAGCTTTGGTACAGACTTTAAATCCATTTTGAGAGGCACTATCTTACGTCCAGTGAATCTAACTTGCAGACTACGAACTCTTCCTGGGGGATGAGCGCCAGAGGTCCCTCGGGCACTGGTGTCTCTTGTGCCACCGGTGCTATCCCTCTGCCCAGGACACCTCTACTTTGGGTCAGGTGCATTCCTTCTTGGTGCTTCACCAGACTGCATGGCTGTCCTCGCACAGCAAGAGGCCTGCCGCTCGCCTTGCTCTCCTGGTCTCCTTCCTGCCACACAAGCTGGCAGTCAGAGGGCCGAGATGCTTAGCGAATGGTGGGCCAGCTGCAGGGGGCCTGCTCTATAGGGTCCAGGGCACTGGTGGCCACTGTGACCTTCTGCAAGCCTCTGGGATAGAGTAGCCCACGCGTGGGCAAAAGTGGCTGTGTTGGGGGCGGCCTGGAAGATGCCCTCATGTGGACAAAGAGGAGGGTTGGGGCACTGAGGGCCCCTTTTCTGGGGCTGGCTCCCCTCATCATTTGGTTTGCCAGAGAGAAAGGCTGCCCCTTGGCCACAGGGACTGCCCTGCACCTCCCATCCTGTGCCCTGGGTTTATTTTTAACACTGTTTTTTAGGTAATTTCATTCTGTTCTTTAAGGGAAAGAACAGAAGCAAGGTGCACCTTCAGCCCTAATTCCCATGTGCACTTTGTGCTCCAAGCGAAGAATTTCATCGTCACGTTACATCTCATCTAAATCTCCCCCCCATTTGTTCAAAGGCATTATTCCTGGTCCCATGGCTACACTCCTTGACAGAGTCCCTCTCCAGCTTTCTTCTAGGCCACTTTTATAGGTAAGGTTAGGTGGCAAAAAAGTAGCATCTAGCAAATTGCAGCCTTATCTGTCATAAGGTCCTAAGTTGTCTCCTTCCAATGTTGGAACTTGACACTAATAGGTGAGGAGACATGTGGAGACTTTGTGTCTGCTCCACTCCAAGCAATTACATCTAGTACACTTAAGTTAGAAGGCAAGAGACCTTCTTCCCTGGAGCAAAGAGGATGATCACTAATAAATCTCCCTCCAAACTATCCTCCTGGAAATTAAAAATAACTGACCTATAACAAGAGTGCTATAGAAGGATAGGGAAAAATGTGCATCCACTACCAAGAGGGTAAACACCAAATGGAGACAAAAATCCTGGATTTGATGAACGACTGCAGCCATTCCCGCAGCTCAGGAGAAGATACAGCTTTGAGATGGGGATGTATTCAAGAAATAGTGACCAAGAGATTTTCAAGGGGGCAGAAGGGAAGGGACATTGTATTAGGCATCAAAGTATATTTTCTTTAGACTCTGTATATGTATTTTTTAGACTCCACATGCACCACAATCCACAAGCAATTTTAAGAAGTAACCATTCATCTTGCTTTACAACAAAGGGGAACGCAGAATAATGCTGACTACCGAGGAAGTCAAAACTACACAGAATTAACTACTGCGTAAGGCTGAAACAGATCTCAGCAAGTCTCTAAGGAGGCAGTAGCTACCTCCAAAGCTTTAATGGCTAATGCTGGAAATTAACCCACCAGCAACAACCCCAAATCTCATGGTTCAAGTTTAAAATTAGACTCTGACCATGAGGATGAGACATTTCCAGGGACTTGGTGCTCCCTGAACCTGCCTCAGAAGGGGCTGATGATGTCCACATTGAAAAATCACTGGACAACGTGGAGCACAACAGAAGCACTCTTGGGCAAAAAATGTTTTATATGCACACATAGTATGCAAGAAAAATAGTGTTGTTTTTTTTTTCTAGATGTATATTTTTTTCTTAATGCACTTAGAAAGCTTTTGGTGCTGCAATTAAACATTTACTGTAAAAAGACTCAAAAGTTAGAAATATCTGTCTTCAAATACTTTTTAAAAATATAATACATCTCAACAGAATAGCGTAATAGCTCTCACTTCTACAGTGATTTTTCTTACTCATCTATTTAATTTGTCTGTAGTTATTGACTAATTGTAACAACACGAGTAACACTGACAGAAGAGTCAGCTGAAGAACATATAAAGCTCCCCCCAGATAGTCGGTAAAGTTCCATATAAGTGTAATGCATGAGTATTGTATAGGTCAGGTTGGTGGTTGGACTCAGTGATCTTGAGGGTCTTTTCCAACCTAAATCATTCTGTGATTCTATACAGCAGTAAGTTTAGTTGGGACTAAATTCAGATAGAAGCACTAAATAATTACAAATAAAATGACAATAAAGAAGTGGTGGACTGCTATAGGGAAGAATAGTCCAAGAGAGATCATTCATGTCCACATATTCCAACCCAACATAGGTCAAATAATCCTTAGGAATTTTTGAATCTTGTCTAGTAATAATTTATAGCGAAGTCTTTTGCTCCTGAACCTCAGGAGCAATGGTTTTCAGTGATTAAATTTAAAATAGCCAGTTGCCATTTCAAGGAGATCTAATACCAGGAGCACTTTCATATTATGTGAAATGGCAACACAGATCTGTGGATCAGTGTCTGAGGGAAGCAATATTTCCAGAAATACAGAAAAATTGGTGGGAGGAGGAGGGGGAAGAGAGAAGGCAGCAGCTATCAATAGTTTTGAAACTGAATGTGGAAAAACACTAGAAATTTGCATAGGCTGCAGGAAATGTCACAGTGGTCCTGCACAGTTGCCAAGGAGAGATTACAGAAAGGATCCTTAAGGAGTTGACCTGCCCTGCTAGATATTGGCAATGCCTAGGAAAGCAAATAAAGCACTGGGATTTGAAGACCAGAGCAGAGACTCTGGCACCAAGCCCATCAAGCAGAGTTCATAACCCTCAATAGAAATAAAAAAGTACTTGAAAGAGATACAAAGGTGGCAGCAGAAATCTTCAAGGACCTCTATATATTAATAGGAGAAGAGAAAACTGGATTTCTCTTTATTAGGTATGGTTATTAAGTAAGGAGACAACTGCAGTGCATCCATCATGAAGCAATAGAGAATGCATGAACCATGACACTGTTTTAAAGATTTTCACTGAAGTAGTACAGAGCTTAGGAACCCCCTTCTGTCCAGAAAAAAATAAAATAAAAATTGTGATTTTTCTGGTCAAACATTACACATCAGAACAGCACAATCACTGTAGTAGTATATACATCTTGCATTGTTATATCAGACCTGCATTACTTGTTCTTTCTGAATTGCAAAAAAAATTGACCACTGGCAGCAACATTACAAGAACCAAAAGCCATAAATTTATTAAATGCTAAATGCTAAAAATATTTGCTATAAAGATACAGGCAAGTCTCTTTTTATGATTCAGATATGGACTACTTTGCAACATTCCTCTCTTGTATGTGTATGTTCATATGGCCCACTCTATTTCTACATTACCAGCTTTCCACTTCTGATAAAGAAAGCACTAATATTGTTATTCCTACAATGTGCATATTTGCACTGCTGCCATTGCACTTCACTCTCCATATTCTCCAGATTTACTGAACACGCTACATGCAATTTCATGTAACGCTGTCACTTCCCCCCCTATTTCCAGTTATAGAATTGATAATTTTGCTTTATCACCTAAGAAATTCACATGAATCATCTACAAATGCTGGCATTCATCAAATGAAGCCTTAACTAATACAGCAATTTTACTTAGTACCGATGCAAACCATGACGCGATGAAGGGCAGCTATTCCCCTGTTGGAACATGGAGAGCTCTCTCCCAGAATATTTAACTGTATTTAGGACTGAGAGTAAACATACTCCTTTGCATTGCAAAACACTAACTCCAATGGCTACTTTTCTGTTTGATGTAATTGATGCTTCAAATAAATTGTTTTCCCACTCAGTGGCAGCTCCAATGTTAGAATAATCTGTTTAGGATGAAGTTCATTTGAATGGAAGTCCAACAACCATTTCCTAAAGTAATGAAGTAGACATCTCTGCAGCTGATGATGTATAAAGGATACTTACAAGGATAATAGTGCAAAGTACCAACCCAAGAAAAAACAAGCTTACCTCTCTCCCTCTCTCTTAGCTGGTTCTTATTACAATTAATCCCACTTAATCACAGCTGGGATGAGCTCAATTGCTTAGCTAATTGTGTTTGTGAAAACCTGATAACATTTCACATCAACCTGCTATCTGGCAAACTCATTAAACAGCTCGTGGCATAACAAAAACACAGAACAGTCTGCCTAAATCTATCAAGGAGTTATGAAGTTGATGAGTTGCTCTTTCTCTCTCTCTTTTTTTTTTTTTTTTTTTCACAAGACTTCTGCTTTTAGAAGCGCTAATTCTTCCTTTGAGTCATGACAGAAAATTTGCTTACAGAGAGAGGTTGCACTGTTACGATCTTCCTAGGGATGGAGAGAGCTAGTTTTTCTTTGAATACTGTCAGTTAGCTGTTGTGACACTTCTCTGCTAGGCTTCTGCATACAAATGCTATTTTCTAGAGCTGCTAACCTGCACCTCAGGGCAACTGAATTAGGGAATAAAACTGTGACATCCTGGGCAGTTTGAAGTCATCATCTTAGCCAGGTCACCTTTACGTGGAACTATGATGACACGTGGAACTATGATGCCCTGGACAGAAGTGATTGGAAAAAAAGCGCTTAAGGCCTAAACAAACAATTCCTGTGTAGAGAGGAGTAAAATTGGATAAAAGACCTGGAGTTGGACAGCATTGACTCAAGTAAGGAGTCTGAAAGGGCCCTTGAGACCAATCAGCCAATGCTAAGGTTGTGAAATACGTTGCATAACATGAGTTATTGAGTATATGGACAGTATAAAAAGCACAGTTTTTAGGCATTTTGGGTGGGAGCGACCGCCTCTGTATTCTGGGAAGATTTACTTGCCTAGCAGGCAGATGAACCATTCAGTTGTTCCTTTCCCCAATTCATTTACCCAGAGTAAACCCAGACACAGAGCTACTGCACATGTACAACGTCTCTGTCCAAAACATAGCCCAGAGCTTTGAAACTTTAATAAAAATTCTTCCACAAGGTCAAAAATAATCCAGCTCATTCGAGAGCACTGCTGACTCAATACAAAGCACCATGAACGACCGCAGAGGGAACGTCACTGTCAGCCAGAATGCACTCTCCCTTACACCGGGGTAATAACTCTATTAGGTCAAATGAGCAAGAGTCATCCCTTAATGTCTAAGGCAGGTAAAACTGAAGCCAAATCCACAGAGAAAGCATATTTCTTGAATAAGCTGATTTTCTTTTCTTTCCTTTCTCCCCTCCCCCCCCCCTTTTTTTTTTAAAACTCTCCTCAAGAGTAGAGCTGTCCTTTGAAGTGAGATGTTACACAAGTTCCTTTCATCTTTTCAATTCATTTATTTTCATCTAATTAAAAAGTACAACAATACAGAGGGGTTCTTGGCACGCATTTAAAAGTAGTTCATTCAGAACCCATTTTTCACCTCTGAGAGATACTCCATATCACCTCCACATGAAACAACTGTCTTGGTAAATTTCATTTTTACACTTTGTAGAAATACACCTGTTTATTCTAAATTGACATTTGCTGGAATTACAATAGCACCAGTGGTGTACAGTGTCAAGATTATGGCTGTAGGAACAGGCTCTTTTCAGTCACATTAGGTTTTTAAGTTAGTAATTGCCATCTCTGATATTAGCAGGGGAACAGGTCTTAATTAGTCTCACTGCTTTCTGACATCAAAAACCAACATTTCCAAAGGACCTGTATTTGTTTGCTTTTCTTTAACTTAAAATATACCTTTACTGCTGTATTGGCTTTATGTGGCATGGGCTTGGTAGTGGGGGGCTGTAGGGGGCTTCAGCTAGCTCCAAAAGGGACCTGTTGCTGGCCAGCACTAAGAGAGTGAGTGAGTGATCCTGGCTGGGCCTCTGGGAGACAAGATCTAAGAAAGGGGGGAAAAATGCCGTGCAATAGCAGCTGGGAGAGAGGAGTGAGAAGCAGCCCTGCAGCCCCCCAGGTGAGTGCAGCAGGAGGGCAGGAGGTGCAGCAAGCAGGCAGCAGCAGTTCCCCTGCGGGCTGTGCAGGGAGAGGCCCCCGGTGGAGCAGGCTGTCCCCCTGCAGCCCATGGGTCCCCCATGGAGCAGATCTCCACGCTGCAGCCCCCCCGTGGGTGGAGGAGCCCCCGGTGGAGCAGGTGGATGTGGCCTGGAGGAGGCTGCGGCCCATGGAGAGCCCCCGCAGGAGCAGGCCCCGGGCCGCAGCTGCAGCCCCCCCGTGGAGAGGAGCCCCCGCAGGAGCAGGGGGTCTGGGGGGAGCTGCCGCCCAGCCGTGGGGGACCCGTGCTGGAGCAGTTTGCTCCTGGGGGATGGATGGATGGATGGAGCCCGTGGGACGGAGCCATGTGGGAGCAGTGCTTGAAGAGCTGCTGCCTGTGGGCAGCCTGTGTGGGATCAGCTGGGGAAGGACGGCATCCCGTGGGAGGGACCCCACGGGGAGCAGGGGCAGGGAGGGACCCTGAGGGAGCGGCGGGGACAAAGCATCAGGGACTGACCGCAGCCCCCATTTCCCTGTGCTGCTAAGGGGGTGGAGGTGGAAGAGGGCAGATGATGGGGAGAAGGCGTTTTAGGTTTCTTTCCTCTGTTTCTCACGTGTCTAGTTTGTTGGTAGTAGGCAATAACTCTTACTATCTCCCTATGCTGAGTCTGCTTTGCCCATCACGAGAATTGTTGAGCGATCTCCCCGTCCTTATCTCAGCCCTTGAGCCCTTTGCACTGTATTTTCTCCCCCTTTCCCTTTGAGGAGGGGGAGTGAGAGAGCGGCCGTGGTGGAACTCGGCTGCCCACCCGATTCAGACCACCGCAGTTGCAAAGGACTGGAAAAGTTTTCCGAAGAAACAAGATGTTTAACAAGGAGATGCATAGTTTCCTTCTTAAGGCTTCCTGGAGAATTGGGGTTCTTTCCTATTGCCAGCTCGGAGGAAGAGAATTGTTGATTTCCCCTTCTCTTTTCTTCCATGGAAATCAAAGGTGAACTGCTCTCCAAGTACGGGCACCGTATCAGAATCAAGCTCTTTTTGCCTGTAATCCTTTCTCAAGGAACAGATTTATCCCACACCTTCCGCAGACGTAGGGGAGCAGAGAATAATTTGGGATCTACTCTAATGAAAGTCAGTTTGGGCATAGTGGTACTTCTCTAGCTGTTTCTGAGACAGACGCATTAGCTACAGGGAGTGTTGTGCTGTCATTGCGAGGCGCCTGCGGTGATGACTTCAGAAACAGAAGGGAATTATGTCACCACAGCACTTTGGGAACAGCTGCCTCTGTGCACGTTTAGCTGGGAGGCACAGAGAAGGGTGCTGGATGTGATGAAACCACGCGAGGATTTGTGGATCTCCCCTTGAGGTGCACAGAGAGGGCCCATTCCCTTCTGTAAGTGTTTTGTTGATGGCTGAGGAAAAAAATGTGTGTTTTTTGTTTTGTTTTGTTTTGTTTTGTGTTTTGTTTTGTTAAGCATAAACAAGAGGCTTAGGAGTCCCCCTGTCACGTTCAAATTCAGGACAGCAATGTACTTCCTCACATGGGCTGGCCTGTCGAGTAGTGTCTCAGGCTGTGGTGTATGAAGATGCACTCCATCTGCTTTCAGGCTAGCACTTGCAGTGGGCAAGCTGCCTGACCTTAACATTTTTCATTTCATTTTTCACCAGTTTTGCTTGTTCCCCACAATTCATCCCTACTCGGTCTAGGAAAATCAATCAATCAATCAATCAATCAATCAATCAATAAAAGGATTTCCTCTCCGTTAATTCCATGCTCTTAACTTGACAGATTTGGTTATTGACTTGGAAGGCAAATATCTGGCCAGACTGCAAGACGTATGCTCGCAGCGTGGGACAGCTCTTGTAAAGGTGATTCAGGGTAGTTTCTGGAAAACAAGACGTCAGATCTCCAAAGCAGCTTTCTTTGTGCTAATGTAGGAAGGGCGAGTAAGAGTAAAGGTAAGAGCCCAGGTAGCGTAAGAAGCAGCAAGTGTGAAGGAAACTTCCTTCTGGCTGATACAGCTCCATATCTAGTTGTCAAGTATGACGAGAGCAGTTCTAAGTTTCTTGGGGAGAGGTAAAAAAGAAGAGCCTGTGAGATTGTCAAAAGGAAAAGTGGGATTAGCTATTGCAGGAAATCATAGGAACTGGAAAGAGAGGTTGGAAGAGTGCTTTAAGCCAAGACAGAAACGTTTTAAACCTCAAACCTAGGAGTTGGATGAACCAAGAAATGAACACATTTTGATGATGGCGTTGTGCCCAGTGTTATCTTGGGAAACATGGTTTCCACCTCAAATGTATGTGGGGCTTGAAGTTTTCCTAACGCCCTTCTCTGTGTATTCCCTACTGCTTGGTAAGCGCTGAGGTCACACTGCAGACAGTGTGACCTCTCCCCACCACTGAGCTGTCTGTTTGCACAACACGCCTAGCAACAGAATGGCTTGGACACAACTGCGCCTAGGAGCGAGTTCATTCAAGCTGCTGGACAAGGTAAAAGCTCTGGACAAGCGAAGGGCAGGGAGGGATGGATGGACACACAAGATGATCACTTTAATCTCATTTCTCTAAGAATCCTTCCTGAGAAAACAAAACAGCACAGAACAAATGAAACAAGCAGCTAGCTTGCTGGAGACATTGTCTGGGAGACAGTGAAAACACTTGCAAACAAAAACATACCGAAGGACTAACTCTTTGAGCTTCATTCGAATCAGACAGCATAACCTCCAAGTCCTGTTTCTGTTCCTAACAGGCTGGTACAGTACCATGTCACATTCGATGACTTTGCAGCATAGATGTCAGGAGTGCAGCTTGGGATCACCTCCTTCTACTTCGAGTTCAGTTGGAAGGGATGAGTAATTTTTCCTGGGTTGGTGGAAATCTAAAGTCTGTTTTCTAACACTCTTACAGACCCTTCTCTGTCCATCGGCCTGTCCTGCCAACTCTGGTGGGAGTGTGAAGCTGCGGCAAGAGGGGTTTCCCAATCCTGTTTGAGCTGGTGGACACCAGCTTTCCTAGGAAATTGCTGATGTTGCTGAGGAGGCGGCAGTGTCAAAGGCCTTGTTGATGAAGGTACAACAAGCTGGGGAGGCTTTGGCATTTCTGCACAATGGTGCTCCCTGACTGTCACTCCAGACTCAGATTCGGAAAGAAGCAAAGCAAGCTAGAGGAAAACTGGATGTCCAGGTAATTTTCCTTTCTTTCTTGTTTCATTCTTCACTTGTAAGAAAATCTAAGTCTTTAAACCGTTTGTCTGAAAACACAGCTTTAAGGAAATGCTTCTGGGTGTGCTCCTTCACCTTGTTTGGAACCTGCTTCACCTCGCTTCAGCTAGAGGACACCTATGCTCAAATTTATGCTTCCCATGAGAAAGCGGGGTTCTTTTGCTATTCTTTTCTGTGATGGTTGCAGGTGAGGTTGACAAGAGTTGTCAGTACGATTCTTCGTTTCCTTTGCAGTATCCAAAACTCCGTGTTACAGCGGATCTTCTCCTCTGATCCGAAAAGCTTCACAGGCCAAAAGAGAATTGAGATGAAGAAGGCAAGAGAGAATGCAGACCAAGACTTCCAATTCCCCCCCGTAAGTTTTGTGAAGGAATCGGGTGCAGTTCTGTAGTGGGAGAAAGTTAATAAAATCCTGATCGTGCACTTGAAGGCAAGCAATGCTCTAAAAACGAAGAATGCAAGGCCCTGCTTAAGGGCAATCTTCAGGCTGCTTCTCGATCAGCAGCTGATTTGCTTCTTCCACACCCTCATCTCCACTTGCTTAGCAGTTGTGAAGGTCGGAAGCACACTCCGTGTTTTTCATCCATCCCCTCTGTGTATCTTTTCCCTGACAGCAACTTCTGTCGTGGATCTTCGCATCCAGCCAGAGCAGTTGCTTTGCCTCCGCAACCTGCAGGCTGTCCTCTCGTGTGTACCTGTGGTGGACTGAAGGTAATGCTTGTAACGCACACAGATGCTGTATTCACTAGCACTTTGAGAAAAGAGAGCAAGAAGCTAACCTGCGCAGCAGTTTCTTAGGTTTCTGTATATCTATCTATCTATCTCTATCTCTCTCTCTCTCTCTCTCTCTCTGCGCATATATTTCATTACTTATTTACTTATTTAAAGATCCTTTAAATATAGTAGATCCTTTAAGAAAGCTTACTTGTCCTTCTCCTTTACTTGTTTTTAACGTTTACTTTTCTAAGCGATCCTTAATGTTACGCCATTGGATTGATGTAGTTCTCAGTTCTTAGAAGTTCTCAAAGCACATCAGGGATTTCTCTATTTCTCAATCTTTCCACCTGCATTGAGACCTCTTATCTTACTTTAGGTATGAGGTGAAGAAGAACACTGCAGCCAGCTGAAGCCGTATCGGCCACATGCTTCTGTTCTGCTAGGAAGTAAACCAGAGCGATTCCACGGTGTACTTTAGACAGATTTCCTCTGGACTCAGCATCCCCAAGGGATATTCCAAAGCTCTCGGAAGGACCTGTCGTTCTCTCTGACACTGCAGTCTCCATTAGGAAGGGGTAAATATTCCTTGCCCTTGTGCAAAGGAACTACTCAGTTAGCTGTTTCTAACCCAAACCTCTTTGTTGTCTCTATTGACAGACACCACCCGGCTAGCCAAGCTAACCCATTGAAAATGGAAGGAGTGGGACTACTTCCAAAGCCTGCTGCCGCTTCTAAGCAGAACTGCGCTGTAGGTGGGGACACAGCACGAGGACACGTCCAGGCCACGCTGGAACTGCAAGGCACCTGTCCGAGCCACAGAACAAAGTCAGCGCTTCCCAGTTGGAGACTGTTGCTCGCCCAGTGACCCAGCAGCTGGAGCGCTTCTGGTTGCTGCTGCTGGGTTCCCGTGAATCAGCCAGGGATAGGAGCTATGAGAACGGCTGAAGCGATCTGAAGTTACCCGAAAGAAAGAAGAGAGGAGAGAAGAAGACAAGAGGGAAGGGAAGGGGAGGGAATAAAAGGAAGGGAGGGGAGGGAAGGGGAAGGGAGGGAAGGGGAAGATAGTGTAGGGGAGGGTAGGATAGGGTAGTGTAGCATAGCATAGCGAAGTGTAGCATGTTAGAGGGGAGGGGAGCGTAGGAGAGTATAGGGTAGGATAGGGGAGGGGAGAGTAGGAGAGTATAGGGTAGTGTAGGGGAGGGGAGTGTAGGAGAGTATAGGGTAGTGTAGGGGAGCGGAGTTTAGGGGAGTGTAGGGTAGGACAGGGGAAGGGAGAGTAGGAGAGTATAGGGTAGTGTAGGGGAGCGGAGTTTAGGGGAGTGTAGGGTAGGACAGGGGAAGGGAGTGTAGGAGAGTATAGGGTAGTGTAGGGGAGTGGAGTTTAGGGGAGTGTAGGGTAGGATAGGGGAGAGGAGTGTAGGAGAGCATAGGGGAGGGGAGCATAGGGTAATGTAGGGTAGTGTAGTGAACGGGAGTGTAGGGTAGTATAGGGGAGGGGAGTGTAGCAGAGTGTAGGGACAGGGAGCGTAAGGGAGGGGAGGGGAGGGGAGAGGAGGGGAGGGGAGGGAAGGCAAAAGATTGGAGGGGAGGGGAGGGGAGGGGAGGGGAGGGGAGGGGAGGGGAGGGGAGGGGAGGGGAGGGAAGGCAAAAGATTGGAGGGGAGGGCAGGGGAGGGGAGGGCAGGGGACGGAAGGCAAAAGAGGGGAGGGGAGGGGAGGGGAGGGGAGGGGAGGGGAGGGAAAAGAGGGGATGGGAGGGGTGGGGAGTGCTACCATAAATAAAATTGCCAAATACATGACATTTTGGATCTGGAGCCAAATATTTGTGTTGCTGAAGGGATGCAAGACACAGACTCCTGATGGCTCTGGAACAGGAGGCGTTTATTGCTCTTTTTCACTCCTACATGTCCTCTCCCCGTAGCCCCACGTGCTGTCCACGCGCCCGAATCTATCATACAGTTGGTCAGAGACCCTCAGACACGCGCCTGGAGCCAGCCAGCAATTGCCCACTGCCCAAAGGTCCTCTTTAACACTGTAGCCAGTTCTTGATCTCAGCCTGGCTCAAGGTTTTGTTCCTACCGCTTGTTTCCTCATTACCTCTAATTCAGGGACCTGCGAAACAGCGCGAAGCCACCTGCAAATTCCCTCCCCACACGTTGCCCTTCATTCCACAACCTGATTTATCGCTGCCAGCCGCGCCTTGCACAGTGCCATGAAAGGTTGGGCGTGCACAGAGGTGGCTGAGGATTTTCAGAAAGAACTTTCCTTAAGAACTGCATCAAGACTTTTGCTGGAAGGCAAAAGATCGGGTGATTGGTTAACATAGGGATGGCAGCTGAGCAAGGGAAGCATCTTCCAAACTTCCAAATATTTCCTGTATGCAGAACTACAACTCCTCTGCTCTCCGGTTAGGAGTTTCTGTCACCTGCTTGGGAAGCAGAAGGTAACGTGGGATTTAGAGGATCCAGCTGAAGCGTCAGTGCCAGTTAGAGGAAACCATCAATTTATGGGGTTTGAAGAGAGTTTGACCGGTTTTCCAAGGAACATGTACTAGTGCTGCATATCTATGCATCTAAATATCTCTACAGCTGGCTTGTATCAGACATAGAGTGGCCATCAGGACTAGGGAAGCGGTTGTCCCTCTGTGCTCGGCTCTGGTGAGGCCGCACCTCGAGCACTGTGTTCAGCGAAGACCTGGAGGTGCTGGAGCGTGTGCGGAGAAGGGCTCTGAAGCTTGTGAAGGGTTTAGAGAACAAGTCTGGTGAGGAGCGGCTGAGGGAGCTGGGCTTGTTCAGCCTGGAGAAAAGGAGGCTCAGGGGAGACCTTCCTGTGCTCTACAGGAAGCTGAAAGGAGGCTCCAGAGAGGTGGGGATCGTTCTCTTCTCCCAAGCCCCAAGTGACAAGACAAGAACAAAACCCCTTAGGTTGTACCAGGGGAGGTTTCGGTTGGTTCTTACGAAAAATTTCTTCACCGAAAGAGTTGCTCTGGTGGGTTTACGTGGCAAGGTTTTGGTAGCAGGGGGCCATAGGGGTGGCTTCCGTGAGAAGAATCTAGAAGCTGCCCCACGTTAGAGAAGGGCTCCACTGCTGGCCAGAGCCAAGCCAAGAAACGATGTCGCTTGTTCCTCTGTGAGAGCGTAATTAAGAAAGGAGAACAAAAATAACAACAAAAAAAGCTGCTTCACGGGGAGAAAGAGAGGAGAAGCAGCCCTGCAGCCCCCCAGGGGAGTGCAGCAGGAGGGCAGGAGGTGCTCCAGGCAGGCAGCAGCAGTTCCCCTGCGGGCTGTGCAGGGAGAGGCCCCCGGTGGAGCAGGCTGTCCCCCTGCAGCCCATGGGTCCCCCACGGAGCAGATCTCCATGCTGCAGCCCCCCCGTGGGTGGAGGAGCCCCCGGTGGAGCAGGTGGATGTGGCCTGGAGGAGGCTGCGGCCCACGGAGAGCCCCTGCAGGAGCAGGCCCCGGGCCGCAGCTGCAGCCCCCCCGTGGAGAGGAGCCCCCGCAGGAGCAGGGGGTCTGGGGGGAGCTGCCGCCCAGCCGTGGGGGACCCGTGCTGGAGCAGTTTGCTCCTGGGGGATGGATGGATGGAACCCGTGGGACGGAGCCGTGTGGGAGCAGTGCTTGAAGAGCTGCTGCCTGTGGGCAGCCCGTGTGGGATCAGCTGGGGAAGGACGGCATCCCGTGGGAGGGACCCCACGGGGAGCAGGGGCAGGGAGGGACCGAGAAGGAGCGGCGGAGACCAAGCATCAGGGACTGAGCACAGCCCCCATTCCCTGTTCTCCTGCGCTGCTTGGAGGGAGGAGATAGAAGAGGGAGGATGGAGGGAAGGTGTTTGTAGTTTGAGTTTCTCACTGCTCTAGTTTGTTAGTAATAGGTAATAAATCACATTCATCTCCCTATGCTGAGTCTGTTTTGCCCATGATGACAATTGTTGAATGATCTTCCTGTCCTTATCTCAGCCCCGGAGCCCTTCACATCAGATTTTCTCCCTCTCTTTGTTTAGGGAGGCAGAGTGAGAGCAGCTATGATGGAAGTCACCTGCCCAGAAGGGTAAAACTGCAACTGCTCTATTAAACCTTTACGACTCCGTTCTGCTCTTTAGCACAGCTATCAGCCCACACTGAAACAAACTTCTTAGGTACCTTTCCAGGGTGCTTGTGGCTCTCCAGAGGGTACGCTCCCCTTGCCCTGGCTACGTCTCTCTGCAGATGATGCTATTTACTATTAGCAATTTGCCAGTTAGTCACATTCTTAACTGGGTGAAACCTCGGTCATGCTAACACCAACAATTAGTTTTATGACGGCATCCCACAAAGCAAAACATCTCACTGTGGCCTTTTTGATCTTCTGGTAAAATCTGTGGAACAGGATCTGATCCCCAGACCACTAACCTCTGGTACACACTCCCTTTGGAGCGAATATCTTTGTTTTACGTGGTGCATCCCACTGAGGCAAGTACATAAAATTAGGAGATAGCCTGCTGTAATGGGCATGTATGCTATCATTAAACTACGCTATTGCAATAAGCCAACTTTACATAACTGCCTACACAGGAGTGTGCTCCAGTAAGCCAAGAATTTTAACGCAAGGAGGGCAGTAATAAATTACAGACTTGTTAATACAACACCTACTCTCACCACTTCAGCAACTCATTTTTACCTCTGTTAGAGGCACCTTACATGTTCACGGGTGATGATTGTTTCTCACACAGCAAAAGGAGAATGCTTACCCAGTGCCCAAACAACCACCATTTGTGGAGTAGGAAACAGAACGAAAAAATCAATCCATTTTTATTTCTCAAATGTCTCCATGAATCTTTCCCTTATATACAATTTCTAAATAGCAACTCTGGTCACTACCTGTATCTAGAAAAATCTTCCCTTTTTGCACATAAAGATTAGCAATCCTTGAGTCTGTTACTCAAATCAGCCTGAAAGACACACTGATTTTACAGGTTAATTTAATAGCTTACAATTAATAGCTTACAGAATACTTTTGAAAAGAAATTTGGACAAATACCGCACCCCTAGGCATTAAATCATGCAACCACTAATAAGCTATATCTCATGGACAACATACTTCCCAACCGAGCCCTTCATGGACACTGTAAAGTCATAGAACAATAAAACTACTTCTCCTCCTCCCCCCAATGACCCATCATGTATGGCATTTGTTGCTGGCCAAAGGATCCCCTCCAACTTCACAAGACAGGGAAATGTGTTTTCTTTGCATTGATAACAGGAGAAGAAGCAAAGTAGTCTTTTTTTTTTTTTCCCTATTCCATTGTGCAAAGGGCTATTTCCTTACAGTACATGTAACACTGTCCAAGAGGATATTTCCTTAATGTATATTGAACATAAAAGTCTTTGGGAACATGAGATCTACTGGTTAGCTGTCCTCAAAGAATACTATGTTCAACTGTTAGCTAGCTGGCTTGTGATTTACTCATTCATCTTAAATCATTACTTAATGTCAACAAGAACTCCATTAAGATGCAATTTAGTGTAACCAAGTATACTGCAAATAATTTCTGTATCTGAGTATTTAACATTTGATATGCATTTATTCTCCCATGATTAAATATCAATAATCCAAATGTTCATACCTTTGCTTCCCATGGGAAGGTAATATTCAGACATAACCCCAAGTAATAGTTAAAGTGAGCAATTTGCAAAGTGTATTTGCATAAACTGTTCACTGATGAATTATGAGTAATGAATCATTAATAAAAATTCAAAGCCCTTTCTCTGATTTTCTCCCTAGAAGGAAAGAAAGGATAAAAGACATTCCAGAGATAAATTTTTCATAGGCAATAACCTGACCAGCTGTAATCATCTGTCCATATCCAGTATAAACAGATTTGTTTATTTCCTCATGAAGATTGAGATGCAATCTTTCATTCTTAAGGTGCATTTGGTGATAAAGAATAACTTTGTAAAGACAAATCAATTCAAAATTAGGCAGACAAAAAAAGGCTCCACTCGAACACGAGTTTGTTCTGGAAAATCCACACGTAACAATACAGCCGTTTAATCATGTGTGACAGTGAGACAGACTCAGATCAATGACCTTGGATAATGCTAGTAGTAACTTATCCTTAGATAACAGAGAAAAGTCCCTATAACTGCTTTCCAAAGTATGGGCTCATTTCTACAGAAAGGTCTGTACCTCAGTGCAGGGGTTACTGCAATGCACAATAAGCCTTATTTCCACCACAAAAGTGAATCCGAGCACTTTATTTACTCAATTGGGGGGTGACAAGAATTCTCTCATATCATCCAGAAAGCTTCTTTTTCTAGCAACAGAAGTGCTTTCAGGACCTGATTTTCAGAGGCAATGTAAAGCCAACAAGCAGAATCCATTGGGAACTGTGAATGTCCAGACTTCTCAAAGCAGATTCTTCACTATTAAACTCACCATGTTAAACCAGCCCCATTTTAAAGCCACCATTTGGGACAGATTTGCTCTTCCTTCATGGCAATCTGAAATCTAACTTAAAGAATTCGAAATGGTGGTATCATCACAATGCGTTCATGATACTATTGCCATAAAAAACAGAATAGGTTTAGGAATAGAATAGAACAGAAAGAGCAAGGCTTCTTAACAAAAATGAATATTTTGGCTCTATGTCAGGAAGTAAAGAGAGACCTTTCATCTTCCCCCAGCTCTGCCTGTTCTACGACTTCTCCCTCTAAACAGAAATAGAGAAAATTGAGGAGACAAATATGAGGAATACTTCAGCTAATAAAGCATTCCAAGGTGTACATGCAACCTTTTTAGGCATAGGAGGTACAGGCAACTGAGACTTTCATGAGGAAGAAACAAACCCTTCCTATTCCACTCTCATGCTTGACAAATAAAAATATTGGTAGCAAGACATGCTGCACCAAGCCAGGTGCATCTTGCAATCAAATGCCCTACTGAAAAACCTGCAAAGCCTACTTTGAGACCTCAGAACTACTGTAATATGCAGACCTCTTCTGAATTTTTTTTTCATTTTTCAACAAGGCTTCCTAAGAGTTTACACAACCCCTCATTCAACAGATGAGGACAGGGAAGTAGAAGCAGCAGGAGACTTTACCAAGGAACTACTCTGACCTCTGTTTTGAGGGGTCTGAAGCTAGTGCAGAAAGCCAAGAACCACTTCTAGGAACGTGGCTCTCCTTTTCAAAGAGGCGGAGAAATGATGGAGACACCAGAAAGATTGTCTGCTGGTGCTATAAACAAAGGTAGCTGCTCTAGCCTTCACAGCTGTCCTAGAGCAGCTCTGATTATGTCAGTTAACTGGAAGAAGTTTTGGAGGGCTTCCAGTCATCAGAGCCTGGAGGAAAGGATCACCTCAACAAATAATTCCTTCAGGAACCCAGGAAGATTATGGTATTTTATCTGGCATTGCTGATGCTCAAATTAGAGAGCACTAAGAGATGACTCCTATCACTGGCTTTGACAGAAAAGAGTAGGAAGTCAGGTAGATAAGGAGATGGCAAGGCAAAGAAACAGCAGATGGTTAGAAGTATGTGTGTTAATAAATAAAAGAAAAAAAACAAACACACAACAGTATTTGTTTAATAACATCCCAGCTATCATCCAAATACAAAAAGAGATAGGGTGGAAAAAGCAGAGATATTTGTGAACTAACACAGGGTACGTGGACTATAAAATGGAGAGATTAGAGCCTCTGTAGGATGCTTAAGTATATGGTAGAAAAATAATCAGAATTAGAAAATGTGCTAAAGACACTTAGCACATTTAGTTTTAAAACACAGACATTTAATTTTAAAACACAGAAATAGGGTGGTGAAGATAAAAGAACTCGTCTGAACTGAAATGTCTTTGGTGAGATGTTCAAAACAAGTAGGACTAACTGCTGAGATGCTCTAAAAGGTTATGTAGCTACATGGGAAAAAAGGTTTTGGATAATATCAGATACTTTTCTCTCACTGAAGTAAGTACTATCTTAACTGCCTACACATAACTGAGAAAACACAAGATGACAAAAATTGCTGAGCTTAATCTTTAACATCAAAGGCAACAAAAAACAAAACTGGATACAAATACAATAATTATATGAAAATTGGCTTTTGTGAGTAGTTATACAACGTGTGATGGAAGACACTGACTGATGGAAACCCTGGTCTGAAGGATTATAAATGAGTGTAGCATAGATAGTTAAACAATCCTAAATGAGGTTTTCAATTTGAAAGAATCAAATTGAGACATTTGTGAAATTACTTGGTCAGGAAAACTGTACTGAAGACATCAGGGACTTAGACATAGAGGAGACCTAGTTACTTGAAGTTGAGGTTCAAAAATGCATGGAATTTACATCTCAAAAACTGGAAAAAGAGATAAAACTTTTAGTGAAAATTTTCAGAAACATCCTGCACTAAAAAGAAAAAAAAAAAAAAGGTCTTAAGGAGATTTTAGCACTTTTATAAAAGCTGACATGAAATCAGAAAAAGCACTGCTAAGCAAAGGAAGCTACTTCTGGAAAGACAGAAAGCGCAAGGATAAAGTGAGAATTCCCAAGAGCCAAGCAGCATTAGACCTTGACAAGGAAAATTAAACCAAACTGCAAACTATTATTTAAATAAAAGGAAAATATAAGTAACTTGTAACACATATAATGTATAATATATATAATAAAATAAAGAATATAAATGCAAAGAAAAGGAAAATTATTGTTATTAAATGAGGTGGGAGAGGAAAAAGACCTGAAAACTAAATGAACATTTGGCTACAGTTTTTAACAAGGACTCTGATGAAAAACGTAGGTCAGGACAGGGTGATTCATGGCTGAAAATGTGTAGAAAGTGTGTAAATTGAAGCTACTGCAGCTGGTGTGGAAACTAACCTCAGAGGTTCTAATGTAGATGAACAGAGGGAGACAGAAAAACGATGCCCCAGAATAATAAGAGATTGGCATGAAAAACTCCCAAGTCCAGCAACATAGGTCAGCTGCAGACAAACAAATTTGTCAAATCTGGAATCAAAAACAATAAACACAGTACTTCTCTTGAAGAAAGGGCAACAGGAGTGATCCAGGCAATGACGCATCTGCTAGCATGACCTCAGTGTTATGAATGTCTTTAAAACAAGTTCTGAAGGAAAAGACAATTAAATGAGCAAATAAAAGCAGGTTTCAATGCGGCATGAAAAACACAGACCAGAGAGGCTGCCCTTTTCAGAGCACACTGGTTTACTATGCAAACGAAATGCAGAAGAATTAATCTATCTGGATTTCAGTAATACATTACCTCTAGTTCCATATAAGAAGCTATTACAGAATAAGGATTATTAGAAGAGTGCTACAGCAGGCTAAGAAATTGTGCTGAAAGGGGAACTATTAAGCTGGGAAATGGTTACCCGTTTAGTTACTCAAGGACTTGGTTTGGGACAAGTGTCTCTTTTTGTAGTCTTAGTAATGATCCCCAAAAAAAAGGTAGGATTGTGAATACAGAACAGGCTCATGAAGTGAAATCTGGGGATTGTCAATGCAGAAGAGGGGACTGTATACTGGACACAATAAGAGACAGATCTTTTTGAAAAAACTAAAAATAGAAACAAGATGAAATATCTGATGTTGTATAATGTACATTAAGTATAATACCATGTGTAAACCATTACACAATTCGGGATCATTAACTTATGCCGTGTACTGGAAGAGTGTCATCTGGAACAACAGACCTAATAGTTGATCAGATCAGCTATCGGCCAGCATGACAGTCAAGAAAACATGCTAGGATTTACAGATAGAAAAATACTAGCACCATTATTGAAGCTCTGACACAAGTTTCTGTGCCATGCTTTGTATGATTATCAGAGAAAAAGACATCCCATCTTATAAAAGTGTTCAGTTCATTTAGTATGGAAGCTCAAAGCTAAGCAGAATTGCTCTTGGTATGTCAAAAATAAAACAGGTTAGTAAAAACCAAGGAGGAAAAAGAGCTATTTAAGCTACAGGATATAATGCAAATGACCATACTGACCACAGCATAATACAGACTGCAAAAGCCTAATACTGCAAATTAAAAGTTTTGTGTCCAAAATGAGATTATAAAACAGTCTCCCAATAGGAGTAGCCGGAACAAAACAAAAACAGCATGGCCTCCTGCCCCTCGGCCAAAGGTTTCTCCCTAATCTTGCATACAGGCTCAGAATACAGAAGGGAGCACATAGTCTGGGTGTCTTTGTCAGTGAACTGGTTGCTTACATGACCCAAAAGGTTCTTTACTCTCCTAAGAATCCAATAAATGGCAATAGCAAAAGATCAACTCCTCTCACTTTACTAAAGCACATGTGAAATTACATAAATACTTGTAACTTGTTACATAAATGCTTGTAACTTTCGGAACATCTGAAAACCTTGGAGTCATTCCTCTTGATGATTTTCCTCTGTCCAAGTCTGTTTCTGTTGACTATCGATGAAGGTGACAGTGTATCGTGCAATACTACTTGTGTAGAGTCCTCAACTACTGAGACAAGAGCAGAAAATACTTACTAACAGCTTTTTTTTTTTTTCTTCCTAGAAATCTGCATGCATATTCTACCAGCCTGATGGTATGATTTATTGACTAGTTCCATATGCTTCTAGTAACGAGGCGAGGGTGGTGAGGAACAAAAGATAATTTTGTTTAGATTAATCGACCTGGAAGTAAAAGGTGATCTCGACAGCTGTATGATTTTATAAAATGATGTTAACAACAAAAATGAAAACACCCACCTCCGTGATTTTTTTTCATGTAAAAGTGCAAAAATTCTCTCTGCCTCAATCATACCAGACAGAAAAGAATTGTCAAGGAAGAAAATTGCACAGTGACATTGTAATGCAAAATAGTCATTTGACAAACTCAACATGTACCAATACAGTATGTCATCCATTCTCTCTTGTCAATAAAAGCACTTTCATAATTCAACTCTCAATGAGCATGTAATCCTCCAATACATCTCCTGGTTGGAAATATTTTGAGGTTTTGTATACACTGTGGGGAACTTAACAGCAAGTCCAAGACAAAATGGCAGCACAGAAGTTCCACGGAATTATAGAAGCATGGCAAAAAAGTATGCTGTCTATAAAAAGCCCACCAGAGCAGTTTCTCTTAGCTTATTTACCAACCTAAGACTAACCAGGGCTGAAATGAAAACAGCTACTCTTCCAGTACTTGTTTTTTTTAGGTATAGGCATAGGGACATGCAGTCAGGTGACTGTAGTCTGTGAAATGATAGGATCTCTGATGTGAGAAGAAATATCCCATAAAAGACCAACCCGAGCTTATTCCAAATATAAGTATCTCTTTAGACTTGCTAATCACTGAAGAGATCTAAATACGGCAGAGAACAGGTAACTGCGTGAAGGGAATTCATAATAACAGAGAGAGGGACAGTATCATCGCACTTGAAAGTATGCTTAATACTATGCAAGCACTTTGTAGAAACAGTGTTAGGAAGATGGCAACTTTTTTTTTTATAAAAAAAAAAAGTAAAAAATTCGCATCCACTGAGTTGACATAGGCTCTGACAGGGCGAAAAGGGCGCCAGGGTGTCCTATCACCACCATGGGATGGTAAATCAGTACAGCCAGCCCACACCAGCTGCCGGGCACTCAGATTTCCCCATGTGAAAGGAAAACAGTTTGCATTGATGGAATGGGAACTCCTTTCCAGCATAAAGTGTCCCAGCAGAAAACAAGTATGAATTTGGAAAGAAAAGGCAGGTGGAGTTGCCATTCACAAACACGGTATACAGGTTATAGGGAAATGCAGGAAACACGTAGGATGTGTGTATGAAGTATAAAGTCTAAAACACCAGCTATCCAGTATTGTGGTGAAGAGAGGAATCTATGATTGTAAATTTAATTCAATAATAATCTTTGCCAGAGAGCAGAAATCTGTGATTTCATACAAAAGCCCTGCATGCCACCTTAAAATGATAGAACTGGTAGGTCATTGCAAAATTTTTCCTTCAAATCAATTATTCATAGAATTAATTCCAAATGTATCTAAAATACCTCAATCTCTTAGCATATGTAGAAAACCCTGTATTAAACCTAACAAGACATGTCATTCTGTATTTTGATGTATCAGCCATGCTTTTGGAAGACGTCTTTCCCCCACCATATATGTAAATGTTTGCCTTACTGGATATAATTACTGAAAAAAATCCAGTTGAGATTAGATTTCAGTTATAATTAATGACGAATGTGTCAAAGTATTATGATGTTGTTTATCACACTGCTTGCAATGTAATTTAGTGCAATAATACTAAGACTTGCTATGTGACAGTTATTTAGCATCTAAGTCTTCTTAAAATGCTCTGCAGAGTATCCTGAATGCTAACTACGGGAAGATTATTTTATACAAAAGCTGCTTCAGGCAAAATGTAGTGACAAGTTGCTAGAGCCCAGCAAAAGCTCTTAAATCTTATGTCATCTACAAGCTGAAATATAATAATTAAATGATCTAGACATATTGTAAAGCTAATGAGAAATCCAAAGGATAAAATTAAAAACTTATATTAATAGGGCAGCTTAACCATCAGGGGGGAGGAGGGGAGGGTCTTTGTTCTTTCTGTTATAATTTCTGAAGAGATATTTTCCTTTTAAAAGTGTACACACAAAAGATGGAAAACTAAGATCTTGGGGGAAAGAAAACGTATTAACTTTGGATGCTATAAACTGCTCGGGGTATTTTAAGGTAAGTCTTCGCTGTCCTGTTTTGTTGTTGTTTTTCTCTTTGTACTCTTCAAATTCATTTTCTTTCACCTCAGACCTAGCTCTAAGAAATTTCCCCCTCTCAGGGGGTCTGTTGAGCGTTTGTGTGTACGCCTGTGAGCCCTGTAGTGGGATGTGGGCTGCGTTCTGCCATGGACGTGCAGGTTTGCCCTAACGAGCCCTGTTCCAGCCTGGCCCAGCGCTCCCGGTCACCTCAGGTTTAAGTAGAAAGCCGTGGTTTTCCACGTCTTGCTCATGCCAACTGAACAAAAACAACTGGTTGCTGCACATCTTTATCAGGAAGTTTGCAGGCACAGAGGGAAACATCAAAGAAGAAGTTCATTATTTTTGCAGTTAGGTTATAATTAAGATGTTTTAATGCTAGGTATAGGCAAGATGCAAGGTTGAGTTTAGGTGACCTTGTGCAAGCACAGAAAATCAGTTCATTTCAGGATGCTCTTTTCAAGCTGTGACATGCTGAAAATTCACATTTAAAATCAAAACTGCACAACAGAATTATTTTGCTTTAAGTTTCCATTACGCAGTAGCATTCTGTGCACATATCACATGGCATTTACAGTTCACTAATGTGTTGTAATTCCATCCTCCAAAACTCAAATACACTTTAGGAACTCAATTTTGTCCTCTGATTAAAAAGCACACTTCTCCACAAGTTTTTTTTTCTGAAAACAAACCAAATACTTGAAGTGTTTACAGCTCAACTGAGACACAAACCACGTAATCTTCCAGAGAGTTCTGTCATTGATGTAGAAACAACTCTTAAATATCACTACTTTAGTACAAGCCTATAAAAATACATCTTACTAACCTACCTGCAATTCCTTTTGAGTTATAACTTTTAAAAATAATTCATCACCTGTGTTTTCATAACAAGAACATTCTCTGCTTTCTAGGGTCTTTCCTTAGCCAAGCAAACTAGCTCTTTCAAGGGTATTTTGTGTCTAACATTGCATTATTTTTTTGAGAAAGAATATAACATTCCGCCTAATGCAGTTTTGCATTTACTAAAGTTTTTAAAGTTACATTTGTTATTGGAATTCAGTCCTGCAGATAAGATGTTTAATAGAACTTGACTAATGTTTTTGTTCAATTAGCTATCATATCATCAATTGAAATTCTGGTGCTCAAACTCACTGGAACCATTTCAAAGGCTCCTTTGAGAAAACCAGAATACATTAGTGAGGTAAGTGGAAGATTTTCAAGAGGTACATCATCCGATAGTGGCACATCCATCATCACAAAAAGCTTGGAAAATTTTACACTGTGCAAAAAGAATCAGCATTTTTTACCACTTTATGTCACCATAATAACAAATGCAAATGAGTGAATGGATGGAAGACAATATTGATTATCCACTGTGATAGATATTGATAAGCCACAGGGGTGCTGGCAAAACTTGACCCTCAAGAAGCACTTGGGCCCAGGCCTGGAGAGTGAGATACTGATTTCAGGGTGAGCCCCAGAACTTCTGAACTGTTCCAGTGACACCCCTGCAGGCTCTACAGGCCAATTTACCCAGGACCAGCCTTTTCCCTTCCATTCTAGCAGGTAGTTTTGACCAGGCAGCATGTTTCTGCTGGTAGGATGAGACAGCAGCATGCTGCTTGTTCTTGCTCACAGCACGGGTGCTGGCACAGAGGGTTGGTGCTCAAGAGAGACCAACAGGAACCCATCCAACACCCTCACTACTATTTCTAGTTGAAAAATAAGTAAATAAGGTTTTCATTAATAATAAGGAAGTCAAATCCCTCTGCCAACCCTCACAAGGCCAGCTCAGTGCCCTACCAGCTGATGGCAGGGAACAAGTTCCGAACTCAAACCTTTGTTCTGACAGGGGTGTTCCCATAAAGAGATGAACGTGAAAAACAAGCAACATACTTGAGCCTAAATGAAGATGTCTCTCATCTTTGTTCACGTGCTTTCCTCAGTCACTAAAAAACAAACTTTATTACAGCTCCTACTGACCTTTTAGTAATGCCCATACTGGGAAGATAAACACTGTTCTGCTGTTCAGTGAAGGTGAACTGGAGCTGAATAGTAAAGTGCTGGGGTTCCCGTTCTGAAATATTACAGGTTTTGTTTTCAGGTGCTGGGAACAGCACTACTCTTCTGCCAAATAACGGCAATGTTGGCTTTCAGAGTTTAACACCAGCTGGGGAAATGAAATCCACAGCCACTTTCAGAAATTGTGTTAAGCAATGAAGACACTTATCATACATTCAAACAAATAAAATGTTCATAGAACTTGAGGAGGAAAGATGATCCAGATCACTCAAATCCTAGGCGCTTCCTTTAGTCATAGGCTATTCACCTTTGTGGAGTCACAGTACACTGGCAGACTGTGTACGAAACAAAGAACTGCAAATAATCAATATTGCATACATCTAACACACAAAGCCAAACAGACGGGTTGTCTAACAACAGGATTTTATCTGGAATAGGACAAGAATTCCCTAAAGCAAGTATGGAAAGAGAAAATATTTAGTCTCAGAGTCTCTGAAAAGCACAATTAACATGACTTTTTAGCATGTGAGGATTGCTTTAAAGAACCAAGGGACTATTTGAAGCCAACAGAAAGAAGATACAGAATAAAATCTGTTAAAAAAGCACTATCACTGTCTAGACTGTACTGTACCTAGCCTCTATTGGTCAGCAAAACTGTGCAATGTTTGCAAGGCATGTGACCAGATGACATCCTCTTGTTAGCATCAGCTGAGCTCTTCATGAGTAGCAGCAATGGAGCACCACAGAGAACTTCTTAATTTGTCATATACAAAATAAACAGCCCTTTCTTTACTCTATCTATATCACTTGTTCTCCTTTTCTCATTATGAAGAGCCGATGAATCCTTCTGGAGTAAGACAGCATAGGTGCAGTTCTTGAGAATACCAAGTATTCTCATGAATGAGAATGAATGAAATGTATCTACATTTATCCTTGCTGTAAGCAAACTAGCATATTCTAGCTGGTGTAACTCTTGGGATGTTTTGATACGTACTGATTAGCTGATGGCTAATATTTATGCTAAATAAGGGCCAAGATTTTGCATGGGTCCCTCCTGGAGACACTGGATCCAGACGAAGCACTGTGGAAGACTTTGTGCATACCTGGAAAAGCGTCTGCTGTCTTTAGCCAATTCCTGGGTCAGAAAAAAAATGTAGCAGCCATATATTTCTCTTATTGTGTAAGGAAAAATTAATTATGCTTGCCTCAGCAAAGGTAATTTATAGTTAAGGAAGTAGCACTGTTAGCAACAAACAGTCTCTCTAGCCCAACAGAACATAAACTCCACACTGGGTAAAACATCTTCATCCGGGAGGCTGGTTTTGAAGTCGAACAAGCTAAACTGCATTATTTCCTGGTGCGAAAACATGCTGATATAATTGTCTTTATTTAAGCAAAAAATGTCATAAAGGACAGAAAAATCCATGTTTACTTCCAACATAGCTAAAATCTCATTCTTCAACAACGAACACATTGTGGCAAGAGGAGGTTAGAGATAAACTAAATTGAATATAGCGTAATTATATATAATTGTAATTGGACTGGTAATTATTTTTCTTAATTTGAGCTTTTATCAAATGGCTGAGGAAATATTTATAATGTAATTGTTATGCACACTGGCACAATCGTAATTCACACTGCAAATACACGGCATTCTCTAAAGCTTTTCTTAAGAGTCAAGCATAATCAGGGGATTGTAAAACAAAACCAAAAAAACAATGGAGAGAAAACAGAAAAATGAGTCAACATTTCACTGGGATAATCTTACAAAGAAGATCATAAAATCCTAATTTAAAGAAAGGCCCCCAAAACTGTCACTAGTATTTAGTCATAATGTCAACATTTCCTACCAATGCAGGGCTTCTGCAAACAGGATTATTATTGATGCATCTCATATATGCCAAGAAGGTCTTATTCTCTTAGGATGCTGCTATAAGGCAAGGCTAAAAGGGAAAAGACAAACTTTGAACTTTTCAGTCATAAAGAAATTCTCATTTTAAATGGTAATCAAATTGCCAGGGTGAAAAGGATTCAATGTTTTATCACTTCATTGACTGTATTTTTCCTGCAATCAGGGAATTAATTGAAATAAAAACACTACAATACAAGGTTGGAAATAGTACAAGGTAACGCTGTCTTCTTGGATTGGCCTAGAGACTGGAGGAAGACCCAGCAGGGACCTGAGCCTCCAAACCAATTTGTGTCTGTCTAGGTAGGTACATTATTAAACAAATAGAGAAAACACAACAGAGACAACGCCTCGCAGAATCAAGTTCAGCTTTGAGTGCAAGATGCTGTCTAAAAATCAATCATTAATCTAGACACTGTTCACTTACACTGGGTATAAAAAAATAAAAAAAAATCATTTTAAAAATGATACTGCTGACTGTATGTCCTTTTTCCTATTTCCTTTTAGGATTACAGTTCATTCAAAGGTACATTATACATATATATATGTACATATACACATATATATACACATTATATATATGTACATCTTACCTTCCTCCTGCTCATTTTAGCTTAATGTCACACTACAATTGTCAGGAAAATCTCTTTATTTTTTCCTCTTTTTTTCCTGCAAACTGAAACAGATGCCAAAGATATTTTCCCCTATGGAAATCAGACAAATGGTACTGTCATTGCTTTCTTTTTTTTTCCTGGAGATTTGTAATGCATATAGTAATTATTTCACCATGGGATGTCAAATCACTGTGGTATATGAAGCCACAAAGTCTCTGTTGTAATTGATAAGTATATGTTCCAGTGCAAATGAAGTTACAGTACGCTTTGTTTTAAATTTAAGAACTGAATTTCATCGCCACAATAAGGCTGTTCCCTAGAAAATACACTTTGTTAGAATTCTGCTTTCAGCTTAAGGAGAAGTGGACAAGAAGCAGAAGGCAGTGTCTGGCTGTTTATTTATTTTCAGGGGAGAACCAGCCAAAGCTGCCTGATTTAATGGTGTCTAAACCTTGTAATGCAAGTTCTGTAAAGAGAGGCAGATTTCCCAGCTGTAGCAGTCAGACCAGCAAATTAGGTTACCGCAGCTGATGAGCCTTGCCTCACCTACATTTTCAGCCTGTCGTGACTACAACCGCTCTGCCGTCTTTCTGAGTCCCAGAGGAAAGAGTTTGGCTGAACACCTGGGGTTACAGCGCCAGGCACAACCTGGACCATAGGAGCAGGCTTAAAACTGTTACTCCTCTGGCTTGTAAAACAAAAGCAGTTAGGTTCAGTGGCTGTGTTTTGGCCTCCTTCCTAAATGGTAACTTTGACTTAGAGATCTTGTCATGCATTTAGGTCTTCAGTGGAAACTGAACTGGCATGAGAAGAGCGTAAATAATATTCTCCTATGAACACTCCAAAAAAGCAGTGTGCGCCTGGTAATTTATCAATGTGAAATGAAGCGATCAATCAGCTATTATTACAGAGAGAGGTAAGGTTCACATTATTTATTCTGAGGACGGTACCGCTCAAAGACTTTGAATTACAAGGAGCTCTAGTACAAGTTCACTGGGTTGATATGCTAATGCTTTCTGTGCCATCGAGTCCTTCCAGTGCTTCCTAAACTTAGTCTGTAATTGTAATCGATATACACCTCGGCACAGCCCAAAGAAGAGGTAAAGTCGAGGAGCAGCTTCTACTTTTATTTTCTATAGAGTGAAGTCTACAGAGATGCTGACACCGTGGTGGTGGCTCATTCACACAAAATCAAGAAACTGGTCTGTCACCAAGCACGGGGTCCAATGTCCCTGTTACTTCGGATCTTAACTACAGACTGCTATTTTAAGAAGGTGCTAAGGAAGAAAGACAGGTTAAGGGAAAAAATACTCATGCAACATGCTGCATCCGTACTTGTGGTTTATTGTTTGGCCACTAGTTCACGAAAAAGCTCACTAGTGATCTACTCATTTTCCTGGTTGTATGTATATGGTTTTCCTTTTTGTATGTGTCATCTGCACCTTAAAAATGCGTTGACAGTATCATTTGTGGACATCAATACTACTCTTCCTCCTCCCCCTTCAGGACACCCACACAAAAGCAAATTTGACAGACTTGTCAAGTGTTTTCACACCTTTTCAGCATGTCACTACAGATTAAAAACTATCGGAACAAACCCCACACGGTAATTAACGATGGCTGGGCTTTCCTTGTTAAGTTTCTTGTGTACCTGAGAAAAAAAAAGTTTCAGAACTCTTAAATTAATGGATTATTAATCTTTAACTGGGGAAAGCAGCAGAGATAAGAAAAGTTTACTTAAAGAAGATGTTCTGCTGAGAATTCTTACGATCATATAAATTTTTAACATTCCTGAAGCCATTTAAATAGCTGAAGGTAGATCTCGTTGGCTGTTAAAACTGCTTCATTAACTACAAAATGATCTCTTCAAGATTCACATTCCCCCCTTTAGCTCATAATTTAAATAAACCAGACTAGGATAAGAAATCTTCCTTTATCTTTGACTCACAGTTCTGATTGCCAAGCATTTGTGTTCATCAGGCAGGAAGGGAGATTAAGTGCGAACTTAATCAGTACTCCCTGCATGACAGAAGCATGTGTTAATTTACATTTTCCTGCACATGGAGATCCGAAATAAAACCCATATTTGCTATATTTTAAATGCAGTTAGAGTATAAAGTTGATTTGTCGAATAACCTGAATTCCTGGAAATAGTTCATCTTAAGAAGCAGAACATCCACTCAGGTGTGCACACTGTCACACCCAGGATTTGGTGGCATCGTTAATAGCATGCATGTATTAGAGAAAAGTCTAGAGAACACGAAACTAATATATCTTATATTTAAATTCCTATACATATTTCATATAAATGTAAACTGTGGATGTGCTCATACCATGGACACTAGCTTCAGATACTTTATTCTGTGATAGAAGGACTTACAGTAAATATTTAGGGTGTCTCCTACAAATTGGCACACCAACCATTCAGAAGACCATTCTCTTTTAATAACAGGAGCTGCATAACACACAGTTTGATTCACATTTTGTACAGCAGCTGAGCACATACAAATGTCTTCTGTGGCGGACTTCAAGTTTTCCATCAGTTCCATTAATAATGTTTCCCTGTGCTCTGCTGTGAACTTACATAAGCAACACAGTTTAAGGAATACGAACAAGAAAATCATGAAGGTGCTAAACTTCTTGGTAATTGGTTCTTGGTAATACAGTCGCATTATTAAGATAAAATTGGCTTCATTATATTCTGTTACTTAAAACATTTTGCAGGCCAAGTCCTTTATAAAGGTCTGGCTGAAAGTTAGCCATGTCACAACATTTTAGTCCTCACTAGAATTTAAAACTGCACCTCGCATCTGTGTGTGCAGAGCTCATTGTAAAGCTCAGTAACAAAAAGATGGAAGAGTTACTGCTGCAAGGAGTTGTTCCATCTAGAATTTATATTTCCAGGCCATCAAAGCTTGCAGGCAGGAATATTTCCTTAGTTATCTGTCTACTGGTAAATCAGCCATGATTCCTTGCTTATGTGAATCCTTATATACATTCACATACATCAAAACCCTAATTCTTCAGAAAGTGTCAGCCAAAGGGCATGTTCCTGCTTCTTTTTGTTGATCTAATTTAATCATCACATTCATTAAATGCCAGAAGCGTATTTTTTTATGAACAATGAGGGGGGCAGTTTTCCTGCTCATCCCCAATTCTGTAGCAATCTGTCTAGGAAAATCAACTAGAAATGTCTAGATAGAGAATCAATGAGAATTCATGTATTTTTAAATCTCTTTAAATGATTAAAAGGAATTAAATTTGGCATATGGAATGTAATCAGAGGTCTCCTGTTGAGTCCAACAGGAGATGAATTGGGCCATGAGGCCCCTGCACAGCGGTTTTGTCACTCTCATCCCAGTGCACTCATGCTATTCTCATTTATTGCATCACGTTTCTGAAAGCCTGCAAATGCTCTTCGTAAGATTTTAGCACAACAGAGTACAACCTCTCCAGGGCTAAACGTGTTGTGCCAGCAAAGGGCTGTAATAAAGCAGGCAGAAAAACTCAGAAATTTGAAATCTTGAAAGCTACGGTAATACAGGAATGAGAAAACGCTTTGATGTTGCATACACTGAAGCAGCTTTAGTGTGAAAAGTATTAGTAAAAACAGAAAATTTTGATGCTAACCGTAAAATTGTGACTATATATTAAAACTTACCCAAAATACAAGTTACATGTAAATTAAAGGATAATTGTGAAGTTTCAACCAGATAATCCATTTTGACTGAAAGATGTCTGCTTTTTACATTAGGAAATCACCAAAAGTGATGCTTTCCCATGAAATATTTGCATTTCAGTGAAACACCAAACTTTCAACAAATGGCTTTAATAACACTTATCGGAAGGAGCATGATGTCAAACTTTAGACAGGTTCTCATACCTTCAGATAATAATTTTAAAAGAAACTACAACATGCCACTATTTGTGGAGTACTTAATACCTTCAGAAAGACAGCCATGTGTTTTCAGCATGTAATCTAGAAACTAAAACAGCATCCAAAAAATCTGATGTCTAGCTAAGGAGATTAAGGGTAGGAATCACTGTCAAACAACACTCTGTTATCCAATTTGGGTCTGCAGAATAAGATTTTCCACACAGGGAGAACAAACTAAGATGAATATATAATAAAATAACCATGAGCAAATGGCTGATCTCAAATGACAAGGAGTATTTTCAAAAGGCAGATTTTTTATGTGACATCTACAAACCTCCAGGAACACCCAGGTCATTCAGAAAACCATTGATACCCAATGGAAAGCAAGGTGCTTTTTAGGATGTCCACCTAATCCAACAATACTGAAACAAATCCAGAAATAATGGTGAATGGATTTATATATGAGGGGATTGTTTTGAACCCAGATTTGCAATATACAAGACAGACAGAGCCATAAATATATATATATTTTTAATAAATATATAATATATATGCTGTATATACAATGTACAGCATCCTTACCATCTTACACAAACCAAGTTCTAATTCAGACTGCTGCTGGACCCAAAATACTAATGTCTCACTGAGTTACTGGTGCTTTCTAAATGATGCTGGCATTCAAATCAGTATGAAATCTATTTCTTTAGGAGAAAGAGCAGTCTCATGTGTAAACGTCAGATGTGTAAAACCTCATTTTGAAAGATTTCTGTCACCCAGGAATATGATTTGAACTTAACCAGAACTGAGTAGTCAAGATGACACTATAAAAAGGTTACCAAACCATTATCAGTAAAAGATGATTAGACATAACATAGTGTCCACGTATTGGTATTCCACAGTGAAGGATTATATTTTTATATGCATATACATGCTTCTTGAATTTAAGAAAAGCTCATCTAAGGTTTATTTTATCTTTTAACTTCTGTTCCTCCAGACAAACACAGAAAACCTAATGCTAACAGTGACTCTGGATCTTTATTTTGAAACACTATCTCAGCTAACACATTACAACAAAATATAGGAAAAATTTAGCTATACAACAAACAAGACATAAACATAATCTGACATGAACAATATCCTGCTTTAATACTGATGAGGGCTTCAAAGTGGCTGCACTCATTTGTATAATGACAGCAGAAGAGCTAAAAAAATATTAAAAAAAAAAAGCTTCCATTGTATGTGTTAACTGGGTTGCTGTTACTCAGCAGTAATTTATTGTTTTGTTCAAAAAGACAGACCATGCTAAATCTGCCACTGACAGAGTGCCATTTTTCCTCATGTAAACTAGCCATATATTAGTGAATACATTAAGACCTATCAAGACACTTCTAATTTAGGCCAAAGTGAGTGATAAGGACAGTTAGATTCGTACTAACCACTTCCTAACAGTGGATGTTACAAAGAAAATCTACGCAATTTATATTGCTGAACTCACAAACTGTTGGCATCAGCAGCAATCTAAAAAGAAAAAAAAGTCATTTCAGGCTACTACCTGGAGACATAACTGCAAAATGTCTGCCATAAAGGATGAAGTAGGAGATACAATCTACTCAGCGTAAGTACTTTCCCAGCTGTAACTCTAAAACTTTTTATCATAAAATTCACCAAAAATAAAGCTATTACAATCATCTGACACAGCTATTAAGCCATAGCAGATGCTATTTGATAATATAAATGCCTAGATGTGGAAAAAGTAGATTATAATAATGCTAGAGAATCCCTCTGAATTTTTTAATTGAACACGAACAGACTGAAATGTGACAGCCAAGTGTTTAATCAAATTTGAGTATTTCCTATGTCAGTAAACGTTTAGATGTGAAAGTCAGGAAAAACTCTAAAACCTTTTTTTTCCTCAAGAGCATCAATATTTTCCTTTTTCTTATGAATTAAATCTATTTGAGAATCCTGTAGATGTTTCTTTCACGGGTTCCCAAGAGCACAACTGCCAGATGCACTCTTGCATACATTTGACTAGTAAGAAGATGAAAAAAAAAAAATAAACAAAAATCCCCACGCTTGTTTATGCAATCTTCAAATACTAACCTGAATGAGCTCATCTAAACATTTCAGCTGCTCTGGCTTTATATAGCTCTTTTCCCGCACTAGAAAGCCAGTGACTACTGAACTTCATAAAAGGTAGCTCTCTGTAGCTTAATTATAAATGAAATTTAAAATAATATGGATACCACATAAGAAGTCTCATAATTGGAGTCATTAAATTTAAGATTGTTTTCTGAGTCTTCTGCTATTACCATGCAATCCTTTATGGGCATTTCAGATTGCTCTCTTGCATTCCAACTTTATTTAGACTGCAAAGATATATCCCCTTAAATGACAAGACTTGTCTCTGATGCTACTGACAAGACTAAGTTTGATCTTCAAGAACAACTTTCAAAAAAGAGTTTAGAAACACGATTCAGAATGGAAGGAAGCCACTGAACTGAAAAAGAAAAAAGGCAGAGAAGGTGAGAATCTCCTGAAACTTTATATATATGGTTTTCACATGTATATATGAACATATGTCTCAGTCTTGAAACTTTATATATATGGTTTTCACATGTATATATGAACATATGTCTCAGTCTCCTTCAGTGGAAAATTTATGACTGGTTCATAGATCTTAAGAAGTCCATGCACAACATACGGAAAACCACTGATTTTTAACACCTTCTTCCAGAGAAGTGCAAATGAAAGGAAGCAAGAATGGTTAACATCAACTCATGACACTACAGTGTAGGTTACAATGGAAGAGAAGCTTCTTCATTTTTGATCAGGAATTTCCTATATAAGCTTAGTATCAGTTTCTATTAGAGGGAGATGCTTATTCACTGCATAATGATTGTTTGCATTAAGGACAAAACCTTAGAAGAAATAACCTAGCCCTATCCCGTTTTAGAAGAATTTGATTTGGATTGCATTCGGCCAATGTTTTTAATTATCAGCCACTTCACCTCCCTTTGCCCCCTTCCCAGCAAAAGAAAACATACAAAACCCACACAGGTTGTAGAGAGATAAGATGAGCTATAAAGGGGATATTTTGAGTTTTGTTTCCAAAAGGATACACACAGAAATACAAGCCTTGCAATTAACATAAACCTAAATCTGACAAGCTGAAGTCTACATTGATGTTCAGACGAGTTTCTGGTCAGGAGATGGACTTAAACACAAATTGCTGAAACTGAGATGGTTCGAAGTGCAGGAGTTTGTGCTGAGGGAAAATCAGCACCAGTTCCTGCTGGGCTCCTTTCCACCCTGCCAGGTGTGCAGCCACAAGACCCTCGAGGGCTTTGGGTCCCTGGGGACCACATCCAGCATGGTGGCATCTGGGACCTGGTACTGGGATCTTCATAAATTTTGAGCATGCAATTAAACAGTAGCAAAACTTTTGAACCCTGCCTAAACATACTCTAACATATCCTAAACATACTCTAGCAAGTTATGGCTCAATTTATATTAACTACATTGGGATGTAAGAAGGGACAGACAAAAAATTTTAGTCAACAGTTGAAAAGTGGAGAGTTGAGGAGAGGGCTGGAGGCTGGCAAATGCTGTCAGCAAAGAATTACAGGAATTAAAAAAAAAAATAAAAATTTCCTAAAACCTTCAGGTGTTCTACTTTGAAATTGTTAATCAGGAAAATCAGGGGCCAGGCATGCAGCCAACAGGTGCTCCCACCTGAGCTCAGTGCTTTTAGCCCATCTCAGGCTGCACTCTGCAAACTGAGATTCAAGTGACTCCAAAGGAATGAAAAAAAAATCAGTAACCAACTCAGAACAATTTTAGCATCATCGTAAAAACACTTAAAACATACACACAGATGCCAGAGGATTTGGAGCATGTAAAAACTAGGTTAAAATAAAGTTAAATATCTAAATTGACCCCCTGACACTAGTTACAGCTCTTCAGTAAATCTGCCTTAACTTGTGCTTTTGTCTCTAAGACTTCAGGAGTCAAACAAAGCGCATTGTACTAATTACACACTATACCATGGAGTATTTACAGCAATTCCTGTTCCCGAGAACTGCCTGAGGTAGCAAAAGCTTTAATTCCCCCATTTTGAAGTAAATCAATGCCTTAACATTATCTGAACAGGACTTGTATGTTGTAAATATCATCTGGGTCAAAAAGCCAGTCTTACTCTTCTACATGCTAATGTCAAGTACACAGTATAAATGGTAAAGAAAAAAAAATAGTGATTCTTATGCTGAACAAGTTCACACTGTTTTTCCTCATAAATCAAACAGGTTAATCAATCACACACATAAAATCTGCAAAGCACAAGAAAAACACTACACAATAAATTTATCACCAGAAAACGCTATACAATCCCAATATCTGGTTCTACAAATTTATAAAGCTTCTCAAAGACTTAGGGCAAAGGTTCGATTCTAAACTTGAGTCTAAGAAATCCCTGGGTGAAACTGTATCACAAGTTGCTCACTGCAGTGATTGCAAATAGGCATCCTAGCTCAGGCAGGATTTGTGCTGTATTTGATCAAAGTACAGTCTAAATTTCTTTGCATTTATGTTTTTTATCATTATTTTTTTGCTGAGCATTGCTAAAAAGCATGCAAGATCTACCATACCCCCACCAAAAAGCAACATCTCCCACTCATACATCCCTACTGCAGATTGCAGCCTAGCACAAAGATACTACAGTGTGACTAAACTTAATATCTTCCTGAGAGGCAATGTAAATTGCCTGGCATGGGTATCTCTGGCACTGTGGCTACAATGCATTGAGGACCTGAGCTGGTTTGATTAAAA
Organism: Anas platyrhynchos; assembly: GCF_047663525.1. NCBI lineage: Eukaryota > Metazoa > Chordata > Aves > Anseriformes > Anatidae > Anas > Anas platyrhynchos. Next base: position 68,205,488 of record NC_092588.1, on the reverse strand, counting down.
GTAGCTTGGACATCTGTAACTGCACACAGCAATAATCACAAACATTTAGACATTAGACACAGAATATCCCGAGCTGGAAGAGACCCACAAGGATCATCAAGTCCAACACCAATGCCTGTCTTTTCTACGCGCTCCTAGTACTTACAGCTCTGAGCCCTGTACTTGATCCACTTCAGAATGGGATTTCCCAGCTGTGCACCAGGAAAGACTGAGAATGAAAACGCAACTCAAGTCTTATTTCTCCCCAGGACTTAGTGATGAGCTTACTCAGGAGAATAATGCCTTCTGTGGCTCTGGACTCTGTAAAATATGGGAGCGGTCACTTCAAAAGCAGAGTGGCAGGTGGTTCATTTTCTTCAAAAATCTCTGCTGGAAGAGCCTGGTGGCTACAACTAACTTTGTACACCAGGAGGTATCTGTCTGAACCTCTGCAGGAAGCAAAGAAGAATTGAACTGGGGGTTTCGGAAGAACTTAACCACCAATCTTCTCCATCTGCGTAGCTAAAAAGAAACGTGTCACCAGGTGCTCAGCCAAAAGTTCAAGAAGAAAGGCTGTCCTGAAAACTGACAGGGGTTTTTAAGTTAAAAGGCTGAAAATATAAATAAAGACATCTGAAGGGTGCACAATTGAAAGGATGGGGGGGGGGGGGGGTGGAGCTGACTGATGGTGGCCCAAGTCACTGTTGGTTGTATTTTCTCCCCAAAGTGTTACCTACACTGCTGCTTCTCCCTTTGGGTGGCTGGTTCCTAATCCAAGTTCACAACATTTTTTTTACATGTTTGGTTGCACTCTACAAGCATTTATCAGAGGCACTGCTTGAAATTTATGCAGGATTCATCAATCTAAGGTAAATACCATGGTGAATCAAGAACAAAAGTGATCCCCAAAGGATTACTTCTGGCTCACCAATTTATAATTTTCAATTTATTCTGGCTGTGTTGAGATTTTGGGCAATGAAGCAAACTTCATCACTGAAAAAAAATAATCACCTGGAGTATTAGACTGCTAAAAGACATATGAATGCCTCCTCAGTGGTGGGATTTAGAAAAAAAGTAGAGCAAAATTTTCCTTTATATTATATAACGAAGAAGTTACCTATCTGTAGCAATGGTTGGAAAATAAACAAATACATAAATATGGAAAATGTCCACTGCCGCCTTGCATATTTCTAAGAAATAACAAAATATTTTTTAAGAAATAACACACCATGTGATGTTCTGTAGCAGACACTTCAGCAGAGAAAGAAAAGAGTATTAGGTCACTTGAACCTTCTTACAGATATTCAGAAAGCAAATATTCAATTTTCCTTTATTTTTCCACAGGTCTTGCTTTGAAAAACGGTTGTAAAAGGTTTCAGAATTAAACTATCAACTAGATGAAAGTACTTTATCTGTCTTTCAAACAGGGACAGCAGCTGTGTGAGATTCCTACCCAGTTCTACTCCATGCCCTCAGCCTCTCATTGCTGTGGGACCGGTGTGGCACTGGCTCAGTCTCAAGTCCCAGTCTGTGGCTGCAAGAAGTCCGCCAAGTGCAGGGCCAGCCTGATGGTGTAAAAGCTTGTTCGAAATTAGGTGATGACCCCCTGTCACTTCCCACATACGTCATCTGGAAGTCATCATTTCTGTTTGAAAGGATGGTTGTTCAGGAATTTTATGTATTTGGAAATCCCTCCATAAGCAGGCGTTTTGGAGATCTACAAAAAACTCAAAAACGTGGAAGTAACATGGCAAAATGCTTTGAACAAAAAGTACTAGCCACCGTGGAGACATTTGAGCCCGCTGACTGCATTAAAATAGTCACAGAGAGTTGGACAGAGCCCTACATGGGGAACCCAGGGGCACAAGCTAGACTACAAGGCCAGCATCAACATAGGTATTGTGCTGTACCTGACATGGTCCAGTCCTTTGGCAATTTCTCAGCACTACAAAAAATTTCAGGGCAATAAACCAGCACCTGTCACCATATTCTTTCTTTCCATACTAACAGAAACTAACAGTGAAACTAAATTTCAACCAGAAAGACCAGCTTTTTACCAAGGGACTCTAGAGCTGCTCCACAACCACTATCCAGCCCCAGGATATTGTCACTAAATCTTCATAAACAAAAACCTACCGCATCAAGGAAAAAGAAACCTTTGCTGCTGCTCTGGTTAGGTACACTGCATCATAGACTACAAAAGTGTGGGTGGTGCTCTGGGGCTGTCAAATCATCCAAACAACAGAGACAAGAACCACTCCAACTGGTCAGGGACAAAGTCACGCCATCTGGATTTTCAAAGATGTTGAAAATGCATTTGGGAATGAAAAACACACAACAGCTAACATGCTGGTCGGCTACGATGCAGATATCCAATTTACAGACAAAACAACAGTGCCTTTTCTCTTAGTCATAAATTCCAGAATGATCCGATTCTGAATAGCACTCCCAGATACAAAAGAAAAATAGGGCAGATGATGAATATTTTATCGCTGAATCCTTGCTATATATAATCATATTATTTTATTATCTCATGCTGCGCAGAAAAAAACATGGGAAATGAGGCTAGATTTGTGAATGATAATAATAATTTGTCAAGCTGTTTGATACAAGGATGAAAATACAATAAACATGATTTTAAAAGTTGAGATAGGAAGACTGGTTACTGCCATGAAATGGGAAAATATGGAAGTGATTTAAGGGCATTAAAGGAATCTAAGAAAGCCTGTGATAGAATAATTTATTTAGCAAAATCAACAAAATAAAGTACCAATAACACCAGCAAAAGCTGTATCCATTAAGACAAAAGAAAACAATTTTGACAGTCCTGGGAAGGAAAGATGGCCATAAATAAGGTAACAGTAGCTTTGGCCATGGTGGCCTGGTATTTCATCTGAAGTGTAGTAGTTCTGTTCCTAATTGCACTATCTCTGTGTATTTTATTATTAAGAACATACTTTAAAAACATAACAAAGCAAAACCTCATAACCTCTGAATGGGAAAAAAAATAATCTGAAATGAAATAGCCTGGAGAACACTGATTGAGATTTTCAATGCTGTTGTTTTTAATGTTTTCAGGGAAGGGCTTTCCTCATTCCTGGCCTGTCTTTGAAAACTTCAGGCCTTTGTAGGCAGGACTTTAAGTCTCCACAGTTCACAAGGGATTATGGATGGAATCAATCATGCTCTAAACATGAACCTTTAAAAATTAGTTTTTCAAATAAAAATCAAAGCAGTAGATGAGTACCAAAGCAAATATTTATCAATGTATGAGTCAAACTGAGTGACACTTTGGAGTCTAACAGGAACTAGCATCACACATCTGGGTTCAGGTGTCAGATTTGATTATTTCAGTTAGGTTCTCTCATACCAAGATTAGACACTCTGCACCCAGCCTGAGAAATCATATTGGACAAATTCCCTTGTTTATAACCCCGTAGTAGAAAAAGGTTAAAGCAGGCCTTTCTTCTGCTCCAGTAACAAAAGAGCCCTTGAAAACAGTGGGAGCCGCAAATACCTGAAAGACTTTTAATTAGTCAACCTCTGAAAACTCTTGAAAAAGATAACAGAGACGGAGCTCCCTAAAGGTTCCCACATACCTTTCTCCCTTTAATTAAAAAAAAAAAAAAAAAAAGTATAAAAGAAGAATTGAGATCTAACACACATTTCAGGTATTTTTATCTGCTATGCAATATCAGGAGTCGCGTGTCAATTACCTCTAGAAAAGCTACTCAGAAATTAGAGCCTGCCCAGGTCAAATTAAAGCAGGTTTTCTCCTTGGCTTGCAGGTGTTGCAAGGGTACCACTGGATCCCATGACTTCTGTGCCCTTTCATCCTGACTTGCAGTTAGTAATCCTGCTGCACTTCAAAGCCTTGTTGGCTTGAGAAAAACAGAAGCAGAGCTCAGAACAATAATGCATCCTTGTTTTTATTTCTAAATTAATGGATTGACTGACTGTTCACCATACCAATGTCCATTTCAAAAACATGGCTTCATACTGCAAGAGAGCCAGGCTAATGCAACCAGCCAGTGCATTTACCAGTCCAGAACTAAAACCCCTAAAGCAGCACTTAAAGCATAGAACTAGGAGAGCTGCACGCACATGAAGCACCTTTAGGCATTATTACATACACGCTGAAAGGACACATTTACATCGTGGGAGATGCAGGACTTTGTGCTGCTGAATACACATCCATAAACAAACGCTAAGTATGACTGGCTGTGCTTATCATTTCCCCTTTACGCCTCCAGCCACTTCCAAGGACTATCATTCAATACTAAATGTTGATTTCAAGTCTTCCCTTTGTGAGGATGTATTGGATGTGGGACAGGAAGGAAGCCCCTTCACTACATTAATGTGAGCTGGTGATGGCATGAGGGACAGAGGGAGAGAGATCAAGTATCACTGAGAGAGGTATTTCAGTATATTAAGGGACTAGGGAAGTTTATCTATCGCCTTGTATTTCCTTATGTATTTATGTTTGACCTCCTTTAGGTGTCCTCTATCTTCTGTGGGAGAGCTTCACGGCTTCTCCAGAATCTCAGTCCTGAAATAAGAGTGCAACAAATGTATGTCCTTGGTAATTCATCTTACTGTGTGTGATGCTTCGATAAAGCTTGTCCTGAGGGTAAAGCATACTACCTTGCCAGTGAAATATACTGCCCTTTCTTTCCGCTTTCACCGTGGATCATTATAGAGACTGCCCTTACTTTCCACTTTCACTGGGGGTCACTCAAGAGAGTGATCAGCCTTGGCCTGGCTGGTCCAGATGCACGGCTTCAAAACCAAATCAGTTCTACTGAGGTACCGTACCTACAAATTAAATAATGAGTGGAATAACCATTATGTCACTGGATGGTGAACCTTTACATTTCTAATGGTTGTGGTAAACTAGATAGGGGAAGGAAGTTGGTTATTTCCGATAACATCTTTCAGATATGAAAAGTAATACCAAGAAGAAATCAATTAGATATGAAACACCTATTCAACTGCATAAAGCAGCACAGGTATCACAGCCCAGGGCATGCACCAAAACTACCACATTCGTCTAAAGACAACAGTATCAAAAAAAAAACCACCCTGTTTTGTTAAACAAGGACTTACCTTTCTGCCATGGATTTCTTTGGGAAGTAAAAATCCGCTCCTGCGAGGTAGGCAGCTGCAGTTCCACCTCCGAAATAGGTTTTCCTCAAGAGGGGGGCAATCCGGTTGTTTACCAATAATGCTCCTAAACCAGTAGGAAATCCAAAGATTTTGTAGAATGAGATAGGGATAAAGTCAGCTTGGTGAACTCCCAAGTCTAACGGAGAACAGCTCACATACGAAGCTGCATCCAGAAGAACAAACCACTTCCCTGGCATTTTGATGGGGCAGAGTTTTCCAGATTTTATGTCCTGTATCCATGAAAGGGGATATTTGGTACCAGAAAAATTGCTCTGAGCTGGGTAAGAGAACAGATGAGGTGTCGTGCAGTTTTGTTCTTCAGCTGGTAACCAGTTTTTCTCAGATAACAATTCCTTTGGTTTTACCGGAACAGATAATACATTCATCAAGGCAGTCATCCCCCTCATACCCACCACAGACGTGTGGCTGTCAGTTAGGTAACAAAATCGACTACTGGGTTGCTTCGAGCCTTCAGGCATCCATGGGAATGCTTCTGCTACCAGTTTAAGTGCAGCTGTGCATCCAGATGTGAAAATGACAGTGTAATCTTCAGAAGTAGTGCCAAAATGTTGCAATATTCTGGAAAAAAAAAAAAAAAGAAAGAAAGAAAGAAAAGAAAGAAAAGAAAAGATTCAATTATTTTCTGCCTTTTTTTTTTTTTTTAATTTCCTAGTTTATTACCATGTGCCTCATCTCTGGAAGTGTTCAAGGCCAGGCTGGATGGGGCCTCAGGCAACCTGATCTAGTGAGTGGTGTCTGTGCCCATGGCAGGAGTTGGAACTAGATGATCTTTAAGGTTCCCTCCAGCCCAAGCTGCTCTGTGATTCTGACATATTCTCTATTCCCTCAGCATAAATTCTTCTACTCTGACACCTAATTTAAATAGAAGTACGCAGGTTTCGCCAAATAAACTTCAACAAGCAAAACCAGAGTAATTCTGCCCACAGGAGACTTTTTCCAAAGCTGCAGTGAATGTGGCTGAGTTTTTAAGGACGGGAGCCAATTCTGCTTGGCTGTGAACAGAGCGGCCAGTCCAGTCCCTCAATGGGATCGGAATTAAGCCTGCATATGATTAAAATGTACATACACTGACCTTGAAATAGACCATTTATCTGCACAGGATTAGATTCTGGGTTTTCTGTTTGATTGCTGTTGTTATTTAGTTTACAAATTATCTGGAGCAGACAGAGTATCTTTCATTCATTCAAAAAAAGAAAAAAAAGAAGACAGCAACAAGCAACAGATTTACACACATAAGGCTGTAATCTCTGTTGTCCACAAAGACAGCCTAAACCAGACACAATACAATGTCTTTCAATGAGCCAGACTTAGGAAACTTAACCGAGCCATTTTCTTGAGGCACGCCTACTCTACACACTTGCTGATGCCTGGACAGCACCTAGTTGGCTCTAAACTATCTTTTGTGCCCCACCAGCTGTTGGTACCCAGGCTAACTTGCACATCTCTTACAGTATTACGGTGCACAAGACAGACTGGCATCAGGTTTTTGCAGAGGTTGAGAAGCAGCATTAGTTCTGTCACTTTCCTTGTATGACAACCCAATGAACTTTTTCTTAATGAACTTTTATAAAAATCCTATTAACAGGAAACGTAACAACCATTTAGGAAGATTGAGTAGATTAAGCAGAACAAACAACTGAACCAGAGCATAAATGTTGCTGCTCAGAGGTGCTGTCTGGCTTTCAAGAAAGGTAAGATGTTTTAGGGTTTCTTAGAGCATCTCTCCTGCTGCAGAGCCTTTCTGTAAACAATGTAAGGTGTCATTGCTCTCCAAGCATCTGGTTCTCTGCCCTGTGCAATTCCAAGGTACAGCCCAGACTCTGGGTAATCTATAAACCCTGGCCTTCAATGTGTATCATTAGAAGTTTGCATGTTTTATGTAACAGGAGATTGCCTTACTAGGGCTGGCATTTAAATGTTGCATTTAAATGCAAGTTCTTCAAAAGGTTATGTGGCAAATTCAAGCTAAAATTTCTTGAGCCACAGAACAGCAGAGAGAAAAGTTTTACGTGTCCAGTCTGAAAGATGAATGCTACAGGCAAAGAATGGTAGAGCTGGGTGTGTGCTTCAGACAAAGCTCTGGCAACGGGAAAGGAACAACTGCAATGACTTTGATGATTAGGAATAAAAACTGGTCTACAAAGGTACATTGAAATAATATTGACAATACATCTGTCTGCTGTAGGAAAGTCTTGTACTGGGAAGCACAAAACGCTTCAGATGGCTTCATAATCCTGGTGAGATTTTAGTTTCTCCAGGACTTCAGTTTTTGAGATCTGATGCAATTGTGGGGAAGTCTGTGCTGCCTGGTGATGAAGAAAGAACTTCAGATTTTACAAAGGACATCAGCAGGTCATGGATTTTAGCTTGACATGTTTTGAGAAACCCATCTGAAAGAAGTCATAGAGATCTTTCTGAAGTAGACCTGCCAGGTGATAGCTGCAGCAAGCATTCACAGCTCCAGACTTCGTTTTTAAAGACCATTTTCAGAGAAACCAGATTTCCTCCTTAGAAACCACATTAGGGACGAAGACGGGGATAATCACAGCAGCTTAGTGCAGGGAACTGAGCTACCAGCCTGCTCCATTCATCACCGTGCCCTGCCCTCCCTGGTCGCTGAATGGCATCCACTCAACCCATCTCCTGCAGCGAGCTCTGCAGCCTTCCCCACCGCTGCCTACAGCAGAGCTGACTGTAGGCACCTGAAACCCTTAACCCAGAGAGCAGCCTCTGCTGCAGTTAGCCTAGCTGCAGGGTTACCACTTACACCAATTGCCCTGAATTTCCTTTATTCTTCTTTCCCTTCATTCACCAAGAAACGGTGGGCAGCAGGGCAAGCAAGAGTCCTACCTTACTTTTTAGGCAGGACAACATTAGACTGTGTGGTTATTTATTATTATTTTTACCTTGGGGAAAAAAATAAAAAAAGGAACTGGAATGAGTTGTTAGAAGGCCAGGTCTTCGTGGTTATGGACATGTTTACATGCATTATTTGATGTGGCTTGTTTTTTATTTTTTTTCCATACACTACAGTCATTGGAAAGGTCTTGGAATCATTACACTGATAAAAACACAAACTACAAAAAGCTGTGCAATTTCCAGAAAAAAAGTCAACAAAAAATATTGAATTTTCTATGTTTTTTACCTCTGTGACACTAAGACTAATTACATATTCATATGGATGTGCACTTAGAGAATACCTTTTGAGTTAAAAAAGCTGGGTTACAGGAGCAACCTCTTGATATGTAGTTTCCTTTCATAACAGCAAGCTGACAAAAGCAGCAATAAAAAGCACACTGAAGACTCTTATCAAGACTGTTCCTCTTTTACTTTCTGTGCTTTCTTTGCTCTCTTCCTCAGTCAACCTCTTTGTGCCACACAGGCTGAGTGGGAGGTGAGACAGAGCCAGGCAAAATGCCAATTTTACTACGGAATAATAACCTCCAGATCTCCACAGAAATTGTACTGACTTGCCGCAACACTTAATTTGACCAAAAGACACTGGAAAATGACAGTAAGTGGGATGCAGGTATTGTGGATCAGGATTTAATAAGAGGATGCTGTTGCCCAACCATGAAAATCAAAGCCAGCAAGTACTTTTATAACACATTTTCACAACTTTACAAAACAGCAAATAAATAACTAGATAGATAAATACATAAATTTGGGCTCACAAGTAATGACAGCTCTATGTTTAAGTCATAAATAAGAGACAAAGTTCAAGCACATTAGTAGTATTTTAACTATATTTAGTTTCTAATCATTCAAATTTAGAAACAGATGAACAGTACTGAAATAAAATCCACAACATAATATTGATATATTTATCTATTCAGTTCATTAGCAGAAACTGACTTTCACATGAAAATGATCTAGCTTTAGGGTGAAATTTTCAGAAGTGCCCAAAAGAATTAGAGCCATTTTTTGGTAAAGCATTTAAGTTCCTAAAGCTGGAGGAAAAAACAAGTTACTTTTCTAAATGCCTTCAATAGGAAATAGGTTCTTTTGTGAATCTCATTAGGTACCTATTTGCATTTTGGGTCATAGAACTGCAGAAGAGGTAGGATTTTCAAAACCAGACATACATTTTTGGCTAAAGTATTCCTGACATCAATAAATAAATAAATAAATAAAGCAAAAGCGACAGAGCCAAAAAAAAATTCTCCTGCAGAATGACTTCTGATGTTTTCAGAACAGACGAGCTATGAGCACCTCAGGATGAGGTTTATAAAACAAATCCCACAAACTCCTGAGCTACAGCAGCATTGCTATGATAAAATCTGAGTACTTAGGGACAGAAAGCTGCAATACCTCTGAACGACTTCTGCAGACCCCAGCACTACATCCTCGCTTTTGACATTAATATTGGGAAGCACTGGCTATTACACACAGAATTCCTAATGCTCTGTGTCTTCATGTAAGACGTACCCCATTACAGGGAAATGCAGTTCACCTTTATTACACTCCTGGAAGATTTATAGCCATATATAAGGTAGTTGTTGGCAGCAGGACTAAGGACTTGCAGAAGAAAACTGATAGTTTGATCTACTATAGCTCACAGCTGCGAGCAGTAGTAGTATTTTATATTATTACAAATTTCCACTTTTGAAAGAACTCTTTGGAAGAAAGGACTAAGACGATAATTGTTTCATTAAGCATACTCATACAGCTGTGTCACCACGGGGAAAATTGCAGAAAGGATGAGAAACCTGACTCAGTACCTCGCTTCCAGGCTGGCAAGGGAGGGAAGAAGGCACATGCTCCATCTTCACCATGCGTCAAAGGCAAACCCCGCAACTTGCCTTGCTCTGCTGTGATCTGCCCTTCTTCTCCTCCCCCTCCTCTCACCTCTCCAAGAGGACACAGATCAAACACAAGGCAGTCAATAATGCAAGAAGCGTATCAGCTGAATTAGCTGTTGTTTAATCCTTTTAAAAAGCTACCATAAGAGTTTTGTATCACCATGAACACTATTGAGCCAAAATGCCTTACTGTTCTGAAGTCAACAATGGCAAGGAAAGTCAATTAATCTTCAACCAAGCTTGCTGTCTCATTTCATACACTTAATATGCACCTAATTAATAATGGGTTTTGTATTTAAAATTCTATATTAATTATAATATAATTATAATATTATATTATATATATATTATATATAATAATAATAGTATATATAAGTTATTATAAGTCTGATATTCTGAGGGAATAGCCTTATTATCTAACTTACCAAACACAACAGCCTGAATTAAGAGCTTAATTAGAATTAGACACTCCGAATTGCCACTGGCAGCTCTGCAGAGGGCACAGGCTACTGATTCATTCAGCTACCTTAGGTACACAGTCACCCAAGGCTGGATGAAAGGGTTGTCCTCCAAGGCTGTCACCTAGCTGTAGCTACCTCAGGTTAAAAAAAGAAACAAAACACAAAACGCAACAACAACAACAAAATACACAAATAAAAAATCACGTTTCTTCTCACAAATAGTTCTTTGGCTCTCAGCAGCAGAGCAGTAGCAGTGCTAGCACAGATACAGATGTTCATAGCACACTATTTCCATTATAGCCTCCCAAAACTCTGTTGATTTACCTGTTTTTTTCCATACTTCTGGACTTTAAATACTTCAAAAATATGCTTTATGCCAGTTCCTCCACTCTCTTCAAATTTACCGTTTTGCAAAGGCCTACAAAATCTGAGCAACTTATCTTGCCATGTTTGCGTTCTTCCATGTTAGCTATTTAACAGCTGAAGTTTAAGTAGCACTTTATAAAGGCTCCTTTTCAGCTTGCATTTATATATTAAAAATATTTCTTATTATAAGATGTTCCATTGTCGCATTATCCAGGAGCCCAAATCCGGTTTAGGCTTGTATGGAGAGATGCTTAGATCAGAAATTTCACCACACTGTCTTCTGCTCCACAAAGACTCCAAAAGGATGTAATTTTGTGTGAATGGCAATTGAAAAAAAATATTTAAAAAGACTTCTGAGATAAAATATCTTACTTTGACTTATAACTATTTTTATTTTAAAATATCTGAGAGGGAAACGCTTTTCATAACTGCCTTTTTGCCTTTATAATCCCTTCTACACAGATATGTGTGTGAGAAGTATAGCCAGTGGCTGCATCTACATTTCTAAGTAAGAGCATTTTAACCTTCCTCATTTATTAATGAAGGGTCAGCTCCAGCTATCAAAGCAGTCAGCTGAGAAATTCTCATCAGCTTCAGCGAGGGATTAGTAATGGATCCTAAGGTCTTACAGACTCTCTGGTAGTTACAGACGCTAGGAGCTGGTACACAACAGCCTGCTTTGAGGCTTAACTTGATGTCTAACAATACTTAGAAAATACATGTTCTTTCTATGTATATGAAGGAAAAAAGGAACAGAAAATGTGGGTACTCTCATTTATTGCAATGCAAGAAGATAAAATGAAGAAGCACACGCCACCTACCGCACATCCCAAATTTTCCTTAGCTCACCTCACTGACAGAATAGAAGAAGTGACAGGATAGCTTAACAAGTTACAGCCATATCCATAAGGGGAATGTTCTGGTTTACCAAATTAAAAAGACAAGCCCTCTGGGTAGGAAACGTCTTATTTTGTAAAGACAAGGTCTATTCGATATGTCACAGCACTGTATTATATTCTCATTGTCAATTCCCAATCCAAACACAAAAGCAAACTGAAATCTATAAGCTGCAAGAATCAAATGTATTTAAGCAGGAAAAAAATCTACTAGGTCTGTCTTCCTCTAGCAAAGCATTAATTGAATGAAAAAACACCCTTGTAAAGGTTGGTACTTGCCCTCCCGATCCACCCTCCTTGAAGGACTGTTTACAATAGGAATCTATGCCATAACAGCATAGATTCAACTATGCAGCTAATCCAGCAGAAATTCAAGGGTTTGCCCATGGATTAATACCTGCATAAGGAAGAGCACTGGGATAAATTATCCCTTATAGTTCTCAAAGTTTATTTGGTTGCCTTTTTCTTTTTCAGCTTCTTTTCCTATACTGACAATGCACAAATGTGAACCTTTCAGAACATGTGCCAGCTGTGAAACAGGCACATTGCTCTATTTCTCCTCGCCAGTCACATCCACATAAACTTATTTTCTGACCACTTTACTCAAAAGGAGCTCACTGTGATCCCAGCTTCTTACCATTTCTGCTTGCACAAGAGTGATCAGGATCTCACCCATTTACACTTCTGCTGCTTACGGCACTACTGAACTAGCTTCCTGAACTTAGGACATAATTCATTAGTGGGAAGGTGCCTGATAAGCCTCATTTGTCATAGGCAGGCGGTGAAAAATCCCTCCCTTTCCATTTGAAAGCGTTAGGTTATTTAGGCATTTGCGCTCAGCCACCTGAACTGAAGCATTATAATCCGTTACATTTATTCTCCCAGGCACTGACTGATTCACTGGAGACACGCTGTGGAAATGCCCGTTTGCTTACAAAGGGTCATAGTCAGCCTTCACCAAATAAATCCTCTCCCAGCTCTGTGAAGTTGGCAGCACAGCAGAGGGCCTGGAGTTTGCCTGGCACTACATCTTCAGAGGAACAGTTGCTCTTTAAAGGCTACAAAATGTCTTCCTGCAGGAAAAAAAAAAATCCTTTGATGAACAAAGTCCATGAGAAGCACCCATCCGGACTAAAAGGCGTTGACCCTCATAACAAAGTGCACATCCAGAAGGCATTGGGTGTCATAGTGGGCATACTGACAGAGCAAATTCAGATTTAGGATGGTATTATGGCACTGCGCGTAGCCAGAGGAGCAAAATAGTAGGAAGGAATCAGGAAAACCATAAAATACGACACTGCAGGCTAACTGCTGGTACAGTTTGTTCCAACACACAAATATTACTCCTCTCCCTGGCAGAAGCCTATAACTCCTATAATTTTCTAGATGTGGCAGAAACCCCTGGGTAACTGTTTGCGTTGAAATTAAATAGTTATTATTCCATGGTAGAGAGAGAAGATCAATAGCTACATGATTTTAAAACCACTTTGTGGATATTTTTTGTGTGTAAAATAAGCCAGATGAGTTTACTCTAGTGCTTGCAACAACTGCCAAAGATTTGTGAAAACGCTAGTGAATCCCAATATTTTCATTAATTAGCACAGAAATTACTTTGTGTATTTACACCATAGGCTTTTCAAATGAAAACTCACCACCTGCTATTCAAGTCAACCAGGCAGGAAATCAAAAAAGCAACCAATATTTCAGGTAACCAGTTAAGGAGGGCTACTGATGACCAGCAGACAGCCCATGAACAAACCATTCCAAACTATATTTCCACAAACTAATTGCCAAATAGAAAACTACTAATGAATCTCACTCAGTTTTTCAGTGATTCACATGTTAAAATTCAAATGATTTTGAATCACAAATCTTAAGAGTCACCGGGAGGAAGCAAATTTAAAGCCAAACCCTGGAAGACGATGCACTAGCGTACAGCCTCAGTAGATAACACTGTCTAGGACAACTTCAACTTGAGATGTTCTCATCACAGTATTTTCTTCGTAACATCTACTAAGAAACTAAGGTCAGTATTCTCTGTTTCCAAACCAGCACAGACCATAAAATTTTAATTTAGGCATCCCCTGAGCATAAACAAAGAATGCATCAAGATTGACTTCAGTGATGAATATGAAAGACAGCACAGTATTAGCCAAAGGTATCATCTCTACTAGTATTATGTGCCAGAATAAAAGTCTTATTCACAGGTCACAGGAACAAAGGAAAGGGTGTGCATACGTAAACGCATATCACCTTTCTTAAGACATCTGCACTGAGGACACCCGAGCACACCACCCTTTAGATTTGCTCAAAAGTCACAGGCATCTATGTGCTGGGTGCACACTGTACAGCCACACCTATCCAGCTTAACCTCACCTTCAGTGTCTTTGGAGCATGGTCATCCCTCTTTCCAATCTTAGGAAGTCCTGATCTTTAAACTTTCCGCATGTTCTGAGCTCCTGCAGACAGACAGATTCCTCAGTGTTGCGACATCTAGCTAATTCAGCTAGTACCAGCAACCATCACTGGCATGAGGCTTGCCTACTTGCCCTAGGGTATGTGCTGGTAAAAAGCTCCAAGTTCCTTCACTTTTTTTATTGATTCAGAGAAAGCAGAGCACGAAAGCTGGCTATTTTCCAGCATAAACTTGCAAAGGCTGTTTGAGGAAAAAAAGATTTAAAAAAAACAAACAGACAGACACACGTAGGTGTTCTGATGGTTCCAGACACTCGAGTCTTTACAGTGCTTAACCTCCCAACTAACCTCAGCCAATAACTAAATATTCTTAAAGGCATTAAAAATAAAAACAAACAAACAAACAAAAAAAAACAACACCATTGAAAACATTGAAAGGTAGACCTATTTTTAGAGATAATATACCATTGTTTCCAATGCTTTTTAATGTTATTCTTTTATTTACTGATGGAATTTGCTTCTAGATCAGCACTGGCCTTTAAACCATGTACCTCTGTAAGCACTCCAGATGCTGTGACCCAGGTTAATCTCTTTTCTCTAGTGATGCCACAGAATGGAAGCATGGCAACCAGTAACTGTCTACAAGACATTTACAAAAAGAATTTGCCACGAAAACCTACAGGTTGACTTATTTGCATGCTTTCCCTGGCGTTTTCAGTTGTAAAGTGCAAGCAACCAAGCATAGCTTCAAAAGCATAACCCAGCATTTCTCAGTTGATTTCTCACCGAAGTAGGATGTGCCACTTGACACACATTTTCTCAATGTTCAGATCCATCGTATGGTCCCTACCCCAATTCCTGCTATGAAACAAAGCCTTGATACTAATCTTGAAAAATGTGAACCACAAATAATGGCAGCTATATCAGCAAACTGAGATGTATATTTTTGGCTCTTTAGTATCAACTTGTTCCTCTGCAGAAATTACAAAATACAAGGTGAAAAGAGAAGGCCAAAGGCAAAACGCTCTCATATTGAAAGGAGTCAGCTACGCAAAATGGGCCAGACAGCAGTGATGAAGCATTCTCGCTCCAAATGTCCAGAAGTTCAGAAAATGGCCATTTCCAGTATAACCTTTTAGATACAACTTTTTGACACATCTCCACAGTATGACTGATGGGCTGGTTATAAAAATCTTTACTCCCATAACCAGAGCTTTCTTAGTCAAGGAGGAAAAAAGAAAAAAAAAGAAAGAAAAAGAAGGGATAATTTCTTGCAATTCATAAAATACCTGTGCAGAGAGATCACATTTACTTGGGAACCATTTAGGCTGAGAACTTCAGAGGTACTTAGGTGCTTAAGCAGGAACGAGATGGTTTTGTGAATCTGGGCCTTGGTTACTATGGTGACAGGGACCCTGGCAAACACTCGTGCATAAATAGGCCTTATTTCATCAAGGGTTGCTTCTCGAGTGCCGAGCTTTTGTCTGGAAATGGTTTTAGATGAAGATGTTAATCTGAAAGCATCTCAGTCCGCTTCCAAAATACAGGGAGCTTACGTAAATCTGTTCACGCGTTTCCACAGGCTTCTCCTTTACACGGCTGAGGTATGGCAGGCAAATACGACAGGTCTGCAGCATCAGTCTGTGCTTCCCCTCGCGTGGGTGACAAGCCACATGTCTGGAGGACTGCTGGCCACTGCAGCTGGTTTATTTGCCATCTGCTTCTCCTACCAGTTTGAAGGGGAGAGACAATAATAGAAAGAGCAGAGCCAGTGATCCTTGGCACAAGGGTTCTTGAAACCTGCAGGACCCTCACACTTTGGTAAAAACAGAGGATTACCCCATCACTTCCTAGCTTGAAATAGCACAGCACTGTGAATGCTAGCGAAACCGTCCTGGTGACCACAACTACAGAGACACTCAGGAGTGAAAGGCTTTTCTGCTTGTTTGTCGCTGAGCCAATCTACGCCTTCAAAGCCTCGGCGTGCTCACTCTCTGCACGCTGTTCGCACTGAGCCACATTCATATTTTGGCTGAAACAGCCCCAAGATTTCCCGGAAATTGTGAATGGGTGTTCGCTCACATGGGAAACATCATTTCTGCCTGTCAAGTTGCACTTCATTCACTTTAAATCCTGACAACTGTGCTTCCCCTGCTCCTGGCAGTTGAGGGAGAAACTGCTCTGCACATGATGGATGCAATGAGGCATAAATGGCTGTTGAGGGATATTCCTGGCTTGCCTTAAAACAGAACCCGGCTGCAATCCCTGGCAAACTCGTTAGGAGACGAGGAACAACAGCATTTCAAGGAGCTCACAAGTGGCACTTTTAGAATCGTAAAATGAAAACAGCTTAGGGGAAAACTTAAAACACGTTAGCACCAGGAAACCTCTGTACAAATGCCACTGCTTTACAAAATGAACAGAAAACATTAAACTTAAGAACAAGACAGTGCATATATGCGAGGGAGCGGAGAGAAATGTTCTGTAACCTGCTGCAACCTGTCCTGTACTAAGGAACACTGTTCAAATCAAAATGGACACGGAAATCAGCAGCTGAAAACTAATGCCATTTTAAATATTCCACTGGTTAATCCTGGCATCAATTAAAAGTATAAATTAGAAAAGTTCACCCCATAGGATGTATGTTAATTGACCTATCCTTTCTGCATGTTGTGCTGCCTGGCAGCAGAAAACGTCACAAAATCAAAAGTAACTGAAGAGTGTACTGAAGACTGTAATTGCCTGTAATCCTTCCACACTGCATCCTCACCTTACAGAGCTGCTAGGCAGAAAACCTGAGCCAGGAGATGCAGTAACTGCTTTGTATCTCTCTTTTCCTCATTATCTACCTCTTAGGAGGTAGAGACCTGACCCAAGACGTCAAGAAATCCAGATGTCAGGTGTTCGGCCCAGATGTAGGAACAGAAAATGACATACTATATATTCTGGGAAACAACCTGAATAGCAACTTCATCGTCGGTGTGAACCACTGCAACTTACGAACATGTTTTCGACTTCTTACTCTGCACAGCAAAGTCCCATGAAAACTCAGGTCAGGTGATGATTCTCAGGATGAGCAGAGGGCTAATCATATAGGCAGCAGATAGTCATGCACAGGATGACAGACCCTGCCCAGTTGAAACAGAATACTTAACTGGTGGGGTGAGACCCACAGGTCATGCCTTCAAGACAGCAATAATATTGACTTCTTAAGTTCAAGGATTTTTATAAAACAAAATCAGTAAAAAATAGAAGAAGAGAGAAGCCTCATCATGTTTGACTTCTTTGAAGGGCTACTGGGCATGGGATGATCAAGAACATTTGCAAAATTCCTCTTTTTGATACAAAGAAAAGAAGTAATGTCGCAGCTGACACCTGAAATCTGTGCACAAACGCTGCTCATGCACAGATTAAAATCTTGCTCCTAGTTTCAAGATTTCTTAAATCTGTTGTTGAAGGAGAGGGGTAGCTATTCTTCTTGTTACTACTACTAAATTGGCATTCTGCAGCAGAATCAATAATTGTGACAGCACTGATGCAATTCCTATCAGAGTATGCACGCGTAGGGGCACAAGCGTTGTTACATCCTCACAGTTGCATAAAGCTCTACCCTTGATTAACTTTCAAGAAAAAATATGGTCTAGAATTTATTGCTGCTGGGATCTCAAAGTCCTGAAAGCGTATGCAAGCTAAATCGAAAGCCTGGGTACTTTCATGTATTACCTTGTACAGTGATGAAACCCTTTTGGGAAAAAATGTAATTGAGTGAATAAATCTTACGCTAAACACGGATTTAACCTCTAACCCTCTTGCATTAGTGAATCCAAGCATTCTACAAATTCATCAAAATAGGAAAGTTTTATTAACGGATGAAAAAATATATTCCATGAAAGCTAGACATTACAACAACCTCCTTTGTTTTACTCTGCAGCATCACACTCCGATAGGCTCGCTGTTCTGAAAGTCATCTCCTGTCATATGGAAACCGGACAGCATGTGAGCAGTAAGACCTGCCCAGAGATTGAGAGATCTACCAAGGCTGTCCTCCAGAGACCTGGGCTTGATCCTCCTGGACTTGTTCACAGCAAAATCAGGTCTGAATTACAGCCAAGAAGTAGGAGAACAGAATTCCAAGATGTTTACTGTACAAAGGTTTCTCAGATAAAACCTATTGCCTTCTTTGCTCTGTGTACTTTTAAACTCTACCTATTATGATTTCAGCACTCCTTCTGAAGATTTGTCACACCTCTGATGCTTTGATATTAGCTTTGGTAACATCTAATATCACGAGGAGCAGAAGGAAAAGTGCAGAATAGATTTGATGAATATTTATTCAGAGTTCTAAATACATTCATGATCTGTATGTCCGTGCCCTTTGTACGCTGCTTTCTGCAAACATTCCAGCAAATGCGCTGTGAGTTTGAGTGATTACAGAATGTTCTCGGAAAGCAAACACAGAACTTGCAATTGTACACTTGAAATCTGATTCTGAGGGCTATACTCTAAAAGCCAAAGGCAGGAGCTTAATATGCACCCTACGTCACATCAAAGGGCTCAAGCGCTGAATTGCAAAATCTGTGCAACAAGAATGTCAAAAGAAATTATTTGGTGAATAACAAACTACACTGGAGAACAGTCAAATTTTTGTGGGCAATTTCTGGAGTAAAAGGTAAGAAAATCCCTATCACAGTAATTATGTTCTCTGCCCAGCTCATTAGGAATTTATCCAGAAATGGACACCAAAAGGCAGGGATTTCAGCAACTTTCCTGCAGAAGCCATATTTAGAAGACAATTCAACTGCAGTACGTATTTTTAGCTATTACAATTTCAGATTTCATTAACTGTTTGTTCAATGTGACAGGGCAGCAGGAGATGAGTGCTCCAGTGTCTCATTTCATACTTTTTTATCATCTGTCTGGACCATCTGGCTGCAGCACAGCACCGCATGCCCCTAAAACAAAGATGGATGCAGGAATTGTTAAGAGATGCTATCCAGGGATGTCTCCTGTGAGTATTAGCAGAAGGAGACAGCAGCAGTAAGTGGCCCACAATAAAAAGCAGAAGTGCTCTTTCCTAATCTACTTTGCTTGTGATTTAATGACAATTAAATGTAGAAGATATTTCAAGTTGTTGCTCTTTATTGACATTATAGATCTACTGGGCCTTTCCTCATTATGCATGATTAGAAAAAAAGTTTTTGAAAAGGGCAAGAACTGCATATAATTTTTTAAACTTACGGTTTCATTCTTGGATCACACCAGCCTTTGTAACTCTGCCCTTTCCTTGCATAACAATAGTTTTACAGAAACATGAAAACTAAGGTATTGTGACAATCTGTTGCATAAAGTCTTTGAGAAAGGAAATACCTTTATTATCCCAAAACATTATGCAAAACCTTGCTCTGTTGTGGTTGGGCTGCCATCAGGCAGACTTCCACTCAAGATGTGCAGATGTTGCCCACTAAGCTGGTGGTCCTTGCTTTACATCTAGAATCATAAAATCATTAAGGTTGGAAAAGCTCTCCAAGATCACCTGGTCCAACCATCACCCTACCACCAATGCCACCAACTAAACCATGTCCCTAAGCACCACGTCCAGCCTTTCCTTGAACACCCCTGGGGATGGTGACTCCACCACCTCCCTGGACAACCCATCCCGATGCCTGACAGCTCCTGAGAAGAAATGTCTCTTCATTTTCAACCTGAACCTCCCCTGGTGCAACTTGAGGCCATTCCCTTGAGTCCTATTGCTGGTTATTTGTGAGAAGAGGTTGACCCCAGCTCCCCACACCTTCCCTTCAGGTAGATGTAGAGAGCAATAAGGTCTCCCCTGAGCCTCCTCTTCTCCAGACTAAACACCCTCAGCTCCCTCAGCGGCTCCTCACAGGACTTGTGTCCCAGGCCCTTCACCAGCTTTGTAGCCCTTCTCTGGACATGCTCCAGGCCCTCGATGTCCTTCTTGTAGTGAGGGGTCCAAAACTGAACACAGTACTCGAGGTGCGGCCTCACCAGAGCTGAGGAGAGAGGAATGATCACCTCCCTGGTCCTGCTGGCTACATTATTCCTGATACAAGCCAGGATGCTGTTCACAATGCTTACTTCAGCTCCCTCCCAGCTGACACTGGCAGCAGCGGGATTTCACCAGGGGACACCCCGGTTCCAGGGCACTCCCCAGGTTACAGGGGTGTTTCTGCACGCTGCCACAAGCTGGGCAGCATCTGTATGCTACCAAAACCTCCCTCTAAAACATTTGCTCCCGCTGAAGACACCACCAACAGTTTTACTCTGGTTCAGGGTCACACTGGTTGTATCGATGCAGCCACAAGAGCTTCACAAAAGAATATGGAAGATACCTAGCTCAGTTTGTACTTCTTGTTAAGGTACTGCTTCAAACGTAGGCAGGAATGTGCTACTGCTAATATCCCACCCTCATAGCACATAAAGAACCTCAAGCAGCTCTCCGAATGCCTCTTGGAAAGCAGCACATCTGAAATGGTTGATTATAAAGCAAATCCTGCTGCAGCGTATCAGGTTTTCATCTGACAGATGTCGGGCAGGTTCCCCAGTTCTCTGCGTACAGCTACTGATTGATTTGTTTCTTTCCTTGAGACAGAAATGTTTCTGCTTCCTTCCTCTGCTGCTCTCTCCCCCTCCTCCCTCCCGTTTGGCAGCTATTACAGAAAGCTCCTGCAGCAACAGCCATCACTTCAAATGCTGTCTGCTTTTCACTGGAAGCGGCAGATGTACCCAGAGCACTTCGCTCAAGTTAGCAAGGGAGTGTTGACGTGAGGTATCTGCACCACAGGATCACTGCAGATTTATTGGGTGCTTAAGCCTCAGTTCAGGAGAGTGTTTAAGCTTGTCTTTAAGTCTCGATGCCTAAGTACCCTCGTTGTTTTCAATTTGTCTAAAATTACACACGGAGCTGAGTAACTTCTTGAACTGAGACCTTAGACGAAAAGGTCCTGGCACGCATCACTCATTCTTCCTCAACCCCCACAGATTATTCAAATCTCTTAAATGTCACAACAATTTTATAAGTGATCCAATACTGCTATATCCACTTTGGAGCCAAACTGATTATTTTTGTTTGACCACAGGTCAAGCAGCAAAAAGAAAGTGGACTATTATTCCTCTTAATGCCAGCAGACTGGCAGTTAGGGAAGAGCTATTGAGCAGAATTGTAATGTTTTTGGTACAGCCTTTTTTGTTCCTTTCTTTGCACGAACATCCTGTCGTGGAGGTCTCTAAGAAACAGTTACAGGTAGAGAGATTCTGGTGAGGACAACCTGCTGTGGTTATAATATTCCTCCCATTTGCAGCATAGATTTCGTCTAAGATCTCAGTGCCTACACATTTCTTTTAACATAACTTCCAAGGTTAATCTATCAAAATAATGCCACAGCTTCTAACAATCATGCCAAAAATACAAGTTTTTAGAAAACTGTGAATAGTTTCCATTGTCTTCATGCTTCAATCTAACATATAACTGCAAGGTTTACAGGTAAGGACTGAGCTTAAAAAAACACCACTGCTAACAAACTTAAAAGCACCTCCCAAAATCTCACTTCCTCTCACCACAAACTGGTGGAGCAGACACACGGGTCATAGCTGCTGTTTAATTATTCACATTCTTGTAACACACAAGCAGCCCTGCTCACCCACAGGATCCTACTGTGAGAGATGCTGTATGCACACAGGATAAATTAAATTCCCCGAAGAACTTAGGGATAGCTTTGATCTCCTCCCGATTCCCAGGAAACCCTGCATATCCTGCAGAATCAACAAGGTTTATAGCAGAGCCTTGAAAAACACTTTACTACAAGGCAGACTGCACAAACCCAAATCAAAAGAAATCTTGTTTTCCTTAGATATGTTTCTCTGTGCATGCACACGGAGAAAAATAATTTCAGCTACACAAATAAATAAAGAGAAAATTACTCCTGAATACTTGTAAAGCTTTACAAGATCTGAAAGGCTATGCAGAAGAACATATAGCAGCAACTGGAGCTTCTTCTGTGTCCTCCCTTAACAAAGCTCGTTGACCAATAATTTAAGAGAAAGAAACAACTTACCGTCTTGTGTTATCTGCCGTATCCAGTACCTAAAACTTCATATGGATATATTAAAATCATTGCCAGCTTTATTGTCCTTATTGTTCTCGCGAGGATTAATCTCACTGTTATTCTTAGGTATCGCTCAGCACCATTACAATGGAAGAAAAAATACGCTTCTGCTATGAAGTTGCACTCCTTTATGACCAACAGTGGTACCATTATTTCACTCCAAATGAGAAACCAAAAAGAGGTTTACTTTTAAGTCACGATATCTAGATGCTAAAAATGATTTTTAGATGTTTTGTACAATAACTCACAATAACTCAATAAGCATTTTTTGGCTAATATACTGGATAATGAGTGAACAAGTGGGGAATTTGACAACTTAGTTTTGTTTTTCCTCCACATGGTCTCTCTTCTTCCCTTTTGCAGAATATTTTCTAACTGATGCTCAAAAACCAAAACCAAAACCAACCAACCAAACAAAAAAAACAGGTCAGAAAATCTCAACCATTACAATGCACTTGCACATATTCCATTGCTCCTGTATACCCACTGTTATGTACAGTACCATGGTACATCACATTTTGATTCTTTGATATTCTTAGAAAGCTACAACCCGAATGGCTCACACAGGCTAAACCCTTCACCTCTTCTCCGCACAGGTGGTAACATGTAGGCATTTAAACTATTAAGCGTGATACACTAGATCCTGCAAATTGACACTCTTGTCAGTAATCTCACTAAATTACGTGCCAAATGAAGACTGTTAATGTAAGAAAAACTTGGCAAGCGTTGCATTTATTTCTATCAAGTTTTGTCCCAAACAAGTTATCAGCATTATTTCATTTCAACCATTTCTTTTCATTAAATCTTTTGAAAAAAAAAATAAACAAAATAAAACCACTAATTACAATCTTGCTATGCTTGAACTCCAGTCATTTAACACTACTTTCTGTAGTGTTTTATAATGACTGTTCCTATCTGTTCACAGAGGCAAAGTTTCCAAGATAACACATCTTTCTTAAAATGCTATCCTCTGCCCTTGGCATGCTTCCCTCATCCCATTTGCAGCTACTCCAAATTCTACTGCAAGGAGTAGTTTCCTCCTTCAGCATTTTGACCATCTTTTTAGATATCTCAGGTGGCTGTTTCTGGTCTACACTGAACTCCAAAGAGTATTTGACTCTCAAGGCTCACTGCAGTCTTGTTACTGAACAATCCTTATCCACTGACAAGGTTTTGAGTTTGATTCCACTCCACAAACCTCACCACTTCTGCATGCATTTTCAAATGATCCCATCACGTCTACTCTAGAAGAAGCTGGCAGCAAATGCTCATTAAGGGAATATCCACTTACGGATATTTTGAATACAACACCACCTTGCTGTGTTCCAAACCCAGCAATCCCCAAAACAAAATGTCCTTTCAGCAAGTGGGGTGCTGACACTGTTCCATCTCCTTTTCCTTCTCATGTTGATCTGTCTTGTCTACTGGGTCTACTACGCTCCCTTAAACATTAGTGCCCACGTGCAGCTGGTGGTCTTAAACCGAGACAATAAACTCCTCAGGAAACAGACTACCTTCCTCAAATGTTACCTAAAGCACCGTGTGCATGAGGCATTTTAGACACTACCAGAACACAATGAAAAAAAGAGGTATGGTAACTTGTACCTGAAATGCAATCCAAAATGCACATAAAACAGGATGACTTAGGATGCCTGATTTGGTAGCGCCTCTAAAATTCAGGCTTAAGCAACATGCCTATAGCACCTGCTCACGCTGATAACAGCTTAATGCATTTAACTGTTTCTTTGTTTTAAATCGATAACTGTTTATGTTTTAAACCCATTTTAGCCGATATTTTCGTTGCAGTGATTCACCCATGAAATCACGTAGAGGATGTGTGAAAACGCAGATCTCCTCTCTTCAAGTACCAGACAAAGCCTGCCTCTGTCAGCAGCAGAATCTAAAATGCTTCACAATCAGCATGATGCTAAAGAAGTACGTATTTGTACCCACAGAAGAAAATAAAAGCTTTCTACGTGAAAGCTACCCAGAGACCTATAATATTTTTTAAACCGTGAAACTTCGCTACATCATCTACTCCTTGCTCTCAGTACCAGAAACCAAGAGAGAGTATACTAATGGGCACAGCCAGAAACTATTAAGATAAATTATTATAAAAGAATGCAACATTAATAAAATAGGAGTAACTGACCAAAGCACATATGCACACACAAAAGGAAAATGTTCAATAAAGAAGCTTTATTTTGAGATTGCAGCTTAGTGGTTTCAAGTGATATATTATTTTCTTTGGAAGTAACATACTATATTGCTAAAATAAGACACCCAGAGGGAAAAAGCTTACTAATGATAAATTATTGTAATATAAATGCAACCAGACTAAATGAATATAGAATACGCCATTAAGTCATATATTTTTTTTTCTGATAAGACAAAAATGCCATCAGAAGAAACATTCTGCAGTACACAAAAAAAAATCTCCCCCCGAAAGCCTCTGAAACTTTACGCTATTATTTCTAGATTCCAAATGTAATTAAAGTACACCCACTTTAAGTGCAGTCTAGGCTGGATCAATCAATAACGTATCAAAACCATGCTCCACGTAGCAGGTCACTGTCACTAGGGATTAGCAGGTACTACGGCTGGAAAAAAGCAAGGACAGAACATTTACAATTACCAAATACACGGTGCACCAAACTTCACAGCCTTTATGCATCCCAGAGCCAGCCAAATCTCACAGAAAAACAAGTGAGCGCTTGGCTTTGAGCGAGGATGAGATCATTCTGCCCAAAGTAAGTCGCTCACCAGCTCCTAGCAGCAGGAGCTTGGTTAGCTCTACAGAGATTTATCAGTCGAGTAAGGTTCCCTTTCAGTTCAAGATGTAAATCCACAAAAGGGAATGGGAGCAGTGTCCTGGGGTGGATTAACAGAAGCAGGGCCAATAGATGGAGGGAGAGATCCTCCCTGGGGAAGCCATCGTTGGAGCACATCAGCAGCACTGCAGTTTTGGGCCCCCAGCACAAGCAGGACGATGACCGAATGCAGCTGGTTCAGCAGAGGGCCAGCAAGGTGGAGCAGGTGCCCCACTGGGAGAGGCTTTGGGCCTGGAAAGGAGAAAGCTCTGGGGGGATCTGTCAGCAGCCTTTCGCTGCCTCCAAGGAGGTCACCAAGAAGGCAGATCCAGGCTCTTCACAGCCGTGCAGCAGGATTACATGGGCAACAGATGCAGGGAGCTGGATACAGCCTTCAGTAACATGGTCTCGGAGCTTGCTTTGAGCAAGAGGACTCCTGAGATCCCTCCCAACCTGAATCTACCTGGGTTCTTATGACTCTAATAAAATTCAGCTTAAAATCGCATTACTTATCTCCTCCTCCTCAGTAGCAACCCTGTTATTTTTACCACCTACCAAACACTTTCTCCCTACAATCTCCAGTTAAGGTTCTCTACATTTAAGGCACAAGGGATGACTGATACCTTTGACTGTTTTCTTTTGCACTTCACAAGAACAAGGATGAAGAAAGGCAAAAATGCCTCCCAAAGCAGACACCGTTTTCCTCTTTGCAAGTGTGAAAACTGATACGTGCCATTCAACCAGGAAAATAAAAATGGGTAAATCTTAAATATTTAGCAACCTGAAATCTGGCTACTGACTCCAACTGGACATGCCACTCTTTTTTTTCAAAGCTGATTGATAGTGCACACACGTGAGACAATTCAAGGATTTAGGAAAAGGATGGTCATAGTCTTGTCATCCACTCATGCTTATGCCTGTTAGATGATATGAAGACAGCACACTAATGCAGAGCAAAAGAACAGATGTTTCTACTTACAGTTAATACCAGCAGAGTGAACAATAAATTGTGGTCACGCAGGGTGCAAGTATTTGCAGACAAAGAGCTGGACTGACTTAGATAAGCTTGATGTGCCTGGCATCATCGGTATGGCCAGATTACTTGTCTAAAAATATTTAGGTTATCAGAACAGAGAACAACCCAGAAATTAAAATAAATAAAAATTAAAAAATTAAAAATCCCATTCCCATGCTGTCTTTCTCTGAGTAATTCAAAACTAAAGCCTGCACTAAAAATATAACTATTCTGAGCAACAGCTAAACACATGCTTAGTTTTAAACGTGGACTTGTGCCCCACTGAAGAGAAGCTGGAGTTTTTAACTGATGCTTATGTGCTATCCCAGGCAATAAGAGGTGAAATGAATTGCTTTCTGGATTGGAGGCCTGACTGTTTACCAGAAGGGAAGTTTATTCAGGACTCAGTTTAATCAGCAACTGTTTAAGATCCGTCCATATCTGCATGGGTCTTTCTGGCATCTATCACCAGGGTTACAAACAAGCAATACAGGACAGAAGAGAACACGGCAAAAAGGACAGTGGATCCAGTCTTTTGATGGTGCCTTCCAAAACAAAGCATTTAAAATCATGATCCACTTTCTGTCCGGCACCTCCCTTTCTGTAGGCTTCGGCTCTGCCTGTCAAGTACAAAATCCAGGGAAAAGGGTTTGGAGTGAAGTCTTTGGTGGCCTGAGGTTTGTCAGTTAATCATTCAGAGGTAATCGCTGTTTTGATCTAATAAAACAAAGAAAATCTGGTACCAATTTGCATTTTGTATGACGACTATTTAATGTATCTTTTTCCCAGTTTCCCAGATATCATTGCACCACCCTTTAGTACGAGATTAATTCTTGAAAAGATTTGGACCCAGATAAAAAAAAAAACATGGTAACTTTCCATGTGCAAAAAGAGGAATTCTGGTGGTGAATGAATTTTGAAGTACAAACAACTACAGATTTACAGAAGCTGGAATGGCTTGTCACTTTGTGCAGTCCGTGGACAGACTGCAAGTTCCCAACCTAATCAGTCTCTAATAAACAATTTTTATGGTTTAAAATCGTTTTCCAAGGAAAATAATGGATGTTTTTACTATGCTTTGTACAGCTTTTTCATGAAACAGCTTATCAGTAGGCACGATTGACTGAATTGGCTTGTTGCTGCTCAAACACAACTGAGAATGCACTTGAGTGATTTTAACTCCATTCAAAAATTTTCTGGCTAATTATACTTTTGAAAATGTAGAAAACTCACATGCAGATTTCTAAAGACATTAAGTTGCAGCTTTACTGCACTGACAGCTTATCGATTAGGAAAATGCTTTAGACAATAATAATTAAAAAAAAAAAATTTAAAAAAATCTATACTATCCTCTGTATCCTTGTGAAGCAGAGAGCAAAAAAAAGTGTATGTAGAGTAGGGTAAAACGTGAGATTTCTCCAGCAGCTTTGTGAGCTGGACTTGCTATGAGTCACAGGAATATAGGATCTCACAGAAATGTTCAGCACAGAGAAACAACATCTCATTCTTTTGCAACTTTGGCTGTGTAGCCGGTATCAGAGGTGTGTGCTTATTTATAAAGGTGCTGTAACCAAAGCGTGGTGTTAATAACATGCTTTGGATAGTAACATGTTGAAAGTTAACAACTATGCAGCTCTATTCTACTGTCTTCTGTTGTAAGCTACCTATAATCAGCACCTCTACTTACCCATGTTTAACTAATTGGTAGTCCTATTCAGAAATGTCAGCAAGAAATATGATTACTTGAAAAGAAGCACTTTTGTGTAACATTAAATCAACAGCTAATTAATGTAGCAAATAACCGCTGCATTTTCATTGTAATCATGTAATTATTCTAAGCGTATTGGTTACAGCAACAGTCAATTTTATTACAGAGATATATCTCTGTTTTGCTTATGTTGTTACAGCGTAACTGTGTGGCTGGTTGTTTCGCGTATTAGAATATTCAACAGCCTAATATCGTGTTTTTCCACCTGCTCAGGTTATGATATTCATTTGGTCGGGCTTTAAGATGTACTCCTGGAATTATCATGAGCCTTAGCCAATAAAGGGAGAGGAGACATGCTGATGGAAGACAGAGTAATGTGGTACCGCAGCGTGCTCATACATAATACAGACAGCCATTTATTTCCCCCAAGTAATAATGAAAAGGTTTATAAAGAAGCTAAGCTTTGCTGTTGTGGCTGCAGAGCCAATTTTAGCATGTGTATGCAGCCCAAAGGGTCCTGCAAAACTTCCACAGCACCCAAACAGGCTGAACCTTTAATCAGTCTTAGAGAGGACTACTTTATCCTGTATGGCAGATCCACTCCAGGAGAACAAGCTGTGGACCTGCCTACTCATGGCACAGACCAGCACTGTGACCCTTTATGCTGCCTGCTAAACCCATTTTACTTAGCCAAAACATCAGGACTATCTAAAGCTATGCAAAAAACATCCCCACTCTTACAAGTTATTCAGAACTTGGAGTAACTTGGACTAGCTACCACCCCTTACCTGCTCCCCATCCAGTGGCAACCATTCCCCTGCTACTCAGCTGGAGTAGCACCCACAGCACCGAATGGCACCCTCACTTCTGAGCAAGAAAGAAAATGCAAATCCCTTTTTCAGCCTGCCCAGTCTGCCAGAGCAATGCAGCCACGGGAGGAAATGTTCCTACTGAGAACAAATGTACCTTTCACATCACAGCGCTGCTCTCTTTCTTTGGTGCTATCGGGAACTTTAGCCCTAGGAGCATCAGTAAGCATAAGGTGATCAGGCATTAAACAGCTTAAAAGAGCCCTCTCTAAGACAAGGTCTTAGAAAACCGGAGTAAAATGTAATTAAATCTGTCATTACAAATCAACCATTCGATCAGGACATGTTTCCTACTCCAAGTCTGTTTATCAAGTATTCCCGGTTTTGCTTTTTGCAAGTAATTACTCAGTGCTTTATGTGAACCATTTTCTGTCAAGGTAAAACTTCTCTTTACCATTTTATGAACTCTTTGACTGTTCATTACTCATGGTATTAAGTTCAGTCACCCGAGCCACCACAGTAAGACTCCTGCATCTAAACTTCTAAAGAAAATAAAAGAATCAGCTATCTAAGCAAAAAATAAACAGGGCCTGTGACCTTGCCTGTGGACATACTGCCTTGTTTGTGTGGGGTGACTACCATTCGCACAAAAAGAAGAACCCAGGCCATTTCCTCTTCCAGTAAACACCTAGCCAATAAAAACAAGGACAAAACACAAGCAGGTAGGTTCATTTCTGAGAGAGCATTGACAGGGCTCTTGAGATTTCCTTGCGTCTTTCTTCAGAGTCTAATGGCCTAGATGCCGTGGTGAGGACTGAGCTTCCACACAACATTTCTGCTGCCTGTGAACAAAAAAATGAGGCAAGAACAAGGAGGCAAAAATAATCATGGAAACACTATATAATGTTCGTCAACACTATTTTAGTGGTGCTGCATTTCTCTCTGGCCAACAGGAATTTCCAGGCTAAAATAATTCTCCCCAGTACTGCCCCCACACTCTTCATGGTTCTGTGGGAAGGAAATTTTCTGGGCAAACAGGAACAGTCGCTTCAACTTGTAACAATCACTAAAAAGAGACAGCAGAAACAATGAGATGGAAAGGCAAAAAAGAGAAACAAAGACAAAAAAGAATGTTTATTGCTTGCTGTGATTGTGATTAAATGACACGTCACCACACGCTGGATTGAGTAGACCCAGGATACTCCGTACAGAGAGGCCAGTATCTGTACAAATTCATTTTCATTTGACATGAGACATGATAGTTCAATGGTACTGAATTGTCAGCTACCTAGCGTTATTATGGATCACACCTAGCAGGTAAGCTGCTGCAATGAAAGAAGCTCACTTCAAAATCCACTGCCAGTTGCCATGTGGCTGCAGTATTTACCAAAGACTTTGGAGATGCAAGTGCCAAGGCTCTTTGAAAGCAACTCATTTATTTAACTAAAAATTGTATCAATGAACACCAAAAGATATTAATAAAACCCCAAAATACCACACCTGGCCCATGAGTTCCTGAGCCAAAGGAACTCTTATTATATCTGATATTATATAATATTATATCTTATACTGCTATAAGATTATCTTATATAACATTATGTAATATATATATATAACATTATCACATTATATATTATAATATATCATCATATATTATATACTATAATTATAAAATATTATATTGTATATTATAACTCTCTCTATATATATAACATTATCATTCCATTACTATGAATAAACTATTTCTCTCTTACCAACGTGCCCCCAGCTCTAAAGAAATACTTTGAAACCTGAATATATATAAATGTTGGGAGTGATACCATTTCACATCTTCATCAACAATCTCGACAACCTTGACAGGCTGAGGAAACAGGCTGACAGTGGAATGTAATGGAAATCACATTTCCATTGATAATGATTCCAACGATAATGGAAATGGAATATCACAGAGTATCAGTATAGACAGGACTGACTGACCAACTAGGCAGTAGCTCTGCAGAGAGGGACCCTCTCCTTGTAGAAGAGTTGAATATGAACAAGCAGTGCACTTGTGTTGCAAGTTAAAACTAGGCTGTTTTAATAGTAGCATGTCTTCCACACGAAGATGGTCAGCCACTGGAAGAGGTTGCCCCCAAAAGGCTGTGGAATCTCCACCCCTGAAGATGATCAGGACTCGACTGGACACATCCTAGTGCAACTTGGTCTGGTTTTGAAGCTAGCCCTGCACTGAGACCCAATGGACTCCAGAGGTCCCTTCCAACCTGAATTATTGTACGACTCTATTCTGAAAGTGAAACTATGCAAAGTCATGATGAAATGCTGCCAGGAGGCAGGACATTTCTCCTACATTTCTCGGAAGCAGAGAGAGGACAGAACTGTGATCAGATATTGGGATCACCACAACGTTCTGAAAATGATGGAAAGTTTAAAAAAATAAGAGAAACAAACTACTACAAACCATGGGGGCTACAACAATTTGTAGGTTTCTGCCACCTAACACATTGCGACTGGAAGACAGTAAGAGGACTCGAGCAAAATGCATGGAGGAGGCTTACAGAAAACCAGTTCCTCCTGCGCGGAGGGCTTTAAAAGTCAACGGGGTCAGTTTAAAATTGATCCATTGTCATTTTATAGGCAGCGAGTGACAAAAACGCTGGGTGGGTGCAATGTGATCCCAGCTGTTGAGGTCCGTAAGCAGCGTGAGGCCGCATCCTGCAATCGCTGGAAGCAGCAGGCAG
This sequence comes from Anas platyrhynchos, assembly GCF_047663525.1. Lineage (NCBI taxonomy): Eukaryota > Metazoa > Chordata > Aves > Anseriformes > Anatidae > Anas > Anas platyrhynchos. Next base: position 68,174,176 of record NC_092588.1, on the reverse strand, counting down.
CCTCTGGCTGGAAGCCTTACTAAGAGAAAATTGCCACTGCTGATCCTCATGCTGCTGCTGGAGTTGATGGGAAATTTTACGGCATAAATGACTGCAGGAGCACAGCCTACATTAGAACAGCATAAACATAAAGAAACGTGTTTTAACTTCAGAAGCATATGGCTCCCAGCGGCTTCTAACCGAAGTAGCTCTGTGTCAAAGGGCAAATTTGGCTCCCAGCTTACTGCTGCATTACCTAGCTGCTGCTATAGGAAATGAGGAAATGAAAAAAAGGAAAAATACATGCACTCATGGATATATGCCTGACTCAGTGGTGACCTTTTGTTCTGATAAATTGCTGATTTTTCAAATATTGGAAACAATGTATTTATCACATAGAACCTGACTGATGTGTCGGCAACGTCCTTTTGAAAAACATCTGTGCCAGCCAAATGTCAAAGTCTGTTACTGCATGTTGAATGGATTTATGCAATTATCCTATAAGTCAGTGCACAGCCTGACCTTAGGCAGGAACTGAATTAAGTGCAAGGGATGCCTGTGTAAGGGAAATCCGAGAACAAGCACATAAGCTAGTCAGGTACCAAAAGTACATTACGTTTGTAACCAGCTTGCACTACACAAACATGTAGATAAATCTCTAATGATGTTCTACCAATATCCTACTTCAGCAAGTACTCTGAAAAGTCTTTACCAATTCTTCAATTCTTGCTTGCAGCAACAGAAAGGAGAAAACTAGCAATATTAGCCAGTTCAATGCCCACTTTGAAGGAGATTCAACTAAATGCATAGTACTAGCACTGAAGCATCCCTTGATATCTGTAGTCTTCTGATTAATAGGAGCATTTCCTCTCTTCCTACATGGAAATTGGAAATTAACTGTTTTCTTCGTTCCTGTTTCAATAGCAAAGAAGGTGACAGTTCTTGTCACACGTCTTTAGACATACCGTTCCCACACTGGGAGTAGAAGGAAAAAGAAAATGAAGGGAAATTTTGCTGTTCGTTAGATTTTTCCCCCCTCTAGTGTCCGTTCCATCACAAGTCTTAAGGGAAAACATCTGTTACCTAACCAAGAGTTCTCCTTCCTTCTTTTGATTCTGCTTCCCCCTGGAATAGCCTTCATTCTGCTGCACTGGCGTTTTAAAAGTCCTTTATTATCTCTCTCCTTTTGGTATGTTCAGGCTTCTTTTTCACTTTAAATCCAAAGAAACACGAAATAAGGAGCAGTGAAATGTCTTCTTAGGGGTAACAGATACAATCTTTCTCTACTTAGCTGAAGGATTTCTATTGACTACTGAAGTTCATACAAGGTGTGCATGTACATGCAATGTATGCAAGTCATACACTCCACTCCTTATTTGCAAGAAGAGTTAATTCAACCCTTTACATAGGCAAGTATTTAATACATAGATGTTATGCTCTTTTTAGACCCAACCTTAAACTGTCCCCCATCAATAACCAAGAAAGTTGAAATAAGGGACCAAAATATAAGACCGTATTCTTTAAATCCAAAATATAAGGAAGACATGTATGTGAACAGAACCTGGAACAGAAGATCTTAAAATCCTAACCCCCAACAATGATTTTCACTCTTCTGATGGATTTTAGCCTACAGCTATATAAAGTCCTTTCAAATTATTAAAAGTAGAGCTTTCCAATCAAAAATATTAATAGATTGTTATATTTTGCCACCAGCATTGATAGTTATCCTGGCCAAATCTAACGGCTCAGTCATTTTGCTTCAAAGCTGTAAGGCTTTTATATTGTGTAATCAATTTGACTTGCTTGTAGATAATTAAAATACTAGCAAGTGACAAAAACTAGACAAGATGTATTGACTTCAATTGGATAGAAACTCAGAAATGTGCTCTGGAAGTGATCAATATGTAAAAGCCTCTCAGAACACCACCAATATCTTGTAGCTTGTAAATTATAGTAAATGTTAAGATAAGGTCAAGGAAGATATGTATATAAATCCTTTACTCTTTGCAAAAAGATTGTGCTCCTATAAACAGGTGCAAGGCAACATCTATTAAATCAGTAAGAACAGTGGCACTGACTTCTGTCCTTAACTTGAACCAAATTTCACTGAAGTCCATGGTACTGACAAAAGAAGGCTTTTACTAACCCCAAATTAACAAGAACTCTAAATCCCTGATTAGATCATTGTGGGAAGTGAGGAAATTGTCATGATATCCACTTCAGGTGCGGAAAAACAATTGCTTTTAACCAAAAATGTTGCCTGTAACTTCAAACTCCTATTTCCAGCTCAGTGAAAATAGAGCACTTTTCAACATCTAATACTCTAATTACTGGCAATTAGGTTTCAGTGTTCCGTGAAGATGGAGATGTATCTGTTGCCTGCACTAACAGATTGCTGCATTAACTGTAAATAAACAACTGTACATACAAATAAAATGTGATCTTGTGATACAGGCAAGCCACAAAGCTAGCTCTTCAAATCTCTAAGTTATTTTCATCTTCTCTTTGTTACTCAGACAATGAATTACACGTACAATGGCTGTGACCAAACATGAATTTCTAAATCACTGTTCCCAAATAGCGGCATTTGGACTCGGTGATCTTTGCAGGTCCCTTCCAACTGAACTACAGGATGCTAAATATAGCAGAAATAAAAATTCTTTTGAAAAGATGGAAGCCCTGTGTCATCTTGAGTAGACGTGCCTACATACAGTCTGAAAGATGTTTTTCACTCCAGCTGAAATAATGGGAGTCAGCCTCAGGTGTCAAGAGACATTAATTATAGTTCCTTATGCAACAGCAAAAGAAGAACGGTGATTTTCACAACATGTAATACAAATGCCACGTAAGGTGGAAACTACCAAACCTATCTCATGTAAGTAGACCTCATTAGAAAACAGAAAGATCTTCATGAATATGGATCCTCTTCATTTGCACTGATGCAACTTTTGACCTCTCTTAACTTTCTGCTCCAAACCAGTGAAACTCAAAATGGACTGAAATTCAAATACGACTTATGCCCCCTTTGCCTAGCCGACGTCCTCTTTGTATCTTGATTTATTTCATTAAGCTACCCATAGAGAGACAGTTTTATCAGTTTGTTACAGATAAAACGTGAGAAAATCTTTTTGCTCATAGCTGGCTAAAAGAAAAAAATATTTCCTAATAATGCAAAGGAAAGATCTGTGGGGTTCTTGGGGTCTTAAATAATGGTTTGAGGGTGTCATTTTTCTACTCATGTATTTCTTCTCTATTAAAAAGCAAGTCAGGTCAAGCTGCAAGTCTCAGAGGTACATCATGTGAGAGAAGAGCAAGTTGTGAAGATCTCCAAGGCATTAAAAAATACAACTTGTCAGGAGGCACAGAACGCCACAGGGCATTCAGTGGTCACCTTTTTTTTTTTTTTCCTTTTTCCACTGTCAACAGCCAGCTGCAGACAGCCTTACTAAATCCAGAATCTTTCCCCAGTTTTCAGAATACATTAATAATACTAATACTAATAATAATAATCCTTCAGCAACAGACACAGGGTATCTCTCCCAGTGAAAATATTGGTGACCACGTGAGAATACCATTAAATAGCTTCAGAGAATTGACTCTCATATCATGGAATGTTTCTACATACAGTCCTTATCAACACTGAAAGAAAGAACTGAGAAAGAAGAATGATTATGAAATACGGTTTCTTTTGCCAAGGAGAAAAAAAAAACAAACACTCATGGCTTAAGTAGACCTCAACCTTTCCAGTAAACTTACAAATAAGCTTTGTACATTCCACTGCTTCATCTGGCAAATATTTGTACTGGTTTGGGTTAAGGCACCCTAGCTTTAACTGAGTATTATCTTGCTCTATATGCATTTTTATTGATTTCAGTGGGAACTATTAGTGAAAGCAAACATTATATAATGTGTCAGGGTGTCTAAGGTGCCCCTGTATCTTAGAAAATACTTTTTATAAATGTACATGTTCTGTGGGAGTACCTTCACCACTGTTTATAGAAGTTTTAGCATATTCTAGTCCAGATCACAGTACCTTTGCATCTGATATATTTGCATCTCATATCAAATATGAGAGACCCTGTCATATTTTATAAACTCAACTTCCTTTGCTGCTATTTGACTGCTACACTGAAAGCAAACAAATAAAAATTTGGGCTGTACCTTTTACCTGCATCCTTTCTTTCTGCCTTATACACATGACAGTTTTCCTCAACTGGCTGAGCAATCCCTTTTGATTAAAATCCCTCTGTTTGTATGTGCTAGCAGCAAAAGTGCAGCATATGTCAGTTATTTTCATGCATCTCAAATCTTGTGGAGTCACTCACTCCAAATTATAGATCTTTATTCGGTAGAAGGAAAATCTGCTCTTCATCTTTGGGCACAGAACCTTTAAAACAAATAAAGACATGAAAATGCTGTTCAGTGCTAAGTCAAATGCCTATCAGAAGTCTACTATGTCAAGAGCTATTTATACCAATTAAACTCAGAAAATGATCTCAGCTAAACAAGATCTGTTTTCTGTGAAATCCTGTTGGTTTGCATTAACAAAGTTGCTAACCTTTCATACTTTACTGATTGTATCTTTCATGTATCTCTCAGTACAGATGCCAAGCTAACTGGTATAAACTTACTTGAGCTTCACAGGAGAATGAACACTTTTGAACTGTATAAAGCCTGGGCATTTTAAATGACACATTTCGAGTCTCCCACCAAGCTACATAAATGTCAGAATGGTAGTGTACACAGTTTCCTCTTCAATAAGTTATTAGGTTCACTTTTTCTTTTTGTCTATCCAAGCCATCTGTGTGTTGGAGAAATTATTTCCAAATGTGTGCAATTTAAAACCCATCATTTTTCACAATGTGTGCAATCAGACTTGAATTATTTAGAAATTATCAATGCAAGCTGCCTCACTTAACCCTTTGAGGTAGAAGAACATGTAAGAAGAAAAACACAAATCCAGGCAATGGGCTATCACTGATTGAAATCAAGGTACAAGGGATCACGGTGACAAAACCCTGACCTCACCGCATTGCCAAGACCACAATGCCCAGGTCACAGAGACAACGTCGAACAGCTTGCAAACAAGCCATTGTAACTTCCAGTGTGGTTGGCAATTATTAACTTCTATTGCTTGTCACAATCCTAGGTTTTCACAGAAAACTCCTGACTATGTACCCTTCCCTCTTACACAAGGGGAAAAAGAAAAAAGTAGGGGGGCCTTTCTAAATTGTTTTTTGTTTTTTTTTTCCTGTTATCAGTAGCAGCAACAAAGTATATAACACATTTCAGCAGCACAAGTAACAAGACTGATCCTCCCAGTCAGCACCACTGTAAGCTGGCAACCTCCTTACAGACAATGAATTTATACACATACAGGAGAGTGGGATCAGTGGGGTCCTCCCCTTTTCTTTTTTCTGAGGCCTGGAAAGGGTGCAGAATTTCACAGATGGGGAAAAGAAATGCTTCATTTCATCACCACTCATCTTTACTCACTACAAGCAAGTACTGCAGAGGGCCTTCCATGAAGGCAAAAGCATTACTGACTGTGAACCTGTCCTCTCCCCTCCCAAGATTTCAGAAGTAAGAGCAACAGAAGCATCAATATAAACAGAGCTTAATCCTCAGCTGTATGCCTGACATTTTACAATGATTTAGCAGACTCTCAAATGACTTTGCAATTCTGAATACTGACACCTTAGGCCTTGTTAACTGCACTCGTTCACAGACCTTGCAGGATTTTAGCAACATCTATCTCACAGCAAACCATCAAAAGGAGTCTATGCTACTTGTATAAGCCTGAGATATTTTTTCTAAAAAAAATGTCATCCTGTAATCCTGTCTTTGAACTGTCCAGAGATAAAAGATACACTCAATCTATAACATTGAACTTAACAGTTTGGATGCACGTATTTCTAAAATTAAGGCCTGATTTTTTCTAAAACAATTTGTTCCAATATATTATTTTCCATTCAAAAAGTCTTAAGAAAATAACAAGTATCCTCTTACTAAGCTGCAGAACACCTGTGTAACTCAATCCGATATTATTTCCAATCTGATATTATCTCCACATTCTACGTGGGGGAAAGACTGCAAAAAGCTACAAAAATTCAGCATATTAGCAAGAATCCTAATTCTTGCAAACTCCCAATCTGTGATTAGCTCACTAACTTCTAATATAATGAATGTTTTAACCTTGCCAGTCAAAATGTCACAGCATGTCTGTAATACCTGGAATGCTACAAAGTTATGTACGCAAGCCTACAAACTGCAAACTTTGAAGATGTATTATTAATGCAATAATAATCAGTGGGGTATCTTGTGATACATTTAAGGGACAACTTAACAGCAATGTCTTGAAAAGTGAAGAAACAGAGCACTCAAAAGTTTTAGCCAGCAAACTATAAAAAGCAAGGTTGCTTCAGTATGGAGACCTCACTTAAGAATATAACAAGATAGTGTTTTAATAGTACATCACAACAGTTACCCAGGTATTGAGAATTTAACCTAACAGGATTTAATTTCAGACACTGGCTGAAGTGCACGCTTTCTGAATTAGAACATGCTGTATTTCATTTGTGCTGCTGTGCTGAGTACATCACATGTAGAGTGTTGCATTTCTGCTTTGAGACTTAACTTCAGACTTACCCCAGCCAGTACTTACAGTCTCACTTGTGGTACTTTGAATATTCTTGATCGTGGATCCCCATCAGTGCTCCTGGACTGCACTCTTCCATTACCACACTTCTCAACCAGGAGAACACCTCACACTGCTAAAAAGACCACAACCTACACGTTCCCCTCCCTCTTCAGTACTTATTATTCACTGACATACACTCCTGCTTTATGTTTTAAGATGTATTAAATGTAGTAATGGTGCATCTGGCACATCAGTAGCTGTCTCGTGGCTGAGTTTAACTCTGCGATGCACAAGGGAGGCTCACTCTCAGGTGCACAAACCTGCCTGGTGCTAAGGCACAATGCCAGAGGAAGGAGTAACTCCTTGCAACATTTACTGCTCTATTTTTCACCTCTGCAGCTGGGGCTCCTTCACACTCACTTGCCTAATATTTTGTTTTAATAAGTTTTCTTAGTGAGAAATATATGCCCTTTATAAATCTCCCTCCTAGACCTCTCAGAAAATAAACTTTACTCTTCACTTTTTAAATAGAGCCAAGCACAAAGAAGAAAATTATTCATTACTTACATCAATTTCTTTGCTTCTGATAAGACAACTGTCCTCTGCTAATGAAAGATTCATCTGCAGCTCTCCTTGTTTGACTGCCAGGTTGAGATGGAGCCCTAAAAGTGATGTTGGGAGCTCTAGTACAGGTGAATTTATCTTTCCTCTTTCTCACGCCAGCTTGCTCTAGCCTTGCAATGGGGAAGGCATTTGTGAAAACCATAAGTGAGCCAGCAGACCACTTGGCATAGCTTTCAACACTACAGTTCAGCTTCCACCATTGAAAGCTAGTACAAAAGTTTCACCATTTCATGGTTTTTACAGCTATGGATAACTGCAAAACAGCCCTTAGCCTCCTCTTAAAACACCATTAAGGAAATGGCTGGCATATTCTCTCAAGGGAAGAATTCATTTTAATGTATCCTAAACTCTCTACAGCAATACTGAACTGTGCATAAAGATGACTCTGTATCTGCCTTATTCTAGTCTGATTATAGAAAACAAGTTTTTACTACCATGCACTCATGTAGTTTTATTTCTCCAGTGTATTAAAGTCATTCAAAAAAAACCTGTAAATTGAAAAGAAGCTAAAGAATAGGCTGTGAAACACACAGGTATGCTGCTAGCATCACTTGATCTCCCCTAAAGGGGCTACAGCACAGACAGCAATGCACTGACTTCTGCAAATAAGAGCTCTTCTCATTTTCATTTATTCAGAAGAGGTATGGATGCTAACACTGTATTTTCCTACCAACTACTTAAAACATAACTGAGAAATTATATCAGTTATTTTACAACCTCCGCAAAAGTAAGCTTTAAGTAAGTTTGTAAAGTACAACAAAATTCTACTTCTGCACGTTCCTTGTCATGCTTGCTTTCTGTGAATAAAATAGTTTGTATTTATTTATTTAAGGTTGAAATCCAAATTAAATAACATGCTAGTTATATAATTTGCAAAGGCCAGAGCATTTGTTATATATTGTCTCCAGTCACACACACCACAGTTGTTTATACTGACCTGAAGATCATGGGAAACTCACTGCCTCACCGATGGAAGAAAGAAATACAGTGATGAAACCCAGCACTGTATTTCCCTCTCCTCCCCCACCGACCCCAAAACCTACCACCTTCTTAGAGTTCTCACTGATGGCAGTGAGTTAGCCAGCTTTGATCCCTGACCGAAGGGTGCCCCAGCTGTGCTGGGATGACTGCTTCTGACAAACCCAGGTGGGACTCACACGGTAGACTCGATAACATTTTCCTGCTTTTCTATGGTGTAGATTGCTTTATGTAACTCACTGCTCCACTCAGGTTTCTACACTATGGTAATATGATTATTTCTTCCACTTTCAGAATCATAGCAGTAGTAACAGCTATCAATATCACTCTTGTTTAATCCTTTCTGGAAAAAAAAAAACAAAAAAAGAAAAAAAAACACAACACACACACCTTTCTTACCACCATCTTTCTCCCTACCATCCTGCTTTTGCACTAAAACTACATGTAATTAACTTGACTTATCCCACCTACCTTAGACATCAATCTCTACTTGAGACAGTTAAAATTAGCAAACAGAACTGACTGCCTAGGACACAAATAGTGCCAAAATGATGTGACCAGTTTAATTAACAGGTTTTCAGTACTTTATGCCCAAGTACGTTGGCTTGTCACATAAAAAGTATTAACTCCCCAACATCAGCATTTGACAAAATGAACTCCATTTCCACAGACACACCAGCATTTAATCGTATCATCAGCTGAATTTCATTTTTGAATGTTCTGATGGGGAAAAAAAAAATCCTTTACATTAATGCCTTTTGCATTTCAGGTAGGTGATGGCAGATAAGCACACACTTGCACACTGGGTCCTCACAAAGGCACACACAAAAATATCAGCAAGTAATGGGTAGGTTTGCTGCAGGCTCTGTGTGCAAAAGAGGTAGGGAAGTTCACAAAAGGCTTATTTCCATCTAGCCATAGCACTGTGAAAGGTCAAAGTCTGTCTGGAGAGACAGCAGGGAATGCTTTGACTTTCATGAATGAAAAATTACGATCTTCTGGTTCAACTTTTAAGGTGACAAAAATGGTCAAAGTCAAATCATTTCCATTGATCCAAACAATGTTTCTTTTCTGTTTTAAAATCTTTCAAGATTTGGAGAGAGAAGTAAAATCTGGGCAAGGATGTTTAGTTACCGCAAGGCCTTGTTATTAAATGCCTCTTAAATACAGACAGGCATGGGGTATCAACCACCTCTCTAGGGATCCTCTTATAGTGTCTAACTACCTTCTTATTAAGGAAGTTTTTCCTCAGGTGTAGTCTGCACCTCCCCTAACACAGCTTTCAGTGATCGCCATGCGTCCTGTCACAAGATACCAGGGAGAAAAAATGAGCACCTCTGCAAGTCCTCCTGTCCTGTAAGAGGGTCAGCAGCACCTCCCAGCTGAGTATCATTAGCAATTTTACTAAGGAGGCATCCCACTCCTGCATCTACCTCATTGATGAAAACATTGATCAGAACTGGTCCCAAAATTGAGCCCTGGGGAACATTAAGCTGGTGACCTGCCACCAGCTCGATGCAGCCTCGTTCACTACAACCCCTTGTAGTGAAGAGTTGGATAATTTGTCCAGGAGGATACTGTGCCGGACAGCATCAAAGGCCTTATGGACACTCAGAAAAAACAACATCCATTGTCCTCCCAAATGGGTGAGACAGGACTTTCCTTTCATGAACCTGTGCTGCCCGGGCCTGATGACTGCTTTATCCTTTGTCTTTCAATAGCTCCCACGATAATCTTCTCCTATTTTTTTCCAGGTATTGAGGTTATTCTAAAATGTCTGTAATTTTCAGATTCTTCTCTCCTACCCTTCTTGTAAATTGGGGTAATGTTGGCTATCAATATGAGTATCAAATATATAACTACACCGTATGAGTTTCCTGGTAATTTCTATGCATATCTATATATAAACATATATTTAAAGACTTACGCAGGGGTATCTAAAGAGGAGAGAAAGGCACAACCCACAAGCCTTTAGGAAGTGCCAAAACTACCAGATTTCCACTGCTACTTCTACCCAGGTAATGGTGTGAACAGGTACAATCAGCAGCTCTGAAAGTACTGACAGGCTACAGTGGGATGGGAAGGATGCTAATACCCAGGAGCTACAACAAAGAAGGAATAAGGAAGACCTTGTCTGTTCTTTGTCCACAGGAAGGTTTCTCCGGCTATCAAAAATAGATATTAAAATTCAACAACAATGGGAAAGAAGAAGTAGTGCAGATATTGTTGTATATTGAATGTGATGTTGATTAAAGAGAATTACTTTTGTGCATATATTCACACTGCACAAGACAAAACACTGCCTGGAGATTCAGCTACTGAGGGGGACTTGGGAGATCTATGGATCTACTTCATATATTAATTAATTGAGTGATCTTGAGCAAGTCATTTTACTTTCCTGTACCATACTTGCCCATCTGCAAACTACAAGGAAAAAAACACAGCGTTCCCCCTCTTCCATCACTGTCTACCTTAAAATATTGAGTGTTAAGGGAATGCTAATGTACCCGAGTCAAGGACAGTCTGTCCTATAACATACGTGCATTTAATGATGAGAACAGCACGGCAGAGATTTTGGCAATGCTGATTTTAGAACATTTTTTGTCGCTGAGATACAAGCCCCAACAATGCCAAAACGGTATGTGAGATTCAGTGATGAATTAGCAACAGCTCTTGGAGAACCTACAGGACTCCTCCAATCCCCCGTCCCTGAAACTCTGCAAGCAGAAGAAAGAAGCACACACTTGCTTTTGATGGGATTGTCTTCTCATTACACTGCAAAATCTGCTTTGAAAGCTGAGGATTCTCCACCCCCTCACATCCATGACCCTCAGTGGCTCCCAGAAAACCTTCTGAAAAGAACTGATTGACTTTAGCACACTTCAGATAGCAACAAGCTTCCAGGTATAATTAACCAGACACTCTAGCACTGTTCCACAAGGCTAAACATTTTTTCCCTGTCTTCCTCATTTTTCAAATAAACTCAAATATTGTACAAGAACAGGGTAGTGGAAGCATTTTCAGATCATGCATATAGTGCACATTCATTTGGCATGATATTGCTTTCTTTCTTCATTATGGTAAGAATAAGGCATTTTCACTTAAATAGGAATAACAGTTATCATTCATAAAATCTCTTATGGCTTCAGATCTGCAAAAAGAAACACGTTGTTGGTTCACAGACCTTAGGAAAGATAGGGAGACCAGAGGAAAAGGATCTAGGTATACGTTTAGTACCAGCAACACACACTCCCATACTATGGGGAAGAATCCATTGCATGACATCTACACAGATCTCAGTGCCAAAGCTAAATGAAGCAGTCCCCCCACCCCTTCCAGCATGTCTAAACTACAGTGGGTACATAAACAAATAAATATTGACAACTCTACACACAAGTTTTCCAAAGGAATTGGAAGCCACTTACGGCAGTACAGACTCTGTTGCTTTGTGTGCATAGAACAAACTATAAAATCTGAAGGAACTTTTCTCATAAAGAATGTGGATCCTTCATGAATTAAATACAAAGGCTTGCAGCTATTATCAAATAATGTAAGCAGATCAATTGCTACAATCCAATCATTTGTGCTCAAAGCTGCAAGACATTTGTATTGTGCAATCAATTTAAGATGCTTATGTATAGAAAATTAAATTCAGAATCAGTGACAAAAGGAAGACAGGTTTATATTGATTCTTACTGGATAAAAACCCAGGCACCATATCAATTTACGTATCCACTACTAAAACACCTTTATATATTAGGTACATTCAGAGGTTTCAATATTTTACAACCGTGCACATCTTCCTCTGCTTGGCAAGAAACCAATTCTAGGGACTTAGGCAGAAAGCAGGCTAAGCCTGATAGTGCAACAGATGCAAGGTGGAGGGTCTTCCAGGCAGCATTCTGGGCCTTTGCAGTTACCAGAGGAAAAAAAAAAAAAAAAAAAAAAAAACAACAAAAAACACTTCACAGGTCATTGTTCCAGGTTTTCAGGAATAGAAACGTTGACAGGCAGAGGATTTGGGGAGAACAGACTTTCTTGAACCCACAAGTTCTTGTGATTTTCATTTCCATGTCCGACATAGGATAAAACCAAACTCTTTAAGACAGGCAAAATGAATAAACAGAACAGCTGAACCCCCACCAAAAAAGAAACTACCTCATTTATTATGCAAGAGACTGACTTTTATCTCCCTTATCAGACCAGGAAGCTCATGTAACTCCAATATGATACAATCTAGGTAAGAGAGACAGATAGAGAAAATGTGCATCTACCTTCCTCCCTGACTTTGCAGTTTTTTTCCCATAGAACATCCATTGGATCAAAGCAGTATTTTAGGGATCAATTCTCTTGACCAATGGTTAGTGGAATCCTTGGGGAAAAAAGAAAGGTTCAAACCCTGGGCCCAAATCAGGCAGAAAAGTCTGCTTAGGAAAGTATTTTGGGGACCTCTGCTAGACGTACACACGTAGAATCTACATTATGTATTTCTACTTCTCACATCTGCTTCCCTCTGATTATCTAACCTCAACTCTGATGTTGGTGCAACCTCTGTGTGCTGCTCAGACAAGTGTATTGTCACAGTAAAAACTCAGAGGGTTATACAGATAAAACCCAGAGATAATTTTAGCTTCTTTAGGGATGTGGAAGGGGTAACTTTACACTACCACACAACACCTGTTAGCATCTCTACCCTAAACTCCTCCTGCGGATGCTGACAAATTTCAAATCAATGTGACTGATGGGGAGAGATCTCAGAGACACTAAACTGTAAACTGGTACCCTGAAAAACTTGCTGGCTTGATCAGTTGCAGCTTAAAGAGACCCAAGTACCTCTGGTGGGGGGAAAAGTGGGCAGGCTGCTGCTATGAAGCATGCCCTCTGTGGCAGCCAAGCCATACATACACAGGGACCAGGCAGGGAATCAAAATGCCCATTGCAGCCTACTAAGAAACCTACTATAGTCTTCAGTACTGCTGTCAATCCAGAAGCTTTGAAAAACAAAAAGAGAGATATTGCAGAACCCCCAGTAGTATCACAGAGGTTAATAATATTTACAGCTACCATGACAGGTTCCCTCTTGGGAGCAGAAGTCCCAGCCGCGGGTTTTAGCACCCACAACCTCAAGTTTTAATTTCACAGTCAGCGCAAGGAGTTTCCCTCTTGTTGAACAAGACAGAGGCCAAATCTCTTTGCACAGACAGAAGACACAGGCCCAGCTACAGGACCAGAGTCCCACACAGATGTAGGAATCTTAAATACTGTCATGTAGTTTGGGTTTCTTTTGTTATTATTTGGTTACCAGTTTATTCAATGCAGAGTATTTTTAAAAGCTTGCTGCCATTACACAATTCCGATGTCCACAGCATCCCTTTCAAATATTCTCAAGGCAGGCACCTGGCTAGAAGTAAGGGACTGCTGCTTTTCTAGAAGATATTCAGAATCAGCAGGGCTGATTTCAAGGTCTATTTTACGTAGACAATGACAGGACATAAGCGAGGTCACACAGCTGTTTTTAAGTATGTCTCCAAGTGCTGCAGCTGCCAGTGAAATCACAGAAAAGGAGCTTAGGAGTAAGAATATCCAGGTAAAACCAATCCAGCCTACAAAATGACAAAATAACACTTTGAATATGAAACAAACGGGAAAAAAAAATTGAAGATCATAGGAAGCAGTGAAGAATGTCCACCACACTTCTTTCTCCTTAAAGTACAACTCTTCCCTGGACAAATAAGAGATTGGTCTTATCCTATGCAAGAAAGTTTGAGGAGATAAAAAAAGGCCAAAAAGTCCTAAAATCTAGAGCTCAGCAGCAAAAAGCTGCAAAAAAACCCTGAAACTGAGAGACTTCTCAAACAGAATTTCTTAGAAAAAATCTTAAAGAGTTGGTTACAGAAGTGAAGAAAAATATAAAATAAAATCATGGCAGCTGCATAACAGCATAAGAGGACTCCGGGGTGTCAAGATATTTCTAGGGCCTCTCATCTCAGTCTGCTCCAAAGAATTATAGACAAATCGTGTATGTAGAGACCAGTTTTCTTCCTCGGCAGCCTACCAACCCCAGATTCAATCTTACTGTGTTTGTTTGTTTCCTTCACAATACCCGCCTTCTGCCCACATCACAGAGACTGCACAGGTAGAACAGCTCACAGAAATATGGTTCTGCATTCAATGTTGCTCGGTGTTGCAATGTTCTTTCCTGTCGCCATTTGCACCTGCCCACAGTAGCAGAAGGAAAACATAATGCTCCCTTTGTGTTTTTATTGCATCAGCAGATAAACCTGTGAGCAAATACCTAGAGCAAAGCTGTTAAGGAAAGGGGAAGAAACACAGAAAACATGATCAAATTTACCAGAACCCTGTTTCCAATTGATTCATCTTTTCAGCCTGGAACGAACTGCTGCAGAAACCTAGAATACAGTATACAAACCCATCATTTAATTTTGTATCCTATTGATGCAAAAATAAAAAGTTATCCTTACCTGACTTGCATCTTTCTCTGTCCTTAGCTTTATTGCAGATAACTCAGCTATGTGCTTTAGTGGTCACTTTTCTCAGAAGCCTTGGCTTACTCTACCCGCTGCAGGTAGCTTATGTAATTTATGTTTTTAATTTTTCTGCAAAGCACCTAGTACAATGGTAAGAGGTTCCATTTAAAATTACTTGCATAAATAAGCAAATAAGTACCATTAGCATCTAACAGATTGTGCTTATCAATCTATAAACACTTCAAGCTCAGAAAATTCAGTAGCAGTGGGGCTAGCAAGGCACCAAAGGAATACGTATTCATTTCCTAATAGGTCTAACAGACCCTAAAACGTTGCATAACACCATAATAATCTTCTAACAATTTCCTAGGAAGAATTTAAGATTCTCATTTTCTTCTTTACATTAAATCAATAGCTTTTCCTGGGTGACAGGGTTGTGCTAGACCGAAGTCACTGCTAGGCTGAAAGTCACATACAGCCGAATGCAATCCACCACAACCCTCCCTGACACCACTAACCATGTTCTGAAAGTTGCTCTCTATCAAGCAATACCCAGGATACCGGGCTTCCCAGCCCCAGATCCAGGACTCAGCCCCAGCCCAATCTGAGCATCCACCTCAGTTCATAGCACAGAGAGAAGGGCATGTTCCTCTTGCCATCTTACATACCCACCTTTGGAAGCAGGACACCAGCCTCGTGGGGACCTCACATGCCACACGGCACAGGCATTATTACAAACTGAGGTGAGTCTGGCTGCAGTGGTTTTGGCCATCGCCCTTTTCCTGCCCTGTCACATGCCAAAAACTTTTTCTCACCACGGCGATTTCTTTCACTGTGGTTGTAAAAACAAGCTTAGCAACGTTTATATTTTACCGTGGTTGAACCGTCCCAAAGAGCTGTCATTCACAAATTTTAAATGACTTACAATGTGCTTTGCACCTCAGTAATTATATTCCAAGTTATCAAGTTCACACATGCTCTCTTTTTCTAGCCACCTACGTGTGCTTGAGAGAAATTACTTCTGAATATGCTTAATTTTAAAGTCTTCATTTTACACATTGTATGTAATCAAACTTTTTATTAAACATTGCCAAGCAATCTGTCTCATTTAAAAAAAGCTGCTAGAAGAGGTAAAGGTCCATTAAGCTGTTAATTGCACACTATAACTCTGATTTCTTGAGAAGTTATGTTACATATAGCTTCCTCAAATATTTAATTCTCTATTTACCTAATTCTGCTGTCATAGCTACTCCGTGGGTCAGGAACACAGCCATGCCAGCAGCAGCAAAATTCTCCCATGTAGAAACAGAGAACAAAAATGAGTATTTCACTTCAATTTATTTTGTTTCAGTTTGATATGGGGAATTTCACTGTACAGGTACAAAATGCAATTCTGCTAAATACAAGTACACCCTAAAGGCAGAGTGCTTCTGCTACAGTAATGGCTTAAGTGGTTTGTGAACTCAAATTCATTGCAAGTAAACCTCAATTGGTCTTAAAAATGAAAGTCATTTGAGTGACATTGAAAATGTTATATGCCACTGTTTTTAAATTACTTATAATGAAGGTCAAAAAAAAAAATACTTTAGGCTGTAAAAATACATCTGAGGTAACTCCAAAACATATAAGCTACATACAAACATTTTCAGGATGATTGCCACCTCTTGCATAAGGCCCTGAAAAAGTTTTTACAGGCTTCTGGATGCAAAAACCACCATCAAATCATTTGAATTTGAGTATACCAAACTCATAAAACATCATTGCTTGATGCATTTTACATATTAGCTGGTTAACCAGACCTTACTTCAAATCACATGCCTTTGTAAAATAGAATTAATAATCATCTTTGTTTTAGTTTGTAGTAACTTAAGTCATATGACAATGAAGTTAGATTGGGAAAGGATGAAGCACACGCTAATTTCTCCCAAAAGGCACGTAATTTCTCCCAAAAGATACACAAGTAAAGTATCATTATCACTGTTGACAGTTTTTGTAGTTGTTGTTGCTTTGTTGGTGGTGTTTTTTTTCCCTATTCAGTCAGCTGTGCAGGTCATAGAATCAGAGAATCATTCAGATTGGAAAAGACCTCCAAGACCATCTGGTCCAACCATTCCCCTACCACCAATGTCACCCACTAAACCATGTCCCTAAGCACCACATCCAACCTTTAAGGTCTCTCCGCAACACTGAAAATGAAGTAATTTGTGCTGGTACGTGTAAATTTGTTATGTCTAGTAGAAGTCTCTTCATCAGGAGAATCTTTGTTCCAAGCCTTAACACCTGACCATGAGAGCATCTTCAGCCATCTGGCTTTTCAGCCCCTTACCAAGGCCCACATGGTATAAAAACAGCAGGTCCCCTTCCAAGCAAGGAATTTTTGGTCAATCCCTCACCATTTTGGAAGCCCTACAACAGCTCTCAAGCACCAGACACACCTTCCTCATGTACAGCAACACATTTCACCGGGCTTTTTACAGAAGACAACCACAACCAAGAACCTCTCAGCAGAAACACCAGAATCGACAGGCTTTAGTCCTTTTGTTAATTCTTGTAGTTACAGCTCTGACTGCCATGGTTACAAACAAGAAGGTTATCTTAGCTCTTTTTCACACGACAGAAGAAAACACCAGAAGAAATCAAAAGGGCCCCAGATTTACAAAAGAAAACACCGTGAGTATTTTGTTAAGTATAAACAGCCTTGAAACATATCGGCACTATCTTTAAAATTACAATAGCTGTTCAGGGCCTGAGACTTCAGATTAAGAGAATTAAATTTCCAAAACTCAGTGGAGTGTGTGCTTATTTAATTAAAAGCAGGCAGAATTTCATTTGCACTTCATTGTTACGGATACCACCTATAATATCACATTTTGGCACTGCAGCTTAACTCCAATTTATACTAAAAGCATACTTCATCAAGCTCGTTTTGAAGTTCATTACAAACGTTAAACGACAGTACTATTTGCTATAGCAATCCCATCCCATTTAGGTGTTTAAACAGGCAAACATGGTCAGATAAACCCAAATGGTTTACACTTTTTCAGATGAAGTCTTTTGTATTTGAGCTGCTATTGTGAGCTGAATTACGTATCCTTCATTTTATGTTTTAACAAGTGTGGCCCAAGGTGCCGAAAAACTACAGAACTTTCTGGCCTGTATTTTAGAGGCACAAATACATCAGGTTATTTTAATCTCCTGTCAGAAATGAATCAGTTATTATACTTGTTACTGGAATATAACACAGAGAACAAGAAAAGGGACTTTAGCAATGGATTTCTCACTGATTAGAGAGAAATTTACCCTCACGCACTGCCATCTGACTATGCATGCACCCCAGAACGTGGTCTGTGAGACTGGTACATGTTAAACCTTTCGCCCACCCAAGAGAGAAAGGGGGAGACCTAAAGGGAAGCAACAGCATCCCACCTACCAAGACATCCATTCAAGGCAGCTAGGAAGTGCTACTGGAAAACCTGGGGCAAAGCCTTCCAGCCTCCTCTGATCAACTATGTCAGCCATGGACAATAATACTGAAATAATCCCCTTGTAGCACGGGCAAAACACCACCAAAATGAAATAATTATTGTAAATGCACTTATGAGATTGCAGACAAAAATTAAGTGGTCGAAACCACCCATAAATACATTTTGCAAGGGTGAAAACAAACCCTATGTTATTAAAAACATTCTGCATTATAGTATTAAACTGTGCATATGATACTAATAGAGTTCACCTTAAGCATTTTAGCATACATAAAAATCATATGAGGCCCACTCTTCAGCTCCTGGAAGGCCAGACAGATACTTCCCAATGAGCTTATACAGGGAACTTTGGAATGTGGAGCATGTCAGTGTGGAACTGCAGGACTTCCAGCACTGCACAGCTAGCAGAGTAGCTTCTAGTCTAATAGAGTATTTTGGATTCAAGTTTTGACTTTCCACCTGAAGAAGGATCTGTGTGAAATGTAACAAACCTTCAGCTATTATAAATTTAAGGCACAATTGTAAGTATCTTCAGACAAGTTCTTCCTGTCAGGCAGATCTAATTTTTTTCCCCTTGCAAAGAACTTGCCATGGAAAGCGAGTGAATAGGAGTTTTGCAGCAGGTATGAAGTGTGAACGAATCAATTAGCAGAGAGCCAGCACTCTCAAACACACCTGAATGGGGCACCACACACGAGATTATGGGACCAGGGAGAAAAATCTGGTCTGTGAATTTTGACAGATTTTCCAAATATGCGATTCGTATCTCTAAAACCTCTTTTATTGCATGACAGGTATTGTGCAAAAAGCGTAGTGAAAAACTAAACACCTTTAAAAAGGTAAAGACAGACAAATGAAAAGAGGATGGCTAAGAAAAGCCTGGGTGCTGAAAAGCTCTTTTGAACACTATTGACGCTGAACACTGTATTCATTACAAGCCCGTGGAGTCTTCATAAAATCCCAAACATGCACGTAGCACCCCTCTAAACAGTCTCACTATCCAAAAGCTTGCAATAAATTCTAAAGCATTAGCAACATGCTATTGAGCTGGCACTCAATAATACTAATGATGCAATTTTCTTCTGCCTTGACACATAGCTAATATACTAGTAAAATCCAGTAAATTAGACCTGGAATCACTAGAGGTTATTCACCTTAACAGAAAGGAGACAGTCTTGTTTAAACTCTTGCTTCATTTATCTTGCATATTCCCGTATCTCAATATGGTTCACGCTGCTTCTTAAAGGTACCCTTTATTTTCAAGGACATTATCTTCACTTACAACCTTCATATCAGAAACAAAGTTTAAAATAGGTGAGAAACTTAAATAGATGAAACAGGCAGACAAATAAAAGCAAGAATAAATACAGTTAGAAGGAACTCATTAATATTGCCAGTGCATATTACAAAGGTCTACGTGAATTTTAGGCACTCATCTCTGCATGTTTTCAAACTGTCAATGTAAGCTAGCGCATTTAACTTCAAAGGACTAGATGCTCAAAGTGACCGCATTAATTGAATAATTCTCTCTCCTTCAAGTCAATCTGGTCTCCTGTGCAATACCTATCAGTACAAAATCTCACAGTCTTCTTTCATTTTTGCTCCATTCATATCAGTATCAACCAATTTATGGATCACATTATCACTTTCAACCTAGCATGAAATTTCAGAAGAAAAACAAACAGGAAATGTCAATTTCCAACAAATGTATTGAATTCTAGAAGAATCCCTACAAAGATGTGCTTCCTTTCATCCTGAAAATTCATTGTGCCTGCAGGTTTCCTCTATTCATTTGAAATACCTGGGCTATTTCCTTGTTTTTACGATAATTTTGTCTTCTAGCACCCAGAACATTTCATACCCATTTAAATGATTTGTTATTCCATCCCAGTTACCACACCTTTGGTCGCTGCACTGCAGGACTTATTTCAATTACTCTTTTCAATTCTAGCAATATGTTTCTGGAAGATGAAGGCAACCCAGAAGAAGCTCAGAGATGGGGTCAAAGGGGCTGGGATCAGGGATGAGGAACACACCTTGGAAGAAGAGTCTAGAAGAGCTGCACTTCAACCTATGAAAACAAGCAAATGGGTAAAGTCTTGCTCTACACATGAGAAGGTATTAATGGAAGTAAAGACCACCACAAAAGGCAACAGAAACAAAAGATCACTGGCTTCTCCTGAGCCTGTGGAAGAATGAATGTTTCCAGCTCTCCCATTTGGGACAATTCAATGGTAGATGAAAAGTACGCTGTAATTACTGGAGATTAGACTCAAAACGCCTGATGGTCATGTATGTTTCCATACTATTGAATTGTATGGGATCCAGATGGGATGTGCACTTGACCTGGTTTACCTAATGCCTGGCACCCTAAAAATCTTACTGGGCCTTCACACTCTTACCTGCTTGTGCTAAGGAGGCCAATTTACACATCATTACTCTTTGCCTGTCACCGTTCCCTTGTGCCTGTATCCTGCTTATTCCGTTTCTTCTGCTCAATACAGCTGCTGTGATAGATGCACTGGCACTGCTTCCCCTCGTATTTAACACATTGCTCTGTTTGGAAGCTGAGCAGCTGCCCTGCCTTCCAAACAGAAAGGCTCCAATTTGCACCAGGGCAGCAATGCCCTCAGAAAGAAGCTGCACATACCTACTGAAGGCAGCTAGCTGGAATCCGCCTATGCCCAAACGGGTTCTCAGTGCCGAGCAGAGGAAAAAAGGCAAGGCAACAATTGCTAACAGACAAAGGATATTAACTGAGAATTTCAGCAAGACAGCAGGTTGCAAAGGGCAGCAAAACAGAAAAAGCAGCATTAGGACTACAGCCTCTAGCATGGGTGCTGTAAATAACCTGCTCATTAGAGAAGGAGAGAGCTAAAGGCATGCGGTTGTCTGGCAAAGCAAATGTATTTCCTACGTCTGTAAGAGGACTGGATGAGCTACAGACAGCCTGGAACAATGCATAAAAGCTAATGGCATTATTAGAGATGAGAAGAAGGCTGCAGTTACATCTGATGTAACCGGGACAGAAGATAATTCTCAGTCTGTATAACAACTGAGAGAAGAAAAATGTAATGAAATCACCAAAACACTGCAGAGTCACCTGCCCCCAAAGCTACCACTACTTGCAAATCATATCTACTGATGGAGAAAAAATGATAACAATTTCCTGAATATATCACTAACTACATTCAGTGTGCAAATTGTTCAGAAATATATAAACATATATGAAAAATATAAATAATACACCATGAACTATGTAGACTCTGCAGGACAAAAAATATAATCCACACTGGTAACTATTGACTTGGGTGAACTTTATACTGAAACTATTTCAGTGGAGTTTAAAGTTTACTAAAAAGTCAAGACAGGATCATGCTGTGCAACAAGAACAGTACCAAAAAGCTGAGGAAACAGAACAGTAAGCAGAGCCAGAATTCACAAGCTTTTGGATGGGGAAAAAAACTCACCATGCAAATGCTGATTGTTTTCTGAGGACTCGAGCCTGATGGTCGAACTGCAGCAGGTATAAGGACAAGGGCAAAAAGCACTGCCTCTCAACAGAAGTGATACTGGGAATTTCAGATTCATTGAGGCACAGATGCCACGAGGGGAACCCTTGGGAATGCCGTAGCATCTTTTCAACAGCTTAATTATATCAACAGATGAAGTATTTAGATTGCTTTACGAGTGAAATGAAAAAGATTCAAAACAGAGCTCAGTACTGGGTTTGCTAACTTCACAGAAAAATCTTTAGAGACTACATAAAAAGGTGCAGTAATAAATTACCTCTGTGCTTCTAAAAAGCATAGATGGATTAACCTTTCCCAGGGTGATGATGTTAAAGGTAACATAAGGTATAAACAGCGTATGTTAAACTCTTCTGTTACTCTGTCATCAGTTGTGCACTTCGTGGTAGCATATCATTGAATAAATTTCAGATGGAGGAGCAAAACAGAAAGCGTCTGCAATCTTCAAAAAAGTAGACATGAGAAAAAAATACCAGCCGAATTTTGGACAACATACATAATTTAAGATGGCATTCAAGATTCCTCAACTTTACCTGAAGCAAATGGAGCACACCTTGAATGCTGTATAACTTATGAGGAGAAACAGAGTCTACTGAAGTCAAAATAAAATTCTCTAGCACGAGAAGCGCACACACAGGATGGAAAAAATTACTTTTTTTCTAAGCATCAGGTCTTCCAAAAGCTTTATTTAAAACACAAATGATCATCTTGGCCGGTAACGAAGTTGTCAGATTCCTCAGGAGCTGGCAGAGAGGCATTACAACTGCTAGGGTTCACAACAGCTTGACAGGACTATGCTACTACTCACTATAAACAGCTAAGGCACCAGTGTTACCAGAAGAGTCACAGAAAGGTGTCTCACTATCCTGCTTCTCAGGATGCAATTACTGTATTTGCTCTACAAGTATTGTGCAGTCTAAGGAGGAAAAAGCCTCCACACAAACTCTGAAAAGAGACAAGAAGATAAAAAGAATGGAAAAATGGAATTTGCGTTGAGGAAATTTCACTATTTTTAACAAGGCGCGTTATTCCAATCGCAGCATCTCATTCAACAGCCCCGGTTCCCTCTAGCAGGCTCCCCAGCAGTCACAGAAGCCATCAGGTCCCTGCCAAACGAGCAGACTGAATACACAGCGAGGCTTTGCACGCTTACAGAACATGAATAAACATGGTGGCCTGAGTCCAAGTAAGCCTGTGCCATTCCCTACACTCTGAACGCTGTTTAGAAAGCAATGGCACAGGAAGATCTCTTCTAAACTCATTCTCCATCGCGTCTTCATCACAGCCACACTATTAAAGCAGATTCAGGAGGGTTTTTTCTGAGAAGGGGAGAAAACTAATGAAAGGTCACATCCACCCTTTTTCAAACATCTCTGCAAAACACCCACTATCCACCCATACAAATTAAACTCGGGATTACCCAGGGTTAGCTAACAAATTGTGTGTTCACACACTAGCAATCTTGACCTCCAGATTTTAATTCATTTTACTGAAGTACTTTTTTTCTTTCATGAAAGCATTCCAGATTTGGCACTCTTTGCAACACGGATTACTCAAAGAACGTCACCACGAATGCACAAGTTTTATTTACTGCAATCTCTTCCTACAAACAACAGAGGTATAAAGCTGACTACCAGAAGAGTAATAGAGAATATTAACAAGTTCCTTTCTACAGCTTCAGCCGATCAAGTTAACAGATAATTTACAAAAATAGAGATGAAAAGTCCAGAAGTAAAGTTACAAAGTAAAGCAGACAGATTTCAGTGTTTTTTTTTTTAAACTCATCCCAAAATAACAGTACCTGCTACCCTTTTACTACCTTGAAGTAAAGGTAGTACCTTACTCCTAGAAGATCCTGTTTATAAAATGAAGTCCTTGTCTTTATGTTTTTAATTTATGTTTACTATCTATTCCAATACCTTTTTTTCTTTCAGTCCTATGAAGAAAAAAATAGATTGCATGAAAGGATAGGTGTTGCCGGGCAGAAAAGAAGACAGCACCTCTGCTGAAGCCCATGATCAGCTGTCACTCAGTGCGCAACAGAGCACGGAGTCAGGTACTGGTCCTGTAGCCACTCTGTGCAGGCACGCTGGGATCATTTCATTGCACGACTATGTAAAATTGTTATATGAATCATCAGGAAAATGACCACCTCGCTTGGCTATTATCCCACTCTTCCACAAAAAGCTTTTCATTATTCATAATTATCTTCGAATGGCACATCCATTCGCCATACACGGAGTCATCCTTTTGAGCAGCCTTTCCTTCCGACCCCGCTGCCTGTGTTATTTCAGGCTTGCCCTGGCAGCTGAATTGCTGGACCAGGAAAAGCAGCCTTTGAACTTGGCCTTAGAAAACAGGCATGCAAAAGGGCTGAACCATCCTGGTTTTGAAACAAGGTTTTCAAGTGGATAGGTATCATTAAGGAGGACAGCATGCAGGGCTCAGATGTCTCTCCTCTCTGCCTCTCCAGCTGGTGACCTTTAGGAAGGACAGATCAATACTAAGCAGATACTGTATCTACTATTTCTTACTGTGTACCAAAGGTCAAGCAATTTGCATGTATGTATCAGTTCCAACATTCCTGTTTTCAGACACAGAACTGATTAAACCTGGGAATAAAGAATTCTTATCTTGCATATAGCACTGTTTCAGAACATGCGATAATTAAAAAAAAAAGAGACTTGGAATTTATTTCAGAGGCAAGTTATGACGCTCACAGAAGGATTGCAACGCTTTACTTCACTATCGTGAAATGAGCTCTAAAAATAAGCTGCAGATGAAATTATAAACAGCTTTTATAAGACTGCTTCCTTTGCAACATTCTGAACCACCTGTGTGTTTTACCACAGAAGCAATTTTTTTGAAAAATACTAAGCCCTTTACATTCATTTCATGCATGCCTGTTGCACCTTTTTCATCCGTATGTGCAGGCCACAGAGATTTTTCTCCTCTTACAGTTTCCTTAGATGGCATATTTTGAGAGAGGCCTTTATAGAAAGACATGTTTTGGTTCTATATTTAAACTTGATCCCATTTAGCTCAATGCCAAATCCTTTTAGCATCAGTGAGAAAATTCTGTAGTACACATATTGCCATAGCCTAGGAGATGCCTGGTGTTGAAACTTTGCTGAAGTTTCTTGACTCTCTTCTTTTTTTTTTTTTAACACTTGAATTCCCAAAGTATGCTCAAGTTTAACATTTCATAGCAACTGAGGTTCAAGGATGAACATCAAAACTCTACTAAATTCAACAACATTTTGTTCAAATGGAAAAGGTACCTTGCAGTATATTTTAAACACACCACAAATTTAACACTAAAACATCAGTCTGGCTCCGGTTGGAAGACACCACTGCAAATGTAAGACCTAGAAGAACAATGTTTTTAAAATATTCAGAAAGCTTGTATTTTAAAATGACTGCATATGGGAAAAAGGTTATTTAATACCCACTCTAATGAATTTCTGAGTTGTATTATCTCTGCAGCATCGTAAGGAGATATTGCCACTCACATCCCTTAGCTGTATGGAACGGAGCAATGGCACATCCAAATATCCATAAGCAAAGTCATAAAAAGGGTCTATAATCTTTTCATGCGGACATTTAATACATTTAGAGAAGGTTTATTACAGTTCTTGCTTCCTCTTCTTGGCATCAATCTTATTTAATACAAAGATACATACAATGTTAAAAATCACAGTTCACTTCAAATAAAGACAAGCAGTGTTTTACGAATAAAAGTTTTCTTTTTGTTCTTACTGTACTTGAGTTGGTCAAGAGGTAAACCATTTTCATTATTTAAATTTTGTAAATCATAGAAAACATCCATTGACTCTAATAGTTAATCATTTATGCTATTTTCATGCAAACCTACGTTCTTAGAGTGGTTGCTGCCTGTCAAACAAATACCAAGGCAAAACCAAGTAACAGTTCTGCGTTGTGGAACAGTGTACATGGCCAGATTAGAAAAGTCTATTCTGATGTTGCTATCAGCAATATGGACAAATAACAAATATTATTTGTTATTTGAGGGTTTATTATGTGGCTTGGACTAGATGATCTTTAAAGGTCCCTTCCAACCCAAACCATTGATTCTATTATTCTGTTTTTAATTAATTGCACTGTGTCATCTGATCAGAAAATCAAATGAAAAGAATAATAATAATAAAATGGCATAGTGCCATGGGGTCAATCCCTGAAAAGAAGTTATACGCCTGGCTGCAGCCATGCTCCGCAGGCAGAATTATAAGCAAGCAAATCTTTTAAAGATTTCTGAAATTACCCCCTGAACTATTGTTTCACCAAAGAAATCTAGTCTATGTGCTATGATACAGGACAGAGCTGCCTGTCTCCCTGTCTTGTCATATTGCTTATTCTGATTAGCTGCAACAGCATGAAAGTATAGATTTTTAATATACTTTTATTGCCTTTTAGATAGCTGACTTACTGACAGAAGTTTTGGGGCATTTTATTCCCCAATTTTTACAACTATGTTTTTTTGATTATTATGCTTTTAACATTTTTATTGGGGAATAATGGCAGAATTTCTATAGGACTAGCTGAAAAATCCTATTATTGAATTTGCTCAATTCTGCATCCAAATGAACTGAAAATGTTCATTTGCATGCAGAGGGCTTTTTATTAATTTATTTATTTTCAGGAGAAAAAAATAAACAATGCAAACACTGCTATGTTTCCTGGAATTTCCCATGCTGCTCTTCTAAAAGTCTCATTTGTGTGTTTGTTTTGTTTTAGACAGGATCCAAAATAAAACAAACTGAAGATGTCATCTCTCAAAAAAAATCTGTATCTGTTACTCAGTGGAAGTCTATTTCCTTGCTCACTAACAGTGAAGAACATAGAGTACTACAGAAATTATTCCAGAAAAGAACACTTTCTACTGTACCTTCATAAGAAGAATGATTAAATGGCAACACTGAAATATCACTTGCAAGGAATTAAGACCAGAATTCTGACGCTGCATGTGAGCACACAGGCATGCTCAGCAGACTGCAGGGTTGGAGGTATTGCTGTACGTGGTTCTAAGCATCTGCTTGTGAAAACAGCCATTCCTCATAGATTCGTTCATTTCACTTAGCCATACGTTAACAGGTTGTCATCCTGCCCAGCATAAGACAGGGCTGTGGAAAAGGCAAAAATAAATACTTTCTCCAGAATGTTCAGGGGGGAAAAAAAAAAAAGAAGAGAGAAAAAAAAAACACAACAAGAAAAAAAGAAACAGGTTATACCCAGCACCATCTTGCAGCTAGAAATCTTGTTTTTTCACACCCTTATAAAAGTGCAGTCAGAGAAAAGGCAGCAAAAAGATGTAAAGTAGATTTTCTTCATTATAACTCTGAACACTACACTGCTACAGTTCCGCTACTATTGATCTAAATTCTGTAATGTGTTTTGGCGAAAGGTTTGCTTTTAAAATGATAATAAAGGGGAATCTATGACATTTCCCACCCTGGGTAAAGAATGCCATTAAAAGCAGGCCAATCAACTGTGGTCAAAGCTTGCATATTCTTCAGCAACGACATATTTTATAAAATATCAACAGGTACCTAAAAAAAAAAAAACACACTAAAACCAATAACTAAGTTCCTACGCTTGGTGTAAACTAATGGGAAAAAGTGCCCTTTCAGCTCACTGAACTCTTGGGAGAAACCCTCATTTAGCGACTCAGTTTCCTTTCTTGCCCTTACCTGGAAGCCCTGATGCTATGTTTACTTTTTATTTTTCTTTTTGCTCTTAAAAATTACACTAAACCAACTTTAAAAGGTATTTTATTACTCCAACAGAAGTATCTGCTGTAAAACAATGTACACATTCCCATAAGGTTTCTATAAATTCCTGCAAGCCATTATACCTTATTTAATGTCATCTGATTTTTTACTGTGTTCTTGCACTCAGTTCTACCTTACTAACTTACCATACCATCATAATAACACTTTTGAAATTCAAAATTCTAAATATTTATTAAAACCATAGACTTATGTTACAGCACTAAGTTAACTACAGGAATTTAAGAATTGGGCCATCTGGGAGAAAAAGAACTCACTTCTCTCTGATTCTGTGCAATATTTGACTGCCCAAGTACCTGCTGCTTTAAAAGCAGAGTGTTTTCTTTAGATGTGACAGACAACCCTCCGAAAACGGCATCGCATCTAAGTCATCAAAACAGCACAGGCCTAATCAAAATGAAAAATACGAAGTGCATCATACAACATCTGAAAGAAAGATTATTCTACCTGTATCGGACATGCTCGATTGTGTCGTATGTCAGCTTGCTGCTGATATTCTGACTATGAGGGTTGCCTAGGAGACAACAGAGATATAGAAGTTAATCATTAATCACAGTTTTGGTATTAATTTTTTGCTTTTATCAAAGTATTACACCAAGCCAGCCTGAAAAGATGACAAAGAAAGATTTAATGTATACTTCACAGCAATGCCCCGAAGCTCCTCAGAATAGTTAGTCAAGAGGAAGGACATATAACAGAAGCAAGCGATTATGACAGACCTTGAAACTTCAGCTGTATCTGTTACTGGTACTTAGGCAGTTCCCTCTAAAAATACAACTGCATATACACAAATGTTCCGCCACAGAAAGACAGATAGAATGCTCATTAATAAATGTATCCATGCACTAATTAAGAAGCGATTTAGAAGACAGCAAATGGAGACAACAGACATTCATGACACCAGGATTATCCCTGTTTGGGTTTTTTTTTGGTGCCTGAAATTCAAGTAGCTCATGAAAACATAAATTTCACTGCAAAATTAGTAGCCATCTTAGCACAGCTCAGCACAGGCATGCATTAACAATTAAGACAGTACCTAAGAAGTGCCTGAATTTATCTCCATGAGCAAAAGATTACAGCAATATCCACAGATGCATAACACTTTCCTACTTTCCTACTAGTAAATGCTTAAAGAACATGTCTAAACATTTTTGAAAGAGAACAAGAAAAAAAAACCACACAACTATATTAATACAATTTTGCAGTAAGCTACAATATTATCTACTCTCTTTCTAATTTCAAAATCATCCTCTTGAAAGTTATTGAGTGACGCTGTTAAAAAGAATAACAAATTTAGAGCTCAGACCAAAGATCTAATACTTAAGACTGTACATGTCTGATGTTGCATTTCTCTAATTTCCAATTCAAATATTCTCAATTTAGAAGTGAGAATCTCTTTTACTTACATTCCTTTCCCTCATTTACACATGCAACAGCTAAACTGCAGTTCTTCAGGCGTGTGGATTATCATCCAGAAAATAATAAAAAAAAAGCTGCGAGCCAAACTCCCCCTTCATTCACACCTGTGTCTGAGAAATGAACTCTTTTTATACAACAGTTATTGCCCTCAGAGTAGCAGGTATAAATGAATAAAGAGCCTTGACCATACAAAGGATCTCATTATTATTTTAGACAAAAGCAGCATAAAATTTACAATTTGTTCTTGCATAGTGTTACAGGTACTGTGCAAATCTACTCCAAAGTGGCAGCACTGCTATTTCCATTCATGACCACTCAATTGATTCACAACTTTATTTTTTTTATCTGCCACAGATGGTACTTCTAATTAAAAGGGTTGAGCACAACGTTGTTTGAAATAACTAAGATCAGGGTGCATACATTTCACTTTACAACAGCCATAGTGACAGAACATTAATTTTAATATCACTGACATGCATTTGAATAGGAGACTTTGAATGTAATCTAATCGATGTATCTTGTTATAACAGCAAAAAACCTTACCCTTATCAAGAACAACATTTATTTTTGTAGCGGAACTTAAATCCACGCTCTGGATCCTGGCCTTGTCAGCAGTCAGGAAATGAGAGAGGAAAATGATACGATACATACAAAGGTGTATGACAGGAAGACTAGCCAGAACTCCCCAGTGGCTTATCACTTAGGTGATAAGCACAAGTGTGCTGGTGCTTTAGAGAACACAGTTTTCTTTTGAAGCCGTGGTATCTAGCTCCCAAGTGAGGAATCACTTTGCTCTATGGATCAGGGAGCACAAGGAAGACACAAAACTAGCAAAAAGGAGACATAGCCCACAAATATTAGCACACGGTAAGAAATTGTGATGACTTCAGTGGGACCACAAACAGCATATGCAGGTAATACTGTACAGTATTTTTTTTTCTGGATGAGCATGAATCATTCTTCTAATATAAAACATATCTCACAATAACAGTACTTCCTCAATGCAGGACACTGCTGCCTTTATATAAAAGCACAAGGAGTGTGTGCTTCTCAGGGAGATGCAACCTGGTCTAGCAGGAGGTGTCCCTGCCCATAGCAGTGGGGTTGGAACTAGATGATCTTTAAGGTCCCTTCCAACCCAAGCCATTCTGGGATTCTGTGATAATAATGTCCTAGATGGAAAAGCTCTTTCTCCAGCATCTTCTGCCAACCTGTGGCAATATGTAGGCTAGCTCCCCTCACAAAACACAAAAAGGGCAGCGGCTACTTTTCAGTGACAGCCTTATGATTAGGCCCCTTTGCCCAGCAATGGAAGAGGGCAAAATTCACGAGGCCAAGGAAGAAAGCAAACACGAGAGTGAAAGCACCTCTGCAGCTCCTTGCAATGACTCTCCTAGAAGGGGCGAGGGTCTGGATTCTGGTCCATGCATAAGAAATTGTTCTTGTATTTTGAGATGAAAAAAATGACAGAACCAACCAAAGTGCTCAAGCTACTCTGTATTTACTTATCCCCTAATCCATGGGCAGAGTAAACCCTCCCTTTGATTTTTTCCTTTTCACCACCCCTGTGAATCTTGGTTCCTTCCACATGACCGACAGATGTTTCTCTCCCGGTGGTTTTCTCCTGGGAGGGCAAATCAGGTTTGAACATCTCAAACAGGAGAAGGAACTGAACCATTATGTCCCACTCTGTAGAGATGCTCAGAGCTTGCTCTCTGCTATTTTACATAGGCTCTGAGATTACTGAAGCTAAAAATTTCATGAATCTAGTTCTAAGTGACTTTCCAAGCTTATCAAGAGTGTACAATGGGCAAAACAACCAAGAACACAGACTAGGTATACTAGGCATGATCATGCTAACTGAAGGCACTGCCTCCTGATCAGAGCTAGCAGGGTTCGTCAGCACAATAGCAGGCAGAGGAGTTTGTATCTGTCTGCACCCCTCCACACAGATGTGCCCTTGGCCACTAAAAACAATGCCGGGGATGAAACAAGGAGATTGTGACTCCTCTGCAAAGTCACTGGTCTTCCAACAACACTACAGCAGTGTTAAGAACACAGAAGACCTCTTCCAACAACAAAACAGGACCAGTTTTGACCTATTTATAAGGAATCCTGGGAAAAATAATGGTGCACTGCTTTGTACTTACCATAAACGTTGTTTCTGAGGTCCTCAGTAAAAGCTTTAAGTAGACTATCTGGGAAAAGTGTTGCACCCGCATGGTCAAGGTAAGTTATCCCTAAAATAAAAATAAATGATTAGATTCAATTTTTTTGCAATATTTAATTCCAATTTCTTATAGTATACCACACAAATGTCCACAGTGAAGCATACCATACAAAAAGTTGATTGCCCTAGAGTTCCTAGGGTATGACATTTCCCTGTCTGGCTTAGAGGCCTGCATGGATATTGAAAAAAATAATTTCAAAAACATTCTAATAATCAAGCAATATTCACAGTGAGGCATCTTCCACTCACCAGCAGAGAAAACAACAAAAAAAAAGGACACCAAAGAAGCCCAACAACTTGATTGCATCTTTTTAATTTTTAACTAAAAGCAAAATATTTTAAGAGGTCCTTTTTTCCATGATTAGACATTACATACTTTGAAGAGAAACATGTTTTTGTTCTGTCTGTACAAGACTGTACAAACTAATGTTTGAACCACAGCACCTTGTCACTCCTAGGCACTACATATTATCAAAACTATTACTACATTAATACTAATTACTATTATTAATAGCAACAACAATAGCGTTGCCTCCTCATTGACATGAAACAATTATCTCAAGAACTGACAAGGCAAAAATCATGCTTGAAGCCCAAACACGAGACTAGTTTAAGTTTAAATGCATTTAAATATTCTCGCTACTTTGCTTCACTTAACATTCAATTCATTTTTAAAGTCTCCTTTTATATTATTAAGCTATTGCAAAACTTTTAAATAAAAGCTTATTGGAAATTAAGGCTTTTTCATGTTTGGCCATTTTAGATTTCTTAATCTTTAGCAATTATTCTTCAATTTCTCCTGTGTGTCGCATGCTCTTTATTAGTTTTTTTCATTTCACTTACCTGAAGTATTTCAACCTATTTCAAATTTTAATAATGATGAATATGATTAAGATTAGAATTTAATAAGTATTTTAAAGGCCTTCCCTCTCCACAGGGATTTAAAACTGAGTTAAGCTTAAACAAGAAGCCTTGACACTTGGAAATATATATAATTATATATTATGTTGCTGTAGCAGTGATTCAGTGGGTAAGGATGTGAGACTGCTAATGATAATACCAATCTGGACACCCATCCCTTTTCCTATTTTCTGAAAGCGAAAAGTTCTTCCCTGCCTTATGATTCCCCCATTTATATTGTCCGGTATAAAGCAGATTTTTTAATGTGCTGAAGTTAATCGAGGAAAAGTGTTTTGAGGTGCTGTGAGGGAAGGAGGGTGGAAAAAACCTGAACTGATTTATTAGATATACAGACTTTCTGACTTTTTACTTTTTTTTTTTTTTTTTTTTAAATCCTAGAAAGTTTCTCTCAAGCAGTATGAAGAAGTACATACAACCATCCAGGTCAAAATGAAGATTTAGAAGTCCTGTGGTGAAACCTGGCTGTTCCACAGTCAGTCTACATGTCAAATGCCAGCAGGCAAACTTCACTTCAAGGAAGTGCCTATACAATCATGCCAAGCCATCCTTACTATAGCAGAAATACCCTTATGTCTACACTGAACTGTTTTTATGAATATGCTATGTACACTATAGAAAAGAAACAGTGATACAGAAAATTTGCAGAGAAGATATTTCATACCATTTCTAATAAAAAAGACATTCACTGTAAAAATTCCTCTGATAATTTCTGGCATGAAAATATCCTTTCTGCCCACTTAAAAATGATTCACAGTTTCATTCAGGAGCCATGGCAATCACTTGGCATTCCCCAGCCCCAGAGATGGAGGTGCTTCAGACTGAGAGAAGCACGTGGTGCCACTTCAGGGGATGGGCCAGGGATGCCAAGAGGGCATCTGGTGGCCCAGGAGGACCAGCATCGCCTTTGCTGTGACAGGGGATCAGCTTTACCTTCACCAGGCCATGCAATTGCCATGATGGGGCCACCTGTGAGGCTCATTATTCACCTGACACCAGAACATGCTTGGGAGCAAACTTTTCTGTCTCTGACGTGGAGTTGAAGCGATTGCAAGTACATGCAATTTGGTTTATTAATTTTTATGGGCCACACAAGCTCATCCACACAAAGCTTATCTGGACATAGATGCCTCCGTACAGTTTTTGGATCCTTTCAGTCAGAAGGAGCTTGACAGTATCAAAGAGGTAACTTAGCTATATGGCATGCAAAAAAAAAGTACCCCGCTAAGGCTGATCACATCAAACCCACCCCTTTGGAAGGAGCAACAGCGCTTTCCAGGCAGACCAGTGGGAGACAATGTGAGCAAAAAGTCCCCCTACATGATTTTTCAAATTTGATTTTCATGTAGCTAATTAAGAAGGACAATACCCTGATTTTATTAAATGTAAATAATTTTGAAATTGCTCACTTGTTTTTAAAATCCCACCCCTGGGTACATCATTCTGAAATCATGGGAGGATATTTGATTGAGGAAGGAAAAACTACTAATTCTTAAACTTTTATTTTATCTTTGATGATGTTGTTTAATTGAAAACAGAGAACAGCATTTAATACTCTTTCTAAACTGCCTGAAAATAAAAAAGGAAAAGGTGCTCCCATAATTTGAGACTGCACTGAAACAATATCTTTATTGCTATTGCATTTTTATGCTGTAGTTTTTTCCTTCTTGTCTTATTTCAATAAAACCGTGGTTTTAGAGGAAAGAAAACAAGAGTTGTGGCACATGCATAACACCTGCAAACAAAATAACATTAATAATTTTCATTGTGTTTTTTCCCCTAGTTTAATAACATTTGCTATTTTAACTTTATTGAGCGCACATTAACGCAAGAGATTTGTCAGTACATACAGAGTAATCTAGCTCCCTCTGTTTCACTGTGGTATTTGGTATATAGCCTGTCAG
This sequence comes from Anas platyrhynchos, assembly GCF_047663525.1. NCBI lineage: Eukaryota > Metazoa > Chordata > Aves > Anseriformes > Anatidae > Anas > Anas platyrhynchos. The sequence continues at coordinate 68,140,177 of NC_092588.1, read as the reverse complement.
CACCATGAAATTACGCTGTTTATGGCAAGTAACAAGAGAAAGAAAACATAATGTGATCAACCAAAAGAAAATTAAAATATAATACCTATTAGGACCTGTTTTCTTTACTTGGGGAAAATGTAAAATTAACTTTGAGTTTAATTTACATATTATTATGTTTGGAATGTGCAAATGACTTCATTGATCGAATAACGCACCAACTATTTGATAAAACCACATTTCAGAAGGAGTTTTTTTATAGGACTATTGAAAACCACTTAATGTACCAGCATTAGTTATGTAAAGTTATTCAGCAAGAATATCCATTCATAAGCTATAATATTCACATGCTAATATTGTAAATTATTTCTAGGTATTTCTCAAATGTGGACCAGTCCTTCCTGCTCAAGAAAAAACAGTACAACAACAACAAAACAACAAAACCAGAAAATAAACAGATCCTTTTTTTCCTTTTGTTTTAGAATTCATGTCTTGATAAAAACATCCACCAGCTCTGCGTACCAGACTTAACTCTTTGCAAAACTTCAGGCATGAACATGCTCATGTTGCCTCAGAAATGCTGGGGGTCCATTCAGTTTAACTGAATACTCCTATGTATGTAAAAAATATTAATGTTTTGTAACATTTTAAAATTAAGAGTTTAACATCAAATGAGAACACTGGACAAAACATATGGTCCAGTCCAACCACCAGCAAAGAAACTAAAGCGAAAGGAAAGCACGATGATTGATCTTTCAGAGCCAAAATACTTGCCACCAAAAACGTGGCTCCACCTGGCTTTGAAGAACCTAAAAGTGTCATTTGAGAGCAGAATTAGTCAGTTACCTCTTTATTAAATCTTCTAGGAGTTATGCAGTGGAGCATAAGACTACAGCCCTGCAGGTGCTGCAGAGGGGAAGGCGAGTAGTGGCCTGCAGGGAGATCAGGCCTTCTCCTCTCTGCCCCACCACCAGACCAGGCCTGGTCGTCCAGCTGACAGCTGGCTAAATGATGACTCTTTTGGTGTTCTGAACATTAATTATGCTCTTTTATCTCCTGACGTTCTTCTTGATGCTACACATTTCTGAGCCGTGACAGCACATCACTTGCAAAAATAACCAGTCGACCAACTTGCCCTGTTTCCACCTCCTCAACTTTTCGCAATGCTGTCATAGAATCAGAGAATCACTGAGGTTGGAAAAGACCTCCAAGATCATCTGGTCCAACCATCACCCTACTACCAATGTCATCCACTAAACCCTGTCCCTAAGCATCACGTCCAACCTCTCCTTGAACACCACCAGGGACGGTGACTCCACCACCTCCCTGGGCAACCTGTTCCAATGCCTGACGGCTCTTTCTGAGAAGACGTCTCCACATTTCTAACCTGAACCTCCTCGGGCACAACTTAAGGCCATTCCCTCTAGTCCTATCACTAGTTATCTGTGAGAAGAGGCTGATCCCCATCTCCCCACACCTTCCTTTCAGGTAGCTGTAGAGAGCAATAAGGTCTCCCCTGAGCCTCCTCTTCTCCAGACTAAACAACCCCAGCTCCCTCAGCTGCTCCTCACAGGACTTGCGTCCCAGGCCCTTCAGCAGCTTTGTAGCCCTTCTCTGGAAATGCTCCAGGCCCTCGCTGTCCTTGTAGTGAGGGGCCCAAAACAGAACACAGCACTACTGCAGTCCCCACAACCAACATGGCCATGCAGTGGCTTCCCAGGTACTTCCCAGGACCTTGTCAGTGCAAGTTCCCCATGCCCCAGCCCATTACAGCCTTCCAGTCATGCTGCCAGAAGTTTCCTAACGAAGAATGAAACGTGTATTTACAAGGCAGGAACTGTGCAGAATCATGAAGTTCGATTGGCGGATATAATTACAATTCAGTGGGATTATATACACAAAATTACTTGGAAATAGATACAGCCAGTGCCCTGGGGAGACAGTATATACCTTAAGTACAGCGACGTTAACAACAAACAGTATGAAATCGATTATATGAAAACAAGCTGAAGGCAAAATAAAGCTTTATCTGTCAAAAGATGAATATGAGAGACTTTCATACACCAACGCACAAAAAAAAATAAATAAAATAAAATGAGAAAACTGGAATAACCAAGGACTAAGAAGTGACAAAATAGCGAGGAGAGAGCTCTACAGGGGTTGTAGGCAGGTGGGCCATCCTCTGGATCCAGTAAGGTGCTAGGAGATAATTGAGTATCACATCAGCTACCTAAGGTTATTGCCACCATCTAAGCCAGGTGCCCTTTAGACGCTGTTCCCTCTTTCCAATGACTGCATAAGAACTTGCCCTCCCTACCAGAGTTGCTCCTAAGTTAAATGCCAAAAGCAGCTTTAACTAGCTTGTGCACCTAACCTTGACAAAATCACTTGAAATCTCACGATGACACAGTGAATGACATGCCCACATACTGTATAAAAATCCTAGCTCTGCAAAAAAAACACATCAATGAACTACATTAAAAAGTAAAGGAAAGAAAATCCTACTAACATGGCTTGAGATTGGCTTCTGCTAGACATTTTCTGTTCTGAGCATTCAGTGAATATTGTAAACTATTTGCTATCCATGCCTTCAGTTCCTATTTGGCATCGATTTAGACAAAAGCTATCAAAACCAGATTACGTTTTCTGAATAACAACATGCCTCTCACCTAAACTCTGCTGCTCTGCTCAACAAGGCAGTGCTTTGTTTCCCTTGCTTAGGGCCAGGAGCTCTTCCTAAGACCACAAAGCCTGGTGCTTGGCAGACAAAAGCATTAATACGAAAGCCTGAACAGCTACCATAAGGTTCGAGGTGACCCTGCACCTCAGCACCAGTACACCAGCAACCTGGATGAAGGAGTCTGTGCTTTATGGGCTGCTAACTGACTTGCGTGCGGTAGTGCTAAGCTGATGTATTTTGGGGGTTTACTTGACGGACTGATCACAAAACATGCAATTATGTTTATACATAGTAAATTCTATTAGTTTTCTCCACTTCCTGTTGGCTCGCATTATTTCTTCTTATTGCACTATTAGCTTCAGCAAAGCATACAGAGTATTAAATCAGTTTGCAGTCAATATCACATACCATCTTTGCTGTACTCCTCAGCAACGGCCACAGAGACCCCCAGAAAAGCTCTTCAGGTGGCCAAAGTCCTGAAAACTGTGAACTGATTACTGAAATATAAGCATTGGCTGTACTCCATGTATACAAGTAGTTTATAGTTCCTCTATGTGCAGTGTAGCCTGCTGGTACTGAGGTCCATGTGAGTGCAAGGATTTCACATTTAAGAAGTCATATCCAACTTTCACAGCTGCAGAAAAAAAATTATGTGCCAACAAATTTCATCATTTACCAGCTCCTGTGCTAAATGAGACCACAGTAAACGGATCAATGAGCACCCACCTTCATCCATGGGGCCCACCTGTAATACATAGCTTCATCCAATGTTCACTTTCTGCCCACGAGGCCCAACTAAATATAGATTGCAGCCAGTGCTGTTATTTCTGCAGGCACCTTTAACAGGTTGCGTTTCAGATTCTGGTTGAAGCCTTACTCATGGGCATGAATCAAGAGGTACCTCAGCTACATGCGAATAACATACTGCAGCCCACCATCACATCATCTTTGGATGAAATATAAATCACAAGTGATTCATATTTATGCAAGTCTTCAAACGACTGCAGCTTACCCAAACCGAAACTCATTTTCACACCTCCCTAGTGAAGGTACTACCATCTTTCAGTCTTTCTTCCCCCTCTGTCTCTGATGCAATAGATCAAATGATAGAAGAGTTGAAAGAGAACATGGTTCCTGCTCTTTTACTACTGGAAAATGCTTTTGTTGGTGGTGCTGGAATTTTCACAGAAACATTCCCTTTTACATTGGAAAGAGGCATTAAGAATTTTAACTGGAGATGAAAACATGATGGTGGAAAGCAATGCTTAAGGAATCTTAATCAGTTATAATAATGGTCATTAGTTAAACATTCTTGTTTCAATCTCCTGCACTACTTTTTCTTCCCATTATTCCCATGAAACAGCCACAAGGCGTGCAACAACATGTCAGGATAATGTTTGAAACTGACTTTTCTAGTCAGTTCTGTTTCTTGCTCTGTGACCCATACTAATAGGATTCGTACAAAATCTAGGACAAATTAGTGACTCTAAATATTCCCAGTAAAATACAACAAATGAGATGTTCACTGATATATCGAAGGCTTTTAAAATGGTTTTATTGGTTTCCAAGAAACATTAGAAGATAAACTAAGTTCAAAATAACAGGGAAAAAAATAGTTACCCTTTACATCTCCTTTTTCCTTAAAATTTTCCTTCCTGTATTTTCCTTAAAAATCATTTCCTTACACAGAAATACCCAGATCACTATGAGGTGCTGGGAGCTAGAGGCTTGGGTTGAACAATCAACCATGGCAAATTATTGAACACCCATATAAGAACTGGTAAGTGTAACAAAAAGTGAATGACACACAGCAAAAATCAGGTTATTGGTGATCATGACTCTTCACACCCTGCAGGACTTCCAGCAGCCATCTCTTCTTGGTGACAAGAAGACTTTCAATGTGCTCTTTAGCAAACGCAACAGTACTTCCCTCTGCTGGCTTTTTCCAGCAAAGATGAGAGGCTGCTGCTGCAAGCCACTAATGAAGTTATCCTGCAGTGGAAGTTCTTCAAACGAGGCTCTCCACAATTACAACCACTGATGGAAACAGCAAACAGTCTGTTGCCAAGAGCAGATAGTGAAGATCAATTTCAGGGATATAAGCATAAGAGGCACATGCATTACCCTTAAGCACAAATTAGGACTATCCTTCAGAGAAAAAAAAGTGTAAAACTAAATAGCCAAATCACCAAGAGGAACTTCATGTAAATTCAAAGCCTATGAAATGAAGTAAGTGAGGACCATAGACCAGAACCCTCTTCTCATAACATGGGAGATCTGAAAAGGTCCTTCTCCTGGCCCCCAGTGGATAGTCCTTTGCTACAACAGGTAACTGCACTCATCAACCAAGCTAATTCCTTCTGAAAAACAGGTAGGTTATTAGTCTACCTTCCTAAAATCAGACCGGCACATCAGAATCTCATCCTCCTAGTAGGAAACTGCATCTGAAGTCCTAAACTATGTTTTTTCACAGCCAGTGTATTTTCGTCACTCCCACGTCAACTTCCTTTTGGTTTAATACCTATTATTACCCAGTCTGCTTCATTGGGTATTTCTCCCTTGACGAGCCAGTAGCACCTCTCCACCTGACCTGGCTACAAAAGCCAGCTTCCTTTATTTCTAATGCACTACACATCTGACCACTCACTCCAGCAGTCCTAGTGGCAGCTCTTCCAGCCAGAAGCCCCTTCTTCGGGGTCACTAGGGTATGGAGAGTATGAGGTGAGGGTCTACAGCACACATCCCAGAAAAAGATCTCAAAATTTCAGAAAGTCAGAGGTATCTTCCCCTAACATCACTGGAAAAACCTCTCCTCTGACTAGTATACCTGATGTCTCTTGGCTTAGGCTCCTAATTGTATTTCAGTTTGCCTTCTATAGTGGAAAAACATCAAGTACAGAAGTTTCAGTGTTGCTTCTGAGTAGCTAGTTAAGATTAATACAATGCATAGTGGGAATTTCATTTTAATAGGACACAGAAATAGTGGTGTTTTACTAAGGAAATACATAGCAACTATGAGAAAATATGTATAAGCTTTTCTATTGCATGCATGGGGTTAAACTAAACATTTTTCCATCATAAAATCTTTTGGCACTTATTTCCCAGAGGGCAAGTCAGTTTTACTTTCACTTTATAATAATTTGATCCGAGCTGCTATCTCAAGTAAAACTTCTTTGCTTATTCAACTACACACAGACCAATCTAAATGATAAGATTACGCTCAATTACTTTACCGAAGTTCATAGGCTGCATAGATAGACTTCAATAATACAGCTCATTAAATACATTTTTCTTATATTACTTTTTTTTTTTTTCCTGAAAAGAAAAATATTTTGTAATTTTTTTTCTTGCCTGGCAAATTTTCTAATACCTTCAAAAATGATGTAATGCTTCAGTACAAAAAGCACCACCTAACTGGAAGATACCATTTTTCCCATGAAAAAAATTACAATCTAACAGACATAAATAGGTTTCTGTCAATAATTTAATAAGAATGCAATTATACATTGGCATAAATGCTAATAGATTCTGATATTTGGCCTAAATTAGTTTCTACAGCTTATTTTCCGTTAATTAGGTGCGCTCCCAAGCATAGATTCAAAGTCTTCAACAATCACTTCCAGGAATGTGCTACGAATGAAAAAGTACATTCATCAAAAACCAAAGTGTTAGCAAAACGCAGTTTTTAATAATACTGAAATAGTATGACAATGGTACAGATTTAACTGGTTCTGAGAAAAGTCATGAAACAACAGCTTGGTAATGACTAGCCCTGCACACCGCAATATGGAAGAGAAAACCTGCTTAACACAGATCTTAACACAGGACTGCTTTTACTAAGAACAGCATGCAGCTTCTATATACCCCTATATCTTTTTTTTAAAAAAAAAAAAAAAAAACTTCAGTGAAGTCCAGCATATTATAGTTAACTAAAAGAAAACTAAAACTCACTGCTGACACAAGCACATACTTCTGGTTCTCTTTTTAAGTGACTTTTCATGTGACGCACAGCGTTGGGAGTTTTGGTCCTTTCTTTCAATCTAACTTTGGACAACACAAATGCTCTGCTGGTTGCTGCCATACAGCTTTTCAGGAGTCTGAGGCTTTTCCAGCAGCATTATATTTCACAGGATACCGACATGATCACATCTTGCACTGCCAGTGTCCTGAAGAGCAAAAGGTAGGAGTAAAAATAAGCTCTCTCTCAGAAGCAAGGGCAAGAATGGCCTGAATGTAAAACTGCCATTTTTTTCCTCAAACCTGATGCTTGCCATTTGTTGGTGGTATCAGATTCGTTAGTGTTCTCTGCAGTCCTCTGGCTGCAACGGGACATAAAAACCTTTTCCAAAGGCCAGTGACTGAAAAGGAATCCAAGTGAAGTCTGTTTGAGTTTCCAATTGTATTACAATGAACAACCAAAGCAGAACTTTGCCTTCAGATCACAGAGGTCTTACCTCTATGCAACAGAAGAGATTCCTTTTAAACGTGAGAATATGCAACAGGGCCCAATTCGGAGCCTCTGAATTATTTACGAGGCTCTGCTGGACCCTGTATGAGTTAAACCATTAACAAATACGCTATAATCAGCACTTCCTAAACATACCGCACTGATTACCTTCTTGGTTGCGGGCCAAGTTAAAGAGCTGGGCTGTGATCTGCACAGGAGCTTAAACGACCTTTGAAGCAAGAGAGAGCTTGCTTTCTTGAGTAAAACGTGCCAGGCTGCTTATATTGCTGCCTCCCTTTACAGCACCTACAGGACTTCTGCAGTCTCTGGGGTATGCATGCACCCTCTAGATGTCTAGGTATCAATTCAGGAAGTTCAATCCTTTTAATAATACATCAACAAAAGGAGTAGGATATGCACAACATGGGGCTACAGTCTCAAATGACAGAAATCAGCACACAGCAGTCAGTTACATCACACAAAAAATTGCTCCAGAAGGGTATTGGAGATGCCGAGTGACTGAGTGTCTCCTCCAAATATATATATATATATATATATACACACACACATTTATTTCCAAATACGCACAAGTATGTGCGTAACATATTGAGAAGAGAACTCGAGTATTTGTACATAAGTAATACCTTATGAGGGTAATTACTGTTCTCACGCTCCTTCTTGCAGCAGAACATGAGGAAAAGCACAGGTGACTCTGGAGACCATCTTCCCTTACAGCTCTTTTCCACCTTGTCTTCTCCACTGTTCCTCTAACTGTACCTTCTGATATTTCTGGCCAAGTACTAACCTAGAAGTCACTACATATGCTTTCAGTCTCACATGCTTTGGTGTAAATTAAGAGAGACTACGTTGAAACTAATACAGTAAGCCCAGTTACTTTCCCTCGTTAACCTAAATATCATAATTGTTTGCTTACATGGCAGACTGCACTGACAGACAAAACTCTCTCAAGGCACAAGGTCTCCTTCATTCCACTTAGCTTCCATAAATTACCACGCTATCAAAAAATCAAAATACTATTCAGCATCATGGCACAGTGCACCAAGACTGGAATTGCCTCAAACAGAAATCTCTTTTCCAGTTTCATTTTCAAAACAATTAAAAAAAAGAAAAGTCATCCTTTTAAGTCAATGGGATATTTTTGTATCTTTCAGAAGATAAAGACAACAAATACCTTCTCGTAGAAATAATACAATGCATTCTTATCACATTTTCTAAATAAACCTTTGAAAGATTTAAGGAAGGAATGAAGAACGGAGATTTGTCCTTTCAGCATCTCCAAAGGAAAAGGCTTCTATTTCATTTTCTTGTTTTTCCATCAAAATTAGCATCTACAGAACAGCACCAACACTCAATGAAAACAATACCACCTCTTGCTAGCATACCAACTTTTTTTTTTTACTTTTTTTTTGGGGGGGGGGGGAGAGGGGGATGGGGAAAACAACAAGGTTTTCATCTGTTGAAGAAAGAAAAGATACTCCACCTTAAGTTCCTTCCCCCAGACAGGGTGGGAGACAGACCAAGATAAATAAAGATAACTAAAATAATCTGAAGTGCCTCCTTAACCCTTGTTACCAGTGGATGTCTTTGAAGTGCAGTGGAAACACTTGTAATTTGAATAAATTTCCATTCAAGAATTTCAGTACAGAGGACTGAGTTCTAATGCTGGTTAGCTCAGTGCCAGTCCATTCAGCTGACTGCTGTTTTCCTTTGCAATTTCACTTTGTTTATAGGGGTGCTCTGTATTCAAGATACAGAATACAGGCAGGATTTGGGGTACCTGTGAAGTTAATCCTATTTATGTTAATACAAATATCCGAGTATCATGAACCTAATAATAGACTAACACTACTGACATAATATACAGTTTTTCATATTTAGATCTTTGCCCTATAAAAATTAATTTCACATTTGCTCCTCTCTTTCCACAGATCCACCATTAAACCAGTTACAACTTTCCCCAATTTTATATATATACACACCTAAAGAACATTTTGCTGCTAAATCATGTATCTGCTGCAATTCCTCTCAATTAAAAGGCTTCTTCCAGTACTAATGACATTAAAAATGAAAGAGAATTATAATTTTGCCATCAATTATTCAAAGCACTAAATACAAACAGCCTCATTAACACTATACTAGCTTGGAGAGTGAAAAAAAAGATGATACGTGAAAAAACAAACACTCCCCGGTTTCCCTGATCTCTGACCTCTGAGCTTAAAATCACAACTCTGCTGCAACATCAGCTATTGCATTTTGCCTCAAGGCAGCTAAGAACATATTATGCGCTTAAAAATCAAGGGCCTTCACCCATAAAATGTATAGTCTTGCTGTACTTGAATAAATGATAAAATCAGACCCAACGTGCCTGCTGTGTCTCTCAGTCAGTTTATGACACAATAAATACTATCTAGAAAATACTACCCAGATAAAAACACACAGAGCATGATCAGCCTCCAGAGCTGGCTGCAGGTTTGGATCTGAGCAGGGATTTCACAAGCGGAGCCCCCATAGCTCTGGTGCTAGAGTTGCAGACAATTCCCAGTCCACTCTTCAAAGACCACCTCTGCTGGTGCAGAGGAAAGCAGGGACAGCTCAACTCTCCTGCGCTTTTTACATGGGAAAAACACATCAGATGGCAAATAAGAGTTACGCAAGCAACTGGTTTTGTAGCATGAAGTGAGGATGGAGAAGAATTTCAAGTGAGGTGAGCGTTACTCATGACAATGAACGATCAAATTAATAACAGCATTATCATAAATGGAAAAGTAATAGTCATTTGCTAATACCTCAGAGCTAATTTCTGTGCTGTTAATTTTCAAATACTTCCTCACGCTCGCTAGTCTAAAAACTATAACTAGAAGTAACATGACAGAATATTATTATTGAGTTTCTGTAATGAGCTCTTATAATATCCTGAAAATGTCTACTTTTTGTGGAATTTGTGCTTTCGGGCATATCATTACCATATTTCCCCACAGCAAGTACATTTAAGGCAACAATAGTATGCTTGGCTCTTAGCGCTTGCATTTCAAAGCTACTTATTTGTCATTAAGGTGAAATCCATTTGTAGTTCCTGTTTACATTTGGCAAAACTACAAGAACATTTTTCACCAAAAGGATCACACAGGAGAAGTAAAAGCGAATCACCTAAACGTATCAAAACCACCTCCTAAAATGCTTAGTAAAGGTTCCCAGTGGAGCACAGAAAGGCCAAGGTACAGCATTACGCATAAAAGTTTCTCTACATCCATCCCATTCTCTTCTTCCCCATTCCCAACTTTAAACAATTTGATTTTTTTTTTTTTTCTGCTAGGGAAGATGACTGCCAGGTGCTTGATGTTCTTACCATTAGAGCCTGCCTGTGTCTCATAAGCAACATATTAACAGTACATCCTCTGAGAAGTTCGGGGATGAAGCTACAGCAGACTGCATCACCCATCTGTAAGGACATCATGCCAAGATTTCTCCCCTGCACCTGAAGGAGAGGCACGCTCTGTGGCCACTGCTCCTTCCTCCTTGGCAGAGAAGACACCTCTTCATCTTCATGTGCTTTGAAGACTTGATGTTCTGACGGTTTGGTTGAATCATTTCTGCTCATGAAGGGTAAAATTCAGCTGAGGTCTGACGTTATGAAGCAACGTTGTCTTGCTGGCACATGGCACAACCTTGTTCTTCCAAAACCAGCAGTTTCTCTGCAAAGTCCAGCAAAGGCCTCCATATTTCAGAATATATTTTCACCATTTTGGAGAAAAGCTTTGCTTCAGCTGCACCTACAAGCTTGATACCTCTTGGGAGAAGGCTGCAGCTCCAACTACTCTGTTTGGGAGCAAGAAGGGTATCCTTAGCAGTGGCTGAGGAATTAACCACAGAATTTAACACTTCTCACAAGTCAGCTCCAACCCTATTGCCTGGCACTTTAAAAGGGAAACAAGAACCTGCCCCAAATGTACCACAGACGTGCACACGATGCCACTTCCTCCAGGGAACCTCGCAAGGACAATGTATACAGTGACATTAAGCAACACTGTGAAATTTCCCTGGGAATATTCCTTGTAAAGGAATCATCATATAAAATGCAGAAACTCACACTTTCCTGATACTGTCTTAGAGAACTTCAAGTGCCATCAATGGTGTCAAATTATCCTGATTTATGGATAGCCATCCTTGAAGTACTGGCTTTTTCCAATATAAAAGCACGTATTTCCACAGATATACCTCTCTGTATCCCCCACAGCCAGTTCTCTGAAAAAAAGAAAAACTGGATTTCACTCCTTTAGTATTTTTAACCACAGACACGTAATAACAACAAAGAAAAAAAAAATCAAGTGCCATTAAGACCCTGCAATCTTTCCTCATACGAAGCCACAGTCATTCATATTATTCAATTCTGTATTTGTTGTCGTTGCTTATCAAAGAAATAGTTTATTTAACCAGCACTGTGTAAAAGCAACATGATTACTTCACAGTCCCTGGAGAACAATTCAAGAATCACCTCCTATATGGAATGACAACCTTTCCTGAAAGTTATGCTTCTCAGTAACAAAATTATGGCAAAACACACGAGGAAAGAAGAATGTCCTTTCCCTGCTCTGGATCCTGGGGGCAGACTGGAAGTCATACCCACACAGAGTGGACTGGCCATGCACCTCTGCTGTCAGACTAATGTGCTGAGCTGCAATTCAGCTCCACCACAGCCAGAATAAAACAATAAAACACAACAGGAAAAAAAAAAACGTTACAGAAGAGACGGCAAAAGAAAGCATGTCTTGATCATCTCAGGAGAAAGATTCAAAAGTTTTTTTGGTTTGGATGATGTAAACCAAAGAATTAGCCTCTAACACACAGCATTAATGGCAATATAATGGGCACAGAGCACGAGCAAACATGTTTTGCTAATATTTGTAATTTGTCTGCTTGCATGAGTTCTGAGCTTGCCCGCTGCAGCGACACAAATTCAAGCGGGAAGCAATGTCGTCTGCTGCACCTCACTGACTTTCATCCGCTCCAATTGTTTGGAACAATCACACTGCATCTAAGCATCCTCCTCCATAAAAAAAAATGGGCTCAATAATACGGACCTCCTTCGACATGCTTTGAAATGAGCTGCTGATGACAGCTCCTGAAGGGCTAGGGATGTGCATTGTTTTATTCCCCGTGCTTGCATCTGTTTACAAGCAATATCACAAGGTTTTGTTTTCCTCTTAATACGCTGTATCATCTTCCAAATTACTTTAATGTTGTGACATTTAGTTATATCGGCATAATGCTTTTACTGTTGACAAATATATACTATAGCAGCGTGCTGAGGTATCAATCAAGAAACGAGAGCCTCTGCTTAATGCATTCACTCTTACAATTTGAATTCAAACAAATGTTTATTCCTAGTCGGTATTGGTCTTGGCACATACAACAGACAAAAGAAGAGTTTAATACAGTTTAATTTGATTTTTTTTTTTTGGAAGTCAACAGAATGGGGCTGCTTTTTATATATCTGCTTGTTTTTGTTTTGGAGGGAGTGAGGTGCAGCCTCTGGGGATCCTGAAGATTCTTCCCAGCTCCATGCATCTACGTGTATTAGAGAGATCACACTCCATAAAATAGACAGTACTGGAAGACTTGCAATAAAAGATCAGGAGATGGTGATACTGAATATTAAGAAACACTTCCTAAACATTTATTTAGAAATACAAAAACCAGAAGCAGATCATTGTGAATTAACTGCTGTGGGACTGGTTCCGAATACAATCACAGGTCTACCACCAGAATGGAAGCAGAAGCAGCGGTGGCTGACAGTAGACGCTGGAGGTACCCATACGGTATCGAGTGTTAAGGTTTGACGATCTGATCAGACACTTCTGGAAACATGACAGCTGTCATGAGATTATTTGCTGCTGTGTTCTCCCCGTTTCAAAAGCACTGAAGTTTATCTGGAAAGCATTGCAGTGTAATCCTCGTGACGCTTCACAAGCACACCCGTTCTTTTCTGCACTGGCAGAAATGGAAGAAAAACTGATTAAAGTTCTGATGGTACCAGCTACTTAATCTCTCAGGAGCTGTCACGCTCAGTGATGCAAAGCCAGGAGTATCGACAAAGTGCTTCCAGACCAGCGTTACACACTGTGAACTCTTCAACAGCCCACGTGTTTAAAGGAACAGAGGTTTTCATAACTCTTTTTTAACGGGTAGCTTTAGCTCCCATGAGCTAAAAGGCTGGCTATACCATTCATTAGAGCTAATTGGAATAAAAATGCCCCAGTGAAAGCTGGTGTTTTAAAATTTGACACTTCTGAAGGGGAGGAGTTTATCACAGATCTTAGGAGGAAAAAAAACATCTGGAAAGGAAACAGTAGAAACAAGTATTGGCGAACCCACCAGGCTTCATAGTTTTTCATAGCTCTTGAAGTACTCAGCCCCATACTACTGCAGGCTTCTAAGGATAACCAATAGGGCTGGCTTGAGTTATAAGGCAGAGGGCATTTCACTGGACCAGAGCCACCCTTTGGGAAACCTGATATTGAAAACCTGAGGTTGGTTTTGTTTCCTTTTTTTTTTTTCCCCATAAGAGCCTACATCCCAAGGAGGCTTCCCACCATGCCACAGGAATGCTTTGTCATCTTCTATCCCCAGATCTCTTCCAGGGTGCAGCCGGGTCCGTGGAGGTGCACACGAGCAGCCCTGCGACACTTCCAGTGCTCTGCAGATGAGCTTCCCCGAGCCTGAGCAGAAGGCAGCTCCTAACAAAATTGTCATTGCTTCCCTCCTCACTGCTAGAAGTCTGGCTCCTTTCCAAGCGGTAGTTCATCACCTAGATTAGATCACTCTATTTTTCTTATGAAAAACCCTAGGCCTCTAAAGGAACAGGAGACGGAAGGTTTAAAACCAAGCCTGACAATAAGCTAAAGAAGTTACTATTGAAATAGCTCTTTGTGGCATGAAAAGGAATATTAAAGAAGCTTACTTTCTGTCCTTAGACATCTGTCTCCTTTCCTCTCGCTCATGCTCACCTTCTTCCTTTGGCTCAGTGTTTTACAGAGAGGCTTTAAAGAATGCAGCTGAAGTGGGAATCAGCGCTCATGATCAGTCATTCTCAAGGAAAATGTACCACAGCATCAAACGATGTTGGGCACAGAAAGAACAGAAAAGGGTGCCTCCTAAGGAACATGCTCCCTTTATGTTGCAGTTACGGTGGTTTGTTCATAGGAGAACCATTTCCACGCACAGTAATCCCTTCAACGCTGTAGAGCCATCAGAGAGGTGTGAGCACATCAAGAGCTTTTCATTCTCATCAATGAAAGGCTAAATCTCTGCTTAATTCCAAAACCAAAGCCTTTACTGCAGGTTTACTCTGCAGAAGAAAAACAAATTATTTGCTGATCATTTGAAAAGTCGCTCTGCTACTCTCACAGTGACTCTGAAGAACCAAGGACAGATAAAACTTCTTTTGCCATGACTTCTTAGTCAAATTCAGCCTCAGAGTGTTTCACCTGAGCATGACCTTGGAGTAGTTCCACCAAAATCAGCAATTTATTTCCCTGACAAACGACTGATTTACAGCTATGGTTTCACTAAGACTCACATCCAAGAGAACTTCCATGAAAAATTAAAACAAGATTCTCACAAAGACCCCTGCTTTGCCAATAAGGATGACTTTTGGAGTTATTTAATATACACAGCAAATAATTTTCCCATTACAACTGTCATAATTTTTCTCTCTTCTGTATTTCTGCTGTTGATGAGTTAGAAACACTGAGGCAGTTCACTGATCAAACATTAACTAGACAATCCTTAAAACAGAGGGCTTAATTTTATTACCAGAAAAAAAAAAAACAGGCTGGCATGGGCATACATCTCAGTCAAATCACAAACAATTGTGAGCAACAGACTGGCGAAGAGTTTGTGAGGCCCCATGCGTTGACCCAGGACGCGAGGCAAGTCAGCTGTGGAGCAGTGCAGCCACAAAGCTCTTCTGGTTTCCTTATTTTATCTTCAAAGTACGCCTCCGTGGCCATCCCTTAGAGGGTATTTTTGCATCTTTGAGGTCTCATGCAGAGAATTTTATGCTCACAAAACGCATCTTCTGTAGTTTTTAATTTCTTACATAACGCGAGTTTCCCAATTCACTTCTAATGAGTTTAAATGGTGTGTGGTTTTCTCCGCCTGCAGCAGTAATAAATTATAGCTCTTTTAGAAGGACAGGCAGTCATCCTGCATTTGGATTATCAGACTGTCTCCGCAGCACTGTACCTGTCACTAAGCATCTATGACAAGGTGGTACGAAGAGGGCCAGCATCACATTGCTGCACGTCACAACCACCCTCAGGCCACGATACATTGCTTCCACAACTTGCACGTGCTTAAGGGAAAGCATTTAAAGGCTGCTATTTGTTAAACTAATGTCTGATTTATTTGGGAACATAAGAGTGCAATAATCTACGCACAGTTTTGTCCGAGCATCTACCCATCCAACTACAGGTAACAGCATATTTATGGGAAAACATGTCTGTGGCTGCAAAGGCTCCTTTTTCATACAGTCTTTAATTTTGCTCTGTTCAGTCTATTGAGCAAGTTGGTTTTGCCAGTTAGCCACTTTTATTTATCTGCTTTTATCCAGTCTCATCAGAAGGCAACATGCATTATCAAAGCCCGCTGTCCATCACGGCTGAGATCAGACAGGGTATTAAGCAAAGTCTCCCACTCCACTCATTGAGCTTACATGCCCCAAGATTGATTAAATCTGAAAGTAAAGCCAATGAGCGTTTTCCTACCATGTGATGGATCAAAGCTGACAACAGGACTCAAAAATGTTGCTGACTGCTGCAGAGCAGCTGCGTTACACCTTGTTTTGTGACAACTCTAAAGTTTACATTAAAAGAAATTATAGGCAGATATACAAATTAGATATAGATCATCAGTACATTTTACTCAATTGTGATAGAAAATCTTTTTTTTTTTTTTTTAAAAAAAAAAAAAAAAGGAAGGCAACATACATTTCTACGCATCACTGATACCGTGAGTTCCAAACCATTGAGTTATGGCAACTTCAGTGCCCTGTGTGGCATGGACAGACAGAAGTGGACAATCCTGGGCCTCGTTTTCTTCCTTTGGAAGGAACTACAGGACAAACCTTGTGATGATGGTGCAACTTTACCTGACCCGTTAAAAAGTTTGAAAAGGGGCACAAACGGTGATATTTGGTGTGTAATTATGCGTTAATGAAATTAATTCACACAACATTAGTTTAATTAATGAAGAGTTGTTCAAATGAGCTCCCTGTCATCTTTCCAAATTTTAAATTATGACATTATTCTGCACAATGCCAGAAGAAGTTTAGTTGTGTAACTGCCCTTCCCCAGTTAACCACGTCACCAAAAGATCAAACTATACATTTCTCTCTCCTTAAAGAGGACCACAGCTGACAAAAATGCTGTCCAGCCATGTTCCTCACTTCCTTTTTGAAAACAATTTTAGGTCCTGTTGCTCCAGGGACTAACCTGAATGAGCACAGAAAGCACATCTTTTTACTTCTCTTGTAAAAGGCATATTCCCCTGGCTACTACAAGAGAGGAGAAGTGAGTCAGAAAAATCTTGAAAGCAAGGGAGGGAAACAAAACAGCGTTGGGAGAAAGATTTCTCTCCCAGACCTGCCTTCCAATTTTATATCTGTATTTCACAGAGCAGAAAAAAAAAATAATTAAAAAAAGCAACTTAACACTTTCCTGCATGCCTGTCTTACAAGATCTGCCTGCCCAGGATCACATCACAGTGCATCGCTTCTACATGGCAGGAGAAAGGTGAAGGGGCAAAGAGAGGCACGGCACAGGATGCTGTGATGTGATGTGGCACAGGACCTACCTGAGCTGCCAAGAACACTTCCAGGAATGTAACGACTTGCCTCATTAGCAATGAAACTAATGAAGTCTGACTTTTCACAGCTTTGCGGCCTGTCTTTATTTCTCCCTGCTCTACTATATGCCCGCCTCTCCATGACTCTGACATCCCTTTCAGCTTTTGAGCCCACCTTTTCCGTAACACCTCCACGAGCCACATCTCCTTTTCCTAACAAATGTGATAGGAACCAGCCTGTGACGGCATCAAACTTGTTTGTGTACAGATCAGTGTGCAGACAGGGCGATGCTATCAGGACTGTTAACTTAGGAAGAGAAAAAAAATAATTATACCAACCCCAAGCTGACGTATTTATAAGAAGAAACTTAAAAATGTGCCTGGAAATTCTTTTTTTTAAGTTCAGTAAGATACTGAAAAACAAACAAAAAACACCTTAAAAACGTTTTAGTGTCAGATAAAGGAGAGCATCTGCACTGAATATTCTTGTGCCTTGGGCCAAGACAGCCTATTATAAAAACCTGAGACATTTGAGAGCTCAGCATCCTACTTCCTAAATATCATCTCCACATCAAGCAACCGCTAGCCTTCTGCTCTGCAAATATATTGTGTTGTCTAGCCATTTATCAACCCTCGTACACCGGTGCTCTTTGTTATGCGGCACTCCTTGCAGTATGGTCTTCCTGAGCTCGGTGACAGTCTTTTCACATCCACGTGAAGCCTCTGCAGCACCTCTCCGATACAAAGTATGCAATGAATCAAGGCGACCAACAAAAACTGACCGCTCACCTCTCCATTTGTCTTTTTGTCCTTAGACTGGGAGTACCCTTGAATTCTGGAGAGCAGCTCGGATACGAGGACTGATGCAATAACATAAAATGGAAATTTCAAGACTTTCACATGTCAGGTTCTGCTCTCAGAGATGAAATTCCAGTACAAATACAGGGAGACCAGGACAGGACGATATCTGTCTGAAAATTTACAAACACTCTTTGATTAATGATCCTTAATCTCATATATATATATATATAAAAGAAAGAACAAAACAACAACAAAAACCAACACATCAACCATAGGATAGAAATATACAGAAATATTCTGGGAAGAAATCAATACACATCACATATATAGCAACACCCTAACAGAGGAGAAGGACAAACAGGAGAGGACACGAAGGGAAGGGAATGCAGAATGCAGCACTGATGGGGGATTTTGTAAGAACAAGACCATGCCGCATTTCCATTTTTTCAGTAGGAGATATGAAAGCATCATGTGCTTTACTAAATAAAACATCTGCTTATTTTAATACTTCCATACTCTTAATACATGTCGTGTACAGACATTAATTTTAGAGATAGCATATCTTTTAATTAAAGTGCAAGTTTTATAAATCGCTGATACACTGCAGCACCCATGGACATCCATTAAGCATCTTTCCAAATGTTGTTTTTTTTTTTTTAATCTCTACATGTAAATTTAAATATCTAAATGTAAATATAAATTTATTTCCTGTTGTAAAGAATCTAGCCCCAACTGGTCAACTATGCATTTCTAAAAAAGACCTCGATATTCTGAGTTCATGTCAACTGCACCAGATTTCTAGGGTTTGGTACTTGTCTGTTTCCTCAAGATTTCTGTGCTCCAGAAAGGGCTTACAGTTTTAAATGCATTGTGCTTTGTGGCGTAGGCAATTATGGACCCAGTGTAATGGTGCAGTGAATGTCTTCATGGGTATTAAAACACCAAATCTGAAGTTAAAAGTGAATTATACCTGTTATTATGATACAATTCAAGACAGAAAAGACATTACCTGAATCTTTGTGGGAATTCTTCCCCTCTCTTAAGTAACTAAAGATCTATTCAATACTGAAATAGTAGAGTGACAGCATCATTGACACCCTTCCCTAAGAGCTGCGCCCATCACAAAGCACAAAAGCTCACCCAACACTGGGTGATGAACTGAAAGATCAGTTCTGCATAAAGCAGGCCACTGACAGCCTTTTGGACCCTGATATGGAAGATAAGGAATTCCTCGACAGCTCCTCCTGTATATAGCCAGAGAAAGAGGAAAACTTCTGCAACTGATGGTGTTACAACTAACTCCACTTTACGTTCCCCATATGGCTCTTCTTTGATATCAGTTCTTTGTAACAGCATATTTAGATAACTACCACCAGTTTGAAATCAACAGGACACATTAGGAACTTACTTGACCTGCTAAATTGTTTTTTACGAGGCAATTGTCACGTAGTGGTGCAGTCACACTACCTGTATTGCAGCTTGTATTTACAATAACTTCTCCACCCACTAAATTCATCTTCCCTCAATGTCTTTGACTGTTTCAAACTGTCCACCAGCAGCCTTCTTCAGTAAATAATTTTCTCTTGCTTTCTTTTCCCTGCAAATAAAAATCTGTTGCACAAAATCAAATTACCCTGTGACACTGGGGCTAGAGGGGTATCCAGTCGAGGACAGCAGCAGGTGAACTGCCCAGGGATCTCACAGCCACCAGCCTTGCACAAGGTGGGATGAGGAACTCCCAGTTTTTTGGTAATAGGTCTCCCAGGTTGCTTCCACTCTCCCTAACTAGCTAGGTCTGAACATCAGCAAAGATGTTTTTTAACATCTTGACAGAGTCCCTCTAGATGCCTAAATACATGTAGTGTCATTTTCTGAATCCCAAACTTCTCCAAAAACTAATTTTACAGAGAACATGCCAAAAAGAAAAAAAAAATGTTCAAAATAATATGTTCTGTAAAGAACTGTTGCGTTTCCCACACACACACAAAGCATATGGCTTATATAAACTGTAAGACAGCCCAACAGGATATAAAGGCTATGTTAGTACGCATTTGGGATGACTGCTGTACCTCACTCATGGTTTACGACTTATACAGAATGTAACAACTTCAAGCTCACTCTGCTAAAATTTTGGATCCTGTATCTTCATATTTTATCATTGCTTGGGCTGAAGCTGTCCATGTGTCATCTAGCCAAAGCCAGGGACCCTGGGTATCTGTGCTTCACTTAATGCAGCCTGAGGGGAATCACCTTTTTCTCCTTCTTGCTCTGGACCCGAGCACTGCAACAGAAGCTGTCCTCGGTCCCTCCACAGCCTGTACCTGCTCAGTGCCACCAGCAGCACCTTGCAGGGCCATCCCATACTCCCAGGAATAGGAAAAGTTGGTCAGATGCAAGAAGGAACCAACGTGCATCCTCTGCTGCCCTGCCTTTTGCACGTGGAGTCTCCTCTTGGTCATGGGGATAGCACCAGGCAAAAATGTCCACTGGAGAAAGGCTCCAACCCGTAAAGCAAACAAGTAAAATGCCACAAGCCTTGCTTATAGTTCAGCACAGACCTTGGGAAACAATGAGTCAGAATAAACTTACTCCTTATATCAACCTGGTTTTTGAAACGACATGATGAGACTTGAATATTGCTAACTGGTGCACAAAGAGGCTAATAATGAAAGTGGTTTTTTTTTGCTGAACACACACACTTAGTCTTCAAGTAACAGATTGGGAAAAAAAAAAAAAAGATTAATTCACAGGTAGAAATTGCTGGCAATCAGCAAATGAGCAGCAAGTAACAAACATGAGTGGAAGACAGCTGCTGGATCTGGTCTTTTCTTTCAAAAAAATGTCAGGCTACAAACTGTTTTTTCTAAGAATTATATATATATATTTATATATATATATATATATATATAAATATATATAAAACAGGCAGAAACCGAAAGCTGAGACCCAAAGCTGGCAGCATTACTGGTTTGACAAGGCAACCACGTTCCCATACCAGTGGAGAAAGGGAGGTCACGCCTCTGTTGGCAACCGACCCAGGAGCCCAGCACAGCTCGGCAGGCTGACGGTACACTCATCCTCACACGTTTCATAAAACCCAAGCAGCAGCCAGCTATCAACAGAATTACTCCGAGCTGACACGCCAGAATGCGTCTCCGACTTCTCAAATTTAGCCAAACCCGCAGATTATCCCAAATGTGACAAAATAAATATGCTTTTCTACCCTCAGAGGACGGCGCTGACCTTTGCTAACAGATTCACTGAGAACTAACTGAAATGCACGGAGAAAACCTGCTAAGCCTATTAGCTACTTACAGGAAAAGTATCAGTGCAAATAATTACCAGCAGTATCAGTAAAAAAAGTATTATTTTTGTGTAAGGGCAAGTACCCAACTACTTCTTAACCAAACAACAGAATAAACCCTCGCACGGGAGACCAGTTCATGAAACTTCATTCCAGTTTCAAGGAAACAAAGGCCAATTTTGTCATTCAAAGCTCAGTTTGCCCTTTGTTCTTAAACGGGCAAGCTACACTGTTACTGTTAGCTGGACATAATCACACACAGACCGGTAAGGTAAAACATGAAATTAGCAGGGCATTACGTTTTTACATTTGACATTTAACGTGGCAGCGCGTTTGACATTAAATGTGACAGTGTATCTTAGCTCAAATAAAGGCTACTTCCAGAGAGTCAGCAGCCCTTAACGAGTACGTGATCACTAATATGCCCTGGTTTTCGTTTGGGGCGTGTGCGAGTGGAATCCGTCTCTTATCGCTCCTGGAAAGCTCCTGCTGAAATGGACACGGTTACCTTTGGGAAGAATACTGGCACCTAACCAAAACTGGGGAGGTATCTTGGGACCAAACGCTGCCTCGCAAACCACGTCTGCTTTTTCTTTTTTTTTCTTTGCTACGATAAAAATCACAGAAGCGTATTCATTCCCATTACTTAACAACGGAACCTATAAACTCCTGCTGATTCCTTTAGCCATTTCTAAAGCATAATTTACAATCCTACACTGCAGATAAGGGTACGCTGTTCACAAGATTAAAGTCAAGGTCACGTACTGCACATGCACTGCTGCCTGTGAAACACAGATCGGTTTCACAGACTCCACATATATTTTTAGAAGGGGCTGCTCAAGCCCTCGGCTAACAGCCCTTGAATTACAAATGTGAAGATAAACCTTGACTTAAAAGGTAAAATTTACGGCTTCTGTATCAAAACAGACACAGCCCTGCTGATTCAAGGAAGTACGGCCGATCCTTTCATCCCCTCACAGAACCTGAAAGGGAAATCCCCAACACATTCAGTAAGAGCCTTCTGATGGAGACAAGAGTGAAACTCCCACAGACTTTGGTATGATCACAAGTAGAACATCTTTGAAAAAAAAAATAAAATCCTGCCTTTGTAATATGTCCAGCAGCTGCCCCTACACATATATATTGTACCATCTTCTCAACAAGCACTTGTGTCAACTATTTATACTACAGCTACACCAGAAGCCTTAACACCAGAAAGTGAAAGCTTTACGACAGAAAAGGCTTCTGCCTTCCTCTGAAAGCACGATTTACACAAGGTGTCCTTAGCAAACATCACCAAATATCAACGATCAGGAAGAAGTGATTAAACAGACATGCACTAATTTTTATTACCACGTGCTACATGTAATGGGTTGTCACCTCCAACATGGACCCCTGGGCTTACTTCATGGATATCTAGACAGGAACCAAAAAAACTCAACACATAAAAAGTGAACAGCAAAATTGTGATTTTTATACACCTTTAATGATGGAAAGATCTTTGAGGCATGTCCCAGATGAACACGCAGAGCAAGACACTATTGTTAGCCACCTAAAAGTAGAGTTTGTTCTCTTTTACCTAGAGGACCTGGTTAAGGACACTCCTTACCAGAAGGGATTAAATGGCAACACCTCTGTGCAGTACTGAGGCACGACACCTTGAACAGCTACAGGTTCCTTCAAGAATCAGCATCTGTACAGTCAGGACTTACCCATAAAGCTGACATGAGGCCATCAGAGATCCAAAACTTCTGCCTCATCTCCCTCACCTTCTGGCAGGTCACAGAAAATGGTTAGGTTGCTACATACCTGAAAGCCCCACCAAGTTCCTCTATGTCACTTGGAGGAGGCCCCTTTACTCACTTACACTGCTGTAATCTGCACATGAGCCACCTTCCTTTCTCCTTATTTCATCAAGGAAACAGAGACCTACAGCTTCAGAAGCCATTTGTAACTTCAACATCAATGTGTGAAGACCTTCAGCAGTGGGGATACAGCTACGTGGCTAAATAAAAGGGGGACAAGGAATAGGTACAAGCAGCATGCTCATCATCCACACTGCTCCACTATCACCCGGCTCCTGGCCTACTCCAAACAGTCAGCTTTGAGCCAGACAGACACGTAAGGCAGGGAAACTTAACCTTACACAGTATTGCCATTACCTAGAGGCACAAGTTCTTGACTAGAGGAGAGATGCCCCTGTTTTTAACATGAGGATACCTGGCAGGACAACACATGTGGATACACAGCAATCAGTTTATGACACCAATCTTCCTCATAGATGTGAGGACCCCTCAGGATGAATGGACGACTATTTATGAATTGAATAAAGCATCACAATTCTCAAATAAAAATGTAAAAAAAATAATAAAATCCTAAAATAAACACTAAACTTCTACAAAGGGCAGAAGGAATTTGCAATCTAGGTCCCTTTACCATAGACTACCCTGTGTTTTCAGTTAGCTAAATTACGACAGATTCTAAATTATACTTTGTACGTGTTGTTTCTGTTGCTTTCTGGAAATATTCTCAAATACATACTGTCCATGTCTTAGTTCAGTAAACTGCATGACTAAAGTGTAATTTAGTAGCCTACATTAGCCATAATATTTTGAAATTGAGGTAAATAGACTCCTAACATGCTGCCTTTGCAGTGACCTCTTACTTGGGAAGCCAGACAGATCCACTGGATGCCATTCACTAGCAGATAAGCTTAATTTCAAAACTTGGGAGACTCAAGAGAAAAGAGACTGATTTTCAAGAGTTTTTGTAAAGCCATCTGTCTAAATGGCTAAACAATGGCTTTGGTTATAAAGCACTAATTTTTCAGAATCTTGGCCTGAATTTACCACCAGCAGTTTCTCGTTATCCAGCCTTCAGTGGCGCAACTAACATTGCTAAATTTCAGACTTTGAAATCAGCCTATAGGCTCGTGGCTAACGGGAGAAGAGAAACTCTTCAAACTGCTGTTTGACATTATTTTTTTTCCACATTCCCCTAGAGGGAAAAAGTCCAACTTCCTTATTTTTTGTTTCCCAGAAATACTTGTGCGCGAGAAAGCCAGCTTAGATTCTACTACAAAACCTCCAAGAAATGAGAAAAAGGGATGATAACGTGAAACATAATTTAAAGATGGGTCAAAGCAACAAGTTTAGGGCATCCAGAGTGATGTTATTTACTCCGTTCTCTGTTTTGTTGCTGTTTGGTTTGGTTGTTTGGTTGTTTTTTTGCTAAGTATTTTGAAGCAGTAACATCATAAGTATCCATACCTGAGTTGTTTATTTTAGTGTACTCATTTCAGTTGGACTTGAAGCAATAGGTGGGTATTTCAGTAACACGTGCAGTACATAAACACGCCGAATGGCATGTGCGAGCAGAACTGCACAACCCGCAGCAGCAATTTCCAAACACCCACTTAACCACACACACCTGCACCACACCGGGGCTGTTTTACCACTTTAATCTCCATTCTCTCTCTTTTCCTTAGCCCCCACGGCTACACCTCTCTCCCCACCCCACCGCTGTCCCTGCAGACCCCCCCCTGCCCGCGGTACCTCGGAGCCGGGGGAACTCGCGCTCCCGGAGCCCGCCGAGGTCGCCGCCGTAGCCGTAGCCGCCCGGGGAGGCCCGGCAGGACAGCGGCTGCCCGGCCATGCCGCGGGGCCGGGCGGGGAAGGAAGGAGCGAGGCGGCTACGAAGCGGCCGGAGAGACGCAGCGAGCCGCCTGGCCCGGCCTCGCCACCCCGCCTCGCTCCTCCCGCCTCACGCCCCCCTTGGGGCAGCGCCCGGCCCCGCCAGCGGAGCCCCGGCAGCTCCCGGGGGCGGCAGGGTGTTCGCCCTGACCCCGCCGCCGGGTGTGCCTGAGGGAGGTGCTCGCCCAGAGCACCTCGGGGTGCCTGCTCCCTGCTCTGTGACCACCAGGGGCGAAGTAGAGCCTGGCCAAAGTGGCCTTTCCTGGAGCAGAAGGGCACTGGGTTGGGTAGAGTCAGAGAATCATTCAGGTTGGAAGAGACCTCTGAGACCACCTGGTCCAACCATCCCCCTACCACCAATGTCACCCACTAAACCATGTCCCCAAGCACCACATCGAACCTCTCCTTGAGCACCCCCAGGGACAATGACTCCACCACCTCCCTGGGCAACCCGTCCCAGTGCCTGACCACTCCTTCTGAGGAGAAATGTCTCCTCATTTCTAACCTAAACCTCCTCTGGCACAACTTGAGGCCATTCACTCTAGTCCTGTCACTAGTTATCTGCAAGTAGAGGCCGACCCCCAGCTCCCCACACCTTCCTTTCAGGTGGCTGTAGAGAGCAATGAGGTCTCCCCTGAGCCTCCTCTTCCCCAGACTAAACACCCCCAGTTCCCTCAGCTGCTCCTCACAGGACTTGTGCTTCAGGCCCTTCACCAGCTTTGTAGCCCTTCCCTGGACACATACTCAGTAATGTGCCCTTCTTCCTAAATCCTCTCCTCTTGCAGCACACTGCTTAACATAGGGATAACCATAGGTAGCTCATGGAAATAGCCCTTCCCTCAAGTCCACCTCCACTTTTCCTCATTTCACCTGGATGATACATCTTTGGTTGCTGCTGATAGATGGTGGAAATAGCTTTCGCCCACCTGCAGTTTGATGTGTCACACTCCTCCATCTCGCTTAACCAGCACAACTAGCCACAGGTGCTCTGTGGTCAGCGTGCAGGACCATGGCTGGCCAGAGGCCTGAAGGAGTGCCATGGGCAGGCAGGCACATACAGATAGATAACTGCAGGTATAAACACCTTTGCTTTGTAGGATAAGCTGTAACCATACACGCACAAAAGTATCAGCCACAGGAAGTTTGTTTGTTTTTTCACCTTTTTTTTTTTTTCTCAAAATCATGACGTAATATAATTTGACAACAGATTTTTGTATTTGCAACTCCGCGATAAACCCTTCAATATTTAGAGAGTTAGATGACCCCCCAGTCCAATCCTAAAAATAAAACATCTTACAATAAATCTGCATCAGACTTCCAGTAAGACAGACACTTTATTTGAAATGCTATTAATTGAGCATCATGAGGTAGGAAACTGATGAGAAAAAAGTCCAGCCCACATAGAACTGTATTAACTTAGCATTTTATTAAAAATACTGAATAAAAGTGATGCAGAAAATTAAAAAAAAAAAAAAAAATGTTCCCTACTTTGTATATTAGGAGATTTTGCCCAGTTTAAGAAAACAATCCTGGCTGCAAGGCACTCAGGAAAATCTCTATAACGCTGTAAGAATATGTTTATCCCTGACTGTGTCTTCATGACTGACATGTCCTGTGTCTCATTTCCACATGTAGTCCTCTTTGACAGGACTCATCTTGATACTGTGATTTTCACACCATCACCAATACTGTTACTCTCTACATTTTGTTTCCAAACCTTTTTTTTTTTTAGATGCCAAAGCCAGAAGAAAAACAAGAACATTGTCACGTCATCTACAAAGTCCACTGTTTCACTTTGGTGTAATATATCAATGTAAAACAAATGTGTCCATTTACAATAATATACCCCACAACATGTATGTTATGAACATTTATACAACTACATTCTATATACGTGAACATTTTAAATGTCCCAAGTACATACATACTTTTGCTCTGAGGCCCCAATTTTAGGCAGTCTAAAATTTAAAAGAGTCACTACAATTTGATGTGCATAATACCAGTACCTCACCACTCTTTGGCCTTCAGAATATTTGAATTTTTAGCCTCAGTTTTGAAATGAGAGATCTGCAGAGAAACAAGAAGTTTCTTCTTTCCATCCATAACTAATTCCTGCCCTAACTTGTCAGTTTAATCCCAGGAGAAAGTTTCACAAGAACCAATGTGTGGATAGGGGAGAGGAACCTCAGCTAGTTCCCCCACTGAAAGAAAAGCTGTCACATTTCAATCCTCAGCTCACCACACGCTTTGTCTGGCAGGTGGAGGCAACAGGCATACGTGAGGCTTTGGCACAGCCACAAGGCATGCTGATGCCTGCCAGGCAGGACTGCAGGAGTGTGTGACAGTGGGAGCTGGAATACAAGGGTACAAATCTGTATGAAGCCAGGTTTTAGTTGTCCTGCTGTTCACAGAATTTAAAAACACATTCAGGGCAATAATCAAGACCTTTTATCATTTCTTTTGATGGGGCCAAAAGCAGGAGGGAAAGATGAGGAGGAAGAAGGGAGTACAAGAATCCAAACGTGACTTCTTTACTGTTATTAACACTTTAGTTTAAAAGACTGAGTGTATTCAGAAAATAGTAGGAGCTGCACAGAAACCTGAAAATGATCTTTGGGCAAAGGGGTCTGTTTTGTGTTTTTCACATGGAAAATGGGGTTTAACTGCTAGTAAAAGCCTGCCAATTGTTTTCTGATGCTACCTCAGGAACAGCTTCACAGTGCCTACATCCAGAGAACTTCTGCCAGTGTATTCACCTGAGAGCTTGCATAGACACCAGCTGGGACCTAGTCTGAACCTCTCAAACAAATATGTACGTAGTTATTTGCTATGTGTACTTAGTTATAGTATGACTTCATCATAAACATTGCCTAACAGGAGCTGTTACTCAAATCACATGAAGATGACAGCTTCAGCACAATCCTCAGCACAGTGGTATCAGGCAGAAATGTAGCACTCTCAGGACCAGCAAAAGACAACATCTAAAAACTTGAAGCCAAACCAATATCCTTTTGTGCAGAAGACAACGTGGGTCTTCCTTCTCTAACAGTTCTGAGAGATACAATTAGAAGATACAGCACATATCCAAAATATTTTTTTGGTCTAGCTGATGATTTCACAAAACCTAGTTACCGAATGAGCTATACCTTACTCATTTCCTTCCAAATGAACAAAACACCTCCACTGAAAAAGAACAGTTTGTATACTGACTTTAAAAAAAAATAATAATAAAAAAATTAGGACCCTGCACCAAATACTACCCTTTTTTATTTTAATAATTTATGCATTGCAATTTACAAGAGTCAATGTCATCCCTATGACTTTTTTTTTTTTTTTTGAAAGAATGTATATAAAATACCTGCCATGAATTTTTCCTTCTATTTCTAGCTTGCTGTTATCAATTTCCATAGCAATTTATTTTTATTGATCACTCTGTATGGTTCCCTCATCATTTTCATATATTAAGTCAAAGACCTGTATTCAATTCCTTATTGAACCAAAACTAGTTTTCCCCACCAAAGCTGTCCTTTTTCTTGAGAACAGAATGAAGCTTTCTGATCTCAACAGTAAATTCATTTGAATGATCTAACTTCCGTTCACATTTTTGTGTAAATATGTTGCCTTACAATCTTTGTTTTTCTTCTCAGTTTTGGAAGATTGTCCCTTTGGAAGCAACACAGACATAGAGGGAATACTAATTGGGAATGTTCTCTGCACGTTGCTTCATTGAATGTAGTCTGGTGATGATCTCTGCTGCTAGGCAGAGCTACCAGTTTCCAATACAAGGCTACCAAAATCTTGCCCAATACAATACAAACCCAATACAATCTTGAACCACCATAAAGGCCACCATAAGTCTTCTAAGTGACACTCTATGTCGGTATAGAAGCTTGTGTTTGAAAATGAGCACAACTTGTGAAAACTAACAAAGTCTTACCGCTGGCTCCATTTGTGAGGTAGACACAGGATGGAATTTCCACATGAAACTGTTTTGTGTTTTTTTTTAAACATTGACCCATTGCATATTCATAGTTACAGGGCAGCTTTTCCTCTTTGGTTGCCAAGTGAAGCCAGGGGATCAGTCGATAAGCATATTAATTAATGTATATATATTGGTGGGTAGATATATTGCCTAGAGAGTCATGCTCACAAACCTATAAAATGATAAATGCTGTTATCAAGTGGAACACTGTGCACACATACTGGGCCCACAAAGGACATGTGTGTACATAAATGCTTTTGCAGGTTCTTTCCTTAATGAAGGTTCAGACGCAGATACAGAGCAATTTAAGTTGCTCATTCCAAGTTTTAGCAGAGTGAGATAGTACCTCCAGGTAAGCTAGTTAGTAGGGTTCTTGATTCATAAATTTATTGTGTAATACTGCCATTTCTTGGGAGATATTACAAAATAAGGGTTTCTTTAATCCCTTCAGCACACATGACAATACTTTTTTCCTCCCTCTCTAGCAACTATTCAAAAGCACTATGAAAAGCTAGCAGCAATAGCCTCCACGGAAACACTTTGCAAACAACTCAAACTCAGAAAACTATATGCTGTTGTATAAAGGGGTTGCACCGTCCTCTTGCAGCTCCACAGAAAAACAATGGGACTGCAGTATTGGTTCCTAAGGTTCAATGCAAGTAATAAACCATCATCATAGTGCAATTACATGATGGGAGAGTATAGAGAAGATCGAATGTGCTCAGTAGAAAAGACAAAAGACAATGGACAAAAGCCAAAACAATGGAAATTCTGACTAGATGGAAGTAAAAGAAAATTTCCGTGAGAGTGGCCAAACGCTAGAGCACGTTTTTCAGAGAGGCTGGGGAGTCTCCATCCTTGGAGAGACTCAGGGCCTGCCAGTACACAGCCCTGAGCAACCTGCTCCAAGTGAATGTGCCTGGAGCAGGAGGTTGGACAGGAGACCTCCAGAGTCCCTTCCAACCTCTGTACTTCTGTAATAATTAATTCCAATGATCAGCAAAATATTTCTAAATAATTAATGTTTGACTGTTAGCACCAGCTCTCAGATAGCTTGGCAAGCAACAAAAGGTTGTCCTGGGCCAGAAGCATAGATTACACAACCTTTCTCTGTCTCCCCCAGCACATTTTGTGACTGTATTTCTAATAAATCCTACCTGTATACAAGCCAACTGCACAGCACCGAATGCACACAGGATCTGTAGCTGGTTGCAAATATACAGAAAAGATAATCCTGGTAAAAGAGAAAAATAGGCACCTGTTTTGTTTACTAGACCAAACAATAGGTTTTGGTACTACCTGAGTCATTTATCAAGCAGGGTCAGAATAGCTGAGGTTGAAAGGGACCCCTGGAGGTCCCCTAGTCCCACTCCCCTCCCCAGTCTACTTATCTGTGCTTACTCACCAGTTCTGAACCCTGTCACATCTTGCTTGCTTTATCATTGTGAGAGCAGTGTCCCAAGGCACATCTTACGGTCTTCCCCCTTCAACAAAGCTTATTGACAAGGGTAGTATAAAATATGAAGAATAAAGCTGTAGAATAAAATATGAAGAATAAAGCTGTAGAAAGCCATGAGCTTGGGCTTTGTCTCTGGTGCTGGTCTACTGTATGAACAGGAAAGGTTATCCCTAGCCCTTATGGACATGATAGGCCATCACATTAAATGCTGAAGCGGCTTGGAATTACGTAACAAGGAGCATCATTAAGAACCAACATAATGCAGTATATATGAATGCTGCAAGAAAGGTGCTGGGACAGAGAGGTCTTGCTCTCAGGAAGAATTTCTGCCAGCAGAAAGCCAGATCCTGCTCTGCTCCTCTGACACTGAAAGCATTAGTGGAAATTAATGCTACAGCCATTAAATGACTGTACAGAGCTCAGCACAGGCACAGCCTTACCTTTGTGGTTATATTTTAAGAAAAGCATTACAAGCTTATTGCAGCCCAAATCACACTTGCTGCACATTTAGGTGTGACATAAGCCTTTTCATTTGTTCATTATACACAAAATGAATTTTCACTCTGCTGTATTCCTTTTCGTATCTTGTCATAGAAGAATAAAATAAGGACTATTTATGGAGACATCCTGATGTGTGTACACACTTCTCCAGTCTTTGATTAGTTAACTGACTGATCTGAAAAATGTGTATCAGAAACTCTAATGCAGTTCCTTACTGACTGTAAACAGTTATTTGTTGACTATAAGGAAAACTCAGTTTTATCTAATCCACCACATAGGTACAATTAGCTACAAGTAACCCATTTCTTATATGTTCTTTTTAGTTTACCAGATATGAAAAGCTACTAAAGTATGTGTGTGAAGAGTTGGGATTCCAACTTTGAGTTTATCCCTGTGCTATAGCACATTAAAAAATAATAATAATAATTAAAGTTTCACAGGAGAAAAAAAAAAGTTATTTTTTTCACTGACATCTGATAGTCTTCTGCACATGGGCTGTTGTCATTAGTAACAAAAATGGACATATTTCTCCTCAGAATTAGAACTGATTATTGTGAAATGTTGAGACTGTTGGTCTTTGGCAATCTTTCACTAAAAAAAAAAGGAAAAAAAAAAAACATAAAGTCCTTTATGTAGACAATCCCTCAGCAATCGTACTCCCATTGTAGTAGAAGCAAGCAGGAAAATACAGTTTTGGTGGCAGAAGTGGAAGGAAGCTGTTGATTCAAACCACAGAAGATGTTTCAGCACTCAAAGGACCTATTCCTGCTCTGAAGTTGGTAGGACTGCTGATGCGGGCTTTGCCCCTGAATAACTGAGTAGTAGAAGAACCACTGAGAGACAAAGCTGTGCCTGCTTGCTGGCTCTCTGCATGTCCCCCAGCGCTGTGTGAGCGTTGGCACCTCGTTTGCTGAGGAGGAACACATGAGGAAGGGAACAGTAGAGAAACTCTCAAACCACAGCAGGGTATGGTGGCAAAGATGCAGCCTTGGCAGAGTTGTAGCCCTATAAACGTCTGTGTACTCAAACTATTTATGATTGACCATCATCCCTTATAAAAAAAAAATAATAATAATAATGACTATCATCAGATTGGCAAGGAATCTCTCAACTGCACAACTGCTGCATTCTGCCCCATTTCCACACTCCTTTTCAGGCCTGTTTTTTATGGTATAGCCTCTGGGACAGAAGGTTATAACATTACTGAATGCATTTGTTCAGTATTCAAGATGATCAGCCCCCACCCCAAGGCAAACCCTGGCCCCCACTTCAACAGGGATGGGTAATGGGTAGTGAGCATCCAATGGATTTAGGCCATAAGCACTGAGACTCGATGGAGGTATTTAATTCCTGCAAGTGTTGCTATAAAACTTTATGTTCAAAGGGTTTAACAGTTATTAAAATATGATTTATTGCAACTGTATGACAAAGCTTTGAGTTGGTAATTTGAATCCAGAAGTTCAAAGGCAGACTTGATCACATAAGCCTTCGCTTTCAAGAGGCTGACTGTGTCGTAAACATGACATGCATGAGTTTGGCAGAGGGGCCAGGCCATCTCTCATCAAGTCATTGCACACTGATGGCCTCGTGGCCAAAGCAGATTTCAGGGGGAAAGCGTTTGTTTGCACCCCTTGTCACCCTAAGAGTCTGACAACGGTGCTGGATGGGGATGTGAGGTAAACTGTTTAAAGAAGTGAACACAAAACCAAAAGTTACCTTTCCGGGAGGGACCAAACCCAGCTTATATGTAGAACGTCACAGCTGTAAAGAGACCAGAACTAATCTGGTTTGTGATTCAGGTTTTACCACTTGTCCTCACCCTCATCACCTGTCCAGCCAGGGCAGTTTTATCACAAGACACCTGTTACAAATCAGTGCTACACAGAGAAGTATACATGAGTGATAATGCAGGGCTGGGTTTAAATTATAGGTTTCCTATCACAGCACATCCACCATGACTAGAATTTGTGAATGTGTTCAGCATACTAATGCTTTTTACTTTTAATATAATGTGTCCAGAAAGTATAAACAGTTTCGATCTCTGACAGAGCTACAAGTGTCATGAAGATATTTCACACTGAATTATTAATGTGGATTGGAGAGTCGTCATAATCTTGCTGGCTGAGGTTTAGCAATGCTGACTTTAAATGGCAAACAGATTTCTACAGCTACAAAATCCAAAATGTTTTATATATCCAAATGCAGAAGTGTGGAGAAGATTTCTGTACTGCATAATAGATGCAAAGCATCCATGCATGTGTTATTTCTGACCATGGAGCTTACAATTTATACCTGTTACTACAAACTACCAAAACCCATTCCCAGCAGTTAAGTTTTAATACACTGGCAGCTTGTCAAGAAGTAATTCCCTGTTTCCTTGAAAAAGCTTTGCAGACTTAACTATGCACCTAAATATGCAATAATATTTCTCACCCCACTTCCCATTCTTAAAAGTTTTCCATTATCATTTGATTGTTCAGCTTGAAAAATTCAGAATCTTTTGTGCATACTAAAAAAACAATGTGAAACAATTATATTACGAGCTGCTGCTACCAGCTGAGCTTCATTATTTTCAATATTTTGCCCTGAATTATTCTTCATTAGTTTTTAAACTACTCACGGTGTCTGTTAAAAGATATATTTGACACCTCCCTTCAAACACAAAGTTAAAGTATATTTGATGCTGCCAATCAATTTTGCCACTTCTGTCAGCACACTGCGGTATTGTGAATGGTGATTTTCATGAGAAATTTTCTCAATCCAAAGTCTTCCACAGAACCACTCATTTCCAAACACAAGAGCTTTCACTTTGAAGACACCTTTATCTTGAATCTATGAAGTGCAAATGGGTGGTGAGGAAAACCACAATCACCTTAGCTAATTTAAAATAATCCTGTTCTTACTGAGTTTTGACATTCTTTTCTGTTCTTGCAGATAGGTTCCAAGCTGTACCAGACAGTTCACTAGACTAAAAACACTTACTCTGCCTACCCAGAGAATTGGACATAAGATCTACCTGTTAATTTTTATTTTTTTTCTTGAAAATGTTGGAAATGCATCGTAAAAAGATATTAACTCCAGCTTGGGACTAGAAGCTTTAATGAAATGATTATTGCTGCTCTTTTTAATTTGGGCTTTTTCCAAAGTGATTTCTACTAGGCTGCTGTGCAATTTCAAAAATAAAATAAACATTAACTCTTTTCTTCAACACAATCTCAACAACCCCAAATTTCTCCACTCTAAAATCTGAACAGCACTGCAGCCATCATTAGCAGCTATAGAAATTTTGTTTGCGAGTCTTAATTCACATATGTCTATAACGTATGCCTTTAGCAACCATCAGTAAGCTGGATATGATGCACTGACCAGTATGCCAGGTGCCTAGAAACAACCCATTAGGTAGAACTGGGAGAAGAAGAATACAGAATATTGGTAATCACCTGCAATTCTCTATCACAATAAAATCCCACCAGAGAAGGGAGAGAGGAGCCTGGGCTTGACAAAGTAATTGTAAGAACAAAAAAGGGAAGGTCCCAGGTTCCAAATATTTGAACATCCTTATTTCATAGAATTTCATAGAATATCCTGAGTTGGAAGGGACCCTTAAGGATCATCAAGTCCAACTCTTGACACCGCACAGGTCTACCCAAAAGTTCAGACCATGTGACTAAGCGCACAGTCCAATCTCTTCTTAAATTCAGACAGGCTCGGTGCAGTGACCACTTCCCTGGGGAGCCTGTTCCAGTGTGCAACCACCCTCTCTGTGAAGAACCCCCTCCAGATGTCAAGCCTAAATTTCCTCTGCCTCAGCTTAACCCCGTTCCTGCGCGTCCTGTCACTGGTGTTATTTCCCACAGATTTCACATTTAACCCTTGAGCACCTCTGAAAATACAGACTTCCATGACTCATGTTTTATAAATGCCTTTAGAAAAGCATAAGAGAGCTTCAAGGTTCCAAATATATGGTAAGTCTTAGGCATATTTCCATTTAATCAGAGAATCCTCAGAAGTATTTTAGAGCAAGCTTGAGAAAACCTCTTGGTTTCCCTGCTGCTTTGAGCAGAAGAGGTGTTTGAAAGCCCGTGAAGAAGGGCAGTTGTATAAATGCCTGTCTCCATGCAGATTTTCCATCGGGTGTGACATTTAACCTCAGCTGACTAGATAGATCAGCACATTGCTTTATTAAATTGCTCAAGAGGAGCGGTGGTCTGACTCACTGGAGAAGCTTCAGACAACTCATTTACTGCTGGCACAAAGGCTTGGCTCCCATAGACATTTCAACATGATGCAGTGCAGCACCTCAGGCTTCTGCCACTCAGAGGCAGCGGCATCTCCAGATATCCCATGGGCTATTTCCAGTAACCCCTGGGTACAATTAAGGAAGAGATACAGAAATCAGCTCGCCAGGAAGCAATCTGAGCTAATAGGAATGAATCGCAGGCAAATTTGGGGAGATTAAGCCTATAGGCAACTAAATTCCATTCAGATCATCTGCTTACATCACATCTGCCTGGAAAGAAGCTGGTTACTCCAGCTGATGTGCACTAGGGCACTGGCAAGAGATAAACACAGAAAATTAGTCCTTGTATGGTTATAGCATAGTGTCCAAATCCCTAATTCAACACAGGGATTTCAAATTGTATTGCACAGGTGTGCTTTAAACACCAAGCTCACTGGGTCTTCTGCAGCAGAGGTTTTTTAGTGCATGTAGCCTGTTGATCAATTGAATAATACAGAAAAATATTTGATCTCATTGAGGCGTATTAAAGCTGGTGAATCTAACTCTAGAGTGCTGTGTGTCCACAATGCACTTCCCAAGCCATACTTGCTTTCAAATGCATCTTAAAGTTTGCATGATAACTGTTTTTGGATGGGAAAGGACTAAGATTTACACCAAGAGCTGAGTCCCAAGATCACTGCCATCACTGAGGTTCATCAGAAGCACCTTCTTGGACTCCATCTAAAGACATCAGAGTTTGATTCAAGTCTGTGGTTTGTAATAGTCAAGAGCTACATTGCCTACCTAAAGAGGGCAATAGCCACCTCATGTTGAATCTAGGAAGAAAGTACCTAGTAGAAATGAGATAAATTACTTCACAACAAAACTTGTGCCAATTTACAGGTTAGGGTTTCAAATCAGATGCACTGCAGCAACACTGCAAGCATTCTCCCATTTCAAGCCTTACCCTTTAAAAGTTTTCATTTAAATCTTTTATGCTTCACTTTATAAAAAATTAAAAGAAAGAGAGTTTTCCTGCAATTAAGAAGTACTCTGCGTACTTTTAGAAGGGGCTGCATTTTTAAGATGCTGGCAGGCGGTGTTCGGTAATTGGAGTTGACACTTGGCAAAGTGAACATGCACACCTGACCCTGCCAGGACGTCTCTCATCTTGCCTCCCTGCGCATGGAGGCATCCTCCTGCAGCATCGGAGTGGCAGGCGGCAGCCCTCAGTCAGCTATTCAGCTCGCTGAAATATCCGGGTAAAGCACTGAAAACAGCCAGCCGCTATTTATAGCACACAACAAAAGATCAGGGGATTTGTGGAAAGGAAATGAAAGAGGAGCAATTTCTGGCTTCCTTCAAAGTTGTAGCAAATATTAATAGCATAAGGAAATGTGAGAATTTTGCATGAAAGTGAAAGACCAGGGAGAAACAGAAAGAAAGTTCCCTTTTAAACAACAAAGAGACATCTACCTGCCAACCGCCATGTAAGTGGAAAAGAGTTAATGTCAGACCTTGACAGGCAAGCCTGAGAAATCTGTAACACTGATATTGCTCGGATTTTTATTTTTTATTTTGTCTTTACAAGGCCCTTTTAGACAGCAGCAAATGAAGAAAGAGAAGGAAAGGGAAGCTTTGTAAGTAAGGCAATGGGGGGAAATCAAGTCAATCTCATCAAGGCTAGGACATAAATATAATGAATATAAATGAGAGCCTCTTACCCACAGCAACAAGAAGTTACTTCTGGGATTTGTCTCAATGGCATACCTGAGACTAAGCTCAGTTTTTCCATAGCTAGCCAAAACTGTTGACAGAGAAATCTCTCTGCTGGCAATCTAAGTGTGCTTACTGCACGGGTCTGGCAGCAATGCTCACAGCCTTGTGCTGACAGCAAGAAAAGCCCACCACTTGTACGGATCAGAGATGCTTGAATTTGTAATGAGAAGTTACTGTCACTCTGGAAAAATGTTGTGATACAGCTTCACATCAAATTTTTCAGCAGCCAAGTCATCCGGAGTCACTCTACGTACATCATGCGAGTTCTTCAGTCAGAAGGCTACAGCCAGGCACTGACAGAAAATACAATCTACCTCACTTGAGATGCAACCAAGGCCTTTTGTGTTCTTCTTTACTCTCAGAATGCTTGATAGCAGCAACTGTGGAGTAGTTAATGTTAATAAAAGCATTGGTGCATCCCTCTGCACCTAATCAGATCTAACGCCACGAAAATCCTGTAAATTATGACAAGCTACATCTTTGTTCATTAAAACTGCGTATAAATAAAGAAAATTGTCACTAGCCCATGTTCCAATTTTTTTTCACGGTTAATAAAAAGAGACATTAGCTTGCAGCAAAAGAGACAGCACCATGCCAACATTTGCAAAGCTGTACTGGCAAAGAAAATCATGTATTTGCAGTAATACATTCTGTACATTTTTGACTCAGGATACATATCCAAGACTGAGGAAAAGAATGTATGAAGTCATTTCATTTATTCATGAAATATGTATGATCAGAGGCTCGATTCTAATTAGGTCATACAATTACAATAAGTCTCTTTGAATTAAGACCTTGCCTTTGATAACAATGAACAAGCTTCCAAGTATATAGCACAACAAAAATTACAAAAGCAGCTGTGGATTTTTTAACCATTTCTTGTTAAGAAAGGCAGTTGCTTCCAAACTGCTGTTAGTGGCATCGGCATGTACCATATATGCATGCTTAGTTCATAAAGAGAATCTCACTCTTTCCTGACCTGCAGTAGGATCACTGGCTTTATATGCAGGAGTTAAGGAAGGGGCAAGCCTTGATAGCTACAGCCCTCAGACAATTTGGTTCCTCTTCTCTCGTGCTACTCAGTGACCATACAAGAGCCTCTTGCCTTGCAAGACAACAGAGATTAGAAATATGAAGTAACTGTGTTTAGAGGAATAATAATAATAATAAAAAAGTGGTTATGAAAGGTGAAAATAATTTCTTGGCACTCTCAGCAAACTGTTAAGCAAGCTAAAAGAGAAACGTCAAAAGGTCTGTTGCATAATAGTTCGAAAACATATGGGGTTCTGGGAAAAAAAATAAAATAAATCAACGTCAGGCCCAGCCCCTCTTCCACCTCTTCCAGTGGTAAAGATCATGTTCAAGAGAACATGCTGCTTGTTACATAAGAGGTACATATACTTTTGTGACTCTTCATCATAAAACATGGAAGGTTTAACAGATACATGCTTTGTTCTATTTTTTTTTTTTTTTTTTTGCAAACTTCCATATAGTGTATGAAAAGAAAAAAAATAACCTTACACAGAGAAACAAGCAAAAGCCTACGCAATATACAGTCTAGGCTTATCTGAGAATTTGAAATTCCTATATGTCAGTTTACTCATCAGTAAGCTCAGGTAGGACAGTGTGACGAAGTACAAACGTGAGATCCTTGTTACAAAAGACAAAAAGAACATGTTTAAAAAAGTGTTTGAAGGGTCAGAGACAGCTTTATGGTAGCAACGGATGAAGTCGGCCTCTTTTCGCATGGTTTCTTCCTTGCTAGTGGAGAAAAAGACATAGCTGCACTTATCTCAGGGATACAGAAGGAAATCTCTTTCATGTGGTAAGAACTTGAAAAGTTAAATTCTTGAAATGTGTATTTCTGTAAACAAAACTCAAATATATATATAAAAAGTCTCCAAGCCTATCACTCCATGTTGTGCAAACCCTGCCAGGTTTACTGTTCTAAAAAAAAAAAAAAAAAAAAAAAAAAAAAGGCAACAACAAATCCACAACCCTTCCTCGACATCCATGAATTCTGTATAATAAAGCAATTAATACTAATAATACTTTGGCTTATATAGTGCTTCTCAGCTAAAGTTATCAAAATACTTCACAAAGCTTAACATTTGAAAGGGATTAAAAACCTCAGTACTTCATGACATAAGCCAGGCTTAATATGAGGCAAAAACAGCAGTAGGAGGAAATTTCAAATTATTATTTCAAAATCAGCTGTTTTCGTGTTCTTGCAGCTTTCTCTGAAGCAAGATCTCTGATCTCTAAGGACCCGACATGGTTCTGATCCAAGAAGTTAATTTTTGTTCTTACTCCTTAGTTTTAGAAAGAAAAATCAGGAGGTGTGGCTGAGACACCATTGTACACAAGCAAACTGCCTTTGAGTTGATCAGATACAACGATTTAGATATCACAAACACTGATCTGCAACATGGATTTCTCCTTTCTCTGTCCTGTGCTTTGATGAATAGATCACACTTGTGCTCCTTACAGCCTGATGCTGTTCAGCAGTTTCAGAGCTATGGCATATAAGATTGTATCCATGGCTATTTTAGCATAGAAACAAATGAAGCATTAGTACATATATACATCACTTTCAAAGATCCACATTGCTCTCTTTTATGATAGTTTTTCTAACATAAGTAGTGATGCTTTTCTGTATTGCTGTGCAGTAAACCAGGTTCCATTCTTAAAGAAAACAAACAAACAAACAAAAAAAAAAAAACTAGGTTTTATATCTTTTATAATACTATTTCTGATTCTGAAATATTTTTTTCTTCATTACCAGTGTTCATTGCTGCATTAAAAAAAAAAAAAAAAAAAGATTATTGTCACCTTCAACAGAGAATTAAATCCATTCAAGTAACAAAAGAGACCTAGTTGTCACAGTATTTGTCATGTCTGTCATGCTGCATCCTTACATGACAATGAAAAACAAGTCTTTGGCTTGCACACATGCAATAATCATCACAGAAAGCTTTCCAAATCCTGATGTGGTTGATGGCAACAGAAAGGATCAGGAAAGGGCCTGAGTGCTGCAGGGGGGTGCAGAATCAGTCAGAGAATATTCTGAATAGAGCTTTATCCCTGTAACACTTAGCTCTGCCCTAGGTTTCCAAGCTACATATTTCAGCCAGAATAAAACCACCAATTTAGGAAATGTTGCAGAAAATTTGGGCATTGTGGCCAAATTCCTTTCTTAGATCCACTGTCTCTAGAGGCACAAATGGGAGTCTCCAATAATGTTAGTACACTTTTATTGTTACCTATCACTATTATCATAATTACCATATTGTTAATTCAGTACAAGTGACTCC
Organism: Anas platyrhynchos; assembly: GCF_047663525.1. Classification (NCBI taxonomy): domain Eukaryota; kingdom Metazoa; phylum Chordata; class Aves; order Anseriformes; family Anatidae; genus Anas; species Anas platyrhynchos. The sequence goes on along the minus strand of NC_092588.1, from coordinate 68,100,156 downwards.
AATCCCCATTCTTAGTTTAACAGCAAAGCTACATATAAAAAGGATACGTAGCAAAACCATACACACTTGCTATAATACTTATTATTGAAGTGAGCTAGTTGCTTCAGATTTTAAAATGAGTTGGGGGAGCAACACTTTTTAGCATATTTTACTCTCTTTTTATTTTTAAAATTTGTTTATTTTTTCCCCTTCTCTCCTCTCCTCTTTCTTAAAGCACTACTCCAGCTGCACTGAGCTGATCTTGTTCCTGATGTGCAGCTCATCCCTGACCAATGGGCCACTGGCCTTCCTTCAGCTTGTGTGCAGAAATATGCAACAGATTTGTCATTCCTTTAACTTTCTAGGATGAGGAGTGGACCAGGACAAGAACACTGAAGTCACTTTCAGTGAGCTCTCACATAAAAGCAGAAGGCTTAGTCCTCAATCAGCAAGGGTCCATGGCCTGAAGCAGAAAGCAAAAATTAGGCCTGGAACAGTGGAATTCAAAACCCGAAAAGCTTCAATAATACTTGTTTCATTCTACACTAATTATTTATAAGATTGACAAAATCAGAGTTCCACAGCAAACTGCCTTGTACTAGGAAAATTAATCAATAATACTAGAATACAGAGAAATTAGGCAAGTGACAAAGTCCATGCCTGTAGTACATTCTCTGTGTCATGCAGCTAAGCCAAACTGTCACGCTTGAGAACTCTGACCTCTGAACCACATCCCCTCCCATCTGGAAATGAAAGACCTGGTGACAGAAAGCACTAATTGCTCAGCCTCCACAAGCAACACCTACTTGGGAAAAGGCTGCTCTACAGAGTGATGTGTACACGTAACCTAGAGGAGGGCTTTTTCTTTTTACGACAGTTTCTCATGCACAGCCTGAAGATGTCATTACCGGTTCCCCTGAACTCATCTGTGCTGAATCGTAGAAAATGGTTCGACATTTCTGCATTTCTGTCTGACATTAATCGGGGTTAATTGATGATAATGGTAAGGGTAATTAGTTTTAACAGGCACTAAGTCCCATACCCCAAGCCTCTTATGACTGCAATAGAACAGCAGTCAAAATGTGGCATGAAAAATAATATGGCAATATCCATTTTTTTTGCAGATGTAGAGTGCTGGGGATTACATACACATATGTATGCACTTGCATACGTCTGTGTGTGTATCTAATTGCTTTAGAAACACTGAAATCTTATCCAACGTGCATTTTTAAAAATTTTATTTATATATTTATTTATTGTTATTGATGTTGGCTGAAATGAAGCAGGCTGAAGATTGCCAAGAAACACTCCAGCATCAGGCTGGAAACTTGCACCATTTTGCCCAGGAAGAAATAATTCCTTGAGCTATCATTTAAAAATAATTATAGCTGTGACTTCCCGGTTTGCAAACCTTCACTACATTTTGTATTTTTTTTTTCAAGCTGTGTGAAACATCCAGTTTGGGAACAGTAAGATGAAAAGCTGAAGTTACAGTTCATCTATCTAGTGCAATGGCCTGAAACCTTAGGCAGAAGCTGTCACACTAGGCTCCAAGATGACAACATGTGAAGACTGAAGTGCCTGCTTCTTCTCTCTGTTATCCTGTGACTTCCTACATCCCTCCTATCTCCTCTCCCATCAAAGGTTTTCTCATTGTAAGCCTGGCACCCCTTGTGTTGGTATGTTTGGGGTCTGTATCCTTAACAGTGCATTCAGGTGACACACAACATCTGTGCCAAACAGCCATCACCCATGTTTCTGCTGGGCAGCTGAGACTGGGTTACACAATGTGTGCCAGGACCTAGGTTTTCATATTATTAAAATTATAGTTTTATTGAAATAACAGAAAAAGTCACCAAAGATCAGTCTTAGCCCAGTTTTACCTGCAAGTACAGTAAAACATGGATGGGCAAAACAACAGGTTCTGTGAAATTCAGCACATAATGGAGAAAACCACATATCCTGTTTGGTCTGTAGGAACAGCGTAAGTCTACATGGGGCAGAGCGATCATCTCACACTTAATGCAATTCACTTTTATAAATTCAATTTTTCCTATAAAGCCTGGTAAATATCTGACACTGAGACAGAAATAGAGAATAAAATAGAATTGTCCAGTTGGAAGGGACCCACAAAGGTCATCGAGTCCAACCGCCTGACCACTTCAGGGCTCACCAGCAGTTAAAGCACATCCATGGAGGCATTTGGGCATTGTCCAAACGCCTCCAACACTGACAGCCCTGGGGCATCAGCCGCCTCGCTAGGACACCTGTGCCAGCGTTTGACCACCTCCTGGTGAGGACATTTCCCTGATGCCTGGTCCGACCGTCCCCTGGCCCAGCCTTGTGCTGTTCCCTGTGCCCTGCCATCAGCGACCAGGAGCAGGGACCGGCACTGCCCTCTGCATCCCCTCCTCAGGACGCTGCAGAGAGCCATGGGGGCACCTCTTGGTGTCCTCTTCTCCAGACGAGACAACCCAGGTGCCCTCAGCCCCCTCACAGGACAGGCCTTCCAGGCCTTCTTCACCGGCTGTCTTGCCCTCCACTGGGCACTTCCAAGCACCTTAATGTCCCTGTTATGTATGCACACAACACTCCAGCTGAGGCTGCACCAACATTAAATACAGTGGGAGAGTATTTACTCTCTTTTGACTTGCTGGCTGTGCTGTGTTTAACGCACAACAAAATGCAGTTTGCCCACCTGGCTGCCAGGGCATGCTGCTGGCCCATGCTGAGCCTGCTGTCACCAGCACCCCCAGGCCCCTTTCTACTGAGTTGCTAAGAGACATGTTTAAGAAGACAGGAGATTATCTTCTGAGGATGAAGGGAAGATGACCCTTCCCAGAACTACATGGCAAAAGTAACTGTTGTGACTTTGGGGGTTAGGCTGATGGAAGGAGGCTAGGATGTGATCACAGCATGACAAGGGAAGTTTACAGTTGCATGGCATAAAAGCCTGATCCTAAGTTTTCTTAAAGACTTTAAGACAGATATTAAAATAGTAACGCAGGCAGCAAGCGCTTGTAATCCCACTGAGTTCAATTACTTCAAAATGTGCTCAGCACTTCTGAGCACTAAGCTATTTATTTACTTGTCTCTACGTACATATAGACATACATTTCAGTGTCCTGTTTTAGACAAGCAAACGTGACAACACAGGGTTTAATCTTTCTGCTGTGCCACCTCAAATGCTATTATACCTTCTTTAAAAGGAACGTTCTTCCCTCATTTCTGTTTTTATAGCAATACTGTGGGTTTCAGGCACCAGTAACATGACAACCCAGAGAAGACATTTTACAATTTCCTTATCATCTACTTTGGGGTGGAGCATGAAAGCAAGATGGCTGCTCAAGTCACACTCGTGTTACAGAGCCAAGGTGAACAAAAAGTGTTTATAATTACAGTTTAGACTTGAGACTGAGAAATGAGGTGATTATTAGCAAGGGCATGATTACAGTGTCCCATCCCTCACCAGTTTTCTGAGCATTTATTCCAAACCACTCTTAGTCAGATCACTCCACAGAACTAAGTCATACCTACCCCTACTTAACAGGAACACACAATCATTCATTCAATCCAAGGATTTTAAAGTATTTTATGAATGCTGGCACCGTAAACAGCACAAATATCCTGTGAGAAGAATTGGGCATTGCTACTGTGCAATACGTTCTAAGTCACCAGGGAAGTTTTTGGCAGGCCTCAGTGTTTTGCAAGTTGTATAGGTTCAACTAATACACTAAGTTAATAGGTCATAAGACCAAATTATACTGGCTGTGATCCCATAGCCAGACTGCAATTCAGGGCAGAGGAATCACTTGAATTAATTCCTTTTCTGACTAGAGAACACATGCATATACACACAAATAGACACACACACACATTAAGGGAAAAAAAATCACACAAACTTAATATCTTAACTTCCAGTTACAGGCAGTCTACAACAACCTTTAGAAAGTTTTTCCACTTCTCAGTTACCACATGGTTAAAAGCTAGGAACACATCATCATAATAAAATATAATCAAGTATTATGGCTATTTTCCAAAATGCACATGGTTACATTAGGATCCTAATTTAACAGATGAAATGTCTATGTTTGAAGAAGTCTCCTGATCTCCAACACATCATTTTATAATGAAAACAACCCAAACACAAAGCACTATTGAATACTGATGAGATACTATTCAGGTAAACTCTCCATATAACTTAGCGTCACTTAAATGCTGTAGTCAAGACCTCTAGTCCTATTGCTTGTGAAAACTAGATTGAACAATCAGAATCCTTAGGAAATTTTATCTTTGATACTGCCTCTATTATCATCCCATCTAGCACAGCATTCATCTTTCAACTTTAGACACTGCTTCCTAACAAATATTTTCCAGACGTTTTGTGAATAGAAGACAGTAAAAAATAGACCCTTCATTAATATTTATGATTCCAGGAAAAGTGAGAGAGAAAAGGTTTCCAAATTAAGCCCAATGTCTCCTTAAGCCAGGCATCAGGAACATTAGCACAAATGCTAATATGAATGCTGTGATACAAACCCTTGTCTGTAAAGGACAGTCATGAGCCTCCAAGACCTTATTTGAAGACAGTGTTCCCTTAACACACCTCTGGGAACATAAAATGTTGTGGCATATTTAAAACCTTGTTTGAAAGCCTGGTTTTTTTTGTTTGTTTGTTTGTTTTTGGTTTTGTTTTCCTCCTTACTACAGAAATAAAGTCTTTACTTGTGCTAATTATTTCTGGTCTCTAATCTAGGGAAATACATCCCTGCAGCCAGGGATGTGGCTCAGTGTTTTTCTGAGCCTTCAGGAACTGGAGGATTTAATTTTAAGCTTCTAACACTGTCTGGAAGCACAAGTCCACAGTGACAAGCTCTCTAGCAGAACAGTTCTATAGCAGCTGAGTTCTTTGGATTTCCATTTTAAGGGCCAACTTTACATTAAAACAAAGTAACTTTAAAAAAAAAAAAAAAAGACAAAAAACACTGGGCCAAAGAGATGTACTTTGTTTCAGGCCTATGAATGTCCTTAAAAGGAATTCTTAATGCATTTTTACTAAATGCCTGATCTTAAAAAGCTTTGCTGTAGGAGCCTAATATTTCCTTACTCTATTTTGAATCATTTGTGACGGCAAGGCAGGATAACTAAGACAGGGTGGGTGGAGAAAGGCAAAGAGCTCCAAAGATGATAAGAGATCAAGTTTTCTGATTTTGAGGGGACAAACAGAGCACAGAGAAGGATATAAAGAAACTGAAGACATTTATAGTGCACTATTTAATCTGTTAGTTGATTAAACAATTTCCAGGGAAATAGCTTTCTCATAAAAGATGCCAAGTCAATAAAGTTTAGATGTGTCAGGTAATAATATTATAAAACGCTGACAAAATGTTATCACAACATCTTGATGCAGTTGGAATGGCATGTTTTTACCACACAAAAAGGTCAAATGCACATCTGCTCACAAGACATTTTCACTATGGACTCCATTGTTTATATTTCTCATCTTGATCTGGAAAGTAATGCAATTTTGATAAGTCCTGACACTTCCTATGGAATCTATATCCTGTTCTTTGATGAGATCCATTTACTGTATCACTGTATGTGTATTACAGGCTTCTTTGGCTTGCAAATAATCTTTCCTTGCTCCTTTCCGTTTTTCATAATCCTGCTGGGTTCTTCTTCAAGAATACTCATTAGTCATAAATGTTTTTCACCGAATCAGATCCTCAGGTATTCCTGCATAGTGCCATGGCCTCCAATTGTGCTTTCCGTGACAGTTATCCAATCTGTTGCATTTGATATGTTTCCATGAATAGTTCTTAACAAACAATTCTGTTGATAAAGTACAAGGGAAAAAAATCAAAGCATCTCTCAGCAGTGATGCCTCTGCAGGGCAAACAGGAATAAAGCACAATAAAAGTGTATTTGTGTCACTTAAATTAGCAGATGGAAATCTGAAAGTGCACTGCAAGAGATAGCATGAGAAAAGCCACCACTTCGATACAGGTTTCAGAAAAAACACTGTACTTTAGGAGAAGTAACTCTCTCCCACTACAAATGTTTTTCAAGATCTAAATGGCTGTCTTTAGGCTCATGAAAGTTATTCTTATATTAATAGACTGTGTTTTTTTTTTTTTGTTTTGTGTTTTTTTTTTTTTTTTTTTTTTTTTTAACAACAGATAGAAGTACAGAAAAAAACTGGAAACACACAGATACATGATTTCTCTGAACAATGTTTGTGTTAGTACTGAATACTGCAAAACCACAAGTGTTTCTTACAAATAGTAGTTCAGCTACCATTTTTTGAAAAACACAGTCAATAAATTGAAACACTTAGGGCTATTAGGTTTGAGACTTTTGTGTGTTACTGTCAAGAATGACATTAAATGTGGCATTGGAATCGTATTTGACATAAAAAATTGAACTCTGACACAACAACTTAAGAATGAAAGGAAGAACCAGCCTAGTTCAACATTTTGTCAGAAGTGGAACAGAAGATAATCTCAGTTTCTTATCCCTGAAACATCTCTTACTTGCTAAATTTCCCTATACCCTTCCCGTTCATGTTGTTTAAAAACAGTAAGAAATGTTTCATTTTATTGTCAGCTTCATCCTGCAATCCTCAAAAACATCTGGGCAGGTGTCTGAAAGCAAGAACATTAAAGAAGCCTAAGTAGAGTAATTTTAATCAATATTATTTCACATGTAGAATATATTAACATGGGATTTAAACAAAGGGTAGATAGTGAAACTAAATAATATTCACCGGCATCTGTAACTACAGCAGTTAATCTTCAGATTTGAATGTTGTGTGATTTAGATTTCATACCATTGGCATATCACTACTGTGCTACAGACAAAGGCAAAACACGGGTAGTATTTTAACTCTCTCTGATATCAGCCATAGATTGTAAATTGTCTGGACCACAGCAATCTCAAGGGAGAAAAATCAATTTATTACTCAGCTGATGGTTAAGAAGCAGAGTACACCACAGGTAAGTGGTAGGGCCCATTTTGCTCAGTATCTTCATCAGCAGATCTGATAGCAATAGATACACCCAGACAGATACTAGAATGACCTTGAGAAACTTGGAGACTGAGCCACCAAGAGACTCATGAAGAAAAAGCACAAGGTTTTGCACCGGGTGTGCAGCGAACCCACGCCACGTGTTGGCACAATTGGAAGATAGTTGTCTGAAGAGTGGCCCGGCTAAAAAGGGCCTGGGGGTTGCAGTGGACACTAGGTTATGCATGAGCCAGCTCTGTGCTGTCACTGTCAATAGAGAAGACCAGTACTGTGCTACATTAAGTGAAGCACAGCTAGCAGATCAAAGTTTTTCTCATTGCTTGTGAGACTGCAGTTGAATATTGTGTCTTGTTTCAGGTCGTTTCAGTTCAAGAACAATACCGAGAAGCTGAAGAGGGTCCAGTAGGTTGCTCTCAAGAAGGCTGGTTCCTAGAACGCTTGAGAAGAGTAGCTAAAGCATTTGTGAAGAGGTATTCTAGACTTAGTCTGATGAAGAGAAGACTAAGGGGGTAATATGACAGCAGCCTACAGCTGAATGGAAGGCAGTTACAGGAAAAGGGAACCAACCTCATCTTAGCAACAGCAGATGATACAAAACAAGAAGAAATAGCTAAACCCTGCAGTTTAAAGGTTCAGACCAGTCAATAGCAAAATTACTTCACTAAGAGAGTAGCACAACACTACAATAAATTAATTCTGGAGATGATGGCAATTTTTTGAGGGTTTTCTGACTTGGCTATATAAAACCACAGCTAACATTTCCTGCAGTGTTGGAGTCATGCTTTGGGCAGTTGAAGTAGACAGCTTTAGTATTGGCTGAACATCCTCAAGAGGTCCCTTACAATCAACACATCTAGAAATGCATTATCAGTTGCTGGTGGTCTATATGTGTCTCTCACCAAAGACACAGAACTGGCTTAACCCAGATCTCGTTTTTTCCAGTTGAAAGAATCATCATAAAAGACAACTGTTCTTTCATCTCTCGAGACTGATCTCATTTTTCCAGCACTGCTACCAACCTGTTTTGGAAACACACGAGGCAGCAGTACTGGAGCTACAGAGTGACTCAAAGCAATCCCTGAAAAGCTGCCAGTCAGCAAAACAACTGTGCATCTATTTCTACCACCTTCATTAATAAGCTCTAGATTTAGTGAATTCTTGCTGATTTTAACAGGACTGTTAGTCATATATCTAGGGTAATAGGGAGGCCTTAATATAGATGGCCTCTATTCCTACTTTAACCACGAGTACACGATGTCTTTTTTTTTTTTACATATATAGCTTTTAATTGTCATAATGAAGACTGCTTTAGAAACACTTATGTTAGAATAGAATTTGATAACATCTTCAGTTTTGTGCAGCTTAAATTTTCACATCACCCTGGGGGATTCTTATCGGTCATGAAAAATGTTCTGGAGAAAAACTTTGGTATTTAAATGTCTCAGACTTCTCAAGTGTGCTTTTAGGTGAAAAGTTTCCATACTAGGAAAATATGGGGGATTAACGCGTGTTAAAGAGACATTTTCACTTCAAAATATTTTCTAATTTGCATTCTTGAAGTTTCTCTTTATTTCTGATGGGACTGACATCAAAAGAAAGCACTTTCAAGCATAGATGTTTCAATTGATCCATCCTGAAATATTCTTAGTGGGTGAAAATTTAAGGTGCTGACTTTTGTTGCCAATACGGGACAAGGACGTCTTTCTATTTGGAAGTTTTCCTCAACTGAGGAAATCATTTTTCATTTCATACTACTTTGAAATTTCAAGCTAAAGCTATGCAATGCATTATCAAGAAGACAGCTATAAATTTATACACAGCAATATAATTTGTAATTGTTAGGAAATAAATATAATGGTTTTACCATAACTAAATTCATTTATTTTTTTCTATCACCATTTATATTCTATAGGTTCTTTTCATATATGTCTGATTAGGAGCTTGAATGCGCAGAATAAACAATGACAATACTCTTTTTCTTCCTGTTTTGAGAGCTGACCTCACTCCTTCAAGGTTAGAGATACTGACAGCCTTATGTCATATAACCAACATTCACGGTGCAAAGTAGCCTGTCACCTGCCTTGTACAAGTTTTTACTATACAGTTCTCAAAAGCAGAAGGAAAAATCAGTCATGATGCTTAGCTGATTAGGTAACTTAAATTCAAAATAAGCAGCAGTTGACCTTCATTTTGTGATGAATTTAGGAGGACCAATAAAGATAATTTTCATTTAAAAATTTTAAATATGAGGCATCAGCTCAGACAGTATAGATCATTAATTATTTCAAACAATTGTTGAAAGATTATATTCTGTATTCTGTTATTTCCTACATGTTTCTTACATCACACAATTAGCAAAATAGCATGATTGAACTACCCTGTGCTTTGTCACTAAGGGTATCATGAAAAGGGGAACTGGGACCTCCAAGTCTGTTGATACAGTGATTTGCCTTTTTTTTTTTTTTTTTTTTTAATTCTACTCACTCACATGAAAGTGGAATTAGATTTTCCCATAACAACATCTAAACAGCCTGCCCCATTTTCAGGGCATAAAAACAAAGTCAAGGAAACATCCACAAAGCTTTCCTTTGCCCCCCAGAACACCCCTTAACCTGCTACAACATGCATCAAGTGGAGCCACGGTGTCTGCTGATGTGCAGCGTCTGCTCTGGGTGGGGGACTTCAGAGCCTAGCAGGGAGCTTATGCTGTTGCCATGCCAAAGCAGAGGGGAAAATTTGATCCACTGTTATTTCAGTTCTGTAACTACCTTCTACTAAGCCTGGTATGTGTATGATAAAGTTATTTTAATCTGTTGTTTATTCCTTTGTTTCTTGTTTTATTTTTAGCTATATAAAAGTGTTTGAAGTAACAAAGAGCAGCTGCTATGGTATTACTTACTTGTTAGTACAATATTTCAAATGCCTGTTGTATTCCTTTATCTACAATTACAATACCTTGTGCATCTTCAGTCGCTGCAGCACCAACGTATAATTATAACTAGTTCAATCAATATTATGGATTTAAAAAATAAGTGTGTTTTCTTCTGTTCCTCATCTTGTAATAAGAGTAATGTTCGTTTCATACATGTGAACACGCTCTTGGTGTCTGAGGTTTTTCTCCCTCCTTTCAATCTTGTAGCAACTCCTGCCCCCAGTCTTGCCAGCTATGACACTTTAGGAGTCATCGATTTAGGAATAAGGATGGAAACCAATGTTTTAAAAAGGAAAAGTATAGGTGTGTGTTAACAGGTAATGAAACCACTGACTTCACTGATACTTAATGCCACAAGCAGAGCATGAGGGCAGTCCATTCCAGCTTCTGCACCATGCTTTTCATTCCTCCCCAGCTGATCAGAATTCAAATCGTATGTAACAAACACACCTCATGGATCTGTAATAATTTGGCCTGTCCTGAACTGAGAAGCTAAGGGGGATTTTGATATTTCTGCATAATTCTTGATTCCTTACTCACCATTCCCATGTCTTCTGTTTTCTTTGTTTTCCCTACCAGCCAGCCTTTTTTTTTTTTTTTCTTTTCTGAAACCGCTGCTATATCACAAGGATTTCCTCATTCTCCACAGCACATAAGGGCACAGAACTGATAGGAACATACCTCTGTTTATGTAGGACAACAAGACAGATTGTCTGGAAATGGTCATGAACCTGATCAACACAAATTTTAAAGAGTGCCAAGAGAGCCATTACAGGAAATTCCAGGAGCCTTGGATTTGGAGGTATTGAAGGATTTGAAGAAGTTAAAGCCTTATAAAAATGTCCTAAAGTACAGAAGCCGTGCAGAGTGCTTGTTAGAGTTTTGCTCATGGATCATCCCCACTGTGATTCAGAACGCAGCAGAAAACTTACCAATGGTGGTGTAAAAGATTAGAGTTGAGTGCAATGTATTTGCATTAGCAACAGTGTTTAAGAGATGCCTGGACCCTCCATTAGCAAAGATGCACCTCACCTTATAATCCTTTCATCTCCACACTAAATTCACACCTTAAGGTAGCAATTGTGAAGTGAGATTCTGCTATGATACCTGTTATTCTCTTGCTGACTCATATCCAACACATCAGACTTAAGGGAAGTCAGGAAAGGGAGGTGAAGTCAAGCAGGAAGCAGCACAGCAGAAGATGTGGGAGTTGTGCACCAGAGACTGGATTCTGTAAAGAGTGATTTAGTCCAGTCTGGCTGCAGATCAAGGGAAATCTGGCTTTGTTAAAAGTATTGAAGCAACTTTTTCTTTTTTTTTTTTTTTTTGGCAGTGATATAAAAGCTCCTGTGTTCATATAAATGTTTCTTGGGCACCAACATTCACTAGGATGGTACTTATTTCTTTATTGTCATTATCATCTGTGTTCTCATAAACCCAGAATGGTAACATAAAAGAGAGATTTTAATGCTGATGGAAACACAGTTGGATGTCAAGATTATGTAGCCAAGTTCGTATATACATGGATTACACTTTGTCATTGAACAGAAGGCAGCTACTTTTGAAACACTGAAACAAATAGGGACATCCTTCTGTAGCCTGAAAATCTGAGATATTGCCCTTAACTTATGCGTAATTCAGAGCTCTTCACATAAATGGAAATTTTGCATAGGCGACTGAGCAGATAAAATATTTAGGGGAGGGAATATAAAGAAGCCTGACTAAGAGAGACAAAATTAATTTGGAAACAAGGATAAGTATGATAAAAATGGATATAGACAGATGGAACAGACTGAAACGTCTTTCTAGGGAAAGGTTAATATTGTTAAGATGAACATCCTAAGCTACTGTATATTTTTAGCTCCTTAGTAGTATATGCATTGTGTGGTTTCCAGTAAGGTGGTGCTGTTGGTTTATACTCAATGTCAGGTTGTTCTGAAAGAGCTTACAAGATATAGCCTTACCTAAAGTGTGCACAGTTTTAGAAAATGAATAAGGATTGCTTCATTTGTAGCAGAATGATTCCCCACTGTTTGCAATCCAGAGAGTACAGCACTGTAATGGAGTAAAAACTATAGGTAAGATAACTAGAAAATCGAGTAAAAGCAAAATAAGTTCTTATTTGTTTGGTTTTATTATTTTCTTCACTGAGTAAGGCATATAACCATGAAAAATTCCTAGCAATCACTGAAGATGGCCAATAGCACTGAAGTAAGGATATAACAGAATTAGCTGATTTTTCCTCTGGGAAAGTTTTAGTAACAGGTAAGAACTTCTCAATTTTATATAGACAACACGTGAAGTAGCTGTATAACAGTGTAAAATCTGTCTGTAAAATCTGCAAGAGTTCTAACTCTTTGGGAGATGAGGCTCCTGCCTGAAAACTTGGGGGCAACAGGCCTTCATGAAAACCTAAGGAATAGGCTGATTCCTGATAACAGTCTTATTTTTTCAAAGGCACCAAATTCCATGACCAGTCCCATCTCACTTGGTATTTTTCCACTGCATCTCTTAGCAAGTTACCCAGATCTTGCACCTTGTCCTGTGGGACACAAGTAACGTAGGCAAAGCCCTTGGTAGGATCTTCTCAGCAGAGTTTGTATTCTGTGCAAGCACAAGTTTTCCTTCTTTTCCTGATGTTTTATGGTGAAATATATGTAGGTAGAGAACTTACTCCTTTGACTCAGGAAGCCTAAAAAAAATTGTGGCAGAAATTTGACAAGCTGATAGTGCTGGGGTTCCCCATATGGCTTTTCTCAAACCAAGCTTTTTATATCCTTCTCAGAAATTCCACAAAACGTTGGCTTTTCCTAATGTGATTCCAGTGTCAGGGTTTGAGATCAACAAAGCCACTCTGAAGAGGTATTAAGAAGTGCCTAAAGGTAAATATAGCATTAAATGCTTTCCTGGATGGGGAAGGTGAATAGAAGACGAAGCATGGAAACACAAAGGCTTCTCTGATGAAGTAAAAACAACAACAAAGAAATCTGATTTTGATCTCTAATTCCAGAATCCATGGATTTACACAGTTGTATTGTGGAAAATTATTCCCAATTCACAGCTGTGCATAATCTTAAAACAGATTTCTAATGAAGTATACAAAATGTGGGCCCAGTTAACCCCTCTACTACCTTATTTTGACAACTGAATCAACCTACTGACACCAAGAGACTAAGGAGAGCAAACACCCCAATTAAGCTCTTGGATGTTGACTTTGCTGTCCATCATCATTTGTGGTTTTCTTAGAGAGAAAAAAGTAGCAGAATTTGACATTGTCCAACTCCTCTATGTCTGAAGGGGTTCAAAGGAGGCAGTTCTTTTTGGGTCTGTCTATTTTCAGTCTCAGTTCTGCTTTGCTCAGAATGTGAGAGCAAGTTTTTAAACATGAGAATAAAGGTTTTTCCTCTATACTTGCAATGCTGTCCCTATCCTTCCTAACCTTCTGCACTTCCCAAATCAAAGAAATAGCCTGCTACCACTCATCTACTTGCATTTTAAGATAGCGTTATAGATTGTAGTCTGGTTTTATATAATACTAGTTTTTCCTTCCTTGGCAATGCATTTTTTATATTTTATTTTTTCCCTCTCTCTTCAGTAACTCCAGAGCTGAGTGAACAAGACAGCAAATATCATTGTGATCAACTGAATGGGTTACTGCCTCTCTGGAGAAATAGTTATTGTAAGCACCTATCGAAAGATCACACTTCATTAAGTATGTGTATAATATACTGAAGAGGATTATATAAACACACACCAATAGGAAGGAACTTCTGCCTTCTCGGGGAAATGCTTACACAGACCACAGATAACAGCTTCTGCTTGCAGTAAAATTGTGTCTAAAACTAGCAGGAATATATCAATTGAAACATAAGCGAGCTCACCTGCTGCACAGAGTGAGAGGTGTATGAAGTCTATATTACTCAAATCACGACAGGATAAAACGGAGTTTACTTGCCTATGCTGTCCCTTGCTGCAGGGCTAACCACCTTTCTCTCACCCTCCAGGGTGAACAACAGAAAATAAGCAGCAGCAACTACAGACTCGTGCCAGCTGTCCTGTCAGTCAGAGCTCTGCAAGAGATAATCCTGGCGCCTGAGATTTCAGTGAGACACTTAGAATGAATCTGCTGACTGTGCACTTGCACCCAAATTAAAGAAAAGGCAGACAGACCTCATATTCACAAAGCCACTGTACAAAGGCATTCAGATCTTTCCAGTGCTCTTAATTTCCTGCTGAAGTAAAGCAGTAATTTCATTTGAGGGCAAAGAAAAACACAAGGTGTGTTTTATCTCAGATATCACTGGGATAAATATGATAAAATTAATTACTTGGCCACCTGAACGCAATACATAAATCATGAGATAGCTTGGTTGACTTGTGATTGGTAAGATATTATAAATATGCTTATTTATTTGTATTTGTGTCACTAAGAAATGTGCATGCCTCTGGGAGAAAAAAAAAATCCTACTTGGGTTTAGTTGCTCTTATTTATACTAATATATGCAGATTTAAACAGTTTATTTGGAGTTTAAAGATAAATTGCACAAGGTTCTCCAAATGCTGGAAATAACTTACTTTGCCTGTCCTTCAGCATTGCTGTTTGTTTATCATTTCAAAGTTCACAAGGTAATTGCCTCATTATCTGTTCATCTAATTTCACAGAGAAATGACAATCCCTAGCTGCTGAGGTCATGGCCCATCAAAAATTATACTGTCTCTAATTTTATATCTGATCTCTGGTAGATCTTAATTTGCTTATCTCAGTTCTCATATATCGACTAAATTGCTGAATTCTATTAAAATCTCCACCAGCTGCCCAAGATTTAAGACTGAACTACTGAATTGAGACTTATTGAATTATTAAGGCGTTATTGCCAATGTGAGCCAGTAAAATAATAATTAAAATATACGAGATTAATATGCCTTTTAGTTTCCTGTATGTCATTTGAATTCAATCTGAATATGGCTCTGTACACACATATTATAAAATATCCCATCACCTCAGTTAGAATGACAAAGGCATATCTTTGAAGATTATTTTTCCATGAGTATGGTTACGTTGACCTTAACTGCAAGAACTTTGAGAAATAAAGGTAATATTAAAATGGTTGCACAAATTTTATTTGGTGGATATTGTCATATTTTTCAAGTTGTATTTTCCTATATAACACTTCAAATTGAACCCTCTGAAATGTTATTCTGCTGATCCCTTAAGATCACTTTCCCTAAAGAGATACACTTTAACTTCCCACTCTAAATCTTCAAGTCCTTTACACATGTTCCCTACACAAAAGAAATGGCAGACTCTCTGGTGATGGTCATTCTTGGATTCAAGTTCTCTATATTTTGGCATTGCTACCATGCGTTTCTGCTGCCTGAAGTTTAAAGGAGTTTACACAAGCAGACAAAAGCTGGGTCCAGTTTTTTTTTTTTTTTTTTCCATTGACCAATCATTGCTTGCTCTTGTAGGTCACTGGGAAATTTGGCCTCTTAACATACCATTTCATCCTCCTTCCATGGTCCCAACCTCACTGAGTGAGGCTCTACCTAGACTTCTTGGAGATCCCATTTGAATAGGTAGCTCCCCCAAAGTATTACTCTAATACTGTATCACATAGCGAAAAGCCATGCTTTTCTACTTCTCTTTCAACAAACCTCTCGTTTCTGACCACAGGCACATCTCTGCAACGATTGCGATTGCAGGTGAAAAAATTTAAGTATCAACATAAGAGAGAGACAATGATAGTTGTTGCATCATCTTCACTCCACACAAGCCACTAAATTTGGAGACAAATGTATTGCAACTAGATTTGTGGCCCCAGTGCCACTTGTCCAGATCCTCAGCTTCACCACTGTCATAGCAAAACTAATCTAAAACACGTGTCTGTAAAAGGTCATTTCCTTTCTGATGAACAGGCTCCCAAGATGACATGCAACCTTATCATTGTTTACTAGAACACAAAGATAGTCTCTAAATGAAAGATGTAATAGAGACAACCCATCTTCTAGATATGCCCAGAAAGTCTGATTCTTCACTGAAGGGAAGTTTTAACTTTTAATCCCTATTTTCCTTACACAGTAGAAATACGCTTAACATCAAGGAATTTAGCAGCATTCATCAACAAAGACAGAAGATGCTTACCAGTGCCTCATCCAGAACTCACGAATGTTCTCAGGAGTATCTGGCAGCTGTTACAAACAACAAGTAACAATGCAAAAAAATAACAGCAGAATGGACCAAGCCTATTTATTCAGAATTGTATCAATGAACCTAAGTTTCCTTCATCCAGCATTTATTGTCCTGCAAGGGTCTTCCTCCCCACTGCTACAAAATTTTTGACATATCTTCTTTCCTCTCACTGTGGCCTCAGTCATTTACAAACACAGTATTAAGCCTAGCACAACACAGGAATTCAGAAACCACTTTTACGTTACGTGAACAAAGTGGTGCAGGTCTTCCCAGCAATGTGAATATTCTGTACTGAGGTGATCGGTCTGTCTGGCTGCTACCTCAGCAACCTGTGAGTAACTGCTGAAGTGGTCTGCTATTGACATCAAGTATCCTGCCTAACAGGCTGATGAAAACACATTTGATTGTACTGGAAACTTGAAGAAACAGGAATGTCACCCCAGTGGCTGTTGTTTCCTCTTCACTTCACCTTTATCTTCTATTTCATAACATTGAGGTGCCCTTTTACTGTCACAGTTTAATAGTTTATGAGAAGAGAGAGACTGAATATTGTTATGGAGATTTTTGTTTTTCTCTTTCTCCGATTTTTTTCTTCCTATGACAAAACAGTTTTATCTTCACTGAAATTTTGTTTTGGAAATCAATGATCATAAAAATATGTAAAACAAAAAAACAAGAAAACCCATACTGAGTTAGTTAAAGGTCAATGTAGCCTAGCACCTAACTCCAGACATATGTTAACAGATCATGCCCAAAGACAATCCACAAGGAGACATGTAGTGACATTGGCCCAGAATACTCTCCTAACCTCTGGTGCTACCTGCTTCAAGGATTTCCTGAAGCAAAGATAGAGCCCTTCATATTTAATAACCGCAAGAAATGCTTCTTCCAGTAACATGCCCAATTCCCTTTTTAAATTCTGGAAAGGGTTCATAATATCCTATAGCAAGGCTTTCCACAGCTTGAACTTGTGCTGTGCTGACAGGTAGGCCTCTGCTTTGAATTTTGTCCCTGATAGTTTTGATACCCTGTAGTTCCTATATAAGGAAATATTTTATTCTTGTAAAAATAAACATTAGCTGATTTATGTAATAATAGCAGATCTCAGAGCATGTTGGCAAGGGATCATTGTTATCTCTGTTTTCTTAAAGAGAAATAATAAAAGAAATTTTAAAATAGACTGGGTGGAGGTGACAGCAGGGCTCGAGCAGCAATCCTGCCCAGTGCTCCTAGTGCGAGGACAGAAACCACTGCCTTTCACTGCTAGCTGTGCCTAGATCCAGTCTCCATAACCACACCTCCCTCCTTAAAGCATACTAATTGCAAACCTCATTAAAACAACAACATTCATTTACCTGCCTGGGAAGAGGCCAGGCTGTCTAGAGCCCTCTCAGGATGACTTCAGAAAGCACTGCAGAGGCGTGGTGTTCTCCTTGGAGAGGAGACAAGCAGAGACACTGGGGCATACTCTTGCTTGGGCATGGATCCATCTGTCAAAACCTCTGGGAGGCAAAACTGATGAAGACCAGAGCTTGCATTGCTGTTGTGGATTAAAGCATCAGCTATGAAATAGTCCAGATCCTGAAAAGACTTTGCTCACACTTTTCAACTGAGTAAGCTAATCTGTGCACAAGGCTCTCATCTATCAAAGCCTGAACACGTGTGAGATCTTCAGGGCTAGGTCAGCAAGTCCCACTGTTTGGAGACTGCCAGACACATTCTCTGAAAATGCAAAGTAGCAACAAAGGTTACTCAGCCTCAGAGCTGACTGGATAATTCCCAAGTGTATTTTTTTTTTCTTTTCAAAACCTGCAAAAAGCCGTTGTTTAAAATAAAATGTCTCACAAAAACATAGCACTGGTTGCATGTTCAGGGTCCTGTAAATGGCCAGGGTGATAAAGTGTTTCAAATAAACCTTGCCCTGGAAGAGCCACTAAACTTTAGGCCATGTGACAGAGCCCCAATTTGCCCCGGTTCAGATCTCTTCCTCAGTTCAGAACTAACATTTGCTTAGTAACCAGCACATTGCCTGCTCTGTGAATGGAGCTCAGGTGCTGCCCATTGCTTTTCAGGAGATGCTGAGAAGATTTGGCTCAAAGGTAAGCAAGCTGGCCAAGAGAAAGAAAATCAAGAAATAACTGGCACATGCATAAACTTATTCAGGCTTAAATACTTTTCTTATTCTTGAAATAGGCACTTTTCCATGTAGTTTTTAGCCAGTTAATTGTAAGCCATTAAAAGAAAAAAATATTGCTATACAAACATGAGTCATGCCAGTCAATGTAGTATATTAAATAAAACAGTCTGCACTGTTTGCACATTGTGAAATTTTGCTGAAAAAGCATCAAGAGGCGGAGATTCTACTGAGCATCATTATATCCCCTTGATGATGCGTCTCCTATTTAATCTCTCTACAATCCTAATGCTGGAAGTGTTATTGCTCTGATTAGGCCTGTTTACACGTTAGCCATTTTCTGCAGATCCAAAGAGGAACATGTTTTGGAAATCTATGATTAAAGCTATTTGCTTTAACTTAGATGTTGATACTACTTCTGATATAGTGCCTGCCATAATTCTAAGGTATTCCCTGCAGAGATAAATCTGGAGGAAATGAGTATTTTATCCAGAGAGATTGCCATGTAAAATTACAAATGCATAAAAATCAATCTTTGTAGCTTAAGCTATATGAACAGTGCAGCATCTTAATTCTATACAGTTGTGTAGAATTCGTTTTATGTAGATTGCACTTCATCTCGTTAACTACCAACATATAAACAACATCATTAGTATTCTGAAAGATTGTCTTAATAAAACAAGTGTATAATATTGCGTTGCTTTATCTGTGCTTAGAAATCACTATCATTTTAATTTTACATGGGAGTGCAGCTATGGCTACCATACAACTACACTTGGACCTGATTCTGCTGCTGCCTTGCCCTTGAAAACAGTCCCACCAGCCTGGCCATGGATCTCAAGGATTTTGCACTCAAATATCACTTTGTACAGAAGGAAATAATAATAAAGTTTTGTACCATTGTGTCTGAAGTTAAAAGGTACTTTTGTGCCCAGGCAAGTGCTCCTGCTCTTTGGGCCAGGTGGAACCAGACAAATCAATTGCGTAAAGTCAGCAGCTCTGCTAAGCCAGTTCACATAAGCAGCATCCATCCCACTAACTGGAAGCTGGAAAATCCGGCACCATGTCTGCACACAGCTAGCTGGTTTGCACGAAGTTTCGTGCATTTATCATTTTAAATAAATCTCTGAAGTCTAATAAATCTAGGTTTATCACGTTTATAAAGCTACAGATCTCCCAATTTGTACTCTAATTATGTTTTGTTATTGTTATTATCAGCTTATTCTTGCTATGAATGTTTTTGTATCACTTGAAATTGATGCTAATACTCCCTGACATACAGCCTGACATATATTAAGAATGCAGAAAATGAAATGACAGAACTAATTAAAAATCCATCTGTTCAGTTAATTTAGAGGTGTGCCAAACAGTTCAAATGAGACTTGGTCAGCAGCAAATCACATCCACCTGTACCATTTGTTTAGCAGTTACTGTCCTGAGTAATGTTATTTTGTTAGAAACACTGCTACTATTCAGTTCAGAGACTGCAAGCTGAGTGGTGAGGGCATGGAAAACACAGCTATTATGGTTGAACAGAAATACTACACGTAAAAATGTAGCATGAACCCACTAAACGAAAAAAAAAAGACATACAACAAAATGCTGTATATCATGTTGACTCACTCCATTAATTGTAATAGCTGTGCCTCCAAGACACAGAACAATCACATCAGTATTACCTACAGAGATATTGCAGCTCTCTATCCAGGAAAAATTTCCACCTTAATGTCAATGGTCTATGCTTTTCCCTCCTGTAAGCCCATCAAAGTTAATAGAGTTGTACCAAGAACACATTCGGTTCTATCTGATTATGGCACACTGAACATGTTATCTTACAGCCTGGCTGCTGTGTTATTGCTTTACATGCAAAAAACATAATAATTCAAAAAGCATTCATCTGGCAAGCCACATTTTTTTTTCCTTTTTTATTATTATTATTTTTTTTTAATTTTAAAAGAATGAAAAATAAGCACGTTTCAGTCTGGTAAGCAGCAGCCTCTCACGTGGCAGCACTATATTATCACAGATTAGGTTTATTCCTTCTATAGCAAAGAAACCTCGCAAGAATAAGAAAAGCATCTATATGTAAAATAAGATACTTAGCATTTTCTTCCTGCTAGTTCTTTAGTCAAGCTCCCGCCAGCATATCCCACTTGGATTTGTACTCCAAAACTTCCAGAGAGGTCAGTGCATGCACACTCCTATGCAGAGGAACTCCTTTAACCTGTCACATTGACTTTTGAGAACTGCAACTAGTGGACAGCTTTAAAGAGTTTAAAGCAGACAGCTTCAATGTGAGGCAAAGTAGACAGTGGCCACCTGCTTCAGCATGAAACAAAACAGCCGTTAAGGAACAACAAAGCAGCACTTTCACTGATGTGAATCAAGTATTTCTCACCAGCAAAAACTTTTGGCATTTCCTGTGCTCAGCATGGTTTCATGTCAGTATTTTTATTAGTTTCTCCATTTTTTTTTTTTTTTTTAAACAGTGTTCTGGTATGCTTGGAATCTAATGCATCAAAGACAAAGTGCAAAGGCACTGCAAGCTGCAGTAGAACCAGAGGGAGGCAATCCACCAGAACCAGGACCTCAGGGCACCAGTGTGCACAGGGCAACTTGTGTACTGCCTCCCTAAACATGGGCACCAAGGGGAACCTTCACAGATGCACATCTTTTGCCATGTTTTATAACATTGCTACAATCAAGAGCACTACGTCAGGTAAACAGTGAAGAGGAGGGAGACAGAGAGCAGAGCTGGTTGAGGGCCACAGCGTCACTGTGGGCAGCCAACACAGGAGGTCTGAAGAGATGGACACGCAATGCTTTTATTCACAAAAAGACCTAGGGACTTCAAAACTTGGGATTTAGCAACAGCAGTGAAGGTACTAAGAGAAAATAAGCAAGAGAGGTCAGCATAATAGGCTGGACAAGCTAAAGTAGATAACGAGAGATGGAAGGCAGGAACCTAGGGAAGTTCCTGCCTGGGAGTTAGCAAGAACACACCACTGTGGTCAGTCCTTCGGCTAGAGTATTTCTCCATTCATTTCCTCTAAGTATATATCCCTAGCTATATTATGTCTGCAGAAGTACAATGTCCTGTTTTCAAAAAGAATTGTATTAGGGAAGCGTTGATTACAGAATTATTCTCTGAGCAAGGAAGCAATATGTCAGAAACCCTATTTCCTTAATTCACTGGTGTATTGGTTATTGTATGCTCAGTTGATATCTGGGATAGCAGGAAGCTAGCTATGCAGAGATGTAAAAGATATGTTAGCAAGAAATGTATTGATCCCATCATGTGCAACCTGATCAGCACTTCAGTTATCTTTTTTCGTCAACTGAAATAATCATTTATCATCCTCTTCAGTGAGAGCAACTCACTGAGTTGTGCAGAGGTTGCATAACTGATTTGTATCTTACTGCAATAAATTTTAATTCCAGCAACTAGGTTGACAGGGGGAGCCTCACTATTATCAACTCACAAAGGACAGGTTGCTAGAATTCCAAGTTCCAGAAAATGCAATGACCTGACAGTCATCTGAAATATAGCATCTCAGCTTGCCCTCCCTGTGCAATATGGCTTTTTGGGTTAAAAGGGACAGATCTACTAGGTACTGCTACCTTTGGGACCGTTTCCTCAGATAGTCCTATGGGAATATCATCTAGAGTTACATCTGTCTTAGTGTTTTTAATCAAACCATAATTCCTGCTAGATAGTCAAGGATCCATAGAATTTCCGTGGCATTTGAGGTAAGGTTGTATAAATCTGGATAAACATTTTCTGTGATTTCTATGCACAGTTTTGGGGGCAGAGCTGAACCCATCCTTTTCTTACACATCCTTACCAAGAACGAGCTAGGAGACCACATAACTAAGCTGTGGGACACTTCATTTTAAAGCTGGGCCTTCACCCTAAGCCCTGACATTCAGAGGAAAGGGCTCTCACTGCTAGGAACCAGACAGAACACCCTGAGCTTGCACCCAGTCTCCAGTGTGGAAGATTTCCCAGTTTATATAAAATGACTAATGAGCTTGGAGGACGAAAAAAAAACACATTTTGTTCTGGACAGGTGGGTAGATCCAGACTTCAAATGTCTGGCACAATGAGTGAGTATTTTGCTGAAAACTGAAGAGCTTCAGAAGATATGCAAGTCCCTGGTCTTGTTGGGGTGCTGTGTCCAGATGATTGGGGTGTAAGCAGAACAGGCTGTCGTCCCAGATTCAGATCCCACTTGGAAATCAACAAGAAGGGCAGCAAGAGAGCTTGATCTCTTGCCTTGCAGATGAACACTCCACCCCAGTGACTGCCACCTTCTTCACAGGGCTTTGTGCGAGGCTCAGTCCAGCAACCAAATATCCTTGCAGGTGACACCAGCATAGCACTGCCTAGCTTTGGGGTCCTGCTATGAATTTAACTGCTGAACCATTTGCAGGCAGAAGATTGATTATGTCTATCAGTATACACAGAAATTAGGTGCTTCAGGGCTTAGGTTGACTCCAGGTTCAAAGCACAGGAAGGATGAAGAAAAATAATTTTATGTTTTAGGCACTAAACTAACTGGTAGAGGTGAAAGAGTAAGGTGAAAACTCATTTTGTAGGAAATAGAATAGTACAGCTCAGTCAAGATTTAGGTAATGATTACTGAACTTTATTGAAAAGTATTCGGTTGCATTTCTATGGGACCATCTTCCAAAAAAAAACTCTTCTCTGCTAAAAAATGTAATCAATAAGCAATATACATGCTACTTTCCAACAATAACAGCACATTTGTCATTTCTCATCAATTATAGGAAAAAGACTTGCAAAATGACAGAGCTGTACTCTGTATGTCCTCTGGTGGAAATTATCATGCCATTATGATTTGTGTTAATGCTTGGTTTATTTCCCAGGCAAACATTAGCCATTTTTTGGAAAATGTGGCATAAATTAACTTCCATTAAAAAAATAATATGCATGATGAGTTTGCTTTTTTTTTTTTTTTTAAGATAACTTTCTTCATAACTTTTGTTCTCCTGTATTTGAAATACCTGTTGATAAAGTTGTGAAGCTAAAGGGCTGTACTCGTAACAGGTTGTTTCCAGACTCCTTGACTTCACAGCACTGTACAGGGAGTTGATGCCTGATGGAACTTGTATGGAAATGAGACTTCATTCACTGAGCCAGCACTACCAGCAGAAGTCAAACATTTAGGTCTATCCTAAAGCATTCTCTGAGAATGTTTCCTGTAATCACAATTAGGTCAAGCCTATCCACAGCCATTGCCTCATCTGATCTAACATACCATTTGCAAGAGTTTTCAGGTTTACATACCAAGACCACTGAACTCTGACATCCTCTAAAATCCATTTAGAGGAAGTCCCAGTAATAAGGAAGCTGTAAGCAGCATTATTTTAGCCCAGACAGTCATGATAGACTTATAAAGTGGTCGTAAATCCCTGAAACATTCTGAAAATGACAGAGCCACACCACTCTGTAGAGCGGAGTGTAAGCAGGGTATAATTCTGCCAGTCAAAAACAGAGCTTAGGGTTTATATAGCATATTATTCCATGCAAATTGTTTCAGTATTTTTGAAATACCTTGGAAAAGTTATTTCTCCTAAATTGCTAGAAAGTTTCTCCTGTACAGGCCTACAATATGCATATCTTTATCCTTTATACATTGTTGATAGTGCTTCACATTTCTACACTCCACAGTGGACTGAAATTCAAGTTATTCATTTTGTCTCTCCATATATTTATACTGCACAGTCTTAAAAAAATCTTGATGTTACTGTTATTAAATGTTAGATCCAATTTAACATTTACTCTGAAACATTTATAGCAGCAAATAGGATTTTTCTCTTCATTTATGCAACATTTTGCCTAATGAGCTAAAACTTACTGATTCATTTTATTCTACCGAATGAAGATATTCATATGCAAAATTCATCTTGTTAAAAGGGTATGCCTGGTAACCAAGATTCACTGAGCCAAAAACTAAAGGCTATGTGCATAGCAGTGTAATTTAGAATTCATTAAACAGATATATGGCCAAAGCAGGTTACCTATCTCAAAGATGGCAAAGAGTGGTGAGGCAAGAAAAAAAGGAGACAGAGTGATGCATATTTGGTCTTATACCTTCTTATATTTTCTTTTCTAGACCCTGCGTTCCTGACCATAGCACACACAATATATATTGAATTATAACCACACAAGCTGTCATTTCCTATTTTAAAATTATCTCCAGTACTAGCGTCCGCTTACTGAAAAGCATGATGAAAAATTAAAAAGGACAGAGAGGTACAAAACAAACAGTGAAGGCCCAGACGAAATGCTGTTTTAGTAGAAAACTCCATCAATTTATACTACCAGAAAAGAAACATAAGCCATGGCTTCACAACACAATCTTATTACCTTGGCAGAAGAAAAAGTCTGAGGAGGAGGTTCTTAATCAGATAAGAAAGGGCCAATATCTGGAAACTGATATTCAACAAATTAGTATTTAAAATAAATAAGATGTGCCTTGAAAACTGATCAACTATTAGAACAAATTTCAAGGAGAGGAGACTCCACTCTCACTTGATATCATCACCAAGGAGAACTGTTGCTCAGAGGGATGCCTGAAGGCACCCTCCTGGGCTGTTTTGCGAAACCTGGTCCCTGTCCATGACAGGTGGTTGAATTAGATCTTTAAGGTCCCATTCCAAACCAAACCTACGATTCTAAGTGTCCTAACCCCAGTGTGGAGACATCAGCCCTAAAAACAATAGTATCCTGATTATAATACAGAATCACTAAACATGCAGAGAGAATGAACAAGCCAGTTCCTTCGGACTCATCTGCTAAGGCTTTCCTTCTGAATGAATTTCTGCCTACTTCTTTCTGCTCAATAGACAAGTTAAGAGGAATACAGAATATTTCCAGGTAGATCCATACTGTGAGCACATTATTCTTATTATTATTTTGAGATAATGGAAAATTAGGAGTTTGAGAACACTGTGTTAGATCCATAACAGGTGGAAGTTTGCTCTAATTGCTGATTTGGAGAGATAAGGTTTAGACAACTTAAAATCTAAAGTGAGGATGTACTTAGTTCACTAGTATGAAAAATACAGTTCTTGTATCATACTAAGAAGATTGAATTTCAACTTTGTCTTTGCTGCAGTTTGCTTCTTTGCAAAGAACAAGAACAAACCTTACTCTGTGGAGTTTGGGTTCCAGGAGTTGGCATGGCAGAATGAGAAGACTAGCAAAACTTAGGTCTCTTTCCCAGCTTAAACAAGCGGGTGTTCAAGTTTGGACAAGACATGCAAAACAAAAATATTGGTCCTAGCTATGACCCTAGGCAGTTTCCTGTGGTTTTAGGGAAAGACCTGAATATAAACCGTTAGTATTAATTTTTCTAAGAAACACATTATGAAGCTTAAAAATTTTGTGGGCTGAATCCTCAGATGGTGTTTCATGAAGTATTCTGGGATCCTCTGTAAACTGACAGCAGGGAAGCATACCATATTACTCTTTCCTCCCATTTTAGTAGTATTTAAGCTTGCATTCATTTTAAAGTATTTAAAATACATATCCCCTGATGCTTATTGTTAAATATTCAGCCCAATTGAGCATTCCTTAAATGGTAATTGATCATTTTTAACAGTACTGTATTTAGTTCAGAGAAATTAGAAATATCAAATTAAAAATATCAAATTGATTTATGCACTTGAATTCTTCACCATATTCAAAGCCTATTACAGGGACAGATTTGATTGCCTTCCTTTCTCTTTCATCACCGTGAAAATACGCATTTCATTTTTGCCTTACTGGAAGTTTTTGCTAAGTAGCAGCACTTCTACCCGGGGTTACCAAACTTGAGACTCAAGTACTTCTGTCTACTCTCTGAATATACTATCAAACACAGTGCTGCCTCATCACTGTTTTTTTGTTAAAAAAAAAAAAATCAATTATGTTCCGTGTTTCCATGCACCACATTACCATGGCCTGCTGCCTCTGTTAGGGAGCCAACATGATAAATAAGATTTCTTGACAGACTTCAGCTGTTTGTTCCTAGAAGAGACAGAATGCAGGTTTTCCCATACAGTGGGGTTTTCCACATAGATGATGCATTCTCATGCTGGTCATTTTTTCTCTTTTCCTTGTCCTTCTCAATATTTTTTCCCCCCGACTAGTACTAATAAAGAGCTAGACAGCAACGATTTCCTACCGAAAAGGCTGCCCATACAAATTTCATGAGGTACTCTTTGGGTACCTCCCCAACTCTTTTTTAGTTCTTGACATTTTGATGTACTTAAAATTAGTGTGATTTTTTATTTTTTTTTTATTATTTTTTTGGCTTTGAAGAAGAGATGAATGTGTTTTTCTACTTTACTAATTACTACATGATATATGAGGCAGAAAGCCTTGCAAAAGGTGGCACAGCATGCAAGTACAGATGAATAATAATTAGGCTCACATGTTTTAGAAATTAAAATTTTTATTAGAAGGCTGTTATTTGAAAGTTTTAGTGCTGTAAGCGCAGTTAATGTAAGTGGGCTTTTTTTTTTTAATCCAATCAACCCAGTCCTGCTTATAATGTAGAGGCCCCAACCAACTCTCAGTGAATTCAAAGACTTCCACTGACTTCAAAGGGACTTGACTCAAGCCCTAGAAAAAGGATTTGTAAAAGTGATTAGTGTCAGGGCTTTGTTTTAGAAGTAAATTGTAACTAACCACAAAAAATGGTTTTATAATAAAGATTTAATATGCATCTGGGAATAAGAATTCCTCCTTCATTTATTATAAGACACCCAACACTGAGGGAGGAAGTCTTACTGCCTTTATTTATTTTTTTAAAACACCCCTTCGTTATTGTTAAGTTTGTACCATCTTTCAGAGACACAACAGCCTAACAGAATAGCATTTTTTGCTACCAAAATGTACACCTCTAGGGCCATACTGGGAAACAAGTCTGGAATTATGACGAACCAATTTATGTAACCAGTCTTCCCCAGCAGGGCATAGGAAAATGTACTCACCCAGGCTTAAAAAAAAAAAAAAAGCCTTAAAAGTAATAGTAAATAAACAAATAATAGTAAATAGTAAAGTAGTTGCTGTCTTCTGAAATCTCTAGAAGAAATTCACTTTTATCCTGCAGCCCAGTGTTTCCATAAATCACGAAGCTGTGTAGTGTGGCAAGATGTTGACTGGACCAACCAGGAGCACTGGGGGGCTCTTGGTCTGGCTACACTGATTTAAGTTGCCCTCCTGGCTTTAAGCTTCTCATTTCCTGAACGAGTTAATTCCACTAACTGGAGTTGCATATTCGTCGGTTAAAAACATCATCCTCACCACACCCCCTGCAGGCATTCATCTTACCTCCCCATTCTCCAGCAGGCTTAGGCAAATCCAGCTCAGGCCTCGTTGTTAACTCAATCCCCTTATCCTTTACCCAAAGCTATACCCACAAGAAAGCATACAGGTCTCTCTCCATAAAGACTGCAAAATCCACCAACACTGAACACATTGCAGGACTGGGGACTCCTTGCTTTAAAGCCAGGCCCACATTAAGGAAATCTGACAGTGTCTTAACTAAAATACTTTGAGAAATAGGGAAGATTTAAAAAAAATGTTTTAAAAAACATAACTGGGCAACCAAGACAACATCCACAATTATAGAAAGTTCACAAGTCATGATTTATGGTTATAATCAGTGAAAACAGGTTATCGGTACATAGATATTTGGTAGCCTGAAGAGGGAATTCCTTCAAGACTTGTATACCAGCCAAAACCAACCTTTAACTATAGAGGTCAGACACTGGCAGCAGTGTAATTGGTACAGCACTGGGTTCATGCAGAGCTCTTTGCAGGCTGCAATGAAGCCTGGGTTGTGACATGTGGTGTTACCATCATCCACTCTAGCTTGGAACTAGTATGGGCACACAGCACCTTTAACAGGTATACAGGTAGAGCAGGTGGCGATGTATGAAAAAACACAATTTTAGCAGTGTTTTATTTATCAGGTGAGCATTTTGAAGTATTTAGGGCTGGTCCCAATAGAGTTCAAGTGAAAAAAATCCGGAAGAAAAACAAAAAAATGGTAGAAGTGACAGATATGTGCTTAAACTACTGTGTTCAAGTCCATATTCAAGCCTCATGAAATTCTGGCAGTGTGTCAGATTGGGATTTTGCAATGGGCCAAAGTGACAGTGTGGGGAACCAACCAGAAACCTGCAGTTGTAGCATAAGAGGAGCAGTACGCCTGGTAACACCAAGCAGTGGACAGGGTACAACTACTGCACTGGACCCTGAGAGTTCTGCTGATCCCACAACATTAAATACACTTTTGCTGTAAAATCAGATTAGCGTAACAGTTCTCAAATGTATTTCTTCCTAACAAGATCTCCAGAAGCAGCATGATGCTGACAAGTATGCTGACGTACAAGAGCTTTCTACCCAGCACTCCTTCCAGAGAGATGTTTAACTCTGTTGGAAATCAAGGGCTTCTCCATATCTGTTTGCAGTAGGTTAACTATTGATTTTAACTGCTTAAAGTTTAACAGAGCTTTAGTAAATTTCATATTGATCTATAAACTTAATCATTATCGGTTTTATAGCTTCTATTAAAACATACATTGGCCAGGTGTCCCAGTCAATACCTATATATCATTTTCAATTAACCCACTTCAGGGAAAAAAACATCTATGGTACATATCACTGGATATTTATTTTGCTAGTCCATGTCTCAACTGTTTATGCAACTGACCAAATCAATTTTTAAAACAATGTAACACAGATGCAAGCATATCATTGAAATTCAGGAGGAGTCTTCCAGTATTAACTGCTTAAGGTTGCACTCAACATACAAAGCAATGCAAACACCAATAATCTGTATTACTTCGTTCCCAGTTTCATTTTCTCAAAAGATTATGGTGTACACATTTGTTTGCACTGCATTGTGGATCCTTCATAAAAAGGAGTTCTGAGCTTACCAAGAGGAATTAAAAACATATTGTTATGCATTGCAGCAGCTCTGCCAATAAGAAGAAAGGGAAGACTTACTTACCGTATAAAACATCAGCATGGCATGAGGGAAAGGAATCTTAATTTAAAAAGCAGATTCAGTTGTTTATTTATTTAAAGATACCACATTTCTCTGCTGTTTTACATGGAAATTATTCTCCCTTATTATAGAGATGGGAAAAAACATCCTTTTCTCTCATTCAGGTCCACACTAGTATTGTCAAAGGTATTTCTTATGGTTCATTTCAGCCAATGGAAGTGTGGCCTGCCAGTTCCACATCAAGCTTATCACCACTGGTACAAATCATTCCTGTCCATCACAGCTGCAATAAACCTCAGTCATCCCCTGAAATCTATGGAGAATGCTTTAATCATTTTACTGACTTCTGCTGGTATTCTGGCATTGCAGAAATATTAAGAAAGTTCCACAACTAGGTCAGCTGCATTGTTGGCATAATAGATCAGTTTGTTTAAAGCCTGGTTTTATTCTGCTTTGCATTTCAGAAAATAATAATGGTACATACTTCAAGCTTCAGCATTTAAAAAGTAATCGGTTCCTATTTTTCTCAGTTCATTTTGCCAGATCATATATGTTTTGAGTCCCATGATGCAAAGCCCTGTAGGTTGCTTCATAATTGAATAATGTGTCATGTATTCAGAAGAGTTACTGGGACAATTGCATAGTGAATAATATCCAAGATAGCCCTAACATAGGTTTAAAAATAACTAGCTTTCAGGAGGTTATTGTATTCACAAATACAGTGGGTTATACATTTAATTTAGTTTATGCCTTCTATGTTTGCCAACATAATTTATCTGTTGAAGTTTGGGGAATGACATTCTTAACCACATGGGTAAAACAAATCCAATTTTGTATCTACAATGCATTCTACAAGAGAAAAAGGTGATGATTTTGTTTATAAGCCTAGAAGCAAATATTACACTACTTAAAAGATGGTTAGAAAGCATTTGTGTAAGTTACATGGAAAAGTTTTTATTGCCAACATAAGAAAATCTATCATGGAATTCCCATTTCTTCACTAAGTCAAGGACAGAAGGAAATACGGAAACAAAGATCCACAGAGTAGACAGTAAGACCCATAAAAACCTCATTTAGCAAAGAAAAATAATCTCTTCCTCCCTCTTTTTCTTTTAAGGGATGGTTTACTAGGGTTTTGATGACAAAAACAGTCATTCTCCAGTAAATCATTTTTGCTTATTTTTCATATTAAGAAAACATAAAAAAAAAGTTAAAACTATGATTAGGTAGATATCAGTGTGCTTGGGCATTACATTTCTCTTTTTATTAATCTATGGTTTACGTACATTTTATGTTACCTGTTCTGCAAGCTGACTCTTTTGCATTTTGTTTTGCATTCTTTTATACTCATTTAATCAAGAGCTAAAGACAATAAAAGACAGAGCAGTAATTCCCCCACATTTCTTTTTGTGGGTAGAAGTTGACCACAGGGGAGAAATCAGAAAGCCAAGATATTAAACCAACAGTTCTACCAAGTCATCCAAAGTTCAGTCATTTATTTTTAAATGACTTTCATCCTGAACTAAAACCACAGAAATATTTCTTCAATACTTGGGTTATTTTGAAGAGTTCAGAATAGGTGCAGGTTTGTCTGCAGCTGAAACTACCCTCACAATGTCCCAAAACCACAGAAACTGCTCTTGTGAAAAAGGATTACAGTAGTCCATGGAAGGTAGAGGAAGCAATGAGGTGCTGCTGCATTAACTCTTGTTAATGTAGAACACCTGCTATTGCTGCAGCACAACCTACTGGTTTCATGATAATCACACACAGAATCACAGAATCTCTAGGTTGGAAGAGACCTCAAGATCATTGAGTCCAACCTCTGACCTAACACTAACAGTCCCCACTAAACCATATCCCTAAGCTCTACATCTAAACGTCTTTTGAAGACTTCCAGGGATGGTGACTCCACCACCTCCCTGGGCAGCCTGTTCCAGTGCCTAACAACCCTTTCAGTAAAGAAATTCTTCCTAACATCTAACCTAAAACTCCCCTGGCGCAACTTTAGCCCATTCCCCCTCGTCCTGTCACCAGGATATAATGTAAATATAATATAATAATAAAAATAATGTTTCTTCCAGTTTGATTTTCACAAATTTGCAATCAAAATATTTATTTTAAGCTTATGAAGATAAACTTTAAATATTTATAATTAAATTAACACGTTGGAAATAAAAGAACTAAGGACAGTCTTCTGCTTACCAGAGAAAAATAAAGCATGATAGAGTTGGCTAATGCAGGAAAAAAATGTCCAACTTCCTTACTTGATAGGACTCTACTCTGAGGAAAAGCTGATTATATCTGAATTTAGAAGAGCTCTTTTGGAGCTAAATGTGAAGGATGTGAACTGGTTGTTGTGGTAACAGACTTGAGTGTTACAAACTTAGCAGACTACTTACGCCTTTCTCAAAGACAAAGCTTTGAAAGCTCATGACACTTGTGATTTTTGTTAAACAAAACAACTGCATTAGTAGAATCTCTTTTCACCTTCTCCTATGGTGGGATGAGTGCCTTGAATATGCATCAACAGATCATTATTCCCTGATTTATTTTTTAAACCAATATGGCAGTAAGCTCCCACTCCCCTTTCTACCCTCTTCCATCTCTTCTGATCCCATCATAAAACTTACCACATACTGTTTTATTTAATGGTTTGACTGATTCCAGGAATCAAAACTGTTTGCTCAGAACTGAGACAAGATCAAGCATATTTTCTCCTGCAGTCTAAGTTGTAAAGGATGTTTAAGACAGCCAAATGGAAGATCAGGCATATAAATTAGGTGATCTTTGGCCTATTTCAGGAAACAGTGACTCAATCCATCATAGAGAAACTCTCCAGACTATTTACTGGGATGCTCATCTCCTAATAAAATTGTCAGTGTGCTTTTAATTGTGTTAGGCTCAGTTAAGAGGAAGTTCCAGGTTGGTTCATGTTAGAAGCTGAAGTCTTCTCTGCATTTAGCAAGTGAACCAAAAAAAATACATACTTACATCTCTCTCTCAAGGGAGGAGATAAAATGCTTTAGTTACTATTACTGCTGATTATCCCCCCTACTCCCCCCCCCCCCCAGGCCTTTTGCTTACAGTTAATGCAGCTGATATGCTTATTACCTAAGGTGACTTCCCTCCATCTCCCTGCTGCAGAGTGGTGCCAGCTCTCCCAAAGTGTACAAAGACAGTAGGTGCCTCCTTCTGATAGAGACCCCTCAATTCAAGCTCCCAGGAAGCCAGGCCAGCCTTCCTCCACTAGAGTAGGTCACACCAGCCGGGTAATTCTGGTGCTCGAGTCAGAGGTGCAGGACAGGCATCCCTGTTACTTGGCAGATAGGGCTGCATCACTCACCAGGAGAAGATGAACTCTAGGGAACCACACTAGAAGATATAACCTGCTCTTACAGCCTGGCACAACCTCTGGCACCCACCCCTTGGCTCCATCACACACTACTTTTCTGTAGGACCTGAGGGTGCTGATTGACAACTGGCCAAACATGAACCAGCAACATGCCCAGGCAGCCAAGAAGCCCAACAGCGTTCTGACCTGCAGCAGAAACAGTGTGGGCAGGAAGGGGTTGTCCATCCTTACATGGCACTGGTGAGACCACACCTTGAATGCTGTGTTCAGTTTTAGTCCCTTTGCTACAAGGACATTGAGTTGCTTGAGTGTGTGTGGAGCAGAGCAATGAAGCTGGTGAAGGGACGAACTACAAAACAAGGCTTATGAGGAACACGAGCAGTGAGCTTGCATTAAGGAAGGTGTCAGTGTCTTTTCTGAGGTGAGAAGTGATAGTATGAGAGGTAACAGTCAAGTTGCACCAAGGGAGGTTTAGATTCAACTTTAGGAAGAATTTCTTCAGAGACAGGGGTCAAGCATTGGAATAGGCTGCCCAGGGAAGTGATGGAGGTGTTTCAGATGTGTGGGTTCCATCCCTTAGGTGTGGATGAGGCACTAAGGGACATGGTTTAGTGACAGGACTCAGTAGGTCAGGCTGATTGTTGAACTCTGTGATCTTGAAGGCCTTTTCTGACCTAAACAATTTTATGATTCTACTCAAGAGACAGATGCCATGAGACTGCTGAAGTATTGAGTTACGTATCAGACATGCTCCCCAGTGACAAGCAAAAGTATTACTTCATCTCCAGAACACAGAAAACCTTTCTGACTGTATGGACAAATGTTTAAATCCTAGTCCCCTCTCCCCAAATAAGCTAGAGTAAGATTTAACTTTTTCAGTATGAAAAACTGCAGGGGGAAAAAAGGCAAGCATAGATATTGCCTGCAAATCCCTGACATGCTGGGAGCAGCTCTCGGGACTGTGAGCAGCTCATACTGTGCCGCCCAAATAAACTGAGTCATCCTCTCTAGACACTGTTACCTAATTCAGCTGCATGATTTGACCTTGGAGTTCATAAAAGTACATTGGAAAAAAGAAAAATCTCAGAGAGCCCATAAACCTAGCAGAAGATTTGAGACATTTCAAGAGAAATTGCTTTTTTATTTTTCCCCTCCTCTGGAGAAGGAGGATCAGCATGTAGGTGTCTTCCATTTGCACAGAGATCCATCACACTAATTTTTCACTTTTCTTATGAATGTACATGTGCAGGTATATGATAGTGCTGTTCACTGGAAAAGCATATATGTCCTAAGTATGCTGTCTGCCCGCAGCACTAAACTGACCCTCAGTAGATGCGCTAAAGAGAGAGCTAGCAGGTCTGAGCACATGATGTGCAACAACAGATGTAAGATTCAAAGCATTCACTTGCAATCTAAAAGTGTTCCCATTAGCTTGAAAGATTTATCCCTTAATTCAATTTACAGAACTGTTAGCTCTCTGCATAACTTCTAGAGGCTTTATATATATATATATTTGTATCAGCTGAAATGCATAGCCATCCAATTAGGCAAGTGCATGTACCAACTCACCATGAACCTCAACATCACTTATTTTATTCTCTACTTCTAATTCTACTCCTCCTACCTTTAGGTCAAAAGGCAACACAGTTCAGTTGAAAAGGAACCTGTAACATCTCTGGAGCCTTAACACGTTGGGACTCCATTCTACCCTTACA
This sequence comes from Anas platyrhynchos, assembly GCF_047663525.1. Classification (NCBI taxonomy): domain Eukaryota; kingdom Metazoa; phylum Chordata; class Aves; order Anseriformes; family Anatidae; genus Anas; species Anas platyrhynchos. The sequence continues at coordinate 68,065,794 of NC_092588.1, read as the reverse complement.
GAATTTACATTCTGTCCTATTAGACACAGTTGTAACCACATAGCCCCAAAACATTATGTTATCTAACTCAGAGTTTCAAACCTATGTATAACAAACAGCTAGACAGTTAGTTTTCTGTATTAGGATGAACAGAGGACAGAGCAATGTTATATAACATCCAGTACACATATAGCCTTTCACTTTTAATCTTCACTGTCTAGACTTTTGTGTTTTCAGAAAGGCATTTGCAGAACTAAGCTTCAGGGCTAGGAGGACTTTGTACTAACTAGTTAACAGTTCATAGGCAGTTTAAGTGAGAGCACATCCCACCTGGTTTGGAGTGGCTTTTTGGTAAACAAACCTTTCACGCACAGATGTAACATTATAAGGGGTATCTAGAATCCTATGAAAACCTACTCAAAACCTATTAAGCAATTTATCTGTTGATGTGCTTCATAAAAGGTTCCCAACTTTAAGGTTGTTGCATATATTTACATGCCAATATCCAGCATCACATTTGTATCTGTATATTTTTCTTCTGCGACAGCATATTTCTGTCTATTCCTCTTTCAGAAGCTGTATATCAACCTCCAAAGCATTATTATAGTGCACAGCATGCATCACAAGTTAAGCAGAATCAGAAAATTTAAGTCATGGATACACCATTATCCATTTCCTGCAAGTCCAAGGAAATCAGGTCATAATGAAAAACACATAAAATTAATTTTGATGAAAATTATTACCTTCTAAAGGACAAAGTCCCAGTAGTAAACCAAACACTATACTGATAGGTAGCTGCTGTGCTGAGGAAAGCCACAATGGCCCTTTTATCCAGGTAATACAACCATCAAATCCCACCACCAAACCTTCAGAGTTAAGAGGGTAAGAAGAACACCACTAGCTTTTATAATGTTCTCCCATGCATCTGCATTTTATTAGAGTTCAGAGGATGATCAGGTGTGATCTATCAAGTAGACTGTTTACAGTAAAATCCCATTAAACTACTTCAGGTGTTGCTATGGGGCACATCCATCACTGGGAGTGTTCTCTATGAGTTTTTACAGAGTTCCCTATTGATTTGAATTTTATTAATCTCTGCATACACATAGGGAGAATATTTTAATTTCTTAAAGTCTTACAAATTCAAACACTTAATCCAACACTCAATAGAGCTCATGGCTTACATTAAGACAAAAACTCAAGACAGGATACCTGTGAGGATTATTGATGAGAACCTTCTGGAAGAAGGTTGGGTTTTGGGTTGTCCTCTTAAAGGGCAGGTATGAGTTAGCCCCCCTTAACCGACATTAAATAGATGGGGGTCTCTAGTCTGAACCTGAGCTTCTGCAATGATAGCAATTATGCAGTCTTTCCTGATGATTTGTTCGTTATCAATTTTGCTTTGTACTGGTAAGTTTTCACTGATATCAAAGTTACATTTTCCCTCTCTGTTTGAAGCCTTTGGCTTCTTATCATTCTCTGTAGATTAATCATCCATGACTGTAACATGCTTAATGTAAAATTATATCACCCCTTGATCAATTTTTTCTTGACTGGACATGCCCAGCTCTGATTTTTTCCTTGTACATTCTTATTTTCCAGACCATTTACCAATGCTTTACTATCTTTAAATTTTCTTCAATTTGTCTGTCTTTCAAAAAATGTGGCACCCATAATCAAGTGAGGAACTCCATGAGGGCAATTCGTTCTCACTTGTAAAAGTGACAGTGTGGCACAACATCACTCTTGCTTTTCATTTAATGCTGACACGTCATTTGCATGTTGGTTTTGATCCATCACCATCCTTATTCCTCAAACATCTTTCTACTGTACATCTGATGTCTGATCAAAACTCAAAGGGTATCAAATGTGCACTGTACGTAGAGCTGTCAGAGCAACAGGTTGTCAGGATTTGCTTCTAGAGAGAGCACACTATCTGTCTTACAACTGATGAACTGAAAGGGTGATGGGAAAAAATAAGATAGTTCACCGAGAACCAGGAAGATGTGGGAAATCTGCCACTTGTGAGATTTAGGAAGGAAGTAGGAAAGAAAACTGAAGATGGAAAAGAAGGGCCAAATTAAAAGGGCAAAATTTAAAGAAAATTAAACCAGGAGAAAATTCAAATTTTATTTGAGAGATAAAAGATGAAGTGTATGGGCTTATTAGACTGAATCGATCACCTCTTCCCCAGAATTTCCATCAAAGTTGATAACATCACGGTTCATTAATGCTATATTTATATATATAAGTATGTATGATAGTTCCTCTGGTGTTCACAGCACATGTGCTTGTAAAATAAACCTCAGTCATGGTATAGCAGATATTCATGTTTATTTTCTCCCAATTTCTGTAAGTCCTCATATGATGTTTATTAAATCCCAGTCTTGTATGCTCAACAAGCCTCTGAGTGTTCTAACCAAGAAAATGAAGGTTGTAAAGAATAAACCAAGATGCCTGTTATATTCCCAGAGTCTCCATGGTCTTCAAAGTACGTTTTCAGTAACACTGAGCAAAATTTATGGCTGCAACAAAGTAAATAAGTCTTGATAATACACAATGGAGGGCAATCCAGCCCCACCAGAATATTAGGAGAATAAGGCAATGTTTTCTTTGTTAGCGAACTTAGCAACTTAGCAGATGTAAGCAACTTTAATGCCAAATTTGACACTTGGGTCAAGGGAAGAAGAGCAACCATTTTGGACTTCGATTTTTCAAAATGAAAATGCAGTTGAACATTTTTTTTACTTACAATGGTTATTCCATATCTCAAGTCACTTAATAATTAGCTATGTTTAAGACCAAAGCATGTTAAGCTCCACTTTGATTTGTGTTGTTTCTGAATTCAGTCCTTGTTCTGTCCTCCAACTTTGTGTTTCAGCAAGATGCTTCTGAAATTCAGATGCTGTCCACTTTGTGTTTTTTTTTTTTTTTTTTTTTTTTTTTTAAAAAAAAATTCCACTTCAATATTAGACAGGGATGCATGCCTTCTGCTGTTTCAGGACATTTAGTATCTCATTTTGATCAGGTCCTGGGGCAGCTCAAAATTTTGTGCACAAATGTTAATGTTCAAATAATTTGCTGCGTAAAGTTCTTGCATTTTCTCTCAAAAGTTATCTTAACATGCTTAAGCAACTACAGTCATGTTTGGCTGTAACAGAGGATCAAACATGACAGATTTGCAGTCAGAGTTTTTCTTCTGTCAAAACTCTCTACACAATACACATGGAAGCAAGCTCTGTTCTCTACTGAGTGTTAGAAGCTTCTAGCTCCCAGGTCCCACTGTGTTTCCAAGTTTCATGACTTCCCTCAAAGCCAAAACACCAGCAATCTGGCGACTACCAGTAACCAGTTTCTGTAACACATAGTCTTGGCTAAGATTAATAACAGTCACTATTAATTTGTGTAGAGTTAAGTGTTATTCCTCAGGTGATGCTGAACAAAAAGAGCACAGAGGTAATACTTTATTATTACTATTATTTGCATTTTCTAGGCTGCATCATGGATGTGAGAGCATCTGGGAGCTCTGCTTGCTGCTCAGGTGTGAGGATGTGGAGAATAACACCTCAGGCCTTTCAGCCGCTCACCACATAAATTTAGCTGATAGCACTTCCTGAGAGTAAAGTCACAGGAACAGAGTACCTGTGTGTGAAACTCCATCACCTCATGTGGTGTGGAGTTATTTGGGTTGGCAAGAAAAGAATTAGTAAAAGGAGCTCCTTTTTGTATTCAAGCTTATTGGAAATATTCTCTCCATAAAATTCATGACAGCCTGAAACACACAGGGGATAGATTTAGACGTATGTTTTTATTTCAGTTTGTTGTTGTGAATCATTTGTCATGACCAGCTAATGTGCTGAAGGGAACTATTGTCTCATATAGCGTTTTACTGTGGCTAAAGGCTTCAGTCTAACTGTCTAACATATCCCTACTGAGCTTCTCTGCTAGCTTTTGGACATAACATCAATGTTTTACTGATATTTACTAGACTTGCTTAGAGACTCGACAGATTTTAAGAGACCACTCTCAGCATCCCATTTCACCTTATCAGTAATCATTCAAACATCACAGCTTGTGCAATTATAATTGAGACAACGGTTTTTGAGTGCTTTTCTTTTCTTTCAGGGACTACCTTTCCCCAGGTAGCTCTGCCTGTGCAGTACTTCAAGACATTAATGTACAGCTTGAGCTATCCTGTCTCTCCATAGACAGAGCAATGGAGAGCTGCTAAAGACAGTAGTGTTCAGAAAAGACTGAGACCAAGAAAGAGCTGGAAGCCACAGAGTTTTGCGAGAAAGCCCCCATACCTGGCCCAAGCAGATTCAGGCCTGTAGTTACTATCAATGCAAATCAGGTTAGCACAAAAATTGTCAGTGGCTTTTTGGAAGAGGGATGGGTTTCCATGACTTTTTAGAAAATCTCAGAAACAGTCTCAGCACGTTGTTGCAGATATGTAAGGTTTTCATGGTCTTGAGAGGAGAATTTAGGAGTTACATAAGAGGAAATATTTGGAATTGGAATATTGTTGGGGAAACAACTCAGCCTCTGATTTGGAAGATTATGAGTCGATTGCACAGATGCTCTTCTCAGAGATAATCTTTTCACTGCCTCCTTTGGCTAAGGATTGGGCCATAAATCAATGCAATGTTGAAACACATGAGAGTAAGTGATGTGGACACTATTGATAAACTGGTCAATGGGGCTCTGATGAAAACTTATTAAAAATCTTTATAACCATTCTTTACATCTTCCCGTTTCAGCTGTATTTTCATGCACAATATACGTATTCTTTATAGACTACTGGAACGGCCATAGTAATTTAGATGAAAGTATGGTGTGAGGTCTGTAAGCAGTTGGTAGCGAGGGTGAGTCATTTGCTACACATTCCCCTCCCTACAAGGGTATAAAAATAAATGTTCTGCATTGGAGTATTTGGCATGTACAATTATGCTATTTACTCAGGTCTGCTCCGTCTTGCAGTTGCAACTATTAGTCATTGTTCTCTTGATGGTTTCTTTAGTACATTTACCTTTCTCTTAAAACTGTTTATTTTCAGACTCACAGCTGTGGACCCTCTTTTCCTCTTTCAAATATGCTGGTCAGGGTTTTTAAGAGATCTTTAGGGATCAGGCCCCCAGTATAACAAGTGAGGAGAACTGCATGCTTCACTTTCTTGAGCATCCTTGAAAAACCCCACTCATCACTCGTGTAAGGTCAAGAGTAAAAGATTAAAACAGATGCACTTTCAGGCCATAATCTTGCAAGTATTTATGTAAACAAGTTGAGTTAGGCAAGTGCAGAAGCATTTGCAGTGTGTGGATTTAAATGGAGATTTTATTTTAAAAAAGACTTTTATATATGCAATGAAATGCCATTTTGAAGGAACATTTTAATACTCTAGCATGTCTGGGTTTCCTAGATATTTAGCAATTGAAAAAGCCAAACTTTTTAGCTCCGGTATAGCTTTGGATTAGCAAGCAGGTCTTGCACACACAATGTATTTTATATACCGTGAACGGTTTCCTCTTTACTAATCCAGCATGCAAGGCTTTCATTTCTCACTGAGGCCCATCTTTTTATTTCTTGCAGATTTTAAAATCTGTTGTGTTGGCACTTTACTTCTTGGAGACCACTGGTGTCATTTTCTCCAAATTGTTAGCGTAAACAGTCTGTAACTTGAGTAAGCCAAATGTGGGTGTATTAATCTTCCTAGTGCCAGCTAAGCAAGCCTGGCAAGGCACAGTTTAATTCTGTTATCAGAAAAGTAGTAAATAATCTTTTTTTTTTTTTTTTTTTTTTTTTTTTTTTTTTTAAAGTGCTGAAATACCCGGATCCTTGTAAGTATATTTGGCTCTTGTAAATTAAAAGATGAATGGAAGATGAAGGAAGCTCATTTTATAATCATATCATATACAGGAGCAAGGATGTGTAAATAGGAGAGGGAAAGAACAGTATGGTATATTTTACATGGTGGTCAAATGGAAGACTGTTGTGTTCTGACATATGGTATCATCAGCATGAGTTTGCGGCTGGCTCCATGACATCATAGAAAATAACACGACTTGTTGAGTGTTTCACAAGATTAACAAGCTGAAGCTGGCTACTGTTAGACATCATTAAAGGTATCTGCAACTTTCTTTGGGGAGAATTCTGCCTCACCAGCTGCTGTGCCAGCTTCAGCATATAGTTGTGGTGGGAAATGTCCTCCTGCATTGTCACCATGGAGTAGCCCAGGCCAGCTTTCCATGGGATGCCTGCCTTTCAGGACTGAGTATGTAACTCAAGTCTCAAGGATTACTTTTTGTTAGCAGAAGGTGTTGTGGCAGATTTCCCACTCCTCGAGTTGAATGTCAGGAGCTGTTATTTCCACGGCAATGTTCCCCCTTTCCCTGCAGCCCACAGATAGAGCTCATGGGGTTTCTGGATCTGGATAGATGGCACAGAGATGCAGGAGAGCAGGAGGCAGGGTGATGCCAAGGGAAGAATCCAAAATGTCCTGGCAGAGTGTGCTTCAAACAAAAATAAGGAGAGCCTCAGACAGCTAGTAATGCTGCATTTGCAGGGACATTGCTGGGGTCTCAGGAACATCCATGGAGAATTCGGTACCTCCAAAGCACTCAAAACATCCCAGGAATGTTTCAGCACTCTGAAGCTGACTTTATGCTTTCTTCTAGGAGGGTAAACATTTCTCCTTGTGTTCATAACTAAGGAGCAGAGAGAAGATCCCATATTAGACCTGTTCCAGCAAAGTTCACATGTAATTTAAATCCCTGTGAAATTATTAAGGCAAGCTCTGTGTTTACGGGCTTTATGATCATACTCCACGCTGTCCTTCAGTGCTTTGCTGGGAAGAAGCCCAAGCTCCCTGCCATCTGAGCATGGGTTACCAGAGAAAGGACAACCTAACATAACACCAGCTTTAGCCTCATAAAAACGTCATGGATCAATTCACCTACAGGCTTCAGTATGACCCCAAATAAATCACTTAGATCCCAAGCTCTTGAGAGCCAAGCACTCTTAATTCTTTTGACATGAGCAGAGAGAAATGGGTTGTACAGTACCCTGCCATCCCCAAAGTTTCAGCATTTACAGCTATCAGAGGAGTTTGGAGACACACAGAGCCCTGAATTTCTGTAATATGTTCTCCTTGACAGGAGATGATAAAATTCCGCAGGAACATACGTTGAGTAATCCATCCCAGAAGCTTTACACACAATAATGATTTACTATCATGCTTTCAGGCTTCCCAGGCACACAGTCCTCTACCCATAGAATAGCACTGTGGCATGATGCCAAGGCTCTGGTGTGACAATATACAAGGCCAACAGAAAGGCTCCGAAATCTTTTTTCTGCTTTTATTTTTTCTTGTGAGAGGAACCTCCCTGATCTGTGGCAGCCATTCTCTTCCTAGCAGAACAAAATCCAGTTCCTTTCTTCCAGATCTAGACAGCCAGCTTAAATGTACAGCTCTTTGCTCCAGAGAATGCCTTACCTGCAGCTTTTCTCTGGGCAACAGAGCAGTAGAGGGAAGAGTGGGAGGGACATGGCTGAAGCCTAGCAGAATCACTTCTGGCTCTCTGCAGATAAATAAACACATGCTTTCAAATTTTTACAGTAAAATTTACTGTAGCTGCAAACACGTTTGCTGGTAAAAGGAAGCATTGTCTTCCTCCGCTTGAAATCAATAATTAACATTGCATTTTCTCTGATGTTCCTGTAATAAACACAAATAATCCTACATACACAAGCAACAATGAACTGTCAATCACAGCCCGTCTCCACTTCTTCTAGAAATGGACAAGGCCAAAATATGGGACAAGAGCCAGGAAGAAAAATAATAATGCAGGAAGCTTTAATGCTTACTGTAACCACAGGCTGAAGCATCAGCATTTCAGATATCAATAATTTACAGGAATAGATAATGATGAGAGCTTCTCATATGCCCCACAAAGGAAATAAATTGACTTAGGTAACTGGAGATACACTGCAGTGAGTTCTGAAATACAAAATTCTGTAAATTTGGGTCTAGAATTATTTCTAATGCTTTTAAAGGATGTGAGGTTTGGGCTCAGGTCTGTTGATGCAAGGGAGAGCCTTGCCATTTATTTCAAGAGTTTTTTGATGAGGCCCTTCATGGCATTTCTCAAGAGGCTTAAAGTATTATGCCAAATCATCAGCTTAGTCTTCTCAGAGGAAATGCTTCACTTTGTCCATTCACAACAATTTAGACACCTCTGGGATGTCAGGCAGCAAACATTAAAACCCAAGCGAGACATTATTGTCCCACTGAAATAAATTGGCCTTTCATCATTGGTTCAGATGAGACTAATTTTTTATGGTGACAAGATACAAACACAGAAAGAAAAGAAAGAGGATCCGCAAGTGATTTAAGCAAAGTCTATACCTACTCTCCCTAAGTGAAAAAGTAAAACCTACTTTAAAAATAAGAAATTTTAGCATTGAGACAGAAGTACAGCAGCAGAAAGCTAATGTAATTGCCTTTTTCCACAATGGCAATGTATTTTTAAATATCTTCAATTCTTTTCCTTTTAAATAAAATACAATGAAATAATAGAACAAGGACAAAATGCTATCAAATTCTAACGAAACCAGCTACTTTAATCCACAGGTGACAGAACCAATACCACCTTCATACTTTATTGAAATGTGTTATAGATGAGCTCAATTTCCTTATTCCCTCTGCTTCAGGACAGTATGACTAAGAAGTAACAGCACGCTACAGAGTGCACTGGTATTGTGCAAAGGAAAATCATTAGAACATGAAAGAAGGTGAATGAACAAGAATCTATATAATGTCTTTCTTTTCCATGTTTGACATACACAGCACTTTTTTGTTAAATATCTATGTTCTTACCACTTGGAATCAAACTTGCATCTAACTCCCAGGTCATTTTCTATTGACTTCCATGGCACCCTGTTCAGTCTCCCAGTATTGCCTACCTTATGCATTCAAATGAAAATCACAAATCAGTTGTGAGATTGTATGTTAAATTATGAAAATCTAAATCAAATGAGATGCTGGTTTGTAATATATATTTACCTTCAGTTTTGATGACTTCTGAATGTTAGTTTTCAAAATCTGTCTGCAGTTGTGACAGCTAGAAGATCTTTTGGAATTGAAACAGACATTTGCATGCACTCATATAGCTATTGGTGCTTTATGAAACATAAGCAACATCATGAAGCATAATACATCTTAAATATAAACACAGTGCTTGTTGTGAGAGAAATCCTATCTAAAGAAAGACATACTGCCTGTTTGGGAGTTTTGAGTTGTATCTTAGGATTTTTCTGTCTAAAATTAATATTTCTTCTGGTTTGTATTTAAGACTTGGTTTATTGACAAACAGGTATTTACCAGTAAAAGAGTGGAGAAAACCTTAAGGATGCAGGGTAGACTTTTTGACATTGCCTGCATTTCAGTAATTTTTATTTCTGGTCTGCATCCATTGTCCCCATGACACTGCTGCAGGTACATGATGGAAATGGACAAGGGGAAATGAAAGCCTGAGTAAAGTCTTTTCCCATCACAGCTCCTGTGGTATGAAGAGGACAGATCACTTATATCCATGAGATGCTGCAGGCCTAATCTGGGGTGCATGAAGGAGAAGCTGTGGGCCCAGACACACATTACTTTGGAGCTGACTGCCTATACACCTCAGCTTGCCTGAAGATAGCTCCTACCTGGCCAGGTTTCTGGGCCATAAGGATCTCACTGGTAGGGAACGTGTCTCCTAGGCCCTATATGGGCTTTTTTTTTTTTTTTTTTTTTAAGTTTCAAGAGTGGTCTCACTGACCAGCAACACATTTGACCCTTTGGCCCGACTTAAACTGTGGACTTCAAATGCCCTTGTTACACACAGAGGACACGTACCCTACCCCACAGCTGATGCCATCTGCATGGGCAGCTGGAATGGAGAGTGCTGCACTCCTGACCACTTTGTAGACCACTTCCTTCAAGTGGTATAGAAGTAGTTTTCATTTTTGGGGGGGTCCTGCAGGGATTCAGGCTAAATTACTGCAGTCTACCATTTCTGCTACATTTTCAAAAGTTCTCAGTGCCTACAGTCAAGTCAGGTGTTTAAAAGAAACCAGCTGCAAACTGGCCACTTGAATGATTTCTAAAAGCAGTTATACTGGGTGTCAAAAGCGTTTGAAAATCTGGAAAAGAGAAGGGCAGGCTACACAGCTCAACAGAGACAAGATGTGCATCCTCAAGGCTAGCCAACATCCTCCTAACTCCCTGCTTGTTCCCATCCCCAGTGGTAGTCTGCCACTGCAGTTGAAAGCAGTGAAATCTAAGCACCTGTGAAAGAGCAACTCTCTCTTAGGTGTTCAGATAAGCTCTGAAATACTTTGGAAATCTGGCTCTAATGAAGAATAAAAGTCCTTTGAAAATCTAATGTGAAAGAAGTAGAGAATGCTCTCTGTCTCCCAGCCTAGCCATGGAAGAAGTCAAGAAAAAATGGGGTGGGAAACAGAGCTTTCACCCAGCCATTTATTTTCAATCACAAAAGCATCCTCTAACAAATCATCAAATTAATTCAAATGTGCTGAGCTTATATTTCACTTAATTTCCTTTCTAAGTAGTTACAGGTAACATAACAATATGGACTTTATTTTAACTCCACGGGGATGTTGTCAAGGCAGTGCATTACAACATATGAAGTTAAAAGAGCCACGTTTCCAAATTTATATTATTATGTAATTTAGTTCCCAGTGCCATAAATTTCCAGTGGCAAGTTTAGCATTTTGAGCAATTCATCTGGAAAAGTGACAGTATATTTATTTCTACTTTATTTCTCCTCTGAGTTCACATAATAGAAGTAACTGAAAAGCTGTAGAGGACCCGTAATGCAATAAATACAGCACTGCATAAGGTATTTGGAAGCCTGTGACAAGGCAAAACAATAAATGTAGTTTGCAATAAATCTCAGTTTTGGTATAGTACCTGTTGACCAATGCCATTTTCTTTGCTTGAATATTGTGCAAATGAATTTTGGGGCAGATTTACTGGGGAAGGAAGAGAAGTGAGAAAGGTTTTTTAGTCCCAACCATTAATCTTAGTGGTGTAATGCCCTTTTTCTTTTTCAGATAACTCAGGGTAAGCCCAAAGCTTCTTTACCAGCTACAGCCCCAGTTACGCTGGGGGTATATGTGACTCTGGCATGCACTGTGCATCATAGACACACATTTTACAGGCACATTACTCAGTGGCAGTTCTTGTTTGGGATGAATGCAGGTGGGACATATCTGTATACATTCAGTACTTTTTGCTGATTGATAGAAATTGGCCCTTCAGTAATTTGTTATTAAGAAGCTCCAGCTTCACAGAGTTGACATTATGGTACCCATAATATTTTCATAATCTGTGAAGGCTAATAAGAGTTATAATGCAGTAAGCACTCCTGCCTTTTCATGAAGTGCTTGATAGAATTGGACCTTCTCTAGAGGTAGGATATGATTAATATAACCTCACCCCCAGACCTAAGAATACTTTGATTATCTGCCCAGATAATTAAAGCTGTTTACTTGTGCCATGAAAGGCCAATTTAAACAGACTGTGAACCTTAGCCTAGGGAGCATTCAAGATCTCTGCAGCTTGTTATTGGCAAAGGATGAATTTTAATACTAACATAATTATTTCATCATTATGAACATACTGAGGTAAGTACAGATGCCTCCTAAAATCAGGATTATGATCTAAGTATGCTGAAGATACACAGAAAGCTGTCAGCTATTTCATGAGCTTGCCTCAAGGCTAGAAATAAATTATTCTTTAAGAAAATGTGCAACACTAACTATAACCTTTAAACAGCTAAGGGAATGATGCTAGCAAAAATAAATATGCACAACTTAGCTGAGTGACACTGTCATTAGGGGCATCCAAACACATTTTAAGCCATATGATTTATTTCCCCGCAGTTTCTGATATCACAGCTTTGGTTTTTAATATTACATTCATCAATATTCTCCTAGGCCTCATGGGAGAATGAATTATCAGAGGCAGGGATGATAGCCAAGTGTAAAACGGGGTGTAAAATTTTGCACAGGGCTGGCAAAAAGAGAAGAGAATGTGTAATAGGGATGTATCTATGTGGAGAGATTACACTTTCATCAGGTATGATGGAAATTTAGCTTTCATTACGTCTATTTCTTCAATCCTTTTTGTGGGCACTCATACTCCAGAATAGGTGAGGACTTTTTGCTTATGGGATTAACCAGAAGAGTAGCTGGGGACTGAGGAGAAGCGATAGCAGCAGCCTCTGCTCTTAGATGGGTGTTAAGAGCTGCACAGATGACCTGTATTAACAAACTGAATGGGCACTCTCGATCTTCCTCAGTGCAATCAACAAGGTTAGACAAAGTCACCAGTAAGCAACCTCTCCTTTCTTCCCTTGGGTCACAGGTTCAAGGTTTTCTGCTTATGGACAGAACTAGCAATTATTTTAAAATAAGTAAATAAATAAATAAAAATGGATGTGAGATTGGGGAGAAGTCTGAAAAGTCTCTCTGCACAATGAAGCCTCTGTATGTTTCTCGTGCCTTTTCAGGAGTCTTAGTTTTCACTGGTAGTGCAGGTGAACAGATTTAGTTTATATTTTTCCTTCTGCTTTGCATTTTGTTGTAAAGCTAGCTGATACAGACCGATATTAAGCTGATTTTATTTTAAAGGCAATAAAAGGAGTGGAGAGAATCTAGATGAGCAGTCCATTTGCAGTTCCAGTAGGACCTCTCATTTTTCTCATCTAATTGTTGGCATAACCTTCAAAATGGGTTGTCACTACTGCCTAGTGGCAGGGCAAGGTCTTCTGTGAAATAATATACTCCCGTGGAGGGTAATTACATAAATAAAGAAAAAGAAAAAAGAAACAGTGCTCGATTAATGAGATATAAAATAGTGGAAAGGTGGCAAAAATACATTTGAAGGGGAATGTGTGAATTCTTGTGGGGCCTATTTGTTCTGGCTTACATATCCACTGATATTTTAGCAGGGTATATTACAGCTCCATTATTATAATAGCAAATTCCACCAGAGTATCACACAAATTTATTATTTTTCAGATAAAAATAAGAACTTTTCAGAAAAATAATTTTAAAATGTTATTTGATTTGGGATACTAATTTTGGTCTTTGGAAAAGCTCTGAATGAACTTGCTGAGGAAGTATTTTGCCCCTCTTACCATGCCTGCCACTGTTGTGTTCTGCTGGGTAAAGGTTTGATGGAGCATAGTGGGCTACATTTCCTGTATTCAGCAGGAAACAAAACAGCAGGGAAAGAAACAAAACAAAAGCCTGAGCTGCTAAGAAAATCAAGAAATCTCTGTTAAATGAGTCAGCAAGGTCTAGGTCTTTGCTTTTCACACAGTCAGGTGCAGAAGTCACAAGAAATCCTTTTAAAGAATTACATTTTTAGGTAGAAGCATGAAAATAAAAAATAGGGTTTTAACACCATTTGATCTCTTCTGCAACATACTCTAATGTTTTGGTAGGAAGCACTGACATGCCAGGATGCAGGTCCCTTTGATTTTAAAGTAAATAGGAAATGATAAGAACAACAAAAACATCCCTAACCTCTAATTGTAAAATCGACTTTTCTTTTTGTTCAGTTTAGGTAACATAAAATTAAAAATCAGGGTGAACTTCTGCTACATGAAATGTATTAATTAGAGTAAGCTAAGGAGGTATCTGTCCTCAGAAGACCATATGGCTTAGAAGTAAGTAATTCCACATCACTGGTTTGCTGGCAATAATGGAGTGAGGCGGAAGAATGAATTAATTTTAAATCACATCCATAAGGGAATGGATTGTTCAGAATGTTCTTTGTGCCACACAATGACTGTAATTTTAAACTGCTAATACCTTACAATGAAACCCATAAATGGGTTATTTCTTGCCTTTCATGGGGCCAAATTCTACTCTTTTGATGTTCTCATGTAGCTTTTATAAAGATCAGTGGAAGCTGAGCCAGCTTTTGCAAGCGTAGGATTTGCTGGAAGTCTGTTTGCACACAGTCAGATGAAACTGGGCTGCCCAGATCAGCTGTTCCTCCCCATATACCATGAGGTGCATGCAGCACTGGGCACTGAAAAGAGGGAACTCTCACCTAACCTACTACCTCTTCCCATTATTGAGTAGTCTTTGGGGTCAGGGCTTTGCTTTCACTTCGATTTTTGCAATCCTGATTAGCTCAGTAGATCTCTCTTTATCACAGGTTGCTTGTGCTGGGGCAATGTGCCTGATGAGCACTTTCCTGAAGAAAGAGAAAGAGGGGGATGTGTCTTTGAAGCACAGGACATATCTGATGAAGCTGAAAATACAGTGATTGTTGTTGCTGTTACATGCTATACATTGTACAGCCAGCCTGGAGGCCTTGATCTATGGGATCAATAGGAGACTAACATACCCCTTGTGTCAGGAGCTATGTTCACCAGCCACATCTACCACATTGGCTGATATTGGCTGATTTATATACAGGAGCAAGGCTGAGAGGACTTAATTAAATACAACTGGATTACAGTAACCGTAACTTTGAAAGAGTGAAACTTAAGTGATGGTGCTGAATGACTTTCTTGTTTCAAGTCTCCTTGAACATAAAGGCAATCTGGGGCTGCACCAAGGGCAGCTGTACAGAGGGTGTGACCGGAGATGCACACGAGGTGAACCTGCCCTGAGACAGGGACTCTGCATAACCATCTTCCTTAGCCAGGTACAGTCCACGCTTGGGGCTAAATATGGGCCCAAATGTGCAAAGTCTCATGGGTGTCACTAGTGGGCAGGCCTGTGTAGTCTACAAAAGGGTCTTCTAAATGATGTAAAAACCACCTTTGGAAATAACTGAAACATTACACATCCTGCTGAAGTTGCCAGCTCACCTTAAAGACACCTGAAGCCAAAAGGTGCTCAACTTTTTTTGGTAAAGGTCCCACAAGTCCACTGATGATGCACAGAGTGGCTCTAGTCTACAAACCAGGTGCCACCTTGCTCATCCTTCCTGATCAGCCAGGCAACATACAAAATGAAAGGGGAAATGAGGCAGGCCTCCGCATTAAGAAAACAGCTCTACAGGTAGAAAATCTGGATATGAGACCTGAGTTAAACCCAGTCCTCTTAAATACAGTCCTCTTTCCACAGTGACCTGAGTTTGCCTCCGGACAACTGCTAGCCATTGTACCATAAGGCAGCCAACCAGAGAGCATTATTTGCCTTTCCTGGTGGGACATTTCCCTTTGTTGTGACATACTTAAAATATTTAGATCACAACAAAAGTTGTTTTAACTCAAAGTTACACTGTTTCACTCAATATTAAACTAAATAAAGCATTTCCTGGTGCAAGGAGCGGCACTCAGCTTTCCCTGGTCCACACTATGAAATGACAGAACCAAGCCTGAGCCCTGTTAATAAGATGAATATTTAATTTTTCCATGCTGAGCAGAGGAGCTCCAATGAAAAGAAATGAGAGGAAACCACCTACTGTCAGAGGACACAGCAATTCCTTTTGTACCACTGCAGGAAAAGCTTTCAGAGGGAGGTACTCTGGTTAAACTCTGCTAATGAATCAGTTGTGCTTCCGTGCAGGTGTGGCCTTGAAATCTCTTCTCTGTTTTATAAAAGATAAATGCATGATCAGGATTATTAACTGTATTAATGTACAGAAGCGGACAGAGAAAAGACAGTATGATCTAGAAGGGGTCCATAGGAAACTGGAAAGAATTATACTGATGTTTTCCCACATCATTAATTTTCGTGTTCAGGTGCATTCTCCTCTGAAGGCATTCATCAGCAATCATATACCGTGCAGATGTGCTTCTTTTTTCTCATATAGAATCAGAAAATATGCACCTGCACATTTCTTTTTTTTTTTCTGTATTGTTTTCCATTAAATACATTTGTAAAGGAGTAGAATTGACTAGAAGAGCTCTGTGTTGCTGTTAGTTCAGAGATAAGCATCCTACTCAATTTCTTGCTGTAGCTAGCAGTGTCAAAATGATGGAAAGAGGCAGAAAAACATGGTAGTAGAAATAGAAGTTTGATGGGGGGTGGAAACAGAACAGAAAAAAATAGAAAGGATGAGGCTAAAAAACTCTTCAATAATCTTTGCGTTTATATAAGCTGTTCAGAAAACTTTGTCCTAGTTGGAATATATCCAATGAAGTCTAATCAGCCCCAGAAATTCTTTTAATAGTCCAGAACAAGAGCTAGGCCATCAGAAAGAAGATCAGCACAAAGTCTTGGGGTCTTCACTGAGACTGAAACATCAGCTCATGTCCCACAAGCTGGAGAACCTAAACTGTGTTGCAGGGCTGCTCAAAAAATGAGCAATGCTTACCCCCTTGCAAGCAGCAAGCTCCATGGAGGATTTTAAACAATCAGCTCTTCAGAAAGGGATCATCAACATATCTATGGCATAGCCTGGTTGCAGGGAGAGTGGGTGCGGGGGTGGGCAAATGAGAGCTTGGGTGGACTGGAAGCACTTGCCCAAGCCCAGGGGACGCCCAGATCACAGGCAGCACTTGCCTCTTGCTGTAGCAGGGTGCCATCCTTTCTCCATTTTCTGCCTTTTGGGATCCCATGAAAAGCCAGTGACAGACAAGACAGCCAGGTTTGAAACAGGTTTCTGTTCTTTTAGTTGGTGCAAACTGCCAGAGGAGGAGTCAGCCTGTTTGTCCTCTCACATCAGCTTCTGTGTTTCTCACTCACATCTCTCTGCTTCACTTACTTCTTGAAGTTTTCCTCATAAATGTAAAAAAAGATTCAGCTTAGTTATTGATCAGCTCCAACCCGGTTCCACCAACAGCAAGCACTTCAGTTGCCAATTATCTTTTTCAAGAAATTGCCTCAGTCATACCAAAATATATGAGCAAAACAAGAATGACACGGTCTTAGTCAGTTCTCTTTGCTCACAGTGAGATGACTACATGGCCCTTTTTTGTTCTCTTCTTTTCCCCAAAATCATTTAGGCACAGGAAGGTACTCCACAGAGAAGTGAGGAGAAAAATGAGTCATGAAGGGACCAGCATGGGCAGAGGTAATGGCCTTAATTCTCATTTTCCCTGAGGCTGCTGTATGTTCTGCTGCATGTGTGAATGGACCTCAGAGTGTACCTTACAAAATTAAATCTGCTAGTACCTCACCAGCACCAGTAGGATGCTGTCGGTGGGCAATAGTGTGAATTGAAACAGACGGTCGACCTCTCAGCTGGGACTTGCACTGTGTTTCCTTTTGCTGGGTACAGGTAGTATCCTAATGGAAGAAAAAATTAACAGGATCAAATCACACACAGGGTCACAGAATGGCTGAGGTTGGCAGGGACCTCTGGGGGTCACGTGGTCCAACCCCCCTGCTCAAGCAGGGACACCTAGAGCAGGTTGCCCAGGACCATGTCCAGGTGGCTTTTTCAATCTCTTGTGTTGTAAAAATAATTAGTTGTCATCCCAGGAAAGGGTAACTTCAAAACATTTACATTTGGTCCAGCTTAAACCCTTGTAGCAGAAAAGAGAAAGAAGCCCAAAGAGCTTCTTTTGAGTCTGATGGACGCAAAATGGCAGTAAATAGACACCCTTGGCTAAAAAGATGTCAATGAATAAATAAAAATATACATATATAAAAGTGAAATTCATTAAAATAAAATTAAAAAAAAGTATGAACTGAGCAGCACATGGAGTAACACAGAAACCCCCAGGAAGGAGACTAAAATATCTCAAGTCTGGCCTTTGGAGAAGAACCCTAGATCCTCCACCAGTGCTTATCTGACAGAAAAACTGCCAACCATAGTGATATCAAATGGGCCCCTCATGTGGGCCCCTGCCAGCTGATGAACATCCCTTGTTACTGCAGGTAACGCAGCTGCTCCATGGCATCGCTGATCTCTACGTGGTACCAGGAATACTGACACAAATCCAAAAGAAATGTTTAAAAGGCAGCCACAAAGATACAGGAGAGGAAAAGATAAGGCCTGGGAGCTAAGTTAGAAGCAATCAAGCTTCCAGCCTCATTGCTTACTGTAGAAAATATGGACTGTAATTGGAAAAGTTTTAAGCAACATCTCACAGCTATTTGTGCAACTGAGAAGCCTGATAAACACAAATGAGCCTTGCTTCTTGCAGTTGCAGAGTCATTATTGATAGTTTTAATGCGTTGCACAGATAGAATAAGAAGAAAAATGATAACGACAGCTTTTTTTTTTTCTTTTATTTTCTTTTAATGAATGTAGAGAACCTTTTATTTTGAGGGAAATACAATGCTGAAATGTTTTCTCATATTTCAGGTTTACATTTTCTTGTACAGTAGCTTCTATTTTTTCCCATTGTTAGACATCTGAAAGGTTCTGATTTCATATTTAAGTTAAATGTTTTATTCACAGATCTCTTCCAAATTGTAAATGTTAATCATTCATGGAGACAGATGTGATTAATCCTTATACAATAGACTCACGTATCTATTTTTAATATTCCTATAATTTTATTCATTTAACGGTAAATTTAACAAACATCTATATTGCATAAAAAGTTTGTAGTTGTTGCTTTTTGCTTGCTTCTTTGTTTGTTTGTTTTTAAATCCTCTATTAACAACCAAGTCTATAAAGCTAGCTAAAGTCTGTACTATATCTGTTTGGTCTCAAAAAATTCAATATACTGCAGTAAGCAAGAAAGATTAAGTGACTTGGGTTCAGCAGTTTAAAAATATTTTCCAAGTCTTCTTTGTGAGAGGCTCGAAATTGTTCATGTGACTTTCTCCCATAGAATTATGATTACAGAAAGCAAGCAATTACTCTTTCACACTCAGTCCAGAAAATAAAACTTATATTGAAAGAAAAGCGCTGAATTGGTACAGTTCAGCATTCTGGCAATAAGTGATGCCACATTAGCATCATTTTATCAGTTTTGCCATTTTACAGATGGGAAATCCTAACACAGGAGAGATTAAGGTAAAAATATCCACTAATTCTGGATGTTCTGTTTGAAATACCTTGGACCTACTTTTTAAAAGGATTTACCATATAAAAGAGCTAATGTAGCAAAGGACAGTTTCCATGGATTTCAACCGCATTCAAAAGTTATCACTATTTCTGTAAATGAGACCCTGAGGTATCAAATCAGATATCCAGAAAATGAAGAAAACACTGTAAAAAGACCACCTGCAAAATAGCTGCTTTATATGATTTTCTTTTTGCAATAACTTTTTGTGCATTTTCTTTCTTCAATGAATAATTTCATTAACTGTACCAAATCCTGTATGTCTCCAGATTCTGTGGCTGGCACCCTACAGAAAAGAATCCTACAGAAAAATTCATAAAAAGTTGCACACCACCAGGAAGCTGAAAACTGAACCTAAAATTTGTCAGCACTTTCCTATTTATTTATTTATTTATTTATTTATTTATTTATTTATTTATTTATTGGGGGGGATGTATTGGTTTGAGTGTTTTGACTTTTAAATAATGTAACATTTTAAACAATGTAACATAATGTAGCAAAATGTTACACTATCATAATCTCAAAATAATACACTTTTATGTCTAATTCAAAATGTACTTTAGATGTATTTTGTTTTATAGTGTTAAAATGCATAAATGTCAAAATTATATCCAACATTTTGAATATTTTGAGTGTCAAAATTGTCCCTGAACTCCACTTTTTTATATAATTTAGTCTCAAAATTCTGTGTTGTTGTGTTTTTTGTTTGTTTGTTTGTTTTCTCAATTCCTTGCTTCTCGTTGTCTTTTCAGAACATTCCCTCCATCCTCAATAATGAAATTTTAGAATTTCCTACAAACTGGAAAACCTAGTTCTTTCAAATATCTCAAGGAAGTTTAACAGACACGTATGTGGTCTGCTTTTAAAGCTGGGCAAATTGGGCTCTTGTTTGCAGCTTCTTTGCTCATCATTTTCCACTGTTTGTCACTGCATTCTGAGACATCACTATATTTATGTCCCAGCCTCCTTGTGGATCCCTTCCAACCTGGGATATTCTGTGATTCTATAAGGACATTCTACGTCCAGCTCTGTTGATCCTTATTCCCATTCTTTGTTCCCATCCCACTCATGACATTTTTATTTTTATTTTATTTTATTTTATTTTATTTTATTTTATTTTATTTTATTTTATTTTATTTTATTTTATTTTATTTTATTTTATTTTATTTTATTTTATTTTATTTTATTTTATTCCTTGCCAGCCTCTTCCCCTCTTTATATTTCAAAAGGAGATCCTTGACAAACTCTCTTTTTCTCCCTTGCTTTCAGATGCAGCAGTTTTTTCTTCTAAGGTTGAGCACAATGACATGGAGAACTCCGAAACAATCTCATTACTTGTAATCCAGTTGCCCAAATGAAGAAGAGATGCTGCTGTTTACAGCTACACTTGCCAGCAAACATTGTACAGAATCACACCGGTGATATCTTGTGCTTGCCATAGACAAGAAGTTTGGGGAGTTTTACCTGTTTACAGTGACCATGTTTAAATGCCTTTTTTAAACAGCTTGTTCCTTTTTCAACTATGACAAGATGTACCTCCCTGTCATAACAGTCATTACCTATGAAACTTCTTGACCTTGCTTCAGGTAGTGAGGAAAAGAAAATAGAAATTACTGATGCTTAAAGAAAAAGACTGTCAAGTGTCATTTTGTTTTTCAACTTATGTGAAACAACCTACATTTCTCAGGCATCATTCTTCAAAACACCTGGAACATATGGAAAATAAATTAAAAAAAAAAAATACAAAACCAGCCAGAAGCAGATACTTTATCAGCACAAAAATTTTAAACATGAGCAGTTAAAAACTTGACAAAGTTATAAGCAACCATGGGGAATTTCAAGGGCAACTTTTACCAATTTTAATAATAGGTAGTACTATTCGCTCCACTGATAATAAAATACAAAGTGAAATAACCCATCAGTCACACAATTTGTTAGTAGCAGAGTTAGCAGATATTAGTCTCCTTCCAGTCAAATCCTTCCTGCCCAACATTAACCCTATAGGCTAGGAAAAACAAAACAAAAAACAGCTAACATGCTTTGGGATTGAATTAGAGGCTTCTAGCATCTAAAGTTACCTTACCCTTATTTGCTCAAATCACACAAGTGTATGCTCAAATTTCCACTGGTAATACAAACCTTGCTTGAACTTGGGCTGACCTGTACAGAGCCAGGCATTTATGTTACAATTTATGAAGAAAATTGAGATAAACCACCCATGAAGATGAAGGAGCTAGCTATGGCAACACTGTCACTGAACAGTACATACACCTAAATAACTTGTGCTATGTGACAATGTGGAAAGAGTTCCTTATGGATGCTTTAAAAAGTGCCAACATTGTGACTCTCCTCACCAATTATAAAAAAATTTAAAAAAATGTGGCTTAGGTATATTTTGCATGAGGTTTGCTGAGAATATTCCCTCTCAGCAGAATAACTGTGACTGATAATGACTGAAATCTTATTTCTTTTGTAGCAGCATTTGGCTTTATTTGCATCAATCATGAGAGTTCATTCAGTCTTTTTTATTAGGTTGGAATGTAATGAATACAGAATGGCTGGCAGAAAATTCAGTCTGCTCTGGAGGAACAAACTGTGTGGGCTGAGTCTCATCAAAGCCATTGTGCTGATCATGGTTGTGCAGATAATGGTTAATATCTGTTCAGGAAAGAAAGACTTCTTTTGATTATTTTATTTTATTTTATTTTATTTATTTTATTTTATTTTATTTTATTTTATTTTATTTTATTTTATTTTATTTTATTTTATTTTATTTTATTTTATTTTATTTTATTTATTATTTCTTTTTTTAAGAGGAGTGAATGTCTCCCGACTTTGCCTAATTCTACATTCATTATCTGGGAAAAAAACAAAACCAAAAACACCTATTTTAAAGTTGGTTGAAAGAGAGTGGACACAATGAGGCTCTAGATCTCCACTCCTCACAGTAAACTAATTGCAAATCTTGAACAGCTCTTAATGCAGTGCTTGACCGCAGACTAGTGCAGTCACCAGTGCCTGTGCTATTGAGTCCACTGAGATGTGTGTTGTTGAGTCCACGGAGATGTATGTTTTGGGATAGCAGTGAGTTTCAACAAAGTGGCCCACCCTCTCTGATGTCAGTTTATGGGTTGCACATGAATCCATGAATGAAGCAGATGCATCCTCGGCTGCAGCCTCAGTTAATATTAATTGCATGATCTGACATCAACTGCCACAACAATTATTGGCTAGCATGCTCAATGGAGGGGGAAAAGCATTGTGAAGCAAGACAAAAGTTGCCAAATGACAACATGTAAGAGAAAATTAACATGCTAATGCATCTAGAATTTGCTACAGATGGATACTATTGGAAAACATTCAGGCAAGAATGTTTTATTCTCAAAGGAGGTGAAGCTATGGAAAAGTGTAGTGAAATGAAATCTATACATATCTTAATGTAGTTGGGCCAAACAAATCACATTTGCAAGATCCAGGACACACACTTCACTCACCAGCCTATAACTTAATGAAAGAGAACAAGCCATGACACAGATGTAGAAACTCTACTTCTTGAAATAATGACTTTTTTTGCAATAATTGGTTTCATGGGTGAAATCATAAAGGGAGAAATTTTTGAAACGTTTATAGCAGACTTCAGTCCAGCAATTCTGACATGCTGTTTGGAGAGTTTGTAGACTCTAATGTAAAATCAGATTGTAATGGGCCTCAGAGACTTGGAACAGAGATAAAAAAAAATATTTTTGAAAAACAGCCTTAAAGATAACAGAATAAGTAACTGAAATTTGTCAGACTGCAGAATGTACTCAGATCAGATTACAAGTTTTGATTTCTCTTTTTTCTCCTCATCAGTGCCACAGTGGACTAGGTTTTAAAACAAAATTAAAACAGAACACAGGAACATGTAGAAGCAAAAAAAAAAAAAAAAAAAAAAAAAAAAAAAAAAAAAAAAAGAAGTATACATATGCTAGGAAATAGATGTTTTATTTGTAGAAATTGCTCAAAAATATCTTCATCTACTGCCTGGGGATGCTACCTGGATGCCTCAGCACTCATAAGATCTCACAAGTGAGTGTGATATCCAAAGCTAAAGTTTTAAAGAGAAAATGTAGGCATAAAGAGATACAATGATGATACATTGCAGAAATTATTCTTGGAGTGGGAGGATGTGAACGGGGTATAAAGGTATGAAACTCTCGAAAACACAAAGTTTGGAAGTGTTTCAAACATTCTGGGACTAAGTACATACAAGATACTGAATAACAAAGTTTATATTATAGAAGAACAAGCAGCGAAGAATGTGGCAAACATGGAGATTAAAAAAAAAAAAATTAAAAAGGGTAGCTATGGTCTTAGCAAGTAGGCCAACAATGAAAGAAAGCTTTCTCAACTTTCAGAAAGCCAGAAAGCTTGGTAACAAATAAGAATGTATAAAACTTTATAACAAAGAAAAGATGTAAAAAGTATCATTTTAATACTACTCATCTAAACAAATTCAAAAAAAGGTAGTTGGTAACAGGTTGGTTTAGGTCTGTTAGTGATGGATCAACTGTGTGCTGCATCTCAATTCTTATTCCCATTACACAAAAATGGCACTGACTATACAACCAAGGATCACATTAGTGTTTTTTTTTTGATCTAGGAATTTTCCAGGGACCTTTTACTGAGTACTCTGACTGTTACATCTTTACAACATTTCTGCTTGTACATTTTCAGATATTTTGGATGGTCTTTCACCTTCCTTAGATTAAGTATGAGGACTGCATTTATCTGCATGGAGCTAGTCATTTTTAAATGCAAGTAACTTGCTTAATATGAACCAATTTTCACAGAAGTGGCATAAGAAAAAACTATAAACAACACACATCAGGGATTTTCCTGTAGGGAACATTGTGCAGTTTTCAGTAAGGCAGGATATAACACAACAACTCAGCATTATTGATGAAAAAGACATTGACCACCACTTCAAGGTGGACCTGCCCAGGCCATTGTCTCCAATGAACTCTCCCTTCTTCTGAGACAAAAGGCTTTAAAAATAGAGAAGCAAGGTTTTACTGTATAATTAACAAAGACCTTTAACTCTTCTGAAGAGAGAAATTTCAAAGTGATTATGCCAACTGGAATACAAACACCAACAACTAAATAAAAAAAGTTCATAAATAACTCCCCCTTCCCACTGTGTCCTTGCAGGTGTCCTTGTAGGTCTCCAAACCTACTTTCAATGTGTTCAGTAACTTTCCAATTGCAGCAAAATCTGCCTAGAAACTCCCCATCCCCAGGAAGTTTTTTTTCTGGAGGACTTGTCTGTCTGCTGTCTGAACGATCTTCCGGCTCCCAGCTCCACACTTGGATTCTCATTTCCACCACACATGACTGAGCAAAGCATTTTGGCCCCAGAAAGAGGCTCAGTTCCTCATCATACACGTGCAATCACCCCTCCCTCCTGGGAATTGCACTCAATTCAGACTTTTTAAGGAAACACAACATTATTGTAACTAAATATAAATTGATAATAGTGTTCTGCACTACGGATGTAACTGGGGTCATGAAACAAAGCTGGTAGGAGCATGATGCAAATAAACGAGGAGATAGATCTTCATGTAGAATGCATCAGAGTCCTTGGGCTCCTTCCCAAAAGATATTACAGATCCCTAAAATTTTACATGAGTACAAGGGGAGGCTAGACGAGTGTTTGAAACAAACAAACAAACAAACAAAAGCCCTTCTGCTGAAAGTTGCCAAGCAGAGAGATCACATCAAGCTCAGGAAATCTTCAGAGCTGCAATAGTTAGATGCTGGGGGAGTGATGAGGGCAAATATCATATGCTTGCACTGTTCTTTTCCCTGGAATTCTATTTATGGCCACTGCTGGGATACCATACTGGGCTAGCACATTGGTCTGAACCAGCACAACTCTTATGTTTTCACATAATTAAAAAATAAAATAAAATAAAATTACAAAGTATTCATATTCCAAATCAAAGATACTGATGCTTCCAAACTGAGAGCACAGAGCTTCTTTCACATGTGTCTCCATAGTACTTCAGTGATGCAGTACAGACTACTGACACATCGCTAATGCAGATTCTCATGAGGATATCTATCTAGATGTAGCTGCATGATCTGTAGATACATATGTGTATACATGTATGTATGCATTCATCTGTTTTTAGCCTATCCCTTTGCGTTCTGAACATCTTGCAGTCAGAAACCTGTTCCTTCCGCCATTTATCATAAGCATCAATCTCAGACTACAGGATGTGTTAAATACCAATTACAGCTTTTTATTCTGCAGGTGAGCTTACTCATTTAGTACTGTTTTGTTTCCAATCGTGGCACATTTTCTGCTTCTATTCCTCAGAATCCCTAGCTTGGGTTATTTTTCCTCCAGTTAAGGGATGCTTCACATAAAAGCAGACTGCAAACGTATCATTTTTAGATGAGCCACCTGGATATTATTATTGCTGTTATCATTTCCCACTTTTGTATCATTGCATTTCTTTCTTTACCAGATGTTTACATAGTCTCTGTGGATCACATTTCTTACGGTTCCCTGAGAGCATGAGCACCAAACTCTAGTTTAATTATATCAGTGCTGGTCACTTCTTTTTTCACTAACACATTGGAAGACAGTCAACCCGTAGGGATGGCTCTCAATCTAAGAAGGCAATCAGTCTCTCATTGAATCAACAACAGCACATTAGGTTTGAGCACCAAAGAGGGAAGTAAACCTTCTGCCTGATGAAATGCCTGTTGTTTTGAAAATACTTTTTATGTTTCATAAAATTCTAATGATGGACCAGATGGTTTCACTGTAATGTACAACAAAACATAAAGAATTCTCCCATACATTATTGTTATTATTATCATTGCTACTAGTTAAGTATTTTAGCCTAGCTATCACCCACTAGCCCGTGCAATGTATAGCTCAGAATCACGTGCAAGATCCTCACAGCCCTGAGGAAACACATGACAAGACACGTGACAAGGAGTCAGCAGTGGCTGAACCATCAGCCAAACTACCAGTATCAGAAACTGCATGGATCCAGAAAACAAGGCACAGGAGTGACCTGCACTTCAATACTATGAAATTAAATCAACACTGCGGGATCCAGGACAAAGAGCAAACATCAAATCGGGGCTAAATTGGAGCCTGAAGGCACAATGGGCAACAATCCAGCCATGTCTATCTGGATCAGATTTACGTACACTTAGAGGAAGCAAGTGAAGGCTTGCTATTGCCAACCCCCAAAAGCTAATGATGAGAACATAAAGTATTAATCTAAGACTCCTCCTGAGGTAGAAACTGCAGAAACCTCCAATTCCCAAACAGACCTGATAGTCCAAAAGCAGTACTGTTGCAATTACTACTTGCTGCAAATTTTAAATAGAACTCAGTACATATACACTTTGTAATGTAGCATAATAAAGTTTTGCAAATGCTACAAATACAGAATTTTACCAAATTCAGTCTTTTGTTTCACTGAAGTAACTCATTATGAAGTATATAAACGAAGGAGAAATCTAGCTACTCCTAACTATCTAACTGTGACAGAAACCCAAGTCAAAGTTTTACAGTGGAACTGCCTAGACCTTTTCTTTATAATGAGATCCCCAAAGAAGACAAAAGACTTTGAAACTCAGAAAGCAATGTTTTATTAGAGCTTGAACTAGAAAAAGAAAAAAATATATATAGAGAGAAAAAGCTCAAAATGACCAACTCAAGCAGAATAGAAATAAAAAGGGCTCCTAAACACTTCTTCCTCAGTTACAGGCTTGGTTTCAGTCAAGTCAGTAACTTTCTTAATTTGTCACCAACTTGACTATTCTCCTCTGGGCCCTAGCCCTTTCCACCAGCCTCCAAAGTCTGCCTGCTTGCTCCTCCTGTCCAATCCCACAGCCTGAGCTGCCTGCGCCAAGCTCTGTGCTGCAATTCTTCCACGTGCCACACTCAGCTGCCTTGAAAAGTTTTTCCACCCACGTACGCCCAGCTGCTGGATAGACAGGAACCATCTGCTTTACCCTCCAAAGGGCTGCACCTGACCTAGCATTCATAAAGAGACATCCTACAATGGTAAGCAAAGGAGAAGGAAAAAACAAACAAACAAACAAACAAAAAAGAATTCCTCACTACTATGGAAATCTTGAACAATTTAATAATTGATTACTTATGGATTTTAGTATAAAGGAAAACTCTAACCATGATACATGCAGTGCTGCCCTAAAATGAATGCTTCTCCAATATACCATCTAGCCAAAAACCACATTGTTACTTTCCATATATATTTTTCAGTAAGGAAACCTTTATAAGATCTGGTAGAGCAGCAGCAATTAGACTTTACAGTTTCCTTTGAGGCTGATGTAACACAAAGTAAGAAATTTTCTTTAAATGTTAAAGCACAGTAAACACATAAATATCTTCACCACCACTACTGCAGGACTGGCACAGAAAGATACCTGAACGAAATGTCTTGAAACAGCACAGAACAATGAAAAACTGGGAAAGGAGGGGAAAGGAAAGCATTGTAAGGGTTTGAGTATGTGTATCAGGTGACTGTGTGAAAGGGCCAGAAAATGAGGTTGATAGCTGAACACATGCCAACCTGGCAGTCCCTCTATATCAGCATGAAGTGTGAAGGATGAGAGCTGTACAAAAAAGAAAGCATGGAAATGCAAGGGCGTGGGGGATAAAGAAAAAGGGGAAAAGGTTCTTTTTCATGCATGGAATCAGACACAAACAGCTTGCACTTGCTAAGGAGTTACCAGGCTTAAGCTGAAGGCCAGAGCTGACAACACATACCATAAAACAGTCTGTTGGGCTCTGCAGGGGATTTTAGAGCCCTAATGTTAACAGGAAGCCTGGGTGCCTTCCCACTCCATGATGGCCCTGGCCTGAAGAAAGCAGGGAGATGAGCTATGACCTGGTGCGCTTCTACTTTTTGCATACCCTTTTGCTTCTTTACAGTTTGAAAAAAGGAAAATGCAACATTATGCAACAGCCAGCGTTATATGAGCTACCAGCATGACTGTCAGGAGTGGGATACTAGTGGGCTCAAATGGCAGAGATCCAAGGGAACAGCTAACGGCCATTTATTTTCCTGCCTTATATGAATTATATCATGAAAAATATGTTCCAACTGAAACAGCATCAAACCAATTTATTCCAATCTCAGTAGATACAATCAAATGTTTAAAATCTCAATGCCACAATATAAAAGAAATCAGTAGATCCATAGACTCAAATTTAAAATCACCGAATCCATGCAACTCGTATTCAATTTGAAACAACCATTTTATTTTTCTAAGAAAACTAATTGACACAGGCAGCATGCCCTAAAAATAGGAGCTTTTGCTATATAATGTAAATGACAGTATCCCTACATAGGGTTTGAGTAGGCTAGTAAGATGCAAACATTTGAAGATAAGGTTCTCCATAGCCAGTAAAAATGTGGCAATAATATTGAATTAAACATCCTTTGCACTTGTCTCACTGAGAACATTTCATTTCAACAGAATAGTAATGTTCACTAATGACTGAAACCTTATTATTTTTGTTAAAATTGTCTAGCATTTGGCTTTATTTGCTTCAGTTGTGGGAGTTCATTCAGTCTTTCTTTTTTATTAGTTTGGGATATAAGGGCTAGCAAAAGCTCTGTCAGCTCTGGAGGAACAAACTGTGTGGGCTGAATCTCATCAAATTCACTGATGTTATGCTGATCATGTTTAATATCTGTTCAGGGATGTAAAAACTTTTTAGCAGGAGTGAAATTGTACTGACTCTGCCCAGTACCCATGAAAAGAAGCTAATCTAAGGGCAACGCAGGGAATACTATTCACTTGTTAAAAATTCCTATTTTAAACAGATTCTACAGTTGGCTCTAAGCAAAGACACTTTTTCCAGATTAATAACCCTCTCCTTTCTCAGAATCCCAAACAGATTTACATAGAGCCCTAAAGTCAGTTCATAAAATGTGTTTAAACTGATGGAAGAGAATTTTATGATAGCAAAAAAAGCTTCACTTTTTGAACCTATACAAAAATGTACTCAATATTTCTCTTATACAAGGGAGCCCAGACCTATGGATGTGTTTATTATTTACTACCTCCTTTCTGTTAAAATGCATTTTTTAATGCAGCACTCCCTTAGTCTCAAATTATTCAATTTCATACCAAACTGGGAAGAGAGATGCCTCTTTTTAAACCTCTCCTTTAAAGAAAATAAATCAAGAGGCTAGAAGATCACCATCTACCAATTTATTGCAGCTCTGACTTTCCAAAAGATGTAAAATCAAAATGAGTTTGAGACTTGCACATGCAGGTCCCTGAAGAAGAGAGACAGTCTTTAAACCCTCTTTCTCATTTTCAGGTGCTCACAGAGCTCCTCTGCCATTCCTCTGCCTGATCTCCTCCCTCTGAGATCTCAAGCTGCCAGTCTCTCTGCTTGCCTGTCTTTGCATCTCTCTGGCATGCAAGTATCTCCCCTGCTCCTCTGTCACCACACTTTTCTTACATCTGTCAAGGATTTTTCCTGTTTCCAGGTATCCATTCAGGGCAGCAGAGCCCTCCCTTTTATATCTGCAGTGGCCTGGCTGCCCTGCCGACTGCTTGGGAGTGGAGAACTGAGGGCTGCTGACTGGTGGCCAGCCCCACTGGACAGCTATGAGACTTCCCAACTCCTTCCCTGAGTCAGCGACAAAATGCCTCCTAGCTGCTGTGGAGAGAAAACCCAACAGTCAGTGAGGGACTAGGCAGCAAAAGATATGATTTCCAAGACCCCAGGTGATCCTTCTGAGGCACAAGGTGCCCTTGTTTATTGCTGTCTTCCGTGGGATGTTGACTATATTCAGTAACTTTTTGGGTTAGATATGTACTGTAGCTGGAAGTTCTGGGTCTGCTTAGATAACGCATTTCACAAAATCCCAAGTGATTAGTTTTCTGAGGAAAATCTACTGAAATATTCTGCGTCACATCTCTCCTATCCTTTAATCTATAGGAAGTGTCTTGAAAACTTATTTGGAGGTAATTTGAATTTGAAAGAGGAAATAAATCCACCCAAATCATCCCAACAGCAGCGCTCTTCACTAATCAAGAAGCCAGGGATCTTTCATTAAAGACATCATGAAACCATCAGCAGAGTCAACTCAGGACTTTGCAGGATATTATAAAACATCCTTCATTCAAGTCCTGTCCAAAATTAGTTATTAAACTAAGTAAGACTCTCAGAAAATGAATATGAGATGGGGCTCAAGGCTTGTGTGAACATAAGGGACTGTGGTCTGGCATAGGGCTTTAATAATTTCAGCACCCATATTCTACCTTGATGTAGTCCTTGATGAGGTCCTGGAGGATCTGCTTCCTTCAACCACGTTCAACCATGCTCACCCGCTGTGTGGCACAATCGCTCTTGTGGGTACTGTGAGGTGGTACATTCATTCTCAGCGTCATTTTCATACCCATAATATTTGGTTTACAAACCAAGGGGCTGTGTTTTGAACTCAACTGATATTTTCCATTCATTTTTTGCATTTGGAGTTTTTGTCTATTACAGTCCTTGCTACCTCAATTCCTAGAGTAAAATATCAGAGACGACTCAGTGAGTGGGAGGATTTTAGTTTGATCTCCCACTGAAATTCAGAGCCTTGTTTGATCACTCATTCTGGATGTGTGGGTACAAGCTGGTATCCTGCTTTCTGTTCCATTGCTGAATTTCAATCAAATTTGGAAAGGATTCTGTGAGTTTCATGAAAACAAGCAGCAACCTAATGGACCGTTATTTCCCCTCTGAGAAAAAAAAACAAAACAAAACAAAACAAAAAAACTAATATGAACGGTTCTTAGGTAATCAGAGACTCAGGTAGCTGAGGGAGAGAAGAAAGGTGAGAGAGAGATGTTGGAAACAATGCTTTTTGCTCCTTCTGTTAAAGAAACTACTAGTTCTGCTGTTTTATTCTGTCCTTGAATGTCCAGGACCAACATGATTCCTGCCACACCAGCCATTACATGTGTTATAGAGAACATAGTTTGTTCTGGTTTGCAAAACATTGCTTTGATTTATTTATTTATTTATTTTGGATAATTGGAGAAAAATCTGTGAAGAAAGCAAGACATCAGACAAGGAGGGCCTGTTACTGCTGATGAACTGGAATGATGGGATTTTGCTGAAGTTGTCCTGGAGATAGGTGAATTATTGCCATTGCTCTGCATTATTCTGTTCTCATTTACTGGCTAAGTAAATAATGTGACAGGCAATGACCTGTTTGGTTTGATGCTCAGTTTGTACTGACCAAAGGGCTTCCAGTCAACACTGAGATGCTAAGAGACCTAGCTGTGAGGCAAATACCAATTGTGTTTGACAAAAAAAGAAAAACCTTGATTAATAGAACAAATGTGGATCCTTTCCACTTATGGTTTAGGGTAATCCTTTGTGTCCTTGAATTAGGAAGGCCAATGTCATGCCAGCTGTATTGGCATGCTTGAAAATTCAGCATTTAGCATAGAATAATGATGAAACTTGGCTCTATAGGAGAAAATCTGATTGAATTCCAAAGATGAAAATATACCCCCCCAAAATAGAAATAATGTTAGTAATTAGCTAAGAAAGAGTGAGATTCAATGACTTAATAGTACCATTCAAAGAGTTTTAAGCTGTTTATAATTAAGAAAAAGTTTAGAAGAACAGAATATGAAGTCTCCTGTTATGAATGGAGGTAGTTTGCTAGGGGTGTTTTGGCAGTGAAGTAATTCCCAAAATAGAGTACTGGATTCACTCCCAGCTAAAAGGAGCAAAACTTGCAGATGTTGCTTATGCAGTAAAAAAAAAAAAAAAAAAAAAAAGAAACAAACACGTATATATATGTGGCCAGATGCGGCAATTCTAAGAATTGCATCTAGCACAGAACATGTGGCTGTTTTAGCATCACACCAAGAAATGATACTGAGTGCTTATGAACCATATCTTTCAGAAGGCCCTGATTCAGCAAACAATTTAAATTCATGCTTAACTTAAATATGTAAGTAGTCCCAGTGGGATTACTCGTATGCAGAGGCACATGCTTAAGCAACTTGCTGAATCAAATCGTAAAACCCCTAACAACCCAATCTGACAGTGAGTCAACTGGCTAACAAGATTCCCCCTTTTTTTTTTTCCTGGAGACACAAGCTCCTCTTTTATCTTTCTGTACTCTATTTGATGCACTCTATATCCTTCAGATTTATTTGTTCTCTTGGGTTTTGGTTTGCCTGCTATTGTTATTGTTCATCAAATATTTCATATACAAGTGCTTTCCAAAACAAGACAATCAATCCCAAGCAACACATTTGCAGTAATTTATAATTAACAGAGTATTTTTCTGTCATGCAATGGCGGTGGGATTTACACATTTATTTTCTGCATGCGTTTATGCTGATAAGCTAGAAAAGTAAATAAAATTTCATGCAAAAACCTAAAGAGAGCAATAGATAATTGTTATTTGTTCCTATCATTACAAAGGAGAACTGACTGGTAGACACATTTAGAAAGGCCACTGTCTTCCCACTCCACTGCAGGTCCTGCTTTCTTGTTCCTCTGGCCTCTCCTGACTTCCCAGGTCTCCTCATCTCCCTTGTGGCAGCTCTGATACACCTTGCTCTTCTCCATGAGCCAATATGACATGCTAACACAGCAGAGGGAATGTCCTTGGCAATCACCAGAGCCAGCCCAAGACAAATGGTGGGAGTGTATGGCCAAGAGCAGGGTGGGTGATGGGAGGGGGGAGTGGGAAATCCCTTACTGGACAGCATACAGCTCTTCAACCAATCCACAAAACAGTACAGTTAGGATGACGCAGAAGATTTGCCGAAGAATTGGAAAGAGCACCACTGGCAGTATCCTCTTTTGCTGGAGAAAATTGCCATTTGTGGTCCAGAGATCAAACAGTGCCATGCCTCCTAGGGAGAGCACCAGAGCACTAGAGACACCACCTCCATGTGTTCTGTGAACAATAGAGCAGACTCTGGAGGGAAAAACATCACAGTGGGTTGCCTATAGTTTATATGCAAAAAGGGGTTTAATTCTTGAAACTATTGGTAGTGAGTTATTTACCTAGATTTATCTAATGCTTTACCTACAGGACTTTATAAGAACATTACAAGGATTAGCTGATGTTTGTGAAGTGCTTTATGGATGAAAGTATTAAGTGTCCAGGACAGAGGCTACTGACACCAATTGCTTTCTGGCATTCTGCATTAAATATGCAGGGGAAGCAATGAATTTAAACAGGCTACTAAACCCCATTTGATTAGAAAAGAAGTCTCTCATGGAAATGCTCGAAGGCAAAGCTCTTCACAGGGAAAGAGGACAGTCCATTCCCTCACTCTGGTGTAGAAGGACACAGTAGTCCCTGCCATCTAAATAACATTGCTTTAAATTTGCTAGGTGTGAGAGAAAACTCATTTACCAGACACAGCAGTGCTGTGAAATCCTTCCCTTGAGAACTAAAAAGCAGCAGATTGCAGTTAAAAATTTTGTGATGCATCCTGAAGGACAGCTCTTTCAGAGCTGAGCAGAGGGGCCATTAGGCCATATGCCCTGGGAGCAGGTCACCCAATTAATCTCCATTTAGGGGAGCAGAATAATTGGCCTCTGAAGTAAAAGGTGCTCATTCAGATAAAACCTAGGTGTTGTAAACTTTGAGGTTTACCTATGCCTAGTTATTAACCTTCATCAGATTTAATTAAGCCCTGTGGGTAAAGCACAAGCGCTCAGAGATTTTATACCCATGTCATATTTTCTAAAGGGAGACTAAATACAATTTCATCTACCCCTTTTGCTTTGCTGAGTGGGAATTCTGTCAGCTGGAGTTTTCCTGTATGTGGCAGAGAACATCTGAGAGCATGGTATCTGGAGTAACCCACATTTCTGTGACTCACATGGCACATAAAGCATCAGCGGTTACTTCAGGAACCATAGTTAATGCTACCATGTAGGTCTGTGTATGTTAATTTTTCTAATTCCTCCATCAGCACTAAATATATGACCAAGTGTGAGAAGCTGCCTACTTTAGGGAGAGGATGCATAGCTGCGAGTACTTTGTTCAGTGTCTCAGAAAGCAGAGCACATCTGTATATTGAAAGTTTATTTGGATAGTCACTGTCGAGGCATTGATGGATACATGGCATGTTAGAGACATCCATGACCTAAACCTCAATAATACAATGCTTTACGTTCAACTTGACTATTGCATTGGATGAGAAAAATGTCTAAAAAATGACCTGGCCATTTAAGACTCACAACTAAGTCAGACTTAGCTGAGGTGAAGCTTATGTGAGAGGATCCTCTTACAAACTTCATATTGGGAAGATGTGTTCCAAGAAAGGTCCATAAGGGCTGTAGCTTGGTTGTTAAAAAACAAACAAACAAACAAACAAACAAAAATAAATAATTAAAAAAAAAATTAAAGTCAGTTGATCAATTTGATGTGTATTGTACCATGCAACTGTGGAGACTGTAAAATGACAGGGTACGTGATTTTTTTATTTTATTTCTTTTTTTAATTGCCGCAGTTCCTACCCATATTTCTCCAGTCCCTGGAGGTTTTGTTGTGCTTCAGTGGTTCATTTGCAAACCCCCTGTTTGCAAATGGCATGAATGCAGTATTAAAATCTACAATAGTGATTTGCAAATTGTAGTCTTTTGTCCATAGGGATTTGATCGTCTCCATGATAATGCTGGCAAGAATGCTTTAAAGCATGGAACGAGAACTGCCACTGCTGAGACTGCTGCCTGAAAAAGAGCCATCTTCAAACCCAGTGCTCAGAAGCATCACCAGAAATACAAGAAGGAAGAAAGGAAGATACTGCTGCTGCAGAAATAGCCACTGCATAGGACTTGTCACCCTCACCAAGAGACTGGAAAAAGATCAACTACTACCATGGTCCAAGGCAGCATGGGACAAGACCTACTGTTTCTTGATATGCCTGTGGTGTCTGGGAAGGATGATTTTGAGGGAGGGTAACCAGGTCTCTGTCCACAGCTCACCTTGTCTCCTCCTTTGATGCATATCATCTGCCTTACCTTACGCAGGTATCCTACTGTCACCTCCTGCAAGGTGCTGCTTGTCCTCCCTGAACAACTGCAGTGGCCCCTAGTGTTGCAAATGGGGTTGGTGCAGACCGAGGGAAGAAAAGGGGCTGTTGGGCTTTTTGCCTGATGAAGGACCTTCACAAACTCCAACAGGTGCATAAATCAGTGCAAATAAAGGCAGCTTTTTCAGCAGGAGCACTAACAAAAGGCAGAGCCATACAAAGGATGAATAGGTGAAAGCCTTGAAACATCTCATCGAGATGGGAAGAAAACCACATATTTTTGCTGAAAATGTCATTCTCCCAAAGCCTCCTTCCCCTGAGGTTCAGTGTACCCTTGGTTAGTGCATGCCAAACAAAGCATGGGACGTTGTTCAATGAGTGGGATGCTAGAAATATTTCCAGGAGCACTGTCATCATTATTGTCTTCACCCACAGGTTCAGAGATGACTCAGTGCATCTGAGGATGACACTTTTGGAAACCAAGCTGAGTGTGCTGCTTGTGCCAGCGATGGGGCTGAAGTCTGGCTTGCTGAATCAGCATAGCTCTAGGTGTTGGGGTTGTTTGACTTTACCTGAAGAGAAAAGGGGGGTGTATATGCATAATGGTTCAGTTGATAAAGTCATTAAAAGTTAACCAGATCTGGCTGTGAATCAACAGTAAGAAATTGTCTGGTTATATCATTCATATTATGTGAGTGCATCGTGGGTCTGTATTAGAATGTTCTTGTACCTTATTTTCTCATGGCAAACTGTAAAATCTCTGCAACAGCTCCAGACTTCATTAATGAACATAAAGAAGGCTGTATCTTTTTCTTTGAAAGCAGTGCTGTTTCCACTGCCAAGCTGGTATATTCCTGAAGAGGGGAAAATTGTTCTCCATTAAGCTTTCTTGACCTAGGTCCCGTTTTATACTGGGAAAGATATCTGTTATTTCTAATCATTGTTAATGACTGTACTTATAAATATCTATAACTCAAGTCCATTTTTAAATAAGAATACTTTTTTTTCCCTGATTGTATCTGAAATGGTAGTGCTGTGATAAAGGTAGGAAAAAGCAGCGTGAACTGCTGCAATGGAACAGCAGAAGAAAAGAAATAATGCCTAGCCAAGGTTCGCTAATAGCAGATAGGGTGGCTTGGTGCGTTCCAAGAGTTTAAAAATAACAGTATGACATTAGTGTATCAATGGTGTAAAATCAAAGGACCGCTGTCCTGGCTGGTAGGTCAGAGTCTGGCATACACTACTATTTTAAGTGGCAGTAAAATCTGTATAGTGACAGCATAATCAAGCAAATGCTACTAGCAAAATTGTTGCTCTGCTATACCAGTGACCGAAGAAAAAAATTAGTTGCAAGGCTGGTTCTGCATTGCAGATTAAATTTGTCATACTTTCCCTATGTTTATTCTGGTAAGAAACAAAACAATACAAACAAACAAACAAACAAAAATACAAGTAAATAATGTTCACAGGTGATGTAGACATGACTAAGGGTATATGAGATCTTGAGTAAAATCCATTAGTCTGAGCAAGAATGCATGGCTATGTGCATCCTATTAGAACTTAGATTTGGGGGCAAAGTGAGGTGAATATGGAATTTGGCTGCCATAATAATTATTCTATATTTTTCACTGCATTTATTAATTTCATGTTAATACCAGTGAAATTAAAAAGCTTGTAAAGGTAGGAGCCTCATCTATCCAGCATAGAGACATGTGAATCATACGTCTGTGCAGCATTGCATTGTGTTTTCTTACCTATATATCCAAACACTTTAGATTTTTCAAAGCAAGGTAAAAAAAAAAAAAAAAACATAATATCTTCAAAAGTCTTATCCTAAACTTTAAAAGCAACACTTCCTTGGTTTCCAGTAAAATGGACAAATTTCTCTCATTAAGAGACTACAGGATAAGAATTTTGTGAACAGTGTGAATTTTCTGTTGAGGTTTTGCCATTAGTTAAATATAGAAATGGCAGAGCAATTCTCAAAGTAGATCATTTTAAGTCTTCTAAGAGGATTAAAATATCTGATTCAGAGACACAGCCATTAGATGGATGACTTTTCAGAGTGAAGCAAAGCTTAACTCTGCTCTGATGTTTATCCTGAAACTTCTATACTTATTAAAGTTTATTTTGAAGGTGTGTTGCCAGTGTGTTGACTGTGTATTTCACTACCAAATGTGATTGCCCATGCTTAAAGTGACTTTTACTTTATTCCATAAGACATATGAAGCTATAAATAAGAGATGGGATTTTTAAGCTGTGCTCCCCATTGGCTTAAGTTTATTTTTGAAAGCCTTGCTGATGCTCTGTTTCGGCATGAGACTGGCAGAATAACTGGACTTTTTCACTTTCTTGAACTAAAATCCTAATGCCAAAGGGAAGGGTACTGCTGTTCATATTGCACTGCTACCCAGAGCTCAGACCTGACCCTCGTGCCCAGAACATTGCAAAACCTCGTTTACCTAATAGGTTCTGTTATCTTGATAAGAAGATACTTCTGTCAGTTACATATTTTCCTCAGCAGAGATGACCATCATTTTGCCCAAACATTTTGTCAATGATACGTCAATTACCAAAAAAGAGGCCAAGAACCTTGAACTACTCCTAATTGGCAGCAAGCTAAATTAGCTGTTGAATTTCCGCTTCAGTAACAAACTGCAGCAAAGTGTCCTGATCTGCATAGTATGTCCTTTTGTAGAAAGAAAAATAGCCATAGAAAAATAGGTTCGTGTGGTTAAAAGTGCTACAGAATTTGTGCTGAAACACAACCCAGGAATGTCAGAAAACTTGTGTTAAGTCTGCCACTTCTTTTTTTTTCTTTTTTTTTTTTTTTAAATTTTTTCATAAATTAAAAGGAGAGTGAAACTTAAGTATATGAGATCAGAATCCACATCCTTAGTCATCTGTGAGTCAGCTCTAAACTAGATGCTGATCCAAAATGCAGCAGAACCTCAATGCTCTTAGCAGGCACTTTGCTAAACTTTCATTGACTCAAAGTAGAAGTTTTTAGGGTCTGGCCTGAAGTGTAACTTAAATTCAGATCTTGGTAAAATTCACGATCACAAAGGAGAAATGAGAGGTCACTCTTCTTGAATTCACTGTGCAGGAGTTATTGCCATCTTGGAAGTGAGAGCTGGAAGGAAGACCTCAGGCTCTGCTCAGACACATAACACATGGACTCCTGCTGAGATGTAACAAAATTGGTTCCAGTTGGAATTTGAAAGTACTTCATGGTGCTGACTTACACTGGTACCATTTGACTTGTTCTGGTTCTGCATTTCTTGTTACTGCACACCCTTTTGTCTCTGAGAATCACAGCCTTCTAAAGAATGTAGAGGTCTTTAGCAGAAGATGCCTAATCCAGTAGTGGTTCCTCCTGTAATTTTCTCAAAAGCATTCAGTCTAACAAGAAATAAATGGACCTGTAGTGTAAGGTGAATTCACCAAGCTGTGCTACAACTGCATTTATATTCATTTATTCTCTCATTCAGCTCTTGAAGCAGCTAAGTTACTTACACTACCCTCAGTAATTTAGTTTATAAGCATAAAAGCAGGCAAAATGTACTAGCTATATAGAAGACAGGGTGTGTTCTCTTAAAAAGTCTCATATTGTAAAATCTCTGGAGGCTGTTTTATGCTTATGACTGAAAAGCTATTTTCAAGCCCTAAACAGCAGAAAATACCTTTTTTCATTCCTCTCTTAGAGGGCATACACGGAAATGAAATATTTTAGTTTGTTTGTTGTTGTTTTCATTGGGCAAAGTGAAACCTGCCTGTTGTAAAGGCTTTCATATCCTAGAGGCATATCTTGTGGCAAATGATTAGGATCCAGCCCCATGCAGGTGATTTTGGGCTCTAAACCATGCACATCTGTAAGCCTGCCTGCCTCTCCTTGCTGAATCTCTTTTCAGGACTTTTCAAGAGGAGATTCACTGAAGTAGGAAGGGGAGGGTCCCTCAACCTCTGTGACTAACTGCCTGAATTACTACTGCTTCCTCCACTGAATCCTGGCAGTATGTGTTGGAGGGACAATGAAACAGCTAAAAAC
This sequence comes from Anas platyrhynchos, assembly GCF_047663525.1. Taxonomy (NCBI): domain Eukaryota; kingdom Metazoa; phylum Chordata; class Aves; order Anseriformes; family Anatidae; genus Anas; species Anas platyrhynchos. Next base: position 68,026,707 of record NC_092588.1, on the reverse strand, counting down.
TGCTAAAAAACAGACACTTTACCTGTATCCATGCTGAGAATCTGCCCCAGCAGATCTGGATCTATAGAGTGAATGCATTTGAACCTCTCTGCAATTTATATATAAAAATTTGTTGCTGAAGCTTAGTTTCTATGAGAATATTAATCTCATGGTCTCTAGCTTTTTATGGTTCGTGGCATACATTAACCAGTCTGCTCACGAGTATGAAATACTGAGAGCAACTATGTTGCTGAATGCTCGGTATGGTTTTGTCTGAACAATACCACTGCACTGAACACACAGATGCATAGGGTACTCTGTTTAACACATTCATGTTTATTCCCATAAGTAATCCTAGCCATCTCTTCTAAATCTGTGATCTGTCTCCAACATATGTCCCAAGATTTCCCAGGTTATTAAGATTGCCTATTTTTGCCTGATATACATGTAAGAAGACATTCGTTAGTTCAAGTTAGTTAATGTACAAATATAGATCAATACTGAAAGCAGGAAAAGAAGAACACATTCACACACATTCATTTCACTACCCTCAAATGATCTCTTTTGTACTGAAATTTATATTTTGAATACAAGTCTGGTGTTCAAATTTACTCTTTTCTTGGAAAAACGGTATAATTTTGAGAAAAATAGCACAACTCATCAATGGTTAAACACATTTCCATAACATACATGATTACAATCTTACAAGCTGTAATGATAAGGGTATTCCCATGACATGAGTAGCTATTCCATCCTATACTCTTCAATAACCATTCCTTTGATAGTGGGACACTCACAAGACTTAATTTTCCCAAACCCATCCTGTCTATGCATGGAGTAAGAATGGTGATTAATTTTTCAGAAGGCTTTCTTAAAGCCTTCACTGTTGCAAAATTATGCAGTAGGAATGGTAATGCTAAATGACCATTGCTCTTGTCTTTTTAAAGCTTTCTCTCCTGAAGTATCAGATTTCACCAATGGATGTGTCTAAATACCAAGTAGAAATTGGCACCTGTTGAGTTTAATATGAGATTTTTGTGAACCAAGGAAATAAATATTGCCAGAATTGAAGATTTTGCCAATAGTGACCTTGTGAGAACATAAATCTTTATGTCAACTAGTCAGTGCATGCATAGTCTGTTTTTCTCTTTTTGTTGTTGTCATTTTGTTTTGTTTTAAATAGATTTTGTTATTCTTTTTGCAACTTTGAATAGCTAGGAGTTTGTGCAACAGAACAACAGATAGTACCACAGAAGAGGGCACACCACCCCTTCCAGAGAGCTGTGACCAGATGTCCCAGGCCACACCTGGGGACTGTCCTGGTGTGATGCTATTTGGCTGTGAATTTTAATGCACATCAGGAAATAACAATCATAGCTGTAGCAAACCACTGAGCACCAGACCCACAAACAGAGAGTAGAAGACAATTCCCCAGACATCCTTCCCATCTGATTTTCTGTGCCTTTGGCACTGTGCAGTTACTTACTCTGAATCTCATGACCTAAATGCACAGGGGTAACCTTTTTTCTCTTAATCATCTATTTGTAGAAAGAAGGCATTGTTTAAAACAGCATAACCTAGAACCAGGAATAAAAAATACTAGGGACAAATATTGCTTCTTGGTGATGTTAATGACAAAACTTCTGTGTCTTGATTTTAAACCACTGAATACCATAGCTATAAAAATACAAAATAAGAAGAGGGAAGAACTCAAGTGATTCTGTATCACAAAACATCACCTGGAAATATGGATTTAATACACCGGCATTAATACTCAGGGCAGGGCAGGGAGAGCAACTTGTAAAAAGCTTACTGAAGTTTGCATTCAGCTTTCAGCCTGTTTACCTTCCAGATGAAAGAAGCTTGACTGATCCTAGCTGGTTACCACAGGTGATAGTGATGAGGGGTACGAAGTAAAGTGCTAATCTAAATTGCTTGGGGGGTTACATTCAGCTTGCTAACCCACAGAACAATCCCTCCCCACACATTGTTCCTGCCATTACCTGCATCCCCTGGAGCAGAGTTCAGGTGTGCATGCCTACATGTCACACAACAGCACCTTTATTTCCTATGCTTATTCTTGAGAAGAAGTATGAAAGATAAATTACAAAAGAAAAGAAAAATAATCAGACATCTCCCCTCCTCCTGTATTTAGAATAGTTTGTGGCCCTGTTGCACAAACTGTCCTATCCTTGTTTGAGGCTTTGTTTACGGTGGTCCTGCTCAAGCCTTATTTGATAAATTTGTTCAGTCCTCTATCTGCAGGACTGTCCTGGGGTTATGCTTGTGCCACTCTTAGGACATCACTTGTACACACAGACACCCTATCTTCAGTAATGATCTTTATTAATAAACACCATCCCACATGCCCTGCAGTGTCCTGCATATCCTTTAGAACCATGCTTACAACAGTACTTCACTCTTTCTGTGCTAAGCCTTGTGACAGACAGCTGCTGTAGGTCTCTCTTTAAAGTGGATAAAGGCAACACTTTTTTTGATTTGTCTTTTGATACTACAAGTTTTACTTTGCTTTAATCAAAGACTGACAAAGCATCACGGCAAGACTGCATGAAAGTGCATGTCCAGGAGAAACCACAGTGTATGGTGTGCCCCCTGGATTTAGTAGTATCCAAATAGTGTCTCTTTCCAAAATGAAGATAAATTTGAAGAAAGGGGATAACAGACACAGCCTTTTTCCTGTTCAATAAGAACATCCTTTAAAATAGGAACTTTCCTTTAAGCACAGAAAATCAATATGGATACCTATAACAATGAAATATTCATATTCTGCTCCAAGTAACCCCTTAGAAAAATTAAAACTCTTTCATAGAAGTATGTGAAGATTACTAAAAATGGTAGGCAACTGCGCAAGGACAGAAGAAGAATCAAAATAAAATTATTTTAAAATACATCCTTTATGCAAGATGTCAAGTCCTAGTAAGATTATAAAAGGGATTAAATAACTTCAAAGGAAAATTAATGCATAAAGTTGATTCCTAATCTCAGAACCTGGTCTGCCAGTACAAATATTATAGTTTTCTTTAGATCTCAGAAATATTAATTTCTTTTTGCCTGCTACCAGCACATACTTGTGCTGGTGAGGGACAAATGCCCATCAAGTAATTTGTCAGTTTTTATCTGGATAAAACCTCTGTGTTTCTTTATAAGACAGAAAATATAAGAAAGGTAGATACTGACACATGATAAGCTATCATCATTTTGCTGGAGATATTCAGTAATTCTCCTGTGGCTATTTATAGTCATGCTGGAATTTAGGAAGATTTACAAACCTGGTGATATTGCCTACCCAGTGGGGAAAACAAAACAAAATAAAACAAAACCTCCTCACGTGTCTTGAGTGTTTTTAAAGCAGTGAATGAAAATACAGTAAGAAATGAGAGTTCAGATTTTTTTTTCTAACATCTTTATACATGTCTGATTATCTATTCTTTACATTTTAATCACAGTCATTTTATGTTGCAGTAGGTTTGTGTTTTCTGAACATAATCCCAAATTTATCTGCAGGTAACCTTCTTCTTTCCCAGACTTCATCCATTTTGTATCATCTATAAAACTTCTGTTGGAATAAAACCAAACTTTTTTCAATTAACTTTATTTTAGGGGCCCCAAACTAAGGACATGGTGTAGTGCTAAGGAAATCTAAACAATAAATAGAGAAAATTAAAGTTAGGGTATTTAAGTGGTGGTGAAAACAAAATAGGACCAAAATGCTTGTCTTTTTTTTTAGGTTTGAAGGAAAGATCTTGTTGTTTTTAATAAAATTACAATTAAATTAAAACCAAACTCTTTCTTACTACATTTCTTTAATTAGATCAAATTAACTAAGTTATTTTTGTTATATCAGATTTTTCCCAGTACCTAGAACTTTTTCACAGCACCCTAAATAAGTACTAAGTATGCCACTACAGGGTTTCTAGTGTAAGTTTCTAACATGAGTTTCCTGTTAGCTTTTTTATTTTATTTTATTTTCCTTCTTTTTAAGTAACAACCAGATAGATCATTTTAACTATGACCTTTTTAGTATTTTAGTGACAGTAACTGTGTTCACCATTTGGGATGGCATCACAAGGAGTCCCAGCCAGATCTCTGGGATGAAGACTGTTAATAAATTGTATTAGACATAGACCTGTAGTACAGAATGAAGCAACATGAAGTTTCACAGGCATTTTGTGCCAACAGAGCAATGGCAGAACTCAGGACCTGCTGGTGCTTCTCTGGGTTCTGAGGAGAACTGTCCCTTGCTGACCAGTTATATCTCTGCCTTACTCTCTGTTTCTTTCTCACCTCCAGTTCCTTCTTTGCAGTCCTCTTCTTCCTTCAGTTTGTTTATCCATGTCCTCACTGCATTCAATCAGCCTCCTCAACCTCATCTCAGTCTTTTTCCAGACTGCCAGGATCTGACCCTCCAGCTTATCCTCTTCCTCACTCCGCCTCTAAGCCATTTCTCTTATGTAGCTGCCTCTGTCTATGCACCTGCTTATTTAGTCTCGCCAGCACCTCACTGCAATATCCTTTTTGGGTCTCAGCCCTCACAGAATTTAACTCAATGCCCAGTTCTAGACTAGTTGTCCCTCATGATTTTATGCCTCGTTTTTTAGCATAGGAACACAGGGATGGGATACAATAAATGAAACCCAGACCAAAAGAAAATAATAATAATAATAATAATAATAATAATAATAATAATAATAATAATAATAATAATAATAATAATAATAATAATAATAATAATAATAATAAAAGAAAACAAAAAAGAAAAGAGTTCTTTCTCTTCCTCTGCACCTGTTCAAATCTGGATTCATTTTCATTAAACAACCATCCAGAATAGAACAAAATATTGCAGACAGGTTCTTACACATTAACACTACTAATTTTCTTTCTGTACTGGAAATCTCAAGATTTCGCACATATTTTTTGAGGCTACGTCAGGTTAATGTCTCATATATTCCCACAACAGACAAATACTCCCAGTTTCTTTATCCTCATCAATAGTTAAGAGCTGCTAACTTCCAAATTTATTGTTATTTATCCCTAATTCCACTTCCAGCTACTGTACTCAATCCTATTTGTACTACTCTAGATGTCAGTGATATTCCGAAATGTATCCTGAAAGATATTCTCACTCTTGAATATTTTCAGTACCTCACAACTGCTTGTTATCAGCACATTTAGCATTCTGCCATTCTTGGTGTCAAGGTCATTAATAAAAATATTTAATGAGTTCTGTCTCAAGGCTGATCTTTGAGGAGTAATCACTGTACAGCCAGATAGATGCTCTTTCAGCACAATCTGGAGCTCCCTCTCTAGTATTTTCCTTACTCATCTTTTAATTCTTCTATAAAAACTGCATCTTCCACAGTTTTACTAATAATTTCCTATATTGCATCAGGCTGAAGACATGAAAAAGAAAATGCAATATCTCTAATCTGTAAATCCAATTCCCTAACAAAGAAAGGTGTCAGGTCTATATGCTCTTAGGTATCTGAAGCAGAATGAGGTTATATTTTATCCAATTTTCACTTTTTAATGTTTTAGTTATTCTTCCCACAGACATTTGTGCTAAGAAATAACACAGTAGTGAGTCCAAGCAGATGAGCCTTATAACAATACTCATTCCCCCACCACATACTGGTCTAGTCTTGGAAGACTTTTATTCAGTTTGTTATTACTTTGTCATATGGTCAACATCTCACCCGCCTTACACATATATAGCAATCTATTAGCTGGCTTTATGGATGTTTAAAAGCAAGAACCACTGATTTGGCTGCAGTGACAAGTACTCAACGCATCTACAAAACAAATCCCATAGTCTGAAGCAGGATCTGAGACAGGGAGCTGGTAATCATTTTTCTCACTTCACACAGGCATTCTGTAATACAGGAGAAAAGGGAACTCCAATCCCAAGGCCAGAGAATTCAGTTATTTAATTTCTCCTCGATCCATGATTCTCAGTCCAAGCCTATGTGTGTGACCAGGTGGTCATGTTCCCCTGCTAGCCTTGTTTGTTCTTATTTCCTCATGCAGACTGGCTCCAGGGCTTCTAACAAGTGAGCTACACCCAGCCCACCACTAATTTTCTGTGCAAAGGAAGGGCCGGGCTTACAGAGAGGTTTTCAGTGCAAGTGGCAACTGGGCTAGCAGCAATGCATAGAAGGACATGGCTCAGAACTTGCTGTTCAGATGTCTTTCCAGCTCATTCTTAACAGAAGCCAGATGAAACTGAGGGCAAGATCATGGTTCTGAAAAGCGAATTTAAAGTAACTTGATACATCTTAATCTGAAGCATGGATTCCAAGCACACACCAGCACTACCATTTTCATCCAAGGCCAGAACTTGAACTGGAGCCCCAGCCTACAATGCTCCCACACTTCTTACCTGCTGATTTGTCCTCTAGCATGCAACAGTTAGTTGGATCTCCAAGTAAGGAAGGGGGGAAGTATGTGCAGGGCCAGGGCATGCCTCAGGTCTGAAATTTACACTGAATAAGCACTTGGCACTAGCCAAGCTCAAAGTAACTCATCACACAGTCTTCAAAAGGGCATCCCAACAGGCTTGGCCCATGCTTCCATTCCATCCCACTTCACACAATCCTGCTCTTAACACCTCACCACACAAATAAGATTCATGCCTTGCAATAAATAGAATTAAAGGTGAATGCTAGGGGTCTCTGTCACAGATGAAAAAGACAGCTGGGGAAAGTATGGATTAGACATGACTGGATAGGACCCCAGGTAAACTACAGAAGACAGCTTGCACACCAGCTGCTCAAGCAACTGAAGAAACTCAAGCCCACCTTCATGCGTAGCTAGCAAAAGGATATCAGATACCCTTGGACTCCTTTAGAACCATTTCTGGCATATATATTGTCAAAATAATGGAGGAATTTTTCCCACTGTGAGCAAGTAGAGCGGACTCTAACATTAAGTGGTTCGCTCACAGATATTTTTTTTTCCCCACAAATTTCAGAGATAATTTCATCCATATTTGTTCACACTTTAAAAGAAAAATTAAAGCTTTAGTGTTGAAGATGGATGAACTATTCATAGCAAATAATATAGCCATCAAACATAGACTTTTAGTCACTTGATGTATTATCAATGAATAGCCTGATTTTTATGAATGTGCTCATTAGTTGTAATTGTTTAACAAATGATTTATCTGAAAAAGTTTCATCCCCGAGTTGTCTCTTATCTACTCACTGTATTTGATTATTCACTAGATGTGGTACTTGATTACTTTACTCCCTCATAGCATAAGTGAAATATTATCAGTATCAGTGAACACTTTCAGCATGAATATTCATTTGTGAATGCACATGTTATATGACTTGTCATTAAAAGCATTCATTATCCCACCATGAAGAGCAGTTTGACTCTTTTTTAAAATAAATATAATTTATTGTGGCATCTATTCATTAGAAAGGTTACTTTATAAAGACAACTAAGAAATTACCTGTAAATGTTAATTCATCCCTTGTTGCAAATATTTTTCCTTTTAAATACGTATTTTAAATGCTGCTATGAACATAAAAATAAGCTTTTTTAACTCCTGCATGGCTGAATGCACCTTTTAACATGGGTTATCTTCAGACATTCACCACGTCTGATAAAAATGTGTTCACATATGCTGTGTCTTTCCCAAAGAATTTACACTGTAGGAGACTGAGAAGAGTGGTGCCCAGAGGATAAAGATAAAAAAAACAGAGACATGGAGAAATCACGGACATTCATAGGAGAAGCTAAATTCCCCAGGAAATAAAAAAATGGCATAAAGAAAAAAAAGTGAGGTGCTATGGAACAGTTAAAAAAACTGCACAACAAATAAAAGGTTGTAACAATTAATGACCAAAGAGAGAAGGGCACTTAAGGTGGAAACTCTGTTTGCAAATCAGACAAATTAAAGGAAACTTCAGATCCATGTAGAAGGCTGACATTAATTTGTTTGTTTATGCTGGAAAATATTACACATTGTTTTGGAATTATTATTCCCATTATCCAGAAATAGCACTCTGAGAGCTACTTCAGTGCTATTTCAACTTCTTCTCACATGTAAAATAAATAACTGCTAAATGCAGCATACCAAGAGAGGTAGTGACAAATAATGGACCACAACGTGATTTGTTAAGAGTGTTTATGATGTTTCACTAAAAGATATGGTTTTAAATGCCTCAGTGTCTGGGCTATCCATATTGAGTTACTTCTATAAAAACTGTGCTAACATTTTTAAAAAGAAAATTTCAAAACCTATAGAAAGAAATTTATATTCCTGCTTGGTGTCACTGAGTTTCAGGGAATGTTTATAAGAATTGTGTAAAATAGTTGCATACAGTCAGAAGGGAGTTTAGAGGCCATTCTGCAGGCACTATTGCTAATAAGAGTGCTGAATTCCTTTATAAACCATGAGAAAATTAAGAAGATTATGTGATAAAACCTTTTTTCATCTCTAAGACAGTCTATATAAAAATAATAGCAAAGCATGGGTACAAAATTCAAATGTCTCCTGGGAAGTTGTTACTTGCTCACTTACTAAGTAGGAAAATGTTGCCTGCAGCAATTACTAAGTAAAGGAAGTTCAGTAGGAGAAATAGGAGACCTTCTCAGATACTTCTACAAAGGAAAAAAAAAAAAAAGCTTTAGTCTAAGTCTACATATAAAAAAATATAGATCAGATAATTTCAGGGAATTAACTGCTTAAAACTTTTCAGAAACTAAAACCTGGGATGTATTATGTGGGAATACAAGACTGAGGAGAGTGTCTCAGGCTATTGTATTGTAGGCAAATGGAGATATTTGATGAGCAGACATTTAGAGCTTAGAATGCTACCAGAAGTCATCTCTGATTGAGGATTCAACTCTCTCAGCCTTTCTTCACAGGAGGTTTCAAGCCTTCTGATCATCTTCATGGCCCTCCTCTGGACCTGCTCTAACAGCCCCACATCCTTCTTGTGCTGAGGGCCAAGTAGGGCCACGTGAGGACAGAGTAAAGGGGCACAATCCCCTCCTTTCACCTGCTGGCCTCTCCTATGTTGATGCAGCCCAGGACACAGTTGGTCTTCCGGGCTGCAAGCACGCACTACTGGCTCATATTAAGCTTTTTATCCACCAGAACCCCCAAGTCCTTCTCTGCAGAGCTGCTCTCCCTGAGTTTTTCTCTCAGTCTGTACTCATGTCTGGGATTGCCCCAACCCAGGTACAACACCTTGCACTTGGCCTTGTTGAATCTCATTAGGGTCACTTGGACCTGCTTCGCAAGCTTGTCCAGGTCCCATTGAATGACATCCCTTCCTTCTTCTGTATTGACTGCACCACTCAGCTTAGTGTCATCTGCAACCTTGCTGAGGGTGTACTTGATTCCATTGTCCATATTATTGATAAGGATATTAAGTGGCACCAGTCCAAAGACAGACCCCTAAGGGATACCACTTACATGGGCCTCCACCTGGACATGGAGCCATTGACCACCACCCTCTGGGTGAAGCCTTCAAGCTAACTCCTTATCCACTGAATGAATGGTCCACCCTTCAAATCCATATCTCACGTATTTGGAGATCAGGATGTCATGTGGGACCATGTCAGGGGCCTTGCACAAGTCCAGGCAGATGACCCTAGTCATTCCTTTGTCAACTGATACAGTCACTGTCACAGGTGACACTGTCACCAGGCCTGATTTGCCCTTGGTGAAGCCATGCTGTCTGTTTTGGATCCCCTTCATGTCCTGCATGTGCCTTGACATTGCTTCCAGGAGGATCTGTTCCATGATCTTGCCGGGAACAGAGCTGAGGCTCATTGGTCTGTAGTTCCCTGGGTCTTCCTTTTTACTGTTTTTAAAATTTGGAGTGATATTTCCCTTTATCCAGTCACTGGGGACTTGACCTAACTGCCAGGATTTTTCAAATATGATGGAAAGAGTCTTGGCAACTCCATCAGCCAGTTCCCTCAAGACCCTGGGATGCATGGCATTGGGCCCCATAGACTTGTTCAGGTGGTCTTGAACCTGCTCTTCATTTAGAGTAGCAAGACTTTGCTCCCCCAGCCCTCATCTACAGGTTCAGGGAGATGAGAGACACGGTAAGCCTGACTGGCAGTCAAGACTGAAGCAAAGAAGTTGTCAAGTACCTCAGCCTTCTCCATGTCTGTCACTATGAGTTCTTCATGCTCTCCTTGGCCTCTCTCTTACGAACAATGTGCCTATAGAATCCTTTCTTGTTATTCTTTGCATCCTTTGCCAATCTCAGTCTCATCAGTGCCTTGATTTCCTGATCCCATCCCTGCACATCCAGACAGCATCCCTGTACTATTCTCAGAGTAAAAGGAAGGGTACAGGGAATCAGCCCCTGATTCTGTGAAGTCTTGCTCTCTTGATTTTTGTTTTTCAGATGTTGCCTTAAGATACTGAAGATGCTTAACCTGTAATTCAACAGGAAATGTATGTTATCTACAAATGGACAACTTCCTTTGATACCTGGAAACAGAAAAGGGGAAGGGGAAGGGGAAGGGGAAGGGGAAGGGGAAGGGGAAGGGGAAGGGGAAGGGGAAGGGGAAGGGGAAGGGGAAGGGGAAGGGGAAGGGGAAGGGGAAGGGGAAGGGGAAGGGGAAGGGGAAGGGGAAGGGGAAGGGAAGACAACTGTTGGAGAAACTAAGGGATCCAGTGTTTGTAGACTACCTGGGAGTAAACTGGGAAAGATCCAAATAAAAATCAGATGTGTTTATGAAGCTGGGAAGAGCCACAGTAAAGAATTATAGCATTTTTTTTTTATATACAGAATGAAAAATAGAACATACATAGAGTGTGGAAGGAAACAGACCAAAACAGTAACCTGTTTTTGGATAGAGTTGCTGTATTTGTGGGAAAAAAAATAATTTTCCAAAAAGCTGTGAGCAAGAACAGAATGGAATCAAAAGAATGGAGGCATATGTATTCTGCAGAAAGAAAAGGATATGGCAACAATCAAGATCATTATTGTAATAACCTCACTAAGGATTTTCTAGCAAAAAATTAGGTTCAGCAATTTGAATAGTACCTTGAATGCAGATGGAGCATGTATTAATTTTAAATAGGACAGTAGACATCAAGTCCAGTTGCACATCAAAATTTCAATTAAAAATTGAAAAGAAAGCCTAGTTATGTGGAATACAGGTGGTAAATCTATCATTTTGTAGTGGACAACCTACTTGTAATGTGGATATTTGTGAATTAGTTTTTAAGAGAAGAAAAATCCTGACAGATTATGTAAATTCGCTCTGTTCATCCTTCCTATGCTCCACTTTATGTAGGTGAGCTTGATTTGAGGGGAAAAGAAGGAAAAGGAAAAGGAAAAGGAAAAGGAAAAGGAAAAGGAAAAGGAAAAGGAAAAGGAAAAGGAAAAGGAAAAGGAAAAGGAAAAGGAAAAGGAAAAGGAAAAGGAAAAGGAAAAAGAAAATTATGTTGCTCATGAAGGTTAGAGTACTGAAGGTAAAGTAAGTTATTTGTATGTGTCACTGTAAGAAACTCCTGTCTGCTTCTTCTGTTCTAATATAGATGCTTGAAATTTCCAAAGTACAGCTGAAGCTATGCTGCCTATGCCCATCTTTTTATCTATATATTATTCATACAACACAGATTGAAGACAAATTGCCTCAATAAATTTTGTTATTTCATGCAACAGTGGGTATAACATTGTTGTTCTCATTGTTTTGGCATCATTGGAAAGATATTTGATTGTTGTAATGTCATAGAGGAGATTTTTTTTTTCAGTTTAGCACCATGCAGTTTATTGCTTTTAGCTGATGTTTTTATTTTTGTTCTCCAATGACCACACATCCCATTTAATAATGATAATCATATGAACTTCTTTATAACTGATGAATACTACTTTGTAAAAATCCTTAATAGACTTTAATTGACTTCATCAGAATTTTCAGCAGCTGCTTTAATCCCGTAATAGGTAGAGATACAATTTTTTCCTTCTCTAGATCAGCGATGAAAAAGTGTTTATTATGAGACTTACAAAGAGAAGATTTTCTTAGATTCTCATTTGAAATACAGTAGTATCAGTTACTGGAGTCTTACTGACTTAAAAATACTCTGAAAACATGAAGTACTTGCTGAATGTATGGAAGCCTCAGAAAGTACAGAAAAAATCAGATCCCAATATTTGCCTCTCAGGTTCAAGAAAATCTTGTCTGAAACCTAAGTGGCTTATTCATTGATTGATTTTGTCCAGATTGGCAATGCAGTAGAAGAATTGCATGGCAAAAATCAGGAATTTTCTGTATTTTCTGTATTTTGGTTAAATATCTTCATAATATAGTATCTCTTACCAGGTTGTTGGGTATCTATTCACTGATAATATATATTCTGTGTGGATGGAGGTGAATGAACAGGATTCAAAAACGATTAAGATTTCAAGATTTGAAAATACTGAAGTAACTTGTCCAAATGCCAGGATAAAAACCTAAATGGATAGTGACACCCTTTCTTTAAAATAAGTTCTTGTCTTTCTTGTGGGTTTCCAAATATATAACAAAAGAGGGCGAGAAAAAAAGAGACAAATATAGATGCTGTTAAGATTAGTAAATGCCTTCTGGCACATCCATAAATAGAACACAAACTTATGACTCATAGGTCTGCATCCTGGCCACTGAACCACACTGCATTTCCTAGAGACCTATTTTTATTGAGTAAATGCATATTTCATAAATATTAAGATTATAATATATTGTGAAATTGTCATCAAAATCTTATTTTAAATACTGTTAAGAGCTTATTTTGTTTTTTTATACATTTTAAAATAATGGCCCATGTTATAGCCTCTGGATGTAAGATGTTACATGATTTCATCACCAATACTAAAATATATATAAATATAGCTAAAAATATAGATAATAATATATAAACATAGCTAATAACAATAATATAACTAATATTATGTAAATTATCAGTGTTAATCTATCTGAGCTGGGCTAAGTAAATCTTTTAAGTGTAAGCAAAGGGAATTCTGAAAGGATCTTTATTTTACTAGAAAACACAGAAATGTCAAATGATAAAGGTGCTTTCATGAACAGACACAGTATCATGCTATTCTAAATAAAATTAGTTTTAGCTTAATATTTTGTCAACATAGATGGAAGCTATATGCGTCCCTGATCTTCCTTACCCATTCTCTCTGATTTCATTGTATTTAGAAAGACATTTTGTAGTTTGAAGGAGATTTTAATTAAATAAGCCTAAATATACATGGCTTGGTGTCCTAAATGAGTATTCTCTTTACTTAATACTCAGTTCACTGAGCTTTAGAAACTTGCTTTACACTTTTTGCTTGCAAGTATTACCCTGTTCCTCGAAAACATAAACACTAAGGAGGGACTACAGGTTTGGGAAGCACAAGAAATTCAGATCTAGATGTATGCATGTACACTTGTTTGTAGATATGCATATATACAGACATTCTTTGGAAAAAAAATAAATAATAGGTTTTTACGGTTTATTTTTTACATCTAAGAAAGTATAGGGTTTGAGCCTTGTGGAACACTGTTTTCTCTTCAGTGAACAAAGGTAACTGTGCACTCTGGGATGTTCTGCTCAGTGGGGAGTAAACCAATTTTCAGAAAAGTAGCCTAGCTGGGGACATTAAATGGGCAACAAAAAGAGGCAGAAAATATAATCTCCCATTTAGTTCAAAATCTAATTTTTGAGAACAAAATCACAGTACAAGACAAAAATGAAGACTTTCTAAACACCGGTTTGTGGGGAATCACAAACAGAGTGGCTGAGTTTGTAAGTGACTTCTGGAGGTCATCTGGTCCAACCCCTTTGTTCAAGCAAGGCCACCTAGAGCAGGTTGTCCAGGACCATGTCCAAATAACTTTTGAGGGGGGAGACTCCACAGCTCCTCTGAGAAACCTGTGCCAGTGCTCTGACACCCACACAGTAGATAAGTGTTTCCTGATGTTTAGGCAGAAGCTCCTGTGCTCCAGTTTGTGCCCATTGCATCTTGTCACTAGGAACCACTGAAAAGAGCATGGCTTTGTCTTCATTGCACCTTCCCTTCAGATATTTACAGACATTAATAAGATCCCCTCTGAATATCCTCTTCTCTCGTCTGAACAGTTCCAGCTCTCTCAGCCTCTCCTCATAGGAGAGATGATCCAACCCCTTGATCATCTCAGTAGTCCTCCATTGGACTCTTTCCAGTATGTCCATGTCTCTCTTGTACTTAGGGGACAAGAAGTGGACACAATATTCCAAGTGTGGCCTTACCAATGGATGGCTGCATTGCCCTCTGGTGAGTCAGCCACTCTCCCTAGTTTCATGTTTGTAAATTTACTGAGGGTGTACTCTGTCCCATTGTTCCAATCATTAATGAAGAAACTAAACAAGACTGGACCCAGTACTGACCCTGGAGTGTTCTGCTTGTTACTGGCCTCCAACTAGACTTTGCACCACTGACCACTGCTCTCTGGGTCCAACAGTTCAACCAGTTTTCAATCCACCTCACTGCTTGTCTAGCCCATACTTCAGCAGCTTCCCTATGAGGATATTATGGAGGACGCTGTCAGAGGACATACTGAAGTTCAGGAAGACAATATGCATGCAGCTCAGGAAGACAATATTCTCCTCATCCATCAAGCTAGTGTTTTCATTATAAAAGTTTATCGGGTTGGTCAGGCATGACTTCCACTTAGTGAATCATAAAATTATAGAATCATAGAATGGCTTGGAATGTATCTCCTTCACATGCCTAGAAATGGTATCCAGGAGTAGTTGTTCCATCACCTTCCCAGGAACTGAGATGAGGTAGATCAGCCTATAGTTCCCTGGATCGTTCTTCTTGCCCTTCTTGTAGATAGAAGTGACATTTGTTTTCCTCCAGTCTTTGGGCACTTGTCCTAGTTGTAATGATTGAGCAGATTGTAGAGTGGTTTCACAATCATACCTGCTATTTCCCTTAACATTCATGGGTGCATCCCATCAGGGCCCATGGACTTACTCATGTCCAGTCTGCTCAAGTAATCCTTGACCTGATCCTCTCCCACCAAAAGTATATCTTTGCTTCAGACTTTTGGTGTGGCCTGTGGGACCCAGGATTCCTGAAGGCCAGTCTTGCTGGTAAAAGAGGCAAAGAAGGCATTCAGCACCTTAGCCTTTTCATTGTCAATAATAAGCAAGAGATGTTTGGACTACTTGCTTGTGAGCACACATTTCACTTATTTGCTGAAAACTCATAGAAGACAGCATGTAAATCAATTGACAGCCTGGGAGTAAAAGGTCTTAAATTGTCATGCACAACAATCACAACAGAAAGGTCACAATAAGGATGTAGTGGACGTGTTCTTCTTTCCATCAAAGCTCAGTGCAGAGTGA
Source organism: Anas platyrhynchos (assembly GCF_047663525.1). Classification (NCBI taxonomy): domain Eukaryota; kingdom Metazoa; phylum Chordata; class Aves; order Anseriformes; family Anatidae; genus Anas; species Anas platyrhynchos. The sequence continues at coordinate 68,011,364 of NC_092588.1, read as the reverse complement.
GCTCCAAAAGTACTCCTTAATAATGTGCAGGAGTAGAAATGAATTATCAGGGCGACTTTCCACTCTGACAGATGTTTCAGCAAAAGCTACACTTCTGCCCTTAGAACTATCTATCTATATCTATCACTTAGACTATCTATGAATATTTCCTCACCTGTAAGTGTGCTTGACCTGGGGGCATTGTGTACCACAGAAACTGCTTGATTATCAGTCTACTGGTGCCTAATTCAATGGAAATTGTGGAGACTGATTTATATTTCTTATGTGGAAACAGAATCAAATATATAACAGTGTAACCAGTATGTTCTAGACTTGATGTTTTAATAGGGACAATTTAGAAACGCTGAAAGTAATTAAAAGTCAAATCAGCTGAGAGAAAAATATAAACAGAAGCATCTGAAAGATGATTGGAACTAATTCACATTGTACTTGAAATACACAATCCAAAAAAATGGAAAAAATGTCTACACTAACTAAATAGAAACCTAGTAAGGGAAAAAAGCAGGCACAAAATTATATTTGCTATATATATATGTATGCATATGTATTTTAAAAATGGAACGGAGGGAATATATCCATAACTACTCAAAGTGTTCTGACTGCCGTTTATTGTTTTAAAATCTATATAAATATAGGGTAAATTCTCAATATAGTGCCCATAATAAGATTCTGATGAGAATACTCTTCATTCCCATGTTTAATATTTATGAAATAAGCATTTACTTAGTGAAAGTAAGCCTTTAAGTGAAGCAGTGTGGTTCTATGACCAGAATTAAATGAATATAAATAATATGTTAGAAGCTAAGCATTATAGAATATGTATAAAAGGAGGAAAAAAAGGAACGTGATGAAAAATCTCTAGCCAGCAGAGTTAAAAACAATGTAAATGAGACTTTTAAGTAAACTAAGAATAAAAGAAATCCTGAAAATACTGACAGTTCATTGCTTTTTAGATAGAAATTCTGTTCTCTTCTATCTGGTCTCAGCTCAGAATTAGACTGTGACAATGATGCCGTCTCAGTGCAGGGGCAAGTGATAGAAATCTTGTGCTTAATGCAGAAAAGGCCAAGGCAGTCTGTCAGAAATGTGCTTTTCCAGTGTTGGGATGATACTGTTAAGCCCTATGATGACGAGGGCAATGGAATAGTTCCCCCACTAGCAATACTTTGGTCACTGCTGCTTAACCTCTTCCTTAAGTGAGGTGTTTCTAAGCCCATCCAGGTAACTTGTGTTTTAGAAAAGGAGCTGACTTTTGTTGTCTTGAGCTTCCTACTGGGAGCTATGTCTCAACCTTTTTTTTTACTTTGTGGACCTCCTGTATGGAGAGGACTCTCTAAGTTCTTGCATTCCCACCTCACCTATAGCATGGCAGCCAGATTGCTGGAGAAGAGCTGCCTTGTTAGCCTTCCTGCAAAATGGTGGACAGACAGAAACCTAGAAGTTCAAAAAGAACTGATCTGCAGACTACTAAGTGGCTGGCTCCTAAGCAACCCAGTCTCTCACACGAATCTGGGAAAACAAACTAGAAAGGCTACTGTGGAGCAAGGAGCACAAGGGCCACATACATGTAGTCCTCAGCTGTTGGTCAAAGACTCATGAGTTTCCCTGAGCCATGGATCTATGGCCTTTCCATAGATCCATTTCTTGATCTGTCTTGGGTTGATTCCAGACTCAAAAGTAAATGCATTATAAATCCTATAATATATAAATATATATATTATATATATAATATATATATATATATATATATATATATATTTGCTAGATTGGTCCTGACATCAGCTAGAGGAAGAGATAGTCTGGAAGAATAATTCTAATGAGGTGATTTAAACTTTTGCTTCTGTAATGATGAACAAAACAAGAACAAAAAAGGAAAACAGCACAGGGCACAAAGGAGTTTTAGGTAGCGTGAGATAGAAGAAAACATCACATCTCCATGAGTGTGTTACTGCAGATGACCAAATACAATGGGAAGAGTATTGCAGTCCTACTGATGCAAGCACCTATAGATGTTCATGCATTCAGCCAACACCATTGTGATTATGTCAAGCTGGGCCTTGGGGTTACCTGTTGAAGTCAGCATGACAGCTTCGCTTGTGCAGGAGTAGCAAGGCCTTTAGAGCATGGCAATAGAAATGGGAAATCAGAGGGATTTCTGTAGGATCCACAGCCAGAGGAAGACACTGCCTAGAATTCCAGGAAGGAGACTTGAGAGCATGTCTCAGAGCCATCAGAATGCCCATCATCACCTTGTACCTACCAACAAGTTCTTCAGACCTACTCTCAGTCTTACAATAACAAAGTCTAGAGCTCTTGCTTCCATTTTGCTGGACACTACACATAGGTAAAGTGTAGAAGAACTCCTCTGCCAAGAATAGTTTGGCAGACACGAGAAAAATGATTCTAAACCATCGTATATAACCATCATATCAACCACCATATAGAAGCCAACTATTGTTGATGTTCTTTCTGGTCCACAAACAGCACAAGGCTTTTTAAAAATGATTTGCGTAAAGACAGTCTATTCCTTCTCTTTAACAACGCATAGCTGATTAGCTAACTATAGTCTTGCTTGGTCCCATATCAGTTTCCAGTTCCTCAGCCAGTGCAATGTCTACCTACACCCATCTATAGGCAACCTTTGATGAGGTTTGGGAATGCTCAATGCTTTTTCATGTTCAGTTCCTTTTCTCAGGACTTCTTCTGAACACACACACATGATTGTCACACCGCTGTGAATCCCATGCCAGTGGTAAATTTCCAGCTCAGTACCTCACAACATGCCTGAACTAAAACCCGCAGCATGGTCTTCCAAAAATGGCACCATCCTAGCTTCACTTTGTGGCATACTTAATTCTCTTAATGCCCAGGGCATTTCAGCAATGTTGAACTGGAAAAATCAATGCAATTTTACTCTGCATTGAAGGTCATGCCTGAAGGTCTTTTATTTTAAGTAGTCATAGACCCGTGTTTCCAAAAGTGAAGAGAGATTTGGAATGCTTCATTTGTACAGGTGCTCAGTCAAAAAGGCTGTAAAAGGCTTGTTTTTTTCTAAAAGTGCTGAGGGTCAGCATTCAGAAATTAATTCTAAATCAGAAAAAGGAAAATGTTTTTTTTTTTTTTTAAAGTAAAATGAAAAGAGGAAGGAGTAACAAAAACTTTGGGCACTGCCTCAATACTTTCCCTACACTAAAATTTTCTTCCATATTTAAAAAAAAAATATGATTTTTTAATAAATACATAAAATCTCTCTCTCTCTCTCTTTTTTCTTATCTGTCTTGGAATATGCTGTTTGTACAGTTACATGCATTTAAAACTATTTACTTTAAATTGTGATTCTCATTACAAATGTAGTTGTAATTATGGTGGTTGGGAGTGACAAACACCAGGAGACCACCCATCAGGCTAATTTATCTCCATATCAGTATCAGTATAAATCCACTCCCTGTACTTCTTTTACACTATTAGAGATAATACAGTATTTACAGTGTTATATGTTTGCCAGATGCATGTTAATTAAGAGAATGGAGATTTAAATCTGTCTTTGCCTGGTTTCTTCATTCAACTGTCTTGAGAAATACTCAAAAGCAATTTTCATTAAATGCTGTGCTATTTACTGGTGAGGACAGAAATGGTCATTAGTGACTCCCTGCTGCTGAATGCAGCTCTCCACTTGTTCATCATAATTCTTGGGGAAGTTTTGCTTTAAAGTACAAAAATAATGGTAAAAGGAACTCTTTGGATCATTGTTCCAAACCTGCTGTCTTGTCACAAATGCCAGCATAGACTGACATTTATTTTTAAGCTTAGGATGTGAGTTTTTACAGCTGAAGCAAAATCCATAAGGGAGCAACAAGAACACATTTTCTAACAGAAACTTCAGGAAAAGAATAGTCAAGGGTCTAGCTAATTTGGTTTTCTCTTAAGGACCTAGGCATACATTTTCAACATCTTAAACCATGAAGTTTCTGGAAGATTTCTTTTATATCTTTTCTGTTTCCTTCTTTGTGCCAGGACAAGATAAAGAACTGTTTGGAACAGGATAAGTGTAGTTCTCCCCAACACACAGAAAGGACTAGCTGCTTACTCAAACCCTGTGCCATCCTATGCTGTTTCAAAAAGCTTGGGGCAAAGGAACTAATGTGCTCATTAAAGTAAGCTGCCAGCACCTTAGCATCCTTAGGGTTGAATTTATTTAGCAAATCATTTTAGGATGTACTAACCTTGGCTGGTAGGTCGTCCTGGATCATATTTTCACATGGATAAACTATTCTTGAACAGTTTATGTGTTCTGTAGGACAAAAAATAGTCTTTTCTTTATCAGCAGATGACTGTTGTACATGTTCTTGTCCCACCTAGCTATTGTACAACGAGAATATCCCATTTATTTTATAGTCCCCATATTTTTCTCTCACAGTATCTCAAGGCTGTAGTAGAACACAGGTCTTTGCCATCAACATTGTGACATTGTGATAAAAGAGCAGCAAGTTTATTCCTTTTCTATGTTTTTTTTTTTGTTTGTTTGTTTGTTTTTTTTTTTTTTTTTACTTTCCACACAGTGTTCTGTGACAAACCTTGTCATGCTGGGAAATAACTACAGGATGTTTTTCTGGGGGGAATTAAGCCCTACTTAAGACATACAATGTGAATACACACAAGGCAGCAGTTTTCAGATATAGTTACTAATGGGCTCAAAACCATCAATAAATCGATCCATAGAAATGAGTGGTATGGTAAAAAAAAAAAAAAAAACAACAAAAAAAAAAAAACAATAGAAGCCATTTCCATGAATCACTGCACTTTTGGCAAATTCATCTTCTTAGTCATTAGTGAGAGCTGTCTCTTTTAGGCAGACTGTCTTGCAAAAGTACCAAATGATCTTTCCTTCCATGTAAAATTCCCTGTTAGTATTTTAAATAGACTCTCTTCTCCAAAAGAGCATATGAAATATTTCTTTAAATATAAACCCCAAACCTACCCATAAATTTGTGCTAACATGTATATGAAAGATTTTCTACAGAACTGTATAATGCCAGAAGCACTGTTCTTTTTCATAAAAATCTTAATGAAGCTTAAAATGGCAACTTCTAACACCATTACTTAGACGTATAGCACACTGTGTGTGTGTGTGTGTTATATAAATATGCTCAATGATTGTTTTAATTATATGCAAAAAGAAAAAAAAAGTATATAGGTATAAATGCACATCAAGCAAATAAAGTGATGTTATCTAAGCAAATTAAATTCTATCACATGGGAAAGTTCTATTAAAACAGGAATGAGGTCCTGTGCTAAGTCTCTTAATTTTCACTGCACTGAGATCAGGAGAACCACAGAGGTTTATGACTCGTAAGAAAGCTGTCTTATCCAAAAAGAAATTTTCTTATATTCCAAAAAAGTGGCCACTCTCTTCAGGAATGTTTGTTCTCTTTCCAGTTTGGGGGCATTTTGATGATTTCTCATAATTTTAGGTAAGTAGGTACTGGCCATGAGTTACATCCTAGAAAAAATTAGAGGAAAAATTCATTTTACACACACACTTTTTTGACCAGCAGGGAGACTTGTGATTTGCAATATTAAAGGAAATGCATAGTCTTTGCAAATATAGGGTCTTAGTTGCTTCCTTTCTTCAAGGAATTATAATGTAGTAAATCATACATCAATGAAGTTTTATTAAATATTTATTACAAAGATTTACCAGCCTTATTAGTTTTACCTCTGTCAGCAGTGGGGCTTTTACAGAATGGAATGTGATTTCTGTTTTCCACTTCTCAGCCTTTGACTACAGTGCATTAAGACAAAACACTGATTTATTTTTCCAGATGTACTTTTCTTTCTTTGAGCATTATTTTCTTCCTGGTTTGGTTTAATTTTACACTTGACTGAGGTGCATAAACTGAAGGAACCAAGGTAGTTTGAGGAAAATATATATGTGGGTTACAAAGTGCTTGAATTGTCATTTTAAAAAACATTTGCAGTCATAAAATAATTAGCTGGAGTCTGAATACAATCTATTAAATAAAAAAGAAAAAAAGAAAAAGAAAAAGAAAAAAAAATCATAGCAGTGGCATGGAAACGGTGGAATAAGCAGTTCTCCCAGCTTAGAAGTGATGGACTCTGGAGATGTGTGCTCCATGTCTACCTTGACCTCATGGTTTCTCACTCATGTAATCCCAAGGTGACAAGACAAAACCATTGGGGAAGAAATTAGGAACAGAAATATTGTTTTGGTTAAAGCTGTCTCTTTCTTTCATTGCCTACTTCACCAGTTTCCTAAGTGTTATCACTTTATATAACCACACTGTTGTGGTTGTCTCCTCCAAAGGAACCTTCTCTTACAAACTGTTGAACACACTGACCAGTAGCAATCAAATCTGACAGAAATGTAGATGTCTTGGAGACAACTTTTGTGCAAGCCTCATACAACTACAGCAAACAAAACCCCAAGGGACAGATATAGAATCACAGAATGTTTGAGGTTGGAAGTTATCTTTGGGGTTGTCTGTTCAAAAACCCCAGGTCAAGCAGGGCCACCCAAAGCCAGCTGTCCAGGACTGAATGAACATCTCCAAAAATGAAGCCCTCTGGGCAACCTGTTTCAGTGTTCAACCACGCTCACATGCAATATATATATATGTATACATATATATATATATAAAATATGATGTACAGATAGATTTCTATATGTTTTAATTTATACCCATTGCCTTTTGTCCTGGAGCAACACAAGAGGACCCTGAAGACAGTGTGACCTCACCCTCCATTCAGGAATGAGAATCCAAGTAGGAAAAAGAGCCTTTAAAAATGTTTCAAGTTTCAAGTATCCTAACAATGAAGTGAGAGTAATGAGTCAGAACTGGAATTTGGATCATCTTTATTATGCAGATAGGAAATTTGTTATTTTAGTTCAATATCCTAGGTATATACTTCTCTAAGCAGTGAGAGACATGCTTTCGGCCTTGATTTGTCTGTCTACCCCAAACAGCCTAAAAAGATTTCAGGATTTTTTTTTTTTATTTTTTTTTTTTTCAAAGCAGCAGGGCAAGTTTCCTGGATGCTTCTGGCATTTTATAAATGAAATCTCCACATAATTATTAACTGATGCCATTCTTGAAGTTACTGACATGAAAGTTCAAGGTCCCAACCCTTGCATATGCTGGGCTTCCTACAACACCATGTCCTACTGCTTTTGTTTGCTATGAATAAGTGATAACATAACACTGATGCATAGGCTGTGTCTTCCAGTGACTTGTGTCAACATTATATGATGTCATATATTCCATCAACATTATGTCATCTCATAATGCTGACCACAAGACTGGCTGAGCACAGGCAGGTTGCAGGATGAGCCTGCTGAGTTTCCACTGATCCACTGGTTACTGGCAGTCCTGTGGCTTACATCCCTCCCGTGTACAGGTCACTGCCTGAGGAATGTCTGCTCTCTCCTGATCTGAGACTGTTGCATGTTTTCCAAATCAATTTCCTACTCCCATATTAAAGTAGTTGTAAACATTCCCTCTCTTTCTAGGTCTGCTTTCCTTCTGGAAGTCAGAGTAAGCATGGGATAGATGTGCAGGAAGGGAGAATCAGTCCTGAGTGCATCCATGCCCCCAGAGAGTCATCTAGGTAGAGGTACTGACGCAAAGGTGCCAAAAGCTGCAAAATCTTCCATTGCAACAACCCTGCTCACCTCCTGGCCTTGATCTGTACTTCCTAATGCCCAGCCCCATGCTACCTCCTTAGGCCTTGCACTTGTCAAAGTAGGAACATCCTTACCCCATCTTCATGTGTTATCCAGTGACTTGGCCTATGCCAAAGAACACCAGACCACAATAAACCAACTCAGTCAAACAAACAAACAAACAAAAAAGTGCCAAAAGAACCAAAAAAAAGAGCAAAACAAATAAATAAATAAATAAATGAAAAAGAAAAAAAGAAGTCTAGTCTGCTTTTGTACAAAACATTACAGGGCACCTGGGATACCTTGCTCAGAACTAGCCTGAGTATTGCTTGAGGGAATCAGCACTTTTTAATACAAGGAAGGCATATTAAGTTTCCCTTGTACTATTAAAATCTGTATCTGCACCAACTCCTTTACCCACACACTCAGAAAACAAATTCACTTAGTGGGGTAATTCTCCTTCCCTAAGCCTTGAATTTCATTTCTTTATGTTCCACTATCTATGGCTTTTCTTTCAGTTTGGAAGTAACCATTTCTGACAGCTCATTAATTGGTCTCCTATACTGCAGTTAGGAATAAGAAGCGTCCCATTTGCTTTCAGCTTGTGCAGCTCTTGTGGTGTTTATTTGTGAACTCTCTCTTTGAGCTTTTCATGCCTTTCTGGCTAAACCCTCCATTCCTTTAATGTTTTGAATTTTCTGTCATGTCCAGGCTGCACACCATCCACAGGCTAAAAGCTTGTATTACATTACTTCTTTTCCTTGGTAAATTCTATTTGCTTTAATCATAGCTTAATTCTGTCTCCTCTTTTCAAGGTCTGTTCCCTTATCCAAGACACAGGTACTCAGAATTGCAAGCCCAGCTCTTCAGTCTTATATCAGTCAAAAAGTCCTCCCTGTTTTTCCCTCCTTTCTGTAATCTCTGAAAAAATGTGTCTCTATATAAATGTGTTCATTCATTTTCAGATGGAACACAATACTCCTCAGATTTCTGCAACACAGTTTCATAGTCAGCCTCCTGACTGAGGTATCTGACTGAGATACCTGAAAACTATGAAAAATATTTGCTGCTTCAGAATCTGCTATTATCAGAAACAAATACCTTCAGAAACAGAAACCTTCACTTCTCTCCTTCCTTACATTCCCTACTCACAGATCAAGAGTGAAGTGCTGTTCCCCAGAGTTACACTACTGGTGGGCATTTTTGAATTCTCTTTTATCTCTGGCACCTTGTACGGTCAATCAATCACTCTGAGCCAAACATTTTAACAAAGAAATTTTTCTTTCCACATCCAAGTTCGAACAGATCAGCACATCATATTATAGGTTTCTGCATAAAACAATAACCAGTTGTCCAATTCATAGCAGAAACTTCTAAGGCTCCCTACAATCTCTAATATCACAGCTGCTGCATTTTTATTACTTTATTCTAAAACTGTTCTGAGCCTGTCTCTATACTGTTTGGTGGTGAAGATGGGTCGTTTTGTTTTTTGAAGCGGTAAAAGCATTTCACCTCAAATACTATTCCTTCCATTGATACTATTAATAAATTTCCCATGGGAAATGGAAAGGAATTGAAATTTCTCAGAAAAAAAAAGCATGTCTTAAGAAAACTTTCAAATCAATTTTTTTACTGTTGTTTTTCTCCTTTTTTTTTTTTTTTTTTCCTTTCCCCTTCACTGTAATAGCTTTCATGTAAATATTCAGAAACTCTGCTAAGGGCTAGTCCAGATAAGAAATTATCACTCTGTGCAATCGAAATCTGAGGTGTTGCATGTTTAGGGGAGCTTTTGATATTTTCCCATCACCGAATTTCCCAAAGAAAGGTGACAGCTAATATCTCCTGTTTATTACCTGACACAGAGCAATGGGAAATATACCCCTATGATCTGCTAGGGAAGAAGTAAGCATGAGCTAGAAGGGCAATTTAATTTTCACAGTCTAATCAAATTTGGTAGGTGAAATGTTGATTATGGCTTATTTGTATCTGTGGTGATTTTGAAGTGTTGGGCTTCCAGCTGCTTACCATCTCTGAATACAGGTGTTAAAATCTCAAAGGGCAGACCGAGCCTCAGTAGCCTTAGCACAATCTAAGGTAAGTGGAGTAAGAGCCATCCTATCCTATTCTATCCTATCTAGAAGTCTGCACAAGAGCACTGGGTCAATGCACATAAACAAAACATTCACTTGCCCATGAGTGCCCATCATCATTAGACACCAAATTGCCACAGAAGTAGGGAAGTGCCCCTCACTGACCCCTACTCTGCAGCAATTCCTCCCCATCAGAGACTGTTACAGTTAGTGGTCTGCAGGTGCAAAAGGTCATAAGAGAAGGCTCCATCTCATCAGAGAGAAAATGCTCAGGCTATGCATTTAAGCCCTTCCCATGAACCCAGCTGAACGCTCCTGAAGCAAATTAAAGAGTGCTTACTGCTGCTGGTGGCTCCCTTTCCCACCCCAGAACTAGGAGAGGCCACCAGCTTAGGACCACAGAGGAACAAATCTGGCACATAGTTTGAAGTGTGTATTTGTGTGAGTAAGTCTCTTGGAATCACTCCCAAATGAGCCAGGGCAGACCCTGTCTCAAAGGGCACTCTGGACTTTTGGATTATCTACCCACAGGCACATTTGCACTGACGAGTCACAGGTGAAAATAATTTGTATTGAGTGCCAGCAAAAGCCTTCTGAAGAAGGTCAAATTGGTGAATAAAGGTACTGGTGGAATGGGACTCAGGATGGAAAGTCTCCTGAAATATTGATGGAATGTGATATGTCAGGTGGAAAGCAAAAATGATTTTCATTGTTGGTTGAAGCAAAAATATGAGAGGAAGATTCAACTTATTCACAAAAAGAACATGCTCCTTCCTTGATGATATAATTAAATAAGATAAACAAATACACACACTAATTCAAACCATTTGGTAAATTCACCATGTACTTAATATTCAATAATTTCAGATAATAATTATATTTTATTATTAATTTCAGAGTAACTTGAGTATGTATCTCACATTTCCATACTAAAGGACTACGTCCTGTCAGTTCCTGTTACCATACACCAGAAATAGCAACACACCTTCATGTCAGTTTAAAAATAAAAATGCATGTTTTCCTGACAACCTTTAGATGAGACATGATTTAAATTTCTTAGGTTGATTCCAAAAAGCTGGTGCTTGACGCATTATTCTCCTGAAAGGAGAAATTCATTAAGGTAACTTAGATTATCAAATCTGTCATATCATGCATGAATTAGAATACAGTAAATTAAATTATGGATCAAATATGTAAGCATGAGGGTACGTTAGACTTAACACAGTGGTGTTTAACCCTGATTAATACACATTGATATTTTTTTCCAAATATAGTCAGAAAGAACTGCCCATACAGTGGACATGATGCAAGTGTGTAGTCATTCAGTAATATGTATGCTCCATTCAGATATTTTATTTTGTTTTGTGTTTTCACTTCATTTGTCCCTCTAAGTAAAATTTTGGTTGATTATGTGGTTTAGTTACTTTGATAGTAGGATGTGAAATCCAATGCAAAATGAATCTGCAATAAGGGATAGGAATTATTTGTTCTGCATAAACTAGTTCATAAGATTTCTATTTTTCCTAATTCCTGTTTATTAATTGGATTTAGATCATGAAACGCTAAAAAGAGGCATTGATTTATTAAGATGCTGTCATGTGTTTTAACACAGGATAATAAGAATTTCTGTTTATCTTAATATGTAATTCTGAATGTGGAAGTATAAAATGTTGCATTTGATTCTCATTTCATGAAATTGCTTATTAGTCCAAGCTTGACAAGGTCAATGAGAATCATGCCCAAATCTGTGATTAGGAAGCCAGAGAAAAGTGGCAGAGAGAAAATCTGAGTTGACAGAAAAACATTGAAAGACCTGATGATGGAAGGGTTGAAAGTGCATAAAATGGGAAGCAGCGTTATTAAGCAGAAAGCAGCATTTTAAGCAGTTTTTTTACACGGGTTGAGAAATTGCTAGAAATAATTAGCCACGATCTAAGTTTTCCTGGTGTAGAATCACATTTATGTTACTGAAAGCAAGTTCAAAGTCTGATCATTCCTAGTTAGTAGCCCCTTCCTTATAAACAGTGAACAAAACCCAGACCTAAGCAAAGAACGAGCTAAAACCAGTCAACTATAGATCTAATCCTGGTTTGCCTGTACAAAGTTCTTGGCGCATCTCAGGACACATAAGTTGAAAAACAGAAGGTAGAAAGGCATAAAGAATAGCTTTTTATGAAAAACAAAACAAAACAAAAAAAAAAACCTACAGACAGCAGACCCTTACACCAAAAGGAAAGCAACAAGAAAACAGAAGTTAAAACATCTTGAAAGAAAAGCAAAGAAGTGGAGCATAACAACTTGCCAAAACCATATTTTCTTTTTTTTTTTTTTTCCCCATTTTTGGCACAACAGAAGTGGCAAAGCCTAAGCTGCCCCCAAAATAGTGTTGTTTTTTTTTTTGTTTGTTTGTTTTTAAAAAAAGCACATATTTCAGCTTTATCTCTAATTTCTATAAAAGCAGTGCTTTTTGTAACTATTTTACTCTAATTGAAACACTATTTTTCCTTCTAACATTTCTTCTTTGCGCTGTTTCTCCTTCCCCTTCTCATACCTCCCATGCCACTTACTGAGTAATTTTTCTCTGGCTTGTAAAAGCTTCTTTTTAAATAAAAAATAAAAAAAGCTCCAGACTAGCTTCTCGTGATACAGCTGGCTTGTACTTTTCTTATCACCTGCTTCCAATATAAACACACACAATTAAGCAGGCACAAATGTTTCTTTCTCAACTCTTCTACTTCTATAAGTATTCCCATGCCTTGGCTCTGAGTGCATTAATAAGCCTTACTAGCCCAACAAGCCTCACCTGGAGCCTCCATCCATGCCCTTGTCAATATGCACAGAGTGTTTTTTAAAACTCAGACGAACAACCTCCTTTGCTTTCCTGGCTGTGCTGTAGGAATGCTCCTCTCTAGCTCGGCTGCAGGTATACCTGATCATGGATGATCCTGGTCATGGATGATCCACCTTGATCTTAGAGCTACCCTGTCATGATGGACCTGCCTAGTACTCACTGGACTTCGTCCTGTCCCTGACTGCAGCTTGATCTCAGACCTGCCTTGTCACAGCAACCTTGTTTCATGTTCAGGCCCTATGGGTGAACCTGATTTATAGGCCTGCCCTGTTCACCTCAACTTGGTGCTCTGTGATGGGTTATCCATGGGATTTCCTTCTTACCTGTCCTTAAGGAAACAGCTGGTCCTTGCTGCTCCATGACATCTGGTCTGGTGAGTTCTTACCCTTTCCAAAACCTAGCTTTATTCTAGAGGTTATGGAAATGCTTATATAAGTGTGTATATATTTATTCTTTTCTGAATAATTATCATCCTTGAGATGCAAAGAATCAAAAAGCTCAAGAGAATTGAAACAAACTCCCCATGCATCCTTAAGTAAGTCCTGCTGATAGCTTCTTACACACAGTGTCAGAACATGGGAAACCCTGTTGTTTTTCTGTAAGCATCAGAGACAAAGAAAGCAAAACTGAAAAGAGAAAGCTTGTGTATTGATGAGTGATGCAGAAGTCTGCTGTATTTTGTTGTTATACTTTATTGGCTTGATCCTGCAAATGGTGTCCTGTAACATCTCCTATGAGCTACTGTACATGTCTTTCACAGCTGAGCAATCCTATTCTTATTGTCCACAACATGTTTGCTATAAGTACTTGAGATGACTCGTAATCTCGAACCCACTGTATATGATGGGAAAGACAGACTTGACAAATGAAGAGTGAGGTTAGACTTTTTCCTGACAAATGAAGAACATGGACTGACAGCCAAATGAGAAATCCATTCCAGCCTCCTTTTAAAATGGATGAACCTGTCAGTAATCTTCTTGGTCAGATAAGAATTACCAATAAGTTTGAACAGATAGCCTACTGAAGTTTAATAAATAAACTAATAGTAAGGGGGAAGAGCTAGTGTCATTCTGATGTATGGGGAAGAGTTTGTAGAGGTCAGCATTTTGTATGGTGCCAAAATAAGAAGTGCACTTGCTTATTGAAATGCAACCATAACCTCAGAAATTAGTGAGGCCAAATGTCATTTGGAGAACTTGCCAGTTTTCTGAAAAAAGGTATTTTCAGTGGTGGGAGACAAGTCACTTGGCATAACTTTTGGCAAGTTTGTGAGGTAGCTGTTGAAATACAGAAAGTGAACAAAACTGAAGTAACACGGCTGTCACAAAGGTCTATTTGTCCTGGCCTGAATGACATCCTTGGAAGAATGCAAAGAAAGGGCTGATAGGGATATTCAATAGTACAAAGCAATTAATTGTGTGTGTGTGTGTGGGGGGGGGGGGGGGGGGGGATAAATTGACAGCTAATTGCTGTCATCCAGAGATGCATATTTACGAATTTATCCCAGAAAGGACAGATAACTGAAATAGCTACAGTATAAATGAATGTTGATAAAGTTAGCTATGACATCCCCCTTTCAAGCCAAGGTATCACAAGTAATCCTTAATACTCCAAGCAGTTTCAGTAGGTGGTACAGCTGTGCCTCTCAACGGGTGATCACAGTTGGCATTTTCTCTGATAGAGGGTAGAAACTTTCATGTTAATCAGGAACTTAGAATAAGAGCTAATTTTCTTCTGAAGGAGAAGGGATTTCCCTCCATAACTCCATCAGTTGTCTGCCTGGTTTCCAGCTCAGCTGCTCTGCCTCAGCTTGGAACAAAAGACTTGCTCACAAGTGCAAATGAATTAACATAAACCAGGCTAATAGAGTTGGTATGTAAAACTGTTTCCAGATCTACCATAATGCTGATAATTTTAGAGGAAAAATATGATGATGCATGTCATTTTTCTATTAATACTTACTTAGCTATTTAAAATTCCTGTCAGTTGCATCAAATTGCAATCAAATAGCAAACACAACTCATTCAACATCACACAGTATTAAGAGTGCATAGCATTTAGCTATGTAGGCTAGTATAATGAAATATTTTAAAGAAACCCTTGATAAGAATTGGCAAAATATTCAACAATATTAACAAAAGTGTTGATATATGTAGGACCATAAGACAACTCAGGTTGGTCACCTATTCCAAAGTGTTTCATTTTAGCATTGTTTGATGTTTTTTCAATTCAAAAGGCGGCTCTAACATTTATTTTCCAGTTACATTTTTTTTTGTAACATTAAATACTTGTGGAACACCTCCTTTCACAAATGCAGTAAATTGTACTACTAAAAATCCATGGAGCATATGTTTCTATTGCATTTGTACAGTAGAAAATACATTTATATGGTTACGCTCCTTAGCCAGCAATAGGTAACCAGGAGATCATTTTAAAAAGGCACAATGTAAAGTGTATCTGTCATCTCTAGGGATTTCTCAAACATCTTCAAGTGCTATTTATTGCTTGGACACTGCACTATAAATTTGAGAGTCTATATAAAATGGATATTCTGACAGGTTTTGTGAAAAGTTCCCCAAAATGTTTGATCTGTGAAGTTGTGGGTGGGCACCCAGCACACCTGAGTGTGACTCACAGACTTAACCATTTTCAGCTGAAAATGGTTAGTCTTTATGAGAGTCAGAGGATCAAATCTGGATTGAAACAATAAACATATTTCAATTTGTGTAAGGTGATACTATTAGAAAAATCTGCTTATTGGCCTGAAATTAACTTCTGCAAACATCTTAATTGGGTCAAGAGGTGAGTGAGTTGTTCCTTGGCTGAGTCTACCTTGCAGCTATGACAAAAATTTTAGACATGATTGGCTGACAAGGGTTCATGGTGACCTGGTTCACACCTCTCAGCAGCCTAAGGACATGAAATGGGTTGTCCATACCAATTTTTTTTTATCTCAAAGATTATTTTACTGCACTGCCAACGTCCATGATCTGGTGTGCTTTGTAATGAACCAAACACTAAGTACATCCTCCTCTGGATCACCTGAGTGAAAATCAGAGGAAAGCTTCCAAGCTTTAGCTATTTGCAACAGCACTGACATGCTGAAGCAATATAACCACCTGTGAGGAATGATTTTGTTTGTCAGTTTAGATACTGTTTTCTTTTCCCAATAACCTTTTCAGCTACCTTTGGTTTTTGAGCAATTTAGACAATTAACTATAATGTATGTATACTGACTTTTGGATAAGGGATGTCTACAAGAGCTCTTCATATATATTTAAAATAAAAAATAAAAGTTATTTTAACCTTTGTGACTTCCATCAATTTAAATATATGTTCAGACTGTAAAGTTGAATATTTCCCAACATGCAGATAATATCCTATGACATGACAACTGGAATGTACTTTAAAAAAAATAAAATGCTGGTATTGAAGCATTTTGTGTTTAGATGTTTCTGAATACCACCAGCGTATGTGTTTTTCATAATCCAAAGATAAAGCCATTCATCAAAGGTTGTGGCTTTTTGCTTGTTTTTGTTTTATTTTTTTCTTTTTTTCCCGAAGAAGTGGAAATAAAAATAATAGGCCTGTGCAACTTTGAAGTCAATAGGGCTACAGAGTTATAATCGACAGTAAAAGCCATGTTGATATTGCCGGGCACAGAGTGGCTCTGGGAATTGGTAATGGCCAGAGCCTTGCACTGCATGCTGGTTGGGCTTGTATTTTACAGTAAACTGGGGCTTCTGCAATGGTGCAAAATGATCAAGGAAGCGTTCATAAATATTAGAAGCCAGTGAGAACTCATGTAAATACATGTTAACTGAGATGCAGTTTCTTGAAATTGAACTGAAATTAAAGAAAATATTTAATAACATAATGTATAAAACATTACTCCCCTTTAATGTATAAAACATTTCCTCAACTTACTTATTGCAGAAATCAAGGCTCCAAGCAGCACAGAGTTTATTTCCAGTCTCTTTGCTTCCCCTTTGAGTGGCCATGCATCATTTTGTATATATTTGAAGTTAAAAAAGATGTAATCCAAGTCCTGTAAACTCTTGGGTTTAGTCATTATATGGCAGAACAATTTAGTTCAGGGAAGAAACGGGCAAGCTGAGCCTTTGCTGAGACAGAAGAGATCATCTTCCTCTGACTCCTGTGAGAAGCTCGGAGTGACACTCAAGGAACTGCTTCCTCCTGTTTTATTTCTACTTCATGTGAGAGATTTGGAAAGCTCATTATTCCTCCAGTACCTCTGCTGTGACTGTGTAGGAAGCACCTCTTTCTTTTGGAGGAGGAAAGAGGGTTGAAATACAGAAACTGTTGTTTGGTTCTCAGTATGCCTTTTTCTATTTAATGAACAATCAATTTAGCAAAGATGCTCCAGTTCTGGCTAATGTTGGGGTTCAAAATATTTGACCCACTCCCTGTATTTCAGCTGCTGGTTCCCAAGACCTGCTGTGGGAGTGGTCCAGCAGTGCCTGCCATGCCAGACCTCGTGTCTGAGCTCAAAGTGAAGCTGGGCACTCCCCATCCCTTGCAAGAGCATGGTGCTGGCCAGTGTGGCCATTTGGTACCTGTAGCCCACCCATCAGCTCCCCATGTGCACAGCTAGCTCGTGTGCCATCCTCCTGGCCCCTACTACAGTATTAGCAGCAACCCTCCACCTCCATAGCTCTTGCTCCGTGTGGCTTCATTCGCTGCCAGGTATCAACAAATGATACTACTCTGAGAAAGTGTTTTTTGCGATTTCCTTTCTTAGCATTGGTTTGCATACTGGAGCATATCCTCCTACTATTTACTATACGCACTCCTGCTTATCTCAGCGTAACAGTGCTGCTGAAGCACAGCTTGTACACCAGTTGCAAGTTGTGGATCCAACAGCTTGGCCTGCGTTTGCTCTTCCCATTTATGGGACAGGGCCAATTTGAAATCGCAAGTCATAAACAGACATGTTTACTTACAATTGTTAATAGCACTATCGATAGAAAATACTTTTTTTAAAAGCTCATTTTTTTCTCTGCACTTGCTTTTTCTGTTAGTCTCAGATTAGATGAGAAAAGATTTCATGGAATCACTAAGGTTGGAAAAGACCTCCAAGATCATCCAGTCTAACCATCACCCTACTGCCAATGTCAGCCACCAAACCATGTCCTAAGTTTCCAAAGGTTTCATGTTTATGTGTTAGAAAGCAAGTTTTGCTGGATTTATTTTTAGTTGCAGAGGTATTTCTGAGTGGTGATGTGTCTGATAAAGGGTGGTGTCTGTAGCCTCCAAACATTTGCAGGATTTTCTCTGTGGGTTAAGGGAAGGGTGACCCTCTGAGACTCCTCATCAACAAAACGTTGCGAGCATCTTCCACTTGGACCAAGACCCATCACCGTGCACTCCCCGAGAGCCACGCCACCCTATTAACGCCGAGATTTCTTGCAGTTTTACTACTTTTAGGGACAGCCCAGCTCCCCCTCCCCCCCTCCCCGCGCTGGTGCCTGATGCTCCCCGACCCCAAGCGCCCCCTCCCGCTGCCTCCGACTCTCATCTCCCTCCCCCCGCCCAACTTTCGCGTCCCCCCTACCCCAAAGCGGGGATGCTCGGGCAGCTCCTCCCGCACCCCAAACCCCTGCTGGCGGCGGGGGGCGCCCGCGGGCGGCGGCGGGAGCGCGGGCGCGGGGGCGGCCGGGGAGCGGCGGCGTGAACGCGGCTGCAGAGCCCCCCCCGGCCGGCAGCGGGGAGCAGGGAGCGGCAGCGCCGCAGCCTCCGGAGCCGGCCGAGGAGCGAGCCCCGAGAGAGCCCCGGGAGAAGCCCCCCGGGGACGGGGGGGGGACGGCACGGCGGCCACAGGGGGCCCCCCGCACGCTGCGCGGCCCCGCCGCTGCCGCTCGCTCGCCCCCGGCGAAGAGAAACCAAAGCGAGCGGCGGCACCGCCACACGCTCTCTTCGCTCCCTCCTTCTCCTCCTCTTGGTGGTGGTGGTGTTTGGTTTTGTTTTGTTTTTTTTTTTTGAATATTTTTTTTTTCGATTTTTTTTTTTTTTTTTTCCGCGGGGATTCTCCGTTCTCCTCCCAGCCTGACTTGCACCTTCTTGATAATTTCTCTTCCCCCCCTCTCCACCTCGTTTTTTTTTTTTTTAATACTCTTCTTCTCCCCGCTTCCGAACCCTGTGTCTGTGTCTTTCAATACTATCACAACCTCTGCTAAAAATAGATCTTTTTATATACCCTTCCTCCTCTCTGACCCCATCCAACACCCCTTGTTAAGGTGAGTTGTGTCTTTTCATCACTTTTTTCCTTGTGTGTTGTTGTTTTGTTTTGTTTGTTGCTTTTTTTTGTTTGTTTGTTTGTTTTTTTCCTCTCCCCCCTTTAGGGCAGGTTTTAGGGAGGAGGGGATGTGGAGGAGAGGATTTCACGGGGAGCCAGGCATGTTTGCAAAGCCTTATTTTCCCTTCTGCAGCCTCAGCATCGTTCCGGACTGCTCCTTTTTACCCCAAGGATGTAGCTGGCTGATGAAAGTGGGGAACTACTCTTCCTTAGCACTGCATGCTTGGAAGCCACAGCAACAGCAGGGGGAAAAAAAAAAAAGAAAAAAAAAGAAAAAAAAAAAAAGCTGCTCTTTTTTTCCTTCGTCCCCCCCGCCCCCCCATTCCCTCCTCCTTTCAGTGTTTGGTTTTCTTTCTTTCTTTCCTTATTTATTTATTTTTTCTTTTGGTGTGTGTGTGTGAGCTTGATTTCTGTCTTTAAGCAATTCGCAGGGGACTTGCAAAGAATTGCATGTGATGTAGGGGGGAGTGAGTGTGCACGTGTGTCTGAGTGTGTGTGTGCATGTGTGTGTGTGTGAAGTGCATTTGTATTTCGTGTTTATGGGATGGGGAGTGATAAAGCTTCCACGCCGCCACTGTACATAGAGCGAGGAGCACGGCAGAGGCTGCTGATGGAGAAATTGGTCAGGGATGCAGGAAAAAAACACAGAGCTCTCGACAGAGTTCAGTCCCTTGTGCTCCAGGACATCTTTCCGTAGATCATCGCTGGCACCTTCAAGGTGCTGGCTCCCATTCCTCTCCTGCCTTCTCGGCAGGGGATTGCCTAGAGGGGAAACTTCAGGGCTCACGCAAATTGCTGGCGTTTCTATTCCTCCAGCAGCCCGAGACTGTGTTATTCCAGGGATAAGTGGGGAAAGCAGCGTTGTGATCCAGAGCAAACGGATCGTTTGCCATCACGTATTGCGTTCAGTATGAAAAAGAGAGATGAAGCGTTATTACTCTGGCCAGCCAGCAGAAGCTTTGCAGCCAGGTTTACTTTCCAATTCCAAAGTTGTTTTAGCTTGCTTTTCTTTCTTCGGCTGTTCAGCTAACTGTTCCTATTGACAACAGAAATGTGTTTCTACAGTAAAACAGTCTATTTGGAAGCTGCTGGGGAACAATTTATTATTCGGAGGCAATCAAGTAACTTATCTGTTTCATGGATTTCTCCCCAGTCTTTTAGTGTGCTTTCAACTATGTATTTTAGCGACGTGTCTGAAGTGGGGTAGTATAGATTTTAGTTGCATTTTAACAAGGAGTTAAGGCATAACTTGCAGGGTGCCATTTGCAAAGTGTCACTTAATATAAAGCAAAATAACAGCCCCCTAGCTCTTTTTCATGGATTTTTCACATCTCCGTTGTTTGCTTCAAAACAAGCAGGTGATTATTTTTTTTTATTATTATTATTTTTTAAGAACTTGGAGGGAAAGCTGGCTTCACAGTGATGCAGTTAGAAACATTCAGAGCTCAAAAACATAACACGTCTGTGAAACTTGAATTTGTTCAGGAAATCTAATGGATCCAAAGCACATGGAAGATCACTTTATGTGCATAGTTTTCTAACAGGTTGGATCATTTTTTTGCATCTGAAAGTATACAAATGAATTTAAAAGGTTGCTATTACCTGTGCTTGGAGTCCCTAATACTGTATGGATACAGGAACATCTCAGTTGCCTGTCTAGTTAATGCAATTCAAATACAACCAATCTCTCCACATGCTTTATAGATGACGTTCAACAACAGTGAGCAGTCATGGAAGTAGTCTGGTGCTCTCCAGAATCATTTTATCATTCCTTTTTCTTCCGAGCCTAAATTAAAATATTTTACACAAGTTTGCCTTGGGATTTTCTTTCCGCTGGGGCTAGCTGATGTTGCAAAAGCAGGAGGCATGCTTCAAGTGAGTTGTGCTGTTCTTAATGCCTGGTAGCGGAGAGGGAAGAACACCTGATGTGCTTTGTACATGATCCCTAAAGGTATGCAGGAGTGAGGAAAAAGATGAAAACCAGCACAGTACAGTAGCAGCTTAAAGAAGTAAATAAGGCTGATGCATGTTAGCTTGTCAGCTGCTGTTCTGCTGAAACCTGACTACTGGCTAAGCACGTTTTCTTGGTAAGCACTGTGATGTGATAAAATCTTTCTGATTTGATGGAGTTTGCTGTTAGAATCACATGTAGCACAGGACATCTCTTGTTCTGATGATAAAAATCATGCCTCCTCATTTTAATCTGGAGGAGGCTGAAATATCCACTACTCCTGCTGAAGTTACTGGCAGTTACTCGTGTTCAGCAGTTGTCAGGATTTTTTATTTAAGCGTAGAAGGATTTAGGATGTTTGTAAAGAATACAATTGCCAACAGATCTGTAACGTGTCATTATGTTTAGATTTTACCTTGGGTGCAAATAGTATGTTTATAGGTAAATGCTTTATTTTACCACAGGAACACTAAAATGTGTCAGTAGACGGACAACTTTTGCATGTTTTTTTTTTTTTTTTTTTTTTTTTTCATGAGGTTTTAAAGTGAATTTCCTTGGTATTGGTTAGCTGTTTGTGAAAAAGCAGTGTTTGCTTCACAAGTGTATGCGCCGAGTTCCTTATGCTAGTTGATTTGCTGTTGACATCAGTGAAGGAATGGAGTGTTTGTACTAAAAAATAAATAAATAACAAGACAGATTAATGCATTTTTGTATCATAACAGCTGAAAGACAAGCGCTTTCAGCTGGCTACAAAAATGCTCAAACAAAGGTTAATGTGGAGTTTGATCTGGTGGTTGTTCCCGGTGATGTGAGTGGCAGCATACCACCATTCAGGTTATTGTATCATGTCGTAACCTGTGATGAAACTTGCCTTTAAGTTATGTTTTGAGGCTTGGATAAAACTTGCATTTATTCACCTCTGAAGCTTTTCTTGCTCTTAAAACACGTCCTATAAAGCTGTGAACTGTTATAAGCAAAGTCATGGGAAGGGAGTTCAGAAGTCACTTTGACTTTGTGGAGCTTACTGCTATAAAAGTAAGGCGGGATTTGTCTCTATGAATTTGTTAGCCAACTGAAACGATTTCCTTTTCTTATGGTACTTTATTATTCTGCAACATCACCCTAAAACACTTAGTCAAGGAGTTTTTATTGCATGGATGTTACTCTTCCACAGCTGAAGACCGTGTGTGCTTGGTGCTGTCCTAACCTACAACTACCCGTTAGTTTTGGTAGCAATTTGTTGCAGGGCAAAACTGCTATTACATTCAGACATTTATTGGGGAGGCTGTATTTGTGTCAGATTTTCTTAAATTTTTAACAAAGGAAATGAAAACTGATGTAGTGTTGTTTAGGACTTTGGGAGGTAGAGTGCTATGTTGTTATCTATAACCATGTAGACTGCAATGGAAATATACATTAAAAAAGCAGTAGCATAAACCGTCTGAAATCAAATTGGTCCAATTTTGTCTGAAAACCCCACCATTTCCACCAGTTTTAAAAGGTACTATGCCTGTTTTTTGATCTGCACTTATATTTGTAATTTTGAAATGTTTAGATGAATGAGGCTACTTTATGCAAAGCTGACTTTTTATTTGTGTTCTGTCCACTAGAAATACAATTTTCGTAAGAAACTAATATATATATATATATATATATATATATATATATATATATATATATTTGTGCTGTACTTGCCTGCACACGGAAGAAAATTAGTATTTTACTCCTGGGAACCATATGTAGCCGAAGCATCGAGTGGAAACCAGCACCACATGCAGTCATGTTCTCAGTCTTGGTGGATGTGGGCAAGTGTCAGCGGTGACAAGTGCTGGTGTGTGGCTGGGGATGGAAGAGGCTGGCTCTTAGGGCAGGCAGAGCATCTAACTTACTGGTGCTGGAGTGGCTGTGTGGTGCAGGGCTAATCTAGCAAGTGGCTTCCTCACTCTTAGCAGCAGTGAAACTCCTCTGTCTCAGTTTGCGTTCAGCAATCTGCTTGGGTTTTCCTCTGTATTAGAGCAGATATGGAAGGCTTAATTACAGGCTGGTAGTGCTACCACAGGTCTCTAGTGACAACTGTTTGTAGGAGGTCAGATGGAAAGTAATTGTGGAGAGGAGGCTACCGCAACGACGTTTCTTCTTTGTATGTTATAATTTATGCCAGTTTTCCTTGTATTTGTATACAGCTATTGTACCCTACTTGTCTGTGTAGGCCGGAGGCTGCTTTGTGTGGAGAAAGTGTTTGCAGGAAGTGGGAAAGTAATATTATTGTTCCCCTTTTGGAATAACAGAATGTAACAGCTCTTGCTACCCTGGTCCCAAACTGATGAAGGACAGCCGTGGCATTGCTGGCAAAATGTTCGAAGTGACTAAGAGCTTTCTTCTTCTTTCATGATGGGAGCCACATTTCTAAGCATAATCCAAAGGGAATGCTCTTTTCAGAATGAAACTGTATTAGTGAGTCCCTGTGACCAGTCTTGTCCTGTTTGTGGCAGCCCAGTTAATTCCTGGATGAGGTGGGGTGAGCTTAGTTCTTCCCACTGGGGCCACAGCTCTAACTCCATGCTGGCAGCTAAGTAGCTATTCTAACAGTGTAGTGCTACCAGTAACAAAATGTAAGCTTTTTTTTTGTAGGGCAAAATACATAACACACTATCGCTTTCTGCTAACGGACAATGCTTTTAACAGGACATGTGAATCCAGGCATTTTGATTATGGATCTGTTTATCTTTCCACATCCGTGACTTTCTCATCTATGTTGTAGATATAATACTAGATATTATTGTAGATATGTAGATATTAAATACCGTGGATAATTAATGGACTCTAAGGTAGCAAAATGCTTATCTTCTGTAAATGAAAGATAAAGTTCTTATTTTGTTCTTTCATTTGTTTTGGGGGCATGGTTGGTTCTTAACTACACCTTATTTAGTTAACATCTGTCTTAGTTTGCTTAAAAATAGTTGCAAATAGGTTTATTATTATTAATTTTAATCAGTCTTTTTTGTGTGCTTTAAAAAAAAAGAAAAGTTTAGTTTCATATTGAAGTTTTACAGTAGGCCGTTGAGGTATGATGAAAACTAAATCCTCTTAATGACTGGTTGTCAGCATGCTTTGATTAATGTAAATGACATATATAGTGACAAGGTCTTTTTCAAACTTACTGGCAATTTGCATACAACGATATCTTTTATAATGAGTCATTTGGGGCTCCCATAGAGATTTTTTTTTTTCTTTCTGATCTGCAGTGAAAAAAAAAATCAAAGCAATTGGATTATTTGAGCTCCAGTACAACAAAAAAAGCAGTGATGGTATGGTTCCCTAATCAGTCATACCATTGTCATCTTTTCACCTGGGTGAGTTCAGCATAAAACATATCTATAAGCCAGCCATAGCAGTTTGGGGCAACACCTTTAGTTCATGATGGCTGCTTCAGTAATCCGAGTAGAAATACACCAATACTTAGTGACATGGTGAATGGCAAGGAGCATCAGCTGGGAAATAAATAGGGCCCTGAGGTAGGCTGAGAAAACGTGAGGAAAAGAAACAAAAAGTTTGACTTTCTAGAGCAGAAGTCAGCACATGGCCATGAAATATTTCCAAGCTTCACTGGGCATTAAGTGCTGTACCTGACAAAATCTTAGCTACTCACTGGCAAGGCAGAATCCTAATGAAATGTATCTCTTACAGCAGAAGCTGTAACAAGCAGAAAGAGAAAACTTTACAACCATAATACTTGTGTTGCAAGTATTACAAATATTCTTGTTTAAGAATGTTAATTGTTCCTTCTACTGTTGTAATATTGATGGCCAGGTATGTCCCATTTTAGCTATGTAACTTTTGAAAAGGTTTATATACCCTAAATTATATAATGAATGGGAGAGTAGATTTACACTAGAAAAACATGGACATTCAAAGTTAGGGCTCATCTTTCACTTAGCCATTGCAGGGACATGGTCTGTGACTTGGGAATTCTTGTCGCAGCCTCAACAAACATCTCCTTAGGTGGCCTTCCATGTAGTCCTAAAATGGGACGGTGTAGTTAAGGCTGAATTCAGTAATTCCTGGGCATATGAAATTGTTCCTCAGTTTCAGTGCTTGCCTAAGTGCTCATAGAACAGTGACAATAGGGAAAGTATGAAGTATCATCATTTATTATTATCTCAGAAAAGCTCATCTTGTAGGAGATGCTCATGTTCCAGGCACCCTGCATCGCTAGACTAAAATTCCTTGGCAGTATCACTGTTTTTCTGCAGCGCCTCACTGCTCAATTCTGTGGCAGTATGAAATAAACTGAATGTCCTTTCTAAAATTTGAAGTCTAAGTAAAAAACATGCCAAATATTGGAACATATTAAATATATTATTTGTATATGATAGTGCAAATTTAAGGATTTTAGCCATATGTTTCTCAATGTCCATCCATGTGAAAGATTTTTCTTTATTTGGATTTTCACCTAATACAAAAATACCTTGTGAAATCTAGAAGCAGATGAGTACTTCATGGGTAATACCTTACATGTCAGATAACTTACAGACATCAACTAATTAGCCATCACAGCAGCCCCCTTTGGGCTTTGTACTACAAAGTTTAAGCTGTGGTAATAGTAAAATGTGAGGGAGCAGGAAAGGAGAATTAATTTTCCCTCTCCTTTTATAGTTAGCTTTCAAGGGTAATGTGGGAGAGAGACTAGGAACGAAGAGTGGATTTGACTGTTCTTAGCCACCAGGTTAGTTTTAAGGCTCATTACTCTTTCTCAGTGGGGACCGGTGCCTGCATGAGTATTTTGAGGATAAGGGGTTGGCAGGTCCCCCTGCCTGGCAATACAGAAGAACCTGGGAAAGGGAAAATTTTGTGACTTTTTTTCTCAAGTCTGAAGGTAAAATCTGCAGTGCCATATGGCTAATATGGGATCATCATCTCCTCTGAGATCTTTCCCATGCATATCGCGATGGCAAGCTCAGGATAGATCTTCAAGGCCAAAATCTTAACAGCAACTTCTAAATTTGCACCTCCAATCACTTTTTGCTTGTGTGTGACACCTGGGTGTGCAGCCTGGAGCTGCAGCAATGGGAGGCAGAATCAGGGATAGTAAAGCAGCTGGAATCAAGGAAAGGATTTAGCAAATGGGTAACAAGGTACATTTACAAGCAAAAATGTGCAAAGATAAATGGGGACTATTTAAAAGAGAGGATAGAAGAGGGACAGGCATTGCACAGGGCTGGAATTAGTAAGATTTAACAGAATGCAAGAAACAGAAAACAGAAGACATCAGAGATGGAGGCTAGAGTGCAAAAAGACAGCACAACTAATGGTAGAAGGAGAAAGGTCAGGCTAAGAGGGAGCTGTACATATCAGTTAAAGTGTGTTTTCAAGATCAGCTTGAGTTGATCTAAATTCATGCTACTGCTGAAAGGGGAGTCCTGCACACTTTGCCTTCCCACCGCTGAATGATGTGCTCTAACTGGTAATATGAATAAAGAAAAATTCGTCCAGATCAGCTCCTTGATCCAGCTGACTAACTACTCCTATCAACACTACAGCAGCCTCGAGGCAAAGAGGCAGGGGGGACGTGAAGAAGGGCAGTGTAAAATTGACTGAAGCTGGTCACAAATCTGTGCTCTTGATCTAAAAGTCCCGATGAGATTCAGAGTTGGAAATTATTTAGAAGAGAGTCAGGTTAGGGCAACACAGAGAAAGAGACAATGAGCAGTTTAAATGGATGCAAAGAAAAAAAAAAAAGTGCTCGAAACAATTAGGAGGCAAATTCAAGTGTTTAAAATTCACAAAAGCCAGTATTTATGTTGCCTATGTGTTTAATTCAGCACCTGTTAGCATGCATTGCAACATAGTGTTTAGTTACATGATGAAGCAGGGCTTCATCACAGGGAAAAAAGCCCCGTGACAGCTTGCCCAGAGGTAGGATTGCCAGGAATATCATACACCTCTCTGGGGCTGCCTGGTCCCTGTGATCCTGTCCAGCAGAGCAGAGCCTCTGACATGTGGCCGGCATCACCCTCACCCCACTGGATCACAAATAGCAAAGTCCTGTCCTCAGCTGTCCCACTGGTGGCTCCACACTTCCCTCTCACAACATCAATTCCGATTTCCTTCATAGGCCCCAGCGTATTTCAAATTGACTTGTACAGTTTTACTTATTTATTTTAAAATCTGATACTTATGGCTCTAAAACCAGAACACCTTTCTGACTCTGTTTGCCTCTTAACTGCACCTGAAATGTGCTATACATGTACAGCATGTGTTAAACTTATTTTTAAATGGTAACTTATGCTTTACGTCTCCCTTGGAATAAAAAGAAAAGATATCAAAAATGAAAAGGAACTCAGAATAAAGTGCCATAATAGAAAAGGAAGCAAAGATTAGAATACATTTTGTAATAAATGAAACATAAAGCTCTTAGTGAAATCTTATTGGTTATCTTTTTAATGATTTTTTTTTTAATATTAAAGAGGACAATTATGGACAAATACGCACATATACAATCACACTATGGATTCTAGTCTTGGAAGAAAAGGGTTGAAACAGAACAGTGTAGCCATCGCTGTAAGAAATAAGATGCTGAGATATGATGTAATGCTGTCTAGACTAGAGTAAAAGGCATATTTAAAAAACTTAGCTAACTTATTAAAATATTTTAGAATTCTAAGAAATCACAAGTGCTAGCTGCTGATCTTTGATTTTACTTTGATCACGTTCTATGAGTTCTGGTGTCTTTTCATAACATTTTTGAAATGCTTCTTTTTCTTCCTTTAAGTGTACCTAGAGAGAATTGCATACTCATAAGAAGATATGACTGATTCTTCTGGGTTATCCAGTTCAATCCCTTGCTCTTACATCCAAGATATCATATAATTCCTTTCATGTATTGATCAAACTCCTCCTTACAACTATTTAGGGATTATTTAGTTCCCATACTACTATTTGGAGGCTGTTTCAGAATTCTGGTTTCATTTCTCCTTAAATATATTCAGGGCCTGCTTATATTACTTTGTTCTTGATCTAATCTTGTACTTGAGCTTCAGTGGTCTTTTCTGCACAGTGTTTATTACCCCAAAGTATAAAGAAGTCCAGAAGTCCTGCCCACAGTCTTCCTGTGCAAGTCTTAAAAAAAAAAAAGTTTTTGCATGACAGAGTTCAGTTCTGGTTAGGACTCCTAAATTATTATGGAATAGGGTGTGAAGTTATATACAGTGGTGTTTTCATCATGCTCCTTGTTCATGCGATGGCTAACCTTATACCAGTCCTTGGTATTGACCTTCCGAGTTTGATGTGTCAAGTGCCTACCTCACATTTTTACTTGGGTGTAGGTTTTGTCTTCAGGTGTATAGTGCTCTACAGGGTTTTTGCAGACTCATTTTCATTTGGCTTGGTTCTGTTTTCTTACTATAAATAGTTTTAGTAAGACAGAAGCAATCTTTGTTTATAGTTTGAACAAGTCCCGTTTCTCTGCTGGATTAATTTCACTTGCTGAGAGTTGATGTTTTGACACTTAAACAGATCCAATATTCTAAACATTTCTCTTACAAACAGGAAGTAGCCATTATGCTCTAAGCAAAATTATTTTTGAATCAGACTATCCAACAGTCCTAATCAGGAATGCATTAGATTTCATGTGGATTTACTATGTGTACTTCATTTGAGAAGCCTAGAAATTAGTATAGCAAATTTTTATTATGGATTCATTTTCTGATTTTAAAGTTACAAGAAAAAGGAAGGTGTATATTTTATTTCTGTTCCTTGAAGTATCATATAAATGGAGGACAGCAAATACAAGTGGCTGACCTTTTTACATTTCAATAATTTAATTGAAATGGCTTTATTTTGAAAAGCAAAGGGTATTACTTCATAGTATTTTCAGTTTGCTTTTTGCTGTTTTTTTTTTTTTTTTTTTCTCCTTGAAAACAAAGGTGTAAAGTCATGAAACTGAAGCTTTTAAATAATTTGCAATTTCTAAAAGTAATTTCCTCAATACATAAAATGTTTTAACCAACATTCCACAAGGAAGGGTGAATGCTTTGTAATTAGAGTGATATGACTGTAGCAGTTTTTATTAAGTTCAGGTGTATGCAAACTAGTTTATACGTTACTGTGTTATACAAATAGATTAGTATTTAACTAATGTGGATTTGTTGCATTTTTCATTAAAAGCAAACAAAAACAAAACAAATAAAAAGTAAACAGAAAAAAAAAAAAACAACCAATACCATATTCCTTGTCTTCTATCACCTTGATTCCTTTATGGAAAAGACAGTTCTGTAATTTATTAGATAAGACATGCTATTTACTGTAGCATTTTTAAATACTACAATGCTGCAATACTCCTACAATGAGCACTGTTTCAAACTCAGTAAAATCCCACAATGAATGGAGCAGCTGGAACTCTAACTCAGGTTAGCTGCCCAGCACCAGACGTTCCTTCTGCTTTCTCCTGTGCCTGTTGACATTTGCATCCCCTGCAGAATGACTTTATGCATGTTATTTGCAAGGTGTTAGTCAATTAGTAATGAGCTACCTTTCATCCTGGTGTAGATGTCGTCTTCAAGGAAAATGGTCTGTGTCACAGCATGAAGATTTATGTATACCTGCATGGGTAAAAAATGTCACTCACTCGATTTGTCCCATTTAACCTAATGGGGCTGCAGTATCTCATATGAGTATTTGTAGGCGTATGATCTGAGTCATACTTGTCCTGCGGACCTGGGCATGGAAGGGATTCAAGATCTGTGTTGGGGACAAAACTGCCAGGATGAGCTTGCACAAAGATGGGGGCTGGGAAGAATATAGCCTGGAGTCCTTTGCAGTGGCTCTATTCAGGAAACCAAAATATTTTCGCTGGTTGAAAAGAATGCAGCAATTCCCAGAATTGTTTGTGTGCTATTATTTAAAAAGGAAAATAAAAAAAATTTTGAATTAAAAAATGAGCTATTGATCTGGCCAACATTTTTTTTTTTTTAAATCATATTTCATGACAGCATGTGACCTGTTTTCCTAGGATGTTTTGGATAGTTTTTGAATTTTTCTCTTTCTCTCCCCCCCCCCCCATGTTGTTACTATGATAAGAATTAATGCATAGGAACAACAGCAAAACAAAACAAAAAGCACCTCAGAAATGTATCATAAAAAATACCCTTTGAGATCTTTGCACTTCCGGGGACATTACAGGGTTTCTCTGGAATTTTGACTGAGGTCCTATC
Source organism: Anas platyrhynchos (assembly GCF_047663525.1). Lineage (NCBI taxonomy): Eukaryota > Metazoa > Chordata > Aves > Anseriformes > Anatidae > Anas > Anas platyrhynchos. The sequence goes on along the minus strand of NC_092588.1, from coordinate 67,981,263 downwards.
AAAATAGTTTTCAAACTGTAGTCAGCATCTCTGTGGTTATTCATGCACTACTTTTTCAGGGCCTGGAAAATAACTTGAGAAAGCCAACCCATTTATCAATAAGCTTCAGAGGAATTCTCACCTCCCTAAAAGTTTAGGTGCTTCATAAATTAGTGTTGGAAAAAATTAAGAAAAAAAGCCAGAAAGAAATGTGCTGGGTTAATGGATTTGAAGCTAACAAAAGCAAAATTAAAGATTTCCTGTTTTGGGGGGTGTTTTGGGAAGGATAAAGGGATGTAGCCCAAGGTTTGCACAACTTGAATTTCAGGAATCATGTACTGATAAGATTGGATGAGTACATGAACTGGGAAATACCAGCTATGGCCTATAATGGCATGCCAAACTTCTACATAGTAAAGATGGTTTGAAGTCTTTGAGCATTGAAAAACAGGTGGCTTTTTCAGAGGCTTCCAGGCCTAATTGCCACAACACTGTCACCAATAGTACTTATATACTACAGTCTACTGAACACAGTCTCCTGTTGAAGAAAGCTTTGGATTTACTTAACAGAAGTTACCTTCATCTTGAAATGTGATTAATTAAGTTTATCACATGAGAGGAAAGCCCTACTTAGCGTACTTTTGAAATAGTAGCTGTAGTTGCAGGTGAAAGATGTGCAAGAAGAAAAGGTGGAGAGGGCAATGGAGACTCTTAAGTTAGTCTAAGTAGCCAAAGCCACAGTTGAAAGTTGGTAGAACCACTATCCCTGGGGGTGTTTAAGGAAAGGTTGGATGTGAGCCTTAGGGACGTGGTTTAGTGGGTAGTATTGATGGTAGGGGGATGGTTGGACCATATGAACCGGTTGGTCTTTTCCAACCTTAATGATTCTCTGGTTCTATGACTAGCTTTCTGTTGTTTACCCTGCGTAATATGTTGATCCATTGTATCAGATCTCACTTGCACACTGGTATGCAAACTCCTGAACAGATGAACCATGGTGCCTCCTTGGCAGTGGAGGGACTGTATTCCTCTTGCTGAGGGGTTTTGCTGAAGGCCAGCCTGGCAATCCTGAGCTTGGATGGTCCTCAGGTGGTCCTCCCACTGGCTTTCACACAGTGTGAAGACAGTGGAGTTCAATAATAAAGAAAGTGAGGAAGCAATGGGATCATCTGGCTGAAAACTTGGGCCTTGTCGAAAATCCCCCCCTCTATCATGTTTCAGTTCCCAACTTCTGTTGATTTTAAAAAGGGGTATTAATATATTCTGTCAATATTAATGCAAAGGACCTCTCTGAAAATCCTGCTTACCTTCTGTCTTCGTGGGTATTAGATGTGGCTATTTTGAATCAGTGCACAGAATTACTGCTTTCAGACTGGATTTCTAACAGGATTATGTCAGTCTGCTTCTTTCTTCCCTTGGCTTGCCTTGAGTACCTTTTGGATCAGCTACATTTGCCAGAGGGCTGATTCTAGTTCCTAGAAACTTCTAGTTCCTAGAAATTTATCCAAATATGTCCTTGATGGGTGAGGAAGACACTGACCCCAAAGAGGAGACTACAGATTTACCATGCTGGGCACCAGGCAAGACTTCTGACATGCTGCACCTGTAGGGATCAGTGTCCACAACTTCTTAGACAGCTAAGACAATCGAAATCAACACAAATTTGTAGAAAAGTAAGCTTATTTTAATGCCTTCTCACTAACATTTTCATGACATACAATCTTGCTGTATGGCAACTATCCTAATTTTTCATGGCTATCCCGGGCATTTCGGAATGCTTGGCACTGTACGGATCTGCCTTTTTCTGTAACTTTTGTCAGAATGGTGTTAATTTTCACTGTTGTTATGGCTTCTGGTGTGCTTTGAATTGTCATATATTTCACTAAATAGTTTATTTAAAATACTTCTTTGAGGAGGCTGTTATTATGAGATTTGAAATGTGGAAGGTCTGAATGAAAAACAGCTTTCTTCTTTGTAGCCCTTTTTTGAGGGTGTCTTTTGACACATGAAACTTTCATTATACTTTAATTATTGATAGGAAGCATTTTCTTACCAGCATAGCACTTACACACAGTGAAATCACTTTTCAGAAGAAATTACTGCAAGCAATTTTTGGATGAGTTTCAGTTTTGCAAATAGCTTAGTTTTTTTCCCCTTTGTTTTTTCTTAGTATCTCATAAATTAAAGCACAAATGATAAGCAAGATCGTTATGCTGTCATGAATCACTCAAGTTCTAATGGCCTAATGCACTAAGCCTTAATTAGTAATATTGTATTTTTAAAATGACAATATTGTGAATGAAATCTGAACATGCCCTGTTTTATAACTGGGCTTCCCAGAAGATATTAAATGGATTCCTCTTCTTGGTATGTTTTTAAATAATTGATACGGCCACTTCAAGCCCTTAGTAGACGAATGAATTATTGGCTGCTAGTGACAAAATTTGGTTTGGGCATAATAACTTCACAGAGACATGGCACTGCATACATCTGCTGCTCTAATTAGAAAGTTTGCCTAGGGTGCTTATATCAGAAAGAGTGGGAAAAAATAGTGCTGCACAATCTGTTGTAACAGAGCAATTCCTGCAAAATGTGATTTATACATGATTTCTAATTAACCCTTTTACTTCTGCTAGAACACTCAGTACTGTGTTGGCCTTATCTGATTGGGTTGCTACTTGGAAATGTCACCATTGTACTCCACATGTAGTGCGCAAGTGTGTAGTGTATACTACACACTTGTGTGTACTAACAGTGTGTAGTCTGCACTTAAACATAAGTTTATTGCTCCATGGTGCAAAAAACTGTTTCTCCTCTGTCCTACAGGAGACTGGCCCTCGTGACTCTCCAGCAGTGGAGAATAAGCCAGAGTACTGTGTTCCTTCATTCTAGCTAAGTCTTCACTTTATGCTCTTTTACAGAGGCAATACAAATCAAGAGTAATAGCATAGAAAGAGTTCTCTTAGTCCAGTGATAGCCACACATTTTCTCAGGTAAACCTTGGGGAAATTGAGTTGGGGCCAAACTCAATTGCAGTGGGGTGGTGATCAAGAGTATCTCATCTAAACTGGGAGTATACAGCCCTTGAAACCAGGCCTTTTTTACTAGTTGGGCGGTATCTCATCCAATAAAACAGCACAGAGGTTGCAGCCAAAATAAATAGCTGTGGTTATGAGGAGAATTAATCAGCAGCGTAAAAGTAGGAGCAGCTTTCATTTGCTTTCTTACTTTAAATTGGCAATTCACTGAATATTTCCTGGGAAAGGATCAATTTCAACAAATACCTGATTTTATACACACAGCAAGAGTTTGTTGTCATGGAACTCTAATTCATTGTAGATTTCTGGAGAGAAACCTGGTGGGCTTTGTGGAGTAGAGGACTAGGCCTTATTCCCTCTAAACCTCATTTATATTAATAAGTAATTCTAGTACATATCACTTGAAGGGCCCTGAAAATACAGTAAAATTGAATTTGTTTTAAATAAAGGGAAAGGAATTATCTCCAGAACGTTTGTGCTTCAGAGAAAGTGAAATGTGATCAGCCACATGAAATTCCCTGTTATCAACCCATTGGAATGTTTCAAAGAGTAGATAAATGTTGTAAAGGCAAGTACAGGTGTTATAGGAGATGCAAGTCTATTTTGCATGCCTAATTATCTGCTCCTAAGGAGACAAAATAGCTCTTCAGGTTTATGAAAGCAAAATCTGATACAGAAATTAGAGAAATGCAGTAACCTGATGTGAAGGAATACTTCTGAGAATCTGTTGTATTTTTGTATTTTCCTTACTTGTATCTTTACAAAGAGTCAGAAAGGATGAAGCAGTATGATGGTGAGAGATACCGTATGTTTATAGAACATCCTGCCTGACATACATTGTGACTTGAATTTCTTTTACATTTTCAGCTTTTAGCTAATCCAAGTACTTAAGTATGTAATTAACTGTATTGTCAGTGTGACTGTTAAAGTAGACTGTTTTGAAGTGTGGATATTGAAGGAGTCTTTTTTGGAGATCACAAATGATACCTGAATGGTGTCTAGAATATGCATACATTAAAAAGTTTGTGGAAAAATAGCATCAGGTATTTCTCTTACTTTCATGAAATGTTGGAAATTTTCTACATAATGAAAAGGTAGTGTTTATGTGCCATGATGTGGGAGGAATGAGAAATGAAAAGAAAAGAGGAACCTGCAGTTGTTATCACTCATTTGTTCCCCTAGCAGCAAACACTGAAAATCCAAGATATCTGATTGAAATGATGAGAGACATTAGATGACCTGGTGTTGAAGTTAAATTTATTCTTCCTCTAAGGCATTCTTAAAGTGTTCTAATGATGGGTTTTAGAGTGTTTATTATTTTCTTTTATTTACTTATTATTATTTTTTTATTTTTTTTATTTTAATCTCTAAACTGAAATTTATGGTTCTACAGAGGATCTCATAAGGGAGCACTTTATAAAATTTCCTTCCTATTGGTCTAAATGAGTCTGCTTTTCAGAAATTTCTGTGGGTCATTAGCTTTTATGCAGTATGCTATGTTCATTTTTGGACTTTTGACATACATATTATTCACATTTTTTCTGGTGTTCAAGTTTCATCAATGGTTTCACTGTCCAAAGAACATAGAAAAAATGAATAACATCATTTTGAATGTAGTGGTACTCAACATGCTTGTTCATGTTAGACACACACCAAGACTTCTTGCATATCCTTTCTAAATCCCTCTTGAAACATAAGTGAAGTTGAATTAATAAGAGAATGATGTTTCATCTTTAGCAACTGTGTACTTATTATAATCTGCAATTTTGATTTCCCCAGACAATGGTACAAGACCAAAAGGATGTCAGGAGTTGTTTTTTACACTCAGAGAGAGTGTGTCCAGCAGAACTATTCGGTTCCTTCACCTCTTTCAGAGATGATAATTCTTCAAAAATGAACTGAAAATTAAAAGCTAATTATCAAAAAGTGCAAATGTGATTAACATCTAAAATGTGCCAGCTTGGAGGTGTTTCAATAGTGCTTTGTATGTCCTGAAGTTCAGGCAAACATATTTTTCTATGAACTTGACTTCTTGAACAAGAACGATCTCCTTTTTTAAAGAGTAGTTTTACCGCTTTTTAGTGGATCATGAGAATGCGATGGCCAACAGCATCATGGAAGATGTACTCAAGCCAGAGAAAGGAATGGAAGCACACACATTTCAAACTACACACAAGAAACACTGTTGCATCCAAATGCAAGTGTTCCATCTTTAACTAACATTAAAAAGGCTTTTCTGGCAGATTTTTTCATGGGAAGCAAGTATTTCTGGGGGAATGGAGTAAAAATAGTAGGTGGAAATGGGCAGAAAGTATTATCACTGAAGTGTTTTTCCATCAAAATTAATTTCTGATACAAAACTTTAGATTTAGTCCTTGTGCCATAGCACCACATAAGCAGAACAATGAGTCAAAATACCACCTACACATCTTTTTGGCCACTTGTTAGTAGACAATGTAGATGACTTGGATTTTATCTTTAGCTGCAACAAAGAGCTGAACAAAGTATAATACTTCAGAACAATAAAGAAAAAATCACTAAATATTCAGAATGTAATAGAACTACATATATATGCCTGCAGGTAGCTGAAGTTCCCAGAACACAGATCCTTCATTAAGCTGTTAAATATATATATTCATAAAAGTGGGTACATGAAAATAAGAATACAAGTGGTTGGGATCAATATGATAGTCTTACAGGAAAAGAACACACTTGTTAAACAAAACAGTTAATTATTTTTCATGTCACATGAACTAAAGTTTAGCTGAAGGAAAATAAATGTATTGGCAAGTGACTCTAAATAGGTGCTATAGCAGCTTGTTTGTAGTCACCCTTTCTCATCCAGTACCAATTTTGAAGGTACTGATTTTTGACAGTAGTTTGAAGGTTCTGAGCATATAGTTTTCTGTTAAAACTCTTTAACTTTGTCGCAGTGCAACTTACTGCAGGGTAAAAAGCTGGACTACAAACTGAAGAAAGCACTAAGAAAATAGCTAAGACCTCGTTTTTAATAAATTAGTGATCATAAACAGAAATAGTGGAAAGAAAAGCAGAAGATAAGGGATCACAAAAAATTTAATTGCCTAGCATTATTTACATCTGCTGATGCAAATGATACCTATGTGGGCTTGGCAGATCAGTTAGTAAGACACCTTGGTCTCAAATATTTGTTCTGTAATAAGCAACATTATCTGCAGTATGTCTCCTTTCTTGAATGTAGGAATTACCTCAATATAGTTTCATTGGCATTTCTTTTAAGGAAGGCTGCCAATCCGCCTAGGCATACCTGATGTGTAATTTCTGCTGGTTGGGGGTAAGCACATGAATCAGGGACTCAATGAATAAGACTGCCTCATACGGATGCTTAAAGAAAATTTCTTCTTATAACATCTTTCTTTTGAGATGTATTATGAGGAGGAATAATCCAGGCCAGTATTTGGTAACTGCTCAGTTACAACTGAGATTTATTCAATCTGCTATCTGCCTAGATATTCACAGTTTTCACAAAACTCAAGCTTGAGAAATACACATACGTGTACAGGCAGTGTGGGGTTTATTTATTTCTCTGCAGTGATATTGCATGGAAATAAACTCGTGTATTCTGTATAGGGACTCAGGTTTCATTTTCCTTATTCAAACCCCAATGTAGTTAAAGTCTTCTGTGGTTTTGATTTTCATTGTAGAACTTTTCACAGGCAGCTTTATTGTGGTTTTATTACGAGTTGTGGTAGTCTGCTAGCCTCATCTGTTTCTGTCTAGTCTCATCTGTAAACTATAAAGTAATATTGGGTTTCCTTTTTACGGAAATTTAAACCAGTGGGATAAGATATGTAGCATTACTAAGATATTGTCATTCAGTGTAATTTAGTTTAGCAGATATACTTGCTTCCGAGCCTACCCTACTATCTAACACGCACAAGCACTGAGGTTTCTGACTGTGGGTAAGTTCAGTGTTGAAATTCCTCTTATTTGTTTCAGCATTTTGAACACTGTAACACATCACCACAAGGTTTCTTGCTGCACAGAAATATTTTAAATGGCTCAGAGCAAGTTCAAAAGATGCTGTCTCTGACATGCATTCTTTAAAGCAGGACTGTGGTTCTCTGCCACAAAAAAATAACCAATAAATAAATAAATAAACACAAAGTGTCTTACCTCTCCACCTTGCAACTCTGAGAAACATCATTTTTTTAATGGGGACTGTTAAAAAAGGACCTATATTCTGCTGTTCAACACGGTAGAAATCCTTTTGTTTTCAAATTCAGGATATAAATGTTGATTTTGTACCTCACTTTCTTTGTTAGTTAGCTCAAAGGTGATAGCTTTTTTTTGTTTTGTTTTGTTTTTGTTAAATAAATATATCTGAGGAAATAAAAAACTATACCTAGCTAAAAGGTGTATGCTTTTTTCATATAGTGACCATTTAGTCCCAGCTGCTAACTGCAGTCTGTTTGGGTTATTCTGGCATTGGATGTGACATGCTTTGTTACTTAAGAATGTGAGCCTCAAAAATGACCACAGATGGCTGTTTATGATAAAGCTATGCAAAATCTGAAAACAGATTCAATCCAAAGTCATCAAAAAACTTGATTCTCCTGTTAGATATTTATATCTACTCTTGATGCATCTCCTGAAGCATTTTACTCAATTATTTTGATGCAACTGTAAATTAAACATAAGTATTATTGCCCATTAGAAAGCATGAGATTTGGCAGGGCCCACTCAGCTTCAGATTTCTGGTTTTGGTATCTCAAAAAATTAGGAACAGAGGATGAGTTAGAAATGGAAAAGAACCTAGACTTTTAATCCAATTAAGTTAATTTCATAATAAGGCCTTAAAGCTTAAATACACGGAAAATGTGCACTTCGCACCTTGAGATACAACTGTGGGTGGGATTTGATTCCTAGAATCAAATTTGTGTCTCAGTGACCAACCCTCGTTTCGATTCTTGTGAACCTGACTTCAGAACTTAAGCCAGTTGGAAAACACTTCTGTAACCAGAACAAGAACAGCCTCAGGCTTTCAGAGTTTACAGACGAGCATACTTGGCTATATGAAAAATCAGCCTTACTGGTATCTATTTCAGCAGTTCTCTGAAAGCTCAGTTTTGCAGGTTGCTCTGCTGCCATCAATTCCTCCTGAAACCAGTGGAGCAAACCCTCAGCTTCACAAATCATGGAAACTGTTACTGTCCCAAATATACACCTGATTGCTACTGCAGTCATGTCATATCTGGAAATGGCCTGAATTTGCAGGTCTGCATAATTTAAGTGTGCAGTTCTACCCAATGCTAGTTGGTATCAGATATAGCTGGCATCTGTTTCTGATCAAACAGTCTTTTTTTTTTTTGATGAATAGGTTAGGAAGATCCTTCGATCCTTCTTTTTCTTTTGAGAACGTTTTTCCCTTTTTATTTAGAAAGTTTGTGGCCTTCCTCCTTAAAGAAATTATTAGTAAGATGTGGAAAGCCCTGTAATTTACCAGTAATCCTTCTTTTCATTCCAGTATGTTAAGATGAGAGTTGAAGAGTATCATAGGACCTACAATATAACCAGGTGGCAACATTTCAATACCTGAGTAGGTATTTTCCAACTCATATTCAATGAATTGCAGACTTGGAAGTGTTCTCCAGCAATTCAAGAAACAGATCATCTTCACTACATTGAGTATTTCTAAGAACCTGCAGAAAGAAGCTGAGGGACAGTGAACACAGTAATTCTAATAACCAAATATCTCCTGCTTTTGTCATATATATGACAACTTTGACCAATGCACAAATTAGTGAAGGGGAAGGGAGAAATGAAAAGGAAACAAATGTTCTTGTGTCTGTGCTAGTCTTCCTCCTGCAACCCGTAAGAGAGTCTTGCAAATTGCTTCAAGGCACATAAGTTTTTTACACTGTGAGCCCTGGTGGCTCATCCCAGGGTTCTCCAGTTGCTCCCACTACCTTGCTTGCATGCAGAAAGCAGACTAAAGGCTTACTGTCAGAAAGCTTTCCATGTGTTAGTAAATTGCGGGATTTCAGACTTGCAAGAAGGAACCTGAGACATCTTATTTGGAGCCACAACTTTTTTTTTTTTTTTTAATTTGCTCCTTTCATAGTTATTTTTGAAGCTATGAAGCAGGGCATCCACTGCTCCTCTCCCCTTCCTCTGCCAGTCTTTTCATGCGTTTTGCCTTCCTGTTTCTTCATCATCATGAAAAAGACATTTCATGCTCATTTGCAGTGCCTACATGACTGTGAACTGTAGGTTTCATACTGCAGTGGCAATCCAACACTATTTGTCCAAGCATGTCTTCACAGATGCAGTGGTGACAACTTTATCTGCTTTCTGGTCACTAGCTAGGAGTGAATGTCCTCACCTTGCTATTTATTTAATCAGAATTGGAGTCTTACATCTTCCCCATTGGATTGTGCCTGAGAACATGAAGAGGGCTGGACTTTTCACATCTCTTTTATGGCTTAATGTACTGCAGTTTCTTTGGTCACTGAAAGTGTCAACTTCGTTATGGGAAAACAAGACCTTTCTAGCCATCTCAGTGAAGACAAAGATATTGTCTCTCCATAGCCATCCTCCTAATCCTTTAAGCCTTTCCTAGCCCAAATTCCTGCCAAATTCAAAAAGATGCAAGAAATCAAGTATCACAACTTCCACTAATTGCCATTCCAATCTCTGTTTGAATAATGTTGTGGTTATATAAATATTGAAGTTAGGAGTCTACATTTCTGTTTGCATTATTCCTGGCAATTAATCTTTCAAGAAGCCAAGGGGTTCATACATGTATGTGAGAAGTGCTGCTAGCGTACATAACCTCATTGTGATGCTTTTTTAAAATTACAAATACTTGTGTGGCTATAGACAAAAAATGCAGCTGAAGACTCTATCCACTGTTTATTCATTTTTCTACTTTTCAGTTGTCTTTTATTTGTGGCATAATAACTAGGAAGGAAACTGCTTCTGCATTTATTATTTGAGCTAACTTTCTATTCTTGAAGGTAGGAGATGTGTAAAAATGTTTTGAATAATGACCTTTGGGGTATAGCAGTACCACACAAATCTTACTGTCAATAGAGCTAGTAGGAAGAAAAACAATTGAGGGAGCACATTAGTGCTCCAAAGCACATACTCTTACAACATAACAAAATAGTTACAGAGCTGACAAACATCAGACAAGGTTTGCCTTGTTACAAGAATGCAGCTTCTCATTCTCATGTAAAAACAATATTTACAATTAGATGTTTAACCAAAATACATGTAATAAAGCAGATTTTGTGATAATTATTAGTTCAAACTATCTCAACGTATGTGCACCCCTGAAATTCTTTCCAGTCTTTGCTTTGTACTGGTCAGCATCCATTTCCTGATATGGGTGGCATGTGAGGGAATTAGAGGGAGAAAACACTTAGAAGAGAGTGCTTTGCTCCCTTTTTAAAAACAAAAGTAACATTCTAAAACAAATGTCAAACAAACAAAATCAAGCCAAATGTAAGACCTTAAACATGAATAGTTTGGGACATGGGATGCCGAAAAGACTACAGCTGTTCCTACTCTTGCTCTTTCTCTGTGCATCTCCCAGGTTAAGCCAGAGTTCCTAACACTGTTTTCTGGAAGCATGTCAAGGAGCCAGTTCTCTAATAGACTGATGTCCAATCATTAATATTCTTGGTTAATTTTGAACCGTCTAATACAAAATAAGCTACTTGTCTACATTACTGTGATGCCTACGGAAACCTATGTAAGAATCTGTGTTGAAAGTAACACAAATAAGAAACTCAGATCTTTGCCTGCCCACTTAGAGTGACCGAAAAAGATACATAAAAGAACCAAGCTTTCCAGCATTGATTATAAAGACTCTGCAGTTCCCTTCTTAGGGAACAGTTATCTTAAGTACATCTGTTAGTCAGTGTAGAGAGGTGGGAACTTCCAGGAGGTCCCTCAGTTATAAAACAAGTTGAGTTCCCCTCAGTTTTAAGAGAATGGCAGCCCACAGGTAAATGACGTATTTTACTTTGTCCTGTAAGACTCAAGTAGCATTTCTGTGGGAACATAAATAGTAATTGCTACATGGATAACAATAGTTTTCAGCTATGATCTTGCAGACCTCCAAACATCTGTGGACTATTCCTAAGGGATCAGTGAAAGATAATTAATAATAGCAACCTACTGGTAGAAAAAATTATTTTATTATCTAGGGATCCATGGATTCAGCAGAAAATTATTGGGCAATGTAAATAGAAAAACACTGAAAAACACAGAGAGCTGCTGTATCAGAGACAAATGATATTAGCAGTTGAAGAAACATGCTAAATTATGATGCAGACCGAGATACTCCTCAAAATGATATGGTGTTCTATTGGCACATCTAGAGATGATGATAATCTTACACCATTTCCTCCTGGGAGCTCCATTTCCTTCCTGATTACATTTTCACAGGACTGTGTTCCTCCTAAAACCAATTGTCCTGAAGTAGGTCTGTGTTTCTGAATCAATTTTTCCAGTCTCATATTTCTAAGAGAGAAATGGAACATTTGTAAATGAGATGCTGCAGTTTGCTGTAAGACTGTCTTCCGACCATCCCACAAGTAAAGAGTGAAACCTTTCAAGAAGTTCGTTCTTTGAGCTCATTCTGTTCACACTAATGGCAGTGAATATATTGATTTTGATACAAATGGACTTTTAGTAGAAAGCCCCATAAAGAGGGAGAAACAGCCCAACTTTGAAGACCACAGCCAGTAGAAGCAACAGTCACATTTAAACAGATTTGTTTGGAGGGCATACTGTCAGAGAGGGGATTGCTGATTTACCTAGTTTTACTGCCAAGCAGAATTCTAAGAGTTTTCCCCTTTCTCCTACTTGTATTCATTCAGATTTTGGCATAATTACCCCTGCCTGAGGTTTTTATAACCAGCTAAGAGAGACAATTTACAGTAGAAACTGTATAGGGAACTGTGTAGGTAGAGTGATGCAAACAATTGATTATTTGATTGACTGCATGAATCAGGAGAGTGAGAAAGTTCCAGTTTCATACAAAAGGAGTTTGTTCAGAGAATGAAAACATTCAAAGGAAAATAAAACACCCATTACAACTTTTAGTTTAACCTGAAGTGAATATTGTGCTTGTGCAGCATTTTGGATTTTTAGACTTTACAGTAGAAATACGTCTAGTTTTACAGATAAAAGCACAACAGAAATACAGCCAGTTTTACTCAAAAACAAACATTAGAACAGTTAATTTTCCACTGCCCAGGGTTGTTGTTTTTTTGCACATACAGACCAAAAAAGCCAAGCAGCCTTTACGCTGAATTCAGGCTGCACGTTGCATGGGTAGGCCTGTGGGCCTTGTCCTGCACACTTAGCAGCATGGCCTACCCATGCAGGCCTGGCATTTGTGGGCAGCAAGTGCTAAGTTTGAAATTTTGTTGTTGTTGTTGTTCTTTTTTATGATTTACTTTAGGAACATGAAGATATTTCTGATGAATCTGTGATAGCTGTTCACAGTTGTATTCAGAGATCAGATGGATCATAACTGGGAAATGAGAAACATTTGGTACTATAGCATGAACCAGACTTAGTGTACACTTCATTAATAGCTTTTTAGCTGTACAGATGTAAATGCAGGCCTTCAAATTCATATTTTGTCTTACTAGTACGTGGATATGCTGTTTAAATTATGCAAAAAGACCAGGCTGTCTTGGCTATGAAATACTCTGGGGGTATGGTAATCTAATAATAACCAGACACCATGGAGTAGTCTTATCATTTTTTATAAAACCTTATTAATTGTGTGAGCAAAAGCATGTGGAGGAAGATCCGATTCATTGTTTGGAACGGCTCCTCTTCAGGTTTTTAATCTTTTCCCTTAAATGTTGATCAGCTCCTCTGACTTTCTCAATGAAATCACTTCTGGGAGTAAACCCACGCTATGTGTGAGCAGTGTGACTAAATGCAGGTAAAGAGTGTGATGCAAAAACACTGAATTCTTTTAAAATAGGGAGTGACAAAGAGATTTGTTGCTTTTATGGTGACTTTTTTTCCTACTTTCCTTTTGCTACATGGGCTTGAATTCTGAGCAGGTTGTTAACAGATAAGTATTGAGTGTGTTTGCGTGCATATGCTGTAGGGTTTCAGTACACATGGCCACTTTTTCAAAGGAGCTCAAGAGCTAGAACCTCCTTCCGTGTCATGGGCAAAGATCAGGGCTCACTCTGATGAACTTTTTTGAAAATCTGTGCACAAAAAGCAAGCAGCAAAACTGGAGTCTCACCTGTTACGAATGTCTGCTCCATCAGTCAATTCTGCAAAAATAGGTCCAGGAAATAGGGAGGCAGCTACTTCTCTCTAGGGTGGCATGTTAGAAACCCATTGGATTTTCATGGAAGTTGTTTCTGTAAGCTATTAAATCAGTGAACTGTTCTTGGCCAATTTCCTTTCTCAGTTCTCAGAGACCTCTCTTCAAGCATTAATATGTAATGGTAGAACAAAAAGAGAGAAATAAAGCCAGACTTCATGTGGCTCATATATTCTCCAACCCTATGTGTACAGATTACAAGAAAATATGCCCTCTTTGCAGTCTCCTATTGTTCCCCCAGCAAGTTTCTGAAGTCTCCCTACTTCTGAGATGATTCTCTAGTTGTCTCTCTAAACCTACAAAATGTTTGAATACTTTTGCTGTTACCTTTCAAAGCTGGCAGGAGAAAAACAAACAAACAAAGAAAAAGAAACAAACAAACAGAATGTTTCTGCTGCATGATGATCACCTAATAAGGATTTCCACATTCAGGTGCAAGACTAAATCAGAGCTGCTGGTTTTCAACATTTATAGAAACAACTGCAAGCTTTCAGGTGTCATCTGGAACATACTAACATTTTGAATGATGAAACCCCCAAAGACTGCCTGTTCTTGTGCAAATCCAACTCTATCAAGCTATTTCCAGAAAATTCAGGTTTTGGATTTGCACACAAAAATAAGCTAGATTGGTATCTTGCATGTCTCATCTGAAACTCGTGTGTATTTGTATACAGATATGAAGAAAGTCAGTGGACATTTAATCTGATGAGTTTTTTTTTATTTCTCCTTCCAAATTGGCTTCACTTAAAGGGAAGGCACACCTTAGACCAAACAGTTAATATACGTATTTTAGCCAAGTGAAGCACTTTAGTAAGCACCTCCAGGATCACTGAAAATGGTAATTAATATTAACCATTTTGAGCAACGAATCTTGCAACTTTTAATGTATTTCTTCATGAATTTGTTGCATTATGTGTTTTATCATTAGAAAACTTTATCAGTGAATTATGATTGTGGCAATGGTACCTTTTCGTTGGTAGATAGAGGGTACATCAGTGATGTCTAATGGATAACCAGAGATGGTTTCACGGTTCAGACCTTGCATTTGGCAGGTGTGATTACCGGTCCAAGACCTACTCTTGTCACAGATTGTTTCTTTGTATGAGCATTGTGTCCTAGTTTCCTAGCAATAAAATACTATTTTGCATTTATCTAACAACATTATGAGCATACTTCCAAGCTAAATATTAGAGGGAGTGGCTTGGATTGCATGATTACAGGTAGTATACCAGAATCTAGATAAATATTGACAGCAAATTTATGAAACCAGTTAAACAAAATTGAATGAGGAAATTAATGAAGAAAACCAGAATTTCAGTTCTTATATCTACATTTATATTGTAGAGTTTTCTCTAAAAGAACATTCAGCACAATCTTTTAAAATTGTAAATTGTCTTTAGAAAATTATTACCCAATCATCAATATTCAATCAAATTCATAGTGGATCTCATTTGTGTTTTCACTCTTGTGCTTCATGTGCTTTCACTCTTATTTTTGCTTTAGCACACGAGAAATGTGAAACATTCTACCTGGTACAACAAGCATATGGGAACAAAAATCACACCTTGACTTGCATACTTACATAACTTATTACCTATAAATGCTTTCTACTGTTCTTTCACCGTATTTTGAGAAAATGAAAGTTATTGTAAATTCAGTAGTAGTAAATGTTTTTGCACTATGAGATAATGCACACAAGCAACTTTACAGTTTTGAAACTTGTTTGGAGGGGGGAAGCCCTGAAGATTTTGTCTTGAAGTCTTCCATGGCTAGTATGGATCAAAAAGCCAAGCACAGCTGAACACACATCTGGTTAAATATGTTTTGAAATGTTCTATAGAAGAGGTAAATGTTTTTTGATGCCTTCTTTTTTTTTCCCCTTTAAAATACAACATTAATCCTTCACATGTTCAACCGTGTATAATCAAGATAGCGCATGATAGTGATGCACTTGAAGCTGCATGTCCATTTCTGAACTCTGAGTCAAGCTGATAAGTGTGTGTCCTGCTGACTGTTTCTAGCAGCACAAAGGTGGTGGTGGTAATCATATACATATATATTTATTTTTTTTCTTCTAAAAATATTTCAGAATGATTCATTGGCTTGGATAACTTTTTTTTTTTTTTCCCCTGATGATATTCTCAATTTTAGCATCTTGAGAAGAGTCTAATTTAAATGTATGAAAATTTAAGTTGTTACTTTGCTACCCAAATGAAGCCTTCTGCAATTCTGCATCATGGGCTTTCTCTTCTATCCTCTGTATTACTGTTACTGCTTTTACTTTCTTAGCAACAATGACTTTCTCTTTGTATACCTGATTAGGTATTGTGCTGTCCTGAACTGCATCCACCCTCTGTTCACAGGAGAAATATTTGTTCTTTGTACTCTTACATTATTTCAATTTTTTAGGAAGTATAACAGTTATAGTCTATATTAGGACACCACTTTGACCATGAATAATTCATGCTGGCATGCTTTCTTTCAGTGTACATTTGGCTCAGTAGCACAATTTAGTGATAGTGATGCTGAGGCTGTAGATTTCACTAGCAGTTCAAGAAAAACTGTTAGATATGGCTTTTAGCATTCTTACTATCATTCAATTTTGTTTAACTTCTGGTCAGGTACCTCATCTGAGATTTTACAGCCCGTCTCCTTAGTGTATTAGTCTTATCCTACCAGACACCATTTCATCGACTCCAAAGAAGTTTTGCAGCGTACATCAGATTAATGTAGCAAGAGATCAGGTCCAACTAAGTATGATATTTGAGAGAAAGCGTAAAGACCTAGAGTGTATTTATTTTAAATGTTTTTGGATTTGTATGTGCTACATTGCTTTTATGTGTTACAATACTTTTTTTTTTTTTTGTGCTGTTAGGTGTAGTACCAATATCGGTTACCTAGGTGGGTTTGTTGGTTAAGAATCAGCTTTTGCTGCAGTGCAGAGTTGTGATCCATCTGAGTACTATGAAGTGATATTTTAGGTTGAATGATTTATCCTGGAAAACAATCTTTTAGGTGAACCAGAGGCTAGAACAGGGTAATGATAAATGAGCCGATTCAGTAACCTTGTCCATGTGGCTAGCTAATAATACATCCATGTGTTTCTGCATTGACTCCTCTGGCAAATGCAGCCAGACAAGGCTGCACTCACATTTATTTTTTTGTGTTTCTATACTTCTTTTTTTTTTTTTTTTTTGTCTTCTTGTGGGAAATACTGAATATTATATATTGGAGCCAAGAGCTGTAAGAGGAAGTTGGTATCTTCTTTGTCAGGAATATGAAAGTTAACTCTTAATCAGTTGTTTGAACAAGCCTCGTCTTTTTTTCTTTTTTTTTTTTTCTGGCCATTATGCTCAAGTTATTAGTAATGTCCCATGCTTTAAATGAAATGGAAAGCATGTGCTTTTCTTGAAGGAAGCTTCTGTGAGATGTATTATTGGGTAGAGTTGTTGACTGATGTAGGAGTTTCAATTCCATCCTTTTTCTGAAACCTTAGCAATCCACTGAAATGAATGAATGAATGTTAACCGTAGCCCTTTTAATCTTTCATCACTTATCTTGCTGACAATTTTCACTTGTATTTGGAGCACTTCTTCATCTGCCATCCTGGGGAAATCTTAACTCATCAGTGACGCTTTTGAAACTCGGGAGCATTACAGTGTAGTAAAGTTAATAACGGCACCTTCCTATCTTATGGATTTAATACTTTTCCTGCAACCATGAGGAACTTAATTTGCTCTGTGTATAGCATGACATGAAATCCATCTGCCTTTTCATTTGTCCAGAAATTAATATTGCCAGCTGGACTGATTAGGAGCATGCTGCAGTCGTTGATGTCATGTGCGAGATCCATGCCTGAATCTATCTTGGAGCTTTGAACAGTATCTTGGGAGAAGGAGGGGAGCAACCTTGAATTCTTTTCTTGCTCTTCTTCTAAATACATTTAATAACATATATTATTATATAATATATTCTAAATATATTTAATTAAAGCATATTTTGTTTTACTATGTATTTCCAACTGCTAGTACATGGAATTACAAGTTGGGTACACTTTATGCTATGGCCTGAACATTATGCTTTGTGTTTTTACTGGCTGGTGGGACAAAGGCTGGCCCTTGAACCAGTACATTTAGGTAACAGGGGCAAGAAGTGAGTTTCAGGTTTTGCTCTCTACAAGGAGCAGAGAGCATGGATCTCCTCTACAGCACAGTCCTTAGGTTGTTCCAGTGGCGGCAGTACATCCTACCGTATATATCACAGATCACTCTGCTCTCAGTTTCCCTTAGAGCAGGGGCTGTGCTGCTGGCTCCTCTTGCCTTGGCATGCTCTCCCTCCTGCCTCTCCAGCTGCCCAGCTGTGGCCGCAGCAGGGCACCAGCCCTGGTGTGGCTCCTGAGCAGCTGATTAACTCCTGTTCGGTTTCATGTGCCATTGCATGGCAACCTGGCTGCCTGGAGACCCATCTGGAGGATGTATGGTTTACAGGTATTGGACAGAGTGTGAAGCTCATTTCCATTCCTGTAATACTTTGTCTGTCTTTTCAAAAACAATACTGCTGGTAGTTTCCATGAGAAAGCTTCTGAATAAACAGTAACTTCCCCCCTGTACCCTCTCCCTGCTTTGTGTTGATTCAAAATTTTCAACAAGGTGTGATTGCGAGCAAAAATCATTTTTTTTACTCCTCTTTTACTTTCCCTTTTAAAATTAAATTATTATTATTATTCTTTTAATAATATACCTCCCTCCCCCAGGCACCATCATTTATCACCATCATTTTTATGGCTACATATGGCATAAAACTGTATATAATGGACTGTATGGACTTGTTATTGGCTAACCAATTTTGAATATGAAAAAAAATAAATCTGTGTGAGAACCAGTATAAAAGTTAGCCTGCAGTGATTTCTTTGTTGATTAAATACTTTAGAAAATAACTTCATGTTGGCAGTAAAGTAATGGAGCAGGAAGCAGTTAAATATTTTAAATATATAACCCCTGATGTTTGAAGTCAGCCTAATTGCTACTGGCGTAAAACGGGGCATCTTCAAGGCACCACAATAATAATTTCACTTCTCACTGTGACAAATAAGAAAGCAAAAATTTGGGGGAGACATCATAAACAGGAAATTTCACTTCAGCATTAGGCATTGAGGATACTGAAGTATAATTTTGGATAAAAAAGTGTTGCAAATGCTGTGTTAACTGGCGTTATCTTTGAGTTAGTATTCATGAAGTTTATAATTAATTAGGATAAGTTGTTACTGTTGCAGCTGAATTTTAACTTTACAGCATTTTAGTATGCTCTTTTCTCTTTGACCTAAATCCGTCTAATTTTTTGTCTTCATTAAAATCACAGAACAAAACCACTATTGTATCCTAGGCTTTGCTCAAGCAGATCAAGGAAGTTTGCATTGCTAAGCAAAGCCATATACATTTTAGTCATCCCAGAAATGTTTGAACTCTACACAATTAAGTGAGATGAGAGTCCACATGATGGAAATGTTAACTGTTTTTGCTAAAACCTGTTTGTAAAACAGACAGTCCAATGGAGCAACAAAAGAGTAAAAGAAAACTGCTGAAAATGTGATCAGGCATAATAACACTTAAGCTTAGAGAGGAGAAAAGCATTTAATTTGTAGATGTAAATGAAATGTCATTACAATTCAATGTCTTCAGGACAGTTCTTTATTTATGTTGGTTAACATTTGCATTTCTAAGGATGATTTAATATATATTTGAAAGCTTTTTTTCTTTTTAAACTGGGAGATTATTCAGAAGAACATGGCTGCAGTTTTGTGGATATCATACAATCAGCACATTCTAGTCTTCTGATTAAGATTTTATTCTATAAACAGAAGAAAATGGAATACATTTTGAAATGCTGTGAAAAGTAACAGAACACCCTGTGTGATGTTATAACACAATCAAGACAATTGCTTGTGATGTTATTATGGTTTTTTATTTCTGTAAGTTTAGTTTTTTCTATTTAAATTCTTTAAAATATATGCTTTTGATTAAAAGCAAAGTGGTGGTTTGTTTTTGATTTTACCTGAAAGTGGAGGGCCTCGACAGGAGTACCAGCTGCCTTGCAAGCTTTCACCCAGGCATTCCATGCAGATGCCTCACAACCCCAACTTGAGATAATATGGCATTTTGAGCCCCATAGATATAGAACCATCTGCTTACAAGACTTCTCTGAATTAGCTGCAATCCTAAAGGACACATAACGCCAACCAGGAGGAGACATCCACCTGCTAGGAAGTGGGGTGGCCACCAATTCGTTTAAAGTATGGTTAATCAGCTGGGATTTTAGGAGAAAGGTTAATGTGAAGATTCAGGTGTTTCTCATCAACAGTTTGAACAAAACAGGAAGAAGAGTGTTAAATACAAGTAGTTTTGAAGGCTTCAGAACACAACAAATCCTGCAAAGTATAGTGTCATTGCAATGTTTTATTAGCTGCTGGGTGCCTGAAAATCCTCCAGCCTTCTAAGATGAGCAAAGGCTTTTGGCTCACGTCTTTTTTTTTTTTTTTTTTTCTTCTGCAAAATGCAACACTTAGATCCTTCTGTATATGGGAAAAGTTACCACTAACGTGATTTACATGTCTATAGTAAGCTCATTTTTTTTTTTCCTGTCTTCAGAACTTCTTTATGCACCTTGTTATGAACTGTTTCTATACACCGGATCTACAATACACCATCAAATGTTTCTCCACCTATAGAATTTTTCTAAGAGCACCTGTAGCCACCAGACAGGTTGCTTCAGGGTTTTGTTTGCTTGCTACCCTCCTAATAAAATATCTCTGCAACTTTGAATGCAATGAACATCTGAATAGAGAATCACACATATGAACAACTGCACAAGCAGGATCTTGCTGCAAAGAGAAGGCATGTGACAAACTAGAAATCCTGCCTTTCCTTCTCCCATCTGGATTGATTTCTGTGGATTAACATGCAGAGGTAGAGAGTTCTGTTTCCAGAAGTATTTTCCAGACAGATTTAAGGAAGATTTAATCCGGACTGAACTTTTTGGTATCCTGAATGTGTTCACAAGGCCAAAGTGAATTCTGTAAGGAGGATTATTTCTGAAGGTAGGCGAAAAGAAAGGAGGGTCTGCTCACCCTATTTCGGGATTGCTTTGTCACATCTTTATTCAACGGTGAGGAATGTGTTTGTGCTTACACAGTTTTAAACTGGTGACCCAAATAAAAAGAGGTATGTATGTTCTTGTAATACCTAAGCCACCTAGTCTCCTTCTCATCACTCTTGCTATTATCCTGGACATTTTCCTCCCCCCCCACCCAACATCTCCTGGTTTTAGCTATTTTAAAGGCATGTTGTTTTTAGCATGGCTAGGCTTCAGGTGTGCTGATGATCTTGTAGCCTAATTTTAAAAGTTGGCAGTGATGTTTCAAACGTGATTGTAGTATATTTATTATGTATGTTATTATGTTTTCTATATATTTTTAACTCTGAATTGTCTGAAAGCTTTGTCATCTGCCAGATCTTTCTTCATTTTTATTTATTTTTTTTACCATGCACAGAAGTAGGTATTTGGGTTTCAGTTCTAAGGTCCCTGGAGGTTTCCTAGAGTTAGCTAAGCAAATTGTAGCTGACATCATCTCATGTTAGTGATGTTCTTTGCTTTGAGTGGGAGGTTAGACTGGATGACCCCCAGAGGTTTCTTCCAACCATCATTTCTATGATTCATCATGTATTAGTTATGCATTTTCTGTGTATCAGAGGTTTCTTTGTCTTTGTATGCTTTCTGTGACTTTGTAGCGAGCTTGTGATGGTGGGGAAAATCATTTTCTGTTGCTCATCAACAGGCTGAGATACCCAAGAGACACATACTCCTGTTTGTGGCAGGGAATGCCATGTTAGTAAATTTTAACCCCTCTATAGCTGATCTTTCCCCCTAGGAAGAAACCTGCCACACTTGCAGTGATGGGAGAGACCTGAGAAATTGTGCCTTCAGATTAATGTCAGTTTTCTGAAAATCATCACATTTTGTATACAGGTCTGTGAAGGTAGACTTTGGTCATACAGATAAATAGCAGACAGAAAGAAAGTAAGTTTTGTAACTGGAAAACAGGTAGTAGTAGTGGAAGTATGTGCAGCACTTAATTCACCAGGGTTTCTCTTATTTTATACCAGTTGCAATGTTGTCAAAGCAGCAGAGTTATTTCAGACTGGTGGATGTGACCTGGACTTTTGATATTTGTTTATGAAGAAGTTTGCAGAACTGTAAATATATTATGTGTTTATTGGGCCAAGGTGTAGTGTGACATCAAAACTGCCTCTGGCAGACCCTGGACCTCTGCACACTCATATGGTAAGAAATAAATAGACTGGCAGTGGAGGATGGAAAAATGGGAATCGGCTGGGGAATAACAAAGGCTGTTTTATGAGCTGAAGATAAAAAATGAATAACATTTGAAATGTATATTTTGACTAAGTGAGAGACAGATGGAAGAAATCTACAAATTTTGGGGGTGTGAAAGCTCTCCTGGAAAATGCAGTTCTGTTGAAATCAAAATACTTCACAAAAGCAGGTCAACTGCAGTAGACTTTTGTTTAAAAAAAAAAAAAGAAAAAAAAAGAAAAAATACTGTCAGACAGAGCACATTTTAATGTTTTGGAATACATCTTTTTTCATTCTTAGTTTTGAAATGATTCTTTCAATTCATTTTTTATTTATTTTGATTTCTCTAAAAATAAGTGCAAACAATAAAAAATAAACAAACAAAACAACCATGGAATTTTCCTTTTGAGATTATTTGAAGTGTTTCAGTTTTGCTCTAATTTGGAGCAAAGCCAGAGTATAAAATCCTTGGAAATCGGTATCATCCGTTCAGTTCCCAGGGGGCCTGAGAAGGACTCGTGTTCAGAATTGCACTTCAGCTAGTATCTCTTGAGATGCAGAAGCACCACTAATTGCCAGTAGCCTACCACAGCTCATTTGCTTTGCTCTCCAGATTGCGAGGGACTGAATGTGAAAGTGGTTTCAACATCCTGCTGCGCCTGATGTCCAGCCTTAGCGGTACTGTCACATTGCGCTGAAAAGTAGCAGCCTTGTTCTTTTTGTGTGTGTGCTACACGTAATCTCTTTCAGGATCAAAACAATTGTAGGGGAAAATCTTGTATTGACACCTTCTGGGGGCTATATAAGAGATTTAGTAGAGCTTTGCTTTCCCTGTCTTGCTTTTCCTGTAAGATCTGTTACCAAGTGACTGAGATAAGTAATGACTGGTATGTCTTGCAAGGAACAGCTTGCTTCTGCTGTTGGCTAGTCACTAATTGTTTTATACCATTGAGAGATATTTTTTTGTGTGTGTGTTCGTACACGAAGGTTTCTGTGATACAGCCTGGTGTTTGAGTGTTTAAGATGTGAATTTGTGCTGAGGAATTAATTGTTCTTGTAGGAATGCACACAAAAGGTATCTTGGAAAAATGGTTGCTGTCACTGTGTCCTGAGCACGGTCTTTATGATAAATCTTTTGCATTACAGTAAGTTGGTTTGGTTTTAAGAGGCTGTCTTTCATTATGTCACGTAGGATATTTAAAGAAACACGTAGTTAGAACCTAATCAGGAAGTAAAAAACTTGAAGGAGCTTTTGACCTGAGCATCAAAACTGGAGGAAAAAAAAAAAAAAAAAAGACTTGTAGTTTTTGTCCTGGGTACAGTCTTGCAAAACGACCTTTGCATTCATTTTGTCTGAGAAATTTTGCATGTTCCATTCAGCAACTTTCTGTCTATACTTTGCTGCATTGCTGTCTTTACTGTGTTCAGAGACTTTTTTCATTTCAGGCATGCACATCGCTCCCACAGTGGATAATTGGTTATGTATAGTAGCATGGGAAGAAGACGTTTCTTAAGTGCTTGCAAAGAACACGCTGGTTTGCAGAACTTCAGTAAATAGCTACTTTACCAGCATTTTTTAGAACTAATGTATGATCTTGTCTTCTTTAGACATAGTGACCTTTAAACTAGTAAATACAAATTGCTGTGTAGTGTAAAGACATCATATGGCATTTTCAAGTGCTATTCAAAAGCATTGTATGCATTCAAGAGTAGTGGCCAATTTATTTTGGTGAATAGAGGAGCTAGGTGCTCTAGCTATCTCTTCAGCACATTCCTCACTAGAAATAGAAAATAAATCCATCTTTGCTAAACTTTAAGTTCATTTGTTTCATTCTCTGTGAAACCAACTTTGCTGTGCACTAGAGGTAACGTCACCCCAATCTGCATGAAAGTTGAGTGAGGGTGCTCAGAAGAAGATCTTTGGATTTCTTTCACTGCGTGGAGACTAAAGAGTTGTACAGAAGAAAGGTCTTTTTAAGATACTGTCTAGCAAAAACTTGTACGGTTTTGCTTTATAAAACTTGTGCCAAGATATACTGTTGTACAGTTGTGTTAGTACCACTTTTACTGGGATTCGCTGTGTTTCAAAGAAAAGTTTTTTATCATAAAACATAAAGTGAATATTATATTATTGGGGTTAAATGTTTTGAAAAGATAAAGTGCTTTTAAAATTCAAATAGATTCAAATAGATTACTTGGAGGCAGAGGAAGTAAAAGAAAGATTTAGCATTTCTATACCTATGAAAGGAAGGTACTTAAGGGCTATTGTGTCTTTAACAGATAATTAACATACATAGCATGGCAATTTGCAGAAGTTACAAAGGCATTACAGTCAAGTCACAATTAAAACTACAACAGTAAATAGCACAATAACTGGATCTGTCTTCAAAATGTGACATTAAAAACACCAGCAAATATATATATATATATATATATATATATATATATATATATATATATATATTAGGAAGACCAAGATTAAGCTGGATATGAAATAAAAAGTGTTATTTACAGACAGTGACTAATAACTTTGCATAAGATCTCCTCAGTAGGTTGCTTAGGTGCATCACATAAGCTAAATTTTGTCAAACTTTCTCTCTTTGTGCATGACAAAGAGATTTTCTAATAATAGATGAGAAGGAGGAACTGGAAACCTTTGCTGATCTAATGAGAAAACAGGTTATGCACTCAGCTTCATTTAGTACTGAGACCAATTTAATACCAAGATGAGGGCCATTAAAGTTTATTGGATTTATTTAACAATATCAGCCAGAATTAGTTTAAAAAAAAAAAAAAAAAAGGCATGGATTATTTATGAAATATGTAAAATTTGGAGCTAGTTTGCCTTCAAATCTCTCTTATGAGAAGTTGTCCTTTATGATGATTTCATAAAGTTGTCATTACATGGCTAGACTGACTGTATTTCAAAGCACTTAAGGAGATATTTCATACAGCAGCAGGAAGCAATGTGTGTTCCTGTTGTGATGCTTTTGCATTCATGAGAAAAAATGTTTTGTTTTGTTTCTAATATGTAAATATTGAATTTGCAAAATATATGTAGAAGAGCTCTAATAAGATCCTAGGAGCTCCAGTTCAGTGCCTCGCATGCCTGTGTGAGATGCCTCGAATGCCTATACAATAAATGCCTATGTGAGATGCAGGCCAGCCTCTCTAAAGCAGACCAACCAGGTAAGTGTAACCACGCTTACCACATCAACCATGGTCATGAAGGAGCCTCTTCAAAGAGGTGGAGATTAGCTCTCCTGAAGAGTACCATCCACGGTGGCGGGGGCTGTTTCTCACCTGTGTGATGCTGGGAAGGCCACTGCTAGCTGGCTTTGTCCTGGCTGACCACTGACCTGGGAGCTGGCTGTGCTCATCTCTCCTGTGGGCAAGGTTCAGAGCTGCTGGGTAATACACAGAAATCATAACCATTGGTCTTCTGGTCCTGACATTAAAAGCCTTCAAGGAACAGGCCCAGGTTATTCAGGGTAGTTTGCTTCCTGATGATAGCCTTTACTCAAGACATATTTTAGTAAATCCATCAAACATGAGCGTGAGGTAGGCAGAGGCCACATTTTCAATTCTGCTTGTGGGTTGTAAACATGTCCCAATTGCTCAGGATGGCTGGCCTTCAGAGCAAGGTGTGATACTTACTTGGGTGTAATATTACCCTAGACAATCCCAGGCACACAAACAGGCATCACTGGAAGATACAAGATGAAGGTAGAGATAAATATTTAATGTAGATGTTCTCAAACATTTCAGAAAGCAATTAGTTCGTGGTATTTTGGCCATGTAGGGGTATAGAAAAAAATGTATCTTGGTGACCAAGGATTTTCATTTTTGAACCCATATCTTCTGTATCTTTTGCTGATATTTTCCATGAGTCACTTAATTGCTGCCTCACGCAAGCCTTTGTGGAGCAAGCTGAAGCTGCGCAGCAGTCTTGAAGCCCATGGATAAGCAGAGGGAGCATGCTGAGAGGCTATTATAGCAGAGATACTGACTGCTCTGTTAAAAACCTTGGCTTGCCCCTGAGTCTGTCAAGGATTTCTGCAATATTTTGCTTCTTTTTAGCACCCTTAGACAAGTCAGCCATTGTGCTCAGTAAGCAATATTCCTCATCCAAGCCTTGCCAGGTTTTCACTGCTATTTTTGTGCTACCAAAGTCCTAAAAGGAACACTCAGAAAGTATTGATTTTTATTTTTTTTTCCCTCAAAACACACCAAAAGATTTTATTTACATTTCAATATGTTTGTTTAGGTAATAGTATGGGCAGAAACCCACATTTCTGTCAGGGCCATTTCCATCCCAGTGACCCATCTTGGAAGAAGGTAGGAGAGTATGAAAATAGTTTTATTGGAATCTATGCTTTCAAAATGCAAGTGACACAAGAATCCACACAGTGCTTCCAGGTAGTCTCTCATGTAATACCATCTTTGTTACTGTTTGCACCTAAGCTACAGACATACTGCAGGCCTTCTGTGACAAAGACAGAGTCTGCAATGTGGGAATAGATTGCTCATGCTACTTTAAAAATAAAAAAAAAATCACAACAATAATAATACACCTTCCTGATGTTTGCATAAGTTTGAAGATAGTATTTTTAGCTTATGTTCAGTGGTGCCAAAAATCAATGCTAATCAATTGATAGGTTGACATTAAAAAGTGGAATCATTATTAGGATGGAGAGTCAGCATTCTTATGGAAAAAGTAATTTATTATTTTTTAATCAATTAATAAAGATAATATTGATTTAATATTGATTTAAAGAACAGACTTCTTGGATAAGAAGAGATTTGGTTCTTTTTTTTGGTGATTAAGGAGCAAAGAATTCCCTAGAGTGTCAAGCTGAATTTTTACCTGAAGCCCATAAAGCAGTAGTAGCTTAGATTGTTTTTGCTGGTAGTTGGATGGACTTGTGTGTTCTGACTTGCAGACTCTTTAGTAATTAAACTGCTGGTTCTGAATTCTTTTTAAAGATTAATTCTTTAAATTAAGATGAGGAAAATTCTTGTAATTCTTTGTATGCAAAGTGTCATTTTTAGAAAACATATGTTAGTTAAAGTGGAAGCATGTGCCACCAAGTAGAGAACATGGTGCATACAAATTCTGTTAGAATGCAGTGATTTATTTAGGTCTCATTTCATTTCATTTATTTATTTATTTATTTTTATTTCTGATTGTATTATTCATACAGTCTACAAAATAATTGTTTGTAAGGAGTATTGTAGAGTATTGGTGACTTCATGTATAGTCTGGATGAAGAGAACTACAAAATGACCAGATAAGAGATGACAGTAATCCTGACCTACTGTTTATCGTGTGTATGGAGGGGCGTTGTTTTCTTTTAAGTATGGTCAGCTAGGTTTGGTGTCCTAAAAACATCAGTTATGGCTCATGGAGGACTTTATTATTTTTATTTTTATTTTATTTTTGGCAGGGACTATTCAGTTGTTCTGTATTAATGTAGATGGTTCATTCTAGATTTTCATGACTCATTTAGGTTTTAAAATGTTTTTATCAGAAATACTATAGGAGCCATGATAAGATGTCACTCCTTATGTAACTTTTCCATTTTTCATGCTTTGCAGTCTTAAAAACAACACAAGAAAAAAACAACCATAAAACAAAACAAACTGCCATGCAGCAAGATATCTCCTAAACTATCAGTTTAAAAAAATGAAGGATATGACCTTTCCTTACAAACCAAAGGGCAGCATCAGTCCTACCTTAATTTGTATCACTCTTTCTGCACGTTTCTGTTGCTTTGGCAGTAAATCTCTGCCCTTGTGATCTGTTATGCTAGAGGTTATATTTTCTAGCTTCTGGGATTTCAAAGCTTGTTGTTGTCTTCATTCATGATTCAGAGGACGGTGGAGCTCGCGGCAGTGAACAGAGCTCTTTCATAACCAGCCATCTGTGATGAGTCGCTGAGAAGGGTGATACACACAATCCACCATCATCATGGGCAGATGAATAGGAGTAATGGTGAATAGGGATTACACAATCATTTATATTTTTTTTTTCAGTTCTGTGTGGTAGGGTTTTTTTTGTTACTGAAGAGTCCTTAGAGAAAGACATTTCCCTGGCTGACATACCCTGTCCTTCATTTCCAGGCAGCTTCGCAACCGTTTCCAAGCGGGTGAGTTCCCATAGAGCATAGTCCCTTTGCTCCGCTGTTCCTTTGAAAACAGCAACCCTAGATCTGTAGTGCCTAAACAAATGCACTTGTTTACAAGAAGCATTTCTAAATGGATAATTCCCGCACCCCCATCTATAGCAGCAACGAGGTTTATGATTTTCATTTCCCAACTCCAGCAGTTTAGTAATATAAATAGCATTTGGCCTTCTTACTTAAAGAGCCTTTTGGAAATCAGGAATTGTGTTCTTCCTCTCTAGGTTAACTGTTGAACCCTCCCTTTTTGAATAAGATATAGCTCATGTTGAAGTAATTTTTGGAGGAAAAGAAACAAACAAACAACAACAATAAAAACAAAAACAAACAAACAAACAAAAACACTCAATACCTCTCACTACATCTTTTTGCTAAGGAAGGTTTGTTTTTTTTTTTTTTTTTTCAGGTTGTCCGATTCTCAGATAGGCATGGATCAGTTGCACATTTGCTTTTTTTGTTCTGACAAAAAATAAAAGACGCAGCATTTTTAATTTATTATTATTATTATCTGCATGTTTGGGCAATATTCATCAATATTTTCTAATCAGTGTGGTATTTTGTACTTAGTCAATGTACACCAGTTATAGAACTGGAAAGGCTAGACCCATGCAAGATCCATGCAAAGTTAACCAGTACATTGCTTGTTATGACCAGGCATGCTGTGATTGCTCTCAATTTGTAAAAAAACAGTTATTTTGTATTCAAAGCATAGTCATGGTGCTCATTCACATGAAAAGAATGTTTTGGTGATTCTGGTTCCACTCAAAGGTAAGATTACAGAATAAACATAGCTCCAGAAGCAGATCTGGGGTTTCTTGCAGGATATTCTCCTCAGGTTGGATCATTATAGCAGTTCTGCAGTGAAAATATTGATCCTATATAAAAGGTTTTTTTACTACTAATAACACTGGGATGATGCAGTAAGAACTGCTCTTGATTAAACACTGCTCACTTGCCACTGAAGCATATAATAAACATTTTTCTTCCCAGGTCAGTAGATATATGTTGTAAACTAGCAAGCAGTCTGAACTTCTTCTGAATGAATGTCCACCAATATTCTAATTTCAGAGACCTACATAGCACAGAGGAAATAGAACATGGCTAATAAGGCTACATAGTGCTACCTTGCCCACTGAGAACAGCTGCCAGATGCAGTCAAGACAGAACTTTAACTGCAAGCCTTTGAACGTTAGAGATGCTAAGCATTAGTGTGACAGAGCCTCTCTAAATTCTGTGAGATCTTATTGTATGCTGCTGAATGCGAAAGTATACAGCTGCAGCTGTTTTGTATAAATTTTAAAACTACATATATTGCTAAATATAAACTATTCAGAGGTTTATAAACATAGCTCTGTAGGAATGTGACAATACTTCTGATGTCCCTGAACACAGGATTTTTAATTTGATGCTTCTTTTCCCTGACAGATTTGTCAACTCAAAAGCAGCTAGACAGTTCCCAGTTGAATTTGAGTTTGAGAGGGCTGATGCGCATTGCTTAGTCTAAATGTCTTGTATAAGTTACTTTTGAACTATTTGTTCTGAAGGGTCCAGACTTTACAGACTATGCATAAATAACTTTGTTCAAAACCTGAATTTACTCTCCATTAAGCCATATGCCAGCTTCAAGATCTCCAGCACAAAAGTGCTAGACATATGGACCATTCTCCCATATTCTGGCGGAGCACATGTTGTATATGAAGTTGCTCATGCCTTGGTGGGGGCTGAGTCAATGGAGAGACTTCTGTTCACCTCCGTAGACTTTTGCTCAAGCACCAACTGTCCAGATTGTTCCCCATCTTGGTGGTACACATCTGATTATTTGATAACTGGATCAGGTTTTACATAAGGTTATCTAAGGGGCCATTAACATATGCAGAGTAGAAGTGATTGGATACTAGTTTGAATAAAGCAAATAAAAATATTGCATTAAATTCACTGTAGTGACGGAGAAATTATATTCGTATGCAGATTTCTCAGAGAAAATTATTTCATAAACAGATAAATCCTTCAGAAGAATGTAGGACTCAAGAGAAAAAAACAGTACTGGAAAACTCAAGGAATCTGAAAAAGGGAATGACAGAAAGGAAAAGCTTTTCCCCTTCTTCCCCCCTTTATTTTTTATGAGAGAGACTCTGAATCATATGCCTCTTGACACTTTCAGGAATGATCTTACTGTCCACGTGGCCTACAGAGAACTTCAAGAACTTCACTAGTAAAAGAAAATGATCAATAGGAAGAGATATTAAAAAGGGAAGTTTTCCTCTACTTACACTGGGCAGCGCTGTCAACTCTATTGAATTTATGATCTACAGGAAATTAAACACTGACAGCATCACCAGCAAAGATAAGCATATATTGCTTAGGGTTAATAACTTGCTAGATTTTCTAAATCAAGCTATGTTTACATTAGTACGTCAGATTTTTATCAAGCAACTGTTGGCAAGTAACTATAGATAATGGTAGCAAATGAAAATTGCTTTTATAAATGACAGTTGTGCTATTACATTTTCAGCTCTGGATTTTGAAATGTTTTGCCTACTGTCCTGGTAGAGCTCATTTACATGTGTGCAGTATTTTGTTTGAATAACATAATTGTTATATTGCCCACTTTTGCACATGTTTACAGAGCTCTAGAAAGGGAATTAGAAATGCAGAAGCAGTTTGCTGTCCAGCAGATTTGGAATCTGGTTTCTATTGTAGACTCCAAATTCAAAATTAAGCATCTAGTTAATGGCTGTAGTTAATGTATGTAAATATACAAAGAAGCCAGGCTCCCAGGAGTTCCTTTATTTGCTAGAGATATACTGATCTTAAAATTAGGCACCAAATCATGGTCTCTGCAGCTTTAATCAGATGTTTTTCTTAACTTTCCAGCTTCCCCAGAGCTGCAGGCTCCTTTGAGCTTGAGGCATAAACAGATTGAGCCCAAGACTTTTTGTTTTGCTTCTCTTTTAAATCATGTAGTAGGGGCAGGCTGGTGGCAAGTCAGTATCCTTTTCCTTTCAGTGATATCAAAGACCAGTTGCCTTTCAGGAGTTACCTTGCTGACAAGTTGGAGGGAGGCTCCTTGATCACCAGGGCATTAAGTCCTTTATGAAAGTACCACACAAGAGTAGTAATGATCAGTGGGAATTGAGTTGTAAGGAAAGTGCTGTTGTAATACATATACAGAAAGAAGAGCATTGCCACTGTATACATGTAGGTTATCTCTGTAGTCACTGGAAAAAAGAGAGAGAAGCTCCATACAAATTGTTCTGTATCTGCTGGAGGAGCCTATATATTTCCACTGGCCACAGAGGAACCGTATTTATCAGTCTAAACTAGGTAACTAGGTAGCTGAAGTTCATTTAGCAGTCCTCCAGCATGGCTGAATCAGAGCTGCTGCAGGTATTGTTAACTTACTGATTTCTACATGCTATTTATGTGATCTATTCATTTTTCGTTAAAAATTGGAAGAGGAAAACATCATGTTTTTTTTTTGTTTGTTTGTTTTTATGAAGAAACAGAGAGGCAAAGAAAAAGCAGTCTCCCCAAAACTGCAAGGAGAATCTGCAGGGCAAAGAACATCTCCTTTGGGATGTATAATGGTGGCACAAACAACTCTCTTTTCCTTTCTTCCTTTGAGGGCCTCTATTAAAGCCCTGGTCAGACACAACTTTCCCTTACTTGTGTGAGCAGAAAAGATTAAAGCCTATATCAGATTGGTATGCTTGCTTGGTACTGATTTCATTTATTTATTTTTTTAAGTGTAATACCTGAAACCTCTAGGGGTGACACAATAGAAGGAAGAATAAAATGCAGGTCAAGTACATAACATTACAGAGCACTGGCTTGTCAGGAGAAAAAAAAATAACCAAAACCATAAACACAATATAAGAGTACATTTTCTGTAGAAACTATATGAGAAAATAAGATTTTTGTAAGATTTTAGTTTCTTTGTTATGAAGCAAAGAAAAAAGAAAGGAGGTATTTTGTGGCTTTGTCGGTATTTTGCAAACAAAATTACAAGCATCCTAACACAATGGCAGACCAAATACAGTCAGTACAGAGTGGAAAATGGAATAGACACTCCCGTTGTCTGCTTCTCCCCCTCCCACCACTGCCATGCTCTCAAGTACCAATCAGTTGAAGTTGTGGCCAACAAAATAACTCAGAGATAAGATTAAATAGAAGAAGCATTCTTCATTCCTGCCTTGAAGGGTGCTGAAGGCTTGTTATGAAAGACGAATGCCATTACTGTAACGCAAGTGCAAGCACCCTCGTAGTAATAGCTCTTCCCATCCAAGAGCTGTCTGGGGCCAAACCATTTTGGTTTATCAGCCAGATGAAAAGCCAAAGAAATTCACTTTGCCAAATGGAAGAGTAGCTATCTAGCCTTCTCATGTTACGTGATAGTGAGCCTTTGAAAAAAGCTTTCATATAAACACAAAGATGGCATAATTCCAAGAGTGCACTTTGTCAGCATACCGAAAAGTGCACTTAGCTATGAACATAAAAAAAAAAAAGGAAACAGCATATAAAAATACATTAAAATTCAAAAGTCTGTGTCACAATCACAGAGATCTTGAAGTGAAGAGTAGATGATGAACAAAAATGTATGAAACAGTTAATTGTAATGTGGCAAATTCAAAGCTGGTGCAAAGGCAATGCCTTATCACAGTCTCAGGTTTTAGTAGAAGTTAGGGCCTTAACAGTCTTCACAGAAGACTCATGCATTTATGAAATATGACCATCAAAGTTATAATAGTACTGACAAGAAAAAAAAATGTTAGAAATGTAAATTCTCCCATTTCAGTCTTTGACTGTTTTTTCTTTGGGATTTGGATAGATAGACTATGTATTTTCCTGTCGTGGGGCCTCTCTCACCCTCCTGTTGCAGTGCTGTATGCTGGTTGAGACAGATTTAGGCATTACTCACCTTGAATGTTCAGTTAATTTCTTTCTTAATAAAAGAAAAATGCATGTTTGCTGCGTCAAAAACTTAGCTATCTTTCACATTCATCTAAAATCCATCTAGGAAGTCAAAGGCTGATGTGCCATTTTGATTCCTAAAAGGAAGAGGGACTCTCTTACAGAAAAATCCCAAGAACCTACAGGGGAGAAGAGGGAGGAAAAGAGTCATTCTTTCACCTCTGGAAGACATGCTGTATTTTATGCTCTGGCCCTGTGGGGTCAGGACTCCTGTTGCTAAAGGGTAGAAGCCGTCATAGCCCTCTTAGCATGTTGCAATCTTCAAGGAAAGGCTTGCTGTTTAGAAGAAGTATATTGTTAAAGAGAAAATTAATTTTCATATTTCTGGTGGCTGCGTGCTATAGTACAGGCTAATGACTTGCAAACTGTACATGTTAAGCCTTGGATGACCAGGTTATGAAGCATACTAGTGATGAGGAAAATTAATATCCTATATAGGAATGCATAGCAAAAATAATAGAAAATATTCAGACAAAGAAGGTTTTCTAGATGTTCAGGATCAGATTTCTAGACAGATTGGTGATCACTGTGTTTGCACAGTTTATGTCAGTAAAAGCTCTGAAATTTGTTGGTGTAGAAACTTCAAGTTGCCACAAGTGAGACTATAAGTGTGTTTGAGTACCTAAAGAAACTAGTAGGCCTATAATGGGAATCCAAATGCTCTTAGGTGTACCATGGTCACAGAACATAGCCCAAGTATCAAAGTATTGCTAAAAGTTCTAGCAAGCACCTACATTTTTTTTCCTTCCCCTGGCAGAAATTAATACCTCTTAAAATCATGTCAGGAATTACTAAAGAAAGTTCTAATCTTGTAACCTACTATATTTTTATTAGTGACTTTAGGAAAAATAGAATAATATATGGAGAAAAAAATGGCCTGTTACTGTATATTTGCTGAAATTAACAGCAAAAGGAAAGATCACAATACAGGAGGAAAATAGGCTCACCTTAAGGGGTGAAGTAATGTCAGTGGAATGGGACTTAACAGTGAGAATAGCAGGGTTATGCATTTAGGGCCACATAAAAAGATCTGAATTCATCTGGGAGAGATATTAGGCTGAGTGGCAGAAAAAAAAGAAAAGAAAAAAGAAAAGAAGAGAAAAAAAGAAGAGAAAGGAAAAGAAAAGAAAAGAAAAGAAGAAAAGAAAAGAAAAGAAAAGAAAAGAAAAGAAAAGAAAAGAAAAGAAAAGAAAAGAAAAGAAAAGAAAAGAAAAGAAAGGAAAGAAAAGAAAGAAAAGAAAAAAAAAGAAAAGAAAATAAAAGAAAAGAAAAGAAAAGAGAAGAGAAGAAAAGAAAAGAGAAGAAAAGAAAAGAAAAGAGAAGAAAAGAGCTATTTTCAATTAAGAGGCTTAGAGTCTAGCTTCTTAGTCTAGAAAAACACAGGCCGAAGGCAGACATTATTATTCTGTACTGTAGCATCAAGAAGGTAAGCATCCAAGATGAAAGAAACTAAGGGGCTGTACTGGAACAAAGAAAAATTGGGTATGAACAGGAGAAAAATTTAGAGATTGTTACCCGTCAGATGAATGGATTTCTGGAAAAGCCTTCCAATAAGACTGGAGTAAAGCAGCTAATTTTGTTATGTTTGTAAAAGGCTTTATCTTGGAAACTAACATCCCAGGAGGTCTTTGGAGTTTTCAATTCTTGAGGTCATAGAATCATAGAATATCCTGAGTTGGAAGGGACCCTTAAGGATCATCAAGTCCAACTCTTGACACCACACAGGTCTACCCAAAAGTTCAGACCATGTCTTTTTAGTCTTCTGTGTTCTATGCCATAGCATTTCATAAGTGTGTTAGAACCAGTTCTTAGCAAAGTTCTCCCTAAAAATGAACCCATCTCAATTTTCAAAATCTATATAGGCTTTTTCCATGTTTCTGTTTTATTCTGAACTTTGAAGACTTCATATGGATAATGATGATGAATAACACGTTTCAGTCAGTGTATTTTTTGAAGAAACTTCTAAGTGGCCAAAAATAAGTTTTAGTATGTTGGTTTATCATATTTACAATTATTAAAGAAGAATGAATATTTCTGAATTTGGGAATCAATAGAACCTCTATTTATAGCATTGATTCGGGACTACCAGCTTCAGAATTTATGCTTGCCTCTATCATGATTATGGTCTACCAAGTTTTCATGGAAATTATGAATGTAGTTCAGGTTCCCGTGGTGTG
The DNA here is from genome assembly GCF_047663525.1 of Anas platyrhynchos. Lineage (NCBI taxonomy): Eukaryota > Metazoa > Chordata > Aves > Anseriformes > Anatidae > Anas > Anas platyrhynchos. Next base: position 67,946,198 of record NC_092588.1, on the reverse strand, counting down.
TTCTATTGACATGTGCCGTTCGTGGTCTGTAAGTATTTTACTCACTGTTCAGTCCAAACAGTGGTTGGTTGTTTCTACTGAAGAAACAATTTGGTGTTGGGCATGATTGAAGTTCCAATAGTAGGAGCCCTGTTGTGTTAACACAAAGAAGTTGGTCTGTTCATCAGCCAGATGTTAAAGGATTGAGTAGATCATTTTATCCAGTTATTGCTATATCAGGGTTTATATCTGCCTCAGTCCTTTGCTGTGGACTTGTTTGTTCATTGCAGTTTCTAAATTATTATTTTTGAAGCTAAATAAAATCTTTCTCCTTCCCCCTTTTTAACTTTATTCTTCCTCTTCTTCTTCTTCCTTCTCTCTTCTTCTACTTTGTAATTTATTTATTTTTTCTCTCTTCCAGGATGCCTAGTTATTTATTCTTTTCCATCTGTATGTTGGAAGCAAGTAAATATTTATTCAGGAGCTATATTAACCCTATAAAAATGCTGTATACCCCAGTTTTTGACTACTACCTGAGAAAACAAGTAAACAAAAATTCTGTTGATATGAACCATCTTTTAAGTAATGTTAGTAGATCAAAAAGAATTCATTTAGTCCAAGAGGGCTGTTGCAATTTCACTTAAAGCTACCTCAGAAGACGAAAATAATTTGTTGCTGTTGTGTTATCTGTTATATACTGTGATCCCCAACTAAAAACATTTCAGGAGGGCTCAAGTTCTGAAACTGTTTTCTGTTAAAAACCTTAATAATTAAGGTAATTATATTCATTCTTTTGGGAGTTACAACCCCTGCAGGTGTGAAAAGCCTATGACAAAGAAATTATTATTTTGAAGAAAAAAAAAATTCTTTAGCACATCTAAAGAAAAGAGAAGTCAGTGCTCTATGTGTGTGTATGAATATTTTGCCATTCTTGTTTTTCTTTCCTCATTTCCTCATTTTCTTTCCTCATTGTATGAATCTTGTATGAGAGAAGGAGTGAAGTTGCTTTACATCAGTAACATCTGAGTTAGCATCTATTAAGAGAATTTAGGGCATTCAGATTTCAATGAAGTTCTTTCAAGATTTCTGCAAATCCAAACAGCCATCACTACACTGGCATCAGGGTGTATGATTTAAAATGCTTTTTAATGTTTTCTTCAAAACCATGCAGCAAGAAGACCTATATATGCTCCAGCTAGTTCTTCACTTACTTGCCTCCATAATAGTCCAGTGTGTATTTGTTTTCTGGAATAAGCTGAACACAGTCTTGTCATAAACTGTATGTTTCAATGTGAGGTTAAGTATGAAAACTGTTTAGTACTCCTAAGGAAAGTTGTGAGATGGGTAGATAAAATTAAAAGCAAGTAAAAAAGTTTCCAGAGATAGCCTAAACCTCAGATGTATGTTCTACTGGGTTGATTCTGATTCAAGAAGCCTTCCTACTTATTTTATTATGTTTAAAAGAGATCTGTGGAATTCCCAAAGGGCAGCAATCTGATTCTGAATTAGGCACATCCAGTAAGATAACACCCTAATGTACCACAAACAAGCATAGCTAATACTACTTTTTGTGACATATAGTGGAACAGATTCTCTGATTCATTAAGTTATCTTGTAAAAGAAACACTGAGAATAATGACATAAATGATATTGTGTATGGTGAAATTCAAAAGCATGTTTTCTATCAGTGTAAGGGCTGAATACTCTCTTTGTTGTATACATTGAAGAGCAGAAGATAAGGAAAGGTGAAGAAATACAACAGAGTCAAAAGCAACTACCTTTGGAGGTCTCCTTCTTGGCCACTGACTAGAAAGCTATGATAAAAGATCCTTTTTTGAGTTCGGTTTCCAAACTGAAAATGGCAACGAAAACAAACAAACAAACAACAACAACAACAAAAAGCCCACACAAATCAGCTCAGACAGAAATTGCTTTATTTCTGTTCTTTTTTCAACCCACCAATGACATACTGGGAGGAAGAAAATAATATCATTATAATTCAAAGCATTTTGTTTAACTGAATCAAACTGAATTTTTAAGCACATTTGGCCCATGTCAAATGGCTTATTGTGTCTGTTATATTCTGAATGTTTTTTACTAATTCTTATTGTGCTTACCATTTCCCTGTCTGTAGCTTCTGTAAATATTCTGCATTCTGTTTGTTCTCCCACCTTCCTGATGAAAAACACTGGTGCTTAAGTCCCGTAAACCAACATAGTATTGCTGTGCTTCATGATATTTTCTCTGATGCCCTTTGTAATTTCAACTGTCTTTAGCAAACACGTATCTAGCCAGCCATGTTACAGAAAGAAACTTGAAAATCTGATTCCACATATATTTTAAAAATCAAGACAAAAATTTCTATTAGATATTTTTAATATTGTTTGAGGAAGTGTAAAATTTCTTTTACACCTTGAAAAATTATATCTTTGTCTTTTTGCTACTTTGGAAGTGTTATGTAGTGTCAAGGTGAATGCATAAGGATCATGGTAACATCACTGCTGTATCTAGAGACACAAAGGTCAGTGGCATTCTTGTCTTCCTTCATGCTTTACTTGTGCTATGTAGTTGTAGTAGTAGTTCAGTGTGGCATATTGTCCGGGAAAACAGCCAGAGGTCTTTTCAGAAGCTGGATTCATAGTAACAATTTATTTTTCTTTTCGATCACTGTTTTCCATAGCAACTCTTGAAAGAGAGCAGAGCTTCTGATGAAAGAGTGGAAGGCTATATCTATCTCCTTTCCCTTCTCTTTGGAAGAAGAAGAATTAGGGCAGGGCATTTTATACTGTTTCAATTACACTGACCTGTGCTCCTGGGCCATCCTGCACGGTGCAACCTTAGTTGGGTGCCCTGTGCAGTCCTCTGAAGCATCTCCATCTCCATTAGCCATGGAGAGAGAACAGCTGAGGGAGAACCCTCCCCCTTTCTTTCTTTTGTTTTTTCTTTCTTCCCCGTTCCTTGTGTGGTGCCTTAAAGGTGCCACTGATCCAGGTGATGAATTACAGACCTGTGTAAGAGACTATATGTTATTACTATAACAACCTCATCTACTCAGGTGTTACCCTGTCATCTTCCTCAGCACTAATTTGTGTGTTTGGGACTTTGGAGCTGCTCCAAATCACCAATTTTATTATCAGAAGAGCAAGCAGCCCAACGCTGTGCTGCTCCTTCTTATTTACACTGCAGCCGCTGTATTCGTATTCAGCAGCTGCCACCGTACACCACTCACAAGTGATCTTCTGTCCTGAAGCGAGGTGGGTTATGCTGGCAGCACACGCGCACAGCTTGAAAGCTGCTGCACAACCGCTTGGAAACACCTCGCTTCCCAAGCCAGTCAGCAGCTTTCTGTACTGCTCCTGCACACTGCCTCATTTATTTTCAACTGCTGGTACCTTCCAGAAACACCCCACCAGGGCATTTAGATGGGAAAACTCCTTCTATTAGATATCTTTGCCATGTTGTACCACTGTTTTTTAAGCAGAACTCTCCATTGGCCTCGGTAGGGAGTCTGCTTTAAAACCAGTGACATCATTTGGCTCCTTAGCAGTAAGGTTTGTTCAAACTAGAGCAATCTCTGTTATAGTCGCAAGAATGCTTCCACTCTGAAAGAATCAATGTGCTTTCCATTTTAAACCTGACTTTGAATTGCCTTCCTGCCCATCTTAAATTAAAGGCTTCAATTCCTGCCCATCTCATATTAAAAGTTTCAACTCCATATTTCCTACTGCATGTCTAACACATTTGAGTGTGACTGGGACAAGACAGCAAGGAAATGCAGAAGCATGGAAAAAGGAGATGATGTTTCCTTTCTCAGAGCAACAGCAGCATTCGTTCTGAGAAACAACTCTACCATTAATTAACTCTGCCCTGCCATTAATTGCAGGGGATGGTACTGCAGCCCCATGTCTTGAAGTCCTGCGTATATCAGATAATTTGTGATTTAGCTCAGCCTTTAGATCACTATAAATACACGTCTTAGCAAAAATAGTGCATCCAGGAAATTTTCTTCATTATTTCTTCTCTATCATCACCCCAGCACTGTTACTTGTCTGCCTACACAGCAGATACCTCAGAGGCATGGAAAACAAAAGCTTTGCTAATGTGTGTTGGTTCCCAGGCTGAACAACTAGAGATAAGTGCTTTATTAGACATACATAGTTTCAGAGGGACTAAACATAAAGGAATCACCTAGTTTTACACAGATTAGTGCATGAAGTACTCCTGGGGGATGTCTAAGATCCAGTGCAGTTCCTGAGAGAAAGGACCAACATATGGGAGCATATTGGTGAAGCAGGAAACAATCTGTTTGCAGCCTTATCTCAGTCCCAGCTCCGTATCAGGCTATCTTTCATAGATGTGCAGATCCTGTAGAGAAAGACATCATTAGTAGCTGTAATTGGAGTAGACCATTTCAAGAAATAGTGTATAGAAATTATAAACATCAGAACTGCAACTGATAAAGGATGGAGGCAACCACTGACATCCTTTTCCATGGCCAGGCTGTGCTTTTATGTTTAGATTATGGAACAGCACTAATGTGTTATAACACATAATTTCAAATATTAAGTAGTGCATATTAAAGTCATTATTAGACAAGACAAATGTTCGACACTGAGTGCTCATGCTTTTAATCTGTAATCTTACCGGGAAGTCCCGCTCCACCCAAGTCTGTTGCTGATGTTGTCTTCCCCTTGCAGCAGACGAGATCTGTTTAAAATAGTGCTTATTAAAATGAGTGGGTATTAAAATTCTCCATTCAACCAACTCTGTACCACCATTTTTTATATATATTTAATCAAATTTATACATTTTTTGGCCTGTTTAGAAAGCACACTTTAAAAAATAGTTAATTTGCTCAGTTGAGAGCACTGACCTGCTAAAGTATTTATTGCGTACTGTTGAAACATAAGGCTTTGTTAGTAATTTAATTTGCTTTTCAATATGAAAATAAGTACATTCTCTTATTTTAAATAGTGCACATTTTCTCACTTTATCATTTATTTATGCTTATTTAATTTATTTATTGAACTCACCTGATGCTGAGTTCAATCATGCCAACATAGCTCAGGAGTATCTTACTAGCTTCTAACGTTACAGTAGCATAAAAACTGAGGGGTAGTAGAAAATCTCTCCTGCTGTGTATATTTTTCCATGTGTCATAATTTTTTAAAAAAGTGTTGGTTATTCTTGAGAAAATCATGCGAGTCCCCACCATGTTTTTTTATCTTATTTTTTTTCAGGTTTTCTCGGCTACCTTCAACAGTAAGGATGACAAGTGCCCCTTGTTTTCTTTGAATATAAAACAATAATATTAGGTCTCTAATCTTGTGTGTTTTTAAATGATTTTAAATAATTATTCCTTCACAGGTTAAAAAAAAAAAAAAAATGTTTCTCTTGAGGAGCTTTACCTGTTACAAAGTGTTTGATCTTTGTGAAGGCCTGAGTACACATCTGTGCTATAGATTTTAGTGTTGTGTAGAGATACTACAGTGCATTTTAAGTAGCTAGTTTGAATAGTCAATGCAGTCTCATCACAAAAGCACAGAACACTGTTCAGGGTCAAAACTCCATTTTCAGTGAGTGAGGAATTTGTGGGGCTCAGTGCAGCTTTTTCTGACACTCGGAAGGCTCATTTAAAGCAAAAGTGTATCTGCACCAGATCTTCTCATACAAATCAGTGCCACAACTGCTGCCACCGTTCCCCAAATGGGGGGGGGGGGGGGGGGGATGGAAGGGGAGCAGCTAGCAACCACCCAAGGAACCTTTCCAAATACAGGTACTGTGGGAGAGTTTCCTTTCCTGCAGTTCAGTTTTCCTGTAGAGTAGTTGGATAGGCTACTCATAAATCTAGTCCATGTGGTGATGGTTTTAGCTTGATGGACCAAGCTTTTGCTCCTTTAGCATGCCATGGAACTGTGTCAAGAAAAAAAGTCATGTTAAAGTGTGTCATGAAAATTAAAGAGCTGAAATACTTATGTTCTGGTTGTGTGAGTCTGTTGCATTTTGACTGGAGGTCTCAGAATATGTTGGGTATGATGTCACTACAGGAAATGTGATTTTCAGCTGAAGAAAGTTTAATGCTGTCTCAGTGGGTGAGAATCAGATGGAAGTGTCTGTTATCACTTACCTTTTTATCACTAAAGCAAAGCACAGATTCATTTTCAGTTTCTGCCAAACTGGTCACTCATTAGAGGGCAAAAGGAGAACGATTCAACAGTAAAAGGTACTGGGAAGGACAGGAGAACACAGTGGTGAGCATATTTATAGAAGCCCTAGATGCTCATACTTGGTATATCTCAGAGTCCAACCATGTTGGTGGAGGTAGCCATGTGCTCCTGTACTCAGGCAGGTGATACAGCTCCACTTCAGGAAAATATAACACATTCCTTAAACACTGTGAATAACCTACCACTCTTTCTGCAGAAACCTTTCCAAAATAAGAGCTTTCCCGCCTCTCCAAAGCACGTGAAGATAACAGCTTTGTATGGGTTAGCCATCAGTCAGTACTACTAGCAGATGGTGTTACAAGTCCCTGATAGTTCTGACACTGTGTCCCATCATACTGGTTTTATCATTTTCTTTAGTCATTGCTAGAAGTTTTGGATTCTTTATGCTTACTTCATAAGTACCGTTACATTTTATCATGTCAGTTTTTACAAACCCATAAGCCAAAGGCACATCCCAGTCCAGCAAACTTTCCATTCCCTTGATACAAGAAGTTCCATGTTGCTGCATCACTGTGTGCAGTTTCAGCAGGTATGAGTTAAAATCCCACCTCAGAATATTTAAAGGTCTGTAATAAATCAGATGCATATTTTTCATCTTGGGTTGGGCTTGATTTTGTTCTCTTATGTGAGCAACAAGTTTTTTTTTGCAGCCATCTCTGGGGCTTAGTAGGACAGGCAGGCTCCTAGTCCCCAGGGGACAGAAAAAACAAGGGGCTGCATGCTACCATTTACCTTTCATAAGGTACCGAGACTGCACAGGACTGAGAACCCCTTTCTCTGGTGCCATCTCAAGCCTTTAAGGGAAATTTCCTGTCAGCTTTTTGGCAGCCGCAATAAAAAGGAAAACTCTGCTGTCTATCTGTCAAGACAAGGGATTAGTTAAATGGGAGAAACAGAGTGCTCAGCAAAACTCCTTGGCTAAAAGGAGAGTTCTTCATGGCATGAAGTAGTAGTGCTCCTCTTCATCCTGGCAAAAGTGGAATGGCGTGACCTCCTTTTTCTGTCCTCTCTCTGTTTCACTATTGCATTTAATGCAATGCTACAGTGAAAGGCATGCCCTTATTCCTGTTAATGGCATGAAGCCACTACCTTTAGGAATCATACAAATTATCTGTGGGATTTCAGGGTGATGTTATGAAACCATAGAGACAGAAATGCTGTGCCTCCAAGCTTTCCTGAGGTAGAACAGTAGGATTTCGGTTGATTCAGGATCCTAAGTGCTTGTAGGTGGCACTCAAGTCTTTTGCTGCGCTCTGGAAATTAAATATCAGGCCTTTCCATTCTTGAGTGCTGTTGTAAACAATAGCTCTTGTGTTCCCTTGGAACACACTGAAAATGCACTTCTCTTTCTATTTTGAATTTTTTTTTTTTCCTTTAGAAATTATCCTGCAAATTCCATGCACTGAAACTCCATTTTGGCAAATAATGATTTGTGAGAAAATTTAAAAATTGTTTTTTTGACCAAGGAGGAGCAGAGGAAAAGCCTGGACTACATCAGTCCTGCCAATAATTCCATGTTTGCTACTTTTAAGCTTAGAACTAGTTATGTTCATCCAGGTATATCGATAAGTATTGGGTCATCAGGCCTGAATGAGCAAAATAGCACTTAAGTGCCCAAGAAAACACCATGCAACAGACTCTGTTAATGTGTCTTTTCACATGGCAGCAGCCTCCCTAGATGTGAGAGAATTCCAGGCATTTGTTGTTGAAAAGAGGAATGGGAAGGAAAGACTGACTGTTGGACAAAGGGCCATGCCAATTGCTTTTTTTGACAACACAAGAACTGGCCTGGATTTTGTATGCCAGGCACTAACAGAAGTCCTTCCTTGAGGTGTTTTTTGGTTTGTTATGTTGTTTTTTGTTTGTTTGTTTGTTTGTTTTGGGGGGAGGTGGGGGAGGGCAGGCATTTTTTCTGGGACTGCATTATGGAGGGTTATGCAATATGCTGTAAATATGCCAGATGCCAATAATTAGGCCAGTGCTTCTCCCATCAAAACCAGTGGCAAGTCAGTCTGCTTCAGCAGAAAATGGATTGAGGTTTAAAGTTGTTTGAGAGGAGATGATTGTTCCTTTTTATGATTTTTGTTTTTTTATTACTCCCTCCTTTCCCTTTTCAGTGCCATTACCATATGGATTTAATCCTGTTCCACGTCCATTAGCCACTAATGCTGCGTTAATGTGAGCTGGCTATATAAGATCCTCCCTGGTGTATGGTCCTAGCTCCCATGGCATGTATAACAAAAGCAGCTTGGTTCCCCATGGCTTCTCTCATTCATTCCTAATGTATTTACCCACCCTGCCCACTTTTTCTAATCGGTTTTATCACTGGCTATATTAATGGTGCCCCTGAATAATGACTGGATTTGGAGATATGAAATATTGAAAAATTGACTCTGAAAAGAACAGAAGCTGGAAACAAATGGAAAAACCTTGCTGAGGGTGGTGTGTTTGTTCTTCAGAACTGTAATCTAGCACTATTCAATGATTTTAAATGATCAAATTACCAAAAAGAAGAAATGGTACTAATAACTATATGTTTAAATGTTCTTAAGAAACCTTTTTTATTCTTTCCCAAGTGCTGTAATTCATTGCATCTGTTTTGATTACTTTTGCAACCTGCTGTTTTCATTGGGCAGTTTTCCGATACTTTGTGAATACAACAGTAATACTTTAGCTTGAATACCTTTTTTAATTTGATGAAAACGAAGTATTTGTTTTCATTCTATATTGGTCTACAAAATGCAATATAACATTTCCTTGGTATTCATATTGAAATTGTCAGATGTGTATATGCACTGTTGAAATCATTGTAGAATGCTAAATAAATTGTTTGTGACATCTGTGAGCAGCCTAGAATGACAAAGAAAGATGACTATAGGTCCGTGGAGAGTAAATGTAATGGCATGAAGAATAGCCAAAGAAACCTGTGAAATAATTTTCAGAAATGCTGATTTTTCCCCTGTTCCATGCCATACACTCTTACCCTGCAAAATCAGCTTGCACATTTTAAGTAGTGTGTATATGTGAATTTGTAAAAAACACAGAGCTGATAGTTTCTGCTCAGGAAGGAGGTACTAATTTCAAGCCTTTACATTTGCACAGGAAAGACAGAAATTTAAGAATACATCATTTATGTAAATATGCACACATCTCAGGAGCACCATAGCCAGAAGTGTAGGTTTGTGGCCCGTTTGCATGTTCATTTCAGAGGAGGCCATACCAGCCCACTCTGCCGAAGACCAGGAGGTGAGACAGTGAAGGTGGGGGAATATATCCCAAAATCTGTCCTGGTATCCCTGTGGTTTTGGGCTGTCAGCCACCCATCTCCTTAGTGGGATTACATTGCTGCTCAGTGCTGACTGCTGCAATGTGAGCTTGCTGAAGAGCAGTGCAGGGCTCTCAGCTGAAGGTCGTCCCTCCCCGGGGCTGCTGAGACAAAAGAGCAGCTGGTCCCATCCTCCAGCAGTTCTGCAGTTGTGGAGCTTGCTCACAACTTCAGCTACACTTTAGCGAGGGTTGATGCGGATGAGATGAGACTCACATCTCATGTATGTGTAGAAGATACATGTCCGTCAGGAAAATAAACAGGGAGTTTGGCAAATTGCAATACAACAGAAAGCTTTAATTCAGGACATTTGTATTTGTCGTGGTCCAAATCCGATGAGGAAGATGTGTTTTATACAGTTTGGGTTTATCCTTTTAGTAATTTTGTCCTTACAGGGGAACCCAGGGGAAAAATAAAATGAAAGCAATTCTAGTAGGTGATTTGTAAAAAGGTCTGTTTACTACTGAACTAATATGATGTATAATATAAGAATTACTCTATTAAAGTTGCTCAATCTGTGAACCACATTCTGTTTTATTTTATCTCTAGACAGGATCCTTCTGTTACCTAATATTTAGTGGAATTGCTGACCCATTCCTTTTCCATGTTGTAAAATTTATCATGTTCCTACAGTAGGGGATAATACTGAATATTCACATAAGTTTGTTTATCCTTCCCTAATTTGTATATAGTGCATCTGTTAATGCATCAGGGAGATGGTTCTTTGTTGTTAATTTTCCTAAAATAAATGTTGAAATACTGTCACAAGGACTGATATGGGTAATTTTGTGCATAAATATGAAATGACCGTTGCATCTAGGAAAGTCTCCAACTTACATTCTTCCATGGAAACTATATCTTACCAAGGGGTTGGGAGTTTCACTAGGCTTCTTGATACCAAAGAACGTTAATTTCTTTTTTCCTGTTCTTTGGGTGGATACATGCAATTGTAGCATGATCTCATTTCAAAGGACAGGCAAAACAATTTGACACTGAAAAGATTAAAAAGTAAAATAAAATTAAAAAAAAAAAAAAAAAAAGGAAATGTAATTACAATCTGAAACCTTAATGTTATACACAGAGACTGGAACGTTTTTTTTTGTTTTGTTTTTGTTTTTGTTTTAATATTCAGAAGATTGACTGAAGTCCAGCAGTAATAGTTACAGAAATAATTATTTAAGTTAGATTCCATTGTATCCTAACAGTTGCAATCATTACACTCTTGCAGGTGAAGTCACAACCACTGAAATCAAAGGAAAAAGAAAAGAAACAAACAAACAAAAACAAACAAACAAAAATGTCTTGAATGGGGCAAAGTTATTACCTGGGAGTATTTTGATCTCTAACACCATTCTGTTCTCTGATACAGGATCTAGATCAAGTTATCACCTGTAATGTGTATACAATGCTATAAAAGCCCAAAGATTTCAAACAGCACTAGGTTTTCTTAATAATTAATATTTTGGCCTTGAGCACTTTTGTATGAATGGCAGAAAGTTGATATTTTCAGGCAGGTATTGATCAGGCAGCATAGGGATTGTAGTTCTAGGAGGCTGTGGAGAAGAGTCTGTATTGGGTTAAACCTCCTGCAGCAGCCTATTTAGTAAGGTTACATTAGGCTTATTTTTTAATTTTATTTTACCACAAAGGACTCCTGCTATCACAAGGTCAGTTCCTTTACAAACCTATCTGTGATTTATCCCTTGTAGTCACCAAATGGTCTTTTTTCTGCCAACTGCACCTGAAAAAAGAAGCTTTTCAGACTTGGAGTTAAAGCTTGGGAACCTGTGTTTGAGATATTTACATTTGATTCATTCAGCTCCCAAATTACAGTTCATGTTTTATCTTTTACCTCTAAGACTTTTCAGCCACATAATTGAGCTTCAGCACTTTGGATAGGAAACTGAAGATAGATGACATTGGGGAAAAAATATATTTTTATATATGCCAGAAGGCAACAGAAGATTTGACTTGTAGATGTTCTCAATCAGATCTGAAGAGCGAAGTAAATGTGTAAGATCAGCAGTATAAAGAAGTAATAAATAGCAAATTACGCATCGTTGTCATAAAGCAACATTTAAGCTCTCCTGCTGACTGAAATACAATCATGTGGCTTAGTAAATGAAACTGCAGAATAATATCACTAATTTATATACCATTTTGCAAATCTTTGGCACACTCATTGCTTTACATGTCTCAGTCCATGCTTACAAGTTTGCTCAAATTCAGCCACCTTACAGATGGGCAGTAGGTAATATTTTCATAGCATGCCACAAAACAGCAAGAAGTAGGGGGAATTTTACCAAAGACGTTGACATAAATCTCTAAAGAAAAATGCTGCAGAGCAAGCAAGAAATGCAGTTTTAAATGCATATGGATACATTCACACGTCAGCAGCCTATATGTAATCTATTTCATCTGTAGTAAGTTATAAGGATGAAAAGCTATGATTTTACTGATTCTAGGCATCTTAGACCTGATGTATACAACCCTTACATCTTCCTTTTTGGTGAAGCAGAGACTTCAGAGAAAACTGTTTTTAGGGCAAAGAGATTTTTAAAGGTTATGAATATGTAGCCTGGAAGGCTTAAGTTTATAGATGAAACTATTATAGCTTAGAATGGAAGACCTGCAGACAAGAATAGTGCTCACAGCCTAGCATTTCAAACATTGTATCACATTGCTGGTCATTTTTTTGACACGTGGGGTTATAGTCTAATGTCAAGTTTAATTGCAGTCCCTGTATATTATCAGTATGTGACTAGAGAATGGATTTTTCACTCCTGTTTGTGAGCAGTTAATAAATTGGTAATTTGGATTTGCAGTGCATTCTCATGTACTTGTTTTAAAACTGCACATCCTTCAGATTCCTCTTTTTTTTTTTATTTTTTTTTTCTCTTTTTTTTTTTTTAATTAGAAATAACAAAGATGGCTTTTTTACACTTTTCTTCTCTTTCCCTTTTAATACATCTCTTACTTTTTTCAGAGGAGAAAAAGGTAGTAAAAGAAAGTAAAAATGAAGAAATGTCTACCAACTTTTCACATTCTCAATCATTCTCCCGAATTAGGATCATAAAAATATATTATCCAGGCTTTTATAATAAATCCCTTTTTTTGAACAAGGAATTTGAAATGATTTTTTTCCCAGGCTCTGGCCAATGGTCTCTGGTGACTCACTCTGAAGCTGTCATCAATGCCACAGTGACTTCACGAATGCCTGTAACTCCTTCCTGGCAGTAGATGCTCAAAGGCCAAAACATATAGATGTGAATTGTTGCTCATGTTCTTCTTCCATCTAATTTGTATGGGATGGTAATTTAGAGGATGGCTTAATCTATAGGTTGGATTCTGCCACAGAAATGGGCATAGGCCAAATCTGCTGAGTATTTATGATGTTTTCCAGTGGTGGCAGTGGGTGGTGGTATCATTTTGAGTAAGCAAAGGCTGAGTATCTGATTTGTTTTGTCTGGTTGACTTGTTTCTCAGTTGAAATCAAAAATGACTCAGTAGCTTCAGTATTCACAATTATTGGGTTATTTCAGTGTGAGTACAAATCTGTATTCAGAGTTCAATCATCAAGATTTACATGGATGGTCTATGAAACGGAAGTTGTATACAGTCCTGGCCTTATCCAGGTCCATGCCAAAGCTTGCACCAACTTTCTGGGGGTTAGGAACTGTCTTTGCATTGTACACAATGATAGTTTTAAGGAATTGCCACTCATACAGAAGGTATGTTAAAAATCAACAGCTCCTTTAAATTATGACATAGGCTTCAAAGAGTCTTCAAAAGACAGAATCACAGAATTTCTAGGTTGGAAGAGACCTCAAGATCATCGAGTCCAACCTCTAACCTAACACTAACAGTCCCCACTAAACCATATCCCTAAGCTCTACATCTAAACGTCTTTTGAAGACTTCCAGGGATGGTGACTCCACCACCTCCCTGGGCAGCCCGTTCCAGTGCCTCACAACCCTTTCAGTAAAGAAATTCTTCCTACAGAAAAATATTTCCTGCAGAAAAAATTTCCTACAGAAAAAATTTCCTGCAGAAATTCTTCCTCCAGACTTAACTGGAAAACATCACAACTGTTTATGAAAAATTTAACACAATTTTCTAACATCAAAACAAGTAAAGCTGTAAATGCATTTTTTCCTTGTCCTGACTTCATAAGGGAAACATTGCATTAATGTTAGAGAGTGGTAGGTGGAAGATCTTGTTTTGGTCATCACAGGCAAGAGCATCGGGACTTTCTGGAGTTAGCTAAGGTGTTATGTTTCTTGCTTAGGTATAAACTGGGAACAACCAATTCTGTTATGCTGGGCAAAAGAATGATGTACCATTGTGATACATGATCAGTTTATGTGGTAACTTGTATGTGTATGACAGTGGTTGCAGATACTTCTTTCTAAGATAAGTAGTAGCAGAAAAGGCTTCAGATGCTTCTAAGGAACTGATGGACATCTTAATAACTTCAAGCAGTACCTTCTGCTGTTTTTAGGTATGAGTTCATTTAACATTAGAAATGAGTTATGATTAGGACAAATGGGGTCATTTATGCTCTTATTTATATTACTACTTAAAATATTACCCCTTACAGAAAAGCCTGTTATAGTTATTTTATAGAATATCCAGATAGTAACAATTGTGATTTAGAGCCTAATACTGCCGTAGCTTTGTTACTCTAAGGACCAGAGGTCAGATGAAATCCAAGTTCTTCTGTATATAATTTTGGAAATCCATTTCCAGGGTAACAGCTAAAATTGTTTACTGTAAATGTTCAGGCAATACAAGGTGACTGTCAGGTGATTTTTAACCATTTGAACTTTTTCATCTCCTTTTCTCTTGCAATGGATAAGAAAGATTGGAAAGATGCTTAGAGATGCTGAATTTTTCACTGCTATTTAAGAATAAGAAATGTCAGAAACACCTGTTCTGATTCTTATTTTGGGAATACTTACTGAAAGTCTTAGAGATGTATATTGCAAGTTCTCACACTTTAAGCTGAGAGACAAAAGTGTTAACATAAAGTCTTTTTTTCCAAAATGTCAAACATTAGAGTTGCAGATTATTATTATTATTTTTAAAGAAACAAAGAATTTGGCTGTCTATAAAAAATAAAAATATTTTACTTGCCTAAATTTTATTTCCTGTTTTTCATACTGTCCTTTTTTCATGAGTTGTCTTGCTATTGTGGTTTACTAAGGTAAACAAACTTTGAATTTTAAATGGGGGAGAAAAAAAAAAGTAGTAGTAAAGTAGAGGTCCTTCTTCCTCAAAAATATTTTTTTTTCTATATCTTTTTATTTATTTATTTATTTACTTTTATGCTACACAAAGGAACAAGAGAAGATGCGAGTCCAGTTATGTATTTGCTGCTCCACTTTAAACACAATTGTTTATTGAGGTCATTCAGAATGATTTTTTAATCCAACTTAAAAGATCTCATGGAATACTTCCCTACCTCCCATGTACATCCAGCCTTGGTCATAGTTAGGTTCCTTAAATTGTAATGGATTTACTCTTTGTTTTTTGCTTCCCTGATAGTGGTCAATGCATGTTGTTAAAGTACTGTACTGTGCTGGTGCCAAATGCAACAAAAGAGAAAGACATAATTTGACAGTCACTTTGTTCAAAAGGATTTACCATTGCTAATAACTAATGCAGGATCTACAATTTTCTGTGATTTTTTTTTTTTTTTTTTCCAATGAAGTGAACAAGCTAGAATTTATAGTTATGTGGAATATCTGCTGGGCTGGACCCTTTCTGGTAGCTACTGATGTGCTTTCCCAGAAACTTCAGAGCAAGTCCATGTAAATATGCTATTTAATGGATAAATGTGTCAACATTAATACTATAGGTATTACACAGGTTGCTATTATGTTACCTACTTTAGCCTCTGAAGTTGGAAAGGGAACAGTTAGAAAGCAGCTTTTTTGTTAAAAGCAAGCAGAAGCATTTGTTCTAGATGATAATTCAGATCTTTTATGTAAAGATCCGAGATACATAGTGGATAGTTTATTTGAACTGGTTTTGATAAAATGGGGAAATAATAAAGCTGGAAAGAATAGTTTCATAGTGTTTATTGCCTCAAGATTGATTTAAATTTATACAGAATGGCATGTATTTTATAAGACTAACTTATTTTTCTTAGTATGAGAACTGGTTTTACACCTAGTCACAACTGCAGTTTCATCTCTATAAATAAAGTCAGGTGCAACAATGCTTTCTTCTGTTCTTTCCCTGATTGTCCTACAACCCCAGTTGTATTAGATACTAACCTGTTGTGCCCACTTACTCTCATCTTGCAGTAGTTTGTTCTGATTCTATATATCATGCTTATGGATAAGAATTTATCTGTATTGTTCATGTTTCTACAGCTCATTCCTTGTGTTTTGCTCTTTCAGTAGCATGATTCAACTGTAGCTGTCATACCAGTTTACTAAGAATGCTGCTAAGAATGTCATTTTAGCTTTAGAAAACATAAAGCATAAAGAAGTGAGATCTGTAGGTCAAAGTCAGAAAGAGATTCAAGGTCTCCTAATTTGCTTATGCTGCCTACTGCTATTTAGATAGTATAAGGTGTCCTTACAATGACGGTGAAAGCCTAAGAGAGAGAGGAAGATTCAGGAAAGAAAATCATCTAATCCCAAACCATGTGCCTGTGTGTGTGTGTGTGTGTGAAGGTAGTATGCAACACAGTTCAGTAATTAGGAAAAGAGATGGGCTCTCTCTTAACCTTTAATAGTTTGTAAATTATTTATTTTATTTTATCAGTGGATGTTCCTTCAGGGCAGAAGGATAGGGTTATATTAGTTTGGTGTATTAGTTTGGTGATGAATGATTAAAACATTCCTGATTTATTAAAATTGTGGTTTGATGACTCGAGTTGTGGCTACTTGTTCCACAGCCAGGCACTAAATGGAGTGTTTTTCTCACAACAGTGTTGTAGTGCACCTCAGGTGGAGGTAACTGCAGATTCTGTGGTATCTCATTGCATGATGATGTGAGCTATCAGCAACAGTCCTCTAGGAATTGTCTTCTGATCACCAGCCTCTGGATGATATAGAACTGGAGGCATCTTTCCATCTCTGAACCAACAATTAATTACTGGCCAAATCTGAGTATTCCAAATTATTTAGGTTCGTGTTATGCCAGAAAGAAGACTATTCAAGTCAGAAAAGGCTTGTGGATACTCTCTGTATGTTTAGAGGAAGAGGTAATCTGCTCTTGCTTAAATCAGCTATGTCTTGTCCTTATGCTCAGCATCTATCAGCATTTCCAAAATAAATCCTTGCAGAAGCTGAAGAAATCTATAGCTATGCTGTGCAAGAGAACTTTGCAGCTATGTTGGGTTTTATGTTTTCTTGCTTGTAATACTGGAATTACTTTCTTTTTTGTGCTAAATTTATTTACACCTCCCATCTAAAGTACCATTTTGACCTTTTGGGTCTTTTGAGAGTACCACTCACTAAAAATTATGAGGTAACTAAAAAGAAGATTTATGCTCCACATTCACTCTGTTGGCTAATATATTATT
The DNA here is from genome assembly GCF_047663525.1 of Anas platyrhynchos. NCBI lineage: Eukaryota > Metazoa > Chordata > Aves > Anseriformes > Anatidae > Anas > Anas platyrhynchos. The sequence goes on along the minus strand of NC_092588.1, from coordinate 67,929,127 downwards.
TTTTTTTTCTGACCTATTTAGCTTATTCAGGAGCCATACAAAGTGCTGGTTTCATCCCTGGCATACAGACAGAGAGAAATACCATAATTTTAAGAGGTCATTTGAGGCATCTTATATTTTTATTAGAAGTTTTGTTTGTTTAGATGAAATGCGTAATATTCACTGTACTGCACTGAATAAAGTCTTAAATCTGTATGCTTTACTTAGTCAAAAATTCATATAAATATAGAGGACATTTTTGATTGATTAAGACTTGCAAATCCAATAGACCTTAACAGATATGAATATACCTCAGTTGAGAACAGCCAGAACTTCACAGAATCATTAGTTGAGACTTTGTAGAATGCAGAAAAATGTCACTTTTCCACTCAAAGCCTAATTATTGTGCTACAAAATCTTGAGGAACTAATAAGGAAGTATTGAGCTTTTGCAAGCCTATTGCCAATAGGCAGTTTATTATTCAATAAATCCTCCACCCATGTTCAGATAACTAATGCAAAGTGCTCCAGACTTGAAGTAGCAGTCTGGTCTTACTCTATTAGCACACTGTTTACGTTAAAAAGATCAATCAGAATATCTATTAGCACAGTATCTACAGAAGAATATTCTGATTGACTGGATAGTTGGAAAATTATACATTTTAAATCAGGCTTCAAAATAGTCCCCAAGCTTTTGGCTGTGGGTTTGTTTTCGTTCTTGTCAGGCCAAGAATTATTTATTTATTTATTTATTTGTTTGTTTATTTTCTCTCTTTCCTCCCCTCTCCCCCTTCTCTCAACCATTGTTGATGTAAATTCAACTTGTTCCTCAACAGTAGAAATCAGAAGTTTGTCCTTTATGAACTTCTAAACAAGCAGTGCTTTGCACAGTGCCTTTCTATAGCTTCTTTAAACTTCTTCTCTGCCATTTATGCGAGCTGTAGGGAACGCTGTCACATGGTATTCCAACATGTATGTTGCCAAGAAAGAGTTGGAGTGTGGGGCTGCTTTCAACAGAGATGTGTTGAAAATGGGGCATTGTACCCAAGGAATCACCATTTCTCTCTATATATACACATAGATTTATCTTTTTTTTTTATTATTTTTTTTTATATATTTTGCTAAGATTAAGCTCACCATGTCATTAATAAAATTACCACATGGCTCTGAAAAATTTAATCTTAAGCCTTGTATTTCATTAGACCTCACTATCAGCAACTTTTGCCCACATAAAATTGAGAGCAGAAATTTAAAGTTGTATTTGTTGTCCAGTTCTTTTGTTAGATGTGGTTACTTTTTGCATGAATCTGCTTACTGAATTGTGTGTCATGTAGCAGGTAGACCAGACACAGGCAAACTGGAGTCTAAAATTACATTCAACTGTTAGACAGTTTATATGTTTATATATAGTTTATATAGCCTACAGCTATGATTGCCTCTTTGTGAGAAGTGTTTGAGCTGCACTTGCCACTAAATTACTGTGAATATTCCTCATGTGTTGTGAAGAACAAGTCAGCCTATGCTGCCTTTTTAAAGTTGCCCTGAGACAGTGCACACAATATTACTGAATACTTTGTTGATCCAGATGGATGGTGTTTTTATTCCCTGAAGAATATTCCCTCCAGAACATACAGGACCTAGAATACGGACAAGCTTGGGCAGTTGTATGTCTACAGCACTTTGGATAGGCTACAGTTTGTCTGTGGGTGGATCTTGGAGAACAACTAACCTCCTTGCTACTTCTGAGATCATAAGTGCAGACTCATAACTGCAGGATAATTCCACCTCCACGGAAATGTGGTGACTAGGAAAAGGTGACTAGCATATCCTCTCATATCAGTGTGTGAAACTTCTGCAGGTGCAAGAGAGAGGTGCTCCTAGGTTGTCAAACAGAGAGAGCAATGCATGTTAGTTATTTACCCACTTCTAATTTTAGAAATTTTACATAGGTTTCTAACATTTTGAGCTCTCTCTCAACTGTAAATACATGTTCTTAAGAGACCTTGTCATTCAAAATGAATTCTATGGAACAACACAGGGTAGAAAAGAAACACAATACTGACAATTTCGTTTCTACAGCTTCATCATGCATAAACAAACAAGCAAAAAGACTTAAATGCCTGCCATGCTGTCAGATCTATAGGAAGTATGGGAGCTGATTTTATAAGGCTTCTCAAGACACCTGAGCACACATCATCCCATAAGTTTGGAGAGAGAATTGACCTTTTATATGATATGTCTTGGTTTCCATGTATCATACCAGGCACTTTCTTTTAAGATTCCATGTGTTTGTTAGGCAGCATTGAGGGATATAAGGGTTCAAGCATACCTTGGAAAGAAGGGTTATTCATGTACGCATAATAGGTCTTTTATTTCTTTTTTTTTAAATGTGCACCAAGTATCCCCCAGGTTATCATTTCATTTGGCAGTTTCCAACATGAAATTCATATCAGTGCTGGTAACTATGTGCCCAGATTACCTTGGAGATGGGAATGAGACAAAAAGAAACAAACAAAACAGCAACAACAACAAAAGTGCAAAGATGAAAGTATGCTGGAGGAAGTAAATCTTAACTCTCATTTTATTGCAACTCACTGAGTCACCAGGTTTGAAATGAGATTCCTGTATCTGCAGTTCTCTCTCATGCCTTGCTCATCTGAGATGTGAAAGCTTCCCCATCTTGAATTAATTAAAGAGCTTCCATTAATGCAGATTTGTTTGAAATTAAAAATTCCCTTTGCATGCAAAGGGAAGGAAACATTGGTTGATTTCCATGGCACAGAACTGTACATGCGTCTATGTGCATCTTTAAGGTCCTAAATCCCCCCACCTTGAGTAGAGGTGAAAGTTGTAGCCATTGTGGCACAATTCTCTCATTGTGTGCTCATTGCAGAGAGGTCCCTGTCTGCACATCACCACAAGATGAATCTTCTGTAATGTGGTAATTAATAGCAATCACAGGAGACGTAGCAAGTTTGCTACTAGTTTTATTTGTCCCTTGTGCCAGAACTTCCCAAACCACCTTCGTATTCTTGAAGACTATGGGTAGTTTTCCTGCCAACTGTTTCTCTCTCTTATTTTAATCCATTTAATCTATCTAATCTATCTCTTAATTTAATCTAAACCTCTTTGTTTGGAAACCATATGCTTTTTCAATCCCTGGTTTAAATGGAAAGAAAGAGTATAACTGGTGTCACCCAGATGAGGATAGAACTGTCATGCATCTTTAAAAATTACATTGCTTTTCTCTTCTGCCCTCCACTGTGTTGCTTTCTTGGGTACCTATTTGAATATATTGTGAGGATTATTTATGCTCACTGGAGAATATAAAGTGCAAGTATACTGCTAACTGTGATGATCCAGATTGTTTTTCTATGCAAGAAAGGTTCCCATTCAGGATTATCTGAATGTAAATATGATGCTTCCTCTGAGCAGAATAATGAAGACTTTGAAACTTCATTTATGTATCAAGTTATAATGGAAACCCTGCCCCAGGTTGGCACCATGGGCTTCTAGTTCTTAGAAATGAATAGTGATTTCTCATCTTCTACATTTTATAATACTCTCTCAGAGATTATACTACATCAAAAGACTTGCAATTTAATACATCATTTGAGCTTGGCACTGCTACACAAAATCTTTTGATTTTAAATCAAATTAGAAAAGGAAGTTATATAATTTTTTTCTAAAGAAAATTGAAAGGTAGCAATTTGTAGATACCTTCCCAGATATCAAACTACTGGTAATGTTGGAAAATGATGGGGAGAGCATGCCTTTTTTATTAAGTTTAGATCATGGGCTTGTAAAAATTTGTTGTGGTGAGGGTGGCTGATCTTGTAGCTTAAGATGTTGACCTTTTTGCTGCTGTTTCTGTGCTGGACATACATTGTCCATGCTCCCTATTATGGCAGATACATATCCTCATCACTAGATCAGGATAAGATTTTGTTTTCTTCAGTATCCCTGATCAGTGTCATGTCTTCAGCCCTTGAAAACATACCCAAAGAAAAGTAAAACTTTTGACCTGAAATGTTAACAGCTGACCCTTGGTCTCCCCTCAAACCAATTTTGTACTGGCCCATGTCTGTAGGTTTCAGTGGTCATACAGTGGCTGTAGTGTAAGCAGAATGAGGCCCTTTGACTGCTTCAATAAAAGCGTCTTTCATGTAGTCTCATGGTTAGAAGGATGAACTTGCTCTGGACTCCAGGAGTACAAAATGCAAGTTACCAAGCTCTTCTGAAAAGTGAGTCTGTGGGATCTGACACAGTTCTTCCAGTTCCTCACATAGAGATATCCAGACCACAGAAAGTTGATTCTACCTAACACTAATTAGTACCCTTGCTAGCCTTCTTTCTTTGACCTCTGAGAATCCTATGTGTTTTGGGACCTGAATTCTCTGTTTTGCTCAGAGATGGGAATCTTGATTATGTTTTGACTTGGTGTTACTGGACGGTCTGGTGTCTGGTATGTTTACATCTGTGTTAGTAAATGGCTGTAAAAATGTAATTAGTAAGATTTTTTGCCTAGAAAAATGACACATTGATTGGTAAAAGACACCAAAGGCAAAAGGCCTAATTGAAATAGATCCAGTTCTTGTTGGATTTGGACTGGTCACAGTAATAGAGCAATCTGTTGCTGTCAGTGCCCCTGCTGGATAAAAAGAGGATGTTGTGCTGAACTCTGATCCTAAACCCAAGCACTGAGTTTCATTCACTGGGGCTGTCATACCAGCTTAGTTCATGATCATTACATTCACAAGCAATAAAAATAAGAAAAGCAAATGAATGGCTTAGTGCAAGCAAGTGGAATGTAGTGCCTGAAAGACTGAATTATTTAAAAGAAAATAGAAGATGAGCTCTGAAGGCTTTGCCTTCGTTTTTCAGTCAAACTTCAAAATATTCTCTGAGCCACTAAATCAGACAAGTAGATTTATGTTTTGTTTTTCAAGTTTTTTGAGTGGCTCAGCTACATGGGCATTGAACCACTTTGGAGAGAAGCATAAAAAAAAACCTATTGAGTGACAAGTTCCTTTCTTCCTGCTGATTTGCAGAAAAATCAGCCAAAAAAAAAATAATCTTAGTATGTAATGAAAAAATGTTTCAATGCTATTTAACCAATAGGACGTGGCATCCCAAAGAGAGTAAACATTTTTTAAAACTTACAAGCTTTTCTTTATCATCTTTTAACTCTTTTTTTTTTTTTTCCAATATACTCAGTTGTTCCATGAATTCTCAGTAGTGCAATACCCCACAGTACCTTTCAATTAAAACAGATGGCCATACAACTGTAGGTTTCTCTGCAATATAGCTTAAAGATGCTGACTATTTTTTGCAGCATAGCATTTATTTCTTGTTGCAAAAAAAGCAAATGTCTTTCTAATGTGATGTCTTCACATGGGCCATTGAGACTAATCAAATCATATTAAAGAAACAAATTTCCTTTTTTTTTCCCCCTTTGCCTTTCCCTGTACAGCAGTTAGCCATCACACGATGCTCATAACTTACATTGAAAATTTTATCTTGGACAAATCACTGTGACGTTTTGAGCAATATCTTTATTTTCCTCAGTGGGATGGCCTTTCATTTTAACAATAATAATAGCACATTTATATGCACACAGCCTATCTTGTGTTTATAGTGTTGTTGTTTTTTTCACTGAATGTGAATATTCTGTATTGTCACATAAAAAAAAAAAATAAAGAAATTAGATCCAAATACTCCTTTAAAAATAAAAGAAAACATTGGATTACTGGGAAAAAAAAAAAAAAAAAAAAAAAAAAAGAAAAGAGAGAGGATGCTAGGAGCTTAAAACTAGTTGGTTTTGGTGCTGTCAGTGTGTCAACGTGTTTGTCAGAGTCTGGAAGAAGATTCAGTCAGTGGGAAATTGATATGTCTTGTCAGCTCAGTTCATCTTGCGCTTCTTTTTGTTTTCTGAGGAGTAGTAATTTGATGCTGATCTGTGCCAGCAGCAAACTATGGCATGTTCAGGCAAACACAGCTCCTCAAGAAGTCAGTAGAGAACAAAGTACCACCCAATTGTCAGTGCTTGCTCGAGTCTTTGCCAACAGATTGTGGCTTCCTCAAGTTTGGGGGCTTTCCTTTTCCTTCCCTTCCCCTCCCCTTCCCCTTCCCCTTCCCCTTCCCCTTCCCCTTCCCCTTCCCCTTCCCCTTCCCCTTCCCCTTCCCCTTCCCCTTCCCCTTCCCCTTCCCCTTCCCCTTCCCCTTCCCCTTCCCCTTCCCCTTCCCCTTCCCCTTCCCCTTCCCCTTCCCCTTCCCCTTCCCCTTCCCCTTCCCCTTCCCCTTCCCTCTTCTCTTCTCTTCTCTTCTCTTCTCTTCTCTTCTCTTCTCTTCTCTTCTCTTCTCTTCTCTTCTCTTCTCTTCTCTTCTCTTCTCTTCTCTTCTCTTCTCTTCTCTTCTCTTCTCTTCTCTTCTCTTCTCTTCTCTTCTCTTCTCTTCTCTTCTCTTCTCTTCTCTTCTCTTCTCTTCTCTTCTCTTCTCTTCTCTTCTCTTCTCTTCTCTTCTCTTCTCTTCTCTCTTTTTTTTTTTTTTTTTTGGGGGGGGGGGAGGGGATGGCCATCTCCATCTTCCCCCCCCCCTTTTTTTTTGAGTTACTACCACAAACACACATATGAGTGGCCCAGAGGTAGGTTTTAATGCTAAAAATGACAAATCTAATAAGGTCACAAGTGAGTCAAGTCCTGCTGAATCTTGCTCCAGCTGTGTTATAGCATCTGTATCGTTCATCCTCCAGACAACAAGGCCCCTGTAACAGAAATAACAGAAGGGAGCATGTATCATCTCCTCAGCCACTGCAAATCATAGTACAACATATCTGCTCCAACTGCCATGGCATTAATATACCAGGCTGTCAGCTAGAGCCTCTAAGAAACAGGCGGTTTTCCTACAGTGGGATTAACATCCACGAGAAGTGAGAAAAGAGACGGTTCAAGCAGTTGATGGTTGCGTCTTACATCTATGTTCATTTTGTCTTGAGACATCCATAAAAGCCCAAGACAAGAATAAGCATGGTGCTGAAATTTAGTTGCATAACTAACATCCTATTTCCTTTTTCTTTTTATTTGCAAGTTTTTGTTTCTGCACGGAAAAGACTAGTAGTTTTGATGCTATCGTGACTTTTGCTTGTTTTGCAAGCAAATTTAATCTCACATGAATCCTATGTATATCCTGCATAAATACCTAGAAGAATGCCATCTTCTTTAAGAGTGTAGAATACACTTTTTAGAAATAACTGAAAAGATTGTAATATCTCTCCAGAGCAATAATTCCTAGAAATTCAAAAATTGTTTAATAAAGGAACTTTAGCAGACCTTTTACAAAAGAAAATGTGTGTGTCCATTATTCTTTGAGCCAGGGCAATTTGAAGGATAAAGTTGAATACGGTAAAAATTGACATTTCTTTTCTCCCATTATCTGACAGTCAAACAGTCAAGACATTACATCTACATTTACTACTGAGGAGATTACTTTTTTTTTTTTTTTTTTTTTTTTTAGCGATAGACATGATAAATGGTATGATATATGGTATTAGTTAAGAAAAGTATAAAAATTTGAAGATCAGTTCTGGAAGTCTTACATTAGTCTTTAGATTCACGGAAAAACAACTTGCTTGAACAAAATGCTAATGCAATGATGTTTTCACTGGCAGATTCACCAAGGACATTTCTTTTTGTTTTGCAAAGCCAGTATGCTGGTCTTTGTTCATGGATGTTGACATAATGACAAAGTTTATGAAAATGGTACTTCTAAATCTCTGCTGAGCTTTGTGTCTGTAAAGCCTCAGGGATGTATTTTCTTCCTTGAGTGAATTCAGAAATCTCCATGGAAAAATCAGTGGATCCCTCACATGCAATCTTGGAAAGATTCTTTCATAGGAATACACTCAGATGGGATTTTTCAAGGAGCCTAAAGGAATTAAGTGCCTTGTTTATATATATGTGCAAAATTGCATTGTCAATCAGTACTTTCATCCCACAGCTGTTAGAGAAGATAGCAAAGCTCTCCTTTGATGCATAGATGCCCTGTAACTTAAATCACAGTTTGGGAGAACACATATGTCAGTCGGCCTTGGCTGATCAAATTACTGACTACACTGGCTCCATATACATATTACTTTTTAAAAGTTGTTATCAGGCAAACAAAAACTGTGGCCTCTCCCTCTTTATCTCATTTTGCAGAGTGAGAATGAAAGGTGAGGACTGTAAGAGAGAAGTTCAGTTGGAGCTCAGCAGTGCTTGGAGTTAGCACTGGATACTTTTTTGCTCTGCTAATGTTTTTTAATAGAATACAAGTCAGTAATACCTTGCATATGCTGGATTAGTAAAGCAACAGTGCACAGTGCTGCCAGAACAATCTCTTCAATGTGATTCTCTTGTTTCAATCCCTCCTCTGTTTGCTCTGATATTGCCAAAGCTGAAATACTGACAATGCTGGGGAGTACAAAGGGGGAGGTGGGAAAGGAGATAGGGGAGTACAAAAAAGCCAACAACATAAAAAACACAAAACACTAAAAAACTAAGAGTGATTCTGAGATGCTGATACAGTACAGAGAGATCTTTAGTCCTCACATGATTTAAGTCACACTGTAAAGATCCATTTAAAATGTGCTGTTCCCATTTACATAGGTGGGAAATAATGTTTTGCTGCTGTGCCTAATGTTTTCCGTCCTTTTCCTCTGTTCTTCTCCCCCCCCCCTACTCATTTCATTAGTGTCTGATCATCTGAAGGACTTGCAAGCTAATAGGTGTGCATGAGACTAGCACTGACAAGCACAAGTAACTGGCCTTTTCATTTTTTCTTTTGAGTGCTTGTGGATTAGCTGTCACTCTTTCTGGTATTTATACCACTGGCACTGATGAAGACATTAGGCTTACTGCCTGAGAGCCTGTCCATTTAGGGAAAGGATTTTTTTGTTGGTTGGTTGGTTGGTGTTTGTTGTTTTTTGTTTGTTTGTTTGTTTGTTTTTGTTTTTTTTTTTTTTTTCTAATACTGCAAAAAAAGTACTGGTTTCCACTAATAAAATAAGGAGCAAACAAGAGCTTCAGTAATTATAGCACAAATGAAAACCCAAAGATAATTTAGAGTGCTGTGTCCTTCCACTGTTGTGCTGCTGGATGGGTCAGTTATTGAACTCCAACTATAATCCCTATGAACCAGGAAGCATTTTCCATTAGGCTCTACAGAAAGTAATTTTTTTGCATTTGGACAGTTCCAGGAAGGAGGCAGGATGCTGGGGCTCCTATGAGCTAGCCAAAATATGTGTATTTACACAGGGGGATTCTTGAATGAAATACGTCTTGTTGTACAGCTCACAATCCAGTCCATTCTGTAAATATTTGGAAGGCATACCTGAACACACTATGCTAATTTTGGATTTATCTCAGGCTACTCTCAGCATCCAGTTTAAGCAGTTGGTTTAAGTTCTCTCCAAATTAATAGTTTTTGTTTTCTGTTGATGGCAGCTACACAATGCAATCCAATCCAATATGCGCATGTTTACAAGTAGGTGGTTATATCAGTAAGTATCTATACAGAAGCAGTCATAGATCATTGATAAATGTAAGAATAAATTTTTCCATATCTAATTATCAGTCATGTTTAATATGTAGCTAACTTGATTTATTTTTAAAGGGTCTATTACATTTCAGGATTTTTCATGCATCAGCAAAATGAAGCAGGTTAACTCTCTGTACTAAAATGAGATATGTTGATGTATCAGATAGTTTAATCACATGCCTAATTTTAGGAGCAAAAACAGTCTCATGTCCCATGCCCTTAAAAGAAAAGGGAATCTGAAGAACTTACTTGGCTTGCAATGGTAAACATAAATAATTTTCTTTCACAGAATCACAGAATCATTGAGGTTGGAAGGGAGCACTTGAGATCATCCAGTCCAACCCCTCTGCTCAAGAAGGGTCAGCTGGAGCAGACTGCCCAGGACCATGTCCAGTCAGATTTTGCATGTCTCCACAGATGGAAACACCACAGTCTCTCTGGGCTATCTGTTCCAATCTTTGCAGAAATTCCCATTGCTATCAATTGTTAAATAATGTAGTGCAGCATGTGGTAAGAGTGAAGCTAGGATATAATCATTTTTTTTCAAACTTAAGAAATAATGCCTTCAAATTCATGCAAGATGACTTGATAGAAACTAGACATCAAAAAAAAAAAAAGAAAGAAAAAAGACACAAATCTACATATCTGAATCATAGAATCATAGAATCATAGAATATCCTGAGTTGGAAGGGACCCTTAAAGATCATCAAGTCCAACTCTTGACACCACACAGGTCTACCCAAAACCTCACCTTGCTCAGAAAAAGATATTATAAAGTATAATGGAAGTGCAGATCATTGTGTTTTTTGTTTGTTTGTTTGTTTGTTTGTTTGTTTGTTTGTTTTGTGTGTATGTGTTGGTTGGTTGGTTGGTTTTTATTTGTTTGTTTTGTTGTTAGGTGGTTGTGGGGTGTTGTTGTTTTTTTTCACTGTCTATATTTCCTGTGTTTTTGGAGCTTGGTTGGTAGGCATAGTAGCTCCAAACAAACCTTTCAAAATAAAATGTGTGGCTTAGAATGGGAGAGGGTTTTTACCTGTGTGAGGTTAGTTTTCTCCTTTTTATTATTTTTTTTTCCCTTAGAATTTACGTTGGTTCTTCACATATTGTATTTCTGTCATGTATGGGAATAAACAATGCATATGAACTTCCTTACTGATGTGTGCAATATAACTGGTACTTTGATGGCAAGCAGTTTTACTTATCCTTCAATTCCTATGGACATTTAGGAACATTGTATGGATTTGTAAGATTCCACAGAGGTTGTAGGCCCATGAAATATATCCACAAACATTTTTATATTACAGATATGTGAGCTATATTATTCTTGTAGTAAATAATAAAATACAATTCAATTGAAAATCATTTAATTGATGATAATTTTAGGTTATTCTTTGTGCATGAATGTGGCAAGGTGAAAACAGATGACAAAATATACATGGAACTTTGCAAGATTTTGTGAAAAATGTTTCTTTTATGAGAAATGAGAACAAAACATATATACTCTAAAGAGAAATATGCTAAAACCAAAGAATGAAGTGTTCATTTGGGCAGTAAGTCTTATAGCCAGAAGTACAGATGATAAAATCTTTGCTGAAATTAAATATGTAGTGACAACACTAGATCTATAAAATTTGCTTTGCAACAGCCAACTGAACTATGTGACAAAAAAAGAACCAACAGAAAAAGTGGAGTTGCTAGGAGAAACAAAACCAGAAGTCTTAGAAACCAGGAAATGTTTTTTCATTCTAAAAGGGACAAAGGTGAACTAGCAAGTGTGTCTAAAGCAGGGATTTTATTATGTTCATACCAATTCTTTCAGCATTATGCAAGTGATCCAGAACACATGGAGAGTGAGAGGATAACCACAGAGGGAGTTTATGGCATGATGCCAGCTATGAGACAAGTAATCCCAGATCTAAAGGCACCAGCACAACTACAAGAGTCTGTGAAAGTACAACAAATTCTTTACAGCAGAAGTAAAGTAGAAGTACTACTTCTAACAGCTGCTAGTTGAAGGCTTACTGAGGCATTGGGCAGGATGAAATGTTAGAGAAAGTAGCTAGACTGTGGCTTGTGGATGGTAGCAGAAATGCCAGCTGCAGGCTATAGAAAAAGCCAGTCTGAATCTGTGTGAGTGAATCTTCCTTAAAAGAAGGAAGAGGGAAGACTTGGGCACAAAACTTGTTGGAGTGCAAGACTTTATTGAGGAATAAAGGAAAACCTGCTTGTTTCTCTCTCTCTCTCTCTTTTTTTTTTTTTTTTCCTTCTGTATTCATAGAAAGAGGACTTACTGTTAACAAATTAATTACAATTGAAATAATCATTTTTATTTATTTATTTTTCCTGAAATGCAAAATAAATGGGAAGGATCATTCCCTCTCTTGACCATTCTCAGCTCTTTCAAGTAGCCTTCAGCCCTCAACAATGAATTGCTACTGTGTGTAATCACTTTGGGTTGAAAGCAACAGGAACATCAACATAAATATTCAAAATCACAGATAGTGTTGAAGGCTGCTCTCTAGCTACCCAAGCACTGTGTGTCACAAAGCAAAGATGATTCACCCCAACTTTCTCCACTCAAAAGTAAGGAGCAATATAAGCTTCCCAAACTCACAGCATTTTGTGAGGAAAGATCCAGCAAACAAATTCCTACACAACCAAGGCAAAGCCAGTAAGTTCTTCCACTGTCGTTCCTTTGATATTTCGTACACTGTAATAACACATCTCCCATTTTCTCTTGGAAGTATTTGATAGGTTATATGAGGCTTCAGCCTGGTAAAGGGGCAATACTCTTGAGGTGGCTATGTGTATAAACAAACCTGTCTTGGGCCTACATTTATTGCCTGAATATTTACCTTGCCTTGTATGTTTAGTGAAAGGATGACCAAAGGATTTTCTCCTTCTAGGATTGCTTGGTTAGGTAACAGCCATTAATTCAGTCATGTGTGTGAATTCAGTGTGTGAATTCAGTAAAAATACTCAGTTCCTGTAAGTGACAGCCATTATTTTTTCCAACATATATCAAAGGAAGAATAATCTTGAGTTTCTGAAACTTATTGGACCTCCCTTAAAAAGAGACTTTCTAAAAAGTAAAGGGCTTCTCATTAGATATTTTCATCTGGAATATGTATTGTTAATATTTTTTATATCTATCCTTACTTGATTGAAAATTTACTGCAGATAAACTTTTTCAAAATGCTTTCCACTTATTGTACATTCTTCTAGCACATAAGGCACAATTCATATTTTAAGATTGACTCCAGAGAGGAGGAAAGAAATGCTTTCTTGTCATCATTTTCCTATCTTTCCCATTTCTGCTTTTTTTTTTTTTTTTTTTTTTCTTTTCACCCCATAGGGTTATTTGAAATATATCATACGTTTTAGGAGCTGTTTCCTCAAAACAGCTGCTCCTAATAGCTATTCTTGTTAGATATTCCAAACAAGGTTAGCCTAAGCATTAGTCTTGATTTAGTTTATCTCCTTTCAAAGTAAACTTTGTTACAGTGGGTTCAGTGCATCTGACTTTTATGCCACCTGTGTTTTTCAGATAAATGATTCTCTTTTGGGAGAGTCGTGCAGTGAAAGATAGATGCCTTTCAAATTTTATGATTTCCAATATATTGATAGGTAGAGCTACTCATGCGGAACAGTCATTCTGTCAACTTATAGGGTAAATTAGGGATATGAAATGATCTCTGGTTGTTCCTAAAAGGAATCCAGTACCAAGGATGTTCAGGATGTGATTGTATAATAAATCTAATCTGGAGCTCAGAGACCATGTTCCACAGTGGACATTGTTGTTAACAGTGTTTTTTGAACTGAAGCTTTCTCTGGTTTAACTGCTGTGTCAGACTAAGAACGTGTTGTGGCAGAAGCAATTCTGTGGTGAAATCCTTCCTGTCAGACTTCTCTACATATGTGAGTTAGCTATTGATGATATTGTTATGATAGACTCATGCACAACATTTCTTATAAGTTGTTATTTTCTAAGATTGTATTTCTATCTAAAGTCAGTATCACTTCTTCTTTAGGGGAGCAGTTTAGTTATGCATCAGAAGATAAATACAGAACATCTTTGGAAGGCAGAGTCTTTCCCTACCAGAACAATGCAGTGTTTTTCTATAACCCTCATGTGTCACTCAAAACTTTCCTTTAAAGTACCCAGTCTGTCCTCTAGCTAGCGTGACTGCAGGCATTTGCACTTAAGTTTTTCAGAAAGTGTTGCCATATACCATTTTATTTTTCATGAGCAAAAATTATTCTCATCATTGGGAATTCAGAATATTTCCCATAGAAAATTATCTCCTTACAAAGTCCAGAGAAGGATTTTCTTTCTCCCAAGTAAAGTTTGTTGTTGTTGTTCAAGTAAGTAGTGATTCTTCTGGATTTTCATTTTTGCTGTTGTTGTTGTTTTTGGAGGGGAGGAGGTAGAAGGGGGGAATTTTCAAAGACAGAAAGGTGAATTCTGTCTGTGAGAGAAAATCAGTGAGGCCTCTGTCTCAATAATTTTCACTGAGAGTTGGTGTTTCAAGTGAATAAGCTTATGAGTCTCCTCTAAGTCTTTGAAAACCTGTCACATGATTCATTCTTTGTGCATCCATCTCTTTGGCACTGCTGCTTTTCAAACCTTTATAGAAACACACATTTGAACCTGGAGGAAATATGTGCTCTATAGTCAACTCCTAATTGTCCTACTAGGCCCATCTCATTAAATCTAATGTCTTAATATCCACCTATATCTTAGCCTTCAAACGTATAACATGATCTTCAGCTGTGAAACTGCTACTAACTGTACAAGATCACATTTCACTGCATCTTGCAAAAGAGATCTTCAGGGGAAAACTAAGTTATCTAAAAAAAAGGGTTTTAATGATTGAGTAAATAACGCTGATCTCGGTGAGCCACAGGTTCAAAGCACCTGACATATACTATCTCACCATTTTTCTGAAACAGAGAGTTGGGTTTTATACCGATGTAATTTTCCCCAAAACTGGTGAACAAAGGACATGAGTTTTCTCTTCAGGCATCAGAGCATTTGGACTAACATGTCATTAACCCAATTGTCATTCTGCTTCTTCAGATGTGAAACCAGTGTGAAACCAGTGACTGGGTCCCATATTATCCATGGTCTTAGCAATCATAAAGCAGTGAAAATTATGAAGTGTTTGCTGGTGGAAGAAAGTTCCTCCACAGGATGAACAGTAGTCTCATAAGTCTTTGTGGACAGCAGCAGAAAAAATTGCATTCTGGGCCTGGCCATATAAATTATCACTATAGATAGTTGTACAAATACCATCTTTTCATTAAATGGTATCCTGCAGCTCTGTGTATAGCTTCTGGAGATTTAAAATATGCAAAATTATATTTTAGGAAAAATCTGACTTTTTATTAAATACCTGCTGATAAATAGTAAATCACTCCTCCAAATGACATATTAGAGACTTTAAACAAGTGACAGAATAACAGAGCTGGAAATATGCCATCATTGCGACTAAGAATTCTGTTCCAAAACATAAATTTAAACATCTGAAATGCCATTCTATTTAAAAAATTGCATGTTGATAATGTGGTAATCTAGGCTAACAGCACAAGTATTAACAAGTTTTATTTCTTTATATATATACATACCCATACATACACATATATAAACACAACAGCTGTCAAAATGAAAACAAAATGAAGCAGTCAAATATAAAATTGATGAGTACACACAAGGAGTTAGTGAAAAAACAATTCATAAACCTGACTCACTTTGGTTGAAGAATAATGATTTAAGATATGACATTAAAACTGAAATATTTTCTTTTGCTCTTGAATCAATTAGTCAAAGCATACTGTTAAAAGACAAACACACCACTCATTAAAAATAATGCTTCAGGAAGGAAACACTTCCCTTCCCTCTCAGCATTAAATGCAATACTGTCAGATGACAAAGGGATGGTCGGTGAAGTCTTATAGTAGTTGGTTTGTTAATTCCTTCTCTGGTACTTGAAATGCCAGAGACTCATAGTCATACAGGAGAGAACTGTGTGAAGCTGGACTAACATTAAGTGGATTTGGCCATGTATTTACTATGGACTACTTCTTCCTCTATGGTGGCTAGGTCAGGCACTTGCAGAAATCCTCAATGCTTTATTGTACAGTAATCCTCAGGGATGACATGGCACATTTTTTATTTTTTTTTTCCCTTTTTGCTTAGTTACATATAAAGGCAAGAACTGCCTCTGTCAAAAGCCATATATTACAGAGGGAACTTAAAAAAGTATTCGGAAATGAGTATAGGGAAGAGTCTGTTAGATGCGCAGAAACATGAATGAAACATTTCCTACAGTGGATACATTGCATCAGGCTTCTTGAACTCAGTAAAGTAGGAAATGTTCCTAAAATAGCATGTAAAACTTAACAGATACAATTGGTCCAATTCAGATCAGACATAAAAGGGAGCAGACAGAGGGAGCAAGCAACACTGTCTTGTGATCGTGCTAGATAGTCTAAGATGATATCACTTATATAGCAAAGTGATTGGAGAACAGAGCTGAAACAGGAAAATTGACTTGGGAGAAGAGAAAAGCAGAGCATAATGCATGATTCTTACGGTTTTTGGAAGAGAGGCAGATGGGAAAGAAAATAAGCTCTATATAGGCCAGAGGCAGAGCCTTGAAATGTTTGACTGTTCAGCGAGTACCTCTGTGGGTTATATCAACTTTGTCTTTACACAAAGCCAAATTCAATGACACAGTCTCATGGACCAAATTTGGCTTATGGGCTACCATGTGAAGAAACCTGGCACAAAGATGTGAAAATGTGCAGTTGTGAAGATGTTTGTGGTGCCAGTTAGAGCTGCAGAGAGGTGCAACTGACTTTGCAAATCACCTTACACTTTTGCTGAGGAATACATCTTTTCTTTACTAATCTCTGGAGCTGGGATATACAAGTCCTTACATTGCTTCCAGACTTACTCATGCATGACACAAGTTGCAAGTTTTACTCTATCTAAGTTATGAACCAATAAATTATATAGACTTAAAAATAAAAATAAAATCTGAGTGTGTCTTCAAAAATAAGAAAAATATTTCTTCAAGTATTACATTAATTAATGTTACGCAAATAATGTATGTTAATGAAACAAAGCAGTAAGAATGAAAGGAAATGTAACAGGTGAGCTTGAAAGTCTTGGAAAAGTATGTCCTTTGTAAATGTGAGACTTATCAAAGGCAAATAGAGAAACTGTGGAAGCTCTGTAATTTTCAGTGGAAGCTCTGTAATTTTTTTTCTTTAGTATATGTTGTCATATACTAAATATACTTGTATAGTGTCATATACTTGTATAGTGTCAGTGGAAATATTAGGACTAGTAAACATAAAGGAAAGTATTCGTATTGCAACTTAAATTGTTAAAATTTGAAGTATTTCTTACAAAATTAAAAGAATTGATTGAAGAATTATTATATCTTGTTCTTAATCTCAGCTGTATAGCTTCCATTACGATGTTTCAGCAATGCATGGAGGGATCTTTCATTTGGTACAACATTGCCTCTGATAGGGTGAATTAAATCTTCCTGTGGTGGGTGTTGCCTGTTACTGGATGGAAACATTTATTAGGTCTAGTATGTAATGCTCCAACAGACAATGAAAAAGATAAACAATTGATTGCAATCAGAAGAAAAAACAAAAACATTGCACAGTGTTACTTATTTGCATAGTTATCATTAATCCATGGAGGATATAAAAATTCACTTTAAATGCATGCGCAGCTGTACAAGTGTCTATGCATTCTGAAATCAATATAAGTGCCTGTATATATAATCAATAGCACCTCTCCCATAAAAACTGTCCAAATAAATTTCTACCAATACATTTGTAGTATCAGAAGTCACATTCCTAAATAGTATCACATATTAATTTCTTTACTAGTAAAATTTATTAAGTAGTTCATGAAAAGCATTTACTGTATAGTGACTTATGAATTGATTCTGGCATTTATATTAAAGTAGCACTGCAGAATGTCCTTGATTTGCTTTGCCTTGAGTATCTGGGAGATGGACTGGAACAAACCATATGTTTTGTAGAATTCCAAATACGTGTTGCATCTTATTTGTAGCCATCAGACACTATGAGGCAAAGCATAGTTCTTTCTCCTGTGCCCATAAGAGCCCCAAAGAAGCAGCAGCCAAACAGAAAGGCACTTGTCCTCTTGCTGTCCTGGTTGAGAAATTCTCATTTTGCAGTTGACAAGCCCTCCTGGAGCTATTCAGCAAGCACATGCTTGCACCAAAATACAGGAGTTTTGTTATTCTTTACATATGATGCGTTAAAGACAATACATGAAGTGATGAGTCTCAAACAACAAAGTAAAATGGTAGTACTAGAGCATCAAGAGGTGAGTTCCCAGGCCATACATTTTAAACTGAGCTTGACATTGTGAATGAATTTAAGCAAGGGGCCTGAGGGGACCAATACCAGGCACAATTAGACTGTATTAGAATATTGAGCTATATTGTACAGCATATGAAATTCATTCAGAGCTCTGTGAAATGGTAAGAGGAATCTTGTTTTTAAGCTTGATGTTGAATGAGCAACTAGACTGCCTGATTGTGAGTAAAACTGACAGTATGTTCTCAGATGAAAGTTTTGTTTGGGTTTCCATGTGACATTCTGCCTCAATAAGAAAGAAGAGTTTCTTCCCCCAGAACAAGTGATGGCTTGGTGCTAACAAGACAAGACAAAAACTTCATGGTAGTTATTCAGCTCTAGAACTCATCAAAATTTGTAATTTCCATTTCATTCGAAGTTGTTATTCCAATATTTTCCTTTCCAAAATGGAATAAAATGCCAAGTAATCATTCTTTCTCTGAAATCAAGCAGATGGGAGATGGGATGTCCAAGTGGCATTTGGATAATGCCCTTAATAATATGCTTTAAATTTTGGTTAGCCCTGAAGTGGTCAAGCAGTCGGACTCAAAAATCTTTGTAGTCCCTTGAATTATTCTATTCTATTGTAAAACAGTCTATAGAGATAGTTCTTTTCAGAACTACATGACAGTCCTACTTCTTCTCCTGTTCCATTAATGGACTAATACACTGATTTTGAATCTGTGGTTTGGAAAATGAATCACAGATTAAGTGTGATATGATTATTTTTTTTTATTTTTTTTTAAGGCAGGAATTAGAAGTACATGTATAGCAGTGGGAGCATGCTCTGAATGAATTGTTTATATTGTCTGCCAACAATTACTTGTATTTGCAATTCACCATTATTGATATTGATAAATTAGAATTATATAATGAAAAAATGGCATGACATCTGTTCTATGGGGGCACAGGAATGTTGATGTGATGTGCAAGCACTTTTATAGCTTTGCCAAACAACATAAAAGTGTTATTTTGGATTTACCATCAGGAAATAAAACTTAAATTGAAGTAAGGTTTTAATAATGGCAGAAAATCCCAATGCTTTTCATGTCACCAATAAAAAATACACATCCCAGTAAACATGAAGCCTTAAAGTTTCAGTATTACTTTGTATACAGAATTAAGAATTTTATTTACTCTAGCAAATTCCTCTCTGTGTTACTGCCACAAGAAAATGAAGAAGAATCACTATTCCCTTTATTGTCTTTGTTATATTTTAATGGCAATTGTTGATAGAAACACTGACTTCAACATAGCCTTTTAAATGTGCCTGTAGGAGCTCCGTTCTGAATTCTTCTTGTTGCCACCTCTGTCTTGAACCTTCAGTGAGGTTTTAACTCAGTAAAGATTCAGCTCACAGTTTGTGGCAGTTTCAGAACACACAGATTTTATAGTGTTCAGGCCTCAGAAGCATAATCCTGAATACTCAGTTGAGTCAACTTATGTTTATTGACTTTTGAAATACAGATGAAAAATGTTGTGTTGTGTTTTTTGTTTTGTTTTGTTTTGTTTTGTTTTTCTCTTCTTTTTTTCTTCCTCATTTTAAAATGGCATATCTGTGGCCAAATCCTACTTCTCCTGCTAATTTGATTCAGCTCGTCAACTTTTATGGGGAAAAACAAACCAGGTTTGGCCAGTGGGCACATAATGTTGAAAACCTAACAATTCCAACTCTTTCAAGCTTTACATTTTTGCATGAATGTAGTCTGCAGGGCAGAAATTTTTTTTCCATCAATTTTTGTCATCCACCACTGCTTTTAGCCTCATACAGCCCATTTTTGTTTCTTTTAAAGACTAATTCATCTCTCTCAGTGCTGGCACTGGCTCCTGCTTTAGCTCATTCTATGACAGATGAAGGTGATGCAGCCAGTACCTTTTTCAGAAGCAAGTCTCCTTGTTCAGTGTGATTCTTGTTTCTCTCTCTGTGGAAAACAAAATCTACTTACAAGTGCCTTCAAAGGAAGACAAAGCCCTCTCTTCTTTCTCCTCATCATTAATATAAAAGAGAACATCTGAGTGGAGTGAGAGGTTCTTGGGAGAAGATAAAGGATGATTCTACTAAAAATATTCAACACCCTCTTTTTCCCCTATAAATCAGGTTGTATGAAAACATGTTTTTCTTTCTAAAAAGCAAATGTGATGATTGTATAATCTAGAATTAAAATAATTCTAAGCATTTTAGACACATTTTGGACAAAGAGTTACCCAACTTGTGAACAGAATGTGCAGGTGAGAAGATGTGATCTGGTGATCTCTGTCTGCTAAGGCGCTCATCAAATTTAACATGCAAATCAGCATAGTATAGTTGTTAACACTGATGAGGATCACCTCTTCTCTTGGAAGCTGCAAAATGGAGTTAAAATACAGTATTTGAAGTCACCTCTATAAATAACATTGATAGCTATTCTTCTATCCTGATGCAGCAAAACATTTTTAGTGATAAGTGATGGAAAGGAGAACATAGTGTTTATCCTACCACCTCTCTGCTGCATTTCTTTTTTCATCCTGGGACTAGATGGTAGCCTATACCCTGCTTTCTTCTCTGTCTCTTAATGCAGAGAAGGAAAAAGGAACACTTCTCTTGTATTTCTTTTCCTGAGTTCTAGGAGAAAGGAATAACATCAGTCCATGGAAGAAAGGTGGAATTGGATTTGAGACAAAAGTCAGGTTTTGGCTTAGAAAGTACGAAATGCAGTGATACAGGATGAGGAAAAGCAGGGGTTTATGTTCTAGGGCACTGTGTTATCTGATATAAGGACTAGTAACCAAAAAAAAAAATTATTTGGAACTGCAATATAACAATATTGTGTGGTCTGAAACCCCAGTAAGAGCTAGCAGACAGGAAAATCAGTCCAAAGGAAATGTCTTAATATCTCAGGTATTAGCCTTGTGCTTTCTGGTCTCAGACTCATGGTATTCGATAACTGCGACAGGTTAACCCATTGTTTTACTTAATCCTCAGATTGCCAGAGAAGGGGAGTGCTGAAGAAAAAACATGGTCAATCAACTGATGGTTTCTGTCCCGGGAGATGTGGGGAACTGAGATAGTTTCTCTTCCAGATCTGGAGAAATTTTGAACTCCCAGCCATTTTTCATATTATGTATGGTCATTTCTTGTTGTGCAGCAAGTCTGGGTAAAATTGTGCTAGAAACTTTGAAGAACTAGCTCAGGGCTGGGGGAAACTGAGTGTTCTCACTCACTTCATCTGATGCTCTGGTTTATGGGTGTAATGGAGGATTGACTTTATCATGTTGGAAAACCTGGAAAGTAAATTGAAATCCCGTATGAAATGTCAGGGTACTGAGTTACAAACAGGCCAGTTTGAAGTCAAAGTTTAGATGCTGTAGATTTCTGTGCGTGTATAGGTAGGACCTGTCCTGCTTTTCAGATTAGCTCCCCCAGGTACATTGGAAAAAGGAGCAGAGATAATGTGTTTTAGGGTTTATACAAATCAGAATTTGTTCAAGTTGATACTGTAGTTGTGAATCTAGGAATCTTTTAAAACTCACAGTATAGGTCCTAGGTGATTTATGTCTTAGGTTTTTTCGGGGGGGGGGAAGTAAAATACTTAGAAATATTGCACATTAGCCATCCATAAAATTTTATATACTTTCATTTTAGGTCTGATAAACTGATTTGTGTATGATCTGAGTGCTCCCATTGTTTTAAAGTAATCATCCCTGGTTATCATTTTGCCTTTTTCATCACTTTAAAAACAACCCTATTCCCAAACAAAAATAGCAATTCTCTCATCTTCTGGGGCAACATGCAAATGAACTGCTGACTCATAAGTGCTTGTATTTTGCAGAGATTGCCAGCCTGAGAGAAAGAGAGAGAGACTGTAACATTTTGTAGCTTTTGAATTTTGTGGATGTCACTTGCTAATACTTATGTGGGGTTTATGTCAGTGAAGGAGTCAGTATTTTATCCTCTAGGCCTTCCACTTAAAAAATTAACTTGTGATTAGTTGTTGTATGCTTCCATTATTGCAATGTAAATGGATTTTAAAAGCCTTTTGACAAAAAGATGCTCCTTGGGGTATTTTAAATACAGTAGCTGTGGAGCACTCTGTATTTTTATTTTCTGTATTTTATATTCATAGAGATTGAAAAATCAACTTCAGTTAGGGTCACAGGATAATAACATCAGTTCTGTTCTTCTCCAAAGTTTGATTTTCTATTTGTGTTTAAGAAGCTGACAACCATATCTGAAACTCATTGATTATCTGCTTATAATAGCTCATCATCTTGACGGAACAGATCAACAAGCCTTTTTCACTTTGTTGGATGTATTCCAAATAGCAGCAACATAGGGCCAAAGGTATTTGAAATTTAATCAGAATAATTATAATCTGGTTCATTTAATCAGGAAAAAAAAAAAAAAAAAAGGAAGAATTATTTAAAGAATAATTCATATTCTACTTAAATTGATCCTGATTTTAGATAGAATGAATTGTTTGATGGAATAAAATTCATTTCTTTGTGATGGAATATACTGAGATTTTTATGTAGACAGAATTTAGTCCTTTCAAGAGTCTGCATTTGATCACAAAAGAGTGAAATGATACTTCAAAATGGATCTGGAAAATAAGATATTTGTATATGAACAGGCCCACTGAGTTACCTCTGATTTTTGAAGGACTTTCAAAAAGCAAAGGAGAAAGGAATTTAATGCTTTGCCATTTATTTCAGGAAACAAGTGTTTGAGCCATGTGCTGTGAATGACTCAGATCTGGATGTTTGAATTTCTTATCAATATTTTGACAGAAAGGATGTAATACACAATCTTAAAATCAGTTTAAGTGGTGGGCCAGGATACCTGTGAATATGGCTCAAAGACGTGTTTCATCCTACTGTCACTTGGTTGTGGTACATGAGTGCATCAAAAAGCAGCTGTGAAATTTGGGTCTAACAGAAAAAATATTTTGCCTGATGAAATAATTTTAGTGCTCAGTCCTCTAATGTTAGTAATGTATCACCATTGTGTACAAATCTAGAGAAATTTTGATACCAGTATTTCTACCCCAAGTAAGCATTTGGAACTCAGGAAATCATGGCTGAAATGAAACCAGTAGGCATTCTGATATTGATGCCAATGAAGATAAGTTTGGGTCTAAAGATTATGGTTATTCACACTCTGTAGCCATCTTGGCACAGCTGAACAACTTAGCTCCTCTGCAACTCATGTGACAATGAAAATGAACTAACCAGATTTTTTCTGTGTTGGACCACTATTACATCATCATGCTCCGAGAATCCTACCAAGAAAAAGCATGTGAGCTTATCTTTCAGTTTTACATGAGACAACTTCCCTTTAGAGACTTTCAGTTAAAAGATAGAAAGAAATATTTACCAAAGGCTACTGATAAAATCTACACTTTCATTTTTTTAATTATTATTACTATTTTAAAATAGGAAAAGGTACAACTTCCCTTCTGGCAAAAAGATGTAAATTATGAATTTTTAGAAAAAAATCCTGCTGCACAGCAGGTTTAGACAGGCAACTACAGTTGGGGCCTTAAGGCATTCTGTAGCTTCCCTGTGGTAAGCCATGGATCTCATTTATAAAGCTAGGAGAATTCCCACTGTTGCTGCAATCATATGCATGATCCTTCTTCCATCTCACTGCTCCCAGCATCAGTTAAAAAGAAAAATAGGCCAAATGTTGGTTGTTGTTATGTAGTCAGCTATTCAAAAATATAGGAATTGGTATATTTTGCAGGATCTATTTTTTTCCCAAGATAGAGAATTAAGTTTTTTGTCAGAAATCTAGAAAGAAAGAGAGAGAGAAAGGAAAGGAAAGAAGGGAAGGGAAGGGAAGGGAAGGGAAGGGAAGGGAAGGGAAGGGAAGGGAAGGGAAGGGAAGGGAAGGGAAGGGAAGGGAAGGGAAGGGAAGGGAAGGGAAGGGAAGGGAAGGGAAGGGAAGGGAAGGGAAGGGAAGGGAAGGGAAGGGAAGGGAAGGGAAGGGAAGGGAAGGGAAGGGAAGGGAAGGGAAGGGAAGGGAAGGGAAGGGAGCAATAAGCTGGTGAATATTATCATTCAGACATGGCAGTATAAACATCAGAATGTATTTATGGTGAGATTTTTTTTAGGTAAAGTATTCCCATTCTCCCATGAACTTTAGTTTTCCACATACAGGAAATCCTTTTAAAAAAGGTCTGACTATATACCATGGTCTGTGGTATGGAGCTTGGTGACTTCCTGTCCAAAGTTTGAGCCTGCATCTTTTCTATTAACAGACCTTGATGGACTCATTTCAGCATGTCCCTTTGATTCCTCTTATTCTTTTGAGACACAGCAAATGTGTGTCAGTGAGTTTCACAGGTCAGTTGAGTTTTGTTGGTAAAAATAGTTTGGCTTCTTTCAAGCCATCCCTTTGAAAATTCGGTTTGATATCCCCTCCTTCCTGTATTGTGAAAAAGACTGAGTATCTGTTCCATACTTACCTTCTGTGGGTGTTTCATGATGCAGTAAACCTCTGCCTTCTCCCTTTCTGTCTTCTACCACTTATTTTTCATTGTTAAAAGAGTGCTAGTCTGCTGCTTTTTGCCCTCTGCAGAAGCTCTTTCAGAAATTTCATTGTGCCTGCTGCCCTCCCGTGTAGAAGCAGGGAAAAATCTAGAGTGGAAGGAACCTCTGGAGATCACCTGAACCACCAGCAGTTAAGAGACAGGTTTTGAACTAGGTTACCCATTGCCCCCCAAAAAACAAGTTCTGAATATTTCAAGCAAGGAAGACTCTGCCACTTCCATGGACAAGCTACTCCAAAGTTTTGTTGTTCTTACAGTGAAGAATATTTTATTATTTGCAGATGCAATTTCTTTTTGAAGCTCCCTATGCCCTTTGATTCTTATCCTGCATTGTGTCCTTGTAAAGAGTACCTCCATCTCCTCCATAACTTTGGGAGAATGTGATTAGACTCTGTCTTGCCCCTTCTCTTCTCTAGTTTGAGCAAGCTGAATTCCTTCAACCTTTCACCACACATCAAGGTCTTCAACACTTTAATTATCTTGAGGGACCTCCACTGGATCATATCCAACATTTCACTCTGTCTTTTGTACTGGAGATTGAAAACTGGATATGTTAACCTAGGTGTGACCTAATAAATGCCAAGGAGAATGAAACAGTGTAAATTTTTATCTGTTGGTTCTACTCATGCTGATGCAGTCCAGGTTCCTTTTTTTTTTCTTTGATACAAGGATGCACTTCCTGCTTATGTGTAACTTATTATCCACTGGGACTCCCAGGTCCTTTCTAGGTGAGATATACCCGAGCCAGTAAATCACTGACCTGTGCTGCTGCTTGGGATTATTCCCTCCCAGATGTAGGATATTACAATTGTCTTTGTTAAAACTCATTCGGTTTGTTTTCACCCAGTTCACCCAGCCTGCTGAGGTCTCTATGGTGTAGTGTATAATAATTATGTTGTCAAGTCTTGCTCTGTTCTTTCTCACAGAGTGGGGAGCAGAACTGTGTGCATCAGTGAAAGTATGTGTCCAGGCTAGTTCTGCACAATAGCATAATGAATAATAATAATAATAATAATAATAATAATAATAATAATAATAATAATAATAATAATAATAATAATAATAATAATAATAATAATAATATGTTTCATTATTGTTATTATTATTGTTATTATTATTTTTTATCTGTTGCATTGATGACTATCAGTAGTGTTATATATGTCTTTTTGACCACCTGTGCAGATCCATCTGGATCTTTTCACAGAACTGTCTGGTGATTCTGATGTTTGTTTCTTCGACAACATATCAAGGTCAGACACACAGGTGTGTTTTAATAGTTACAGGATATTTTCTTCTTTCCATATATTTCTTTGACTGTATCAACGATTAAGATCATCTATTGTTTTATTGTCTAGCTTTTCAACTTGGAAAAGAAACAAGTGAGATGGGGTGTATTTAAATTAGTTAAATACAAAAAGGTAATGTTAAACAAGAACAAGTATTCAGTATTTCTCACAATGCAAGAAGCAGGAATTGTCATAAGAAGTTGCAGAAATTTAAAATATAAGGAAATACTTTCTTTCTAAAATATTTTAGATGATAAAGCTATGCATGA
The DNA here is from genome assembly GCF_047663525.1 of Anas platyrhynchos. Classification (NCBI taxonomy): domain Eukaryota; kingdom Metazoa; phylum Chordata; class Aves; order Anseriformes; family Anatidae; genus Anas; species Anas platyrhynchos. Next base: position 67,903,079 of record NC_092588.1, on the reverse strand, counting down.
TTTGGATATAAATTTGAAAAAAATATTTTGAAGTGATCTCTCAAGAGTAAGTAAGGGCAAAACAGTCCAGACTTAGGAAGTCCCCAAACCACTGATTACTAAAATTTCTTAATTTTCTTTACTTAAATGATTTTTTTTATTATTATTATTATTTTTTAAGGCTCTCAGAGATTCAGATGTTTTTCTTACATCTAAAACAGAGCTCTGGTATTTCAACATTTCATCTATTTTAAAACAAATCATGGTGAGAAAGTCCATTGCAAATATCCAAGCAAAAGTGTACAGAACTTTGTTGGAAAGATTTGTAAGCAACAGCTCCTATACAAGTACCTGTAGGCTTAGTAGGACAAACTAAGTCAGTGACCAAAATATGGAGCAAGATGTTCCAAATTCCCTGAAGTCTGAGATGAAGAATCAATGTATTATTATAATAATTACTATTATTATTATTATTTAATAAATGCTGGAGAAGAGTCTACAGACTGTATTTCTGAACAGTGTGTGGCTGAAAACAGAAATAACTAGTGATGATTACATGACTTTATGTTTTATTCTAGAGATGTTACACATAGCAATAGGACGAGGGGAAATGACATCAAGTTGTACCAGGGGAGGTTTGGGTTGGATATTAGGATACATTTCTTTAATGAATGTGTTTTGCAGCATTGGGATAGGCTGCCCAGCAAAGTGGTTGAGTCAGCATCCTTAGAGGTCTTCAAGAATCATATAGATTTAAAACTTAGTAGCATGGTGGCGGACTTCAGTACTAGGTTAAAGGTTGGACTAGATGATCTTAGACATCTTTTCCAGCCTGAATGATTCTATGATTCTATAGCAAATTTACATCCTGTGTCTTCCTTTTCTGTTTACACAGAGCACCACTACATTTTTTAAACTGCCTTGTCTTTTCCCAGGTTCATTCTCTTGTTTTCTAGTTATTTGTTTCTTATCCTTTGGCATGCTTTCCTATTAAGAGGGTTTCCATTGTAGAAATTTTGATGCTAGAATTTCTGGCAAATTGTTATATTTTCTTGTTTCACTAGCAAAACATGGAAGTACAACCTTGGTCTGAATATGTTGCAGTTTGTTCTGGGATGCAGATTGAAGAGTCCTTATGGTTTGGGATTGAGATATTCTCTCTCACCTGCTTCCTCATCTGCTTTGCTAGCAAAGAGGGTGAAGATGAGATCAAACACTTTCAGTATGTACTGCTTTTTTTTGGCCCTATGTTACCACAAGTGTTTCTGCGAGGAACTGGCCTGGGTTAAAATCACAAAGGTGGCCAGAACAGGAAGGTCCTGAACTACTTTTGGTAGCAACATCTGTGCCATCTTAAAGTGTTAAAACTATAGCTTAAACAGGCTTTATTTGCTAATATTTGCAACTCCAATGAACAGCTTTTACATTTCCAAAGGGTTACATAACAGGGTACTCGCATATATATATGTGTCAAAACTGGTCCCTTGAACTGGTACTGTACGTCTACATCTGTTAATTTTTGGTTTTATTTTCTGACCTTTGATAGGGAAATAAAAAGGGGTCTTTAACAGTAAAGCATGTAAGACCTCAAAAAGCAGTGAATAAGAGGTTACTTTGTAATTCGTTCCCCAATGAAACTGCTTGAATGTTCCCCATTGAGCTACTTGTTAGTGTAGAAGTCAGCTTCTTACTAAATAAAATGATATCAGTAAGTGCTTGTTAGCTGAAGAGATGGCCTGTAACTGCACATTTAAGTTAATTTTAGCAACTATTCAGACAAGTTCTCACCTCCTCCCCTTCACAGATATCTTCTAATTCCCTAGGAAAAAGACTGTAAAAAAAATGAAAAGGGTGTTTCCAATTAGTGTGGCTTTCACATATTTAAATTCTGTCACTCTCTGCCAGATAATTGAATAAAATGAGATACATTCTTTTGATCTTTGTAGAGATGATATAGGCTGTAGATATTGTTTCGTTATACAGTTCATGTTGACACAGATAGTATTATGCCACTTACAGCTTCTTTGGCATGGCTCTGGAATCAAGTGTTCAGCAGTGATTAATGACCAAGAGTACACAGACCTACTGTTGGGCTTAGGATCTCTCTAATCTCTGCTCCTGTTCTTTCTTTTATTTCCAGCATTTGTAAATGTGGCTTCTGTGAACACAGCTTTTCTGGGACTTTTCCTACAGTTTGTACTGCCAGCAGTTATCATAGTGGTAGCATAGAGCTAATGATCATTAAAATATCAATTGTCTTATTTCTTACTCGTTATTTTATCTTTTCTTTTTTATTTAGAGTTTAACACAGAAAATACTTTTAAACATGCGCTAGGCTTTTTTCAGTCCTTGCACCCTGTACAATCAATTAATACCTTTTGATATGTTATGCCGATTAAGTGATATGTGTGTTAACATAAATATTTAATTGTTAAAGTAGAGATCACTTTGTCCTAAAGCTTTAATTAAATTAGATGCTTTTCAGATGATTGCCAAGATGAAACAGTCCATTATGAACATTTGCCACTGCAGGAGATTTCTGCTTATTGAAAGACAAAAGGGTAATTTGATCTAGGATTGTTGCAAACTGTATGAGTCCTTGATACTGATAAGGAATTCTCCCTCTTTTAACCTTGCTATGTACCATAGTAATGAATTTATGAATCTTTAAAGTCGGTCACATCACTAAAGTGAGGATATACATGTAGTGTTAGCACTGTCAAGTAAATGATAAGGATGAAAGTACATCTACATAACAGTTAAAAAGATCAGAGTCAATACCAATTTGTCAATAATTCTTATTGCTTTTAGAAGGAAAACTAACATGATAAAAGTAGGCACATGTTATCTTTATTGTATACTAACTAGAATTTGAATAGTTCCAATGACATAGTCTTAAGATGGCAAACTGGAGATTTAGACAAACAAAAAGTCCTTGACATTGGGCTGCTGGGGCACCTGAACTGTACCTCCTATGAGATACCTCTGTGGTAATATAAAATCCAAGTGTTGCATTATCAACCCAAAAAGTTCTGGTTTGGGGCAAAATATTCCTTTTTGCAGTTTTGCCTAATTATCTGAACATCTTCCACAGATCAGAATCCTGTTTTCTGATCTGCTGTAGACTCTGTAGTCATGTGTACATCTCCTACTGAAAACATGTCACAGCAGTTCCCTTCAAAATGTAGTATAGGTATGCATAATGCATGATAAGACTAGAGAGAAGTGCTATGTGAATCAAAGTTTTAATGTCCTAGTTTTCTAGATATTATTATCTGTTCACTGAGTTTTTAAAGGAGCTCCGATTAAGAATCGTGTCAGATATGACAAGCCATAAAACTGAGAAAGACTTAGTAAGAATCCAAAAGAGATTCTCTCTGAATATGTTTCAGTATTAATATCAGTTTTGGGGAACCTGATTTTGATTTTGCCAGAGGGAAGAGGAATGTATCAATAGTATCCTATTCACTATAAGCATGCTGCCACCACAGATCTTAGGGCAAAGAAATTCAAATCACAATAGGATTTTGATTTGTATCTAACATGGCAGTTCTTCTTTAAATGGTTGGTATGTATTTGCTTCTTTGTAGTTGTTGACTAGGTCTTCAACAGACAGAGAGGATACAAAAACTCAGCCCTCCTTGCCACCTTAGGACATACTGGTAAGTAGCTGAATGCCCATTTCGACTTGAAGCCTTTTCTCCCTCCTTATCTGTGAAACTGTTTAAGTATCAAATAGAAAGCTCAGCTTCACACCTGAGTGCAATCCTGTTGTGGGAGAAGTGGAAATGGACCTTCTCAGATTACCTGAACTATTTTCCTTCCGCAGTATCAGATTTTGTTATGAGGACTCTAAATTTTAGACTAAATGTCATTCTTACATAGGCTGCAGCCTTGTAGACATTTCAGCCTTAGTTGCTTAATGTCGGGAATAGACACCTTGACATAGTCAAGACTGTGTCTAATGCTAAGGGTGTGTCTACGCAGTGAGAGAAGTCATATCTCAGATTAAAATGGAAGTGAAAATCAAACAATTTTATATATCTGCAGGAATATTGGAAAGGGTTCTCTATGAGGAGAGGCTGAGGACACTTGGTTTGTCTTGTCTGGAGAAAAGGAGGACAAGAGGTGACCTCATGTCTCTCTGCAACTTTATGAGGAGGGGAAGGGGAGAGGAGGTGGCAGTCTCTACTCCCTGGTCACCGAAGACAGGACACATGGGAATGGCATAAAAGCTGCCCCACAGGAGGTTCACTGTGCATCAAGAGAAATGTCTTTGCTGTGAGTGTGGTCAAACTCTGTAACAGGCTTCCTAGAGAGGTGGTTGATGCCCCAAGCCTGTCATTGTTCAAAAAACATTTGGACAATATCCTCATTGATCTGCTTTAACTTTTGGTGAGCCCTGAAGTGGTCAGGCAGTTGGATTTAGATTATCTTTGTAGGTCCCTTCCAACTAGACTATTGAATTCTAATAATGGGAGATGATCTTTTGTTTTGCTGAAAGGCAAGATGCGACTGCTTAGACAGCAATGAGGGATTTCTGTAGTTCTTTGGGTCTTCTCCAAGGAGACAGTGAAGGAACAGATCTGTGGAAGTGCTTTTAGAGTGCCAGGCATGGAACAAGCCTGAAATTAATTCTCTTAGGTACCAGGAAAATTCTGCTGTCATGACTTTGTCTTCAATGAAAACCATATTTATTGACCAGTATATTATTGACTATTTATTTAAAAAAAAAGTTAGTTTCTGTATTTTTATAGTTGATGGTAACTGCAAAAGAGAAAAACGAAAGCAGTGAAAAACTGTTTTACATTCTTTGAGAGATTGAGAATTGATTCTGTTTTATTTAAGATTTTTTAGTATCATTAAGTAGTAAAATAGAGAATGTGTTATCTGGCTGAGTGCTTTACCATCCACTAGGAAGGCAGCTGATAAATCTCTATTGAAAAATCATTTGAAAACCTAATATATGGGATGAGTGATTGCTGGGTTATGAATGTTCATTGTTCACTTTTCTAGCTGTATTTTATTGCTCAACTGGGAATAGTAAAAGGAGAAAAGGACTGGTGGAAGTTCAGGAGCCTGAGGATCAACATGAAGGTGAGGTTGAGAAAATGTGAGGAAATCAAACCCTCCTCCCTTGAGGGGAAATACACAGGTGATCTTATAGATGTAAGCAGAGTTAGGATGGTCTCTGCATAACCAGCAAGGAAGAGATGTGGGCTTTGCATGCATTCAAGGCTGACTTTTCAGACATAATTACTACAATTTGGCATGCATTGGCTGAAATAAGGGCAGTTAACAAGTCATGAGACAGGCTACAAGAACAGTTTATTATTTTATTATTTTATTTTATTTTTCAAAAACGAGATTGAGAGTTTGAGAGTAGTGTATATCTAAATCCTTTGCTCAGGACAAAAGGACAAATGGATGAACCATATACTTCCCCATCCGCACTGGATCTCAGTGGCTGCCAAAACCCAGCTGTAGCCTGGACATAAGAGACTGGAACCAGAGGGATGGGAGCTGTTCTGGGGACAGTCCTGACAAGCAAGGGGACAGAGAGCACCCAGGAGAGTGTGAAGGGATCAGGAGAAGTAGGGGGGAAAAAAAAAGAAAAAAAAAAGGAAGCCCAGTTTCTTATTGAAAAGGATGGGCCCTGATACCCATTTCTCTGCCCTTGCTAAGTGGAAATAACAAGAGCAAGTGTCAAGGAAATCCTGCTCTGTGTCTCCTGCCAGCTTTCCCTCCTCCTGCTGCCCTGCCCCTGCATGTCATGCACGCTGTCACTAGTAGGAGTATGGATGGAAGACAAGAGATGTCCATTTGGTCAAGGAGGTGAACCTCACATATAACAGCAACTGTATGGCTGTTTTTGTCAGGGAAACTGCGAGCACTACAACCCAAGCTGAGCTAAGGTGACCCACTCTTTGAATCTATGTGTAGACAGAACCAAGTGGGACAGTCTGCAGAGAACATTGGTCATGGCCACCAAAATGCAATTAGCTTGGGCATCTGACAGCTGACTTCAGCTGTTGCCTGAGACATCCACCTTTACAGAGGTTCCCTGCCTATATAATGTGAAAGACTGCATGGGATTTGCAGTTGTTTCTGATGCCCTTTACTTCTGCCAGTGGAGAGGGAGACATTTTGCACTCCGTGATTTCTATTACTTTGCCTTCTCTCTTTCCATTTCTTCATTCCTCTCTTTGCTGGTATTTACCTGGTATTTACCTTCTTCCTCATGCCATGTTCTCCTGGGGCTGCACAAAAGAGTATAAGTAAGCACACAGTGCATTTAGCTGATTGAAAAATCTAATGCCAAGCATCTTGCACTGTGAAATTTTGCAATGTGGGGAAAGCACAGTGTTTGCCACATTGTAAGAAAAATGCCCTTTAAGTTAGAACTTGAGTCTGCTGAAACAAGTGCCTTCTATGAGAATGGGCTTGTGATCCTGAAACACTCATGCCTCATCTTGAGTTGGAGCAACCTGAATAAAATCAAAAATATGACTTTGGAGAAAGGATTCAGTTTGTATAAATGTTATTCTTGCACACGCAATTTGGTACCACATTGATGGGATTTTGTGCATACAGACTCTGTGTATAACGGCACTTGCAAATTCTTTGTTTGCAAATTTGGAAGTCAGCTGAAAATTGAGCCTTAAGCAAATTTCTTTGTAGCTATGTACTTAAAAATCTCTAATGCTCTGTATAATGCAGTGAAGAAGCTCAGGAAGAACATTGATCTGCACTGACAGCATTTGGGTTTTTGTTTTGCTTTTTTTTTTTTTTTATAGTTGTCTTTATGCTGGCCCTGTGATTCAGTGAAGTGGGTGAAATGTTTGTACTAGTACACAGGATACCCTTGAATGTGGAAAATAGTACTTACTAAAACAGATCACGTTCCCAAGAGGGAAACAGCAAAATGACAAGAGATTCATAGAGTAAGGAATAACTAAAATTGCCCAATTATTTAAACTGAAGTATTTTTCTATCAATATAAGATCTTGCTGAGCTTCCGGAGCATAATTCAGAATAGGCATTTTGCCTGCAGTTCACAATATAAATATTTTATATGATCTCCCACACTATTAGAATAATAGAGGTAGCGTTATTTAATCCACTCCTGGCAAAGAAGATGCTTGCCAGAATGCATAAAGCACTCAAGGAACTCTTTTAGTTGTAGTTGAAATGAGTTGGTAGAATGATTTATCTGAAGTTAGATTCCTCATTGTGGAAGTGGATTTGATGATGCTCATGAGACACAATTTAGAGTTGTATTGAAAACTCCTTGAGAGAAAAAAAAAAAAAAAAAAAAGTAGTTGGTGGAAATGAAGAGGTAAGCAGGTAAAGCTACTGGTGGAAGTCTAAAAGTCTTGGCTGAATAGAAGAGTGGGGAGGTGGGCTGTGAGAGATTCCATGTCGGTGAATTGGATATACTCAAACTGACTGCAGTCGTTGGGTCTCAGGAAGCTATTTGGGTGTCATAGGAGCTAGGGTAGGTGATCGAAATACTCCTTCCCTAGCTTTCATTTCTACAAAGTGGAGGGGAAATGAATACGGATTGCTAAACACCATAATTTTGCACACTTGAGCCAGGGTTAGTAATCAGAATGGCATTGTTGCTAAAATCCTATAGTAAACCTTTGATATGATGCCCTTTCCCCTGAGGTGACTGTACCTAAATGTGTTATGCAGATGGAATGGTAAAAAATGACTAAACTTGCATATATTATGTGATACTACCTTGTTCAGCACTGTTCTGTTTATTTACACTTTGTTTTTCATGCTTATTGTAGCTTTTATTAATGTGTTTGATAACATGACATCAGCTGCAAGGCAAGATTTTTTTTTACTCTACTGGGGCTTTGTTAAACTTTTCAGTACAGATTAAAAAAACATCAGCAGCCCCTGGATGGATAGGCTTGAACTGAAAATTTATGTTTAAGTAACAAATATTATAAAACAGATGAGCCAGACAGGAGAAAGGGAAATTTATAATAAAAGACTACTCTGGCAGTATGAATCTGACTCGTGTGGGATGTGGGATGAATCATCCCACGTTGCCACAAGGACTGCTGCTACTGCTGAGCCCTGTCAGCAAATGGGACAATCAGAAGTGTGCATGGTAGAGTTGCAGGGACGGCACACACAAGGGATTAGGCAAGGGACAAAGAAAGAACAGCTATTTAAAACTGGTCATCTCAAGCCTGGCCAGTAGTTCATGCTATATATAATTCAGCCAATTCATTGGGTAAATCATTTCATATGCTCCATGAAATGCAATTTGCTTCCATGGCCAAGCATGACAAAGGTTTTACAGAATTGCAGTTGGCAAAGAGCTCTTCTTGGACAGTTAATTCAAGGCCTGTGAGATTGCTGAGGCGTCTTGTCAGAACATTAAATAATCACACAATGTCATGAGGGAATATCTAATTAAGAGTCCAATTTCTCAAGGGTCTGAGTACCTGTTACGATGTGCTGAGAACTCCTAATTTCCACCGACAAGAGTAGCAGCTTAAGGTATTCCCAGCAGGCATTTAATAGGATTGTGCCCTTGCTTCATATGGCTGGGGTAAGTCCAGGCCAGTCAGGTGAAGTGACAGTAATCAAACAAGACAAGATAATGACAAATAGGGTTACAACCCAGCTGGAATGTTATTACTTGCAGATGATGGAACATACCCTGGTGTGAAGCCCCTCAAAAAATTACATCCAGATTTAGGGGTGCACTCTTAGGGGTTAAATGTGAGGTTTGAAAAGGCCTGCGCTCACCCCTGTGCAAAAGTTCAGTAAGAGGTAACATCAAACCTTTATCAGCATAGACTCTCACTCTGTGGGAACAAAGTCCTCATCCATGATTTGATCCCAAGGACTTGAATGTTTTAGATGACATTGTGAGGGTTGTCTGCCTTACAAGGGCAGATCACATTGCATCCAGTGTTTGGGAACATAAAGCTTGAGAAGAATTAGTTCAGGGAAATCTGAGAACTGAAGTTTCCTGAACAGTGCTTTTGGTTTGAGTCAAACAGTTGAACAAAATTTGAAGTAGGTAGGTGGAGACATATCAGTAAAATGGTTTCCTTTCTTATATACCTGTAGATGTATAAGAAGAATAATGCTGGATGCAATCAGAAGAGAATAGATACTGTATTTAGGTTTATGACACTTCTCTTAAACAGAGGTGAAGGTAAAAGTGATGCTCTTTTTTGAGTATGAAGAAGCATTACAAAAGGAGCAAATGAGAAAGGATCATAGTATTATGCTAAGCACTTTTGGGAGAGTGAAAAGTTAAAATGAATCTCTGTGTTGTCAGGCTCTTAAGTGAAGAATGATGCATTAGACTACCTGATTTTATTTGATTTGTTGGGAAACCAGAGCTACTGTGCTGTTTCTTGAACAGAATTACAGGCTTCATTTAAAAAGAGATGCAAAGTGCACACATCATTCTGGAAGAGATCAACATAAGCATTTTCTATATCATGAGTAATGTTTACTGGAAGAAATCAAATTACTGTAACACAGACCATCTGTTTTCTTTGCATGCAATCATGTAAGTGTTTTAGGACAAGCCATCCTATTTAATCAATTGTAAATCTCTTATGGGAAGGCACTGCTTTCTGTAACATTTTTGTTTGTTTCTTTCTTTCTTTCTTTTTTCTTTTTTTTTTCTTTTTGATAAATGTAAGAGTTTTAAATACCAGTTTCTTCTACGTAACTATAAATTACATACTGTTTGTAACATAAAGAGTAGGAGTGTACACATAAAGAGTAGGAGTGTACAGCATTAGATATTATCTGTTAAGAACTTAATTTTAGGTCTTTTTCAGTAGCTGGTTTTGGATATTTGTTGTATCCACAACTCATTGGTGTTCAACTATTATAAGACTAGCAAAACAAGTAATAATGTCCATTTATATTCTGGGAAATTGCCTTCTAGTATATATTGTTTCTATTCTGTAGCATGTCTGCTATGATAGAAGTGAACGCTGGAGATGATTGTCCATTGTCTAAATACTTAAACTTGGAAAGACTGAAGAAAAAAAAATAAAAAAGACATAGTTTGCTTCAAAATGACTCTGTAGAGTGATATTAGAAAAAACCTGATGTTATGGTGTAAAAAGAAGACAACATTGAAGGGTGTGATTTACTCCACATTTAAGGGTAGCACATTCATAGACATATATGGCCCTATTCATTTTAGTGGATGCTTAATTGAGCATGCCATTTTCTTGTTGTATCAATCCTGTCAGCTTCCCTGATTCATATATTGTCCTCGGGTGCACATAATTTGTTTTTGAAATCAGAGGAAGCAGATCTTAAGCAAAGTCCTGTGATTTCAAAAGAAGCTCTGTGTGTGTAATGCCAGAAGTTGTGCTGTATTGTATCATATGACCCTAAAATAAAAGAAGAACAATGTAAGTAACACAACTGGAAATTCCTTAGGAGGGTTGCCTGTCCTTCTGAATGATGTTAGCAAGCCTGAATTTCATTTCTTCAGACACCTCTAAATCAATGGTATTTTGTCTGAATAATTAAGCTGCTTACTCAAGCTTGAACAGTGTATGGAGCTAAATTCTTACCTTTTCTTAGGTAAACATGTAGAGGCAAAGAGGGAGAAACAGGTGCAGCATGCACCTGGAAAAAATGATAGGGCCCATATACCAGTGCCATCCCATGACACAGAGAAAGCTTTCTGCCCAGGAGAACATCAGGAGAAATTAAAGGCCCCTATAAGCACTCCACAGTTCACTCCTTTCAAGTACTTTTGTGAAGTCTTCATGTCCCATCTATTCTTGTGTATTCTTATGTATTATAATACACAACACTATAGTGTTGATTGTGAACTGCTGATATGTGGCACAGAGAAAGCTGCCTACCAAACTGTGCTAATCTATTCTCGCTAACATACTTAGTCTTGGAGCTTACTTATATCAGTCAAGTATCCAATGAGAACTAGGCCATCAGTTAATCTTGTTTTATCAGTCTGCATTAACTCAACAAAAGGGGAAAAAAAAAAAAAAAAAAAAAAGCCAAAAACCAGAACAAGGTTTCACATAGATAATGGAGAACAAAAGATTTAAAAAAAAATACAATTAGTGCTGGTCTGATGGTTTTACCCACTCACACTATTTTCTAGTAAAAAATTCAGCATCTCTTTTTTTTTTCCAGAAAACTATTAAATATGAGATAAATTCTTACTTTAAATATTTTTTTCTGTTTTTCACAATTTCTTTTAACCTTCACCCTTCTTTTATTCAGAAAGAAGAAAACTGCAGGTAAATAAAATATTTCACAGAATCTCAGAATCATGTTGGATACAATGGATCTTTGGATGCCATCAACAACATCCTAGCCCAAGCAAGACAAAGTTAGATCAGGTTGGTCAGGGCCTCGTTCAGTTGAATTTTGAATATCTCCAAGGATGGAGATTCATCAGCCTCCGCCAGAAAGTCAGTCTTCCTTTTGCTGCCAATGTTCCCCTAGAATCTTGTTTGGTTGTTGCCCAAGTCTCTTACCTGTTTCAAGTCCAGATGAAGTCCAGCTTCCCTAATTCCACCCAAGCTGGCCAGAGCAACGATGTTCCCAAGTAACCCTCCCTGCCTCTTTGGAATCTGCCTGTCCATGCTGATCTTCTGCATTTGGTGATCCATGTGTGCTATCCTCAGCAAGCAACTTACTTTTCTGTGTCCCTTTGTGCTCTTGGCTTTCAAGAGAAATCATTCAGTCTGAGCTGTCAAAAAAATCAATACAAATGACGGGTTTTGATTTTCAAGATTATTTCTCTTAATTCTCACCCTTCCCATCTTCAGTTCCCAAAATCTCTTTCAGCAAAACATGGTAATGTTTTCTGAAAGATATAAAAATATTGTATTCCTACTTTTTTAAAATGAGATTTCATTTGTATATGAGTAAGTTTGCTACAAATTATTTTAAAAGTGTTTGGAAGTTTTCAAGTATTTTGACTTTTTTCTGGAAATTTTTCTTCCTAGCCAGAACTTCTGAAAAATCACTAGTTCTCTAATAGCTTCAGTAGATTATGTACTATATTTTCCAGCTGTATGATCTGTTTTATCCAAGAAAGGTATATTGATATATTTAAAATTGTCATAGAAGATATTGGACTAATTCTAAGAACAATAAATGTTAACACTGCTGCTTCGGAATTTTCATCTCTTTACTATTAAGAAATAATTTTGTAAAATGACTTAATTTGCTTTGTGGTAAACAGAGGGGTAAACTGTGAATTACTGTTGTCATAGTTACACTATATTTTGATATAGTAGCTGTGTTCATCTAAACAGTAATAAAATAATTTTCTCAATGAGCAATTGCAATGAATATCTTAAAATAAAAGTACAGAATTCCTGACTCCCTTTAAGTGCAGTAAGTAGAGAATACTGCTGTTTATTTTAAGAATTTCCTGTGTCTGCAATACTGAGTACACTGAAGTGGGAATCAATGACAAGGTGCCATATAGGAGACTTTATTTATAGTAGCTTTATAATGGATCTAAAGTGGGACTATAGATTTGGATACCCATGACCTTTAATAGAAAAATCTCTGAAGAGATTTTACAATTTTACTTCCAAAGTTACCCCTAGTGATAGTAAGTCCTTTTTCTTCTTAGGCTTTGTGAGGCAATGAAAATAATTACCCATTCTTGATTTTTTTTTTTCTTCTGAACTATTCTAGTCTCTTGGCTATTCAGCTGACAATTTGGAAAAATTATTCAGGGGAGCTCTGAAATTCTCAAAGCTAGATGTTTTCTTATTTCTGTTTTTAATAATGTTATTAACTACAATATATTTGGGGTGGTTGCACGTTTCCTTTTCTCCACTTGAACCAAGCAGCACAGTGGTCATAGAAGAAGTGATTCTTCTGTATGTTTCAACATGTTCTCATTTAATTTTCTACCAGATGCACCAGTTTCATGGAGCAGGAAAAAAAAAAAAAAAAAAAAAAAAAGAAGCAGAAAAGTGCCGTAGATGATTCTAATATTTAACTGGTCTCCCATAACTCACCTAGTGGTACACAGTGGAAAATAGGGAAACTGAGGTCTGATCAACTCATACCAAATGAGGAAGAGTCTGTAGGTGTTCAAAAACACACACACAGGAATGAATAATCTTTAAGGAGGACATTCTGGAGTGAAAAGAAAGTAGAAAAAAAAGGCGCAGGAAAGAAAACATGCTATTAATAGGGGGGATTGAGTGGATATTTCAGAAAAGATCATGACCGTTGCTGTAGTACATGAATGGTGGGATAGAAATTTTAAAAATACATGCGTTTAATAGAGATGAAAGAAAAGCATATTTGAAATGTGCACAATTACCTAGTAGAACTTACTGCTATAAGAAACTATTGAGGAAAATTTTGGAAATTCTCTTCACATGTATTCTTTCTCCACAACTAAATAGGGCAACATAAAAGATTCTAGCACTACATAAAAGATTCTAGCACTTCTTAAGCAATGATTCCTGTGGACAGCTTATTCAGAAACTGTCTATTGGAGTTTTTACTCCTCAGTATTGGGTATTGTTGAAAGCAGGATGTAGGAACTACTTGAATTATGCTAATGATTGGAAACAGTTGTTTGAAAGTCTTCATACACCATATTTGGTCTCTGTATCCTTTCTGTCACAGGAAACCATCTTAAACCCAGAGCAAGAAACATAAATTCACTTGGCTGTCCCTTATCTCTAAGGCACCTGATGCGTAAGTGGACTAGAGAAAGGAAAGAAAGAACAACTCTAAAGACCTACAGATCATCTTGCTGGAAGGGTGAGTAAATGCACCTGAGTCTCAGTTTTGCATTAGATACACAACAAATGAACCTGTTTTTAGAGGTGCCTCAGGAATTTCCTCTCCATTATTTTTTGAGAAAAAGATTATAAAATTTTCCCCCATTTCCAGTTGTCTCACATGTGTGTAGAAGTATAAAGACAGACACCTCCTATATTTTCAGTTTAAGCCTAGAACATTGATTTAATACAGTTTTTGTTTTTTTTTGTTTGTTTGTTTCTTTTTGGTTTGGTTTTGCTACGTAGTACTGTTAATCATGAAATGATAGAATGATTTGTGTTGGAAGGGACCTTAAAGATCACCTAGTTCCAAGCCCCTGCCATGGGCAGGGACACCTCCCACCAGACCAGGTTGCCCAAAGCCCCATCCAGCCTGGCCTTGAGCATCTCCAGGGATGGGGCATCCACAGCTTCTCTGGGAAGCCTGTGCCAGTGCCTCAGCACCCTCTACGTGAAGACTTTCCTCCTTACCTAAAACTTACCTCCTAATCTAAACCTATCTTCTCTTAGTTTAAAGCCATTTCTCCTTCTCCTATCCCTACACTCCCTGACTCAGAGTCTCTCCCCAGCTTTCCTATAGGCACTCTCCAAGTACTGGAAGGCTCCACGGAGCCTTCTCTTCTCCAGGCTGAACAACCCCAACTCCCTCAGCCTGTCTTCATGGGAGAGGTGATCCAGCCCCTTGTTCATCTTTGTGGCCCTCCTCTGGACTCATTCTAATACATCTATGTCCTTCCTGTGCTGGGGCCCTCAGAACGGAATGCAGGGCTCCAGGTGGGGTCTCATGAGAGCAGAACAGAGGGGAGAATCACCTCTCTCACCATGCTTTTTTTTGATACAGCTGGCTTTTGATACGGTCGGCTTTATGGGCCACAAGCACACATTGCTAGCTTATGTTGAGCTTCTCATAAGGCTCTTTTCATATTGGATGGGTGATACAGAAATATTACTGAATCTATCCAAACACATCACAATTCCAAAAAAGATCCAAAAGAGAAAAGAAAAATCATTTTTACCAGTGTGTGGCGTACTTAGAGTCCTACAGATCTGGGCATGTGTTCCCTGTCTTCTCCAGGCAATTTTTTTCTTGCTTATGAAGTGCAATGGAAAAATCACCTAGTTAAGAATGCTATTTATGTGATAGCCAAAACCTAATTATATGATCCCTTTTTCTTTCTGGGTTTGCCTACTCCAAAATGTTGTAGAGGTAGAGACATTAGCAGGATGTGGAACACTTCCTCCAGTTTATAGCAAGCCATTCCAAGAGATTCAAGAGTCCCATGTGCAGATAATGACTTAATTTTCAACAAGATAATTCAATTCCAAACATATAACATGGCAGCAAATCCAAACCAAACCTGAAGATTATCTCAGAGTAATCTGTCTAGTAGTTTGTGTCTCCATAAAATACATAATAAAAATGTGTCACTCCTCCATTAGGATGGCTGAAAGTCACTCTGTGCATTTCCACTGCATTTGGTATTGCTCATCTTTTCACCCTTAACATTGGCAGGCTCCCTGTCTCCCTCTGTGTTCTGTGCTGGGCAAAAAGCCTAAGCTGAATGAGTATAATGAACCCATCTTCCCTGTAACACAAGTCTGGTCAACATTGTTTTTTTTAAGAAAAGGTAAAGCTGCTGAATTATTTTAGCTGTGTGACAGCCCACCCCAGCTAGGAATCTTAAGGCAATTTGCCAGAGCCTGCAACACGATAGAACAAAACAAAAAGGGTGCTCCAGAGGACAGATATTTTCCTGCCAACAGCTCTCTGATATGCAATACAATATCCAGCCATATAATAGTGCCTTTACAATTGTTACTAGATGATGTGTTTAGTATAATATTAGGCTGTTTTTGTTAGCATATAAGAAATGTTTCGACTTTGAAAAAAGTCTGCTTTTTCATGCTGTGTTCTTTGAGGGGGTCTGTGTAAACATGAAGTCTGTCTGGATTTTGCCTTAGTCTCCAGTTAGAAGAAAGGTAATTTGCCTTTTTTTTTTTTTTTTTTTTTGAGGGGGGGAGATGGAAGTGGCTGGAGGGGTGGAGCTCATTTTCAGTAAATGTTGTTCTGAAAGTGCTGAAAGATTATGCTGGTGCACAGAATTTTTTTCAGAAATTGTATTATTTCTTCACCTACCCTGAACCCAATGGCAACTGCAAAGCTAGCCCTGCTCTCTGCTGTTGGACACTGGGATTCATAGGAAAAGGTGCTCAGGGACTGGGGAGTCATTTTTCTGCTCTAGCAGCTGTTTCTTGCTTCTGTGCGGAAAGGCAGTAGAGCAAATATAGCCTGTGGGCACAGGTTTGTCCGTACTTCATAAATAACACAGTGTCTTCTTCAGCAATGCAATTACACTCTCTGGTTTTAATATGGTAGTGTAGTTTCTGAATCACCACTAATTTTCCCTTAGTTCTACTTCATTTTATATAATATCTGTACAGTGGAGATAGGTTGACATGCAAGGACATTGTCATGTCATTAAGTGAGGGCCAGTATGACAGCAAACAATAAAGATGCTCAGTAAAGGTGTTGACGTAATTGAAGATTGAAGTTAGTATTAACTTTATTCTTAAAACCATTTATATGTGTATTGCTTTTGCAATCCATGTATATAATACAGTCATCCTCAAACTCAGATCTTATTGAAGCTTCATGAGCATTACTACAGGGAAAATAACAAGTTGGTAAATGATTAAATGTATAATTAAAGGTTTCACATTTAATCCTGTCAGTGCAGTGATTTATGGTTTCCATTATTTTGTCTAAGTAATGCACTCCTTTTTTTTTTTTTTTTCTAACATTTATTCTTTTCTTTAGTGTCTGTAATCTTATGCTAAGGAAATTTATCACAAGGAGAACATTTCTGTCCTCAGCTGCAAGGTACGGAAGGGATTTAAATCAAAATACAGCAGATGCAATACACTTCCCATTGCAGTTGGTGGGAGAATTGTGAAATATTTACAGTGTTGGGCCAGAAATGCTTTATGTGTAAGAACAAAGGGAAGGATGTAGGCTCTGTGTTTCTCTGCTGTCATATTTAGGGCTGAAACAGGTGTCTTCAGCAGCCAGACCCAGGAAGTCTCAATAAAGACATTGGGCTGGGACACACTATCTGCCTGTGAAGTGCATGCCAGGATTGGGTGGAAACCTGCAAACACAGCAGAACCTGCCTTGAAATAGCCCCTAGCAAAGGCTGAACACAACCCAGTGCCTACAAGCTGCGGAGTCCAGACCCTTCTCCGGAGGTAGGTTCCCCCAGCAGGTTTTTTGTAAAGGCCTCATTAGGTTTGGCTGCTGTCATTGCTGCCTCCTGGTTATGTGGGAGCTCATTGCTCATGCCCTTGCTCAGGAAGGCAAACACACACCCACAGGGTCTGTGCTGGCCTCAGCCTGGGGAGGCTCAAATGTAGACCCCCTGAAGAAGGGTGCTCTAAACTTTGGGCTATGGACACCTCTCCTGTTGCAGGCAGGCTGATGAGGATGCAGGGTTCAGGGGGGCAGAATGAGACTTCACAGTCACTTGATGTCAACAAGTCTGAGTTAGGGAACCTGCCCTGAAGCCTGTTGCAAGCCCAATTTGACATGCTACTGGCATCAATATCCCTAAAGCCCGGGGCTTCTCTTCCTCGCCAAGTTGCCAAGGGCTGTGCTTTCCTCTCATAAGGGTTTCAGCCAACTGTGTGAAATGTCCACCTTCCTTCATGCTGGCGTGACTGCAGTGGGACCAATGGACCATTCTCCACTCCCATTTTCCAGTCTAGCTTGTAGTTCCGCTGGGAAGAGGGTGTCCATGACAACTCAGGCTGAGGAGAGCCTGAATGTGAGCTGTGCCTTTGTGTAATACAGGATAGTGCTTCTTCTGGCTGGACCCTGGGAAACAAGTGTGTTTTCCAAGGAGTGCAAGTCTGACTGTGCCTGTTAAGTGCATGCTGAGTAGATCTAAGACTCTGGGGCTTAGGTGTTGTTTCAGGATCACAGGTGTTCCTGAATGTGAGATGAGATCCTTGCTGCTAAGGTGGAGATGTTTGTGGGACTTCACAGAGTAAGAAGTAATGAGAAATAAGCTTCAGCATCCATTGAACGAAAGTTTCTTGCTGACAGTTTTCATATTCAGACAAGTAAATTTGTATGTGGTCTAAAGTTCCTCTTGACCAAGAACCCACTTAAAGAAATAAGACTTCTTTTCCTACCCACATGTGGTACTAAAATTCTCCTCTTAGAGTCGTTTCACATGAGTTGCTGTTCTTTTCCAGACTATTGCAGGATGAAATAATTTCCAGTTGGGAGTCTGAATTCACTCCCATGTTAATGTAACCTAGTACTGTTAGCCTGGGTGGAAAAAATAAGTTGCCTTGCCTTCATTATTTTATCCTTCGTATGGCTTATAGATACACTCAATGACAGTTTGAAGCTGTGTTCAGTATGGTTTGATTATGCTCTGTTGAAGGCATTGTAATTTACATTCTCCATATTGCTGGACAGTATTACTGCGTTCCTTCTTGTTCATTGTCTCAGTGAAAATACTGAGGCCATTTTCTTTTAATACTCTGCAACAATTACAACAGAAACTTCTGAGAAGATCTTCACAGAATTGCAGCAGAAATAAAAGAATAAAAGATAGTTTTTTTGAGAAATGTTCATAGGGAAAAAGACATCTATTTTGTCTTTTTGCAGTTCATCTCTGTCTTTTGGGCAAGGTTTTCATTACCCTAGTGTTCTGCTGTTTTTCAGTTATTGTTCCTTTTTTTTTTTTTTTTTTTTTCCTTCTTTCTTGCCACAGTGTTTTAAGATATGTAACCAGCAAGAACATGGTGTTCCAGAAAGTTATAAAAAGTCATAACTCCAGTAGTGCATTTCTTAATATTATTGTTTGGGGATGGTATTGCTGCATTTAGAGCAATGTGTATTTGTTTTAGGGAGGGAACTTATTCACAATGAAGTTTTGTTGTTTTCTTCCTTGAGTGATAATAGCTAATTTAAAATCTAGCAGTCCAAATAAGAAGTTCCTGTTACTCTACTCAATCTCCAGATCTTTAATTGGCAGCCTGGCATTTTCCCTGCCATTGCAGTCCTCATTTGGATCAGAGGTCCCTCAAAATTTCCTAAGAGCTTTCCTCCTAAGTAATGACCTAAGTAATGGTTGGTCATTACCACTCCTTCAGAAAAATAATTAAACGTGAAACTAATCCAGGTCTACAGCACTATTATGTTGTACCCTTTTATTCACCTCTTGTGTGTTGAAATTCTGAGTTTAACTCATATTTCTTTGCCACAGGTACAAAAAATAAGTGTAGCATCTGCTACCCTTTAGGATGGCTTAGCTGTGTTCCCCTGCACTGGGAACTGCAGGTATAGGTCACCTCACAGTGAGGTGAGTGGTCCTAGTGATTTCAGTGGGCTTTCTTGTGTGAGCCAGAGTTTAGAGTACAGCATTTATCTTCCTCATAAGAAGCTTCCAAAAGAGCATTGCGATGTCCTTCCACCTGCAATATTTAGCCACATATGTACTTAGGAGCAAATAATTTGTAATTTGGAACTGTCATATACACATTTATTTTGACTACACTCAGGTTTTGTTTTGTTTGTTTGTTTTTCATTTATCACATGCCTTCTTTTCACAGAAGACTTAACAGATTTTATTTTTTCTGAGCCATAGAAACCTAGTGTGCTAATTCATTTGAACCTGATGATTGAACCCTTTGGTGTTTATGATCAAAAGCAAGACCCTCGGGGCAAACTCTTTGCTGGGATGAAATGACACAGGTTATTTGAAGTCAGCTTGTTGAACCATTCCAATATACAGCAGAGGAAATCGGCCCCTTGTCCACATGCTGATGGACCATAGTGGATTTTTTACCTACATTACAGGCATATGAAAGAGTATATGTTTGTAGGTAGAGTATTATTTTTCTTTCATATGCCTGACTCAGTATTGGTTGGACTGTCTAGATGCTACAGTGTTAAATATACCATATTTAAATTTAGGAGATAGAACAGACATTTTCATGGACTTGGAAACCACATGCAAAGTTTGAGACCTGCTGATGCTACAATTAAATACGAGATCCCTGGGAATGCATATGCAAAACAGAAACTTTGCTGCCCATAGTGGAGTCCTGGTAAGATAGTCTTTATGTATATCACAGTACATCTTTTTGCCTTTTCAGTGTGCAGCTCTTATGCAATGTTACAGTTATTTCTTCAGAAAGCATGGACTAAAACTGTTTTCTGTTTTCACAAGAAAGACTAGGGAAATGGTCCTTGCTTTCTAAAATGCATATATATTCCATTTTGCATTGCTGAATAGCGGGGGCAAGTGGCTAGAAAAGAAGAATTGTTTTGAAGAGAAGAATATGCAGAGAATATTTAGTGCTGTGATGTGAATGTGTTTGTGAATTTTTATTGCCTACTTGCTTCCAGGCTTAACTTTTCCATCATAAGAACCTCAAGCCAGGAGAGGCCTTAGGATCTGCTTGAAGACATTTATTTATTTATTTATTTATTTATTTTTTATATGTGATTACCAGTTTTTTGATCGCTGGGTTCTTTAGGAACTTTGATAGGTGTCTTGTAAAGCTTCTGGCTGAGGCAGTGAATCTGCAGTTTGACTTGGAAAGCAGGGCCATGCAGAGAGCTGGGCTGCTGCCCAAAGCTTCTGACAAGGCATCAGGCAGACCTGATCCCAGGGCACAGTGCCCACAGCTGGTTTCTGCCATTTCAGACAAGGCAACATCGCTCAAAATAGAGAGACACTGAAGCTGTTCCTTTAATTCTTTCCTATTTTGCTGTGCTGAATCCAGACAATGTAATTCACCTGCTCCCATTTGCTACAAATACAGTGCCATTCCCCAGAGCTGTTGGAGTCAGGCTGTCTTGGGATTAGTGGTAGGGATCTCACTCTCTGATAGCACTGTAATGCACCAGGATGAAGGTTTGCACAGAATGGTATGCACTCAGAGAGAGAAATAAATGATGTAATAATTATGTGATATGCCCTGATCTTCACTTTCCAGATTTTCAATAAGAACCCTATAAAAGATACTATAACTTGTCGAAAAGTGTAAAGACTTAAAATTTTATTGGGACAACTAGGACTTAAAGTATTAGGGAAAGCAGCACAAGTGGTCTGGAACTTCATAACTAGACCATTTGATGTAAAAGAAAGGCAACATTTCTCTTTCTAACCTCCTAATCCGTACAAGAAAAAAACAACTGAGTGAAAGACTCAATTTTTTATTTCCCATAAACCAGGAGCAGCTACCTCTCCTTGCTTACCTCCTACTGCATCTACTTTGATGAAATAATTGCATTCAGTCTTGCTGAAATATTAGCAAGAAATAATTAATATTTGCACTCGAAGCAACGTGGATTTGAGTATCGTGGTTAATAGCATGTTAAGGTGGAAATGTTATTTTATTCACTGTTTCTGGCAGCCCAAAGTTGTACACAGAGCTGAAATTTATTATGTTGCTTTTCCACTTGCAAGCAATAAAAATGCTTACAAATAAAAATATTTTACAAGCCAAATAGTGAACTTGGGGTACCATTATTTAGCAGCTTTTAAAGACTGGCAGCAAGGTAGAAAATGCACTTGGGTTTGATAGAGTTTACTAGCTAGCCTAGTACATAATCATGTTTGTTGATAAATACAAAGTAATATTGAAAATCTGGCAGCTGTTTCAGTGAGGCTTATTCCTTTTTTTTCCCCTGGATATACTGTACGGGATAGTGGGAGGAGGGAGGAAGAAGGTGGAGTGAATGGAAATCCCTGGGGATTTTTTGAGGCTGAATGGAAGGAGAACATTTCTGGTGGGTTTGCTAGGGGAAAAACTGGCTTCCTCACTTCAGTGACTGCCTCTGGCTTGTGTGTTTAAGAGGCAGTAAAACTTCATGGATGGGTAAGAAAGAGGCTTTGCAGTGATAAAGAATGAAGGTTAATGAAAAAAAGGGGTATCTTAAGTAAATGACGAAAGCCTGTAAAAAGACCAGAGTGACGGAAGAAAGTGAACAAAATAAATGAGGGAGAAAGTGAAGTGGTGTGATAGGTTTGGGAATATTTTTGTTCCCATAATCTTTGGGATTTATTCCCTCCTTCATCCATATGCCTGTAAATATACCTCCTGCTAACCTGGGCTTGAATATATCTTATGCCACTCACTTCTTTCATTTTCTTCTTCAGAGTCACAAAAATATTATGAAGGGAAAAACAAACAAACAAACAAAGCCTCTAAATTACAAACCAAGGTATTTTAAATTTGTTTTTGTTAAAATCAAGAGATCCTTAAGTAAGCAAATGGAATATTAAATCCACATCCACACAGCTCTCTAGCATTTTGGCTTTCTTTTTCCTCAGGCAGCCCTGGACTAGCCTGGGAGATTTTACTGACTTCAAATGCATTAAATATATTGATTTGCAGAGAGCTTTGGCGTCAGGCTGTCTGTAGCCTGTGTCATGCTGTTGGAAAGGAAATGCTTTTGCCTCTGTCTACAGAAGAAACAAAATGAAAAACATTATCAGGGTTTCAAATCACTGTGGAAGCTGGAGGGGCCTAGGGAATTGGCTAATAGCAGCTGTATTGCAATTAGTGGGGAAGAACTTGGTTAAGAGCAGCAATGATTTCTTTTTGCATCTGAGAACACCTTAAATAACATATTTTCTAGAAAAATCATTCATCCAGAAAACAACTGTGTAGTCATTATATACCTTCTCACCGTTCTCACCGTGGTCAGCAATGTTTTGGGGGGATGCTTTACCTGTCCTTTCCCTTTTAAGCTCCAACCCCCATTTCTTTGGATTTATTAAACTCCTCTCTCTTGGCCAGAGAACACAAAGCTTCTTACCACCCTTTGCCACAGAGGAAATCTTCCACCTGCTGTTACTGGCAACCATTGCACATGCATCTCTGTAAAGCACAGGCTTTATCCAGCCCCACATGCACATGTCCCTCTTCCCTCCTGAATGCAGTGTAAAGCAGTGCAACAAACAGAGATGAAGTGGCAGCAGCATGACACTCCTCTTTGGATCTAACCCTATAGTATTTGAGAGTTAGATGTGCTTCAGGGTCCTACCTGCTGTTCAGCAAGGGTTATTTGTCTGAGTTTTGGTGTGTGTGTTTTTAATGGACCTATGTGAATGTTCATCCTTTTTTTTTTTTTTCTCAATATAACCTTTCTGTATTTCCACTCTTATGGTAGTTCACCCCTCAATGTAGACACCGCAGCTGTTTCATGTGTTTTTTATTTTACTTAGGTAACATATGCTCTTAGCAAGTTCATACAAGCTTCCTTAAGAAATTTCTTTGGGGATCCATTTTTCTGAGTATCAGTGCCACCTCCACAGTTGCTACTCCTTTGCTTTCTTAATTCTGATACTTGTCTTGCCTCCCAAAGAATAGAAGAGCTTTCCTGCAAGGCCCAGGTGAAAGCTGCCTTCCCATTACAGCCAGCTCCTTCCTGGTTCTTAACAGCCAGCACCAGAGGTCATTTTCCTATGGAGCTCTACTAAAGCGAGGAAAGCAAACTCTTCTGGTGAGATTAAACTGCCTTATAAATAGCAATAGGGTGTGTTTTCTATCTTGTAACTAGTTATTTTAATGATATCAAAAATATACCTATATATTTGATTTCCTAAAGGGAGAGTTTCACCAGAGTGGTTTATTTGTGTTATCCTTTATCTTTGAAATGCATAAATAATGTAGTGCATAAATAAGGGTGCTGCTGGGGTGAATTGAAATTGTTTTCAGCTGTACAATTGTTTTGGTATCCTCTCTGCGGTAAAGAAAGAAGAGGGATTGGAAACTGTCTTTTTTTTCTTTTTTCAGTTTGTGGTGGAGGTGACTTACTAGGAGAAAATAATAGGGTTGCTTAGTTTCTCTGGGGATAGTAGTAGCTTAAAGTTAGATAAAGGCAGAGTAGGTTGAGGTGTGGGTGAGGTGGAGAAAAGTAGGGGTGAGATCTGAAGTTTTATCTTAAATTATGTGAACACCAGTGCTATTTGTTCTTTGATCAGTGTGACCTCTACTATTTAGTAGAAATTTAAATTAGGAGTATAGGAATGGAAGAGACCTCCTGAGTCGTACTGCTTTCCCTCTTGCCATCACAGCTGCTGTACTGTATAAATCCCTTTCATAAGGCTGTCATAGTCCATCTTCAGTTTGGCAGGGCTCTCTGCGTAGTTGCAGGCTAGCTGAACTTTTGTGATCACTCTTCTAATTTTTGTCTAATACAAACTTAAAGCTAGTTTACTCATATTTATTTTACTGGTAAAATGGTCCTTTAGCTTAAACAGTTTACTCCCCTGATGCCTGTGAAACTTTCTCAGATTTTATTTTGTGATGCTTAACAAACTATGACCTTTCAAATGTTTCACTTAATCAGAATAATCCCATTCTTTCTGACATGCAGATTAACTTATAATTTATTGTGGTAACTTGTGTTGCTGTCTATGAGTGCATGGCCTTACATATATAATGAGAATAGACTAGAATATAATAGTACCCACTTGTTAGGTCTTATCTTTTGCCTTCATCGTTTGATAACAATATGTTAAGTGGAGAGTATGCGTGGACCTAATTGTACAAAATGACCTTATCTTCTAGAAGAGTAGATGTGGAGGGCTGATTCTACACTTAATTTTGAAAAACTCATGAATTCTTGAACTCCTTCCAAGACTTGAAGGCAGAAGTTTATTGTTGGCAAACCAGTAGTATATCAGACAAGATGCTCTTTTCAGCTACTTAAAGAAGATGTCTGACATGGCAATGGGGCTGCTTAGCTGCTGCCAAGGAAGAGGAAGTCAGAACAAGGACCTTGTATAGCGTAAAACTTTTTGTTAATGGCTTCTGTGGAATAATATTTCCTGCTATTTGACCAACTAGTTAATTTTCAAGTAATATCGTTAACCTACAGCAGGTAAAGAATTTTCAAGGTTGATCAGATCTACAAAGACCTTGGAAGAAGCGCAAAGGTGTTCAAAACCCTTGTAGGACAACTTTTAATCTTGCGTTAAAGTTAAGGATCAGCTTGGACTTGTATCGATTGTAATGTTCTCAGTCAATCTCTTTTCTGAAGAGGCTAACAATGTCTATAAAGTTTTGCTGAATGACAGAATTATTTGTAGCAGACTATTTGGAAAGGTTTCACAATTGTCTACAAGTATTTCAGGAAAAGCATAAAAATTTCAGAACATTTAAAAAAAAAAAAAAAAGGAAGTGCCAAAAAGTGGATCCTCCAGAAAATGTACTGGTAGTCAAGGCCAATAGTGATTGTAAGAGTTAAGTTTATACATACTAAAAATGTGTACTCCTCTCAACCTCCCAAACTGAGTTCCTTACTCAGAATAACTGGTCTTTACACGAAAGAATATTAGCTGGGCTGGAACAGGGAACAGTGATGCCTAGAGAAACACTTTTCCTTTTACTGGAAAAAGGGAAAGCACATTCATTTGCTTGCAAGCGATGTCTGTTCAGAGCTGCTCAGAGGCACAGATTGTTGGGAGAGGTGAGATGGATCAGCTGAGGTAAAGCAGCCAAGACAGTCCAAAGTCTTCAGATGAGTTGGTGTGCTATGTGGACCAGTGTGGGGCAGACATTCCATTTCTGCGTTACATGCATCTGAAATGAATGCAGAGATTGTTATTGCTGTGAATTATAAAGAGAACAAAGTTCCACAGAGGGTGTTGAAAGAGATTGTGTATAATGTTTTTTCCACACCATCCTATGTAATTGGAAGTCCTGCTTATAGGTTTATCTGCCAAGGCAGAAAATGAAATGCATAGCTTTTGTGTGTTATGGGTTTTGAAATACTGATTTGTTTACTCTCATGGCAGAGTTGCATTTTCTGAAATGATGATAATATTCATCTAGTTTATATCTGCTGATATGATGGCTCTGTTGGAGTGCATCACCTCAATGGTTTATGAATGGACAAAACAAATTTTGTTACTGAGTTGTTCTTACAAGTCCCTCTCTGCTGTTTGACTTGGCACGTATGGACCTCACAGTGAAATTGTGCTTTTGTGGGGGCAGAGCTGATGGATGCTGTCCAGAGTCCGTGCTCCCATTGAGGAGCAGCTGCTAGTGCCTTTTGATGTCACTGTATATAATTTCTGTTCTTTATCCTTGCAGTTGCTACTTTGATTGTAGAACCAAGGAATTACTTCAGGGCTGTGTGACCAATCTAATATTATGTTTCTCCTCAATTTGTAGAACTTATGCAGGATCTACATCTTAATCAACAATTCTGTGCAGTCTGATGCTGCCATTCTCAATTCATATCACTCCACTTCCTTTTCACTATCATTCTATAACAAGTTTACTTGAAGACTTCTGTAAACCAGCCATGAATGATGAGAGTTTAGTTTGTATTATTTGGCTATACTTGCTGTCATGGCAGGGAAGCTTTATGGGTTGCTGGAGAGTGATTTTTAATTATGTTTCATTCACTTATAGCTTAACTTCATGAAGTTCTGCAGTGCTATTACTTTCTTTTACTTAGAATTGCAACAGATACTATTCCTATAGTATTTAAATTGTTGGAGTTTCACAGGGTAGTAATGCTGATGTTATGCACTGTTGCAGTGAAGGAATCATCATCCACTTTTAGGAAAACTGTTTTGCGGGTTTGTCTCTGGTGGTACAGGGTTGACCTCTATTCCCTTTCCAGATCTAGAATACTGTGTTTGGAATGTGATGGCTTTTAAGCGCTTGATTCTTGAAGGAAGATGGTATTTATTAGTGAAGCTTGAGGGGTGGGTTTTAAAACTGTGTCTAAGAGTCATCCTTCTCATTTTGAGTCTATCTTTTGACTACTAGTTTGTGTGATACTCTTCAACTGTGAAGGTGAAATACTTCCCTTTTTTTATGTAGACCAAGCCACCTCAATAACATCTCCTTTGCTGGTATGTTAAAAAGGTCTTCTCTCCCACTTTGTCAACATGGACAACCAATAATTTAGGTTTCTTCCTGTATTGGAATTACCATAAATCCTGCTAATATGTGTAAAATGAACCAACAAAAAAATCCAGATGTCTCGTATCTGAAAAGGGGAATTGGATACTCTCAAATCTGAAATACAGACTTCAGGATGTATTCATCTAGATATTCCAGTACTGCAGTACTGGAATATCTAGATGAATACATGTAGAAAACCTGTAGCGTTTTCTAAGTTTAAAATCTTTTCCATAGGTTGTATGTAGTAAGTGTTGGTTCAGAATCATGTGTACACGTGTGAAAATACAAGCTGGATATTCAGGCTGACAAAGCTGTAGTTGCTTAAATGTTTATTAAGACATCCTGAGTCCAACCCATGAGCTTCTTTCTTTCATCCTTTAACAGTTTCCTCCAAATGATGTGTACAGCTTCTCTCTTGTGGACTGATTTTATTTATTTTTTTTTTTTTAATTTTTTTGGCTTGCTGGAGAGGTGCTGATCCTTGTCAGGCAGTATTTGGGTCAATAGAAAGAATAAGGTAAAAACTAATGAAGCTGGGGAAGTGAAAGGAGTCCAATTCACACAGTTGTTTTTCCTTTTAAAAAAATAGAGATACTAATCCCTTATTGAGAGAGATGAGGATAAGAAGCAATGATGCCTACATTAGTCATAAAAGGTTTTGACTCTCTAAGTATTTAAATTATGAGTTTAAAGAGATACAATATTTAGAAAACCTTGCAATCAGCAAGATATTCAGATACTTTACATGGGAGCAATATGGATTATACTAGTTCAGCTGCAAGAAACCTTTAGAGGTTTTGAAACTTGTCATTTTATGCTCAAAGAAAAACAATTCTATGGACAGAGCACAGTTAATGTCAAAAGATCTGTTCTTAATCTTTAGTCCAGCTGATCAAATTGAGTTTGGGGCTCATAAAAACTCTTGGACAAAATATCATACTACTGAAAAAAAAAAGCATGTCTGACATAAAATCTTGGAATAAATATTCTACGCTTAACCTTGTGGTTTTATGACCAACTGCTCTAACTAATTTGACTACAATAAAAAAAAATCTAATATGGTAATCAGTTTTTAAATTGTTTTACAAATGTTGACAAGTGGTGTGTTACTCTTTATTTTTCCATGTATTTGGCAAAAAGTAAAACTTGAGAAAATACTCTTGCCTTTTGATATCTAGGCTGATACTTTAAAGATATTTTTTTCTGGAATTAGATGTAGTAAACTGGACATCAGCTGAGCATAATATGAGTGTCTTGTGAAGGCTCATTATATAATTACTAGTAAGAAAAAGTATTAAAGCAATGTAATATCTAAATATTTAAGTATAACCCAAGTTTATATTCTCTCTGAAAATACTATATGTATGTTGTATCTTACGTTTGACAGATCAACACGTGAGTGTTTATAAGCTATGACTATGGATTAACTTGAATGCATTAAATAAAACTTGACAATATGTAGGAAGAATAATGTCATTAAGATGGATTTGAGTTTTGATGTTATAGAGCCTATCTATGACAACTTTTATGAAGCAAGAACAGTATTTCCTTGTGGAAAATGCACATGCTGCTTGTTTGCTGTAGTCAAGATAATCCCAAGCATAGAAATGTGAATTTGAGGTTTTATTGGAATAAAAATGCAACTACATTCTAGAATTTTTTGCTAGAATGCACATACTTGAAGGAGGAAAGATTGAAATGCGATTTACTAGATAAGTGTTTCCATAAGAAGGTGGGCTTTTCAGGAGTGAGTGAAAGGACTACATTGATCTTGCAAGATTCACCTATATGATCCATTCAGCTGCCATGTTTTTTTCCATGCCCCAGGCAACGCTTTGCTGTGAGATCTCAATAAGTTTGACTTAAGAGATGTTTTGACATAAGATGGCAACAACTAAGTTGGGCTAGGGAGAAAGGGGAAAAAGGGGAGGGGGAGGGGGGCGGGGGAGGAGAGGAGAGAGGGCATTATTTCCTTTATTATATACTTTTGTATTTTCTTTGCTCTTTTCCTTCCCCAAGTCACCACCTCCTCATATTTCCTGCATGGCCTTTCCCTGCTTCCTCAGTGTGGTTTCTAAACTAGCTGATAAAAGACCTGATATGGGAAGAGCTTGGGAATAAGATTCCAGTGCAGGAGGTTCTGGTTCATGTAGCCACACCCTTTTTCCCAGATGTGTGGGGTTACAGCGGTGCTTTCACTGGTTGCTGTGGATGAAGTCTCTGACAGCTAGTGTGAGACCCAGTATGGTAGGAGTAAGGGAAGGATGGAGAAAGCAAGGTGGTGGGGTTGGGGGGCTGGGGGGGGGGGGAAGAGTGGACAATTCCTTCTTGGCTCTTTCACTTGATGGGTGGACTGGGATATACTCCATGTTGTGAGCAGAAGCACCAGGGAAGCAGAGATCAAAGTGACGTGAGCCAAGGCACCAGAATGAATTTAGGATAGTCTCTGCAAGCAGACTAAGCCATGTCTCATCTGCTTTCTTTTATCTGACTCTTCAAATTCTAGTCTTCTTGGTTCTGTGTTTTTGGTAACTTTTGTGCAACTCTGTATGGAGTCTTTTGACTTACTGGACTATATATGTTTTTGTACTATCTAGAAAAGAAAATTTTTTACTTCACGTAGAACTAAGCATTTTAAGTGTTATATTTGTACCTTAATGTGTATTTTGAATTGACTTGTGCAATCAGTTGAATTCCTTTTCTATTTTAAACAGCTAAAAAAAATCGTTGTCTGAGCACAGAGAAAAGATGATCTGAATATATTTCTTTCAAAGTTTTTTCACAATTTGTTATGCTGCGTGTATGAACAAAACATTTTCCAGCTTTCTCCTTCTGTTTCCTATTACCATGCAAGACTACACTTTGCAGCTGTTCTGTAGTTTTCCACAGAGAATTTGTCCAGTTCTGTGTGACACAGGATATAGTAGTCTGACCATCACCACAGTGCTCATATACACAAAACAGCATTCAACCTTTAAGACAACAATGACTCACTCCAAACTTACGAAGGCCTATGCAACATGATATAGATTTCTGAGCAGCGGAAACCATCAGATTGTGTGGAAGTTGTTATACAGGTGTTTTCTGGAGATTTACAGCCCACGTGTGTCCTTGTTTGCATCATCTAAAGCCACACCTCCATAAACAAAACTTGCAATGCTTTTCTATTCCTTTGGAAGCTCTGTGACTGACACTACAGGAGCCAGTTATTGATTTTTGTCAGTGTACAAGAAATAGGTATCTGGGGAAAGTGCACATACCAGGTAGAGGGACAGAACCAGGCTTTCATTGTGTTAAATGCAGCCTGTGATTTTTTTCATGTGAAATAGAGCTTTTCTGTATGATACAAGGTCTTGCTTGGTGACCCTAGTGACCTTGAGTTTTTAGTGCACAACTGTGGTGTTGTATGAAAATCCTCTGAGTTGCATGGTCTGGTCCCACATCAGTTTTTAATTTCAAAACCAAATTCTTAGGAATGCTAGTTACCAACAGTGTGTTGAGCAGAAATAGATTGCTTTGCTCAGAGGAAGGAAAGCATTGGTATCTCTGTTGTGATGTAACACCAAGAGCCACCTTTTGCTATTAAAAACTGGGAGAGTAAAACAATTTCAGCTACAAAGAGTGACTGGAGTTTTGACAATAGAGTTGTCTTTTAGTTTCATGTTTGTGCAGCACAGATACAGTGGAGTCCTGGCCTGTGATTAGGACTCCTCCATGCTGTGTTATATCAACAAAAATAGTTGCAAGTGGAAACTTTCAAAGCTAGCTGAAAGCTGGTTGCTTTCCTAATGACAAGAGTTATTGAAAGTGTTTATTCTGTTTCTTAAGATATCCATGTGATTCTAATCTAGCTTAGATCTTAACTGTGAAGACTAACTTGGTGCCCATCAGCAGATCTAAAGCAGTGGAAAATTTTTGTAAAATCAGGTCTTCTTTTCACCTAATCCAAAGAGTTGAAAACTCCAAGGTCTGTTCTCAAGCTAGCCTCTGCCAATTTCCCTCAACTGATTAGCTGCCACCAGTTTCCATTTGTGTTAGTGATAAGGCAATTTCATTTTTATTAAAGTTCTCCTGAGTTACAGTGAAGAACTGATAATGCTTTATTTCGAGAAAATATCAGGAGTTAATAGGAAATCTGCCACGAGGGGGCAATTAACGAATGACAACCTCAACATTCTTGGTTTTATAATAAATAAACATGAAAGATTTCATTTTTGAAGGTGTAAACTGCATTCGTGCTGCCACAGTTTTTACCTTTTCAATGAGTAGTTTGGGACATGAGAGAAAAAGCTGTTGAACTTGACTACAGATATTATAAAAGACCCTGGAATGAGACACAAGGAGAGAAAAAATAAGATCAGTTACACAGTTATAGAAAGAACAGAACAATTCTTACGAAGTGTTGGGGAGCTGGGCAATTTTGGGGAGTGTGGTTTTATTTGGTTTTGTTTGTTTTGGTAATGGATGCTATATACTATTCCTCAGGGCCCCAGTAGGTGGTTCACATTTCTCTTTTTTTTCCCATTCTGAAATACCAGGAAAACAATTGCCATCTTTTCTCACTTCCCTTCTGGCATTATTATAATGTATTTCCTGGGCATCTTCTGAGATGAATGTTACAAGTGTTAGCACATAGCTATTCAATCTTCTAAGGCTGCAGAGTAGCTGTTCCTGGCTGTCCATTTGCAAGTGGTCTTATAATAAAGCACCTTTTAACTATACAATCTATCAAAAGTATTTGAAAGTTCTTACTTTCTGTGTTTTCCCAGTTCTGCTACTTGTTAAGCATGGAATGTATGAAATAATATCAATGTCAATTATTGCTCTAGATTCATACACATGTGACAGAGAATGTAACAGGATCTCTTTTTTTTCTCCATGGTTGCATCAAAGAATTTGATTTAATACATCTTTTGCTGTTCAATACTAATTTTTTAACCTGTCTAGGATGAGATCTAGAATCCAGATGCTGTTTCAATCATGCTTTGCACTTTGTGGTATAAATTACTATTTATTGACTTTGGTCTCAACTTAGAGTTCATTCCACCTTGTACCACTTCAGACTGATCTCCCTGCAAGATCTTATGCACTTTCTTGCAGTGAATCTTCTTCCATATCACATGCACACAGTGATTTATTTTTCTTGTTAGTCTGAATAATGTAATGCACATGATATTTCTTGAGTGAAGCCCAAATGTTTTATAAGTTCTGAAGTTTGGGGGAGATAAAAACATTTTTAGTAATTTTTTTTTCCCTCCTATTAATTCAGCTAGAGCTGACATGTCTTTAAGACAGTAAGAGGATGAGGAACTTAGTTCTGCCATATCTTCAAACACCTGCATATCCTTCTGTGAATTAGTTTAAACATCTCCCTGAAAAACATGGTCCACTAAAAATATGTCTCTGATAGATGTGAAAATGTCTGCTAGCATGTTTAAATTGAGGATCAGAAAACCTCTTTTCTTTCATCCTGCATCTTCAGATCCACAGATGATGTTTTATTACAGTACTTGTTTCCTAGGGGTAAGCAAAACAGTCATCTCAAAGATACCTCCCAAATTTCTTGCTCTCCTGCTCTCTTCTGCTTTTGCAATCATGATAATCACTGAAATTCTCCAAGGAGAAGTTTTATTTTAGTGATCATTTCTCATTCTAGAAAATGAACTAAAACCATGTTCACTTACTGTGTGTTTTTTTTTTTGGTTTTGTTTTGTTTTGTTTTTTAATAATGTCAGCATTAATGAAACCAAATACTTCTATTAATACAATTGTGGACCTGAATTTAACTTTTCAATTTAGTGTTCCCATAATAGTTGAATAATTTGATGGGATCTCTTTGCCTTTTTCTGACATGTTGCTTAAGGCCAGATGTTGTGTGGAGTGGGATGCCATTGTTCACAAATCAAGTACTTTTATTCATGGCTTATTTTATTTGAGGAATTTGTTGTGCTGTACCAGTACAGTCTTCCCTCTTCTCCCTGGCAGTAGCTGTATTTGCTCTAGTAGGATGCAGGATGCACCTGCAGAGGTCGGAGCCACATGATCTTTAGTAGTTGGACATGCCATCATATTTTGAAAAATTAGGTGGGCTTAACAGCAATTTTAAGATACAGTGTTTAACATAAGCTGCAGGGAAAATAGGTTTCATACTGTGATTTCTGCATATATCTTTGACTTCTGTGTAATAATACCAGTCAATTACTTCTAGACTAAACTTGGTATAAACTGTCTGGTGAAAGAACAGGAGTGTGCTCCTCACACAAACAGAAAAGAAGTGGTCTTGCTTTACCCCTCTCCTCTTCCTTTCTTGCTCTCCTTGAAGGGCTTAGCTCTCGTGTGACATTGTGCTCACAGCTGAGGGCGGGTATCATAATGTTGTGGTTTAGAGAGATTTCAGTTTGTGGCAGGGGTACATCCTCCTCTTCTTTCCTCCCCTCTAACAGGTAAATGGTGTCATTTGTTCCGTGGCCCCACAATTACCGTCTCACTGATAGAAGCAAATACTGTGTTTATCTCAAACAGGGGAAAAAAAAAATCAGTTTCTTAATGCTGCAACGTTACAATTTCCAGAAAAATAATTTCAGATAATTTTAAGGAGTACAAAAATGTGTTAGTACAAAGTTTTTGACAAATCACAGGTTGGGTATTCTTAAAATATAGAGTAAACTTACGCTAGATTATGATGAAAAAATAAATAGTGCTGTTACTATAGTATTTAGTGTTAGAAGTAAAATGTTTAGAAATTTTTCTGGAAAGGGATATAAATCTTGATTCTGATTTTGTGGTGGTGTTGTGGCTCAAGTTATTGAAGACTGAATGTTCACTCTCTTTGCTCAGCTCTGGAATAAAAAAATTAATCTCAACGTGGTCTAAACAGTGGCATTAAGTTGAGGTGACTTGCTTTTAACTGATGCATTCAGTTCAGCTAATGATGTGTCCACAGAGCTCTATTTGTTCAATCTATACCCAACACCTGAATGAAATCTGCAGGTCTTTCTTATAATATTCCTTGAAGTAATTTAGTAAACTAACAATACCAATTAGACCTCCATTCTCACAGAACCTCATGGATTGGGGACCACTAGAGGTCGTTTAGTCAAACCCCCATGCTTAAGAAGGCTCAGTGACAGCAGGTTGCCCACGACCTGCTGTCAATGCAGTTCAGGATGAACTTCATTGCTGTGAGTGTTTACCAGCTTATATAGTGGAGGACCTTAGAGTCCTAGTGAAGCACAGCTGCTTTCTGGTTATTTTGTCTCTACCACGTACTTGTGTGTGAGGTTGTTCCTCCCAGATATAGGACTTCATACCTTCACCTATTGAGCCTCGTGAGATTTTTCCATTCTCATTTCTGTATCCTTTTGTCCAGCCTATCCAGTTCCCACTGAATAAACCACAACCATGTGGTTTATCAGCCATTTCTACTTTCATATCTTCTTAAAACTTGCCGCAAGTGTAGTCAGTCTCATCCTCTAGGTTATTAATAAAAATGTTAAACAGTATTGGCCACAGTATAAACCCCTAGGGTACATCACTAGTGACTTACCTCTAGCTGGACTTTGTTCAAGCCTTTGGTCCCTCTCTGTTCTGTTGTTGTTTTGGTAATGGATGCTATATACTATTCCTCAGGGCCCTAGTAGATGGTTCACATTTCTCTTTTTTTCCCCATTCTGAAGTACCAAGAAAACAATTGCCATCTTTTCTCACTTCCCTTCTGGCATTATTATAATGTATTTCCTGGGCATCTTCTGAGATGAATGTTACAAGTGTTAGCACATAGCTATTCAATCTTCTAAGGCTGCAGAGTAGCTGTTCCTGGCTGTCCATTTGCAAGTGGTCTTATAATAAAGCACCTTTTAACTATAAAATTTATCAAAGGTATTTGAAAGTTATTCCTCCTGTTTTCCCCATTCTGCTCCTTGTTAAACAGGAAGTGTCATAACCCTCTGGGCACAGCACCTTAGCCGTTTTCTAATCTATCTCACTGTTTCCTTATCAAACCCATGCTTTGTCAAGTTGTCTATGAGAGCATAATGGGAAGATGGGTGTCAAAAACCTTGCTAAAGTCAAGGTAAACAGCATACACTGCTCTAACCTGAACTACCAAGCTGATCACAGTGTAGAAAACAATTAGGTTGTTTATGCATGGTTTCCACTTCATAAATCCATGCTGTCCACTTCCAGTTATCTTCTCCTTCATGAGCTTGGAAGTGGTTTACAAGAATAGTTGTTCCATCACCTTCCCAGCAAATGAGGTGCAGCTGACCACCCTCAGTCCAAGTCCATTCCCTAGTCTTCTGAATCATTCCTCTTGTATACAAAGTACATTTCACACTTTCCTTTGACTTTAAAAAATAATAACAGCAGCAGTAATAACTACGAAGTATTTAAGTGTACTGACTTATATTTTCCAGACTGGATCACTATTCTCTGGCATGCAGTGCACTAGGCTGATCTAGTTGGTCAGGGAAGCATTTGACCAAAAGCTTTCATGATATTTGGAAGCATTTATGAGAAACAAGCAGACTTTATGTACTACAAATAACGTTCCTGTCTTCATTATGGCATATCCTTCATATTCCTCCAAGAGGAAAAAATGACAAGCTGTTCTGATATCATCCTGTCCTATCTGTTGTTACTCCTGTGTGTGCACCCTGCTGCAGATGTGGTAATGGAGGCAGTGAGGGCTACTTGGTTCCTCTGTGTTTCTGTCTCTTGCGTGTCTCAATCTTGAATGTTTTCTGCAACTGTAATGGACTGGATGTTGTACTTGAATGCAGCAATGCTTCACAAGCACTGTGCCTCGCTACAATTCATTTTGAGCCTGTTGTAGCTGTTCCTTATCTAGAGAGGAAAGTATGGAATTGCAGTTGTCTTCTGTTGAATCGTGCTCCTTATGCAGTGAGGAAGAGGGGAGAAACTTTTTAAGGCAGCTATTTTGTCTGTGCTATCAGACAGCTTTACCACAGCAGCATGTTGTATTATAAAATTTAAGAGGTCAGTAAACAACTCAGCAGAAATTGAGCAATTTAAAAAAAAAAAAAAAAAAAAGCTTCTCCTCATTTGATGATTGGGAGAGGAGGCAGGAAACAGGAAGCCATTGTTAAGAGTGTGACCAAAGTTACCCCGTTTCTAAAGAATCTTATTTAATAAAGATAGTAACTATTGTGTGACAGTGGTAGGCTTTTTCTTTTCAAGATTCTTTGAATCTGTTTTTCAGAACTGCTTGTTGAAACTTTGCCACTAATGAGGCCCGTGTAATCCAATGAATACAAAAATTTGTGTATGCATAGGGGGATTTTCAAGTCTGAGTTGTTATGTACCACAGTATGAGGTGTGGTTAATTTTGTGGGATTTTTGTTTTTAATTTGGGTCAGAAAGATATATCATGTGCAGCTAACAAAGGTACTGATTCAGGTTATTTCTTATGTAAGACCTTTAGGCCCTCTTTCCTTGACCGAAAAGTCTTTTAAAATATTCAGTCCATGATAATTCTTCCATTAACAAACTGCATGAATTACTAGAAATCTGATAGTTTGCATTACCTGATCAAGATTTGTTTTTGTAGGCTACTAGATATTGGATCGCACTTACTATCTACCATATGGATGGTAAATTAACAAAATACATGGATCTGAATTCTTTAGCTGTTCACATTTCATGCTTTGTGGTGATGTATTTCTAGAGTTAGTCTAACCATCTTCAGGGGAAACAAATGTCATTTCCAGATTCCGATTATAAGTCTGTTAATTGGATAACACTTCTAAAATGAGTGAAGCTGCATCAACGACAGACATGAATTTTAGCACAGCTTATTATATTTGCTTCGGTTATTTAGACGGGAAGTCTTAAAAACATCATGGACTAAATATACCACAGTTTTTGGAAACAGCCATACAAACTTGTCGAAATTCAGTAGCGTTTGGTTCTGATGATTTTGGGCTGAGTCATACTTGCTCTTTCACAGATTTATGGTGTAAGTTTAGGGTTGCTCATGCTTGTGTGTATGTGTAGGTGTGCACACCTGAGGGTATGGGGCAGCATCTGCTCAGCTCAATGTGGAGGCAGAACCAGTATAGCAGAGATAATGTGATTGCCAGTCAGGACAGATACTCCACTGGCACTAAACCCAGCTAGTGACCTTGCAGAACCCTCCTAATATCCTTCATCACACCAGGTCTTCATATCCTCCAGCCTGGGAGCTCCGTGGGCTGCTAAGCACCAGTGATACAGGGAAAGACCTGAGTCACTGCTTTTGAATTGCTTTTTCAGGTCTAGATTTTGAGGCAGCTGCCTAGAATGGTTATCACCTCCAGTAACCTGGGGTTTTATGCCTAATCAGTGTTTAAACCTATGGTGTGTTGAGGTGAAGAGGAAGAAAGGTGTATTCATTTCTTTTTCAGGCACTTGTCTCTGAAGGAAAAGTAGTGGTGGTCCAGAAAGGCAGTATCATGTAGCAGCACCCCATAGCTGTCATTTGGGAAGATTTGTGGTTTCCTAATCTAAATCCAGACTGTTAGAAGAATGTGGGCTCCTCCTCAAAGATGCTTCAACATGGTCACAGTGACTCATTCTGTTTATTGTATTTTGTTTGTAGCTGCAGTGCAATTTTGAACGGAATCCCCTGTTTGTTCCCACTTATGCTGCTTATTGGTTTGATTCACAAAGTGGTTTTCATGCTTACAAACCACATTCCTTGAAGGGCGACAAT
Source organism: Anas platyrhynchos (assembly GCF_047663525.1). Classification (NCBI taxonomy): domain Eukaryota; kingdom Metazoa; phylum Chordata; class Aves; order Anseriformes; family Anatidae; genus Anas; species Anas platyrhynchos. The sequence goes on along the minus strand of NC_092588.1, from coordinate 67,865,633 downwards.
ACAGCAAACTTCTTTCCCAGTGTGGTTAAACCTCTCATATGGACAGGAGGCATTGGTGAGCCCTTTGAACAGCTAGGTATCACTTCTTCACTGGGAACACCTGTCCAGGGGACTGGATGAAATGTAGTTTCAAGTAAAATCTCCCAGCTATAGGCAGCATAGATAGATGTGGTGTCTTCATTAGCAATTGCTTCTGTTCCTGTTACACCACTTTCCCTGCTACTGTCAACACAACTAATGAGCACTGCACGGGGGGCCGGGAGGTTTAGCTTGGATGGTATATGAGCTGGGGCTTTTGTGCGGGGCCTGTGGAGCAATGTGAGCTTACTTCATATAGATAAGCCCTCAGAAGTGCATTCAGCTTTCTTCCTGTAAAACACTCCAACTTGAGACCCACAGAGAAGCAAAGGGGTGCCACATTGACAATGCTTACCTGTTAATTTCTGTGCACTGATAATGCAATTCACTGCTGTGTGCTTTGGATGCTAATTGCACAAACGTTGGACCCACTTGAACTAACTATCACTGTGAAGCCAGGAGGAGTAATGACAATTATGCCTACCCAATTTCTGAAGGCAGGAAGCTGAAGAGTAAGCAATGGAGGAAGGGTTTTTCGGGGAATGGGACTGAAGGGATATGGTACGACTCTGTCTCTTGGCACAAAGCAGTGATTAAAGCTAATCTCTTTGAAAGGTAAGAACATCTGTAGACCAGGGGGCTGGCTGAGCATCCATGAGCTGTGTGTAGGGCAGCTGCGGCCTGCTAAGGCATGTAGAGGTTCTTACAGGGGAAGGTGCTTACGAGGAGAAAAACTTGCTTAATATTCCTTCTTGTTAATACTGTCCCCCCCCACCCTGCTTTCAAATTAAGAAAAGTAGCTCTGCAACTGGTGGTGAACAAACCTATACAGTGTCTTTATTCTGAAGGCTGCATTTTGCCTGTGTACAGGGCAAAGCGCTGGGTGGCTGTAACTTGATCACTGTGGTTCTGTGCTGTTGGCTGCTGCATCCTGCTCCAACCGTGAGAGGCAGGAAAAGCCTGTGGGAAATTCAATACGGGGAGAATTACAATAGTTGGTCTTTGTGGCTGCAGGGGCATGTGTTGTGCTGTTGTGAGGCTGCACGGGGATAAATAAGGGGACAACCTGTTTGAACTATGCAGCTGCAAGAGCTCTTTTCATGCCGCGCCTGACGTGGAGCCTTTCTGTGGAAGAGCCAAGGTCAGAAACATTACAGAATCTCCTGAAGTGCAGCATGGCTTTCACACATCCAGAGCAGCCAGCATGCTGCTTCATGTTGCCTTTCCAAGGGCAGAGCGTCCATCCATTGAGGTGATTGTTATAGGGTTGTTTTGGCCAAACAACTCTGAGGTGGATCCAAGTCCAGTGAGTGGTTCAGAATAAGACACCTACCCTCATGCTGAAAAAGAGCATACATGCAGGTTTTCTATGATAGAAATTGCATTTCAAATGCCTTTGTAATGTAATGAGACATGGGTATGTGTCTCCAGTGTTATACATTCTATGCAGCCTCATTTCTTGGAAGGGAATTTCATGTACACCACCACAACCATCTAGTGTTTCAAAAAAGAAAGTCATAACTGGTGGCTGATTCAATAGCTTCTCTGTATATTGAATAAAAATATGAAATTTCAACTTTAAAAGAATTGGATTTTAACTTGAAACTGTTACTGGAATGGAAGAAACATGGGGATTTTCCATTAGATCTCCGCTCTTCTACCCAGTTTCATCTCTCCCGCCATCCCAAACAGTGTATGCATTACATCGAAGCAGGTAATTATTGCTGACAGGCTTGGACCACTCATTTTCACCTTATGAATAAAATCAAGAGGGTGGACAGTGCTACAGAATTTCTTTTGCTCATAAGCAGGCACAGTTTTATCATTAGTTTTGTTTGACTTTGTGTTTGTTTTTTTTTTCAAATCCTTTGGGATTTTTCCCCACCTGTCCAACTGCTGTTAAAGAGAGGGCTGAACACAGTTTTCCTGATCGCTGCCATGTTTTATCTGACCACTGACAGCACAAGATATTTTGCTACTCATTAAATCCTCTTTTTTTCGTCTTATGTTTTACTTTTCTGAAGCTGTTTGTACATCTGTGATGGCCTTTGTAAGCAGAGCCTCCTCTGTTCCAGTATTTCTCATGTATGCTGTAAAGAGGCAGGAGAAATTAAGCAAAATTGAAGTGTAGAACAGTTTTCTCTGTTCAGATTTGTTCAGACTTCCTCATTCTGTGATGGTTAGGAAGGCCTGGGACCCACAGCCTCACCTCAAATATGTGAAACCATTTCACCATTTAGATGTCTGGCTATTGGGCCATGGTCATTTCATTCCCATAGGGGCTGGGGTTGAGGGAGGAAGGGCTTACTAGTGCCATACACGGGAGAACAAACTGAGCGTGTGCAGTTAAATATAAGAGTCTGAAGAAGAGGTAAATCATTCAGTGCAATTGTGACTACATATTTTTTCCTTTATGTGCAGCGTGGTGCACATTCTAGCATGACTGAGTGATTTGGAGCAGTTAATATGGGCTGTATTTACACTTCTCTGCCTTGTATCAATATTTTGACTTGATGTTTGTAGCTGTGCTATACAGAGGAGTTTACATCCACTGTATAAAAATGAGTTTTATAGCTAGCTTTCCTCTGTGATGATGGAAACTCTTGGCATTGGTCATACTAATTACCGGTTAGTTCCCCAGAGTAAGTCTGAAGAACTAAAGGGCATAAATATCACAAGTGGATTCAGTTTTAATTATGCAAAAATGGGTTCTCATTGAATGATACTCTGATACTTGAATAATGGTAGACTAGGGACTGAATAGGGAAATATAGCTTGCTTTGTTGGATTGCAAGTATAACTGGTCCTCTGGGACTGAGGTTTTTTCTATTATTTTTTTCCCAGCTGCAGTGTAAAAGAGGACAGGTAGAAGTGTGGAAGGTTTAACACTGAAATAATCATTTCCTGAGGACAGAATAGGAAGTGAACATAGGAAAAGTACAGTAAAGCCATTAAAGGCCAACCTTTACTCTGCTCTGTGCCTTACAACTTGGCCAGCTAACGTATGGAAATTGCTCAGCTTTCCCTATAAGTTGCTTCTTTAGTCCCTCTGCAGAAACCCTGGTATCAAACTTCCATTCTCAATGTAAAATCCATTTTCATAGCTACTTGCTAATGCCTCCACTCTTGCAAATCTCTTTCCAGTTTCATTTGCTTTCTCAGAATGAACATTAAAAAATATAATGAAGATGTGGAGTTGGTAGATCTGTAATTTCCCACCTTCACCTTTGAACTTCAAGATTTATTTTAAAATAATATCATGGTAAGTCGAACTACAAAACTCCATCTATTCTGTAGATACTGTGAAGAATGGAGGATAGAAGAAAGATTGCTTATTTATCTAGATAGATGCAAAATAAATTCAGGAGAAAGAATATTTGGTGAATGATCTCTGTGTATTACTTGCAACTTTGAAATGACTTGATCTCATAGTTTTGGCTCCGAAAAATTCTAAGGGTAACCCTGAAAATTTGTGTTTTGTTGGTTGGTTGGTTTTACTTTCACAACCAATATTAAGATGATGTGAACATTTTCTTCTGAGACATAGAAGACATTAGCTGATATCTCTTTCGCCTGAAAGACCTCTCTTCTGACCTCTTCTACTGGCAGGATGGGATATTCTGAGCTTCAGATCTCACCCGTTCTGCATTTCTGTCATGCAATGCTAACAAAGTTATCAAGCAATACATCACATACCTGTATGACCTGAGAGGCTGAAGACTTGTATTCACACAACTGCTCCAATGCACATACAATGGAGAAATTAGAAATGCAGTATTATGTTTTATACTACCCCCAAAAAAGCTGATAAGCCAGCAGCGAGCTGTTCTCCTGGGATATAATGAGGTTTAGCTTCCTTTGGACTGACATAGTGTTCTGTGTGATAGGATATTGAATAAAAGGGAGCAGCCAGTGCTTTCTACTTTTGGTATGTATTTCATTTCTTTCTAAATGCTCAAACCTGTATAAATGGCCTTGGATTTGGTAGAAAATTTCATTTGATCCAAATACAAACAAAAGCATTGTGTGGCTTTGTGTGTTCATGTTTGGTTTTGCTGAATGGCCAAGTCAAGAAATATGCTGTCTACACAGCCTTACATTCAACTTTCTTTGCAGGGGCAGCACTGGAGAATTATGTGGGAAGTGTGAAAGCTCTCGCTCCCTTTTTGTCACCACCAACCAATGTTATAAATCTTAAGCTGCTGTAACACATCTGTAATTTGTTTGCCAGGGTGGATCCGCCTGAGATGATAGCAAAAGGTAGTTTAGATCTGTGTTATGGTGAGCACAAGGGCATGAACATTAGGGTAACTATGATTTCATTATATCCTAATATCCTAAAAGAGACCTCATCAGACAGCTTGTCTAAAACATACTTTACCTAAAACGGCATGAAAATTATTGTGTGATAAACCTCTAACACTCATCTTCAATTTACTTTTTGGAAAATGCCTAGAGTAACTACTTGTGAATGAAAACTTGAATTAGCTCTCAGTTCAAAAGTGTAATTGTCAAACTGCTGGTGAAATGTTTTGCTGTCAGGGCTGCTTGCATAATACCTGTCAATTTGACAAAGAGCCTTTAATAACTTTCTTGGTTTTAGAGCGCTTCGTTTCCAAACTGCTCATGCTCAGAGTGAACGTGTAATAGAGACTTGTAAAGCAAAGTCATTCAGGGATACCTGGAACAAAAGGAAATTTTATTTATTTATTTATTTATTCAGCAAGATGCTGAATGGCAACTCGGAAGCAGCTTGGGCTACTCTGTGGAAGCCTGGAGTATCTTCTAACCAGCTTCCACACATCAGGAATATGAGAACCGACTTTCAAAAGAGTACACCACAAAGCTGGTGTGAATATCAGGGTAAAGAACAGCTTGAAATTCATATTATGCTTACTGAATGGTTCTCTCAATCTTGGCGAAGTATTTTTGTTTCATGGAGATGTTGCAGAGCTTCTTTAATCTTTGTCCTACCCCCACCACTCTGCGAATGCCACTCCATTTACGCAAGGCATGCTTGGTTATTGGCGGTAGCAAGAGAGAGAGCAGGGAAGGACTAAGGCATTGAATGGCTGTGAAAAACACAGATAATACAAACCATATGCAAATCACATTAGAAAGATGCACAGTAAACGTCTAGTGGAGATGGGAGATGTCAGTGAGCTAATACTTACCTGAGCCAGTTGGACACTTGCCATGTGAGCGTAGTTATTCAGGCACTGAATTCAAGTTTGGCTCTGCCTGGAGCCAGCACAGATGCCTCTGTGCCTGGAGTCTGTGCAGTCCGGTGCCTGGATGTTCTGCCCTGGATGGTGGTAAGTTGGCTATATTTGATGTAAATATATTTTCCCAGATCTTTCCTGGGTCCTTTGGCGTGCCAGTCTTTGTCTCAGCTGAGTGCTTTTATTTTAGCCTCCTCTTAAGGCTCTAGAACTCTACCCCTTTGGTAGGGAATTTAATGATTTTGGGATGAAATCAGTAAAGAGTTCCTAGAAACACCATATTGCTTCCTGTTGGGCAGGTATCATCCAAAGATTTCTGTCATGAACAGACATGATTATATAAAAGTACCTTTTGGAGAATGGAGAAAACAAATCCATGAACAATATTTTTGGAGTGTGTAGAAAACCTAGCAAGATGGAATACCCTGGAGAGGTGCCAGGGATTAAATGAGAGCTGTAAGAAATGGCTTCTTTATTTCTGAATTACTCATTTTAGTCAGAAGTAAACTTGCTTGTTCATCAAATTTGTTATTAACATGTAGAGCCTCAGTATATTTCTGTAGAGTGAGGCAGGTCTTCAGTTCACAGATAAACCAAGGCCGAGCAAGAACTTGATGTAATCCTGTGCATATCTCTGTAGTGTGGGTGTAATGCTGAGCATAAGTTCATGACCGCAGTGAACCAAAACATGTGTTTATCTGCATGCTCCTGGGGTGGAGGGGTGCATCTCTTCTCCCAGGCATCTGCTGCAGATGACTGGGTCTCTGTCAAGCATGGGCTGTTTCTGCCCACATATAGCCAACCTTTTGCCCTTTTTCTTCTTCATCATCGTAAGCTGACTGTCTCTGCAGTTTTTGTGTGGATGGATGGTGGCTTGTGCAAGGCGCTCTCAGTTGCCTGTTCTGCTTTAAACATTGTGGTCTTTCCACGGTTGTATAAGCTGGGATAAGATTTTAACTTAAGTAAGGCACAAGCTATGTCTTGTGCCTTTGAACTACAGCGGATGTCCATCTGTTGTTTGAATGCCATTTGGGATGCTTAACCCATGCCAAATCCTGTTGCCTTTGAAGTCCATGGGAGTCTTGCCACTGACTCCAGTTGGGATAGGATTTAGCTGAGAAAATTTGTTTGCCTCTATTTCACGTAATTTGTGTATGAGCTCCAACATACAATAACATGAGCTTGTGATTAGAGCTGGGTGAGGGTTTATAAACCGTGTGTGTTTTTGGCCTAGTGATGGAGAATAACATAGTTCACTACATTTTTTGAACTTATAATGCCAGTTAAGTTTTGGTCTTACTCTCCTCTCACTCTCATTTCCCTTTTAGAAATCAGGATATCTTTTATGTACTGGTGGTACGTTGATACTATGCCTTGAGAAAGGGAAATTTAATTATGTGAAGTTGGACATTGTACCAATTGTTTAAGAAATCAATTATTCATACAGTGCTGCTTTTATGAACAATGAAGAAATATTTACCCTTGTTAGGAAAGACAGATGAATGACTCCAGACACTCCTTGTAGTGTGGGATTGTATGAAACATTTAATCAAAGCTTCAGTAATATACAGTTCTAGACTTGTGGAATGTGTAGTCTTTTATTTTTGGATCACTTGCATGCTTGTTATGCAAAGTACACTTTTAAACATCTGCTTAGGTATTGCCTGCACTTGGTATTTTCAGGATCTGTGATTACACCATATGCTGCTGTGGAGAGGATTATGCTGTCAGTGTTGTGTCAGAATGGCACAGAATTGAAGTCTGGTGCATAATTAGAAGGATATATTCGGGCACACTGCTTAGGTGACTGAATACATATTGATTATTTGGTATAAGTGCACTGCTGAATTACAGACTTTGCATGTGTGTAAGAAGAAAGCATACACTTCATGTCACAGGCTGATGCGCACTGAAAAAATAAGGAAGGATGAGCAGAAATAGTCTGTGGACCAGATCAAGCGCTCAAAACAGATTAAGGAGAGGTGTTTTGTGCAAAGTGATTTTGTGCTTAGTGGCTCCTCATCTTTCTTAGTGCCAGACTGTTTCTGTCGCAGAGATTAGAAATGGCTGGAGGGTGGGTGCGGAGAGCTCTGAAGGGCCTTTGTGACAGCCAGCACCTCTGAGACACAGCTGCATGTCTCTCTAGTGCTGGGTTAGCAAGGAGAGGCTGATTTCATGTAGAATCTCTTGTAGATGGGAAGAGACTATAATTTTCTGGTCTATGCTAGACTTACCTATGGCAGGATGAATCAAAGCTGCCCTGGAGCTTCCAGAAAGCTGACCCTATCATCTACTACAGCCCTGGCACTGGACAAAGAAGAAGGATCTAAATCACTCAAGATAAAGGCTTCTCTGCTTTCTGCTGGCAGAAGAAAATAATGGTTGAAGAAAGTCCACTTTTAGCCTCTGTTTTTTCTCAATCCAGAAATCCAAATTATAATAAACAATGCAGTTTTAATCCAGAATATCCAGCTGTCGTTTTATGGAGGCTTTGTGAAATGGGTTCATATTGAAAACTTAGTAGATTGTACGAACTATTTGCTTCCAGATTGCATGAAACTATAGCTAGTGGTTTTGGGTGCTGCGGAATTTAACATGAGGCTTCAGTATATTCCCAAATACTTAACTTCAGAGCTTTGGTGGCTCTCACTGATATAGACCATACAACTGAAGAGCTTGTTCTTGTGCATTTTATCCCAACAGATGCTAAATGGGAGTTTTAGGTACAATCTACAATCTGACTGAAAAGGAAACACATGTTTTGAGGAAGAATGCATTAATATCATAATCATTATAAGCATAGGTAGAATAATTATAAATGAAATACAGTTAGCTATACCAGATACGTTGTCAGAATGTCACCTAATTTTTATATCACTGTGAAGCTGTTGAACTTGCTGGAGTTTCTGACTTACAAACTTGAAAAGGTAAACAGAATAATGACTTCTGTTTGTAAATTTTGCATTTAAGATTGAACACAGTACTTACCGTGGTCGCTCTGTAGCAGCTATTAAATATTTCATATGAAGTGATAACTTCAGTATCCAATTATATACTTAAAGCTAAACATATTTTTTCTTTGTGATATATGAGATTTGTAGGTGACAAAGGCTAAACTGTGTACAATATTGTCAAAAACTCTTGTTTGCAGTAATCTGCTAAAGCCAGATGTTTGAGTGAGGATGAAGGTAAAAATCTTAGATAAAACCTAATCACTGTGAGGGGTTTATGAATAACCATATTAGACCAGCTTTGTGGTCTGCTTTGGGGTCCTGTCATTGCTGCTGGCCACTAGCCATGTTTCTGAGAAAAGCAAAAGAAATCCATCTAAATAGCTGATTAAGTTTTTTTTTGTTGTTGTTGTTTGCTTTTAGATTGTAGTCAATGAGTTTATCAGAAGAATCTCATTGGTGTTTCTTTATCTCCAGATATAAACTGCTAATTTATTTTCAGCTGTTGTGCAGTGCTGAAGTCATAGATAAGGCTCTTTCTATTTTTCAAAATGAACTTTTAATAATGTAGAACACAAACTATTGCTAAATACATAAAGTATTAAACATCAATTATGAGACACGTGGAAAAATTAAAAAAAAAAAAAAAAAAAGAATTTCTGTATTATTACTAGTTGCCCAGCCTTACAGTCTTTTTCTACTTGGACAGCACCATTTATTGACAAAGCCAGATCACAGGGAAACATTATATTGGTAATCTTTCATGTTTCTAGTAACAACCTCTTTAGATGGCTACCCCAGCTAATTTCTAACTGCTGTACTGACATCATTTACTTTATATACCATTTCCATCATACAGGAAGATCTCTAGATTTTTCATTCAAATTCAAGTATGATTTTGTTTGTAAGAAACTGAAGACATTTATAATCTAATCTGGAGCTCATGTAAACAAATCAGATTTGGGATGCTTAAAATTTATGGGAGAACATGGCCCTTTTTTTTTTTTTTCTTTATGTTATAAAGTCTAAACCTTCCTAAGCTCATTCCTCACTGCCCTAGTTAGTCATATCCAGATGTAAATCTACACTGAGAAATCATCATTGTATTCACACATTATTTACCCATCAGTGGGGGCTTATATTATTATTTTTTTTTTACGTATTGTATTGTAGTTAAAGATTATGGTTAGGTCCAGCTGGAAATTATTGGCAAAACATCTTTTATAACAAAATATTAAAATCCTATTTCACAAACTTACACAGTTATCTTGAAAATAACTACTTTGGAAACAGAACAAGGGAGCTTGCAATTTTTATGTGATTGTTCAGTTTTCCTATCAGAATATATAAGATTATTGCATTTTAAAATTAAAAAATATATAAGTCACTTAAGTTTTGTTGAATTATCTGGGGGGGAAGTCTGAAAGGTTAGTAATCACATTCAGTTGACATTTTCATTTCTTTCTGAATAAATTTTTGATCTCTTACTGCCCAGGAAACCAGCCTAACATGTAAGCTATAAAGTATTATATGTTCTATTCTCCTTTCTCTGTTCTCCTCTAAGTATTTTGCAAGATGAAAACTTTCCAACAAAAGGTTTCACCTACAGGTTAAGGAAGCCATACTTCTTTTTTTTTTTCCTCAATAAGGTAGATATCAATTTGGAATATGTGTACCATTTCCCACATCTGTATTCTGAATGCTGGTATCTAAGCAGGAGGAAAACATAAATATAAAAAAGCAAAAAATATTTCACACACACTCAAATGACATGGCTTGACATCTTGAGTGGTGTGCTAGGTCCCACAGTGCAGTACAATGAAGGATCTTCTGTGGGTCTATCAGCCTGCTTCTCTGTGGTGCTTAATTGTGAAAGTGTGTGATTAACTTTCTGGCAGCTAACCTTTCCCCTCCAGCCTCAGTGGCCAGCGCTCTTAATCCTTCAGATCTGGGCATGCTGACAGTGAGCAGCACAGGTCCCTCTCTTCCCTCCATAAAAAAGACCACCCTTTGTTTTTTTCTGTTTTTATTTGTTTATTAGTTCACAATGTCTTCAATTACTTTTCCAAATAATAGTGTCTATGGTTTTTTGTATTCCTAAACCTAACCTCTTCATAATTTTTTTGTTGTAGCAAAGATTTTGAAGTTAAACAGCAGTAGAATCATAGAATCATCAAGGTTGGAAAAGACCTCCAACACCATCTGGTTCAACCATCCCCCTAGCACCAATATCACCCACTAAACCATGTCCCTAAGCATCAGGTCCAACCTTTCCTTGAACATCCCCAGGGATGGTGATGCCACCACCTCCCTGGGCAACCCGTTCCAACGCCTGACTGCTCGTTCTGAGAAGAAATGTTTTTTGTTTTTTTTTTTTTTTTAAAAAAAAAAAAAAAAAAAGTAGTTGAGATGTTTTTGACCTTCTTCTCATGAATGTTTCCGAAGCTTGAAAATGAGCATGTGTAGTCTCCCCAAGATTCCTTTATAAATAATTTCCACCATTATAGAAAAAGTATCAGTATGTATCTGTTAATTAGCGTAACAATGTTATTACTTTGGTTATCTGTGGATTTCCTTTTTCTCTGAAAGTACTTGAAGACGGTAGAGATTTAAAGGTTAAATTCAATATAATATGCTTAAGAATGGCTTAGATGAAAGTTGACTTGGATTATAAAGTGTTTGATTTTTCCGATGGCTAAAGGAGCATGTGTTTGTCTTTATAAGTACTGGTGATGCATGCTGTTTCTCAGGGCTGCTGCTGCTGGATGATGGGGAGTGTCCTCTCTAATAGAGTAGGATTCTTAATTATGTTATGTAGGGGACTTGTTGAAATCTGTAAATATGCACTACTTTAAAGTCTCAGCAGCTTTTCTCTGGTGTCACTTTTGAAGAGAGTTGACAATCAGCTGTGTATGCCTACTATCCAAGGGTTTGCACGCCGCTGTCTTTCACTTGGCTTGTTGCTTCTGAAGGGTGGAAGTCCTGAGGGCCGGGAATTCATCAATGAGATGTGCTTCATCTGAACACAATCAATGACACTGAAGTGGTTTTCATTGTAGGCTGCAGGATTTTTTTTCGTTTGAGAACGCAGGTTGCTGCTTGATCTGTAGATCTGTCAGTGTTTTTACCCAAAGATTTTCTGTGAAGGGAGGGTGCATGTTTTCTGAAGCTTTTATATACTGTATTAATAATCATTGCTTGGTGGTATTAAAGGAAAGTGAACTTTCTGCAAAAAAGTTCAGTTTCATATGTCTAGCTGTGAACATATCTGAGGGATTGTAGGATTTAACCCACTTTTCACATAGCAATTATCCATGTGGCACTTGCAGCACCTACACTGTCTGATTACAAACAAAAATAAAATAAAAATGATGTTTCCCACATCTTTAAGCTTTCTGTCTGTCTTACTCTTTTTTTTCTTTTGCTTTCCTTCCTAGCTTTTCTCTGCCTTTGCCTGAGATTTTTTCACTTCTCAAAGCTTTAGCATTTCTTCCAGTGGTTGCCTGCCAGCTGGCTAGCCACTTTTGAGGATGGGGCATCTGTAGGTGGCACAGGTCAAGCTGGCAGGTGTTCCCACTCTAAATTGAATGTCATGGGAGCAAACAAGAAAATATCTTTTTCATCCTGGCTTTGTAAGTGGTCCCTTCAAGAGCAGGGATATGAAAGGCTTTTGGCTCCTTCTGGTTTAGACTGCAGGAGAGGGCATGCTGTACTACCAAGTTCAGATTTGAGTTATATATCTGAGGTATGATTTCTTGCCTATGTAACTCCTTGCAGCAGTCCCAATCCCCAAGGCCTGATGCTATTCTCACCTTGCTACCTTCTCTCCCCTGCTCCTGCCTAGAGAGGAATTGGGTACAGCAACACCTACCCACCTGTGAAAGTGGTGCTGGCAGAAACCCAGCACATGGTTCTCTCACAGGAAGCAGGAAACTTGTGAAATTAAGAGCTGTACAAAGGAGATGGGGTCTATGTGAGTAACCAGCTTTGTTATGTCTAAGGTTGTGAATTAATTAAATGTTTCCCAGGAGCACTAGCTGGGGTGTGGTGTTGCTAGCTCTGAAATGCATCAGGCCTACTTCATCTCCTGTTATGGCTGTCTTGTGCTGTCGGTGTATCTGTATTGTTGTTGTTGTTATTATTATTATTAATAGTCTGAGTTAGTCAACTTTTTTATCTACGGTAACAGAATAGAATAAACGCTGTCTTTTGTGGAGATTTTTGCCAAGATTTACTCATAACAGTACAGCATTGTCTATTGGGTGCTGTGGATACATAAGCCTAGGCATTGCACAAACACATCTAAAGCATCGCTGATGGAGTTTTGTCACTGACTTCTGCCAAGTTTGGGATTTTCTATGCGTCTCTACAGAGAGATCTGGCTTTGCAGTTGTTGTTCTTTGTCTCTGTACTTAGCTTATACATGACCCGTGTTTAACCCGAGCACTCTCAATATGAAGTTTTCTGTGTAAGCTCTCTGGTTTCCTGTGTGTCTCAACTTGGCTGCTTAATCAGGAAGAGGATTTTTAAACAATTCTTTACTAGGCATAAGAAACAAGTGTGCTTAACATAACTGCAAGTGTGAAATAAGCAACCCTGTGTTGAAAGTTCATATGTCAAACACAGTTAATCCACCATATGTGTGACCTAAAAAGTATAGACACATGGATATTTTTCCCTCTGCTGGGTTCTTAGCCTTTTCATGACTGTTGCAATTGTAAATAGTCCTGCAACACTATATGCTTGATCAATGTATGGGATCTATGATGGTATTTTGCAGTTAGGGTTGCAGCATTTCATAGCATGCCTACAAGTGAAATGAAAGGAATACCTTAACCTTTTCAGCTGTGACATGTGACCTCAGCAGTGGTATGCCTTCAGGAAAAACAGAGGATTGCAGCACCATTTCTGTAGCCTAAGAAGCATGTCGCATTCCAGCAAATATTATCATCTCTATTCTTATTTAAGCAGTTCATGAGATCTTGATGAGTTTTCCATACATGAATTTGTATTTGCGTTCTGACTATATCCACTGCAGTCCATGGAGTTACCCTGATTCTAACATGAAGGAGACTATTAGACATATGGTGTCCTGGAGTGCAGGGAAAATAATAAACACACGTTTTTAGAAAAGCATATATTTCTTGGGGATTGCATAGGGGGTTATGTGGCTGTCATATACTTGAGATTTGTTTCCTTGCCTCCAAAGATCAACTTAAAAAGATGAAACAATGGCCAGCCCTGCACCCATTGAAGTCATTTGAGGTCTGATCCTGCACAGGAAATATCACGTAAATGACAGAACTTTTACTCATTTGCAAATAGGTTGATGCCCATTGTGAGTTCAATTTTGTGACACATTTTGTTACTTGTTACATCCTTCAGCAATGTAGGATGTTACCCATTTATGTCAAGATTGGAAAAACAAGCATGATATGTACAGTGTGATGGACAAAGTGTAAGCATGTACTCTACACCTTTGTTGTAGAGAATACAGTGTGGCCAAAGTGAGTATAATCAGCTCATTTGTATGCACAGCTAAAATTACTGAAGAGTAGTTTACAAATAAGGATTCATTTAGGGAACCGCCACAACTGCCTGATTAGCTATAGGTATGGGTTTAATTGCACACTGTAGCCAATAAAGAATATGTTTGTTCTATAGGAAAAGGCAAAGGAATAGAATAAGTGCATGAGGCAGTTTAATGTTTAAAGTACTGTTTGCAAATATAAGCTATTAAAAAGCAAATCATGCTGGAAAATTGTTTCAAGTCATTAAATATTAATAGATCATTAAGTTGTTGTAAGAGACACTGATACATACCATGTATCTAAACGTGTCCCTATAACTTCCATCTGCTGTTTGTAAACATCAATGGCAAACTTTAATTTTTCTCTGAAGAACCAGAACAAAACAAAATGTTTGCATTTTGCTGAGGGTGAATGCATGAAGCCTGACCAGTATTTTCAATGATAAAGAAGTTTGTATTAATGCAAAAGTTGCATTGACACTTAAGGTTTTTCAAAACTACTAGAAAATGTCCATTTTCCTGTTGGAGAAGATATATGGTGTCTTTTCAAGTACTTTGACAGACCAAGTGTTTAGAAGTTAAAAGGTTGTTGGGGACATGGCCAATGTAGTTCATGGAATAATTAATTTTCTGTTGTAGGATTTCCTGTGCTTACAATATACGTGTAAAAGAATCCTGTATAGAGGTGGAGGTTAGAAGATGGTTTGAATTTGAAGGAAAATATAGCTTTGTCTCAGGAATCTTAACTTTATCTCATATAAAAGACATGTGGAGGGGTGCTTATAATGATATGCTTGATGTTCTTTCATAGCATTGGGTCTTTAAAGAAATCTGACCCTTTTTTAACTGAATTGGAAAGACTAATATTAACTCTTCAACTAGTCATGAATTTCTTTTCCTTAATCTTCAGTGAACTCATGTATTCTTTTACAAGCAAATATCCCACTATTTGAGGAATTCTTTGGTAGTTTTAAACAAAGTTTAAAGTTCGAGTAGTTTCCTCAAGCCGTACTGTGAACAAACATGACTGAGTTGTGCTTGGCTTCTGATCTGTCTGCTTTTTAAGTTCCTAGCTGTTAATTACACTAACGTGCCTGTTGCCTTTATCTTCACTTGGTTTGTGGAAGGGAAGTTACATGGTGTTTTTGAAGAGACTACCATCTCAAACTCAAGTCCCAGTTTACAACCAACTTTGTTACCATGTAATTTCTATATCCTTTCCTACATTGTAAGCCCTAATGGGTCTCATCTGGGATATGAAGTTTGAGTCAAAGCTCTCCTTTCTTAGTTTTCCTACCAAACCTGTTTTGGTCAAAGAAGCAAGTAGCCTTATGAGTATGACATCTATATTTTCCAGGAAGATCATTTTGCATGTGTTCAGATATGCTGTTATAAAGGTTCTGTCTCCTCATTAATGTCATTAATAATAGAGTATGGATGCCTACCACTTCTGAGGCATTTGGTCTTGGGATGTTTTGAGGACCAATATTTTCAAGGAGAATGGACATGAGACTCAGGTGAGAGGACAAAATAGCTTGATATTGAGAGAGTTTTGTAAGACCTGTGACTGAGAATGCGCAGTAATGTAAGCTTTTGAATCTGGGGTGTTCTTTACAATGAAGAGGTTGTTCAATGTGGGGCTGAATTTCAGAGCTGCCAGGCAGTCCTGCTGTTACAAAAACCTGGAGAAGCTTTCTATCTTGTAGGCTGAGAGCTGGAGTGGTATCATTACCAGGTCTGGGATGGAAGGTTTGGGAGAGCTATTCAAGAGACAGTATAATCCACAATGATTTCTGTGCTTGTACAGGGGAAGTAGCCCCCAGCTACTCTTGGAGGACTCTGAAGGGCTTGAAGAGATTCTGGGATTTATTTATTTAGTGACACAGTGGTGATTTTCATGTGGAATTCAGATTTCCTAACTGCCAAAGGCAATAGGTCCTATTGTTCAAGCCCCTTGGGGGGGCTTGCTGGTAGGGGAACAAGGGGAAGATCTTACTTAGCTGTGGCACTATTATATTAATGGAAAGTATCAGCTTTATAGCAGGTAAATGGTTGTATTGATCTGCAATATGTGCAAGAGTTGAGAGAAACTGCAGAACACATGCTAAAGTATGCTGGACTCTTTCTTGTGCTTACTGTCTTCTGTGTGTACACTTTACAACTGTCCCTTCCTGTGAAAATTTGGGTTGGATAACTACTGAGAAAACATACACAAAACAGTATGATACCTACGTTGCTTAAATACTTAAAACTAGAGCTGCACTAAAATACTACCCAAGAGGGAGAAGTACTCTATACACAATACCATATATTTTTCCAAAACTGAAGGCTGTTGGCCAAATGTTAAAGGAAACTTTTTTCCCCGGAAGGTAACAAATTTTTTCTTAACATAGAAGCGTTTAGTGTTTCTTTGCCTGTGAAAGAGAAATGTCACAGCTGGGAAAGGGATTGGAACTAGGGCGTATTTACACACTCAGAGAACTAGACCTCTCTGCACATTTTTTCATTTACAATTTCTACCCTTTTTGAATATAGATTAACAATTTCTGATGCATTCGAGTTCTTGTGGAAATTTTTGGTACCGTTGATCCTTCCATTAAAAAGAGCAAAACCTGGTAAACTATTCTAATGCATGTAACTGACCCAGGAAGCACGAGAAGCCAAAATTTCTTCTGAAAGGCAGGAATATGTACAAACATTCAAAATAGTTTGTCAATGGAGAAGGCGAGGAAGGAAAAGTCATCTTTTTCTTTCATCCATTTTTCCTCACTTCCTATTATTTTTGTTTTAAATAATTAAGGAATAGGTGAAGACTTAGAAGGAAGCGTCTATTTGGTTTACAAGTGCTAGATGCTTCCGTGCATTTAAATACTGTGTGCTCTGGCCTGATGGCTAACAGATACCATGTTCATATTCTTCTAATAGATGTTTTGGGTTCTTTCAGATGACTCTCCCTTAGAGTAAGAATTAGTAATAAGTTAAAAGCATGGTCAAACCACAGTATTATAGAAAATGATGTCTGCCTCTATATGGTTGTACTAGAGGTATCATTTTCATTGTGTGTTTTTTTTGTTTTGTTTTGTTTTTTTTTTATGTTGTAGAACTGCTAGCAGAAATTTTGTATTTACTAATGCAGTCATATTTCATTCACTCTGGATTGTTACAAGGTAATAGTAATGGAATTGCACCCCATCAGTTTCCAATGTTTTAAATGTTTGAAAACTTTGTAAGTGTTCCCTACCCTTTGTTGGAAGGGGAAAGTAGGCATTTTTTTCCCTTAAATTTGGAAGTAGCCAGTGATTCTCTTCCCTTAAATAGGGGCAGTTGCTAAATATCACTGCTGACCCAAAAGATGGAAGAATATTATGCAGCGTGAGCTGAAAATTGGTGAAACTCAGCTGGAAACTGGAAGGCTACCTGTAAAGAATTAGTTCTCTCTCCACTGAAGCTACCAAAAGTGGAGAATGTCTATTTAGCACGTCTGGAAAACAGGTGCTTAACTTAATATCTGAAAGAGTAGCTTTGGGTACCTATGTGAGTATCATTGATGTTCCGGTGTTCTTACTGAGGGGCGGGGGAAACAACACATTATTACAAATTTTTGTAGCTCTAAGATTGCCAATATTTCAAGGCAGAAATCATCTTTCTTTCTCTATATGTCACTAAACTGATGATGATTACAAACAGGAAGATTGACACAGGTCAACCTTTAAGATTTTTATAAGTTGTCCAATCACTTACCTAAATTCTTTACTTGATACAGGGATTAAAAAGCTGAAATAACACTTTGAAATGAAGCTTTCCTCCCACATTAGTTCTAGTTAATTAAAGCTTTTTTTTTTTTGCTTGATTTTTTACTTTAATTCACATGGTCAGACGCTGTAGGCTTTAAAATAATAATAAAAAAAAAAATGTTTTGTTGTTGTTTGGAATATGAGTCTTAAAAGAAGAAATAAACTCTAAAAAGTCAGTTAAAAGACAGTGATATTTTCTGATCTGACCAATTGTGTTCTAGCTCTGCATGTAATTCTTCTGAGAATCCAGCAGGATACGTTGCATGTTTCTTGCTAATTAGCCAATTAGAGATGTCATAGTGAAGGTCTATGGGAATTGCCAAAATAGTTTAGATATTGGTATTGCTATTGCTGTATTAATATGGTGCTGCAACAAATTTAATTTAAGCACCTGTTTGCTCTCAGGGAGCTAGCATTAGCTGCAAGTCAAATATGAAGTTCCTCTAACTCAATGAAATTTCTATTTTCTGTTGAAGGAGAGTGCTTTTCTACTTTTTATTTTATGTTCAGGTTTTTGTTCTGAAACTTGGAAGTACATGAGTCCCCAGCATGAATTAATCTTCTGTGGTCTTCCTTCAAGTGAAACTAACTTCCATGATAATCTGTTCTGCGTGGCTATCAAGTGGTTTGGAGCATTTATTGATCCTTGCCACAATAGAAAAGTGACACTTCAGCAAGAGCAAGCTGCCTTTGAATGTTTTCTGATATATTGCTAGCATTAATGCTAACCAGGTTAGCACTTGGCCAGCTATATTGTTTTGTTTCACACGTTGTTGCTATGTTCTACATATATTGTCTTCAAATATGGAGATGCTTACAGTCTAATTTATGCAGCATGTCAGAAACAGGCCTCCAGTGTTTTTGTTGCCTTTTTAAGGGAGATTCCATTGTCTTACTGTGATGTTCATGAACAGAGAAGTACACAAACCATAGCGCTATGGTTTGTTCCAGTGCTGGAAAATGAGAGGAAGAATTGCTGGAATCTGTATTATATGTGAAGCCAAGACTGGGAGAATTTACGGGTCACGGAGGTTCTACATCATGAATAATGGGTATATGGAGATGGGAGGAATGGACATGTATCATTTTTGAGATTATAGATAAAGAAAGCCAGATGGCTACACTAGTCTTTGACCGTAGTTGTGCTCTTAAGATAACTTAAACGTCTGTAACGACTGAGACCTGTGAGTGTCTTTTGACACTTCAGAGGAAGCAGAACCTTGCAAGAGCTGCTTTTGCACTGGCTGGTCTGAGATGATACCTGCTCAGAGATGTTTTTATTGAACTAACTGCACTGAAAAAGCATGAGAGATTTAGGGTGCCCTGATGACGAATGTGGTAGTACATACAGTAATAGCAGCAAGTATGCATAGGGACCAGTGGGACAGTTGTCATAATTATTAATGTCAGTCCTTTTCAGAGAAACATGTCAAACTTTTTTTTGAAGCGGAATTATTATTTAGTTGTTAAACTGTTAAACTATGGAAAGAAATTAATAAAAATAAGATGTGTAGATATAGGACATGCTTTGTAAACACTTCAGTTGGATGTAGTCAAACTTTATTGTGGTGTATGCAATATACTGAAGATTTTGTGGAGAACCCTGTGTGTCCTCTGGTATTTGAGGTGAAAAGGCCATAAAGTCATGCCTTTGAGTGGGATTGTTTGCTCAAGGGCATTCAGGAGGACCTTGGGGTCACAAACCAATAGCCAGGTATCAATAATATCTATTCCATGGGATTTATGTAAAAATTTATGTGTTTTTTTTTTTTTGTTTGTTTTTTAAGAAGAACGCACAAAACACTATTTGAAAAGGCATTTGCAAGTAGCGGATCTCAGGAAAGCATTCACAGAAGTCAGGTGTTTGCAGCTATTTTTATAAGGCTTGTGGCAAATGCATTGAGTTATACTCTTATTACCCAGCCTATTGTCCCTTCAGACCTACAAGAAATATGTCTTCTGTTTTATGCCTGGGGCTCAGAGAAGTCTCTAAGATACAATTTGGCAGACAGGAGAGACTCTTGGCATCTTCTCTCATGACTACTCAGAGATGCTGTATGCTGTCTCCTCTGGCCACAAAGCAAAGAGGCAGGTCTGGTAGCCCTAATAAATAGCAGCAGTTTGAAGACAGCTTTTTTCCAAGGAAATTGTTGTGGGGGGAAGAGGCAAGGAAGGAAGGAGAGCAAGCTCTGCTTCATGACCAGGGAGTACAAAGTAGACTGTAAACTGAAGGCTTTTTTTGAAGCCAAGGTGAGGTGTATACAGAGAAAGGAGATAAGCATTGCCAAGGGGAGCAGAAGCAGAAACAAATATAGTCTTTGAAGGAACCTTAAAATGAGTACTCCGGATGAATAGAAGTGTGGAGGGAGAAAGAGAGAGTGTCCCTCCTGTGTTTATTTTTTTGTTGCTGCTTTTTTGGTCAATGTGTAACCAAAAAGAACAACATCACAGATGTGTTCAGGTTGTGACAAAACAGCTTAATCAACTGATGAAGATGTAATACAGGATTATTTCCCTTTCTGTTGTGCTGAGAAACTGAAAAACCTAGGGAATTGCTTGTGTCAAAAGAAAATTTCAGGTTTGCATTTTTCAGTCTATTGCAATCAGGCGTGTGTCTTGTAGTGGTGTGTGACAGACTGTCAGAGAATGAGTACTTTAAGTACTAGTTAAATTATTATGACATCCATCTGTTTGGAGTGATTAGCTTTTTGACATTTTTTTGCCCCTTCAATTAGTGCCTCAAGAGTTAGGGGCCTCACAAAGAAGAATGAACAAAAATAGCAGCTGCAAGAATGCTGAGATTGTTTTTTTTTTTTTGTTTTGTTTTTGTTTTTTTTTTTCCCCCCTCTCCTGTGGGTTATTTGAACCATTTTAGGACTAGTCTGTATCCATAGGTGCAATACCTACAGTAAGCTCTAAGTAAACTTATGTCAAGGAAGCAAATATCCTTCTTCCTACAGCAATCCTCCACTACTGCCTGCTTCAATGTTCACCACTGGCTCCTTTACCAAAGGCTCTGCACTGCCACCAAATCTGCTTTCCCAATCGGCACTGTCCACAAAAGAGTGTAGTGTTCCCTGTTCCTGCAGTATTTGCTGATGGAGTCTCCTACTCCTACTGGGATAAATAAAGCTTCTATGGCATTGAACAAAGCAGTTTTAAGAATAAAGGGTTGTTAATAATTTAAATGTATTTTTCAAATACATTGTAAAAATCACACCTTTCAGTAGTTCTAAAAGTGCCGCTTGCTTCAAACCTAAAAGCTTTATTGATGCTTTATTGTTTGATTTAGGGAAATTAAGTTTTTGGTTCTTCAGCCTTGGACTGGACACCTGGTTTTATGGAAGTCTACAAACCCCTCTTTTTTATTTTCATATAAATTCTACAAGATGACTAATTGTTGGATTAGAAATGATTTCTTACATGTTGGGTAAAATGGCATAGAGATCAGAAAGCTTTTGAAAACGTGCAGTTAAGACTTTTGATTGGTAAACTCAGCAAACAGACCTCTGGAGCTGCCCATGTGTCTGTTTTTAACATCTGGCAAGCCTGCACCTACCAGGACATGCTTGCAAGGAAAGTGCAGCAGGGCTGCCCCCTGCCAGAGTCAGAGGGGAGCCACGTCCCCATCTGCTGCCCTGTTGATGGCGAGGACTCTGCACAACGTGACCCCCCTATCCCTTACAGGAACATGAGTCTGGATCGGGGTTTGGGAAGGTCCTGCTTTCCTGTTATTAAGCAGCAAGAGCTGTGCTGAGGGGATGGGGAGGGGAGAGGCTCTCTGTTTCATAGCCCAAATAAAGAGAGCCCATTACGTTCCTTACAGCTCAAATGCTTCCTTCATTCTGCTAGCAAGGATGCTAAAGGCACCAAGCACAGGGAAGGTGCTTAACAAGTAATAAAGAATAGCAATAACAACTGATGAGGTCTGGGCAGGTAAGTAAAGAGGGAATGCTTTGTAAATATTTAAAATCTTAAATCTATTTCAAGTAAGTCCCAGTATACAGCACTGTTAATTACATAGACAACAGAAGCTGTGCAATTGTCTTCAGTCACAGGCTTCTATTTAATAAGTTTACTATAATGTATTGCTATTAAAACTTTTCTAACTGTGCATAAATTTCCAGCTTTTTCTTCCATGGAAGCATTGCAATTCATGCTATAAAAGTGAACCTAGCTGACATATGGATAAAGCTACTTACCCCTATTAGAGCAAGCGGATGAAAATACCTAGTGGCAGAGCTGGGAATGAATTGTGTTGGCAGAGTACAAGACAACTGCAGCCGTGCAATGCAGCATGGCATGTCTCAGCAAGCTAATTACCAAAACTCTTGGGGGAGAAGTCTGAAATCCAGCAGAAATGTTTCCACAATCACACCACTGAAAATTATTTCAGTGGCAGCCACTAAATCATATTTGTTGTTCATTCATAGCTAAGTCCAACCTGTTTCTTCTCTGTGGTACCAGCCCTGGGCAGAGAAACCCCTTACAGGAAAGAAGGTGCTCTAATCAGAAATCAGAGAGCAAAATTCATCCTAATGAAGTTATTTCTGAGGTTAATTCTTTTGTTATCTTCATGTTTTTATTGATTTGGTTTAATTCATTTCTTGCATACATGTATCTGCAAGGCAACATCCATTTGTGAGGCTCTGGACAGACAGCGCTTGCATGTAAGGTGTTAATGATCACAAAAAGTAAGGTAGTGAGAGGAGACACTGGATAATTGTTCTGTGAGGATGATATTGCCTTGGAAACAATTTTCTGTAGGTAGGGTAGTAGTGTTTGGGATATTATTTCTTGGCTATTTATGAACTTAAATTTCCTGTCTGACATTGTTTTATTCCAGCTTAGACTGTAAGCTGTAGTGGTGAAGTTGCAGTGGTGCAGTATTTTGACTCCCAGCAACAAGCATTAAATTCTGTGAAATGTTCCTGGTTCATGCTGTCCTACTAATTTCTTAAGACCATTTTCAGGTTTTGCTAAATATTTACAGAGGTGAAATATCTGCAACACAATTATCCACACTTAAGTGAGACTTTGTACCATGTGAGAAATGTGAATTTTGGTATCCACCGATACTTCCCTTTGTAGAATAAGACAATACAAATGCCATATAAGGTGGTCACATACCTTTGTGTCTGTCTGACTCTTCAAGGTGGAGGTTAGGTAGAGGGAGAGGGACAGTTATCCCCATTGCCTTTTATTTCTTATCTTGGTGTTCTCTAAGTTCAGATCTACTTGTTTTGGAGAAGGTTGAACCGTTATGTGAAGATCCTTATACAATGGATGGCGCATAATCTGTTATCACTGAATTGTCATGGGGATAAAAGAGAACAGGGCCATGCATGAGAGGGAGGGAAGAACTGGACCAGGGCCCAGAACTGAGACAGAGGGTGGGTATGACAACAGTCACTGTGGGAAACTAATTTCAGGAGAAATGTGAAGGCTTCCAAATTAAAATATTTTATTTGGTTTTAACACCTTTCTTAATTTTTCAAGTAATAGTTCTTTCAAATGAAATTACATGGTAATACTTTTATTTTGTTTTTATAAGTTATTAACCTCTCTTCTCTGAAACTCCTAAGTTGGTTCTGTTTAGCCACAGTTACATTTCTCTCTTTGGAGATATAGAGGGGGCAGAAACTTGCAGTCCTTATAGGGTCTGAGTTCTCCACTTAGTTTAGTTCTAGCTTTATCCATATTCCCAGTTTGGGAGGTTCTTTATTTTTTCCTTTTGCACTTGTGCATTGGTGGAGGAAAAAAGGTAGAGGATAGTTTCTCTTCTCTGAGGAGGAATTGGATCTGCAACCTGAGTGAGGGATTCTGAGAAGATACCTCTGATCAGGTCCCGGTTCCTGTTTTTTAAAGACAGACAATAAGCGAACTACTACAGATGTCCACTAAATACAAGCATAAATAAACCTTGTATTAAGCTTTGCCTGAGGTGAGGAAAAGCTGTTTTGTTAAGGTGCTTTTGTTAAACTTTCAGGAGAGAATAAAAATGTTAGAAGAAAAATAACATGCATAAGGAGCAAAAAGTCAGAGAAAAGATTGCTAGAAATAGCAACATTAAAAAAATAAACATCTGCAACCTGAGAAATGTCTCCTATAAGTCATAATTGTATGACTAATTTATCTTTTTTGTGCTCATTTTTCACGTTGTTTGATGACTGAGACCTTTTTAGTGTACCCTTAGCCATACACGTAGTTTAAAGAATAGCTGGGTATCTGGTTGGTTTTTTTGTTTGTTTGTTTACTAAAAAGTTCCTACAAAATTTCATTAATGCCAGCTGCAGCAACTGATATGAAAGGTAAACCATTTTATTGTCATATAGACAGACGAAGTGGAGTAAGATATACATAATTTAGGAAGTCTTATTTCTATTTCATGCCAAGATTTGTTTAACATTTAGATTGCAATGTGTATGTTCCCCAACGCTGCCCCTCAGGAAGTTTAATACATCTTCATTCAGTGGTATTTGTTTAAAGACTTGAAGAGAATCTTTAATTAAAAGAGGTTATCAATGCTCAGAAGGTATCGTTTCCAAGGCATCAGATTAACTTTTATTCTCTAATGCTTTTTATTGGTGACCTCTGTTTTGAGTTTCATCTAGGGAATGTCAGCAGTTCTTAACTGCAACCTTTTCTAAATTATACATAACAATCCTAATATCTGTGCTTTCAGATTGTTTTTTTTCTTTGTTCCTTTTTTTTTTTCTTTTTTTCCTTCCCCTTCTATGGGTTGGAAGATGCTTTCAGCTATATTCAAAAGGGAGTCAAGAAGCTTTGTTGCTGAGTGGCCACAGGTGCTTTCCAGACTTCCAGAATACCAACCCAGTGTCTGTAGCTCAGCTTTGCATGAGCTGCAGAGCACTGCACTGGCCATGGAAAGGGCACAAGTTCCTGTTAGAGCAGGAAACCCATTTTTTGTCCATGGATAAATAAACATCTATGTATGGTTTGAGGCTGAAGAGTCTGTTCAGAGCACCTGCACATCTGTGCAGATATGAAGATGAGTCAGTATGCACATCTGCACTATAAAACAGCCTTCTTCAATCTCTTTTTCAGAGAGTAACAAATCTTTCATTTTAGTTTTATGAAACTGAATGACTAGTGCCTGTTACTGCCCTAACCTTGGTCATTGATCAAACTTGATTCTGTTGAACGCTTATTTTAGTTATGTAATGTTATTGTAAACTTGCCTTTCCTATTACATGTTTTTCTCTAAATACCTATACAGACTGGTCACGTATAACATGGTATGGGCTCTGTGAGATGAGAAGATTTGGAAGTAAGAAAACATCTATAAGGGGAGTCAGGAGAATCCTGAGATTTGAACAATAAATTTTTGAAAGATATCTTTCACGTTTCAGATTCTGCTTTTTGTTGAGAACTGCTGGTCTAGAAGTATAGATTGTGTCTGTAACCAAGAGTGGTGGCAACAGAATTCTGCTAAAGTTAATGCCTTAAAATATTCACAAATCTTGTATGCTAACATAAGTATAGGATTTGATTACTGGCAATGTTTAATAGATGAATGTTCAGTTTTTGTATATACAAAAAAATCCCTAACATGCTGATGCACATAAATAGAGAATACTTTGCTACTTAACATAAAAACAAAATCTAGCATTATGTAGGTTTTTAGGACATCTCTCTTGGTACATAACAGATGCTCTGTTTTGAGAAAAACAGTGAAGTAGGTTTGATTGTGCATCCTTGCTAAGACATAAATACACTAAGATATTTAGCAGATTCCTGACTGGGAAACATATGGAAATGTGTGTAGAGCTACTTTTTCTTTTTAATAGTGCAGAATTGTCCTTGAAATTAAGGTATGATGCCCAAGTCAACTCCTTGGATCTCATTCCTCTCAAGCCTATTTGCAGTTGGAAAGAGAAGGATGTTGAGATGCATGAAACAGTGGAGCTTGCATGGTCTGTGGAATATTATGATTCTTTTTATAAATAATTTAATATGGATTAAAAGATCTTGGATAAGGAACTGTATGTGAAAGTGCTTTGATATCAGAGTCATTTTGGAAGGAGTATTTTTGCTTAAGCCTCTAAGTAACTACACAAAGTTATAATTGAGAGCAAGATCCAGTGCCTAGAAGTTGAGGAAAACCCAGACAGTGGAAATAAGGCACAGCTTAACAGCAGCAAGAGTTCTTACTGCAACTAGAATTGTGTAGTATGAGTATATCACATGTTTGGGGGGGGGGAGAATACTTTTTGTCCAAGCATATCTTTTTATGAGAATGATATTCTGATAAGTATATTAAAACAGAACACAAGAATTAAGTAAAATCTGTAATTCTATAGAAAGAGTAAATTTCAGTTATATGATAATTTTTTAGATCTATAAAGAAGTATTGCTAAAATGGTAGCTGTTTTATGACTTTATATGATTATTCCATAGTACATTGTTGTGCAGGCATTAATTTTGACGTTCTACTCATACTACACAGAGATGAGTTGGGTTTATGGCTTTTTAACACATTATCTTCACCTTTTGGAGGTTGTCTGCTGTTTTATGCAGACTGTGACAGATTCTAGGTTTTCCTTCATCCCTAAAGATAACTGTTTCCTGCAAAGTTTAACACAAACCCCAGAATCTGTGTCCTCAATACAGAACAAAGACAGATGTCAGTGAGTTTCTGCAATTATGTTTCTGCTCAAAGTAGAACACCATTCATAAGCCAAGATTTTCCGTATTCTCCTTTCTAAGGGAGAGGCATCCATTCTAGATACTCAAATATCCTTTCCTTCCCAAATATTGTTGGAGACAGTGGATGTTTTTAACTTAGAAAGTCAATCCAATGTCCAGCTGCTAAGTAAAGAGACCAAACTGTAGGTAATGTGGTGCAAAGAAAGGCTAGAAGCTACTGTCCTCTCTTGGTTCTAATAAATTTCCCTTTTGCTCTGTTTGAGTTGTTGGAAAAAGACAAAGAAATGAGACAGGCTAAATCTGCTCTTCTGGGTAAAGACAGCCTTTTTTTTTTTTTTTTTTTTGCCTATTCAGTTCTCACTGACACCCTTCCCCCCTCCCTTCCCTCCCCTTTGAAGTGTAGGTAGCAAGACCTGTATCAGAATGTTACCAGATATTTTGTGTAATCACAGTAATTCCTTCTATGCATTCCTGAAGTGTGTTTGACTACAGAATTTGAGAGGGACAAAAATTATAGTAATTGTGGACTCATGCAGTTTAGCAGAATACTTGTGTGTATTTCCACATATCTGAGTGTATTTAAAACAAATCAAAAACAATGTAGGCTTTTGTATGCATGAAACAATGTTATAAGTTGTCAGCATTTCTCATATGAAGTATAATTTCAGTATAAAGAAAACATCATTTCAGACTTACTGTTGCCTGAAATTTGGTCTAGAATATGTGTTTTCAGCTAAATGTGACCAAGCAGAGCTAGAAATATAGGAACAAGGCTTGATTTATGTTGCCAGAAATTAGCTGAATACATTGGGGCACCTTGGAAAAAATAAATGGAAGAGAAATAGAAATATGTTATCTTTAACCAAGCATTAAGTCCATATTTCCCTAAGGTATCTCTTTTTGACTGCTATTAAAAATGCTTTCAATTGTATTTTATGAGGTTTGGATAGGCATGGGCATTATTAAATTTGAGAAAACATGCTGTATGGAATTATTTGCTTGTTTGAGAAATTCAGACTGAGGTTTGACTTTCTAAATGCTCCTGAACAGACCAGCTCATCTCTGGGTTTGCTATAATGTTTAAGTTCAACTCAAATTTTGTGAGAAAGGAAAGGCAGAGGCTTATAGGGAAGATGCAGTTACAGTTCTCAATGGAAAGGAATTTGTAGCAATGCTACCGAGAGCCCAATGATTAAAGAGTCCTCGATGGGCGGACAAAGGCATGAAGATTTGTAGTGTTTGTACTTAGCAATCACATAGATTTGATTTTCTACATGTGCATCCGTGAGTTCCTTTATCTGAAAGGATATTTATTCCTGACTACAGACTGGGAGAAGGGGAAAGTTCAGATCTTGAAGTCATAAAAAACAAACAAACAAACAAAAAACTCTTCATTTTACAATTTCTTATTAAACTTGGATGTTTAAATTCACCAAAAAGAACCCATGTCTTTATTTTTAATATATTTTTTTAAGAAATCTTTTAGCCTCAGTGTTATCTTTTTTTATAAAATACTGAAGAACTGCTTAAAACCGCTCAAATTCCTGTAGTTTAAATGAAAATGCAAGAAAAAAGAAAATTATCTGTGGACTAGAAGGCTTAGAGACCTATTTTTTAAAGAAAAAAGAAAAATTGTAATCTTTATAAAAAATAATGCAATTCCAGTTGAACTCCAGGATGTCTTTCTGGCTTTATCTTCACACGAGATACCACCTAAAGAAGTTCTGACAAACTTCTAGAATTGGGAGGCTTATTGTTTTGTTTTTGTTTTTTCAAAATAATGTGCATCAGATATTGCAAAAATGTTGTGCCTTAGGGCCAGTTACAGGATGTTGTTTAGTTTTGCAGCTAGCAGCCTGCAAACAGGCATCATGGAGGCAACAAGGATCTTGTGGAAAAAATGAAAATGAAGATATTTATCTTCATCTGTCAAGTTTGTGTTTTTTTTTTTTTTTTGTTGTTGTTGTTGTTGTTCTAAAGAGAAGCACTCTTTTAAAAATTACATATGTGTCTAGAAAACACCCCAAAGCTCACTTAATAGCATGGCATTAATCTAGATAGCTTTGTTTTCATAAAGGTATTTATTGCTACACACTGAACACAGCTATAAATATCATATAACGTGAATAAAATATGATTGCAGTGGAAAAATCATTTACATATTTTCTGTAATGATTTATTTCAAATATTAGCTAATCTACTTTAAGTGCAAGGAAGCATTTATACCATCCTTATACTAATGAATTATTCATTAATCCTTTTGTTTTAAATGTATCATCATGATTTTATTTTTAAACTTATCTCATTTAAAAAAAAAAAAAAAGAAAAGAAAAGTTGTAAAAATCTCCAGTAATTAACAACAGGAATACTGGCTGTGATATCTCACATTCCTCTCCCAGTCCCAAAGCAGCTTTGTTCTTGGACTACAAAATACCATTCTGGAGAATGGACTGGTGCAACTGAGGCCTGCTCCTTATCCACTCAATTCTAGAAGTTTGTGAGAACTTCCTTTGATGGTATCTCCTTGTGTGAAGATAAAGCCAGGAAGGCTGGAGTTCAACTGGAACTGCAATATTTTTTTATAAAGATTGCATTTTTATTTTTATTTTTTTTTTTCCCTGAGGATGTTGAAACTCACCTGTTGTTTGCTATGGTCAGTTCTAAGTATTTTGGAGCCTTAAGCTCTCATGAAAGTTAGGTAAACACTGGCTTACAGTAGTGAAAGGATCAGAATCAATGACTTCCAGGGATACTGCAAAACATTTACATAACAAAGTTCTATCAAGCCAGCAAAATTGAAAACTTGTCCTTACCAGACTGGGAGCTCTACACTTCTGGCTGTTTTTTGTTTGTTTGTTTGTTTTTGTGTGTGTGTGTGTGGTCATTTTAAGCTGGAAAGAGCATGACTGAAAAATGGGAGAACAGACTTGTTAAAAAAAAAAAAAATAACAAAAACAGAAAGCACCTACTGACTTTGCCCTCAATTTTAGTGGGAAGCTTATGAAGGGATCTTAACTCAGCTTGTTTATTCATCCAGTCCACTCAAAATTTGTCTTTTTATTTTCCTCCATATGATTGCCATGAGAGCATGACTGTTGAGATACTTGACCTTAAATATTCGCAAGATGTTTCAATTACAATGAACTCCTCTGCTTTCTGGGGCAAATCATGGCAGCCTGATGCATAACTGGGAAGAAATACCACTATTCTGACTTTATTATGGATGATTGTTGTTGTTTTGCATTTTTTTTTTAATTTAAAATCAGTGAAGATACACACACACACACACACACACACACAAAAAAAAAAAAAAAAAAAAGCTTGAGATGCTTGCCTTTTATAAACAATAGTTTCCAATGACTTTGCCAGGGTCAATTGGAAATATGTAAAAATGATGAGGAAGCTCTATTCAAATGAATGGACAGCTTGTTCCAGCAGAGGATTTGCCCTAGTATTTTGTTCTTAAAATTCTGTGAGCTTGCATGCAAAACACTCATTTTTACACCCCAAAATAAACCTTTTTGCCAAACCCTGCAGTTTCATAAGTGGCTTAAAAATAATTATAAGAGCTGGTTTTATTACCAGTTGGAACTCTGTTTTGATTAACTTGTGTAATGAAATCAAGAGCCTTCCACCAAACCTAGTAGAGTTGCACCAGTAACTCTATGCCATTGCTTGTGCAGTCACAGTAGGTAGTAGTTTTCCTGGGTTGTTTGGTATTGTCACTCCTTTGCTTTTGTGGTAGCTTATTTTATTACATCTAAATCACAGTGCAGGCCTTGTTTTCTGTTGCTTATTGAATGAAGCCAGTAGCAAATGTGAAAGTAAGACACTCATATAGTGAAAAACGGATGTGCCTCCTTTGTTTTTTTTTATTAAAAAGGAACTACACTCCTCTCGTCCTCTCATAGCACTGAGGTTTGTTAGGCAGAAAGTAGGAGGACATGGTAATCATGACACTACAGACTGACTTGAAAAGTTTCCTACTTTTCCTACTTCTGCCATCACCGTTATTTTGAGACACTTGATCCTTATGCTCTCAGTTCCCTTATGGGTAATGTGCAGATAGCAAGACTTTCTTGTGTGAGGTGATTTTAGATTAAGATGATTTTTCTGTAATGTTTTGTTTGCAGTGTTGAGTTTTATAATAGAAGCTACAACTGTAAGGAGAAAAGTATGTAACAGGCTATAAAGGGTAAAGGTGATAAACATTGATTCTTACACCAACCACCAACCCTGAGATGGTTACGTATCTACGATTTGCTGTCGCAACTCAGGTCAAAGCAGACTGAAGGCTGTTTTAATTATTGTTCATTGGGCATGGTCATTAAAGAACCATATGTAGTGGGGAAGGCAGGAGGAATACAACATGTTAGAATCATCTCTTATTTTTACTTTCAGTGAAATTTCAGAGACAGCAGCTAAGAGAGACCTGTAGAAACATGTATCTGTTGCATGGCTTCTATTGATTCTTTTAAGTCACAGAGCAGTATTAAAAGATTTTACCTCAAAGTATATTTTTTTAATTAATTTTCAGTATTTTCAGCCCTCAAGGAAACACATGGGACATCACAATTTCAGATTATATTTAAAAACAAACAAACAAAACAAAACAAAACCCTTTGAAATAATAACTGAGGCTTTTAAGTGTCCTAAGTAGTTCATTCCCATTTCAAGCATATACTTTGGAATCATGATAAATGTGAGTTTGGTATAGCAGAATGATCCAAGCTTTTCAAAGTCATGCTACTTCATTTTAAAATTCTTGCCTGTTTTCTAATTGATTTTTTTTTGCCTAAGTTCACAACAAGGGAAAATATCAAAACATTTGTTTTGCAATTTCTCATTTTCTCCTATGTAAGTGTTCTGTGCTTTCCCAAGTGTCTTCATTTTCTTCCCTCTTCTGAAATGTTACTGTTTGTTTTTTCTATATTGACATAGATCCAGATCTTGCTGCCTTTTTCTTAGTCCTCAAGGTGTGTCTAGTGAGTGCTCTTCCTATGCCAGAATGTGCCCCAAATATTTTTTACTGTCTTCAATAGTAATGGTGAATCGCTGGATCCAGTATGAAGTTTGATGCTAAAGGTGATATGGGCTGAACCCAGGAAAGTTGTTCTGCTTTCTAAAGTTTGCCACCCAGTATCAAGAAGGTTTTTCACTATTGAGCCCTAGAGTTTAATTCCTACTGTATCACGCTGTTCACTCAATTCCACAATATTCAATATTAGATCTACTGTACAAAAATAAAATATGGGTGGACACCACCACCCCCACCCCACTTCCCCAAGGAGCTGGAATTTTCTCAGACATGGTATGTGGGAGAACTCTGTGAAAGTCATCTTATCTTCAATTTCTTGTTGCTGGTGCACTGTTTTGTTTTTTTTCTTCCTATTTTTGTGTAGTGTCTATAGCAGGGGCTTTTAAGTATGACGGAAGGAGCTAAATACTTCCATATTAACATCAGGGATCATCAAACTAAATTTGACATTTTCAGAGGAACTTTCCTGCTAAACAGCCTCTGAGAGTTAGGTAATTCATCTGGTGATGAATCAATGACTTACATTTAACAGCTGATGCAACTGGAGAAGTTAGAATCATTGCAGTCTTAACTTCCCACAGTGCCTTTTTCTGGAGACCACCTGATGCCAGCTTTACACGACCTTTCAGTAGACTTGTACCCATTCCCTTGGTGCTGTGATGCAACTCCTAGTTGTCTAGTAAAAACTGCTGGCTTCAGTTTTGAAAAATGTGATGGGATGATTGGCAACTCTCCTGTTCAAACAGCTCCGATGTGAGTAAAGTGGTCCTTCGCAGAGGAGGGTTGGGCTGGGTCAGTCAGTGACCTCTGTTGCTGAACTGGTTAGGAGTATTGCAAGACATCAGTCAGCTCTGCTGGAGCCTTAATGTGCTGCTAATGAAGTTAGTTTATATATATATATATATATATAAATATATACATATATATATTATATAAAAAAAATTTTTTTGAAGTGGAAGCAGTTCTCAAGTTGTCACTATTGAGCAGTCTGGAGGGTGGTTGTCCCACTAGGGCTAGTCTGCATTACTGCCTGTGCTCTAGGCTGCAGGTTCTGTGATTGGATAGCAGCTCTAACCTTTGGGAAAACTTCAGCCGTCTCCTCTGGCCACACTTCTCTCCTGTGGGGATGAGAGGAAAAAGCTGCTTCAAACTATTCCTGCTGTGAATGATGGAGGAGAATGCGCCTGAAGAGACATAGGACTTCACCATCTCCTAGAGGAAATGAAATTCATGTACATGTATGAAGCTGCAGGGCAGTCAGTTCTTCTTTAATACTAGGTAGTGTTCGTTAGCTTTATGCATTTGATGAAGCTCTTCACTACATGTACAATCAGAGAAAATGGACAACAGGGACATTCAAGGGGGATAACATTTTTCCACAGCAGCAGAATTAGGGCATTTTATTTTTATAACCACTTCCAAACTGACTGCATTTAAGCTTTTGTCTTTTTGTGCTCTGTTTGGACAAAGAGGAGATCTGTTTTGCAGCACTGTCCTTTTTCTTCTTAGGAATTTTGATTAATTTGTTTTCTTATCTCAGGGAAGGA
Organism: Anas platyrhynchos; assembly: GCF_047663525.1. Lineage (NCBI taxonomy): Eukaryota > Metazoa > Chordata > Aves > Anseriformes > Anatidae > Anas > Anas platyrhynchos. Next base: position 67,832,803 of record NC_092588.1, on the reverse strand, counting down.
ACGTAAAGGTATTTGACCAAGCATGCATGTGCATAGCACAGCTTCTTGCTCTAAAGCCAGTGTTCCAGTTGGAGTATGTAGCTGCTGTCCTATCAGGAAATAATGAATAGAGCTTTTAGAGCTTTTATTTTGAGGATTCTAACAGTGTTCCTATTTAGGAGTTTATTTCTCCAAGTAGGATGAGTCTCTAATTAACGGTCTGTCTCCCAGTGAGATACTACTTTTGATTAACATGTTGCATCCATCAGCCTGGACAAGTTATGTGATTGGTTAGTGTATGTTAAGGAATCTTGTATTTTTAGAAATGCTCATTATTATACTCCAAATATCTGTGATGAGCAGTGTTACTGTATTCTTTTGTGTCTAGGGCCAACCATTTGTCAAGTTGATCCCTTTGTCATCAACTGGTACAGATATTCTGGATGTGGAATCAGTCAATGTACACTCTGTTGCCCTAAAATAAGCAGAAGAAGGCTTTTTTTTTTTTTTTTTTTTTTTAAATGCAGGACTTCTGGAAAATGCCCACTTTTTTTCCCTTGCAAAACAAGCATATTATTTCTGTAAACACTCTAGGTATGCAGCTTCTACCTTGTTTAAATGCATGTCATTTTTCTGTGAAGAGAAGCAACTGACTGAAGGCATAAATCAATCTTTCGTTTTAGAAACAGGGCTGTCTTCCAAATAGATACTATTTGGGTGTGCTTAGGGTGACATGGAACACGTTATATTCCACACTCCAAATCTGGCACATTTCTTCCAAGAACTTGGCATCAGACCCAGTTTGATGTACTGCTTTTTGAACACAAGCATGAGTCCCGTTGCATCAAGTTTAAAGACTGCTCTAAGAGGAAAGGAAGGAGAATGCTTGTATTGCTTTGATGAAGAAAAAGGAGTTAACCATTTGTGTGAAAGTTTCAATACCTTTTTTTTTTTTTTTTTAACTTGACCCTCTTTTATTAGAACAAACTGAAGAACAATGGCTCTTGGAAATGGATATGAGAATCATCAGCAGAGCAGTGACTGTTGTAATGTGCACAGCTATAATTAACTTCAAAGGGAATGAAGTCCATGCATCAATTGGCAGCAGGACAGGGGCTTCACTTCTTAGAATAAAATAATACCAAAGTTGGCCTTTCTAGTCACATTACTGGTTATAGCCACATCCATTCCTCTGTGAACTATAATCCTTGTTCATCTCTGTATTACACTTTCCTCTTAGTGTCACTGAGAACTTTCTAGGAAGCTTTGATTTTCATAAATCTACCATATATACTTTCCTCTCCCTTTGCCTTCCTTATTTTCAGTCCTAGCCTCAGAGCTAGGCATTTTTGCCAGTTGCCTTTTGGTAGTTGATTAATGATTCATTATGTAAGTATAACCAGGCACAATAAAACTGTTACTTGCTTTACCAGTAACCCTTTTCTTCCATTCTGAGATGCCTCTATCATAAGTACTCAGAACTGTTCATGCTAACTCATCATGCTGGCTACTATCTGATAGGTTTTCTAGAAGTGCGTATGTGTACGTGCTTTGTTATTGTATTAAAATAAAATGTTGATATTGTACTTACAAAGAGTCTTTAAAAAAGAACTTTATTTCTCATAGTTGTTACTTCAGTCGGTGTGTATATTTCTGTTGTCTAGTGAGATCTGTAGATAAAAATGTTTCCTTTTTCTGATTCCTATGTAATTTTTTTTTTAAAAAAAAAAAGGTATTAGGCTTTCTCTGCTCTGTTGATTTATTCACTGAAAGGTCATTTTTCCAAATTTCTTTAAAGGGGTATGTGTGCAATATTGAAAATTCTAAGAGATTCCAGTGACTTCAGCAAGCAGGAAATGTGTAGGCAATTTGAAGGACTATGCAGTCAGCTCTAAACCTTCCTTCATTTTTGACTTGTCTTTTCCCATTTTTCTTTTGCATGGTCAAACTTTGCAGGTCTTTTTCCTGTAAATAAAAATTTAAATTTACAGCATGTCTGTTTAAATCTAGTACTTCATTTGTTTCAATGATTCCAAGTTCTTAAAGATCTGAAATTACTTATGTGCCTCATCCCTTTGAAAATTAATTGAATAGGAAGGCTTTTAGCCTGAGGGACATGTTCTTTGATATACTTAGGTGTCTTGTGAGACTATATAAGCAGGCTTGGCATCTCTCTTCCACTTATGTAAAGATGTACTCCATACGGATATAAGAATAAGCCTGACTTTTACAGAGGAATAAGAATGTGCCCTTTATTATTTCTCTAATTTTGGCCTGAGCTGCATTGAAGTATGCTTACTCTGAAATTATTTTTATATCTCTTTAACTTATTCTATGTCTAGCTTTATATATATATATAAATTCTTTAAATTTTTACCTTTAGAGAAGATTTTTTTTTCTATCCAGTTATTGAGGGAAAGATAAACAGTCTGAAGGCATGCTCTCTAAAAAGGCACCTAGGGGGCAAGAGACTACCACATCTTTGCTCAGCCTGCAGAGGACAAACTTGTGCCCTAACCCTTTTTGGGCAATGTTTCAACAGTGAGAGTCAGAGGCAGACCTTGGTGCTTGAAATAGCTTCAAATCTCAGCGACCTAATCCAACAGCTGGCCATCACCTAAACAGGTAATCCTATTCCCCTCTTAGGAGTTGTCCTCCTCTTAGCTTGACCTATACAACCCTACGCTTTGATTTACAAGATATCATTCAGATGGATATTGGTAATAGAGCTGAACCAGCTATTGACATTCAAAGAGCTCATCTCTAGCTAAATTTCTTCAGATGCAATTCCAGAGCTGCTTTCTTTATGTCTTAATTATGCAGAATTCTCTGGGGCTTCAGCAGGAGTTTTGACTGTGTGAGGGATGCTGAATAAGGCCTCTGGTTTACAGGACTAATTACCCTGTACTTTGATTAGGCTCAAGAACTCACACAAATGTATCCAACAGCAAAATTTTGCTGAACTACTGCTAGAGGTGGTAGTTTTTGATGAAGACATCTTAAGGCAAAATTGGTTTTATTAATATCTTTGTAAATTAAAACTAGCATCTCTTTATTCTGTTTCTTACTATGTTTTTATACTTTTCAAAGACATAATTTGTACCCATATGTTGTGAAAAACATAACGAGTCAAGGACAAACTGCTACTCTGTACTGCAGTATTTGCTTGTCCACGTTCTTTGCTCCAAAGTGTTATCTGCAGCTGCAAATGGGTGCTGTTATGAGACATTCTTTTTTTCTGTTATATGCTCTTTCCCAGTAGACTTTTACTCTCAGTTTTCCCAAAAGGTTTCAGTGTCTTTCCCAGCATCAGTAGCAATTAAAATATCTCCCAGAAGGACAGATTTTACTTCCAGCTGTGTTCTACAAGTGACTTGAAAAGACTTAATAACTCATGTAGAAAGTGGCTTATATTCCAGGGGAATTACTTAAATGACTTCATTTCTTACTTCAACTCTAAGTCTGAGTTCAAAGGGAAATCATGTGGCACCCACGCCACAAAGTCTGTCTTTAATTCAGAGGTTAAAGTGACATCAAACGGGAATGAAAAGCCCCTCTGCTGTACTCACCAGAAGTGCTGGGAGAGTTCAGCTCAGGGGAGCTGCCATGCCCCACCAACTTTTTAGATACCACTTCTTCAGCAGCTCTTCCAGCTGCCTGCAAGAGCAGCCCACAGAGCGGTGCTGCTGGTTTCTGGGGAAGTGCCATTGTGATAAATTATGCATGAGAGGTGTGCCTGCTGCTACTGCATCTGATGCTCTTTGAGTTCAGCTAGAGTATGTTCGAAGGACTCGGTACTCTACCTCTTGCAAACTCCCTTTTCATAAATTATTACTAATTAGAAATAGCTTAATGTTCAGTGGTGCTTAGAACTACAGTCCCCTTTGAAGACAGTGAGTTTAGAGCCCAAGTACTTCTAGTAATGCTCTGCAGCTCAGGTACCTGCTTCCAATTTCATTCCTGTGCTTTTTTTTTTTTTTTTTTTTTCCCTTTGGGTGTAGGCGAGTGTGAGAGAAATATTCGGTTTTCAAATCTTTAGTAACTTTAACTTTGAAAAGTACTGTTTGTGCCATTACCATCCGTATGGTAAGCAAATATTCTTTTTGTGTGCATTTCCAGTGTAAATGAAAGATGACCTAAGAAAATGCTGTAAAGGACTTGTGAAGCAGTCATAGAAATTGTCCCTAAAGCACTTCATCAGAAAAGTGTTGTAAACTGAAGAAGCTAATAAAGCTAAAGATCTTTGTGTTAAATGTTTTCAAGAACAGCATCTCTTTTCTAATTTTTTTTTTTTTTTTAACCTCTAAAAAAAGGTTATAAATCCTAATCCATTTCCTTACCATGGTGTATTGTCCCTCCCAGCCTTTTCCCCAGATGTCAATGATAGATCTAAGTAGAAGACCTCTTTTTCAATCCTCTACCTCCTTTTTGTTCCATTTCCCACCCATCCCAAACCCAGAGGAGGAGGAGGTTGTTTGCTGGTTGTCAATTTCCTCTTTTTTATTGAATCCAAGTGGCCCTTCTTGTGGTGTTTAATACAGATCTTTTACAGTAGAAAAAATAGGATTTGAATACACGGAGTAGTTAGGTACCTAATAAGTCATAATGATTTTGCAGTTTTGAGTTAGTTTACATAAAAACTGTGTTCCCTGATGAAAATAAAGTGTGACATATTGCCTAGTTCAATTGCCTAATGCAGAATGAGAGGGGAAAGAAAGACATAATTTGAGTTTTTACTTGTTTATTTTCCTCATGTCTCTGTCTGTCCAACCTGTTGCTGTTGAACAATAGATGGAATATAAGTGATGGCTGTGATGTGTCAGCATTTGATGAAGTGAAGTGCTGTTGTACTGTTCAAGGGCCACTCAACTCCACATTGTTTCTCCGGTCAGTTGGCGCTGTCATTCAAATTATTATTACAGTAAATGTTAAAACAATGCCACCTGATACCACAGCTCTCCTGGTATATTTAACTTGATTTATAGCACTCCATTGTCAGAATGCTTTGAGGTACAATTACAGCTCCTTTGAGCAATTTAAGCAGAGTAAAAGTTTATTAATTATCATCTGTGAATTTATCACCACCTCTAATTTCCAAGCTACGAGAAGATATGTACTGAGGGATACTCTGACAATTCATTTTGAATGGCCTATTTTTGAGCCTGAAGAGTAGGTAGTGGAGCTGCACTGGCAGGACCCAGACCAAGGAACTGGCTGTTTGTTTCACATGTGTGTGCTTTGGCACATCACAGGACAAACAAAGCAGCAGGACAAAAGAGTCAGCCTGAGCATCTGCTGCTGCTTACTGCTTAAGGGCAGGCTCTAGTTAGCTGGGGGATGCTGCTGCCATTTTGTCTCACCTCCCTAAAGCTTCTTATTTCTATATCTCTTAGGTATCGTAAGATAAATGATAGCTTTCTAACGTTTCTCCATTATTCTGGCTTCTGAATGCCAACGTGTTTCACTTTTCAAACAGAAAGCATGTGAATCCTGGTTGTGAGGGACTGCTTGGTAGGACATGGGATACCTGTCTGTTTTTTCTCTGCTCAGTTTTACATCCTATATTGCTCATTCAGATGGATCTCAGGTACTATATCTCCTGGGCTTCCAGAATCCCAGCTTACAATATTTGCTTGCTTTTTGTGTTCCTGAAAAATGATTTCACAAAAAATCGTTTTTGAAATGGAGGTGTCTCCATGAATCATGTTTGATTCAATACCATGTTTTTAACAGACTGTGAAGCTCAGTCTTAGTACTAAAAGTTGGAAGGGGAGAATAATTGCAAAAACAAGGTGTCAAACAGACCATAATGGAGTGAATACTAAAGCAGGGATTTTTGCAGCCAGTGATGTCAGTCCTGTTCATTTTGAGATAACTCATACTTCACTAATTCAGTTACAGATAGCTGGTCTGCGATTAGTGTCTCCATTTTGACTCATGAAATCTTAATTTTGCATGACACAAATGCAGAGTGATGAGTTTGTGTTTAAAATCTTGAGAAAACCGCTAAGGAGGCCCCATCCTGTGCTAATGGAAGCCCTGCTGCTACTCTTGCACAGCAAGGTTTGAGGAAGGGGAACACAGTAAGAGCTCCCATTAGCATTGCCTAGGGCATAGCATTTTGGTTAATGTGCTGCAGTCATTTCCTGCCAATGCCCTCTTCTGTTCTTGGCTTGCTCTTCCCTTTCCCCTCCTGGTATAAGAGGGGAAGCCACAAAGGCTTCTATTGGTCATTGCTAAGGTCTACTCCCAGTCCCTAGCATTCGTTGCATGTTGGTTATCTTTTGATAATGCGGGCATGCAGAAACTAGAAAAAGCTTATTCTATTCATAAAGTTTAGTAGAGCCTCTGGAGCTCCTACAGCTTAAGTGATGGGGGCAATACAAATAGTACAACATTCTTTTTTTTTTTTTTTTGTTTTTACATTTTATATACAAGGCTCAGATCAGATCTGTTGCTGTGTTTTCTTTTCTGTATGTTTGAGAAGAACTTTTGTCAAGCTTAGTTCTGCATTTTTGGTTCTTGGTCAAGTTAAAGAAGAAAAAATGAAAAACAAATAATTAATATGCATATTGGGGAGCTCTGTAATTACATGTGTCCGTGTTAGAACAGAACTCATAGAATGGTTTGGATTGGAAGGAACCTTAAAGATCATCTAATTCCTATCCCCCTGCCATGGGCAGGGACACCTCCCACCAGACCAGGTTGCCCAAAGCCCCATCCAGCCTGGCCTTGAGCACCTCCAGGGATGCAGCATCCACAGCTTCTCTGGGCAGCCTGTGCCAGTGTCTCACCGACCTTAGAGTAAAGAATTTCTTCCTTATATCTAATTTAAATATAACCTCTCTTAGTTTAAAGCCATTACCCCTTGTCCTATCCCTACACTCCCTGACACGGAGTCCCTCCCCAGCTTTCCTATAGGCCCCCTTTAGGTACTGGAAGGCCGCTATAATGTCTCCCCAGAGCCTTCTGTTCTCCAGGCTGAACAACCCTGAAAACTGTTATGAAGTCTGAACATGTAAAAGGAAGGAAGATCTTTTTGCAATCTGATTCCTACGTATTCTAGAGAAGCACTGTATGTGTTTCTTTGAGCCCTCAACTTTTAAATTAATTAGAACTCCATGCAGCAAAATCTCATAAAAATCCCAGCAATTACACAGTTGGATGCTAAATTGTGGAAGGATGGCTTGAGGGATGCCACTCTGAGGGTTGTTTCTCAATTTCAGCTTTGAATGTCACCTTTATTTTTGAATGTTGGCACACTGCGGAACATCCAAGATGTTTCCTTTTTTATACTCCAGCTACCTTCATTGTTTTCCTCTTTTTCTCACCTTTTTGATGGCATTGTCTAGCCTACTTACTGCTATGAAGCAAACTGAACCAGGGAAGTTCTCTTCCTGGGACATGCTCTGCCATGTTGGTTACTCCAACCTGGATTTCCTCATTTGTACTTCTCAGTGTACTGTGGATTACTCTCAAGCCATTCCCTTCTGCATCTGATTCTGTGCATGTGGCTGTCCTCATCTTGCCACAAATGCTGCTGCCACTTCTGTGAAATGGTTAGAAACTTGAGATAGGACTGTAAGAAATAGGGAATCATGAATCTTGATGCTGCTCCCTGCTGGCTTCTGTTGTGCTTTCACTGGCCAGCACTGTTCCTATTTACTTGTATAATTTCCAATGTTTCATTTTTTTTGTCTAGTTCCTAATTTTCTCAATTATTTTTTAAAATAGCAACAACATACACACCATCCAAATGTGATCACGCATCTGTTTGCTAATCCCTAGTGGACACCAGCTTAATGAATCATTTCAGGCACTCTGTTATAATAGAAATATATAATTCAACCATCTGCCCTGCAAGATCCTCAACAAGAGCCATACCCTGATCTTATTTGTATTGCTGTAAGACCATGAACTCCTTTATTACCATTAGCGTCTATCGTATAGATTATCTTTGTTTTTAAATCAAAGTAGGATTGGGCCAGTTGCATATTGGCTTTGCATTTTAAATAGTGTTACTGGATTAATAGTGATTTAACAAACTTCTCTCTAACAAGTATTCCCTGGTGGGAGCACTCCAGCAATATTTGTCTTATGAATTGTTCCTTTAGGTTATGATTGGGTAACTCCACCTCTGGAACTTTGATCCTGGCTTAGATACCTAGTCAAGTTGCATTTTTAGCATATTTGTTAAAGTTTGTTCCCAGTTATGTTCAAATAGCATTGCAGAGGGGTAACTTAGAGTAGTATTTGGCTCAGTTTTTGAGAGATGACTCTGGGAGTAACTTTAAGCAGAAATTGAGATGTATTGTCCTATTACTCAGACAAAAATTTATTTTAATAATTATCATTTGAAATATTTAAGACTATCTGTTAACTCCTATAGGATGTCTCCTAACACCTCCAGAATTTTATTCTGTATGTGTAAACAAACAAAACAAAACAAAAACAAACAAAAAAAATGAAAAACAACCCATTCAGAGTTGCAAGAAATTAAGTACTGGCAAGTAGCAGCAGAGTAGATTATTAAAATCTCATTCCTCAGTAACAGAGCACATCCTATAAAGAAGCTAATGTTTCCAGTGGCTCTCATCCTGTTTGGCATCAGGGAATCAAACAACATTCTGCTCTGGTTCAGTTGTTGTATAAGAACCTCTGATGGACATGATTTTGTAAAATTGAGATAAATGGAAGTGGAGACTTGTTAATGCTTGGAGTGTCAGTTCTTTGGGTGCATTCTTGTGCTCTGTTTCCCTCTTGCTTGAGGAAAAGTGCCTGAGCCTAGCTGGGGACTAGGAATGAAAGGATTACTTGGGAGATAAGGTTCCTCACATGAATAGATACACAGGATGGGCAATTAAAATTACCAAGTGTTATACAACTTGAAACAAGAACAGTTCATGCTTTCAGTCAGATAAATAGGCATTATTCTGAGTATATACTTATGTGGCTTTGATTCTGTATGCACTCACTTCTGTTTGAAACCTCAGTGCTAGCTTTTGATAGCTTCTAAAGAGGGAGCTAGGCAGAGTATGTGGGACGAATAGGATTGACCCCACAAAATGCAGGAACCATACTGAGCTCCACCTGCAGGTAAAATAATGCTGTGTCTCAGAATGGGTGGACTTATGTGGGCCATGGCCACAACAAATATTTCTTGCACCTTTTCAAAGCATGGTTGTGTTAAAGTGGTGCTCTAGTGGCTGCTATTCCCTGTTTCTCAGCAGAGCTATTAACCTTCAGCATTGTGCTGATAACTTTATGTTGCTGGCAATGTTATTCCTGGCTTGTTCAAGGCTAATCTGGGTATCTGTGTCTGACTTTCTCTTGCACATGGCTGTGTCCATTCATGACTAGCTTGCACTAAGCGGGTGCAAGATGAGAAGCTGATTTGGAGAGGTCACTTAATTTTGTGTTTCACTTTACTTGTTCCTGAGTTGAAAATAATACTTTTTTAATTGCTTTAAAAATTTAGGCATAAAGGGTGCTATGTAAAGCCTCAGCATGTTTAAAGAAAATAGCCTCCATGGTGATGGTGGTGAAGAAAGGGGTCTAATGGACTGTGTCCAGCTTGGATGATAAGCCTCTAAATTTAGAGGAACTGTCTTTTGGGAGGGGTACTGCTCTTCTTTCAGAATTGTGTACTGGTTCCTAGACATAGTCTTAAAGGCTTACAGTCTGATCAAACTGTAACTCTCCAACTTTCTGTAAATTGTCTCTGCTCTGTTCTTTTTGAATGAATTTCATTTCTCTTAATTTCCAGCATGTACGTTTCCAGCCCTCTGAGGAGGGTTGGGCTTCTCCAAGTCACTTGAAGGAGTTGGCACTTAATGTGATGGAGGAATGGAGGGAGAAAGATGGGGTAGTCCCTGAAGTTGTGTACTCATTAGCCGTATCAGCTGCTGTCCTATTATCTGCTTCATCTGAGCAGATGCTGAATAACTATTCAGCATTCATTACTATCTCTCTCTCTCTTTTTTTTTTTTTTGTTAAATCCCACCCTCTCCCTTCCCTCCCCCCAGTACCTTACACCTTGCTCTTATATTTTGCCCTAATGATTTATCATTTTGACTCTTTTTTTTCAGTTGTCTCAAAGTTGTTTAGTTGCTATTAAATGTAAGCTTGATACAGACTGCCGTACCCAGGGCTCATTTTCTATTAATCATCAGCAAGCACGGTAAGTCAATGTGGACTTTGTGTGTGGAGAAAAATCAAATGGATGAAGACATAATCAGAGCTATTCTTCTGCTCAGAGTGAATATTAACAGCAGTGTTTTATGATAAACTATAATTGAAGACATTAACTTACTGGAAAAAATCATCTTCCTTGACAAATAGACACATGTTGCTGTTGTATCAGGTACTGACAGAAGCAATATTAGCTAGCTTTCAGTAAGTCTGTCTGTATGAATGTGCATATATAAAAGAGTATTTTATGATCCAAAAGAATCTTCTTGTGAAAGTGTTCTGGATTTCAACTTGATTTCCCCACTTGTTTCACTCTCTAAGAAGAGAAAGCAAGTTTTGTCTCTATCTATTCACATTTTTTGCAGCTACAAGCATAGCCTATATACATACTTTTCTGTACCCATACATATTGAGCTAAATTTGCTTTGTCAATTGCAATGTTATCAGAAACTTTTATGTGAAGGTAAGCCTGATTTTTGGTCTAGATTTATGCTTAGATTATTATCTTTTATTCTCATGTATCTGATCCTAGGTAATTCTTTTGGCAGTAGTGGCAATGCATCTCAGTTGCACAGCTGAAATAGAGAGGAACAGAGTATGACTGTTTTATTTTCTTGTTGCATTTGCAATAGAGCAAAGAACTTCAACCTGTGGCAATCAAATGAGAAAAGTTAATTAAACAACAACAACAAACAAACAACTCCCCCACACCTTCCATTATCAGGAATGGAAATAAGGCAGCATAAGAAAGCTGCCTTGGTTTCACAGAGGGATTTTTTTCAGGGCAGTATGGCAGTAAAACCATTTGATATATCAGCAACAAAAGCAGGAACTGACTACAATGAGTTCATGTAATATCAGAAAGAACACCAAAAAAACACATGCAGTAGATGACTGCAAAGATAGAAACGGTTGAGATCCTTGTTCCATAAAAGAAATCCCAGTAATCTGTAATTTTTTTCTGGTTATGGTGATTCATCTCTCTTCAGAAGTTTCTCAACAACGGGAGCTGTTGTGTGCTGTCTTTGAAACCCACACACTCCTGCTGAAGCAGGGTTTGAACCAGCATGGAATTTGGCTTATCAGACTGTGTCTGGGAAGCCAGTAGTCTTTGTCATGCCAGATTGCATCTGGATTAAAAACTGAAGAAAAATGTAGTGACACATTCTGAAAAGAAAAAGACAAGCTTTATTGGCTTCAGTGAAATCTCATAATCAGATAAATGGTTCATACTTTGGTTATTATAGTTATTTAAGCAGTAATTATATTCATTAAATGTGTGCTTTAAAGTTAATGTTGTCAGAGATGTTTCATGTATTAGAAAAGTGCACATAAGTCAGTTTTCATATTAAGGCAACTTCTGATCCTCAAAAGAATTTATCATGCTTTTTGATGTGTTTTTATGAAAATCAGGATAGAAGAACAGAAGATTTTTTTTCCAGAAGCAGCAAGCACAGAATATTGTTATTTGTGATAATGTCCTGGGAGGAATTGCAGTGTCCTAAAAGAGTGTGATTTAAAGGGGAAGTAGTGTCTTATGCATCTCACTCCTAAAAGAACCTGAATGTTATATAAGTGAATGTTAGTCTGGACAGAAAATGACCAAGTAAAAGTCCATATCATTATTTATATGAGGTTACGTTGGTTGAAATTAATTCCCTTTCCTGGAAGAAGTCTGACCAGCAGTTTTATCCCTCTTTCTCAAGAAGGACAGAGAACACCTATGGTTGCAAACTGAATACAAACCTGGGAGAAACTTGCAAATGCTCTCTTCTGAATGTTTGTCAAAAGCATAGCTATGGAAATTAGCCATTTATATCTAATTATAACTAGATTATGAAGAATATCAGTTTGATGAGGATAAGGGAAGAAAAAAAGGGCGGGAATAAGATTGTCAGAATCACTACTGAGAATGACATCTGGAAAAAAAAAATAGGGTTATTTGGATAGGTTGCATATTTCTAGCCTTTATCATTAAGGGAAGGAGTAGCTAGATGAGCTTTTCTGTAAAGCTATCAAGACTGTGTTACCAAAAATATAAGCCACATTTAAGCAGATTGTAGTAAAATTTAAAATGAATATGTAATCCTAGCCCAATAAGAAGGTGGGCTATTAGTTACAATACTGATATATTTCTTTGAAAATAAAAAGTTTGCCACATCTATCTACATCTTGTGTCAAATCACATTATAAGACCAAAGAAACCTGGTGTTATCACTAATGGTACAATACCCACTGGAGGGCTGAAGGTCAGATGTTTCAGCTGTAAGAAAGATGTCAGAGTTGCAAGTGTCTTGCAGACAGGAGAAAAGACAGAGAAAGAAACATAAAAACTGAGTGTTACAAAGTCTCGGAGGTTTAGCACAGTTTTATGAAAAGACATTCTTTGTATTTTAGATAGATAATTATGGCTGGAAACAAGCCATAAAACCGTAAGATGCAGTTTGGTTGCTGCAAAGGGACAATTTCTTTATTTCACATCCAGTGCAGAAAGAAGTGACAGTACTTCCAACCCAGAAAGGAGATAGAGAACAGAAACAGTGAGCTGTTTTGTTTGAGAAACACTTGAGCAGGCTGTAAAGAGTGAGATGGCTAAGTCCCAGGGCATTCCACCACAGAACTTAATTTGTATGATTGCATGATGTCAGTGGTGCTGATGTTAAAGAATACCCATGTAAAAGGCACTTTCATACTTTGCAGATGAAATTATGCAGATTCAGTTTTGTGAGTATTGCAAGGAACAGAGAATAAGATGATTGGCTTATATGAAGGTTTTTGAAAAGGACTGGTCCTTGGAGGTAGAAAAACTGCTCATAAAACATAGAATCTTCTGGGATACTGAAGGAAGCATATCTCCAGGTTCCTTGGTACCAACTGATTCCTGAACACAACTGGCCTACTCATGTGCATGTAGGCTCCTTCCCAAATGAAAGGATTTATTGTGCTACTTTCTTGTACTTCTGAGGTTTTCTGTAAATGACAGAAGTGTCATTTCATGAATTCATTAGCTGCATGGATTCAGCAACGTGGTGACTACTGGGTCCCATGAGGAACTTTACTTTTTTGCTTTACTGTACTGAGAGTCAAGGTAAACACAAGTAATCATGTAACACCAGCAGAGTTACAGGCATTGGGATTTTTGTTGTTCTTGTTTATCTGTTGTTGTTGTTTGATTTGTTTTATTTTATTATTTTTTTTAGGTGAATTTAACATTCCCTATCCCTTTTTCTTCTACAATCAGGGTAGCTTGTCCAGCTGTTTTCCCAGTAATCAGATTGTGCTGCAGTCAGGGAGTGTACAGTCTCACCTTGGGTTAAATGGTTTCCTCCGTTTCAGATTTTCTGCAGACCAGATTTACATTCTACAGTGTTTGTTTAGGATTCTGTACTCAGCACTTTGTATTAGATGAGAAGAAGCGCTGCATTTAAATTATTCAGTCTTTAAGACTGATGAAAATTGTCAATCACCTTCTAGCATATTTAACTTATCCTGAAGGATGCTTACAGGTGCAAAAATTCACAGCCAGTAACATTTATAGATTGGGTTTATTTTTTTATTGAGTGACTCTGTCATTCTCCTTGCCTTCTGATGTATTTTCATGTTGCCCTGCAGACTACAGGCATCAACCAATTTTTGGATATTAAAAAACAAATTTCATTCTCTTCAAATTGACCAGACTGACAATGAAACAAATAATATTAGAACGCACAATTCATATTCCTTATATTGAAACACAGTAGCTGGAATGTCCTGTGCAAAGCAAGAGAAATGCCCATATGGAAATTTATTCATTAGGTGCTAACTGTGAAGTTGGTAAGCATTGTTACTTCAGATATTTACTTTCTGTCCATGCATACAGAGAAGAGATGGCATTAAATACAAAGTGACAGTAGGAGTCTTCGTGTGCACTAGAGGTGGTATTGTCCCTGAAAGTGTGATGAGCCATGGGGATAAAATGTGGCTAGTCTGGTGTTTGCTGGCTCAGGGCTCCCCAGAACAGCAGGGGTGGCTGACCAACACGCTTGTTTTCATTAGGAAATTTCCAGCCTTCTCTAGTGTTTGCAAGAACAGTTTGGTCAGGGTTGCTGCATTTCTTCCCTCCAAAGGGAAGTCCCATTGGGACTAGTGAGCAAACAATGAGAGTTTTACTCTTGTGTTTGTTCCGGTTTTGCTGCCCACTTCAGCAAAACAAGAAGGTCCCAGAGCAGCTCCTTCCTCGGGCTTAGCTCCATGCAACAGTACCTCTGATTACTCATAAGGTTTGGAAACCATTTCACACTGCATATGCAAGTCGGTAGACAAGTAGTTAGTATCTATGAACAGAACCCCACATCCTTACACTATTAGATGCTTATTAAGAATTTCCTTGCTTCACTCTCCTAAAACTTCATTGTTCTGATGTTTATATTGACATCATGTTTGAGTAAGAGACGTGAGTCTTTTGCTGAGGCACAGAAGACAAAATTCTTCAGATAGTGGTGTTTGTGTGCTACCGTCTGAACTTCTCGGAGCCATTCTCTATCTCTATATATTCTCGTTTACTGTCACTACCAGCAATTACACCATGGTTGCTTTCCTGATGCATAATGCCACACCTAGTCCATCCACCACTGCCTCATCCCATACCCTTTAACAAGGGTCTGGTTTTGTCCATTTCTGCCCCACCCCCCGAGCAGCTCTAATTATCTTCTCCATGATAATGACAAACCTACCATTCACTGATTTTTCTCTTCTCTCACATGCGCAGTAGTCTCTCAGGAAATTCAGGACTAAAGAATGTGCAGTGACTGCATGACTCTGACAAGACCCTATCCTGCCTTTGCTGTTGAGGTTCATCCACATCAGACTGGTTTCTGACCCATGTTAGAAGATGGGGAAAAGACAAAAAACAGCTCCACCTAGACCCCATGCAGGGCCATATTTCACCTAACAGGTGTGAAAGGTGAAACCTTATTTTTGCTTTATACTTGCTCTGTAAACTTTACAGAGCAGGTATATAGTAATTGTGTAATGGCTTATAGTGACCAGTATTGAAAAGAGAGTAATATTAATTCCCAAATTATTGTCCAGGACTTCTGTGAGCAGCTGGAGATGATGATGTACCACAAAAGAATTACAAAGGTCTCCTTGTGCTCCTCCAGGGAATACAAAATGCATCTGGGTTTTGCCACCCCTTCAGCATCTATAAGCAAGAGGGCAAAATAGACAGAAAGTCATAATCACTAGTGATGTGCTTACATTTCTGCATGTGAATGTCATCAACAAAGAGCAAAATGTTATCTTAGTGCCATGTCTCACATTCCTGAAGGTGTAAGGGGAAAAGCCAGTAGGTGATCTCTGTGACATAACACAGCCTCTAGTGAAAAGATGCTCAGAAGTAGGTTGGAGGATCGTTGTTGAGCAGTGATTTATTGAGCCAAAGCTTTGAGACTGTCTAAAAGAAACTGTTACGGTTTGTCCTACAAAAGGACAGTAGCTTCACGCAACTTCATACTGAAGTGCTTTTACTGATTTTATGGTTACATTGGCCTTCCTCTGTGATATGAAGCTCTGTGAGAATCTTTATATGGACTTTAGAAATAAAAACAGGAAAGCAGAAAAAACATCCTCTTACCAGACCTGCATGCATTTATTTCCAGAAGGACAGGATAAAGAATACATCTCCTGTCTTTATATCTTGTAGAAACTTTCCATAGAGCTGTGGAACAAGAAACTGAAATTCCAATCTATGTATCTTTTTCACATTCTGCAGGTCTCTGTACTTTTTCTCTTTTCCTTCTTGTGCATCTGGATCATTTTTGTTTTGAAATATCATTTTCTGCCTGACTCAGCAGTTGCCTATATGGTAAATTGAGGGGACAGGGGAGGAGACTGCTTTTTATCTGGCAAAAATTTAATGAGGTATATATTTCTGTCAGCTCTTAATGGGAATAAAACATTCTTTGTAAAAGCCTCTGAGAAATGTATTCAACGGAGAGTTGATGGATTTCTGCAGGTTTTTTTACTCGTTTGCTGGCTTAAAAAAAAATCAGGCCTAGCAGACAGGTATACCATGTAGACGTGTAATATGCCCTAGAGGACTATGAACCCAATGAATAATTATCTATATATAATGCTAGCTATGTCATCCTGATACAAAATATTTAATGCTTTCAGAATTCACATGTAAGAGAGCAGCACTGCAGAATCAAGTTATTCGTGTTATTCAAGTTTATTCATGTTAAAAATAAATTGTGAAACACCTTACAAAGATCTTTTTTTCTTGCTTCCTAAGAAATAGTTGGAAATAGTAATTTTCTGTCTTATACAATACAATATACAGTATATATCATCTTGATGTTTCTAAATCAGGAAGGATTATAAGTACATAACTTGAATGTAAGATTATTGATTCCTCATCAAGGTTCAATTCCAAAATGTTTTTCAAATGATTTAAGTTTATCAAATAAAACTGAGGAAAAACATACTGGTTTGAGTCTTTAAAATAATATGTAGCATATTGTGTTGGGTGGAATGCCTGGCCAATTAAGTCAACGATAACACATCAAATAATCATTTCTTAGCCAGCTGGAAGATAGGTCTATACCGAATTACGTGAGCATTTCTGAAAACTTTTGCTTTTGTTGTTGTTTTACTCATGTGAGGTAAGGAGGTCATTCATTTTCATTGTTGAAATTTGTACTTACATATTAGTTTGGAGAGTGTCTCAAACATGTTAGTTTGGAGGGTGCTTCAGAAATAGAGGAACAAATCAGCATAGTTTGCCAAGAACCTGAGAGTTGTTTCAAGGAGTATGCCCTCATTTCTGAGAATCTGCCTGTCATTTGCAGCTAGGGTGATGCCAATATGAAAGGCATTTCCATGTAAAATTTCCATGTATAGGGCTTAGGAAGAGAAAAAATTCCCTAGTCTCTTGTCCAGCTGTTGTATGAAGACACCGGATAATTCTGAAGATGCCTACTCTGGCATCATAGAAACAGAGGAGTGCTTCAACATTTACCAAGAGGTCTGAAGATATGGTGATGTCTTAGGGAAGGTGTTTGTATATTTATGAACTATTTCAGTTTTAGAGCCAGTGTGTCAGTAGAGTGGAACACATAACTAAAATGGCCCTAATGCTTGCTGATATGAGATTATCGCAGTGGTTCACTGAAGTCACTTCAGTAAGGGGTGGAGCTTTATCCCTCAGCAGTCCTCATCGGTGGCTGAATATAGAGATGCATGTTTCTTCCCATCACTGGTTTTATCAACTTCATCATTCCCACCAGGTTAAAGCCAGTCTTTTTCCTTTTTCAAGAAGGTCCAAAACCAAGTTTTCAGAATCTCTGACACATGCCCAAATTGTAGACCTGGATCAGAGCACTCAAGCAGCTTTTGAATGTCCCTGCTCGTCTTGCAGTCAGTTTTGCTGGGAAATATGAGTGGGGTGCTTGGTTTGCCTCAGGACTGAGAAACCACATGTACTTCCTACTGGCATTCACCAGCTCAACACATAATTTATTACCTCATCAAGCAGTAAAGTATATAACTCCTGTTTATCCAGTTTGTTTATGAAAATGTGTGCATCTGTTCATATGCGTGCTAGAAACTTGGTGAGGTGAGTTGATGATGAAAGTCACCAAAACTCTAGGGGGATTTTCAGCAGCTTAGGTTATAGCCAAACTTTACTAGTTTGTCTCACTGGCATGTTCACTATTGCTGGTCAGGGGCTTGTTCATGGCCACTAGAAGTACTTATGTCACCTTGATTCTCCACTGTTGCACGTGACAGAGAGTGTTATTTTCAGGATTGAAGCACTACATTGCCATTTGCAAGAATGTTAATCTGCTGCAACACAGTTGTGCTGTGATGATTCACTCTTCATGTTCTGTTTCTTACTGCTTAACTGACTGCAAAATGATACAGTAATACTATTTCATTAGTTGCTAATTTGATAATTCAGGAATTGCAGATAAAAAAAATTCTTAGTTTCCTGTTTTCATATTTCAGAAGAACTGTATTTCACAAGGCATCAAAGAAAAATTTAATCCCACTGTTTTATAAGTAGTGTTACTGCTTTGTTTGCTCGAACACCCCAGTTTCTTTCTTTTAGCTGATTTTTTCTTTTTCTTTTTTTTTTTTTGAAGTAGGGTAAATTACTGATATACGTCTTATTTTCATTTTCTTTTATTAAGACAATAAAAAAAGACCTGTGACAAAATATGTGGCTTTTGTAAGAAATGTACTGTGCGCCATGTATGCATTCAAAGAGACTTGAAATATTTTGGCTTTTACTATAGAGATGTAGTAGTGAAACTTGAAACAAGAAAATAATTGTTCCTCTATTTTTATTCGTTTGAAGTATTTCTATTTTCAGACTGAGAGCAGTCTGAAAATCTGTAATTGAATAGCAGCATAGTATAAAAACATCTTTTTCCTTCAGAAAAATTGGCCTGTGTGCAATTTTGCATATCCTTTGATATTTTGGAAATTCTTCTAAGAATTATCTGCTGACAGAATTAAATAGGGGTAGTCTAGCAGCTAAAACTACATGTTGATGTTATTTTTCTGGCAGTAAGGTTTTCAATTAATCTCCGCTGCCCTTCTAATCCCTAAAAAGCATACTGCTTTGAGATATTTTTAGGGGAAAAATCAGATGGCCAAATGTATAATTTCACACATCCCCTCTCTTCTCTTTTTCCAACTAAGAAAGATGCAATTTAAAATGTTTGTTTCATAGAGTTACTGCTATGTCCCCTGGAGCTGCAGCTTAGGGCATTGAGCTGTTGGCTTCAATACTCTGCTATGGCCTTGGCTCTCCAAGTGGTCTAGCCTCCCCCAGGCTATACAGTAGCAAGATACCTTTACATTTCCAGCCAGTTTGGACTTCAGAGTATCCTGATGAAGACAAGTATGAGTATAGAACAGTTGAACTACTACAGGAAATGTGGCAGGACCACTCTTCTGGAAATGTTTGACTTTCCCTAGAAAAAATAATAATAATTTTCAGTCAAACCTGTAGCTAGTGATGACTATATCTACAGGGTGGTGACAAGATATTCCATGAGAATGCACAATTTTTCACACTGTTAGTATATTTAATTTTAGCCTTCAGTTCTATCACGTTAGATAATCAGTGGAATAATCTGGTTGAATATTGAAGTATGTGAATGATTAGTGGCTGAAATCATTCTGAATAGAATCCTATAGTATCTTCACATTGTGAAGAACTTTTTAAACAGGAATGGTGTATTATTTGAGCTGTTGGTGTTTATATTTATATATTTAGTAGGAATCACTTGGAAAGATTCACTAGTCAGAATTTAGCTTTTCAAAACAGTGATTTGAATTCACGCGAGATCAGTCAAACCTTTTTGTGCCTTCATTTTTTTTTGAGTGAAAACTCAGAAAAATTGAGCAGATTTCAGATGATCTGGAAAACATAGAGTTTACCTTCAATTATGCATGTCTTTGAGGTTTTCATGGAAACCTGCCAGGAGTAACTGCGTTTCTTCAACATCTCCCATCTCCATGCTTTATTTATATTTAGATCTTAGTATCTGGGCTGAAAGGCTGTCTTGAGGTTTATGGAATGTGATTTGACAACAAAAAAATATAACTCTGTAAGTCAGTTTGCTATTGTGAGCTTAAATAAAATCTTTAAATCCCGCAGGGGTACTGTCAGGAGGTCATTAAAGAGCTTGATGTTCCAAACCCAGGATGTTAGTGTAGTGCCCTCATTGCTCTGCAGTAGTGGTGGGTGGTGGGCTTCAACCTTAGTAGCAACTACTGCAGGATTTACCCACTGGCAAAAACATACAAGAGAAAAGTTCACTGTTTTTGCAAACTGCTAATTAAAAGTAAACACCTCTAACTTTGGGAAGTCTTCCTATTCCCATCTCATAGCTGTTTAAAATTGCATCAAAAAAGACTAGTACTTTTTGTCACTAAGATTTATGTCTGGGATTTTGACCTACAATTTTCATAAGGAGTAAGGCTCAAAATTCACCTAACTTTCAAAAACACGTCTGTGATGCCTGAAAGTTATTTGTGAAATTTTCTATACTAGGAGTGATTTTATTGCCTTTATAACTTGCTGGTGCAACCATGTAGTTCTTCTGAGAGACAAATTTATAGTTGTAGTCCTTGAGCTCGAAAAGCTTCCTGATTTTCTTTTATGTTACTAATCCATGCAAATGGAAGTTAGAGGATAGATAGGGCAGAGGAAGTGATGGAACTCACTTTAAATGAAGTTAACAACATTTTTATGGCACTGGAAGGATTGACAATAATCATTATTATTAATGACCTCATAAATCAAATAAGGAAAAAAGTGAATTAAGAGCCCTCTGGGTATGAAGAATGTGGTTTTGTAAACTGGGGACAAAACCCTTGGATTTAATCCTTTTTCACTTAAGGAGAGGAAAAAAAAAGCCACATCTATAACATATTAGAGAATCTTTTAAAATCTTTGCATTTGTTTTGCCCTTGAAGCATAAGGTTGAAAGATCTTTATTATGCATTATTAACATTTTACAGGGTACTGATCTTTCTTATTTGATATTGCAGGCTTTTCTTCAAGGAAAATCTGTACTGAAGTATCCTGATAGATGTTTTCTTTCCCCCTTGCCTTTTCAAAAGTACAAGGAAAGTTTGGGAACCAAATACAATGAAAAATATGAATGCTTCAAGCCATCACTGGAGGTAGAAGCGGCCCTTAGGGTTAATCAGGCAGCTATGAACACCTCTGGAAATTGTGGCAGTCTCTGGGGAACCGTCCTTCATGGCCTCATGCAGGCCACAGCCTTCACAGAGAGGAGTGCTGTGGTCTCCTCCACACACCAGCACTTGTAGCAGTGTCCTGTGTGTGGCAGCTTGGGGGTTACCTCCCAACTTTTCTTGGAAAGTTTGCCCCTTGAACCGAAGGTTTTGGGGCACTCTTTACACCAAGTAGACTTGTGTAATTATTATGTAGTGTTTTCGTCTTCACCTGATAAAGAATTTCTGTGGCAGCTATGTGGAAAACTCATTCATCAAAAGAGTTGTATTTTCAGACGTCTTTTTACTCCACATAGTAAACACAAGATGTCTTTGCTTATAGCAAAATTTCCTACAATTTGCTAAAATTTGCTGCCCTTGGTTTCTCAGCTTTATTCTCTTCTGGGCTAGTCTCAGGTTAAACAAAGATCAAAACCATAATGTTTGTTGATGGGCTGTGGGAGGACTAGTTAGCTTTGTGCATAGGAATGGCAGGGAGACCTCTTACTCTTAATGGTTTCAGTATTGATCCAATAAATTCGTTTAGATTACACTGGCACTTGTGTTTAAAAGACAACAAAAACTAGCATATACTCAGTAATTAAAACTCTGCTTTTATTTTGTGAATAACACCCTTGTGACTGTTAGGCTAGAATACAGGTTACGGCAACTACAATTTCAGTTTAAGATGCAAGTCTGTATTAACAACATGAGGTTTTTTTATTATTTTTTTCTTGTACATGCCATTAGTTTTGGAAACTAGCAAAAAATGAATTCTGATTATGCACGGTTTCTTTTTCCCAATTTCACATCTTGATGAAAGTTTTTAATTTAATATTTTTTTTAAGGAGGGGGTGTGTAAGAGCAACAGGAATATTCCATCAGGAAACATCCTGATATATATAAACATTTATAAGATGGATGAAATCCTGTTTGTTTTAGAGCTTATCTGTTAATCTAAACATGGTTGATCTATGTGCTTTAAAATAGAATTAATTAGGCTGTGATTTGAAGTGTAGCAAAATAATATATTTTTAGGGGACTCAGAATCCCCTTAAGTCAATCTATTAAAAAAATCTGAACACATTTGTACTTCGTTTCTAAGCTTACTATAGCTGTGCTAAATTATCCTGGATCACAATTTGAAGTGCAATAGTTGACCTCAAGACACAGAAATGCTTATCCTGTCTTGTAGCAAGTTAATGGAATCTTTGATGTTATCAGACAATTGCATTTAATTTTTTCTTCATTGAATGTTCATGGAGAAAACATCTATCAGCATGTGTCAGATACCTAGGAAGAAGCTTCCTTTCCCCTTCTTCCCACTTATATCCTGAAAATTGTGGGACTTGGATCTGAAAATACAGTATAGGTGCAGCTGGAGTTTGGGAGCAAAAAAAAAAAAAAATGCTCTCCACCCTCAGTTCCAGTGTTTTGGGTTGGTTGGTTTTGTTGCTAGTGTGTGTTTGTTTGTTTGTTTAATGTTCTCCCACCATTATGGCCAAGAGTAAGTGTACAACCCTGTTCTTGCTAACAGATCAGGTTCAGATATGTTTGGGTATGGATATATTGTTTCCATGGCCAGCTCTAGGGTAGAGTCCCATTCTTGCAGTGTGAAGTCAGAGGACATAAACCGTCTTGTGATCCAAGCTGGTTCTGTGCACAGCCACAGCAGATGTCTCTGCACTTTAGTTGTTTTCAGAAGTCAGATAAAGAGGGTGTTTTCATAAGGAGAAACCTGACCGGACTGGTGTTATTCCTCAAGAGCTGCTTCAGTACATGGACACTGTGCTTCCTTGTTTTGCTGTTTCAAAGCAATAATAATTTAATAATAATAATAATTAATAAAAAATATGTTTTATGCAAGAGAGTCCTGCTAACAATCCCAGCCAGAACCCATAGGACTTCAGGCAAAGACACACTGGTATGGTGGAACAGAACTGAAAACAGAATCAGTACTATCAACACAAAAGAAAAAAAAAAAAATCAGATGAATGTTTTTAGCAGACTGGTGAAGTATGAGAGTTTAGTAACTTCTGAAAAGTAACAGGCAGGTAAGACAAATGCTTCTTTTTTAGAGTAACTTATGCTTTTAGAACTGGAAACTTCCCTGGTTGACAGCCCAGTGGAATATTGATACACCCAGAGGGGAAAATCTGCCTGTCTTTACTGTGACAAAATCTTTGAAAGGAAACACAGGAATAGCATCAGCATTTTCAAAAAGGAGAGCAACACTCCAGAGTCTCTAAAATGTTTCAGAGAAGCTTCCCAGTGGGGATGTATGAGGAATTTAAAAAGGCCACATGAACTCTCAGGAGACAACTGGCTTGTCCTTTCTCATTTCTGTAACGTGGGGAGCTACCCATGGGAAGCTGTTTTCCCAGGAAGATAACAAATTGCTTTAGGAGGCAAGTGATTAACATTAGGGGACAGAGCACCATACGGTGCTGGGGCTGAGTCCCCAGAAGAAGGAAGCACTTGCTCCAAAGAGCTGAGGATCCTTTTGGGGACAAGCTCCATACATGTGACTATTGGCACTGCAAGCTGTTGTGCAGCTGACAGTTAACCCAAGATCCAACTGCATGGGTTTGAAATTGGACTTAAAATGTTCTAAGAGCAATCATATTGCCCTGTGTAGTAATTCTCCTTGCTCAGGGTCCAAACAGAGAAAGCATGGCCAAAGAATGTCACTTAAGGCTGCTTCAGAGGCAGTAGAGAGACTTTATTCCGTAATAGCTAATGGAAGTAAGCTGGGTCAATTAGGAAAACGGAGATCCTGGAATGCTAACCTTGGTAAGCTTGCAGATGAACCCTATCTGGAAAGCCAATTGGTTCTGATGTGGCAGAAACGATCAGTACCACAACCAAGAGGAATTCAGGCTTTTGGATCAGCCATTTGTTTCACAAGTGAGATGAAAAAGCCATTATTCCATGTATTTTCATGTTTAATCACATCTACAGATGACATGTACAGTCAATATACACTTGTATGTCTTATATCTACAGTATAATGGATGACTGCCTGTAATACTCTACAGCCTTAAATATTATGTTAATTATGTGTTTTCATAATTATTTTTTTTTTTAGTAAAAGAGGGTTCTGGGGAGAAAGCAGGGACTTTCTTTAAAAAAGAACTATAGTCAGGGACTCTTCTTAAAACAGTGACTTGAACACTGGAATTTTAAATTTTTGTTGCAGTCCTGGAGTGCTTGATCAAGAGATGTATCTTGTTACTTGCTTGAAATAATGTATTACCTACCAACTGGCAGCAAGGACATGAACCTCAGTACAAAACAAAATCTAATAGAGAGTGACTCCTTTCTTCTGTCTTTGCTTCCTCTTTATTCATTTCCATTTCTTTTGAGAAATGCTTTAACATGTTCTGTTAAAATGGATCTCATTGATTTTTTTTTTAATTTATTTTGTTTCATATTCTATTATGAATTCAAATACATAGTGGCATCTACAAGATTTTGACAGAATCAAATTAGGGCATACCATACTTGATGGACCTGTAAATAAAGAGTTCTACTTTCACCACAGTTTCAATCAATGAATGTCCATTAAATAACGGGGGAAGAAAAAAGAACTCAATTATATTTTTTTTTCAGTCATACACTACTGGTTTTTCTGAGAAATAGGGATGTTTGAAGTGTGTTTAAAATCCTTTTGTGTAAAAAATAAAAGCAACCTGTTGTGCAAAGTTTTGGTACAAGACTGCTCAAAGAGAAGTGAAAAATTTACTTTTACATACACCAATACATATTTTTTCGTAAATAGAGAGAGACTGATGAAGTTGTTGAAGTATGAATATTTTACCCCAATGACTCAGCTTTGTGAAGGAAACTAAAATTTATGTGAAATTCATTATGTGAAATTCATTAAACAGCTGATCACTTTTTCAAGGATTGTTTGAGTTGGAAGTCAAAGTAATCAGCAGCTGTTTTTCAACAGCACTGTTGCTGAGTGTGAAATGACACACAAATGTGTGGAATCTGTTGGTTATGTTTTTTTTTTTTTTCATATTTTATGAAAAATAGTAAATTATGCAAGGCCATTATGGTTTAGACCTTTTTTGTTGTTGTTGTTGCAAATTCAGGGCTTAAACCGCATATGATGAGGTGTACTGAACATAACATGTATGTTTCCCTGGACATTTCCAAGTGAATAAGAAAATTTTTCTGTGGTAACTGGAAGAGTCAAGCAGAAAACTGCTGCATATAGTAGCAGTGCCTGTGGAAGTTAACAATTAATCCACGTGCATGTAGTAAGCTAAGATCTGTTTGACCTGCTTAGTATGTCCAGAACATATAGAGTAACAGGATTGCTGTTTCACAGCAAATTTTTTTATATTTAATGTATATTCTTTTTCTACTCCCGTCTTAGCTAGTGCCTCGTTAAACCTGCTAGCTGTGGGAACTGGCCTTTATCAATGACTGAGAAAAGAACATTCATTCTTTCCTATTAAGTTTGTTATATTAATGTCTCTGTTTTTTGTTGTTGTTGTTGGTTGGTTGGTTTGTTTTGGTTTTGTTACTGTTGTTTTTTGCTTATACCTTCTGTATTCTTTCTATTTGCGTAGAAACAGATGTACTGTTGTTTAATTATTCTTGCATACAAATATATATATATTTTTTTTTTCCTTTTTTCACCTCTCTGGAGAAGTGGTATCATTAACAGAAGTAGTCATGGTTTTCAAAAAATAAAATCATCTGAAGCTGTGTCTCTAGTCAGAGATTTTTTTTATTATTACTATTTTATTTTTAATTACATGCATATTCTATGGCAGTAAAACAATGCAATCTCAGTAATTCCTAGAGAAGGGGATCAAATACGGCATTAAGGAAAACAGCTCTTAAAATGCCAGGACAGAAACCAAAACACCACGATAGTTCTGATTACAGAAGTGTGAAGAAGAATAGAGGACAAACAGATATAGCAAAAAGCTTTTCAAAGACAATGCAATGCATGTGTCACGTAAAAGAAAACTGATGCAAAATTTAAGATACAAACTTTTTTGATTATTTTTTTTTTCCTGCAGCTAGCAACAGATTATTCCGTGTTCTATTTTGCCTCCCCTGTCAGTTTTAAATTTGCATATACCCTATGCTAGCCAACTACTAGCTAGTCAATAATTGGTTCCTCTCTACATTGTTAGTACCTAATTTTGTTCTTGGAACAAACCAGATGAGAACTGTTCAGGTACCCATTCATTTAAAAGGCTGAAACGTTTGGGCATCATCATCAGGAGCAGCCATGGAGCTGCTCCCAGGCAACATGCACTCGGGATACTTGAACTCAGCATGTCATTTCTTTCTACTGTGGATTTTGCAGTGCTCCCCTACCCCTTCCAGAGCAACAACATGAAAAGAGGATGAGGAGAATACATGAAAAGCTGGCATTCATTTGAAAAGGTCAAAAATTCCTTGATTTTGCTCAAGAAATCTTGTAAACATGATAGAGAATATCCTAGAGAGTTGGAATCAAGAAGGTAAATATAAGGGCTCTGAATTTTAGAAATCTCTGATTTAACAGCTTCAACAATATGAGGTCTATATACAAGGCTCCTCTTAGAGGCAGAGCACCCAGGGAAGACACCACAAGAAATTCTGCTAGCTATTTTAGCTAGGAAAGCACAGCAACTGGAAACTGGGTCAGTGCCCCTGAGTAGGTCTGGGGATGAAGTTCTCTGCGCTGGGAATAAAAACAGTGCTGTGGCCTGTGCTGACAGCACGATGTTTTCCCTGTGGCCCCAAAGCCAACCCTGGGCTTTTTGGAAGCCATCAGTAGGAGATGTGGTTTTGGGGCACTCTGCAAGCTGGCTCTGCCCTGCACCTCTCACCCCCCGCCCTTGGGTGTCAATTGGTTTCATTTAATTGGCTTGTGTCTTGTTTAGAAAGCTTGCCAGGCTGTAGGAAATTATTTGCTAAATCTAAATGCTGGTTAATGTTGGTGTGCATATAATTTCTGTCTTTTGATTTTCTGTGGTTTGATCTTTTTGGTGTGTTTTTCTTGCTGTAATAACCTGTTTTTTATAAACTATAAGAGAGGTGGTGATCACATATTTCACTACCTGATACTCTTCGCAAGTTCTATCATTGTATGTAATCTGTGTTGAGTTTTTAAAATGAATTTAGCAGCATCATTTTTAAAATGTTGCTTATTAGAAGGATTTATCTTGCTCACTTGTATTCAACACCATACAAGAGTTTATATTAAGATCATAGCTTGAAGAATCTTTATAAGAGACGGCAAATAAGGGTAGGCTATTTGATAAATAATGGTGAAACATTTCCTAAAGATCAAAGAATATGATACAACTGTTGTTTTAAAGTAACTGCATAATTGTAATCACATTTTAATTTTTAATTTAGTATTCATTTCCAAAACAACATCTAAATCTAAGAGAAGTTCAGGTGCGTTGTTCTTCTACAGTCATTGACTCTAGTTAAGAGACTGCTTAGAAACTGATGTGCAGTATTGAAACTAATTAACTTGGAAAAGTGTTTGCTGTGATTTAATTGGAAACTTTGAAAAAATTAATCATAGCTTTAAAACAACTTCTTCCAATTTGGGAAATTGTCCAAGCTGTTAATAATAATGGTAGATTTCAGAAGATGACTATTTCAGTCATTAAGCACAGAGAGAGGCGCCTGACTGCAAACACCCCTCCAAGCTCAGGAGTTTCAAAGGTGTGTAAATGCTGACAAGGCAGGAGGAGAAACTGGAGCAGTTCAGGGGATGTGAAGCCTACTCTTAAGGGCTCAACCTCTTGCCATCTTAAAAGCATCCTTGCTTCCAATCATCAAGGGAAAATTTAGCGTATTGATTTGGAGTAAGGTGAAGTTTAGGACTTTAAAAGGGAGTTTGGAACAACTCTGAGCAGTGGCTTTAGAGGTAGACAAGAGCACAGAGGATGGAGGGGAAGTTAGCAGGTGGCTGCATGCCACCCTCCGCTGATGACCAATAAGAGCCCTACTGCCCTGTAACTCTGGTCCCACAATTTCACTGTTCAATGGGCCAGGCACTGGGGCTGAGAAGGTTGTGGGCCAAATAGGAAAGGAAAAAATCCTGTCTAGATTGTGTGCTTGAAGGGAAAATAAGGGGCAGGCTTTACCTCACATTTGAATACATGGATTTCGTTAGTCTAGAACATATGCACAGCAAGTAATATCAAAGCAATTAAATGTCATCACAGCTAAGTCAAAAGAGAGTTTTCTGGATGACTTTGGGGCTAGAATTTCTGTGGCAGGAATTATTCTAAGTATGTGCTGAGTGACGGTGTATTAGATTGCTTAACCAATTAAAAGCTGGATGAGTTTGCAAATGATGAAACAGAAGAAATGTTGCTCCATTCTGATGGAGGTGGGGGAAGAAGACAAGTTTGTGTAGGCGTTCAACAGCGTAATGACGTGTTTGCTAATAAAATCCTTGCTATTTTTAGCACTGTTATAGCAAATGCCGCAGTATCCATATAGCAGTTTTGGAAAGAACAATGCAAAGAACATTACCTGCCAATGCACCCACTGTCATGGGAATTTTTGGATAGGCAGTGTATTCAGAAGCATCTGCTAACAAGAAACACCATAAGAAAACAGTTTTAAAAACAACATGCATCATTTTGAATTAATCTTTTTTTTTTTTCATATTTTCTTTTATCTAACAATACCTTTCTTTCTCCTTTCTGCTTTGTGGGTTGGCCGCTTCCATTATTTTCATGTTTCTGCTGAGGCTGGTAAGCTGGTTTGATGTATTCAACAGTCAAAGTGCAGTTCCGTGTGCGTTTTTGTCGGCTGAGTAAGCAAAATGAAAGGGGCTGACTGTGAAAGTGGAAAGGTGATTTACATCAGTGTCATAGTGCTGTGCAGTAATAAAACACAGGGATTGTTGGACACACATTATATTGTACAATTATATAATTATAAACAATATAATTGGAGGCAGTTGAGCTTGAATGCAGCAGGCTGTTATTTAGCAATCATCTCTTTCAAGGCTCATTAAACGCAGATTTATACACAAAATAAAAGCTTTGCTCTATAAAGGCTAAATATGTAGTGGCATTTATTCACCAAAACGCAATACATAGATCTAAAGCTGCCAACATCTATAATGGATTTAGTCAGTGGTTGTAAATGAAGCTGTTCAGTGTGTATGACAATACGGACCCCTTTATTTAAGGCATTATTTCCATGACTTCCTTTGTATGTCTGTTTTGAAAGGCTGAAAGACCCAGCATGCACATCTGTGATCATGGATTCTGAAATCTGACAAGTAGGGGCACTGCAAATTATCTAAGTGTTTTGAAAGGTAAAGAAAGAGTCTTAAAAATCATCAATATTTTGGATGTATGTCAACCCTTTACAATTTTATACTTCTGAGGTTATATATAAGCTTATGGGAGAGAATAGGGAAAAAAAAATGAAGTGTGTTGTTGCTTCTACATCAACTCATTTAGGTTTTTTGTTTGTTTTACACATGCAATTATCTTACCTGAAGAAAAATAAGCTGCTTGTATGTAAAAAGTTAGAGATAAATCTTTTTTTATTCTTTATTTTTTAATATTTTCCTGCTTTCTTGTGAGTTAAGAGGAAAAGAAATACAGAAATAAGAACCTCTTAGGGTGTGGAGATTTATGACACATGTAACAGTACAGTGTAATCCAAGGTTTTAAAAGTTGCCAGACATTTGGAACTTAAATGTATGTTTAATTGTGTATATATAAATGTGCATTTAGGTGCTTCATGAATTGTCTTTTGTTTTTAAGCATCCAGGGCTCCCACTGACTTGTAAACAGAGCTATGAAACATCAGGATAAATAACCTGAAAACACTGGTGAAAGTGTGCCCACAGGCTCCTCTGTGAGAGCACAGCTCAGTACTGCCACGGACCTGACCAAATTCATGTATTTGTTTTTGATCCACATGTGACTCTTTAAATGTTCAATTTTAATGCTCTTCCTGACACGTCATTAGCTCCAGTCTCACTTTGTAATTCTTTGCAGTATGTTTAATCTAATCTCTTCTTTATGTGACTTGTGGGTGCCTGATAGATGCAAGACTCCTATGAGTTTCAGGAAGCCTCTGATTAAATTAATGGTTTGTCAGGGCACAACTTCTGCCAGCCTTTTAAGAAGCTATTGCATTTTTAATTGTTAGCTTTCACCTTGCTACATCAGAAATCTGTGTGCATAATCATTGCAGCTTATT
Organism: Anas platyrhynchos; assembly: GCF_047663525.1. Lineage (NCBI taxonomy): Eukaryota > Metazoa > Chordata > Aves > Anseriformes > Anatidae > Anas > Anas platyrhynchos. The sequence continues at coordinate 67,802,689 of NC_092588.1, read as the reverse complement.
TGAATTTACCTATGCTACTGAAAAATCCTAATTAATTATGGTAGTTAAAACTTTTGAACTCATGGAAATAATTGTGGCATTGATACTTTCAGCAATTGTATCTTAGCTTTAGCCTTTCATAATTGAGATGCAAAGCTGCTTTCCTTCCTCCACTTCTGCCTTGTTTACTTATTTATCCAAATGTGTTAACTTGCGATGTTTCTCAGAGCCATGCTAGTGTTTTAACAAGGTCCAGCTTCTTGTAACACCATTATAAAACACTGCAGTCTTTTCAGAGTTTGGAGATAAAGCATTCCCAAATGCATGAAGTCCATGAAGTCCAAATGTTGCTTCATAAGACTACTTTTGCTTGTTTTTATTAAATATATATATATATTTTATTTCTTTTTCTCAGTAATGTAGGGACAGATCCTCTATTTTTCATTGGCTCCACTGAGAAATGGTCTTAAAAACTTATTTTAATCATTTGGTCAATGTGTTTTCCTGTCTTTCTGTCCTTTGAGCAAAGTAAATTGTTACACACCATACAAAACAATGCTTATTAAGCATACATACAAATTCACGTGCTATTAAGTTAAGGGATTTCAGGTTTAAATCTTCAGTGGTGAACTATTGTTATCTAATAAGTTTGTTGTTGTTTTGGTTTTATTTGTGTTTTTTGGTGGATAGGAACTCAAAAAGATAATTTGGTTTTGAAATTTTATTTCCTTGTGGATATATGTTTATATTTTGAAACAGGAAGCTCATTGGTGTATTCTGCAGAATGAAGCTAAACAATCCAAACCAGCTAACCTCTTGGGCTTGGGCAGTAGGTTTGGTGTTTGTTTTTTTCTTGTTCTGTTTTGTTTTAGTTTTTCAGAAGACCACAGATAATGAGACTTAGCTGAAAACAGGCTTAGAAAAGCTTGTATTGTTCAAGTTTGTCCTGCAACTTCTGAGCAGAGAATTTCAGTGCTCAACCTTTCAAATTTTCAATTACGTTACATTCCATTGGAAAAGAAAATACCAAGTTATATTCATTAACATTGTCAGGTTTTATCATTATTTCCATCTAAATTCCTTTCCTTTTAAATGAATTACCAATAGTCTCCTGCTCTGCTAGATAAAAGAAATCATCCTTATCTAGTGCTTTACAGCACTTCATGGTTAGGAAATGGATAAAGTGGGATTTATCTTGCCGTTGATCACTACGGTAGAGTGTACAGGCTTGTATGACATGCAAAATAAGTAAAGTTAGACCCCAAATCAAGAGCTCATCTTTCCACGTGTTGTGCTGTAAGGTGTTTTCTCCTGATGCACCACTCCTATGAAACAGTAATGGCTATATCACAGGGTTTAATCACCTTATGGGCCGGAGTAAAAGAGAGGCAGCCTCATGGGATTTCTCTTAAAACTCATGCTAGCAAAATTTCCCAAAGGAGCCCTTGGAATCCACTGGCTGGGGGATCCATGACAGGGATCCCACATGGTCATTGTCTTGCATGACTCCCAGTGTCTGCCTGTCTGTTCCCTGAGTTGGAGGGAGTAGGTTGTCCTTGGGGTTTGCAGGTCATTGGGGTTTGCTCTCCTTACACTGTCACAAGTGTCTTGTTTGAATGTTTTGCACAGGGGTTAACCATCCTGTATCCTCAGGGGCAGCATGATATTTGTTCTGTAGCACCATACTTAAAACTGGAAATTAATGCTTTGTCTCAGACATCATAACTGGAAGTTGAGGACTTTTAGTTTAAGGCAGTAAAAAACTACAAATACACTGTAAGCATAAAACTACTTTAAGAGGAAAATGGAATAGCACTGCATGCTGAATTGCCCATATTACTGACCAAAATAATCTTTTTGGAAGTTTTAACTCTTTTAAGAAATTGGATGCTGGTTTGTGCAGCTTGCACATTTTTCTGTTTGTATTCATATCAGCTTTCAGGAGGTGTTTCTCTTAAGGTCTAGTCCAAAGATAAAACATTCCCTATTGTACACAGATGTACTGCAGACAAACAGAGCACCAAGCACATCTAACAGAATTAATTCTGGGAACTATCCCCTCATTAGTATGGCATAATGGCATTCTGTGCACTGAAAGGTGGTGGTCTTTGGAAAGAAAGAGGGAAAAGAAGATTGAGTCATGAACTCCATCTTGATCTATTTGAAATTATATTTCAGCTCTTTATATGACGAAAGCATAAGTTTTGAAATTAAAAACTATATATATATAGTGTATGAAACTTAGTGTTTGATTTTTATTTATTTATTATCTAGATGGCCATATATGTCAATAACTGAATAGAATATATTTCTGTTATGGTGAGATTGATTCATATAAACCTTTCTCTAATGAAAAATTTAAACAAATGTAAAGGCACTATAGATTTAAAAAAAAAAAAAAAAAGGTGTTGTGAGTAAGACTCCTAAAGATATTATATGCCTTAAAACAGAATGAAAGATTTTTTGTTCAGCCTTTAGCAAATACTTCTTATATGTGAATCTCATATGCCAGTGTGTTCATACCAACACTCAACTTTTGAAACGTTTTGAGATCCTCACAGGAGGAGGCTGTGAAAGCCCATCTGAGATGAGGCTGTTACTAAGGGGGAAACTGCTCAGACCTCCTCACTCCTGGGAGCACCTACCAATGTCCACGCCACTTGTGCACCTTCAGGGAAAAGCAGGGATAGATCCCCCTGAGAACAGCAGGGGAGCAAAGGAGTTGGTTTCATTTCCCGCTCCTCATAATTAAAAAAAAAAAAAAAAAAAAAAAGACTCCTTCCAAGGAACTAATGCAAACATTACTTCAAGTTAGTCAAGCGATAGAATGATAGAATGAAGTTAATGGAAAATAAAGTGATATGTAGCTCACATATAGGGGGAAAACAGCTTTGGAATGTTTGTTTAAAAAGAGTGGATGCACTTAAGTTGAGCTGCAGAGCATTGTCCAGCTAGTTATAAGCTCATCTATTTTAATGATTGAAATGTTCCCTAGGAAAATTGTTTTAATAGCAAGCAATTGGTGCAAATCAGCAGAAAGAACAAACACTTTTCTCATACAAAGGTGCAAGTGTATAGCAAAGCAATTTTCTTACATGCAGTATTAGAAATTTGATGGTCTTTAATTGATCCATTATAAATTTTCTCCTTCCCCAATTGCTTATTCAGTTCTGCATCTTTTTCCTCTTTTTGCCTTGCAAGTGTGCTGTGCCAGCATTATTTCTAAGGAAATTTCCTGATGCATTATAAAACCAGATTGTTGTTTTTCCCTTGCGGCATATAATACAGTGTTAGTTTTTACTTTCTTGTTTGCACTTGGCTATGAGTCAACCTCGCTCCTCTGAAAACAAACAAACAAAACCACAGAAATAATCCCCTCTCTCAGCTCTCCCAAATACCTGCCTTTTCCCCCTCTATACTAAAATATTTACATTTTTAATTTTTACCTAAAGGAAAAAAAAAAAGCCATGCAGGATATCTTTTGCTATTCAGGCTCTGCTATAGCTTCCTATCAAGTTAATTGAGGTTTTTCCACTCACTTGAGTGGAAATGGGATTGTACTTTTGCTTACTGACCTCGTTCTGATGTAGTGGAGTTCCCTACACACATATGACCAAGGGAAAAATAGGAAGGCCGGTGTTAATATAGATTGAGTGAAAAATCAATGGCTGGTGTCATAGGTTAAACTTTCTTGACTTGTGTTTCTTTTCTCAGCTTACCCTCAAACCAGATCTTTTGCGTTACTTAGGTGGAGTCAGTGAAGGGATTTAAGTCAGTAAATGTGGATTCATGTTTTGTGCTTCACTTTAGAGGCAATTAACATAGTATATCACAACTCCATACACCGAAAGATGTATACTACGTGCATTGTATCATTGCATAAAGAAGAAAATTTCATGTTATATTGCTTTCATGCTAGTTGAAAACTAGTGTGAGATGAAACTTGACACACTTTCTTTTCAAGAACAATCTTAACGTTGACGATGTTTTACGTTAATGAAGGTTGGAGATCTCTAATGTTTGCTTGTTTCTAGAGAACACAGGCTGCTAGAGAGTCTCATTTGCCTTGCTTTATAGAAATTTCAGCAAAACTGATGTAAATCCCATTTAAGCTGTATGAATATAAGAAATCTAAATATGTGATGGTTATGGTTTTCAGAGGGATGATTTTCCAAAATAAAAAATAAAAATCTAAATGACTTTTTTCTTATCTCTCTGACAGTCCTTATTAATTCCTTCCATGCCCCTCTCTTTTCCATTCCCTTCTTTTAAATTTCCACTGTGAGAGTCACTTCTAGAAAGGAGCAAACAAGAACTATAGAAGTAAAGGAAGAGGGAATAAACATTTTGGTTTCTGGGCTTTGCAGGTTTGTTCAAAGGGTGCTGCCGGCACTGTAAGAATTTGTGTGTACAATTTTTATTATATTTTTTTTAATTAGTAAACTTTGGGCAGGACTAATTTTTTCTGAGACGCTTCTTAGAACCAAATGCCATCATCCTAATGATACAAATCTCAGTGAAAGTCTCTATGAAAAATTAAAACAGGCTGCTGATTGGGAAATCTAAGATATCTGTTAACATTTGAATCGTAATAGAAAGCAAAATGAAAATTTTGTGATGCTAAGTTCTTTGTGGTGACAAAATGCTTTTTCTTCTTCCTGACAAAAGTCTATGGCTTTCTAGCCTGTTGTAGAGGAGGACAAGTTTTTATCATTGGTGAAAATGGATTGCTTCATATCCAACAGGTCACGATTTCTTCAGATTGAGGTGGAATTTTGGCTCATGGAGATCTGATGTGATAGGTAAGCTAAAGCTATTTTGGCATGTCTTGTTAAGTGCAAAGTAGATGTATTATCCTACTTATTTTGCATCTGTGCTGGTGGAAGAGAAATGAAAATCTGACTTCTTTTGCAGTCTCCCAAATGACACTTCAAAAACAGGGTTTATATTATTATTAATGAGCTTTTATTTCAGAAGCGATATGTGTCAGGAGACAAGTGAACACAAAACGTAGCTTCAGTATGCCTGATTGCTGCGTAAGTTGGTAAGATATTTTAGTGTGAAAAAGGATTTTTGGTCTTATCTGGAGACAGCTCAGAAAATCCATTATAACTGGTACATAGAGCACATGCTCATAGAAAGATAACTGTTTGGATGTAGCAATAGTGATGCTAAATTACTTAGTGGCACTCTTTCTCTTCTCTGTTCTCCTCATCTATTTAATCATATGAGCAGTGTTGTAAGGAAGGTATCCAAGCATGTAGCTACCTCATAAATGACAGACTAAAGTAAGGGTAGAGTTTTTTATGGTGCTGTTCATTGAACTTTATTGTCCATGGCAGTTGTTTAATACTTAGGGCATAAAGCTACAGGCCAGTTTGGTCTTACAGTCATGAATCAGTGCCATGACCAAGCAGAGGTCTCATTTAGGCTGGAGTATGTGAGGCTGATCCAGCTCCAGAGAGAGTAGAGAAAAATTTGAAAGGATGTGACCTCATCTTGAGTGAGGAAGTGATTAGTGGATAGGTTGTGGCAGTCAGAAGCAGTTATGTAGTTCTTGTCTGACTCAGGCAGGTGCGTGTAGACAAGTGTATTTAATTGGATGGAGTTGATCTGACAAACAAAGTTGAACTAAAGCTTGCAGTAGAAATTTCTGGGAAATCTGAAAAAATATGGAAATGACAAATAACTGTTTGTCACCTCTGAAATCCAGTGTGGGATACTGCCTAATGATGTAATTTTTCAAGTTGCAGATGAACTTTTTTGAAGTAATCTAGAAAAAATACATATTGGTAGGATTTTGTTAATTCTATTTACAGTACAAGTTGTTGTCTGTTTTTGTTTGTTTGTTTTTGTTTTTATGCTTAGGATTTAAAACTGAAAGTAGAGAATTCTTTCTCTACTAGTATGAACACGATGGTAAGATTCTAGAACTTGTTGATACTTCAGAGCATTTGCTTTATTAAACTGTGTAGGAGACAGTTTCATTCGGACTATTTTACTTCAATTGCTTCTCTGCAAGACACCAAATATATTGTAGTTGTTGTTGTTTTTTGTTTTGTTTTAAGCTGCATCTTTCAGGCAATTTGGTACAGACCATCAAAGGCAAACTGCCAGCACTGGTCCATCATTGGGATGATGAACAAATGTCAGTAAATTTAACAATAGGGAATGTAAAATATATAATAGTATACTTAGCACCAGAACAGCTGGCCGTCTATTCCATAGAGCACACAGCTTGAGTAGCTTCTAAAATGTCTGTATGTTTTGATTTCTAGTTCTGACACTCATCCCTTCCTAGCCAAAATAAACCTTTTGCTTTATAAAATATAGCTCTGTATGTGTGTAATACACCTTGCAATAAATTATAGAGCCAAGCACTTAATGTGGTCTGACCATGAATTCCATGACTGAGAGATGTGCTCCTATTGCAGGATTAGATGAGAGAAATGTGAGTGTTGTGTGACAGTGATTGGTAACACTGGGTGGGTCAAATGGATATGGTTTTCCATTGCTGTGTTGTTTTTATTATGGATCGCATAAATAAATTCTTACTTTCTTATGGGAAGCAGAGGAAGGAAATAGTCCTGCAGAAATATGTAGATCTTTTCTTCCTTGCAGAAATGGAAGGATTCGTCTCAACAGATGACACTACTAGAGCTCATCTTTTCAGAGAGGTTTTCCTCTTTGTGTCTGTGTAGGTATCTCCTCGTGTCATAAAGATGTAGGCATTTTATAAATAGATCCTTCCATAAAAGAGGCTAAAATTACATGGTCAATTTTTCCCTCACCATGTCAGAAGCAAGTATCCAATGCTTTTAATGCAGACTCACAGAACGGCTGAGGTTGGCAGGGACCTCTGGAGGTCATCTGGTCCAACCCCTTCCTCCAGCAGGGACACCCGGAGCAGGCTGTCTAAGACCATGTCCTGGCAGCTTTTGAAAATCTCCAGGGATGGAGACTCCACAACATCTCAGGACAGCCTTCTTTTATACAAAGCCTGATTTGGCCCATCAGGTCTGATCCTGAGGAAATGGCACACAAATTTTGCAGCAGGCTGAAACTCAGACGGGTGATAGAATAACAGTTCTATGACACATGCAATACTGTCAGATCATGGAACTTAAATTTTTTTCAAGTACCATTATTAATGTCCTAAAAAAAAAAAAAAAAGAATCAGGAAAATAGATGTCAGCCAGTGGATCTGATGTGTAGAGAACTCATTATTGGGGAGAGGGATGGAGAGACTTTCATTGTTGCAAGAAGAGCACTTTGTTGAAAGCAGAAGGCAGGTATGGGCAGCTGGCTCAGGGAAAGAAATTCCTGGAAGCTGAAAATACAGAGCTAAGAGTGAGAGGATGAATCCTGAAGTGAGAGCCCAGAGGCAGAGGTTATGGAGAAGGAACTACAGTGAGAAGCTGCTGGGGATGGGAAGGTGAAGAAATATTATTTAAAATGTCCTTTGTTATCCCTGGCTCGTTTCACTGGGTTGCTCTTGTTCCTGTTTCATTACCTGTTGTGATAGTAGCTTTCCTTGATTCATCCTGCCTTAATTACCATTTATGTAGCTTGTCGAGGAAACAGATAAGAAATCATAGATGTAGAGGCCAGGTTCAGTCAGGTTCTCTAAGGATGGCAAAAGGGAATCTAATTTGCCAGAGGAAATTGTGAAAATTTGTTTATCTTTTAAGAAATAATGCCAATAGCTGATATGTTTAAAAAATGGAGGAACATCTTCCATGTAGAGTTCAAGCAAGTGAGAGGTGCTGAATAAGGTAAATTGTACAGTTAACACACGCTACGTATAAAAGAAGTCAGAGCCAGTCCAAGTTTAAGAGTTAGTCATCACAAGATGATCTTCATCTACTTTACAGGTTTTCATTAAAAAGGAGGTTGCCATAGAGCATATCCTGCTGAACCGTGGCGATTCTTTTTTATTTTTTTTAACACAATGTCTTTAACATGCTTAGCATGTGCTAACCTGTATAATTGAACATGTGAAAAGATTTAGAAATAGCCAGGTTTTATTCTTAATGGCACTCCTCCAGTTATTTCTTTCCTGCATTGTTTTGCTTTTAAATTGATTATTAGAACGATTTATTACACTAATAACTCTATTTACAGTTCAGCACACTGAGTACTGTTCCTCACAGAGATGAACTGGGAATTGAGGAAAACTCCAATAAAATTTTAGTGGAGACAGAGCTCCTGAAAATGAGCCTATTTCAGTTCTGCCAGCGTTGTTTCTGGTAGGGGACACTGTAATATGCATAGGTTCAGAAAGATGTCAGTAAAATTAACAACCTGATATTATATGCACAGAAAATACTAGAGGCTGTTGTATTAATTTATTTATTATTATTATTATTATTAATTTGATTTTTAGTTAACACCATTCTGCCTGATGCCTCATTATTTTCTTTTTTCTAAGCCTAGCAGCTTATGTTAATGGCTCTTTCTTTATCCTATCTGATAAGGTCATGGCTTGATGATGTTAACTTAGTTTAGAGAATGTTTCCAGAAGCTGATATCTCTTTTCCTTTAATATGGACACACACTGAAAAATTGGAGAGCATGTACTTTCATCAAATATTTACTGGTAATCTAATGCAGTCCTTTGAGACTTATGTGCAAAATTTTCAGTCTATTGGATTGGATATGTAACCAGAGTTCATGACAGCTATAGCTAGTTCTGATTTTAAACCCAACAACAGCAACAACCACCACCAGTGAAGGCTTGGCCTGTATAAAAGAAGCAAATGCTCTTTTTCAAAAACCCTCCAAAGCTAGAACTTGTACTAAGATGTTCACTCCTGCAAATACTGAGGTGTATAGATGATAAAATCTGTATTGTATTACACACTGTGTATCTTGCTCTAAAAAATGTGTCAGGACGGTGAGGGAGGGGAGCAGAGGAGATGATTGCTGAATTACCCAGGTGGCTTTAGAGCTCTTTGGGTGACTGTGTGAGAAAGTGTTTAGTCTGTATGATAAATATTGACCAGCTCCTAGACACGACTGAGGAATCCTCATCCCATGAACAAGCCGTGAAACACTGGCCACATTGTGGTGGGATGAAACTCACTGTTGGAGCTTGGCTTGGGTTAGCAGACATAGAGTCAGCTGTCTGTTTATTGGGTGGAGGTTAAAAACAGTGTTTCTGTAGTAAGGCTTCACTCATAAATGGATCAGTGGTGATCTAGCATTGAAAAAGAGGGAGAGATGAAAACAGAAAGAGAGAGGAAAGAGAAGTGATGTTTGTGTGACCTGGTTTGTGCATGAAACTTTGCTTTTGCCTGATTTCTTAGTAGTGGAATCAGTGGAGCAGTGTGTGGGTCTAGCTGGCCCTCACCTAGGAGGGAATCCCTGTTATTCTTCCTATCCTGTGGCATCAAACATGTAATGTGGAGTAAGGCCAAGGTTTAATCTTAATAAACTAGTAGTCTGTAGTTTTATGATGAGTGCACCTACTGCACTTCAGTTTCTCCTTTTGGCTAACAGGGCATATTTGGTTGAGCCTTTGATCTGATGTGCTTTTCCCATGTCTCTACACTTGGATCTACACGTACAGCAATGCTGGTCTTGTGCTGAGTTACCAAGACATCTCTGAAATTTTGGTGTCTGTTCTGACAGTTCCTTTGCAATAAATGGATAGATCTGAAAAGAGGGATAAAGCTTTTTGCTTTAAAGGAAATAAATAATAGGATATCTTGCAAATGACTCTGTATTTTCTAATAAATGCATCACAGTATGAGAAAAGCCCTCCTGAAGAGCTGCAATAATATACTTCACCTTTTCTCAGTCCCTATCCTGCCACCTATGGTTATTCTGAAGATCCCTTGAATTTTGCTGTTGAGTTACTGATGCCATGGATGCAGAGATCACTAAAGCACATTCTTGAGACTTTAAAGGGACATAAGCATATGCTGAAACACTTTTTCCTGAATAATCTCATAACTGTGAATAAAAGTTGCAACATGTCTTTAACTGTTATTGTAAAACTTATTTTTGTGTTAGATATTCTGTTAGAGAACTAAAAATATAAAAAATAAAAAATGAGGCTTTAGCCTTCATTTACCCATGCATATCACATGCATACTGCTAAGTATGAGTTCACAAGCATTACTGCTAACACCTCTGTGGAAATGGAACTTAACAAGTTTCAAGTCACTACCAACACTAAGTCTTCATCCTTTTCCTGATCTTTCATTAGTTTGTGATAATAAAAATTGTCATGTGCTGTAAGGTTTTGATGTAACTTGGGAAACCTGCATATGCAAACAGATGTGTTGCTTATTTTCTGTAACTGCATTTAAATTTTCTTTCTGTAGTTGGACAAGAAGAGAGCAACTGTGAGAGCACGTCTGTTGGAAAAAGTGTAGTCTTGCAGTGGGTCAGCACTGGCACATAACAAAGGGTCTTTCCTTGGGTGGTAGCTTTGTGGGCAAGGCTTTCCTTGACCTGCCACTTTTCTTTGCTGCCAGCATTCTCCTGCTGACCTCAGCAAAGGTTGGCACAGTCAGATGCTCAAGCCCTTCTGCACTTGTGGCATTTATATTGTGAGACAGTTTAGATCAAGTTCATTTTGCTAAGCTGCTCACCCATAATGGGTCTGTCACAGCAGCTTGACAATGTATTTGTATCCATTCTGGACAGCCTTTGCTGTTCAGTGCTCTCAAAGTGAAAGTTCCCTGCAGACCACTTGAATTTAATGTTGTCAAGCAGGAACCCCTCCCCTCTCCCTCAGAATACATCTATTTTCCTTGTGGCTTTAATAGGCAGCTGTCTCTTCCAGCTGTGCTTTACCATTGAATTGATATCAAGTAGCTGAGAGCATCTCTTAATTTAACCCCAATTTTCCCTTGCTCAGCTGGCATAAAGAAGGCACAGCCAAATAATGGAGTGGGTTTTGCGTCAGAAACACATTTATTGTTTTTGTTTGTTTGAATTAAAAATCAGTGGGGATTTATGCTTTCATAGAATTATAGAACCATTCAGGTTGGAAAAGATCTCTAAGACCTTCTAGTCCAACCTTTAACCTATCACTGACAGGTCTACCACTAAACCCTGTTACTAAAAAGCAAGATGTTTGTTTTATTGGTAATTTGCAAACAGTTTTGGTTTGTTTCTGTTGTAAAGACATGGTGGGGTGTGAAGGGAAGGAGAATAGTGGTATCTCAGAGTGAAATCCAGCCTACCTGCCAGCTTTTTCTGGGAAACTACATTAGATTTCAGAGACTAGATTTGATCAGGAAATAGGAATGATTGCTTTTTCATGCCCAACCGTTAATGTTGAAATTATGTAAGTATATTTAATTCCACATCCAGCTTCAAAACTGTGTGAGTCTTTTATTTTGGCTTATATGTATCTAAAATATAATTTCAGTGCTGGCTGAGCGGGAGGATGTTCTGTCCTCTCCATTTCTCTTCCTGCAGCAAGATCAAATCACTGACTAAACCTGCAGGGAGACATCCATTTCTAAATATAGTAAACTGAGCCTACAAGCTTTACCAAGGTCTGGGCAGACAAGCAAAAACGAATCCACTGACTCTCTCCTCTGCTAATTCATCTCCCGGGTCTCTCCTTTGGGGATTTCTTCTCTTTCCTTCCTTCTCCTCCTCCTTACTCATCCTCCGCCCTTCCCTTCAGTGCTGCTTTTCCTTTAATACTGGTTACCTAATACTGTCTCTCCATCAGGACATATCCTGTATCATGTAGACTGTACATGTGCTAGAGCTGTGCAGACCCTTAGGCTTTCAGGTCACCTTAGGAATTTGTTTCCAAGCTGGAGTTCAAAAGATCAGCAGCTACCCCAGAGAGTGCTAGTGCCCACGGCAGTATCCGTGTCCAGGTCAGTGCTGCTGCATGTGTGGAGGTCAGGCTTAATGGGATGGTCTTGTGTTTTCCTCACCCACCCTACACAGCCCCGCCTCTGACAAAGCATAGCGCCTGAATTGCTCTCTGTGTTTTTTGAAACAGTTAGAAATGATAATAATGGCCAAAGAGTAATATTATAAGGGGTGTTTCTTCTGAAAGCAGACAGAAGCTTGATGAATTCTGCCATCAAAGTCTGGCAGTTGAAAGTCAACTATGAAGAAAGAGCAAAGCTGGCTTCATCCTCAACGAGGTGCATTTAGCAAACCTGTACCCTGGAGGCTTTCTCTCTCATTCATGAAACTTGCTGCAAGAAATAAAAGAAAATGTAGCTTGTGACTGTACCTCATGTTTCCATGTGGCATATTTATACTATTTTCCCCCAAAGCTTTCTACCTGTGGCTTTCTAATTTGCACAATATCAGCATAATTAGTGTTGGCCTTCCATTACCTCTGCCACAAACGTACATGTAAGAGAGCAAGAGCACCTGACAAACCCACTGCTCTTCCAATACCTTCACAGTGCTTTCAGTGTGCTTGTTAATCATGAAAGCTGAAATGAAATACCTTGGGCTGCAGAGACATCGTCACCTGGTTTCAGATAGTGCATCCATCCCGAAATGCTCTTGGAGAAAAATCAAAACTGCCTTTAGAAAAGACATAGCCTGGATGTAATAGTTAAGCAGGTGTTAAGTAGTAGCCATTCTTCATGTACCAGGTTTTTGTATGATAACTTTTTTTAATCCTTTTATTACTGCTTGAAGAGAAAGATTTGTCCAAACTCCATCTTTAGCCAGGGGATGGAGGGTCAGGGTTGAGTGCTGGGAGACAAACATTTTGAAAGAGATCCACTGTCAGCAGAACAGAAGTTTCCTCTAAAGCAGATGCTTTAAGTTTTTCTTCTTTCTTGTTAGACAGTCTCATTTACATAATTTGGGTAAATGCTGAATTAGCTCTGAAGAAGCGAAAATCTTCTGTGTGTGTGAGGTATGGACAGAAACAGCAGTGCTTCTGCATCAGCTTCATTTAAAAACCATTATTAGTTATGCCTAAAAGACAAAATTAGCAACCCTGTGGTTAAGCCGTAGTGTGTCAGAGACTGCAGTTCCCAGCTCATTCAGACTAAAGATCACTAAGAGGTCCCAGCCTTGCAGGCGAGCGTGTATGTAAAAAGTCTGATTTTAAAATGGAAGGTGGAAACAAAACCAGGAGATTTATTCCTGGTATTCAACAAGCAACTTCTGTAGTCAGTTTGCAGTTTCTTACTTACAGAAAACAGCCAACATGATTTATTCCCCCTGCCCGCCTCCCCCCATACTCCCTTCTACACTGATGCTTATGAAATTACGATCATTTGCAGTCTGGGAGCAAAAATACTGCCCAGGGAGGGAAAAGCCTCAGCTGCTTTTGCCAAATGACATAACTGTACCTAAAATGACTCCGATGCCAGAGGACTGTGAAGCATGTTGCTTCTTTGGTAAAAGTGGAGGCTGTGTCCTGGATAATATTTTGGTTTCCTGAATAGTCAGTGGCTAGAGAGATTTCAAATGCTTGATTGCTTTCAAAAGGAAACCTTTTTGCTCTGGATTGACAAACAGGCCTTTAACTCTTTGTGTGAGATGGTAGCAACGTTACGAAACAACGTCCTGTTTCCCAGCTGTGATTGTGCTATAAGCAGTGAGCTGTGCATCACGGCCGCTGGATTATAAGCAATTTGGGGCAGATAAAACGCCTGCCATTGTGCTTTGTATTGTGGCTGGTACAATGAGGCCCTGCTGCTACCCAGCGCTGCTGGGAGCTATCAGTCTGGAAGAATTATAGCAGCTAGGAAATCTGTAAAATGCACAGACAAGATGTTCAGATAAAGAGGGTACTGGATCAGTGAGAAACTGGAAAAGCTTTTGTAAGACTCCCTGGTTAAACATTTACTACTGTTCTGCGGTGTTTCATCCCCAACAAAAGTTTACTTTCTCATGAAAAAAAAACAAAAAACATTTCTTTAGAGAATAAACATGACTGCAAAGTCACATCAGATCTTGTTCAAGAGAGATTTTTTTTCTCTCCCACTTTTCACATTGTTGAAGACGTTGTTTTAGTTCAATATTATGGAACATTGACAAATCAACAAAAAAGAAACATTTTGTGATGTACAAAATATGCTCTTTTAGATTTTTTTTTCCTTTAACGACATGTTTTATGAGTGGAGTCTTAAACACCCTAGGACCCTTTTTTTGTGAAGACATTTTCTCATGTATGAAAAAAAAAGAGTTTCCAAGATGGAAAATTGGTTCATACATTTCTTTTGAATCTTACAATATTTAAGATTGTCATCAGTGCATTAATGAGCTTCTTCCTTTCAAAAAAAGCTTCCTGTACTTATAAAACAAGAGCTTGAAGTTATTTTATTTATTTTTTATATATTTTTGGGAATATCCTTCTCAAATAAAGCACAAGAATGCAGCTTTTTTTTTTTTTTTTTTTTAAATCACGAGTAGTTTCGGTTCACCATCCTATTGAACTTTCAGTGTTATAGCTTTCTTTTCTGACATCATACTACAAGGTCATGAATCAGCAGTTAGAAATAAATATTTATTTTATTTTATTTTATTTTTGTAAAATGTCCAGCCTCTGACATTTTTAATAATCTTTCTCTTGGTAGGTATCACCAGTGGTGTTGGACTTACTTATGGTGTTTTAATAGTGTTCACCTAAAATATGTGCAAGGTTGGGAGAGATTGCACCTTAGATTACCACAGTTGGAGGAGAACAACAACAACAAAACTAAACAAGCAAGCTTTCAGGGATGCAGGCTCCTCTCCAGATGACCGAGCGTTTGAGTACAAGCTAGGTCCTTCCACTCCCACTAGCACCACTCCTTCACTGCCTGGGGTGGGACCAGAGCAGTAGTTCTGATGAACCTTCTTTTCAAGTGACTGGCTATGCTAGTGTGCAAATTTGGAGGAAGCTGAATGCACTGATAAGTTTCTTTTCCAGGAGGGGGGGGGGGGAAGTATAGCTCAATACAATGGAGTAATTGAAAGCAGGTATGTGATTTCCTTAATAAATTCTCCAACTTTTCTGGGTAAGGACAGCGCTGGAAGCACAGGTCAGGGCTAATTACTTGTACCATTCACCTAAGGTTGGCACAGTCAAGGAGGGAGAGGAGCTGCATTTTATTTATTTACTTACTTACTTTCTTATTTAGTGCTTAGTGAAATGAATTAATCCAGGTCCCTCACCTCTGAGAGTGAAAGCCATCAGGAGATGAATTGCAAAATCCCCACAGCTGGGAATGAGAGGCATTATCGAAAATGGTAGTTGCCTGTCTGAAGAGGGATTGTATTGGGGCTTAACTGTAGTTAAATGTAAACTGCCTTTACTGGAAACATTATTCTTTGCTGGATTTGTCATGCATTTTGCTGTCAGAGTGGCTTTGTTTACTTTAAAATTGCTAGCAGAGACTGAATCTGAGCATTTTGGTTTGAGGAGATGGAAAGGTTTAATATCCCCTTTCTTTGCCTTCCAAAAGACTCCATTGCTTTCAATTAGCTGTAGTGTCTTTGCTAAATAGAATGAAAATACCCAGCTGTGCAGGAGCTGTGGGCCAGCAGTAGGTGTTGGAAGCTGGAAGCACTGAGACCCTCTTCCAACAAAAGTATTCATAAGCCAACCTCATGTTGAGAATGTTAAATAACAGTAAAGTGTTTAGATGTGTGTGCAGATCTGGACTGTAAGCCCAAGTGTTTATCTGGCCAAAATGTACTGGTTTCTGGCTTTTGGTTTTACTTGTAGAAAGACATTACTGAGAGTTTTCACGGTTTCCAGTGCAATCGCATGCTGTGACCTGAGCATCCATGCCATTCCTGTGTTTACCCTGAATATTAGGCAATGTTTTAGCTTGATCCTTTCCTGGCATTTGCTTGATGGATTAATTTTGGGATTTCTTTGAAATTGTTCATAGAAGATCAAATGGCAAAATCAATGGGGACCCTTCTGCAAGCTGACAATCATGCATTGATTACATAAATTATTTTTTCCTGCTCTATTACATAGTGCTCATGGGGTTAGGTTCAGACTGAGATGACATCATCTCCTTGTGCTTACAGATGATTTTACTATATGTTTTAACTTACGCAGGAGTGGACCATGTATTTAGGTTTTTGCTTTCTTTATGCCAGCTAGGACTTCATTTGGAAACATGATCTGAAAAAAAAAAAAATGGGTGAAGAGTGATATACCTTCTAAAAGTTTTGAATTATTAAACTTCAATTTTGTTTATTTTTTTGTGTGTATTTTTGTTTCACCCCCTTAAAATAGTCATACATAAAGTCATGTAGTACTTGTGCATAAAAAGAGATCAGTCTTTAGTACTGAAATCAAAGCAACCTCTGAAGATGTTCTGTCATATGTGCAACCATGTAATGACAGAAAAAAAAATAAATGCCAGGTTTCAGGATAACTTGTAGAAGAGTATCCAAGAGCCAACTATTTAATATCCTTCTTAATCCATAAAGCACATAATTGTGCATTCACTTATAAGTACATGATTCTTAGTAAAATAAGGGTACGATATTATGTTAATTCAATATACTGTCACAAGCATTAAAAACTATAATATTTTTACTTTCTGTATATTTACCTATGTGGAAATAAATACAATAGAATTAAATTTACTTTAAATTAAAAAAAAAAAAAGTTCAAAAAATTTTTTTTTCCTGTTTGGTTCCTATTTGGTTACAAAACCATCTGAGGACATTCAGCCTGGAGAAGACTCTGGTGTGACCTCATTGCAGTTTTTCAGTACTTCAAGGGGACTTATGAAAAAGATGGAGAGCAACTTTTTGATCAGTCAGATAATGACAGGACAAGGGGGAATGGTTTTAAACTAAAACAAGGGAGAGATTTAGATTAGAGGTTAGGAGGAAAATCTCAACTCAGAAGGTGGTGAGGAACAGGTTGCCCAGAGAACCTGTGGATGCCCCATCACTGGAAGCATTGAAGACCAGGTTGGACAAGGCCCTGGGCAACCTAATCTGGTGGGTTACATCCTTGCCCATGGCAGGGGGGTTGGAGCCATATGGTCTGTTACATATGTTTGTTACATAAATTTGTTACATAGCAATTTTTCATTTCAATAGTAGATGAAGCTCCATATTCAAACAATGTAAGTAATTCATGTTTGGAGACAACCTACAGTATATATATAGAATTGATGGTCCTGAAATTAGCTATTAGCATTTAGATGGTAGGTCTTGGAGCAATGCTATATATAGCTCCCTGAAAACCTTTCCTTAAGATCTGCAACAGTTAAAATTAGGCAGTGATAAGCAAGAAACAGGGAACAAACCAGAAATTTTCATCATGGTGTTGCATATATCTTACATACATCATTTGCATATAGGTGTCTAAAATAAAAATTTCTTTCAAGTATTGTTTGCAATGCTTAAATATTTGATTTAGTCAGTTTGTTAAAAATATAGTGTCTGTATATATTTCATGATTATTTTTTTTTAAATAAGAAATGCACAGAAAGTGTGCATCAGGCTAGGAGTTATTTTCTGTTGGCTAAGCAAAACTAGTTATTGGCCAGCCAATCTTGGTCCTGATATTCTCTGACATCACCTTAGTTATCCTTGTTTTACCCTTTAATTACACAGGTACCAAGAGTTTTGACAAACGTGGTCAGATTGTATGGCATACAGTAGAAATCATTCACATGCAGGTTGGACAAGACTGCAAGTGCTGTTTTGCCTGTCAGCGAGAAACAACAGCATTTTACAAGACTAATTTCTAATTCCATCTTTTATTTGGATACACAGCAATCCCTAGAGGATGCCTTTTCCCTTCTTAAAATGGAAATCGGCACTGAAAGAGAAATTGTGTTCAAGGTAGAAGTCATGTCTGCTTGGAACCTGCTCACTGACTGTTTTTTATGTTGAACTGAAGGAATCCCATGTCTGACACAACCCTTTGAAAAATAGTTTTTCTGAAGGGAGTTTTCAGTGTAAGAGAGTAGGATTTTTAAAAATTATAATTCTATGTGCGAAAGTAGCAAGATGATGGTTTCTAGTTGCAGACTGAGGTTACTAAAATTGTATTCTATTTAGCAGCTCTTGGATTAAGAATTTATATGTATAATATCATTATATATGATTTAATTGATGGTATAACTATGGTATGCTTAGTATTAGTAAGAGCCAGAATGTATGTGACAAGACTTAAAAAGCTTCCTAATTCTCTTGTACTGTTTTTTAGTGTACAGTTTACACATGCATGAAAATCCATGAGCTACTACTGAAGACTTTGCAGCTCATAACTGAGAAAAGTATGCTTACTTTCTTTAGGATTTAATTTACATCGATGTTTCCACTGAGAAAAATCTAAGGGTCTGTAAGTCTCAAAGTAGTTGGGAAAGAAAAAAAAAATTTTTTTTTTAATTTGTCTGTTGTGGTAGTTTTACTTAGCTGGGCAGCTGAGCTCCATCATGACTGTTCTCTCACTCCCCCTCCTCAAAGGGAAAGGGAGAGAAAATACAGTGCAAAGGGCTCAAGGGTTGAGATAAGAACAGGGAGATCATTCAACAATTGTCATCATGGGCAAAACAGACTCAGCATAGTGTGATTAATGTAATGTATTACCTATTATTAACAAACTAGAGCAGTGAGAAACTCAAACTACAAACACCTTCCCTCCATCCACCCTTTTCCATCTCCTCCCCTTGCGCGGCACAAGGGAACAGGGAATGCGGTCTGTGGTCAGTCCCTGACGTTTGTCTCCTCTGCTCCCTCACGGTCACTCCCTGCTCCTGCTCCACACAGGGTCCTTCCCATGGGATGCCGTCCTTCCCAAACTGAGGCTGTGGGGGCTGCCCACAGGCAGCAGCTCTTCAAGAACTGCTCCCACACAGCTCCATGCCATGGGGTCCACCCCCCAGGAGCAAACTTCTCCAGCACGGGTCCCCCACGGCTGGGCGACAGCTCCCCCCAGACCCCCTGCTCCTGCGGGGGCTCCTCTCCACGGGGGGGCTGCAGCTGCGGCCCGGGGCCTGCTCCTGCGGGGGCTCTCCATGGGCCGCAGCCTCCTCCAGGCCACATCCACCTGCTCCACCGGGGGCTCCTCCACCCACGGGGGGGCTGCAGCGTGGAGATCTGCTCCATGGGGGACCCATGGGCTGCAGGGGGACAGCCTGCTCCACCGGGGGCCTCTCCCTGCACAGCCTGCAGGGGAACTGCTGCTGCCTGCCTGGAGCACCTCCTGCCCTCCTGCTGCACTCACCTGGGGGGCTGCAGGGCTGCTTCTCACTCCTCTCTCCCAGCTGCTGTTGCACAGAAGGTTTTTTTCCCGCCTTTCTTAAATATACTCTCACAGAGGCGCAAACACCATCACTTATTGGCTTGGCTCTGGCCAGCGGCAGGTCCCAATGGAGCCGTCTAGAGCTGGCCCTTAACTAACATGGGGCAGCTGCTGGGTTCTTCTCACAGAGTCCACCCCTGCAGCCCTCTGCCGCCAAAACCTTGGCACATAAACACAATACAGCTGCCTTCCATCTTTTGCAATTTAGCCATTCTTTGCTAGTGACTGATGAAGTACACTATATGAGACAAAATGTAGAGAAGGTACTCTTTGTTTTTGAGTGTATGCAGACCCACATCAGACTTGATGGGGATGCTGTGCCAACAAGCCACCTACAGCATTGCTGAGTCATTGGTGCCCAGTTTTGAAATAGGATGCTCCTCATGGTGGGCATTCCCAGTGTATAGCCTGTCGGGAAATGGGAGCAGCAAATACGTGAAATGTTTATGTGGTGTGGGTCAACATTGCAGTAGGGTGTAAGTCTGAATTGATGGCTTTTACAGAAAGATGATGCTGTAGCAGACCATGGGGCTCTGTTACAGTTACTGAGATCTAGTGGAATTTGCTGGAGAGGTACACAAAGTGCTCCACTGGTAACCAGGGTCTCCTTGCTTGCGTTCCTGTCTGGAACTAATCTATACTTTCTTCCTTGTACTGACTATTTTCAGGGTGGAGGATGCTGGGTTTTCTGTATCTTCCATTTCATCTGATCATACCTGATCTCTTTGGCACTGTGTTCTTCTGCATGGTGCATCAGAAGGCAAAATATTTCTCTAGGTATCTGTATTTGGTTTGTTGGCCTGTTGCTGATTCCTGACTTGGGAAATTGTTGGATGGTGTTAGAGTTGGAAGCTGGAGGTGGCTCCAGCATTTTTGTTTTGCACTGGTAAAAAAAAAAAAAATAAAATATGTTTTTGTTTTTAAGAAAGAAAAGGAATAAAACAGTGAATTTATGATTGTGGTGATTCTACTCAAATTTGAGCTTATGGCTGTGGGTGGAAAAAAGAGTATTTAGTGGTCTATGCCAAGTGGAATAACTGCAGCAGAAGACAGAAAGGCAAGCAGAATACTCATCACATCCCAGCAGCCAGGGAGGTGCTGTTCCATAAAATCTTTTCTGCTGAAAAAAAAATTGCAAATATTTCCCCATATGGCAAGCAAAGAACGATTATTGTTTTATATATATATATATATATATATTTCATTTGAAAACATTTTGGATCGGAATCTGCAACATATTTGGAAGGAGGAATGCCCCAGACAAGCTTCAGAACTGATGTGTGTTCAAAGCAGTGCCTCCTTCCATCCAGGTTTTTGATACTTCCAACACCTGATACATTTAAGTCTGTTAACTAAAGCCGAATTGCTGGGTGATACTATATGCAATGTCCTTATAAATGTATGTTACCAAAAATGTAAATGCTTGCAACATTTTGAAGAATATTGACTTTTATATTTTTTTACAGGAAAGAGATGAGTTCTAAATATCTTAGGCTAGTTTTGTCAATTGTAACTTATATTTCAAGCAGTTAAATTTTAGGTGCCACCTCCTTTGTATGTATGATAATGTTACAGCTTGCATGAGGACATGAGTTATTCACATAGCCTTCTATGCATTTTATGCAGTGTGGAATAAGCATGGGCATCTGATCCCAGCTATGTTTTTCAGCCCAAGATGGTTTCCCTTAGTAGTCCTTTACAAGGACTACTATCTGCAGATTTCAAACTGTCCTTTTTTGTCTGTTGTGTGATATGAAGAGGACAAAAGCACAGCATTATCTGACTGCTAGGGAACACTGCAATGCACATTAACAATAATAAATAGAAAGTAAGTCAAAGGAGGGTGAAAACTGCATGGGCATAACTTGGCAGTCTCAATTTTTAAAAGCAGGACTGTCCCACATACAGACACAGCCTGCAGAGGGTCTTTTCAGAACAAGGATTGTTTCTCCACTAATCAGGGTCTGTGGCTGAATTTCACGGTCCATTAGCAACTTAAGAGCTGTAAGGAACTAGTAGAAATGTCAACATTTTTTAATAATTGCTAAATAGTATGATCTGCATTTATTGTAAGTATTTGGTCATAATTTAAAGCAAAGGCATTTTTTAGATACTTTTTTTTTTTTAAGTCAAATTCTAGAAGCTATTGCTTCCCCTCCCTCCCCCCAAGAAAACTGAGTAGCATCATTCTCTGCCTTAGAATTTTATCTGTCAGAAAGTACAACGTGATTTAGCAAAACTCCTCTGATCTTTGAAATTGGAGATGGAATGCTTCTTAGGTCTACAAGTACTTCACTGTGTTTGTTATGTAGCATACAGAAGAGGATTTGTACAAGCTCAGAAATACTAGTAGTGTCCTACTATAATTTGTTTTCCTTCTGATTGCTCCTACTGGAATATCAGTACATTTACAGGAAGTATTTAGTGTGATGGAAACCACACCTCCCGCCCTCCCTCCCTCCCTTTTTCCCTTCTTCCCTCCTTCCCTTCTTCCCTTCCTCTAAACCTAATCAATCAGTCCTTTAGGTGAGTAATTAGACGTGCTGAATTTCAGTGAGATACAATATTTCATCCTAGCTCTTCACGCCTATGTTATCCACCTGGTTTGTGTAAACTGAAAGAGGATGTTGCTACAGTGCATGGTTCCTAATAAAATTTAAATTAAATAATCACCTCAATTATGGATTAAAAACTTAGGTTCAACAATTATACAAAGAGTTTTACTTCACTGAAAACCTGCAGTCGTTTGCTTACTGCTTTCCCTCTCTCCCTGAATTTATAGTTCTCTCATACAGATATAATTTAGGTTTAACTTAAATTGCACCCTAAATTGTTTCCATTATCTCAACCTAGAGCAACCTGTGACTGTTTCTGGAATATGATATAATTATTTTTGAACAGCATTATCTACTGTGTATGCTATCTTTTCTACTCTGAACATACTCAAGGAAAACCTTTTTTAAATCCTGTTAGTGCTTAGACAGTCAGTTATTGTGGAAGGAGGAGCACATCTGATATATTCATTCCAGTTATGGGAGCAGTCTTCGAAGAACATTGTTATTTACTTGTAGGTTATATAAGGCTTATTGATATGCAATCTAATTTTTATAACAGAGAATTAAGAAATACCTGAGGCATGGGAGACAGGGATTTGGCCACCCTCTTTTCAGTGGTTTGCAGGGACAGGACAAGGAGTAATGGTCACAAGATAGAGCACAGGAAGCTCTGCACCAACATGCAAAAGAACTTCTTCGTGGTGAGGGTGACGGAGCACTGGAACAGGCTGCCCAGGGAGGTTGGCAGGGGGGTTGGACTTGATGATCTTTTGAGGTCCCTTCCAACCACTTCAATTCTATGATTCTGTGAATTATACCATATTTTTTAGATTAAAGACCAGTTGGAGGCAGGTGGAAGAAGCATCGGTCATGTAATTGAGCTTTTGGCCTTAACCTGTATGATTTTGGTAGGAACAGCTGAAAGATTTTCTAATGGTTTAGTCACTGTCTCTACAAGAATCCAAGTTTACTGGGTTGACATTTCTGGTAAACATGTTCAGGTTTTCAGAGTATTGGTTAATAGCCCATGGGAATTCTTTTCTCACAAAAAGAATTGCATTTCTCTTGTCACATACCCACATACCTTATACTAACAGGGAGACCCTTTAGTGATCCAAGACATTCTCTGGGTTTCCGAACTTCCATGAAATAATGGAAATGCTTTCTCTTGATTTATTCAAATATGTTGGGAATTGGCATAATTGTTCGATCTAAGCTTGCTTTAAGCAACCAGGGGTAGGCCTTAGAAATCTCAGGGCCTGCTGTAGCTGAGCAAACCAAGCTGCCAGAGTAACTGTGAGAAGCTCCCACGGCAATGACTCCCACATCACCCAATTAAGGAACTCAGAAAATATTGTTATCAGCAGCTGGCCTCAAGGACTAGGCCTACGTGACCGTTAAGCACAAAGGGGGTTGTTTTCCTAACTTCTAATCAAAAGGTGGTGTTATTTTCTTAACAGTTTGTCTGGGTGCTTTTGACCAATAATCTTGTGTGAAACACTGTCCACCCCTGTAAAATTCACTATAAAAGTTGGGCTATTCGGGCAATAAAATGGTGAAGCATGATCTGACTCTGCTGGTGTCTGTTGTGCTTTCGTCCGTGCTTCGCAACACAAATATATACATTTTTGCATAATAACCACCTGAAAAGAGGGAGTTTTTCACTTCCACTAAAACTTACGGATTGTGGATTTAATTTGTATTCATTGCATGCGTGATAATGTTTTGAGTATGGTTATTAACACTGAATTTGTGGATGCTGCTTAAGTGTTAGATATGTGGTACTGGCAATGTGCCTAATGTGCAAGGTGTGTAATGACTTTTGGATCAATTCAGAAGAAAATCTTGCCTTTACCTTCTGTGGAGGTGCAATACTAGCAGTGCCATTAGACTGAAAAGTTGGCTTATTGGTCCACTATGCAAACATGACCTCAGCCTCCAAGGTACTGCTAAAGCTGTGGCCCTATTTGCCACAGGTGAAATCCTGAGGTTGCAGCAGCTACCAGGGCTGAAACCAAGCACAAGAGAAAGCAAATGAAGAAGAAGCTGAAGGCCAAAGTTGATTTTCTGCCTGAAGCTTGTGCCATGAGGCTGTGTAGGCATGGGCACTAGTAATGGGAGTAAGGAAGGGGTGTGGCGTGGGACACTAGTACTAAATATCAAGGAGATAATATCATTAATTGGAAATTAATTTATGGGTGGCACTAACAGTCCATCAGGCTGCCATCTGTGTAAGTGACAGGAAAAGTCACTCAGGGTGCTGAGAATCTTTGGCCTGGGGCCAGGAGAAGGAAAACAAATGTGACCACAGTCCTCTCTCTTTCCAAAATGCCTGGTCCTGAAGAAGATATATAAATTTCCCAGATTGCTCCTGAATTTCACATTTAATGACATCCATACACATTCACTTCCACAGAAAAAGATGGAGGAAGAAGCATCTCAAGATGCATGTCAAGATGGTGTCAAGAGGTGGGGGCATGGCCTGGCACTATGAAATTGTGCCAGGGCTATTCCTCCACAGATTAACCAAGGCAAGGGGGGCTTTGGCCATAGAGCCAGTTAGGCAGATGTTACAGCTATTAATGTTCCCTATGCTAACACTGAACCTGATATCTCATTACATGATTTTCAAACCCCAAAGGATGTGAAACCGCTCCAGTTTTCCAGTATAATTTGTTGTTTGTAAACATTCCTTATCTGTTTGAAAGTTTCCAAGCTTTTCCCTACACAGTATTGGAGAGAGCAGGCAGGAAAAAGCTATTTTTCCTACCAGAAAAGAAACAGAAGTGGTTATTGTGCCCAAAATAATTGAATTTTAAATTCTGCCCTCTTTGAAACTTATGTTTATAGCTGTTTTTCATGTTGTTCACATCATCTTTGATGAGAACATGAGTAAGCTCTCATTTACCGACTATTTTGAGTGATTTGCCATCTACACTGCTCTGCGAGGCCAACTAGACACAAAATTCCCTGTTTACAGGATGGCAGACAGAACCTGTGTACCTCATCATGTTTCATTTACTTCATGTGTTTGAACTAAAATGTAGTAGCAAAGATTCAGTTTCAGTACACTGCTCAGGTATGTCCTTATAACCTATTGACCATGAAGGTGACATCAAGCTATTATGAGCATGCACTTGAGTACTTTGCTAAATGAGACTAATTGATCAAATGCTGTCCTGAGTGACCAGATCAGATCTGTTGAAGTTGAATAACTTCTGCTTCACTGTCAAGTGGAAGGTTTTTTTGCTGTTCACTGGAAATGTTTGTTTTGTTTTACCAAGGCTTCTGTTCATTACACAGATTATATTTTCTCATCATTTACTTGCCTTACTAAAGAGTAGAAAGGGTTATTTTTGATTTTATACAATTTGCAGAGAGGAAAAGTAATGACTTCGCTCAAAATGCAGGAAAAGATTCTGTTTCCCTGATACATTTGAAATGTAATTTTGTCTGGCAATTAGAGCCTATGAGAGACGGACTGGCTGGGTATATCAGGTTATGGCTATAATCAGACTGAGTCCACTTTAATTAATCTGATTATTATACATTTTGTGGTACTCTGAAATTGTTTAGCTTCACTGTCATTTATTAAGAGTAAACTTCTTTTTTACCTAGGGATGATTGCATAATGCAGAATTATTAATGGTTAGTCATAAGAAACTAATCAAGTTAGAGGCAACATGGAGTGAGGGAATGAGCCTAGAACCAGGAGCTAAATTCATCCATTAATTTGAAACATGGGCTTGGAAAAGATCTCTTGCTGCTCACCTCAATCTCTTGATTTTCCTTCAACTATAGAGGGAATATGAATACTTATTTTCCTACTTTTCCAGAATATTGGGAGAATTAGTTAATGCACATGTTTATGATTAACATGTTAAGGTTTCAAAAATGTAAATTGGATTGTTGTTATTAAAAACAAACAAACAAACACTGTTTATACATAGATCTGTGTATTTGCCTCTGTATGCAGATAATTAATAATGGAACTGGAGAACTGACTATGCTATTCATAGTTTTAATTGCCAATCTATTTGTTTGGAAGGAACATTCTATATCTATTATCTACTTAAATTACTCCCATCACCAATAATACCCAAGTGAATTTATCCTCACAAAACCTGTGTGAAGAAGTGAAGTACAGATTAAAGCCAAAACAGACTATTATGATAATTTAGTCTGACTCCTGTAAAACAGAAGCCAAAGAATTTTCTTCCAGCAGTTTCTGTGCCAAGGCCCTGTGGCATTTCCTGTTCTAACAGAAGAGCTAAATCTTACAAAGCATCACACTGATTTTTCAGACTTTCAGAAGTATATGCAATCCAAATTAGAATGAGTAAACTTTTCTTTGTTCTTAATTGCTTCCCTACTTATTTGTGGTGAGCAACATTTCATATATATTGATTTATCACTGCTTGTTTAGTAATTTGCGTAGCATCTTACAGCACAGAAGAAGCAGAACTTGGTTCTTCAGAAGTCTTCACTTAATCCATTAAGATTCTCTGGGTGATAAGTAACTTGAGTTCACCAGTGATGTAAACTTTTATAAAGGCTTGAACTCTGAGATTAACCTATATGTATTCATGTAATAGCTCATTTGCTTTCATTCTAGTGAAGTCCTGTAAGTTTTTGACCACCAGAATTCTTTCCTCCGTCATATGAAATACTGTTTGAAGAAAACTCTGTGCCCTGAAACAAGAGAAGACCTTATTGGCATTGTGTGCTGCTTATTGAGTTGTTCTACGTTTGTGGTTAAAATATTAAAAATGTATATATAAATTAAATAGAATTTAGAGAAATTTAAGATAGAAGGGATCTCTGGAGGTCATCTGATCCAAACCACTCTTCTCCCCTCAAAGCCTGCCCAAAATAGTGCAGACTTCAAAGTTGGAGACGATTTCACATATAGATAATGTTACTAGTTTGGTGTCAACTATAAAATTTCCACTGTTTCCTTCTTCACAGAATCACAGAATTTCTAGGTTGGAAGAGACCTCAAGATCATCGAGTCCAACCTCTAACCTAACACTAACAGTCCCCACTAAACCATATCCCTAAGCTCTACATCTAAACGTCTTTTGAAGACTTCCAGGGATGGTGACTCCACCACCTCCCTGGGCAGCCTGTTCCAATGCCTCACAACCCTTTCAGTAAAGAAGCTCTTCCTAACATCTAACCTAAAACTCCCCTGGCGCAACTTTAGCCCATTCCCCCTCGTCCTGTCACCAGGCACGTGGGAGAACAGGCCAACCCCCACCTCTCTACAGCCTCCTTTAAGGTATCTGTAGAGAGCGATAAGGTCGCCCCTGAGCCTCCTCTTCTCCAGGCTGAACAAGCCCAGCTCCCTCAGCCGCTCCTCGTAGGACTTGTTCTCCAGGCCCCTCACCAGCTTCGTCGCCCTTCTTTGGACCCGCTCAAGCACCTCGATGTCCTTCTTGTAGCGAGGGGCCCAAAACTGAACACAGTACTCGAGGTGCGGCCTCACCAGAGCCGAGTACAGGGGGACGATCACCTCCCTAGCCCTGCTGGTCACAGTGTTTCTGATACAAGCCAGGATGCCGTTGGCCTTCTTGGCCACCTGAGCACACTGCTGGCTCATATTCAGCCGACTGTCCACCATCACTCCCAGGTCCTTCTCAGCCTGGCAGCTCTCCAACCACTCATCTCCCAGCCTGTAGCTCTGCTTGGGGTTATTGCGCCCCAGGTGCAGGACCCGGCACTTGGCCTTGTTGAACTTCATGCAGTTGACCTCAGCCCATCGGTGTAGCCTATCCAGATCCTCCTGCAGAGCCTTCCTACCCTCGAGCAGATTGACACACGCACCTAACTTGGTGTCATCTGCAAACTTACTGAGGGTGCACTCAATGCCCTCGTCCAGATCATCGATGAAGATGTTGAAGAGGACCGGCCCCAGCACCGAGCCCTGGGGGACGCCACTAGTGACTGGCCTCCAACTGGACTTGACTCCATTTACCACGACTCTTTGGGCCCGGCTATCCAGCCAGTTTCTAACCCAACGAAGCGTGCGCCAGTCCAAGCCAAGAGCAGCCAGTTTCTTGAGGAGAATGCTGTGGGAGACGGTGTCAAAAGCCTTGCTGAAGTCAAGGTAGACCACATCTACAGCCTTTCCCTCGTCCACCCTGCGCGTCACTTTGTCATAGAAGGAGATCAGGTTCATCAAGCAGGATCTGCCTTCCATAAACCCATGCTGACTGGGCCTGATCGCCTGCTTGCCCTTCAAGTGCCGCATGATGACTCCCAAGAGGATCTGCTCCATGAGCTTCCCTGGCACTGAGGTCAAACTGACCGGCCTGTAGTTCCCCGGGTCAGCCCTCCGGCCCTTCTTGTAGATGGGCGTCACATTCGCTAGCCGCCAGTCAGCTGGGACCTCCCCCGATAGCCAGGACTGCTGATAAATGATGGATAGTGGTTTGGCCAGCACCTCTGCCAGTTCTCTCAGTACCCTTGGGTGGATCCCATCGGGCCCCATCGACTTGTGCACATCCAAGTGCCGTAGCAGGTCACCAACCAGTTCTTCGTGGATGGTGAGGGCCACATCCTGCTCCCCATCCCCTTCCACCAGCTCAGGGTACTGGGTATCCAGAGAACAACCGGTATTGCCGGTTCTTCCGGTATTGCCGGTTCTTAGGTATTGTTCTTCCTAACAGTTCACTGTGGTGAGATGTCTTACTTGTCATCATCTGGGGACTCTTAAGATTTAGTCCTCTCCTACTAACCTCAGTAACAGCATGATCCAGCTCTGTCAGTCCTTGATTATCTTGTATACATTTTCCTGGGTTCTGAGCTTTGCTCTTTTTGCTTCTGTTTTGGGTAGGTGACAAAACACTAAGGAAATATTAGCTTTCTACTGTGCCTAGCCCACGTGACCAAGGTACAAATGATAACCTGTAACATTGTTTTATCCCATGGCAGTCAAAAGCAGAATTTAGCCTTGCATGCTTAAATAACATTAAACTCCTAATGTTCTATCTTCCAGGAAACAAAGAGGTATAAGAAAAAAATAAATAAATAAATTCCAGGAATTTTTCAGATCCTTTCTCTTGTGGTTTCTAAATTTCAGAGCTGTGCCAGCCTAATGTGTTTGCATGGGAAATACTTGTCTATCACTTACGTAGGAACTCTTCAATTTATACACATTCTTTTATCCTGGTTAACCTTTCTTCCCCATCTACATTTTGTATTTTACACTTCTTTTGCATGCACTCAAAATAGATGTAAAAATTGGAAATTTTCACCATATCTGTTTCTTATATCAGTATGCTATTCTGCTAAATTTGACCTTAAAGCTTCTTTTATGCCTTTTTTAAGTATTGTGGCTTTGTTTAGGCCAAGGTTCAATTATTAAGTGTAGAAGTAGCATACGACTGTCTCATTTAGCAGACTTAGCCTGACAGAAAGATGAGGGACCAGGAGAATCAGAGGAACATGTTGAAAAGCAATAAAGCAGTCAGTCACAGCAGCTGTCTATAGGCTTGCTCTGGACTATCTCTTTGTTTAGCTTCATCTGGGAGGAATCCAGTCCGTTAACCCTGAGATTCCTCTGTGATGTAAACCAAAGTGCAAAGTGGGGAACATCTGGGAGGTCTGCTTCAAATGTGCACTCCTGATCCAGACTAAAATGCTATTGTAGGCACGCTTATAATTGCTTAACAGATACTTAAAAGATTCTGAATACTTGCCTATGAGGCTGTCTTTGCATTGGTTGTGAGGTAAACTAAGGCAATGCATATAAAGAGTCATTCCCTAGAATTGCATTAGCATAACTTTCACCAGAAGTAGACTGTTTGGATTTAATATTATTTTTTTACAAGTCAGAACTACTTGAAACCTGAGCTTTTGTGCTAAGTAGCTATGTGAAGTAAATATTTCTTCATAGTTAATTGTGTCAACATTTTAGCTAGAATTACACTAAAGAAGA
Source organism: Anas platyrhynchos (assembly GCF_047663525.1). NCBI lineage: Eukaryota > Metazoa > Chordata > Aves > Anseriformes > Anatidae > Anas > Anas platyrhynchos. Next base: position 67,772,985 of record NC_092588.1, on the reverse strand, counting down.
GGAAGCTAAACATGCTGTTATAGAAATGCTCAGTGAAACTGTGGTATAGAAAATCTGGCTTTCAGGCTTCTGCCAGATCAAGCCCACTGCAACCACATGACAAATTTTCTAAACTCACTTAGACAAGCTCACGAAACATTGACAGGAGCTTTGTTCCAGCAGGCTTCATGCCTCATTTGGTATCATCTGTTCTCCTACAGCCAGCATAAACACATCTACAGTGTACAGTGTGACTTGGTGAATTTGGGAACAGTGCCGTGGTGTGTCTGTGCCTGGTTTGGAACATGCTCACACTGCTGAGTAAGCCAACGGTGCACAGATCCAACCCTTGTGATTGTGGCACCATGACTGCAGGACATTCGCGTAAACCTACTTCGGTCCTTCGGTAATGCTGTTTGTTAAGAGTACAGTTCTGTTTTCTTATAATAATGTTTGTTATAGTAATATAATTTTTAATGACATAGGGTGTTGTTGTTTTTTTTCTTTCTTTCTTCTTCCTTTTTTTTTTTCTGCATTGTTCAGTTTTTCCTTTTGTGGCTTTTGCAAGATGACCTTTTAATAACTCCTAAGACACACAGCTATAATCTTTGTTGGTATACCCTCAGAAAATTAATTCTTTACCTAAACAGGAAATACCTTCCAGAGGGCATGCTGCTTTCCTCAGGTGTAAAAACGCAGGTGAATACTTCACTTTTGAAACAAAAAAAATTGTTTTCACTCTGAAATTGAAAGAAAATAGCAAGAGATAGACATAATAAACAGGTGAACATTGAATAGTGTATGAAGTAAATAAAATTTTAAATACATAGTTTTTCTAGCCTAAGTTGTTTCTGAGGGTGTGTTTTTTTGTCTGTATCTTATCGTGTAAGTATCACAGTGTTAGGGAGTTTAGTATGCATATTAATTAGATCGGATGTTTTTCCTCCCTTTTCACGTACCTACACTAGCTGACTTTACCTGGTTTCATAGTTATACAAATAGATATTTTAGAATCACCTATTACTTACATTGGAAATAAAAGGCTTACTGTTTTCTGAGAGCTCTTATGATGACATAATTCTTTTCCAGCTAGTACAAAGCCATCTTTCAGTGGCAATGTTCTGACAAGTATTCTCCTTGAAATCAGTGTAATATGATACTTCTCAAAAATATTAATATAGCTGTTGAATCTTTGGGGACTGACTTGTGAGCCCTTGTAATAAGCCTATGCAATGCTATTATTTTTCATTTTTTTTTTAAAGAATACCAGGAGTAGGGATAATAATCCGTACTTGTACTGAATTTGACATTACAGTTGCTTGTAGTATAAGGAAAGATGGTGCTTCTTTTTCTTAATAATGAAATAGAATAGTAGTGTGAATGTTGAAAAAAAAAAGTCTGGAGTATGCTTTTTTTTTTTTTTTTACACTATTGAAAAATCAAGAATATTTTTTATCCCATCAGAAGCAGCAAATAAACAAAATCTCTGATTAAAATCTGTTCCAGCTCTGCTTAATGATACGGATTGAAAGGAATTGATCAATGTGGCAAAAATAACTTTTTCCCATCTCTTATGTAAGTTTTACCTAGAATGATATTCCCTGAGGTGTTCTGTGAAAAGAAAAGAAAAAAAAAAAAAAGAAAGAAATTGCAATACTGCCAATTAAGTGGTGAAACTACAGCTGAAAATGGAGTCCGTGAACAATTCTGTACAGAATTAGTAAGTTACAGGGACAGTATATTCTTAGTCTTTGGGTGAATTTGAGTCCTGCAGAAATGAAAGACCTAGGGCCTCTGAAAAAAATATTATTGTTGGTATGTATTTCACTTGCTTCTGATTTACAGCAATGCAGACAATTTCTGACTGTCTAGGCATTGTGTATGGTTTTATACCTGTAGTGTCTGAACATTTTACAACCCTTAATGGGAGTTTATCATCCCAATATCCCTCTGAGTGAGGAAGTGTAATTTTTACATTAAGGGAGAGCCAAGGCACACATAAAGTGAGGTCATTCCCTGTGAATATAGAAGGAATATACAATCACAATTCATAGTCAGAGACACAGAAATCCTCTGTAGTGTTTCATTCCAACTATCTTGTCCCTTTATCCCTTGTCCTTTCTCTCTCTATCTATCTCTTTTGAAACAAGACTCTCATGACCACTTTCTAAATGGTCATGGAAGTCCTCCTCCTAATAACTTTTAAATCAACTTCAGCCAAATTTGACCAGGGTTGGAGCTCTAAAGGTATTGAGTTACAGTGATTTACTTAAGAATAGGTAGCTGGGATATGTTTGAGCCCCCATATACTGAAAAAGAGCTGAAAAATATCAGTCTGTATTAGATACTACGCAAGTATCTAGTACATATGATACTTGCATACAAGTCACCCTTTAGAAGTTATTGTTTCTTGCCTCTAAAGCTCATGATATTATCTGCTAGCTTTGGACATTTTCTTCTTGCAGAGAACCTATCAGTTCTGCATTAGTGTCATGTGTATGTTTTATATGAACATTAATTTACATATGTATACGTGTGTGTGTGTGTATATATATATATATATGTTTCCTGAACAAAGGGTAGTCAGGAAACAGGAGAACTCATCTTATTTCTCCAGTGAATTCAGAAACACACACAAAAATTCCAGTTTCTTGAGTGAAAGGAAGTCAATGTGCTTCATATGAGCTCACAGGGTAACCCTAACCTGGTCCATACTTCTTCATGCAGGAGCTGCCTATTCACATCACACACTTTTAAGCATGGTTGCTTGTGAAGAGCAGGGGTTTGGGTATGACAGATTTTATTACAATGATAGAATTAACATCTTAGCAAGAAAAAAAAAATGAAGATAATACCATGGACGTGCTTACACCAGCAAAGCATTGTTGTTGGTGGAAGAAACGGGAAAAAAATCTTTACTAAATTTTGGAGATTGATGTAACCTTCCCATTCTAATTCAGATGTAAAGTACAACCCAGGGTTTCTTGGATGACAAAGTTTATTGCATCTTCCTTCCTTTAAGCCACTGGAAATCTGTTCTCACTGAGCGAAGACTTTACTGAACAGCAGAGCTCTCTGTAAGGCTTGTGTGTTGTTTTTTTTTTTTGCCTGAATAACCATATAAAAAGCAGGAAGTGTCTCTTTGTGTTTCAACCTGCACTGCAGTTCTGGTGGAATTCCATGCTGTGTGGGTGCTTGAGGATGAAAGGTAATTAATAATCTCTAAGAATATGTCTGTGTGTTCTTAAAGCAGTCAGATGAAAGCTCTTCTGTTGCAGCCTATCAAGAATAGTGTATGCTTTTGGAGATAGACTGTTCCTATGTATTATTTGTATTTGTAGCAACACACTGGGCTCACCATTCTGGATGAAGACCCTATAGAAGTGAAAAAATGTCCCCAAGACCTTTGAAGCTGGTGTTTCTCTTGACTTTGAAGGGAGGTTCACGTGATAACACAACAGGCTGCATTCATGCCTGTTTGATTTGCAGCTCTGGATTGAGTCCCACCCTCTGAGTTAGTGAGTGTTTGAAAAAAGTGTCCTTCTGTTTTCCTCTGCCTTACTGCTGAACACATTTCATCCCCCTGCTGACACGTACATATTCCAGCTGTATATATTCAAACTCATCATGGTGCTCATGCAAGGTGTGGATATACTGCAAGGCTGGCATCCTAATGGCACTCTTGAGAAACTGCAGCTGCATGTCCAGCCATGGACTGAACAGGGTGAGAATCATACAAGTGTTTCAAAGTGATTCAATAGCTGGGTATCTATTAGCTGTTGTGGCATATATTAGGATGAAGGGAATTAGACATGGTTGGGTTCTGCTCTTAGCATTCTTGGCTAGTGGAAGGGAATGGGTGCCAGGATGCATTTGCAGTATAAAGCAGAGGCACTTGAAATGGGATAGAGGTTGGCAGCCGGGCCAAGTGGAAAACCCAGTGCAAAATACACAAATATATGATGTTCTGCCTAGAAATAATGAAGAGGGGAAGAATCACACATGCATCTTCTGGATCTAAGAGACCCCACATTAGATTGAGGCTAGATGCATCACAGATGTGGTACCTGGTCACAGAACAGTCTACAAGCACGACTTAGGGCTTAGAGCAGAGACAGACCTGATTGGCTTGCTTTTTGGCAGCAGCCCTGTGGCAAAAATCTTGTATTGGATAATGTTCCCCAATGATTTTTCTAGAACAATCGTGATTTTCATTTTCAACTAATTATAAACTGTAATTGTGATTTCTTTACCTCAAAGATAGTTTATTAAAAAAGGTGATAGTATCCAGAGGTGGTATTATCAGGACCAAGTCTTCTAAAAACAGTAAGAACTTGTTTGTGCAAACTGCCAAACTAGTATGCCAAGCGTGGGAAGAAAGGAGGAGTGGAGTTCAAATTTGCTCTTTTTTGTACTTGTTAAACAGTGGCATGTATATGAGATGGGAAGTGGTGTTTCAGGGGGGAGGAGGAGGAAGGCCAAAAAGATTTGACAGATCGTCAAATTATTTGGGTGAATGGTGAGTAAAGCAGTTTAAAAATGATTTTTCTTTTACTGTATGTTTAACAAAGTCTTTTCTGTGTGTGCATGCATGCAAACTATCTTTTTTTTTTTCATAGTAGAATAAGGAAAGCAAAATTTTAATGCTCTGGTTTGCAGAAAAATCTGAAGTTTGCAACACTGCAAATTACTTTGAAGCCCTTCCTTTTGCTGGCATTATTGCATCCCTGGTTTATAACTGATTCAAGGTTGATGCTTTCCAAACAAGGATGGGATCATGTGTATTAAGTGATGTGTTTCAGATGTTAGTTGGGTTTTACTAATAAATGTAAAACATACAAGTGACTTGTATGTTCTTGAAAAAAAGTTTCATGGCTTTATCTGCTTTGAACAGCTTGAATTAAAGTAAATTTAGTTCAGAAGCTTACGTAAGAGAAGAAGATGAATAGAATTTAGCCTGTTTTAGCCAAAGGGAATTTAGTTCTACCAGCTTGCCTGATTCTCCCATCGCTGCAGTGGGACACTTGCCTTATACAGGGGTTGAACTGCCATCTAAAAGTATCTCAAGAAGCAAAAAAATTATGTGAAGCAAAATTCTACAAGTGGGAAAAAAACACCAAGCTTACTGGGACAGGTCCAATTTCTGTCAAAACATGGAGCAGTTGGGATTATATTAAATGTTTCCTTTCATTGAAAGGCATGTGTGAAAGGCATCAAAGGGCATGGCAACCTCTGTTGTAATAAATTAAGTAGTTCTAGCATGTATCCTTCCAATTAGTAATTAATTAACAATGGAAAATTAGGTTGAGGTTTTTTCAAACTGCTTTTCAAGTTTCAGGCTGAGTAAGAAGATGACATTTATAATGAAACCAGTGCTCTTGCATTAATGAGCATAGATTTGCCTTATAAGAGATCTGAATATGGCTTCCAGCTCTCAAATGGAAACTAAAGAGTTTGGCACGTATGTATTGTACCTGCTGTGTTCACAGGCATTGCTTCTGTGGGTTTGTATCCTTGCTCATGCTGAACCTGTGTATGTGTGTGTAGGGGGTATTATTTCTCATAGCTGAATCCCTCTTGCAGAAGCAAATATCCCAAGGTTTCCAAAAAAACAACTGGTGGCTTTTAAACAAATGAACATCATGTTCTGATGAAACAAACAGTCCATGTCACCAAACGCAATACTGATTCTAAGGCCACAACATGACCTCAGTGACACTCAGTTCAAACTCATAGTTCAAATTAACAGTAGCCAATTGCTATCCCTCTGAAAGTGCTTTCATAACAGGAGTTGGTCTCAGTCTCTATCTATAGAACAAATTCCTTGATTTGTTGCATTTGAAATAAGCTCATCCTAATACCCTCTCTGGATCATTTCCTCCTTTTCTGTACCGAGGAAGCAAGTGCTAGCATACCCAACACTTGCCCTGACAGCTAGAAGAGTGGGTCAGCAGAGCCCTGCAAAGCTGGCATAAATTCCAGCAGAAAAATCAATTGCCAAGGAAGCGTTGAGCAACACGACTGTTATAGCTCTATCCTCTTAATAGCTTTGACACCTTCATTTACACAAGACCAAAGCTTGGTGTCTGCTCACCAATTAAAGTTTCCAACTTGTCAGGTAGTGTGCTGCCTCTGTGCCTTTGGCCCAGTGCTCTGCTAGGTTGCATGCCTGGGGTCTGTGCAGCTGCTCTGACAGGAGAGGAAGCAAATCACTTCCCAAATGTACCACCTCATAGGTTCTATAATTGTGTCTCTCTTGTTAACTCTACCTTAAATAATTTGTCAGTAGGGAAGATCAAAAGGCAACCAGGTTTTGAGCTACTATTGGAGGTATTCCTTTTTTAAATAAGAATGGCTAATAGCACCAATGTATGTTTAAATAAGTTGAAGCTTAATTGTTTTGGTCTTAAACTGTCCATTTTAACCCCCTCCTTCTTGGGATACCAAATTATATTATAGTGACATTCATTTGGACATTTCACATGGACATTCATTTCAAGATTCAAACTAGGAAGTAACAAGAAGCTTTGGTAATTGTTTACTCTGACCAACTTTTGTAGGTTCTCTTGTGTTTCCATCATGATCTCGTCTCTTTTCATTTCTATCTTTTTCCTATTTAGAGTGTAGTTTGAAGGTTCAGACTTCAGATTAGCTCAGGAGCTGCCATTTTGATACACAAGCATCTGGACAAATCTTCCTCCAAAAGAAGCTGACTGGGTGATGCTCAGACAGCTGAGCTGACTACATTGAGAAACTTGTGGGGAACAGGACTTCCTCAGAATTTGAGAAGTAGATCTGGGGATCTGGAGGACTGTATGGGCCTGGTGTCCCCAGCAAATGAAGAATTTCCAACATACACTTTAGAAGTATGAGTTTGTGGACATAAAATGTCTCATCCTTAAATCTGACCCCTTATCTAACTGTTACACTTCTGTACTCATAAATCTTATTTTTCCTAGCAAATCATTTCATGGGTTAGCTGGCTATTACATCTATTACCTGTAGTGAGGCTTCTCACAGTGAATCTCATCACAGAGATATATTTGCTTAGATTTTTATTCTGCTCAGAATGTCCTCTTTTTCTCCTACCTCTCTGCTCCATGTTTTCACACTTCTGCTGAAGTATCTAGCACTCTACAGAGACATAGTTGTAAGCTGGGCTTGTTGTTCTGTCTGCTGACCAAGTATATCACTTCATAGGACAGTGAATGTTCAGGCTGATGCTGTGAGAAAAGCAACCACAGAATTTCTCTCACTGCTCCTGTTTAAAGGATGAGTCACCGGTTTTCAGGCTCTTGTATACAGGATGACCAACAGGCAGCAAGCCTTCATTTCAAAAGTAGTTAGGTGATTGTTACAGCCCTCTTAGAGATTCCCATCTAACTTTTAAAACATCTGCAGTAGGCTTTTTCCAAGATTTCAGCAGATTTTTCTCAGTGCATACCCTATTTGTGGGCTCAGTTTAAATGTGGAAAAAAAAAAAAGACAATGATTCTGCTGAGATGAAAAATAAGGGTCTGTGCCTTTGAGTATGGTGCTATATCTGTCACTTGGCCTGGACATCCCCCAGGCTGGCCAGCAAAAACAAGGACACTTTCATGAGCAAGATGAAAGGAAATGAAATCTCTACTGAAGAAGTACCAAAGATCATATGATCCACCTTTGTTTTTTTGTGTTAACATGTTGGCCTTGCTTTGCAGTAGTGCTTCTTAATAAGGTCTGTACTGAAGTGGAAAAAGAGTTAGTTACTACTGGGTTCCTAATTTTAATGACTCAGACCTCAGTAAAATTGTGAGCCTGTGACTGTTTCTCTCTGGAAAATGACATGAGTAAGTGTTGTAGAGGACTTATCTTTTTGTTTGTTTTTGGTTTTGTTTGTTTTTTTTTTTTTGTTTTGTTTTGTTTTGGAAAGCATTGCCACTATTTTGATAGATTATTTTTTTCTTGTCTATCTCCTTTGCCTCCTCTCCTGCTATGATTTTCTTTGAAAAGCAATATTATGTTTACCTAGTGACAGTGAAGGATAAGCTGTTCTCACTTGTCAAATAGGAAACTTCAATTTGAGTTTGACCTAGAAGCATTTAATGGCAATGTCTTTTTTTTCAATGGCAAATAGAAAGTCTGGGGACGTTGGAAGCAACCTATGAGATAATAAAAAGGAGTCTGTTTCAGAATGCATGAAAAAATAAAATTATATGAAAGGTCAAATAGATCTTTCATTATGTGTTAGAAAACAATGGGAAAAAATAAACCCTTTTCCCCCCTTCAAATGGTAAAGAGACTTTATATGATTAAAGTAAAGTAACACAATATAGGTTTTTATCTTAATTATTTTTTTGCCAAGTGAGTGGACTACCTAGAACCTACTGGACAGAAACCAAAAATGCTTACTATTTGTAGTGCAAGTTACTAAGGATAGCAAATTTTCTGCTAGCATTTCCAATGAGATGTCTGAGGTTACCTCTATGGATCTATGGGTTCAGAGATACCAAAGTCTGTCAGGAAGCTCTCTGCCATATTGAACAAGTCTATCAGGTCTTTGGTCAGTCATTGCTGTGCATTAACATCAGAGATAATTACCTATTCTTGTCCAGGTCTTGGTATTGAGTAAATATAGGGAGAAATTTACAGATAAGGCACATTGTGCTGTGTTACCATGCTTCAAATAATGTGGTGATAAACACAGTTTTGGCATAGTAGTATCTTTTGTACATTTTGATAATTTTCCTCTTTCCACCATGAACTGTCATGGTGGAAAAGTGTATTTATTAAAATTGTAGCTTTTACAGTCTGCTCAATGTTTATTCCTCTTTAAACAATAACTCTAGGTATCCATTAGGTTTACTGTGTTGTAGTTAATAACTTGTTTTTATACAAAGATCTAATTACATAGCATAAGGGTGGGTTGTTTTATTTTATTTTATTTTATTTTATTTTATTTTTAATATACTGGTCATTTAAAAACCAATGTTTCTGATAGTGTGGGTGCTGTACATTTGTAAAGAGAATTCTAGAACTCATTACACTCTGATACCTCAAGATATCCATATATTATTCTTCTTTCTCAGGGCTGGGCACTTTATATTCTTTTCATTATACATAATGGATGGCTTGTGCTTATAGACATGGGCTTATGATACATATATATAGATGTCATTACAGATTTTTATATTTTATATTCTCTGAAAGACTTTTGTCTTAAGGTACAGTAGCTGTTCGACTGATATTCTCAAAAGAATAGTCAGAGACTCTCAGAAGAGGAATCTGATTTTAACAATGCCATTGACAGTCCATGAATAATTTATGATTATATCAGTCCACTTTTAGTATTACATTCAGGCTATAGTGCCTCTGAAATGTACTTAATGGCATTCTCAGCTAAGAAGTATTGAATATGATTGTGGAAGAAGTAATGGTTCTTGTTAGTATTTGGAAAGTTACTTCTCTTAACTTATGTTTGTGCAACTTCCAGACAGCCTGTTTATTCTGAATCAGTATGCATAACTCAGTTTGATTATATTACAGTCAGGGCTTTTGACTAACCACAATAACTAGGCCTAGCAGGACTGCTAGATCTAGCGCAGTAGACTGTGATCCCGCTGACATGTAAGTGGAATGACTCCAGTTTTCATTAGAGTTGCTCTCCACTTACATCACAACTGAGACTTAACTCCACTTCCCTTGTCACTTCAGTCAAATGAACGGTGATAATTGCAATGAAATTCAAGTGAGAATTCTTGCATCTGAATGGCACAACGTCTGAAGAGGAGTAGTGGTTTCAGGTGGTGTTAGGTTTGTGGGTTATTTATAGATTTTAGTTGACCTTAGTGAACAATAAATGGTATGTTTGTATCTTCAAAACACAGTTTACATTATGAAGGCAAATATATATTTATATATATACACGTATTACTTTTGAATCAAGTAAGTATAAGTAGAACAGGTTTTAAATGTTTAAATATTCAAATATTAAAAATTAGAAAGAAATACTGACATTGGAAATGGCAGTTGCTGACAACGCTTGTATTGACAGTAAAATTAATGACAAGAATTTTGAAGTGTCTACAGCAGTGTTAGGGACTATTATGTGAGTTCTTGAAAATAATCGAGAGATAAGTCATTATTAATGAAAGTATACTGAATTTTCACTGCTGTTGAGGATTTAGAGGTATTTCTGAGGAACAGGACAAGTCAAAAAAGATCAGATTTTCTTGTTGACTAAGATTTGTTCTGAAGCTTTGGAGAGCATGCATGGGCATAAACAGCTCTTGGGCAGGAAACAGCAAAGAAGACAGTTTGTTTAATAAGACTGAGGAAGAGATAGAGGATCTGATGGTCTCCAGTGTCCTGAATAAAGAATCTTCATTATGTGGGCTGATGAGTCAGCTCACATGATTGGGCATCATAACTGAGTCCAATCCCTTCACTCTAAACAGTGCTGCAGCCTGCATGCATCTAATTACAGAAGGAGACAGGAAGTTTCATCCTGCTCATTTCCTTCCTCACTCAAGAGCAATTTGTGTTGAGATTATGATGATTCAGAATACACTTTATCAGAAGCATTAGCAGAAAAGAAAGAAAAGAAAGTAGAAAAAAAAAGAAAAAAGAAAAAACAAATTCGTGTCCATATTTACAAAAGCCATTAGCAATTGATTCTCCAGGAACCCATGAAAAGAAACAGAAAAATAACAGAAACTTCAGGAAAGGTCTCTGAAACAGGATAAGTCTGACACCCAGAAGAATAAAGTGCAAATACATTCACTTAATATATGCCATGTGCAGTGAAGGTGAAAATATTTGGAATTCATTTGCCTTCACTAAAAGAATGAGATCTGAATAATGGTGACCTTATTCTTGCAAAAGTTAATCTAATTCCAAGACTGTAGGTAACCTATGAATGGGCATGCTTTTAAGGCAGTGCTCCAAGGCTTGGGGAGAATGTGGAGGTCCCTGAAGAAAAGTATGTGATCAAGTAGGTATTTTGAGTTCACTATGAGTCAGGAGGAACACATGAGAAATTGCCTGGTTGTTATGACCTTAAACAAGGACCTTGTGGATAAAAGCCCACTTTGATACTATCAGCCCTCTTTGGGTTTCTTTAACCTAACAGAAATGGAATATGCAGCACTGGCTTTGTAAAGATCACTCAGTTTTTAGAACTCCTGAAAGATCTAAGAGTCTGTGCCTCACGATGTGGTAAAACCAGTATTGAACCCTCAAGTCCTACAAAGTGTTCTTTACTGCTAACAGGTATCAATGGTGATGCTCCAAATGTGAAATCCTAAGACAAATGTAAAATATCTAATCTTATGCAGGTGACCAACCTGGAGCTGCAAATATTTAAAATTTACTTTCTTATTAAAGATGGTTTGGCTTGGGACAGGGAATCATAGATGCTTGGGCCCCTGACTCAGTGATCTAAGTTAAGCAGTTTATATACCTTTCCTAAAGTAAGCCTTGTAAAATGTGGTTTGTTGGTTGAAAGCATGTTTTCCTTGTCCTGTCAGAACCAGTGATGTATTCAACTATTATTTCCTGTAAGGTCTTAGGAGTAATTGTCAGCAGAAACAAAACATCAATACTAAAGATTAAAAATTGCCTGAGGTATAAGTAACTCTTTATCTTGTTTTCCTCTTTAGTAGTTAATGCAGTTAATGTTAGTGTAGTTAATTTTTCTTACAGTTGAATGTAGACTTTATTTTAATTACAATACCCTTTTTACACATTTTGTCATCACAGATATGTATCAAATGTATCTATTCTATTGTTATGTATTATTATGTTTTTGTTTGTTTGTTTGTTTTGACCTTTGTGGGCCTAAGTATGTTTTCAGTATTTAAGTACAGGATTTGAATAGCCATAGGAAAGGTATGTGGGTTAGTGCATTTGAACTATTTCTGGTCCTCTTTAGGAAATGTTTTGCTACAGTTATGCTGCTCTTGACACTGTTATTTGGAGTACCAAATTCTTACAGACTGTATTCTGGGAAGAAATTATTAGCATGGAAAGGGATAGAAGACTAAGCAACAAGCAACTGTCAATTTTGGGACCACGCTTCTCCAACTAATTAGTAGTAGAAAAATATATTCTAAGCCAAAATGAGAAGCTTTGAGTTATACAATGAAGCTAAATGTTTGTGAAGAACCAATTAACTGGCCTCCATCCTACCTCTCTAGAAAGTGCAATGCTACTGCAGGAAGCTGACTGTCTCAGAGAAGCTTGCTGCTAATTAAAAAAGACTCCATACTCCAGGCATCCCCCTTTGGTAGTTCTCTGTAGTCTAGGTATCCCACTGTGCCCACATTTAGAGCTCTGTCCTCTTCTAACATTTGCTGTCTTGCTGACTGCATCTTCATGTTCACCTTTTTAAACTGTTTATTTTTTTAGACTGAAATAATTGATAAGAAACAACTCACAGCATTTGCATCCTATTAAGAAGCACTCTGGATCCATTCTTTATAGCTGGTAACAATGGTGACAATCATTTTTATTTGCACAGAATTTCAGTCTAAAGCTTCTAACAAATTTATATGCAGTGACAGGTGAGGAACTGTAATTCCATTACTAAATTGCGGTCATTTCAAAGGGTCAAAATAAGCAGCTGTTTAATAACCTTGCTCTTGCAGAAAGTGATGTGGAAAGTTTGAATGTGAGAGATTGGGAGTGTTTCCTTTTTAATGCATCTTAATAGAGAAAAATAATCTCCAACTGAATAATAGTCTTCAGCATCCTTAGTCAGTCATGATTCAATCCTAGCAGGATATAAAAATGCAAGTGATGGGGAACTTTTCCACTGTATACATATTTGCTTGAGGTATTAACATATCTGTCTTGCACTACTTGGAAGAGAAGCCTCTTGCCAACCTCAGATAGCATGACTTTTGTGTGTAGTGCCTTCAGTCATGTGTGGGTGGATTCAGAGAAACTAAGAAAACTAACTGAGGAGACATGATGATGACTGATTTACTCATAATATTCACTCAGAAAAGAATTAAAAGCAGAGGGTAAATCAGAAGTTTTCTTTGTCTAGTCACTGGGAAATTATGCTCAGGAGTGATGTTTTAAAGATGTACTGATGTACTTGTAATCAAAATGATGTTTCATTCCATCTGCTGAAATGTTGATTAAAAAATGAGTACAGGGATGGAAAGAAGAGATGATCATCTTAAAATGGTGAGGAACACATCGGCTCTTCTCCAAGCCAGCTCAAGGTTTTGTGGCAGTATAGACAGGGATTGCTGCTCCCATTGCTTTCAGGGGGCAGGGTGTCAGATGCAGCTAATTAGAGGAACTATTTCTTTCCTATGGTAGATGCTGTGTCCTCCAGCTCAGCCTCACCATTTGTAGTAGCAGCAGAATTGAAGGGCTGTTCAAGGGGGTGTTCTGCAGGTGCTGCTCACGTTGCTGGTTCCCTTCTCTAGCCATGGCCACCTCAGAATTCTGCTGTGGCAGGCATCCTTTACTTATGCCTACAACAAGATCCATGTCTCCGGCCTGGCTGTTGTAAATTGTGTTTAGCTATTTATTTGTGGGTCCCTTCCAACTCGGGATGTTCTGTGATTGTTTTTGCAATTATATTTCCATGTGTTGAGGCAGACTGGAACTGTCTTGGAGGTTCAAAGCATGACGGGGAAGAAATGACTTGGTTTAAAAAGGAAATCATGTTGGGACAGCCCAGCTTTCAGACACAGAGAAGTAGAGATTGTTAATGAAGTGGGTGCTAAAGGAATGCAAATATTTCAGTGGGGAGGATGGCTTTCTTTTTAAGTCTTGATTATGAAAGCTTCGGGAATCTAAATGCAGTGCACAAAATCTAAGAAACAACCCTATCAAACAACAGGAGACCCACAGAACTCTTGCAAGAGGACTTGACTCCTAATTAATACCTTTCCACAGAGCTTTATTAATGCAGCTTGTACATTTAAAATGATAGATAAACAGGCCATTTTCCTTTCCTCATGGTATTATAGAACCCTGGGCAGTTTTCTGCTTCTCACATCAATATATATATATATTTTATTTTTTTTCAGCAGAATCATAGATTAATTAGTTTGATATGGCTTTAATTTCCCGCAGAACTAAAGAAGTCCCTCATTCTGTAGATTAACTGTCTCTAGTTTGTCAAGGTTAGATTTGTTTAGTCATGATGCTAATGGCATGCTAGATGATTTAGCAAGCATTTTACCTCTGACAATAAAAGAAGTCACTGAATTGACATATTTACAGGGCAAACAGCAGTTTCTGTACACAGATATTTGTATGTATGTGTATATATACCTATGAAAATATCCATCCACATTTTTGATTTATGTAGTTGAACAAATCCTCGGGGTGATAGAGCTAACTTCTTATTCTTTCTCTTACTCTATTTCCTCCAAGGAAAGACTGCTCCTTTCTTTCTTTCTCCCAGATGAACTTGAAATAAGGAGCTGGATTTTAGATTCTCATGAGGCTTTTAAATGTTAGTTTGGCTTTAACTGTTTATAACATCTAGATTTTTAGATGCAGCATTTTAGAACAACATAGTTTTAAACTAGAGCAAAAGATAAGTTGTACATTAGGAAGGAACAGTTGGGCAAATTCATCTGGTGCTTCTTGCAGTTTTTGAAAGCAGAACACTTCACAGCTGCTCGTGAATGCATCATGTTTCTATTTCAGGGTACACCTCCTGGCTAGTAAAAGAGCTGCAGAACATGCCCAACACAGTGTTGAAGTGCTTTGAACTTGGCCAGGTCAGAACTGTTTAAAAGGATGAGGAGAGCTAGGCAAGGTCCATGTGCATTGGCAAGGTATATCTCTCACATCCCATCTACTTTTGAAGTAGCTTTGTTGAAAGAGTAAAATATGCAGTTCAGTATTCTTCCTCTTTCATATAAAAACAGATGGTGGATTACTTTTTTTTTCAGTGTTCCCTAAAGGTGTGGTTTTTCATAATTTAAGTTGCATTAGACAGGCTCTCAGCTTAACAGAATAGATCAGTGTCTGTTCTTTTCAGGTGCATATTGTACCTGATTTTGCACTGAAGGTGGATGCAGAGACTAGGTAGAGACCAAAAGGCCTGCTGCTCCACTGTTGTTAATTGTGTCATCCCACTGAACTTCTGTTGAGTTATGTTGATTTTCCTGTAGCACAGGATGTGGCATGGCACTTGAGAAGGAATTTTGTTTTGCTCTTCCCAAGTTTCTTCTGGAAAGCGCAGTTCTAGGTTTCAGAAATATTTTCCAATTCAGAAGGGATGCAGCTTGATCTCATGCTATATTTAATCAATTCAGAAGTAAGAACCACAACTCTCTTAATTTTTTTTTATATATAGCTGGTGTCCACAGATGCTCCAGCACAAAAAGCAGTTGCTGTTCCTGATAAGAGTCTGACAGACCAGTGATAAGACCAAGGATGAAAATTCCTGTACCCTGTGTTCCATCTACAGTTTTGCTAGTGCTTTATTTACATGGATTCAGAGTCTGATTAGAGAAATCATTAGAAGTAGAATGTCAAGGTTTGCCAAAAACAATATAGCATCTTTAGATCAGGAAGTCTTTGAGATGCCAATTGCTAGAGTTTGGGAGAAATATGTTTGGCCTTTTCTTGTGATTTCCTAGGCATCTGTTGCTGAGAGAGGTAGCAGGCTTTTTACATTATGACTTCATTTGACTGTAGTAAAGTTGTTTGCAAAATTCCTATTAATATGAAGTATAGCAGAATGGAGCCTTTTACAGGTCATATGTTTATGTTATTCAGATATATATAACAGCAGATAATGGTAGCCATAGCATTTGGTGAAAACAGTATGCCAGGATGAAGAAATTAATCACTGCCTTCGTTGAAATACTTTGCACAATTCCCAATAAAAGAAAACTAACAGGAGTATCCAGAGAAGATTTCCCCCAAATTACCCCAGTCAGATTAGGATGTCTAGAGGACAATCAGGCACTGAGCTTTTGACATTTCTGTAGGTTCGATAGTAAGAGCTTGGGATAACACTTGAAAGTTGAGAAATAAGACATTCATATCCATAAGTGAATAATTGATTATTTTAATTCTTTCAATGAGCAACATATAGATGATCTATTTCATTCATATATAGGAAATGAAAAAACAAACGGAGTGTCATTTAAATAGGCTACCAAGAGGAGAACTAGAATAATATTATGTGTACATCTAAACAACTTGTATAAATCAAAGAAAAAAGATGGAACTAGAATGTATGCCCAAATGAAGACATGGATGTAATAGTGTGTATAAAATCTTGCTGGAAAGAGGGCAATCAAAGAGACATTAATACCAGTTAGAAATATCCAAGAAAGATAAATTGGCATAATAATACTGTATGCTAAAGGAGATGAGATTCAAATCACATTAGCTAACTCACCACTGCAATTTGTAACATTAGAATCAGTATGGATTGACATTCGAAACATGGACAGGAAGAATGTAATACTTGGGCCATGCTACTGACTGCTTGACCAGAATAGCAAGACCAATGCAATATTCTGAGAGAAGCAGAAAGAAGAGAAAATTAGTATCGGGTAACTTTGGGCTTTCCCATGCACACTGGGCAAATGTATCAGGACATGAAGCAGAGATGTGATTCTTATGTGCTGTCAATGATTTTTTCATACAGAATAGCTGCTTATAATACTCACAAAGGAAAATTCAGCCCTTTGGTCAGTATTTAGCAAAGCAAGGACTGGCTTAGTTTGAAATCTTACAGCTGAAACACCATCACATTCGTGTTATCACCAATACTGTATTAAGATTTGGCTTCCCTTCAAGAGCAACAGAGAGCAAAAAATCCCATTTCACTTCAAATGATGTGCTATATAAAAATGAGAAAGCATCATTATTATTACCTAAAAGAATCAGCTGGGAGAGTTGTCCATGTGTGCAGCATGAAGGTTACCAAGGAACACCATCCTGGAAGTATAGCATTAGAAGGAGTACTGAAAAAAGGCACAAGTATGGCTAATCAGCAAAGTGGTGGAGGTTACTAGAAAAAAAGGCATCTTTCAGAAAACAGAAATTGAATCAAAATTAATAAAAAAAAAAAAAAAGTCTTAAACTCGGTCCAATTGCACAAAGGTAAAGTTAGGCAGGCAAAACAAGAGCTTGAAGAGCAAGTAGCTAAAGGAATCACAACAAACATTGATCCCCATTCATACTAAGGCAGAGGAAGTCCTTCAGGGATGCTTTGTAAGTCCAAGCATAAAAAGGAAACACTTGAGTAGGGGTAGGAGTATAAAAGAAGCAGAAGTCTGTTGCCAACAAACCGTATTATCTCTTTATATCAGCACTCAGTATTGAGATCAAGGAGAGTCCTATTGAAATTTATTTATTTATTTATTTATTTATTTATAGGAAGGGCTCAACAGTGGGTTTGTCTGGAAAATTGAAATGCACGTAGAAGAGGTTGTAGTAGAAACAGGGGAAATGAACACTAAGAGAGTATGAGAAACAGACAGTATTCACCAAAGAGTCCTGAAATAACTGAGGGATAAAATAGCTTAACAGTGGTAGTGTGTGATACTGTATTGTAAAACCGTTGGTACCTGAATACAGGAGGATGGTAAGCATGATGCTCATCTACAATGATTTAGTAGTAACTAGTAAACTACAGTTTTGTAACTGAAATTTATGTTGGGAAACTAGTAGAAACAAAAGACAGAATTAGTGGATATCGGGTATCCACTAATGATCTGTTTGGAAAGAATCGATATGTCTACTCAAATCTTTTCCAGTTTAAGTGGTCAGCATGTGAAAATTAGTGACTCAGGTGCTAGAGTCTGCTTGGGCTTCCAATGATGCCAAGTAGAGGTCTCTGAGAGAATTAAACTGCCATGTGAGAAGGGTGTGGAATGACTTCCGTATTAGAAACAACTACGTAGACCAGAACTCTTTTTTTTTTTTTTTTTTTTTTTTTCCTGAAAAGGAGCTGAGATCAGGTGATCTGATAGAGATCTGTGAAGTTACAAGTGTGATGGTGATTATCCACCATCTCTGTCAGTGTGAGAACTAAAGACCGGGTTCAAAACAAACAAATGGAGGAGGATTTTCTTGCAAAATATAGTAGATGTACATTTTCTTAATAAAGAATGTTACAAATGCAAAAAGTACACTCAAGGAAACTAGCAAAATACTTGGACTAGAGATCAATTGAAGATTTCTTTTGTTGAAACTTGTGTCTCTATGCAGGCTTTGCTGTATATAGTCCTCAAACTAGAATTATCAGTATTTTCCAGCATGTCTTATATTATTTATGTGTCTCCTCACAAGTTTGTTAATTTCATTTGTACTTCACAAAATTGGAAGAGTAACTCAAACTAACATGATATTGCAAGTATTGATAAGCAGAATGATGACTGATGTAAATGAAGACAGCTGATGAACTTTTTAATTTCATCTGTACAAAATTAAACCTCTGCATATTATAACTGTTAATAATCTATTGCATAAAGTAGAAAAACAGTGTTTTATGTATAATATGATAGGTACAGTTCTTAATGTTATAGCTCTTTCAAAAGATTTTATCTTAATTTCATTGTAGAAAAACTAGATCAAAATATAATTTCCAAATTTTTGTTATTTATACAATTAGAATATGATCAATAGAGTTTATATAATTTCCAATCTATGAAACAGTTGACATTTGTGTTTTGTAAGAGCATTTTTAAGCAGAATAGAGCTGCATGTTGTGCAGCTTGGAAAACAGCTTAATTCATTTTCAACGTGATTTTATGTATCATCATGATTCAGGATAGTCTATTCCTGCTAAGAAAGAAGGACCAAATGGATTAATTTAAAAGTAGGTAAAATCAAGAAAAGCAGTAACAGCTGCTGAAAAAAAAAAATGTGTGGAAACATAAAGCAAATATAAAATTTGGATTTGGGAATTGGAGGGTTGTCATATGGCATAAGCAACACTTCACACAAAGTATATCTTGGCATTACAGCACTACTTTCTTAGTACTAGTTCTGTCTTAATTCTTCTCAGCTATTAATGTGCTTTTCACACAGTTCTTTTTCAAAGATCCAAATTACCATTTACTCATATCCATATCTTAGGAGGTACTTTTGTGTACTTCCCAGAAAGACTTATTGTTTTTAAATAAAATAATAATAATAATAATAATGGAAATAATCCTGTTATATTCTTTCACTGGTCAAAAATAATAAATTAATAACAATAAATAATAATAAAGTCTATTGTAAATGTTGCCTGAACATCTTAGAAACAAGTTATCTAAGGCCCCCCAAAGAATCCGTAGGATAGGTGGGGAAAATGTGTGACTTCCTAGCAAGGTAGTGATGGAAATAAGAAAAGAAAGGCATCCAATTTCAGCACACTTTCTGGTATAAGGACTACTCCTCTAAGTCAAATATTTGCTGAAGTCCCCCACATTTTTATCAGTGTCTTTATTTGTTTATTTGGGGAATAAATGCTGCTCAGATAGGTGATATCATGAAATAAATTGACTACATATCAGAAACTGTGTTAACAGAGAAAACAAGATTCTGAATATTTTCACAAGTAAATTGATTCTGTAATGATTATTCATCCACTTTAAATTTAAACATGCAGGACCAGTGATACTTCCTGCTTGTCAACATTTACACAAAGCCCTTTTTTCATGCTGAATAGTGACTTGAATATTCAGGCTGATCTTGTTCTGCAAAATCTGATGACAAAACTGCTCTTGTCACATGCAGTGGAAAGGTTAGGATTCATAATCCAGTTCTCTGATAAGGTAATGACACAGAAATTATGATTAAAACTTTTTCATAACAGAGATGGGGGGAGCTTTTCCTGAGGTACTGAAATGACAAATATTCCACTTATTTCAAAGTATGGCTATAAAGAATCACAACTGGCATTCTTCAAAAATACTCAACATCTTTTTATCTTTACTAGCATCTGTTATCCTATAGTTGCTTTCTTGCAACATTATGTGTTACTATGAATGTATTATAGTCCTTTTTTTTTCTTTCCTTTTTTTTTTTTTTTTGATAACAGGTAAATAGCGGATATTCATTATTTTAAACATCTGATCTATTGGATATGGGTAGTGTCTTCCAGTCCTTTCAGACCTCTAATTTCTGCACATTAGTCTGCTTCTGCAGCACTGAAAAAGTAAATCAGAAATCAGATACTCTAATACTGTAATATGATGTATTATCACCTCATCAGTTTTCAATTCTGCCTCTTTTTGCAAGCCCAAATTAAATTTCCTACACCAGAATGGATGATCTCCAAAATGGTCTTGGCACTCCAAATCTGAAAGTATTGTATTAGCAGATTGAGGTCAAGGATTAGCAACATGAGGCACATTAGCAAAATGCTAATCGAAGCAAACCTTTCCTCCTTTCCTATGACTTTAATATCTCGGTCACTCTGCAGTCATTGAGCCAGGCCTAGATCATCACCATTACACAATGGAGACCCAAAAAGCATTGCTTTATAAGTGGCATTGGATTTAAAAAGATTGCGGGGAATATGTAGCAGTGATGCCTCATGTAGTCCAGAAAGTAAGAAATAATAGCTGCAAGACTAATCAAAGGACCCCATTGTGCTAAGCATCACATACAATGAATGAAAAAGACCCTTCCTGCTTCTAGGAGCCTAAGAGCCTGCTGCTGGACCTGCCTGCTCAGGTGACTGCTGTGTAGGCTAGGATTCTGGATGTTCTTCCAGCTGACATGGGTGCAGGAGCAGTTGTGTGCTGTGGACCATGCAATTTCCATTTGCAGTGGTGTATTGAGAGGTGTTTGGAACTTGAGCTCATGGTATCCACAGCATGCTTGGGAAGTGCTATGCTGATGGATAAACTGCGGGGTGTTTAGTGCCTTCTGCTGCCAGTACTGTTGGACTGGATGAAGAGGAGCTAGGAGCCTTGTTGAAGGCAGAATGGTTTGGATTACTTTCCCAGCCCAAGCCTGATATAAACCTGGATAGGTACATCAACATGTTGGGGGATGTCAGGGCTGGACTACAGGCTTGAGTCCATAAACCATAAACCATTAGTATATATTTTCAAAACATCGTATAAAGCCAATGGTATAAACTTGTACATAGGCTATTCTCAGACAACTACAGGAGAAGGCAAATGCTGTGGTAGGCTTAATCTGCTGATATAAAATGCTTTTGGAAGAATGCTATGGTTTATTATTAAAAAATACAAATAAATAAATCCCATTATTGTCTGTTTTCCGAAAGAAATTAATCCTTTCATCATTTTTTTCCCACTTGCTTTTTGTTCTTAGGACAACCTTTTGAATTCTGTTCACTACATCTCTGCTTGAACTTCATGTTCCAAATGCTGCCTCTTTTGCGTCAGCCACTAATATAAAAAGAACCTTAATAGTATACACTTGCATTTTTAAGAAAAAGGAAAAATGAAATAAAATGAAAAAGAAGACACATTTGTAACACTAACACAAATGTATGCTTAGTTGAACACTCATATAATTATGTTTCTGGAATGTCCTGCTCTACTGTCTCAGCACATGAGAAAGATTGCACTCATTTTGGATGTGGCAATAAGGTGTTTTAAGCTGTGAGACTGAGTGAGATGAGTTTATTTCTGACAAGCAGGCATGCCTTCCTGATCCTAGGCTGAGAGACACCCCAAGTAATGTGGAAAGGAAATGGCCCATAAGCCCATTTTCCAAAATATCCACCAACATCCTTACAGATATAGTGCATTAGCTGAAGGGATGCAGCAGCTGTCATGATCTGCTTGTGTCTTGGAGAGTCACTGGGGAAATTTGTTCATCCATTTCTCCCTGCTACAACTCTTGCCTGGTACAACTGTAAATCACCTCCCTCGCTGTCCTGTCCCAAGCTCTTATGAAATAAATCTTTGATTGGCAACTTTCTGCAAGCAGTTTTTGCTGTCATAGTATTTGTTAGGTGGCCTGCAGTGTATATGAAGGCTTTCAGAAAGAAATAAGGAATAAGACCAAAATGTTCAAGAGGTACAAATGAATAAGGTCTCATCATCCCCTTTGGGTATAGTTCAGACCCACACATTGCTTGCAAACTATGGCTTATGTATCAGAGTAAAGGCTGGTGTCCTTCCTCCTGGGAAGGTAACTCAAGGGAGTAACCCAATCTGTGGATGAAAGATGAATTCAACAGATCATGCTAATCTGGTCTGCAAATAACATGTAGGATGAGGAAGATGTGACCTCTGGTTTACTTGGAAAGAAAAGAAGTCAGTGTGCATCTCTTGACATAACCGAACTTAAGCTCTCACACAGAGTGGTGGGTATTCATCTGTCAGCAAGTGGAAACATGGTAGCTAGTTAGTGTGTAGAAATATGGAAAGTACGGGAAGTATACTTTTTTCTTATACTTTTTTTTTCTCATCTTCCCATACTTATATGGGAAGATGAGAAAAAGAACGTGAAATGTTTTGAATTTTACACGTTGACTTGTTCTTAGAAGTTCCTGCTGTTCTGTTTATGAATTAGACCTCTGTCAGTTGGCCCAAACAGCATTTTTGATTCTCAGCAATTTGTTTAAAAGAGAAAAAAGTAGAGTGAATTTTATGTAACTTAAAAATTGGATTTGTGTGTAATTATTATTCACTCTGTATTTCACGAAGGCTCTCTTTTACCCTTTTTCTAAAGATGAAGGTTTTTTACAAAAGGCTTTCAGCCCCATTTCTAGATCAAGACAATTCATAAACAAAGGTCAAGCAAAGCATCTAAATCTTTTGGCATTTTCCTACTGTTAATGTAATGTATTCTGCTATATCTTTCCGTGACTCGGAGTTAATGAGCAAATGTGGTGGATTTATTGACGTATGTTCACCAGCAGAAATCCTCAACCTTAAAGGCTGGTTATTCTGCTTGCCAAATGTTTTATTAAATATAGTGTGGGAGAAAAGGCTTTCCTTTCCAGGGTTTCTAAGGAAGCTAAAATGTTTCTCTCTTCATCTTTGTTTAATTTTTCATTCGTCTAATGAAATAATTGAGAATCAGGCCTTAAAACTGTGATTGCTTTATTAATAATGGATGGGCACCATTTAGAAAGGGCTAATCAACCTGTTAGACTACTCTTTAATAATGTGTTCTACATAATGTTAGCATCGTAAAGACCTCATTTGAAGGGATTTTTTTTTCCCCAGTGGCTGCATTTTCATTATTGCTGATACACATAATGCAAGTAGTAATTGAAGTCCACTTCTCCATTTATCGTTGCTATCAAGTGAAGTATATTTGACTGGATTTTCAGCAGGTATAAGATGGTACAGATTTATTTCAGTGAGTTTAAATACACTGATTTATATTGCCCAGAATCTTAAACTGCAGTTTAAACCTGCTCTCAGTTGGTCTTGGGATCACTGTCCCACCCCTGGCTACCTTTGGTGCACTCTTGCAGGGGCACTGCTTCTGTATTGGACAGACCACCGGTATACCTTTTCTCCTTTTATCTATAGCCTTCATTTCACCTTCATTTCAACTTGTATAATTAAGCTAAGCATCGCACCAGCTGCAATATAGTTATACCAGCAGCCTGAGACTGGATTTTCAAAATATTTTTCCTCTGTGTTCTTGTGTTTCTGTCTCTAGCAGGCATCAGTAGTTTCAAAATGATGTATATACTCAACAGGTTGGAGATAGAGTACCAGTAAACTTAAGCAAGGCTATACAATGCTGTGGTTTATTACAGAGGGGACTAGATAGCATTCCTGAAATCTCCACACTCTTCCACTTAATACAGTTCTTCTAAATTAGCAATATGTGTTAGTCCACCCAGTGTAGCAGTAGCATAGCTGGGCCATGTATTTGGTGGAAATACGTAAAATGGAAGGACAGGATGAAAAACAGTGTGGGCTGAAAGATGCTTTAATAATGGAGGAGTGTTTTGTCTGTGTCATTTTGTATTTGAAACAGTAGTTCAAATAGACCTTGGTGAGCTATATACTGCAAGTATGCTACTGATCTGGTGATTTCCTGTACTTTGTACTCAAAAATGCATCCTACAGCTCTGGCAATATATCCCAGCAATAATAAAACCTCATTTTGTTTTATATAAACGTGTACGTAACATATGTGTGTAATTGCACACACACGTATAGTAATAAGCGTATTGCATGCATACCTTCACTCTATATATGAGTA
This sequence comes from Anas platyrhynchos, assembly GCF_047663525.1. NCBI lineage: Eukaryota > Metazoa > Chordata > Aves > Anseriformes > Anatidae > Anas > Anas platyrhynchos. The sequence goes on along the minus strand of NC_092588.1, from coordinate 67,748,883 downwards.
TATAGGTATATCTTTCAGTAACTACAAGAAACTCTGCAAATAATATGTTGAGTTTCAGAACAACTTTCTTGATATTTGTACATTTATTGTGCTAATCTTTAACCACTGGGGTAGAGCTGCTTCCTAGGGACTTCTTTGCTGATGGACTGATCACAGAAGGGAAAGGGATACAGTAAGCCACATTTCTGTGGTTGGAGCTAAGTCAGCATAGATGTTAATATGTACACACCTTGTATTGCGGGCCCCTACAGAACCTGTGAGAATCCCAGGCATTGGACCCCATCCCTTTGTGCACAGTGATCAGCAATGTAGAAATGCCAAGTGCCTCCTGTCAGGACATCTTTTGTGTTGACATCTGCAAGAAGGAATTCTCTGAGAGCAATTCAGATCACACATTGGAATCTTCTCTCCTTTAATCTCAGCCACATCACTTCTCTGTTCTGTCCTCGGTGTCAGATTGAAGGCTTCCTTCTGCTTCAGATCAGAGCTGAAGCTGAGATTGAATACTGGAAACCTCAGCTTTCTGATGCAAGGGCTATTCGACAGAAATGTTATTTAGCTAGAAACAGTCATTAATCCTGTGAAATAAAAGGGTGGGTGGGTGTGTAATCTACACACTCACTCTGATGTTAAATGCTGGAGGAAACACTTGACAAGCTGCAGAAGTTATGAATTCACATGAAAATGTGCTTATTGAAATTTTCTCTTAAAATAAAACAATGAAGAAAAGCGTTTTGCTTCTTTCACAAAAGAATATATTTCTGCCTGTATTAACATTCCCCTTTTGCCTTAAGTCTTGTGGCTTAACCTTTTCTTAGGCTGTATAAGACAGGCTTTTGTTGAAGCAGGTAGTGGAAACCTTTACATCTAAAGGTAGTGCCATAATAAGATATGGTGCTATATCTGGCCCTAATTTTTATCTACTTACCCTTTCATTCCCTTTGCATTTTCAGCTCTTTTTTTTTTTTCTTTTTAACCTCTATTGCTGCTTCATCCCCTATTTTTTATCATGACAATGCCTGAATGTATCAATTGTACAGGCTAAAAAACTTTTTCACAATGATTTTCACATCTCACCTTTATTCCCTGTTCCTGAAAAGTGACAGGAGGAAATATATAAACAAGAGGGCTTATTGGCTGCATGCATAATACTGCAAGATAAACCCAGTTGTGAGTGCTTCATTATGGCTGTTCATGCCATCCTTCCCTTGTTTCCCGTTCTACGGAGAGCCTGCAAAAAGTAACATTAGCATGGAAAAATATTCATTTCTCCCATTAACCATTTTTAAGAAATTCTTTTGATAGTTTTTCACTGTAAGGCAGTGCAGAACACAATTAACACTGCTAAGAAATTAGTAATTTAAGAAAAACTGAGAAGACGTCATCTGAGCATCTGCTGCATTTCTCTTCCATTGTTAAATCCTACCACAGCCAGGAGAGTGTAAACAGCAAATCTTTACAGGGGCAGATCCTGCCTGGCCTTTCTGTGACATGCTGTAAAGCTGCATGCAATGGGCTTTTCCCTTCTAGATTCCTCTACTTATAGTTTAGTTGGGAGTATCTATCCCCACCGTAGGATGAAATGCCTTATGGACCTCTCATCTTCATTTGTTCCTGTGTTTTCTGGACAGAATATATCTCTGAGGCTTCAGCATGAGAGAGGGTGATGAGGATGGATGGGGCCTGAGAGTGTGCCCAGAGTCAGAACTGCAGCACCAACCAGTTAAGGTGGCCTCGCTCCTCCTGACTACTTGGTTAGACCCCTTTAAAAGCAAAGCCTGTTGAAGAACCCTGGCAATTCTCTAAGAGAGCTGAAATAACACCCATACTCTTACAGAAAATGAATGGGTATGGCATGCATAAATATATATTTAAGTACTTTCCTGATTTTCTGTCTTCACGCAGTTTGAAAAGCAGTCCTCCAAAACAGTTTATATAATCTATGCTGCTTAGGTGCACTTGACTTCCAATCTCTCTAAGCAGGCATGTTTAAAATTTGTAAAATCGGCACACAGTTGTGCGTCCATCCGTTCACCCTCAGCCAGGCTTGTGGACCTCACTGTCTAGGAGAAAGTCTCTGGTCCTACCTGTGGTCTTTCATATTCCTTTGAAGAGCGTGCTCTCCAGTTCAGAGGAGGAAACTTCTGTTCTTTCACCAGCACAGAAACTGGAGTTGTTTCAGCCTTCTCATGAAGGTATTGAGCCAGATAGATTTCCTGCACATAAGGCAGAAGAATGGGCTTTTCATTATTAGTCTGAGTGCAAGGCCAGGTGCAGTGGAAATGGGTCTTTGCTGTTTGGGGCTCCTCCAGTTAAGGTTCCTTTCTTTCACTGGGAGGTACAAATATCAAAAAGTTTTCTCCTGATGGAACATTTCCCCCCCCCCCCCCCCACACACACACATATGCACACACCAAAAAAAGAAAAGAAAAAAAAAAAAAAAGTCAATCAGAGTTAATCAGATGTTGTCCACTTTGGGGAAAATTATATTTTTGTCTCTGTTGTTGAGTTTCTTAATGCTAAGTTGTAGAAATTATTTTCTACTCTCAGCTGAGCTTGGGCATGACAGTGATAGTGAGCAGAACAGCGATAAAGGGAATACACTGCTGGACTGCAGAAAAAACAGGCACAGGAATGCTCCCAGCCAGCTCAGGAAGGGAAGAATCAACAGTTGTTTTTTTTAACTTGAGCAATAAGAACTTTTGAATAACAGCTTCACTCTTCAGTTCTGCACATCCTGGTTTCTCCCCGAGGAAACAACGCCCCAAGGTGCCTTGCTGCACACTTCAGGTTCCCTCCAGCACCCAGTCAAGATGTGAAAGTGCAGTCAGGAGTATATCTGGGGACCAGAAGTGTACAGCGCCTCATGAAGAATGCCTGCCCAACACTAGAGTCATAAGCATTGATGCTTCTGTCTAGACATTATGAGGCCATGGCTCTGCACTGACTTTATGCAGAAAATACCAGTGTTAGTATCTACAACTTTCCATGGTGATTCTGCCTCCCGTCCCTCTACAAAGAGTCAAGTACAAGCAGAGCTTCTTTTTCTGGATCCCTTGCATGCAGAGAAGAGAAGCAAACCATCCCCTTCCTAGCCATACTAAAGCGGGAAGCAATTCTCAGCTTATTTCATACTTTTTCTTACATACCCACCCTGCTTGCACACATACCAGACATACACCAGCAGCCACCAGGATCTAGGCTTCTACTTTTCTCCACAGTGCTTTTCTCTCTCTTGAAGCAAAAGTTGTTCTTCCTTATCTGACTCTTACTTGGTTTTGATAACATAATACCTTCTCAACTTACCTGGTCATTACACACTTTTATCTTGCACGTAATTTTCCTCTCAACCTCCACTAAAATATCTATTAGCTGTAATTGGAAAATTGAACCTCTTCCAACTGTGGATAGCCAAGATATGTTTTGCATGTAAATGTACCACATTGCATGTCAATTGAACTGAAAAGTGACTCTTAAAAATCTGGTTACCTTTTATTAAGTTTCGTAATGATTATGCCCTATGCCTAAATTAAGTTTGGAAGCATTTCATTTTCATTTTTGTTTATCTTGTTATATAGTCTTATTTGTCTAATTAATATCTTACTTTTTTTCCATGTATTTGGCATTCCTAATGATGCTTTCTCATGCAAAATGTAATTGAAAATTGAATGAAAGGAAATTTCAACTAGAGATGATCAACCCTCTTTACCTACTAGAGTTGAATTGAGTTAAATTTACATATTTGGGGCTCTTTAACGTTTAAGCAAAATAGACAACTGTGACTATAATCATAGATTAACTTCTGACTTTTGTCATATTGGTTTAAATTAAGAATAATGCTATGTAAATTATTGGGCTTATGTTTCTGGCTTTATTGGTAGAATAGCCATATACAAACTTCATAGAGCTAAGCATATTGTCACTTAAAGGTGCAGAAATCTTTGATGATGAGTGTTTTGTCTCAGAATCCATGGATTTTGGACGAGATTTAAAGTAGTACCAGTACTGGTCTTGTGTCTACATTGTAGTCAGCAATGTCATTAGTTGATTAGAATAATAACCTCCTCTAAAGGAGACTTGAGCTCAGTTATGGTTGAAATACTGAGATGAGTATGGGACTCTGAATTGTAAGTATTTCCTGAGCTTGGTATCTAGATTTAGATTACAAAGGGAAAAGAGCCCCCTCTAATAACGTGTAATTAATTTTGTATCCAACCATTTCTCTTATAGTTTGAGGTTAAATAGGTTCAGCACTAGTTTTAAATTTTTTAAAAGTTTTTAAATTTTGGCCTGTTCTCATCATGCAGCATACAGAGGCATCCCATAGGATGTTAGGAAAGTTAAGGGACAGGGCCCACAGAGGAGACAAAATGACTTGTTTTTGTCATGAAAATTGCTTCCCACAGCTGAGGTTTGTAATTGTTTTTATACACAGGCTTCACCTTCTTATTAGGTTTCCATATTTTCCTCTCCCTTTCTTAACCTACTTAGTCTTCTACCTTTGTCCATAAGATTGTTTATATGAGAAAATATCACGTTGCTTTATTGTTTGCGCTCTTCCCTACAAAGGTAAATTCACTTGATGTGAAGGGTAGTTTGCACGTGCATGTTTACATACTCTTCCAGGCAAAATGAGAAAGTAAGAAAATACATAAGTATTTCTGAATCTAGTATTTTAAGAGATCCATTCTCCTGTCTAAATTATCATGATGCTTTCTTAGAAACAAAAATATAAAACAACCAACAGTGTTTTGAATATAGTATTGCTTTATAGTAAAATATGATCAAATTTGTTTGTTTTATCAGTCTGACATATTACAAGATTGCAAGAGTTCATTTTGGTATGTTACAATACCAATATGTATTATTCTTGCTCACTTGATTCTTTTTCTTTGAAAACTTCAATGTGCTTATCTGATTAAAAAAAAAAAAAAAAAGACTGGTTCCAGTTAGCCATCATGCAATTGGGTTTAGGTTTTTAGAGCTGTTGTGCTGAATAGCTGATGGTAACATCTCACAAGGGACATACTTTAAAAATGTATTGATTGAAACATTTAAATCAAGATTGAACAAAATTGTGGTGCATATCCAGTACAAAAGATACCTAAATTAGTTTCTTCTTCAGAGGAAACTGTTGGTTTTAACCTATTTAAGGTTATAATTTTTATATGCTTTATTTTTTCTTCTAAATTAAAGCTGGGTGCTTCAGAAGAACTGATGTTATTCTCCTGAAATTTGGGATACATTTGCTAAAAAGTAAAGCAGAGGGGAGGAAAAAAGACTTTTGGAATGTGCAAGGCATCCAGTATAGCATCACACTGGTGTTTTATATATTTCACAGGAGCCACAGCTGTTAACTAAACATACGTGACATCAAAGAGGTTATTCAGTATCTTAGACTACAACAAGACATCTCTGTTCCATATCTGTGAATGAAACTACTGTTGTTATCCAAGGGGTATAGACTGTATCTATATATTTATAATTCCTTCCATTTGGAGAGACTTTAATGGCAAATATTTCTATAAGTTTTCTTTACATGCAGTGGCTGTAGCATATACATATGCTGGTAAGAATGCTACACAGTCACTTTGGTCTTGTTCCAGCTGGGGTAACATCTGACCGTTAAAAAACTATTCATCTGAAAATGTTATAGTTGATGCAGTCACTATACTTGACCCTAAGCCTCTTACGGCCTCTATGTGCTGCAGCACTATAGCGATATTTCCTTCTCACATCTTCAGGAAAGTCTTCTTTTTCATCTTCCCAGTGACTTTTAAGATTCCCCATATTCCTTTGGAGTAATTTTCTGTAGCCTGCATCATCTCCTTAAATGTTAATATTTTCATTTTTCCCTTGATAGCTGATCTTCATATCTACTAAAAGTTCACCTTATGTATTTCCTTCTCTTGCTTCCAAGACTATTTTTAAACCATACTTTTACATCATCCTTTTGATTTCCTATTTCCACTTTTAGATTTTGTTTAATTCCCTAAAATGTCAACTCAGTTCACCTGCCTCCTACAACACCTTTTATCTTAATTTAAGACTTAACTCCCCAAGGGCTACTATCTCTCTAGCTTCTTTCTTTTTTTTTTTTTCTTTTTTTTTTTCCTTTCTCTTACCCTAGGTTCCTTTTCTCAGCTGAAGTGTACATGTTCATCTTTTTCATTCGGTTCTTTATGTGTTTTTCAGATTTCTAATATTTATGCTTATAAAACTGAAGCTATTTCAAAGGAAGCATCTTGTGTCCTGTAGTATGTACTGAGGTTAAAATTCCTCTTACTCTACTACATTACTTATTAGACTTCATACCAACATAGTCATCAGAGTAGTGTGTACACACAGGAAGAGCTAGAAAGCTGGAAATTTTTTTCTCCACATAACTGAAAGTTCTCCAGAAACTGACAGTCAGAAGAGAAGCATGTATATCTATGCTGTCTTGCAGCTGGCAAGTTTATGATCTCTGTGAATCTTTTATCTTGAGTCTGACAGAGTATATGAACTGCAGTAGTAGATGACACACTTTATAATCTCTGGAAGTACTTAATTTCAGGGATCACAGATTTTAAAGGATTCATGAGGAAAGCAGCTGAGTTAGTATTTCACATGAGTCTCTTTTGCATCCATTACCACCGGATCTTGTAGTTTCTTTTAAAAATAGGTGTAACTCCTGACATGGTTTGTTCACTGATCTTGATAGACACTGGTAGATTGAGATTCCATTGGAAAAACAGTTTCCACAGTACTTGTGATATTTACTAATTCTACCACTCTACCCATATAGCTAATGAATTCTGGATAAACAGAAGATGTCCTATGTTACAGTCAGACTACATAGTCTGACTAGTCAGATTATAGACTGAACTGTGCAATCCAAAATCGAGTATTTCAGAGCTCTTTCAAATTGTGTTGATCAGACATTATTTTTTAATGTGAGATTGGTAGGTAATGTTCAGCTTTTACAAGTTCTGCTGCTACAACTGAGGCATGTAATAATCTCTTAAAGATAAAGTTCTGAAGTTCATGTAAGATAGACAAACACTTTGATCCGACAGACTGTTGTTCACTGGGAGTATTTAGGGACACTTCTCTGTGATGTTTACCAGTAGAACACTCGGGTGATGCAGGTACATGAATACTTTTATTTTAATATTTTATGGTAGAATGGGTAAGCATTATATTCAGTTTTGAATGAGGAAGTGAAATGTGTAGATGAAATAAAATGCTCCAGGGCTCACAAGAAACCCTTTGGTGGAGCTGGGAACCAAACCTCTCTTTATTCCAAGTGCTCCTCATCATGGGACCATGTTAAAACTATATGAGCAGTACACAGGCGTGTGCCGAAAGGCAGTCAGCTGTAGAAATTAAGCCTGAGGAAGCAAGGATTGGCTGTGGCCATGGGCATATTCTCCCTTTTAATATAGCCAAGAAATTCCTCTCTGAATTCTTCCTGACAGGTGTCGGCAAGAGAAATCAGCTACTTCATTTCTCATATTGTTTCTAAAGTAATGTAAATGTTGTGTTCAAACCATCTTTATTCAGTCCCATGTGTTTGGTGAATTCTGTCAGTCACCTTGAAAGAGGGATTTTTTTTCCTAATAGATAACACGTTACCTCTTATTTTACTTTAAAAAAGATGCAGTGGTACATTATGGCACAGTCACTCCTACTGTCCTAGTTCAGTAGAGCTGTGCAGAAATCTGGTCCAGGGGGTGTCGGAAGGAAGTGAATCATCCCTTCATCTCTGGACAACTTCTCCAGATTAGCAGCACTCAAACAGACATAGGTCTCCTGTGTGCAGCCACCTGTTTACATTTCAAAAGGTGAGATTTTTCAGTGAAGCTGATGCTTCATGGGGTCTACACAGAGGCTGCTGTCCCACTGATGATCACCCTTGGAAGGATACATACCCAAGAAATCAGTCTCCAGAAGAAACTAGAGGCCCAGACCAAAACACAATTACTGATTAAATTTCTGCATTTTAAGGAGAATCCCAGGGCTTTGTCCTGACCAGTGTAGCTGACCACCTTGTTTTTCCATTTTTTATAGGACTGTCACTAATACAGCCATATTAAGAATTTATTTTTTATTCACAGAAATACAACATATGCTCCAAATAATGTGTGACAGCACATACTTCAGATTATGCAAAATCATAATTAATGTAAATTAGTCCTGTCTAGAGAGGAACTTTTTCTTTGTTCTGTGGAGGAAAGCAAAAAGCTCTGTCCTTCTGAGTCTGTTGTTCCAGGGCTTATGTTTCTCCTCTTGTATTCACAAAGGATATCTGTTTGTATTTGCCACATCTGTCCTCTCCCTGTATATCCCTTATGAAACATTTTTTTCAAAGAATAGGAAAAAAAAATAAAACCAAATCTGGCATAATAATATTCCCTTTTAAGCTCAACACAGTAATTTTTATCTATTATCTAGCATATATTATTTTAAATATCAGAAAAATTATACCCTAAGATGAGCTGTGCTGCACACTGAGTTTTAATCTTCTTCTCCTTAGCAACCATCAAAAGGAACAATAAGGGCAATAAATAGAAAAAAAAAAAAAAAAAAAAGGCATCAAAATTGAATAAAAATTGTGGCTCTGCTGGGGGAAACGGGTCTTTAATCACTTTTCCTCTGATGTCCCTAAAACTGAAGGTTAGAACAATGAACGGTTTGAAATAGCCTCAGAAATGGTTTTAGTCTCCAGAACAATAGGTCTTTTCTAAAATAAACACGATAATACTCAGGGGATCCTGCTGGCTTCAGAAAGTTCGAAAGACATCCATGCTCCAACACACAGAGAGAGCAGAAACAGCAGCCGTAGGCTGTATCTTCGCCGCGCAAAAGGGATGTCTTTGCACTGCATTGAATAGGTTGACATGACAGCAGTGTTGTTTTACTGTGGTAGTGGAGACAGGAGTGCCGTAGACTTAACTTTGTCATAGCTAATTTGAGGTCAAACTTGAGTTGTGCTACAACACTGACTTTAATGAAGTGCAATCATTATTTAAAGTCGAGGCTTTAAGGAGACTTATCCATTTGTGGTTATTTCTTTTAATGTAAAACGGCAGTGATTCCCCCATATCCACTGGAAGTCAAGCCTGAATATCCTGTATACGGAGAAGCTGACTGCAACCCTGTAGCCTGAGATGAAAACTTCAGCTGCTCCAACTGTGTTTAACACAGGTCAGGTTAAAATAACCAGTGGTCCCTCTGTTCAGTGCGGGCTCAAAAGGTGGGATTTGTATTTCTAAGGGTGAATTTCCAAAAGCCTATTTCCAACTTGTATTAAAATTATTGTATAGTATTGTTATTATTGTATAGTAATCATATATAGTTATTATATATATAGTATTATCATTGTGTATAGGTGTATTTCCAAAGGTCTCCAATTAAAAGGGTTGCTTGTAGTTTAAAATGAGTTTACATTTGAGTAAATGAGTGGTGATTTAGATTGTTCTTCTCTACTGCACTACTCTTTCCTCTCTAGTCTCACTCTGAAAGAGAGTTCAGTAATGTTTCAGAGGTAGAATTATATAGCTATAGCTCTATATTATTAGGGAAATTAAATGCTACCCCCAGCATCCCTTTTAAGTGAAAGCAGCAGAGAACCAAGATGGTGCCTGAATATGTTGAATATGAAACTGAATTTTGCTAAATGTGAGAGCAATAGGAAGAAGTGAAGGGCTTTATATCGCTCTTACTTGACTATGGAAGGAGACTAAGAAAACCAGTCATCTAAGTTAGTTGGCCAGCTCCACATGGCACAAACATATGCTACTTCTCCAAGAAAAATGTAAATTTACAGATGCCATTTTGCCACTCGGAGTAACTGATCATGGTCTTGTGCGTCATTATAGTCTAAATGTTCAGTCCCTCAGATTGCTGACATTTTAGTTTAGTTTAGTCTATATTTTATTTTATTTCTTGAAGGGCTCATCTAGCATTTCACAGAAGTCAGTGGAAGTTTTCTCATTGGCTTATAACAGCAGCTTTTCAAAACCCCACTTCTAAGAGTTCTGATTTTAACCTGAAAGTGATGCCAGCAGAGAACTGAGGTTGAAACTCAATGAAGATATAAAGGTGTAGTTTATTCTTCCAGGGCTTCACCAATGAACTAAGGCTGCAGTCCAGCTAAACACACTATTCAATGTGTAAGTTTTGTTCTAGCCTATGGGCAGGAGTTGATGCTGCAGTTCACTGCGTAGGTTACCTGGGCCAACAGTCCAGACTGAGTCCACTGTGTCATTGTGCTTCCACTCACTCCAGGGAGGATGAAGTTTTCAAAGCAAAGAATAGAAGCTGGGCACTAGTCGCAGCTTCAATAATTTCTTTGATTGTCTCTGTATTTTCTACCTGATGTTTGTTTTGTTGCACTTTTAAAATTGAAAAATAAATACAAAAATGAACAAGTCATTAAATTAGTGGTAAAATTCAAAAATTGATGAGGATTTCATCTTTATTAAGAATTACAGTGGATAGAAAATCACTGTGATTGTTTTCAAAACAAAACAAAAAAATCTGGTTCGAAAGATTCTAGTTTTTAAGAGATTTGTTACTCTTAAAATACTGCTAAACTAGAAAGGAAGAATATTTCACAAAACGAAATTTCATATTGTTGTTTTATTCTTTTTTTTTTTTTTAATATCTGAAATTTTCCAGTAGGAGGAAAAGTGTAAATTAAATCTAGAACTGTAATTTTTAGCTCACGTTTTTGTAAAATCTGCTTTCACTTGTTCGTCTGAACTCAATACAGTTTTTGTTCCTTAGTTGTTTTCTTTTATTTAATCTTCTGGGTTCATAAGAGAAAAATGACATGGAGAGCTCTCTTGGACTGTGTTTGTTCTTTTTGCTAACTTGATGAGTTAGCATATGTATTTACATTAAGGCATGACTCAACTTTTTCTTAAGAAAACCTGTCCAGTGCAGTAAAATGCACTGCTGGTAGATGTTTCCTTACCTGATGTTACCCTGAATTTTCTTTTCATTAAGATTATTCAATTATCATTATATTTGTTCATTAAGCAAAAATAATTTCTCTCCCATTTCATTGCTTATGACACTGCAATACTTTAATTCAATTATCACATGCACTTTTGCCATGGTCTTCATTTACCCAGGCATTAATCTTTGGATCTTTACCCATAAATCACAATGCCCTATTTCTTAGAAATCTTCTCTTCTCTGAAGTCCCTGTAAACTTTCTGTATTTCTTTGTGATACGGGATTTTCAGAGACAGCAACACAATATTTTAGATACCATCTCATTGGTATATTAGGTGGGATCTTTCCTGTATCTCGCTGGAAGTAGATAATATCGTGTTCCTAGTTCTACCATAAAACATTGTGTGTCCTGTACTAGCTAAAATGCATACTTGCCTTCTTGCTTTCTTTTTAGCATGGGATTCTTGTGATACAGAATTGGTCCTGCTGGCAGATTCCAGCGTGGTCTTTATCTGGAAGCTATTATGCTAGGGGAGCTTCTCTCACCTCTATCAGGCAATGACAGGTGAAGCAAACACACTGCGCTTGCTCTCAGAGGGTGTGATGTCTCCTCTGCGCATTTTGCTTCACTTCTGTCTGTACAAATGATTGCAAAAGAGGAAGGGCAAATCCTTTTAATATTTTATCAGCAAACTTAGCCATAGATGCTTAGATAGTTGTGCATGCAAATGATCAACATTAAAAATTACAAATATATAAGACAGATGTAAATGCGTAATTGGTTTTACCATTTGAAGATTGTGCTCTTAGGTAGCTTTTTGAAACAATGAAACTACTATGCAAGGCCTTTGTAATCAAATCCTTAAAGTTAACCTTACAAAGAGTAAGTTTGCTAGAAGAGGTTGGGGAAAAAAAGTGTAATTTATCACTTGAATTTAGCTTTTCTTCTCATTACTAAATCATTTGAAGGCAGAACCGAATTTCTGTGAACTTGTCTGTTGCCAAAGATTGTGTTAGAAGCCACTTCTGTGGAGGTACTATAGGTCTGTGGCAGCATTTTATGTTTAGAAAAAGCATAATTTTAAAGATTTAAGTGTGACTACTTCACTGTGGGAATACATAAAAGCTTCTAAGTACATTGGTGACCAAGCTTTTTGATGCACTCAGGGGACTTGTCACAAATGACTTCTCTCTTGGTAGCCCTTTAGGCAATTCAGACTTCTATTTTTTTTCACCAGAAATACACTTCTGACAGAAGCTGTGCTTTCTCCTGGAAATTATCCTTTGGAAGTCACATCTTCTAGTCTTCACCTTTTCCTCTTTTATCTCTCAAAAGCCTGCTTTGCTTCTAAGGAATGATGTCCATCTGGCTAGGTAACCCCATCTACAGCATACACACTTTCTTTTCCTTTCCTCCCTTATCAGCATCAGTAATCAGCATGTGCTTCTTTGCGTTTGGGTTTGGAGACATTTAAAAAGCTAGGACAGAAGAGGATGATTTCAGATAGCTACCACTGAAAAAAAAAGCAGTTTGTCTACATATGTTGCTGTCCTGATACCAGGCAACAAAGTCGGAGTTTTTGAGGAACCGGAGCAGTTTTCTTTCCACTAATGGATTCCTACAGTCATGTTGAAATGGTCAGTATGATGGAGCAATCAGGACTGACAGATGCCCAGTGACTCCCAGAGCAGTGATTTTGTTTCATCTAAAGAGATAAAAAGCAATTCTGGCTGACACGGCAAGGTCTTTGGAGCCTTTCTTAGCAGGATACGTCTTTCTACACTTTGCTCCGAAGCGCTCAGTATCCCATGGCAACCTCTTTTCTTTGGGGAGCTTTAGATTTTGACATATCATTAATACATCAGTTCAGGAAGCAAAGCTGCAAAGCTGGAGATTGGTTCATGGATTTACCTGAGGTAAATAGCAAGGAAATTTAAAGGCAGGCCAAAACCAATTTTATGGTCTTTCCTTTGGGATTAATGCCTAAATTTGTTTGCGTGTAAATGAAGAAAAGTTATCACTCAGAGGAGGTAGCAGGTGTGGGTAAAAATTGTATAGGAGAGATGTCTTTAAAGGAAAAAGCTGCAAGTTAACAAGGCCAAACATTTTTTAAAATAGTGTAGTTTATGGTAACAGCTGCTAATTGAAAAAGAAGTCTGGTGAAGTTCATTCTGTACAAAGGTATTGCGCAACATCTGGTTACAAAATAGATATTAATGAGAGGGCAGCTATCCTACTGGGGAAAAAAATAAGCTGAAGTATTAACTTCGTGTATTCATATGAGACTGAAACATTATGTGGAAATTACAAACTGCCTCAGATCATCCCATCAGTGTCTTCAGCCACTGGAGAGCAGTTGGTCACTCTTTTGCCTCCCAGTCATTCTAGTAGAGGCATTTGGAAGGTTTGTGAATCTAATCTTCAAATCGCATTTGTGAAAGATGATATGGGAGGAATTAGAAGCAAACACTACGTATGCTGACTGTACTGTTCAAGATCATACTATCACTCATTGACTAACCTCTATGTTTGATTTCTATCAAGCTCAAAATCTGATGATTCTGCAGCAAAATCTAAGTTCCCCTTGCTCAGGAGTGTACATGTCCATGCTTAACAAGAGAGATACAAGGGTTTTAGCATTGCCAAGTGCTTATTGCCTGCCTGTGCTATGTTTATATCGATATTCTGATTGAATGGGGAGGAAGGATGCATTGATGAAAGTGCGAAAACAGATTCTTCCAGTTTTCTTTATGTGATGCAGGGTCTTGCTTCCCCAAGATGCTTGCTGGTTTAGCTGAAGGCAATTTCTGCAGTAAGGGCCAGATCCAGGAAGGCATGCAGGGAGGTAAAATACATTTATGATTTTTTCCTAAGCTGTCTCTGCATAAGCTGTACATGTTTGGCAGAACACATCTTCAAAATTAAAAATATAAGTGTTTATAGTTATAGGTGGAAGGAACTATGACACCGAGTAACTTGTGAACTTCCAAAAATAATACCTTTTGGAATAATTTCCTATGGAATAGGTGAAAGCTTATTTATTCCAGAGTAGACATAAAAAGCAATGTGTATCTGAAGAACAAATATAATAAGTTGGGTATATCCTCTACTCTTATTTCTTATTTTCCCAGCACTGACACTCAGCAAGTTGTCTGACTGAATTTTGGAAATGTATGCTTCTGTTGATATTTTATTACAAATTGATGTCTGAAGTTGCTTATCTAGTAATTCATGCAGAAGGTCCCGCTTCCTTGTTTGTAACTAATAGCTTAAATGTAAAATGATGATCATTAGTATTGGCATGACAACTTCAGTTAGGAGGTACCATTAGCAAGGACAATTCTATCTGAATGCAGTTTAGCTACCAAACCTGTGAGAAATGGTAAAGCGGCATTTTAGATACTGAATTTTCTAAATTAGATTTGACATTTTGTATTAGTTCTTCAGCCTTAGATTTAGTAAAGGCAAATAGAAGATTCTGGGAGAGAGATGTCATTGTGTGTTCTGCTCATTTGCCCAGTGTAATTTTCCTTAGAACAAAATAATGCTTGAGACAGTAGCACAGTTAGTTTGTCATGCCCAGCCTGAAATTTCAACTTTAATATATTAGGGAAAGACAACAGATGCTGCTTGTTGGAGTGTTCAAGAAGTCTGTCAGTAAATAAAAACAATAACAAACAAAACACTAAGGAAATTCTAGATTAAAAGCCTTACCTAAGACAGAATTTATTTTTATTAAGCCTGAAAAAAATTACATGTCCAATGTTAGAGAAATGAACCTCTAGAGGCTCTGAAAATGTTATGGTTCATCACAGAATAGCCATAATAGTTCTAATGTTGGGAAATGCTGGGCACTTACATAGATGAAAGGTTACTGCTGTTTTTGATTTAATTCACCATATCTGCTTAACTCTGAGACAGTACTGGGAACACTGGACATATTTTCTGCACGATGTCATCTGTATGTCTGGCCACAAGCACAAGATATGCCTTGTAAATTTCTCACAGACCCAAACGGTTTATGATTAAATGACATGTTACATTGCTGTTAATCCTGGTAGCTTTACAGTAAGATATGCATCACTACATTTTCCTTAATTCTATAGTTTTGGGGAGAAGCACAAGAAGAAGAAGAAAAAAAAAATAGTCTTCATGATTGCAGAGAAAAGTGTGAAAATGTGGTCTTAGTGCAATTTGGATGTTCAAAGTCATGTTTAAAATGTCCAGTTTCATGACTAGCTATCTTGCAGTTAGATAATAATTATTTTCCTGTTTGGAGTTGATGATAGGAATAAGATCCTTACTTAAAGGTTAGTGCTTGTTATTGCAGTTTTGAGATAAGCAATAATAGCTACAATAAGTTATGATGTGATGTCCTCAGAACATTAAAAGTGAATTTTGCCCATGGTGTCTATCAAAATTCAACACTTACCTTTCTTTGCATGTTTTCCAAAGGATGACTTCTCACAAAGGGAATGGAAATAGATACTGGGGAATCCTTCTATTCTTTGCAGAATAGCAGCTTTTCTGTGCCCAAACTGAATGCATGAGCCTGACCTAGTGAGATGTAGACCACGGATGCCGTGCACTGTTGGGTGCATGTGGAGGATGCATGACTAAATACAGGAAGATTGACAGATCTTGACTTGCAAAAATGTGTTCTGGTTATACTTCAGTGTGTCTCTAATGTGTGTTTCTTAGATATTTTATTCAGCAGCATTTCCTGCCATTGAAGGATATTTAAATGAAAAAAGGCCCAGAAAAATTGCAGCAACTGAACAAAATAAGCATAAGTATGCTAGTTTGGGTTGTCAGCCCATCAATTTGAACTGTCTGTTCATGAGTTGCTTTTTATGAGGGTAGCAACAAGCAGCATCCTACAGCCCTTAATCCCATTAACATCAAACCATCATACAGCTACTGGGGGGGAGAGGGAGCAGCTGGTAGTGAGCTGTGCATTTCATATCATGCTTTTTGGAGAGGCAGGTTCCATATCAGAAACAACAGAAAGAGCAACAACAAAAAAGGGCTTTGAGCTGTGACCAGACGTAGGTGAACTGACTGGCTGCAGATGGCCTCATAAATAATAAAACAAATAAGTGATAAAAGCAGCTTCAAATGTCTGCTCTGTACTAAGAGACATATACTTGAGTGGGTCTTGTTGTCTTTGTGCATTTTAGTTTCCCAGCCACAATACATAGCAGAACGCCCCTTGAGATATGACTGGGAATTTTTTAATTTTAAATTAATTTTAAAGGCACTGAAATATAAACACTTAAGAGAGGTGAGAATCTCAACATATTTCTTCATCCTTTTCTTCATTTCTCATTGCTGTCTATCACTGGAGAGTGTTAAATAATTTTTGTTGCAAATTATCTTGCAGACATATTAGCTCTGAATACTGTTAACCGATGCAGTGTTTCCACTTGGTTGAAAAGTGCTTACAGGTTCTGCCAGCAGAGTAACAGAGCTGAAGTTTGTTACTCATACAGGTGTTATAGCTAGAAGATGATATACATCTCTATATGTACATGGGAAGAGGAAAAGGCTGCTGATCGAGGTACTGCCCTGCCTTGGCACTACTTCACCACTAGGCCTCAAAAGCTGGTCCATTTGTAGCAGTTTGACAACTTTTAACTTCCTATATCCTTTCTTATACCACTACAGGGCAAATGAAAGCATGTACTTTATGTGGTGTAGAGGTTCATGAGCTTAGAGTTAGTCCAGCCTAAAGACTTGGTACATTTTAGTAGCAACTTAAGGCTTGCATTTCTTGGTTTTCTATGTACAAAATTTATTTGCTTTGGTTTCACAGATCCGTCTGAGCTCTCCTCTGAGCTGCTCAATGAGTACAAGAGTTCACAATACTCATCGTCATCTGGTGCTCCTCCCCGTGCACTGGCTGGGCAGTAGCAAGGGCTCAGAGATGTTATCTGTCTCTGGGCTGAGACTGTTGTTGTGTTTTTTTTTTTTTTCCCCAAATGTGAATATACTCATAATTGTCCTGGTTTCAGTTAGAACAGAATTAATTTTCTTCCTAGTAGCTGGTGGAATGCTGTGTTTTGGCTTAGGATGAGAAGAGTGCTGATAACACCCCGATGCTTTAATTGTTGCAGAGCAGTGCTTACACCAAGCCAAGGACATCTCAGCTTCTTGCTCTGTCCTGCCAACGGGCAGGCTGGGGGTGCAGTAAGAGCTGGGAGGGGACAGACCCAGGATAGGTGACCCAAACTAGCCAAAGGGGTATTCCATACCATCTGACGTCATACTAAACAATATATAGGGGTGGCTAGCCGGGGGAGGGGGCCGGACTGCTCGGGGTTAGGCTGGGCATCGGTCAGCGAGTGGTGAGCAATTGCATTGTGCATCACTTGTTTGTACATACTATTATTAGTAGTACTATTATCACCGTTGTATTATTATTATTATTATTTTATTATTATTGTTATTATTATTTTCCTGTCTTATTAAACTGTCTTTATCTCAACTCACGGGCTTCACTTTCCATTTCCCTCCCCCATCCCAGAGAGGGAGGGGGAGGGTGAGCGAACGGCTGCGTGGTGTTTAGCTGCCGGCCGGGTTAAACCACGACAGTAATCCATTGTTGTTCTTTTCTATCCCTAAATTTCAAGTAAGCTCGGAAACTAGGCAACAAAGTAAAGATGTTCAACATACCTAAATATTTAAATTTGAAGTGGCTGCAACTTTGGGCCTTTAAGCATCTTGTGTTCTGCTCAAGCAGATGAGGAGGATACCTACAGCATGACAGACGAGTGATGTGAAGTGTGCAAGCAGGTTTAAAACCTTTCATTAGATCACTAACAGTGTCAGAAAGATGGATAAAAGACCATGTTGCCAAAAGCCTGTCCATGTCAGATATAGAAGGAAATGTGCAATAGGGAGTGTACATAATGGCATGTGTTAGGCTTTAGTTTTATCTTTGAATCCATTGATTTTAAGTAGGCTGACATCTAAGCGGGAGCAGAATAGTGCCATTACTGTCTGACTGAACCAGATAATCTAATAGCTTCATTTTTTTCAAAATCCTCTTGTATTTATACGGCCTCTGTCTGTTTTTGTGTGTATAAACACCCAATAGAAGTTTACAGGATTCTAACAGGTAGTAAAGCACACTTGAATTTTATAACCTGTTGATGGGATAGAAAGGTACAATTTTGGCTGCATTCTTGATGTGCAGAACCAGAAACGTAAACAGAGTAAAAGAAGTCTATAGCTATTTTCTTAAATGCACAAAGTTGGAAGAAGCAGCTTAAGCTCAAGTGCTGATTTGAATGGGATATATAGCATCTTCAGAAAGGGCCTGGCTGGTCAGCCATTCTCACACTCTGGTTGGCACTTTTCAGCAGTCAACGTCGGTCCTGTGACCCAGAGTAATGCAAAGAGGAAGTTAGGGATTAAATACAGAATAGAAATAACAAGTGTCTTTAAGTGTCTAGTCATTCCTCTGTCTCAAAGTTGTCACTGAGCACAATCATCTTTATTATTGTTCATATTTTCTTAGTATTAGAACATTTGCCACAAAAAGATTTTTAAACTATATTGCATGTGACCCTGCATCTTTTTGTTTAAATGATGTTCATGTCTCAAACTGTCAGTTCTGCTGCATATATTTTTTTTTGCCTGATATTTTCACCTTCTTTTTCATTTACCTTTATCCTCTCAAAAAGTTCTTTGGAGTGGTTGCATTTAAACATGCTTATGACGTTTCAGAGTTCATTAGAAAAAAAGAGAAGTAACAGTTCAGAATTAACTGAGAGAAATCAATATTACTATGCTGAACTCCTGAAGATTTATGAATAAGGGAATCAGGAATTCTCTCTGATTCTCTGTGAAAGCACTGAAAGCACTGCACTCACATCTTCCTCCCTGTAGCTTCCTCAAAGAGCTGTACTGAAAGCAAAGCAGGACGATCACGTGCTGTTGTGCTGCAGGTGGTTTTGCATTCATTACTCTGCTTGGTCTTTGACTGTGTAATGTAAGCACTTCATCTTGTTTCCTTTACTTTCTCTGTCTCCTCTAACCGAGGGATGTTTTAATTATTATTTTTTTATTTTTAAAATCTAGCTTCTGCTTTCTTACCGTCATCCTTAAGTATGGCAGATGGCAGCTCCATTTCAGAGCATGCTCAAAAAACTTTGATTAATGCTTAGTAAGCATGGGCTTTCAGGCTTTGCTTCCAGTTGTATGGCAGCTCACCATCATTAATTGTTATTTTCACTAAAGTCCTTTTGCTGAACTGGTCAAAGTAAATCCTATGGTGATAGAATTAAAGTGAAAAGGCTTATTTTTTAAATACAAAAACAGTGGGACCTTCATGTATGTCACAGATCTTTTAACAGCTGTTCTGGAATTTTATCTATGATAATGACCTATTTTGAGTAGAACATCTTCACAGGTTTAACCAAACATCCCACTTTTTGAGACAGATAATTGCATCATCATTGGAAAGTAACATCTTTAGCATCTTATTAAAACCTCTTCTTTTCATGATTACTGGTATGAATCACATACTGCAGGGCTAATATTTTGCAGGTATAAAGAAGCATGTTAGACTCTAGGTCTACAGAGAGCAATCCCCAGTCCAGCTAGATTAACATCCACTTCAGCTTTCACTCAATGGGGCCAGGACTGGTGTTGTGCTGTAGTAATTGTCTGTATTACAAGCAGATCTGAAGTAAACACTGCATAAATAATAGCTCAGTAAATTACTGAGCACCTTCCTCCTTCCATGGCTTTGACCTTTCCAAACCCTACCTTTCAGTACTGTGGAATCACTGGAGTCACAAAATACTTGCTCCAACATGCCCTAGTGTCTATTTTTCAGCCACTTTACTCTTAGCCTAGTTCCAATTTCTTTACATGTGCTTCCTGTCACCCCACACCATTTATTTTCTAGATAGTTGGTAGCCTCCTGAGTGTCTCCCTTCAAGTTCTGCCTTGTGGTAGCTGGATTATTATTTATGAATTCTTTTAATTATGAAATGAAAGGGACAGTCTATGGGTTGAAAAAAAAATAGGGAGCTTTAGTGCTTTCCCTGAGACTCACTGGACCTCTACAATGCGCAAAAGTAATGCCTGTAATGTTACCCAGGAGGTCAGTTCACATCCTTCCTCCTTTAAAGACCCAACTGTTACTGATATTTCATAAAGTTGTGTATCTCTCTGTGGACTTTAATAGCCATGTTCTTTATGGCTGATTTTAATAGAAAGCATAAAGTAAATGCCACCTGTTTTGTCCCCCTTCCTCCCCAACAGTTGCTGTATTGCTCTACAATGCTCTGTGGTACTGACTGCAAAGCTTAATGTTGATGGACACATGTATAGTCCAAGACTTGTGGCGCTGCATCCGTTTTTTACTAAAGCTATTCCTGTTCATAGGAATAAAATGAAGAAGTGTCTTTCTAGAATTCCTCTGAATATTTGATAATTTGTAGAGTGTTATTGTTCTGGCGGGGGGATCTGGACTGCATGCTGTACATGGAGGTCATCTCACCAGAAGGTGGTGAGCTGCAGCTTCAGTGTCTTCAGTGCTGAGGATTTTGCAAGCTGCTCAACGCTTTCTCCCTGGGATTCATTGCACAGGGACTTGCGATGTGCAATGGAAATGTCCAAAGTCTCCATTTTTCCTACATGCAGGAACAGATGTTTCCTGTTTCCTAGATGAGTGGGAAGATATGTATAAGTGGGCTGATGTGATGGGGAGTTCCCTCTCCTGGTAGAGTTGTGGCAGTCTCCAGGGCTAAAAAAAAAAAACAAAAAAACAAAAAAAAACAAAACAAAAAAAAAAAAAAAAAAAAACAGTTTCAGCTTTATGAAGAGTGCTCAAAATGGAAGAAAAAAACATAGGGGCTATTATGAACAACGCTTTTGAGGAAATGACACCCTTCACCTCATTCAAATAACCTAGATCAGTACAACACTTAATAAACAGAAGTATAAATAGAAGTATTTACATTTATGGAGTATTTGAATAAATTTAAATGTATCTAATATAATGTGTTTAGTAATTGAAATATTGCTGTTTTTCATTATTTTTAGAAAAACAATGCTTATAATATCACTGATAATGGATTGTGTCTTAAACATACACATCCGTCTCCTTTTCAAAATAGTCTTGAAAGTAATGGAGGATTAAATTCTACTTTAAGGAGGATTTGTGTAAATGCTTCCATTGAAGTTCTGGTGTTTTTACCTTGCCAGGCAGCTAAACCACCACAACCGCTCTCTCACTCCCCCGCCTCAAAGAAAAGGGGGAAGAAATTAAGATGGAAAGGGTTCAGGGATTGAGATAAGGACAGAGTGATCACTCACCAAATATTGTCATGGGCAAAACAGACTCAGCATGAGGAGATTAATATAATTTATTACCTATCACTAGCAGAGTAGAGCAGTGAGAAACTAAAAGCCAACTAAACACGCCTTCCACCCATCCATCCTCTTCTACTTCCTCCCACCAAGAGGCGCAGGGGACAGGGAATGGGGGCTGCGGTCAGTCCCTGATGCTTTGTCCCCGCCGCTCCCTCAGGCTCCCTCCCTGCCCCTGCTCCCCGTGGGGTCCCTCCCACGGGATGCCGTCCTTCCCCAGCTGATCCCACACGGGCTGCCCACAGGCAGCAGCTCCTCAAGAACTGCTCCCACACGGCTCCGAACCACAGGCTCCATCCATCCATCCATCCATCCATCCATCCATCCCCCAGGAGCAAACTGCTCCAGCACGGGTCCCCCACGGCTGGGCGGCAGCTCCCCCCAGACCCCCTGCTCCTGCGGGGGCTCTCCATGGGCCGCAGCCTCCTCCAGGCCACATCCACCTGCTCCACCGGGGGCTCCTCCACCCACGGGGGGGCTGCAGCGTGGAGATCTGCTCCATGGGGGACCCATGGGCTGCAGGGAGACAGCCTGCTCCACCAGGGGCCGCAGGGGAACTGCTGCTGCCTGCCTGGAGCACCTCCTGCTTCACTGACCTGAGGTTCTGCAGGGCTGGTTCTCTCACATTTTCTCAATCCTCTCTCCAATCTACTGTTGCACAGCATTTTTTTTCCCTTCGTTTCTCTTCCAGAGGCTCACCCAGCACCTCTCACTGGCTTGGGTCTGGCCTGCAGCGGGTCCCTCTTGGAGATGGCTGGAGCTGGCTCTGATCTGACATGGGACAGCACACTAAAACCTTGCTATAAGAAACCCAATACACAAGTCCAGGGCTTAAGTCTGAGTGTCATGTAAAAGAATCTAATGCAGAACAACCTGCCTTCTTTCTTAAGTTATTTTTTTTCCTACTCGTATGCAATGTATTCTTGTATGCAAGTTACAATATCTTGTACTTGAGAAAGAAAACGTCAAACAAATTTCTGACTTTTTTCTCAGATGCCATTTAAGTTTACAGGGAATTTTAGCTACATATTCAGAGATGACTGATCTCGAGGTTTTCTAGTATGTGTAGGTCAGCCAAAGTGGTGTAGACTACCTTGTCATTATTATATCCATGACACTTCACATGTTTTTCAGATAAAAAAGTTTTGAAACTTAGAAGTGTTTTAACGATGTTACTTCCTTTGTTTGTGATCCTATTTGCATGTTTGCCTTCAGGTTTGTGCAATGACTTGATGCTTCTGAGGCAAAATATTGCAGTTTCTTTCCATTAAGTAGTGTGGTTTGCTTTTATCTCAAAATAGGGAGGAAAAATAAATATCTGAACAAAAATTCTGCTTCCTGGTCAGTTCAAATCAAAAAACAGCTGCTAGGGTATGGCTTCACAGTATGCATCTTCTTATTCCAGACTTTAAAACCTTACAGTAGTTAGACCAGAGTGCCACACTGTCTAATACAGGCTGTGAGATGTAATGACGCTGTACTACAAGTCATTTCATATGTGAAACAATCTTTCTAATGCTGTCCTTGTATTACATTTCTTATATAATAATTACACAGACTCATTCTGAGAAAATATCAGTCCAGTTAAAAAGACATTTCTGAACTGTCCCATAAAGGTTTTATACAAGTAATTAAGTAAACCTTAACAAATGACAGATGCATTCACAATGTAATCACTGTATTGCCTTCCTGCTGAGAGCATTGTCACTGCTCTTTAGAGTATATGACTTCCTTCCTGAATTTAAATATTTGGAATGCATTTTTCTCATATTTAAGAAAATTTTCATATTTAGTCTACTGTAACATATGTAGATGTTCAAAAAAAAAAAAAAAAGAGTTCCATTGACAGTGCAGCAGTGCAGCTTGTTATAGGATGAAAACTAAGGAGGGTTTTATAGTTCATCCACTTGTGTGCGTATCTTCTTGCAGTGCTCCTTTGGAGGTGTTTGGGAAGTTCAGTTCTAGGGTAAATGTCTGTCTTAAAAGTGCCCTTCCCTCTATGTTGCAACTTCTTAATCTTTTTACATACATGTAAAAGTGGAAAACCTACCCTTTCTCAAGCAAATCCAAGGGACATCCGCATTTGGTGGGTTTTGTTGTATTTTTTGTTTGTTTGTCTTTTAGAAGGAGCAGATGGACAGTGTATGTGTTGCCACATATAATTCATTCGTAATCAAATAGTTTAAAAAAAATATTGTAATTATTTTCTATTAATTTCATTTCCTTCCTTCTGTCTGTTTACTTGTAATAAATGGGAATATTTTTTAAATCCTTAGTTAAAACCAGAAGTTTCTATGATTACTTCTTAGACCTGTTTCCAGCGTCTTCTGGATCACTGGTTCAGTAACTTTGTCATCAATTAAAGTGTAGTAAAGTGGTTGTTGTGCAGCTAGATGAGACAGAAATTGGGGGATAGCTGTTCTCAACTGAGCTTAGGAAATGAGAACCATTACAGTCTTACTAGACTTTCTTCTGTATACAGGCTTAAGTTTTTGATACCATTTTTTCTAAGAAATTAAAATTGAATCATATTCTTATTAAATTCTAATTGATAATTCATTAATTACACTTTATTTTTTTATTATAAATTATAATTTAAAGAGGGAAAAACTCTGTAAGTGGAATTTTCTTCCCCCTGCACTGGAAAGAAAACAAAACAATGAAGAACATGCGTCATCTGTTAATCATATTACTTAATGCACTGTTGGAAAGTTCTGCAAACAAACCTATTACATCTATTTATTTATTTACTTATGACTCATGATGTTTCGAACACTTAACATTGACTTAAAACAAGTAAAGCAGCCTGCAGTTGAAAATCACTAGTGGATTGTATCGTAGTCAATTCTTACTGTGAACAGTCAAGTGTCACATCCTAAAAGAAAGACTGAAAGTTTGCTCTCATTTTTCATGTTATCCGAGTTTCTGGTTGAAATCGATGGGAACCACTGGGGACGTGTAAAAAGACTAAAGACATACAGAGACAGGCAGGTCATTCATCTAAAATCAGGTCCAAGGTGATGACACTTTTATGATTCCTTAGATGTAAATCAACAAAACTGAATTTGTGCTGCTTCTTTCTGAGGCTGTGCTACTGATGGACATTAAACTGTTTTTATTTGAAATAAGGTGGATTTAATTCTCACTGCACTGAGCTACATATCAGGGAGCTGCTCTAGCTATAGTAACGTGGAACAAGTTGTCAGCAGTCTTTCAAATATCACACACCATCAACTGTAAAGAACTTCTAAGGTGTTTTTGAATGACTTTTGAGATATTTTCGGTAGGATGGCCAAGGAAAGGATGCAGCAGGGAAAGATGAATTTGAATGAATGCAATTGTTTTGACAGCAAGGCTCAAAATATTAAGGAGATGAGCATGAGTGTAAGTCAAACATTCAAATGATAGTAAAAAACCTGTAAAAAGAAACGCCTTTGAACCACAATGTCAGTTTATTCCAATGTTTTCATGAATGTGCAGCTGCCACTGAAGTGAAACAGTGTTGATGAATGTGTGAAAAATGGATGGGGATAGCGAATGGAAGATGACACAAGTGTAAATTATTAATGTCTTCAAGGTTTCTTGATTTCAGAGCTTAAGCAAGTCCTACTCTAGATTTATTGCAATGGTAAACTATTGCAATTGTTCAAATCCAGAGGTTTTCCTTCTACTTTCCTGCTTTTTTTGTTTGTTTTGTTGTTGATGTTTTAAACATTAGGTAACAATGAAGTGATGACAAGTATTGTCAGTGAATGGTGTATTGTTTAAGAAGGTGATGAAAACCTATTTTGCTTTTGGTTTCTCAGGAGGGTTTTGAAGTTCTGCTCAACATAAATATTACAGTGATTCTAGGAGGCAGTGTACTGGCAGGTCAAAAAAGATATTTTTTTTTATATCCAAGGAAATGTGAGACAGTTTCTTGAATAAATTTCTTACCTCAAAAGGACCACTGCTGTGCATAATGGAATTGAAATGTGTTGGTTCAATCTCCTGATGCTCTGCTGTGGTGTCATCATTAGTGATGTCTTGTGCCTGTTTGAGGGCTTTTGGGTGGAAAATTGTCTATCCAATACTGGAACAAGATCAACAACTTTAAATAATCTGAAGAGGAGAATGGCTGATAGCTATGAATGCTTGGCAAAGACTTGGATATTGCTTGGATAAAAGCAATCCCTATAATATATAAGCTCTGCCATTAGCAATAGGACCAACATAATTATGTTTGAACCATGCAGAGAAAATAAATATGAAGTCCTATTTATGTGGCATGTATCAGTGTATTTTACAGTTAACCATGATTTATTGGCAACATCAAATTTATGTCATAACCTTGTCTTGTTGCAGGACAGTACAGGAATGCCTCAGCAGCATGTGGCTGTAGTGTTTTGTCTGTGATAATAAAACTGTGTTTTATTCTTTTACTCAGTGATGGAGGGAAAAAAAATACCTTACCTATTTTACCATTGCCTTTCAAATTCTCCATAATAAGGATAACATTAACTCTGTGAGAAGTGCAGGGAGTTATTTAATGGGAGAGTGGTTGACATCAAAGTTTTGATTTTTATCAAAGTTAATTTTTTATATAGTTTATCTTCATCTCACTCTCTTTTAGGCATGCATGTGCACATACAGTTACTCTTATATAGTCAGTTAAAGCAAAATAAAAATAAATAGTTATTTTTATTATATAAATAAACTTTACTACTCTGAAGTCATGTTCACACTAGAGCTAATAATGCTATTAGAAGTTACAGTTTTACTTATTTTTGTAGTTTCCATCTGATCACTTCAGAGTCTGCAATGGACTTATCTTCACAATAGTCCCTGAAGATAATGAAGAACTCATTTTTCCACTTTACAGATGGGAACTAACTAGGCAAAGACTTTCAGAGATATTAGTTCTAGTCTTTTTCCAAACCCCAGTCACTGTTCTCTTTCTACCCCAAATTCCACACCAGGCTAGCAGAGAAGAAAAATCAGAAACTTGAAAATTTCTGCTCTGGTACACAGCAGTGGAATATGGGGACACAGCTTTGAATCTCTAATACTCAATATTTTATCTGGAGTAGTAACACTTCTTATTGCCTAGCACTCAGAAGAACATAAAAATTACCTGAAAGACTGTGAGAAAGAGCACAAGTAACTTTTGTGAGGGGACCTAAATAACATACGACTGTGTTATGTTTGGCTCTTTTTTTTCTGTGTTTAGGTCCAGCAGCTTCCTCTTCTTTGCTGAGTGATGGTGTAGGAAAGACAGACTCAGTGTTCTGCAGTACACTGTCATAGGCAGGAACAACGAAAAGATGGAGCTTCCTCAGCAAGAGCAGGAGGTCCAGGCATTTTAGTCATTTCTGAGAAACCTCCCATAAGCGTGGATAAGTGCTTTTCATAGCAGTAGTTCAGGTTTTCATAGTTCATCCAACTTTGAGAGGATTTGTGTAAGAATAAGGAGAATTATCCCTTATACAAAAGCCTACCCACCGATCTGCCAAATTTTGAGTTACTCTTCCAGTGCATGAGATGGTACTATTTCTCAGGGAATGATCATATGAATTGCCTGAAATCAGCAAAACAAACAAAAAATACATTACTCTGCAATCTCATTCATGGAAATGTCTAGATAGTTGTGTATGAAATTGTGTGGTGTGACAGCATTTGAGAAATCCAACTGCAGACTGTCAGAAAGTGTCAGCCAAGTTGTTTATTCTCCCTTGTTTTCAAGTCATTGTAAGAAGAAATGGCAGGTAGCCCTAATAACCATCAAAGTTCTGCCAATGATAAAGAAATTGATATAGTTACTGGCATTATTAGATTTCTAACAGAGCATGTTGACTAAAAATGACTAGTGCTCTTCTTTCTGGCATGAATTCTTGTCATGATCCAGTGTAATTTTTTACTTGCTTACCAAAGGTCAATCCTAGTGATGCCTAATATAAACATGAGGCACACAAGTGTGTTGTCTGTATGAATAGCAGTGCTGGAAGTTGAAGGTTTTGACGTGGCTCTCAACCACTTGCTGTTTGTGGGTACGTCAACATTTAATATGGTACGCTGTCATGATACACTTTGGTCCCTTAGACTAAGCCATGCATGGGAGTTATTCTAGAAAAATACAGGAAAGTAGAGTTTGGCAACTACTGTAAGTGGAAAATTTAAACATGATTCAGCTTTTAATTAAGAGAGTCATTCTCTTTCATCTCTCTGCCAAACATGTAATTCTGGCTGGTCCTTCATTAGTACAGCTTTCATCAGCGCGAAGATAAAGCTGTGTTTAAGAAATTACCCAAGATTCAAGTTCAGTATGTTTCTTGTTTGCAATCTCAAATTTGTTGTGTTTTTTTGAAATGAAGAGTTTGGTTGAACGTGTCACAAAAAAAAAAAAAAAAAAAAAAAAAAAAAAAAAAAAGTGTTTATTCTGTTTTTATTTTATTTATTTACTTTTATGGTGGTGATTGAAGATGATAATGTTCTGGATGCGAGAGCCACTCTGAAACCCTTTAAATAGACATGATGTGTGCCACACACAGTTATGAATTAATGAAGGAAATGTTGAGAGTAAATTGTGTTAGCAGAGGTGGATGTACTATTACATAATTTATTGGCAAGCAGTGTTTTGTAAAATTAATATAAAATTTAATGTAGTCTTTAAAGGTATAATGGGAAAAGATGGATAGCGTCAAATCCATTTTGTTTTGTTTCCTGGTTAGTGAATTTCAGCTGACAGCCTAGGAAACCCACACCTCATTATCATACTTTGAAACAGCTGTTAAGGAAAATAGATCTGGTTGCCAGAATTCGTCTTCCTTTCAGAAATTCCAGCTCTGTGAACAGAGCCATTATTGCTTGTGCAAAGAAGACCATGTTCAACTTTGCTGTCATCAGCCACACTGAGGCTTTATTTGGCTCAGAATGTAATTAATTAGGGAAGCTGTTCACACAATGTTACTGTAATTACTGAACCATGAATATTTCTCTCTTGCATTTAGTCTGAGAAATAATCCTTGGGTATCAGCCATATTCATCTTAATTCCACTTTTAATGTACCTGTTAATGTTATAATTAGGGCACCAGAGCTGCTACTCTGCAAATGAGCTTCCATCAGAAACCAGATGCTGAAATTGTGTTTTACATCTCCTGCGTTACGTGAAAGGAGAGGGTGTCCTTTGGTCCACAGTTCTGGGTAGTGGTTCACAAGCACTTGTAACAGCATGCAGTGCTCCCAACAAGCATACCCAGCTCCCAAAATACCTCCCTTAATTCTTGTCGGTTAAGACTCTTGTAAGTCTTTTAAAATGTGCTTATTTAAGACCTGTTTCATGAAACAGGTGAAAAATTACCCTTTATATGTATGTATTTATTTATTTATTTATTTTTCCTAGCCTAGCTTTTTTTCAAGTCTCTGTGGCCTTAACAGGGATTCAGTTACTGGCATGTAAATAATTAGATGATGAGGCTGTGGAGGATATTGCTTTTCTTTTTTCTTAGAGTAGATAACCGTGTAAGCAGACTGAGCGTATGTACTTTTCATGCATTGGCTTCAGTTTCCTAATTACAGCAGTGTACTTGCAAAAAAAATGAAAAGCAAAGCACTAAATGAAACTTTTGTCCTCTGCTAATGAGACAATGACAACTGGGAGCAAGGCAGAGAGCCACAGCTGGATAACTGTCCAGTTTTCCCAAACTTGTGCCTGCCTTACAGGGCCTCAGGGTGGATGGCACAGGTTTCTGCTGTCAACGTGTGGTAGGGCTGCATTAGGTAGCAAGGTAATGAATGCTTTGAACTCATGTAAGTACAGCCATGCCATTGCTGATCATGCAAACATCATTCTAGATCAGTTAGATTCAGGGAGGCTTCCAACTGAAAAGTAATATGGGGGTCAACTTAATTTGCTGCTGGATCAGTCCTTGACCAGACTTATCACACTTAGCTGGCACTGGCACAAGGGAAAGGAGAAGGAGAGTAGGGCATCTTCTTTCAGCAGGAGCCTATGCTTTAAGTGTTGTGCATCAATAAAAGTCTGAAGTGGAAAGGCAAGGATGGCATGTTTCTCAGCTGGGAATGGCATTGTCTTCTCAGCTCTTGAGACTTCTCCTTTTTTTGAATCTGCTGTAGATAGTTCAGCACCTAGGAAGGGAACTTTATTTATTTATTTATTTATTTATTTATTTATTTATTTAACCTTGGTGACAGAAGCTTCATAGAACAAGAAGATCAGTTTTCAGATAATATTTTCACTTTGCTGTTTGTATGCTTTGTAATCCTTTTCCCTTTGCTATTTCCCTTTGTACTTTCATCTCTTCCCTGCATTACTTTATCAGTCAGTTTTATATCTAGCCTCTGCTAGAGTTAGAGAACCTTTCTTTATATTGCATGTTAAATCCATGCCTGGATGCAAAGGATTACTAGCCTGCTCCTGCCTATTTTTCACCTGCTCAAAACACTGCCCACTGTGCATGGGTATCACCTTCTCTGGAATCATTAAGCATGTCCAGGGTCAGCACAGCAAGACAAGTCCCACAGCAAGACAAGTCATGCCTTTACATTGTAATGGGAGAGCATTTGAAAAGGTGAAGGGAAATACATCTTGAACTGATCTAACTGCTCCCCACAGCCACCAAAAGGGGAAATTATTTCTTTCCATCATCTTCCCCAGTTTTTCTGATCATGTTCATGCTTCATACCTTGGGCCAGCTCTCGTGCCAGCCTCTCCTTGAAGTGTTTCATTCCCATAACCAGTTAGAAAACTCACACAGTAGAAGGAAGGCAGATAGACCTGGTAGAAGGAAAGGAGAAGAATCACAGGGCTGCATGTGGATTAGTGAATGGGAGGAACAAGAGAGGAGAGAGGGAATGTGAGACCTTATGCTTTTGGCAGCTGTTTGGTTTGAGCTTTCTTATTGCCAGACTGACCGCACTGCTGGGGTCCCATTTGGAAAATCATCCACTGATAGCTGAAATAATAAGGCATGTGACATCAGCATAGATTTGGATTGTCTGTTAGCAGATAGCCAAGCTTAGCCTACTCTGCAATCCCAGTAATGATGAGATGTTGTCCTACTGCTGTTAGGAAAGATGGAGATAGAGTGAGTTGTTAGTAGTCCTTGAAAAGTGGCCAGTATAATATAATCCCCAAGTCCCCTGCCCAGCCTCTTAGCGTCCTCAGTAAAGCTGCTGCATTGCTCTTTGTTTCCCTTTCCGCTCTCTTTCCACCTTTTTTTTTTTTTCCCCACTGCTGCTGAATAATTGTTGCTCATCTTAACTCAGCCAGCTCTCTATCAGGTGAAGCACCTGAACAGCATGTGTGGCAATCACAAAGTGCCTTTATAACAGCATGAGCGGCACTCACTAGTCACTTGTAAACTACTGTCCAGACATCTACTGTGTATTTGTCCTCTGCCTTTGCTGTTTGGAGCCAGAGGACCTGATACCACTGTGCTGCTTTGAGAGAAGGTGCCTGTGCTTGCAGACCAGGTGGAGAGCTCTGACGTGAGCTCAGTGTGCTGCATCACCACACACCCCAGCGGGATTTTCAGATGTCTGTGTTTGAACTTCTTCATCTTTAATCTCTGTTATAGCAAATCTAAGATTTGCTATTTGTTAAACAGTTTGTCCTTCATACATGATCCTCTTCTGAAGTTTTTCCCCCTATGATACAAAAAATGTCCAGCAATTAACTGCTGCTCCAGCCACATCCAGCACCACAGGAGAAGTCCAGCACACTGTCACAACTGCTGGATTGTTTTATTCTTATGGGTTTTGGACTTCTCTGAATTATTCTTAGCC
The DNA here is from genome assembly GCF_047663525.1 of Anas platyrhynchos. Lineage (NCBI taxonomy): Eukaryota > Metazoa > Chordata > Aves > Anseriformes > Anatidae > Anas > Anas platyrhynchos. The sequence goes on along the minus strand of NC_092588.1, from coordinate 67,717,765 downwards.
TTTCTAATTCACTAGTTAATGTGAGTTGGAGCATCTCAGGCAGGATGTTCAGCATTCAGATATCAAAAGTAGTATGCACAATGCCATTTGTAACTCTAGTAGTACTCATAATAAAAATATTTACTATTTTTGTTTAAGAGATACAAAATATGAAATTACAGAAATTGCTTATAGAAATGTACCATGATGGTATTATAAAAGAAATGAAAGAAAAGGAGGTGAGGAGAGAACATGACTGCTGCTAACACTGGCATTTTTTCATGCTTCTCACTGTTCAAATACGGGATGGAGGGAGCTGGCTTGGGGGTTGGAATAAGATGGTGACTTTCTGGTGAGCATTGAGCTATAGGAAACTGTGGTTAAAATGAGCTTACTTGCTTGAAAGGAAAAGAAGAGATGCTTTTTGGTTATGGGACTGGAATTGGAAAAGCATGATGCACTGAGACCCAAGATTTTCCACAGCCTTTTTTTTTTTTTTTCCAGTGGCAGTCAAGTCTTCATCCCTCTGTGCCTGTGGAAGCAATTATGATTTATTGGTTTGCCTATCTGTCTTGAAAAATCCTTCTTTTAGTGAAAGCTATCTGAACATTCTTGCGGTTTTCCCTGAAATGGGACTTCTAATTCAAGAGGGGCCTCTTAGCAAGACTTATTTTTAAATAACAAATGGGGCTAATAAGAATCAGTTTTATGGAGGATGAATGTGAAGGCTGGTAGAATTTCAACAGCCTGATCTCAGCAGTGTCAAAAATGGAGACAATCTGAACACTCCGGCACACATCTGAAAATTGAAAAATCACCTCCCTATCTCAATATAGTCCTGGGGGTAAATGTTGTTTTTCTCTTGTGGAGGTTTTTGGGTTTTTTTTGGAAGAAAATGCTGATTTTCACCATCTGTGCCTCTGTGTGCCTGCCTCACTTTTGGGAAGCTCCTATGCCTTCCCCTCTGCCACTCTCAGGGACATGGTGCACGGAGAGCACACTTAGCTGGCATCTGTAGTGTGCTCCCTTTCACCAGAAGTCAGAGCAAAAAGGGCTTATATGCAATACCCCAGCATATCTTGAACATGTACTTTTCACTTAGAGGTAAGGAAGCAAGTTTTGCCTAGTATGACATTTTTGCTCCCTGTCACAGCTGCTGTTTGATTTCTTGGAGGGTGAACTTTCTGGGAAATTCTGCCTTTTCCTTCTTACTTGGATACCAGACAAAAGTTTGGAAGTAAAATGTTGTCACTACTTTTTCTTTGTCCCCCATTTCACATTCACATTACCTCTCCCTCCCCTCTTTTGGCTTCTCTCTCTAAAGGTTGAGAGTGCCTAAAGTAATTTATGCTCCCGCATTTTGATTTCTCTGAACTGTTTATAATGTGACTGCCAAATGCTTTTGTGACTGAGAGAAACTACAGAGAACCCAAGGGTGTAATATAAAACACTCCAAGTGACTTGAAACCAGAAAAGAGTCGGGTGGAACAAGATTTGGCCTTTCTGTAATTTTATGGGATTGTGAAGGTCTACTGGAACAGAAACATTTTTTTTTTTAAATGTGTTTGTAATACAGTCAGCACACTAGGGTGCAAGGCCATTCCTGAGCATACTGCAGCTCAAATAATAATAACCTGTATTTCTGTGTGTCTAACCTGCAGGTTACCTGTTTGAAAAATAGACTATCATTCAGCAGCCGAGCAGGTTGTGTGTGTGATCGAGTAATAAGAAGAGAAATTTTCCCAAGGACCCCCCTATTGTCTGTTTCCTCTCTCTTACTAACCCCTCCTTCACTTTCCTTACCCCTTACCTTGTTTGTGTTACCTGTGGGTGCAGTATGTGTTTTGGGGGAGTAGTGTTTTTAGAAGGGTATAAGGTTATTTGAGGTAAGGACTTTACTTATGAAAATATGGTATTGCTAATAAAATTGTCTGAGTTTGTGTTAATCAGCTGCAATGACTTATTAAATTAACTTAAAAAAAATCCTGTTCAACCTCCTCCCTCTCTCTCAGACTAATAAAAAGAAGGGGGGTGAGCTCTTAGCAGTGACGAAGAAGATTTGCTCCGAGTTAATTTTAATTACCTGTTTAATTTCTAATAAATAATGAAATAATATTTTAATAACTAGTATTTGTCCTGTGCAATAAAAGCCACAAGATTTCATGATACTGTTGGGCACCCTGTGGTAAATTATGTCAGTGAGCATATCGTAGCTATGTGTATAAATTTCCTTCTGTACAAGTGAAAGATATCATTTTATTGTCTCCCCTACTGTCCATGCAACCAGAAGGAGTGGACTTCTGTACAGTGGAGCAAAACTGGAGGTAAATGTACTTTCTTTGAGCATAAGATTTGGCTTTAAATTAAAATACACACATTTTCAGATAACATTGAGAGTTTGGTTGGAGGGAAATGCAAGTGGCCTGTGGTAACAGATTTTGCCTCTGGTTTCTTGGGAGTAAGATTTATTCCTTGGGAAAGACAACAGAGATTTACTAGCATTGCTTATCTAATCCCTGCAAAATGCTGCTTGCTGAGGGACTCTTCAGGATGCCTCAAACCTTGTCTAACCTCCACAGAACTTCCAAATTTAAATGCTCAAGCTTTTACCATGTCTGAAAACATTAAAATTCAGCGGTACACACTGAGTGAGAAAATATGAAAGTGTTATAAAGTAGTCTTTATTCTTTCTCTGGGGCAGTTTTGAGACATCTTAGGGTTCAGAGGGATGGGCTGTGCTGGATTAAGCAGCAGCAATAAGGACATTACTGCTTCCAGGTGTCCATACACTGAGCCATGAGAGACCAGCAGGTACATGGCAGAGAGGCAGAAGAGAACACTGTTCTCCTCAGCATCCCGCAGAGGACTGGTTAAACCCTGCAGCTAAATCCAACATACAGAGGATAATTTAAACTAATGCACTGAACTTCTGCACTTTGGCGTCCAGAGAGCCATTGCCTTTTTGTGTGTTGTTTCTGCTGCCCTTGCATTGGAGGCAGTAATTGCCAAGAAGGAGGATGTCCAAGGATGTAATATCTTAAGCTTCAGTGTTTTAATCCTACAGAATAAGTCTGTGGGAACACTGCAGGAGATCAGATCCACAACTTGGGAACACTGGTAGACTAGTTTCTTCTGCTCATAAGATCATGACTAAATGTTTATGTTCCTTCTGGGTATGTTTGTTGTTTTAATTTTCACACTGGATATATAACTTAGTAAGCAACTTTTTATGATTGCTTTCTCTTAAAACACATTCAGCGTATCTGCTATGAATACAAATGTATGATGCAGAAAATAAGTGCCGTAGTAGACAACAAAACCTATCAATCATTATTTATTCTCTCAGTAAAGCTATAAAAACAGTTCACTGCATAATAGACCAAAGTTATTCCTTTTGTTCCACCATTTATTTTAACTGAGTAATAGCAGGGGTAAATGTGAACAAATAAATTTGTATAATATCTCCTCACCTGCTAAGATGAATACAATTCTAAAATTATTCAGATGAGTTTCAGTTGATGGTACAGAACTTTGCTGTCTTTTGCTGTGTTTCTTTCCTAACTGTCAGATCATCCTTTGTTCAGTTTATTGAGCCAAATGATGGGTTTTATCTTACTGGTTCCATTGTTGTTATATATATATATTTATAATTACTGTCTTGTTCATTAATACAAGATAAAATAAACCACAAAACAACAGGAATAGCTATACCAAAGATTAGATCAGAAATGGAGAAGAGCCAAACCTTGAACTGAGACACCCTTCTTCACTAGAAGGCATTTAATGCTGTGATCAGACTCAGAAAGGGAGCTATGTAGCACAGCTGTTGCCAGAACAGGCTTTATTTCTGCACTGTGTGTACTCTTGGAATACTCCAGATGTTACTAAGATGGAGTCAGTACATGATGACAAGAGTTTAGAGAGAAGCACTGAGGAGAATGCAAGCATTGACATAAAGGAGATTGTAGGCAAGCTTGTGGTACAATTTTCCTTTTCTCTGTTTGATGGAAAAATCAGAAAGGAGAACTATGCCGATATGCTTGCAAATCCTGGCTGCAGTACGTCCTGCTCTTTGGAGCTAGCTAGACACCAGCCATATGCATGCAAGATACTATGACTTTCTGTCTTCACCCCATGTGGTATTCATGATTATCTTCTGTTTCTCCCTTTAGAAAATTCTTCCAGTGTTCCTGATCCTTATGGACGCCATCTTTGGCATGCTCTTTTTGTCTGAACTCTTGCTATCTACTGATAGTCACTCCATGAAGTAGACTATCATGTGGCAATCCAACACAGAAAAAAGAAAAAAAAATGTCACTCAAAAGACAAATTTTTAATGTGGGAAGTTCTCCCTTTCACAGATTTTTCTGCAAAGAATGTCTGGTAGTCCATCAAGCGAAACAGCAGGCTTCATTTTTGTACATTAGTTCACTAAGGGTTATCTTATAGTTTTGTCACTCTGTGTGGCACTTACCTGAATAAGCTAGGAGGGTGCGTTTTTCTTCTCAGAGTAGCTTATTCAGAGACAAAGCCTCTTTCAGTGGTCAGTCTCACCAGTCAACTTTTGTGGAAATTGTATGTCAATAAACCTTAGTTGAACTGTTTGATCTAACACAGAGTGTAGTGCTTACAGTGGTATGCGAGCACCAAACCAAACGCAAAGATCCCTCTGAGATGGTGGTCCCTGATGTTACTTCAAGCTTTCAGAATCATTGGATATCAGGACCTATTAGACAATTCTTCTGCGTAGATGAAATTACAACGGGTTATTGAATCAAAGCCCAGATAGTCTGAAAAGCAGAAGTCAGCATAAATCTGACATGTCCAAGCCTCCAAGCTATACTTCAAGGTATAACCTTACCGTAGATAATAAAATCTTAGCAGGAATAAATGTGGCCCATTACTTTTTTTTTTTTTTTTTTCCCATTGTCAATATGAAATTCTGATGATAGTCACTTTATTGCTCTGCATGAAGCTGCATATATTATTTAACTACTATGAAAGATTTCCATCTATTCAGCTACGTGGGTAGTTTTCATATGATAAAGTTTTATTCTGGCAGGGGAGTATTGTTAAGCTTTACTTTGGTTAAGTACATTAAATAATAAGAAGAAATTCCATAATCTATGTGAGTCTGCATTATAAAATCCTGGTTTGCCACCTGAATGGTTATTTCCACTAAGGTTATCAATGTAATAAACTTTTTCAGTAATCTTTAGCATGTTTGCTATGTAAATCTAATTAGAAGTAGACTAAGGAGTAAACTCTTGCTAGGGTTTTTGAAAATGTAGGCATGTAGTGGATTTGAAATCAATATTAAGGGTAACTTACAGTCTGAAGAACATCACTGTCTTACAAAATTCTCTATGTACACCTATAAATCTCCAGCACATTCTGTTTTGGTGTACTCGTCACTAAAATCATTTCATCACATGTGGTCACTACCATAAAGTACACCTTTGGTTTACTAAAATACATCTAGTGCTGTTAAAATGAACATTAAGTATTAATAAAAAAAAAAATAGATTTGAGATAAATTTGCTGACAGGAGGATACTGGAGAGAAAGGTCTTGTTAGGTGTCTTCCTACTATCAGTATTTCTCATGGCACCTATTATTTTGGGAGTTTGTGGGGTGGAATTGAGCATAAAGGATTTTTCTCCCTGACACTTACTTCAGGTATGACCTTGTCTCTTGGGAGAATCAGTAGTGTATGATTTTTCAGTCTTTATTACAGTAATGCCCATGCCTAACATATCGAGGCACAATCACAGTAGAAATGATCACACAGAATCACAGAATCACAGAATTTCTAGGTTGGAAGAGACCTCAAGATCATCGAGTCCAACCTCTAACCTAACACTAACAGTACCCACTAAACCATATCCCTAAGCTCTACATCTAAACGTCTTTTGAAGACTTCCAGGGATGGTGACTCCACCACCTCCCTGGGCAGCCCGTTCCAGTGCCTAACAACCCTTTCAGTAAAGAAATTCTTCCTAACATCTAACCTAAAACTCCCCTGGCGTAACTTTAGCCCATTCCCCCTCGTCCTGTCACCAGGCACATGGGAGAACAGGCCAACCCCCACCTCGCTACAGCCTCCTTTAATGTACTTATACAGAGCAATAAGGTCACCCCTGAGCCTCCTCTTCTCTAGGCTGAACAAGCCCAGCTCCTTCAGCCGCTCCTCATAGGACTTGCTCTCCAGGCCCCTCACCAGCTTCGTCGCCCTTCTTTGGACCCGCTCAAGCACCTCGATGTCCTTCTTGTAGCGAGGGGCCCAAAACTGATGAACAGTAATTACAATTTCAGGAAACAAAGAGCTCCAATTTCTTTTCCATACATTTCTGGGAGGCAGAATTGCTCACCTTTTTAAAATCCTATATTGCACTTTAGAAAGAAGACACTGATATGGGGGAGATATATCTCGTTTTAGTTCTTTTGAGCTCAGGATACAGATTTACATTGTTTGCAGTGAGTTACTACTTGGTAACAGCTATTATCAGATAGAAGTTTGGTAGTTTGGGGGGTTTCATGTAGTTTTGTTTGTTATTTTGATTGATTGATTGTTTTCAAAGATTGAGGAATTCAAAGATCCCTGTTCCTTTCTGTAAAGTCATGGTGGTTGCCTTGGTGGGTGTGGTAGGACAGCTCAATACATCTCAAGTCTGTCTATAACCATGGATAAAATAGACGTGGGACATCATGAGTGCTTTTGTATTCTTTCCCTCATTCTCTTCCAGAGTTACTGATAATCCAGTAATCTGATTCCTCTTTTCAGGACAGTCTGTCTGTCACCAGGATCGTTGCATACGATCCATTCATTGGCTTGGCAGAGTCTCTTTGATGTTTCTGTAAGTATTAGTCACGTTGTATAAAGTTAGCTTCCATACATATCCTTCTATTTTGTTAAACAGAATGAGCAATGGCAAAAATACTTTAAGAATGAAGAGCACTACAGATCATACTGATGTTTTAACTACACTGAATAGTGGTGAGGCTACAGTGCCTGCACTCCATCTTCATTTTCTTCCTTGTGTTTTTCTAGAATGGGAAATAAAACCATTTTTAAAGAGCATAGCACATATGTATCTAAAGGAAATTTTAGCATTTCCCAAGAAGTCATGGTTTTACTGAGAAAGTGGAAAGATGAAAGGGAGGGAGAAATACTTCAAAATAATAAAGCATGTTTTGAAAGTTTAATTTTGTCTCTCTTGGAAGAAATATCACAGACAGAAATAATCAAAAGAGTTTGTCTAACACAGCATTAATCAGTGTGAAAGGAGACAGAAAGAAAACATCTAAACAGAGAAATAAACTTAAGATCAAATGTATCATTAGTCTTCTCAGTTCTTGCAAGAGTCTTGAAGGCAAGTATTTTCTTCAAGAACTACTGGAAGCATGTAATGGAAAATGTTGTCTTGTTAACCTTACTTTAGGCTTTTTTTTCTTTTTGATGCCAAAGGCTGATAGCACTGTGTCAGAAGCACCTATTGCAGGCTTGTCCCCTTCATTTCATGACACCTGGGCATTTTATTTTATTTTATTTTATTTTATTTTATTTTATTTTATTTTATTTTATTTTATTTTATTTTATTTTATTTTATTTTATTTTATTTTATTTTATTTTATTTTATTTTATTTTATTTTATTTTATTTTATTTTATTTTATTTTATTCTACTTATTGTTGCTATCAAAAGCAGGGATAAAATTCAAAGACATACTGTTGTAACTGCGCCTTCCCAAATTCCAGGCATGCACTTAATACATCTTCTTGAGAACTACAAACATAATAAGAGAACTCCAAGTCTATGTTCGGTGTCTCACAGTTCCCTTTCATTGGTACGTTCATATGTGTACTAGTTGCAAGCAGGTATAGAGGGAAATATACAATGCTCAAGGAGCAGCTAAAGGCTGGAGTAGCTATAAAATTGGGAAATGACCTTTGCAACCTGAGGCAAGATGAGCAAGGGGGCAGCAATCTCTTCTCACCTGACTGGCTAACTAGAAACAAGAGACAAACAAACAAGAGACAAACTTGAAGAAAAACTCTTCATTCAAGGTTTGAAACATTTAAAGTATATTGGGGACAATGTCTGGTGTTGCTGTCCTTTATCGATTTGCCTTCATTCTGATATGTAGATATTTTTGCACAGACATTTTCTGTGAAGGCAACTTAGAGAGTGAATAATAAGCACATTATATTTCGGAATACTCACACAAGGTCAATGAGAGTGCTGAGTCCTTTCCATCCCCATACTGTATGAAATATTTACACCAGTGCATTTCTACAGCTTGAAGCATCTTAAATTTGTATACAATCTCATTTAGGAGCTGTAGTCTGTACAGCTTAGTGCACGTAAAAGTTATCACAGTCTTCTTTAACTCTTGAAAGACTGTTTTCATATGCCACTTACATGAAGAGACTTAACATTTTTCAGTGATTTTTCCAGTTTTCCTTGTTCTTACATAGAGAAGATCCAAATTCTATAGCTGTGGATAGTCATGTGAATTGTTCATTTTAGAAATAATTTTTAGTTTTAAAAGACTGGTAAATCAAGTGAAAGCACACACACAAATGCACAAAAAAAAACAAAGAGTATTAGATACTTTTCACACTGACTAAAAGCTAATTGTGCCTGTGAAGTGTGTCTACTTTCCAGACCCAAGCATCGTGCATGATCCCCTCATGCTTCTGGTGGGCCCTACAGGTTTCACTCTGGTGCAAATTGGGAATAACCAATGTAAGGAGTCAAAAGCATATACCAAAATCTGTTACAAATTTACCTTATGTTGACCCACAAATAAGTAATGACTAATAGAGAAAACCGTTTTTACCATGGAGCTTATATTGCAAGTGAGAACTGTTAAGCAGAACGTATGTTTTAGAAATATTGTCTCATGCCATCTTGGATTAATCTATGTTTTTATGTCTGGTTGGACAGCTAACTCTAAGAAGGCCACTGAGCAAAAGCACAACTTTTTGAATGAGAGTTTGTAAGATAAGAAGCTTTACACTGAAGTGATGACTTACTGTTTTGTAGGAGAAAGATTGTGATTACAGTTGAATTTCTTAGTCACTGTAATTCCTCAACTTTCATAAAAGGTGAGGTGGAGGAAAGAAGACTTCCCTTTTAGCATAAGCATGATTTGGTCAGATGGGGTATGTCTACATTAGCTTTTCGGTTTTGATCCAGAGGGCACTTTTGAGGGCAAATCTCTCAACTGTCCCTTCATACCGTGCTTTGTTTTGCATTGTGGACCCATCTCTGAACACGTGAGCTGCTTTCCTTTGGGAAGAAATTAAGCAGGAAGGCATGCTCCAGAGGTATGCATAATCTGTGCTAGTAAATAAGTATTATGGAGTCAGACTAGTGCTAGCCTGAAGTGAAAAGAGGTGCAAAGCAGGCATAGTGAAGATGCAGGATCTCCAGCTACTAGTGTTTTGCTCTGTAGAGCCATTCTTCCTAGTGTGCACAACGGTCTAACATAGGGATAGCCTTTACAATCTTGGTTGTGTAGCATATTCATGTTGGTAGATATCTCCCCAAGTTTCATTTGAGATCTAGAAAATAATTTGGTCTGGTACATACCGGGACAAGGGATACAGCATTAAAAGATATGTTGAACTTAAGGCAGAGCAAGGAAGATTTACCATATGGATAGATTGAGTTACATTTTTAAAACCCGAATATGTGCCACAAGGAGATCCTTGTCCCAGTTTGGCATAAACAAACCGTTCCAAGCACTGGAGGCATTGGCAAACACCTGTAAATGGCCATTTGCAGCAGCTCAGGTCCTGTACACCCTGGGTAGTCAGCTTGGCAGCATTAAGAGCTAGTTACTAAGTTTAATCACCAATGTTTGTAGAGCAGATTAGTGCTGTTGGGTACCACTGATATAGATATTAGATATAACACCAGTGACGTACCAAGTAAGAACTTGATTTCTCAAGGCTCATTATGTAATTAGCTCATATTTTTAACTGGGTGTTTTTTACTGTAATGTCTTCATATCAGCTGCAAAATCTGTACATAATTTTCACAGATAATTTGTCAGGGAGTGCAGAAATCCTGCAGTGCTAATTAAGTGTAAGAAATGTACTCATTGCATTTTTGAATATGCATATCATTTGAAATGAGGTTGCTCGTGAATATTTTAAGGGAGTTTACATCAGTAAACATGTAATCATATTTTGGAAAACTTACAGCTGTTTTTACTACATTCTTGTGTTTCTTTTTCCTGTAAACATGTGTGGATGTATTACACACGTGGAGTAGATTATTTATTCACATGAGAATAAATTCTGCTGCTCCCTCAAACCTACAACCAGGACCATATTGCAAAAGTATTTCACCGAGGTCAGACAAATTACTCAGAGATTTGATGCCCTCGTTCTTCAGTCTGTGGGCTTGCTGAACTCTTCCTCCTGTTCTGCAAGTGGTAGTGGAGAGATGCATGGAGACATCTCATGGATTCCTGTACAGCCTGCAGTGCAGGGGTCTCAACAGAGCAGATTCAGGCATCTTCTCTGCTCTTGTGCTTTGGGCATCTTTGCTAGCCTTGTGCTTTTTTCTCATAGACCAGGCATGGGCAGAAAACAAGTTTCTGGCAGTTTATGGATAAAGAGAGATTCATTCTCATGTGCAACTCTGTTGTTGTTAAAAAGTATGCTCCAGTTACCTGAAATTTTCCAGAGTCACTGCTCCTATCTTTGTGCTGCAGTGTAATTGTACAGTATGGATGCCACATGGCCTGTGTCCATCTCTTTCTGCACTTCATTTGGAGAGGTGAAATGTTGTTTCATGGCAGAAGGGTAGCCTGTTATGAAGTGGTCTCTGACAAATCCCCTTGGTGTTGACCTCCAAGATGAATGTAATCATGTAGTGTATTTACTATGAGTTAATAGAGTCAGCATTTAACATTCATTGTATTTGATTAATGAAGGGTTTGCTGTTTCTTTGCTGAAGGAAAGGACAGATGTGTTCATGGTCCACTGGTTTCACTTAAACAAACACAAAATCAAGTTTCAAATCTCACCCAAGGACATGCTGCATCAAGGGGACAATATATAGCCTTTCATCTGAAAACAGCTCTCAAAAGCAGAAAGTACTCTTGTTTTTTAATCACAGGTGAGAGAGCAGCTGTCCTTGAGCACCTGACTTTCCATAGCACTGAACACTGCCCCATGGGAAGAAGCAACAGCCCTGGCAACTGAAGTTTACTTTAGCCTTTGTATTTTTCATGCAAATTAGCATGCCCCACATCACTGCCCACAGCAGACACTGTCTAATCTCTGTGATAGGTACATCTCATGTTCAGGGGGATGTGCAGTCCTGTCTCCCAGGCACTGCATGTCATTTACTGCCACTCACAGCAGTTCAGGTCTTGTACATGAACCATGCAAATGCTTTAGCCTGTTTTTCGTTTCATCTGCTTCATTTATTTATTACCATTATTTTCCATTGACTCCTGCAAGGTGTCTGTATTAAGCATAGGGCAACCAATCAAGTCTTTAAAACTCTTTATATTATTATTTATATTAGACTTTATATTATTATTTATATTAGACTGCTTTATATTGTATTAGCTGGCTTCATTTAGATGCCAATATCCTCTACACCTGCCTTTCAGTCTCTGACCTCCCACTGAATCTGCTAGTACATCTCTTGCTTTTTGAATTAGATGGAGGAGACAGTTCAGTCACTTTTGCCATCTGTGAATCCGTCCACTTGCCATAAACAAGGAACTGGTCCTGTGACACTTGCCCATTCAGAGCAAAACCAGATCAAGAAAAGAGCAGCCATTTACCATAAGATTGACTTAGAAGAAAGAAAAATAATTTGAAATAATAGCACATGATTTTGTTTGTGAAAGAATGACAGGATGCTGAAGAATTACTATAATAAGCATGAAATGTATCTCAAAAGCAAAACCTATTTTATCAGATGTCCCATGTGTAGAAGCTTAGAACTGTAACAGAATAAGCAGAGATAGTCAATGATTCAGGTTTCTAGTAGACGGACGTCTCCATTGGCCTCACTTAAAAATTGTAAAATGCTTTGTAGAATTTGTAGTTCATTGGTAAAAACAGAGATTGTCACAAAAGTAACAGCTTCAACACTTTTATTAGCACTCTACAAATGATTCTGGGTATAAATAAATTATAGTTCAGGTTTGCATTGAATTTTTCAAATAGTTTCAACAGCTGTTAAAACATGATAATGCATTAATTTAGGAAAAGAGTCATAATTTTCTTTATATATATATTTATATATATATACTTCAAAGGATTTTTATCCTAGGCAAATCAGGTAGAGGAGTTTCTCTTTCCATCTTTATTTTTAAAAAGCTGACTGTAACTAGCCTATCCATGAAATTTTCTTGGTGCATTACTGCATTACATATCATTCACCAGCAGAAGTAACAGCAAAAAATAAAACAATAGTAGAAATAATAATAATAATAAATTATTAGCAAAAAGAATTTTTATGTGGCAAACATATTTACTGTTGCAGCTTCCCATGCACCATATGAACAGCTTTTGAGGAGAACAGATTTTGCAGAAAAATCAAACTACAAAGTTATCAGAGGCAATCATTCTGAAGTTACATTTTTGGTGTTGATTATTAAAATAAATTGGAAAAAAAAAAATGCTTTACTGAAGTTATCAGCAAATGAAGTGGACACACAGATAGACAAATTTATGGAACCTTACAGTGATCAGGGTCTGAAAGAAATTGAAGGAAGTATCTGAAAGAATGGGGAAAATTAATGAATTGATGGTAGTATTCGTATCAGGTGTGTGGGGGAAAGAAGTTCTTGCCCAGTCTCTGAATACTGAAACAAGTGTGCTCTCTGTGTTTGGTGCAATCATTTTGCATCCCACTTATTCAAGACGTGCAATTGTGACTCTATCTGGTGCATAGAAATGTGGAAGAATATAAAGAAATTGAAAACACTTTTTGGACTTTATTGAGTAATATATTTCAAGATGTCTATTCTTTCCAGCCTAAAGCATATGAAAAATAGTGAGGAGAGATCACATTCTATTAAGTGTCTATAAACAATGGTAAAGCTTTGAAAACAATTATTGAGGATAATTTGCTATTTATAGTTTATTGAGGACAATATATGCTTGGTACAAGTTTTTTAAAGGACAATATGGGTGTTTTAGAAACAGAAATCTAACACAAAAACAAAATTACAACTTTGTGTGTGTGAGAAATTGTGTGTGTTTATATACTTTTGTAAAAGTATACTTTTACGTACTTTTGTATGTGCCAGGTGTTGCATTGCTGAGGAAAAGCCTGACCTGTAATCAGTATACATTGCCAAAGTAAGATCTTTACTGGAAATCCAAGACATGTATAAAACACTTCTCCCTCTGAGACCGTTTCCTGAAATGTGTGCTAGGCAAGGCTAATATGTGGAATTCCTGCTTTAGGTGACTCACCTCTAGACCACTGCAGGACATTTATCCAACATTGATAGCTCATTTACTCAGTTCTGCTCTTTCTAACTTTTAGCAGTGAATCCCAGAAGACAGCAAGTGCTAGGGATATGAGACACAGACAGTGTAACAAGTAATATGCATTAAAAAAATAAGCATAAAGAAAAAACAGAAATACCACTTTCTATATTATGAGGCCTGGTTATACTACAGCATTTGTTGACATTCATTACACAGTAGTATTGGAAGTGATTGGTTTCCTCAGGTGCTTGAAATTAGCTGTAAATATTGAAACTGCATGAAAACTGTTAGCAAATGTTCATTTTAGGGAGTCCTGCTGAATGTCACTATGCATGCTGGCCAAGAACTGCCTGTTGTTGGACATGAAACCCACCACAATTGCTCATGTCTGTTTCTGGCAGAAGGATTTTCTGAATCTGCTGGCAATAATCTTATTTTACCAGAACACTACATTCCAGAAGTTCATAGCAGGGTTCCCTGCTGCTATTTAGAACATCCCTGTACATCCAAGCCTGGCTTCTACCCTGTTCTTATCCTATTCTCTGTGAAATACCAGAGCGTCCTGCTCTAAAAATATGGGTTTGTCTGAATCTCTGATCACCTGCTGAATTACCACAGCAGTACTTGCCACAGATGTCATGTACCTCTTAATGGAACAGTGGAATAGCATGAGTGCACTTGTGAAAGTATGCTTGTCCTGCAGCAGCAAAATCCAGAAGCAGTGCTGAATCAAAGCCACTTTTCTTGTTTCAGTCCTACGTACCTTGTCTTAGGACAAGAGGACCAGAGTCCCTGGTACAGTAGACAAAAAATAGTGTGATTGCTTCCCTGAGCATCACTCTTGTTCCTAATGTGCCTAATATGCTGTATTTACACTTGCATTTGGAGGGGATGTCCTATTACATTAGATTTATTTAAAGATTCTTTGAATTTTGCACTGTAAGGTCTATCTTGTATGGGGGCCTTACAGTACAGCATCTATCTCGATCTCACCAGAAAGAAAGAAGATAACTTTGTCAGAAGCTAAACACAGAACATGTTGAATCTGGGGAATTATATAGCACTGGTATTTCTTCAGATAGCTTGATCCTGGGAAATCCAGTCCAGGATGACCTTCACATTTTCATGTCCAATAGTGTGTCAGGGTTATCTGGTCTTCCAGAAGCTGGTATGCAAATCAAGTCCTGTGATGCAAAAATCCTTAAAAGGAAAAAAAAATGCTAAAGTGAATTTTTATAACAGTTAGTTTTTCTCCTGATAAGACCTTGATTTTTAACCTTTGTGTTACCCCATATTAAAGCTCAGGTTAATTGTCAGCCTGCCATATTGGCATGTATCACTAAAGCCACTGCATAAGCTGATTGAGATGGACACTGCGTGGCTCTGGACCCAGGGTAGGCTCATCCCAAGACAGAGTGCTTGACAGCTATGTGTGCAGGGTGCAAAGAGGTCGGGTGACTTGAAAGTGTTTTGATAGCTCTGTGGTCCAGAGAAGCTTGTCGATTCATCTGTTTCTTAGTTCCAGTTTATCTTTAACCGAATTATGAGGCATGAGAGTATTCTGGTGTGCGATCTGCTTTTCTGTCTCATGGAGGACAAAATAACCTAACAGGTGTGACCAGCGTGACCTTAGTGCTTGGGCATGAAATGAGCAATTAGAGTAAGTAAACTATAAAATATTCATAGCACATGATACTGTCGTGATTTTCTGGCAGATTGATTGCTTCAGTCAGGCTGAGGGGACTGGCTGCCAAGAATTTATATTGGCTAGCGAAAAGCACTCACAGTAATAGTTCCTTCTGGTAAAAATGACAAAATGCTGGAGGTCAAAGCACATAAAACACCAAGTGAAATAAAAATGACTCTGTTGTGACTCTATTCTCTCCTATGTGAAGAGCTGCTAGTCCTGCATGCTAAACTATCTGGCAGATGGTTGGTTGCTTTGCTCCGTATAACACTACATTAAGAGTGTCAAAAACCTCTTAGTATAAACCATTTTATAATAAGTTCCTGATAAGGAACTCCCAGCAGAAAGGTTAAAAGGTTATGGTAAAAGCTACTCCATAGAACTTGTCCTCACTAAAGAGTTAACTCAAATTGCATACACTCAAGCAAATGCCCCTCAAGTTAATGTGGCTTGAGTGAGGAAAGCCATCCTGTGAATTAACGGCTTAGCAATATAGAATAGCTGTGCTAGTAGCTGATTTCAGCTGATGCTAAATTTAGGTTATTTCCAACAAGGCTAACTCCAGTTAGAAATGTAACTATTCTTGAATTAAGGTTGCTGGATTTTGGGGGGTTTGTGTGTGTGTGTGTGTGTGTGGTTTTTTTCATCATGAATGGGACCTGAGTTATAAACAACACATGCATTAAATGAAGCTAGCTCTTCATTTAAAAAAAAAAAAAAAGTCATGTACATCTTAACCATGTAATCATGTGGTGCTTTCAGGTAAGTCGGTGACCAACAGGACAGAGTGCTAATATATAGACTGGAGACTATCTGAGATGAAAGGCAAGGAGTTAAAACAAGCGATCAAGTGCCCTGATTTTGAGAAGTGTTGAATATCCTGCCACCCTGGAAGATCCAGTCTCTTGACTTTGCCAGAGATCAGACCACTGATATTATTGTCTACAGTGCTGCTTTTTAGAAGACTTTGGGTCAAAGACCTTATGATATTGTGTTGTCTGGATGAGAAGTTTGAAGGGTTCTGAAGAGATTTCAGGCCACACATACAGCTCTTCTCAAGCATTCCATAAGATCTCCATGCAGTACCCAGCGCTCTTCACAAGCTTAGAGAGGCATTGTCCTACCTGTGGCCAGAGGCAGATCTTGGGTAGGATGCTCTGACTGAAATTTGCATGTTTCTTCCTTTTGCTGAGAGCTTTTATACTGTTTTGCTTGAGTAAAAGGAAGAAGGCACATCCTCAGGTTTGCAGACAGGCTTGTGCTTATATCAGATGCAAGAGAAAGATATGCTTAAATAACTGTGAATGGCTGTCACAGAAGAGACAAAAAAACAGTCAGGTGTATGACACGAAAGAGGAACTAGCAAGTAAACCATTACCTACTGCTATAAAAATATAAAACAAGGGCACTGCTGAGGCATTGAAGGACAGAATGTTACTTTGCATTTCTTTCTGACAATATTTGTTACCATCCTGGAAGCTACTGAGGAGCAGTAGTTGAGGAATGTTTAAATTCTCTTTAAAAGTCATTTATAAAATGATATAAATTGAAAAATATTTGCCTGTGAAGATGGAACACCTTATCTGAACAGGGTCATGTCTCTAGAGTACATACTCAGTTCAGTAGTTGTTTGAAATATGTATCATTTTGCTCAATAGCTACTCAAGTCTGACAGTTAAATACAAGTTTATAAGCAGATTAAGGGCAATGCTTTATAAATTAGTTTTAAAATAGATGCAAAAGGGACTGAAGGGAAATTCCTTCATTGAATTTCCATGTTAAACTTAATCCAAGACAGGCCAACTTTCCACATCAGTTCAGATCAAAGACAGGATACTAAGCTTCTTTTTTTAATGGCTGGATACCCAGGCTATTTCATGTGCAAGGTCAAAAGCTAATTTGCTTCTTTTTGAAACACTGAGGAGACGTGTCTGTGCTCAGGACAACATGGGGGGCACAGCTTGCTTAAATCCAGCTCATGATTTAGCTGTTCATTTCCTAATTTTCTCTTTTCTTTGATATGCTTTCAAAAATTAAGTAACTACGGTTTTATTTCACATCCTTTAAAAAAACTGGCACAGTTTCATATAAGTGCAGAAAATATATGTGAGGAAAAGAAATACAGTCAAAGCTAATAATGAAGGTCTGACAGTTCTTCCTATGGTCATAATTTCAGTTGAGAACAAGGGCTTTTTGTTTATTTGAGGAGTCTTGTTTTCTTTACATCAAAATATTTTAATGTGGAAAAGCTCTGTCATTATATTGATGCAAAATGTCCTTACACCAGCACAATGTGTTCCCCATCCCACTCAGGTACAATTCTGTTAGTTTAGGTAATTTCATATTGTTATACGGTAGCCTAGTGACTGAGCTACTTCAACAGGTACAACCATCAATTGTGTGCATAAACATCTTGCAAGCTGATCTTAGATATTCAGAGCTGAACTTTGGCCAGTAATACACGTGCAGATTTGATGTAGCAGCAGTAAAAGCAAGGGAAATGTTTCCACTTTCATCTTGTTTTGCTGGGAGTAGAATCAGAGTGATGAAATGTTTCTTGTGGTTTTTAGCGATGGAACTAATACAGTGGCGATGACTTTATTATAGGCCACTATGATTTAATTCTTATTTAGTTAGGTAATATAATGTTTTTGTTGGTGTTATAACCTTGATTTAGGGGGGAGGGGGGGGAAGATATTCTGGTCTGCAAGAACATGTTACAATTTGGTAGTGAACATCTTTTACCTTGAATACCCTGATGTTGAGGTATGATAAACATAGGTGGAATGGTCCTGGAGATTTCAGATCACATCTCATTTACACTCAACATCCTTTGGTACCAGCTATTGCTTCTCTAGAAGGCTCAATTTTCTCTCCGGTTTTAAGGACTCTAACTTTCCTTCTTTCTTTCCTTCTTTCTTTCTTTCTTTCTTTCTGGACACATGAAACTATATGAACCTTAATGTGGCAGTCGTAGACAAAAGACCATTATTTCTCAGTACCTCCTTACCCTGTTTTTATATCTTTAAGAATTTCCCCATCTCATAAGCTAACGTCCAGGAAGGAGGACAGCTCCTGTAATTTGAAGCAGAGGATATTCAGAGCATAAATCTAGGGCAAATAATTCACAAGAAGCATTTTCTGGTGTGAAAGAAGAAAGAGCTCTAGTGCTCTGATCTAAAACCATGATTTTTAAAAATACATTCACCAATTAAAACACAATATGGCTTTCTTTGCTAGTTCTTTAAGGCTGGTTTGTTCTTTTTGTGAGACAGATACTTCTGTATCACATTTCACCTGTTCAACAAGAAATAAAACTGGTTGGTGGGAGAATCTCATCATCATTTCAGAGTGCTTTGAAGAAGTTCCTTACATTTCTCTTGACCTTCTGCAGATGACTATGAAAGGCACAGCTGTAATTTGGAAGCAGAACAAAGTAACAAAAGGTTCAATTACATTATATGTTTTTTTGCAAATATACAACTTGTGTTTCATTTGAGGCCAAGAGCTCTAAATGTTCTTTTTAGGGTTTTATGGAAATTCAGCAAGCAAAGTAAAAATCATTTAATGTGTAAACTTCTTTCTTCTACAAAACTGATTAAAACAGACTGGTACAATCAACAAATCAAATTTGTAGTTGGGGTCACATTGATTTTGTTTAGCTGATTAAATTGATCTTCTAATGAATTAGTATCTGTGTGAAATTAAATCAACAGCATTCAGTTGTAGGTGGAAGGAAGGTTCAAGTTATGAAGTTGTGCAGCACAACCACGGAAGTGTTAATGATTTAACCAAGTCTCCATCCCTTCAAGGAACAGTGGTGCCAATCATATTTGCTTCATGAATTACTTATTTCTTTCCTTTTTTTTTTTTTTCCCCTAATTGCTCTTCAGCTATACAGAAGGTGGGATTCACATTGCCAAAACATGAGTTTAGAGTCTAAATGTTGATATCTGCAATAGCTATGTTTCTCAGATAACATCTTTTTAGTTGAGAGAGAGCCATAAGCACTTGTAACATGCAAGTCATTTAATCCTAAATTGCTTAAAAAAAAGGTCATGTAAATCATACCTGACAAGTATTATTTCTCTCCATTGACTCCAAAGAAAGCATAGGAAACTAGTTTGGCTGTAGACATCTAGACATCTGCACTGTAGATATTTAATATTGAGTGGGAATTATCCTATAAAAATGGCTTGATTCCTTTTTTTTTTTTTCCCAGATTAGTTTCACACAAACATACTCTTGCTATCTCCAGTGAAGCATGGTTATTGAAGGTAACATTTGCTAAAATGTAGATACAGAAGTGTTAGCACTTCTTACACCCACAGATGTGCATTCACACTTTGTGAAGTGTTACAACAAGATCAGTAATAAGGAGGCAGGAAACTTCACTGTAATAAAATACAGAAGAAAAGGAAATGGTACTTATGGGAAAAAAGAAAAAGAAAAAAAAAAAAAGAGATGAAAAAGCCCTCTGTTTCATCTGATGTGGAATTCAGATCTTCAGAAGTAGTAGTACAGATTAGGGGGGCCAAAGTATGTCTCTGGTTTGCAAAGCAAGACAGTAAGATTTTGTACAGACCATAAAACTAGCAAGTTACTGACCATTTGGTGTCATAGAGGTCTAGGAAAAATGCTCCATCTCTGGAGCATATTAGGACATTTATGGTTTCAATCTGCTCTCTCCTCCTCAAAGAGAATGTAAGAAACCCTGAGAGTAGAGTGGATAATCAGATGAAGTGGCCCAGTTTGGAATGAAAACTATGAATGTAACTTTTAGTTAGTGTAGAGAAATTATTTTGCTTTCTTTTTTACCACATGTGATTAGATATCATGTTCTGCTTTTAAAAGTGATGTAAATGAGCCCCAACAACCATAAAAACAAAACAAATAATAAAAGATAGTTTTATCGGCAGGATAAACTTCCTGCATGGATATAACAGTGGGAGTGTCAGTGATACGTATTTCTCTGATTTTCTTTATGCTTTTGGCATATCTATTAAACTTTTCACCCTTTTAATTATTTACAAAGTTGTCATTTTGATTTATCTGTATGTTCTAACTTTTGACTGCAGGACACTATAAGCATGGGTTCACACCTGTGGTGGTTTTACTCAGGTAGGCAGCTGAGCTTCACCACAGCCACTCTCTCACACCCCCTCCTCAAAGGGAAAGAGGGAAAAAATACTGTGGAAAGGGCTCAAGGGTTGAGATAAGGACAGGGAGATGACACACCAACTATTATCATGTGCAAAATAGACTCAGCATAGGGAGATTCATATAATTTATTGCCTATTTATTTGCTAGGGAGGCTATGTATTTTCTTCTGTGGCAATCAAAACTTTCCCTTATTCTGTTTGAGTCAGCCATCAAAAATGATATTTTATATTTCCTGTGCCTTTTTAAGACATGTCCTCTCATGCTGAGGCCTGGTCTACATGCTAGTCTTGCTAGGGCCACCCACCAGGAACACAAGTTGAGGAAGGGGGGAAGGAAGACCCTATTAGATACGTTTCCCATTGCTGCACAACCTCTGGTGTAGAGCAGTTATTCTAGAAGAAAAAGAAAAGTTACGTTGATTTCTTTTGTGTAGTTTGATGTATTGACTGTCAGCTGTATAGGCAGAAGACTACTTTGCCAGTGCCTCCACAAGGGAAGCCTTACAAGCTGTATCAGTATTTTGTCAAATCTTGAGTTGTTGGAATAAATGTATGTAAGTCTTCAGATACATTTAAAAGCTCAAGAGTAAATATTCATCACTTGTAAGATTAAGGAATCTAATCATGTTTTATAAGAGATATCCTCCTGAACTCCAGCTTTTTCTTATCGGGTACAATAACTTTGTAAATGATTCTGAATAGGAGGTTCTTATTCATTTTGTTAATGCACTCTCTCTGATACAACCAGCCTTTGTGGAGGATACTTACATTTCCTTGACTGTCATTCAGCTGGTCAGCAGATAACCTTCTTATCCTAGCATTCTCCAAAGTTTTCCAAATAGAACTTATCCTTATCTAAATTGGATGCTCCAAGTGCTGCTCTGAAAGCTTTTCTTCATGCAGCTGAGAGCCAGTGGCAACACCTTGCTGAAGAATTTTTTTTTGCCATGAAAAGTAAGTAATCTGGAGGAAAAAAAAAAAAAAACTGTGAAAAAACACAGCATCTAAATTCTTCAGAACCCAAGTATAATTTAATTCACACAGACAAGCTTCATTAAAAGAATATTAATATTGTAACCCAAGGCAGTAAAAGAAGGGAAGCATAGGAAAGGATTAAATACCAAATGAATACACACAACAGGTAATGCTAAGGAGGTTTTCCATCATTCCTGGCCATTGGAGGTTTATCCATTAATAGTTTTAGGCTTAATGCTAAATCGTAAGATTTATACTTTGTATGGGAATGCTTCAGTTTTAATTTCTGTTTTACAAGTCTCACCTTGCACATAAGGCAGTTGGGACCAAAACTAACTGGCAACAAAGATACTTGATCCATCTGCTTTACTAGCACTGCAACACTGCTTGAAGCTTAGAGAACATTCCTGTGTCGTGTTTCCTCTCCACTTGTGAAGCAGAGATCCCATTATACCTCTGTTGAACGATATCAGGAGGAACTGAAGCAGCTTTTACTGTGAATTAAAGACAAATACAGTAGGATTTCCGAGAATGACAAAAGAGCTCCTCCTGAATTAAAGGAAAACATCCTTATATCTAACTTATATTTAAAAAGAATTCTTACTTATGCCAAAAAAAAAAAAAAGGGGGGCAAACAGTTACTGAGATACTGCAAGCAAATATATGTGCATATACATACTATACTCACTTCAATTAAGAAAAGAAATAATATAATTTAAAAAAAATAAGTAAACCTTAACAGCAAAGTCCTTTCTTAAAAATAAATAAATAAATAAATAAATAAATAAAACTCTACAAGAGGAGAAAGTATGTTTTCTGTATGTCCTGCGTAAGGCAGAGGTATTTGGAAGCAAGGACAGATAGCCTGGGGTGGATACAATGGCATTGCCCAAGCAGCCAGTGATCAGATTAGGAAAGCCAAGGCATGTTTAGAATCAAATTTGGCCAGGGACATCAAAGGCAATAAGAAACTGTTCTATTGGTGATAAAAGGAAGACTAGGGAAATTGTGGGCCCTCTCCAGAAGGAAATGGGAGACCTGGTCTCACAGGATATGGAGAAGACTGAGGTACTTAATGACTATTTTGACATGACAGCCAATACGGCTTCAGTAAGGGCAGATTGTGCCTGACAAATCCGGTGGCCTTCTATAATGGGGTTACAGCATTGGTGGATAGGGGAAGAACGACTGACATCATCTACCTGGACTTGTGCAAGGCATTTGACAGTGTCCCCTGTGATATCCTTGTCTCTAAATTGGAGAGACATTGATTTGATGGATGGACCTCCCACTGGATAAGGAATTGTCTGGATGGTTGCACTCAAAGAGTTTCAGACAATGGCTCAATGTCCAGGTGGAGATCAGTAATGAGTGGTGTTCCTCAGGGGTCTGTGTTGGGACCAGTGCTGTTAAACATCTCCGTCAGTGACATGGACGGTGAAATTGAGTGCACCCTCAGCAAGTTTGCTGATGTCACCAAGCTGTGTGGTGTGGTCGACATGCTAGAGGGAAGGGATGCCATCCAGAGGGACCTGGGCAGGCTTGAGAGGTGCGCCTGTGTGAACCTCATGAGCTTCAACAAAGCCAAGTGCAAGTACCTGCATCTGGGCTGGGGCAATTCCAAGCAGAAATACAGGCTGTGTGGAAAATGGATTGAGAGCAGCCCTGAGTAGAAGAGCCTGGGGGTGTTGGTTGATGAGAAGCTTGACATGAGCCAGCAATGTGTGCTTGCAGCCCAGAAAGCCAAAAATATAATGGGCTGGATCAAGAGCACAATGGCCAGCAGGGCGATGGAGGTGATTCTCCCCCTCTGCTCTGCTCTCATGAGACCCCACCTGGAGCCCTTTGTTCAGCTCTGGGGCCACCAGCATAAGGAGGTAGGGCTGTTAGACTGAGTCCAGAGGAGGGTAACAAAGATGACTGAGGGGCTGGAGCACCTCTCCTGTGAAGACAGGCTGAGAGCTGGGGTTGTTCAGCCTGGAGAAAAGAAGCCTTCAAGGAGTACCTTATAGAAGTTAAGAAATTCTTCACTCAGAGGGTGGTGAGGCACTGGCACAGGCTGCCCAGAGAAGCTGTGGATGCCCCATCCCTGGAGGTGTTCAAGGCCAGGCTGGATGGGGCTTTGGGCAACCTGGTCTGGTGGGAGGGGTCCCAGCCCATGGCAGGGACGGTTGGAACTAGCTGATCATTAAGGTCCCTTCCAACCCAAAACACTCTATTATTTTATGATATTTATTTATTTATTGGTGACTCTGTTGTGCAATTATATCACAGTACTTTTGATATTCACAAGTACAATATTGCAAACTTGACATTCATAATAAGAACATGTGGGGAAGGGAGCACTTTTGTGGTGATACTTGTTGAGGCTCTTTACAGGGGCCTTTATAATCTTTAGCAAGTTAGGTTTATGCTATGCTTGCATACACACATAGGGAAAGTACATGGTACAGGAAAATATTTCTCTGTGTTGGGGCCAGCCCTACTATGTTGCCTCCTCTCAGATAGCACCACCTAGTATGCTTTTCTCCCCCCCCCCCCCGCACACACGCAGGCAGAGCTCTGTGCAGCACACAGATTAGCAGGTGTGCATAGCCACACCATGGCAGCAGTATGCAGCAGGGGTGTTCAATTTGTGTTTTAGCTTATGACTTTTTTTTAGAACTTTCTCTTACATTTAGGTTATGCTTTTAATTGAAACCTTTGCGCCAGATGTTTCTTTCTGCTTAAAAACCTTTAGATTAACTTTTTCATTCATAACCTTAAAACACCATTACGTTATAAGATGAGAGAGACCTAAGGTCATGAAAAAATCAAATGGATCTGAGATAACCATTAGCATTGGACTGAAAATATGAGGTTTTTCACCTTGACATTGATCATGAGAAATTAGCATGCCAAACCAAACATGTAGCCTCTGCATGCTTTACTGGTTGCTCTCCCTTTACAAGCTTTTCTACTTTGTATTCCTGTCTAGATCCAAATGGGAACCTGGCAGAGAAAATCTTCTAATGAAACGTTTGTTTCTCTCTACCAGTGTATCTTTCTATTCCCTTACATTATAGCACTACAACAGGGTATCTCCAGCTGTTTCTCAGTTTATTGAAGTTTTAGAAAAACTGAAAAAAGCTTTTGTAGAATTCAAGAATTCCTTCAAAGGAAAAAAAAAAAAAAAGTTATTTTTTTCTACCTTTCTAATAGCAAATAAAAGTGTATTTGAGGTTATTTCCAGTTGATCAGGAAGCTTGCAAATTGTATTCACAGAATAAACAGCTTTAACAGAGCATGGCTATAATGTACTCTTCTGTGTTTATAAGCCAGCCTGCAGAGCAGGCTGTCGCTTGGGAAATTTCTACCTGTTGTTCCATTAACAAGCAAGGAAATAGCAGATCATTGCAAGAAGAGGAAATACTCAGAAATTATTATGTCTAAGACTTCCAATTAGCTCAGCTAGCACAGATATTATGGAAATTTGGAGCATTTTGGTAGTCTTCCCCATTATTAGATTCATACATAGTGTATCAATATTCAGGCTTCTTCAGGTACATTGTTTTTGCTAGGTAGAAGCTACTTTGCTGTCTATAATGAGGGTTTTTGTTAGCATAGTGTTCACAAGATCATAGCTTTAATAAGTTTGTTTTATGGTATGCTTGCATACATACATGGACCTTGCCCATTGTAGTATAAAAATTTATATGTGGGCTTTTTATCATCTAGTAATAGTAGTTTACAAAGCAGTAGTTCGGGTGTACTAATTGTACTGTCTCCACTATGGATAGTTAAAAATCTTGCTTCTTGTTAAATTTGCATATTTGTGTAATTTGATGGGTATAGAATAAAAGACATGAACATAAATATGTTCATGCTGCTTCTTCAGCAACCAGCATGTATGTGTTTGTCTCTTGTGCAGCTCAGTGTATGCAATGTCACCCACCCACCTAGTTTCTCCCCTACACCCAAATTCATATCTCACATTTTTTTCTTCTACAGGAAGATATCTAGCCTCTGCACAAATTACTTATGCTCTCCCTTAACACGTTTTTCCAGCTTGTATTCCTGGATATAGCTGAACAGAAACCTCTAGAAAAATCTTCCAATGAAAAGCTTAATTCTCTTTATCTGTGTATCCATCTATCTCTTATGTTATGGATCTACCACACAGTATTTTTAAGCTAGATGTATTCCATTTGTTTGGCTCTGGTGTTCACTGGAGTCTTCCAGGGGGACTCCTCCATGACTCAGTTCACTCTAACAGCAGGAAAAAAATCTCTACAGGGCATAGTTTCAAGGTATGGCTTGAGCTTGAGCCAAACTAATGGGTTTGTCAGTGCTTAGATGCTGAGCTTCAACTCTTACCCCCTATACTTTGCCTGTAGTACCTTGCTCATACCACCCACTTTGTGCCAACCTGAGGGCTATCCACTGCAAGCCAGTTCAGTTCAGTGAAATGGCAGAAAGCTAACTTGGTAAATCTGCAGCTTCACCCTTTGTACAGTTCTCTGCATGTGTCTTTGTGAATAACATCAGAAATAACATCAGCAAAAGGCTTCCAGCTTTCAGTGAGTTGTGTTTTCCACCCTTGCCATGGTTCAGTGAGGCTATGTTGAACACATTACAACTGATGAAAAAAAAAATAAGGGCCCAAAAAATGGAAAAACAGGAAGATAAAAGCATGCCCAAGCCCACCTGAAAGAAAAAGTCTGACAGTCCAACTATCTAAGGTAAAATTATTCTGACTTCACCTTATGCTTTCATAAATGTAGCTCAGAATAATACCAAAAAACTGTTTCAGCATTTCTTATTGTCCCCTGAACTTTAAAAAGCAAACTTGATCCTCAGGGCTTAGAATATTGCATCCTACTGATTTAAGCAGTTTAGAAATATACAACCATGCACCTTCACAGCTGTAAAACATTAAACTCTTAAGCTCTTACAGCTACTGCCTGGAATCAGTGTTTCATTTTCTAAGCTCTGTAGTAGCTGGTGTGTTTCTTGACTAACCTGGAGTGATGCAGATTGCTCATAAAATACCAGCTGCTTTAATGTGTCTTTTGATAAGACTACCACATTAATATATGGCAAATCATAGTGATTTATTAGTAAACTAAAAAATAAAAGGGTGGTTAAATTAATAAACAGCAATAGCAAAAAAGAAACACAGTATGTTGAAAAAAAAAAAAAATCCTTCAAAACATGGATGTTTCATGTCTGCAGCTACTTGAATGCTTTGCACAACATGCATTGCATGGGCCAATGTGGGCCAGTGCTGGCTCATTTACAGTGCTCTCGATGTTTCCCTAGGGTGTAGGCCTACACCATGAACAATGCTGTGAGCCCTATATTAACATGTAATTCTCTTTTGCTTCAGAGAGTCTCCAGATCAAACAGGATATCAGCAGTGCTGGGCAGCGATACTGCTGTCCTGCTATTTGTGACACTTTTCTGCTGCTTAATCCAGTCAATCCAGAGCAAATAAAGGAGAAGAATCCTGTTCTTGTATTTAACTTTAAGGCGATATTAAAATGTACTGCAAGCATTCAAGAACACGTGTATGCTTTAATGAGAAATAATGTATTTCTAGCATACTTTTAGAGTCTTCTCGCAGGGCAACAAATGGTGAAACTTAATCAGAAAGTGATTTAAGAAAGTGCTAGGCTGTCTTTAATAAAATCCCCCTTTTGTGTGTGAAGGCAGCAGTATCAATATGACACTTGGCTAGCGATGATTTTTCCAAGCTTGACACACAAAAGGAATGGCCATTTCTGCAATGCACTTGAACATCAGTACTTTCAGGATTTGATAAGCAGATAATGAATGTTAATCTTAATAAGAAGTAGGTAGTTTTCGGTATACATCTGGCTCAGTGCAAGGGCTGTCAGGTTGTTCTAATATTTTCCTTGACCATCAAAGTGTTGGCTACCTCATGCTAGCTAATATGATTCAAAGGATACACTTCTTGCTTTGTGAAAATTAGGCTAGTGAGCTATTGCTGAAGGTGAAGGTCAAACAGGACTTTCAGGTTAAGGGTTGAGACATTTATCAATGTATTTGTTCTATGCTTCTACTTTCTAATGGTAATTACAAATTTCTAGTTAGGATCATGCAATAAACTAAATCTTATATATCCTAATATTTGTGAGTCAGATGTTACACATTTTTCAAAATTCATGCTAAAATTGCTGCCACTGTAGAATATTTGTAAGAACAAATCATTTTTCACCAATAGGCCTGTCTTACCAGAATGAAGAGAAAATATAAAGGTAATTTGTTATGGCAAGATTGTTTCCTGATACAGTCCATTCATTTGAAATGATTTAGATGATTTAGATGATTTAGATGATGATGATAATAATAATTATTATTATTAATAATAATAATAATAAAATACCCTCTGACATTGCAAGTTTCTTTTACCACTACCAAAAGCAGGGGGGTGAGGGTGAACAAGCAGTTCTGGTTCAATTATTATATTGTATTTCCCCAGTAAAGCCAGACATGTTCAGAAGCTTATCTGTCAGACACCTATGGAGAATCATTTAACTTTGAAGTGTTCATCCTTATCAGAGTCACATTCGTCCACTTGGATGTTGCAGATCAATAACTAGAAATGATTTGGGGGACAGAGTGGCAAAATGTGTCTCAGAACATAGCCCTTAACAAAGTGAGTATTGTATACAATTTTTTAAGTTGGCTAAATTCACATTTAATTCAAGCTCCAATTTGCTACTAGATATGTCCTTTTTGATTCAAATTTCTGTGCATCTTTTTTTCTTTCTGCATTTTTTTTTTAATTCAGGTTAATGCAGAAAAAACTATGTATAGTTTTGGGCCAAACGACTTGCTGTGTTTAGAAATTATGGCACTACTTCTCAGTAATATATGTTGATGACTTTGTTTCTGTAAGCTCATTCTGTGTTATTTATATCTTTCAGTAAAGAGCACAAACTGTGTCCAATAGCTGGGCTTGAACTGCAGCATAGTTTTTTAGAAAAGCATCAATCTTGACTTGACATCACTGGCAAAACATAACACACTTTTTCAGCGGTTAATCACCCTCCTTGGTTAAAATTAAACACATAAGTAAACTAATGCACCTTCTGTCCTTTCTGAATTTATTTATATTCAGCTTTCAACCACTGGACCTCTGGTAATTAGGCAGGAGATAAACCCTTCTTCTGTCAAACTTCCGTTTCTTGTATTAGATGTGAGACTATGATTAAGTTCCAACCCCTTAACCTTCTCCTTGATGAGCTAAGTAGATTAACCTTCTGGAGTCTTTCACTAGAAGGCATGTCTTCTAATTCTTTAATCATTCCCTGGGCTCCGTTATGAACCTTGTCCAACTTCTCAGCATCCTTCTTGAAATTCGTACACTTGAAATAGGCACAGTGTTCCAGCCCCGGTTACACCGTGCCAAACAGAAAAGTAATATATTGTACTTCCATCCCCCTCAATCAAATCTTGTGAGTGAATTGGGAGCTGGCCTGCCTCATTTTATACGGATGAAACACAGAGACACTGTCTTCCCCTTGAGACTTACTGTCATCTCTTTTGACATGCTATGTCTGCGATAGCATCTCAATTTTTATTCATAGCGCTGTTCCTCTGTGGGCTTGCTGGGAAGGGGCTTGGTGGGTTTGGCAGGCTTCAATTTAACTTTCACATAAAGCTCTCCACTCTGTACGACAGATAAGGTTTTTTTTCCTTGATGACGCTCCATTCTAGGGCAGACATGTAATCAGTTGAGGCAGTGATGAGACATTTTAAATAGCCTCATTGAGCCTCCTTCTAGTAGCAGGGTGTGGATGAGTCAACGAAAGGCAGCACCCTAAGCCGTTTGCGGCTTTGTTCTTGCATTCCAGTGTGGTCCCAGATCAGGACAGTAGGAAAACAGAACTGTGTGATGGACTCCATCGGGCTCACATCCCAAGTTGGACTGTTAATAAATAAGCACCTAGGATGACACACAGGAACAGACTGAAGTTAATATTTTAGTCTTTATTTTCTATATTCTAAAAGAGCTGCAGGTCTCCACTTTCCTTCAACACGGTCTTTTCCAGTATCACCACATATTTTTAATTCTTTTCTGTTCTCACACTGTTCATAGCACCCACAGGTCTGTTAGCATGTGGGATTAATTAATAATAAGGGGTTTAATTTCTGTTCTTGCCTCTTGACCCCATATTATTTTGGGCCAAATTCGCAGGTCAGTCTGAGGGTGAAATCAAAGCTTTGAGAAGGTGCTCTGCTTTTGGTGTTGTCAGTGCCAGGCTCTTCCATCAGGCTTTCCTGACGATTTAAGCTCCCAAAAGAAAGCATGTAAGCAATTACCTGCTGATGGTCTTCTAATTTTATTGCCTATGCATTTCTAAACTGAAGGTGATATTTCAAGTATAGATGAGTTGTTTTGACCCCTACATAGCCCTCAGCTTTCAGGAGAGTAATGTCACTCCTAAGTTCAGTGCATAGACCAAGAGTACCATGCTGTGGTTTAGTATTTGCTGACAAATAAGAGTGTGGGGTTCCATGCAGAGAATTTGAGGAAGGTCAGTTCTTGGCTTCATTCATCAGCAAAGGTCTGGAAGGGAAAGAGTGGGTAACTACATAAATCTGATGTACAAAACATTTTCTCCAGAGCTAATATATGTTTGTAGGCTGCAATCTGTCTAAATCGAGTAAATTATGACAGGCTGAGGGGTATTACCAATCGTTTTGTTAAAAGATATGTTGTGGGTAGGATTTACTTTAATGCTGGGAAGAGTTCATTGAGCTCCTAGAATGTAATCCTTTTCTTCTACATATACATTTGTACAGGCTAGGCTCCCTTTAAAAGCTTTATGAATACTATTTTTTTTAAGAACATATTTGAACGTCGACTAGTATCCATGAAAACTTGAAGGAAACCAAACTAAACCATAACCATTACGTTGAAAAATACAGGGATGCAGACACAGGTACTTGTGTATTCACTTGTGTATTCAAAATGAGTGAGTCCATGACCAATAATGCCCACAAAGGAACAGACATCAGTTCTTCAGTTATATGACAGGAAATGCTGTGGAAGTTGCAGAAAAGTAGGAGATATTTTTAAGGCTGATTTTTTTTTTTTTTATTCCAGTTTCTAAATACAGGTCTGCACATCTTAGTCATGTTATGTTTTTTAGGAAAGCATCTGTTTGCTTTGGTTTCCTAGGCACTTTTCATTAGCAGTAAAGCAGTGATGTTTCATGGTGTTATTGCTTTCTTCTTTTAATAATAATCTCTTATGAGGAAGCAGTTGGAGAAAATGCTAAGAGTGTTCTTCAACTCTTTATATATTAAAATTAACCTTTGTGAGAAGCAATGGTCAATAGCTCTATAGAAAAGAAGTCTACGTATGTGATAATAGACTGTTGATTAAATGAATGATTATTTAATCTTGGAATCCTTATGTTTTAAGATTATTTTGTGGTTTAGAAACTGATGCACATTTTTAATTAGCGCTGGTATTAGAATTTACACTGTCACATTTATGAGATACTCCAGCAAGGGGCAGTGCAGGACACAGAAAGCGGTCTTCGCAGTAAAGCAACTGCTCCCTAGAGAGGTTTGAATCATGTTTATTTCAGTTATTCTTTGTGTTGGTTTATCACAGAAGTTCAAGCGCATGAAATGTTTTTTAAGTTGAGCAAACACTCTTTTGTTATTGGTCTATACAAGAATTTCCAAGACAGCATTAAAAAGGCAAAAGCCTTTCTTAAAGGCAGTTAAGGATAACATATCATCCGTTAGCAGTTTTAACATATTGTGTGACTAAGACAATGGGATACAAGATCAGGGCTTCAGAATCAGACCTTTAGATTACGTCTTACCCTTTAAAACATATATATCTATATAAAGTTTTAAATATTCTTGCAGATATTAATAGAAATTAATAGAAATTAATAATGCATCCTTTGTATAAATCCTGCTACAAGCTGAAGATGGGCAGTGATTTTCAGCTTAACACAAGGCAACAGAAAACATCAATCAGACAAAAATTTCATTCAGAAACATTTACAGAACTAAACAAGAGCTGCAAACAAATTTTCATTTTACAAAGCTTTTGTTTTGTTTTGTTTTGTTACCTCCCTTGCAGCCTGATTATGTCATTGTGCAAAATAGGGCATAAAATATTACAAAAGTTCTTCCACGGTGTTTTGCACCTTATCTTACATTTGCCTTCTCATTTTGTTAGAGCAATAATTAGCCTGATGATTGGTAATGAATTTTGAAACAGAGATGCCTGTCTTTGTTAAGAACTGAGCCTGGCATAGACGTTTTTTAAAAATTGGAAACCTATTTGCTAATGGTACAGCAGTCTATGAAATGTCATCGGATTGAAAAGATGGAACAGAAGAATATAAGCTTGTTCTAGGGTAAATTGGACATCCTGTTTGTAATAGATTGGATAAATTCATCTTGTCAGGACCAGTAATGTCACTGGCCTGGGAATCTAATTCCAGTTTTCTCCCATATATTTAGTTATACTTGTTTTACTTTATTTCACCACATAAATTAGATTTTGCACTGGTTCTGCATTCCTCTAGTTTGAATGAGCCCTATTTTTTAACCCAGGACCTTGCAGTTTCCTTTTGAGAAATGCAAGTGGATCGGCTGATGTGAGTTTAGCATAGATCCAGGAGTGACAAATGCAGGTGCCTAGTGTTCTGAAGTTGTGCAAGTGATTTTCAAACATTCAGGTTTTGTGTACCTTTGGAATTAATCTGTTGTGATTAGCTGTGCATTAAGCATTCCTAACCTCTCCTTCCTCATTATACTTCACAAGCTTGAATTAAATTCTTGACGACTTTTAGGTTTTAATAAATACAGATATCCTCAGTGGGCTGGGTTTAAGTCTTGAGTGTTCATGGGGCAGGTTTATACCCTCTTTTACAGTCAGTAATGGATAGAGGACCTTCTCTTGCAGCAGAGTGTGAACAGCATTCTGCTGCTTTTGACTGAAAAGGAAAAAGTAACAGAAGTCAATTGAACTTATTCTCAGCATAGTGTCAGATCACTAACACTTCATATTTAAATAGATCTTAAAGATCAGTTAATAATAAAGTCTTAATGGATTCAGTCAAACGAGCTGAAGGCCTTGGTTGTACCTTTACAAAGAGGCTGTCTCCCTCCCACAGCTTTTATTAAAATAAAACGTGGCTTGCAGTGAAGCTGACAGCTGAGCAGTTAGGTTACAAATTTGATTGTGATGGTAGGGCAGGCAGAATGAATATTACCAGTGCAGCTTGTCAAAGATGGGGTGAAAAACAAGGCTTGATGAATAGCAAAGTTTGGCCAATATTGTATAAGGATGCGAGCAGCACTAGGGGCCTTGGACCAGCAATGTCTCCAAAAAGACATGTCACAGCAACTGAGTGGTTTGAGCATGGAGGTTCATTTCTGTTTGTCATGAGTGTGTGAGGATATTCTGGAATTTGAATTATGGATATTCAAAACAAGAGGTGTTCAGGTAGTATCTGTAACAGTGAGAGGCAGTCACTGTAAAAAAGAGCTGAACCAAGACAGGGAGTCTTTCTTTACCTATAGACGTGTTTATGGGGTAGTGAGGATCTGTCTGGACCACATTAGTGTACTGATTTAAGAGCGGAAGCATGTTTTTTACCTAGCAATCTTTTGATGTGATCAGTTAATGACAATAAAATAAGTTCTCAGCAAGCGCGGTCAAGAAGTAAGATATCTCTTCAAGTGTTTTTTAGCATGTAGTTCTGGTTTTCCATGAAACACGCTTCTCACCTGCCTTGCGTGCCATGGGTAGGTGAAAATAGTAGTGAAAAATAGTAACTAGATTTTCTGAATTTACTCTCTGAGTGAAGAAGCTGCACTCAGAGATTGAGAAATAATAAGTATTTTTAGAAGATTTTAAAAAAATAATAAAGTTATTGACACTATTTAGTATCATTTGGTATTTTCATGGAATTAAGGTTATGGTAAAGTTAAGTAGTTATTACTTGCACATATTAGAAAAAGGGTCAGTGTGTTCTATAAAGGTGTTAAAGAAAATAATCTGTTTTAAGAAGCTATTAAAGTAAACAAAATAATAATAATAATAAAAAAATCAAGTAGTAATGGTGAACAATAGTTGAATTACAAAGAGAAGCGATGATGTGAATCACTGCAGAAGACCTCAAGAGATACACATTAGTGGCTGTGGCTTCTGTAAGTTTCAAAATTTCCAGTGTCTGAGAGCAAATTAAGATAGAAATGCAAAGTTCTGCCTGGAAGAGAATGAAGAGCACCAGACTCAGGCTGTGGGTTAGTGCACCAGCCTGTAATCTGGGACGCACGTGCAGCAGAGCACTAGCACTGAAATAATACCTGCACTGCCGTGTACACCATAGTCCAATGAACAAGATGCTGTCAAATCTTTTCATCTTCAAATCAGATCTGCCAGCTTCACCTTGGTTTGCAGCCAAGGCTTGTACCCTCTGTAATCTCCATTTTTGAGTCTTCCAGTGTTCTTGTAAATTCATAAACATACTGAAAATAGCTGAAATCCTATGCTCCCCACAATAATTCTTCTAAAAACCAACCCCTTATGAAGAAAAAATAAATAAAACCAGATTCCAAGGGACTTTGTTCCTCTTGTCCTGGACTGCCCTCTCAGCAGAGGAGGGAGATGTTTTCATATTTTAATTGCAGGAATATTTTACAGGTATTTTAAATGTAGATCAATAAAAAGAAATATAGAGTGAGCAGTGTCCATTTAGCTAGAAAACTGTTGCAACCTCACTAGCATGCTCTTATTAAAAATCATTGTATTAAGAATAACTTAATTGTGAATAGGTTAGAGCTATTATTAATGTTGCCTTCACGTACATGTATATAGATCTTTTATGTAAACAAACTGTTGTACGATAATTTATTTGTGTCTCAGCTACTATATGTAAGGTAGACTGAACTTCATTACTCCAGGTAGTTGAGATTTCACTGAATGTTTTCAAATGCACTTCAACAATACAGCTATAGTACAAAAGTATTTTATTATGATACTGATCAGAAATAACATATTTCTGTTCTATCTTATTTGATCCATGTTGTTCTCTCAGGCCTGTAAAATAGTAAATACTAGTAACTTCAATAGGATAGACCTGTAGAATATAGAATAAGGGTCTAGAAATACTAGACCCTTCTATAGGATCCACTGACAGGAAGCAAACTGCACACATGCATTGGTCTTTTTAGGATTAGGTCTAAGAGTAAAAAGGGGATGTGTGTGGCAGTTGCTAGGAGACACTCAACTCAAACATATACTGCAAATAAACACAGGGAGCCACAGCTCTATCCAACTGCGGAGATTGTTAAATGAAATCTTCCTCATCTACAGGGACACTTTTTGAAAAATTTAGTTTAAATGATGAAATGAGTTGAAACTAGGCAGCAATACATTTAAAGCATATCGAGGCTGATACTCAGTGAAACCTAGGTTAGTCAGATTACACCATACAGTCTCAGCTGCTGCGTTTTGTCATCTGCATGTAGTAAGAAGAACCAATGTAGGGAGCAGTACTACTATTTTTCTCCTAAGGAGAAAAAAAAAAAAATGCTTAACTGGAATGTGGCCATGCTGACTTTGGTGTAGATGCTGAGCTCTGAAAAAAGAGGGACACCATTCAGTGCGGGAATGGACAGCACAGTACCAGTTCCCTCTGATCTCCTATGACTTAGAGGGAGAAAAAAAAAAAAAAAAAAAAAAAAAAAAACAAGAGGAAAAAAATGAAACACATGAGGATCATGAGGTTAAGAATAAAAAATAACAGCAAAAGTGAACAACCTGCCAACTCTTCTTCCCCCAGCAGGATATCTGCCTCTGAACATTCAGCATCTTAACATGCTATTAGGGATCTCCTAGTCCTCTCAGTCTGTCAGGCTTTGTGTCAATAACCAGACAGAGGAGGCTCCTTCTCTTCATGGCTCATTTATAAATTTCCTCAATAAGATGGGTGGACACCACCACAGATAATAAGTCATAGATCAGTAGGAATGTCTGTTATTAAAATGTTTCTGAAGTTATATCAGAACTAATGAATTGCAGTGATTACAGTAGATGAAGATGTAGTTCTCTTTCGCTTTATTGAATTCTGTAATTTTTCCCAAACCTGACAGTTATACATCTTAAATCTAATACATAGTTTATTTATCACACTTTGGGTTTTAAACTCTCTGTTTAAAAACAGGCTTTTTCCTGCTGCAAATAGGCCCCAGTAAAACCAAGCCCACGATTATCATATCAATCTGCACCACAGGAAATTCCTCTGGTTTTCCTTGAAATGAGGGCTTCTTCACTAGAAAAATATGGTATGTGGTCTGTGTAAACCTCCAGAGACTGAAATGAGTTATTCATTCATTACTCATTTATGAGCTGTTATTCATCTGCTAATCTGTCTAGGAGTAAAAATGCTTATTTACTTAGATGATATCTTGAGGTATTAAAGCTCTTAAAACTGCGTATTTCAGTCACGGTGAACTTGTCTTGTGGTCTTACAGGATCTTCTAGTAACAGAAAAATCTTTTTTAACTCTTTTGATTTCAGCTATCGTGGGATTTATTGGGTATAAAACTGCAGAGGTATTTTTATTGGATGTGTGAATATAGGTACCCAAATGTTCAGG
Source organism: Anas platyrhynchos (assembly GCF_047663525.1). Taxonomy (NCBI): domain Eukaryota; kingdom Metazoa; phylum Chordata; class Aves; order Anseriformes; family Anatidae; genus Anas; species Anas platyrhynchos. Next base: position 67,681,834 of record NC_092588.1, on the reverse strand, counting down.
AAGCACGTGGTTGCACAATATTTTATTACATTTCTAAGACTGACTCTCCATGGTTCTGTATTTATCCACTTCAGTCACTTTAGGGCTGATTGTATCAAATGAACACAGTCTTTTCTTTCACTTTCTACTTTATATTAATGGTCCTGAAAAGGACCAAAAGAAGTCATCTAGACAATTCCCTTGCCCTGTGGCAGGCTCATCTTTGTGGTACAAAAGCTGTAAGGAACAGGGTAGGCAGTGATAGGAACACAGTCACCACTACTCTGGGAAATCCAAGATTTGCAGGATCTTTTGTTCCCAGAAAGTTTCTCCTTTTTTCTAACCTGAATCTACTTTGCTATAGACTAAGTTCATTATTTTCTGTCCTGCCCATTACAGGCATGAAGAACAGATACCATTTTAGCCCCTCAACTGGGTCCTCTTATATTAGGAGCAGCAGCAGGACCATTTCACTGTCTTGCACATCATGCTTCTATTAGGTATCCCTGGGGAGTTTGTATTTCTTACAACAATATGAAATTCACAGAGTGATCTTCTATGACTCTTAAATACTTTTTCCACAGAGCTGTTAAACATACAGTTGTTTTCCACCTGTTGTTGCACAGACACATAGTTAGAGTATTTCTTAAAAGAAAAAGAAAATTCACGAGGATTTTAGCATGGGGCAATATACACAGAGGGGATCAAATCTCCCAAACAGGATGGTTGGTTCCTGTCTGGTAGCAACAGGAGTCACCGTTGAAAAGGTACTTGCAGTAGTATCTTTAGCTGAATTAGGGGAGATTCCTGAACCACTTATGTGCTCACTTAAAATCCAGCTGGCCATTGCCCTGCGTCACTAACCAGTACACATGCAACTCATTACTGTTCATGTATCTTTATTTACATACAAAGTCTCTTAAATATCTTAACTACACATAAAAGACTGTCCTATGTGACCATTTCTGCAGGAACAAGTTTCTACTGACTACTTGCAAATGTCTTGCCTACGTATAATCTTGCAGCAGGAACCACTGAAAGCAGTCTTTGGGGCACTCTGCTCAAGGTGTTAATGCATCCAGTCACACAAATTGAACTAGACACAACATGAACTGGGAGAGGGGAGTGATTTCTAGAACTTTCCAAAATTCCCACCTGGAGGTCACCTGTAACAATCAGTCAAACACTTGACTGTGAAGGTGAGCCCATCACCTAGATTCAAGCTGATTACTGGTCTGAAATCAGTTCTTTGTCGCTATTATACAAGTGACTGGCTAAGCAGTTCCTGGGCTGAGGAAGGAAAAAATGAATGAATGAAGTACACTGGTTATGCATAAGGCACATCCTGGATACCTACCTGTACCTCAATTATAAGTATGAAACAAACTTGATTTTCATACACATAACTCAAAACTCTTGCTATGCTGTACTTCTGCAGTTGAATTTTCCTAACCAAGAACAGTATAACTCTCTTATCTATACTAACACCCCATCATTTCTCTAATTTATAGAGCTTCTTTACAGTTATCTTGTTTTTCAATGTCTTTGCAGTCCTTCATAGTCTACTGTGATCTGTAAACTTGGAAAACACACTTCTGTCATCCAGCTCAGCAACGAAAACATTGAGCAATGCTAGATGCAGCACAAACTCCAGTATAACCCTGATTATTTTAACCTTTGATTTTTCAGTAAACCTAGTGCTTCACTAAGTAATCTGATAAACTCTGTAACATTTTATCTGTTGAATGAACATTTCATTCAGACCAGTTTTTCCTCTTGTTACTTATAAGAATGCTATATGAGACAGTGTCAAAACCTTTAGCAAAGCAGGCAGCACTTCTCTTACAAAAGCCTGTTATCATTTTGTAGAAGGTAACTAGACTGGTTTGACAATGTTATTGGCAAATTTAAGCCAGCTTTTAATCATTTCTTAACTCATATTCATTATCTTTAGAATTCTGTGAACTAATCAGTAGAAGTTCCCGGTATTCTGTTCTTTTAACAACCACAATCTTTCAGGTTTTCCTCATTTTATTACTATTAATGTGAATGAAGATACTACCAAATGAGCCCTGATCTGAATTTTAGGTACACAGATCAGAAGGTTGGTCCCTAGCATTAGGTATTTGCTATCTAAATAAAATATAGGTAATCACAGAATCACACAGAATCATCTAGGTTGGAAGAGACCTCCAAGATCACCTAGTCCAACCTCTGACCTAACACTAACTAGTCTTCCACTAAACCATACCACTAAGCTCTACATCTAAAAATCTTTTAAAGACTTCTAGGGATGGTGACTCCATCACTTCCCTGTGCAGCCCATTCCAATGCCTAAAAAGCCTCTCAGTAAAGAAGTTCTTCATAATATCCAAACTAAACCTCCCCTGGCACAACTTTAGCCCATTCCCCCTTGTCCTGTCACCAGGCACATGGGAGAATAGAGCAATCTCCACCTCACTACAGCCTCCTTTAAGGTACCTGTAGAGTGCAATAAGGTCACCCCTGAGCCTCCTCTTCTCCAGGCTGAACAATCGCAGCTCCCTCAGCTGCTCCTCCTGAGACTTGTTCTCCAGACCCCTCACCAGCTTCATTGCCCTTCTCTGGACTCACTCGAGCTCCTCAGTGTCCTTGTAGCAAGGGGCCCATAACTGAACACAGTACTCAAGGTGTGGCCTCACCAGAGCTGAGTACAGGGGGACAAACACTTCCCTAGCCCTGCTGGCCACACTGCTTCTTATACAAGTCAGGATGCTGTTGGCCTTCTTGGCCACCTGAGCACACTGCTGGCTCATATTCAGCTGACTATCAACCAAAACTCCCTAGTCCAGCTGTGTCAGGAAGCTCAGGAACACTGATCAGGAAGACTGATTTTCCACAGTCTCCAGAAATCTCCTAGACTGCTTCCTCTGAGTTGTATTGTGTTTCCAGTATATATCTGGGAAGTTGAAATCCCCCACAAGAACAAGTGCTGGCAATTGCACAACTTCTGCCAACTGCTTGTAGAACACCTCATCCATCTCATCCTGGTTTGGTGGTCTATAACAGACCCCCATGAGGATGCTTGCCTTGTTGGCCTTCCCACTGATCCTAACCCACAGGGACTCAACCTTATCATTCCCAGCCTCAAGTCCCACAACATCAAAACATTCTATAATATAGAGAGCCACACCACCACCCCTCCTGTGCTGCCTGTCCCTTCTGAAGAGCCTACGGCCAGTCATTATAGCACTCCAGTCATGGGAGCGGTCCCACCACATTTCAGTGATAGCAACCAAGTCATAGCCTGCCTGCTGCACAGTGGCTTCCAGCTCCTCCTATTTGTTGCCCATGTGGCATGCATTAGTGTAGATGCACTTCAGATGGGCCACTGCCTGCTCCTCTGACCCTGACTCTGACTCTGACTCTGACTCTGACACTGACACTGACACTGACACTGACACTGTTCCCCAGGCACACCTCTAACGAGCCTTATTTCATACCCATCCCCCTTCCTACCTAGTTTAAAGCCCTCTTAATGAGCCCTACCAGCTCCTGGGCTGGGACCCATTTTGTCTTTGGAGATAGGTGGGACCCATCTGCAGGTATTAGGCCAGATGCTGAGTAAAGCACTCCATGGTCAAAAAAAAAAAAAAATATATATATATATATAATTTTAAAAAATAATAATATATATATTATATATATATATATATATATATATATTATATATATATCCTGTGATGACATCCGCCGCTGAGATATGTGTTTATCAGGTGGGGTTTCTGTGTCCTCTCTGTATCCCTTCCTGCCACTGCAGGGATAGAGGAAAAAACCACCTGTACTCCCTTTCCATCTACGAATCATCCCAGTCCCCTAAAGTCCCGTTTGATAGCCTTCAGGCTTCTCTCAGCAATTTCATTGCTGCCAGCCTGGACTATCAATAGAGAATAGTGATCAGAGGGGCAAACCATGTTGGGAAGCTTCCTGGCAATGTCCCTGACCCTGGCCCCAGGGAGGCAGCAGACTTCCCTATGGGTAGGGTTAGGTCAACAGATAGGACCCTCTGTTCCCCTGAGAAGGGAGTTGCCTACAACGATCACCCTTCTTTCTTTCTTAGTGGAGGCAGTCCTCATCCTCACCCACGGGTCTCCCCCTCACCCAGGGGATCTACCACTGTTTGGGGTGTCTCACCCCAGTGCCTTTCCTTCAGGCCTGGCAGGGAATTGCTCCACTGGTCTATCTCCTGCTCACAATCCCTGTTAGCCCTTAACCTCTCCACCTCCTCCTTGAGCTCTGCCACCAGGCTGTGCAAACTGCCGCACCCTGCCCTGTGTGCCTGTCCTGGTCACCGTGCTCCCTCAGGGCTGCCTTTGTAGGGCCGGGGACAGGGCACTGCTGGCTGCGATCACACCTCATCAGCCTCCCTCATGAGGGCTGCTGGGCCCTGGCAGCCCCCTTGGCTGCCTCGAGTGGCCTCAATGCCAGACAAAAAGCCTTGCCCACCTCGATCCCCTGCTCTGCTGCAGAACGTGTCTGCCCCTGTGCCGATTGCCTCAGTGAGTGAGGCAAGGGGCAAGGCAAGGGAGATAAAGGTAACAGTGAAATATGCGTGAGGTAAACAGCCAGCACTGCTCGTGGTCTGGTATTACAGTGGTTTCTAGGGAAGTAATTGTCCCCCTGTACTCGGCTCTGGTGAGGCTGCACCTCGAGTACTGTGTTCAGTTTTGGGACCCTCGCTACAAGAAGGACATCGAGGTGCTTGAGCGGGTCCAAAGAAGGGCGACGAAGCTGGTGAGGGGCCTGGAGAACAAGTCCTACGAGGAGCGGCTGAGGGAGCTGGGCTTGTTCAGCCTAGAGAAAAGGAGGCTCAGGGGCGACCTTATTGCACTCTACAGGTACCTTAAAGGAGGCTGTAGTGAGGTGGAGATTGCTCTATTCTCCCATGTGCCTGGTGACAGGATGAGGGGGAATGGGCTAAAGTTGCGCCAGGGTTTTTTTAGGTTGGATATTAGGAAGAACTTCTTTACTGAGAGGGTTGTCAGGCATTGGAATGGGCTGCCCAGGGAAGTGGTGGAGTCACCATCCCTGGAGGTCTTTAAAAGACATTTAGATGTAGAGCTTAGTGATATGGTTTAGTGGAGGACTGGTTAGTGTTAGGTCAGAGGTTGTACTTGATGGTCTTGAGGCCTCTTCCAACCTAGACAGTTCTGTGATTCTGTGATTCATTAGTAGAGGAAGGAAAAGGTGTTCTTCATCTCCACAGAAATGGAGTAAAAGGAATTATGCTTGGATTCTTCTTTAAAGGAAGGATATGAAAGATGAGAAGGATTCAGGCAGCACTGGGACAGGTTACTTGGATCCTGGCAGACTTTCTGTCACTCTAGAGACTGCAGTAGTCTTCAGTAATAATTTGATTCTGGCTTGGGCAGATGGATAAATGACCTCCTGTGGTCCCTCCTATCTCCTTTACTGTATTCTACATTTATAGGCATCATGGCAAATAGGAACTTTGAGAAGGGATATGAAATAAGATAATTGGGTGACTTTGAAGTGCTCGTGTGAAGTTCGTGCTAAATATGAAGCAGAGGGCTGGAGAAAGTACATAAGTGTGTGGTTGAATATTCAGCAAGTGGATATATAAGAGCATTTCTATTCCTTTAAGCATTCTGTCATCTGCTCCATTCAAACCATAGACAAATGCAGGTGCTTCTTCCCTAAATAATTGTTCTAAGATATAGTTGTGACTAAGTACAATGTGCAGTCTTTAAACCATATTCCCTGAAGATTTAGTAATTTGTGGTTGAGGTGATGCCCTCTGAAATAAGAAGTGTTTGTTTGGTTTTTTTTTGTTTGTTTGTTTTAATTGATACTGTCTAACCCTTTCTAGGTTTGCAGGTGTATGACTTAGATTCATTTCTTTTTGCCAGAACAGAGGTACTTTACAGCTTAACAACCACAATTAGTGATTCAAAAAGCATTGTGTAAGAGTTTCAGAAAATTCAGCTAACTGAGTCTCTTGCAGTGATAGCAGTGATGGGGAACTCACTGGCATGGTAGAACGCTGCTTTTTGAAGTTCAGTTTTGCACTTACTATTCTGTTCATTTTCTTAGTGGTATCCATCCCCTTAACTTTATGTGTATGGTCTGCCAAGGTCACTCTGTCCTATCAGGACATGTCAGTTTTTCCCTCCATAGAGCTTCAGAGTTCTCTTCTGCAGAAGCCATCATTCCCTCCCCTACTCTGCCACCCAACCCCTTACCAGGCAGCAGGGAAGGCATAGGATGGTGCATCTCCTCCTTTTGTTATCATCCATAAAAGGACTTACAAGAGACTGAATTTTCCACTCTGTCCAGAATTTTAGTCAACTTCTGTCTTGCCGTCAAGAAAGAGAATCATAGAAAACAGGGCTAAAAGAAGCCCTTCAGGAAACTCTGTAGATCTTTCTACTCCCCTCACATGCCAAGTATTGCTAATACTAACCACCTCTTTCTTTTCTTTGTTTGGTTTGGCCATGCATACACAGAGTATGTGGGGCTGGGGATACAGAATGTAGGATTTAATCCCTGATTTGGCATAGATTTTAACATGCAGTTTTGACTTGACCTTAGGGAGTAAGGCGCAGACTTGAAGTAACTTGTAGAACTGAAGCTGTGTAGAAATAGTTCACTGGCTCACTGAAGCTGGACCTGATGGCCAGTATCAGACATGATTTTTAAGCAAATATTATAGTAAAGAATTTATGAATGAAATAGACTGCAGCAAGTCAAACAGTTCCAGCTTTAAAACTGTCTGAACTCATGCAATAGCTCCTTTTAACTAAGGCTGACCCCAGCCATTGAAGATACATAAATCAGAGCTGAATCTGACATGCCCTCCCAGGCTATATTTTAATGTATAATCTGCATTCTTATATAGTTGCTGGGCTTTCCTCTCAAGTTGGATTATCACCTGGCAAGTGTTTATATATCTGCACCCTGAGAAGTCTTCATAATCCTTTTAATTCACTAAAGTATTTTTTTAAGTAATGGGAGTACAGGCAGGTTGATATGCTTGTGTGATGAAAATAAAGCATGGCTTTAGAATAGACTCAATACTTTACTAAGAAGGCACAGCAGGAAAAAAAATAGTTAAATGTTTTAAATGTTTTGTGGAAAGAAGAGCAAATTCTGATTTTCTGGTTTTGGTTTATCTTCCTGAAGGATTTACTCTGATAGCTGGAGATTTATTGATTGAATCTGCATCATTCAAAGAAGCAAATTAGTGCTCTGCTGTCAGATTCTGTAATAATGTTCCATGCTGTGATTTGGTCTGTTTCAGCAAGAAAGCATCTTTTTTTTACTGTCTTGTCTTATTTGTTTTACTCCTGATGCACAGCAGTAGTATTCCCACCCTGTTTACAGCAACACTTCAACATATTCATTGCTCAAACGATAGAAAAAGATCAATGGTAAGGGACACACTTGTTTCATTTGTGCTGTAGATGAACTACAAGTACATAGAAAAGAACCTCTGTATCTTGACTTCTGTCAGCCAGATCTGGTTGTCAGCTGAAATCTCTGGAAATGTCAGTTAGTGGCTAGGAGCTGTGTGGGCAAGTGGAGGACCATGGCTCAGGTGGTCAAAACACGCAGGTCTTGATTCTGCACTCAGCTAGACTGGAATGGCACCACGTAATTACAGGCTTCAGTGGAGAATCCTCGGTAGAAAACACATGTTCCTCAGTGGAGAGGTAAGCCCAGCATTTATAGCTGTTTTGAAATAAACAGTTACATCAGCATAAAAATGCAATATTAAGCAACCCTTGTAAATAACCTTTAAAGGCACTGTGTTTTAATTTGCCAACAGTGGTGCTTATTTCCAAATCTAACCTGGTATAGATGCATTTCTAATTGTTGCTTCTGGTCCTGCAAATCTAGCAAGACTAAATAGATTGAACTCTTACTATAACCATTAAGTATCTTTATAAGATGATAAGCACCATTAATATTTTATTTTTATATTAAGCATTCATAAAATGTAATCTCTTAACAAAAGCTTACACCTACAAAATATTGAGGAAAGCAAGAGGCATCCTTGCTTCATCAACTGTTTGTTACGACAAAAAAAAATAGATCAGAGTCAATACAGTAAATTTATTACAGTAAAATAGAACTGTCTTACAAACAATGTCTAACTCACTTGGATTTGTTTTTCTTTGGTCCAGCAAAAACCATGGCCTATGCTGTAAATAGACAAATATATAGGCAGTGAGAGACAGTCATTATTTTAGAGAACTAATATTTGAAATTGATGACTTATGAAGCAAGATGAGAGACAGTCATTATTTTAGAGAATGAACATTTGAAATTGATGACTTGTGAAGCAAAGATCATTATAGCTGAAGAAGCAATAGAGAATGTATTCTATACAAGACTGTCTGCTTAATATACTCACCAGGAAAATCAATGCTCAAAATTGTTAAAAAGACATTCTTATTTTTCCTTACATTTCTTTTTAATGCTTAGAGATGTTTAGAGGATTATAGACTTTTCTCACAGAAAAGCACCTGTTGCTGTTAAGAAAGCTGCCTGAGTAAATAAGGGGGGATGCTGAAGGCATCATTTGATTCACAGCATATGTAGAGCCAGAGATGCTGCAGAGGCTAGCCCAGGTTGTCCTGCCAGCATGCACAGGACCCCTCTGGAAAGGCAGAGCAGCTCGCAGGCTGTGAACCACGTGTTGCTTAGGTTCTCTAAGAAGACAGCTAGTAAAATGCTCCTAACTCCTCACATTTGTTTTCTCAACTTGGCTTAAGAACTGTGCAAGCCAGCAAGGCTTAGCAATGTCAGAGCCCAACACTGTATTCTTCTTGACTTGTGCTGTAGGGAATAATCAATGTAGGTCTGAGATTAATGCACTTTAGGTTATTTATACTATTTAAGGATATAACCCATTGTATTCAGATGTATGCCTTGCCTGTTCAAAAATCTTTTGTATTTAACCGTCTGTTTTTTCTATAATTTTTTTTTTTTACTCTCTCACTTCAGTACATCACTTCAGTATTCTCTGCTTTGGGGTTAACTAGGAATTTTTATATTTGCAGAGAAGGAGGTTGGCTCCTGCCTCTGCCATGGGACCACAGGATAGACAGGATATTCCTAATGCTCTGTTATTAGCATAAGAAGTACCAGTGTTTGAGCATCAGAAAAAAAGAAGTTGCTAGAACTGCAGTGTGTCAGGCTAACAGTTTATACTAAGTGTAGTGGTGTTTGCCATGCTAATACCAGAGAAGGAAGATATACTGTCTGCAAAGTTGCTGTGTTTCTGCTTAGGAACTTCATTCCTGAGACAAAATAGTAAAACATTTCCATTTCAAGTGAGACTCTACAAAGTTGCCAAAAGCAAAACCACTTACCCTTGCTTATGTTCATTTCTCAGTTTCAGCTTGCCAGCAAGTCACTAGGAGAAGAGCAAGCAAAGCTCTACTATAATCATAGAATAAAGTACTATGGGGGCTGATCAGTACTCAAAGATCATAGCAATCTCCTACTGCAGGTGCCCTGAGATAAATTTGGAAGGTTGCATTCAGAAAATTCAAACAGTAATAAAAAAAAAATAAGAAACTGTCCTTCTGTTGAATGTCCCACCATGAGAATGACTGAGGAGAACTCCTTGATTTTTTTCTCTGGCCCTTTATTTTCACCTTTTGTTCTTAGCTGTGAATATGCAAAAGGCATTCATGTGCAAAAAAAAGCAAGATAAGAAAGAGGCCTTCTTTTAACATGGTAGGAGGCCACGATCATATGATGTGAGACTGCGTGGTTTCAGCCTGACCCATCATTTTAATATCAAGAGGTTTTAATTCTTAGATCCTTCATGAAGTTTGGTTATTTTCTTTCAGTTTTATGCATCCAATTATATAACTACATTTCAGAATTACCTTTATGAAACTAATACTGCAGGAATTCCTTTTCCTTTTCCAGTCTATAAAATTTTACTTCTTCAGCTTAGTACCCAGCACTCAAAATTGTGAAACTGGGCATTGCAAACCTAGATGGATAGCAATATACTAATTTTGGTGTAAAACTCTATGTGTGTATTTGCAAAAATAAATAAAATGAGCTCACCCAAAAGGGGAAGTGTGAGTCGTCAAAACAAACCAAGGCACCATGCTAAAACAAAACCAAGATATGCCCTGCCCATACATTCCAAAACCATTTTTTCAGCATCTCTGAGTAGCTGACAGTAAACACTTCAACAGAACTTAGTGCTTTATTCAGTGAATATCTGTAAGTAATCTTTGCAATATTTACACAAGTATAGTGCAGTATTCTATGTGCAGATGTAATTACAGGTATCTGATCATTATCCCTGACCTTCAGATTTCTCCTTACATATTTCTCCTTACATATTTCCATTAAGCCCCAATTTGTTACTAAAGCATACTTTGCAATTAAAAATGTATTGCTTAAATAGAAAAGGCAGCTTCCTGCCTAGTTCTTAATTAATCTTTATTTAAGACACTTAAATATTTATAGTGACTTACTCCTCTTTTTATTATAAATGCAGTAGTGATTCAAAGAACTTTTATGTTTCTGAAGAGTTTTTGCTTTTACTGCAATTGGTACTCTTAAAAAAATTTGGCCTCCGTCTCAATCCATAGACTGTGGTGCTATGGTGAATGTAACTACAAGGATGTCAGGTTTAGTGTTGGTCATTTGGTACAGAGAGGGTCAGATTTCCCTTAGGCCCCACTGACCCTCCTTCAAAAGCATGGGTAAAGTATTGTTGTACCTACTAGTTATAAGCAAGGCCCAAACTAACTACACTTCACACATACTGCACAGCTAACATGTGCAGACAAGTAGTTCATCTGTGGGCTTAACCCTGTGCCTGCATCAGCACAGGTAGTGCCAGAGAAGCACACTACTCCCCTGAAGGACAGCAGCAATGAGCACCAGTGCTGCACCAAGGCACAGTGTTTCCTGGCCCTCGTATCTCACATAGGCTACTGTCCACAATCTAAACTGAGGGTTGGGTTGCTCTTCAACCCCTGACCCACTAACTGCCTATACTACAATAATCATGGCTCAGCCCCCAAGACAATTTTCAGTTTCTCAACTCTTCTGAATCCCTGCTTATCTTGCAGCTTTTCCTAAGAATGCCTGGGCTTGAAGCCATCAACTGAGTTGTTCCAGCATGAAACCTTTCAATTCCCACAGCCAGTCAGTAATGATCTGGCTGATGGAAGAGACTGTGCTTCCTCATCTTATAGACAAACTCACCCTGGAGCAGGATGACAGAAGTTGGCCAGCAGTAATTCCACAGATCCCTGTCTCTGACCTCCTTTCCTTCTATAGAAAAGACTCATTATTCTATCACATTGTCTTTTTTATCCATTTCCTCTTAAGCAGAGATAGAGACAGTCTTGAAAGGCAAGGCAAGCATAATTTCTAATAGGAATCCCATTTGCTTACACCAACACCAAACAGCTTTGTTGTTGAATGGTGAGATGCAGATGGGAAGGGAGTAGTTTGGGCTCACAGCCAGGGACTTCACAACCAAGTGGGACTCTGCCTCCCATGTTCCATGGGAGGTCACACTTAATGATCAAAGAGGACCCACTGATCTTCACATAAGAAGGTCACAATCTGTAAGCAATGAAACAACTGTGCCTTTCCTTTTGGCAGAAGGAGAGGTAACATAAACTTCTGCCTTGCAAGGGAAATTATGGAAATATTACTATGCTTCTGCATAGCCAAATTGCCTGTGCCAATAGGATACACCACAGTGTTCTGGGAAACATAGCAGGTAAAATTGCTAAGCTGATACAAGAAAACTGAAATCTAAATTGCAGTACAAGCAAATGACCTGCTGCTATAAACTGTACCCCTACAGATTTGCTTACTGATTGCAATATGCTATTTATTGTTTGTATAAACTGAAGATTGATCAAAATTATTTGTTTCCATTTATATCTTGTTGAAAAACTATGGGAGATCACTGTTTGAAGTAGATTACTGCCAATCATTCTCACATGTAGAATGAGAAAACTGAATACAAACTATTCTTGTAGCCTTCAGCTGAGTTATTTAACTAAAACCAGGGCTGAAAAGGTGGGATTTTTCACACTGTTTAACTGGAAATACATAGTGTAGCCAGGGATCAATATTGATGCTTGGATGGATGAAATTACATTTTCAGTATTGCAGCACTGAGTAAGGATAAAATAAGAGTATAACTGGTAATGTGTGATATGCATAAGGGATGCCAGCTGCCCACATTAAGTGAAATCTTACTCATCTTAATCATGTGAATAGCTTCATGGATGTCCCTGAATGGGATTCTTTCCTAATGTAAGGCCATCAACTTCATATATAAGTGAAGAGGGACTGTGCTCACAGATTCTGATAATACGGTATGTATCCAGTTGTTGTAGTTCTGGAATAAAAATTGTTGATTACATTGAAAATATGTTAGCAATTTTTCTAACCAATAAACGTGTATCTCCTATATGGTTAGTTCTCCATGCAGATTGTTATGTTTGTAATATGATTGGTTCCTCTTTGCTGTGGAGTGGTACTTTAATGGGCATTATTTTTGTGATGTAAGCTATAACTTTCACCAATTCACGGTGAGACTTTTCTTATCAATTGCCTCTTGATAGCATCACTATTTCATTAGCCTTAATTAATTCCAGAGGTAGTGTAGTTTAGCAGATAATGCAATACGCAGAATGTTAAGCAAGCCTCACCTATGTGGTGCTGTGCAAGTTATGTCATTTCTTGTCCTTTATCCGGTAGAGGTTTGTCATCTATGGCTGCAGTGATCAAACTTGCACAGCATCTAGGATAGCTGATCTGAGTTTTATTTCTAGTCCTACCACCTGCAAAGGCTTTGAGACAGGTGACTCAACCTTTTTGTACAGTCTGCACAATACTGCTTCTCACTTAGGAAAGGATTTTGATACCTACTGTTAAAAAGAATGATAACACTGGACGTGCTTAATACGTCTCCTGAACAATACACCACAGTAAATACGATAGTATTTTCTCAGGTGAGATGTCATACTAATTAGACACAGCTTCTCAAAGTTTCCCTGTTCCAAACCATTACTGCTCAGTGTCTACTGCATGGAGAAGAGGCTATATGCTACAGAGTGTGTCAGTGAGACAACCCTTGTTCTGTGTTACCTGCACAGTTTTCCCTAGCTGTCAGTTCAAGTTTGACAAACAAGAATACTGTGCTGACCATCACACTCTTTTTCTGTTCATCTATAACAAAGCAATGCTATGAACTCTGTAATGTTCATATATATCACTGTGTAGCACATATCCTTATGAAACTAAGGTGAGGCAATTAGAAAAGTTGAAGAATGAGTCTTGCTTCCCAACCCACCAGAACAATCTTCAATAAAAAAAAATAAAAAATAAAAAACCCCTGCTCCTGGATGAGGTAGCACCATGTCTGCTGACTAGGATTACTCATGTGCTTACCAATTTTGGAGTATTGCTCAAATCAGAAGAACAGCATATCACAAGCATGCAGTAGCACAGCAGCCATGAAAAATCTCAATGTTTTATGGACAGTTGGGACCAACTGAACGATCATTATTGAATTAAGAAGGTGACAGCTGGGGGGACTTGAAATCTTTTCCTCTTTTGTCATAGATACTGTGGTATTGCCTGGCTCTCTAAATGAAACAACAATAGTGAGGCCTCAGGGCAGATTGTCTGCTATCCCTCTCTTGGGCAGTCTGCTTTTCTTCCCTCTCAGTGTATTAGAGGTGGCTGATCCATTGTAATGCAATGCCAAAGGCCTTTGGGACTTAAAAAATGTGTGTGTGGTATTGCAGGGGCAAAGAAAAAGAATCGACCCTACCAGATGTGACTGTTTCAGGTGGCAAATGGGTTTTAAGGAAAAACAGAAGTAAAAGAAAAAAAAAAAAACACTTGTGTGGCTTAAAGCAAATGAAGTAATTCCATATGGTTGTCCTCCAAACTTAGAGCAAATACAGTAAATGTAATTGGTTGTCTCCATAGCTCTTCCACTCAAAAGCCCTTTAGTAACAGGATGTCCTTTGCATTAAAAATTACACGTTGGTCACAGCAAACTTGTTTCCTCACAGATTAAACTGATTCACTACTGCGATAACATTTGTATTAAATGTCTGCTAGAGCCAAACAGCTGTTTGGTTTGATGACATCTCAATTCCTTTTATGAAATATTGAGAAGTATTTACTTACAAGTATGAGGAAGTGCTTTGGTTTGTTCAATACTTTGTACTCATGCAAACAATATCCACGTGCAAACAAAGGCAGCAGCTAGTCACTGTTTGTTATTCAGTCATTGCTTATTCTCCTGTGTCTATTTCAAACATTGTTGTCATCTGTTAAGTAAGCAGAAACATTATTATTACTGAGAGGTGGCCATTCATGAACAATATTATTCTTCCAGCACCATAAGGCACGTAAGGCAAAAGTCAAAACAATTATTAACAATGCTGAGCCAACAGCAAATGGCTCACAAACAACCCACAGGCTAAAAATGCTTTGTCCAAATAATTCAGTGCGTAATTAACAAATGCATTGGCAGAAAAGTGCCCATTAACAACTTGCAAGCAGGAAACAGAGTTGGATAGTGTTTTCACAAACTGGCTGCAATAGATGTAGTAGGAAAGTAGGGTTGCATCCCCATGCTCACCTAGAACAAAGTTGTTCTTTGTCTACATAGGGACTGCTAAGGGGAGTTTGGATTAAGCTCACTGAAGGTATGAAATTCAGGTACATAATTGAGGTGCACAAAACCCAGCATGGATGCTTCCACTGAAGGCCAAGCAGCATGAGCATACTGCCTTCTCCAGGGGTGTGGTGGAATAGCCTTGACCAGCCTCTCAATAACCAAGCTAAGCAGGACAGACAGCGAAGATAGGATGAAAAAGTTTGCAGGTTGAGGTAAAGACAAGGACATCATTTACCAATTACCAGCATGGGCAAAACAGACTCAACTTGGGGAAAAGTAATTTAACTTACCACCAATTATTATAAATTCAGACAGTGAAAGACAAGACAAAGACTAAAATGAGACCTTTCCTCCTCTGTTGCCCAGACTTATCTGCACTCCCTCACTCCCAATACCTCTCTTCCCATCCCAGCAGTGTGGTTTTGGGCAGCACAAAGCACTTTTAGTCAGTACAAAGTGGCTTCTCTCTGCAGCTTCTTCCCTCTAACACTTCTGCCCTGCTCCAGTGTGGGCTCTCTCCCACAGGCGGCAGCCCTTCAGGTAATAGACACTTGCTCCACCATGGGCTGCAGGGGAGATCTGCCCCAGCACCTCCTCCTCTCCTCTTCCCCAATCATGGTGTTCCCTCAGCCGTTTCTGACTTTGTTATTCCCCTCCTTGCTGCCACCTGTCTGTCTGTGCAGCATTTTGCTCTCCTTAAAGCCCTTCCCTGAGGCGCCGCCATTTTGGCTGCAGGGCCTCGGCCACGCCTAACACAGCAACCCTGCAGCCCCCGCTGCCAGCACCTGGGCACCAGCTACCCCGTGCAAAGGATACAGCTAATGCAGATTGAGTATGTGGGTTGGTTTTTGTTGTTGTGGTGTGGTTTGTTTGTTTGTTTGTTTGTTTTACCCTTTAACTTATTCCTGTTGCTTTAATGCCTTCCTTGATTGCTCCTGTGTTCATGAGTGTCCCTTAAAGCAATGCTTACTCATCTCTAAGAGCACCGAACCTCAAAAAATAAAGCCAGGACTATACAAGAAGCTGTTGGTGCACAGTTGTCATCTGAGGCTTGCATATTGCAGGGCTGCTGGGCCAGTACAAGGTTTAAAGTCAATTCTTGTAGTAATGGCAAGCCCCACAGACATGGTATATAGTTCGTATCATTTGTAGACCTGATAAAAACTACAACAAAAAGCTGTGTTTTTTTGGACACATTTCAGTGTAGGTGGGTAGGTGAGACTAACTTGGGGGGGACTAGCATGCCTGATAGACATAGCTGTAGTTTGCAGGTGTCCCTAAGCTGCCTCGTTTTCCCAACAGGGTTTCCAGCTGACTTGGGGTCTGTTCTACACCGCAAGGTTTAATTCATCCAGTGCACTCTGGAAGCAGTAAACAGCTGCAAATGTGACTGAGCCAGTGTGGTCTGTTATGGTTGCACCCACAGCAGAAGCACTTTCCTTACTGACTCAGAAGTATGGATATACTTGCTCCATGAGCAAACCATTCCTTGGGCATGGCTTCAGCACAGTTCCACCTCATGCCAGGGTAGTAAAACCACCGTGGGAAGGGCTCTGTGGTTTCCCATGCCTCCAGTAAAAAATGAGTTTTATGGGGGCTTTTGTCAGCCAGTCAGGGTCTTAAGATATCTTTCCCTAGACCAACACAACAGTTCTGCTAGCTGAAAAATGCTCTGCTCTGCTGAGCTCTGCTGTGCTGAAATGCCAGCATAAACATATTAGCATGCTTGGGCTCGTGGCAGTTTGGTTCTGTGCCACTAGAAATGGTTCTTCTGTCTTGTGTGGTTACCCTGAATGGATGTACTATGTGGACAGACACTAGGGTAAGTATATGTCCATGTAAGGAAGTCTTTTGGCTTGGTCAAAATACCGATTTCATGTTAACTTAGGTAACTGTTGAAGAAAGTTAGACAGACACACCTCTTTGAATGTAAACTTCATTTTTGTTCCATCAGTTTTGAATGGTTGCCATTTCTTTATGTATACTATGAATTTCAATAGTATTAATTCTTCCAATGCGGATACTTGGAAATAACATTTTCTGCAGTACCTCTCTGCAATACCTCTTCTACTTAGTTTTCTCTCTCTTTTTT
This sequence comes from Anas platyrhynchos, assembly GCF_047663525.1. Taxonomy (NCBI): domain Eukaryota; kingdom Metazoa; phylum Chordata; class Aves; order Anseriformes; family Anatidae; genus Anas; species Anas platyrhynchos. The sequence goes on along the minus strand of NC_092588.1, from coordinate 67,665,059 downwards.
TTTTTTTTTTTTTTTTTTTTTTGGTCAAGTCTCTCAGGAACAGGCTTAAATTTAGTCCAAATATGTGATTCCAGATTGGCATAAATGTATGCAGAGGGGCTTACATACCATTTGAAGTTGAAGTAGTTCAGCCTGCTCAGGCAGGAGGTCTTTAGGTGAGGTTCTTCTAAGAAGCCTCAGGTTTGGCATCCAACTGCTATTGAAGTTTAAAGAGAATGATAGAAAAAACTCCCATCTTACAGAAGAAAATGATGATACTGCCTTTCCTCCCAAAAAAGAAAAACAGAAAAAGAAGAGAAAAAGAAAAAGAAAGAAAAAGTAGTCTTGCTTGTGCAGTGATCTTCATCTTAACCGTTTAAGCTAATTCATGGGAGACAAATAGGAATTTTCCAGACAAATGTATAAGAATATGTGGAATTGTCACTTTCAGTTTATGGTGGTGATAAAATAAGATTACTTTTAGTGAATAAGCAAAGTTGCTTGATCTCTGCATCCTTTATTTGATGCTGTTCATCAAAACAGGCTTTACCCTGCTCTCTGTCATGCTATAAGTGAAGGTCTTGCCAGTTCCACTACTCAGCAGCTTGTATGGGATGGCTGATGCTTCTTATGAGACTGAAGGCTATATTCACAAAATGCTTTTATAACAGAAAATGTTCTGACTGGCTTTGGCTGACTAGATTTTGGGCGTGCAGGTTGCACACAGGCTAGGTGTGGCCCAGACCACTGAGCTTTGACTGATATCACAGCCTCTTCCTGCTATCTGCCCATGTTATTTTTCAATGAAAATCAGCCTGTGAGAGAAGGGATGGAACATTGCTTGGTGTGACAGCAATAGCTAGGATGTGAAGCTGGACTTGAGCCTCAGGAGGATTTTCTTCCAGAACGTTTTCTTTCATAATATTTATTCAGTGACTGGGATGAAAAAGGTTTGCATGGCTTTTCAAAGTTTATAATATCCTGAAAGCTGAATATGTCATACCAGCCAAAAATTTGTATTGTAGCCAATGCTGTAGATGGGATGCTGTCTTAGATAGAAGGATCTTCTATTTCACCTCGTGTAAGGTTTCCCCACCCTGAAAAAAAAAAAAAATAGACACCAATTCTTCACTTGGTCTGATTACCATAGGGCATGCAGTTTCACAGGAGAAATGGGGAAATTATGAATTTTCTGCCCTCAAAAACTTCCCTGCATTTTTGCTAAAGGCACGGTATGCTTTCTAACATCTGCATGTTGTAAAAGATCACCATGAGCTGTATCTGAATGAGACTGAAGATTAACTTCCCATGGTGTCATCCCAGAGCACTCTGTAGTGCTCGTTGAGCTGAAGGTTTACGTTCTGCCTCTTTGTGCAAAGTACAGAGATTAGCAATGTTTCTTTTACCACCTCAGTCAATTGCTTTTTGAGCTCCACTCGTGTATGTGACATCTACTGCATCCTATGGCAATGGGTTCCCCTGTTTAATTATGATCTTTGTGGAAAACGTCCTTTCTTGGGTTTGTTTGTTTGTTTTAAACTCACTAACTGCTCACTTTATTGGAATCACCATGCTTCCTGTGTTATGAAAGACAGTGAAAAAGCTTTTCTTATTCCCTTTCTCAGTACTGTTCTTGATTTTATGAGGCTCTGTCACAAAGCCTTCCGTCGGTTGTGCCTCTTCCAATATGAAAATCCTAAAGCTGTTTTTTCTTTCCTAGTACAGAAGCCACTACATACCTTTGATCATCCTGTCACCATGTATTTTCTATTCCTTCCCTGTCCTTTTTGAGATGAGATGACTGGAACTATATTCAGTATTCAAACTGTTAGGTGGGCAAAGGATTTATATGGCAGTATTTTTATGTTTTCTTCTGCTGTGTTCTCTGCTCTTTTCCTAATATTTCCTAATATACCATTTTCTTTTTTGACAGTTGGTGAGGATTTAGGTGACATTTCCATAAAGCTATTTGCAAGCTCTCTTTCCTAAGCAACAGTTAATTTCTCTGTGTGTTTATAGATTTCCCAGGGTACAGGTATAAGACCTTAGTTACTTAGCCATGAAAACAAGGCTAAATTACAAGAGTGTTTTAGGCTATAAACATGATGATTGTTAGTAGAATTTAATGTTCGCTCAGTTCTACTGGCAATTTTGTGTTGTTCTGGGTTTTATTATTCTAGAGATTTCTTACAATAAGCATGTGAAGCAGTGTGAATGTTTCCCACAGACCCCATCTGTTTAGCAGGTTGGTGATAATTTTAACAGAACATTAATTTTAACAGGAAACTCATTCAGGAAAGAGTTCATTCAATGAGTATTATCTAAGAGAGTTTTGCTAATTTTGCCACTCTAAGGGTTATCCTGGCTGAAAACAAAAGAAGCTAAAACCAGTCCTGTGCTACAATAGCTTGGAGATTTTTTCCCATAGTCTTAAGTATCAGATAGAGATGCACAGCCCTTCAATGTTTTTTCATAACTGAAATGTGCTTACTATCATAATGGATACTAGGATGGAGTTCTGGGGCTGGGATGAAATAAATCACTTCAGGATTGTTAAAACCTAGCTGCAAAAGAACTTAAAATAGTTGTTTCTAAAAGAATTGCTGGCAGAATCAATTTATTACTGCAAGTCAATCAGTCTCACTTTACTTTAAAACACTTGCTACATTATATTTCAGTAAGTATTGTTGAAAATTCCTTTATGGGCTAAAGAAGACCTCAGTGCCATGTCACACACAACGGTATTTTAAATGAGGTTTTCAGCACTCTCCTTTCATGGAGCATGAATCTTTTTGCTTGTTAGTGTAAGAAATTGTTTTCAAACATGTGGCTGCACTGCAGTAGAGAAACTATGGGTTTTTGAAGATTCCCTGTTCACGTGGCCTTCTCTGAGAAGTTGTTCTGCTCCTTACTAATTCTGTTTATTCCCATGCATTCTAGGCAGTTTCCTTTGGATTTTTTTTTCCCTATTGCAGTCTCAGTCCTGCTAATCTGTGACAGAGATGGAAACATTATTTTATGTTAGAGCTCTGGTGGGTTGACCTTGTCCAGCAGCCGTGCACTCAGCCTGCCATGGTCTCATTCAACAGGACAGGGGGAGAAAATAAGATGGAAAAGCTTGTGCATCGCAGTAGAGACAGGGAGATCACTTAACAGTTATCTTCATGGTCATAAGATACCCTAGGAAAACTAATTTAAGTTACTGCCAATTAAAAATAGAGTAATAAACAAACTAACTAACCAACTAAAACCCCTTCCCCCACCACCCTTCTTTCTAGGCTCAACTTCACTCATCATTCCCTTCTCCAGTGTGGGGTCTTCCACACACTACGGTGTGGATATCTGGTCCCATGTGATCCTCTCTGTGGGTTGCAGGGGAATACCTGCTTCACCATGGTCTTCTCCATGAGCAGCAGGGAAATCTCTGCTCTGGTGCCTGCAGCACCTCCTCCCCATACTTTTCAGATCTTGGTGTCTGCAGGGCAGTTTCTCACACATTTTTCTCAATCCTCCCTCTCACAGTTGCCACACATTTTTTTACACTTTCTTCAATGTGTTGTCACGGAGGCTGATAGGCCGAGCTTTGGTCAGTAGCAGGTCCGTCGATCCATTTGGTCCAGCAGCCAGGCCAGCTGGAATTGGTTTTGCCTGGCACAGAAGCAGGCCCTGGTCTCTTGTCACAGAGCCTATCCCTGCAGCCCCACTGCTAACAAAACCTCATCACGTAAACCCAATGCAGTAGCGAAGGATAGTGACACCAGTGAAAAGATGAAAGACATCTAGTGACTTTTCAGATTCCTCTACCCTGAATTTCGTTTCCTTTTGAGTACTGTCAGTGTGGACCCAACATCCTGACTAGAGCCTTCCCAACATTTTCTGCCAGTTGTAATCAACATTGCCCTTTTAAAGCTGAGCAACTTCTATTCTGCCCTACAGTAGTGTGCCCTCTCTTTCGCAGTCTGAGGAGATGGAAGCTCTGATCATATCCCAGTTTCTCAATTTCAATCATATTTCTGGAGGTGAGACAGCTCCCTTACTCAGTCCTGCCTGGTATGGATGATTGGAAATTAAAAGGGTAGACTTGAAATGCAAAATAATATTGTGAGTACGTAGGGACATCCTAAGCTATTAAACGACAAATAAAGAGGCCAAGTACATGGGCTAGTTCAAAAGACAGTCAGATTTGCCAATTGTTTGAAAGGTATTTAGGGACATGATCTTATGGACCTGTTATTATTTCATAATATTACTATTATGGACCTGGACATTACTTCAGCATATTGATTCATTAAACCAGAAAGGAGACAGGTCTCTTTCATTTTCACTGTTTCCTCACAACTGATACAGCTTAGAAATATGGCTACAATAAGTTAAATAATTACTCTTATTAATTACTCTTATTGTTTTTCTGATTTCTTGTGCCCGGGTTGTACTGTGCAGTCCAGGTAGCCTGATCTGAGCAGTTCATTTTGTAGAAATCCATAAATTCTGCAGATTCAATGATGAGATCAAAGATTGTTTTATGGATGAATAACCCCATTAAAAAAAAAAAAAAAAAAAAAAAAAGCTATTACTTCAGAAATGTTTTGTTATAATACATGATAGAAAAAAATAAGTACTAAGTCCTTGATTATTCCTCTTTTCAGAACATACCCAACATCTTTAGATTTCTTCCTTGAGACCACAGAGTGACTGCAAAACTGACCGACAACAGCAGGGCTTTTTAAGTATCACTTGGTCTTCTGACAAGTAAGTTCTTCATTTTCAGTTCTGTTTTCTCCCCTTTATTCCTGACTTATATTTCATTTCTTTATTTAATATATGGATGGCCATGCTCCTTTTCTGCACCAAGTGAATAAAATGAGTGAAAATTTTATAGGATGAAAGTGATCTTAGTCTCCTGTTCCCCAGCTAGAATGAAACTTTATCAATATTACAGATACAGTTTAGATGAAGTACTGGATCACCTAATTATCCAACTTGTACCAGTGGGACTGTAGTCACTCTGGATGTTTTAGCGCTTTTCCTTGGTAGTAGAACATGGTTAAAACCTCATTTCTGTCACTAGAATTGTGTAGCATCAGAGTCAGAAAATGGTTATCCTTTTGCAGTTGAGCTCTTCTGGGGAGCCTCCAGAGGTTATTTATTTCAGTAAATGGGACCCTAAAGTTTGCCGGTTTGATGGGATACCACACGGAGATCCTGCATATAATTTTCCAGTGCCTCAGATTAGACTGTTACTTCAGATTACAAAAAAAAATGAGCAAACCCTATTCGTTTTAAGAACAACAAAATTGCTGCATACAGAGAAGACAGCAACAATAATTTATTCCAAAACCTTGAAAGACTTGTTGACACTTTGAGCTTCTTCACCTGAAGTTCTGGTAATGCCTCCTTCGCAACTCTTGCTCTGCAAGGTTGGGGTCCTTGGTACTAAACCTTAGGATTCCACTGTATCATTTTCAGATCTAACCAGTCAAGTGCATATTTCCAGCAATAACTCTGCTCATATGCCTTCTCTGCCCTTTTAGTCTTCTCTGCTCCCTCTGCATGTCTTAGTCTTTGAAAAGTTGAACAACTTAGTCTCAGACTTGTACTTCACCAGAAGCTTGCTAACACTTCCTCTGAATGAGTACCTCACACAATTAGGTTTACCTAGTATGGCAGGCTATACTAGAAAAAAAAAAATAAAATATATATATATAACTTGTTTACATAGTAGCACTTATTATCTATATCTCAGTAATACCTGATGCTCCTTCTCCTTCCTACTGTATACTGTCTTTCCCAAATTCCCCTGCATTCCCCTAAATCTATACATTTGACTGCTCTACAACCTTCTCAAGTCTGTGCATTATACCATACTACAACAAAGGTAAAATGATGTAAAATGGGAAACTCAAGCCTTGAAAAGGATCTTTGGACTTTGTTCTTCTCCTGTTATTGTTAGATTTTCTGGGCTGTTTTGTGACTATACTGGGAAATGGGAAGAGGAGCTGCTCTGAACCTTGGCTTCAGTTCTAAAGAAAAAAAAAAAAAAAGGAATCTCCTTTTCAACCTTTTTAAAGCTTTTTAAAGTAACCTACGAGTTGTCACCCCTCTTAACCTGAATGAAGTCCAAGGTGAAAACTCTGAGGCAAATATCATGACGGTATCTCTCAAAATTGTGGAGGTTTTATAGATATATAAAAATAGAAGTTTTTAACAATTTGGTAGTCCTTAGTAAACTTAGGGAAAGGAAGCTGGAAAAAAATGGAAAGTGCTGGGAATAATAGCATCTGCAAATAACCACTATGGTAAAAGGAAAGAATTTTGTTATTAAAAGGTCTAGTAGGATCAGGAAAATGAGAGAGGAAAAAGAACATCTTGTTCTGGAAGGCAGAAAAATATCCTTACTGCTTATTAAAAGGAGCATAAGACAACCTGTTTTCTCTTCAGGACTTGCTGAAGGAGAACCTCAAAACTTCTTCAAGTTTTCTGGTTCATAAGAATAAGGTATATAAGGAAATACATCTTCAAACACAAAAATGTTTCTAAACAATATGGGCCAGTCACCCTAGTTTCTTAAGTGGGGGACCTTATATGTATAAAAAAATCTGCTCCCAGAGACTGCTCCTCCAAAATAGCGATGAAGGTTCTCATGTCACTACCACACTCCTTCATCTTTCTTTGCAGTTTCATATTGCTGCTGTAATTATTAGGTTATTTATTTCTTGTTGGAATATATTCCTCTTCAGCATACCTGATGGATTTTATGCAACTGAATGCCTTGTTACATGCTGGCTCAGCTCTGACAGTCATATTTGATCGTCTTGTGCATGATAGGTAATGAAATTTTAGGACATTACCGTTTCTTGCCTCTGCATATTTCTGAGATAAAGATGGAGACAATGCATTCATTACCTTATGTATCATAATTAAGTAAATTTAGCTACCTTCAGTCTCCAAAATAAAAGATGTTTAGAGTAGTACTTCATATTATAAAGAAAAAGTGATGTAAATATATACAATAATAAATGCTCACATAAACTAGTGAATATACAGCTTCAGTCTTTCCTATTGTTTGCTGGCTTGCTTGCTTTTCAGGCATTTTGGCTATAAGCATGTAGCCAAACTTTGAGTCTTTACTTAGGGTCTGAAAGGAACACAGTGTCATAACTTACATTTCTCTCTTCCCATAAAGTAGAAGTAGTGCATACATCTTTTATTATGACTGGTCTCTTGTCTACTTATCTGCACTTTTATTTTTCACTTTCCTATCTGACCATAATATATCAGAGATGTATATAATGGTATCAGTTTCCCTATTTACTTAATTGGCCACTCACTTGGATTGTACTAAAAGGAAAGACAGGTTAGAGCCAACTGCTTTAATTTCTTTTCAATCTGTCTCTAAGATGCGGTTTTGGAGCTCTGTCCTGTTTATTACAAAAAGCAGATTGTAAGGAAGCTTGAGAGTGTTTGGCATATTGTGAACCCAAGACTAATAACTTAATTACTGCATCTCTGTGTGACATTATGCATATCAGCACTATGCACAAAACTGATTTATCACTTTATCAACCCAAGAAATAAATAACAAATAGTGAGTCCATCTGGATGGAGGGAAAGAAGGTTTTCATTTTGAAATGGGAGGGCAGAGGAAAGAGATTCCATTTGGATTTAGTCACACTGATCTATTTTAACCAACAAATAACATTTGGTTTTGAGGTAGATGTTACAGAATGAAAAAAGTAGGACAGGCAGGTTCAGAGCATAGGTAGAAACAGAGGTGGTCATGTTTTGTAGCAGTGAATTGTAACAGTGACCTAGGATCTGTTTGGCCCCGGATGGATTCCCTCCTCTACTAAGTAGTGTTTGAACTTAAGTCCCTCACCTCTGATTATAGCACCTTTCAACTGCTTTGAGTATTCCCAGGGAAATTATTCATTAGAGTTTACTTTGACCTACACAATGTTCTGATAAAAAGAAACCCTATGCAATGTCTACAGAGCACATGCTAAACTAGCACATCACAGAAAATAAACAGCATGAGGAGTCGTAAGCGAGGGAGGGCATTTGCAGTGGGTTTCAGCAATGTTCACAGTTAGACACATGTTTTCAGCATTTTTCAGACAACCTGGAAGCTGACAGAATATTCCCGTCAATGAAATTTGCAGATGATGTGAGAAGTCCAGGCTGCTTACTATAGCCAGCAACCTGGGTCGCTTGGTAACCTCAGGCCAGCTGCATGAAGCAAAATACTGAATTTAAGGCTAAAGAATACAAGTTTTGTTGAGAAAAAGAGGAATTGTGTTCTAAAGAGCCCTAACCTTTGAGGGAGAAAAAAAATCAGGCATCATAGCAAATAAGCAACCTGAGTGAGAAAATTGATTATATAGAAGGGGGATTGTTGCTTTGATTGTGAGGTTGGCTACAGGGAGAGTGATACTAGAATATGGTGTTTTGGTGCCCCTGCTTTAAGAAAGGGTGTTGGGAATTGGAGAGGGTCAGAGGAGGGCCACTGAAATTATTAGTAAACTGAAGAAAATGTCTGCAATAGATTTGAAGAGCTCTGTCTGCTCTGGCTTTTTTGAAAAGAATCCAAAGTAGTATTTGATGGCCTTACCACGGAAAAAAGCAAGCAAGGAACATCACTGAAATCGTCACTCAGTCCTTCTTTTGCATGTTTACTTTTTAATTAGTTTCCTGGAAAAGGGCTGGTTCCTCTCAGTTGGTGTCATTAAAGCGTTTTGATTTTCCGCCACAGTACAAGCAGTAGATAATATAGTGATTGACCTCACTTGCTTGATAATCTAGACTGGGAAGTACCTAATAACCCAAGTAAGATTGGTTAATTTCCTTTTACTTTTTATTCTCATTGCTTACAGTGCTCTTGATTGACAACACAGTTCCCACTGTCAAAACAGCAGCGGGGGAGAAGTCCTTGATCACTGTAGTCAGTCTTGCAGCACTGTTGTGAGAATATCATGTGCTGAATTATTTTGACTATTACTTTATTTACATTAGCTACTCCAGTTTGGAAAGGTGGAGCTACATTAAGCTATCGTTAGGAAATTATATTAAATTTCCTGTTATGATTCCTAATTTTTGCTTTTGTTATATTAGAAACCAATTAATGACATTTTCACTTTTACTATACACATGTTTGTTTTATTTATTACATTAAACTAATATATTAGTCCAAATTACCATTCTTTGTACTGGGTAAAGAGAACTCTGTTGACTGGGTCATGCAAGATTTAAAATTAGCAGATTTCAGCCTCTGCCATGAAGTTTTAAATACGCTGGAAAATAACTCTTCCCACTTTTATCATCTCTCAAGAGATGGTTTTGCATGGACTAGCTATTGAACAGTGAATAAAATGAAGGAAATATCTTCTCTGCACCTGCAGAGGAAACTACAGCTATCAAACTTGGACTTGACACTCAGTCAGAGGCTGTTTTTTCCCACCATTGAAATTCTCCCGGCTCAGTGGTTTAATGTTCAGTAAATCTTTACCAACAAATATGTAATACTTGAATACTGTACGCTATTTAACACAAATCAATTTATGGAGTTTAAGAAGTTTGGCAGTACATTATTAAAAATTCATGTTTACCTTTAAATAATCCAATTTTAAACTAAATATATATATTTAATCTTAAAAAAAATCATCTAGTTAAAAAACAAACAAACAAAAACAGTTTGAGCCAATTTTATTCTTGTATTAAAAAGCAATGCATGAATTTCTATCCAGGCTGCCTGCAGGACAATAGAAATTGAAGCAAACAGCTCTACTTTGCATGACTATTTGCAAGCCCTTGAGGCATTAAAGAATTGAAATAGTAACTTCCCTAAGGCAACAAGTATGTTATACATAGATGTTGATTTGTTTATTCTAGTAGGCATAACAAAAAGGCAAAATATTATCTACTATTTTTGTGAAAATAAACAGGATTACTGTCATAAAGAAAAAACAAAACAAAACAAAAAAACAGCAAATACTTAGGGAATTCCAGAACCAGACTATTTGGACACTGAGATATAAGGGGGACATCAATATTTTTGTTTCACTTTTTAAAGAAAATGTAGCATCCAGACAACTGTATTTGAGCCCTGTTTCATAGCACTGTTATTAGAGAGCTAATTAAAAGCTAACCATGAAAATGTGTAAACCTTTATCTTCCTCATATGTAATTCCATGCATGCCAGTAGCAGAATTTGGTGCATTTTCCTAGAAATACAAGTTACACAGTATGAAGGAAAAAAAATAGCTAAATAAAGCATGGTCTCTGCTTTTTCCTCGAAATGAATTTTGAATGTCAGGTGCATCTGCAGCTCCTTAATGTAAAATTCTGCTCAATCAAGTATAATGGATTTACGTTCAGATATTTTTCTCGGATTTCTAGCAGACTTTCTGCAGTATGAAGCCAAATGGCATTGTAATCTCTGTTATGGGAAACGGCACAGGAAAATTCAGATGAATGTAGAAAGACTATAAATAAAAAAAATGTTTGCCTCTGACCCAAAAATTGTCCAGTAACAAGTGCAATTATGTAGACAAATGGTGCTGATAACAGCCGTCTTCCTCCACAGCATACCTTGCTCAGTGTAAAACGCTGCTGAATAAATAGATATATTTTTTTGATATTGGCAGAAGCGTGCTTGCCCACAGTCTGACAGAGCACTCATTGACAGAGCTGACAGGTAGAGCAAATAAAGATCTTGGCCATGAGAGATGCTGAGCACCTGTGACACCTGTCTTTCCCAATTCAGAGCTTTGCAGGTGAGTGCATGAATAGAAATGAAGGGTCACAGTAGCCTGTCTTTGGGGACAGCAGAGGGGACAGCTGAATGAGAGACTCAGTTTTAGGGAGCCTATGAACAGAGAAGAAAAGCCAGTGGCAGTGGCCCTTGACACAAAAAGGCAAAAATTCAGTTCAAGTGTGCTAACATTGTATTTGGGGGTTATCTTTGGAGACTTTTGGGGGAGTCTTTGGAGACTTGGTGCTGTAGTGGATATTGCACATCCTTGCTGCTGGCACTCAGTGGTGAACCCATGGGTAGCACCATCCACCCTGCAGCTATGGGAGGCTGCACCAGAGCTCTGCCTTTCTCCACAGCAATGTGAATGTGTCCCTAGGCCAGGCTTTCTGCTGCAGCCAGGTAGTATCTGGGTGCTGGGGTCAAGCACTCCCCATACCTGCTGATCAAGCATGTCTAACAGCCTGAGCCATGGTGCAGGACAAGGGACCATTAGCAAGGTCCTTGGGACAACACAAGGAGATGGGAGGACAGGTCCTGCTGGGCTGTCAGGTGCCACATTCACCTCTCATCCCCAGTGTCTCCTTTGATAAAAATCCCACGGGCCCACATCTTTCTAACTTCTGGCATGTAACTAAAACACCTAACTTAAGAGAACGCATCACCTCAGGCTCTTTTTCCAGTTAGCATAAAGAAGGGATAATGGGCGGGCAAGATACTGAATCACCCTGGGCCATTTAAGATCTGAATGGGCCTTTAGAGGGGTCTGTTTCTCTCCTTTGTCAGCTGAAAGTAAATGTTTTCCTGATTCTGTAGATTCACAGAAATTGTGGATGCTCAGAAGCAGCCCCTATAGGTAGTGCAGAAGCCTGGCCAAGGAGAGCCAGGGTCTGTAGGGTCACTCTGCACATCTCAGACCTTTGCCTGCAGAGCTGGCTAGTGCTGCACCACCTACATAATTAAAAATAGAAGAAACCATTGCAGCTGGGATCCCTGGGGTTGTGGTGTATGTCTGTGACACCCTGCCTCCAGCAGCAGCCCTGGGGCCCTGCCCTCAGCGAATGGCTCTGGCAAAGAGCTGCAAATTCCTGACAGCCCAAGGAATTTGGGACAGAGAGCGAGTGTTTTGTGACTTTTTAAGGAGTGCTGCTTCCAAACTATGATTCCCACGTTGGTATGACAAGGCAGACATAGTCTAGCTTAAGAGCAAGTTTGGCTAAATGTAGTCATATGTAGCTCAACCTGGATATTATATTTGTATTGCAGTACTAATAACCAGCTAAAAGTTAACAACAGACACATCCTTTGCCTGTCTTGTCAGGGTGCAAATGGGCAAAGAGCCAGAAGTACAGTTCATTAGCAGGGAACCAAGCCATTTAATTATCCTAAAATATGCTCCTTTGGGTTTTGGTGGTTGTTTTTGGTTTTGTTTTGTTTTGTTTTTGTATGACTATTATTATTTTGCTAATGGTTGTAGTTTTCCTACTTTTTTGTCTATTTATTATTATTATTTTTGCTAACGGTTGTCATTTTCCTACAATTTGCTGAGCATTATATATTGCAATAAAAGTGCAGACCATCTCTCTCCTGGCCTATCAACTTCATCGGGCTTGGGGAATTGAGTGGATAAAGAGGAAGAGTAAATAGGTAAATATACTGAGTATAATGCTGAATTATTTTATGCTGCTGTAAGGAATTTTGAGAGAGAGAGAGAGAATACTTCAATGTTATTTGTTTTATCATAGAAACTTCCCTTTTATTCTCTCCTCTACTCCCATAAAGGTCTTATTCAGTGTATTCAGTCCTATGCAAAAGGTCACTCTTGTCCTACGAGAAAGTTCTCCCTCTCCTTCCTGGCACCTCTGGATGCTGTGAATAGAGCTGTCTTTCCCTGAGGCTATGCTCCATGGCAGGAAGGTGCAGAGGGAGCAGCTGAGTATCAGCCTCCCCTCCTGGAGGTCAAATGCATCACCCCTGGGCGCCGCAGAGATCGTGCAAGGAGAGGGAAGAGCAGTCACACCAGACCTCCTGGCTCTGCTCAGCATCCTCATCAGCCATTCCACTGCACTGCATGACTTCAGTCTCTTTGACAGATACTCTGGACAGGTCATTTTTAGTTTTATATTTATTTTCTCAGCCTTTTTTTTTGTTTGTTTGTTTTGTTTTGTTTTTAATGTTTGTGTTTGTATATGTGTTTTTCACCTTGTGGACTCTAGACTTTGACAAGGGGTAGATAAAGTGACAACTCCTGGAATATCCAGTAGTCAAATGGCTGCTCACTCCAACTGCATTTTGACACCCACCATCACAGTAAATAACATGTTTAATCTTAGATTTGTCTTATGGCATTCAGTGGGAGTTCTTATGGAGTGACATTCAACTCTGCATGAGCGATGCTCTTCATGTGCTTCTTTCTGCAAGGCTGGGCAGGAAGGCTGCTGCCATTCCAGCTTGTGTTGTGAAGATACAGGAGGCAAAATAGCTAGTATGAAAATCAGAGAAAGGACTCTGTCGTAAGGCTACTCAGCCCTGTGATTTCACTGGTTTGGGACTGGAGACCTTCCACTTCCTCTAGATGGATGGGATCTGAGCAGAACAAAGATTAGCAAACCGAAAAGTAGAGGAGGGTTTGAACCATAGGAGGAAATGACAGCCTGAGACCCCATGGCAGACCAGTTCGTTAAGACTGCCTGTAGTGTGAGAACTGGCTGTGAGGGCATAAAGGGTTGTTTTGCTGACCTGTTGTGTATTTTTATGCATCCTAAATTAAACTGTGCCTACGTGCTTTTGCAAACATCCCTCTCTCATTGCTTCCTTCTAGGAACTCAGATGAGCTCCAAGATCTTGCTATTCATAGGAAACAGTAAAGATATTTGAGGAAAAGGAACAAAAAATCCCCATTTACTTACAGGCAACAGCTCAGAGGGGATAAGCAGCTCAAAAGAAATCTCTAGAGTCTAGCTGCCAATGCTTAGCGTGCCTTTGCTCAGTGTGTGCTAAGTGAGATCTGGGGCAAAGCTGGAAACAAGAGAGAGAGCAGAGGGTGCACACACAGTATCAGTGCAACCCCTGCCAAAACTCAAGTCCGTGTTCTGAGTAAGCAAGCAGTGGAGTTCCTGAGGAAAAAAAATGAGTAAAAATACCTAAATATCAATTTTGGAAACAGGTACATCAGTTTAATTGTAGCTTTTCAAAACATCCAGCATCAAATAGACAAGCAGCCTTAGAGGTTTCAGACTGAGGATTTGGAAGTATGATGAGGTTGCAAATAATCTGTAAACATTGTCTCAACTGTAATGTTTCTTAGCTTTAGTTATTGGTGATATTTTTTGTGGACTGCTATAGAACAGAACAGAGCAGAGACACCTAGAAGATGACTCTTGAGAGATGGTGACAGTGTACATAGCAAAATGACCAGAAAGAGATTTGATCAGTCCCCAGCAAATTAAGAATTCATTATGCTTGTAATAATGATGGTATGTTTTATAACATTACACTTAAGCAATTGTAATTTCAGTTTTATGGAGCAAAAAGTGCAGTCTCTAAGATTTAACTTTTAAGTAGTGGATTTAATTGACACAGCTTGAAAAATATTAATGGCTATTCATTAGTAGGTATTGTCTCTTCCCTTATCCTACATGATTGTTTGAATTTAAAGTAGCTCTTTGCTTTGTGCCTAGAATTATTGACAAAAATATGTCTTTCTTCATCAAATGATTAGCTAAATCATCCTTTTATTTACAAGCAGTGCTGTGTCCCTGTGCCCTAAATCTTGCTAGTTGGAGGAGTGGGAGGGAAAGCAATTTAATTAAGTTAACTTTATTGACCCGCTGGAGCTGTTGTTTAATAGCATGGCTCCCTGGAGTGCAGTGCAGGTAAATTGAATGAATGCCACAGAATATCACTTCCCCGCATTGCATATTTCAAACCTTTGCCAGGCAGTTTGGGATGAGCAGCCAATCAGGAAAAAGGTTTTTCCACCCTTGCTAGCTTGGATGGCATTTCCCATTATGCTCAGAACAATGTGCAGAGTGTTACCGATTCGTTCCTGTGAGTATATCGAGAGGAAGAATTCCGTGATTGTGTGTTGCGTTCAGCTGCTGTGCTCAGAAGACAACTTTGTGGATTGGCTCTCCAGCCATGTATCAAAAATTACCTGTTTGTGAAGGAGGAGAACTAGCACGTGAGTCTGAATGAAAGTGCTGTGAGTAAACTATTTAATATTAAAGCCTTAATACACTCATTCTGCATGAGAAATCAGAGTCCAGGAGGACAATAAGAGAGATCTTCTAGAACTCTGTTTTTCATTAGATACTTGGGAACTAAAGGAAAAATTATAAAACTTCTTTGTTAAACTATTATTTTAATAAAATAATGGCTAAAAAGACTTCCACAGTGCTTTCTCATAGATACTAGTGCCTGCTGATGTTTCAGGTGTTGTTTCTGTTGTTAAAGTCTTTGTCCAAATGTCATGTTGGCTGGAATACATCCCTTTTTCTGCACTATTCTTAAATACTGCCCACTGAGTGATAAAAGACAGTATTTCAGTCTGTTGCGCCTGTACATCCGTTCACTTCTTTTTAAAATAAAGCTAGATCGGTGTTGTACAATCTAGCAGCAACTTTCTGTAGCTTTTAACCCTCACAGAATTTCATGTTTATCTGATTAGAAGTGAGATCAGAGAACTGGTCTGGCAGTTTTGTTTGAAGAATTAAATGCAGCTACACAGCTAATTTATGTTTTGCTCTGGAAAATAATAAGAGGATTTTTCTCATACTCACATCTGTTGGAAAACGTGTACAATTCCATGTTTTGAATTAGTTTATATGTAGATTTTTTCTTTTCATATGTGAAAAGATTTGTCTTGGCTTCAAACAGATGTTTTTAATTTCATATGAGCATGAAATAAGGGAAGTTGATGTTTAGGGGAGGGGCATCATCTGTTATCAAGCTTACCAAAGCAGCTGGGAGAAGCAAACAAGTTTCAAGCCTGTAGGACCTTCTTATACCTGACCTGGGTGTCTTTAAACAATCACACTTAAAACCTTACAGCTGCCATCACTGCCTGTATGGTACATATTATGCTTACACATTATCAGAGCCTCACTGTTAACAATACTGTGTCTCCTTTGCTGGGGGTTGGCCCTTGGGGCAATCTTCCTCAGTTCCTCTCCTGACCCTTATGTCCTCATATGCCCCACACAACTTCAGAAGTGCCGCCGTATATTTTCATTCTATAAATCCACGCTGTGGATTTAACTTTTCCTATTCTGACCCTCTGCCCTGAGCTCTGGTGTGGCACCGAGCAGGGGGAGAAACACCTGCAGCTCTCAGTATGAAGACCAGAAGCTTTAATTCGATGTTAGGTTGACTTGTCTTTTGTCTGGCACTGACGTTTGTGTGTTTACACAACAGGATGATGTCTTGCATGAGTAATCCCGAGAAGTTTACTAGCTGATATTCTGCTGTACTTTATCTTCATTAGATGTGTCTTTTGGCAGCTGTTGCTCGTAAGTCCATTTTCCATATCTGTAAGATAAGTGCAGGTTTTGTGCTAATGGTTGAGGGGAGGGTCATAGGTAGGCCTTAAAAAGTAGACTTCTATGACTTTTCTGATATTTTTTTTGCTTCCCATAGAGTTTTTGTTGTGAGGCTTTAAAATATTCTGCTAGCTTTATGGTGTACCTAATAGAAGGAGAGGAAAATGCATATTCATGATGCCATCCCCCTGTTCCTTCCAAGTGCAACAGGCAAATCACATTGAATCATAAGGGACTGTTAACCAGCATAAGGATTCCTATTATATCTTTAGGTGAAGTTCTTTAAAGATGTTGAAATACAAATACATTATACATACATGAATATTAGTTCTACTTGATTACAGTTTTAAATGAATATTAAATCAAGGCTTATAATATTAATACTTAATTATGTTTAATATTGAACATGTCTAAATATGTGTATATGAGTATTGATGTAAATTAATCAATTCTAGTTGGTAGTTCTGAGTGGGATGCAGAACTTATGCCTAGCACCAATTTAGACTTCAATGGTATTGTTCTTCATGTCAAAGTTGACTGAAGAACTTTACCCAGCTTTTTCCTCTCAAGTTTCTTTATAAAGCAGAGCAATGAGCTTTGTCTGGTTTGCAGCATAGGTCCCAAATCATTGTACCAGTACAGCTGAGCATCCTAGGCTTGCAAACTGTTTCAGTTAGCTGGGCAGGTAGAAAAAAGTGTCCATCAAACTACCATTGGATTTTAAGATGTGCTATTTGCTTGATGCTTTAGCTTATGAACTGTACATAGAGGCACTTTAGGTTGTGTACGGGTACTGTTATTTTCTCTGAAAAAAATCTCTGCTGAAAACTTTGCCAGTACATTTAGGGATGGATTTAGCTTTTGATATTAAAAAGGTTTCTTAATGCCAAAAGCTAGAAAAAAGTCTAAGTTGATGAACTTACACTACAGAAAAATGTAGTTTGTTTATTTGAGGATTAGGTATAAGAAGTTTTTGGTTTTGATGCGTGAGATTGCTTTTTTATTATCTTTTTTTTTTTTTTCCAAAGTGTAGCTTGTATCAGATAGATAGAAGTTATATGTTGTAACTTTTTTCAGCTATTTACAGAAACTTGCCCTGTCATATCTATTTTATTTTAGGGTTGGTCTTTCCCACACCTAATGCACATTGAGGCAGCTGCAGTGGGATGGCATCTTCTAGGATCCCTCTGCTCTGCTTAAAGACATTCCTGCTTTCTACTGCCATTACCTCCTACCAGCTGGAAGCTCTGCCCCTGTGGTTTTCCTAGGGAGTCACTAGTCTGATTGCTTCTTAACTTTGAAACTTAGCCAGGCTAGTTCAGACCCACAGTTCAAATCACTTAAAATAAACTGGCTGATTTTGCCTCAACCATTTTAGCTTGTTCACAGGACCCCTCCACTGGTGAAGCTAAGGGAAGGGCAAGGAAAACAGGGAGAAGTAATGTTATTGAACCAATGTGCAAGAGCACCTGTTGTATGTAAAGTGAATGCTGACAATTCTGAGTCTTGAATACTTTTTGTGCAAAAGTAAACATCAGAAGTGGCTGTAGCATGGTTGTGTCAGGAAGACTTGCGTACAGGTGTTATGCTAAGCGTGCAACAATATATAAGCTCGTGTGCAATACTTTTCTTGCTTGCTAACTGATACCTATACTGCATTTAGCTATTCCTTCTAAAATCTAAAACTGGCCAATAGCAGGGTAAAAGGTTTATTTATTTATTTCACATTAATTGATTGTTACTTTATTCAAGTAAGTAGATACCAAACCTTTGCTACACAGGAGACAAAAGTTTGCTTTGGAGTATAGAAGTCTCTAACTCGACCTGTTTTGAACATAAGAGTTGATTAAGAGATACTCTCAACAGCTCGAAAAGCTTAAGCTGGCAGCAGATAAATAATGCACCATAATCTCAGCTATAGAAAGGCCCAGGGAATTTAGAGAGTGCAGTTTGGTAATTTACTAGGAAATCCCTGATGACTGCTTCAGAAGAAAAGTTAAGTATATGGAGGAGATAACAGAGCCTGGATACCTGAGGAGGAACACAGATGCTGAACAGTGTTGATTTATCCCTTTTTGCCCTCTGGGCTGCCACACCAATGTCACCAAAATAAATAAATAAAATAAAAATAATAATTCAAAATAAAATAAAATCCATTGTCTTCTGTAAAGTGTACCAACCACAAAATTACTACTTAAATTCTCTACTAGTAGAAGACAATACCCTATATTAGTAGGATTAACAAAAGAAGTGTAGAGGCAGAAATGCAGTTTCTCAGCTTGGAAGTTACTTACGAGAATTAATAAATCTTACTGGCTTCTTAAATAGAATAGTATCAGTGATTATCTCAGTGGATAAAATCACTGAGAGGAACAATGTATGGAACCTTGTGCTCTTTCATATATGCAGAGAGTAGCACTTCTAAACCTTAACCACAGAAGAGAAGAAAATATTCAGAAAGAAAACTGGCTAATATAAACAATAGGAGCTCAGAAGGGAACTTTATCATACATTGGTAGTAGAAGTACCAGTGGATTTATGAAACTATTTCAGAAGCATATCAGTCAAGTCAGAAGTGATATTGTAAAGACATTTGCTGAAGCATGAAAGGCCAGTAATAACCAACATCACAATTTCTGCCAGAGAATAGGAATTGAATAGTCATTTCAGTATTTTATTTTATGATCTTTATTTCTGTCTTTTATCTGTCTTCTGCATCCAACATATTAGAGATGAGGAGAGCTGCAATTTAGGCCAGTTAGGAGACACTCTAAGCAGTTATTCTGTGTCTAGATTTTATATTTGCTATCCTGCACGATCACCATACCTTTAGGAAAATCACTTCATTCTTTATGTTATTGTTATTCTTCTTTTGGGAAAGTGGGTAAATAGCATTGTGAAATGCCAGGGCATACCTTTGAAAAACCCACCCTGCATTAGAGTCTTAAGGGTGTATCTCTGTGTAATGCTCTGTATAATGGTCCTGCTTGTGTGCTGGTGTTCAGGTCAGCATTGCAGCAACCCAGCTCAGGACTCACAGTGCCCATGATTGTGCTCCATAAATTGTAACTCCTGAACCTACAGGAAGCTGTGTTACCCTTTGGTGTGCTTCCTGGCCTGTTCTTGGGTAATGTGAGTGTCTGGCCCAAATCTCTCTTGTTCTGTGAACCCATGAGTACAGTAAAATACGTCACCTCTAGTCCTCCATGCTCTTTGCATGCTCACAAAATATGCATGGACATCAGGTGAGAAAGAATTGCCTGGAGAGTTTGGTCAGTCACATAAATACTGAACATGAGTCACCCAAACACACATGGATGGATGTACTCAGAGATACAGTGCAATGGTTAAGATGCTGTTAGGGTGTAGTGTAAGGCAGTTCACCAGCATCCTCACTTAGCTTTCAAAACCTGTATTTTCTGTCTCACTCTTCTGCCCCCACCAGATTCAGGAGCTCAGGAGACCTGTTGGCTGGACTGAGCCCTTATTATGGGTGAACTACTTTAAAAATCTGTGTCAGGCAATAGGAGTCCATATTTCTACATATTCTTGGCAAGTAGTTTTCTTTCTTTCTTTCATACATCAATCCCTTGCCTTGTCTCCCTTCAGAGGCAAGACACAGTGCTTTATTGAGCTTTGCATTCTTGACAGTGGGTATTGCCTGCTGTAGGCAGCATAGGTTTAGCATACCTTTTTTTAAAGTCAGACACAGGGTGATCATTACCCATTGGTGTACACTGGCTGTATAAGTCTGTTCTGCCTTCCTGATTTCAGATGTTATCAGCCTGAATTGACTCCAAAACTTAGAGCAAATTGCTGTTCTTCTCATTCTCATAATTACTGTACAAATCATACAAATATGCCTTGAGGATTTACTTTTTAACTCCAAATGATCACTGTCAGGTGAAATAAGGATTCTAAATTATCCACCCATTCTTTTGAGAGAAAGAAAAGTTACAGTTCAGTGTCAAGTCTTAAGAGAGTAAAGATATCTCAAGTTCAATTCAAAAAAATGTGTGATCAGGTAAGTTACTCATGAAGTTAATCACAATGAAATTATGTGTATGCATCATATATGCATATAGAGTGTGTATGTGTGCATCTATATTGCATGTACAAATATATATACAAATACACACATATACATGTAGTCAGGAGTGTAAATACTCTATTATTTAATTGCACTTTTCCTGATTATCTGAGTACTCTTTGTGTTTCATCAGGAACTTCAGCCTAGTGTAAAGCAGTAGGATCCAGCTTGATCTCAGGTTTAGACAAGCTTTGAATACCTTCACAGTCAGTTCTGTGATGGTTCAAAGCATCAGTACATATTTTAAAAGACAAATATTTCCTGTTAAGAAATAAATATATAAGTGTTTATTGGACTGGTGTTTTAAGCCAGAACAGAGATGTTTTTGAACTGAAGCATGTGGACTACATGGCGAGAAGAAAAATAAATAAATAAAGGGGAAAAAAAAAAAAAAAAAAGAAAATATATCTGGGAGACAGAAAAATGATGTATCAGGTTGTGCCATGGTGACAGTGATTAACTCTAGAAAACCCTGTCTTTTGGTAACTCCAAGACATGGCAAAATGTGGCTTGCATTAGCCTTATGTCTAAAGCAGAATTTAATTACAGTCTGTGTTGGGAAAGTTCTACATATTGTAATTGTATATTTTTGTACAATTTAAATTGTACAAAATAAATGTGAACGATACATTCATTGTTTTTTCAGTTAAAGAAAATAATTGTCAAATTCTAGTAGCAGTGACATCAGTGTAAGCATCTATATGTTGCAGGTTCCTTGCTTTCCTATGTATTTCAGAGCTGTACTCTGCTTTCCAAATAAGCATAAGATTTATGGAACAGCACATCACTGTTCCTCTAGCCCGTGCACTTTAATTCCTGAAACTACACTGATTGCTAGGAGAAACAAAAATATAAAATAAAACAAATGGAAGAAAAAAAAAAACTGCTCCCAAGTTTCCACAGAGGCAACAAAGCCTCCCTGTTGCACAAATGACTTTGGGTGCTGTGAAATCTGTCAGCATGAAGGCAGCAAAGGCAGTTTTATCCAGGTGCACCAGGATCATATTTTATTTACATGAGCAGTTCCACTGAATCCAGTGGAAAGTATCATTGGTTTTCAGTGGAGTTGTACAGAGGCAGCATTGCACTAGGAAATGTATATTTTTTGTTAATTACCACGTATTTAAATGTATTTCGTCACATTGCTGTCATTTTTTGATGTTGCTCTAATTTTACATAGCGAAGATAAAGTGCTTAGATTCATTAAAACTAGAGTCTTGGAAGACAGATTTGTTACAAAAGGGTGGTGTGAAAGTCCTTCTCCATGCCTTTTCCAAGGATGGGATTTCAAAGACCTTTCACTGTTTTCAGGAGTATCCATCAGGGAAGATGAATGATCAACAGAAGCCACAATTAAGGTAATTTCAACAGGTTATGTCCCTGTAGCCATGGCGTTGTCCTGCCTGCAAAACTGGTTTGGCCATACTGAAAATTGAAGATGAATTTGGTGGAAGTCCTGTCAATTCTTCATGCATTCAACACTGTGGCACGCTTAGCCACTGCATTATCCTTATAACCTATCCGGTTGTCTGGCCTTGGGGAGAGGGTCCTGTTCAGATGGCCCAATTTCCATGTAAGCTTCTGTGTCAGATGCTTCCTAAAGTTTTAGAGCCAGCTGAGCAGTAAGCACTAGGCACAGAACTTACTGTCCTTGTTCAGGCCCTGTGACAGTGGCTAGTATTTAATAAATAAAGGGTAGTTTGTAAAAGTAGCTTGTTATTTTGTGTGTAGTAATAGGTTTTCTGTACTGCAGAAGGCATGTAATTTTGAGTAACTCCTCTCTCCTAATGTGTATGTTTTCCATTACAAGCAGCTATTTGGTCTTCTAGCAGTAATTGTTGATATTTTTTTAAGAATATGGATTCTAGTCAATATCTGGGAGTTATACCTATTGATTGGGGAAAAAAAATAGCCCTTTGAAATAAAATAGCCATTACTACTCAATATGTTTCCATGTTGAGTGGATACAATTTCCATAATACTAGTTAAATAAGAGGTTGCCTATAGACTGGCCTTTTTAAAGGGTTTTACATCTAAGGAAGAAAAATCAAAGAGAAAAATCTAATGTTCTGTCTCTAGATTTTCTACTTGTTATTTTAGGTCCCATTCTATGGCTCTATTGTGGCAGAAAGGAAATGCTTTCATGCCTGTGATATCATTGTATTCAGAAGCCCCAGGCCTTGTGCAGTGGTAGTAGCTCTGATCAGTAGCTTTAATAATTTAAAAGGCAAACCAAGCACTGGGAGGGGATGGGGGAGGAACACTTTTTGTGAATCTTGGCCCAGCATAACTTGTTTTACACATCCAGAGTTTGGAGAATGAGCAAGCCTTAACTACTTACAGAGGAGGCACTATCATGCATGCCACTCATAGATTAGTTTTCAATTAGAATAGCTCTGTAGCTTGGGAGACATGATGTTCCTTCACTTCCAGGTCACTTGGTGAATGGGCATTGCTGTAGACTGGGTTGTGAAACCTCTGGCACAAAGTTTCCTTACATGACGTCCTGGAAATGAGGCAGCTGTTAGTTTCCTCTCATGCATATATGGTCCATGAAACAGAATAGCATAAACAGAAAGAGGCGGGTTGGGAATAAAAGGAGAAGCTGGGGATGAATGACAGTGTTAATGTAGAACTAGGATAGGAGGCATTATTGAAGAGTGAAGAGGAGCAGGAAAAACAAAAAAAAAAAAAAGCAAGTACAGGAGCAGCAAAGAGGAGAAAAAGAGATCAACATATTAGTAAAATGGAAACTGGGAAGAAGAAAAAAAAAAGAAAGAAAAAAGAAAAAAACAGAGAGAGAAGAGAGATGTGATAGATTTTGTTATTTAATTAATAGTTTAATGTATTGGATACTCAGAAGAATCTTTTGTCTAAATAAAGCAGCCAAGCCATCATCTTAACCTCACTTCTCTAGGCTAAAAGCTAAACATGCCATCTCATAATGTGATTATGACAGATGATGTAAATGATGCAGATTTGAACCCTGTACCTGCAGCATACAGGGACAGCTCTTAGGGAAGCTGTGAATTGATAGAAAAATTATTGAACCAACACAACTTGCCCATGTGTGGCATTCTATTGCTGCATTGCCTTAGCCCAAAATTCCCAAAGTAATTCCTGTAATGCCATCTTTATTCCACAATGACACTCTTCAGTTAAGGTAGAATTGTTTATAAAATACTCTTAGGAAACTTGAAGGAAAAATGTCATAGAAACTAAAATTTTGATCATACATTTCATTACAAGTTTCCCTTCTCTAAGCCATGCATCCTTTGCTCATCCTGCAAGAAATACTGTCTAAAGTAATAGTACAGGCACAGATTAATTCAAATAATTTTATTCATCAACTGTGTGTGGAAACATAAGATACCAGGAGAGGCATCAGTTGACTAAGAGGTTGCTTAAAGTGATACTGCCAAATTCTCAAGTGCCACTTTAATGTGTTAGTGGATTAGTGTTTAGTCATTACATTAAAATGTATCGCAGACTCCAAAGTGGTACGCTTGACAAGACAAATCTTTTGAAAAAATGAAAATGTGAAGGCCTAAGTGCTGTACGGGTGGTTGCAAAATTCTGAGTATGAAGTCAGATCTGGTTCTCTCTTTTCCATGGCAGTTGAAGTTGCTATTTAGCAAACACAAGGTCTAGAAAACAAAAGTAACAGGTTAATGGCTTGTGGGATTTTGATGTCCGTTGACCTTCCTCTGTGTCCAAGACGAAGTCCACAACATGTGTCCAGAAAAACTATTATCCATGTAATACTTGCTGGAAAATAGTAGTGATAGGAGAAGTTAAAACGAGAGCAAAGTCTTCCATTTTTGCAATATTAAAATATAGATGATGAATTACAGTCAAAGTAGATAAACCATTTACTTTCATACTGCAGATGTAGGATGAGATTCTGCAAACGTTCCCCATTCAAATATCCTGTTGGGTTTCCACATACTAGCTGACAGGCAGTAATCAGGACAAAGTACCGCCGAAATTAATTCCTGTAATACTGTGAGTTTTTTAATGAAAATCATGATGACAAATTATCTTTGTTGTTCTCTTCACCATTTTATCCCTTGTATCCTAAGTTAATTACATGGCATTTTAATGGAGGCTTTTTGAGCACACTATATGTGTCAAAGAAAAAGCAAAATGCTGTCAGTTTCTGGAACTTGTCCAGGCTTCCACAAACATATGTGAATTTAATTCTGATAGCTTTTTAATTTGGGAGTTCATCATTTATATTTTTACCTGTCAAACTCATTCAGCTTCTCTTAGCATAGCAGGTAGCAGGTAGGAGTAATAAAAACAATATTCTCCTTCATACTTGTCTTTTGTGAATAAAAGGAAAGAGGCAGTAATTGGACATCTCACAGACTCATGATTTGGGGCTTAAAAACATGATTAAATGTTTAAATTTGGCAGTGCTGTGACTTGCAAAGGAGGTGAGACTAGGCCTGCTGAAATGTGACACAGATGTTGACAGGTAGCAAGCAAAACTTTTGAGATGCTGAGTTGGGAGGGTTCTTTTTTTTTTTTTTTGTAATCTGTCTTGACTTATTTTTCAGCCATGTTTTCAGACCTACCCATGAATCTTTATTTACAAATTAAAATTTAAAATTGTAAATAATATGCATTGTTTACAGTCAATAATCATTGATCATTGCTACTTCATTAATTTTTATTTCAGCTTAGTCAGATGCCTCTGAATTGACTTTGACTGAGACAGAAATATGTATTTATTTATTGTTTTATAAACATAAAATTTCAGATCTTCTGCCTGAAATAAACAAATACTTCAAGCAAAAATGGGTAGTTTTCAGAGTGATAAGAGCAAATGAAAATAGAGGGTACAGTAGCTCATTGTGGAAACTGTTTGGCAGAAACCTGAGGGAATTGCGGAGCTGTGAAATGAGGCAGCAGACCTGGTGAGAAAGCACACACACACACAAACACACACCAAAAAAAAAGATATTCAATGTCTTTGCTTTGTCTTTACTGGCAGGTTCTCTCCTATGATATGGGAAGGTTGAGTTAGTGAACTAATAAGCAAACTGGACATACAGAAGTCCATGGGAAAAGAGGATAGATCCAAGGATGTGGGGGGAACTGGCTGAGATCACTGCAAGGGCTACTTTTTATCTTCTTCAGAAGGTCCCTAGGGATCAGGAGATCCCTGGGGGCTGGGAAGAGACAGATGTCACACTCATCACGAGGATGGGCAGGCAGGCAGATCTGGGCAGCCAGCTGCTGATAAACCTCCCTTCAGTCCCCTGGAATATTTTGGAGTAAACTCTTTGGGAAAGCTTCTTCAGGCACATGGAAGATAAGGAGGCAATTGG
This sequence comes from Anas platyrhynchos, assembly GCF_047663525.1. Classification (NCBI taxonomy): domain Eukaryota; kingdom Metazoa; phylum Chordata; class Aves; order Anseriformes; family Anatidae; genus Anas; species Anas platyrhynchos. Next base: position 67,639,367 of record NC_092588.1, on the reverse strand, counting down.
AAAGAGCCAGCATGGATTCACAAACAGCAAGCTATGGCTGACCAACCTGAGAGCTTGCTCTCGGAAGATGGCTGGAATGGTGTGTGAGGAAAGAACAGTGATTGTTCACCTTGACTTTCACAGGTGGGTTACGAAGCAATTCAGGGATGGTACCTAACTGAGGAAGCAGTCAACATGCTGGAGGGTGAGGCTGCCATTCAGAGGAGTCTAAACAAGCTACACAGAGAGTTTACAGAAACTTCTGTAAGTTCAGCACAGGCAAGTGTAAATTCCTGATCCTGAGACAGAACGTGCAGCTGGACAGGCTGAGCACCAACTGGCTTCAAAGAAGCTTTGCAGAAAACGTCCTAGGGGTTCCAGCGGACAGCAGCTCCAAGTCAGTACTGCATCCTGAAGGTCAACCACATCCACAGCTGTCCTAGCAAGTGTAGCTAGCAGGTTGGGGGAAGTGATTCTTGCCCTCTGGTAGCTGCTTGTGAAACTCTTCTTGGGAGACTGTACCCTGTTGGGGATGTATGTGGTGTACATTGACATAATGGAATGAGTTTCTTGGAGCACCAGGCGGCTGGAGGACAGGAGATACAAGGAGAAGCTGACAGGACTGTGTTTGTTCAGCCTGAAGATGAAAAGAATAAGAAGGGAATCTAATGGCTGTTTTAAACTACATACTGGTGATGTACAGAGAAGACAAAGCACACTCTTCTGGGCAGTGCGCAGTAATAGGAAAAGACAAAACAGATACAAGTTACAAGGTGGGAAATTTTGTCTAGGTACCAGAAGAAACTTTCCTGCCTTTAGGGGAATCAAATGCTGGTACAGGTCCCTGGAGAGCTTGTGGAATCTCCATTCCTGGAGACATGGCAAAGTCACCTGGGCAAGTCCCTGAGCAACCTTTGATGAACTTGGATGTAATTTCAAAGTCAGTCTTGCTTTGAGTGGGCTCCAATGAGCTCTAAAAACCCCTTCTAAACTAGAAACTCTAAAATAATTTGCTTTTACTTACTTAAATTGCTGCTTTAAGTATTTAAATAATATTCCTGTGGCACTTTATTTTGAAGGAAAAGAGCAGTGAAAATGCAGATCATTATTATTACCAAAAAGTAAGTCATTGCTGCTAGAAAATACTGTAGGAGTCATGTATATCAGGCTGCCAGAAAGGATTGTGTTTTCTTGTTAAATACGACAAAAGCATCAGTGAAGCATGTTTAATCCACACACAAGAAGAATTCTGCAGACTTTGTAAACAAATAAAAGGTAAAAAAAAAGGTCAATTTTGTTGAGTTGCAGGGCTGGAAAAACTTAAACTAACTTTAATGTATTTCTATTTATTTATTTATGTTGGGTGTATATCTTCTGCTTAAAACGTGAACCACTTTCTTCACTACTTTTCGTAATCTTCACAAATATTATTTGGCTTAAGGTAAAAATCTGATAGGCCAGGGGAGTCGGGGAAATGATGCGAAGAAGGTGTTGTAGAATTTGGTCCGTGTTTTTCATTCCAGTGATTTCTCTTTCAAAATCTTTTACTAGCTGTGTATCCGGACCTGCCTAAAAGGAAAGGACTTCACTGTTTGGTGGATCTATGAGCAGAAGGGATATTTTTCACAAAAGGGAGAGATTTTATTTTCCCTCTTATGGCCCCAAAACTCATCTGGGGAAAACCTACATTACTGAGTAAAATAACCTCATAGCTTTGGTGACAGCCAGAGTGGTGGTCAGAGCTTTTGCTTAGAGCACAACTCTCCCAAGGGTAGGAACAGCAAAACAGCTCTGCTGGGCCTAATTGTTTTGATATATTGTTCAGAAAGTAGAAACCAGACAGTAGTAGACAATGCGTAAGATAGCAGCTTTAGGGGGATACATTTTCTAGGACCTTTTCCCAGCCTTCCATGGTCTAAAGTTTAGGGATGTAGCTAGGATTTATACCTTTATTTCTGATAGATATTTTTGGTTTGTTTACTTTAGCTTTTTTTTTTTTTTTTTTTTTCTCTGCTAGAATTTGTTTCATTTCATTTAGAAGTTATTCAGGTGTTTAACAACCACAATGTCCTCTAACAGGTTATTCCATAATTAGTTACTCATTCTGTAAAAAGTATATTACCTATTCTAGGCTTTAAGCTGACACTCCAACATTTCATTTGCTGCCCTTTCCTTCTTGTATTGCTAATAGGGGTGAATAGCATTTCCTGTTTAACCTTCTCAGTGCAGCTTATGATGTTATGGGTTTTGTCATGTTTTTCTGAACTATCTCTTTTCCAACTGATTTATCCCAGCCTACTCAGTATTTCTTACAGAGATACTGTCCCTTACCTTCAATTATCCTTGTCTATGCTTCCTACTTCAGGTAAGTCCCTTGGGGCTTAGAAGAGAAGGCCAAGTCTTTCAGTGGCAATACTTTGGCAGATTGCTCTCTTGCATATCATTTTCCTAATAATTCATAACACTCCATTTGCTACAGGCTGATGTTTTCATAGACCTGTACATGATTTCTCCAGCTGTGTTTCAGAATGTTTACAGCTAATTCAAAGCTCACCACTGTGTATGCATAGCTAGGATTCTGGTTTTATTCTGAATCTTGCATTTATCAGCACATTTCATCCATGTTTATATCACGGATCGCACAGAACTGAGACCTTTCTTCAGTTTTCCAATCCCCCTTTGGTTTTGCTTCCCTAAACAATCTACTGTGATTTACTGTCACTTCTCTATTCAGCTTTGTCCAAAGTACTTATGATTATGTGGAACAGCACATTTCCCTGCTCTGATCCACTACTACTCTATCTGCAGTGTGAGGAGTGACCAGTTTTAGGGGGATTGTTCCCTGTATAGAAATACTTGGGCATGGGAACCTCCAAAAGCTCTTCTGTAATGAACACCTGTGGAAAGAATTCTTCTCACTTTACTGGGGTGCAGTCATATTTCAGCTTTCCTTTCCTACCCCAATTACTTCTCATCCCTAGAGACTTTCTGGCAGACTTCCTGCTTATGATGTGCTTAAAAAACATTTTATTATTAGTTTTATGCCTTTAGCAAATTGCTCTTCAAAATCTTCTTTGGCTGGGCTTATTAAATTTAACTTGCCAGAGTTGATATTCTTTTCTATTTTTCTGATTGGGAAATGACTTCCACTTTCAGAAGAACCTCTCATAATCTGCTTTACTGTGCTGTATATTGAAATGGTCTAGAAAAAGTGGAGAACTCTGGGAAGTTTTTCTTTCCATGTTTCCTGCCTTCCCCCAAAGAAAGATCTGACATTAGGTATGCAGCTAAAGTTATAAAGTAATTATTGCTCTTTTTCTGAATTGCTTTCCCTGTGTCCCCTCAAAAATGGCACTAAAACATGAAGGAAATGCTCATAGAATTCAAAACATGAGGAAAAAAAAGGGAAGGAGGGAACAATCTGCAAACCATGGAAAAAGAAAGGAAGTGTTGGAGTGAGCAAGCATGGGTAAGAGATAAAATAGAAGGAGGAAAGAACAGACTGGAAAAGTTAAACAGTCAAATGGAATAGTGATCACACCATAATAATCACCTCTGAAACATCAAAGGTTTTGGTGCAGCTTGCACTACCTAAGAATGGGGTGAGTCCTAGGAATAAAAGACTATTTTCTCAAACTTATACTCAAATATAGTTAGTGGTTGAGGTATGGATATATGCATATATATCCATATATATTGTATGCATATATATGCATATGATATGTCATATATATGCATATATATACGCATATTATATATATTGATATATATGTATGTATCCAAACCTCATATCTGGACCGTGATCAGCCCCCAAACCAGGTGTTCTGTAGCTTGCAGCCATTTTGACTTTGTTTCTGAGTTGAGTCCAAGAAGTAAGATTTAACTTGTAAAGCCTCCTGAGGTTTCAGCTGTAGCAACTTTAAGGCCTCTGCAAGGATAGCAGCTTTTTCACACTGATCACTGGAGAAATGCTTATTTCGGGCAGGTACCATCCCTGCCATGAAGTGCTCATTATCTCTTTTGAGTCACAAAGGCAAAAAAAAACACAAGTGAAAGTAGAACAAGAGAGGAGTGAAAGCACAGGGTAGACCTGCAGTTGGTCCATCAGATCATTTGAAAGATTTGGCTTAACATCATTTATAATAATGATGTTTAACTCACTTTTTTTTTTTTTTTTTTTTTTTCACTAACGGCTATGTGCATCTGAGCAAACTTCTATAGGACAGAAGATTCTGAGTTTGATTTATCAGAAAATGTCCCTCTGTTGATGTGTGCATATATTTTGTCTCATCAGTTCTGTCAGATACACTCTTTCACTGTGGTATTTCACTGTGTTATCACCGTGATATTTTACATATAGCTAAAGGTCTACATGCATCCTAAATAAAAAATCTCTGTCAGCCTGTCTTTCTAATTTCCCTACCTTCCCATCGATGAATATTTGATGCTGAAAGGCTCTCCTCAACCCTGTGAAGAGAGAAAATTCTCTTACAAGGGGAAGCAGGATGGTACACAGACAGGAAATGAAGGGCTCAGAACAATAGGAAAAGTGATACAAAGATGTGGGGAAGTTTGGGAGTAGCTATCCTCAATGTAGAAAGCCTGGTAATATAAGAGAAGTAAGAACAGAATGGAAAAGGAGTACGGAGAGAAACCTCATTATGGTTACATAACATAGGAAAGTGATCGAAGGGGGACGGACTACATTGGAAGACACAGCACAACATGGAGCAAAACTAAGTGCAGGAAGTTAGAAGGGAAAATGAAAGGGTAAATACTAAAGAGATAAATTTGGATTTTTAAAAAATTCTCATGAGAAAATATAGACACATAATTGTGTAGATGATACACAATAATAAATAGATAAACTGTGTTTCTCCTGTAATGTTGCAATGCTCCAGAACACAGAGCAAGCTGTGCTAACATAGCAGCTCTGTCATGTATCACAAGGTTATTATTTTATGTCTGGGGAGCTAAAGCACTGAAAGACAAAGTGATTTTCCTGAGGGAGCAGTGGAAATCTGCAGGTGGAAAAGAGGGCCCAAACACGGTGAGCTTTGCTGAAGTAACTTTTCTCTCAGTAAAGTTTCAGACATTTGCAATAAAAGAGTGGAATGAAGTAGGCTATGAAGTTGAATATAAAAATTCATTATGGCCAGGGTATGATTTTATGCTGAACAAAATTATTGTACTGCATTTTTTCCTGTCATTGCAAGCTACACTACTGGACTTGACCAGCTGTGCTATAATCTTTTAGAAAAGCTTTAACAAAAATACCTGCAAAAGGTTTAATAACTCTAGCTCAAAACATTAATATTTACTGAAATTTAAGTGTTATCTGCCAATATTGATGCAATGCATGTTCTGATGTTACTGTACAATGAGCAACTGCCAGTACAGACTTCAAAGCTGTTCCTGTTTTTACATCTATTATTTACTCTACAGCTCTTCCTGATCAAACATTAGTCAAACTCTACCCTGGCACACTGATACCTGTTGTGTTGCACCAGCATATAGAAATATCTCACACTGGTCCTCTATATCAAGAATTTCACTGCATGCAAAGTAATAAGGAATTTGAAGAGCACAATATGAAAATGTTAAAAAATAAAATCTTGATAATTATAGGCAAACTGTTGCTTTTTTGAGAATTACATTGTACTGATGTCTCTGAAGACAGAATTAAAGCTGACGCAAGGTGGACTGTCTATGTTTGGGGTCAAGACCCCTGATTCTCAGAAGAATTAGAAGATGACACTGGTGGACATGGTCCTTGCTGAATCTTCCAAGAATGCAGAAGAAGCAAAGTTAAATTAATTCGTGAGCTTCCAGCAGCAAACTGGATGACTGTAAGCATAGCCAAGGCAGAATTTGCCTCAGGTAGCAGGCTGCTGGGAAGACAAAGTGCATTAACAACTCCTCACTCGCCTCCCACCCCAATTTTGCCCGTATTAGGACTGGGAAAAACAGGTTGACTGAAACTGCTGCTGCCCCTAAAGTAGGAGTGGAAACTATTGGTAAAATGCCCAGTCCCAGCAGCTGTGATAGTTGACTGGTATCAGTCCCTGGAGGCGGCAAGATTAGCAACGTGGATCCTGTAAGTCTCTCTACTGCAATTCCCCACTTTTCCGTGGCAGGCAGGAATAGCCCTGTCCCATCTGTTATTTTAGGAGGACTGACTGTCAGCTTTGCCTGAGCTGTTGAAAAGTCTTGTGCTGGCTCTAGAATAAAATGCAAAGTGCTAATAGTTGCAAATGAGGAATAATCATGGCATTATTTATATGTAGAAAATCAGGGGGTGCCCTTGGTTGAAATGCAGTGTGCGCCACAATACATGTTCTAAAATGCAGATGATGTTACCAACTTTTCACTCTCCACTAGTGGCTATCTCAGTTTCTCCTTTATCTACCCCAAGTTCTTTGTTGTGAACTCAACAGATTAGTGATAAAACCAATTTTCTTCCTTCAGGATGGATGGATGTTCTGCCCTCACTGTCTGCATTTGAGATGTGAACCACAAAGGTAGTTCGGTTTTGACTTTCCAGTTTCCCAGTGTTTTCAGGTTTTTTGGCTTGGCTATTTCTGTGTTTTCTGCCAGTGTCCCTGATCCTGGGAATTTCCATAGATTACAAATTCATCAGCCAAACTCAGTGTCTTGAAGTGGAACATCCCAAGTCTGTTCCTTTACTGTCCGACTGATTCTTGTGCCCTGGAGCTTAGTTCCTGTGAGGTAGCGGACCTCAGGTCTTAAGTGATAGAGTTAAACAATTTTTTAGATTTGTGAATTGTTCTCTTAGTCCATCCCACGTGTGATATTTCCTCATGTTACAGCCAGGTTTTTTTTCACAGTGGCAGAATTTTACAATGGAACTGCTTTCCTGGTTTTACAAATCCAGACAGCTTTTTATTCTAACTGTTCAGATGAGGGAGTGTGGCCATGGAGGTGGACAAGCCCCGTGGTTGGTGATAACATGGGACTCTTAACGATGAGGCCACCAGGAATGTAAAGAGTTCAGAGGAAACAAAGAAGGGTGATTCAGGAGAGCCTTGCTGTCTCAGACTGCTGGTTCTCCAGCCATTAAGGCATGGAAGTTGCTGGGAGGTTGGGGTTGCTGGGTAAAGTGGTTGCTGACCAATGAAGAGTTAGTGGAAAAGTACTGCTGTGGGGCGAATGGAAGAAGAGCCTGTCCTCAATAATAGATAAAGTTATGCCCTCAGTAAGAGAGAGTTGAAGTTATGTCATCAACAAAGTAGTAGCAGTTACTGATCCTCAAAGAACCCCGGTGTCCATGTGGTCATTAGGCCACATTCAGAAGTGTCACAGTGAGCTATGCTATAATCCCCTGCTTTATCATCTGTATTGGGTCAAGAGTTGTATTTGTGAGACTCATGATTTCACACTCCTTATTTCATACTCATTACGGCTGCTCCCTCTTTGTAGGAACTTCCACACTAGGTGGAAGAAGGAGCTTTCTCTGAGATTTTGCTCAGGCTCGAAGGGCTGCTCTCTAGCCTATTCACATGCTGCCTTGCTCTCATTATTTCTGTCATTTTTCTTTTTCTGTCGTCTTCATTTCTTTTCTCAGATATGGCTGCCTCCAATGGTAAGCAAGATCTGATATTTTTATGCAGACATCCTTGCCCTTCTCTGTGAAAACCCTATGGGCATCACTGCTAGATGCCTACTTTAGCTGTTGTTTTGGACAGGGGCTCCCGTTATTTCAGTTGTCATTATTGTCAAGGAGCTTGACTAGTTTTTATAATAGCCCTCACTGAAGACTGGGTGTTTGCCTCTCATCTTTGATGAAGCATTAGGAAAAATGCAATAGGGCAGTCAAACATACCACTTTTTTGAGTTTTAAAAGAAGAAAATGGTGGGGGACTGCAGATTATTTTTAGTTCTGTGATTAGTACTGTATAAATGTTATTTAGACTTTATACCAAAAAAAAAAAAAAAACAACAAAACAAAACACAAGACAGCAATTTCTTCTTTATAGCAGTCAACTAGCAACCCCTTACACCCACTGGCACGTTTAGTCACCTCTTTTGTAAAACTTCACAAGGGAACTTACCCAATAGGCCAGGTTAGCTTAGATAAACTGGCATGCTCCCAATGGCAGTGAAAGTGACCTTCTACCTTCCTGTAACAACCAAACACAGTGACAGAAGTTGTTTTAAAATCCAGGGCACACCCAGAACTGTGGAGTATTGCTTTGCTCTCTGCTTCTTACAGGAGAGGAGTTAGTTCATTGCCATTAGAGCTAATCCTTTCCTTTCCCTCCTTTCCCATCCATCCCCCTTTGAACACAGGAAGAAAATATTTGCCAGTTCCTGTTTTCTCTGACCCTGTCAGGGGAGACACTCATGTCTTCAGACACTCTGTGCACCCTTCTCTGTCTTCATTTTCTACTGAGAGCTCATTGGTCTCACTCTGTTTCATCTTGCCTCTCCAGTTCACCAGACAGGCTGAGTGGTGAAACATTGCAAAATTATGTTAAGCAAGACTCAAGGGAGAACATCCAAGTTCAAGATTGAGAGCAAAAGGTTATAAATAAAGCAACAATGAACACAGTGCCGGTCTACAGTTAACAACATGACTCCTGCTGTTTCAAGTGTTCCTTGAGGGATTTCTTTTGCACTGTCCTGCTTTGAGAGCAGCTCATGGATTCATAGTCAGCCTTCGTCCCAGGTGGCTGGCTTGCTTCTGTGTGAGTTCCTCTTCCAAATGCTCTGTATTCCTCTGGGGCTGTGTTTTTGGATGCAAGTGAAAATGCCGATCATGTCATATCTTAAAAGAGGCACCTCAGATGCTTAAATAGTCATTTCCATGTCAGCCTGGCAGGGACTGTCAAGTGAATAAATACAGCTGATTTTGCCTCCTGAGATCAGGCATTGTATACCAAGAGTGTATTGTCCCTTTGTCCTTCAGCAGCCTGCTGACCAGCTGCCCCTGCCCATGGAATCCTTTTCAACCCCTCACTGAGGTTATTTATGCAGTCAAAATAAATCTATTGAGATACCCTAATAACACGTGTTCTGCAAGATTTGTGATCACTGGTAGGTGAGTGACTTTCTGTAGACATCACACTTTATTAACATGGATAACAGGTGCTGTAAAATTCATGTGATATGCGTGCTAATGCAACTTCCACATAATATTTTGGGTACAGTGTCTTTTTTTTTGAAGACTAGCCCCTCTCTGCTTTGCTGTGTGCCTAAGTACAAAGTGCATTTTCTTCTGATGTAACTGCACTGGAATTCCAGGCATGTCTTTTTTATAGACCTATACTATAATTCCATTAAAAAAAAAATAAATCTCTTTTTACCTTATACGTACAGAGCTCCCAGTTCCCTGTATATACACCCCTCATGGTACAGAAGAGAGATAGAAAACACAGACACTGATTTTCAAGCTATGGTTCATTTTGGACATTATCGATTCAATAGACCTTGGTTTTGGCTGCCTTCAGAGAACAGAGTTTCAGCCAGGCAGAGCTGAGGTGGTAATCCTGGGTGATGATGACATTTGTGATTGTCCAGTGAGCCTACCAAGGGATCAGCCTTCATCCCTGGTCTCGGACACAATTCTTTTCATTCTGACAAAATTACTCATGGTATGGAAGTGGAACATGGCTACAGCTGGGGTGTATTTAGATCCTTCCCAGCCATAAGATGTTTTATTGTTTGCATCATGTTCTGCTTTTTTAAAATATTTAAAGTCGCAGAACATCTGCCCAACCTGCTCTGTGTCCGAAGACAGTCATGCATGGGAATGATTTTAATGGGAAGCTGATATTGTTGGCATTGGTGGTCTTATCAAACAAGAATGATGTTAAGATGGTAAAGTAAATACAAAGCAGGGAAATGAGACAGAAGGCACAAACTGAGGAACAGCTTTTTCTACTACTAATGGCTTCACATTTGGTGGCCACAGAAGCATCTTTTAAAATTGTCTTGGTCATTGTGGTGAATGGACCAAAGGAGTAGAGAGCTAGGATCTACAATTTTCTCAGGTTTCTCGGTTACTGATACTTTCTGATGAATAGGGTTCCTAATGACTTGATACTGTGAAATGCTTTATGGCTCACTTGACACAGCTTTCTGTTGCAGTCCTTGGTTTATTTACGTCCAGTGAACTTCATCGTGTTTTGATTTTTTGGAGGACTAAATTTTTAGTGCCTATCTATTTAACAGAAATTTCCTCTAACTCCTGGTATCTAGTCAATTGAACGTGAGCTTTTAAAATGGGATATTGACTATTCTTTGTTCAAACAAAGATTAAACTTTATTGCCACATTTTGAATAGCCTTCCTCCTCCCCCCACCCCCCCCCCCGCCCCATTTTAAAATCTGTTGCATGATACTGCTGCATTTGCAGAGCTTGATCCAGAAGAATCGAAGCACATGCTTAAGGAGAAGAATGGCATGTGGTTCATGAACCCCATAATTAGTTCCCCTTCCTAGCTCTAAGCAGTAATTAAATCTGTCACTTCTGCTCTGCTGATTCATTTATTTAGCTATTTAATTGCTCAGCTGAATACGTCTTTATCTCCGGAACTGCAACATTTTATTCAGACAAAGAAATAGCATAATCCATTATTTTTTCCTTTCCAAGAGCGGGGACATGTAAAAGAAAGAAACACTAATACTAGATGATTTGGTGGCGTTGTCAGTTTTCACTTATCAAACAAAACAGTGTTTAGGGGAAGACTTGAAGCACTGCTTGAGGATAGCTTTCCATAGATAGGCTTGTTTCTCCAGGAAATTATGTCAATTGCTGGGACCCAGTGTATTTGATCCAAGTTTTCACTTCCATAATGAGTTAACTTATAATAGTTTTAGGTAAAAATAGTCGCAATTTTCTATGAAACCAGAAGTCTTACCCAGACCTATGGGCAGAATATTTTATAAACATTTTAAATTTATAAATATCTACTAAATTGTGTACAAACTAAACAGTGTCTTTTCTTTATATATATTTTTGGGGGGTGGGAGGACATTCCTCCTGGAGATCTTTATCATATCTCTCTTAGATTTGTCTTCAAATACAGCGCTTTGATTTATAAAGCAAGTAGCTTTTTGAATAATTTCAAGCTTACAAAGGAGAGCCTTTCTGAATACTTCTCCATAAGGCATATTTCCACACATGCAGTTTCCCTCATGTTTTCAGCATCCTTTAAGGGAGGTTGCAAGATTCCCCCACCAGCTTTTATCCATAGGTTGGAAAAGCTACCTCTGGACAAAACAGTGAGGACCAGATCAAGACAGTTCAGCTCAAACAGGGTCTTTTGGCAGGACCAGGAAATACTGTTTAGTTTTGTAACATTTTTGTTTTTTCCTCTTGTCTCTGAACTCTGTAACGATAGCTGATCCAGGAAGTGGAAGATAAACAGAACACCAAAAACTCAAAGAATATTTTTCATTCACTTCTGGAGCCAGTGGCTCTGTTATGACAATTTATTCATCTGCCTAGCTGGCTAGAGCTTTATTCCATGTACACAATCTTGCATTTCACTCCAATAGTGACTTATTTTTGCTGTATTTTTCCTCAGTTAAAACTAAGTATCTGTTAAAGTTATAGGTCATCTTTTTCCCAGGTAAGCTCATTATTCTAAAAATCTTTTACTGTTTGTCTTGAAGGGTGGTGTTTTTTTGTTTTGTTTTCTTTTATTTTCTTTTTGCTCTTGTTGTTGAGGTTATTTTCCCTTCAGCAAAGACTCTGTTCATTCTTTCCAATGCAAAGCATGCCTGTGCTGTCACTGCAGGGACACCCAGCTTGGCCCCGCTTGAAGTGAAAGCAGGACCCTACGTAAAGACCAACCAGTGAAACCCACGGGCTTTAATAGCCATGTTGAGCTGCCTTGTAAATACAGCTGGACATATCGCAACACCTCTAGCTGCTGGGCTGGGCTGTGCAGACTTCCCCCCTGCCCAGGGCAGCTCGGGGGTCTCTGCTTTGCTTGCCCCATCCCCGCAGCCCGGTTCTCAGGGAGGCTTTGTCAGCCTGCGGGGCTGCCGGCCGTGGCCCGACAATGCTGGGTCTGTATTGTGTGTATTGCTCTTATTGTTCTTCATCTCTGCATTCTGGCCTACTGAAAGCTCTTTGTTAAAAAAAGAATATTTCTGTCCCCACTGATACTAGGAAGCCTGGAAATCTTGCAGGCAGTTTTGTCCTTACCAGCCTGTGCACGTGATTTTTGGACTGGAGTTTTGCATGAGCTGCACTTAAATATTATCTCTTTTAAGTGCATTTCTACAACTGATCTCTGCTGAAAGTACATTCTTTGTTATGTAGGACACACGCTTAAATTCAGGGAATTAATAAACCAGCAAAAACTGTCTCTGGACAGCCTTTGAGGATAAGGGTGCTTTGAGGATAAGCCTGTATGTGAATGGGTTTAGTGTGAGAAAGCAGTGTTCGCTGTGGCAGGACAAACAAGTATGATCAGAGGAGGGCACGGGAACAGAGCAGAAAAAATAACATTTATTTGTAGTGAAAGAGAAATGTATTGTTGAGTTGGTGGAAAGTGAACACAGGAAACAGGGATAATTTCAGATGGCTTTCATCTCAGTTATAGGAGAACATGAGGTTAGCCATGTTAGCAGTAGGGTTAACTACTTTTACATAGATGTGTATATCAACACTGAGACACAAGAGCTGGCAGGACTTCAGCTGAGTGCCCTCCCTTTGCAATTATTACATTTGGGAATTGCCTGGGGAGGGAAGTAGGTGACAGCGGCTATCAGCTTCCCCTGGGATGAACTTAGCTGTTGTCATCCTGCAATCAACAGCCTGGAAATTACTATCTCCAAGGCACTGCTGAGTGCACAGACAGTCAGACGGGATCCAAACAACTCCCTTTTCCTGCCCTGCCCTCTCCATGCCGGATCCGGCAGCGCCCAGCTGCTCGCACAGGGCGAGCTGGGGGCTTGCAAAGCGATGCGCAAGCTCTGGGTCCGGGTGCTGCTTGTGGAGGCTCTCTGCTGGATCAGGGGTGTTTTGTATTTTCACATGTGGGTTTTGGAGGTGGATTTTGGTGAGTTTACAGTTCTAACTCACTGCAGAGCTGGAAAGCTCAGGCTGGGCTTTATCCTCACTCGTGGTGCTGGGATGTGCTGGAATAAAATGCATCAACATCAAATTAGATTGAAGGCCCTGTTTTTGATACAAACGCACCTGAATCTATACTTTATTAATGTCCTTAATGATTTATTGGTGTACTGGGGACTTTTTGCTAACGTTTTAATGAAGAGTAACTGTTGCTCACACTGTTTGTGCGACGTGATGCATCTGTGGGGCTGCAAGCTACCCCTGACCGGCCCTGGTCACTTTGCTTGGTTCTATAAGATGCATAGACATAGGCACGTAGAAATATTAGCATGCAGCTGTCGCAATGGGGCTGTGAGCGGGCTGGTCGGGAAAACAATAACTTGGCACCCAGGAACATACAACTCTGATAACATACTGCAAGGTTACAGACTGGGGGAGAGGGTAGGAAGGTGGCAACCACTTTTAGTCTCTTTATTTTGTTTTATTTTATTTTGTTCTATTATTTTATTTTGTTTTATTTTGTTTTATCATTTTTCCTCCTCCATACGTCGAGCCTCTACAATTTTTATCACATTAGGATGTGACATTCCCGGCCTTGACAGTGCTTTTGTTTGGATATTTATAGCAGCTTCTGGTCATTGTTGAGCAAAGGCGATTGCCCTGCCCTCTGGCCCTTTCTTAAGCAGATTTTGGGCAGAAGCTCCTCTCATGTGGCACTAATTGAGATGATTGGTGGAGGGGGGGGGTTGTGTGCGCGCTGTGCCTCGCTCGGGCTTATCTGCCAGGGGCTAAGCTAGGGGAGGAAGGGAGGAGAAAAGAAGAGAGGAAAAAAAAAAAAAAAAAAAGAAAAAAAAAAAAAAGGAAGAGCGGAGAAAAAAAATAAGAAGAAGAAGGAAGAGAAGGAAAGAAAGAAAGAAAAACCCCAAAGGCAGGCTTGGCTTCGCTCCGCTGGCGCTCGGGCTGCGGGAGGAGCGGAGGGACGCGCTCGCCGCCGCTCCGCAGGTGGGTGCCGCTGCCGGGCTCCGCGGGCCGGGCTCCCCCTGGCTCCTCTCGGTTCCCCCCGGTTCTCCCGGCTCCTATCCTGTCCTGTCCCGTCCCGGGGCCGGGGTCCGGCCGGTGCCGGGTGCTGCGAGCCGAGCTCCCGCTGGCGGAGGAGCGGCGGGGCTGCCAGCCGGGACGGGCGCGCTTCCTTCCCCCGGTGAGTAACCAACGCACCCGGCTGCTCGGGGCTCTCCGTGCCCAAATAACACCCCCGGGCTTAGCTCCCCCTCCTTTCCCCGCACCCCCCGGCCGGAGTTTGCCGCAAGTTGAAGCTTGAGCTGGGGAGCGGGGAGAGCCGGCGGGGCTGCAGCGATGAGCAAAGCAGAGGAGGAGAAGTTTCTGACGGCCTGTAAAGCCGCGCTGCTGCCAAAAAGCAACCCAACCGGAGCGTTTTCTCCTCTTTCGGAGGTATTAGCAGGGGATGTTACGGCCTCTTGTTGAGCTGGTAGCGCTTCTGGAGGCTGTTTGGAGCCGGGAGCCGGGGCGGCAATCCTATCGGCCTCCTGCGAGCCGGGCGGCGGGGAGGAAAAGCAGACCCCGACGTGTGTGTGGCTGGAGGAAAACTTAAGGAATAGGTCGCAGCTTTATGATAATAGTAATAGGATAGGACTCCGGGCTTCCCGCCTCCTCTTATTAGTAATATTAAAGTGTGCAGGAAGCCTTGTGCCAGGATCTAGGCTTTAATCTCTGTGATACATCGGCTGGAAGGTTGTATTAAACAGAATGCGGTTACCTTTAATGCACGAGTTCTGCTGTTTGTGTTTCTGATAACCCTACTGGATCTGCTGGAAAAGTAAAATAAGATTAGGCAATAGGCATTAACTGAATGCTTAGCAGGTCTCGTGTAGGCAATACACGGCAAAATCCAGCCATAGCTGGAAATTGCTGCATGTGCCCGCTTTCCAGCATTAGAAGAAAATTTTGTCGCAAGGAGTATGCGTATTGTCCGGTCTAGCCATAGATCTTGTTTTTCTTTTATATAAAGTATTAGAATTGGAAAAGTAGTATGAAGGCGAATGAAAAAAAAATAAGAGAGTCAAGCAGCTGGTAATCCATTTGTCCACCACTTATCCCTAAAAGGTCCCTCATACGTAGTTCACAAATCATCTCTGAGGATGGTTCAAAATGGAATCCAGGAATCAGCCATACTAAAGTTAGGACAGAGATTACTTTTTTTAAAAAAAAAAAAAGTAGAAAAGATGAGGCTTACCCCTCATGATGAGGCTTTTACGAGGGTAAAGCCTTCAACAAACACATCATACCTAGCACTCTATTTGTTGTGCTCAAGGAGAGAAAGAAAAGCTTGAATGATCACCACATGGTTGTTACTCCATGCCTTCTTAACCTATACTCAGGTGTAGAAAAATGTTTACTTTCTTCGCAATCCGAAATAGCAGTGTGTTGTTTTTTTGTTCTGTTTTATTTTGCTTTACAAAAGAATTTCCTCCCTTTATGTCTCTCATCCCTGTCCATGCTGCAAAAATAAGTCCCGAAGAATATAACTTTTTTTTTTTTAACTGGTTTCATCCCTTATCACTCTCCGTCTCCAGTTTATGCTATTGTAAACATTTTTGTAATGTTGAAGTTGGTTGCTGATATTTTGTTCAAAGAGCATATTTAAGCTCTTCTGTAGAGTGTGTGGTGTGATAAGGCACAGCAACATGAGTGCATTCATTTTGTTCTTACGTGGCGCAATATATTTTTATTGTTACTTCAGAGAAGCTAAAAACATGATAAACACTCCCATTAGTGGTATCAGTAAGAAATACATTAATGCAAGTTCACGGTCAGAAAGAGAGCATTTTTATTTGAAAGCCTTCTCATAGCGGGCATCCTACCAATAATCTTAATGTGTAACCTGCGGTGCATATCTTCCATGTTAGATCAGATTAGCTCTTAGGTACTCTGTAAATACAGTTTTTATTCAGGGTAACTGGATTTCTGATGAATGTCCAGGTTCCTTGCTTCTTTTCAGCCTTTGCAGTTTCTGAACTCCACAGCAATTTGACAGGAGGAGGACTGGGGCCATGTGGAAGAGGTGTTTTGGGATGCAGCCCTTCTTGTCGGAAATAGGTCTCAGCATTGTAGGGCATCGGGCTCTGATATTAATGTCAAGTGAAATGCCCTATTTAAATTATAAGTCAAATCCAAAGACTGCTGTATTGGTTGGATACCAAGAAGAAAATAAGAATAGCCTTCTCCAATAGATTACTGAAAGCATGGTTGGCGACTTCAGAAAGCTGTTAGGGGAGCACTGAGTTATTTGCACTTGAAGCAGCTCGCCACGGAGCAGCCACAGGATAAGACTGTCCCAGCCAAATCATGGTGCTTTGTACCCCTTTACGGGTGCTCCATGCCAGGGATGAAGGAAAATAGGGAACAAACTTGCCTCCCTGCTCTGGAGAAAGTCTGGGCAGGGACAGATGCCGAAGCACCAGGGGGTGTAGGTGCAACTGTGGAAGAAAGATGAAAGAGGTCTTTGCTACTGGGGAGGGTATTGGGAAGGCAGGTGCTGGGGCAAAGAAGGGGGCAGAGGTTTGGTGGAGCAAGGGGTGAAGGCAGGCATGTGGCCTCAGGAGCCAAAGGTGTTGAGTGCTGCTCTACGGAGATTGTGCAGCTGGGTGGGTAACACAATTTGGGGGTGCTGGGAATAAAGAGTGGGAAGTGAGCATCAGGGTGCTCAGGGGCTCATGTCATTAGGGGCTAGGGAAGGGTTTGGCAGCTGAGCAGGGGTGAGATTCAGGGGTATGGGAGGGCCGATGGCAAAGAGGCAGGGGGATTCTGAATAAGCTTCAGCTGTTTCTGGCTTTAGTGTGAAATCAGCAAGGCAAATTACTACAGTTTAGAGCAAAACTTATGGATAGGAACTCAAAACGAGTCTGCAGCACTGAGATTGTTTACGCTCATTGTTAGTCCTTCACAAAGATTTTCAGCTAGTGGGGTTTCTGTCTTCTGACGTCTGTAATAACGTCGTGACTGGAGAATGTAGAATGGGCAGAAATTTATTTTCATAGTATTTGCAAGATCATTTCTCTTTAAAAGAGACCTTGTCACACTTTTAGTAACAAATGTACTTTGTTGCATTCATTTGCTAAGCAACAGACTCACTTTGTTGCCTATGAAGCACAAAAGCTGGGGAGGTTTTGACACAAGAAGCAGAGCTTATGTAAAGTTCACGAACAGCAGCAGAAAGAGTGAATGATGAATTCTCCAGGTTTTGTTCCTTATATTAAAATATTTTAAGGTCGGATATTTTTCTCTGCTGGCTGCCATCAGCGATAGAAGTATCAACAGGAGAAAAATGGGTCGCTTGGGTTTTAGCATTAAGCAGCAAATCCAAGGCCAATAGGATTTAGCTGAGATGTTAAGGTTTATTCAGTGCATTTAGTTAATGAAGTTGGGGGGGGGGGAGTGTTTCTGTCTGGGGGATGGAGAAGGGGACAGACTCGCCTCCTGCCACCCGGTGCATCCTGCGGTGACTCCTCCTGATTGATAGGTACTCCACAAGATGGGAGTGAGCAGAGTGAAAGGAGGTTTTAATTAAAAAATATCAGCTCTATGCCAGCTCTTTTGGATTGAAATCGAGCAGGAAATCTTTGGAATAGACATCCGTCTCATCTTAAGGGTGCATGTTTGTTTTTATGAAACAGTGTCCCTTGATTAGGGGAAGGGGAGATGATAATGTGTCCAAGTGCCTACACAGCAGTTATAAAGCAACGACAGCATTCAGTAAGCTTAATTGCATGTGAAACCTTGTCAGTAGCTAACATTCTCCAATCAGGCACAGAAATCGAGTTCAGGTCAACTAATTCCCATCTGAACGGTATGCCAAGACTTCTTGTAGACAGCCCCGTAGTCAGAAATACGGGTGGCCTTTGCTGTACTAACCTGTGATCTGAAGCCTCCGTGTGCTCTGCCAAAGGCTGGCACCTTGTCTACATGCAAGCTGTGCAGCACCTTGACTTGCTTTCAGAGCCCTGAAAGCCCTCTGCAGAGACTAATTTAAAAAATATATAGTATAGAAAGACATTTTTATTGTAAAGATAAAATATGATCTATACAGAATTCAAAACAACGTGAACGCCTTTTTTTTTTCAGGAGTGTTAATGTATGCATTTTTTATTTTTTTTCAAATTGCATTCCTCTACATGCCAGACTCCTACTCAGATCAGACCTTGTTGTTCCCATAACTGTAATGGTCTTTCAGTCTGAACTTTCTTATTCCACCCACCCCTTCAAAGATCTGTGCTTGCTGTCATAGCTCAAAGCTGGGAGCTCTTGAGCAGCAGTTAAGACCATCGAGATTTGGTCCAGTGACCTTAACAGGCTTTTCTTCTGAGTGGGACGTGGGCACTGATGGCAGGGGTTGACTGTAACAGTCTGGAATAAATAAGCAGTGGGCTTATAAAATGAGTAAAAAGATTCCATATACCAGTGTAATTAGTTGCTCAGATAGCCCATGGCTTGATACAAGAGAGAAGGGCACTGCAGCATTTCTTATAAGGATTCAGCTCAGGGACACCTGAAAACTCATGCAAAATATTTTGGAGGAAAAAAATGTATGTGTGTGGTTCATTGGGTTTGGGGGATTGCTTTGTTTGTGATTCTGGAATTTGTCCGGGGATTATTTTGCAAATAAGCAAAAAAAAAAATGTTTAGGAAAGTACTAGTTGTTTGCAGTTCTTCATGTTGTTCTGAACTGTTCTACTTGTTAGTTTCACAATACATTTACTGGAGGGGGGAAAAAAAAAGGCTATGCTTATAGACTAGACTAGGGACATATCTGTAATAAGAAACAAAGAATAGTTTCAATTAAAAAAAAAAAGGGACAAAAAAAAACTTTTGGCTGTAGCTGTATGACAATGAAGGGCTTGAAGCAGTGTCCACAACATCTCGTCCCAGGTTTACAATGGTTTATTACCTTAGGCCCATTGTCTGGTATTTTTCTCATCAGCAAACAGTAAAGCAACCATTCTTCATTTGAGTCTGATTTAAACTAAGAGAAAGATAGAATATGAATTTTGAAGACCATGAGATGACTTTTCTGTGACTTCATTCAATTAACAAAATTGTATGTGTTCCTTTAGGATCACATTAGCATGGCATGACTGTGTGCCAACATCTAGCCAGAAGACCTAATGGAGATTTACTGCTTTGTAACACTGAACCTCCCATAGAAACAACAGCAGAGATCTTGAATGAAAAACATGTAAAACAATGGTGACGGAAGCGACTTCAGTGTGTGCTTTATAATTACTGATGGCACAGGATTAAATACTAGAAGTCCCTAAGCTGTCTGGATCTGATGGAGTTTTGTTTACATATGATCAAAGAGATGGAAGACTGTTTGCCTTTTTTATTAGTGTATAGTATACCTATGAGAGCAAATTAAAGTATATTTTGCTGCTGTCTTAATGGGAAAATATACAATGTTCTCTGATCTACAGTTGTTCTGATAGTATTCTTTCATAGTGGTAAGAATCTGGTTTAGAGTCTTAGCTCCTTTCAGTTCAGAGCTGTTTAAATAGTTGGGTTTCGATCTAGTTGAAGGGAACATCAGAAGTTACACGGTGAGATTTCTCTGGGAAGAACAAGGGCCCCAGGCAGACACCAAGAGACAGATACTTCATTTCCCCCTCCCTCCTTTCCCCATCAGCATTCATACTGTACAAAGAGATCCCTGGTAGGTAATAGGAAGTCTGTCACTGTTAATTAAGCATTGTGAGCATCCTGTGATGTTTGCTGTGGACTGGGTGGGGGAAGCTGAATAAAATTCAGAAAAGCTCCTAAACCTTGCTTGTAATGAAGTCTAATGTCCGTTTGGTGTTTGTAGTGTCAGATAAGTAAGATACCCTGAAGCTGCCCCTGTGTTTTAAAACACTGCTGAAATATTTGAGTTTTCTGTTTGCACATGAATGATAAGTCTCTGAAAGCCTTCAGTGCAAACCATGGTGGCATACCCTCCTGAAGCTACATGTATACTTTCCCATGACTGACTAGAGCACCTCACCAGCAGGCCTCCAGTATCAACAGAGTTGTCTGTGCCTGGGGGCTTCTGCTGTGACCATCACATGCTGGGTGCAGCTCTTCCTCTCATGCTTTGAGCCAGCATTTCTGTAGCAGCAAAGATGAAGAGTGAAAGACTAGTTTCACCTCATTTCTGGTTATGGGTGACTTTCTTTCTCATTTTTTTTGGTCACTTGTAACTTAAGTGACCAGTTAGAAGTGAACAGATTATATTTGCCACTCTCCTGACGTATTAGCCATGCCCAGTGTACTTCCCTATTGCTCTCCATGTAATGTTTTACCCGAATTAACTGCCTATTCAGTAACTGCAGAAAAAAAAAAAAAAGTAGTCTCAGAATTTTTCAATGTAGTTATAATTTACCACCTTTATTCATGCTGGGTCGAATCCTGAGGGGTTTGGTCAACTGAATACTGCAGTTAGGCCAACGTTCATGAGTCCTGTCAGAATCACACAGAATCACACAGAATCTCTAGGTTGGAAGAGACCTCAAGATCATCGAGTCCAACCTCTAACCTAACACTAACAGTCCCCACTAAACCATATCCCTAAGTTCTACATCTAAACGTCTTTTGAAGACTTCCAGGGATGGTGACTCCACCACCTCCCTGGGCAGCCCGTTCCAGTGCCTAACAACCCTTTCGGTAAAGAAATTCTTCCTAACATCTAACCTAAAACTCCCCTGGCGTAACTTTAGCCCATTCCCCCTCGTCCTGTCACCAGGCACATGGGAGAACAGGCCAACCCCCACCTCGCTACAGCCTCCTTTAATGTACTTATACAGAGCAATAACGTCACCCCTGAGCCTCCTTTTCTCCAGGCTGAACAAGCCCAGCTCCTTCAGCCGCTCCTCATAGGACTTGCTCTCCAGGCCCCTCACCAGCTTCGTCGCCCTTCTTTGGACCCGCTCAAGCACCTCGATGTCCTTCTTGTAGCGAGGGGCCCAAAACTGAACACAGTACTCGAGGTGCGGCCTCACCAGAGCCGAGTACAGGGGGACGATCACCTCCCTAGCACTGCTGGTCACAGTGTTTCTGATACAAGCCAGGATGCCGTTGGCCTTCTTGGCCACCTGAGCACACTGCTGGCTCATATTCAGCTGACTGTCCACCATCACTCCCAGGTCCTTCTCTGCCTGGCAGCTCTACACTCTACATTTAAGGTGAAAAGAAGAGGACCTTGGCAGGCCTGAGAGGTGGGCCTATGCAAAACTTACGAGGTTCAACATGGCCAAGTATAAGGCCCTGCATCTGGGTCGGGGCAATTTGAAGCACAAATACAGGCTGGATGGAGAATGGATTGAGAGCAGGCCTGAGGAAAAGGGCCTGGGGGTGTTGGTTGATGAGAAGCTCGACATTAGCCAGCAATGGGCACTTGCAGCCCAGAAAGCCAACCATATCCTGGGCTGCATCAAAAGCAGTGTGGCCAGCAGGCCAAGGGAGGTGATTCTCCCCCTCTGCTCTGCTCTCACAAGACCCTCACCTGAAGCCCTGTGTTCAGCTCTGGGGTACCCAGCACAAGAAGGACGTGGAAGTATTTGAACGAGTCTAGAGGAGGCCTACAAAGATGATCAGTGTGCTGGAGCACCTCTCCTATGAAGACAGACTGAGTGGGTTGGGGTTGTCCAGCCTGAAGAAGAGAAGGCTCTGGGGAGACCTGATAGTGGCTTTCCAGTACCTTAAGGGGGCCTACAGAAAAGCTGGGGAAGGACTGTTTTTTCCAGGGAGTGTAGTTATAGGATAAGGGGTAATGTTTTTAAACAGTGACCATGCTTTGACTAGGCCCTTAAATGCCATAGCATTTTTTTTGTAAGAGATTGTGTCTGTCAGTGTGCAGTTATGTTTTAAGGCTTATTCATTCAATGCTTTAGGCAGTGTCAGAAGTGATTCTGGTTTGTTGGAGGCCAACATACAAAAAATGCCATCCTGTTTACTTACAGAGCCATAAGTGCCTGTATATTGGTGGGAGCCTGAGTACAAATTTATGTTTTGCTTCATGTTGACCATCGCATATATACCTAGAGTCAGCTGATGAGTGGTAGTTTATAGCCAATGGTGATATGTTCTCTTTGCAATTGAGAATTGTGAGAACAAGCTTTCATGTGGTTGGATGGTTCTTTTTCTTTTTTTCTTTTTTTTATAAACACTTTTATTGGTCTCTTGGTTTTCAGTTTCAATGAAAAGATGATAAAAGGCAGAGTTAAGGCCATTTAGGTAATCTTTGTATTCTGATTTTCTCATACTAGTTTTCTTGTGAAGAAAGTAGCCTTAACCTGTGTGTGTGTGTCTATATGTACACACATACACAAGTTTTGTTGTTAGCCACTTCCTTGATCCTAGACTTGCTGGAAAGAGATCACTGACACATGATTTGGAGCCTGGGCTTTGCCTTGTCATCCCTGAGTATCATTTTAGGGTTATCTGCTCACTGTGACCTACTCATGTCTAATCCCGTTCCTTATCTAAAAGAAAATCTCACAGCACTGTGACCTTTGCTTGCCTGTTGTAGGCCCCATTAGGAAACAACCCTTATTTTACTTTGAGTGGGTGTGGGGAATTACTGTGGAACTGGCAATAAAGCACAAGCATGATTTTACAAAGAAAGTGTACAGAGACTATCTGTTCTACCATGCTTTTATTACATTGGATTGTGCACAGATGGATAGGCTTTTAGTTGTCTCCAGTGGTAAAGGGCCCACCCATAAATATCTAAACCTTTCTAAAAATTCCCTTAGGAGCAATGCATTAAAGTGCCTATGAAAATGGAGTTTTCTTTTACCTTGTGACCTTTCCGCTTTCCCATCAGTAGACAGGAAAGACCCAATCTCCAGTGAATATTATTATTAGTCAATAAAGTTAAAAGCAGCAGATCATGTATATATGTATGTATAGGGAGATAAATAATAAAGAAAATAGCCAGAACTGGGGTTGCCTATGGTTACTAATAAAATGTCACCTTCATTTTCTCTCTGTATGCCTCTGAGATTTTACTTAAGTATGCATCAAAATCTGATGCGCTCAATGAGAGTAAGACTGAGTTACAAGATAAAGAAATGTATTTCTAAATAATATCCTTAAAATATACTAGACAAGCATAAAATATTTTCAGGTACACCCCAAATGCATTTCATTTCTAGTCCCTATGCACTAATGCAGTTTAGATATTTTGTATGTATACATTTTTATGGTGGAAGATCATCTTTTGTGGAGCTGAATAGATTTTACTTTTTAGCTGTGTTAATTTCAGACATTATTTTTTGCTCATTTTAAAAACTTAACTGCAACTTCAAGCCATAGCTGGCAATTTTCTGAAGAAAACTATCACATTTCTACCGTGTTGAGTATCTTTCATGCTTTTGTTTATGAAATATTGGCAAATCATATAAAATTTGTTCATATATTTAAAAGAAAATGAATTTGCGCTTTCTGAGAAAATTCTAAGAAACAAGTCTACTGCTGAGAATAGCCATCAAAATGGTTCGGTTACTGTGTTCAAAAGTAGTTATGGATTGCTATTTCTATTTTCTTAATGGCAAATACAGTGTGAGGGGTTAGCACAAGGGGGGAGAATATCCACAGAATAAAACTAGTTTGAATCTGCAAATTTGTCTAAAGCTGAGGGCAAATTCTTGCCACGTTCTCAAAGACTGAGACTAGTGACGACTTTGGATGAGCATCTTTTCTGTTGCAAACTGTATTTCAGGAGACTATTAGTCAAAAATTGAAAACTACACAGATGCATCTTGCGGAAAGCTGATGATCTGTCTAATGATCCTCCATACTCTGGGGAAAGCCAGAGAAAATGGTGTGTACTTGCATGCTTTTCATTGAGAACCATTTATTAGTGTAGATGTCAAGTGGGTATGCCGTAGTAATAAACAAAAATGGTTTTATAGCTCACGTTGTGAGACTAGCTTTTGTGTCTGCAGCATTGAATAATTGCTGTATGTAACAGACTCCTGCCTTCACAGTTCCCATTCATAACAAGGACTTATTGAACTGTGTTTATTCAGATAAATCTCTTTAATTTACGATGTTTAATCAACAAAGTTTTGAGTTAATCTATATTAATTTAAACTTAATAATATTGTTCAATTAATACTTAGTCATAGTCAGTAGCTTTGCATAAGCACTGAGCACCTAATTTATGTGCCTGTCTGTAGCTTGTATACATACACACAGTGACTCTGTGATGAGAGTGGTATTAAAGGGAATTCCCAGCCAAAAATATCTTCTGTTTTTGTTTGTTTTTTTGGCAGTGTGGAGTGCTATCAATCTGCATTCGTAGCCAATGACATTTGTAGATGTATAACTGGAGCCATATTTTAATACAGTTTACCTGGTTGCTTTTTTTGCAAACTGTGCTGGCTATTTTAATGTGTTGTCTTTACCAGCTGCCTGACTTCTTTGGGATAGACTGTAAAGATTGCTTGAGTTTTACCATGCATGCAGAAGATCAAACAGGATAAAAGACTGTCCTATTGTAAAATCCAAGCAAGGGGATGAAGAGGAGACGTCCTTACAGAAGGGCCCTTACAGAACTTCTCCTTGGTTATTCTGATTGAGCAGTGGGATCAGAACAGGTTTCTGGCTAATCCCAAAGGGGTCCTGGGAGCTTCTGTGTTCCTATATCCCAGGAATACACATCTCCCTGACAGCACAAAGATTTTACCAGCAATTTCTGTTGACTTGGGTTACCAGAAGGCATCTCATCGTGGAAGTTGTGTAGCATTGCTCCAGCTTACATCTGAATAAGCTCAGTGGTACCTGTGTTTTCACAGGCTCTGTCGTCTTCTCCCATTTGTTTCTACTGACTTTCCCTTCCCTCTCCAGAAGGTCCTGTGAGTTACGAGCTTGGAAGACAGGACCTTCTAATGGAGTAGAAGAAGAAAGAAACGGAATTGCAAAGATACTTTGGCCAGTGGAAAGCAAGAGTGAGAGTGGTATGTCCATGACATTAGAAGGGGAGAGTGGAAATCTTTGCAATGCATTTGGAATGTTACACACGTAGGAAGTGCTTACCTTGGTATGTAGATTTATTTTTTTTTCCCAACATCTCCAGAGAAGGTGTTACCTTTAATGACACCAGAAAGGTTCAGTGGTTAATAGAGGAATACTATACTACCTATTATATTTTGTCCACCACCACTTCACTTCAGTAACTTTAATATACACTTCACTTCCAAAACCTGTGCATCTTCATTTAAACTACTTGGAACATTCAGTAGTGAAATACCTAAAAGATCATATTCTAGGCTAGATTTTCTTCCCCCCTATTCAAAAATCTCTCAGCCTGGTACTTTGTTGCCATCTGAAATGGGAATCAATGCCACAGGAAGGTTCTGCAGTGGCACTTGAGCTGACAGTCTTGGATAGAATCCATGCATCTGAAACCTCTGTGCAGAGTTGTGCACGTTGGCATGTCTGTTTGCAGGGGACTCCTATTAGGATGGGACAGGACAAGTAGGCTTTGGTCAGGTGTTGACCAGTCCTCCCTAGTAAACACTGGTGTTTAATGTGCTGTAACAGTACTGTAGATGCAAGTTTGTGATGTAACCATAAAAATAATAAACAACTGTTGCAGGGAGGGTCAATCTGTAGCCCTATTCACGCTTTCAACTACTGTTTTGCTTCTCTTCTGAGCAAATGATAGTACAAACACACCCAAGATGCACAGAAATAGTATTGTAAAAGTTTTGCCAATAAAGGAATTGCAGTGGATTACATTTCTTGAGCCAGTGGCATTTCCCTTACAGATGAAATGTCTGAAATGTCCATGTTTACAGGGCAAAGGGATGCATTCTTCTTCTATTGCTTGTGTGAACTTTCATGAAAGCTGGCAATCGAGTAACAAAACGTTCCCAAGATATGTGCAGTGGTGTCATTAAGTATAAAATGTTCTTGCTTGCCACTTTCTAAAGCCACTGTAAAACAGTTGGATTATCAGAAACCCCCTCAACAACATTACAAGTGTTTGATCCAAGGTAAAATTCTGTTGTTTCAAGAATTTGGTGGACAGTTATATCTGGTTATGAATATTGCATGTCTGATGCAAGGGAGGAGTATTTCCCAAAGCTGACTGATCCATGAACATAAGTCCAGGCAGATACGTCAGTATTTGGCTGCCTGCAGTCCACTCCAGAGCATCACCACACACCTTTTAGAAGTGTCAAGCAGTCTACCTCCTGTAGTGAAAGATAGGTAGCCCCAAAACCAGGGAATAGCTTGAGCTTTTGACAGAATCCAAACCTGGCTTTGCAGGTTCTCTTTACATCTGCATGGTAGTGGCTACACTGCTTGCACAGTGCCCAGTAAAAGAATCCCTCAATTTAGTTCCTCAATCTGTGCTGTTGTATAGCAACATAAGAAGTAGATCGGCAACGTTCTGTCTCTCATATCAATCTTAAAGCCAACTTCTTGTCTTCTTACATTCAACAGAGCAGCAGGAGTCTATGAATTTGTAGACTCAAACTTTGTTCATTTTAATCTTTGAGGTAACTCTCTAATTCCACATTCCAGTTTGTTATGAGCACATATTGAAGTTATTTGAAAATTGGAGAAGTTGGATTGAGAGCAAGTCTTTTCTTGCTGTCTGAGAAACATCCAAGGCATTTGCTGTATGTCCATCTTTAACTGCTGCTGATGGGGTAGTTGCCAGGTTAATGCAATTTATAATGGCTGTGATTAGTATTAACAACCTGCTTCCAAAAAAATGAAAGGAAAATAGAAGGCCTATCAAAATAAGTATTTCCAGTATTAAAACCCTATTGAATGTTAATATCTCTTTGAATTAATCTCTGCTATTGGGTCCCCATATAGTGCCAAAAAAAAAAAGCCCATTCTGATGGTTGGTGACCATCTGAATGACTGCACCCTTCTAGGCATGAGGCTTGTCTGTTCTGCTTGAAATAGCCACATACATGAAATAATGTAGCTCCACCTTGATTAAAATGCAGTCCCATGCATACAGCTATGGGGTGCTGGAGTTTGCAAATGTTTGGCCTACATTCTTTGAGTTTTTCCTTTTTTAGCTAAAGAAAATTGCTTCTCATCTTATCCTGTACCAGGACTCTAAATAATTCTCTTCTTTCATCTATATTGTTACCTGTAAGATATTTATAGACTATGATCATATTCTGTTCAATCCTCTTTTCTCAATTATATAAGTTTAGCTTACTTTTTCTGCCTTCATCTTCAGGATTGTATACTCCAATTTCTATATCATTTATTTAGTTCTCTTTGCATATGCCTAGGCATTTCATATTGGGGGAAAAAAAAATCTATAGAGATAAGAGCTGTGTGTAATATTCCACTTGTGGCACATTATGGATTTGTTCTGTGGAATTATTATGTCTTTGGATTTATAGGACATACATAGACATCCAAAACCAGAAGTTGCTTCCCCTGCAAATAAATCAAACTTGCAAAACAATCTCTGATCTCCTATCAAATATTGACGCTACTTTCAGATGGCATCACACCTGATACTTTTAGGCAACTACAGATTTTTGTCAATGCTGTTTGTATTTTAACCCAAAGCAGAAATATATTTATTTATCACAAATAAATGTTGCTTTCTTTTCTACAGCACCACACTTGAAATGTTTATTGATTTTTATCCCTTCTGGATCTTTAAGACAAAGGCAAATCAAATGAGAAGATGCAGCATATTTTCTCTGAAGTACATAAACTTAATTCTCATGGAACTTAAAATGACTTTTTAAAAAAATGTTTTTTATACTTAATATGTATTTAGATTTTGGTTCACTTCCATACATTTTTGTTACTTGTAATTTCAAGAAAAAGTAATAGTTCTAAAACAGAGAGAAACCATACGTGTAGAAGATTAGCCATTGAACGTACCAGAAATCTCACAATACCAACTTCAGTTCCTGTGTTTAGGAGGCCTGAATGTTTTTACAGGCTTGGCTGATTTTGTCCCTCTGTCTTGCCCCATGCCTCTCTCACCTTCATCAAATCTCTGAGCCCTGTCTGTTTTATGAACTCAAGAATTCTTCAGCTTCAGTGTGATCCAGCAATGAATTACACTTAAAGATCAAATTACCTAGAAATATTATGGGGGTTTATTAACAATATCTGTAGTAACTTTTGTAGTAAGAATATTTTAAATCTTTATTTGTCTTGTAACATGCATTTTCCCAGTCTTTTCTCCCAAATTCATATTGCTTGTCTAAGTCTTTCTCAGCTGCTGTTGCTTCTCCCTTGAGTATCGTTTAGCACCTTTTGCTTCCTTACAGAGTTGCTTATCTGTGTGAAATAGCTCACACTACTGGCATCTTGCATTGTTCTTGCCTGAATGGATGCTAGAAATTCAGAATTAGAAAGAAAGCTGTTTGTTCCTTGATTATCAACCCACCCTTCTCCAGCCATAAGTACTCTGTTAAAGACTTTGTGCTGATTGTGTCCCCATTGGTAGTTTCTTACTCTTCCCATCCAGATTTACACTTGGCATCAGTGGCATCTTGTTTCTTATTTGCTTCCACAAAGTCTACACAAGAGATTAGTTTCATTATGTTGATGAAGGAAAAAAAAAGTGTTGCTGTTTTGCTATAATATTGTTTGAGATATGTTTGCTGTGTGGTTATGGATGATGCTGTATGATAATTCAGGTGAAACATGAACAAGGCAAGCTGTCTTTAAAAGGTGCCTGCCTCCTTCCGTGGTGGATGTCCTTGCCAATTATTAGCAAATCCATTCTGACTGCTTGGTTATGCTGGCT
Source organism: Anas platyrhynchos (assembly GCF_047663525.1). Taxonomy (NCBI): domain Eukaryota; kingdom Metazoa; phylum Chordata; class Aves; order Anseriformes; family Anatidae; genus Anas; species Anas platyrhynchos. The sequence continues at coordinate 67,610,533 of NC_092588.1, read as the reverse complement.
CTATATTTAAGTAAATAAGAAAAGTTTTAAATGCATTAAGTGCTTTAAGACTAGTGCCAAAAGGAATGCCATTAAGTAGTCTAATGAACCAGGCATGTTCAGTTTTTGAAGCTAAGCAGTCACTGAAATCTGGGAGAGCAGCGTTAGTCCTGAAAAGTGGAAATATAGTCCTACTGTCCCAAGGGAAGCCCAAGGAAAGGGGCTCACTGTGGAAATTGAACAGGAATTAGAAAATAACGGGATTTAGGAAGAAAATTTAAGCCATTTGAAGGTGCTTCTCTAGCCCTGGAGCTGGAATCTTGTCTCATACCTCATTGCCACCAAGCCTGCCGAGACATGGCTTTGATTACCATCTCCTCAGTAAATGACTAGTTCCTTCCTAATGTCTGTCTCAGGCTATTAGATGTGGAGTTTATCTTGCTGTACTGTGCTGGGAGCGGAGGGGTTTGGGATGGTTGTTCCTGGTTGTTCCCATCTTTAGAGAAGGTTTCTTAGCTGCCCTTGACATTGCTGTTAACTGAAGGGTGGAATAGGGCAGTATTCTGTGTCCCTGAGTTTAGGATACTGTTTTTAACGTTATTATTTTAGTTTAAGATAGATAGCTTGCTCGGGGAGTTTGTTGTGGTACATAAACAGCAAAAGAAACGTGCCATGGGAGACTGATACATACAGATAGCAGGTCCTTGAGATTAAAAGATGCCATTTGGTTCCTACTCATACAGCTGAAGCTTTCAGTATTGTTTTGTTTCCGAAACAAATGATGCTGCCATGTTACCCCAGTCCTCGACAAAAGCCCAGGAGCGCCCCTGCAGCCCCGCAGAACCGTCTGGCATCTGGTGCTGAGGCCAGAGAATGGGATGAAAGCCTGAGTGGGCTCCGCACCGCAAGTATGCGTCTCTGCTGTATTTATAGGCTCTTACAGCACTGTTGATAGGCAAGGCAGAGGCAGGCAGCGTGCAGTCATACTGCTTTTGGTCACATTGTCAGCAAGAGAGAATAGATGCTTCTCTTTTTTTCTTTCTTTTTTTTTTTTTTTTTAAATCTAAGCTGCCCAGTGTGATAAGTCTGTCAAGTGCAGACAGTTGGCCTGCACAGACTAGCTGCTTTCTGAGTGTTTGTGTACCTTCTGGGATGAGCAGAAACAGCCATCAAACAGCTTTGTCTGGACAACATTGGAAATGCAACCACAGCTACTCCTGAGCCAGCAGTCCTGTGTGTGTTGGCAAACAAATGAGCTTTTCATTTTGAGGTCTGAGCAGTAACGTACGCTGGGCTTGCTTGCATTATAGTGAACTAACCTTGCAAGGTTAACTAGGAAAATAGGCTCCTGGTGTCTCTGAGGGTGGAAAAAGTAGTTGATAGCCATCACAAGAGCTGAGGACGAGGTGCACTCACGGTCTGTGGCACAGGTTTTGTGTGCCCCATCTGTGTTTGGCACTTGAAACCACAAAACGTTGCTGGAGCCTGGCTGGGTTGTGGATAACCAGGACCCACATGAAGGAGCCCTGTGGAAAGGCACCTCCAGGCATAAGTCGGAGGTGCCCCTTTGTAGTACAGGGGCTCTTGGGTCCTGGGAAAGGAGTCTGCAAAGTTCTCAGCTTGAGCAAATCTAAGGATTTTTCTGTAGTAGTCCATTATTTCTTCAGGCCATTCTGGACCACTGGTTCCTACCTTTTAAAAATCAAGTTCGAACTGAAGTGGTGTGTTTTGCAGAATTTTGGTAAAACAGGTATGGACATTACATCTGTCAGCACATTATGTGCACCACTTGCTTGGGGGAGGGAAGGTGTTCAAGTCCTTACTGTCCATCTTTTATTCCTCGTGTAATTCTTATATTTAAGGGAGAGGACTTTTGGTGATACCTGATGTTGGATTATATTTCACATATTTGATCTGGATCTCTCTGAAAACACAGTTGCTCCCAATTACAGGTCAGAGGTCTTGCCTCAGCCTCAATGTTATTCAGTTATGCAGAGGTTATAATACAAAGTTTTGTTGAGCAAGTGAAAAAATAGAGGCATTAAAATTTTCTGATGTGTTCATTATTTCCCCTCCCCTTTTTTTGATCCATCTTTGATCCTATCAATAAATCTTGAAGTTGAGCCAGACTTCTCTGGGAAATCATCCCCTTGATGATAATTTTCACCAAGAAAGGGATTTCTCCAGTGTGACAGCGGGGGAGAAGACACTGTAGTAGAGGTTCCAAAGCACTGTGAAAGAAACCTGGATTAATTTTGTCTGTGCCATATAAATTTGTTACAATTCTTTTATTTTTTCCTCTGATGATTCTATCAAGGTTTTGTAATGTTTTTTATCAAATTGCAAAATCTCTACATGGAAATTAGTCTTTTTTTTTAATCATCATCTCCTGTATAAATTACAAAGTGGTAGGGATGCCATTATCAAAAGGAGCCTGTGTAATCATCTAAATTAGGCCTCAGACTGTGAATGGTGGCTGCATTGCTTTTTCCATGGTATGTCACCAGAAACCATGATGAGGCATTGCCAAACACCAGAGTTACTGTTGAAGCTTAGTGCTTAAACATCTAGGTAAAACTTAGAAAGAAATTGGGGAAGAAAAGAACCCTGTTAAAATCAACGTCTGTTTCAAGGCCTGTACTTAGGGCACTCTATAATGAGCAGAGAGAGCTTCAAAAGCATCATATATACAAAACATGAATTGAAAATAGTGCTTTAGGGGATTAAATGATCAGTGGGCGGAAAGATGCTCTTGTTTCCAAATTTGTGCTTGGCGGGGGTTTTGGTCACATAGAAGACTTCATTTAGGCCATGAAACACTGGGCTGGGCCAGGCCAGGCCTTTTGGGTGAATCCTGTCTGTAGCTAGATGGATGCATGAGATACTCCTGAAGGGAATGTGGAGATGGCTGTACGTAGTGGATGCCTGTATCGGCGCAAAGGACCCTTCTCTTGCTCCAGTTAACCCAGGAAGAAAAGGATTCTGCAGATAACTGGAGGAGAGCAGGAGGAAAGAAAAAAAAAATAAAAAAAGCTTGTGTCATTTTTTCCTGGGTCTTGTGATTCTTAGGCAAATGTACAGGACTTCTCCAGGACAGCAAGTATACACCTGTAGATACATCACTTAGATAGACAGATCTTACAAGATCTTACCAGACACAGGTCTTACGTGCTAAAAACCAGTTGTAGATAGATGCGGCTGCTCTTGGTGCTCTGTTGTGGAAGGGTTGTAGACAGCCAAGTCATATTTTTCAAATGCAACTGAGACACCTAAAAGCCTGAGTCTAATTGAACAAAGTAATGTCTAAATAGCTCTAAAACCATGGCCTAGGAGAGTATCAGGTTGATGATGATACCAAGCACCCTGCCTAATTGAATGCTGATGAGCTACAGAAAGAGGGATTGCAATGCAATTTTAACCTAAACATGTCTAGAAAGGTGGGACTGAAAAACATAAGTGTCTGTAATTTCAGTTCAAAAAAAAAATCTTGTCCACATATCATAGGTACTTTCTCTTTTTCTCTTCCTTCCTTCAGGGGAAGGTAGGATAGCAATATCCTAAGAAAAACAGCTAAATTGAGACAAAGAAATATCTTCAAGAAATGGTTTTCAGCCGATGGTCTGTGAACTGCATCTCAGAAAATGGTGGCAGATAAAGATGAAAAGCAAGCACTTTGCCTTGGGCTCAATTTTGCTATTCAGAAGTCAGCATCTCCATGGAAAAATATTTAGGGATCTGTGAATTTAAAAAAAAAAAAAAAAAAAAAGGTTGAAAAATTCACTGACCTGAAAATTTATTCCCCTGTTCTCAGAAAACCAGCAAGGCTGAGTTAGCAACGTATCTCTCTGTGCTGATGTTGATGCTTTCTTCCTCTACCCACCCCCCCACCCTACTAATGGATCACATGGGTCGTAGCTGGAATATAGCTCTTCATTTGTTATGGTCAAAACCTCTTCTAATGAGAGCTTTTATGTTGAAACATCAGTGTGGAGCTTTCGTAGACCACTTGTACAATTATCTGATATACTGCAAATTTAAATGCAAATGAAAAACTAGATAAATTTGGAAAAATCATGTTTTTCACTTAATTTTAAATGATCAGTCTTGCCAAAGAGATCTTCCCTTATAACAAAGATGTCTTACAGGTCTAGATGAAGGCTTATTTCCATTTACTCTCCCAACTTCTCCCAAAAAAACAAAAAGGGACAGACTACTGTAAATGAAACTGAGACGTATCTACATTAGATGTCATAATTATCCATGACAGTGCAGTCTGCCTTTGGAAAGCATGTACTACAGGCACAGAATTTATGTACCCCAGACCTCTGACCTTCAGCAGATGTCATTATATTTGTAATATGGGCAAGCCAGAAGGAAAGGTCAGAGCTCATTCATATACACTTACATCTGAGTTCTTTATTTTACGTATACAAGAGTGGTATTTTTGTTTTCAGGTTTGTGGGAAAAGGAGATCCCTACAAAGAGGTTAAGTTGGAATTGGGCTCCCTTCTGATAGAAGGGAGTATTTTAGGGGATGTAGCATTGGTTGTTGTTGTTGTTTGTGTTTTTTGCTGTTGGCAGTGGGGATTTTTTGTTTGTGGTTGGTTTTGTTTTTTTCATTTTTAGCATGGACCGCATAAATAGGAGGTTGCTGTTACTGATTTCAGTGCATAATTTAGGTAAGGTTGCCTGGGGTGGATGTCAGCACAGACTTTGTTCCCCTCAAAGTAACTGTCATCTCCATGAAACATGCTCATGTCTGACGGTAGCCTTCGGCAGCAGTCTTGAGCAGAAAAGCATTCTTCTATTTCAGGTGATTGAGTCTTATATTTGTTGCCAGCCTGTGCTTAATACAGGTAGGAAAGCTGCAACTCACAATGTTAATTGTACTGTGTTTTACTGGAGCACTGCTATGATATTTATGACCTTCCTTTCCTTCATCTGCGGCCATGCAGTTTTATTTTGTGTTGTTGCCTGAAGCCACTAGGTTGTCCAAGTAAGTTGCCAGCCTCAAAGCAAAACATAAAACTATCCCCTTCTCCTAAAAATCCTTTCACCCTCTGACACCAGTAGCAACACCATCATCTTTTTTTCTGAGGCGGTGGGAAAAATCACAACTTTAAGGCACCTTGCAATTGCTAACACAGCAAACAGGTCTAAAATAAAAGGATGACTGAGTAACGAATTAAACTCCACCCTGAAATGAAGTGGATAGATGAGATCCTTTGTGAAAACCTACCCTTTTCTTACGCTGTGCTGTGTGAGGCAACTGTTGCATTTCAGCCTGATGATCGACCTCTGGGGTACGTGCTGGTGAAGCCGGGAGAGCAGCACTAACTATGCTGAGAATTTCTCACAGTTAAGCCAGGGACCAAACAGCAGCTTGCTGACACCGTGGTGCCATCTTACTTGCAAGAATAGCTGCAGGGATGCCTGGCAATTTACACCTTTGAGTTTATTGGAAGAAATGCCGCTCCCAACTCCTCGAAGAGAGCACCTGCCTTTAAGCAATGGCCAAAAGCTACCCATGGGATGTGAGAGGCACTTCTGCAACCATATACCTTGTAGTCTACTGCAAAAGCATATAGAGAGTGTCATTAAGACCCCAAAACACCCAGAAATAAAAGAACTTTTCCACAAGCACAACTCCACAGTTGGAGTGCATTCATGGAAGAGAGTAACAACAGTTAAGAGAGCAGGGAAGAGAGTAACCACCGCTGTGTGGTGAAGCAAAGTCCTTTCATCACCCTCTACAATGTCTGCTTGGCTCCATCCCCAGGCACCTCTGCAGTGTGGTTCCCCCAGGAGCTGAGCTGCCACCGAGCTGCAGCTGCCCTTCGGCTTTCTTCCCCCTTGTCTGTGCCTTTTGATGCTCTTCATAAAATCATAAGAGAAATGTTTATTTTTACAGGCTCAATTGCTTTATTTTACATATTTTTGATATATGCAATTTACAGAATTTAATTTGTAATGCATATTAATAAATATATATCTTTTATTATATTTATGTATTTTAGGAAAGAAAAATACTGAAAAGCATAGGAATTGGTAGCTAAATTTCTCCTTTGACCCACACTGTCTTCTTTCTTGCTTTATCCAAACTCCCATTGTGCAATGGGGCTGCAGGAAGCTACTGGAGTAATTTACCAGAGCAAGTTAAGGGGAAATCCTTGCACTGTGTGGATCTGTGCCAGGCCCTAAAGAGGCCAACCAAACCATGTTGATTGAAGACTTGTAAATTGTACTTCCTGACATTATCCTGTAGTACTAGATTCTTTAAGATTCAAAGCTGAGTATTTTGACGCTGATACTCATTCTGAGATTTTTATTTTTTATTTATTTTTTAATGCAGGGCAGGGGGTAGCACTTAGGGAATTAAAAAAGGAGATGAACAGAGAAGAGATACAAGAGTTTACTTACAGTTGTTAGTATCTGCCATCTGTTTCCATCCACAGGTGGATGACTGCACAGTTTGGCAAAAGGATAGAGATAACCCCAGGCATTGTTTCTGTGTGGCAATAGACCATGTTGAAATTACGTGGGGCATGGCAATATTTAGAGCAAAGCTTTAAAGATGAAAGGGCCTCCAAACCTTCTTGTAACTCATAAATAAATAAATGATACCTTGCGCAGGCTTGGCCACAGTTTGTTTTTGGTTTTGTGTGTGTGTTTGTTTTTTTTTGGGGGGAGGGGGGGGATTAGAAAGCTCACCTCTTTAAAAATTAAAAAAATAAAAAATAAAAACATTTTGATTGAAAGTGAAAGTTTAGACTTCTGTGTTGCCAAAAACAACTTTGAATAACTTGATATGGAAGTTGATATTGCCAGTCTTTTAGTTTCTTTATATGTTATGTGAGTAGGCAGCAAGTGTGTGCAATGAGTTAGCCGTACAGCATTCACTGCTGTTAGTAGTGCTGCATATAAGTAACTTAAGTACCAGAACTTTTTAGATCCAAAATAAAACATGTTTGAATATTACTCATTTTTCTAAATACCCATTTGCTTCTCAGCCCATGTAGCTCAAGTTCTTAATATCAAAGGCATAGTTTATGTTCTTTCATGGCAGTAAATGTAAGTGCATTATGCATCACAGGTCTACCTAACGAACGAGATCTGTGGCTGCAGGGGACCTTTTGATCTAACAAACCCCTCACTCTGTGTCCAAGGACCTTAAGGATAAGAAAATCTAAACTGGGGATTTTTTTTTTTAGGTGTAGAATTATAGAATGGATTGGATTGGTAGGGGGCTTGAAGGTAATCTAATTCCAGCATCCCCACCATCAGTGGGGACGCTTCCTGTGGGCCAGGTTGCCCAAAGCCTCATCAAACTTGTCCTCGAATATTTCCAGGGATGGGGCATCCACAGCTTCTCAGGGCAACATGTTCCAGTGTCTCACCACCCAAAAAGTAAAGAATTTCTTCCTTATATCTAATCTAAATATACCTAATAATCTGAATCTGCACTCCCTGACACAGAGTCCCTCCCCACCTTTCCTGTAGGCCCCCTTTAGGCACTGGAAGGCCACTGTAAGGTCTCACCAGAGCCTTCTCTTCTCCAGGCTAAACAACCCCAACACCCTCAGCCTGTCTTCATAGGAGAGGTGCTCCAGCCTTCTAATCATCTTTGTGGCCCTCCTCTGGACTTCTTCTAACAGCCCCACCTCCTTCTTATGCTGGAGACCCCAGAGCTGAATGTAGGGCTCCAGGTGGGATCTCAAGAGCAGAGCAGAGGGGGAGAATCACCTCCCTCGACCTGCTGGCCACTCTTCTTATGATGCAGCCCAGGATAGGTTTGGCTTTCTGGGCTGCAAGTGCATATTTCTGGTTCATGATGAGCTTCTCATCAACCACAGGAGTTTAGGAACTGTATTAAGCTTTTCTCAGAGCCCTTTACTCTGTTGCTTAGCTTTTCAAGAGGATATAAATACCATGCTATTTGACCTAGTAGAGTAGCAAATGACTTTGATGTAGGGAAAAATGAAGAAAAGTTAGGAGAGAAAACAGTATGTTAAAATTGGATAAATTGGATAGTTTTTTTTTTTTTAACAGTTTACAACTGTGAGATGATGGAAAAAAAATTGTGCTAGCCTTTACAAAGACATATCTCTGTATGTTTACTGCAGATGTGGTAATATTGAAGCAAAAATGTTTTCTAGGCCAAATTAGAAGGATTTTTTTGTTTTTTGTTCCTCAATGAAAGCCAGCCACAATTGGCAGGGAGAGAAACAGTCTCCCATAAAACAAATATTAAAGTTGGAAGGATCAAGAAAAACTCGGGACCTCCGTACCAATTTCTAGTTGATATCCAGACTATAGTTGTCTTTCTACTGAGTCTATAAGGTGAATATAAAACATTACTGTTCAAAATTTGTGGTCATTTGCTCTCATTTTGCAAATTACAGTGCAACAGAGGAGAAAGCCAATTAAGTTCTGTTGTCTGTGCTGCAAGCAAGGGATATTTTCATTGACTGAAGACATATCCTATAAAAACTGTTGTGAATAGCATACACTGGCCTGGTGGTAAACAGGGCTGGAGGAAAACAGTTTTCATGCACAGTTTGGCACACATGTCATTCTTAGAGATGAGCGTGAGATCTCTTGACGTGAAAGCTTTGTTGATGCTGCATCTCCTAAGATTTCCCTCATTTCTATAAAGCTTATAGGACAAGTTGTTTTGTTTCTGAAAGGGGTTTATCACTACTATCTGTTAACTGCCTGTAAACACTATGTACTTTAAATATTTTATAGCTACATGAAAGGATTGGTGCTCTGGGCACTATCATTTAATGCAGCATATCAGTCAAGTGGCTATTATACTCCCAGTTTCAGAATACATTTTACCTAGAAATGTGATTATCAGTATGCGTTTTTTTTTTTTTTAACGTAACTCGTTTGCACCAGGAGGGAAAAGTGAATGTATATGTTAATTCCTATTGTATCTTTATACTTTGTCCCCTTGTTTATTGTTTGGGTCATTGAAAGCTTCAGCGCTGTATGAGAGTAATCTGGTTTAATGACAAGAACAAAGAAAGAGCTCTCTTTTTCAAAGTTGCAGCAGATGTAGAGAATAAATTGTAAACAATTTTCAAAACATAATGTGTAAATTTATAGCAGTGACATCTTGATCTTGTATGGAAACTACAGCATGTACATACTAAGCAGAACAGTTCATCCTAACCAGATGCAGGGTCATCCATTAGCAATACTTTATCTGATTAGTATTGTTAATGGAAGGGCTTATCCAGCCATTTCATAAAAGTAGATCTGCTGTAAATCATGATTTCTTGTCAATACAGTCATCAAGGCTATCACAGTTAAGACAGCCTGGCTATTAACCTACCGGACAGAAAAGTATACTGAGCAGTCAGTGAAATGGCAATCTCTCCATTTGTCTTTCTTTCATGCATAGCATTGTCCTGTGCACTGCTACCTCTTCCATCATTTCACCTGTGAGACAAATTGTTTCAGCATCTTTCTCTGCTTAGCTTCTAATATATTCAGCAGCTTGATTGTGATAATTTACAATACTTTTGATTTTATACTCATCTTTGTCTGGATAAATGAAAAGGTAGCACTGTCCTGCATTAACCTTGAAGATGTCCCATATAATATTTTAATTTTCTGCAATGCATTTGTTGTGTTTATTCTAGTGTTTGTGATAACAATCACAGTGGTTACTCATCTATCTTCATTACAGACAGTGTGCTTCGACATTCACAATTCCGTGTATTTTTAATCTGTTGAGAACTGGAGAACTGTGTAGAAATCATTTCAAGCTGGTAGTTTTTTTTGTTCAGAAAAATCTATAATAGTTTTTAATTTACTTTAGAAGCCACTGGTCAGTTAAAATATAGTGAATTTCTTGTTTATTTTGAGTAACCTAGAAAAACATTCTGTTTAGAGATAAGATACACATTTTAAAAAGCAAAGCATTTTTTTCTAAGCTGTTTTCCTAGCTCAGAGGTGAAAACATTTATTTTTACTTAAAGCAGCTGATATGTTTAACAAGCTGCTTAAAGCCTAAAATCGTTGGAAAATAACCCTAAAACAGTGGAGGGCCTATTCTGACTTGTGTGCAAGGTAACAAAACCATGAAGTAGCTGTGCTATCACAGAGCAGTGAAACCAGAGTGCTTCTGTTGGTATTGGTCACGATCCCAGCACTGTGCTGTGCTTGCAGCTCCTAAATCAGACTCCAACAGCAGGACATCATGCCATGGTTGTGGAGCTGCACCATTACCCTGGAACAAGTCTTCAAACCAAGCTCCTTCCATGGTTTAAAAATAAAGATTAATGAAGACATTGGAAATATTTTATATACCTTCTGCAAGGGCAAGGTGATTTTAATTAACACTTGATTGTATGAGGTGGTTGCATTTATTTTCCTAAAATTATAACTGAGCTTACCTACCTAAATGGTAGTTAGGTAATACTTAAATATTCTTTTAAATATTGAAGTCTTTACCACAGTTTTCTTTGAATTGTTAAGTATAGAACAGATCTTTTTAGTTTGTCTCTTTTTTGAGTATAATTTGCTTCTTGTCCTTGTAAATTTGTTTGCATTTCTTTGATTCTTTGTCTATTTCTTTATTTCTACATCTTCCCAATTTTTGCTCTTTCCCCTTCCCATCTTGTCCTGCCCCATCCCCCCATATTTCAGTTCCCTAGATTGGATACAAGACTTCCTGTCCCATGCTCTAGCTGTGTATAAATCTGTCCCTCATTCACCTGCCTGCCTCTGTCACCCCTTAGATAGAGATAGGGATTAAAACCCAAAAGATTTTAAAGAGATTTTCTGACCACAAGATCGTAATTATTGAATTTCTTTGTGAATTGAGAAGCACTAAGAACTGTAAGAACTGGGGGAAAAAAACAAACAAACAAACAAAAAAACCATAATGTGCAAGTTTGGGCTATGAGGATGAATAGAAGAGGTCGTCTCTCAAGCTGATTTGCAAAATTAGGGCATAGCTAGAGAACAAAAGTCACACTGAGAGGAGAGTTGAAGATGGTGTCCAGATGAAGGATGTTGATTTGCAAGGTGATAGAGCCCTTCCAGTGTTCAAGAAAATACAGCAAGGAAATCTATATAGCTGTAGCTCTTGCTAGTCTGTGTCAGAAAGATCAAAATAGAAACTGGAGGAAAGGGTATGGCTCTGCATGAGAGAGTTAGATCATTAATGTCAACATAGTAGTCTAATTTGTGGAGTTGGTTACCTGGGGAATGAGATGTAGGAGGTAAAAGAACATAGGACACACACCCATGTAAGACCTCTTCTGAAAATCATGGGTGAAGGTGAGGATTATCCTCTTAAGTAATGACTGGAGGGGTAGGAAAATAAAAAAAAATAATAATAATAATAATAAAAACAGGTGATTTCTTGGAGGAAAGTCTGATTGACTTTGCAGAAGGCAGTTGACCGGCCAGGGAACCAATTAAAAGATGTGATCTAAAAGACTTCATCAAAGGTAGGCATTTGTACAGGAATTAAAAGCAGCTAAAAATAAATAAATTAGTAATGGGAACTGTATTTGTAAAAATAGGGATATCCAAACAGTTGCCATGCTTTGTAATGAGATAGAAAGAAGTGTTGAAGATGAGAAAGAGTGGAGAAGAGAGATAATCTGCAGCCAAATACACAGGGGCAAAGACAGCAAAAGAACACAAGAGTAAATTGAGAACTAGCAAAGTAATTAGCATTTCTTATAAGGAAGCTGTTGATGGCTATGGTCATGTTAAACGGTTTCAGAGAAAATAAAAGTGGAGACAGAGGCAAAGCAAGAGTTTGAGAGATGAGATGTGTAGGTAGGAATAACATCACTAAAAGCCTTGAGGTAGTGCCAGGCTGGGAGGGGAAGTAGAAGGTGGACCTGGAAGGGAAGTTATTGCCAGAGGCAGGATGGTGGGCGCATGGGAATGGGGTGTTGCTGTGAGAGGAAAATGGAGAGAGAATAAAGAAACTAAGATGGTCAGACATAGCAGATGGGAACCAAAAATAAGTGAAAATAACAGAAGAAAACAAGGGGAAAAGAGCAAATGGAGCTAGCATAAGGAAGAGATAAAGGAGACAGATGCTTTGAGGCAGCAAGGGATGTGATGAGAGCCCCAGGAGAGTAACAGATGGACAAGGATTTAAAAAAAAAAAAGTGAATGGCATCCTAGGAATTCATGGACTTAATCTACAATCAGGAAAAATCTCATAAATCTAGGGATAGAAATGTAGGGATAGTCGAGTAGTTAAAATGTTGCAATTAGTTGTAAACTCTGTGCCTGAATCCTCAGGTGCTGTAAACTCTGTTCCTCTGTTCTAAGTCTCTGTTGGATTTTTATCCCATCTCTTCTCGTGTTACCAGAGAGTGAGGGCTTTGGTAGCACCTTAAAACCATCAAACTGAAGAGCAGTAAATCTGGGTTTGTGTTGCCAAAGTTGTGCAGAGTAAGACACAAACTTCTGCATGAATGCCTTTCAATACCTAGTACGTCTCATATCTAGTATCTTTTGTATCTTTTCCGCATTCAGTTTCATATCTGAACACTTGCAAAGATAGCATGAGTGATTCTTTGCAAATGATCTATGTGGTGAGAATTTTATACATTTACACAGTGTCTCCTTGTATTTGCAGTTACCTAAGATCTAATCAATGAGACACATGTTCCACCTTCAAGGCATCGAGTTATAATTAAATCAGGAGACACAAGCTCACTCAGAATAGCGTACAATTCCAGCAGCTGGTGTGCTTTCAGTGACTACGCTGAGTTTGCACCAATGTCCTGCAGAACAGAATCCAGCCACTTGGCTACATGAGAGGGAGAGGGGATTTCTTCCCAAGTAAATTATTCCTTGCTAGGAGTACTCAAATAGTAGGTTTCTCTGTGTCTTTGTATTTTAAGCATGTGAGATTGAGAGTGACCCAGCAGTTATCCATGCAAAATTATTTACAGAGTACAGCACAATAGCAATGACATCGTCACATCTTTAGACATCTGTTTAAACATCCTGATGCCATATTTGACTTAAAAGTTAATGCTGTTTTGTTACTAGCTGTGCACGTACCCTCCCTACACAGTATCTTGACTGAACAAGTTATTGAATGGAATATTCTTTAGATGACCATATTTTATGTTAAAATTTGATTAAATTCCTTTTGTAGGCCACTTCAGTGTGAATCGTAATTATACTATTCTGCCAGTAACTGAGGTAATATGATAAGAAAAATGTGACATTCTCTGGACTGCTTTTAATGGAATATATATTACATCTCGGTGCTTGCTGTATTCAGCAGTTCTCACTTAAGAAAAGAAATTTAGAACTAAATGGCAGCTTAGAGCCGTAAAGCTTGATGGGTCACATTCTTCCTTCTCATGCATTAGCCTTATTGGGTATAACGTGTATTGGTGTGAGATGAAAGTCCAGTGCAGGATTTGAAAAGAACTAATGGTGGTGATAAAACTTTCTCTTATTCTTAAATATTTTTCATACACAGTGTTCATTATCACAAGGTAAGTAGGGGACTGCACTCTTGGTTGACCTCCTCTGTGACTTACTTTCAGCTCATCTTCTTCAATAGATGACAATGGATGTAGCTCCCTGACCGTTTGTTTTACTGCAGCAGAACTAACAATAATGTTTCATAGCGTTCCCTTAGAGAATTCAGCTCCTCCTGTACTGGCGTTACTGTGTGGCTTTGTGTTTTCGGCCATCTAATGTGGTTTTGGTTTTAATGAGTGTCACTGAAAGGAGAAAAAAAAAGGAGAGGAAAAGTCTTGGTGAGGCAACTAACAGCTAAGAAGGTAAGCAGTCAGGATCTGTATGTCAGGCTAAAAGATGTAGTTTGCAAATTGGCATTGCATGTGTTGTGGCTTCTCTGTGCAGCGGGTTGCTGTAATATATTATAAAATAATGATTCATGGTTGGTTATTTGATGCCATACATCCTAAAAATCACATGTACTTACATGCAAGAAAATGAAGCCTTAAAAAGTAAATACCTTGGGAAAATCAATTGACTTATAGTGAATAAACTGCTTCAAATAAGCAGTAGGGTGATTGCTCATGCCAGTTTTACAGTTTCCCTTCCTATGCTACTATTTCTGGGAGGTCATTTTGTCTTAGTCCTCTATATACCGTTGTTTTTCTTCCTTAATCATTTCTGACAGCATAAGCATCCTCCGAGCGTTCTCGGATGAACTTCCAGGAACAAAGAGTTTGTGCTTGCTAGCCTAAGAAGAGCTGTTCAAGCCCATCGAGGCTAGGCTGTGATGGCTGAGGCACTGGGTGTAAGCAGGGAGGTTGCTGGTGCCATTTCCAACTGAAGAAATTAATTTTTGTGTGTATGCTAATCAATGTGCATGGCTTCTCTTTGGGCTAGAAACTGCGTACACAAGACATAAGAGCTGCGCTATGCAAAAAGTAGTTTGCTTTTAATATATTTTTATTTATTTATTTTGTCTCTGCTAAGCACACTAAAATATCCAGGAGAAAGAATTTGTGACCTTGTCCCGCTAAGCCTTGAAATGCTGCTGGACCAGCAGCTGACTTTGGCCAAGTTCTGCTGTAAAAACACCTCTCGGCGACACTGCAACATGTGAATAAACAACGTGTCACTCTAACAGCAATGCGAAGGTCGAAAATACAGATAAATAAAGGCAAGGATAAGAATTGCTGACATGAGGCCCATTCCTCCCTCACAGAAGTCAAGGGACTTCTTGGTGCATTTCAAAGCGAGCGGCACGTCAGGCTTGCTGTGATTAGTACTTTTCCTGGTCCCACTGCTATCAACTCATGATATTGTGTTACAGCTAAGTAGAGCTGTTTACTCTGTGATTAGACATCGATAGCTCTGCTAGATATGGGTCTTCCTTCACTGGTAGTGGAAGCAAATTCAACTTCTGCGGTGTCGGCATTGTGTGCTCGCGTTCGCCAGCGACACACGCGGCCGCGTTTCTTCTCATCGGGCTCTAAATTTGGGATGTCACCGAATTCATTAATACATGGAAATGATTCATTTAAGGGAGGTTTCTCTCCCCTCCGTACACTCGCTTGCTAATTAGCAGATGAATTTTGATGTTCTAATTGATCTGCCGCAGCGAGGCAGCTGTGCGGCCCAGCTGTCCCCCCGCTCCGGTAGGCCTCTGCGGAAGGGAGGGAGGGAGGAGGCAGCGCCGCGTCTGACAAATTGATTGAACCCGAGCCCGCTGCCTTGGGGGAGTCGTACGCCACGCTGTCACTGCGGATGATTGCAGCTCCTGTGGACTGCAAACACTGTAGCACCGTAATTGCCCGACAACGTCCTTCCCAGTGCTTCGCTGCAATTCGATTTTTCATGCCTCACCAAGCTTGCCAGTCCCCCTCCTACCCCCGGTGTGGCAGTCCCATATTTCCGTTTCAGGAAAAAAAAAAATCACTTGAGAATGGGGTTTTATATTGTAATGAATATGCTAATAGTAACTAAATGTGCTCACTCAGTCACATATCACAGTATTTGCATTTAATTCATAGGGAAGTATTCTCTAATTATATTGTATTTAGCAGGTAGTCATTATTACAAGCCTTTGAACGGTAATGGTAGTGCATCGCCATCCTTGCATTTGTGGAATGATGGCTCTAGATTATTTCAGACATTTGCTCTGTAAATTGCAAGTATGAAGTTGTGAAGTCGAGTTACTGCCCACGTTGTCCAACCTGGCAAATATATGCATGTAACAGGTGCCTCTCCACAAAAAAAAAATGACAACTATGGCCCCGGAAAGTACTGATAGCCAATTAATCTTTCTTGTCACCTTCCCTCATGAATGGATTTCCAAGCTGTGCACTACATCATCACCACTTTCTGGAGGCCATTGATTTGGCCTGAATATACCTCTGGGAGGGAAAAAAAAAAAAAGCACTACAAAAAGTGCATTCATGAATCCTAATGTGTGCCACCCCATTACCTTTCTGCATATCTGACAGATAACCAAGCACATCCAACACATTTATGGGTGTGCGGATTTATAGACTACCAATAAGTAGCAGCTGTTCTGGAGTTCTGCAAGTTTTGCATGCAGAGGACAGGCACGATTTCTGAGAAAGGGATGCTGAGTGATCTATCATGCTTGCAGAAATATACTGTCCCTCTTTTTTTAATATTATTATTTGTTCCCTGTATGCCCTTTGTGTAAATGTATGTGAGTGATGGGCAGTGTGCAGAAAGGAGAAAGGCACAGGCTTGTACCATTGGTTGTTGAAGCAAAAACAAGGTGTATATTTATGCAGGTACTTAGCTGAAAGGCTGCTAGAGTTTTCGTTAAACTGATCGTGTGTTCAAAGGTAAGTGATGGCCACCGTAATTTTTCAGAAAGCTATCTTTCTGTATTACGTGGAATTATAGTCCCAAAGTGCAGAGAGAAAAAAAAAAAAAGAGAGATTACAGAGGAAAAAAATAAATCAGGATTCTGTCAATCTTATGGAGTGATCCACCCATACACACAGGAGCAGAACAATATGGGTTAAGTTTGAGTAAATAGGATTTAGGTGACTTTTTTGGTGTAGATCAGACAATTTCCTTAATTGGCAGAGCTTTTCTCAAAACTCCTGTTATAATTTACATTTCTTTAGATTAAATACCTCTCTCTTAGAGTTAGTCCCTGGACCACGTGTTGCTGTGATGATTATTTTCATCCTTCAATAGCCTGGCTTGTTGTCTTTGTTGTATTTCCAGTGAGATATAACATAAGCAATTAGGCATTTTTCCCTCAGAGAATGACAGAAGCATGTACTGCATAATGAGTAACATATTTGTTGGTTAAAAAATAGTGCTTATTGTCCATTTTATTTCATCTTATAGCAGCATCTGAGGATTTACTGACTCATTACATGTCTTACTACATGAGAGTCATAGGCTGAGGAAGCGACCTGAACCCTTTTAATCTTTGTCAGGACATAGCGAAGTGATGCCCAGTGTAACTTATCATAGAATCATAGAATATCCTGAGTTGGAAGGGACCCTTAAGGATCATCAAGTCCAACTCTTGACACCGCACAGGTCTACCCAAAAGTTCAGACCATGTGACTAAGTGCACAGTCCAATCTCTTCTTAAATTCAGTCAGGCTCGGTGCAGTGACCACTTCCCTGGGGAGCCTGTTCCAGTGTGCAACCACCCTCTCTGTGAAGAACCCCCTCCTGATGTCAAGCCTAAACTTCCCCTGCGTCAGCTTAACCCCGTTCCCGCGGGTCCTGTCACTGGTGTTAATGGAGAAAAGGTCTCCTGCCTCTCGACACCCCCTTACGAGGAAGTTGTAGACTGCGATGAGGTCTCCCCTCAGCCTCCTCTTCTCCAGGCTGAACAGGCCCAGTGCCCTCAGCCGTTCCTCGTACGTCTTCCCCTCCAGGCCCTTCACCGTCTTCGTAGCCCTCCTCTGGACACCCTCCAACAGTTTCATGTCCTTTTTATACTGTGGTGCCCAGAACTGCACACAGTACTCGAGGTGAGGCCACACCAGCGCAGAGTAGAGCGGGACAATCACCTCCCTCGACCTACTAGCGATGCCGTGCTTGATGCACCCCAGGACACGGTTGGCCCTCCTGGCTGCCAGGGCACACTGCCGGCTCATATTCAACTTGCTGTCTACCACGACCCCCAGATCCCTCTCTTCTAGGCTGCTCTCCAGCGTCTCATCGCCCAGTCTGTACGTGCAGCCAGGGTTTCCCCATCCCAGGTGCAGGACCCGGCACTTGCTCTTATTGAACTTCATGCGGTGGGCGATCACCCAGCTCTCCAACCTATCCAGATCCCTCTGCAAGGCCTTTCCACCCTCATTCGAGTCCACAACTCCTCCAAGTTTGGTGTCATCAGCAAACTTGCTCAAAATACCTTCTATTCCTACATCCAGATCGTTTATAAAAATATTGAAAAGTACCGGCCCTAAAATGGAGCCTTGAGGGACCCCACTGGTGACCGCCCGCCAGCCTGACTCAGCGCCATTCACCATAACCCTTTGGGCCCTGCCTGTTAGCCAATTGCTCACCCATCGTATGATGTTTTTATTTAGCTGTATGGTGGACATTTTGTCCAGTAGGATCCTATGGGAAACCGTGTCAAAAGCCTTGCTGAAGTCCAAAAAAATCACATCAGCTGGTTTCCCTTGGTCCACCATATGGGTGATCTTATCATAAAAGGAAATCAGGTTAGTTAGGCAGGACCTGCCCTTCACAAACCCATGCTGGCTGGGACCAATGACTGCTTTGTCCCCCAGGTGCGCCTCAATAAGTTCGAGAACCATCTTCTCCATGATTTTACCAGGCACTGACGTGAGACTGACAGGCCTGTAATTGCTAGGGTCTTCTTTCTGACCCTTCTTGAAAATCGGCACAACATTTGCCAGCTTCCAGTCTACCGGGACCTCTCCAGACTCCCAGGATCGTTGAAAAATAATTGAGAGAGGTTCCGCGATGACGTCCGCCAGCTCCTTCAGCACCCGGGGATGAATCCCATCCGGACCCATGGACTTGTAGGGATCCAGGTGGAGTAGCAAATCCCGCACACGTTCAGGGTCGGTTGGGAGTTTGTCATCCCCACCGTCCCGGTCCTCCAGCTCAGGGCACGACGAGATTATGCTGAACTCCTTTGTAAATCCCTAAGGAGAATGGGGCATCTCAGTGCTGGATGCCCCAAGGGGCATCTCTTTGAATATGTGATCTCCGAAAGGAGGTTGCTCCTCAAGGACTTCTGTGTGGATGGCTGGGCCTGTAGGGGGCTGCGAGTCACAGCTGCTGCTCCACTGGAATGGGAGCAGGATGGACACTGAACCTGCTCACCCTTGGCTGGTCATCTTCTGTTGGGGATAATTTGCTCGTATCAACATCATTGTATCTTTCTACCAGCTGTGTAGTTAGGTCTGGTGATGGAACACAGTGGGTACGTGGGCAAGAAAGCAAAGGGCCTCAATGGAAGGAGAAATCAGAATGTCTTGTTTCTCCTCCAAATACAAAACTGCAATGTCAGGGAAGTCATTTTTATCCCAGCAGGGCATGAATGAGTAGGGCAGAGGAGCCCTTTAGCACATTGCTTATGTTGAAAGTTCTCATGCTCTGGTAATGTGTAGCTAGATGGGTACTATGCCTCAGATCTGCTTGTCAGTCATGTTCACTCCCTTGAAATCTTGGCACTGGAAAACTATGATTTGTTGCAGAAAGTCCTGCAGGTCTTGGAGACTCTACTGAAGGTCAGATGTTGATCTTGCTTAATGTGCAGCCCTGTCTTTTTTTATAGTATTATCTCCAGAGGGGAAAGCATCCTGGTGATCCATTTTTTTTGTCATTAACACAACTGTAGCAGTTGACTACGAGCAGCTGCCCTCCAGACCTTTCAGCCTATGTTCTAGGTTGTGTCCCTGGGAAAAGCCAGTTCTTCGTGTCTTCCTGCTTTCAACCTGTAAGGGTAAAAAAAGCATCTACCTCTAGCTGCCACCAAACCTCCCTTTACTGGAAAGCATCAATGCTAACAAGGTAGGCTGTTTTGAGAGGAATGTTTTTGGAATGCTTTTTTTTTTTTTTTTGTATGTTAAATTGTTTGACCTTCTTAAGGATTAACTTGCTGGGCTGGGATTTTTCCCCTCAAGCAAGGCTGTTTATATTGAATATTTTAAGCTGCCACCCCACCTATGGCAGAACTTGCAGCTTTTACCACAGAGTACCAGTTGCTGCCCATCTTCTCATACATCATCTCATATGTAACTGTAATATATGGCTGTTGTGCAACAGAGAATTGTTTATTTCAACATATCTTGCTTAATACTGTTTTGTGCTGCCTTCAGGTATATCTGCAATACAGCCTCCACAGTGTATTATCGCAGGTGAGTTTAAGGAACTGATACTTCAAACTCGTAAATGGGTGAGCAGACATCAAAAAGAATGCAGTGCTTAGCTTTCATTTTGACCACTGTAACGTAGTTACTTATATTTCACAATATTTCATTGACTAGCTAGAGCAGAGACATAATTGTGTCTCCAGCTGCTGCAACGGCAAAGAACCCTTTAAATCATATTAACGGCCATACTTGATCTTCCTCCTGTTTTTGACATGTAGATCACAAGATGCTGATAAATTACTCAGCAAGAGAGATTGGGTTCAGGTTGCACCCAAGACATAGCCTAGAAGTGTATCTAGTGTGAGTGCTTTGGAGGAACCAGAAGAGGCAGTGACCTCTTTTCTTTGGGAAGACACTTAACCTTCATTTTTTAATGCATTATGACTTCTACATATTACTATTCTAGCTAGCACTTCAATACCAAGATGCTAGAAATAGTCAGAAATTAACTATTCTGCTTGTGACTGTCCAAAAGCTATGCTTCCTTTTTTTTGGCACCAATCTAGGGGTAGCGATGAACACATTCTGCAGAACCAGGCTGGGTTATTGTAGCTCACTGGAGCTGAAGATAAAAGCTCCATAGAAACTTCAGCTATTGCACAGCACAGCAGCCTACCTCATTAGCAGGGATAGCACTGCAAACATACAGAGGCTATGCTGTGCATCATCAGCTGGCATCCCATTTGCTTCACCAGCCAGCTGCGGGCTCTCTCGGTGTATAAGGTCATCAAAGGACTGGTATGGAAGCTGTTCTGTCTACAGCTTGCCAGGCTAGCTTCATGTCTCTGGTACAGTGCTGCTGATCATATTCGCAATGAAACTCCCTGGAACTGTACAGGAGCAACTTTGCCAAAAGGTCTTTTCCTCAATCTCAGACAGAGCTACCAAAAAAGGTCTTGGCTCAGACAGTTTACTAGCTTTGTCTTCTTTTGAAATAATTATTCTACAGTAGCAGGACAGATATTTAGAGATGTGGATGTCAGAAAGGAAGGAATCTGAAAACTGGAAAGAGAGAAGAGTCCACTCTGGAACTTCCAATACTGAATGTGCCATTCTAATAATGCAGCAAGGTGCGTCACAAAAATGCCTTACCAATGTCCTACTGGTAAATATGCCATAGCATACTGTGGGTGGAAGCACAGCCTCACAGTGAGGGCAGATGTTAAGAGGTTGTTTAGCCAGGTTCCATAAAAAAGAGCAAGTTTCTCCCCAGAGTCAGTTGGGAGATTTTATTGATGCAAAGGCTTGGAAGTCCAGGGCAGACAATGAGTGGAAATGGCAGCAGAGATGAACTGTTGTAGTTCCAGAAACAGCAGTAAGATCACCCTGAAAGAAATAACAAATGGCTTCTGGACTGCGTGCTGACAGAGGGACAGAAGAAAGTGCATCGTTGGCTCTGTCTGAATGCAGAAAGATGGAAATACTGTCATTCAGCCCTGTTATGCAGCCCTGTCTCCCCAGTCTGAAACACAAGAGTGTTAGGCAGAGATGTTGTAAGGATGCCTCATCCAGGCAGTTGGGCAGGAGTGCCAGGCTCTGCCAGCCTTCCTGTTTGGCTGAGACAAGAAGGTGTGCTAAAGAGGGAAGGGGTTGATCTCTTGACCACAGATTGTACACTGCTTCTGCTGGAAGGGTTTTCTAAAGGTCACCCAGTTCCACTAGGATGGAGAATTATAGTTAGATTGTCTCTTATGGGATATTTCCTTAAAAATCTGTAGAGAGGGGGATTGCATGCACTAATTCATTTCCATGCTTAGTGAGCTTATTAGTTAGGGCTTTCCTCTTGCTTTCCTCTTGTTAACTAGAATCATAGAATCATTATATTTAGTTGCAAATTAAACCTTTTTTTTTTTTTTTGGTCTGGATATGGAGAACAGTAGCACTGTCTTCATTTATAAGTACATTTATATTTTCCCCTTCTCCTTTGACCAAGAATATGAAACCACATCTTTCACATCCTCCTTGTCAAAGCTTTAAGAACATTGCTTGCTCCTAAATACGCTGCTTCCTTCAGATACTTTCTAATTTCTCCACTATTGCCACAATGCCCTAAGCACAAGCTGGGGCCTCATCACTGCTGAGCAGAGGATGATATTTGCCTGCTGTGTTTTGTATATCTCACTTCTGTTACTAAGTCACAGAAGGAAATTAGGGGTTTTTGTTTGTTTTCTGAACAACTGTACAGGATGGGTTCCTGAGCAAATCATAATTCATTGTGGGTCACAGAGCCCTTAGGGTTTTGTTTTGTTTTTGTAGTATTTTTGTCTGGGTAGTTATACCCTGGTTCATACCTTTGGTATTTTATTTGTTTGTTTATTTGTTGAATTTTTACCAAAGTGAAGGTGTCTGGATCTAGGAATGCCTGATTTCATCAAGAATGTTTTGTATGGAAGTAATCCTCTGATTTTTTTTTTATATTTTTTTTGGGGGGGGGGGAGGGGGAGGGAATCTGGCTTTAAAGTTTCTGAGAAGAAGGATTGCTTCTACTATTTTTGTACAGATGTCCATGGTGCATATTAGCAGAGCAGAAATAAATGAGGGTCAGATGTTGTTTTCCATATGAAGCCAACTGTGGCAATGAGTCGGGAAGCCTCACAGAGGCCAAAGCAAAATCTGTGGGTTTCCTGCTGAAATAAGTGGCATGCCCTGCGTTGCATGACACTTCTTCCTTTGACCTAGGACACCTTGCTTTTAGCAGCAGTCAGCTCTGCAATTTATACAGCCATTCATATTTCACTTTCTCCAGTTAATCCTAATAACCAGCTTTTGGAAGAACGTGACAACATAACATATGGGTGGTAAAACTGCTCATAAACCATAATAACATAGCCAAAAAGGATTAGATAGATAGATGTACTATGCTTATTGTGACATTCGCTGATTAGGAGGTATAGCTACTTATTACAGCCATTACCTTAGTGACTTGGAAGCAGACTGAAGCTGTTATTTGAAAAAACAGGTTATAAGTCCAAATTTAAAACAACTGTGTACTTACAACATGTAAGAGATATAATTATGTTTGCAATTCTGTTCTTCAGTGTGCAGATGGTAATTTTGTTCATTTATGGTTGCAAACTGATAGTGTTTTCTGTAGAACCAGCGTTGGCAGGATTAAGTGTGCGTTAACAGTAAGTAGGCAGTCTGTAATACATGGTTATCATTTTGTTGGTAGGGTTCTGGTGGAATGAAAAACAACCAGAAATGAGTTCAAATGATTCCTTACTGTAGCACCATTTGTGTGTGTGTGTGTCTATTTCTGCATGTCTGTTCTTGCATCTTTTTTTTAATTATTATTATTTTATTTCTTAAATCTTTTTTTTTTTTTTGGAAACTTTTTTTTTTCTATTGGTTTTTAGGGGATGATATATTAGTATATATTTGTGATTTCGTATATGAAAGAGACATAAAGAAAAACCACCTATTAAAGATACCCTTTTGACTTTTTTTTCTCAAAGACTTACTCAAGAGATGTCTGAGGGCAATTGACAGAAAATTTTCAACAGATACTCCACACTTCAGATCTAAAGGCAAACATATATATGCAGATCAAGTCTGTAAAGTGTTTTTAAAGCATTGAGTTTAGGTGTTAGAGAATCATGGTACAGCACAACTGGTTTATTATTCATTATTATACTCCTGTTTTAGGGTGGTATGCCACTCTTTTATTCATTGCAATTTAATTAAATAGGTATAGAACAGGAAAAATGTAGTCATATATCAAGTCCAAAATACGCACACAAAAAAGCATCCTCTATTGTTTCTTGTTATTTAGGCGGTACAATGAGTTTTGCAACATATACGGGGAAAAGGGTATAGTATCCTAGATATAACAACATCTGCATAATATTTGTTATATACTATGTAATTTATATGCAATTACATAAATCTATATAATCTCTCTATATATGCTTATGTTTATATGTAAAAATTATGCATAAGTATGCATAGATCTTATGACAGAAAATAGAGATGCCGTATGATTTTAGAATGGCCAATATGGTTTAAATTCTCAGAATAAATGTAGAAGCTCAGTCTGGACTGTGAGATTAAGCTTTAGCAACTAAAAAAAAAAAAAGTTACCAAAAGTATCGTAGCCCCCAGAGCCGTATAAAGAAATGTGATTAAAAGGAGGTCTCATTTAGCACCAGGCAAAGCCCTGACTAGAGTCTGTTCTTTTATTGTCTTTTTTTCCCCTTCTACATTAGTAAATTTATGAAAGCAGGATTATGGCTAAATTAGTGTGTTTTATCTCTGTTTTCCATGGTTATGTCAGGAGATAATTACTCACAGACCTATTCTGTTATGATCATCCCTAAAGGGTCTTCCCTTTTTTGTGTAGCAATGTAAATGTTAGGAGTAGTGAAGTTCACTCAGATAAGTATGAGGAACATGCTCAGAGCATAACCAAAAACAGTAGTTTCTGAGATTGAAATGGTTACTGTAATTGTAAAATATGTGGTTGTTCATAGTACATCAGGCTCTTTGGCTACTCTTCCAGATGTGTTATGTTAGTAAGTCCTTTATTACTGATGTGTTAGTAAGCCCTTTATTAAATATTAGTAACACCAACCTATGGCATTCTTCACAGTTAACCATTCCACTGAGAATACATTAGGGTGCTTTACAAACAGATTTAAGTAATTCAGGAACTTGGAAACATGAATGCAGATCTTAGTGGCCGTGGTGAATTCCCTTACAATGAAATGCCATTTTAACCTGTAAAAGATATTTTGGGTTCTTGTTTATTTATTTATTATAAGCCAACATAAAATTTCCTATCCGTGAGTCGGGAAATACAAGAAGTAACCTGAAATACATTTGTATCTTCTCATAAATTTATTTGTAAGGAAAGGAATGCTTGTGAATTTTGTAACTGAGAGAAAATCACTGTTAAAATCCATCGTGGTTGAACATTTGGATATAATCAATAGCCCATAAACATACATGTGTTTTTCTGGCCTGTAAATAAATTTGCCTTTCCTTGCCCCTTGGTGATCTAATTATTGATGAAAGGCTGCTGGTACTTCCTTAGCTCATTATCACTCCGGGCAAACACTCTAACACAGTCCCTCCTCTTCCACTCAGCACTAAGTCTGTCCTGCATTCAGCCCCCTGAAGGGTGACAGCTTCATATGCATCGTGTCTGATTACAAGTGCCCTACTTGATCTCTTCTTTCATTATAAAGTCTCCTGGAAGCCAAAGCACCCTCCTCCTTGTCTTGCAGACCACCAGCTTTTGCAGCACCACATCTTTGGGAGACATAAGCCACATGCTCCTATATGATCCTCATGGTTTTATCACTTATCTCAGTCGCCCATCTTCCCAACTTGGAGCCATAAATCATGCTTGCTTCCTGCCCTTCCTTTCCTCCCTCCTTGTAGCTTCTTCCTACAAGAACAAAGTCTTTTTCTGAGACTCGATGTTCAAACATCTTGCTGGCTGGGACTTTGCAGAGAAGGATGTGGCCTGGGAAAAAAACATGGAATGTGAAAATCTGTTTTGAGAATGTCCAAAGGGATGTGGCTGACTTTGAAACATGGCCTTGACAGCCTCTGGGGCCTGAAAATGTTCTTTCAAAAATATTGATGACTGGTTATTAAAAGAAAACAAGAACATCATGAGACAGCTTCCTCCATCCCCCACAATATCAAATATATTGTGAACACGTTTTTGTCTGGATTTTTCTGGAAACATGTTCATGTAAACCAGATAACACAGATAACCTTACATAAGCAACAAATCAAGGTAGTGAGCCAAGATTATTGTACATACCACCTAGGAACACAAGCTCTTCCTTTATCACAGACGCTGTCTAATAAATGTTCTTTTTGCAAGCAGAGTCATTGAAAATAGTACTAGAAGGTTCCTCTAAAGGTCATCTAGTGCAGACCCCCTGCCACAAAGATCAGCTTTTCCTTAATCATGCCCTGAAGGTCACCATGTTCCAGTTTATCTGGAAGATTTTCTCCCTGATGTGGTCTATAGTTTGTTGGCCTTATGAACAGCAGTGGCGTTGGAATCCCATTTTTTCATATGACAGTGAGAATCCACACTGCAGCTATGGCAAGAAGGTGCAGGGAGGGGGACAGCTGCTCAGATATGTCAGACGAGGCTTGAATTTACTGGGGAAAGATTTTCTGGGGATTCACGTGTTTCAGACAGGGAAATGCTAACACTGCCTTTCTCCAGATTTCCTAAAGTTGGACTCAGCTGTTGCCTGATGCCCATTTACAGGTTCACAGGATAAACAATGCCTTATAACACCTGTCGAGCATTAGGCAGCCCAAAAAACAGACCTCAAAGCACAAGGTGTGCTCAATTAGCATGTTGCCCTGCTCCTCATTAAGGTGCAGGTTTACTGCTGGGGCCCCACTGTTACGGCAGGTGGTAAAGCTGTAGAGAGTGGTCACCAAGTCTGGCCTATAGCTTGAAAACCTTAATCTCCTGCTCAGGTAAACGTGGTGTGAAGTTGTCTGGGTTATCGATTTAATGTGATCACCTAACAGCAGGTTCATGGGGAAGGAAGAAGGAAAAAATTCATCCAGCATCCAGTGGTGGATGGGACACAGCCTGCTTCCCCTCAGTCAGGAAGGCTGGTGGGGCCTCCTGCAGCTGCTGTAAGGTGGGGAGGAGGGCAGAGCACTGACTGCTGCATTACAAGTATGCAGTCTTCAGGCTTTGTGTCTTTGCCTCAGAGGCAGCAATCCTAACGCAAAAGGATTTAGATTTACCAATCTGCTAAAACATGGTAGCCATGGGTGGGCATAACTGAACATGAGGGGCTTTTCCCTCTGTGCTGTGTCTGCACAGGTGCTCTGTGGATTGGGACTTGGTAGTACTTGAAGATTTACAGAACTCTTTTAGTATCTGCAACCACATACAGATAGTAGGAGAGGAAAGTGCTGCCTTCAGGAACACTGCTCTCCGGGTTGCAGTACCTCAGGAGGCAGCCTAGTTTCCCTACCTGGTTCTTCCTCGTCACAAGATGCTACTGGGTTTGTGTCGTGTGAAAAGGTAGAAAGTTCATTCATGACCTCTGCTAACGTGTTGTATGGTAACGATAGGCACACGGTGCACATGACCTATGGAGATGTTAAGGACTGTGAGACCGTGAAAAAGATTGTGACTAGAGTCAGCCCTCTATTCCTCTGTGAGTCAGCCTCCCCAAGGCAAATGCAGTGAATTGCTTCAGTCAGTTGCACACTGTACCACAGGCTAATTTTTGTTTGAATGCATGATGTATGAGTAACTACCATCTTTCATTAAGAACTCCGTGGAAAAAGGAGGAATCTGGAGCCTTCAGCTGAAGGGACATTTACTGCCTTCCCTCTTGGTAAAGGTTAAGTGACCCTCAGCAATGAGAGAGGGTGTTGTTCTCACCCATTAGCTCTTAGACTTCTTGCATTACCAGATGCGTTAAGTGATCTCATAAGTTTCTGACCTCTATCTCACAGGTGGGTAATGCCTGCCTAATTGAATATAGACATAGTAATTTCATCAGAGTGCAGCTGTTTAGTTATTCTCTTCCCCTTTCTAGTGGGTATTTGAACTCTTGTTTTCCTGGAAATGCATTTTTGCACAAGTACTTGCTCTTCATTTTCTACAAATGTCTTTTACTTTTAATTCTGCTAACTCAGGTTGTTCCTGCTGCCCTTTCAGCCTTGTTAGCTGCCATACACCTTGTTGTGAATTAGTATGTATTTAAAAAAATAAATAAAAAAATTATATGGACAGGCTATCAGTGGTACTTCAGAGGTCTTTATCTCCTGCAGAATCTGAGTGACCTGCAGTAGTTAACACATGTTTCTTTCAAAGACTCCAGTGAGGACCAATCAATCAGCTTGTAAAATAGATAAATGAATTCACCTGCCTGAGATGAAGCAAAAAGTCTTTGGCGGAGGGGATGTAAAACCAGGTCTGTTATAGTCGAGGTTTGTAACATGTGCCCTGGACCGTCCTCTGTCTCTGATAAAGGCAGTCAGAAGCATGCAAAGAGATATTTAACTTTGGCAACTGCAAAGGTCACTTCTTAGAAGTTACTGTTGTCTGTGTGGATTATTTCTTCTTTATATTTTTATCCACCATTCGCTTTCAATCACAAGTCACTTTTTTTCATTATTCTTTATATGAAATGTCAGCACTTCATCCAGAGAAAGACTAACTCCTGGGAAAAAGGTCAATAGTAGCTTTCCTGGCCGTAACAAAAGTAGCATCAGATCCCCAGTTAATGTAAATTACAAGAGAATTTCAGAATTGTATTTAAATTAGGTTACATCCTCATCACACTTCTTTGTATTTTCTCTTTGTGATGAGCTAGCATTGCAAAATCATGTGTTTTGTCTTGTGCATGTTAGGTTTGTGGTTGTTTGTTTGTTTTCTTCAATACAAATGTAGTGAGCTTGTAGATATCTGTGCCTGTTAAATACTGATGGTTGTCCCAGAGGCATCACTCGGACCTGCTAACCCAACAAACGTGTTGTTGGTGGGTTCTGCAGGTCCCTGGGAATAATCCTGAGGTTTCAGTGTGTTGCCTGTGTATTGGTGAACAGCATGGTGGAGGAATGGTAAGAAGAACATGCACACACCATCAAGGGTTAAAACATATTGTAGTGACTGATTGGAAGCAGTAAATACTTTGTGTAATTTGTATAGTACCTTCAGTTCTTAATGAGCTGAAGCTGGAGGTGTGCAGCTGCTTGGGGGCTGGGGAGGCTTGAGGGGGTTGTGAAGCTGTTTGACATTACAGTCAGCCTCTAATAACCCGCTAAGCAAATTTTTATGATGGTCTTTCAGAATATTTCCTCTAGTCCTTTCTCTGCACTTATTCAAGGTGTTCCTAATGTTTTAATTCCCGCTGCAGCAGAAAAATAAAGTGAGTAAACAAGGAAATGAGTGGAGATGTGTAAAATGATAATCTTAAACTTAACAAGCTTGTTTGTTTTTTCAAGCTGCTGAATAAATCCTCTGTGGCGTCTGCTGCAGAGGTCAACATTCTGTAGTAGGAAATGACTGGTTGCATGTCAGTATTCTCCAAGAGTTCATCTCAATTACTGGATTTGTCAAACATGACAAGCCTGAATGACTGTGTGGTGAAAATAGCGCACAGTTTGACTATTAAAGTAATTGGAGCATTGACATTTAACTGAACTGCAAGAGAATCGCAGTAATAAGTCTGAGGAGCACAACCACAAGCAAAGCAGAGAATAATATTTTTATAAAAAATCTCCAATGGAACAGGTGCTTTCTTATGTTTTGATTAATGTAAATTTTGGTATCTTACATTTAAATTCTAAGCTTAAAAAGAGGAGATACTTTTTCTGGAAGAAGTGGCAGTGTTTATAAATTGGAAATTCCAGTAATTTAATATATACCTGGTACAATTTTATTATTGTTACCTGTAATCACTATATGGTTATAGATGTTTAAGTTTATAAGCACAAATGTGGAGATCATTGTGTGATTGATGACTGTCACAGAATTCTGTGACAAATGTGTCAATCATTTACTGGCTTTCCATTTGCTACTCTGCCTTGTTTAACGGCTACTTCTGGGCTTTCAAATGTGAGATGTGGGTCTTAAAATTCATAGTTTTGGGAAATGCAAGAGGGCTTTTTAAAAATCATTTGGAAGCCATTTACTTGTATCTGTCTACAATTTTTTTTAACAAGCTATTTCTGGTTGTAAACTCTACATACATCAACTTTTTTGAGACATATTAAGACTTTGAAAAACAGTACAACTGTCAGACACTTTAGATACTTTCAATTTATACTTGTGGATTGGACTGGATTATACAGTCACCAAACTTGTATTTCAGACACTTCCATCCTCTTCCAGTGCCTCTGAAGTAGGAACTGTAATCATAGTTTATGACATTAATCTGAGGGAACACCTCATTAGGTGAGCAACCTGCATTTTGATACATTAACTACTAATTTTATAAATTAGTAAATTAGTCTTACCTTAGCTGAGCTATAAAATGTTGTCTCACAACAATGTGAGTAAGTTCTTGTGGAAACTGTGAAACTCCTGTCAAAGAACGGTTTGGGTTGGAAGGGACCTTAAAGACCACCCAGTTTTAACCACCCTGCAATGGGCAGGGACACCTCCCACTAGATTTTGGGGTTGACCAAAGTTCCATCCAACCTGGCCTTGAACACTTCCAGGGATGGGGAATCCTCAACTTCTCTGAGCAACCTGGTCCAGTGCCTCACTGCCCTCACAGTGAAGAATTTCTTCCTTGTATCTAATCTAAATCTACCCCCTTTTAAGTTTAAAACCATTACCCCTTGTCTTGTCACTATACCCCCTAATAGTCTCTCCCTATCTTTCCTGTAGGCCCCCTTTAAATATTGGAAAGATGCTATAAGATCTCCTTGGAGCCTTGTCTTCTCTAGGCTAACTAAACTCCGCTTCATCAGCCTTTCTTCACAGGAGATGCTCCAGCCCTCCAATCATCTTTGTGGCCCTCCCCTGAACATTGTAACAGGCCCATGTCCTTCTTGTACTGGAGGCCCCAGAGCTGAATGCAGTTCTCCAGGTAGGGTCTCAGGAGAGCAGAGCAGAGGGGGAGAATCACCAGCTTCAGCCCGTTGGCCGCCCTGCTTTAGATGCACCCCAGGATATGGTTGGCTTTCTGGGCTGCAGGTGCCCATTGCTGGCTCATGTCGAGTTTCTCATCCCCCAGTACTGCTAAGTCCTTCACTGCAGAGCTACTCTCTATCCTACCCACTTGTCGCCCAGCCTTTAGTTGTGCTTGGGATTGCCCCAGCCCAGATGCAGGACCTTGCAGTTAGCATTGCTGAACCTTGTGAGGTTCGCATAGGCCCACTTCTCAAACCTGTCCAGGTCCCTCTGGATGCCATCCCTTCCCTCCAGCGTGTTGACCACACCACACATCTTGGTGTCATCAGCAAAATTGCTGAGGGTGCACTAGATCTCACTTGATCCCACCTACAAAGATGTTAAACAGCAGTGGTGAGTTTTAGTTTCATTCCTCTCTGAATTTCATTCCGTAAATTGGTATAAAATCATGGAGGGGAGCTAGCAAACAAAAACCCTACAGGCTGTTTGTATTCAACTTCATGAAGTTCATTCTATAAAATTACTGATGTTATTCTCCTCTGTCACTGATGTAAACCAGTGAATATCCTGAAGTTGCTCCTGATTTGCACCTGGTGTAGTAGAGATTAGATTTGTGTCCCCACAGAATGAGCTCCTCTTCCAGAGCTTAAATGGCATTATACATACCTAAAATAAATCTATTTCCTCTCAGTGTCATGGCACATTGGGATTGCCTGTGTCCTACTGTTCCTGTTGACTTCCCCTAGAATTTACTTCTTAAGATCCAAAGTCATACCGAAATGTTGCTTAGAAGAAGGAGCTCTAGTAAAATGAAGTAAATAAAGAGTAATGGCAAGCTGTTCTGTCTTATGGAGTTTGACACACCAAAAGTTGAAACCTCAAATTCATTCATGCAAGAAGAAACTCCCTTATTAAGCATTAAACAGTTCTAATGCATTAAATCCAAAATGAGGCAATTTTATCTGCCAAGGTTAATCCCAAATCAGAGATTTGGAATGATAGGCAGGCAAGGTGGAGTATTTGGCAGTGTGCTATTCAATTTACTATTATTGCATTATTTTAGTGTATTCTAAAATACAAGATCTTAGTTTGGCTTCTGTAACTGTTTCAAAGAACGAAATAAGTACCACTGTGACAAATCACAAAGCATGAAGTCTGTAGGTATAAAGTGGTTGTACAATTCAAAGCTGTTAGTGAGTCATTTTAAAGAAAGCGTCAAACTCAGTTGACCATGCTAAGCACGAAGGTGTGTTTATGTTTGTTGTAGTTCTGCGATTCTTCTTCTTTAGGGAATTCTAAACCAGAGGTTTTATGTTCTTTTCTTGTTGGTTGGGAGTAGGGAAGAAAAGTATCTTCTGGTTATGAAGATGGTCAGATGGCCTTCTGAAGGCATCTGAAGTTTTGAATTTACACTGTAAAATATTTTATAATGTTGTGTGTTACTTTTATGGGATAAGATGGATGAGTCTATGCATCTCATCCTTTTATTCATGCTTCCCTGACAGTAAAGCTCTTAAAGTACAACATATCTACTCATTAGGTGAATATAAGTTTTATTTAGAAAGGTACTTTGGCATTAGCATAGTCCTGAAGCATATGCTTAAGTATAGAAGCATGCAAGTAGTTTCTTGAAACAAAACCATGACTTGGGGCTCTGTTCAAGACGGGACTCAAAAGCTTGCTCAAGAAGGGAAAGGTTTGATTTCTCCTTTCTTCCTTTCTGAGCCTTCCTGAGAAGGGTTTTCATTGTTTGTAGCACTCAGTGAGAAGTAGGGAAAGTAGGAAAGGCTTGAAGTGGATTTCCTCACTTGTGATAACACACTGCTGCCATGACATGGCATAATTTAATCATGATGATTTTCCACCGAAATTATATGAAAGTACTTTAGTTTTATGTCATGGAAACTTGGAGACTTTCTGCTGAGTCTTACTTTTACATTTGGAGTCCCTTTGAAGCCAACATTCAGGTCTGTGAGCTTGTCAGCCTCTCTCAAAGCCAAAGAAAGCATTCATTCATGCAGAGCCCTATGAAGTCAGAGCCCTGTCTCATACTGACTTATTAGCCTCTTCTTATTAGCATAACTCTCAGCTTTCTTTGTTGTTATTTTTTTGTAAGGAAAAAAAAAGTTGCTTTTATTTTTAGCTAAGATGGGTTGGGTTATTTAAACTGAATGTGACACTCAGGCTTCAAAGAGTCCTGTGCGGTACACTTTTAATCTTCTGTTTTTAATGAATTCTAGTCACTAGGAAATATTGTTATCTAGGTCATATTTTTTGAATATTGTTTTTCTGTGGCTGTGCATACTGCTGTGCATTCTCTAAAATGAGCTCCCCAATGCTGTCTTTTTGTTTTACCTTCTCACAGCTTCATGGAGTGACTTGCCTAACTATAAATGTAGGTTTTGTTTTGTTTTCCAAAATTAATGGACCAATGGATGAACCAACATCCACCTCTCTAGGACGCAATCCCAACTTTTCTTTGGCAGGGTGGGAGGGAAGGACATGAGCTACCTCTAAGTTTTATCATTGCTTTGAAATTTTGCCTCCCTGTAAGAACAGAGAAACAAGGATTTATTACTAGATTTCTAAGGTATTGCTATAACCACTTCTCAGCTACTCCTAGTGAGATGGTGTTATCCATATAGCAGTGTGATGTAATGGAGAGGTCTTTAGAGGTTTCTGAGCAGTTCAGTTATTTCTGACCCTTTAACGAGATATCTCTATCTATACCGTAACTGATACCCTAGTTTTGTGTTTCTTTCCTTCCTGGGTTGGTGTCATATTAAGTACTTTCTTGAGTTCACTATCCTTAAAATTATTTATTCTCAGAACTCCTCTACAGAAGTGGCTATAAATGGTTCTTATTTAGCTTTAAAATGCAAATATGCTATACAGGTGTACTACCTTGTTAAAGGGGATTTCTTGCTTATTTGTGTGTGTTTTTTTTTTCCTTGCAATGCTCAACAAAATAGCATAGTTCATGTATGAAAAAATGGTCATGAACTTCTGTCCCCTTCTATAACATATCTTGCCTCAGTAAACATTCAGAAGTTTTCTAAGCATTTCTTTCTCCCCTTCTGCTTATTAAAAGTCATTTAGATAAACAGAGTTAGAAAGCAGAATTCAGTTGCCATATGCAATGCACAACAGAGTATAGAAAGATAAGGTTACCTATTTCATGAACCTGTCACCCAGTTTAAACTGCAGTTCCAGCTTGTATAGTTCTTAAATGTTTGGATGCTAGCTTGTCATGGAAACAGCTAGACTTCAAGCTTTGACTGCTGCTCTGTTTCTTCCTTTTTCTTTATCCCTCCCAACAAATAGGGT
Organism: Anas platyrhynchos; assembly: GCF_047663525.1. Taxonomy (NCBI): domain Eukaryota; kingdom Metazoa; phylum Chordata; class Aves; order Anseriformes; family Anatidae; genus Anas; species Anas platyrhynchos. Next base: position 67,576,795 of record NC_092588.1, on the reverse strand, counting down.
TTTGGAGTCGGGGCAGGAGGGCGGCAGGGTCCTGGTTATAACACCCTCTCCATTTCTATTTCAGATAAATGCATCCCTACCCTAGATCCATCTTATTCCTTAATAGTTTGTGCAGAATAACTTCAGAAAGCAAACTGGGTGCTGCAGTTTATCCTTTAATGCTCCAAGGATGAAGGAAGCTACCTTTTCACATGCCACACAACTTATGCAGCTTTTTATATTGGAGTTGGACTCAATGATCCTTATGGGTCCCTTCCAACCTGGGATATTCTATGATTTATACAAAACAGCAGTAGGCCCAAGTGCCTCATGGAAACCTTAAGAAGATGGGACTTTGGACTCCTTCTATGCATCTCCAAGAGATTTCTCAGCCTCTTGAAGAGGAAAGGCTCAGGACTGTTAGGCTTACAAGAGGGGACCCTGAGCATGGTCACCCAAGGTCACTCAGTGTATCGGTGGCAGTGTAGATAATTGCACCCGTTTCTCTGACTCGCAGCTAACCATCTTGTCCCTTTCTGATACCGCATTTTCTTTAACATGTTAATAATGTGGAGTTTATATCAAAAATATTTAAAGTGGAGAGAGATATGAGAGAAAAAAGCTGGATGACAGCCTGCTGAAAGCACTTCTAGGTAGCTCCTATAGAGCTTCCTGTTCTGGAGCTCACGTGTTTGGTGTCCGGGACTTCCATCTCACTGAGACTGATGGCAAACTTCAACAGTCTGAGAGCAAGTGCTGTAGCAGAGCACTTGAGGAACAGCTGCTCTTGAAAACTTGAGCATGTGTTGATGTAGTGACAATGTGGCTGAAGACCTTCTTTTTGCTGGAGAAAGTAGACAGAATCACTGGTCCCAAAACTAAATAAAGCTGACTGGTCTGTAGCACACTGTTAGTGCTAACTTGGATTATTTGTCAGTGTTAATATGAGTACTGATTTTAAAATCAATTAATTACTGCAAATTTGCAGCTGGCATTGCAGCACAGCAAGAAAAGTCTTGTGGACTTCAGCCATCAGGAAATCCAGCCATTTGACCTGACCTGATATGGTGCAATTTTATTTTCAGTAACACAAGAAGAATTTGCGCATCTGTAGATGGTGAATGATTGACTCCTAGCTATGGATGCAGAATATGGAGGTGCCTAATACTGTTTTTTGTTAGTTGTATTGTCAGCATTTGACACTGTTCATCACAAGGCTTGTTGACCTGTGTGCTGTCCTGTGTGATCTATTTCACACCTAAGTTAAGCACTTAGACAGGTCGCAGACTCAATAACTATACCTCTCCTAAATCCTATTTAAACCTGAGTTTAAGAGGGACTTAAAGCTTGCTGGTCCTCTGCAAAAAGGGAAATTACTATAGGTGAATTTTGCTGTCTGAAGGAGCAAGTGGAAGTGGATTTGTATTTCGCTAAGTGCCTGTCTCTGATTATCTCTCTTAGCACTAAAAAGGCAATGCATCAGGAAGCATCTATGGAAACAAGGTTTTTTTTAGTTTCAGTGTTTGAAGGTAAAAACTTCCTAGTACTTTGCAAGTTCCATAAACATTTAATTCTGGTTTTGTTATGTAAATTGAGTGTCACTGAAGACCAGCTGTGGTTTTGCATCTGTTTTTTATTTGAATACGTTGTATTTGTGCTGAAGACAAATATATATATATATATATATACCCAGAAAATACTTTTTTTATTATTATTTTACTAAAGGTTACAATTCTTGCGGAAGCATATTTATTTGGACATCTCTCGCCAGTGACATTTCAAGATCAAGACCTTTGAGGTTCAGTGTATAGAACAAAATGTTACGATTCTTTTGTTTTTACCTGGAGAGTCATTCATTGGGCATGGCTTCAGCCATCTCAGTGTATCAACGGATTTCTGTGTCTTGCCCTCTGCAAAACTGGTGGGCAGAGATGGGAGGGAGGACAGCAGGGTGGCATTTAGAGAAAATATCTCTTCCTCCATAGCATCTGTTGTCTTCTCCCATGTAAGCAAGATGATGCCCATGATGGGAAAGAGAATACTCTCTTGGATTCTTTTTCTTGACAGAGATGAACGATCTTCTGTTTATACCATGGACAGTGTTTAAAAATTAAATAATTTATTTTTATTTATTCTTGCCCGTGTTAAACGCCTTTGTTTCGCAATACAATTTTATTAGCAGTGCATTTTATACAACAGATAGGACGCAACAGATTAACAACAGTCTCTTTCACCTATTTGCTAAAATGTTAATGCCTGGGATAGTCGTTCTGCAATGTCTACAAAAGGCAATGCCTTTTGTACATTAAGTACAACTGCTCATTTCTTTAGATAGATAGACAGGACACCCTTACTTTTCCCTTACACCTAGCCGAGTCAGGGCTTGCAGTTTGTGTGAACGTCACTTGGTATAAAGCCTTCTGGTAGTGTACCAGGGAAGAACTTAGTCCAAAGGTTTTCTGCATCCGAGCAAAGTGACCACTCAAGGAACTGACAGTTTTTGTGAGGTGTCATATAGACCCTGAACCCTGTGATTTATCTCAAGCAGTTTTAAGCACTCAATACTGTGTTCATCTGTGTCATTGCTGGTACTGATGAAGGGACCTGTTTTTGACAAATGACAAAACCTGATGAAGGCTTTCCTACGGGAAAACGTAGGTTCTTATTCTTTACTTTGTGATTTAGTCATACATTGGGAAAGCTCTGCCTGTAGGTTAAGCAATAACAGTGGGATTCTTGAGGACAGTGAATGAACCAAATCACCCCCCAAAATTCAAGTATTTTCAGATGTATATCAAACCCAAGAGCAGGTTGGGGTCCCTATTTACATGGGACTGGCAGCATGCTCCATTGGATCTAACTCTCATTGGTGCAGCCCCTTTGTGGCAATAGGACCAGACATGCCCTGGGTTTGCAGGGTGGTTGCTGCCCTCCCTTCTTCCTCCAGTTTTGCAGCATACACGCCTGCACGTGCAGAAGAGCGGTTGCTCTCTGAGCAGCCTGGGCTTCCCCTCCTCTGGGGTGCGTGGAGATGGAAGTCAACAGGCAAACCAAGCTTTGTGCAATTCCCAAAACCAATTGCCCTTTTTTTGGAGATGGAGGAACATCTTCTATCAAAGGATAAAACCTTAATAAACAGGATGCTGCTCTGCTCGAAGCCCCACCATGACCCCCTGAGGAAGGGGCTGACGACAGAATGTATTAGCAGACTATATTTAAGCTGTTGCAGTTCTTTGATGCATCCTAAAGCAACAGTAGAAATGCAGTCTTTTTGCTTGGCAGTTCAGCTTTAAATGAAGAAAACAGCCTGCTAAACTGTATATATTATCAAGTATCATTAAGACACTGGCTAATCTTGCATACAAGAGCTGAATAGCAATAGCCTAAGGGTAAATACCTTTAAATTTGTAAGAATACCAAAGAGACAGTATTATCTTTAATACGTCTTAACTGGCTGTGATGGATTTGCCCTAACTTTTCATTTCACTAATTGACTCTGTAACACCTAACATCTATATTGTAACAAATTAATCTTATGCTTATGGTGTTTTTTTAAATGAGGGTGTGCTCATAGACATGTAATTTATCTACCATTTCAGCTTCCATTGATGTGACTGTCAGTTATTCTAATGACAAAGCTCCTGGTGGTTTCCACAAGAGGAGTCCGGGCTTTTAATTTTCAGGAACTTAACTTTTGGAAGGAAGTATGGATTTGGAGGAAGCCTTTTATAATTATTTCTTTTCTTTTAAAATATGATCCTATTTTTTAAAACACCTAGAGCAAACTTAACTATTTTTAGCATTGGAATTTGGAGTCTAATCTTCCTTGCCCTTCCCTATGCAGTAATACAAATAAACTGAATTAATTTATGCTAGGCTTTTATTAGTCTCACTGAAAACAACATTTAGTGAGACTGAGGCAGTAAAGGTTTGGTATATGTGATTAAATTTATGCATGCATTTTCAGAGAGAGGCTTTTATATTTTTTTTCCTGCTAGCTTTTTTTTTTTTTTTTAATAATGTGTGTACACATACAACAAGAAGACTAATAATGCATAATGTATTGGGCATGTTTGAACTTTTGAAGAGCATTCAACTCAATGCATGATATTTTTAAGTTGGGCTATGTCTTTGCAACAAGTAGTATATAAGTAAATGTGTTTGTTTATTGAAATATGTGTATATATATATACATATATATATATAAGCCGCACCTATTTCATTGAAAAACAAACAAACAAAAAAACCTCATCCTAATGCTCAGTTTCAAGGGATAAAATATTCTTTCCAAGATCTGGTTCACAACCTGCTGTATTGCTTAGAGGATGACTGGATATGTTGTCTATGTTGATTTGTTATTTTGGAGAATGATGACTCATTATAAATTGGTCTGGGGCTCTCTGGCTTCTATTCTATTCATTTCTCCGTGTGCTGTTAACTCACTCCTGATGCACTCCAGACATTATCTTCATGCAGTGGCCTGGTTTTTGTCTTTTCTTTTTTTTTTTTTTTCCATATTGTACAATATCCTTCCACTTACACATGGTCAAAAATTGCATCATCAATTTTATAACATTACCCTAGAATCTTCCAGGCAAATTATCATAAGTCATCTGTAGAGCAGCTGTTTTCAAAATAGAACAGGATCCCTGGAGCTTCTCTTCCCAGGCAGTTTCCAAATAACGTGTTCTCTGAGGCATCTTTTCTCTCTCTTTCCCTATCTAGTGCTGGACAACTGTTCTGATGAGTGGTTTCTCCCAGGCCCACAGGTCCAGACGCTTCCTAATATATTTAGCAATACAATCAGTACTGCTGTGGTTAGAATTCAAAGGTGCATAGCAAGACAAATCTCACTGCTGCACGGATGTAGAAATAGTTGCCACAGATTCCTAGATCTATTGGAAGTTTTCCAGACAGTGGAACATTAATTCAACAGGAAGTACCAACTTTTCTCACTTTGGCTGAACATCTGAAAGGCCTTTATAAAGAAATGAATCATCTCATTGAAGCAGATTCCTACTGTTTTTGTGCTAGAACTTGCTGATTTCCCAGCTGCCTGCTATTCAGTACAAAGACAGGTAGCATCCTCTGTTGTGCTTTTTTGACCCAGATTCTTTATTCACATACGTCAGTGTCTGCAGTAAACAAGAATTTGCCATAATGAAGTCCTAGTTCCTGTTGTCTTGTGACTAAACTTTTCGATCTTTGTTATTACTACCCAGCAACTGGATTAAAATAAAGAAGAGGAATAAAGCCTGAAATACTCAATGAGAAGACACGTGAGGATCATAAAAAAAACAAACAAACAAAAACTGACTGCATTTTTTGTAGGAAGCTATACTGAACAATTTGTGTATGCTGCAATTTGTAATTGCATCTGTAATTGTTTCTCTGTCCCATTTCCATCATAGCCAATGCAGAGTATTCTGTCTTCCATTTCTGTGATGTGCAAAAAGACAGAGATGTCTGAAGAATATTTCTTCCCAGCCCACTCCTATCTGCATTTCTGTAAGAGCTGGAAACCTAGTTGAGTTATTTTTATCTTTGGAAAGCATATTGGAATATCTTTTTTATCTGCTCTTGAGCTGAATTTGTGCAAGTTTGCAAAAATAAAACAAATTCTAATTTTTTCAAACAGTTATAATAACGGTAATAACAGGAAATCAACTCTGAAGCCTTTAACTAATGCAGAGTAAGCCCATCCATCTCCCTGGGAGGCAAAGCTGCGATTAGCATGTTTGAATGCCTTACTACAAGTGATACTTTGTGAAAATGCAGCACTTTTTGTGGGAATGAAAAGTGCAGTTGGGAAGCATGTTGTTAATTAACAGAAGCGTTAGTGTAGTGTTTGGTGTGATTTCATCCTAGCTTAACAGAGCAGAACCAAACTGAAGAGCCAAGAAAAGAAAAAAGAAAAAAAAAAAAAGCAGACAAGCAAGAGCTCTGTTGTTGGTGGTTTTTTACATCCCGAGAATTTGACTTTCTAGTTTATTTTAGTCCCCATACATTAGGGTAGCAGACAGAAAATTGTGAAGTATTGATTTTAATTCAAGCTTCCCTATTTTATAAATTGGCCTTTTTTTCTTCTTTCTTTTTCTTTTTTTGTGAGAGGGATTATTTCTAGTTATGGCAAAGCTTGGAAAAGAACGAGACAGTTCTGTTACTGGAATCTCATCAACATTTTAACCTGAGTTTAGACTGACAGTTGACAGCCAGATTTTCTTTGCAAAAAAAAAAAAAAAGGAAGGAAAGCCTCCTGGGTAATGGCATCATGTTAAGGCAACAGTGTTTTCTCTCATTTTACACTAATCCTGCAGCCTAAACAAGCCTATGTGTGAATATTCAGTTACCACCATGTTAAGGACACGTTTGGAAGCATGCTGCAGGTTAAAGTGAGTGGATGTTATTTTGTCATTGTACCACTGAAGGTCATTGTGGTCTGCCTCTTTCAGTGGTTTTGTGGAATTGTTGGGAAGAACCCAGGTGCATTTTGGATGTCACCTGATACATAATGTGACTAAATACGAACATTCAGTGAAAGATAGCATTGTAAATGTCAGAGAGGCTCATCTGACTCATTTTATTAGAAGTCCTTAAGATAAGCAGTCTATCCAAATTTTTAACTGATACCTATTTTTTTTCATATAAAATGCAGTCATGTTGTAGTTTCCCCTTGCCAAATGAGAGTAACTGATGAAAGAGGTTGCTTTCAGAATAAGTCTGTAAAGTACGATAAGTCAGCATGACAAAATCAAGTAGAATTATAGTTGACGGATGAAAAGTGCTCTTTCCAAACTGTCATTGATAGTCTTTTGGCCACAGCACGCTATCTCCTTTCATGCTTGCTGGTTTATGAAACTATTTGCATTGCTTGCTATTCCTCAGTTGCTAAGCCACTTGGTGCCTCGCATCATCTGTATCATTTATGCTCCAGTAGAGACTAAGACAATAGCTTCATATCCTGGGCAGTCTTAAAGCAGATGCTTAGTACAGTATTTCTTTGGGAAGGGGATTGAGTAAGTTTTCATGCCTCTCCAGCCTCAAGTTCCCATTCTTGCCCTGCTTGCAGACCCAAGAGGAATTCAGGTGGAGATGAAGAAGGGCAGCAATAGCTGGTTTTCTCTGATGCCCAGGTAAATGATGATGCAATCGTCATTGGGGTCAAAGAGAGACTAATGTTCCCAGGCTTTGAGTTTCTCATTGAAGACCCACTCAAAGGCAAGAAATATTTTTCTTTGTCTCTGTCCCCGATGTCATTTGAAATATCCATGGCTCTGCTCCATCTATTTATTTATTTATTAATTATCATGTGTTTTACAAGATAATTTTCCTTAGGTAAAGGTCCATGTCCAAGTGGGTACTTAAATCTGCATGACCACAAATGAAAGCAGCCCATGTTGTTGAAATGCCTACAGCTGTCCCAGGTCTGGTCTGAGATCAGTGACCTCCTTTGGTTGCCTTCCTGTGCTCACACCTGTGTAAGTGGAGTGGTTGCAGACTGATGGTTTTCAGGTTTTGGGTCTCTGCTTCCAGTTTCGTGACTTCTGGCACAAATCCGCTCAGGGGAGCATGGTTTTCTGAGGCACCCTTGCCTTATTTTATGGAGAACCTCACAGTGTGTCCAAAACCAATAGCAAAAGGCCATGGGATGGGAAGCTGCGTGAGCAGGTCTGTGCTGTCTTGAACTGTGTGAATCAGCTGTGAAGAGACATGGCTGGATGGACTGTAAGCCATCAGCTACTGCCCATCACTGGTACCATTCAGTGCCTGAAACACTGTGCAGAAACCAGGCTTTCCAGCCCTAAAATCCATAAAGACAGGTCTGTTGGGTTACAGTTGTGTATTAACTGTGCAGCACTAACTGTTAGCAAGAAAAGGTTGTTTCATTACTGATACTGGTGAAAAATCAAGTGATGTCTTTGTGACCGCTGTGAACAGGACTGTATTTGTAAGCCAAAAAAAAAAATGCAAACTAGAAAACTTTCTTGTTTCCTGTGATCAAGCTATATTCCTGCATCGATGTGCATAGCAACAACTTCAGGGAACAAAAGCGTCTTTGTTTGAAATAAATGATTATTCAGTTCTTTTTAGTTTAGCATAGAGTGACCCTTATATTCAGCAGCTCAAACTTGTTTACAAATTGTTGGAGTGCCTAAAATTCTCAGCATATTAAAATTGTACTTTTTAGAAACGGGAACATACTGAGGATAGCAGGGAGAGGACTGCCTTGGAGGAAAGGAGAGGGCAGAACTGAAGCTGGTGCTGCCTTTTCTTAGTGCTGGTACTTTGCATGTACTGCAGCTGGGACTCGTTTAAAAAAACTCATGGCATGCAATGACTTGTGCATTATGTGACACTACTTGTAAAGCAGAACAAAAGTGGAAGTGATATTGATTAGGCTGATGAAGCTTAATGAAGTAATTGTTAAGGCATAGCCTCCATACTGAGTCATTGTGCAAGTCACTTGCTCAAAGAAAAGAAAAAAAGACTTTTTATGAATGAAGGTTTGCAAGATCCTGGGGATTTTTATCTGTGCTGTAAATGTTGCTGCACTGTAGACTGGTAACTATACAGACTTAGTAGGTGTTTCGTTTTATTTTTTGATGAAGAAATTCCCATGTGTTCCCTAGTAGCAGTGCATGGCTGAGATGTCTGTAGGTTTAACATTGCTGGGAGTGGGAGGTGAAGATCATGATGTTCTGTGAGGCCAAAGGCGATCAGGCTTTTTTCTTTAAACATCTTTTTTTTCTTTCTTTCTTTTTTTTTTTTTTTTCCTTGAAACGAGATTCCTCAAGACAGAGACTCGTATCTGTTTCCATTATGGCTCTAACCCCACTGTCAACGCTTCACAAAAATGTATGTAGTGTTGCACTGAAAACCAACGAGAGGAACCTTAAAGCGGCAGAAATGAGCTCTTGGAAGTTAGCGAAAGCCAGATGTGTGGTTTCTTCCATGCCTTCAGTTTGGCCTTGTTATGCATACATATTGTGTTACGGTCCTGAATAACAACATTGCAGTAGTTTTTCCAGAGAAACAGCACTCCCTTTGGGCTTGAGATGAGCGGTGCTCAGGGCATGAATCAGTTCGGTGTAATGAATGAGGATGTTGTCAAAGAAGTTAATCTAGGAATTGACAATTCTGTAATGAAGAGGGAGAATGACTCCAGGAAAGGAAGTGATGGTCTTGTGTTTAAATCAGATGAACTTGAGACACAAGAACTCACTGCTGGCACTGCCCCAGGGCTACAGGGACCGGAAAGGCAGCAGGATGAGGAACTGGCTCTGGGCAGCGTGGGAAGGAAGAAGTCCAGTAGGGCATATCCTTTCCTGACAGCCATGGGCAAGCCAGCCTGACCTTGCTCCCCAGGGCTCCCAGCTCAGTGTGATTTGCTGCAATGGCAGCAGGAGAGCCCAGCTGCGGGATGGCCGGAGCTTTGGGCATGTTGCCACCCCAAGTCTGGCGGGTGCAAGCCAGTGATGAGAAACGGTCATTCTCAGTAGTTGTAATGCAGGCAGAGGAGGAGTCTGTCCAGGCTTGAAGACTTGGAAAAATTCAAGGTGGTCCAAAGATGGTGTTGGCAGGAGGCCACCAGACTACCAGCCCTGCAGAAGACAGCAAAGGAAAGTTTGGAGCCTAGAGCCGCCTGGCTGTCAGCGCAGGCTTTGTTTTAGTGGGCAGTGTAATACACAATAAATGTTTGTTCATTGTCTTTTGTAAAAACAAGGAGTTCTGTTTGAGGAACGGGAGTTGTGAAAACTCCCTGCTGAAGTAAGGAGCTGTATAATACTTGGCTAGACACTATGAAAATTCCTTTGCTTAATGTAACAAAAAAGAGAACCCTCTCCCCTTCTCTCCTTCTGCATCTCAGTAGCCTCTTTTGTTCAAAAAACACAGCTGCAAAGTTCATGTAACCATCTCCTGATAAGTTGTTAAACTAGTGTATCAACATCTTGCCTTCCTGTCTCACGCTGGGCCAACATGACCAAATAAAGAAGTTGAACCACAACGCCGAGGGAGACTACGGCCTTCATCTTCACGACCACCAGAGGGACAGAGACGACCCCCTAGCAACAGTGCGCGCAGTCGCAGAGTACACCAAGATGTGCTGCGTAATCCTGAAATCACCAAGATATAAAAAGGGACCCTGGGGGGGGGTGAGGTGCGCGCCGTTGGCGGAGCCGAGACTCCCCGGCCGCCCAGCGCTGTTTTGCTTGCTGTTGCTTACTCAATAAATTCCTTTCTCTTATTAATGCAATGCTCTCTGAAAATTAATTAAGGGGGCACTTATAACAGGCAGGGTGTGGTCTTGAACCAGCATATTACTGAGGATGACAGTACCTCTGAGAAGATGTTAGGAGCACAATATCCTTAGCTACTTAAACCTTTGTCATTGACAAGAGTTCTGCAGCTAACCTGAAGCAGCAACCTTCTCCTGATCTAGAGCAGTTTAACAAGCAGAACCCTACTAAAATACACTATAAGGAATTATACTTTGTTGGGGGAGAGAAAAATAAGGTGTGGTTTTGAAGCTTAGGTCTGTCTGTTGGTGCTCGGTGAAAACACTTCTACTTGTGGGTTTGGATAGGAAGAAATGCCACTTCAGGCGTCTGAGCTCAGGCCTTGGCTTCAGCCCATCTCACAAAGAATTAGCTAAGTATTACCACATTAGCAAAATGGTCAAAAAGTGATTGTTATACAAAGGCACGCCAGGGCAATGACACAGAAATGGAATGGTAAAATTTACTTCTTGGTCTTTGGTGGAAAAAGCAAGAATCCTGCTGGTACTAGTTGTTGTTCCTTGCTACACACTTCAGTTTAAGCATCCTTCTTTAACCATTCCAGCAGCTTCTGAACTAATCAGATTGTTCTTGTGTGGTTCTTCCTGCAAGACAAAAATGAGTTTATATCCACTTCAGGTGAGCAGGGAGAATTCAGTTAATAACACTGAGCCAGACATTTGTGCTGGAGTGCCAGCAGATCACTAAAATAAATTGAGCTTTGTTGGCATTCCATTGACAGGACATCTGCTGTTGAATTTCACCTGGTAACATCTGGGCCCAGGTACTTTTCTAAAATGGGTGGGAAAAAAAAGATAATTTTTCATGGAGAAATAGTGTCTATATTAATATTCTCTATAAGCATTTTATGTACTGTTTCTCTAAGGATGAGGAGCTGGAAATTTAAAAAATAAGGCTTACACATTATCTTCCCTTTAGGGATTTTAAACATTTCAGAAACATGAAAGAACATTTTCATTCAATGAACAAAAAAGTATTTGCAATAGAGCTTAAATTTTCTTAAAAAGTCATAATTAATGTATGAAGAAATCAAAATAAATATTTTTTTTTGCTTTTTCAGTCAGTATTTATCTTCTAGTTGTCATAGCTAACTGAAAAACACTGTACACTGCTCTCTTAAAAAAAAACAAAAAAGGAAAAGAAAAAAATTATACCTGTGACTTGATGCAGAAATTGTTGAAGAAAATTTACAGAGTAATTTAACCTCCAGATTTGACACATCTTTCCATTTAGTTTAACTACCAGCATTATAACTGATGAAGATAGCAATAGCGAGAAATGACCCCTCCTCTTATTTTGCTAAGGCAAAGATAGTTGCTCTGCAGACTGCCAAGAAATTCAGCTCCACAAACTTGTTCCTTCCTGAAACTGAGGCTGCATGATTGAAAAACAGCAGGGAGTTACAGAAAGATACGAAGTTGTCCAGTGGTCCCTAAGAAACAGCAGAAAATTGTTACCCTAGCCAACTAGAAACGGGCAAAAGTTCAAGGAAAAAAAAAAAAAAAAAAGCAACATCTAATTCTTCATATAACCCAGTATGGAGACACAAACATTTTCAGGAAATCCAGTTTAAGAAGTTACCGTTCATACACTGTTTTTTGCCCACTTCCATGTTGTGTCAGGAGAATGGTTGCAAGGTTGTGCTATGTTTTTTTGTTACTGGCAGTGGTGGTTGGTTGGTTTGGTTTGGCTTTCAAGTCAAATCACTTCAGTACAGTTTTGTTCAGTTCACAGTTGCATCAGCATGACTGGGATGTGGATAGAGGACTGCAGGAAAGAAGCACGTATAAAGATAAGAGGATGGGGACTTCTTAAACTGCATTTGCCATCATATAAACATTTTCTGCAACTGCTTTCATTTTTACAGGGTGGGTGTGTGCAGTGCTACTGTTCTGATGTGGCACTGTTTTACACTGCATCTTCTTGGGTATTGTCTAATGAAATGAAGAGAAGGGAGTATTGTCAGAAAGAGCTTTATCTGTCACCACCTAAATATTCTATATAAACAAAGCACTTTCAACATCTTCTAATGAAATGGTCCTCCTTATCCGTCAGGTTACCTGGGGGACTGCTAAGGTCGTGAATGTAATGGCATGCATGTTGAGATAAGGATGTGCAGCATGCACACAGCCTTGCCTGCCGTGTTACCAGCAGGGTGCAAGTGTGAGCAGAACTGCCTCACGGTCACTTACAGTACTTAAATACATATGTACATACCTAGAGAATGTTTAATTCATTTGAAATTATTATTTTTTATTTCATGGACATGAAAATATTAATTTAGCTTCACGCACGCATTTAAAAAGTCAGCAGTGTTTAGAAAGACTGGTTATATTATATGTGAAACCAAAGCTTCATGAAGTAGTGACCTCTAAACAAACTGTTAAATTAGAAATTGTTTTTAATGTGATTTTGTCAGTCCATTTAGAAGGTTCTTATAAACCAGCTTGTATTCATTTGAGTAAAACACTTTTTTTTTTTGTTTTATTAATTTGAGTCGGGTTGCCCAATGATGGAGTAAATACAGTTTGTTGCGCTCACAACTGTTCTTGAATACAAAATGTGGTATGTTGTCCAGCACATTTTTTATTAACAGTGAACAGGATAAACCTGTAGCCAAATAAATCAATCCCAATACACTTGGGAATGGCAAATGTACTTATAAAAACTTTATTTTCTTTACAGACTATTTACCAGCAGAATAAAAACACTGTATTTGTCAAACTGTTGACAAGCACTGGTTGAACTCGCTCCAGAGTTCATAATGATCACTTAACTGCCACAATATTGCAGGATTTTGAATTTAATTTCTTTCAGTGCCAACATATGATAAATTGTAAATGTATTGCAAAGAGTGTGCAGTCACAAAGCATCTTAAAGCAGGGGACATGCACCAAAATAAGTGGATTAGATTTTAGCATACCAGAAACAAAAGGGACACAAAATCCTCCAAATTAAATTTGTTTGAAATACAAACTCAAATGAAGCCAACACTTCTAATCTACTAAAGATGTAAATGGCTGTTCACCTTGCGAAGTTCAAGGTAACGTTACCAGCATAACAACAAGCCCCAGTCCTGTGTATTTTTAATCACTTAAGCAGTCCCACAGAAATTAAGAGCCCATGCTCAGGTGATGTAAACACAAGGATGGCTCTGTAAATCCACAGCATCATACCATCAGTGCACCCCTTGTGTGGTTACTGCTTGCTCATAACCAATGCCAGCAGAAACTGGTAGTACAGAAGTAGGCCCTTCTAGTAGGCCTGTTGTGCAGACTACTACTTTCATAGTCAAGACAACTGATAGAACTGGCTGTTGTTCCAATTTACTTTGCTCCTGCCTAGCTGTTACAGTCATAACTTACCTGCAAAGACTGGGAAGGGCTTTTGTCCCCTTGCTTTGAGCTGGCTAAGTACACGGGATGTTATTGTCTTAAATGCCTGAAGAACTTGCAGCACTGTTTTTGTTGAGATTGTGAGCCCTAAGGGTGAAGTCATAGGATGCATAGGTCCAAAAGCAAGGCTCTGCTTGGCCAAAATTCCTGCAGGATCTACGAGACCACAGTAGTGCAGGATATAAGCAATTGGATTTAGGTATCATTAGTTCACATGTGCCCTTGCACCAAGTTTCTGTATATTCCAACAGTCCCTACCTGATAGAAAATACCGGGTTCAGGGACTTTCAAGGAATTTCACCCATCTGAACCTGGTGTTTAATGTAACTCTGCCATTTTCTGCAGCTCAGATGCCATTGGTATAGGGCTTTCCTGCCTGTTTTTTGGCAATTCCTTTGTCATTGCTAGCATTTTTACACCAGTCATCCCTCCGTACTTGAGTTCACTGCTCATGTTGAGCTCTGTTCTCTTCAAAACAAGGGATAATGGGGTGAGGAAAGGAAGAAGCTTTCTCTCTGAGCTCTTTTGGCCAGATCTGAAAAGGGGGAAGGGGAGAGAGCCTGGCAAGTGGGCTTACACTTTGGTAATTCTAGCAGCTACATGCTATCTACTGGCTGTCAGCTCATCCGGGACAGACGTCTGTCTCCTTATGAAGAACCTTTGTGGTTCTAATACGTGCTGCAAATGCATTTTGTGATCAGAGTTGGAAAGTGGAATGTGGAGTGTCCTTCATGTGACAAAATAAGACTCTTTGTTGAAAAGAAGAAAAAAAAAAAGCTTTCCATGAAAAAGTAGCCTGTCAGTGACTTATGCATTTGTGGGAGAGACCAACAAGATCCATTTTGTAATAGGCTGTTTACAAATTTACTTTCTGCCAAATCTACATGACTTGGAGTTGCAAGTCTACATTTTGGTAAAATATGTGAGTCATTTGATCCTCCACTCCATACATTCCTTTTTTTTTTTTTTAAAGTATGTCATCTGAAAGGATGATGACTTTGGTGGCAAAATTAGTAACTCTGTGTCTTATTTTATGAAAGAGTGCAGCTGTTGGTGTATTCAGTCTGCTAGTGAAGTCATGTTAGGTTGCATTAATTGTCCATCAGTAAGGAGGAGGTAAGAGTTTTGCATTATATATTTCCAAAAGCTTCATAGCAAAACAATCTTTATTTAGAACTGCTTGAATGTCAGCAACTGCAGGGTGTGTGTGGGTGCATGGGTGGGGGAAATGGAAGTGGGAAAGGGGGTATGGGAATTGGGGAAGTGACTATTCTTCTACATCAGCTTCAGTGATTAAGAGAATAGAAATTGAATGATTTTGTGTTATGTATTTGCATGAGCTGAAAGGTACTGCCTCAGTACTTAGTCACCTTTGCATTTCATATTTACAACTCTTTTGTTGCTTTGTAGTTGTTTCTGCTAGCCTTCAGTACTAGCATTTCAGTACTGTGATTCTCTCTTTTATCTGCATTCCCTGGAGAGCTGGATTCCGTTGTTTTTTCATTGTGAAAATACCTGGGAATAGCGGATGCTTGGCAAATATTTAGGTAAATAGGAGTCATAGTGCAGTTTCTCATTTATGACTTGTTAACAAAATAGCTTGGAGAAATTCAGAATACTAGGGCTTGAGTCTCTTGACCTGTCTGGCGGAGACCTTCCCTGCCAGGCAGTGTGTGACCAGGAGGAACGAGAGGTGCTGTTAGCTTGCGTAGGGCTTGGGGAGATCACTGTAGATATCCCTCCATTAACAACATATACACCTCATATAAAACATGATGCCTTAGGCCTTATGTAGCATTTGAAGCTTTGTTTTGGAAGAAATACTCTGGGAGGCAATGGTGTGTTGTTAGACCTTTTTTTGGTTTTTATTCAGCTAGCCATAATAACAAATTACCTGTGTAATTATTCTCCAAGGTCCCAATACTTCGAGGGAATTTATGTTTGTCTGACTTGGAGAAAAAAGTACTACCGCAAAATGATTAGATTCAGCATTTTCAGGCTGCCTAAATCTTTTTTTCAATTTTGCCATTAACCAAATCTGTTGCAATATGAAATTGTGAAGCGTAGCCACCTGGAGGCTGGTGGTGAAACCCAGGAAATCTTTGAGAGTCATTCACCACCTTTCCTATTTAGAGTACAAGAAAGTCAAGGGAAACATTTAACGTTCTATGTATGACACGTAACATGCTGTGCGTGTCTAATATATCCCTTACCTAAAATGCCCTCTCTTTTACCTTCTTATCTTAAAGACATTCACCAGCATCCTTTTACAATCAACAGATCACACTAGGAACAGTAAAGGAATGGTAGAAGTCAGCCACCAAACATTGTGCTTTTCCTTTCCATGGTTCTTAGATGCTTGGCCTCCATCCAGAAAGGTTCAGTTTGCATCCAGAAGAGCCCCACCTGTGGTCTTCCACTGCCTGCTCAACCATGCCCACAGATCAGAGGGGCTAGATCATGAATTTTACACATCCACTGAAGTAGTCCTCCCCTCCTTTTCTTTGATGGTTTACTGTAGGGGTCAGAAGCACACCGACTAGCATTTTACTTCAACTTGCTTCATGCCAGAAAGACAATACTAATGTATCCTTGCCTATCACTATCATTGCAGTGAAGGCTTTTCACCCTGTGCAGTGCTGAAATTTCATGCCTCAGCTCCACAGAGGTCTCAGGGTAACCTGGGGCACATCTATAGCCCGTGAATGATCCAGACTGACATTTGCATTGGCAAAGAACAATGCATAATCTGACATTTGTGTATGGAACGGCTGTATAATAAAACAGTAGTTGCTGCTGCATTTTATGTGATCAGAATATTACCTCTAAGCATTGAGGGAATTTTGTGGCTAATACAAGCGCTTTTATGCATCTAGGGCTCCATGAGAATGAATATATATGTGTATATGTATTGCATGATTGATCTCTTAATGATCTTGGGTTTATATTACAGTACAGAACAGAAAGACACCAGACAGATCGACTGAATCGTGTTGCTCATGTTTGTCCAGAGACAGCGCTTCACCTTATGATATCAACCGAAGATTTAGATCCTGAAGAAAAAGCCTGTGCATGAACTCAGTATTAAAAAGGCTGGGAGCTCTTGCAGTCTATGAAAATCTTGATTTGTTTCATAAATTAATGCAGATTAGATCCCCTTGGCAATGCTTTGTTGCTATACCCCAGTTTACAGAAAATATATCAACTCTGTTACCAGTGCACATAGGTTTTATATGTAAGTACGTGTGTGGACATGAAGGCACCCACTGCTGTGTGCACCACATATTGAACAGCAGGTAATTAAGCACAGCACAGTGAAGCTTCCCACACTGATTTTCTTTCCGTATCTCATCACTTCCCCTATTGAGGTGGAAAATAGCTGTAGATGAGAACTAGATCTGCCCATTACAAAGAGCACCCATTTTAATTTCAGCAGCTCTTAATTGATTTCACTTCAAGGATGTATACATAAGCTGTAGATGAAAATCAATTAAATAGTTGAGAAATGGAGCATCAGAAAGCAATTTATAAGTATCTTTCCTTAAATGATGCAAGGAAAAAGTGGGTAATTTGTATGGAGCATATCTAGGGAAAAAGGAAGAAGAACAGTTAATAAGCTGCAGTGTGGTCCTCCTTTGCTGACCTAAAACTGTTGAGCAGTTTGGCTCTTCAGATGCATTATTGGGAGTAACTGGGTGACTCCATTAAAATGACCGCAGACATCTTTTATTTTATTGCAGCAAGAGTTGGGGGCATGGTGGTTTGGCTGCCAGTGTCTCAACGCCTAGCAGGCATCTCTGCTACTTCAGTCGACCTATGTTGATTTTGCTTTTGGAAGTGTTACCAGTGTCACCTTTAGTGTCCTCAGTAAAAGTTTCTATGCCCTGCCTCGTGCAGGCTGGTGGTTAAAAAGCAGGTTGTGCTTTTACATAACCTGACTTTCTGTGGAGTTCTTTGGAAATGTCTTGGACAGCGTAGGAACTGCTCTTATGTCTGCTTCCTGAGGTGGATCTCATGTGCTTGTGGGTGAGCCCGGGGTGGCAGGAGAGCTTTAGCTTGAGTCCTTGTCAGGCAGTTAGCACATGGTAAGCAGCCCCCACTGGGGAGGGAGGGAATTCATTTCTAGCTTCTTTTGAAGGAAAGACCAAACAAGAAATAGTACAGCTATAGCTGTCACCTCTTCTTACATTGCATCATTGGCTCTTCTTAAATGAAGGCAAAAAGTAGAGATGCAAATGACCTACATTAACACTTTGATAATCACAGTCCAGTAATTCTGTTGAAAAAGATTTACTGCGTCACGGCCAAACTCACCAGTTGCTCAGAAAAATAGTTAAAACCATTTTCATACAGCTGAAGCCATAATAGTGAACTTAACTCTGTTATGGACAGTTGAAAATAGACACGGGATAGCTGTTACCACCCTGGGGGAGCTTCTGTTTTAAATGCAGTCCTGTGCAAAGCAGTGATCTTGTGGTTGCAGGAGATCTGTGTGGTAGCGGTGCGTGAATGCTGAAACTCTGTGTCCAAACCCTAAATGGACAGATACCAACTTGGTTTCTCAAATTTACCCACTCCCCCACGCCCTAAAAAAAAAAAAAAAAAGGTGAGTGGGGGAGGGGGAACAGGTTTTACCTCTGAGGGTAATTGCTTTTAAGAGGACAGGGATACTGTCTCTCCTCAAGTGTGTGTGAATCAAGCATATTTATAATTTTACCTATACTATCCTTGAGGAAAAGAGATAGTGTTATGACAACTTGTGTTAGTTGGCTTCTGTCTCCTTTGCTATACGCAGCATCAGGCAATTTCCATCCTTCCTCAGGTGATGGTAAAAGTGCCCGTTTCTGACTCAGTGCCACCATTTTACCCGTTCTACTCTGGCTTCTCCAGTCTTTTCTGGTATGAAAACAAGTTAGCCCCACATGAACCCCTTCTCCCTCAGTGTATCACGCTTTCTGCCTTCCCTCTGCATCCTGCTGGCAGAAGACTCCATCCATCACTGGCTCTAGCTTCCCAAAGCATGTAACCATCTTCTGAACATCTGGACAGGTGCTAGCACCAGCATCCAAACACATCAGTACAGCCAAAAAACAAAAAACAAAAAACTTGCAACCATATTGTTCTCTTAAGTAATTTGAGTAAATAGCTGTTCTGTCCTGGATTCACCATGAACTTGAAAACAGTTATTTTATTATAAATTCTTAAGGGCTTGCAATGCCTGCTGTCTGCAGTTGCTACCAACAGCCTGAAAGCTTTGTCCCAGGGTCATGTGAGTAAGCTAAGGTAAACATCCATATGTTCAAACATTTTTCCTGAGTGTCTTTAAGGACACTTTTAATGAAACCTTCTGTGGTGCTACCAAGCCACATCTGATCAGCACGACAACAAAAGCATCTACAGATTGTGCAATTGTGGTCAACAACTGGAACTTGAGAGGCAAACCTATTTTCACCTTGGCTGTAATAATATATTCTTTCAAGTTCCTTGGGGAGAATTTCCAATTAAACATGACTGCTTCTTGTTCTTTGGTAATACTGGCAAGAGAACAAAACCTTGACAAATTATAATAACCACCTGCATGTCTTATGCTAGGTATAGTTTACTTAGAAGCTCTAAAATAGCAGTAAGTAGCTTCTTTGCTTGGTCATTGGCCCAATGCAACTGCTATATTACAGCCTGGGTTTGTGAAGTATGAGGGGAGGAAGTGAATTGTTCTAAATTAAAAATAATAGTAATAACAATTGTTAATAATCTCTGTTAATGAAAATTTCACAGTCATGCACTGAAACTGGAATGCATCTCTCTTCAAGATGGCTTCTGAAATACAAATCTTCTGTGAACAGATGATATCTTCTGTCAAATATTCCCCTCTTCCTCACAAGATTTCTGTTTGGGAGTTTGCTTAGGAAGAAGGAGCCAGAACCTTGTTCTCTTGAGTTTCAGATAGTTCCCCAGCAAAATACTCTGCCTTGAGGACTCTCTTCCTTTTCTTTAGCTGTATATTTTTGTTTTGCTCAGGTTTTTTTGTTTGTTTTGTTTTGTTTTTGAACAAGATCTGTGGTTGTTTTCCAAAAGCTTTGAGATGTTTGCTGTTGAGCTTCCTTTATGAAAATAACCAGGCTCCCAAATGTAGTCTGTCAAGCTTGCCAGCTTGCGAGACACAATGGTTGCCAAAGGAGCTTTGCTTCTTGTATTGCCTGTAAGTATATCAGAGGGTGGAAGCTTTGAGCTTTTCAGGGTCCTCAGCTCACCTGCTGTATTGTGCTCAGGAAAGTTGAGCGGTGAAATACACAAGTGAAGGAATTTTTTGACTTTCTCTTCTGTGGCCTTCCCATGGGGACAGCAGTGTAGTGCATGGGCACCTCTGACAGAACATCTTTGGCGTGTGGGGAGTTACTTGTACTGGATGGATGAAGCCTCAGGAGGAAGCTGGGACATCAAGGCAGATGAGAGAGGCAAGCTGCAGCCTGACCATAGGAGAAGGGAAAGCCCAAGTGCCTGTGACAGTTAATTAAGGCTACGCAGCTGCAGCAAGCAGGCTATTCCTAATTTGTTTAGGCCTAACCATTGTGTGTTTGCATGATACCTATTACTTCTGAGGGCAAATATCTTTTTTTCCAGTATTACTCTGAGAGGTGAATGGTCTCCTTTCAGATTGTCCTTAAAGTAATTCTTGTGTAATTCACTAATACGTGCATCTAAATGGGCTGGATAATCTATTCAGTGAGACCGTTCCTGGCATGTGTGACTGTCCCTGATATGCTTGCTACAGCAACACAGCCCAAAAGACCAGCAAATAAGACAGAGGAAAAATCTCCAGAAGGGTAGGGACAATAAGGCAGGATTTTAAGCTCTCAAAACCTAGAGCATGTTGGAGATTGCTTTTGCATGCTGTCTTTATTGACTGCCCACAAGGTGCTTTGAATTTAAGTGATCCTGGTCCTTAAAGGCAGGCTCTGTGTCTTGGTCAATACTTATTGCCAGGGGTACCTTCCTGTAGCACATCCTTTTTTAGGCAGTGGATGCTTCTGGATCTGTTGGCCCTGAGCAAATAATAAAGAACAGAACAGAATCCGACCAATATCTGTGATCTGTTAGAGAAAACATTTTTAAATGCTTGCCAGAGTGTGCCAGGAAGTTTAGTAAACCCACCCATAACACAAAAATAATCTGCAGTCACCAGTGGTGCTTTGCGCTGCGTTGAGTACAAGCCGATAGAGGCACAGGCCTGTTCTAGATGCCTTGCGCTTGCTTTTCTGATACACAGGTGACCCAGTTCACGTCTGCTAGCGTGTGGATGTTATCCATCACAGTCACTGCTGAGCCGTGTGCTCAGCAGTCTGTATTATGGCACTCTGCAACAGGTGTCTGCTGCAGCCTCGCTTGGAAGGATGTCAGCTCACGCTGGAGCTTGCCTATAGCCACTTCAGTGTAGGGACTTTTGTCAATTGCCACAGGTCATTTCAGACTGCTTTGTGGTCTTAGGGGATGGATTTGCAAACGGAGTTCATGAAAATTATATTAAACTGATCAAGCTCAAAGCGAAGCTTTAGCTAGGATGTCTCATGTATTGCATCTAAGAACTCCACCCAAACATAAAAAGGAAAGTGACTTAGTGACTCATCTTTTTCATGTTTCATATCATCCATCAGATAACAGCATTTTCAGAAGCACAGGAGCAGCTCAGATTATTTTGATGTCTTCTGCAGCGTGCAGTTTAGATTTGCTTTCTCTTTTTTCCCCCGTCTCTTCCCTCCCTCCAACTCTGTCTCTGTGTCTCTCTCTTTTTCAATTTATCTGAATTAAACAAGTCTCTGATTATTCTTTATGCCACTGCAAATAAAGTCATTTTCAGAAACAGATGTCGAAAGAGCCTAGTGAAATAATCCTGGAGGCAGATGCAGTCTTCCATAAGCTGCCAAGCGCATGGTGCAATCAAAGTGATGAAACAAAATGGAACAGGCTGCAGAAAAAGTAATTAAATTATAGTTCCATTGTAGAAGCACATTTTAAAATTACTGAGATTCAGAGCCCATAATGCTGGTATTATAGTTGAAAGAATACTTGCCATGGGTCATGAGCATTTTTTTTTTTTTAACAGTTATTAATCATGCTTGACTGGAAAGACATGTGTAACCTACAACAAGCAGTGGCTGTAGTTGTGCCAAAGGAAGCTTTTGTTCCCTGGAGAGAATTGTATCAAAGGCCAGTGTCCTATTATTACGTGTGCAATAGCAAAGTGCAGAATCTGAAAAAGGGCTTTTCAGATTTCAATGCAGAGTACTGGAGGGAAGGAAAAAGAAAAAAAAACAAAAAACACAAGTATTGTATCTTAGAGAATACTATTTGACCTCCTTTTTCTCTTACCTAGTTAACTTACTCGTTATCTGAATAATAGTTAAAAAAAAAAAAAAATAGATCTCTAAAACATTCCTCCTCTCCCTAACTTAAAGATAATGCCAAGGTTCTTGTAAAAATGGAAAAGAGGAAATGTACAAAGTCCTAGAAATTAGAGATTAAAAAGACCTCATTAGTTCTTTCAACTCTGTTTCCTTTCCTATTACAAGGTGAACCTATAGAACAACAGACAGATTTTAATTTTTTGCCAGTTGTCAGTATCTAAACATTATGTGGGAATATGTTGATTTCCTTATTAAAAAAATAAAAGAGTTTCATAAGGTCTGTTCATACTGCCTTTTCAAGATCGTAAAACTATACCGTTTTGGTTTTCCATTTCAAAGCAAAATGTTTTTTACTTTGAAATATATTATAGATAATAGAATACAAAACCAGCACATTGAAATCTGTATTGAAATTCAATTGCTGAAAAATAACTTTTTTGGGTTGACAAAAAAATTTACACCACGCACACTCACACCCTACATTGTTTCAAAAATGTACGTGTGGATCAATAAATGAACTTTTCAAGCCCAAATTTACTGTAAAATTTGTGTTCTGTGTCTAAATTCTGCTTAACACCTGATCCAGCATTCCCAGCACTGAGTGTCTCAGCTGACTTCAGTGAATTTCTTACAAAGCTTCAAGGAAGCCTTCTGTATCCATTCTAACTGGAAATGCCAGAGGCAGTGCTGCTTCTGGAGAATGTTATTCAGCCTGAGAGACACCCTAAACAGATTTTGGGGGCAGAAAGTTGGCTATAATTGCCTTTTTTTTTTTTTTTTTTTGTAGTTAACTCATCCTCGCATCAGCCAACAGCACTTGTAGCATCCTAGTTTCTCTCCTTCGATACCCTGAAATATCAGTAGGCTTTTTTAAAGCTACCTCATTTATTGTTGGCTGAGATATATCTTCTTTACATAATTTTCTTTCTTTCCCACTCTCTTCTGAATGAACTCCAGCTTAATCCTTCCTTTTTTGAGAGTGGTTATGGAGTTTCCAGATGCAAATATGAAACAGGACAAGGTTATGTGAATGTGGCTGCTTCCTCTTCCCTTGCTCTCAAGTATAAGGTTTCAACCTCTAATGCACAATCTTCTGTTGTTCTCAGGTCCTTGGTATCGTTATTGCTTTTGAGATTTGACTCGCTATTAGGAATTTGCTTTCACTGTTTCTGCTGAAATACATTTCTACGCTGTGATTCTTTTCATGTTGTTGTGTTCCTGCTCATATTTGAGGTCATCTCCTTTGTAATGTCCTTCAAATTTAGTGTCACTAATGTGCTACCAATGCCCACCTTGAGTTACTGATGTAAGTACATGTACTATCCACACTTCCGCAGTGTTTTGTTGCTGTTCCTTTATTTGTTTTTTGTTTGTTTGTGTGTGTGTTTTGTTGGTTTGTTTACTAGAAATCTATTCTTCAGTACTTTTCTAGAGTCTCTGCAATAAGTCAGCAACTATCTTCTCTCGATCTTTGCATTTTTTTCCCTCAAATGAGCAAATGGACCACCCTGTGGTCCAATTCTACATTGACTTAAATGCAAAGAGCTCTGTTGATGGACTGTGTATGAGTGACAAAGCTACTAGAGTGACTTGACAAAAAAAAACGAATACGTACCTTGTGTCTGCTTCTGTAGGGAGTTCCTCAGAACATGGGACCTTTTTTATGTGATTGTATTATTTCACTTCCATAATCTCTTCCTCTCACTTTTATGTCTCATAATCAGTTGAGAGGGTTGGGGTTGTTCAGCCTGGAGAGGACACGGCTCCAGGAAGACCTTATTGCAGCCTTTTGATATATAATGGAGGCTTAAAGAAAAGATGCAGAAAGACTTCTATCAGGGCCTGTAGTGACAGGACAAGGAGCAAATTTTAAACTGAAAGAAGGTAGATTTAAATTGGACATAAGGAAGAAATTATTTTCATGAACATGGTGGTGAGGCACTGGCGCGGGTTGCCCAGAGAAGCTGTGGGTGCTCCGTCACTGGAAGTGTCCAAGGTCAGGTTGGTTGGAGCCTTGGTCAACATGATCTAGTCAAAGATGTCCCTGCTCCTGGCAGGGGAGTTGGACTGGAGTGTCTAAGGGGATCTTTAATGTCCCTTCTAACACAAACCACTCTGTGTGGCTGGCTTTGAGTTGCTGAGTGCCCAGTGTGCATGCACATGTCCACTTCCTGGAAGTTCACTGATGGGTTCATAGACCAACTTTTCCTTCAATAGAAACATGACCTTTCTCCTTTAGTTAGACCGAGGCTTCATGAACTTGTGTGAACTTGAAACATTGGACCTCACTGTATCTCTTTGAGATGTTGAAACTGGTCAGGGAGTTTATATCTGCACTGACAGGTAAGTAGGTAGGTATTTGTGAGGAAAGGCACTGACTAATAGACAAAAGGATAGATGCTTCATGAAGTGATGTTTCAGTTCAGTGGCTTTGTGAAGCAAACCAGCTGGTTTTGTGCAAAAATAAGTTGTTTTTTTTTTTTTTTTTTTTTTTTTTGTAACAGTTAGAATCATAGAATATCCCTAGTTGGAAGGGGCCCAAAAGGAACATCAAGTCCAACTCCTGGCTCCGCACAGAACCACCCCAAAATCACACCCTATGTCTGAGAGCATTGACTTCTTGAACTGCCCTGGGGATCCCATCCCAGTGCCCAACCACCCTCTGGGTGCAGAACCTTCCCCTGACCCCCAGCCTGACCCTCCCCTATCCCAGCTCCATGCCGTTCCCGGTTGCACAGGAGTAGCAAATTGTTTGCTGTAGTATTGTTTTCTTTAAGTATTAAAAGAAGATAAAGTGATTCACTTTACAGCTGGCACTTTGAAGTCATTAATAAATAAACTGTTTGATTTTTCTTAGCTTTTGAATACTTCATCAATTAGACTTGCTTTTGAGTTTTAAAGATTCTCCTGGTTTAAATCAGTGACAAAGATATCGATTTAGGTGGATTAAATCTTGGCATGTGCTTGGCTCTGAGTATTGACCACCCATAAAAAAGTCATTCATTATGAGCTGGTTGGTTTTTACCCCCCCCCTCCCCCCCTTCTTAAACCTAGTTTCAAAGGAAGCTATAGGAATTTCCTGGGTTTTGTACCCACTGGATAGTCTTGGTTTTCACAGTGAAATTCTTATAATGTTATACATTTGACAAATTGCCATGGACTGAGAATTTAAATCATCTTAAGTCAACAGTTAAGACTGAGAATAAGTCATCTTGTGAGCACAACTTTTGAAACCAACAATTCCTGCGACATGACAGGACATCACAACACTGCTTTTTGATTTGCCTTTTATCTCTGAAAATGAGGAATTATTCACAGCATTCAGTCATGTTTGCAGCTGTTACGATTTTAATTCCTATTGGATCAGTTTCTCTTTTGTTTTTTCTAAGAATTCCCAGTTCATCCTTGCCTCAAGCAAGCATGAGTTATGGGGCTCCAGAGGGGGCCTCACATTCCAGAGAGTGACACCAATTCCCTTGTGACAGAATGGTGGGAGCTCATCTTCTTCCCCCTCTTAGATGCTTCATGAATTTCTTTTTTTTTTTTATAAGTATTTATTTATTCATCTAGGGAGCTTGAATGGATTTTCAAATCAGAGCCTTGTAAATAACATAATTAAGGTGATTACAAAAGTGATGTTTTTGCTTGTTTGCATTAGAGATTCAATTATATCAATATATAACATTTTTCTATTTAACAAGGTGAAATGTATTATTACCATTAGCATCTTTTCCCTAACCAATATGTTTCATATTTGATTGAGTGAAACAACTGATTCATGTTTATCAAACTAGATATGTCTACAAAACTTCTGATTTGAAAATAGGTTGGACAAATACATAATTCTAAGGCAGACTTCATTTGAACATTGATGGTATTATAATAACACAAATATATTTAAATATCAGTTTATTCTGTTTGTAGTAGGGGCATACCCGATGGGTCAATGTTTGCCATTAAGGAAGCTCCCATATTTCTTGAAGTATTCTACATGTTTTGGACATTTTTTCATTTGATTGATAAGAAACTATCAGGACTCGTCTTTACTGGCAAAGACAATTATAATTCTTCTTTATATTTGTGAGGCTATTATTGCTAAAGATAAATATCATCCAAACATCATGCTTTTCTTGTCCCAACAATCTTTAACATTTGTACACATCTATTACATAAAAATGTACTTCTGTTGCTTTCAGGCATATAGCCATATTCCATGCATACATACACACACCATATAAAAGTATATAATGTTTTTAAGTATGTGCATATAAATCTTGCTCACCTAGCATATCTTGGAAATAGAATATGTAAACAGTTTCTGTATTCTCTGAAAGATCAAAAAAAAAAAAAATGGAAAAGAGAATATCTCTTTAGGCTTGACTGTCTTTTGTTTGGTGAAATAAAAAGAGGTGAGTACATTTATTTTTAAATGAACAAGCAAAGTTTGTTTGCTCCTGAACATTTTTAGTTGTTTTATTTACTTTGAATTAAACAGAAGTATATCTACAATTGAAGTATTATTTAAAAACTAAAAGAATGCATTTATGGAATGTCAAAGTCATGTATTTAACTTGAGGGGACAGAGTTATTTGACAAACATAACACACTTTCACAATGTTTTGGTGATCAGAAAATGGTGTGTTTTTTTTTTTTTCAGGAACAGTGTGGACTGAAAATCGTTTATTGTATTATAAAGTGTTCTTGTAAGCACTATTTGTTGTGTTGGTAAAACCATTCTCCTACTGTTGCTAGTCTGTTCAATTGTTTTC
This sequence comes from Anas platyrhynchos, assembly GCF_047663525.1. NCBI lineage: Eukaryota > Metazoa > Chordata > Aves > Anseriformes > Anatidae > Anas > Anas platyrhynchos. The sequence goes on along the minus strand of NC_092588.1, from coordinate 67,549,952 downwards.
TCCATCTTCACTACGACATATAGTATATATTCATACATACACATACATAGATATGCATTTCTTTATTAGATTTATTATTTCAGACCATAGGGAAAGATTTGTGCAATTAAGTTGGAGTGTTTACACCTACGGAAGTAAAGCAAAATTTCTATTTAAAACTTGAGAAACATTTTAATAATAGTAATAATAATAATATCAAAGGAAGGAAGCAGATGCTTAACTTGAGAGTTTTGAGGCCAGAGGATAAAGTGGAAGGTAAAGCTATTTTTATTTTTTTCTCAAAACTGTGGTTGGAAAATACTCTACAGTGTATATACACTAGTATATATATTATATATCTAGTATATGCATATGTTGCTTTCCCTGATCTTGCAAATTGCCAGCTCCGTGATAAAGCTCACAGGTAATTGGATTCAGTGCCATTAGGAAAGCAAAGAAAGCACCTTCTGGTCCATTTTGAACTCAATCCTCTGCGAGAGTATTTGTACAGAATAATTTATGTTGGGCTGACGGAATTAACATGGCAACAACTTTCCTGTTTGCAAAGGGGTCTGTGTTTCATTAGACTAAGGTGGCAGCTTCACCTATGAGAGCTTTTAGCTGGCTGGCTTTTTCACATATGCAGGAGAGTGAGTTGGCAAGTGGATCTGTACCAAGTATTGTCATGCGCACTCTTGTTTTTTTTTATTTCATGGCAAACCATGAAGATGCTCTCTGTATTCCTGCCAAGGTAATTCTTTCTGGAATAGTTGTGGGGGCAGGAGGAGAAGAGCTAGAATGAAGATATCATTGGCAAAAGGATTGTTGTTTTCCATAACCTGGAAATCACTCAGGAAATTTCCCTCAGGATCCCAGATCTGTTTTGCATTTGCTGAAGGCCGTTATACAGCTATTCTAGATTTCCTGAAACTTGATTTTCAGGCATTTGATAGCATTTATTGCCTGTTTGACATTCTGAAGGGATAGCTTTCTATATTTTGGCAGTGTGTAGCTGTTTATGCTGACACAGCATAATATTTTGATACTAATTGTTATTAGATCTTCAATTCATCATTGAATTTTGATATTAAATAGTCTTGTCAATAACAGTCTTTGTGTTTCTATGAGATTTCTTTTCATAATAAATTCACCATGCCCTATTATTTACTCAAAAATCTTTACAGAAAATGTTGTAAGTAAGAGAGTCAATAAATATGTTGCTCTCTATTTCCTTTAAATAAACGAGAAAGGGAACATGTGGTACCATTGGCTGAAGTATATGCTTTTTGACTGGCTCGTGTAAAAGTGGCCCATTTAAGGAATGGGGCTCTCATATGCCAAGTTCAGCAGTTGAACATACATCGGTTGAAAACAGAAGAAACAAGTCTGCCTCTAATCTTTTGCTGTTCTCTTTAAAGATTATTTGAAGTCTGGCTATCTTCTGAAAATGAGACATAACTATGTTAGTCCTATTGGGTAAAAGCATTTATAGTTTCAGGGAGAACACAAAGACAGATTTGTGTGTAGATAGTATAGGTTCTTCCTGTGACAACATAGTGTTAACCATAAACCTCCTGAAAGGAGGAAAAAAAAAAAGTACCTCTTTAAATACCTCATAAAATTATTTTTTCATTTTATTTCCTTATGAATTTCACAAGTCTTTGGTGAACCTGTGACTTCCAGATATCTCTAGTAACTACAGAGCTTTGCAGATCAGAGGTGCAGGTATTTTTACAATAACGAGCAAAAGAAGCACGTGGCTTTTTAAGGTGTGTAACTGTCTTCTGTTGGTAGCTTTTAATTTGTGGAATAACGTGCCGTTCTTAATCCCCTTTGACTTCTGAGCTAATACTTTTTTTTTTTTTTTAATTATTATTTTGTAAAACAGATGTTTTATATATCTGTTTGTATACTCAGTTGCTGCTCTTTTGGTGTCCCATACTCAGTTCACTTTCATATTAGTTATTGTTATTTAGGCCTCTTCAGGCACATCTGATTTATAAACTTCCTGAAACCTTATCTCCAGTATTTGTTTTATTTTTGATCTTGAGCTATTCCTTTACCTTTTTTTTTTTTTTTTTTAAAAAAAAAACAACTTTTCACTGAAAGCCCATTTTACAGACAGACCCCCACCCTTTGTTCTGCTAACACAAAGAATTTTCTCATTTCTGGATTTTTTGATCCATCCCAGCTATCTGCTTACTTAAAAAGGGCCGTGATACAACAATTTAATGGAGCTGGGTTCTGCAGATCTTGCTCACTTCATTAAGGAGTTAGAGATTAACATGAAATCTATTTTGGGATATAAATTATAAGAATGTGAATAAAATGGATAATCTCATTCCTTTGTGTACAGTCCTCTCCAGTAATTTGGGAGATGGAACTGGCAAAGTAGAAAGCTTGATATTGCACCTGCTTCCTTAGCTATTGTTTTTTAATCAGATTCTCCTGGTAAGGCTTCTGTATAAGACTGAAGTGCTTTAAAACATAATTCCTCCTTTTCCGAGCAGTTATAATTGAGACAGAAATCATTTGAAGAGCTGTTGTTGTTATTACTATTGTGTTATTGTGGGCATCCTGTGAGCCTTTTGTCTTTAGTAACCTTACAACTGTATGGTTTAGTAACAGCAGATGTCTTTATCCTTCAGTTGATACATAAATTGAAGAAGTGTACATTTAGCGAATGTCCACTCTTCTTTTATTTTTGCTTCATCTGAGACTATATACAGCTGGTGATATCTATCACTTTCCACCGTTTCTGAAGATAATTTCCTTGAAAAAAAAAATATGATTGGAGGTGGTTTTGCTTATTTTGTTGTGCTTTTTTTTTTTTTTTGGGGGGGGGGGGGGTTGTTTGTTTTAAGTTCTGCCACTGTTTTCCTCTATAATTATACTGTTTAGTCCTTTGACATTCAGAGATGTTACTTTCAAGTGAAAATCCAGAGATAACTGCTTAGCTTATCAAAAAACTTGAAAGCAAAGTAGTTATTTCGTCATTTGACAGCATGAATTTTTATGTTGCAGTTAGCTTATCAAGTTTAAAACTTATATATGTGGCAGATGTGTCAATTTCCATTGATAATGCCATCAGTTCTTGTCCTGTAGTAATTTTCTTATGTTCCCTTCAGTCATCTTCTCCTTTCCTATATTCCCTTCAGCTTAAGTGAAGGAATAAAATGTAACATGAATCTGTCCCTGAAGAACTCCGCTCTGCCAAAAATGTACATGTATGTCCATGCTTTTCATCATGATCACTGGCAGTGTGTTTCGTCCAGTTCCTGGGAGGTCTCCTCCACCTGGGAGGCTTCTAATCAAGATGACTTAGGTACAACCTTTTCATGGCTTCCCATGTTTTGGTTTTCTCTGGTCTTTTATCTTTGTTAGACTTGTTCACTATCCTTTGTTGTTTTTTTAACAACACTTTATTTTCTTCTTTTTTTTTTTTAAGAGTTCTAGCTCAATGAACCAAACTCTTAACTATTGTCTCCATAACATTAGCGTGTTACTTATTCATGATAATTTTCTTTGTTCATCTTTAGATTATTTTGCTCGTGTTTTAGTCGTCTTGTTCAGCTGCTGTCTTTCCTGTCCCCTATCCCTAAGGCTTGATCCATCTGCTTAGCTACCCCTCCTTTGGGATGGCTCCATGTACTGCTGAAATGACAGATGTACTGTGAGAGACTGGATATTCATATGTTTCCCATATTTAAGCTTTCTTAATGTAAGCCAAATGAAACACGGGAACTAGACAACAGAGTTTAAGTGTCCTCATTTAAAATAGACGTGGCTTCTGCCGAATGCCAATATAACTTCCCCCATTCTTTATTCTGTTTAAATGTCTTCCAGTGGAACAACTGGAATTTGTCCTTGCTTTCTTCATAGGTACATCTTACTATTGATGGTGATGAAACACGATAATGAGGTTCAAGGGTTGCTTTTGAGGCTCCAGCTCAGGGAATGCTGTGCTGGACGCTGTGACCAATTTCATCATTCCTGACAAGCTCGGATCAACAACCACTTGATCCAGACTCCATGTACCAGAGCAAGCTTCCAACATTTTCAGGCAGTCATTTTCACATTGATTCCTCTCACGTTATTATCTACATCAGCCAACTCAAGCTTCATCTCTCTCTCCTTCTCCCTGCCTTTCTCCTCCTTTCCTCTCTGTCTCTTCTTCCCTTTCTAGCACAGCTCTGTGACTGTGCAGCTCTGCCCCAGTTGACCCCCATGCATGCTGTCTTTCTGTGCCTCCTCTCTCTCATTCCTCTGGATCTTCCAGTTGAGTAGCTTTCTTGGCAGATTCACGGATGTGAAATAATAATTTATTGAAGCTTTACATTCAGAGATCAATTGCCTGTTGTCTTCCTTGGTACTATGCTCATTTTATTCATCTCTAGCATCCCTGCCTGCTGTGGAGTCAAAGACTCTCCTATCCTGCCTGCATGAGGTGTTCACCTGGGAGATTTAAAGCACTATATATATTTTTTTTCAGCACCATGCAGCCATCTTCTTTGCAGTCATCTGCTTATTTTCTTGGGAGGGGATTAACAGGCTTGAGGGGTAAAAGGAAAGCAGATCATGGGGTTGACTTTTCATGTCATAGGCCTCAGGCAGCCGTCTCACACTACCTCCTCTGCTGCATGGATTCATAACCTGTGTGTGTGCTGTGTCACTGCCCTTCAGCCCTGGAGTTCATCTTGTAGCTTATATTAATTCAGTGAAATCCTCGAGGAACCATGCTGTTCTTTGTAGTAGTCTGATGAAAACATGGCTTAGCTGCTTGTTATTTTAATCACTGAATTTACCAACAATACTTGAAAAACCATGTTAGAAAACTGATGGATCTTATGTAGTAAATGATGAGTATATAGGACATGCCCTTTTAATCTAGCTTGGGATAACAAATATTGAAAATGTATAGAAACACACACTTATGTATAAAATGCATTTACATTAGACTAAGTGTCCATTTTATTGGAATCTTCAGAATTCATTTTTAATGCATTTGGATGCATGTTTCTGCCTACAGAGAAATTTTCACTTTTTACATAATAAACAACAGTGGAAATGTCTTCAAGTGTTCATGTTCAGCTCCACAGAAGGCAAATATCTGCTGTTTGCTGGGACCCATCTGATGTGATCTACTTTGCTTTGGCCCCTGTACGTGATTTTTATTGCTTGTTATTTTGAGATGCAAAGCCCTGGATCTTGGATTTGGTGCATCCTGGTCCTGCGTCCTGAGGTCAGAGGGAGCACATCATCCACTTGCTCTCCTGTCACTTCCAGCACTTTGTTGAAGGCTGAGTAAATCGCATAAAACCTCATTCAACATTTAGCCATGCAATTTACTGTGACTGCTTGCTCAGTACTCTCTGATCACCCATAGAGTCCTCTGACTTTCCTCTGGTGTCAGGAAAAGTGTGACAAGCTGACTTTCTCGTAGTCTGTGAGGCTCACCTCCCCAAGACCCAGGGTTAGCCATAGGATCCCGTCCCACAGAGCTTCAGAAAGGAAAGCCTTAGGTATTTACTATTTGCTCACACTTAGAGGCGTGCATATGCCAGAAACATAGTAAATTGTTCAAAATGCTGATCTTGCAAAGGAAAGGGAAATGATTTTACTGATTAAATATTCATGATGTGCTCATATATTACAGAAGTGGGTTTATAAATATGTAGATGTATTGCTGATTGGTAGGAGGCTTTGCAGGAGAAACCATTCTTTTCCTTGTGCCATGGGCTGACATCTCCATGCACACAAAGATCTGGACTAGCACATGTTTGTGATGATGCCTGAAGAAAAAAAAAAAAAAGCTTTAGCTAGATAAATAAATAAAAAGTGATAATTCATTGTATTCCAATCCTTCTTTAAAGCTGAAATAATTGGGTAATTGATGATCCTTCAGGTTTTCTTTTTAAAGCTGCATGTGTTTAACAGAATACTTAGACTGTGAGGACATCAGGGGCAGCTGTAAATGAGCTGACAAAGGGAGCACACCACTCTCTTCATGGTATATGGATATTTTTCATGTATTTCTTCCAAAGTATGTGAAATTGCCTTCTTGAATTCCTTCCATTTGTATCTCACACAGCTGAGTAACTCCTTGCATGCACGCACACAGTCCCAGCCCTCCCCCAGACATCTGTCCTGCCTCTCAGTACGAGGTGACACTGTTTGAATGTGTTGGGAGGAGGGACAAAGACAAAATCCAGAAAAAAAGAAAAACAAACAAACAAAAAAACAGTATTTGCAGTGGAATTTTATTTTTAACCTCTGTTGTTGTTGTTGTTGTTTTTTTTTTTTTTTTTTTTTTTTTTTAAATGTTGCTAGCTAAAAATACAGGTTTTGTGGTTTTAATCTGCAAAAAAATCAGGACTGGGGAGGGGGTGTTATTTTCTGGGAAAAGGGTTTCCTGAAGAACTTTCCCCAATGTGATCGTGCTATCGTAGCATCACAGAACTCAGCAAAAGGCTACAGTAACTGTGAACCTGTATCTTGTCCAGGATTATTTTCAAACATGGGAATTGTTCAATAGAAACACAGCCATAGCTCCATCACAAAATTTTGATCCACAGGAGGACATTAATACCTTGCTTCTACTTGAAGCACATCTGCTGTGTGAAACCTTCCAAGCGTGTCCTAAGCTACCTTGGGAGTCTAGAGACCTCAGATGGTAAATTTTGCTTCGGTACAGTTCAGAGTACAGTCTGAGATGTAGGCTACTGTTGATATATTTGCTCATGTTTGGTTTTGTGTTTTGTTTTGTGTTGGTTTTTTTTTTTTTTGGTTGTTTTTTTTTTTGATAGAGCTGAGCAGAACGTGCTTGGGCACTTCCCTCAGCTAGGAGCAGGTGAACACCATCTTCTTGAGTACACGGTGCCTCAGAGGCATGGCCAGGTTACTTCTGTTTTCTGCCTTCTCACCCAGGCACCTTGCCTCTTTTCCACTTTTCTCCATGCAGATAGGTGATGTATAAGTGGTAAGCTTAAAAATGTGGAACAAAAGGGATTTATTTCAGTGGCTAAGGCCTGGGTTGGAGGGTGTGCAATAAGACATGCACTGATCCCATGCTGGTTTAAGGAAAAATCATCGCTGGTGGTGGAGAGGCAAATGGGAGCTGCTCTGTGGACGTGCTTTTAGGAAGGAATAGATTCAGTTGCTCTTTCTCCCTCTTTTTTTTTTTTTTTTTTTATCTCTTCTTCTCTGGCACGTCTGACTCCTATTCTTGCAATCACTGGAGGCACAGAGCTCTCTGTGCTCCTGACTAGTCCTGCAGAGACATTAGGGAAAACTCTGCATCTTCCCAGGTATTTCCCAGCAGCAAAAGCATCAGGAGTGGCTTGGTCTCCCGCAGGCTTAGGCTGAAGCACAAGGCACATGCTCAGCCATCAGAGGAGTGACTTTCTGGAATGGTCTTTGCCTGACACGCAGAGGGCAAAATGTCTGATGTCTAGTGACAGCAGATTTAAGCAAGATATAATGGAGCACTTTCCCCCTAACCAATAATTAATCTCTGAGACCGGAGCTTTTGGAGACTGGAAGTATGGATTCAGGAAGGGATTAGACCAATTCAGTGAGGATCAGTCCATCGGTGGCTATTCACCATGCCTGCCTAGATGTGGTCTCCCACTCAGGAAGGCCATGAATTACCGATGGTTTGTGCTAAGCTAGATGGGCTTTGCTTTGGTCAGTGTCTCATGGGTCTTAAGATGTAGCTTAATTAGTTGATGAAGCAGTCAGCGTGACTCTCTCTCTGAAGTTCTCAGGGGACTGATCTTGTGGTAGCTCCGTCCCACATCTGAGCAGTCTGCGAGGGGACAACAGCCTGCCACCCTGGTGGGATGGGATGCTGCCATATGCTCTGAACCACTGACAGCAAAATGATTGTCCCTCGGGGTGGTCATCAGCCAGTGCCCAGGCTAGTCAAAGCTTGGGGAACCTCTAAAATCCACAGCTACTAGGCAGGGCTGTCATTAACAAGAGACAACTGCTGAAAGGAGAGATGTTTGTAAGATAGGCCTGAAAAGGACAAAAGTAAATAAGGGTCTCTAAGCCTTTTCTACTGTGGAATTTGCCTGCCCTTGGTAACGTTCCTGCCCCCACTGTTGTTTGTACTGATAAATGTCCTTGCATTAGTAAACTCATAATGCATCTTGTTTGTCCCTTCAAGGCCAACCCTCGCAGCTTTCATTAGTATTTTAGGATATTTATGACTTTGTAAATGACTGAAAATCTGCAATTTGTCATTGGGAATTAACATCTTCCTTCCACTTAGAGCTGAAGCTCAGCTTTGGCCTTTGAGGGACTGAGCCACCTCTGGGCTTGGCAGACAAAAACAAAGTCAGACAGTGCCCAGATTTACAGCAGTGAGTGGCTCTTGGTTACTCAGATGTCTTTGATAATGTGTCATCTGCTGTTGCTGGTAGGGATCAGTGTTTAGGCTCAGAATTAATTTCTCTCTAGCTGGAGAGAAAATAAAAATCTCTCTTCTGCAAGAGCAAACAGAGGAGGAGAGAGTAACAGAGAGAGAAAGGGAGACAAATGAAAATAGCACCAGGCATGTGTAAATCCTGCATATACACACCCCAAAGTTTAACAGAAGGAAAGCGTTGAGAAGAGGACACTGTATTTCCCTTTGCTGTGCTCTGTACTTTCAGCCTTGGAATAATGGAAGTTAAGAGAATTTGTAAGGTTTCAAAGGGAGTTTATCATGTAATTGGTGAAGAGCTGGAGAGTTGGTAGGGGAGGGATAATAATCAAAGGAGCCTTTTCAGCGCTAAACTGCAGTCCAGCAAATCAAAGGGAGGAATGTTAATTGGTTTGTACAACATGATATTCTTGGTCCAGAGTAGCCTCAGCCACTCAATGGTACTTTTTTTTTTCTTCCCTCTCTCTCTTTGTAGGTTGATTAAGTGAAGGAAAAAAAATACACAAAGCTGCTTTCAAGTATTGAAGACACAAGACCAGGATGAACACGAAGGACGGAAAAGTGACTGAAGGAGGTCTCAATGTCACACTTACCATACGCCTTCTCATGCATGGCAAGGTGAAGCATTTACTGTTGCCACAGCAGTTGCCTGTTTGTTGAGCGAGTGTGTGCAGTTACCATCTGAGCCTGGCAGTGACACTGACGGAGGGTCTGCTCCTCCTCTTCCAATTTGAGTCAAAAGCACCGTTGCCATGACTGAAAAATCAGCCCCTGCCTTTCAAGGCATCATACTTCAGTTTTCACTACAGCCCAAGTTCATTAGAACTTGGCCTTGCTTGTACCAAACCCACTTTGAACAGGTCTGGTGGCAAAATGAGTTCTCTGATTGATAGTTAGCCAAATTAGACAGACCCTTGCATAAGGGTGACCTGCATACAGCTCGCTTTTCTCATCGTTTGCGGTTTTGTGTGTTGTGGGTTTGTGTTTTTTTGGTTTTTGTTTTTTAAGATACCAAAACATTGATTTGTGTGAAGTAATTGCCACAGAATTACTGAATATTCCTGTTGAATTCAAATGGGATAGCTCTTCATTATTCTGATGTAGCATCTTATTAGAGCAAACCCTTGATATAACAAGCATTTGTCCAGGTCCCCTGTGGGTTTGTTTTGGAAGGTTGACTGTAATTTCATTTCTGTCCAGCGTAGCACTCAAACATGCAGATAAGTGTGAAATCTGTGCCGTAGACAAAGTGCCAATTCTGTATTGTCAGACTTAACAGTCTGATAGCCGTTTATTGCAAGTTGCCAGATCACAAAATGGGCTTTTAATTAAAAAACACATTTCATTGGTTTGTTTGTATTGTTTGCATCACCGACACCAGATAATTTTAGGCTTAAGGAATGAATGTGATATAAAATAGATGTTTTGGCTCTTTCTTAATAAGAGACAGTGGATATATACATCATTCTTCAGATCAAAATTGTAGGTATAAATCTTAAAAGTAGTTTTAACCCTGGAATTTTATTTATAAAATTAAAATGTATTTACATTTTGAAACAAGACACACTCTCAACCTATGGCACGAACTCACATGTTATACATCCGTAGCACAAATAAGAGATTAAGGTATCTCCCTCTACATTTTACTTATGGAAATGCTAGGAAATATGAGGGAGTTTAAGTTAGCAAATGAGAAACAAAATTAATTAACAAAACAATCAAAAAAAAAAAAAAACAAACACAGAAGTTAGGTTATGCCAGAATTAAGTGTTACAGATCAAATTATGTATTTTCTCTGAAATGGTCCAACCATTTTGGTTGATTTTTTTCTCCTCTGAAATATTCAGCTTCAGGCAGGCATCTGGTGTGTAAAATCTGCATCTTAAATAGGAATCTGTCAAACAAATCTAATAACACTCTCTTTTTCCAAGCCCACCAAAAATCTGTGCGCATGTCTGCACTCAAAATTAGTTTCTAGGGGTTGATTGTACTGGGTTCTGGTCCTAGTCCAGAAAAGCGTGTGAACACATCCATATCCTGGTGTGTGTTACCCTACTGGCTTCAGCCACATTCCTGCGTGCTTAAATGTGCTTTTTATTAACCATGCCAGACAGCTCTGCTTCTTTCAGAATCATGCCACTAAAGCAAAAATCAAGTATCTGTCATTTTTCAGAACATTTTAGTGAAGTCATGGTCTAGAGTTCTGTTGCTCTTTTGTGTGTGTGTGTGCTGTTTCTTTTTGTTTGTTTGTTTTTGGTGTGGTGGTGTTTTGTTTTGTTTCAGGAAACAATGGATACAGTAATCAGAAAAGAAATTAGAGAAAGGTTATTTTCTCTGATAAATATAGCTGATTGTGTATGCAACCACTTTTAACAGTAATGGATGTTGTGTGTCCAATCTTCAATGCATATTTATCCCCAAGGGTCTAAATTAAACCCATAAAAGCTCTGAAATTCAAAGTTTAAGTGGGAGTACACCATGCATCCTCAGTTAACAAGGCACAATGGGTATACCATTAACTGAAGTATGCTCTAATCATGTGTCCTATTGTACCGAAGTATTGCAAAGAGCACATTAAATCACAATTTATTTTGGTGATAAAAGTCAGACCTTTATGATTTCTTTGATATCATTTCTGTGATTCAAAAATGCTGATATCAGAGTGTGAAGGATGTCTGAGTCAATATGAACTCAGTATGAAAAGGTTGCTCTGAAAGCTGTATGTGCTAAAAATAAGAAGAAACATGCTTCCCCACACTTCCCTAAATTTGTTGTGGTAATGACATTGCTGGAAATTGCTGATCTCTAATTAGTATTTCTAGACAAAACAATTAACTGAAGCAGAGCTTGGTCTGTAAATAACTGGTCATAACTTGAAAGAGAAGAGTGCAATTACACAAGCGATTTTAAAAATAACAGTAGCAAACTGGATTTGAGGAAATATAATTCGAAAATTAGTTATTTATTAGTGTGTTTCATGGAAATACCGGGCTCTATCACCATTAACTTTAAATCTGTCTCTGAATCTCTGGTGCCAGCGTACCTTTGCAGAGGGAAGAGGTCTATGTGCTCCATGACATTGCATTCCTTATCATGTCCATAACTTGTGCTATCATGCTTCGTTATCTCAACTCTAAACCCTGCAGACTTAGGAATTTTTCAGTGTGTACTTTCTGTGTCATTTGTATATGGGCTTTAAGTCAAGGATGGGCATCTTAATTATGCAATTAAGATAAGCTCTCTCAGCACGCTGGATCTGCAGACAGAGAATCAGTATTTGTACAAATGGACGGACCTCTGCAAGGAGATACTGAGTGAAAGAGTCAGCATATTTAGCAACAGCAGATACAACAAAAAATAGCAAAAATCAAAGGCAGTGTTAGTGTCTACTGAAAGGAAAGCAGACAGGAACCATCTTGTTCTTGGGGTAAATGCTTTCAGGGCCTAATATGAAAGGTGTCCTCCTGGGCCAGGACTTCAGAAGGTGTGTGCTGGTGTAGGATGAAAGGCATAATTTTTATCCTGTGCTGTGTTACATCAGAAAAAAAAAATATTTTAGCAGTGTGACAGCCCTGAAGAGAAATCAGAAGTAACACAAAGCATTTTTTATGTTTCCTTGCAATGAAGGGGAGGTTTTCAGGGTGTATGATACAAGGGCAGTGCTCAGTTGCTCTTCACATCTGCAGAGACACAGTTGTCTTTGCTTGTAGGGAGTTTCAAGAGTGATGTTAGGAAGAACTTTTTATTTGGATATGTGAGGAGGGGAGCAGGCTGCCTGGACATGCCGCAACATTTAATGATGGAGGCTTTTAAGGACAAGTTAGGTAAAAATGGGTAAGGCTGCCATGGCACTGCAGCCCCCTGTTGCTCGGTTTTTGATTGAGTTACCTGAATGCTGCTCCAGAGAGGGCAGGAACTGAGGAGTCTTTTCAAGTATGTGCAAAAGTTGGATATGTAGAGTATGTTAAATAATGCAGAGATGCATTTTCATCTCTTATTAATGAGAATTAAGAGATAAAACTGCTACATGCATTTTGGTAGGGAAGAACAGTGAGAATGGGCTAGGGCTATTTTCATTGTGCTATTTCTGCATTTTGCAACTAATTTCTTCTATTTCTTGAAGTAAAATAAGTGAAATCGCTGTGTAGGTCAGAGGCTTTGAGTGGGTATGGATGTTTTATCACCTTTGTTGGCTTTAAAATTACAATTTCTGGGCAGGATTAGAATATTGTAGTGACTGCAAGATTTCTGCTTCCAGCAAAAGTAAAAATGGCACTATTTACCTGGATCAGGTCAACAATTTTGGAGGGCTTTAAGGGATCACAAGTTGAGTATGAGTTGAGTATGTGTGCATTTGTGGGCAAACAGTTCCCAGCTATCAGAGCCCTCTGTAAGGAAAAGCAGAGCTCAAGCTCCAAAAGAAAAGTTTCACTTTTTCCTTTTTTGTTTTCATCAAAATCCAACTTCTTTTAGTTCTCTGCATGCTATAAGCTCCTTGAGGGAGCTCAATGTTTCTTATCGTTCCTTGGTCACCTTTTGCAGATCTGTGTGTTTGTGACTTGTGGCTGGTTGATTTTCTTTCTTAGTGTCACCAGTAACGAGGCTGGAAGATTATGGAAAATTACAGCCTTGCCCACAGGTCCTTGCCAATGTGCTTTCATGCTTGACATCTGCAGCAGTCTTGTTCTTGTTTTGGTCAGCTTGTGCCCAGAATGAAATAACCCAGAAGAGGCATCTACTTTGATGATGCTGGATAATGATCACATTAGTTTTGCCTGCTTTGGATTTGTATACAGCCGGTGTTGACAAGCTGATTAAGACCCTAGAGACTCACTATTAAAGGTTAATTTTAGATGGTGGTTGTAAAGAGGCTGTGGTGGGAAACAAGTGTTAAATTCCAGGAAAGCGGCTTAATGGAGATTTAAATATTGGATACTTAAGGTGGAATATAAGAAAATATTAAAATGTGCCAGCAAGGAAAGGGCAGCAGGGTCATGAACCCACTTTGGTTTCTTTCTCATAGTGGTAGTACAAGAGCCTCTGCTTCCTCTGTCACGGACAAACCTGCAGAAGAAAAAAATACATCATTTCTAAAGGCACTACACAAAGGTGTACAGCTATGAAACTGTGGTGGATATAGCGAAGTGGGCAAGAAACCAAACTAGAATGTGTTGAGTCTAAGGAAGATTTTAGAGAAAGGAGAAGGAGTTCAGAAATAGAAAGCAAAGTTTATTAATGAAGTCAGATGGGTTTTAGGAAGAATAAGGAAATAATTTATAGGTAGGGTGAAGGAGGGAAGAGAAGATTGGAGGGAAGTAGGACTCTTGCCAAATAGCAAGACGTGTAAATTGTAGAGGTGAGGCAATTTAATGGAGAAGGTAACTTAGAAGATACACATTCAGTGAGGGGGGGGGAAATCTGGAAAGCATAAGGGCTGAAAGGCATCAGATGTGATGGTGGGAGGCATCAGATGGACAGAGCAGCACATTCAGGACACATTAGGCTGCAAAGGAAAGCTATTGCAGCACAAGTATGTGCAGTTTTGGGTGTACAGTATTGGCTCGTTGTGGGGCAAAAATAGAGTAATTACCTTACCGCTCTTCTGGCAAGATCACACCTCTGGTTCTGTGCTCAGCAGCAGGTGCCGTGTGTGTGAGTGATGCTGAAGACTAGAGGGAGAATTCACAGAAAAATAACAGTTTTAGGAAGCTGAGGAGAGCATGTCTAGCTTTGTTCAGACATTCTCAAAAATACTCGGAGAGAACAAATACGAGTAATGGAGTGACATTATTTTGAATGATAAAAGTGCTTGTGTTTGGAAATAATGGAATAGATATAGTTTTGAAACAAATCATAATAAGGGAATTCAAATAGAAACTTCTGGTATTGCAATTTTTTATGGGGTTTGGGAAGTCTCCTAAGCAGATTTTAAACATGTCTGGGGACAAGTAGTACATGTGCTATGTAGAATGTATAATCTGCATTGATGCAGAAAAGATACGATGGCTACATGGAGCTTTTCCTTCCCTGATATCATTTACCTAATGAGAGGTTTCTCACAGTTCAAGCAGTCATGAATTAGAAAGATGAATCTGCAGTCAAATATTCAGTGAAAGACCTGAAAACAAAACAAAACAAAACAAAAACTAGGAGTGCCTTGATTTTTAAGTACTAAACTTTCAGTGCTTGCAGCTTCATTTTAGATGCATTGAGCTACTCTACTACCCCATGGTTTCAGCAGGACCACTTGGTGCTTAGTGGACTGAAAGGATTAACAGCAATGGTCTTGCATGTAGCTTCAGGTGATAACTTTTGGACACATTGGTGATTAATTTATGATTATTTATAGAGATTTTTACAAGAAAAAGAAAAAAAATCCAGACTCATTAAGATGTTTACTCTCAATAAATAAATAACTCAGATGTAGACAGAATGAAATCATGGAGAACGTTGCCACTTTCATTTGTATAGGCAATACAGATTTACCATCAAGGATTTCTTTTAGTGGCCACTTTTGCATATCTGCTTATTTTACCCTTGTTAAAACAAGCACAGAAATTATTAGTTCTCCTCATTTTTTTCTTCTATTTTTTACTTATTAAAATACAGCATAAAACAAAGCAGCTTTAAGATTCATCTTTCCAGTAATTTAATCCAAGCTATAAAATGCCAGCCAAGCCACCATTTGCTCTGTTCTTTCTAGTTTCCACAAACACTGTCCAGGTATTATGAGGATTGACTGTCAGGCTTATTGCTTTTATAGCTCATTTTGTTCATTAGCATTGCTGTAGTACCCAAGAGCTCTAGTCATGGAACAAAACTCAGCGTGCAAATACACAACATAAAATGGACCTCCTTAGAGTGGTTGTAAGAAAAGCTGAGAGTTTCTCACTATTTCCACTAGCCTAAGAGAGTCAATGGAAAGGACAGTGGCATTTTTTCACAGCCTCTGTGTGTTCCCAAAACCAACATTCAACGTTGAGTCTTCCTACTTCTTGCAGACAGTGTCCAGTCCAGAGCCATATTAGGATGAGATTGCAAGAGGCACACACGCTATTCAGCGCTGGTGTTTCAGCATGGCTAGTAAAGGGACAGAACTGGGGTTTGATTTGTTTGTTTGTCTTTTTTTTCTTTGTCTTCTTCTTTTTTTGTTTTGGTGGGGCAAGGAAGGGAAGGAGGGGGGGAGAGGCATGGCAGGTTGGTGTGAAGTCAAATGTAAATTGATTACCTATCTGCTATCAAAAAGCAAATGCTTATTGGTACAGCTGGGAGAAAAAAAATATGGAAAAAAAAAAAAACATAGATGGGCCTGTGGAAGGATCATAATACCAACATTTCCATCAGAAAAACTGTAATTTGAAGGTTCTCTCAAACATTACCACATTTGTTAGCATGAGATCTGTCTCAGTAAGGACTTGGACTGTAGTACCTTACTAAATTAGGGCAGTTAACATCAGACAGTGACTGCTAAAGCGTCACCTAGGAACATGAAATCTCCTGTGTCAGTGAGGCTAATCCCACATAATCCCAAAACACAAATAAGACTCAGTATATCCGAGGCAACCATTTGATCCTCGAGGTAGACATGTTACATCATGTTTCCCAAATCTGACTAAGGCTTTTTTTCAGTCTTTAAAAAAATGCTCATGTCCTATATTCTCCATACAAACATATTCCTCAGAATATCTTCGTGGAACACGTTCCTGGGGTCTTCCCTGCTGGACCTCCACGTGCTTATACGAGTTTTTACAACTGTATCCTCAGAACAACTGGGGAGAGAGTTGGGTTGTGATGTTATTCCTCTTTATGGATGGGAGAAAGACAGTTGGTGCTGGTCTACAACATTTTGTCAGCACAGATGTTGTTTGCTGTTGCCAGGATCCCTCTTTTTGTTGTGACAGATGTGTGTTCCCATGGCAGAAGGCTGTATTTCTTCAATGCTTTCCTAACAGGCTTTTTCGTTTATAGAGCCCAGGCCTATTGGCCCCACCTTATCCTTGCTCACAGAAAGCAGACATGCGATTGAAGCATTGCCTGGATGAATTACAGGATTTAGGATGTGGCCTGTGCTTTGACAGATGGTTTGGGGTAAAAGCATATATTCTTGCATTATTTCCTAAAGACGTGTCTGCATCTCAGGGTTCCTGTGAGGTTAGTGTTCCACTCACCCCATAGCACTGGTAGTACAAGCTGCTTGCTTAGAGCAAGATCTGTGTTTTTGTATGGTTTTGGAATAACTAGCTGGTTAGTTTTGATTTCCTAGGCCACTGTATTCATTAGACTAGCCTTACACTTAGAAAAATGATGGAATTTCACACGTTATGTTTACAGATCAAAGGTTTATCTTTATACCAAGGTTTGTCACCATTTGTTAAGCCTCCTGTTTTCTTAATGTGACTTATTTGTTTTTCTTGCTGTTCAGAAAGTATGCCAGATAGTTGATTAGCAAATAGCTTTCTCCTACAGCTTGTTTTATATCTTTGCTTAATCGTTCGCACCATCAAGAGCCCTGCAAAAGCCTGGGCTCACAGAGACTTCTCTGCTGCCACCTTTTGTTCTGCTGGCCTCAGGTTAACACAGATGGAGCAAATACTACAGAAGCAGCTTTCTGCTGTGGGGTGGGCTCACCTCTCCCCAGGTGTTCGTTAAGGGTAAAAGCCATGCCATTCATGACAATTAGGAGTGCAAATAATATTATACATTATTATGCAATATATACAAAAACATCCCAGGTTTTTGCCATTGCTTTTCCTTGAGTTATCTGCAATGAATTGGGCGGTTGGTTAGCAATATGCTTTGCTGATACTGAGCACAGTCTTGGTGAGGTCCACCATTTGTTAATTTATGTATTTTATTAGAAATAACATAGATTTATGTATTTTATTAGAAATAACATAGAATCATAGTCATAACTCGACTTAGCCCCCAAGGCTAATGAGTTATTTTAAAGCTGTCTGAAATTAGCGTGTCTATGTCACGTTTTCCTGTGTTTTTTCAAAGTGCCAGGATGCGAAGTTGGAGTCCAGGTAGGAGACTGTCCTGCTTCAGGTGCTGTCACCTGGAGAAATGCCCTTTGAAAGATGCTACCCGGCTGGGCACTCTGCACTGTCTAAAACTCAGACCACTTTGATGAGGCTTAGGATAGGTGCCCCAAATTGCTGTCATTTTTTGAGGGAAAGTTGATATCCATCTATTTAGTGCCTGCGTGCATATATTGTCTTCACACACAAATATATAAATATATGCATGTGTTCAAGTGTATCAGTGGACGTGGGCACGCATACAGTTGCAGCTTTTTGGAGGCATCCTATTCACCCAGCACAGTTGCTGTGGCATATCTGCTTCTGACAGGCAGGTGTTTGTATGTTGAGGCCAAGGATTGTGGTATGCTGGGTGCTTCTTTCAGCTCTGGCAGCAGAGTTGCCAGGTTACCTTGGACCTGTCTTTCTCTCTCTGAGCTCAGTTCCCCCCTTTGATAACATTTTTATTTGTGCTCTGCTTTTCTGTCTGCTGTTAAAATGTGACTGTAGAAAATCTAGTAATTCCTATCATATCGCTTATTTTCCCACTATGTTTATAAGTGGACGGTTAGTCAATAAATCAATCCAAAATTGATCGTAAACACTTACCTTCACTTTGTATTCCTGAGCGCTGGAAGACAGCAAATAGTTAAGCAGTTATTAGTATATCCTAGTATACCAGTATTTTCAAAGACAGCTCAATCACACTCCTGTCTGACTTGTGCTGAGGCTGAATTTGATATCAAATGTGGGATTCCTCTCACCAAACTTTAGGTATGTTCTTGTAAGTCTAGGCTTCCTCCACGGCAGATGTAGAAAGATGAAACCCCTGATAGTACAATTCTTCCCTCCTGTTTGGGGAACAAAACCCTCCATTGTCTCTTGCTGTTGACCGCAGAGGAGCCTGCGTGCCTGGATTACACTGGACTCCTAACTTTTAATGAACTGATGCAGGTGACAGACATCCCATCCCTTCAGTCTGCAGCACAGTTTGAGCACCTAGCAGACTTAGAAACATTTTCTGGGTAAGATAAAGATCTATAAATAACCTTGGATAGAAATATTAACAAAGATTGAGTATCATAAAAATGGTGTTAGATATCTTATAAAGCACTAAACATAATTTAGGGTGGTGTAAGTATCTGTATGAATCAAATACTGGACTGCATAAAGAATCATTAAAGGTTTGATGAAGTAGGATAAGTAATTTGGAGAATGAGGCGAAAAGAATTTTCTGATTTTATCTGTGCCATAAGAAGGTTTCTCCTAATTAAAACGTGATCCGTCGTCTCCACTACTTACAGGAGCTTTCCTAAAAAGAGAAAAAGCCCCCAAAAGGCTAAAGCAACCAGCTTAGAATGGTTCCAGAATTTATTTTCTTTGGAGTAATTCATACGGATCCAAACTTCTGGAAAATTCAGGAATACCCATGTGAAGTTAATGTTTCCTTCTCACCCCCCTCCTTTCCTTGCCTTTCCTAGCAGAATCCCATTTCAAAGGGAGCTGCAGTGCAAAGAGGAGGTGGTGTTTGCCACAGTGCTTTGGAACTGCCTATTTGCAGAATGAGCTTTAAATTCTCCCTTTGACAAGGTTAAGGTTTGAGGTAGTCTGTAGAGTTACAGTGGCATCTTCTAGCATGATCCAAGGAGCTGGTTACAAGTCTCATTGAAATACTTTTTTCAGCAGAACTCACCCTGTGCATTCATTCACTGCTTTGGTAGCAGCAAACAAAGTGATATTTGCTCAGGTAGAATTCCTGTTTCCACTGAAATCAATAGCAAAACATCTACAGGCATCAGTGAAGTAAGCATCTTGAGAATCCTGATATTTTATGCAGCACTTCACTTGTTTAAAGACTCCTCATTTCTTTGTTTGAAATACTCCATCTTTTTTTACTAGGGCTGTAAACGGTATATTGCTTTACTGTTTCCAAAGCTATAGTATCTCTTCCTATTTCCAAGGAAGATATATTTGTCCTTATTAGTCATGGTCCCTTCATGCATTTCTGAAAGAACTGCAGCTGACATCAAGACCCAATGTGATCAAATGGATTAGGCCAGATTTCATGAGGAGTACCAGCAGAGCCTTGTAGGTTCAAGATCAGGCTTATAGCTTCTAATGAAACTTTGGATGTAAAATAAATAAATAAATAAAATAAAAAGAAAAAAAGAAAGAAACAGACCGAAATTCAATTGTTCACCAATAGCAATCAAAATACAATATGCTCAGCCACAGTAAAAAGTCCTTCTACCTTCTGGGAATCTGTTTTACACAAGAAATTATTTCTGAAACCTGGGATTGAGAGGAATGGAAGAAAAATATTCAGGGTAAATCCACTGAATGCACCGGGCAGGCCATTGGGAACTACTAGACATGACAGCTTTCCATTACTGAGAGTTATGTGTATCTGCGTCCCCTCTCACCCCCAGTACCTTTTAATCCCATTCAGTAGTTACAGACAGTTTGGCAGTGATACGGCGATAGCCTGGAAAAATAGTCAGACCTTAAAGCCTTGTGGAATGGGTGTCCCAAATCTGTGTTGTTGCTAATAAGAATGCTGCACCTTGCTGGAGAACCTGCCCAAAATGCTGACTCGGTGGTCTCAGACACGGGACAAGGTCTCACAAGCCCAAGAAGGCTGGAAGAACTCACCTTGGCCTGCTGGCTACACTCCTACTAATTCAGCCCAGCATTTGGTTGGCCTTTCCTGCTGCAAGGACACACTGTTGACCCGTGTTGGAGCTGGGCGTTGGGACCCCCAGGACTTTCTCTGCAAAGCTGCTTTGTAGCAAGTTGCTGCCCAGCCTGTCCTGCTGCATGGGCTTGTTCCATCCCAGGCACGGGACTTTGCAATTGGCTTTGTCGTACTGCTTGAGGTTTATCTTAGCCTGTTTCTTCACGTAGCAGACGTGCTACACTGATGAGTGGTAGCCCCAGGTTGGTGTTGTCTGCAGACCTGCCGAGAGCTCCGAGGAACCACGTGCCAAAGTTGTTCCCTGATACGGATCTTCTCACTGAGAGGTGTTCATGTCTTGTGAGGAGGCACAAGCACAAACAGCTTCACAATATGAGCTTATAAATAACCTAGTGGTGAGAAATAGTTCTCTCCCAAGGGCAGTGCTGTCAGTCTGGTACGGCAGGGTGAAGTTAGTACCACTTTATCATGAGTCCAAATAGAGCAACAGAGGATAATTTCTTAAATCTTACTCTTGTGGCAGTGTTTCAGGGTGAGTCGGATGTAAGTGTATAGATGGAGGTAAGAGGCGGGGGGGGGGGCAATATCTCTATGAGAACTATGTTAGACAGTCTTAAATCATGGAGGTAGGTTTCACACTGAGTATAGGAGAGGAGTTTGTTTTCCCATAGCTGCTCTCCTCTCCATCAGATAATTCCCACTCTGATGTCCAACATGCGTGACTTGTGCAACATGCCCAGACTATTCATTTTAGAGTTATTAGCTTCTCTTTTGTTACCTGTTGCTTTTATGCACCAGATTTTTAACCCCTGGGATGTTGCTGGAACTGCCACATCGTTCCCCTGTTGTATGCTCATGGTGACATTTGTCAGTATTTTGTCCCTTAATGAAAGATCATGGGAGTCCAGTAGCAATTCCCAAATCCCTAAAAACTGATTAGCAATTATTGTTCTCTATGTGCTTAATGGGGAGATTAAGACAGGCCACCAGGTGTTAATGCAATAACACTTCATGGCATGGAAATTGAGCTCTAGCTATTGAATGATGAGAAGAGGGTAAATGCCTGCCCTCAGAGAGAGCAGCAATTATTTTGATGCTTGCATTATATCCCATTTTCCCTAGCAGGTTATGTAGTCTTATTATTTCTGAACTTTTCATTCCCTAATATAGGGGTTTATCTGTGTTTATAGTAGCAGAATTGATCTGTAACTGCAAGATCAGCTCTTGTTAAAGGTATTTTTCTTGCACAATCAGTACGCTGTAAAGCCGCGTTTTCAGTCCGCCCCTTTGTGTCTAACACGGCACATCTGTGTACGGCAACAATGGGAAACGGGGCTAGGCATTGCAGGTCTGACATAAGTGATAGTAAAATAGCTCAGCAGCTTAGCAAATGCTCTTCTGTAGCGAATCGTATCATTCACTTACGCTGTCTTCTTTTCTGTTTCAGGAGGTTGGGAGCATTATTGGAAAGGTCAGGAAATTACTTTCTCTCTTTATTGTCATGTCAAAATATTGTATGTCTGTTCACTTCATTGGCCCGGGCTAACTTTTTTTTATCCTTTTCTTTAACAGAAGGGTGAGACAGTTAAGAAGATGAGGGAGGAGGTAAGACCAGCCTTGATGTCTTGTTTTCTTTCCAGCTCAGGGAACAACTCGGAGTGTACAGAACGACACTGCCATCAAGCGGGCAGCTCGTTTCACATCACCACTCCGTTACAACAGCTCTCATATAAATAAAATGTGCTGGCCTAAGTTAAGCACTGCTGTTAAGGTAGCATCTTTATCACCGCAGCAGTCTGAAGGCTTGCATTCCCGTGGCTATATGCCTCAGGAGCAGCTTGGGCAGCATGATTCAGTGCATCCAAACCATGATATTTCACCACTGTTTCCCATACCACACCAGCATTGCTCCTGCACGCAGCATGGTCTCCTGGTAGAGAGCTCCCAAAATCTGAAACCACGCTTTAGACTGATGCTATGGAAGGTCTAGGGGTGGACAACCTTCAGCAGAACTGGAGCCAAAGCATCCCTCTGTCTTGTCTTGGCACAGACTGAACTTTTCCTAGTTTTGCAGCTGTCAGTAGGCTGTGGACACGTAGATCTGCATGCACACAAGCCACTCACATCCTTTGAAAAGGTTGTAAACAAAAAGAGGCTAACTAACACAGGGCACTGCATAAACTTCAGTCTCCCTAGGTGTTTGGATGCTTCTTTCCCTTCCTCAAAGCAAGGTGCGGTGTCTTTAGAGGATTATACCTAGCTCCAAGGCAAAGGTTGTGGATCCACACTTGTCTTGTGAGTCAGCACATCTAACCTGCAGGTTCCTGTAACTTCCCTTCTTTGAATCATTGGCTAAAAGCATAAGTCAAAAGAAAAATCCTACTGTTTGAAACTTCAGGAGTGCAAAGTGTACACAGAGTGCCTCAAGAAAAATTGATTTGGTTCTGGGTTCTCTGCTGTACTTTATTATGTCAGCTGCTTTGTTGTTTTGTACACTGAGAGAAGGTCTCTGGCAGGAAAATCTCCATATACTTGCAGTGAATAAAAATACTGAGATACATCTTCAAATATGCACAACAGGGAGTTCATTTTCAGGCTGACTGAATACAAAGCTCCTTTTTTGATAAGAGATTTCATCCATGTTTTCATGTATAAGTACAATTGGACGTAAGAAAAAAAAAATGCTTCCAATGTACTAGGTAACGGTATATTGGCAGTTACAGATGGGAGTTGATTAAATGCATTGTAGTTTAATGAATAATTGTGATCACAGACAGATATCTTTAGATATAAATTGTTCTCACAAAGGGGAAGCTATCATTAGAAAAAGTGCTCCTGAATTCTGGGTCAAACATCTTAGCGAAGAGTTATAGTTCCTGGTTAGTTTTTCAAGGTAAATGTCGAATATTCATCTTCCATTCCTGAAAAACTGTCACTTACATGCAGACACAAGAGGCATAGTTTCTTTGTTCATTTTTTAAAAAGGAATTACGTGCCTCTTTACTACCAACAAAGGACTAATCAGCTATGTCTTTAAGTGGTGATAACTGAGTCCTTCTTTAAATGACTAATTTCTTCAATGCTTCTTAAAAGATGAAGCATCATTTTATTTTAACTTTCCTGACAGATGTGGTATGTTGCAAGTCATATTTGTGGAACAAAATGCAACATTACCTTGCTCTGTCATCAGAGAAACATCACAGAAAAAATGAGTCTGAAGAAAAGCACAAAGCCTACCAATCTGTGCCTGAAGTCATTAACTGCCTTCACAAATTTTGGAGATTGCCACATCACCTTTTAATTGCCTGGCCAGGCTCCTCTCAGGCCCACTGCAGAGCAGCATCCCCAGGAACCAAGAGTGAGTCCCACAACCAAATGCTGCTGCCAGTTTGAACCAGCCCTGGGCTCGATCTCCTTCCTGATTGAACACTGGTGTTTGATTAGAGCAATTCCCACTTAGGTTCAGCTGTCAGAAAAAGTGACTGCTGCCCTTTCTTATCTCTGAACATTGAGTATATCTGCCAGCAGAGTCTGTGACAGCAAGATTTTTCTATTAGTAGTTTCTAGTGGGTTTTTAGGTTTTTTGTTTGTTTGTTTTGTGTTTGTTTGTGTGTTTGTTTTTTTTTTCTTGTTGTGTTTGGTTGCTGTCACATGGGAAAATAAGCTATCTTTCTGTTCAGCAGCAGTATATACATGAGAAAAGGCTCAGACACACAGTGTATCAACTGATTTGTGGTAACTTTGAAGGCAAAGGTCCAAATTAACTTAGATTATCTCATATTTGCTAGAGGCCAGCATCCTCGAGAAGATCAGTGCCTGTGGATCAGCTGAGGCTCTATTGACATCTTAGGCTGCACTAACACATTTCCATGGCTGAAACCTCAGAGGAAGCATAGGGTTGATCTTTCCTGAACTGGATTTGATTATTATCTATGCTAAGATCCTGTTAAATATATTTACAACTGATACAGGGGTTTTTTGCTGCACTGCCATAGTGACATAAAGGGGAATAGGTATGCCTGAGAGTCATGTTCATTTGTCTCCAAGATGCAGTTTTCTAATTTCTTCCAAGTCTCCTTACTTTCAGAAGATAACATTGTAAATGTTGTGTATCCTACCAATATTAAAAGGATTTTTTTCTGTATATTAATTGACTGAATTCATATGACATACACTTATAAGGAACCTTCGACATATTCCAAAGCAATGCCCCAGATAGACAGATCAAGCACTGTATTTGGGTCCAAACCTCTAAGAAACTGATGTTCCCTGAAGGAAACAAGTTTGCCTGAAATTCTGCACCTCCAGAACTCTTTAAGGTTAAACCTGCGAGGCAGAAAAGACTTGATAATGTAATTATTTGTAACTTTGAGCTACGGAGGTGCTATTTGCATACTGTGATGAAAGCTGGATAAGTGTTTACCAAGACAGAACCTGGCTTCCCGCAGTTAGATGAATTTTTGGAGTGCGATCAGTTTATGCTGAAATTATATGATGTTGGGGCTGCAATCATAGGGGAGTGAATTAGATGCCTCAAGATGTTTCTTCCCAAACGCTATCCCCTAATCCTGCTTTCTTTGCTCCCTGGGAAGTATAAATTTGAAAAATATTTGTTCTTTTTGACAGAGTGGAGCTCGAATCAATATTTCAGAAGGCTCCTGTCCAGAAAGAATTGTGACAATAACAGGCCCAACAGACGCAATTTTTAAAGCTTTTTCTATGATTGCACTAAAATTTGAAGAGGTAAGCAAATAAAATACATTTTTCTCTCTTCAGGTTGAAATACAAACACTGTTTGAATTTTCTCATGTTTGCTTTAATGTTAAATATGATTTGTTTAATGTTCTATTTAATAGCAATGAAAGTGGTTGTATTTTTATAAATGCTTTTGGCAGTAACACTGAAGAAAAATAATGGGTCAATTTACAAGCTGTTTGATCATTTCTTTTGCTTTTTGGAGGCTTCAGGGAAAAGCAATTGCTTCTAGTAATGTGCACTAATGGTAAGAAAAACGTCTTGGAAAATTTCTGGTCCCATTGTGGGTTCAATTTGAAAAGAATAATTGCCCGACTTTTAGCTCTGTTTTTATATGATTCCATTTGATATTGATGTAAATTTTATATATGTTGAAATTAATATATAATTCATTCAACTAGAAAAACATATTTTATAAACCTGTGTAATTACTAATTACCATATTTAAAGATTGGCTTTTTAAAATAAATTGAAATAAAGGCACTAATAGTAAGTGAGGCAAGAGAGTGCTCAATTTACTGTAGAATTACCACTCAGTGCAGATATGTACCTGAAGTGCTCAGATCTCCTTGTGTTTCATGGACCAACTGCAATTAGATATGATCACCACTTCAATGGGAAACCTCAGAGAAAAGGCATCAGACTACCAACCAGGAATCTGGTCCCTTAGGAGAGGACTTAACTCCCCTCTTCTTTTGTAAATCAGTCATCCAGGTGTCTCTCCTGTACTCCATGGACTAACAGAGGCTCCTGCAGAAGGCAATTCACCTTCTCCTTAAGAAATTGCCTACAGAGACATGGTTTAAAGCAATTGCAAGAGGAGAAAGGGGCTGTCTCTCTCCACTGATGACTGAATTAATGGGATTTGAATCCCTTTCTTAAGAGCACATTTTTCTTGATGTTAGTGGAGTTGATCTCCTCACTTCCCCATAGCTCTGGCAGATGCTAGCACTGATGGGAAACGTCAGTGCATGGTTTTATTTATTTATTTATGGTGATTTTTCACATTTAGAGTAACAGGATTAGAAGAGAGTTTGTGGGTCATTGGATCATGAAATCACAGAACCATAGAATGGTTTGGTAGGAAGGGACCTTAATGATCACCCAATTCCAACCCCCTGCCATGGGCAGGGACACCTCCCAACAGATTTTGGGGTTGACCAAAGCCCCATCCAGCCTGGCTTTGAACACCTCCAGGGATGGGGCATCCACAGCTTCTCTGGGCAGCCTGGTCCAGTGCCTCACCACCCTGCAGTTTTCTGCTAGCGTAAGCAGTATGTTTTGCAATCTCCTTCATGGCATAATCAAAAAATGGTTAGATTTTTTTTTTCTAGTGTCTGATATTGGATCCACAACCTCAGTTCTCTGATATTTGACCACCTTCTTCCCACTCGTCACCAAACTCTATTCACCAGCAGCTTTTACAGCTTTGTTCCTGTGCCAGCACTGGCTGATAAAGCTGGCCTTTCCAACCCTGAGGATTCCTCTTAGACACATTTTTATAAAAGAGTTTTATCCCCTCACACCTTCACTTTTTCTAGAATAAATGAGTGAGGCTCAGTCTTTCATTCAATGCATTTTCCACCCCCCTCACCATTCAAGTAGACCCTTCCATTTAAGCTAAACACATGTGTTAATTGCAGACAGGTTGCAAATGAAGTTCCACGGGGGCTTATTTAATGACACTAACAGTCCTCTGTCCTGGCTGTTACGCTAACACAACCCTATCACTGCTCGAAATGCCTCACCTCCTACTAGTGTAACATTTTGCACATAACCATGCTGTGGCTGGCGGGTGTAGCCAGCTCTTCCCCAAGTGTTTACAGTGGGAACCACTTAGGTCTCGTCAGACCATCTCATTACAGCCTAGATGAACAGCCCTTACTTTTTATTCTGGAAATGTTAATACCATTTATATTCCCCCAGTCCTTCATGGTTATTCAGATCTTCCTGTGCAGTATTGCAGTCTTTCAGTGTGTTGATAAAGTAGAATCATAGAATCATAGAATCATAGAATATCCTGAGTTGGAAGGGACCCTTAAGGACCATCAAGTCCAACTCTTGACACTGCACAGGTCTATCCAAAAGTTCAGACCATGTGACTAAGTGCACAGTCCAATCTCTTCTTAAATTCAGTCAGGCTCGGTGCAGTGACCACTTCCCTGGGGAGCCTGTTCCTTGCTTTTGTGGCATGGTACATTTAATAATGCTATTTCTTTTCCTGACCGACTTTTAATGAGATAATGCTGGTTTTGAAGTCGATTCTTGCAGAACTGCACAAGTAATTATCTACAGTCCAATTTTAAAAACACCTGTTCTCATCTCCTTCACAGCTTCATCACCTTGCCCATCTCATACCAATCCCTGTTCTTTCTAGCTTGAGACTGTTTTGTGTACAGCACCATACCAACCCACTGCAATCCGGAGAGAGCAGCCTCTCTGCATGAAGAACATGTTCTGCTTAGGACCTTATCCTGCAAAATGCTGTGGGACTCTTTAACATAGCTAATCCCTGCCAGTTCCCATCAAAATGAGAGCCCAATAGAAATAACGCTGCATTTCTCATAAAAACATTGAACACTGCACAACATCAGATCCGCATCCCAACCACCCCCAAAAAACACTGTGGTATTTTTGAATGTGCTGTAGCTAGCAATAAGGCAAAGAAATGTGAGTTTATGCATATTTGCCCTCATAGATATTAGAGGGTAATATGGACTCACACCATTGATTTTAACAAAAAGGTTTTGGCACTTACTGTAGATTTCATGCATCGTATATATTCTGAAGTATCTGTATTTAGTTTCAACATAATTGGCTTCCAGTGTATTTAAAAGAACAGTGGTAAAGAAAAATGTCTCATATAATCAGTTAGGTTTCCTATAATTATTCTTGTCAATACAATGAGGTAACTGTAGTACTTTGGAGTTAAAATGAAATACTGCTTCAGAAATTACAAATGAGCTAGCTACCAACTATTATTTCTCATGCATACCTTTTTCTTAGAGATTTCTTTAGCCATTTAAAAAGTAGAAAATCCCACAACAGTATGTCATTCTTGCTATAAAATATTCTTTCCATTATGCTAAGAAATCTGAATATTTCTTTTTACACATAAATAATTTTTTAGCCCTTTTGTGGTTGAAGGACAGCTCTTGTAGCAGCTTAATCTAAATATGAAGCTCTTCCTTATCAGTGCAACTGAAAACCATCAGGGTGGTTACCAGCTATGTCTGTGCAGTCTGCACAGTATCCTTTTCCCAGTGTCCACAGCCTCAGCCTGTCAACACAGCCAGAAAAATTTATAAATTAGAGCATTTCTGCTCTTCATGCTAGCTGTCATCACTAGGCTCTGTATATCTCTTCTGGTGCAGTAAGAAGCACGTCTGGGTTTGGTTTGGTTTTATTTTGTTCTTCTACTTTCAGCACGAAGTCCTTGAACCCTTAATTTCAACCCTACAGACAGAATGGTGGTGATAAGCAGGTCTAGGAAGACATGGGAGCTCCATAACACTTTCCTAATGTTAGCAAAAATCTCAAAATATGGCTAGAGAAAAAAAAAAAAAAGATATGGAGGAGGGTTCTCTGTGTTGTTCCTCTGCAGCCATTTATCACTCTGCTTTGTCAACCTCCCCAGCTAAAAGTTGGTTTTCTAGCAACCTGATGAATTTAGGGGCTAAGTAGGTAATCACATAAACCATTAAGGTGTTCACTTCCTCATGCAGAGGAAGAAGAGAATTGTTTAAAAATGACACTAACCCAGACAGACCACTGGAGTTGCAAGAGGAGACACTGTAGAGCAGTGATTTCCAGATTGGAGGCTGAGACCCAAGAAATGCAACTACTACGTTCATTGGTGAGTGGAGCAGCTCTGGACTGGGGTGTAAATCTGTATAATCCACTGCAAACCATATACAGTAGCTAAGTGCTGGAATAATTAACAGGCAGAGCTGGGTGTTCAGACCTTCACCAAACAAATTAGAAAAGGGTCGGTGGAATCCTTGCTCATTTGTGAATGTTTATGAAGAATTTGCTTAGCTCTAGGAAGAAAAAGGGGAGAAAGGGAAGGTGATAAAACATCAACTTGCTGCTACACCTGTGGCAAATCTTGTGATGGTCATTTCCAAGTAAGAAGCCACCTCATGGACTTGTTTTGCTGACTGAAAACTGGCAGGTTTACCATAAGGGGAGGGAAGAAAGATGCGGAGAGACTTTACCAGGGAATATAGAGACAGGACAAGGGGTAATGGTTTTAGATTAGGCATAAGGAAGAAATTCTTTATTCAGAGGGTGGTGAGGCACTGGCACAGGCTGCCCAGAGAAGCTGTGGATGCCCCATCCCTGGAGGTGCTCAAGGCCAGGCTGGATGGGGCTTTGGTCAACCCCAAAATCTGTTGGGAGGTGTCCCTGTCCATGGCAGGGGGTTGGAACTGGGTGATCTTTAAGTTCTCTTACAATCCAAACCATTCTGTGATTCTATTATATAGAAACCCGTAAAGAAGAATTATGAAACTCTTTTTTTCTTTCTTTCCTGGTTGTTTGTTATATCACTGAGCTGCCAGGTTTGCTTGCCTTGAGGAGCTCAGGCACTGTGACTATGGGTCATGTTACCTGCCCTGGAGCTGGGGACAGCAGAATGTAGGGCTGTGAAGCACTGGGACGTGTCTCTCCTAGCACTCCCAGGCTCTCACTTAGCTCATCCTGGCTGAGGAGCAGATGAGGAAAGCGGGCAAAAAGCCATGCAGGGTCCAACTCCAGTGTCTTACAGACAGATGGAGTGCCCCAGAAAGTCAGAGGTTAAAGAAGCAGGAGAAACAGCTTGAAAGAAAGCTGTTCTGTGAGAATATTTCCAGCCAACCCTCCCTTGGGAACCTGCAGCTCTGGAGAGGTTATTTTTGTTCTTTCATCTTTTGTTGTGTTTTCAAGCTGGAGTGATGCTTTTATGAGCTTGTCACTGAAACTCCATGTTTAGGTTTGGCTCCTTTCAAATGATGAGGAGAAAATAAAGATCACAGCAACCTTCAGTGAACTATGTTTGTGAAGTGCTTTTGAAGGCACTAAGCTCAGTGAATGCTTCAAGGCCAGGCCAGTTATGATACGGATATGGGAGACATTATCGGAGTCGTGCTGGGTGGCTTTGAAGTGAGTTATTTGCCTACATCTGGATGATTGTGTGCCACCGCTTGGCATGAACATGATCTAGTGAGATGGTATCTTCCAGCTGAAAAAATGGCACGACTTGCACTTTATTTCAGATACATGGGTGCTGCAAAATTCTGCTATCCTTCTTGCTTTATTTCGGATTGCAATCTCTCACTGACACTGGCACTAAATGAAATGTGAGTTACTGGCTGGCAGAGAAATGATCAGATCGCTGTCTTATGGCATGCAGCCATGCCTCATTGTGTTCAAGATTTTTTCATTTCTTCCAAGCTAAGCAAGGTTGTAGAGAGCCGGTTCTTAGACAGCAGAATGCCACCTCCACAAACACAGAGGTGCTGCAGGGAGCGGTGCTGGTGTTACAGAGCTGAGCTCCTGCACCACGTCAACAAGGTCTGCAGAGTTGTTTAATTTTTTTTTATTTTTATTTTTTTAAGTTGGGGTCCTGATCACACAGTATAGGCATTTATTTATTTATTTGTAAAAGTGGTAGTCTTGGTAAATGAGGATATAAGGTGTCCTTATAGCAAAATATAAGCGAAATATATTTAAAACAGCGTATACCTTGTGACAAGTAGTGTATTAAAATGCTCTTGAAAATGTGCAGTGTAGTCTCACTGGGTAAAAAGATACACGAACACAGGTTAAAATACCTGGATACAGGTAACTGCTATTGCTTCTGCTCTGGTTACAAAGCTGTGAAGAAAAAGATTTTTAAAATTGTGCAGGGCTACAAGTATACAGGTCTGCTACAAAACAGAAATTAAACCTGTGCACAGCAAAATATTTATCGAAATAGCCCGATTTTATTTGCTTCAGATTATTCAGATTCTTTGTCATCCCCTTTATAACCTTTCTTCTTTGTGTCAAACCTGACAAGAAGATGCATGAAATGTAAAGGCATGTAATATAGTAGAAATGTGCTACTTGAGATGGTGGAAAATGAGATAAAATCAGAATCTGGGGGCTCATGAACTCAAAAACTTGCTTGTTTTCTCCATCTGCTTCAGCTGGTCTAATGGCAGATGCCACCTCCTCCTCCCAGCCTTGTCACAGACACTATTCTCTGGTCCCACAGCTCGGACCTGCAACACCAGAGAGCAAAAGCCTTCCTCCTCTGCCACAAGCTTCTTTTGCAGTGTGTGCTTGTGGCATATCATCTGCAGAGCCGGTGGCTTTACCTGCAGCAAAGACGAGCCGTGATTATTTGCACCCTCCCCAGGTCTTCAAGAACAGCTCAGGCATTTGCTGTGAGCCCTTTAATGCTTAAGAGGAATGACAAATCCTCAGCTAATTCATATTGACGTTGCTATTACAGGACATAAATGCTTCAATGACAAACAGCACAGTGACAAGCAAACCACCTGTAACACTGCGGCTTGTCGTCCCAGCAAGTCAGTGCGGATCCCTTATAGGAAAAGGAGGCTCCAAAATCAAAGAAATCAGGGAGGTAAGTCTTGGGGTGTCTGTCGGGGACATGAGCTAGCTCAGTGTCCTTCCACTGTGATTTGCCGATGAAAAATTCTGTGACCAAAATTATGTGACCAGCATTTTGCCATTAAATTTTTATGGTAGCCATGGAAAGAGAGGTGATCACCAAAGGCAGTCAGGGCCCTATCTTGACTTTCAAGCATTTGCTGAGTGAAAAGCTTCCGAAAACGTGTTCTAGGGGAAGCAGGTGCCCAAACCCACTGTGCCCCTGTACCCTCCTTGAAGCTAAAGACAGTGTGTGAAATAAAGAAACACGTTTATAATGTATTCATTGTGGCACTCCAAAAGCAGGTCACACACAGCCTGGAAGGGGAAAATAAACAACTGAAAAAAGAACCACACACAATTTAGCAAAGCAACACCCTAGCGGCACAAAAGGCACATCAAGCATCCTTGTGGGTACAGCCCCTGGCCAGCAACGCACAGAGGGTGCTGAGGGAGCACTGCAGCCATTTCCAAACCAGTTCCAACCTTTGCAACCAGGGAAAGGCCCAGGTAGTGCTGGAGAGTGCAGGTCAGGAGATCAAATGCTTGATCTACTCTAAAAAATGTGTATTTTCATACTAATTTCTGTTTTCTCCCTAATAAACCTCTTCCATGGGTAACCTGAACTTATCTATGCTAAGCCCACACTGACTTTTTTTAATTGAGACTTTACTTAAAGGTATTCATTCAACACACTGTGCTAGCAGCCACTTTTTTCTCTAATCAGAAAATGCAAAAATGATCATACAATGTCAGTTTTAACTGTTCCTTCTATAGCTACAACAATAT
This sequence comes from Anas platyrhynchos, assembly GCF_047663525.1. NCBI lineage: Eukaryota > Metazoa > Chordata > Aves > Anseriformes > Anatidae > Anas > Anas platyrhynchos. Next base: position 67,517,650 of record NC_092588.1, on the reverse strand, counting down.
AGCACATGCCAAGGTGAGGAGCTGATGTTTTTAACTAGTCAAACAAGAAAAGTAGGTGCATGCTACATTTATGTAAAGAAAACCTGAATAATACATTTCAGATTTTTTTTTTTTTTTTTTTTTTTTACTCTGGAGAAAATAACAGCACTCCTACATTTGTATTCATCCCAATATAGGATAAAGCGTTGAATAGCAGGATAAAGCGCTGATCATTTTTTTTTTGTTATTGGAGTATGTCAAAACAAAGGATTTTGACAGGCTTTACCAAAGTGAAACTTCCTTTTTTATCTAAAATGTTGATTCAAGACAGTAGGTTTCACTGTACTTCTGTTTCATTTCAGACGTGAAAAAAAAAGTTATTGGGCCTTTTTCTATAAGAAAATTTGATCAAATGTTGTAAAGGAGTGGAAAATTCTTTGATCAAATTCATGTGTCTTGAATGTGCTCCAAAATGGGCCTGTGTGGTAGTCAGGGAAGGAGAGGTGACCATAGAGGACAGGCTGGCGTCTTATTCCATTGACTTCCAAATTCTTCCAGGTTCTTTTATTTGGATTCAAATTTGGTTGCCCCAGGACTTTGCTGAAAAAGTTCCTTCTGAAGACGTATCTTCACCATTCAGGATTTGGCCTCTGCTGGAAGGGGCTTTTCTCTCCTGTGTGCACTGCTTCCATCAGCTGGCAGAGCAGCCAAAGGCTGCTGCAGGGTTTTTGCTGCCAAGCAAACAACATGTTGTTTCTCCGTGTGCCTCTTGCTTTGTAGAGTGGGTGCATGGAAACATATATGCATTGTCTGCTGTAAATTCACAAGAGTAATTTGGAGCTCTGCCATTTGAAGGGGTCTTTTATTTACTGAGACCTGCAAATAAAAGGAAATTATGAATCAGATTTTTTTTTTCCTTGGGATTTTGTTACTTTTTTCATCCAACAGTCAGGGAGCTATGCCTCTCAGTAGCATTTATTTTCGAACCTGCTTTTGGAAAGTGGGCAAATCACTTGGTGATGCTGAGGGGGGGGAACATTATTTCTGTGCAAATAAGTCTCATAGGAAACCCTCTCTTTCTCTTTAATCACAAAAAGAGCTTTGCAATAGACAGGATGCAATAGCAAAGTGTTGAAACACATTTCCCGGGTAGAAGGAAGGTGTTTGGCTTACTTTGCCCAGGGGACATTTCTGGCTCAGGCTCCGCACAGCTGCTTGGCTCCAGCACGTGCAGCAGCTGGTGGCTGGGCCAGCCCCAAAACCGCAGAGCAGCTCCTGCTTTCACCATGGCAGGCAGCAGGGGAAGCCGTGCTGAAGCCTTGCCACTGCAGAAGGCAAAGCTGCTACGGGAGCACTCAGCTGGGAGGACCTCAGCCACGGGACGTGATTTCCCTTGGTCCTCCAGGTCTGTTGGATGTCCAGGATTGCTGCCAGGCAGCAGGGCTCTGGCTGATTTCTTACTTGTGTAAGAGCACTTAGCTGCAGGTTTTACCGATGTCACTTCTTTGGCTTTTATTTTAAGTACTGGAAATCTCACCCAGAACACTGAGTCAATGCTCTTAGGATGCAGGTTTTTAAATCTGAAATCTGCCCATGTACATTAAATTAATAAAGTGATTATTCTGGTGAGTATAGTTTCAAAAGCAATTAGCTACCACTCTAGTACAAGGAAGTAAAAGGATATTGTGTAGCCAAGGAGGTCTTTGGATAAGGCTAATGTGGCGTGAATTCACACTGTACATTTGCTTAGGCATAAGGGTAATGGACAAGGCATTGCTCGTGTTTTCGTGGCTGACATATGGCCAAAGTAAAAGAATGAACAAAACTAGCACTGGAAGCAAATACATAAATGGCTGCAGTGTTTGGCAGAGTATTTTATGCTTGATGGACAGATACCCAGAACAGCATGTTAAACAGTAGCTAATACCAAACAGAAAAAAAAAAAAAAAAGAAAAAAAAAAGGAGCATCCATCTCAAGATGTGATCTAATCATCACACAACACACGGAGCAGCAATTGCATGAGGGATGCTCTTCTGTGCTCAGCCAGGTACCTTGGAACAACACACAGGGCTGCTGTACAACTACAATGAGGTTGCCTGAATTTGCAAGACAAGGTTATAAAAAAAAGAATAGAAAAGCATGGCAGATTGATCAAATTATGATGAAATTCCAAAGCCTGTTATAGAATAAGGGATTGATATTCTGTCTTTAGACAATACTAGTGAACAGAAGATGCAATCAGTAATTTAATCAGCCTCTTGAAAGAGGAACAGCACACATTGTGTCTGACCATCAGGAAAATAAATTAACTCCTTGCTGACTGACACAAACTCAATGATTACTAAACAATAATTTTTAAAAGCCCCATATCTTGCATTTCAATAAGTCGAGATAATATTTTGTTTGTAATATGTGGAAGTGCTAACTCAATATGAAATGCATGTTGTTTTTTTCTATTGATTTAAAAAGACTTTCAGGATTTGTTTTGTGAAACAATGCCAGGGATTTCATTTGGTCTCATTTTTTTGGTAATATGCATTAGTGCCAAGATCAAAGTTATGAAAGAATACTGGCTTGTTTACCCCCTTGGGTTCATTAATGAGCTAAGAGCTGATGATGTGCATGTATTTAATCAACACTAACTGTAATTTAGAAGTGCTCGTGACCATCCCAAGATATTCTGAAAAATAAAGCAGTCCCAAATTTCATCCAAAGAAACAAGTCAGCCATCAGTGGATTAAGGAGCTAGATATCTGCAGCTTGTTTACAGATCTGTTCTAATCAATTTTTCCTAAATTTTCCTAAATTTGTTGTTGTTGTTGTTCTTGGAAAGAACTTTATTTCACTTTTTTCTCTTTTTGTCAGCATTGCAGTCTTTGAGAGGGTTAAAAGATTTGTCCTGAAATGCAGGTCATAGTTTGTTTCTTTAACAGCTATTGAATCTTTCTGTGATGGGTTTCTTTGCAAATTGGCTTGAACAGGCAGACCTGTGCTCTGCCAGACCCCAATTACCGTGTCCGGGTGTGTGTTTACACACACTCTCTTCCATGCATTTAGCAAGAAAAGACAGTTTAAAGGTGCCTGCTCTCCATCACATCAGGCCTCAGCAGTTAGCAAGGTGCCGTTGCTTTCCCAACAGTGACGCTCTGTTTGTTTTTTGCCTCTGCTCAAGTCCACAGGAGCCCAGGTGCAAGTGGCGGGGGACATGCTGCCAAACTCGACAGAGCGTGCAGTGACTATATCGGGCACCCCCGATGCCATCATCCAGTGTGTGAAGCAAATATGCGTGGTCATGCTGGAGGTAAGCAATTGCTTGGACTATCACCTCTCAGACGGGAGATGCTCGAACACATCACTGATTTTCAAGTGCCCTGGGTGCTCCCTGGAGGTGCTGCCCATCCTCCCCAGGTCAGGGATTTCAGGGGAACTCTCCCAAAGCCTCAGATACCTGCCTGGTATTTGAGAGCCTCTCAGAGAAGGCTTCAGCAACCTGAGACCAGGGCTGTCATGACACCATCAAAGAGCAAAACATGGTCCACCACAGACCCACAGCCTGCCTTTAGAGAAGAGCACTTTATTCTGGTGCAGAACAGGGCAAAAAAAAACATATAGGACTTGTTTTAAGTGGAAATAATTCTGGCTAACGTGATTTAGACTTACTAGGACTCTTTGCTTCCTTAGGGTAAGATCACTGCATAAGGCCAGAATGTTTCATTTTGACAGCAGTTTTTTAGCTCTTAGGTTAAGTGATACAAAATTAATTTATACACAAATCTGGGTGATTTAATCCTGTGTTGAAGATGTCTATGCAAAGAATTAAGTTGAATAGAAGTTTGGAAAAAAAAAAAAAAAGCCAGTATATCAAAATGAAATATTTTGACCTAGTAGCCTTAATTTCTGTTAATATGAAATATCTCTGGTTTTGTCGCATTTTTTGCTGGAAAAATAGGGCTTTTTTTTTGTTCTGTTTTACTATATATTTTTTTTAACCTAAGTGTAGTCAAAAGCTATCTCGTTATGACCTCTGATGCCCTGCTGTTTTTAAATTCCTTTAAAATAGGAGAAACAGTGTTTGAGACAGCGCTATGGGTATTGGCTGTTCAGGAGTATGTACTGCATCCCAGTGACATCCAGCCTTGTGCAAATGAAGGCATAAAATTAAAAAAAAAAAAAAAATCCATAGAATTTTACTGGGAAAAGTGACTCTTCATTTTTTTTGAACTACAGTGAGGAAAGAATTTCTCTATAAAAGTAAAAGAGAACACAAAGTTAATATTCAAAAATAATTTCAGTTCATGAGACGTGGGTGTAGTTCTCAGCTTTCTGAATGAAGTGTGTAGCCTCATATCCAAGTTGCATGGAATAAATAGATACTTGCCAAAGAATATGATACAAAACTCTGTACAAATTCAGAGAGACAGTTCTATTTTCCACTTTTTCAAGTAATCACTTTTGCCACAGGAAGCACACAATTTTAGCATTAGGCAAATTGTGAGCAGCACTGTCGAAGAAAGCACTGGCTTAGCTACAGTTTGCTTCTTCAAGTACTTAAAGACCTCTGAAAATGGATGCACTCTAACTTGTAGCATATTGTTAATTTGGCAACAAACACTTTAATTGAAATTAAATAGCTAATTATATGGTATTAATTAATGGACGTGCTATTGCTGTTATCTTTCTTAGTTGTAGTTAATGCATTGAAATCAGGGCACCATTCTGCTGGGTGTTGCATAGGTAGCTTGAAGCCTGTTTTACAGATACCTGCTTCCATTTTATTTATGGGGAGAAAGTTAGCCTTGGTCAGGTATTTTCCCTTTGTATCCTTGGGCTGCAGGGAATAAATTCCCTTTCTGTGCATTTCAAAGGCTGTAGCTAGGCTCCTGCTGAAGCTGGGAGGAATTTTCTCCATCTTTTCTGCTCAGCCAGACAGGAGGTAGGATCAGGCCAGTCACTTGCCATTGAACAACCAACTTAATTGAGTTGGTAAAACAGGAAACCTTAATGCGTAGCAGCATAGAGAAAATCAATAAACAGGATGTGCTCTGTGCTAACAACATGGGAGTGTGGGCCAGATTCTTCCAAAACATCAACAAATTTCAGAATTATTTCCTGAAATGCCTTGAAATTCTTAATGAAGCTTATAAAGCTTCCTCTGATGAGAGTGGTAGTGAAGCCAGGAGAGCCAGCATTGCCTCTTTCAGCTGGGCAGCTGGTCCTTGGCTTTTCCCCTTGAAGCCCAGACTTTGGCCTCCGACTTTGGGGCTCCTGGGGTGGAGGGCAGGGTGGGCTGGGCTGGGTCAGCTGCACCCCTTGTTGTCTGGGGTAGCCAAGGTAAGGAGTGATTTTTATCAAGCTCTGCTTCATTCTGCATTTTGATTGCTTTGTGTTTTTGTCTGCAGTCCCCACCCAAAGGTGCCACCATCCCCTACCGTCCCAAACCTGCCTCTGCACCTATCATTTTTGCAGGTGGCCAGGTAAGAGCAGACACCATTTTGGCTTCAGCTGGAAACCACACCGTCTTGGCCCAACCTCAGCCAGCGCCTGTTAGTTTTCAACTTTTACTCGTTTTTTTGCCTGGTATAGTATTGGTGTGCTTTGTCTACTCTGTGTACTTGCAGTTTGTGGGGAAGGAGAACACTGCATTTCAAACTTAAAGGGAAAACAGCGAGAAGGCATTGAGTGGGGGCCTCACCGGTCCCACTGATCCAGCTCAGCCTAAGCCAGGTCGCCACCCTGGACCAGCCTCGGGGTCGGTGGGTACCCTGTCATGAGGTGTTGTGGGGGTGCTGACATGCCAGCAGCCCTGGAGCTTGTGTCTCACCCCAACAGGCAATTCAGAAATTATACGAGAACCTGGACACCATGCTCTTGGTGGGGCAGACAGCACGAGGTGCTGCTGGCATGGCATTCTGCATCTCCCCAGTCTGCCCGTTTGTCAGCAAGCTCCACTCCTGAATATCTTAATTGCACATCAAAGAGACATTTCTTCTAACAGGCCTCTAATAAGCTTTCTCTGATTTTAATTTCAGAATTTTACCTTCTACCGTGTAATGATATATTGTGATATATATCCAGAACTTCATAAGTGGGGTTTAGTAGCTTTCAGTCTCCTGTGTCCAAGTTTACCACTCTTAGTTTTCTTCAGAGTAAGGAATCTGCTTCCTTGGTGACCAAACTTGAATTGGAAATAAAGATAATTTGCCAAAAATCAGTCTGAAAGTTCAGAATAATTTACTCCACAGATACATTAAGTTTATACTGCAGTGCTTTCCTTTTAGAAATGTGTGTGTGTAAATAAGCAGTAGCCTGTGTTACCAGTACTGTAATTGCCAATTCCTTCAAAGACTGTATGTGATTACTCAAAAATATTGAAGCTGTTTGCTAGGGAGCTGAGAGTAGTTTATACAAATAACTGAAAGTGTCCTAGTTGAAGGCCTTATAGGTCTTGCCATCTTCAGTTTTACCAGTTAAAAAGATGTTCTCACTTTTATAATGCAACTCTTGATATAAGTGAGAGTACATGCGACAGATGTTTTCTGTGTGCTTTGAATGTGGTCTCTGACTAACCAAGCTTTTTGAGAAAATGCTTGAATGTATTTGGGAGTCAGTATGGAAAGACACTTTAATGGGTATCATGAATGGAAATTAATATTGAAAATAAAATTTCATCGACAGTGCTAAGTCCACCCAACTTTTTGACAACAGTATCAGAAGATTTTCCATTCTAAATAACATTGTGGCTATCTTGAAAGGTTTTCATTTTTTTAATGCTTGCAAATCAAACAACACTAGCAAAATCAAATTCCTGTTGTCACTTAACAAGCTGGGGTTTTGTTCTTGTAAGTATGGTTTTAATTCTCTTGTGCTTCTTCGATATTGCATTGCATGATAGAAAAGGAAGCTGAACTGTCCTGCTCTGCTCTGCTACTTATCAACACTGAGTCTATACATTGGTTAAAAAATAAAAATAATAAAAAATAATCAGCACTCCTGTCTGATGGAAGCAAATTGGAAATTTCTACCCATTATGCTACACTGCTGTTTAGATGGCTACAGCTTTGCTTTATGTCTCTTAGCAGCCTTATGCTTTACACTGAGGAAGGTTTGTAGACCAGGTCATTCTCACTCTTACTAATGTCAGTACACCAGTACTAAACACTGATGGAATCAGACCTGTAGCTGATGTCCTGGGTGAAGCATTACAGAGCCAATGTCTCAGTAGCTGCTACCAGGTTTGTACTTGGTATGTTTCTGGCACAGAAACTCCTCTACTCCTAAGGAGTAAAGTAGTCCAGGACAGTTTTTCTCAATATAAATCAATCAAATGACCTTTTGGGAGCCCAAGAAGTAGAAGGTGATTTTTTTCACTAGGAAACAAAAAATATTCAAGGCCTGTCTTGTCCATGCTACTTTGACAATTTTTGTTGTCAATAACATAATAACCAGTCTGAGCTCTGAGTGCTAACTATTCCTCCTATTTCCACATCTTTGATTGCTTCCTCATATGTATACATGGAAGTAAGAGGGAGAAGAGTGATAACGAAGAGGGTGACTTTTGTTAGATTTGGGTTTGTTTATTTATTTTGGTAGTTCCCTGCTGGTTTGCAGACCACGTCTTGGGAAGCAGCCTTGTAAAAAGATGTCCCCTCAGCTGGATTTGAAGTAAAGCCAAGATCAGATTGGCCAGCAGTGATTCCCAGAGACTAAAGCGTGGTTTCCCAAGGACTGTTCGCTCAAGGACCAAGGCCATTGCCCAGTGTTATTTCCATATATCATCTGGGAGGCTGCTCCTGTGCTTGACTATGCTCAAAGCCTCCCACTCAGCAAAGCAGCCTAAGATTTTCTTAAATGTTGTCCTCAGCTGGTAAAACACTTAAACACGTACTTTGCTTGCTTAAGACCCATTGATGGTAGCAATCATCAGTTTTGGTGGATGGGAACCTTTTTATTTATAAACGATTTGTAATGGACATTCCCCATATGTGTATGTGAGTATGTACCCCCATAAACATCCCATTGAGCCCAGCAGCACTCTTCTGCCTGAAAAGTGCTCATGTTTGCCGGATGGCGGCCTTGTTTTTTAACTAATTTAAAAACTAAATGAAATGTTTCTTCTCCAGAAGGGAAATTCTGCTGCAGAAATGTGCATTAAGCAGTTGGGGCATTAAGTGTTTTAATATCTGAACACCATTAAATGAATTGTTTTATCATTTGCAGAGGATTCATTACTTTCTAAGAGGCCTTTTGTCAAATAAGCATTTTGCAAGCTAAGCTAATCAGCTCTGTTCCAGTTTATACTTCTCTCACTACAAATATTTATACATTATAATTCGTCCTTCTGCTTCCCTGCCTAAGCACAAGCATGTTAAAATTTTCCTGATGAGCCGCTCCTTTCAGAAAAGCCCTACAGCATACAACAGAAAACTGAGCTCTCCTTCCAGTTGTTTCTTTGTAGGCCATTACAGAGGGCTGAACGGAGCCAGCAGGAGATGGAGACCATGCCAAAGAGTGCCAGACACACCACGCCAGGGCCCCACAGGGCATGCTACCATCCACCAGGCGTGCTCGTGTCCCCGTGGGCTCAGCCACCAGCAGAGCAGGTTGCCCCCTGCACCAGGGTGGCCATAGCTTGGGCAGCAGCACTTGGCATCACCCTTCTTGCATGATGGAGGCCTTTCTGCACCATGCCAAGCATAATCAAGCAGCACAAGAAAATTAAGCTTTGCTCAGAGCTGAGAGCGATGTGGGTGGTGTTTTTGTGGGGGGGACAGCAGGAGAGTTTCAGATGCAAGAAGGAAGGGTGATCATCCCACCCGACTGACCCGTATCTTCACTGTGCTTCTTGTTTCCAGGCGTTTACAATTCAGGGGCAGTATGCCATCCCGCATCCAGACGTGAGTCCAGCGCATGTAAATTACTCCCTTTTTCTTCCTCTCCCTCTCATTTGTTCTGGGCAACATTTACTTTCTACAGTTATCGACGAAGACGTGGCCTAGGGACACCTGTCCCCAGCGACATGCGTTATCGCCAAGTGCTAGTTCAGCTGCATCTTTTGCCTTGTGTAATAATTGCTAGAAAGTACAATGGCCCAGGAACAAATTACAGTTATCTTGGTCTTTTTTTTTTTTTTTTTTGCATGTGACAAATCTGAGTTCTTTTAATCTGTAATTCTACAGTAATTGGTTAATATTAACAATAGCCATTACATGTAATAACAGTAGAGATGTCATTTATAACCAGTTTGGGTTTTTTTGTTGTGTTTTTTTTTTTTTTTTCATTTCTTTCTCTACAGTAGATCAGAGTGAATGATTAAGCCTTTTTTTTTTTTAATATAATTTTAATTAATCCAGTTTTAGAACATGTAAGATGGTTTCTCTGCTCTGAAATAATTCCATTTGATTGGTTAGTTCTAATTTCCCATCCTGCCCTGCAGTTGACCAAGCTTCACCAGTTGGCTATGCAGCATCCCCCCTTTACTCCCCTTGGGCAGACCACCCCTGGTTTCCCTGGTACGTACCCATGACCCCCTGGGGATGTCCTTCTTCTTAACAGCTTTGTTTCCCGTGGTCATTACATCATTTTAATAATAAATGTGGTCAATGACCAGTGATCCCTCTGTTCTGACGCATTAATCTTTGTTCTTCCCTCCCTTGCCTCTGTTACAGTTCCTTTCATCTTTATTAAAACTTGCTTCGTTTGTTACATTTATTTAATCGAAACCGCTCCATTTGTACCATTGGCTAAAAACCCTGGGTTTATTTTTTTCAGTCCTTGTAAAGTTATTTTGGACCATACAGCATGTACCAGTGGGTTCTGAGCGAAGCACTTGTGTGTGTGTCTTGTCAAATATTGAGTTTGGTAACACCTTTCAGAAAGAAGCAAACAGAGGAAAACAGCATGTAATCGCAGCATAGAAACTCTGATTAAAGAAATTACTGCATGCTGAAAGAGGAATTCTGTGTAGGGCCAGAAGTCTTAAAAGCATCTCTAATCATCACTTCTGGGACAAGAGCCTCCCATCCTATTAGGAATGCCTTATTGCATTACAGACTGCAATGGAAATACGTTTCACTTAAGGACTGTGAAATTTGGCCCATATTTATTAAAGCACATGATCTGATGCTGATTTTTTATTCAAGAGAAGGAAGAGAGAACTCAAGTCAGTTAACCATGCAATAAATCATTTTTACTGCGCTTCAGTACATTGGGACTTGGCATCTAAAATTTCACAAAGCAGATAAATATATACTGGTACATGCTTTGAATGGCAAATAACATTTTATCACATACATCAAATTTTGTGAGCAACTTGATTGTGTTATATTCAATGTAAAATAAGTATGCACAGTTCTAGCTGAATGTAAACTCAAATAAACTCAAGTAAAATGTAGGTGAGTTGCTTTTTTGTAAAAGCATTTCTGTTCCACCTCTTCTAGTTGGAAACAAGTATTTTGGCATGCCTTTACAGATGATAATAAACAAAACTAAAAATAAAAATGAGAAAGAGAAATGACATCCAAAATACAATTTTGTTTCTTCATGGTGTATCTGATAAAATATCTACAAGTAACACTAAATTGCCTTTCCCAGCTTTGTATTTTCCTCATTCTTGTAATTAACACGCTGCTCCTTAATCTTTTCCTGGTTATATTCGTGAGATGTATGTTTCTGTAATGTTACTATGTGTTAGAGCAGTAATTCCATTTCTCCTGACCATTTTCCTTTTGTCCACCCAATTTAAAAACAAATGTATGCAGCTTACAGTATTCTGTACTCTTCCCTTCAAAAATGATCCTTCCCAACATTCTTCAGCAACTAATCCCACATATAATTTCCAAATTCTGCTAGGTTAATTTCCTCATTGTTATTTTAATTTGTTGATTTTTCTTTTCATAGCTATGTATTTGGTTCAGCTAATTTTTTTCTGTTTGATGTCCACTCTCATTTTCTGTATTGTACAATGCCTGGCAGACAGGTCAAATTTCAGCCACCCGTTAATTTCTGAATCGATGCATTTAGAGCAAATTTCAGAGAGTATTTTTAGGTGAAACTCTCCATTTTCTAGAGGATTTGTGTGACCCTGTGGAATCACCTGACATTTGTTGTTTTGGTGGGTTAAAGGTTAATTAAAATAAGGCTCATTTAAAATGAGTCCAGCCCTCTGAGTTCTGCATCTCTTGCTTTCTTTTCTGTTTCACTAGCACTTCTCTACTTTTCTTTGCTCTTCTCTCTCTTCTCTTTCTTTTTTTTTTTTTTTTCTCCTTCAGTATGTTTCCTTCTTTATGATATCACTTGTGTCTTACCCTTTTTGCAAACAACTGGCATAACATTTTCCCTCTGTCCCTACATAGGACTGGATGCCACTTCTCCAACCAGTTCCCATGAACTTACTATTCCCAACGATGTAAGTGGACCAATAGTCAGTACCGCTTTCTCTTCTCGCTCTCCTCTGCCACCGGAGGGGGAACCTCCCATCTTCAGCTGATTGGCAAACACTAGTCCCCCAAAATAACCTTAGTCTATTTCTGGAGAAGGGATATCACGGACGATTAAAACATTGATAGACACAGTGGAGGTGCCGCGGTGTTTTGCCCGTTTTCTTAAAGCCTGGGTGCCTGCTGCTCTCACTGGAAAGCAGATGTGGTCTGAGATGTGTAACCAAGATCCATCTCATGGGTTGCACTAGCAGAAGGGCAAAAGCAGGCTGGAAATTGCTCAGCCACTGCGTGCTCAGCACCGGGCAAGGCAGAGGGACTGCGCCACGGCCGCTGGTGCCGGGATGGTCTGTGCCAGAGCCTGTGCTTATTCCAGGCTGCATACCTCCCTGGCAAAAAAAAAGTGACTTTGGTTATGTCAAGGTGCAATACAAGAGCTTATCTGAAAGCAGGGGCTCTAAACATTCCTGCTTCAGCAACTCTGCACCGGCTGTGATGGACAGACCCCGTCTCCATAAGCAATACAGCACTGAATATTAAAGTGGCTGCTCAAAATGCCCAGCTGATGCTCTGCATCTCATGCAAAAACGCCTTCCAATTTTATTCCCCTTCATTGCAAACAGGGTTTTATTTTTCAGTTTGCATTACAAATGAGTCACTTGGAAAATGGAAGATTTCCCCTCCAGTAAAAAAAGCTTTCAAGCATGAGTGGGATCACAAATAGCAATTATATTCCTTAAGAGAGACTTACAAGATTGTGTAAGCCCTATTAAACTCAGTGGCAATGATTTACAGTAAGAAAAAAAAAATACAAAACAACAAAGAAGAAGTAAAGTTAATCTTTTTTTTATGAGTGCAGTGATTTTGTAATCTTTCTGTTACTTTAGAGGATGTCCTGTTGATTTGTCAGTACCTGCTTTATAACCCATTTTGCTGTACACTGAGAATTTTATGAGAACGTGGTATTTATCCTTACAATGCAAGTTTCTGTAGTCTCACTTTCAGGCAGATTTTGCTCTTGCCATCAGTGACATAAATCCAAGGTTAACCTTCTGACTTCAGATCTTCAGGGCTCGTACCAGAGAGAGGTAGAGACAGCTGGCCTTGCGTGCTGTGGTGCAGTAGGGGGGAAAAAAAGTTGATTTCTGATCTAGGAGGTATGAAATGGCCTGGCTCAGCACTATTCTCTAAAAAGCAAATACGCATCCATGTGTTGCTTGTATCAGAAGATTAGAAAGATTAGAAACCAAGGCCTGAATGGGGTTGGGCTTAGACACAGCCTGCAGAGGCACTACAGGCAGTGCAAGGGAGTTACTGCGGTGGTTCGGCTGGGAGAGGCAGCAGCAGTTGTGCAGTAAACCATGTGCTGGGAATTTGACTTTGCTTTCCCAACAAGCATCTCTGGGTCCTGTTTTGGACACATGCCTGAATCCCTCACCTCCTTGTATGCATACACACCTGCAAAAGTCCAGCACAGATGAGAACAGTATCAGGTTTGCAAAAATCCACTCTGCAGTTGCCAGAGAAGGCAACATGCCTATACATGTGTTACACGTATTTTTTAAAACCAATATAATGATAAACACAAAAAAGCCAAAGCCTCGGTATGAATCTGACAGAAGAAAATCAAACAGAAGGAAAATAAGGATCTCAGAGGTTAGCATAGTCTACAGAAAGTAGAAATTATTAGCCATTTGCAATTTGCATAGCTTCATATTAAAATAAATTTTATTTCCTGTTATTATTGTAACAATGTCATGCTGCTTTTATCATACATTATGCTGATAATTGCAAGTAACATGTTGCTAAATAAAAAAAAATACATATGGGGGAACAGATAAATGCATTTTATAGAAAACTGTTTTCCAAGTACTAAGAGCCCAGTCTTCTCCACATAGTGAATTCAGAAGACTGGCCTCTCTAGGTTTTCTTATAACTTCTGGGCATCTCCAAAAAGAGAACGGAGAGGACGTTTCTCCAGGTCCCACTTAGACATCACTTTAATCCTTATCTAATCCCTTTCCTCATCAAAACCACTTACAGGGCCATTTGGTTGCTCTGGCCTTCCAAAAGAGGCTGTTGGCAATGCCCATATTGCCAAGAAATCTCTGTGGTACCCATTGAGTCCTTGTGTTTGCCTTTTGAAACAGGCAATCCCATTGATTCTGTGGGCTGTAGAAGTTAATAAAATGTTGGTGCCAGTTGTGTAAGTTCATTAATTCCTTTGGCACACTGCTGGGGAGGCAAACGGTGCAGCACTGAGGTGGCCAGATGCTCTGACGCTGCAGTGAGCTGAGCCCCGTGGGGTTAAGGTGAGAATAGTTTACAAAAATATCTTACTAAGACAGTACGTGAAGTGGAGTGAGGTCCAGTAGCTCCTCGCAGAATAAGAGGGATAATATTGCTGCAGTTGTTCAATTACCCCCAGCGCAGTGAAGCACACAAAGGACATAGCGTGCCATGGAGGTGGTTATCTGCTGCAGGTATCCTCAAAAGCAGGAGGGCCTGTGGCACCAAACTCCTTTTCATAAGCATTCACATATGATGTCTTTGCCTTTCTTTCATTACCAGGGTATTGTCTGGCCTTTTGGTGCTGCCTAAGTTGCCCAGTATAAGTGTGTTTTACAGCATAAGTCTCGTAATAATGTCGTATGGCAGGGGCAGGCCCTTTAGGGGACGGGAGGGATGTTACTGCTGACTGGTCTGTGTCTGGGCACAGACACCAGACATCATAATATTTTGTGCTCTGATTCCCAAAAATGGCCATGGAGAGTAAGTGAATAAATCATTAATAATATATATATAAATCAACTAATTAAAAATTATGTAGATCTTGTATATATATGGGAGACAGCAGATGCAAGTAGCAGGACAACTTCACCCTCAGAAAACATGAACATTTAGAGAAAGCTGTAAGTCTGGTCAACACTCCATGTAAACAGAAATGCAAATTCAACTAAGTTGGAGAAGGCATTTAGGAGAACCTGATGGAGTCACAAGTCCTTCCCTGCAGGTGGACAAGGGAGACCCATGTGTGCCCCCGTGCTCTGGGAGTGAAACCCAGCCTCAGCTCCAGGGAGGTCCTCATGGTGCCTCCTCTTCCACCAATGGTCTCTGGGGACACCCAGCTCTCGTACTGGCAAATCCCCACTTCATCCATCTCCTGTGGGGTGAGGATCAGAGCCAGCCCTTCAGGAGGATGCAAAGGCAGTGTCTGACCCCAGCTGTGACTTGAAGCAAGGTCGCCCCAAGCAATGATTAGGGCGAGACCTAACAGTCCATGCAAGACATACTGGAAAAGGTCTGGTGCTACCAGAAGTCAAAGCACTTCCACTGAAGCCAAGGGACCCATGGATTCGACCTCTATAAATTCACCTTACTGCTGAGAGCCTTCCATGTCATAGGAAAATAACCCCAGAGCAAAAATACAGAATTAATGAGATCCTATCATTTGGGAATGCTTGAGAGGATGTTTAATCAAAAAGTATTTTTTTTCCACTTTTGCTATATTTATATTTGCACATAGCCTGATTTTTGTTTCTCCTTAATCTAAGAAAAATGCACTTGCTTCCTCAAGTAGACCTGTCACGATACACTCAAGAATCAGTAGAAAGATTTCACAAGTCTGCTGTCCACCAGAAGCAAAGTGAGACCATTTCTGGAACAAAAATGGAAGTACTGCTCAGCATCAAAATTAATTTCTCCCAGCTCAGCTCAGAGAACAGGAGGGGAACTGATGCTGGGCCCTCAGCAGGTCAAAATGCACACGAATCTGCAGGGTCATTTGGGTTACAAAGCAAGCAATTAGAAGGCTGGCTTCTGAAAGTATGTTCTCAGTTTTCTGCGCGCCTTCTTGCAAAGCTTGTGAAATCATTATAGTCCAGATTTTGCATTATCCTGGCAAGGAGAGTGAGGTTGATTATAATTATTATTGCTTTCCAAGAGGGACAGGGTATTTAAACATCTCTTTCAGAGCCCTGCAGTAAGTCTGTAAAGAACTGTAATCATACCTCAGGAGATTATTGCTCCCTGCAGAGTACATTTCTAACATTTCTGAGGAAAAACAAAACAGGAAAAATCCAGAGCTAAAAGCCTCCCTGCACAAGAATCAGTGTAAGAATACAGTGTGCATAGTGAGAGAGGAAAGCAAGGGAAGAACCAGGACATAAAGATGTAATATTTTTTTACATAAAGATTACATCTTTATGTAAAGCAATTAAAGACTTTCCATTGTGGCAAGCACCTGCTTGGTCAAGTAATGCAAAAATTTGGCCTTTGCCAAAGCCACTGGATGTGCCCAGGGCTGGCAGCAGGGTACCACCAAAACACACCTGTGGATGAGTATGATCAACCTCCCTTTTTACCTGCACTAATTTCATTGTAAGAAAGGAAACTGATTTTTATCAGAACTAAAAATAAAAAAAAAAAAAAAGAGCTCAGTGCTGTCTCTTGTGACAAGCCTACAGGATTGGACTTTGCTAATAAACCCAAAAGTAAAAGTCTGATCGCTCCCAGTGCTGCACAGAGTACTTCAGTGGGACGGTGTGATGGACATAGAGGAACAAATCGATAGGAAACACCCAAGAGAAAGCCATATTATTGGGCTCTGTAAGTGAGTTTAGCACGGGGGGATTGGGCAACATGACATACATTTAGCATTTATATTTAACATAATGGGAGAAGTACAGATGAGAGGAATCTGAATCTGAGCTGGCACGGCACATCAGGAGAAGCTCTACTAGCACCAAGAATTCAGGGAGGGGGAATCACAGTAGGTCTCCTTCCCATCCTTCCCTTTAAGAGTGGGATTCAATCCTGCTTACACTGGTACTACCAGAATTTTAGTGAAGGACAGAATAAAATTAGAAAAAGGGCAAAGAGCAGAATCCGTGCATTAGGGTATGATTATTTTTTTATTATTATTTTTGGCATGATGAGAAATGAGGGACACTGAGGTGGGGGAAGACAGATGAGACATGGTGTGGAGGAAGAGAAAGGGAGCAGTTCTTCCCTGGTGCTCACAGTGCAAGAATGAGGGGACGTCAGCTGAGCACACGTCTGACCTGAGCCACTCTGCTCAAGCCTTGAGGGAGTTAAATTATGTACACATATACGTGCATACATATTCTGTGTATATATACATATGCTTGTAGTGTATATATGTGTACATTATATGCATTATATACATTATATATAATTTTATAAGTATACGTGCTACAGTATAGTACATAGTAGGCTTGGTTTATAGCGTGCTTGGCTTCTCTCTCACATGGAGCAGCTTTATCACTTGTTTTCTTGATGGCTTCCTCTTGATTTATTCTTCTGTGAGAGTAAGGCTGACAGAATATTGACCAAGCAGGTGAGCATCAAAAATAACGCAGTGCCTAAAGTCCTTGAAAATGGGATTTCAAATGTTTACCATCCTCTACATTTGCTACCTCTGTCTACCGAGCTTGGAAGAGCAGCAGATCGCTGTCTGTGAAACACGTGGATGACTGCATGCACAGTCCAGGAAAGCTTGCTTTTGGGGCAATGGACTTCTGTGGGACTGAATGACACATAACCTGCTGGAAATCATGAGAAATGGGCAGCTGCAGAATGACAGGCTGTGCAGCTGATGGAAATAGAAAGGTCTGGATGCAGTTTGAGATGGCTTCCCCTCAAAGCAAGGCAGGGCAGGTGGTGGTCTGTAAAACCAAATGTCCACCGCCTGATAGATCAAAGCTTTATAGAGGAAAACCAACCTCTTGAACTTCTTCCAGAAGCCATCAGCTCCTGAATATTCAGATACTGCACTAATTTGAGCATAAGTAAGTAACATGTAGTGGGACAAGCACCCAGCATCACCGTGTGGTGTAAGGAGAAGAGTACTCTGCATGCACCAGCTGCAGTCAGGTGGCCACAGGTCACGGCTTGCAGAGCATGCCCAAGTGGCAGCCTCCTGCTTTGCCCAGTAAGTGCCTTCGCAGAGCTGGTGACTACGGCGTGCTTGCAACGTGCCTGAAGAGCCAGCAGTCCCACACATCCTCTGCTTTGAACGTCATGTGTACGATCAGTGGCAACACCTGACAACTGGACTGCTTGAACTTCTGCTGAACACATTTTTCATATTTGTACATACTTTTTTTTTTTTTTTTTTACAAGCATGTGTTTCACAGCAAGTAATTTTGCCATATTTCTACCCTTCGACTTCAGACAGACCAAGGGAATACATGCAGTCTACATTTTTTGTTCACAGTTAGGACATCATTACTAAAATATCAGAGTCAACAGAGTCTGAAGACGTCCTGGGTACCAAAGATGCTGCTTCACAGAGCGTAAGCCCTGGTCACTCCTTCGTAGGATCGTCAGTAGCAGCAGGTGGATTCTTGACCGGATACTTCAAGACCATCCTCTCAAAAACAATTAGACCGTGGTTGTGGCAGAGGGAAGAGGATGTCTTCATCCCTGGTGAGGCAGGCAAAGGGCTCCGCGCTGGCACCTGGCTGTCACACAGTGGTACGGGTCTTTGGGATAAGGACAAAGAGTTAAGGAGGCCCTCCCGTGCAAATAGGATGGGAAATCTTGTGTGTGTTCTTAAACCCCATTTTTACGTCCCGCATATGCTCTCGTGCTCTGTGTCTGTTCTGGCTGTCTGGCTAGCTGCGTTGGCACTCTGTTTGTCACTGAGCGTGAAGCAGGGTTTAAGGGGCTGTGGTTTTCCTGTTCTTCTTTTGCTAAAATGTCTGGACTATGTGAATCTGTTTCTGGCAAGATGCTCCGAGTACTGCAGCAACAGAAACAGTAACACGTCAGGAAGGGTGGGAGGGAAAGGCAGGCAGCATCGCTGTGTCCTGGCACTTCTTTCGGCCAAGCTGGCGGCACCCTTCCAGTGTCAACAGTCCTGTAAGGCAGAGTTTCTGTTTCCTTCAGGTTCTGGGCATTGCTGTGCTTGTTAGCCTCCATCCTGCCTTAATAGAAAAGAAAAGGCCACTCCTTGTCTTGAAGGGAGCAAAAGCTGTAGTGTTCATTTGTAGAGCTAAGTACATTTGCAAAGTCTTGCATGCCAGCTCCAAAAGCTTGTGACTCCGCCAAGAGCATTTATACAACCTTTAAAAAGCTATTAGCTGAAGGGAACACCTATGCAATTTTACCAGTAAAACAGAGATCTGGGGACACGCAGGCTCAGTTTTATTTATGACATATGTGGGTTTTTAAGGTTCTGTAACAAGGAAAGGTTTTCAGGGTTATGGAACACAGTCACATTGTGGAGAAAAGAAAAAAAATCAGTCTTTTCCTACGCCTGCTTCTCCCTGAGGCTCTGCAGCTGTGAATCCCACTGGCTTTAATAGTGCAGGAGCAGCCGAGTGAGGACCAAGCGTCCCCGTGAGGTTGAGGATGTACTGGAGCCGTGCAGAGCAGCAGGGTGAGAGCATCGTGCTGTCTGTCCAGCCTGCCCCTGCTGTTCTTGGCTTACTGCTCCTCTCGCCAGAGGATCAGACTGGGCTGTGCCTTGTGTACATCAGCACTACCACACGCTGTCATTTTCTGCCAAGGGAGATAGCTAAATAAGCTGATGCTGGCTTGATACCTGCCCAGGCAGCAGCGAGGCTCGATTCAGAGGCACGTGGCCATTGAGCCAACAGACCCTGCTAGCTATTCCTTCCCAACAGCACAGCAAAAATCTTTGGTTTTGATACCGAGTCTTTCATAGCCGTGTTTTTATCGATGCTACAAATTGCACTGAAGTGATTTTTGCCTGTGTCTGTGGCACTAATCTCAGTCTTTGTCCCACTCCAGTTAATAGGCTGCATTATTGGCAGACAAGGCAGTAAGATAAATGAAATCAGGCAGATGTCAGGAGCGCAGATCAAGATTGCTAATGCCACAGAAGGCTCTGCAGAACGACAAGTTACAATCACAGGATCCCCTGCAAACATCAGCTTAGCACAGTACCTCATTAACGCAAGGTAAGTTGGCTTTGTAAGTGATAACGCTTCCGCAAGATTGCTCTGTCTGCTCTCCAGCAAATGTCTGTCCTGGGTAGATCCAGAAAGTTGCTTTGCAGTGTCCATTTTGCATAGTTCTTCGATTCCTAATGACTTGTGAAGCCTGTATCAGTAGGAGCTGTGTTTACTGTTGGTTTATGTGGAAAGCAGCTTAATCTGCTTAAGCCCAGGTACATTTTGAATGACAAAAGCTCAAAAAAAATCTGAATATTCACGTCTGCATCCACCTAAAATACAGGTGGATTGAAAATGACAGTTGTAACTTCTTTAGAAGAAAACAGTTTTCACAGACCTGTTTTACTGTCCTAAATGGCAAATATAGTGAAACAGATTGCAAAACAGATTTAATTTACTAGCTGGAAATTGCCACTCAGAGTTGATATTAAACTGGCATGTAGTTGCTAAAGAGGCACAGGATTTATTTTTTTTTCAGAGACGGCATCACAAATTTGTAAAAAGCATCCCCTAATGAGACAGGGTGAGACTATCTGCTTCGCCACTTGGCAGTGCCAGGATTACTGAAAACACTGGCTGTTCAGCTAAGCCACTGAGACGGCCTAAGTCTCTGTCAAGTTTTATATGATTACTTAGAAAAATGCTACCACTGATACCACTTTTATTTGCAATTATGCTGAGAAAAATGCGCAGTGGATACAGTGCTGTCTCACAGAGCTGCTTGTACATGGTGGTCCAAGGCAACGACATGTTGTGGGCATGGGGAGTATCTGTGTATTTGATTGCTTTTTTGTTTGGTTGGTTGGCTGTTGTTTTGTTTTGCTTTTCTTTTCCTTTTTCCTTTTTCCAAATGCTGTGATACAAACCAAGCTTGGTGTTTAACAATATTTGCTGTTAAGGTAGTAGCTATTATATGCTCTATATGCAGAGCTGTAGTCGTGGCAGGGCTACAAGCTCCTGTGGTCCCACCTCCTCCCCACCACAGCCCTGCAGTGCACGACTGCACGTCTTGCAATGCAGGGAAGGGGTGGTGTGCAGCTCTGTCTCACAGCAAACAAAAATACTACTTTTCATAGTTCATTTTGAAAGTAGTTTCCTAGGGAAAGGTGTGTTTATTTAGGGGTGGCACCATGAAGCCTACTATAAGGTGTCTCCAGAATCCTAAAACAACCTACAGCTCTTTTGCTTTATATTCTTTATATTCTTATATTCTAAATATAAGTCACTTCGGTAAGCCCTGTAATCAAATAAAAATGTGTTCCCTCCTTTAACCCTTAAGGATATGTTCTTCTCTTGGTGTTCAGGGATTCCCCACACATCGAGACGAGAATAGACCCCTTCATTTTTAGTTGCACAAACACCATATGGCATGCACCTGGATCTCAGAAGATAACAATTTATGATCTTCAAGACAGCTAAAGCATGCAAATAAAATAATGCACTTATTAATGGCGTTGCAGTGAGCTGCTCACCAGAGACAGAAACTCTAGTGAACAAACCTCTTTGACTCACTTTAGCCTGTGAACTCTCACAATTCTGTTTATTACTGCTTAACAAGCCCTTTGATGGAATGGGATATATATGAGGTCTTTTAACATACTTTTGCAAAGAAGAGAACTTCTCAGCAGTCATATACAATGGATGCTCTATCTATACCCTGTGAAACCACAAAGTATTTTCTTCCTGTTGACTTTCTAGCTAGCCGTTTGTTACCATCATCTACAATAAACCATCATATATTGCTGTGTACCATATGTTGAAACTGTATTCAGATAAAGTGACTTCATTTGTAAATGAAGACTCTTAAAGTAATGTCTAATAAATTAAGTTCTAAGGCAACATAGGACATAAAGGTGGCTTTTTCATTTAACAAAAGTTGCAGTGCTCCAGATTTCTCTTTTCCCAAGAGAAATTCTCTGCCTGGCTGGGTGCCACCGCAGCCGCAGCGCTAGTCGGCCGCCGTGCCGGAGGGGGACCTGAGATTTCCAGGCATGAGGGAGGCCCCGTGCCTGCTGGCAGGTTTTGGAGAGGGACATGCATGCAGGGAGCCCGTTTCAGCACCTGTTGGTCCTAACCCTGGCACGAACAAGCGCAGTCGCTGTCAAGGCCTTTGCCTGAAAAAAACAGCGCTGGGGGAGAGCTGAGCACAGTACCTAGGCAAAGCGCAGTGCCAAGATACAGCCTGGGATGTCAGAATAAATATATCATATATAAATTAATATATAAAAGCCATACAAGCATTCAGGGTAAGGTGGACATTTCTTTTTTATTCTTCCCCCCCAAATCTGACGTTATCATAGATTTGGTTTGCAGGGCCAGTATTTCTGCATAAATCAATATCTCACAGCAGCATGGGGTTACTGGACGTATTCCTCTAACTGTGTGTACCCTTAGGCTATTCTCCAACTGAAGTTGCCATCTATACAGTAATTTATCAGGTTGTTTTAGGAATTTTGTAGCAATCTGGTGTTAATATGTACATAAGATTACATACTCTAAATTATAGATATATAAAGATATTGATATAATATTAAGACAGAGATTTAAATCTTTCTAAAGTACTGTTTTGGTTCTGTGTTGATTATCCAAGGGTTGACCTCTGTATTAGTAGAATTTGTCCCAGTTTGTTTGCAGTAGAAATGTCTTTTTTTCCTGTAAAAACTTCTGTCTCTTAACTGGTGTCCACTGTAGTAACTGGATTTTCATTATCCAATTACATCTTCTAGCTTTTATTAAGAATGAACCACAGCTTAGGTTTCCTATGTAATATTTGACTTTGGAGTGTAAATGACCTGTAGCCAGCAGCACTTTCTTCTTGTTGAAGAGCAGTTTCCTGAAGATGCTTTTCACTTCCATTTTGATGAAAGATGCAGAACCGACAAAGGCAAACTCAAGCTTTGTTTCTTCTGTACGCTAGTCGGGCAATGCAGGATGTGGCCTCCACTGTATGTATTCGTAACTTAGCTTCTTTAACGTGACAGCGGAAAATTGGCATCGTGAAATTCTGTTTGAAGTCTGCTCATCAGCTTCTGTACCCAGTTTTGTCACATGTACAAGTGATTTGGGAAACTGCTGCTGTCGCAGGACAGCTGAAAGCCAACGGGATGTACTTTCACCTCATTTGTTACCGCCAGTAATGAAGGTGAAGCAGGGCCGATCAGCCCTTCAGTTGTACCTGGGCAAGTACACGAGGGAGGGCGTGTGGGTGGCTGCCACCAACACCAGTACTGAGCTCCTGGGATCTATTCTCCCTGCTGGTGCAGGACAACGCGCTCAGTGCTCAGACTAAAATTCCAGCCATATCCACAGGAATTGATTTTAATGCAAGGTAGGCAAGATTGGAGTCAATGAAACACCAAGTCCTGCATTATCTTTCCATATGCCCCCCTCCCAAAATATAACTGAGTTAGAAATGTGAAAAAATCCAACTTTATTAAACAGAGGTTTTAAAAATGACTAAGGTATCACCACACAGCTCCTGCATGGATGTATGGTGGAGCTGGATTCAGGATTTCAGTGATAGAAACAAGAATTCCTGATGTAAGCAAGCCCCCTGTGCGAGTAGACTGCAAGCAGCACTGTACCAGTGCAAGGATGCTGTGCTCCCCGCACAGAATGATGCTGCCTCTGAGGTTAGAAAAGCAGCAGCTCATACATGGGGCAGATCAACAAACATCATAAAACTGAGAGTAGGAAAACCAAAGTTTTATGTTCTACAAGCGGGTCTGCATTTCACACATTTGCCCTCCTCCCTCCCAGCCCATCAGAGACAACTTAGCGTATGTACCTGTGGAACTAAAATCACAAGAGCTCTCCTCTCCCCAGCTCAGACCGGCTTCAGGTTATTACCTAAGCTCACCTTTAGCAGCACTGCTTTGGGCAGCTTTACTCCAACATCATCACCCCTCTCTAGTGCTCGTTTATTGCTTGTGTGCTGGCCATCACACAATGGGCAGGCCTTCTGGTTGTTACCTTCTGCTGGCCATAAAGAGACCAGGGGCTGTTTCTCTCACAGCTGCACACAAGTCTAAGATGAGAAAAGGCGAAATTCTTCCATACCCAGAGTAGGACAATCACTCCTCCCTCCCCATCCTTTTGCAAGGAGCTGGGCTACCCCTGCTCCCTGACCCTGCACACCCTGTCTGTCTTCAGCCCAAAGCATTTACAGGAGCTACGCAAGCGACCCGGCACAGCCCCTTGGCTGGAAAGCTCCCAGGCCCGATTTGACTTGATAAGTGGTGAGTCCCCTGCTAGGCAGGTCCTCTGTGCAGCTGGGAGGTGGCTGGCTCCCTCTGCTGTTGCTGCAGGAGCAGGGAGCGATGCTCCAGGGAGATGCTCTCTCTTGCGCACCTCCAGAAAAAGAACAGGAGCTTGACAAGTTAGTAGTTCCTTTTCTGAAAAAAAAAAAAAAAAAAAAAAAACAAACCAAAAAACTCAGAATTAATGCAGGTATAAGTGTAGCTGGTGAAGATTTGCTAACCCACAGCCCCATTTAAAAGCTAGGCTGTGATACCTCCCCAGCTGCCCACGTGCAAAATGCACACTGCTGAAAGGGGCATTTACCAGACTGCTTGCTGACCCAAAGCACGGCGCACAAGATGCAGCAAACACGTGTCAAAATAAGGGATTTAACTAGGTAAACATTGCTATCTGAATACAACAAAACAAAGTGCCCTTGGAATTAGCATGTTTTAACGTGTGAAAATGTAGAGAAAAGACAAAGTGCATGGGCCAAATTCACCTGGCCTGCCGATGGGGGGACTTACGGTAGAGTCAATGTGGTTTGCTACCTGCATCCTCCAAGGAGCCCTTCACTTCCCTGGGCTAAGAGGTTGGGTCACTCTGTATTACCGTGTGCTCTCTGGGTCCATGTGACGATGTGTATGTTGTACTGATGTAATGCCTTGTCTGTCAGCCGATGGGTCGTGTTATCTGTAATCGCTGTTGCAAGCTCGGAAGGGATACCACTGCTGTGGAAGCCGGGGTGTTTTCCAGTCTTCCTTTGTTCTAATGTCCTTACAATTAGATTGCATAAATATTTTATTGTGATATTAAAAAAAAAGTCTGGGGAAAGTACAAATCTAAGTGAACGCACTGGCTAATCAGGTTTGTTTTATATGAAAAATGCACATTGACCTCACAGTGAATTAAACGAGACTAACTTTGTGAAGCGAAAACAAAAACTTGATGCCTTAGATGGGAACAGCAAACCATTGCTTAACAGCCTCTCATCCTAGCAAAATGACGAAGGGTGCCATTTCTGTCACAAAATTGACAAATTGAAAAAAATTACCAAAACCCCCCGCGTCCCCCCTCTCCAAAATACCATGGACTTTGAAAAGCAAAATTCACCACATCAGTGCTGGGGAGTAAACTTCATAGTTCTTTTAAGTTTTCTTTTCAGTTTCGTTTTTTCCATCTTTTTGCCATTACCCGCATTCCTTAGATTTCTTTTTCCATATGTAAAGTAAACTAGCAACCCCCTCCTCTCTCCCTTCTCCAACCCTTCCCCTCCCAACCCCCCCCCCCCCAACCTCCTTTTATTTATCTATTTATTTTTGGCAAGAACTTTAGAGTCTCAGTAATGTTTTCACCATCGAGTCATGAAAAACCCTTTTGTTATTTCTCTTCTTTAACACATAACATGTTCCTCCTTTGACCCTCATTTTCCCTTTTTTTCTCTCTCTCCCCCCCCCTCCTCTCCCTCCCACTCGCCCACCGATCTAACCCCTGCCCGTTCGTGTTGGCTCTCCCTTCTCCATCCCCTCCTTCCCTCTCTCCCTCCCTCCCGGCCCCACCGCCCTGGCTGGACCCTCCCAACCTGTTTGTTCCTCTTCCTCTCTTCGTTTGCAGCTTAGAGATGGCTAAAGTCAGCACCCAGACCGCTTCCGTCACGACCCCTGTTGACCTCAACATGAACCTCTCTCAGTCTGCCACCCCTACCTCCACCCCCACCTCCATGGCCGTGCTGGCGGCCGCCTCCGCCGTTACCGTCAGTACCCCCCCTCCCCTACCAACTCTGCCAACCACCCACTATGCCGTTCCTGTCTCCAGTCTGCTTGGCATGAAAACTGTCCCACTCCTGGCACTAAATGCCGCGGCCGCCGCGGGGGCCACGGGGAGTTTGTCCGCTTACACTGCCAAAATTCCTTCGACCAGCGGGGTTAAGAAATCAGACCGCCAGAAGTTTGCTCCATATTGAAGGGATGAGACACAGTGCAAGCCCTGCCAGCTCTGCCAAGAGTCTGTGGTAGATCCTAGCTATCAAGGAAACACTATGGCATCTCTCATGCTCTGTTCAGCTGCTAGTGTCCACTGTTGCCAGCTCGGTCCGTCTGCCATCACCACTAACACCCAGGCGCCCGGCAGCAACTAGTTCCAACAGCCCCGCGCCGCCCCGGGGCTGCCCGCGAGCAGGGGCCAGGCGCTGCCCGCTGTGGGCTGAGGAAGCCTCTTGGGTTGAGAGGACTGCAAGACCACGAGACATAATAAAATATAGCTGGGTTAGGTGCCCGGGCCCACTTTTTGAGGGCGCCAGCGTTTTCTGTGGGGCAGGAAACCTTAATTTTGACCGCTCCGCTTTAGGGAGGGAGAACAGGCTCCTTTTTTTTGTTGTTTTTTGGGCACTCTGACATTTTACCCTGCAAAGTTGCCAACGTAGTACTCATTTCTCTGCCTGCTTAAGAGCAGGAAGAGGCCCGTTGGTACAAGGCCCCAAGCACTCTCCCCGGCCAGGCCCCATCCAGCCCCACCACGGCCTCCTGCCGAAGCCCACAGCAGAAACCCCCGGGACTTTTAGGGGCACGCACGCTTTGCTCAGCCAGAACGAACTGACCAGTGTTTCCCCTAGGTTCCTGTACAAAATAAAGTCCTGTTTAGCTCACCACTAATTACGCATTCAGGCCGCGTTTTGGTTATGAATAAAATCTAGCGCCTGTCAAACGACACGCTAAGGTTGCTGCCTGGACAGGTAACATCCCCTCGCGAGCACTTCACGATGTCCAGATTAATTAAAACCAGAGACCTAAACTGAAGAGCGCTGGGTGATGCAATGGCTGGTTGCTAGCTGTTGGAACTAGTTTTTAACTGCATTTTCTGTTTGTCCATCCACCTTCTTTTTAATTTCTGCTGCATAATTCAGTACTGCAATATTGTTTTCCTCACCACTTCCAAATCCAGAATCCCATTAGCCCGCCATGTCCATTCACTTTGCACTCCTTGGACACAAAGCTTTAACAATTGAACTGTATTCAGTGCATTTTAATATAAACTAAAAACACAATGCAAATGCAATACTTTTTAAAACATGGTATCTCAAAGTGTGTTATTATTATTGTATAGGGCTAAGTACTATTTCAGTATTTTGTGTCATTTTCTGTATTCTGTGGGCTTTTCTTCACCTTAGTACCTTTGCACTAAGTTTTGTCACTGTAACCATTTGTAGAGTTGCCATTGTTACAGTTTGCACTTATCCAAATGGGGTTTTTGGTTGTTTTAGTTGTGGCTTCTTCTTTTTCTTTTTTTTTATTTTTCTTGGTTTGGTTTGTTTTTTCTTTTCGTTGTTGTTGTTTTGTTCTTTTTTTTGTTTGTTTGTATATAATGAAGGAAAAACTGGAAATAATGTCAAGGTACCTCAGTTATTTGACAGCGCTAGAAACCTGCTGTAAAATTGTTCTGGACTATTGTAACTGTGTCAATAATTGAAATTTAAGGAGAGAAAAAGAAAAAAAAAAAAACAACCTGTGTGAGAAAACTTGCCTGCATTGAAATGCTGTGCTATGCTGGTTGTACTCAAGTGTTATTTTTTTAATAGTGAGAAGATTTTTTTTTCTTTTTTTTGCCTTTTTTTTTTTTTTGTTTTCTTTTCCTCGTTTTTGTTCCTACATTTTAGGCTGTCTTCAGAAGTTACTGGCCTGGGGGCTCTGTAATGTATCTCATCATGCCCTAGTGCATTAGCCACCAGACAGGACTTTTCCAAAGCCCCATGAGACAATGCTTTCTATGGACTAATCTACAGAGGAGTTTCTGCCATTTCTAACTTTCTTATTATTCTGAGACATCAAAAGAAAACACTTCTTTTACTCTTTAAGCAACTGTGCTTCCTAACTCTTGTGTTGCTCTCATTTTACTGTTCCAGTTTTAACACTGTTGTGGGTCATAACATAAAGGAAAGTTATTTTGGGGGATTAATTTTCATCGATGTTCATGCTTTGGCTAATCTGTATAAAAGCATGGGCCGTTAGTGTTCTAAACCACTGTATTCAGCTAGAGACTTGACAGTAAATTAAATGAGACGTTTTTATAAATAAATTTTTTTCCTGATTTAAAAGAGACGTGGTAGCTTTGTGCATACAACTGTTGTGTTGTTTGAACTTTGTTCTTTGTAACCGAGTTGCTAATTTGTCATTTGAGAAACACTATTTTATGGATTGTCAAACTAAGGTCATAGACAAATTGCTTGTTTTCATTAATGATTAAAGGTTTCATATCATCACGCTTAAGGTCCCAGTGCTCATTGGGAAGGAGTGTAACAACTGTGCAATACTGCCAATACTAGCCAGTACATTAGCACTTTCGTTGTCAGGGATGACGATTCTTCACATGATTAGATGGATCCAGACTGTGTCGTCAGTACAGCATGCAGGATTTCTACAAACCCCTTTTTTTGTTTGTTTGCTTTTTTAAAGCTGCTCCTGAAGTATTTCTCACACAGCATAGGAAAGACAGAAATTGGACTCTTGCTAGAGGAAGCCACTGTTTTTTTACATGCTTTCCCATACTGATTTTAAGATCAGATGTTTGCGAAAGAAAGAGAACAACAAAAGAACAAACTCAGGTACTAAGCATGGTGTTGTTGAGGCCCATCATATTTTCCAATTCCCTACAGCATTCGGTAACAAGGCTGCTCAAGAGCATCTTTCACAGGTCAAGTAAACAGGCCAGCAGCTGGGAGGAGCATTACAATTTGCCTAATTAAAAAGGTGATTCTGTGATTTCTCCCATCCTGCCCTGAAATACTGCTTGAGCCATTCAGCTCCTCCGTTGGTGCTGCCAATCCAAGTTCTCTTGTCACACCTAAGTGAAATATGGGTTGGCTCCGAGCTGCTGCTGCACAGAGCACTTCTGCCCACTTCTCCTTTTCAGGGCACTGGCAATTCTTTCATGTTTACTTGTTCTCCTCCTGCAAAACTAGAGTTTTTGGCAGTGGAAGTGAATAGCATCCTTAATGACATGTCTAGTTCTAGAGCCTGCATCCCCACTCTGCTAAGGCCTACATTTATCTCTTGGTGCTTGGCTTGGGGTCCCAGTTCCCCTCGCTGCCCTGGCCAGGTGCTCGTGCAGTGTATTGCTCTTGCTTTCATTGGAAACTAGGGCGCAGGGAGCTGCGATGCACTGGGTCACGAGTCCAAGCCTGGAAATAGGATATGAGCAAGAAGTGCATACAGACCTGGAAATATGTAGAAGTTAACAGCTTTTTCCACACAGATGCAGCAACAGAGCATCTCTTGACAATAAAACCTATGGAGGAAAATTCTGGAGTGCCTCATTGCATCCCAGCACCCAGGAAGCACGTCCCAGTGCTGAATTAGCTAC
This sequence comes from Anas platyrhynchos, assembly GCF_047663525.1. Taxonomy (NCBI): domain Eukaryota; kingdom Metazoa; phylum Chordata; class Aves; order Anseriformes; family Anatidae; genus Anas; species Anas platyrhynchos. Next base: position 67,488,698 of record NC_092588.1, on the reverse strand, counting down.
TCCAACCTCTGGGATGCTTTCAACGATAGGGTGTACTACTGACCTTCACCCCGATAAAGTTTTTTGTTACTACTTCTTGAGGTATATTTTAGTTCTTACTCTTGAAAATAGAGTGCTGAAGCTGCTTTTGCAGCAAGGACATCCCTACCTTTTATTTCCTAAAAAAACCCAACAACAACAACTAAAAAAAAACAAACTCATTGCATCTCAACACAAAGTCGGTCAGGGTTTTTGTCTCCCAGTAAAGCTATGGCAGCAGCAGCTCTGTCATGTTCAGTATCTTTCACATAAATAATTCCCTCACGCCTAGCAGAATTGGCTAGAGCAGACTGAGATTTAAACTCACTAGTTCTGAGGTACATCTGCGTATGGGATAAGCAGAGGTAAAATGAAGGCATGGACATAGGAAGAAAAAAGAAATCTTATGACAGAGCTTTTGCAAAAAACAACATAGGCAGAAATGTGATAAAATTTAGAAATGTGATAAAATTTTCATGTTGGAAAAGATTTCTAAATGGCAAGAGAAAGTTCTTGAATAGCTTTAATATGAAATGTGCAAGCAGAACATGAGAAGGTACATCTGGAGGAAAAAAAGATAAAAACTTAGAAATGTTATCCAGGATAGAAAACTAAACCATTCATACCCACAGGTAGATAAAAGGAAGCATGCACCTGATACAAAAGGTTCAATTCACACAACTGCGAGTTACCAACTGAAAGATAAAATAAGCTCTGCAGCTTTCACATCATCTACCAGACTACCAGAGTTCTGGCAAACATCTCAAATTCAAGTTCTCTTCTGCTTCTCTTGTGGAAAAAAAATAGGAAAGTAAGAACGCTGGCTGGAATACTCAACCAGAAGGAAACAAATCAGAGGTATTTAGTTACATAACCTAGTCCACTGCTAACAGCCAGAGCGCCTTCTGTTCTCAGATATAGCCAGAAGGCATCTGTGGGCCCCAAGGTGCATAGATGTGGCAGTCACGGCTCCTAGGAAGTTAGCAGCATGTCAAGGCTGCCACAAATGTAGCCCAGGCCTCCCTGGGCTGCATGGGTGAGGCATTTCTGTGGAGACACATGAGACAGTGAAAAAGAAAGCATTGAACCAGGCAAAAATAGAAGCCTCCCTGTTTTTGTTGTTTGTTCTTTTCATTTTTAAATACTCAACAGCATGGAAAAAGAGTGCTTCTCTGGGACTGGAGAGATCCAAATTTAGTTTATTCCACAGTCCCAATCTCAGCTGAATATATTTCAGCACTAATTACATACTTGGAACAAGACCTTCCCCTTCTCAGATGAGCATTGTGATGATCAGGCAAGAAAGCTGCATGCTCACTAGTTCAGTCATTTTACAGTGGCACAACTTCTACAAGGCAGATGACGATTGTTAGGCTGCTCTCCTAGATCACAGGAACTCTAAGTTCAAAGGACAGCATAGAGAAGAGATTTGAACACAGGTCTTTTATACCCAGAAGTGCTGTTACTACCTATCAGTTGCCCAAGACATCAGTGCCTCAGCTATAGTTTTGGGAGGAAAGAATCTGGTTTAGATGTCTACACAAGGGAATCATTTGTGTTTCTTTTCCCAGTGAAAAGGGCAAGATAGCTCTAAGTCGAGTGATGAAGAGAAGCTGAATTGAAGGCAGAAACTGCTTCACACAAGAAAATGTGGCCTGAATGACACTTAGTAGGGATACAAGTACATGTTGCTTTTCTTGCCATGGAAGCGCATTTACTCCTTTGTTCCAGGAACAAACACAGTAGTGCTGATTAAATTGTAATGTTTCTGCATCAGCAGAGTGTGCTGTCACTACAGACAAGCACATGTCTCAAGACAGTAACAAAAGAAGTGTCATATTCACCTGGTGTTACCCAATGAAAAGGAATTTCTAAACTATTGTATACTCACATTATGTTTTTTTAATGACAGCTACAATGTGATGCCTACTGGTTGAATGTCTGATTTCCTATTGCAAGAGTTCTTGAGTATAAGGCAAAAAAGAAAGTATTAGTAGGTTTTGCAAATATTTGAGTAATCTGACCTTTCCTCTTAAGAGCTACTTTAAAACAGTGTTTCTGAGATGATAAAATGCAGAGAATTTACAGTGGCTTGTAACAATGAAAACTTGTCTCACCTCAAATTGAGCTGACTGGCCAAAGTTAACATTAATGTTCTTTTCACCTAGTATTTGTGTTTCTGAAGGAAATTTTAGAATTCTATGCTTTACTGGAACAATTAGTCACATCACCAAGTGACAATATTGTTTTAGCTTAGTTTGTTCCTGTCTTTTGTTTTTGTACAATCACTCTTGTGCTCTGCTGCACCAAATACAGAAGTAGCTATGGAAAAAGGCTCAAGTCATGACATCAGCAGCTTCATGGTGGGAGAGAAGTAAACGCACAGGTTACCATTTGATTGTCTGCATTGGCAGAGACTTGTTAACTACCAACACGTGCCAGTGCCAGCCCGTGATTAGCTGCTCCCAGCAGAGAGTGGTACTTGTAACTGTCTCCTCCCTTAATTCCAATTTGGCAGTTTTCTAGAAGTTCTGGAGATCAGAGAATTAAAATAGTCTTCTGAATTCCACTGAGTTGAAAAGCAGAAGCAGTTAAAAAAAAAAAAAAAAAAAGATCACCTCACAATAAGGAAAAAGCTCCTGAGCTTCTTCCAAAACAGGCAAACCAAACATCTAACTTTAATTATTTGAGGCAAATATATAGAAAGATGTCATCAGAACAAGGCTGTTTTCTGCCTTTAAAACCTCATTAACTTGTTTTAAAATTAGAATGTTTAAAAAAAATGAAGCTAAGCTGTTCCTTCACAACTTTGACAAAAAAAGTTAGAGAAGCCATTTGGTTCAACCCCCTGCTCAGGCAGGGCCACTGGACTGATTGTCCAGTCAGCTTCTGAGTATCTCCAAAGCCTCTCTGGGCAATCTGTGCTAGTGCTGTCACCCTAATTAAACCCTAAAATTAAATCACACATTTTCCCTATTTTTTCTGAAGTCCTCGGGTAGCCTAACAAATTTTAAGGGTTTTGAAAGTCAAAAACATGCCTCACTTAAAAAAGAAAAAAAAAAGGGGGGGGGAACTTACCAAAGCTCAAAGTACTTCTCTCTTTTCCATGTCCCAGTTTTGTTAAGTCCTTAGGTTCTTGTTTTTCACTTCATCTGTGTTTATCAGAACAGAAATCAATTTTAGATGCTCTCCTTTACTATCTTAGAAAAAAATCCAGTATTTAGAGCTAAATAAATGATATTATGTTACCAGTTTCCAGTGCAGCACATTCCTCTCTGGCATTTTGTTACCGTTTCAGTTGGTTATGGAAATATTTAACCACTGTGTTTTCATCCCTCTGGCTTAAAAATGTGAGATATGCTACATTACGGCCACATTACAATAAGCAAAACAACTGATACTATCAAGAAAAATCTTCAATACTGCCTATGGCTCATCATATAAACTGTGGAGAAGGTGTAGCTCAACATTTCTGAGTGTGGCACTTCCAGACAGAGAAACACTCTAACAGTTCCTGAAAAAACTACATGTTTTATTGGGGGCTGGGGGAGTGGGGGAATGGAGGAAAGAGAGCTGATGAACTTCTAAGATAAAGATAAACTTTTTTAAGATAAAGGCATAAGATTTTCTTTTTGCTACCCATCCCACATAGGAAAACTCTGTAAACCAACACTTTTGCTAGTCCTTTACTTCTATTATGCACAATAACCCAAGTCTCCAAATTACTAGATATAACTAATGTTACCAAAAGATTAGAAACTCTTCAGTTCACTAATTAATCCCATTAAAATATCTCTGGTAGGAAATCAGTATTTTTAATAAGAAAAGTACATTCAAAATTGTAAAACATTTGCAATATACAATTTTTACAGCAAGTAATACACCATTGTAGACCTACAAAGGTTTGTTTTTTAAACACACTTGGCTCTTTACCCTCTCATGATCCTCTTTAAATAAATATTTAACGAAAACATTTCACTTCTAATAATGGAAGTAACATCATGATAAAGAGAGTATCAGCCATGTTACAAAAACGCTACAACAAAGCCCCTTTCACCCGCCAGTCTTGAGACAGCAAATCCTGCAACTCTTCTTCATCTTCGCTACCAATAGCCTCATCTTCTTCCTCTTGTGTTGCTCTTAATACCATGGCTTCTTTAAATTTCTCTTTCATCATATCCTGGCGGTTACGCAAAAGCTCAACACGGCGATAGCATTCACTGTTGAGAAGCAAACCACCTATTAGTATTTGTGGCCTTTTCAAACTAAATGCATTTTCTACAGTGCCAGGTTGTGTTTTTCCAACTTTGGATATAAAAAGCTCAGCAGCTTCCCACCAACTAAAAAATGTGATTGCACCTTCTCTGTACTAATCAAACAGAAACAGACCAGAGGAGAGGAGTGCAGTCAATTCTCTAGCAATGAGCACTAATCCAAACATGGAACAATTGCAATACCCCCACAAATTGATTTAAGAAAAACACAGAAGCTCTACTCCACACTGAGGTGCCAGTCTTTGCTCCACCTAGGGTGTAGCAAATACACACATACTGTAGAAAAGTGATCATTGGCCATCACTTTGATACCTTATTTGTGGTATCTTTGAACTAATGTCAACATCAGATCATGTTCAGATCATTTGTCTGCTTACTGAGTGCTACACTAGAACTTTTAAAGTAAATGAAATCCCCAAGTTTCAGTTTTCTATTTACTTAAGAAGTTCTAGCCACAAAATATGTTTTACAACAATAATTCTAGCCACTTTACCAAGATATTTTATTGAAAACATATATCTAAGTCAGGCTGATACGTCTTCATCTTTGCTTTTCCCAATTCTATTTGCTAGGAAGAATCAAAAAGTAAAGATAATTGCCTGGATCCTCTTTCCCCTTGCCTATCTGCAATAGGATAACTTGCAGGGCAGCCATATCTGAATATCTGCAGGCTAAGGAAAATATGACTGTTGCTGGAATTGATTTGATTCTGAATTTGAATTTAGTTTGAAACAGTCTGAACTTAAATGCATACAAAACCCAAAGCTACAGAAACAGTGTTTAAAAATTTGGAATTTTTCTCTCAAGCAAAGTAATTGTGCTAGCAAACCTGAAACTCTCTCTCAGTTTCTGAATTTGGCTCTATGTGCTGTAGCAACCTAAGCCAGTGGTAAAAACTCAAGGACAGGCTTAGCTTAAGCCATCTCCATTATTATAGCAACATTGCTAAAAGACATTCCTTTACTACCAAAACTCAATGTGAACCCAAGGCTGTTGTTATTATTCCGACTATCCAGAAGTCTGTCCAGATGACTGAAGTGTTGCTGTTATTTTTTGTACCTTCTTTTTGGTGAAAGGTTCATTAAAATCAGGATTCAACTTTTTCTTTTCAGTCTCTAACACTGACATAGCTAATTGTGAGTTCCTTATTCAGCCTTGTGATGGTACCAGTCTGTTCCACTGAGCTGTACTTTAGATTACGTAGAATTTAAAGTAATGCTACACTTACCATTTCAACAACAAGCATTTTGGTAATGAAGCATATCATTCAACAAAACCTTTAAGTTAACTTTTATTAGAAAAAGGAAAGCTAGTCACAGAACAACGCTTTTTTTCTTTACACAGCAAATGTATGGTCAAAACACAAATCTCATTATGGAAAATTTTAGTTGTTTGCATTGCAGAATATATGCTCCTGTCTTTAAAAAAAACAGCTAAATAGGTTCACATTAATTCTACATCAATCAGATTTCAAAGAGAGATGTAAATTAAGACATTTGACAGGTGGAGTGAGGGAATTTATATGAAGGATTTACATTCTATTGTTTTATTTTGCCCTTGCCTGGCTTGCTGTATTTTCCGTGATTGTAGTGCAATCTCTCTTTGCAAATAATTTCATACCTTTGCACCAAAATTCGTGTTTTTATCAGGTATCAGTCTGAGATTTGAGGGAGTCTTTCCTTCTCCTTCAAATATTTAGCTGATTAACAAACTGTAGTATCACGGAAAATTAAAAATGTTTTACCATTCTAGTCAAATAATGATCCATTACAGCTGGAGAACAGAAAGTCTGAGGAAAAATTGATCTACTTACATCTGCTCATCAATTTCTCCAATCTCCCGATCTAGTCGTCCTTCCTCATCCTCTTCTGCCACTATTGCTTCTGAAATCTAAACAAGAAAAGCTCTAAGAGAATTCACCTTCATCCTGAATTCCTCTGTCGTTCCTTTTTGGCGCCTGTGTCTTCCTTTCTTCCCCTCTACCCCAAGTCAAGTGCCTCGTAACTGTCAATCTGCTATACATATACACCTTCTTCACAAAAGACTCTGGAGGCATATACGGAAAGAGACTGATCTGGTTTAACTATATATTAAAATGTTTATTCTTAAAACTAAAAGCTAAAAGTAGTCTGGCTGATTTGGGGTTAACCTTTTGATGTTTTTTTAATGCACTACTATTTGAAACTGAGCATAAAAGCCATGTGCATCCAAAGTCTGAAGCTGAAACTGGAGCTATATCCCAATACTTGGGACTTAATTACACAACTATTGTGTAATTATTCAAAGTATTGGTTAAATATTCCCACCGGATCCCAAAGTATTTCTAACCTGTTATTTTTTTCAGCATATACTTTCTCAAATCTGAATGTCTGGGAGATGCTATGCAATCAATGGTCCACGCATAACTGAGAAGATTCCTTCTAAGCTGAAGAATTATATGAATGGCTAATGCTAGCAAAATGTACCCACTACTGCTTTTGTATGAATATTTCCTCTGTTTATAGTGCTGAGCGCTTTAAAATGAGCAATGACAATTTCTTTTGCACCACTTTTCTTAGCAGTTGACATATGACAGTTGACAAATTTATTTACTATTAAAATTAAAAAAAAATTGGCAAATACCCAAGGGGAACAGTGGGAACACCACGTATCTGTAAAGATAGTTTTAGGTGGTAACAAAGGGCAGATGAAAACTTGTTCTCAGAAGACTTTCCATGCAATGCTAAATAGTAAAAAAAAAATAAATAAATAAATAAAAGGAAGTACAGAAAAATTGTGGTTAACTTACATCTTACACACACAGAATCTTACATCCTTTCCCAGGTTTTGGGGTTCCTTTCCAGTACATTTAAACAAATCATAAAATCAAGGTTACTTACACTTTATAGATCCTTTTTCAAGGAGACAAACGGGTGATAGTGTTTTGTTCGTTTGGGTTTGTTTTCTATTTTGTTTTGGTTTTTTCCTTTTTTTTCTCTTCAAGGTTAAAATATGAATATATCTCATCTAAAGCCCATAATCATGTCCTCTTTGAATACACAACACTGATTTGGGGTTTATGCTATCTTATTTAAATGCAATGTAACAAATCCAACTATATATACCGATGACTGGCTCCTCATCAAAAGTATTTTCAACTTAATTTTCCTTGAGTGGAAAATGTAAAGAACCATTTGCTCATTTATAAAGTGCATTTAACCACACACTGCATTGCAGACAAACTGCTGACAACTGCATGTCAGTCATTTCACAGAGCTGCACGAAACTGTTGTTCTCCTTCTTGTGTATAGTATTTAGAATCAATAAAAATAGATTCCATTACTTACTGTGTTGACCTGTCGTATTGCCTTCTGAAATTCATCCCATTCTTTGTCCATCTGATCCTTTGGAGCATCAACTTTTCGCACCTAAAGAAAGTGAAAACACAGGCTCGTTAATGATTAACACGTAGTGAGCCAACAGCTGGAAACAAGGGGGATAAAACAGCATAATTTTGCCATGTTCTGAGAAAACCTGGTCAAAATATATGCATTACCTAAATTGAAGTAACTAGGATAGTACAGCAGCGCAAGTGTTTTGGAGGAAAAATATCTGACTCTACTCCCGTTTTTAAACAAGAAGTTTGACTACAGTATTAAAGAATAATTGACTAAGAATGGATGGTGTGAGATGTCTGGACTAACAAGTGTGACTAAGCCCCATTAATCTGATTTCACTATGTCAAGTAGTAACTTTTAAATTTCGCTGAGAGCTGTCTGTTCAGTCGTATATAAAAGCTAGGACGCAAGCTAGAAAGGAGTAAAGTATTTGTTTTTAGCATGACATAAAATATGGTGTTATGCAGTCACTAGCTTAACTAGTGGTAGCCTGATTATATTTCAAGTCTAAATTGATTTTGTTGGCTAGCAGAAGAAATAGCACAGCTGCATTCCACTTTTCAAACAATCTGCAAAGGTATTTCTTCCGTGGTAGACAGCATTAATTACTAAAACAAGAGGACTGAAAAAGTAGGTGTAAGAATGGGTTTAAGATCTACAAATAAAGTAATCAAAACCAGATTGTGCTTTTAACTTAAGCAAGTAAATCAGATCATCTACCCGTGTAACCAAAACAGCTCAAGACTGGAAGCTGTGACATAGACGTTAGATGACAGATTATGCCTGGTTCTGGACTGGGTGGAAATCACATAGCTAAGAGAACCAAGCAGTTTGTACAGATTAATTCATGACATCCTTTTGCATTAGCTTTGTTTTTCTTTTATTCATTCCTCTCTTTTGGTAACGTGTCAGTCATCATCCCAGTAAAGACAATGGTATGTTTTGTTGCTGAATTATTATATAAAATCCAATAGTGTGAATTAAGTTTATAGAATACATTAGAAGCTTCCCAGCAAACTACGTATCGAAAGTCATCATTTCATCTTCTGTTTTGTGATTATTTTTATCATGTGTGTATGTACTGTGTTACTATGCATTGTGGTTGTCTTTTGTAATTCATAATTATTTGTATTTCTTACAATAAATTTAAACACTAAAGATATTATTTTTCCTTGAAATATTTGTCTAACACAGATTTTATATGCTCCATACATTCCTGATGTAACGACCCAACACTTTTGAAGCCCCAAACCTCCCCTCCAGAAACACCACGGTTAATTCTGAGAATAATTATTTTGTGCATGGCTCCAACAGAGAATCACTGTAGTCATCCCACTGTAAGTGATGCCACATTTTCCTTCCTCTTCACATTTGCTGAATTTAGAAAGGGCTGATTAAAAAGAAGTGCATCTGTAGGCAGTTCAAGAAAGAGTTTACTGAACCACTTATAAATTTTATAATCAAAGAAAATGACCAGAGCAAAGATCGCTAACCAGTGTCCTCACAAATATAAAAGCATGTTCTCCTTTGCCAGCTAGACATTTCCACTCCGTGAATGCTTCCCAAGTCATGCTAAAACTACATATTGACAAATGTAACACAACAGTCACATGCAAAAATAAAAAAATAAAAATAAAAAACCCACATCTTTTTCAGATACATATTTGAACGCTCAAAATGTCATTATTCAGAAGAATTTACATGTGCCACCACAGACTTGTGTGCATTTGTGGTGCCAAGAAAATCTTGGCAGAGCAAAAAGACACCTAGGCTTGCAATTGTGACGATGGGATTACATGGACATAAAGGAGCATTGTTTGGCAGGTCCCCAAATCAAAACCCAATTTAAATACACCAACAGCCTGAGACAATGTGGACAATAGAAAAATACACTCAAGGAAAATAAATACAGCTTTGAGTCAACAAAATTATTATGAAGCAATAGTATTAGTAAGTTTGAATGAATGATTATTAAGTATGAATGAATCTGACCGAATTCCAAGATTTTTTGGAGAATGCCCACCTATTTTTTCTGAGCATGAAAAAACCCGTAGCAGTAAAAGATGAGAGGGCTGAAGACCACGTTCACTGTTGTAGTAGCCAGTACTACAGTTTACAACGCACACCATAATCTAGCTGTTTTCATTCTAACAGGCTGTATAATAACATTGCACAGTAACTCTTGTGCTTTTCAAAAGGAAAATTTCTCTCAAATTAGAGAACTTCTCTCAAATTAGAGAACTATCCTCAATTCAGAAGCACAATTGGATGTAAAAATGAGGTGAAATGCTTTTTCTTGGGTGACTCAGAGGAGTAACAGGTGAATTGTCCAAATCTTAATCCAGCATTTTAAATCAACAAATAATATTTCTTTTTCTTTATAAGCCATGAAGGAACTGCAATCAAAAATACGTTCTGAGAGATGATATAACAAGCTCTCCCTGACCCCTACCTCTCTCTTCATGCCTTCTAATTAATCCAGAATGAGATAGCTTAGTCATTTTCTTATATTCTGGCACAACTAATAACCTGGAAAAATATCCTCACTACTCAGAAAATTATTACAACTGACAGAAATAAGTCTAGCAGCATGAAAAGATCAGGTCACTTACTTTTGCATCCACCTCAGGATCATCAAAGAACCCTTCTGGCAAAGCCTCAGCAGTGTTTTCTTTCCTGAAACGTTTGATTATGATTACTCCAAGGTAACGCTTTAGAACCTCTTTTACAGTGCTTAAAAAACAGTCAACAGTAAAATCCTTAATTTTTATAAAAATACCTAGAAATGCAGGAAGCATTTTTATGACACAAATTTAACCTACAACCATCAAAACTTGTTTCTTCACTTTGGCCTTAACAAACTCAGAGGTTTAAACCTCACTGCCGGGACAGGAGCTGTAGCTCAGGCTTCCTAAACTATTTGTTCCAATGTGCTAAGCATCCAGACATTTTAACAAAAGTAATCTTTGATTTGACTGCTTACCTCTCTACTACCTTCTCTTGTATCTCTGCTTTCTGTATGGATCCTGAATGGGAAACTACAGGAGCAGCTGTAGTTTTGCTGTCAAAGAAGTCTGAAAGAAAGGACAGACGCCTGTGAGCAAAAAGAACAACTGCTCAACCCTCTATACAAAATTCTGACTAGACAGGAATTTAAATTAATACCTTACTGAATCAAGGGAAGAAAACACAGACATCACTCCACTTGATAGCCTCAAACAATTACAACATTAAAACATGGTGAGAAAACACTGCACAATAACAAACTAGCAAAGAATCTCTCTCCTTTCTCTCTTTCCAGCAATACACCATTGCCAGCTAATAGCAATAACTAGAAAAAGAAAGCAAAAACCCTTCCATCATCCATGGCATCAATAGCAACCATCGATGACATTAAGTTCAACAAGGTAAACGCCTGGTGCTGCACCTGGAACAGAGTACTGCCAGCCACAGGCACAAACTGGGAGCAGAGTGGCTGGATGGCAGCTCAGCAGAAAGAGATTTGGGGTGCTGGCAGACAGCAGGCTCAGCATGAGCCAGCAGTGTGCCCTGGCAGCCCAGCAGGATGCCATTAAACACAGCACAGTCAGGCAGTCAGGAGAGGAGATTCTTCTGCTATATTTAGTGTGGTGTGGTCTCACCTGGAGTACTGTGTGCAGTTCTGGGCTCCACATTATAAAAAAGCAAGTCCCTTCCAGCTGAACTATGCTATCCTACCCTAACACAGCTTCATCTTACATAATCACTTACCATTTCACTCATCATTACCTGTAGGTAGAGAATTAGGTATTGCTTCTGGAGTTGGAGGTGGAATTTCAGTTTTGTGTGTAACGGAAGATTTGTTCGATTGATCTTGTTCCTCTTCATCATCGTCGTCGTCATCATCATCATCATAATTTCCTGACAATAAACTGGGACCGGGACCCTTGGAAGGCTGTTTGCTTGCACTGTTTTGCTCTGTTTCATCAAAAAAATCTGCTGGTAGCCTAGTGAAGAGTACACAATGCAACTGTTTCAAATATCACAAAAAACAGTTTGACTCCCGCATCTGCAGTCTATTCAGTCTACAAGATTGTATCGCTCACAGATCTTGTACAATATGCTGAACTGCTCAGCTACTGATAAAACCACTGTTTGAAGGCAACACATAATTGCTGCTTTCTTCTGAAGTTCCCTAGGAATGCTGAGGATAAAGCTGAAAACACATTTCAGTTCAGTTGTGTTTCTTATATTGAGTATTCTAATAAAAACCAATAAAAGCATCCTACAACAAAGTGAGCTTGGAAGAATGGCAGCTACGGTAATTGTACTTTCACATTCAAAGCAACTTGCAACTATAAGATGTCACTTAAATCTTGACACCCTTCATGCCTAATACAACTACTCGCTTTGGGTACCTACTGCAGCTTAGAAGTCCTGTGCAGGCTCAGCAGCGAGAAAACCCAGATTTGTTTAGGATAGCTGCAGGTCTCCGAGACAAACATCTTGCTAGGTTATATTTTAAAATAAGCATACCAATCAGATTAATAACGAACAAACCTCTCAGATAGTAATTCTACACACGTGTTAGCACACAAAATTCTTACAAGGTGTCTTTAGCGTCAAGATAAAACTGCCTAATATCTATGCAAAATAATAGTTGATCTCAAGAACAAATTTACAGGAGACCTGCAGGCCTTATGTGAAACCTACCAACCCCACACAGACATCCAAACACCATCAGAAATCTTAAGTGGCAATAAGATGTGTAACTCAATCCCTGGAAGTCAAATACACTCCTATCTTTGCAAGAGTTCAACTGCAAGATATGTATTTACATGAATTTTAAGTGCAAAAAAGTCTTAATAAAAAGCGCTGATGACATTTGTTAGTAGTTTCCGTGGCTAAGTGTCATTTAAATGTATACTACAACATTTGTCATCATTTCGGACTACCATCTCTTCTGCAGTATGGCACCATTAAATACTGGAGTGCATGCCACAAAATAGTTATTTTCATTCCAGTAGACAGTGCAATAACAACACATATTAAGCAGCAAAAGTCAGACAGTGACAGCAAAGGAATTCCTGTTTTGTCACAGACTGGAGTTAATACCACGATTTTCTCATCTACACAGAGCATGATGCTGCCACATTCAGGAACGCACACCCACATTAGAAACTGAACAGAAGCAGGAATCTGCTGATTCTCCGAACCTTTACCCTTGGGTAGGAGAGATGAGGAAGAACAGGGTAAGAATGTAACAGCTGGTAGAGTTACAACCAAAAAGATACATTGAAGATCTACTTACCCAGATGTAGATGTATGTGGCTTGTCTTCTGTACCTGTATAACGGCCAAAAGTCACGTCTTACAACCCATGCTTTTAAAAGAAATCTCTCTCACAGTCAAACTACTGCAGCAATTTCAGGAAGTTAGGGACTATTATCATTATTTCTGAAGAGCCGCCAATTAAATGTCCCATACTACCATCAGGTACCATGAGCGTTACAGAGTTACAAACCCAACACACACAAGATTGTTACCTTAAATTTGTAGTATCTACTTAAGTTTTCATGCCCACTTAATACCAATGCAATAGCTTGCTTCACAGTACTTACTATAACAAAGTGAATTTAAAACACTCCTTGTATATGAACCACGAAAAACAAAGAGTATTTTAACCCGGTAAGTTAGAGAAAAGGTAAACTACCAAAAGAGCAGTTTTCTGCTGATCAGTGAACTCACAAAGAGCAAGCCAGACTTTTTCCCTTTCCAGCAGCAACAGGCTGACAGATTAACACAACAAACCTGTTAACTCACTTCCACAGCACAGCAAAAGAAAACAAAACACATTCAAGATGTAAAATAGGTAGATTTTGTCAGGTGCTTGGAAAGTATATTCTCTATTTACCTTTCGCTCTCTTTAACTCTGCATTTTCTGTGTCAACAGTTTTTCTCTTGGCAGGCTTAGACAATGTGCTAGCAGCTGGACCGGTTGCTGTCTGCTTTGTGCCTTTTAACTCCGCAACTTTCTGTAAAGAAATACACGTTTTTAAGAGGCTTTTCTGTCAGGAGCTGTTGGACTGCAGGTTAAAATACAGCAATTTTAGGATATCTTATTAAAATCAGTTAATATGTTTCCATAACAATGCCACTGAAACAGGTGTCACAGATTATAGAATCGCTTAGGTTGGAAGAGACCTGCAAGATTGCCTGGTCCAACCATCACCCCACTACCAGTGTCACCCACTAAACCCTGTCCCTAAGCACCATATCCAACCTTTCCTTGCACACCCCCAGGGACGGTGACTCCACCACCCCCCTGGACAACCCCTCCCAGTGCCTGACCGCCCTTTCTGAGCAGAAACGCCTGAAACCGAGATCAGGGTTTGCATCAGCCCCTTCACAACGAGGTGAGGAGGGGGCTGTGAGGCAGAACCCCCCACCCCCCGGCCGCCTGACCCACCTCGCGGTGCTGCCGGCCCAGGACGTGTGTCTGCCACAGCAGCTCGCCCTTGACGGGCGCGTTGCAGAGCGCGCAGCTGAGGTGCCCCAGGCTGTTGTACGTGGCGGCGGCCGTTAAGGGAAGCGAGCCGGGCGCTGAGAGACCCCCCACCCCCAGCCCCCCGCCCACCACACCCCGCCCCGGCTTTGCGGCGGAGGATATCTGGCGAAGGGCGACTCGATGCGCTTCTTGTCCGCGTTCTGCCGCTGCTTCTCCCGCATCAGCCGCCGCAGCTCCTCCTGCCGCACCGCCGCCCGCCCCGTGCCCGCGCCGCCCGCCGCCATCTTGGGCCGCAGCGCCCCGGGGGCGGGAAGGGGCAGGGGGAGCGAGGCACCGCCCTCAGGGGGGAGGGGAAGGGCGGGGCGTGTGTGGAGGAGGGAGAAAGGGAAGTGCAAAACTATTGAAAAAAATAAAAATAAATTAAAAAATTAAAATCACAAAAATAAAAATCAATTTAAAAGGAAGTACTAAAAATCCCCAAAATAAAAATCAATTAAAAAGTACTAAAAATCCCCAAAATAAAAATCCCCAAAATAAATAAAAATTAGAGTCCAAACCAACATTACCAAAATAAAAAAACTGCCCCGCAAAAATTACAAAAATAAAATCGCAAAAATAAAAAATTAACTGCAAAAGTAAAAACGTTCAAACACAAAATTAACAAAATCTGATTATAAAAACTAAAAAAAAAAATCAAAATTACAATAAAATTACTAACATCCCCAAAATAAAAATCCCAAAAATAAAAATCCCCAAAATAAAACTGTGTCAGCAACAGGGGCTGACAGAATTAAATTAATTGTTAAATTAAATTTAACAGAATTAAATTCTCCGCCTTCAGCAACTTCCCCCCAGTAGCTACGCCCTCAGAGCGCCACCAGGCCTGGACAGGCACCATCCTGCAGCCGTGTGCCGAGCCTTCTGACTAAAGTGCTTGCAAGTTCCCCCCCCAAAGTGTCAAAAACATAAAAAAAATAAATAAAAACTGAAACTTTAAACCCACCACCAGTACACCCATCCAACCAAATGCTCCAAACACCAGCTGAACATACTCCAGGTGATATATAACTGTGAAAATTACTTCAAAAATAAATAAATAAATAAATAAAAATAAATAAATAAATAAATAAATAAATAAAAAGCCATAAAGTGCAGCTTTTCTTCCAGGCTGAGCTTCCCGCTACCCGTGGCTGTGAGGCCCCACAGGCCTGCTGGTTATGGCAGCGCCTGCCCCACTCCTCCTGCCGGCCTCCACGGCACGCGCTTTCATGGGGACAGCAACATGCGCCCTGTCCACAACACACACACGTAGCTTAATAACCACATCAGGACCAAGGGCAGCAGAGCACTTTCTGTATTTTATTATTTACCATAGTACAATAAAATAAGTTAACTAAAAACTCCAGTCCCGAGTTCCGTGGTGTCAAGCATACCACCCCAAACCATGACTGATCATCAAAAAAACAAAAAAAAAAGCCCACAAACCAAGAAGCATTACTCCAGGCTTACAATATCACTGCCAGAACTTGCTCACTGAGAATTTCACCAAAAAGTACAAAAAAATAGCTATTTCCTGCTGTTGTCACAGAGCCAGCCATCTCTCAGCTGATGGCTCCACAGCCCCGGGGATGTCTCACATCACAGCCTACAGGGAGCTGTGGGACTCAACATCCATTTTCTAAGACAAACTTCATGGCACGACATTGTGCCCGAATGGCAAATCCGAGGTGAGCCAAAGCAATAGCAACTGCAGGAAGACAAGAGGCTAAGCAGCGCCAAGGTGAGCAACTCATCTGCCTTCTGAGGTGGTGAGGGGGGTGGCTGGGGGCGCGGGGATGAATCCGGCAGCAAGCTGGTATCACGGTATGTCTAGGTGGCAGAGTGAGTGGGAACATACCTTAGACCATATAGGGTCTCCAGCTCAGAACCACCACCCTTTGCTGAATCCAGATGTGCTGGTGAGAGAGAGTCATCATCCTATTTTTTTTTTTTTTTGCCTCAAAGTAGCAAGTTATTAAAAGATCTGCTATGTAAAAATCTTTGGGTTATCCCATCTGGTTTTGAGACAGGTTGAGGATGTACTCACACCAGCACACCTCCAGGAGCAGCAATTTCTGGGCAGGAGAGATGGAAGTCAGGAAAAGGCTGAAGTCAGTAGCCTTTTCCATTGATGGAATGATCCAGAAGAAAATATCATGTCCTCACCCAAGAGAAAAATATCATCAGCAGCAGAAACGGACAGAGTCCTAACCATCACCACAGCTCCCAGTTCTCTTGATAGCAGAAGAGAATTCTTTGCTTTATGGACATGTACCTGTGAAATTTCAATGTGTTGGAGCGCACACATATTTGAGAGGGTGAGGATCCCTTCCATCACAAGAAAGTGGCTAATTTTGCATCCCCTGATTCAAGCAACTACGGTGCTGGTGGTTTTAGAGTCAGCTGGCCCAGAAGCAGCAAGAAGCCAGGGCTTCACAAACATGGTTTACAACTGTTCTGCCTTGTAACCCTGAAGTTATAGGAAAATAACTGGGAGAATAGAACATGACCAGACTAGCAGCCCTAGGAAAAAATACACAGCCTGATCATGTCCTAGCTTAAGGTAAGGAAGCTCACAAGGAATTTAGACCTTAATATCTTCCACAGATGCTGAGAATAGAGTTTCAAATGGAAGAAGTAGAGTCTTCTAGAAACTGGTTAACAGTAAGAATATGAAAACTCCATTCTGGTATGGTCAAAAGGCATTTTTAGAATACCAGTTCTAAATGAGCAAGTTCCTTTTTAATGCACGGCTATTTCTTCATTCATCCAATGGCATTTTTCACTAAAATGTCCTTTTGATTACAAACACCAAGCAAATACTTTTAGATTTATAACTTTTTTTTTTTTACATGTTTTCTGTTTTTACCTTGTAAGGATAGCTAACCCTGTAGCTGCCTATATGGATAAAAAACTTACTATCTAAAGGCATGAGATGAAGGAGCTCTTTTTTTCTTTCACAGAAATAGGCTACATACAGTCTATACTGTGTACATGACTGACTTACCTATCAGAATCAGCAGGGAAAAAGCAACTCCCACTAGAGGTGTTAGCTATGACCGACAACTGCAAACAAAGTTGGCTGCCCCCGCTGAAAGCCACCATCTCCAGCAAAAGCTTATTTTTCACCTAACAGAGAAGGCTAAGCTTGGCACATATCTGACTAGGAGAATCAGACGTAACTTCAGTCACATGGCACTGCTAAAATAAAGTTGTGTCACCTTGTAAAATCCTACAAAAATCACTAATTACCTTAACAGACTAGAAATAAGCACTGCATTTTTTCCATTAGCATCATGAATTCACTGAAACCAGAAAAAAAAAAAGTAGAAAAAGAACATTTCAAAATAGCCCCTTAGTTACACCTTGTTTTAACGGAACCCTTCAGGTTTGAGCAGCACAAGTGACCTCATTTCACTTTCTACCACAACTCAAGAAGGAACAACCAATAAAAATAAGCTATAAAAAATACAGTAAATCAGAAATCCATGTAAAAAACATACACCTGTATCAAGGAGCTCAGTACAACTTAAAGCACCACTCAAAATTAAGTACCATACATGTTACAGTACATTCCATTTATTTTGACAATTTAAGGCTAAAATAGGTACGACTCCCTTATAGTCAAGCTTTCTTATATTTATAAATGCATACAAACATTAAGTAAATACAAATGTGTAGGTTTTTTTTTTATTGCTCTGAACTGCCTACCAGTCCAACATTGAACTTTCCTAGATGTTGTCTCAGTTTGCCTTTTCCCATCGAGCTGAAGCCCTAAAATTGCAACTTATGGCACTTGTATGGTTATAGACCTTCTTTGATTTGAGCTGTAATAAATTCAAAGACATCAGAAAATATTGCCCATCATTGCAAACGTTGTAACATAGTTAAGTAAACAATTGTCCATACGATACATAACAATTCACCACAAAGATTACTTGTGCAATTCTTCAGGAAGGATTTTCTTTTCAAAATAATAGGTCTAACCAAGCGGCAAACAAGACAACCAGCAAGAAATGATTGACTAGTACCAGTCTAACAGACTGAGCTTTAAGAAAAAAAACAAGCTGAATATGTGCTCCAAAACAAAGAGCAAACTTTTCTTCTTGCTCACAGAGCAATTATGTTTCCTAATTATGCAGGGTAATGCTCCTCATTCCACCAGTGCCAAATTCTTTGACTGTAGCTTGTCCATTTCTTGTCCGATATTTCCTTCAATGGTATCACACTGGGCAAGAAAAGCCTGAGAACAAGAAACAAACAAGTGTTAGCAGGGATGCAACTACAGCAGTATCAGGCTGCTTCATACGAACAGAAACTGAAGTTTCCATCGTGAACGTGAAGATGCCAATCCGATGACTGCCTTTGAGTTCAGTTCTGATATTGGTCTATTAACAATTTTGTTTACCTGGAATCCAACAGAAACATAGTATTTGATAAAGCAACAAGGGGGCTGCCCATCCTCACCAGTCCTGCCACTGAACTACTTCAAAAGTTCATAATCAACATTAAGAATCACAAAGGTTCAGACAAGTTAGTGATTTTACACTCCTTCCTAAAACACATGCTTCTGTAGCCACGGTTCTGTAACAATCCTACTCAGCCAAATCTAAAACAAGCCGTCATTAAACCACGGATTCCTCTCTTTCTCAAGACTACAGGACAACATGAGCCCTCATCTTCACAGTAAGCAGCCAGCATGCCTGTAAAGACAGAAGGCATTTTTTCCCCAAAAAGGGTACTCCATAGTACCTTAAGCATTTCTTACAACCTGCACACAAATTCGTACAAGTACAGCAACTTAAGTACACACACAGCACTTAAGAGCCAGCAGCCCCTGGTTACCTTGCCTGTGCTGTGCCAGCAGAGTAAGCTTCCTACCTCCACCAATAAATCTTTTTAGACCAAGTTCAACATACTCACCAGTTTCTAAGCAGACTCTCCCATGATCTATAAATTTCTTGCACTCAGTTGTAGCAAAACTGCACTAGACTTAACAGTCAAACTGGATATTTGTTGTTACCCATGTTAAAGTGATTAATAAACTTCCATCCCTCTGAAACGTCAGTCTGTTGTATGAAGTGAATGTTTCTCAACCACACTCTTGGATCATTCTTCAACCAATCCCCTGAGCTGACATCAGCTCGCTTCTGTAATGACTTGAGGGATGAAAAAATTAAGGTGGTAACAACCAGCTTCTGGCTGTGAGTGTTTTACTTCTGTCTTCCCATCTCTGGGAGATACGGGTAATTACTAGCAACAGAACACAGTTAATAGTTCCACCTCGCTTACATGAATACTTCAGAGTAATAAGCACAACTTGCCATCATTTCCTTGCTCTTGAAAAATAATTTGTTGTTGAATAGTTTGGTCTTAAACCCCTTAGATTCTTTTGCAGTCCTCAAAGGGATCATAACGTACAGTTGCAGAACATTATGCCAATAAAAGTACATAGATAATTCTGATCTCTGCTCAGCAGAGTCTACTTTATGCTCTAACAGCAGTTCTTATACAAACCTGCACTTATTTCTGTAATAACTTCATCCAAGAGTGGAGTTCTAAGGTTTATGGCCATACCTCTGTTAGAAAGGTTTGCTATTTTGGGTTAGGCACACAGAATCAAAAGTGTTCAGAACCCCATGAAACACAGCTATGCCAGCAAACCATCATCATTTCAATTCACATTAACTGAACTTACCACTGTAACTGAATACAAAGGGCTTTGTCCCTAAAACTATAACAAAAGACATTTCTACTATGAAGTACTTCTTGGCAAAGCTTCCTCTGAAATAGATGTCTAGTTAAAAAAATTGGAAAACACTTATGTAAACTATTCAGTAAGGTCACAGTAAAATGTAAAAGTTTTCAACTCATACCAAACCAACTCATACCAAACCAAACCTTTCAATTCATATGTATGAATGCAAGCACATTCACAAATATTTTTCAGGAGTCTAACTTGTGACTGCTGCTAGCATAATACCCATCAGAAGAGTAATATGAGTGAGCGTTACCATTCATTTATGGAAGTTTGTTCTGGGGAGGAGGAGGGTTGGAGGATAAATTTCAGTATTAGATAACAAACCTTCAGGTTAAGGTCCATGAAGACACCTGGGTCTTTAAAAGCACCATAAGATGGCAAAAACAACTGGAAAACCCCAACCCCAGCAGAGCTGCTCTTCTGTACGGATTTTACTTCAGAGACTTACAATCTATAGAAAGTTGGCACACTGCAATAGTGAGCACATTTTCCAAATAGTTCTAGCAAGGTGTTTCCTAGCTCCCATAGAATACACCTTTGTATCCTGGACTCGTTCATTACTCCCAACCACAGAGATACATGAAAGAAGGAATTAACTTGTAAAAAGAAGAAAAAAAAAAAAAGATATCAGAATTACTTTTCATCATCAGGCAGCTATAAGGTGAACTACTAATGTAAACTACAAATCTAGTGTGAAAACAGCATGTACTATGCAATTCTGTATTTTTGTATGTTGCCTTATAAAGCTATTGAATACGTCTTATGACATCTCTCTGAGTAGTATCTGTGAAAGAACAAACAGCAAAAAAATCTAAGCTATAAGCAGCTATCATTTTCAACAACTCTCAGGGCACAAGTGCCCAGCATTAATGGAGAAGGAAGAAAAAAAAAAGAGGAAAACTCACCTGAACCCTTTTCACCAACCCTTTCTTTTTTAGTTTGCAATCACTGAAATTCTCTGGCAGATTCTGCAATAAAATAAACAAGTTGATGTAGCTCAATGCTGAAGCGAACATACTAAACATAGAGCAGAATTTGGCTGTATTAACGATCTGAGCCCTCTTAACAGGCATCCTGGAAATGCCATGCCTGCTCAGTGATGATGATTACCCAAGAAAGAATTTAAAAGAAAGTCATAAATTAAAAAGAAACGATGGATACAGCAAGTGGATTGCAAACAGCTGACCTAGCAAATCTATACCATGTCTTTAGGTAACACAAAGCAATAGACTTCATACACTGCGTTTGTCATATGGTAACTCCTGCTGAGCATCACGTTCATTTTTTTCAGGAGCTATGAAGATATATTTATTTCTTATACACACATTAACTCAATCACTTGCTATCATTAGAGCGTATCATCAGTAACGCAGGCATTGCTAGTCTAAGCATCATGTCTGATCTCCTCTGCTATCTCTTCACAGAAGGTAACAGATGTGAGGTGTTACATGCTGACATTCCTTTTACTTTGATTCAAACTGCATCATACTCCTTCCACCCACTACATTAACGTATGTCAACTGAGTGATTGCTGTATGCTTTGTCCTTTTGAAGTGATGCTAAATTGAAGAGTTAGTGGGGAAGCATGCTCAGGTTTATGGTGCTTTTCTGAAATGAGCAGAACACCTCTACAGATGATTATTCTTACCTAAAAACCTTATGCTCCTATTCTGTGAGAAAGAAGTACCTTTGCAAGTAAGTTATCAGGTTAACTCCAAGTTTCACAAGGTAAATTCTACTACAGAAGCCTGTTCTGTGTGTGTTACTTTCTTCATTTATGTAATGCCACTTTACTTCCTTTGCATTTACAGCACAAGATCGGTTCACAACCTGTTACTGCATTTTCAACAGTCGTCTAAAATGACAACTCCTTTAAACTACTAGCATAAGACTTTTAAATTGTTCATTTTAAAAAGCTACACTGCTCTTCACAAAGTATTTTCTATCACCATGTACTACAATAAGCCCTTGTTCACTGCAACATGCTAAATCTGCATGTCTCCTCCTGCAAGATGCTGTGAAAAGATTCTATTATGTGCTTTATTTCAGAAACTGGATGCTCCAGGGACACAGGAAAACATTTGAAAAGTTAGTTTAAAGCTGTGGGTGACTACTCTTCAAACACCAGTTCTAGTTTACAAATAAAAATTAAGGCCTTTGGACTATTTATAGCTGTCTCAGTGAAAAAAAAAGAAAAAAGTTAAGAAAATATTGCTAAGTTGCATTGTAACGGATCTTAGACATAAGACACTGTATCCCCATAGCAAAAAAAAAATTCTCTTTGTTTTCAACAACGCAGTTCACTTTTTAAAAGAAAAAAAAAATCACAAGAAACATTTAACATAAAGAGCATATTTGATACACACTACTTTGACCACATATATGTAATAGCCTGAAAGAACAAAGATCAGTTAGACCTAATTACTAATAGCTGACTTTCAACAGAAAATGAAGATGCTATCACACTGTCACAGAAATTCTTCTATACCTTGAAGTTTTCCACAACTTGGAATTTCTTAATAATCAAAGTCAAAATGAAATTATGCACTAGCTCAGTTACATCACCCATTTCCCTTTGCTGAGCACTAATCTCAGGATGCGTTCTGAAAGACTATGGCCTGTGCAAGTATTCCTACCACCTGAAATAGCAAGTTAACAGTTTTCTATCATCAGAATAGGCCCAACTTAGCTTTCCCTGTTCCCTGTTTGTTAGCAGACAGGGAATTCTACCCGGGCTATCACACAATCTGTTTCAAAAACAGATATTGGTAACTAAACCTTTGAAATCCGAGTGTATAGAATATATTCGGACTACTTATATTTTTGACAACATTTTTCAAAACTGTTCTTAATTGTATCTGTGCATACAAACTCCTCTATTTACTTACATACTTTCATAATTATGCTTTTGTTTTTTGTCTTGTCAAGCCCTTCACAGAGACTTGGAAGTGGTAGACGTAAATGTACTAACTTATAAAGCTGCTTAAAAGGTGTTTTGCAATCAAATTAGTAAAGTTTATAAATTTTAACATCAAATTAAATCTCACGGTCTCTCTGTTTTACCTTAGTCAGCTTACGTCTCCTCTCCAGGAATACGTTGTCCAACTATTCAGGGTTTAACAGGTGAAGCTGGCAATAAACCTTAAGTCACAATAACATTTCAATATTTAATTAAAATCAAGTTTAATTTAAAAATTTAAAAAGTAGCAGCTTAATCTTAGACAGTGCTTATGCAAAATTCTTGCCAAATCTACATTTCCAGTGCTACCATTGCTTGCAGGGCAGTATTTTGGGTTAGTATAAAGCTTCCTACTGCACAGCATGTTCTTAAAAATGCCTGTTTGAGTCTTTCAGTCCTTGGTCTGTATGGTCTTAAACTTTCAAAAGCTGATTGCAGTGCTGGCTTCAACACTGCAAAGGTTCTTCATCCCATTCACCCGGAGAGGGAATCGGGCTCTGCTCATCTCCCACCCGACACTCCCAAAATAGAGAATTTCTTAACCACATCTCTCAGACAGTTCTCCCCGTGTGGCCACATGGACAAGACGCACTGTCAATGCACACATTACACCCACAAAGTTTCATCTTTTGTACGTGCAACACTCACGCTTTACAAAAGATTCTTAAACCAACCAGCCTTTACACTGCAATAAATCCATGTTTGTGCACTTTTCTATCTCAACATCCTCCCTATTCTCTCTTTTTAACTAAAGACCCAGCATTTCTCTCTCCTGAGCGCTGCTTCTTACAAAACACTGTCTCAGGATTTTTTGCCTTCTCCCAGCCTGTCTCCCAAGAAAACAACTCCCTTTGCCAAAGAACATCACCTCAGCTCTACCCAAGTTCCCTTTGCTCGAGAAGCACTTCCAATAACAATTTTATAGGCTAGTATAACCACTACATCTCTGCTCTCCTCTTTGGTTTCTTATTTGCCAAATTAGAGAGCCCAGAAGGAAATATCTGATGCCAAAAAACACTTTACAGCAGTGTAATTAATCAATACACAAAACAAATGCTAGTTAAATTTATCACTTATGGCTGTCACAGTAGAACCAAAGTGACACCATTCTTGAGAGAAGGAAATCTCCTACACTACCAGTCACTAGCAGTAATAGCTAGAACCCTTCTTGTTTTCTGTTATCAAATTGCTTAAAAATAATTAAAAAAAATACCACACACCACCAATGTTAATCAGTTGCAAACAAGGATTTTTGTTAGAGAGAATGCCAGCAATGGCATTCTCCATAAATAAAACCCCAACACAATACATTGTATTTCAGTACGTTATTATCATTATTTATCATTAAATATCTTTTTATCATTAAATGAATTGGTAAATTAGGTAAGCACATCATGTTGACACTGCAACACCTTAGCAGCTTCTTTAGAAGTAGCTGTTAAATGGCATGCTTCTGATTCATACTAAAAGATTTAAGCATTATCATCATGAAAAGCTTATCCAATGTTTATCCAAACACATGAGAAGATTTAGTAGTAAGTTCTTATCGCTCCAAGAGTAAGTGACAGAACTTTACAGAAGCTGGGGAATTGTTTGCTAACAGCATGTTAGTTTCAGAGTATTTCCTTCTTTTAATCCTCAAAACATTAATTTAGTATTAGCAGTGACAAGGAGATAGTGGAAAAAAGCTTCTTCAGAACAGCACAGTAATTTAAGATTTACAGAGGAATTGTAATCCAAAAATTTCTCAAGGGGGATGGGCTACCAAAATACAACTTTGAGTCACTAACATTATCCATGTCCTCAATACAAACACATTCAGTCTGACAGAAGATTTGCTGTTAATTTATGCAAGCAAAATGAGTGACTTGTATTTCAGAACAGAAAGATTTTTTCTGTTTTCAGAGCACTATGTTCCCTGCAATGTCATCTTTCCAGATTCCACATCTGCCATTTAATAAGGAATCATGAGAACAAAGTAATCACTCAGATTGCAGTATTCGTTATTTTTTAAGAACTGTGATTAAGTCAAGCATTTTCTATGTTCTGCTTGCAGAGACTTGCAGTAAGTATTGTGATTTGACTTTTACTCCTTGACCAAACGCTTTAGCTGCTGAAATAAATGTATTGCTGTTGATGCACACAGACAAATTTTCAACTGCTGAACACACCTGAATTAGTATTCCTCCTGAAAAAAAAAATCAAAAAAAAACTCTTATAGAAAGGCCCAACTGCTTCAGAGCCTTCAAGAACTTGTTAAGATACTTACAAGATCCACCTGCCTGTTCTGTAGAAGCAGTAGCCATTTTAAATGAATGTTTAATGTTAAGATGTTTAAGTTACAGCTACTCTACCCAGAGGCATCCCTTCAAGACTGCACTTACACTGTTTTGGCAGTGATGACACCATATTTTTTTCTCACTCCAATACTGTATGACTGCTACTTCCTAACTGTGCACTTTAAAATTCATATTTCATAAAGAAATGGAGCCTGGTAAAAAGAAGTATTAGTTCCAAACTAAGCATGTCTAATTAAAGAGCCTACATCCTTACAGTAAGAGGGCAACACCCCTAGAATACAGAAAACAACATGCATGCTTCCTCAGCCTTAGCTCTCTGTAATCACACAAACCTCATTTTGTATTGAAGTAGATTGTTTGGATCAATCAAAAACCTGTATAATGGCCAAGACAATTTAAAGAACTTTCACAACAATTCTGCCAAGGAAAGAAAACTGCAACATTTACCAAGTGAGTTGCTGGTCTGTTTCCTTTCTACCGTTTATCCATGCTTCTGTGTTACCAGAAAATAGTTCACTCAATCTCTGTATCCTTTTGTTGTTTTGTTTTGAATACCATATAAAACAATTCTGAGATACAGATAAACTACTTCACAAAACTTTGACACTCTTCTGCTTTGAATTTCTGTTTATCATTTTTAACCGTGCCCCTTCCCCTCAGTGGAGCCCATTTACTATCCATATGCATATCTCATTACCATTTTGTGCTGCTACCTCTGCAGGCTGCCCAACTACAGTAAAGCTAAGTAATACTTCATAAAGTTGGTGCCCCGATGTGCTGTAGGATCAGTACACTGAATGGCTGCATTTTATGGAAAGCTTCCATTCAACTATACTTATCTGCAAGATTTCACAGAAGTTTCTCAGAAGTTCAGTTTTCATGACAAAAAACACCGTCTTTGTATGCTAACACAAATAAATACAAAGTTTGGTATGTATAACATAGCTTCATTCACTGCTGTGAAAAGCCTCACTTGTATTTCTTGCTTTAAAAATGTGATGTTTATCAATGCTATATGCTCTTACAGGTTCTTCACTGGAAGTAACAAACAACTATTACAAATATGAAAAGCTATCAGTCATAATTAGTTTTAGCTCTGGCTGTTCTACTTCCACAAGAGACAAAACTGAGGAATGGGGACTCCACTAATTCCTAAACTTAAAGATGTCTGTAAGACTTCTAAAATCTTGTACTAAACCTGGAAACCCAAAATACTCTAGATAATACAGGACGAGGGATAAAATGATAGATAATAGCACACTTTCTGTTTAAGCCAGGGAAGAAATATGAAAATCAAAAGTTAACACAGGAAATTTAGCTTGGGTTAACTAGGAAGCAGTAAAGAGGGTTTTTCTAAACAGAACATAGTACCAAAAATTGAAGGGCTCACAAATATGCGTTAATCCCATCCACATGAAAGAGATGTGAGATTATTGCTATTTTATCAACAACACATAGTAAATCTGCTACTTCAAACAGGAATCAGTTATATGAAGTCTACGTTTAATAGCAAGGCACTTTCCTTTATGTGAGGCAGAAAAGGAAGTGCAAATAATTATAAACTAAGTATTTTAAAGACTTAAAATTAAAAAAAATATTTAAGAACTGTTAACTAAAACAACCAGCAAAGGCTAATTTAACCATTCAAAAGGAACAATATGAAAGAAGAAATTAAGTTGATGAGCTCTGCAAAAATCCTAAGAAGACCCGTGTTGTACAGCATCTGCAGACAGCCAATTCTAATTATTACTCCATAGTTTGCTGCTGAGTTTTTTCAAAACATCTGTCCATTCAAATTCCTTTGGTTCACCAACTATAGGCATTTGCATGGAATCTTTCTGATATAAACCCATAAAGTGTCACTGCAAAGGCATCCAAAACGACAGAAAAGCAGCCTTTTTTTTTCTTTAGAGCAGAAGATTATGATTGTGATACACGGAAGAATGATATAATGAAGTTGCAGACAGCGACCCAGCAAGCACAAAAACAGAATAACAAAATACCCCAGCTGCCACAATCTTCCATATATCTCTGCACAAATTCCTCATTCTCACCTAGCTTTCAGTTCCTGCATGATACAGGCAGACACACTGTACTCTGGGAAGATGCTGTAAGGTTATGATCCATTAATGACTGTGAAGCACTTGGACACACCTTGGATTCCCTTTGGATACACATTCCAAAGAAAGAATTTAGTCCTCAATATGCAGGCACCTTGAACAAAAGTACTGTCAGTCCGTATACAACTGACCAGAAAATTATTCAGTCTTCGCAACCTCCTTCTCCTTATGCAATATAGCAAACAGTGTGCTTGAGACGTTTTGTTTTTTTCCAGACCTTTACTGTTACCATGAAGTTTAATGTTAAAGTTTGCCAAGACAAACTAAAAGGGTAAAACTTAAGTAAAGGATACCCAATTTCATGTAGTCTTAGCAGGCTGCTGCCTCAAATGAAGCTCTTCTGTAGAATGGGGATGCATACACAGGCATTAATGTCACCATTTAGAAACAGATGTTGCCAAGTAGACTTTTGGAGACATACAGGGGCAAGAGCTGGATATTAAGAAAAGAATGAGCAAACCAATTAACTAGTTTTCAAAGCCAAAATAAATTTGTTAGCATTTTAAAGTATTAAATAAATTAGAAGAAATATATCTTCCTAAAATTATGTTGGGATTCGATCCTTTTCTGCTGTTATTTACTTACAATGGCATCAATCTGCTCCAGGATCTTCATGAACTGCTCTGCAGTTCCTTTTATCCTCTTGTCAAGCTGTTTTAGAGCTTCTGCTTGCAGATCCTTTGCCAAAAATCCCTGGTAAGGAAAAAAGAGGGCAGAAAAAACAAAATTCCACACCTTAATGAATGATCAGCTTGGAAAAAACATCTCTCAACATGCCACATCAAAACAAGACCTACTATTTTGGTAGTTTCAAGTACAAAGGGGACTCCAATCTTAATCTTTATTCAATTACTCTGTACAATCAAGGAAGCCTAGCAGATCTTACTTGTTAAGAGATTAACAAAACTCAAAGTAAGCGGCATTCTTCTTTGAGCTTTGGTACAATCCTTTCTGGTTTTCTAGATCTAAGAAATATCATTTATTCAATATGCAACAATATTTACGTTTTTACAGTGCCATACATTTCTCCATTTTGGAAACTCAAAAATGGCATTTGAAATTCAGAAAAAAAATATTCTATGATAAAATATTTTTACAAGTATATTATTATTCAACAGCTAAGAGGGACAGCCTATTACTTACTACACAAAACCTTTAGAAGCTTGTGTGTGGCTTTTTTCTTTTGTTTGTTTGTTTTTATTTTGTTTATTTAAATATATACCTACAAAACAGTTTTGTAAAGATATAAAACAAGAAAAATCCGGCATACCTTCTGGATACTTGTGAACTCTTTATTAACTTCCTCTAACTTATTAGCTATTTGCTCCACTGACTTCTCCAGATCTTTTAACTTCTTTAATTCAGCCTCTTCTTCTGGACTGTTCTGTGTATTGAAAAGGAAAATATCCACAACTACTGAACAAAGAGTCACTATGCAGCTGAAGAGCAAGCAACAGTGGTGAGAGAGACATAAAGGCTTTTGTTGACTTAAACCATGTACTGCACTGTGGTTTTCCTTTTCATAATTTAGTGCCTATCAAATAAGCTTTTCTCCAAGCTTACTAACAAATACAGTTAAGTGGCAATGTATATAAACACATTAAAGGATACAAATTTAAAATGAAAAACAAAAGCGCAAACAGTTTTTCCCTTGTTATTTTACTATTTTGTAAGTAGAGGAAACTTGTAATCAGGTGATACAACCTCATACTCCACTTGGCAAAGCCAGCCACAAGTCATTTCACTAGAAATAACCCAGCAGGATCAGTAGCAACAGCTTTTTTTTTTTCCCCCCACCAGAAAAATAGGAGGTTCAGGAGCAGTCAGAAGTAACGTTAGGCAGAAGTCTGTCAATAATGTAATTTCAGAAATGTAGAGCTGTACAAGCTGCAGACTTATTTGCAGTATAATGTGAGAATGAACTCAGCTTTGTGGGCAGGTGAACAAGATTAGTTTTATGCTGTAAGCAGTGTCTGTGTTCAGAGGCTGAATAACAGGAAACAGGATAATGCACAAACAACGTAATTCTGAAATAACACCAACCCTTTTTCCAATCAACATGACTTTGCAACCGTTTTTAACACCAAGTGCTGACAATGGTTGTTCCAATTCTTTCAGAGACTTTCCTAAACAGAAAGGGAGGGAGGGAAAAAATAGTTAAAATAATATTAATTACAGTTATTAGCATAAGAACATCTTTTTAAAGACATTCAAAACACGGACACCTGAAAGCTACTACAATGAAACATCTCTAAGAAACATTGACAGATTTACAAGTTACCTTTGTATATAAGTTTCTGAAAAGGAACTGGGACACCAGTGACTTGTTCAATAAGTAGAGCCATGTCTTGTAGTGTAGGTTCACTATCTTCCTGTGGTGAAGCAACCTGAATACTGTGTTTTTCATTGCCTAACAAAAAACAAAACAAAGCAAATGAGAACAAAAAAAAGAGTAATACTTACCATTACCTGGAAAATATCAAAATATCATAGGGAATCAGTTTCTAATAATTGTTTCCATTAACACAGAAAATTCTCAAGTCAGCGACTCCCTCATATAATCTTAATTTTAAATGACAGGATTCACAGAGTCATCTAGGTTGGAAAAGACCTTCAAGATCCAGCCATCTACCTGACCTACCAAGTCCCGGTAGTAAACCATGCCCCTTAATGCCACAACTACCACTATTCTCTTGCAACT
Organism: Anas platyrhynchos; assembly: GCF_047663525.1. Classification (NCBI taxonomy): domain Eukaryota; kingdom Metazoa; phylum Chordata; class Aves; order Anseriformes; family Anatidae; genus Anas; species Anas platyrhynchos. Next base: position 67,458,663 of record NC_092588.1, on the reverse strand, counting down.
TTCTAATGTATTTTCTTCCTTTTAGAGTGACTTACTTCCACTGAAAACCTTCTTTTCCTTCCTAATAATCCGAAGAGTTGGGTCAGGAGCATCCTACCAGTATAACGATCCTGCTATGCATTATTCTCCATTTCTTTTTAACAGAGCGTATGACCTAGATAACCCAAAAGCTAAAGCATGAAAGTCCACACCTTTATGATCTGTTTCACTTCCTAGTTATAGGAACTCCAACGGTGTAAGTCTTGGGGAATCTGAGACAATTTACACTACCTTTGCTCCCCAGTTCTAACACACGTGAAGCAAGTTCTCATAGTCCAAAGACTACTTCTGCCCAAAATATTGCTGATAAGCAGCCTTAGCCATCTTGAGAAGTCTGTGATGGGCAGCTGAACACCACCACAGCCACTCTCTCGCTCCCCCTCCTCAAAGGAAAATGGGGAGAAAATATGATGAAAATGGCTCAAGGGCAGAGATAAGGACATGGAGAACACTCAATAATTATTGTAATGAGTAAAACAGACTCAGCACACGGAGATTAATAAAATGTATTGCCTATTACTATCAAACTAGAGAAGTGAGAAACAGAAAGCAAACTAAAACCACTTTCCCCCAACCACCCTCTTCCACCTCCATTCCCACAAGCAGTGCAAGGGAATAGGGGCTGCGGTCAGTCCCTGATGCTTTGTCCCCGCTGCTCCCTCAGGCTCCCTCCCTGCCCCTGCTCCCCGCGGGGTCCCTCCCACGGGATGCCGTCCTTCCCCAGCTGATCCCACACGGGCTGCCCACAGGCAGCAGCTCCTCAAGCACTGCTCCCACACGGCTCCGTCCCACGGGCTCCATCCATCCATCCATCCCCCAGGAGCAAACTGCTCCAGCACGGGTCCCCCACGGCTGGGCGGCAGCTCCCCCCAGACCCCCTGCTCCTGCGGGGGCTCCTCTCCACGGGGGGGCTGCAGCTGCGGCCCGGGGCCTGCTCCTGCGGGGGCTCTCCATGGGCCGCAGCCTCCTCCAGGCCACATCCACCTGCTCCACCGGGGGCTCCTCCACCCACGGGGGGGCTGCAGCGTGGAGATCTGCTCCGTGGGGGACCCATGGGCTGCAGGGGGACAGCCTGCTCCACCGGGGGCCTCTCCCTGCACAGCCCGCAGGGGAACTGCTGCTGCCTGCCTGGGTCCCTTTTGGAGCTGGCTCTGCTCTGACATGGGGCAGCTGCTGGGCTCTGCTCACAGAGGCTGCCCCTGCAGTCCCCCTGCTACCAAACCCTTGCCATTCAAACCCAATACACTGTCACCTTCTGCTAACGGTTCCTCCTACTCAACCTCCCTAAAATTACTTGCATGCAAACAGCAGGAATTTCTTAGAAGAAAGGAATATGTCAATTAATCTCTGCATCGCAACTGATCCATAACCTCTGCTCCCACACATTTAAGCTCTGTCAATCTGAAAGCACCCACAGGAATCAGCCACCACTGGCTGCAAGGGAAATTAAGACAGGCATTTCTTTACTTCACAGGAAGAGAAAGCTCCGGAACAAATACCAGAAGGAAAACTATTCTTACACCACTGATTTTTAAGCGCATTAATCTTTTGCAAAGCAGAGTGCTAGAAACATCGATTTTAAAACGTTCTCGTCCGCCACAGTCACACGACAAGCTACACTGAGGCCATAAAAGCTTGCAAACTCAAAAGAAAGTATTTTCAAATGGTTATAACTTCAGAATAATACTATAACAACTTTCCCTGATACATTTGCCATAAACATACCTTCCCAATTTGCTCAGTTAAAAAGAGAAAACAGTAACAACAATAAAAAAAGAAAATTTCAGTCCTAACCTTGGTGTATTTCAAAAGATTGTTTTGAGGCACAGAAGAAAGAAAATTAAAAAAAAAAAAACAGCAAATGGAGAAGAGAATAGCTGAAGTTTGCCTAATAATAGAAACTGCTTGAACAACAAATTCTGAGCACCACTTTGGGCAGATTGTAGCACAAGATATCATGGCTTATCCTTTGTATCAGTAAATGAAAATACTAATTTAAAATAATGACTACTGTTAATCTCCAAAATCTTTTAAAAATTAGCATCAATTCAATGTCTTGCAGATTGTGAAGTGATGCATGTGGATCTGCTGTTGCTCCTCCTTAACCTTTATTTCCATCTTTCCCGACATTCACCCTCACACACACACAACTTTAATAAAGATGCCTGTGCAAAGTAGTAACAGCACCTGACAGCAACCAGAAAGTGAAGTCCAAGATAAAGTGTGCCTACTTACTGTTTGTTAATTATTAACAGCAAAAGTAATTACCAGGTAATAACTGGAAAGATAGAAGCACTCAGATAAGGCTGTTGGTAAGCCTCCCAGATCAAATGGAACCTCTGAAGGCATCAGTGAGCATAGGAATCATGATGATGCAAACAGAGCACTCCACAAAGTCCCTCATCACCAAAAATTCTTAGATAAAACTGCCAATAGATCGAGCATAACAATTCAAAAACGGGAATGAGCAAATGAAAATAAGCAACGAGCTCTAAAGGTGGAAAGAATGGCACCAACATTGTGCAAAAAGGACAGGAGCAGAGCTCACTGCCTAATGACTAGAAAATAACCCATAAATAACTCTCAAGTTCTGTGAACAAAACCACTGATGAAAATACCACTGGTTTTATATTCTGCTTTCCTCAGTGTTCCTCCTACTGCCTAACCTCAATCCACTTCATTAACCACAGCATTTTGAAGGAGTCCGGGCTACCGTTACCTTTTTGCAGTCACCTTCTATGTGTATTTGCAGAGTCACTCGCACCTTCCTTTCCACTTTCATCTCCCCCCTCCTACTTCTTTTCTCCAGAAAAAAAAAAGTTCAGTAGTTCCAGCATGCCTTTGAGTAACGTTTCACCAGATCAGCACCAAATTGCTCATCACAAAATTACAGCGTGGCCGAGGTTGGCAGGGACCTCTGGAGATGACCTGGTCCAACCCCCCTGCCGAGCAGGACCACCTAGAACACTGTGCGGGATGGCATCCAGGCGGGGTTTGAATATCTCCAGAGAAGGAGACCCCACAGCCTCTGGGCAGCCTGTCCCAGTGCTCCGTCACCCTCACGGCACAGAAGTGCCCTCATATCGAGCCGGAACCTCCTGCGCCTGTTGCCTCTCGTCCTGTCACCGAGCACCACTCTAGGCTCCGTCCCCAGCCCCCAGTCCCATCCCGCCCTCCCGGCGGCCCCCCGGCATCCCCGGCCCTTACTGTAGGTGACGGTGACCGTAACGGCGGCCCCGGACGCCGCCATCTCGCAACCGCCTGCCGGGGCGCGCGGCCGGCGCGTCACTTCCGCCCTGCGAGGGCCGGGGAGGCGCCATGTTCCGCCGGGCGGACCCCGCCGCCATTTTGTGCCGGCGGTTGGGCGGGGCGGGGCGGGGGCGGAGGCGGGGTAACGGCGGCACCACAGACGCCACACAAACGGGTCGGCTGCTCCAAGTGATTTTATGTCAATAAAAGAATACATCACGTTAACGAGAACCCTATTCGTTACAGCGTCCAAGGTTACAAGTTACGATAGCAAAGTCTCAAGGCTGAAGTAGTTTAAAAACGTTTTCGTTTCTTTTTTATCAAATAAGCGTTAAGGGAGCTATTTTACACAGAGAAAGCGGCAACATACAGCCTTAGTTTCACGAAGTCAGAACAGAACTCAGCAATGAACAGCCACCACTATTCTTCACGTACGACTTTGTCCATTGAGACACAGGAAACCAAAATCTATCGGACCGACTGCTTCCACTGAAGGAAGCTGTGCCAAGTTTTTCCATTAATAGAAAAGTCAGTAGTAGAACAGCTTTCTTCAAAGAAAGACCACCACCAGCCAGCCATATTGCATTCTAGGGTGTAGTGATATTAAGGTTACACTGGAAGGACAAGTTCTCCAGGATTTTCAAAAATAATAATAATCTTAATTTGATTTGTAAAGTGTAGTTCATTATATCCACTGTGCTTTTGGAACATTTATGTTGCAGGGATCTTTGGCAGTCCAAATTCATCCACCAATACGCCATCCTGTAAGAAGGAAAGGAAGATGAACAGGTTAACAATTCCCAACACACCAAAACATATTGCAAAAGTTTCCCTACAATGTTAATTGTGACATATCTCAAATTGTCAACATCACTGGAATCAAACTAAGAGCACCAGTGTTGTTCCTCAGTAAGCTATACTAGAGTCCCAAATGCAAACATACAGAAGATTTTTTTCTATTTTTACGAATAACTACAGTAACAGCTGTAATAGTATGCTTAAGTTCTACTGTCTAACTGCTGATGTTAGACAGCAGTTCCAGAATGCCATTTTAGCTCCTTAAAATGTATTATATGCATTATATATATGCAGCATCTAAAACACACTAGATATTAAACAATATTTCTACCGAAAATATTACGGATTACAAAATATCAAGGATTCTTAATCAAGCTAATGCACATAAATTTGATTAACTCAGAAAATATACATAATTTGCTTCTAAGGAGCAAAGGACTCACTTTGTTTTTTGTGTCAACAGGAGTGCCCTCTGGGATTGCTGGAGCAGACGCAGCTTCATCTAAGTAGGAATTGTCTTCATCAGCCAGAAGCTCATCACCCAGTGCATCCAGTTCTGAAATTCAATTAATTTGGTTGAAAAATTATGCAAGGAATTCCTTTTGCAAAGGAAGAGTTGTTCTTAAAGAGAAACAGGATTCATACTGAATGCTTACACTCATACTGACATTCCTTACTTAGCCAGCCATCAGGAATACACAAAGACTTGCATGCGTGCACACGCACACAAAGAGAACGTTCTTTTCTTCACTGATACCATAAATATTTCTTTCACGATTGTCTGATATTTTTCTTACTGCATTTAAAAGAAATGCAGCATTTAAGTTTAAAAGAGTGGTGTGGCCAATGAAACTAAAATATGACTCTACTTCCCTCTCCATTTTCCTTACCTGCTTCCAAGTCATCTTCATCAATCTCTGGTGTTCCGTAGCTACGACTCAGTGCTTCCTGGACTTCATTGGCTTCTTCCATCATATCCTCCAACTGATCTTGTATATCCTGAAGCAACACACAATTTCAACTGGTCCACATTTAATAGTTTCAGATGAATTTATCAGATCTTAGTCAATTGTTTAATAATTCCAGCATAAAAGACACTTCCTTTTTTTAATGCATAAATCATTTTTTGAAGCAGCATGAATACAAGTCAAGACACATGTATTCAGTACTATAGCTTGGTCTTAATTGCTATTAAAATTATAATAAATACTGTATCAGGCAGAAAAAAGAGGAACCTAGCAAAAGCATCTCTGCAAAACCTTGTTTTTCCTGAGGGGTCGGGGAGGAGGACGTGACATGACAGTGAATATTCTTCAGGGTGAACTGAAAATCTGCAATAAACTACCCAGAGCTCAGCATTATCTTGAGCAGCAGGAGAGAATAAATCTAAGGACTAGCCTAAGTTATGCCACAGCAAAATTGAGAAGATACTTTGGCATGACTTAGGTGCAAGTAAGGAGGAGATACATATATATAAACAGCCCAGGAAAGGACTTGGAGGAATTCAGCAATGGCATTTGATAAGAGTTTAAGTGCAGCATACTTGAACATATTTAAAAGTTCTTATGTTTTTAAACAGCATTTTCTGAAGACAGGGCCAAGCCTTGCACACCTTTTGAAAGCGTTTATTTTATTTCTATTTACTTTTTAAGTCAGGCACTACCATAAAGTAGGAGGAGCAAAGGACTAATGTGCATGTAAGGGCTGCAACATGGAGGGGGTGAAAGGAGGCCAAAGAAGCCATAGCAGGAAGTATTCGCTAACATTTATGCTGCAGTGCAGAGGAAAGAAACATAGAGATTAAAGATTAGCCCAGCAAGGAAACACCGATCAGTATAACAACGCCAACAACTGACTGTGCAGTACCAGAGAAGGAAGGAAAGAATTAAGATGAGGGTCCCATGAAGGGAAGAAAAAAGAGTCAAACATAAATCAAAGCAGTCAAAGTTACATAGTTACAAATCATCACTATTTTAGTGCATTGTTTCTGTCCTTTAAACTACAGAAGCTCACCTCTATTTGATCAATTTTGACTTGCTTGTAAGCTTTCTTCATTTCTTTCACTCCCAGTTTCATTGCATCAACCTAGAATAGAGTGAAACACCATGCTTGTATCTGATGTAACACACACAAATTAAACGAACGTGAGATTAATATCCTGGTACCGTTGTCTTTGTATCTTTCAGTGCCTGAATGGTGTAATTTGCTTGTTCCATATTAAAAGACTGCTGTGATAGGTTATCCCGCTGCTGTTCATACCTGTTAAAAACAACGCAAATAACAGCTTTAAAACACCAGTATTTATAGTCACAAAATAAAATCTTTTTTTTTTTTTAACTTGAAAATTCAAAAGTAGTCATCTGCTGACAAGTACAGTTGTTCTGTTTTCTTTATTATTGTAAACAATCACAAAATAGTTTCACAGAAATCTGACCATTACACATTTCCATGTATTTAAAGCCAAAAAAACTACTCCTAATTAAGCTTCTGTTTTAACTAATGTTGATACTATATTTGTCTAGGCTTATGCTGCAGGTGAGGCGCTTTTATGATATCATAAAAGTTTTAAAAGATGATATCATAAAAGTTTCAGTCACTGTAAGGTAGAGATGCGTGCCATTGCTTACTGATGCTGTAAGCAGAATGGAAGCAATGCAGGTTATCCAAATCACAGTGGCTCTGCACTGCAGTTTGGCTGAGTAGTTGAGTAGTGGTGGGCATTGGGTGGAAAAAGGAAACTTTCAACTAACCAAAACAACAAAAAAAAAGACTTTAAAAAATAAAATAATATTTCTCTTAGAATATACGTTCACAAGCCAAGCATAGCTTTAGTGATGGGCAGATTTAGGTCAGCTTGTCCCCATTTAACTTCATACTAACATACTAACATACAAATTAGGCTGAAATATGCTGACACTGAATCTGTAATATGCTTCTGAAGGGCTGGCTAGCTTGTTCAGCATTTCTCTTTTAAGAATGCTCAGAAAAAGAGTACTGGAAAGAAAAATGGAAGTCCAACACAGTCCTTCAACAAAACAGCCTCATTAACCCCAGACTGAAACAGGTTTAAACTTACATTCGCTTCTGCTTTAACACTCTCAACGCTTTCTGCTTTACGGTATTCTGAAAGACACAATATTAATATCTTAGGAAAAGTATTTGACTGTACACTGCATTATAGTGTTTAAACTTTAATGTATTGGATTTAAACTTTCCAAAACAGTCACCAGCTACTAATGCACATTGCAACAATAGTCACGTTCAGTGTTCATCCTGCATTAACGATTAACAAAATAGGCCTGTGTGTAATGCTGCTAATAGCAAATACTTTCCAAATTTCCAGCTCTTGATCTTTTTCATAAGCAGAATATAAAGTCCAATTTAAATATCAGAACTACCTTTCATCCACATATCTTAACGGCCAGCATGAAGTAATATTGCAAAAGGTACTTTAACGATACAAATTATATTAGGTGTGTTTATCACTAAACAAATATTTGATATGTTTATTATTAGGTACTGTTTAATTTATACATTCATCCCCTTACAAAACTGGGCTTTCCTACCCCTTTTCTGAATATCACAGATCTTTTCCTTTTGGCAGGGGAACAGAATGGCCTCTCTACCAGACTTAATTCATGTAACAAAAGGAAGAAGAGAGGCAAGCAAGTTACTTTTGATTGGCAAAGTAAGAAATAGCTCTACACTTGTAAGAAATAAAAGAAAACAATTAAGAAATTTTTAAAAAATAAAGCATTGTTCAAGGACACGTTTAAGAGGTGCTTCAGAATAAAAATAAACCTGCAGGATCTTATATCTCATTAGTAAGGCAAAATGCATTTCTAAGAGCCTGAAGAACTGGCTCCATCACCACCACTACATGACACAGGGTGCGAGTCACATCCTCTCACGCTTCAATCCCACAGAAGGTTGTTACCTTTGCAGGTCCCTCTCTCATCTTCTTCATTTGATCCTTATACTTCACTAGTTCAGCATCGAGCCTCGCGATTTTCTTGTCTATCGACTCGGCTCTGCTGTCCACCTGTAAGAGACGACAGGAAAACCAAGCGCATTTATTAGCATTTTATTCAGGTATTGGACAGCAAAAGGAACACCCTTATCCTGAATATGCCTCTAAACAAGATATTTTTTCCCCTCAGTGATTTTACAAATAGCTTGAAGTTTGTTAAGGATCTGAAGGCAGAAACACCTCCTACAAGGAGCACAAGAAGCGCCGTAAGGTTTCAGCAAGCTCTGCCATTGTAACACATTCTCCTCATTTTGAGATGCTCTCTTGGACACCCAGGCAGCTCACAATGCCTGCCTGTGGGGCAGGCACTCTGAAATCTCACTGCATTTTTGCCCCCAACCCCAAGGGTAACTCCCTAAGAGACCTCCAGCAGCCAATCCTAGTAGTCCCGGTGCACTGTGTGTGACAGATCTCTCCTTGAAGAAACATTCTCAGCCTCCTGCAGGAGAGGGTTAAAGATGGTTATCACATAACCGAGCACGGCCATAGATGCTTCTAACAGCACACACAACTTCACAGCAAGGCCGGCTTCCTCAGCATCAACCACCACAGCACTTCCCCGTGCACAGCAAATAAAGCTCATTAACTTTTCCTTCCAAGAAGCCTCCCAAGGGATTTGCATATAATCACATTCCAATTATAACGTGAGACCAATCAGTGAAAATCCACAACTTTGACTTACGATCAGTGTGTTTAAACACGTATAATTATGCAGATCTTCATTTTTGTTTCCTGATGATCCTTTTAAACCTCTGTTCATATTTGCCAGAGGCATCCCAAGCAGGCATTTGACACCAACTCTCCACTCTTTAAGAGATTAAAGTGCCTAGGCACATCTAGCATTGAAAAGCTTGTATTAAGGTTCTATTATACCAAATATTTTAATCTTAAACAAGCAAATAAGCCATCTAAGAGTTTTAAAATCTTGCAGTTTCAAAGCCTCCTCAAGATCTTCACCAGCTAAAAGCATCTCTGAGACCAGCCTCCTGCGCAGGGGAAACTCGGTTATTGAGGTAAGAATCTGCAGCGATTCTTTCAGTCAGTACAAGCAGGGAATGGAGGCAGATTCTCCTAGATAAAAAACTACACACGACAAAAGCTTCTAAAAATAAGCTGAGTATCACACATGTACAGCCTTTCTGCTTTTGTAAAATCGAGTACGGTATGCTGGCATCTTAGCTTCTAAGTCCAGAAACAAGGGGAGCAGGAGGGGCACCCAATCTAAGCAAAACCAAAAGTGATTGTGGTATCCCAAATCCCTACTAAGCAAAATAGCAGCTCATTTCAATAATAATAAAATAGCATAAAAATCTGAATTTTAATATTGCTGTCCCAACTATCATTCCTTTGTTCTAGGCTGTGTTTCCTTCCTACTTCTCCATTAATTTGGAACGTGTTTTTCAACAAAGAAAAAGTAAAAAGAATGTCCACGCCACATTTCCTGATGCACCCTTCCTCCTGCCAGCCTCATGACAGCTTTGAGTCACCTGACTGCTACGGCAGCAAGAACAAAAACCTCTGCCCCTTTTAGTGCATTGTTGAGGCAGGCACAGCAAGAGAGCGGGCAGAAACTGGAAAGGGGGAGCGAGGAAGTGTACCCATGGAGTGTAAGTGGGGAGACAGGAGGGCATCACGCAGCCAGCTGGCAGACTGGGCAGTAACAGGACATGAAAGAGAAGTAGGGAGAAGTCCTTCCCGAGTTTCAGTGTTTCATATTCAGTTTTCAGCCAAAATACCATGTAATCAGCTCCTTGAGTTCGGAATTTTTCAACTGTTTGGGTGTCTCAACGTTTGATGTTTGTCTCTTGATTCTTATGTTTGTTCTCTCACCACAATGAAGTACATTGTACGCTGACTAGCTTGGGTTCAGCCACGCTACTCTTGCACAGGCAGCAAAGAACATCCCAACAGTAAGCACAACCACTGCCTAACCGTTGTCTTTGTTCTTTTTCTTTTTAAAATTACCATTCAGTGACAGGGTAAAGGATCTTAAAAAGCAGTTCAACTCTGTGAAAAGGTGCAAGGAAACACATCTAACTGTCAACAAGGCAGAAATGACATCACTTGAGTCTCCAACTCACACTACACTTCTCAATAGTAACTCAAATGCAATTTAGCAAAAAAAAAATAATCTATTGATCCTCTAGTAGCACCTGTGCTTTGCTTACTAAAGATTTAAATATTGTGGAGAAAGTGAAAATAGAGTACGTCTTTCACAGATCAGATGGATCTCTTCATGGAAATGAACAAGACAAGCTCAGTCCCAGACTTGGAACAGGAACTGTGTTTCTCCCCTTGCTTACAAAAATACACAGAACAGTCTTCAGTTTAGCTCCATCCACAGAAAGTAATATTGTCAAAACAGGTTAAAAACCTAAGATGAGCTCAGTAATGATGCAGTGGTTTGGCTCACAGACTTCCTCATACCAAACGCTGTGCTCAGAGCCAGCATGGAGCAGATGACCAACACGGGCTCTTGACTTCGTATCTTAAAAAACACTCCGCAACTCAGAGTTATCGTGGTTGCCAAGTCATCACGTGTGTGAAATATGCCTGAAACCCTGCTTTTCCTGGTGCGTTGCAGAGTCACATTTTCAGAGAACGTAAATACAACCAACTAGAAAACAAAATCAAAACCATGCGGAGTTCCTTGCGGTGCCAACCGCACTTTTTTGGTAAACAATCTGAAATTCCTGGTGCTGGCGATCTAAGTAGTTGTTTCAATTACGCTTTTATTAAGCCTGAAAGTCCACTGGGGTTGAACAAGCTCCTAGCAGGGGACAGGCAGGAATCAGGATGGGAGCAGGCTGCTGTCAGGGACAACAAGACTTCCTGGTCTCCAGTTTACGTTTGCCGTTTTGGCAATATCCGTGTAGATGGTAGTACCTCAGATGGATGCGGGAGCTGTGGCCACCTACTGAAGCGTCCACTGCTAACAATGGGGAAACAACCCCTGATTTTTGACCGAGTGCTTCACTCACCGTTCAAACCACACGTATTTGGAGCTACATTTGGGTTTGGATACTGCTAGAAAACAACGCAGACTCTCAGCCACTAATATCCTGTGGCAAACATTAACTTTGGTAGAAGGCGATTTTCTACAGCGGCTTTTTTCCACAGCAGCTCCTGCCCGCCCACAGCCCCCTGTCCTCCCCAGCCCAGCCCCCGGCCCTCCCTGACCGTGCCGATGCAGTCGGTGAGGCTGGGCGGCGGCGCCTTGGGCTTGGCCTTGCCGAAGAAGCGGTTCATGGCGGTTGTGGCGGTTGGGGCTCAGCAACGGCCGCGGCGATCCCGACCCCGAGCTTGATCCTGATCCCGATCGGGCCGGCCCGGAAGCACAAGGCGCTCACGGCGCATGCGCACGCGGAAGTACTGGCAGAGCGGCGCGCCCTCGCTTCCGCCAGTCCCCCCCGGAGGAAGAGCTGCGATTGGCCGCGCGGAGGGCGGGAGGCGCTGCCCGCAGCGGCCTTAAAGGGGCAGTGTCCAGCAAAGATTGGGCAGCTAACTCCCGTCAGGGGGTGCCCCCATCACCCATCCCTTGGGGTTGTGCCCTCATCCCCCTCAGTGCACACCCAGATGTGCCCAAAGCAATACACACCACAAAAACACGAGAGCCCAAACTAATCAAATCACATTCACTTTGTTTTATTCGCTTTTAAGTTAAGAACACGTCGATTTTCAGGCGGTTACTGGGGCCCCAGCATGTCCTTGGGCTTGACCCACTGGTCAAACTGCTCGGATGTGAGGAAGCCCAGCTTTACGGCGGCTTCTTTCAGCGTCGTCCCCTCCTTGTGCGCCGTCTTGGCAATCTTGGCTGCTTTGTCGTACCCTGCAACAAACCCACACGAAGAGTTCAGCCACTCGCAGTTTCACAACATTTCCTTCAGTCATGAGGAAAAAGTAGAACGCTTCATCTTAAAAAATAAATTTGCTAAGTATTGCTATTACTAAACGTCTCGATTTGCAGAAATACATCCACTAGATGTATTATACTCCTTAATTAAATTGATCTTTGTGTAGGTCTTAAAGTCAATCTCCTAATGTAGGTATCTTCAACAGGCCTCAATGCATTTACATAAACATTTTATGTGACTTTCTTCTTTAAAATAAAATCTCAGACTGTAATCTTTCACTTTTCATTATTATTAGAGGTCAAATTGGGACAACAGGTATAGAAATTCTCTCAATCTCCTTTCCTTGGTTTCTGTTCAGAATCATTTCTTTAATGCACTGCTATTCAAGCAGGGCATATCTTTTTCACCAGTAATAGTAACTTGTGACATTAAAGTAAATTAATCACACAGAATCACAGAATTTCTAGGTTGGAAGAGACCTCAAGATCATCGAGTCCAACCTCTGACCTAACACTAACAGTCCCCACTAAACCATATCCCTAAGCTCTACATCTAAATGTCTTTTAAAGACTTAACTCTTGGCCTGGCCCAGAACTTGGTTCCTAAACACTGTGGTGATACAAATAATGCATGCAAAACAACGTTACAGTGAAATATTTCAAAATATTTTGGGGGGAAGTTTCCAAGCTTTAAACCTACCTATATGTGGGTTAAGTGCTGTTACCAACATCAGAGATTCACTCATTAGTTTGTTGATCCTGTCAGTATTGGCTTGGATTCCCACTACACAGTTGTCAGTGAAAGACACGCAAACATCTCCGAGAAGTCTTGCAGAGTTTAAAACATTTTTAATCTAACACAGAAGAAAAAAAAAGTACCAATTATTACATTCATAAATTAATAGTTGCACAGTCAGGCACATTTGCTCATAACCAATGCTTCTCTTTCCCCCAAAACTTGCTTCTAATTTGCAGAGAAGTAGTACATAAAATAACACACCCTCTTCCCTCTGCAGGCTAAGTTCAGCCGCTCCCATTTAAAGGAATTTTGTGAAAATCATGTAAGAGATGAAGAACTCTTGCCCAAACAAGACCACAGTATGTACAGACATTTTGTTACAACAGTTCACAAATGCCAACTAAAAAATATGTAAAGGAATTTAATTCAAGGTCATTTTCTCTCCCACACCCCCCAGTACCAATCAAAAGAAGACATTCTAAAATAAAGTGTACAATAGTATCTGGCATTAGCCGTCTGCTTTGACAATCCATAACATACCAGCTTTTTTTTTTTTTTTTTTTTCCTCATGTTGAGGGGTGTCTGTTTCTATCAGAACTTATGTTCTGATACCATTTTTTGAGGGTGTGGGTCAGGGTATGGGGCTGTCAAAACCAGGAAACTAGTATGGAAACTTATATGCTTAAGACTTTGTTCAAATGGCAAGGGGAGGGGGAACAGTACCCTAAACAAATAATTAAGAAGAAAAAAAACATGCTGATTATAAAATTTAAATTTTCTTTCAATACTTTCTAATGTACTTAAAAAAAAAAAAAAAGTATTACCAGACAGTATAGGTAGTGTAAAAAATAACACAAGACATACCGCTTCCCTCATGACTCCAATCTCTAACAAAAAGACAGGAAAATCAAAATTTTTGATTTTGATATATATATAATATTAGGATCTTTTCCACAATCCACCTTCATCTGTAGAACTGACATCTGTAGAAGTGACATCTAAGACTAATAATTTACAATTCTACCTAGTACTTGCCAAAAGCATATAATGCTTTGGTAACAGCATGTAACAGATACTAGTAAGAGGTAGTTTCTGTGTATAAAACAAGAAAGTCCTAATTTTTAGCTAAAATACTAAATTCTCTCTGACTTTGAACAAAAGTTTGTCTCAGACTGTGGTCCTCTCTCCCTGCTTCCTTTGACCAATGAACATGCATTTTTAAGATAAATGCTTATCAGCATAACTTAGGTTCATAAAAAAAGACTGTCAGTTCCCTGTCAAAATAACAAGTAATTACCATACAAAAGAATAAAATTTATTCTCACTTTTTATCAGATTCTCCAGTGCTTATATTGACCAAAAATTCACTAAGCGTTTTCCCTAGTTAACTGACTGAATAAATGATGACTTCAGGAGTCCCACATATTTTACAACTTTTTGAACTTACCATCATGGGCTTAAAAACATTCAGTTCAAAATGTCCATTGCTACCTCCTACAGTAACAGCAACATGATTTCCCATAACTTGGGCTGCCACCATGGTTACTGCTTCGCACTGGGTAGGATTCACTTTTCCTGTTTGGGAGAGAAGATGGTTACCAAGGAATAAGACAATAAATAAATAAATCATTTGTTCCCTCATTTACCAAATCACGTTGAACAGAAGGTATTTTGTAGGAGGTAACGTCTTACTCCTATGTTCACCTCAAAAAATTCATAAAGGATGTTAAATTCTGTTAAATACTGTTGCAGTAATCCAGCTAGGATTTCTTATGCCTTATAAACTTCAAACAAAGCTCGCTGGTCTTAATTAATTTCCCATTCTCTGAAACATGTAAAACCTTCAGTCATATTCTCTTGTTTTGAAAGGGAAGAAAGATTTGTGGAATATAAAGTTTTCAAAAAGGCCAACACCAGTGGCTGCTTTAGCAATCGACCAAGCCTTGAGAACTGGATTAAATATGCATGAACTAAGCAGCTGTCGCTTACCACAGCTCTTAATAGTTACGAGATTATCATCTATCTTTATTCGAATAGGTAGATGCTTCTGGTAAATCAGTACCAAGTCTGAGTCAACTTTAAAAAGGTTCACTAGTTTGTTAAAAGTATTTTGTAACAAAACTATTACATGATGTTTACTTTGTCAGGAAAATAAAACAAAACAAAACAAAATTCAAGTATCCGTGACGAGAAAGTTTCACAGTTGATTTCATTTATGGAATTAATCCTAATAAGAACATTCATTACCTGCTTCTTTAAAGCAAGACATACCCACAACTTGTTTCTTTCATAATTTATCATACAAGAACATGCTTAGAACAGTTTTAGATGTACAATAGCCATATATACAAACTTTTTAGGAGAAAGAATATTATATTATACTTTCTTATCCTCCCATAGAATGGGATCATTGCAGCAAAGGAAAATGTGAGTGCATAATTAATAGTTAGGAAGTAAAGACAATATACATCATGGTATTGCTAATACAATCCATCCTCAACTAGTAGATGCTATAATTATTAGGTTAGACCATGTAAAGCTTGTTTCATAAAATCTTTACATAAAAATAGTAGTGATCTTGCAATTCTAAAAGAAGGTTTTGAGAAGTATGTTTGTTTTAATATACTACATGTTTACAGATACTACTCACTTTCATATACTTGCCAACACACAGCTATGCAAGTATTTTTATGAGCACAGTTCTGGTGAAATAAAGGAGAAGAAAAACTGACAGAAGTGTTGAAAAGTGGACTTACTAACATTTGTGGGGGTGTTTGGTTAAGTATCTTTCTGGACCTTTGGTAAGCTCCAAAACAACAACAACAACAAAAGACAATTTTTCTCTGATTTTTCTCTGTGTGTTTCCTCTGTACCTGGCATGATACTGCTTCCTGGTTCATTTTCAGGCAGGATGAGTTCTCCTAGACCAGAGCGTGGTCCAGAACCCAGGAAACGAATATCGTTAGCAATTTTCATCAGACTGCATGCCACTGTGTTCATAGCTCCGCTGAGTTCAACTAGAGCATCGTGAGCTGCGAGGGCTTCAAATTTATTTGGAGCAGTGACAAAAGGCAAACCTACAGAGAGGGTGGGAAATATGAAACCGGTGAGACACTTCCATGCAGACATAAAGCAGATGATCTAGCACTTAATTAGCTTAACATAAAATTGTATTGACAATACTGTAGGCTACCTTTTTTCTTCTCTGGACATTTCCTCACAAACCTATCTCTTAAAGTGATTCACTTCAATACAAAAGGCATTAATAAAAGGCACTAAAATACAGAAAAGCATGACATTTGAGCATCAACCCACAGCAAAATTATGAATGTCAAACTTCCATACTGCGTTGCACACAAAGCAACACAGCAGTTTGCTTTCCACCACAATATAAATGTCAATAATCTCTTGCAGGTTAGCCCAAACCTGTGCATTTCTTCTCTTAAATCAAGGTAGTTTTTTAAAATCATCAATTTTAAGGATGTTTTCTCCCAGCTATGAAAATAGAGGTTTTTGCAGCACAGTGCAGACATTAGGACAAATAAAAAGTAATTGCGACAGAATTAGCTACTGGAAGAAAACAATAAAAAAGCATCCAAGCATCAGCTCTGCAAAGGAACAACAAACCAGACAGAACATGGGAAAACTAAGACTTAAGATGCCTGAAACTACTGTCAACAGCAAAAGTAGGGGAGCAACAGCTCTATTTATGTTAATTCAGGCTGCAATTTGCAGCTAAGTTCCACAACCAAAAAAATTTCTTCAGGATCATCCCCTGGAAGAAAATTCTCAGCAGAATTTTTATTAGTAAGGATGTGTGCAGGAACACTGACTGTGGGCTGGACTTGTGCCACAAAATTACTGGTCTGAGCTTACTTTACCAATTCAAACAAGAGTAGGATAGCCCATTTGCTACAGGAACAGCAGAAGTTGTGCTGTGTTTTGCAGCTCCTACCAAACACTGGCTCCCATTCCATTTGCATGGGCTTTTGCATCTCACAGTTGCCAGAATCATTCCAAACTTTCTATTTTGCCTTTGCCAAGAAACCTCCTATGTAACAAGGAACTTAAATGGTCTGCTCTTGTTTTAAACTTGTACAACCCACATGTATGGTACACTTAACCAGGGGTGAGATGGGACAGCTTCCTAAAGCACTCGTGGCTTCTTAAAGCACCAAAACAAGCCCTTTACTGCTTCTCAGCAGCTGCTGCTCATCATGTTACTTCTTCCCCATCAGGGTAAAAGAAAATCTTGGTCGTCTAATAAGTTGTGAAGAACAGACCCATTAACATAAAAATACTGCTGATAAGCAGTTTTAGATGTTTAGATATTTAGACATTAAGTTTACATGAAAGATGTACGCATTCATTTTGGGGGCATTTTTAAGACAGATACATAGAAGTTTACAATCAAAACACTCAGCAGCTCTGTAAATTAAGTTTCAAGATCTACAAAGATCTTGAAAGCCAGCATCAGAAATCAGACAGCTAACTTTTACTCTTTCACTTGAAAGTGGTTTTTGGAAGGGTTTTATTTGTTAAATAAACCCCCCCTCCTTTGCAGCAAGTCACTGTAGATTAAGAGAGTCAAAGAAGCAGAGATCAAGACAGGCATATTATGGCTGGGCTAATAATAGAAGTCTGAAACAGAACCCATCTCCAATAAACCTTACTGGTGGCAGTAAGGTTTATTGCACTGTCTCACTGCAAGGTCTCACTGCACTGAGCACAATTAGAAAAATACATTGCATGCAAAATCCTCAGTATAAGGTTTACAACATATAACATTAACAGAAAGGTTCCTACTAAAATACAATTTGAGAACTTGGAAAAGCATGGAAACTGAAAGTTTTAGTGTGAATTTGATTGTTTTCCACATACTGCTTTATCAGTAACTCTGAAATATCAGTCCTCACCCGTCAGTTCAGCCACTTTAGCAGCAACTTTCTCAGCAAAGCCAATTCTTGTGTTTAATCCGGTACCAACTGCAGTCCCTCCAGCTGCCAGCTGATAGACCCTTGGCATGGTTGATTCAATCCTAGCCACACCATACTTAATTTGTTGCACGTAGCCACTAAATTCCTTTGGAAGAATGGAGCATAAGAAAAATAAAACACAAAGAAGACAAACAGGAATAAGCAAATAGAATTATTTAGATTTTTAACAACACTGCTCATTTACTTGAAAACCAGAAGAAACTGAAATTTACCCAGATGCTCAAAGATATTCTCATTAAGAAGGAAAATTTACATCTATTATAAGCCTGCTCACACAGCAGGAGCAATTACACATAAAAGCAACCTACGTACATAAAAATCTATATCCAATGCTTCTTTCTCTTGCCTTATACCTCAGTAACATACTTAGTAGAATCTGAATCCAAGGTCAATCAGATCTCAAATTAAATGAACAAAGTCTCTAGTTACAATTAGCAAATGGCTCCTGGGCTTTGTTCACTCTCAGTTCCCCCAAGAAATGCACAGGTAGGCTTCTTACTAACTAAAAAAAACACCCACAAATTTTCTATGGATTTTTATCAGTTCAGTTTAAATTAATATTTTACCAAGTAATGTAATATAAGCCATTCTTGACAATATAATAACAAAGATTTGTCATATATACATGATCATATATTGATCATATAGGATCAAAGATTTTTGTTCTTTTGTACTCAGTAGTTCTGTATGTTGTCAAAACCTCATTTATATAAGATTACAGATTACAGACTAAATCTACCTGGTGCCTTCTGATGCCAGTATAAAAGAAATGTGTTTCATTACTTGGTAATCACACATCATTTTGAAATCATTTATATCTTGCTACCATTAGACATAAAACATGCATGGAAAATTTTAAGAAAATTTGCAGTGCAGTTATTAGGAGTACAGCATTCAGAAAACTCCAAAAAAATATAAAAATACTGTGACTGAGATTCAGCCAGCACCTTAATTTACCTTAAACTATCAACTAATTCAGGTCTCTTCAAATTTGCCTGTTTCCCCAAAAATACTTTTTTTCACCCCCAAACAAATGTTTTATTTATTTATTTTTTACCTGTCCAAGCGTAAGTGGAACAGCATCTTGTGTATGAGTGCGTCCTATTTTTATGATTTGGGAAAACTCTTTGGATTTTGCTTCAAGTGCATTCTGAAGCTTCTTTAATCCGGGTAACAACACCTCGTTAACCTCCTGGGCAGCAGCAATATGCATTGCTGTTGGGAAAGTGTCATTGGAACTCTGTGAAGGAATATCAAGAAATTTGTTTACAGACTTTTCTAACCATACTACCTGTAAGATTTACATGTACAGCTTTATTCTCTGTATTTTAGAAAGGAGAAGAAATCAAGCACAGAGTAAGCAACTTAGCGGTGCTCCACAAGTCACTCAGAAGAAATAATTAAATCTTCCGAACTCCGGCCTAACATCTCTCTAATAAAATCAAATTTTTGTAACCATACCCACAGAAAGTAACTATACCCTCATAAATAGATTGTTCATAACACAACTGGGACAAAAAAAATAAATTGGTACTGTGGATGGAAGATTTTAAAGAAACTGTAGGTGACTTTAAGACTTCAACACACTGATTAGGTAGTGGTAATTCCATAGTTCCCAGGACATTGAATAAGCACAAAAGATCAGGAAGGGATGCAAGCAATTTACTGTCTCAAACTTCAACTAATCTGAAGAAAATATTAAGAGTGAAGTATAATAAACATGTACTAAGATCCCTGGGGAAAAAATATTGCCAATTACAGGACATTTAGCCAATTATTACAGGACATTTAGCCAATTTATTATTTTTTCTACATGCTTTATGTAATGTAGTAGGGAGACAGCAGCTACATGTATTCAGTGTCTAGTAACTGGATCTATATTTAGCTTCTTTAAAACTGGCTGCAGGAACAGTGGTTGTCACCAGGCCACCTCTGCTCACTACAACCTGTATGAATTCATCTGTCATAGGTAAGGTTCAGAGTTTTTAATCTGAAAAATTCATATTGTCATTGAGCAACATTTCAAAGTTGATTTAATCATTAATTTAACACGGAAACTTGTCAACAAGGCTGTAAACAAAACTCACTTTTCCATATATTTATATTTTCCCAGATGTTTGCATTTGTATTTAAACATATACAAAATTTATCTAAGCAGTGGCTATAAGAGAATTTGAAATTCACAATTCAAAAAGAATAATTTTGGCATTAAAAGAAGTATAATGTGAGAATAATGACCTGACTTTTGTTAACATGATCGTTTGGATGTACTGGGATTTTGCTCCCCAGCTTGCCTCCCATTATCTCAATGGCTCTGTTGCTGATGACTTCATTGACATTCATGTTGGTTTGAGTTCCAGACCCAGTCTGCCACACCACCAGCGGAAAGTGATCATTTAATTTTCCTTGAGCTACCTATAACAGAAAATGAGAGAAAAGAGCTGTCATACTGGGAAAAAATAATATGCAGCATAAATGGAGAATTTTATAGTTGTAACTCAAATAGTTTTCCATTATGTTTATAAATTCACAATAATTATACGTATAATTACACTAGAATAATTAAGAAGAGATGGTGTTGTTTATACTAAATATTTAAAGGGCAAAAAAATGTTTGCTATGCTTTTTGAAGACACTAAGTTCTGAAACACACAGAAATATACAATTTAATTTCCTTTTTTTATTGTCATAGAAATAAAAAATTAAAACACGGTCTTTTAGGTTATCTATTCTCTTTCCCCAAAAGATGCAGATGATTTTAAAGGTCCAAAAACATTTCCTCCTTCCCAAATTTTAAAGCAATTCAGATTCTAATCTCCCTGTGTGGGAGCAGAGGTAGCAACTGCTGGTTCTCCCTTCCATAGTTATTTGTTCAGGTTAAGATATTTTCCTTCCCTGAGAGATGTTTAGAAACTATTAAGTAGTTTTTAAATCAGCACTTAAAGCGCTTCAGGGTACTGACTCAGTGTTGTGTCTGATTCACGATCACCTTTTGGGTATCAGAAACATCCGTTTTCTGTCTCTCTATCCTTCTCATCAGCATGGGTGCCCTGCTTTCTCCTTGGAAATCAAGTTCAACAGCTGCACAGTTTCATCACGAACAGATAACAACTACACAACAATATGAATTTGAGACATTCAGAAAGTCTTTCCCTATGGAAAATGGTGTCCCAGAAGAAGTATTTTTGACAAAGGCCAGTGGGCATGCCCATGCAGCACATGGTATTTGTATAATTAACACTGACATTTCTCTAGAAATGAACTTCACATATGGAAGGTCCAGACATGTTACAGACATCATATTCTGCATCAACAAAAAGAGCTGCTGCAATTAAATATCTTCCTTCTGGAAGGCATGTTTTCCCTGGGCCTACATGGCTTTAAATTTAGGTTCCTAAAAAGAAGTCATGATTGTCTTTACTGTACCTAAACCATACCTGAACTTGTTATAGACAAATGGAGCATATAAACAGGTAAGAGAATCACACAAGCCTAAAAAGATTCATATGTATTGACTTGCAGATTACCCATGGGAACAAGGTCCTGACCAACTACTAATGCCTACATCACCTTACATCTTCTGTAGGTGAGCTGTGACAACTGCTGTCTTAGATCAAGAGAAAGTAACAGGTAGGAATATTGTCCTGTTTGATCTACATTTTTTAGTCCCTGTTGAACCTTATATGTGTTTTGAGTTTTTTTTCTAGGTATGTTTACGACTGAATCAAAATCTGTGCTCTTAAGTATCACCCCCATGGATATCGACCTGAGAAAAGCTCAGAATGCAAACCAGGAGATCAGTTGTCACAACTCTGAGGTGGGTAACAACCTCCAGATTTTCATGTTACTTCGCAGTCCTCCTGAAATCATATTCTGGAGTTCTCCAAAGCTCCCGGTGCTTGGGATTCATGGTGCTACAGATGGCGGAGAGAGGACGTGGCTTCTGCAAATACTGAAATACTCAAAAGCTTTTGAAGAAGAACAAAGCTCTGTGCCACAATGCTTCTTGCTAAACGTATCTGTTGATTTATGCAAAGCGGCACACACGGTATTACCATACCTCAGTTTATGTTCATTCATAACTCTGTGCATTTGGGTGGCATTTATCCCGAGAAAGAGGAGATGTCTCACATCATATCCTCTTTAGCTACAAAAGTGATACTTCAAAAAGCACAGATTTACTAGTAACCTTAAGTCTGAAGAGGAAACAGATCAGCAACAGAGAAACGATTCAGACTGCAGATGGTCTTCATGCTACAGAGATGTGATGGATTAACAGACTGGAGACTTCCACAGAGGAAAAGCTTTGCTTGCACATCAGATTTCGCATTAGCTGAATGACCCAAAATTCCATTCCCTTCCTAGACAATTTGATACTGTTTATCTGGTAAGAGTCATCCCAAAGACCCTAAGCAAGTAAGCAGACCTGACAGTGAGGAAAAATTACATTTTTTTAAAATAACTTAAACACCAAAATGCATTGGAACATTGTATTCTATAATGTCTAAAAGCATAGAATAGTAAAACATTAAGTAGAAGATTTCTGAGCCTGAAAAACAGAGTTTAATTATAAATGCTTTGTTCGAACTATTTGAGAAACCCAACAGGTCTTCCCCCAGCCTTCAAACAATACTCCCACGAAAAGCTAACCAAAAATACAATGTCAGTTCTAGTATTTTCAACAGTTCATTCTTACCTCGTCTGCTGCCTTTACGATAGCATTAGCAATCTTTGGGTCAAGACCATAATCTTGATTTACTTCAGCTGCTGCTCTCTTCAAGATGCCAAAAGCCCTTATAACTTGAACCTGAGACACAAGAATGAGTTTAAATATGTTTGTTTTTTTCTCCAACAAAGGACATCTAGAAACCCACACTGCAGATCTAATTTTAAATCAAACTCCTGACTTTAAATACAGCAATAGTCCATCAAGCAACCAAGGAGCCATCTAGGTCAGGACCTGTGCTCCCATTGTAAGTAACGTTCACCCAAGTAGTACAGAAAGCTGTACATCTCTCACCTTTTCCTTCCAAGTCCAGTTATGCTACATGTATCAAGACAGACCACAGGCATTAACATTTACAGAAAAGAAGAACTAGATCTGTTTCTAAAATATAATTTTTGAAGGCAAACTGGCTTGTTTCAGTACAGGCAAAACCAGTGCATGACAAAGTTTGCTCTAAGTTTGCATGACAACGTATGCAAACATTGTGGCCCAGCCACGAGTGAAAAAGCAACTTCACATTAGTCCATGCTACACCAAACATCTTCAGTAACAAACTACATAACACTAGAGTGAATGTAATTATGCAGGGAACTATTCCATCCATAGCCTTTGGTCTTCAGGAAACTCTAAGACTCCTATTCACCCCTTTAAAAAATAAATAAATAACAGGATAAATTTATTATGCAAAAGTGATATCTAATTATTATTTATTTTTTTTTTAAATCTACCACAGAACAATACCTTACCATGAAATTAATATCTTTAACTGCCCAAGTTCCCAGCAAAAGACTAAGAAAACGTATTCGCTCCCATACGAAATATACTGGAAGAGAATAAACGAGCACAGGCTCGAATTACTTACTGGCATCCTTTCTGAAACGCCTCCGATCTTGAAATTCATTGTAGATCTTACAGTCTGGGCACCATAGTATTTGTCACTTGGGACCTTCAGTTCACCAAAAGTATCATATTCTATCCTAAAAGACTCTTGAGTGGACTGTGAAAAAGAAAAAAAAAATGTATATTTAAAATACCAATAAACAGCATCTCCATTTTGAAAGGAGACATGGTTAAGAAAAAATGCACAATGAGGAGAAAAAAGATAACAAAGGCACACAGCTGGTCATAGGTATTTTTCTAATTATACTCTCAAATTTTAGATGTTTTTCTAGTGTGAATACCTGTCTCACTAAAAGAATCACAACTACACATATGTAGCCTAGCAGACCTGCTGGTGACAGCCAACACTGAAAGACTTAGGACTTCGGCTGCTAGCTGTATGACACAAGTCATGCTGATAAAGACTCGATTTCTTTTGAAGCCTTGGCAACTCATTTTACATTTACAGAATGTACAAACTTACACAGGGGCATGGCAATGGAGATGGCATCCACCCAGCAACATGCGTGTAACAAAACCCTACCTGAAATCCACACGGCACACGTGACAGAATGCAGGTACTGGAAGGGAGCAACTAATCCAGTACCCAGTTACTGACAGTAATTCTCACCTTAAATACAACAGACCAAGAAGACAGTTTCCCTAACCAAAGTAGCTGAGCAACGCGAAGAAACTGCATAAAGGTGTATTTTGTGCAATATTTACATAAGGCAAGATTTATGTATCACACATACACCTAGCATGCATTATCAGCTAACACAGCCAGAAGTAAATTAAGTTTAGCTGATGTACATCAGCTGAAGAGTAAATTTTTACTTTTTTTTTTTTTAAAAAAAAGAGAAACAATTCGTTCATTTATGACAACGCAGTCACACTCATATGCAGCTCCACAGCGTATGGGACTGGACATGAAGTAGGTAAGAGCAGCTTTACTCTTCTTCTCCCCAAATTTCTGTCAGCAAAGCCCCAGTTTGCTGTGAGAAAGATGTTCACCCTTCCCCACAACAGGGGGTTCCCTTCTTGTACAGTCTTCAGGAAGGGGAAGAAGCCTTCCTGAATTTTGAACCATAGATCCCAGCTTCATAGGTAGGATGTATACGTGTACAGTGGTGAGCTCTGGCCTGACAATGACCCTCAGGTGTGAGTCCTTGGGATAACACCAAGCACCGAGTCAGTGATGTAATGTGGTGAAGGAAGAGAATCAAATGTTAGGAGCTAGGAAGAAAAGCAGACAGAGGAAGAAACATCTCTGTGCTATCGCAGTTTATATTTATATATATATATATATATTTATTTATTTATTTATATATATATTTATATCATATTTTGAAAATTTTGTGCAGATTTGATGACTTTCATCTCAAAAAATGTGTTACTGGAAACTGCTTGAGGAAAAGGCAGTGAGACTGATCAAAGGGGGGGGAACAGCTTTCTTAAGAAGAGTAACTCTGCAGTTCAAAAGAGAGACAACTTGGGGACTGAAGGAAAATCGAGGTCAATAAAAGCATGGGTAGAATGGCAAGAGGTATTAGCTGCTCTCTGCCTGCCTCTTCCAGTCCAAGAAGCAGAAGCCACACAGCTAGGAGAGCAGGAGCCACGCTCAGGCCAAGCAAAAGCAAGCGTTTGTTCTCACAAGGAGCAGACCACCACAGTTGCCAAGTGATGCTGGGGAAGCTGAATTTAAAACTGGCCAGAAAACGAGAGGAACATCACAACACCGTACTGTTCCTCCCGTTTCTTGGCCAGTTTTACTTGCTCCTCGTTTTGTGGGTCTCAGTGTGCGTGTGCAGCAGCAGAGGCTCTCCAGCAGCCTGCCCAGCTCCGCATCGCTGCGGATGGCCAGAGGCAGGCGGGTGTTTTTGCTGCCCTAAGCGGTGTTCCCAGAGAGGCCCTGCTGTTGGGTACACCAGCAAACACGTAACAGACATCGTCCCTGCCGTAAGAGGTTCTCCTGCAGAGCAAGTGCTGTGTGTGACCCCAAAGAAACTGCAACCCAGACCACAAGTAGCAAGGGTTAGCTCTTGCATTGCTGTCCTGCTCCCCTCACCTCCCACAGACACTGACCCCACAGGCACACTGAACTTAGCACAGAGCAATACGCCTTCCAGACAAAAAATGCTAGCAGTTGCACAAGTGATTCCTCCTGCGTAATTCCAGAGTCAACAATGGAGAAACAGAGATAAACAGGAGCCAGGAGAGGTCAGTACTTCCTAGTTCAACAACCTTTTAACAATGAAATCCTGTTATTAAAAAAAAATATATATATATATTTCCCTACCCAATTCCTCATTACACACATTTACAGACTCCCATGAAGTTAACGGGGTAAGCTGCTGCAAGCTGAATGTGATTTGCTGATTAAGAGGGACAAGAAACACTAAGAAAAAAAAACCAACAAAGTAATATTTTTCATCCGTATTAAAGTAACTGAACTAAATTCTATTACTTAACTATACTGAGTACTCAAAACCAAACAATAATTAGCATCAGATGTCTTAAACGAAGGCAAAAACGACACAAGACCAAACAAAACTGTACAGAGAATATCATCACAGAATATCCCAAGTTGGAAGGGATTGGATTCAATGATCCCACAAGGATCATTGATCCTTGCTCCTCACAGGTTTACTCAAAATTCAGACCATGTGACTGAGGACATAGTCCAAACACTTCTTGATCTCCGGCAGGCAAGGGCCACCGTTGTCTGATATTCACCCAGGCATTACTCAGGGTTAAGCCCCTATCTGTGCAAGTACATGGGGTACCACAGAAATCAGCACTAGTGTCTTACAGATTTCAGCCTGGCTGACAAACATAACAGCTTGCAGAATTTGCTGTCTGCATTTTTAAGTGAAAAACCACCACAATCACCTAGAGCACATTGTGCGGGATGGCATCCAGGCAGGGTTTGACTTATCTCCAGAGAATAAGACCCCACAGCCTCTCTGGGCAGCCTGTCCCAGTGCTCTGTCACCCTCCCAGTAAAGAAACGCCCTCATATTCACCCTCTTGAGCGGCTCTAGGAGCTGTCGTGGAGCTGTTCCTGCAGCCATTCCCGTAGTGAGGAGCGCGGGGCACAGCGGTGGGACAGCAGCAGGGCCCTGCCAAGCCTCCCCTGTCTCTGCCTTGAGCAAAGACAGCCACTGGTGCTCGCTCAGGCTACACCCCTCAGCACAGAATGACCATCCCTTATAAACAAATCTTTTCATTTTTAACAGGCCCAGGGATTGCTCTGCCCCCCACCCCGCCCCCAAATCCCGAGAGCCCGCAGTCCGAAGCTCACACAGCCAGGCAAACACAAGCCTTGCTGCAGGGAGCTCATCAGCTGGAACCGACTGCTCCGTAACAGGACAGAGAAATTCAAGTAAAAGTATATTTGCTGCAATAATCCTTCCCGCGGAAAGTTATGTTCTGATTTAAGGATGTGGCAACTTCTGGATGTAAGTATTTCGGTCCAAATAATTTTTAGCATGTCAAAAGGGATCTTGAAGAAGCAGCAGAAAATGGAATTTGCACTCCGTAACTCTCCTTTGGCAGATGGATAGCATTTTAATTTTTGGAAATAAAAAGACACAGCTTACCTGTAAGAATTCAAGGTCTTTTGGAGTTCCTGATTCATGGAGGGACATCTGCTGTTATTTAACCCCCAAAAACTAACGATGCCTAAGCACAGACAGGTCGCATTTCAGCCCGGCAAAGCTCGAAACGCCTGCACTGACTGTGAGCCTGCAGCCCTTTAACAATTTGGGGTCTTCAGCAAGCAAACGAAGGCCACGATCTCTAGTTCCTTCTTAGAGGATGTCACAACAGAAAGATTAAAAAAGGCAAACACCCAACAGGCCAACGGTGTGTGAATTACACAACCTGCTGTGAAGCCAGGGTTCCTATACAGGCACGTTTCACTCAGCATGCAGCTTGTTTTGGGAGCTTCCTTTTTTCTTATGCTATTTTCTGTCCCACAATCAGCATGACACAGTGGGAACTAGCATTGTAGTAAATTTTACTACAAGCATCAAATCCTGAACACCGCACTTTCTGCTAGAATTCACCCGGCAGCCCTTAGTTACCTCATTTTTGGGGGCAAAACCACAGGGGTGCACCCAAGACTGAGGCTTCATGCAGCATCCTAGCTGTTAATATAGAGACCCAAGGTAGCTTTTGAGTATCTGGGTTTTATACTGAGCAGCATGCCATAAGCACATCCCCCCAGTGTTTCAGCCCCATGGTCAACTGATTGTGCTTAATGGTGTAGGGTGCATTTCGGAGGTCACAGATCACAGAATCACCGAATTATTAAGGTGGGAAGAGACCTCTGAGACCACCTGCTCCAACCACCCCCCTCCCACCAGTGTCACCCACTAACCCATGTCCCCAAGCACCACGTCCAACCTCTCCTTGAACACCCCCAGGGACGGTGACTCCACCACCTCCCTGGGCAACCCAGATTTCTCCCATCTTTGCGAAAACACATCTTTTTCCTGCTCATATCTTAAGAATTCTCAGAAAGCACCCGAATTTATTTTTATTTCCACAGAGCCCTCAGAAACCGCCCCGAATTTTTATTCTCATTTTTTATCCGCGGAAGCCGCAGGGGCTCTGACGAACCCCCCCCCCTTAACCCCTTTTTGGGGCGAAACCCCCCTTTTGCTCAAGGCCGCGGCAGTGCCCGCCTGAGGCGGGGGGGCGGGGCCATGCTGCGGGCAGCCGGCGGCGGCGGCTGGAGGTCACCGCGCTCCCCCCCCCCGTCCCCGCCCGGTGCTCACCATGGCGGCCCGCGGCGGCGGCCCCCAGCGGGAGGCGGCGGCGGAGGCGGGCGGACAGGAGGGCGGCAGCGGGGAGCGGAGCGCGGCTGAGGCGCCCAGGAGGCGGGCGGCGTGCAGGGAGCGCTGCATCCTGCCGGCCGGGGGCGGGGGGCGGTAGGTGGGGACAGAAACGCCCCGGACGGGCGTCAGGAGGAAGGAGGAGCCCTGCTGTGGGGGGTTGGGGCTGGCGGAGCTGCTGCCCGTGGAGAGGAGCCCCCGCAGGAGCAGGGGGTCTGGGGGGAGCTGCCGCCCAGCCATGGGGGACCCGTGCTGGAGCAGTTTGCTCCTGGGGGATGGATGGATGGATGGAGCCCGTGGGACGGAGCCGTGTGGGAGCAGTGCTTGAGGAGCTGCTGCCTGTGGAACAGGCAGCCGCTCCTCTGTGGATAAATCTGTGGAACAGATTTATCCCACACCTTTCGCAGACGTAGGGGAGCAGAGAATAATTTGGGATCTACTCTAATGAAAGTCAGTTTGGGCATAGTGGTACTTCTCTAGCTGTTTCTGAGACATACGCATTAGCTACAGGGAGTGTTGTGCTGTCATTGCGAGGCGCCTGCGGTGATGACTTCAGAAACAGAGCTGAATGATGTCACCACAGCACTTTGGGAACAGCTGCTGGGAGGGACAGAGAAGGGTGCTGGGTGTGATGAAACCACGTGAGGATTTGTGCATCTCCCCTTGAGGTGCACAGAGAGGGCCCATGCCCTTCTGTAAGTGTTTTGTTGATGGCTGAGGAAAAAAGTGCGTGTTTTTTGTTTTGTTTTGTTTTGTGTTTTGTTTTGTTAAGCATAAACAAGAGGCTTAGGAGTCCCCCTGTCACGTTCAAATTCAGGACAGCAATGTACTTCCTCACATGGGCTGGCCTGTCGAGTAGTGTCTCAGGCTGTGGTGTATGAAGATGCACTCCATCTGCTTTCAGGCTAGCACTTGCAGTGGGCAAGCTGCCTGACCTTAACATTTTTCATTTCATTTTTCACCAGAGTTTTGCTTCTTCCCCACAATTCATCCCTACTCGGTCTAGGAAAATAAACAAACAAACAAACAAATAAAAGGATTTCCTCTCCGTTAATTCCATGCTCTTAACTTGACAGATTTGGTTATTGACTTGGAAGGCAAATATCTGGCCAGACTGCAAGACGTATGCTCGCAGCGTGGGACAGCTCTTGTAAAGGTGATTCAGGGTAGTTTCTGGAAAACAAGACATCAGATCTCCAAAGCAGCTTTCTTTGTGCTAATGTAGGAAGGGCGAGTAAGAGTAAAGGTAAGAGCCCAGGTAGCGTAAGCAGCAGCAAGTGTGAAGGAAACTTCCTTCTGGCTGATACAGCTCCATATCTAGTTGTCAAGTATGAAGAGAGCAGTTCTAAGTTTCTTGGGGAGAGGTAAAAAAGAAGAGGCTGGGAGATTGTCAAAAGGAAAAGTGGGATTAGCTATTGCAGGAAATCATAGGAACTGGAAAGAGAGGTTGGAAGAGTGCTTTAAGCCAAGACAGAAACGTATTCAACCTCAAACCTAGGAGTTGGATGAACCAAGAAATGAACACATTTTGATGATGGCGTTGTGCCCAGTGTTATCTTGGGAAACATGGTTTCCACCTCAAATGTATGTGGGGCTTGAAGTTTTCCTAAGGCCCTTCTCTGTGTATTCCCTACTGCTTGGTAAGCGCTGAGGTCACACTGCAGACAGTGTGACCTCTCGCCACCACTTAGCTGTCTGTTTGCACAACACGCCTAGCAACAGAATGGCTTGGACACAACTGCGCCTAGGAGCGAGTTCATTCAAGCTGCTGGACAAGGTAAAAGCTCTGGACAAGCGAAGGGCAGGGAGGGATGGATGGACATACAAGATGATCACTTTAATCTCATTTCTCTAAGAATCCTTCCTGAGAAAACAAAACAGCACAGAACAAATGAAACAAGCAGCTAGCTTGCTGGAGACATTGTCTGGGAGACAGTGAAAACACTTGCAGACAAAAACATACCGAAGGACTAACTCTTTGAGCTTCATTCGAATCAGACAGCATAACCTCAAAGTCCTGTTTCTGTTCATAACATGGCTGGTACAGTAACATGTCACATTCGATGACTTTGCAGCATAGATGTCAGGAGTGCAGCTTGGGATCACCTCCTTCTACTTCGAGTTCAGTTGGAAGGGATGAGCAAGGAATTTGTCCTGGGTTGGCGGAAATCTGTTTCAAGTCTGTTTTCTAACACTCTTACAGACCCTTCTCTGTCCATCGGCCTGTCCTGCCAACTCTGGTGGGAGTGCGAAGCTGTGGCAAGAGGGGTTTCCCGTTCCTGTTTGACCTGGTGGACACCAGCTTTCCTAGGAAATTGCTGATGTTGCTGAGGAGGCGGCAGTGTCAAAGGCCTTGTTGATGAAGGTACAACAAGCTGGGGAGGCTTTGGCTTTTCTGCACAACGCTGCTCCCTGACTGTCACTCCAGACTCAGATTCGGAAAGAAGCAAAGCAAGCTAGAGGAAAACTGGATGTCCAGGTAATTTTCGTTTCTTTCTTGTTTCATTCTTCACTTGTAAGAAAATCTAAGTCTTTAGACCATTTGTCTGAAAACACAGCTTTATGGAAATGCTTCTGGGTGTGCTCCTTCCCCTTGTTTGGAACCTGCTTCACCTCGCTTCAGCTAGAGGACACCTATGCTCAAATTTATGCTTCCCATGAGAAAGCGGGGTTCTTTCGCTATTCTTTTCTGTGATGGTTGCAGGTGAGGTTGACAAGAGTTGTCAGTACGATTCTTCGTTTCCTTTGCAGTATCCAAAACTCCGTGTTACAGCGGATCTTCTCCTCTGATCCGAAAAGCTTCACAGGCCAAAAGAGAATTGAGATGAAGAAGGCAAGAGAGAATGCAGACCAAGACTTCCAATTCCCCCCCGTAAGTTTTGTGAAGGAATCGGGTGCAGTTCTGTAGTGGGAGAAAGTTAATAAAATCCTGATCGTGCACTTGAAGGCAAGCAATGCTCTAAAAACGAAGAATGCAAGGCCCTGCTTAAGGGCAATCTTCAGGCTGCTTCTCGATCAGCAGCTGATTTGCTTCTTCCACACCCTCATCTCCACTTGCTTAGCAGTTGTGAAGGTCGGAAGCACACTCCGTGTTTTTCATCCATCCCCTCTGTGTATCTTTTGCCTGACAGCAACTTCTGTCGTGGCTCTTCACATCCAGCCAGAGCAGTTTCTTTGCCTCCGCAACCTGCAGGCTGTCCTCTCGTGTGTACCTGTGGTGGACTGAGGGTAATGCTTGTAACGCACACAGATGCTGTATTCACTGGGACTTTGAGAAAAGAGAGCAAGAAGCTAACCTGCGCAGCAGTTTCTTAGGGTTCTGTCTATCTATCTATCTATCTCTCTGCGTCTATATTTCATTACTTATTTACTTATTTAAAGATCCTTGCAATAGAATAGATGCTTTAAGAAAGCTTACTTGTTCTTCTCCTTTCCTTGTTTTGAACGTTTACTTTTCTAAGCGATCCTTAATGTTACGCCATTGGATTGATGTAGTTCTCAGTTCTTAGAAGTTCTCAAAGCGCATCAGGGATTTCTCTATTTCTCAATCTTTCCATCTGCATTGAGACCTCTTATCTTACTTTAGGTGTGAGGTGAAGAAGAACACTGCAGCCAGCTGAAGCCGTATCGGACACATGCTTCTGTTCTGCTCGGAAGTAAACCAGAGTGATTCCACGGTGTACTTTAGACAGATTTCCTCTGGACTCAGCATCCCCAAGGGATATTTCCAAGCTCTCGGAAGGACCTGTCGTTCTCTCTGACACTGCAGTCTCCATTAGGAAGGGGTAAATCTTCCTTGCCCTTGTGCAAAGGAACTACTCAGTTAGCTGTTTCTAACCCAAATCTCTTTGCTGTCTTCTGTTGACAGACACCACCCGGCTAGCCAAGCTAAACCACTGAAAATGGAAGGAGTGGGACATCTTCAAAAGCCTGCTGCTGCTTCTAAGCAGAACTGCGCTGTAGGTGGGGACACAGCAAGAGGACACGTCCAGGCCACGCTGGAACTGCAAGGCACCTGTCCGAGCCACGGAACAAAGTCAGCGATTCCCAGTTGGAGACTGTTGCTCGCCCAGTGACACAGCAGCTGGAGCGCTTCTGGTTGCTGCTGCTGGGTTCCCGTGAATCAGCCAGGGATAGGAGCTATGAGAACGGCTGAAGCGATCTGAAGATACCTGAAAGAAAGAAAAGAGGAGAGAAGAAGACAAGAGGGGAGGGGAGGGAAGGGGAGGGAATAAAAGGAATGGAGGGGTGGGGAGGGAATTGGAGGGGAGGGGAGGGACAGGGAGGGGAGGGGAGGGCAGGGGAAGATAGTGTAGGGGAGGTATGGGGAGGGTAGGATAGGGTAGTGTAGCATAGCCTAGCGAAGTGTAGCGTGTTAGAGGGGAGGGGAGCGTAGGAGAGTATAGGGTAGTGTAGGGGAGCGGAGTTTAGGGGAGTGTAGGGTAGGATAGGGGAGGGGAGTGTAGGAGAGCGTAGGGTAGGGGAGCATAGGGTAATGTAGGGTAGTGTAGTGAAGGGGAGTGTAGGGTAGGATAGGGGAGGGGAGTGTAGCAGAGTGTAGGGACAGGGAGCATAGGGGAGGGGAGCATAGGGGAGTGGAGAGGAGGGGAGGGAGGGAAGGGAGGGGAGGGGAGGGAGGGGAGGGAGGGGAGGGGAGGGGAGGGGAGGGGAGGGGAGGGGAGGGGAGGGGAGGGGTGTGCTACCATAAATAAAATTGCCACATACATGACATTTTGGATCTGGAGCCAAATCTTTGTGTTGCTGAAGGGATGCAAGACACAGACTCCTGATGGCTGTTGAACAGGAGGCTTTTATTGCCCTTTTTCACTCCTACATGTCCTCTCCCCGTAGCCCCATGTGCTGTCCATGCGCCCAAATCCCAGTTGGTCAGAGACCCTCAGACACGCGCCTGGAGCCAGCCAGCAATTGCCCACTGCCCAAAGGTCCTCTTTAACACTGTAGCCAGTTCTTGATCTCAGCCTGGCTCAAGGTTTTGTTCCTACCGCTTGTTTCCTCATTACCTCTAATTCAGGGACCTGCGAAACAGCGCGAAGCCACCTGCAAATTCCCTCCCCACACGTTGCCCTTCATTCCACAACCTGATTTATCGCTGCCATCCGCGCATTGCACAGTGCCATGAAAGATTTGGCGTGCACAGAGGTGGCTGAGGATTTTCAGAAAGAACTTTCCTTAGGAACTGCATCAAGACTTTTGCTGGAAGGCAAAAGATCGGCTGATTGATTAACATAGGGATGGCAGCTGAGCAAGGGAAGCATCTTCCAAACTTCCAAATATTGCCTGTAGACAGAACTACAACTCCTCTGCTCTCCGGTGAGGAGTTTCCGTCACCTGCTTGGGAAGCAGAAGCAGTAACATGGGATTTAGAGGATCCAGCTGAAGCATCAGTGCCAGTTAGAGGAAACCATCAATTTATGGGGTTTGAAGAGAGTTTGACCAGTTTTCCAAGGAACATGTACTAGTGCTGCATCTATATGCATAGAAATATCTCTGCACCTGGCTTGTATCAGACATAGAGTGGCCCTCAGGACTAGGGAAGCGGTTGTCCCTCTGTGCTCGGCTCTGGTGAGGCCGCACCTCGAGCACTGTGTTCAGCGAAGACCTGGAGGTGCTGGAGCGTGTGCGGAGAAGGGCTCTGAAGCTTGTGAAGGGTTTAGAGAACAAGTCTGGTGAGGAGCGGCTGAGGGAGCTGGCGTTGTTCAGCCTGGAGAAAAGGAGGCTCAGGGGAGACCTTCCTGTGCTCTACAGGAAGCTGAAAGGAGGCTCCAGAGAGGTGGGGATCGTTCTCTTCTCCCAAGCCCCAAGTGACAAGACAAGAACCAAAAACCTTAAGTTGGACCAGGGGAGGTTTCGGTTGGTTCTTACGAAAAATTTCTTCACCGAAAGAGTTGCTCTGGTGGGTTTACGTGGCAAGGTTTTGGTAGCAGGGGGCCATAGGGGTGGCTTCCGTGAGAAGAATCTAGAAGCTGCCCCACGTTAGAGAAGGGCTCCACTGCCGGCCAGAGCCAAGCCAAGAAACGATGTCGCTTGTTCCTCTGTGAGAGCGTAATTAAGAAAGGAGAAAAAAAGAACAAAAAAAAGCTGCTTCCCAGGGAGAAAGAGAGGAGAAGCAGCCCTGCAGCCCCCCAGGGGAGTGCAGCAGGAGGGCAGGAGGTGCTGCAGGCAGGCAGCAGCAGTTCCCCTGCGGGCTGTGCAGGGAGAGGCCCCCGGTGGAGCAGGCTGTCCCCCTGCAGCCCATGGGTCCCCCACGGAGCAGATCTCCACGCTGCAGCCCCCCCGTGGGTGGAGGAGCCCCCGGTGGAGCAGGTGGATGTGGCCTGGAGGAGGCTGCGGCCCATGGAGAGCCCCCGCAGGGCAGGAGCAGGCCCCGGGCCGCAGCTGCAGCCCCCCCGTGGAGAGGAGCCCCCGCAGGAGCAGGGGGTCTGGGGGGAGCTGCCGCCCAGCCGTGGGGGACCCGTGCTGGAGCAGTTTGCTCCTGGGGGATGGATGGACAGACCCTGTGGGATGGATTCGGTCTTGAAGAGCCCCCTCTGCCCTTCTCATCCGAGCAAGACACTTGGCACTGCTCCAGAGCCCAAGCTGAGTGAAACCCCTGATACACAGCACAGAACCACTAAATGAGGCAGATACCACGTATTTTTATTTTTATTTTTTTTTCCAGCAGCAGCAAGGGAATAAAATGTTCAGCCAGTGCAGCAACACAGAAACAAAAAGGCGGAAGTGCTTAATGCTCATTTGTGGAGTTATACGTCAAATCCTGCAAGAAGGGCATTGCTTGTGGCTTTACATATTCATACTAGAGCAAGAATTCAAGTCAGAGAAGCCTCAACATTTTGATGAGCCTTTGGCAAAAGTGAGCCTTATATCCTCTGAAAGAAAAGACGGTCTAGGAAATGCCCAGAGAACACCACAGAGTCAGCTTCACAAATTCCACAGATAGCAAAAATAGCTATAAAGATTATAATCTACTCAGGGTATAATTTGGAGGAAATAAATTCCACTTGTTATCTGCTGGCGTAGAAGAAGCATCTCGTTTCCTTCCATAAAGCAATAGCATTACTTTTATTTTTACAATTTTAGCTTTAGAAAAAAAGGTTATAGTTACTATAGCACCATCTTTTCTTTCATGTTACTTACAATCAGCAATTTTGATGCTTCATTTTAAAACCTTGTATCATAAAATTCAGCATCTCAGTCTTGTCTGAAACTATTGCAATGCATTTCAGATTCTTAAAATACAGAAATAACTATACATTCAAAATAAAGACATTATATACATAACATATTGATACTGTGATAAGATTTTAATCACTTCAGATGCATTTGGTGTTTTCCCTTTCAATTTCAGAAGCTAGGTGAAAGAACACAAGTTGTCCTGCATTCCACACCAAAGAGCAGAACACAAATTGGAGAAGCTTCTAGGGAACATTTTTGATTAACTGATAGTTACAATGGTATTTTGATTTGCCTGTGCTATGCTTATGTACACTAATCCTCTTTGGGAGAGACCTGCAAGTTGGATGTAAGCTACTAGTATGAGCGAATAGCAGGAGGAACAGTCGAGCAGTCTTCTTCATTCAAAGTTTTGTCAATTACAGGTCTGTATTTCAAGGAAACCTAAAACAAAAAAGAAAAACAAAAAAAAAATAAGACAAAACTTGTATCTAAACATGACAACGTAGCTACAGGTTGTAGCTGTTGACTGTAACTGTTATTCAGTTGTTGACCGAGTAACATGGGTAACTGAATGGCTTGATTGATGTTAAGCCGTTTCCCATTATTCATTTCATTCTGTAGTAGATGAACAATTGGTAACCTACAAGAAACATTTACATTCCACCCAGTTACCACCAGATAAATTTATTAAAACCAACAGTTTTTATTAGAGGTGGTACTGAATGGAATGAATGGTACCGGAAGACTACTCCCTTGAAAAGGATGTTATCAACAGCTGTCCTCAAGCATCTGACTTGACTTACCTTCCCAGACTTGACATCCACATACGAAAGGGTGTGCTTTCTCCAGTGCTCTTCAAATGGCTTGCGCTGTTGGCCTTGGAGTGGCTTGGAATAGTCAAACTCATCTATCCGTACCTAGGGAGACGATTATGTCAGTATAGACCAGAAACTGGCATCTGTAAATCACCTCATTAGTTTATTAATGTTTTAAAGATTAAACATTATTAGTTTAATTGCAGTTACAACTGTAATACATGTCTCATAATAGCCAGCAAGCTTTACGTTAACACTGACTGTATCAAAGTTCCAAGTCCTTGTTAAACTTCAGCATTTAAGATAATGTTTCTTGCAGAGAATGGCTATTCTGCCTTAATCAGGTCATGAATGTCTAAACAGGTTTCATTATGCCCCTGCTTTCACCTCTCTAATAATTACAATGCATTCATTGAACTACTCTTCTCTTAAGATCATTACCCACCATTGCACGCACTGGTCATTTTATAAATAATAAATAGAGCAGGGCAGGTGAGACCACCATTAGCCTTAATTTCTTGAAAGTCTTCAGAGCCTTGAGTTAAGATGTTTACATAATTCATCCAGGTCACGTAACAAGCAATGCAATGCCCAGGTCACAGAAAATGCATACCTTATAGTCCTCTCTGGCATGAGCACCCCGGGACTCCTTGCGAGCCTCAGCACCATAAATGGTTTGTAGAGCACAAAGCATCAGGTTTTGCAGTTCCAGGGTCTCCACCAAGTCAGTGTTCCACACAATACCTAGTCAAATATTTAATTAATATGGAAGGTGTTCTATGAAGAAATTATTTCTTAATTTACTTCTATCTTAGTGCTAGTACTTAGAATTAAACTAGGGGGGAAACCTGCTAGTTATACAAAGTTCTCCTTCATTAAGTATCTCCAAGGCAGAAGCCAAGTTCCATACAGGAACATACCTTCATTTTAATTCCTACATTCTAAGCTATCACAACACTTCCTTTCTTGATGCTTGGTAGAGGTATCAAAGAAAGCCAGTTCAATTTCAGTATTTGAATAAATGTCTAAGAGTAGATGGAGAGAAACACACAACTGGAGTGGAGAAAGGGTACACCGTAAGTTGCACTTAATTAAACAAGTCCTCCTAAGATACACCGCAAGACAGT
The DNA here is from genome assembly GCF_047663525.1 of Anas platyrhynchos. NCBI lineage: Eukaryota > Metazoa > Chordata > Aves > Anseriformes > Anatidae > Anas > Anas platyrhynchos. Next base: position 67,421,376 of record NC_092588.1, on the reverse strand, counting down.
ATCTGTATGCAGAGCTAAAATAAAAACAAACCTGAGTATTCAGCCTAAAAATAAAGTCTTACCACATTTTGACAACTGACTGGCCTTTTCAGAAGTTATTTACAAAGTTCCTCTTAGCATTTGAGCAACTTCACATCACGCTCTGAGACAACAGTAGCACTTACAGAATTAACTCTGATTTCAGTGTCTACTTCTTTAAAAGAGTATACAAATAGAAAATGTTTAATAAAATCAAACATGCTGATTACTGTGTTTAGGAATTAGGGTTCTGTAAAATATTTCTGAAGATTCAAAATGGCCAAGCTTTAAAAAAAGGAAAAAACAGAAGATCTAAGAATAAAAAAAAACATTTTTCCCAGCACATACTCTGACCAAGGTATACTCTTTGCTATCAAATTACCTCTGTCAAATGTCTTTAGGTGAGCCAGATCACTATAAATCTGGCTAAGTTTTTCACAGCCCTCTTGTAGTACAGAGCCAGTACGAAACACAGCTGCATGGCTTTGCATTGTCTGCAAGACAGTAAAAACAAATTAGTCTCATATGCCATATGAGCATAACATCCTGCATAACTTCATTAGCTTCAGCAAAGCTGCTGACTTCAGACAGGTCTGCAGCGTGAAGAACAAGAAATAACATTCTGTTCACCCCAAACAGAGGAAAATCCATCCTACTATGCAGCATATAACAGAAGCTTCTCCCCCCCTTATTGCTGAGGACTTCACCAAGCTTACCTTCTGCATGTTAAGTCGCACTTCTGAAGTTCTTATGGTTCCATTAGCAAATCTTAATTTGTCAAGATTAGCAACTGATGCTTCACCAGCATCTGGTTTAATGGAAGGAACTGGCTCTCCTATTACGGAAAAATTCAGTAAGTTTAGTAAGCAACTTTTTCTGGCAGATTCATAAAGTAGTAACTACTGTGTCTCAGATCTGAGTAAAACAGTAATTTCTTTGTCTGAGATACAGGTTTACTGTAACTTTCCTGAACCCCCACCAGAAGCATCCATAATACTTAAAGTTCTCAGTAATATATGTAAATCACATTCTTTCCTGTGATAGTTGGTTAGGAACCTAGCCAGTACATCTGGCTAAGTTCTGCTCTTAATTCCATAAAAACTGTACTTTGATAAAAGTTATCCTAAACTTCTCACTGCCTGTGGCTCCTCACCACTTTCTCTTACACTTCCCTCGTCTCCTCATCCCCAAACCTCTCACCTTCTCTTGGCCCCATTAAGAGCTCTGTACCTTTTCGCCAATACAGAAACCTATGTTGCTGGGTAACAAGCATGGCTAAGCCAGCCACACAGCTCCTCAAAACCACACTTCATCTCTCATGTAGCCTTACATTCAGACTACTTAAAAACCTTCCCACAACTTCAAACTCAGAGGAACGACAGAAAAGACTGGTCTGAGTACAAATGTTTGCACTAACTGAGAGCAAAAAGCACCTGTAAACCTAAACTGATTCCATCACATACCACTATTTCATACACTTTTTTTTTTTCAGTCCAAGTCTGTACAGTCTTATTCATTTGGACACCAAGCTATGAGAAAACAAGTAACTACTGGAATTCAGTTGCTCTTGCAATATAACTGACTCTTGTGAGTGGTGGTGGTGGTGTTTTGTTTGTTTTAAGACCAGATTTAAATTTAAGAAATAACATACAGCAGTGATAATCCATTTATAGTGGATGAGATGTTACAACTTTTTATATTTATTTCTTCTATTACTTGCACATGCAGTCCACCTTATAAATCAACAAGGTGGCAATAAAATGCACTATATGAAAGAACTAAGTGTAAAACAAACTACACTGATGTAGAGGATGCAGTGCAGGACATAGGGAAGTCAAGTCTTCACAGTCAATATCCTGTTTTGCTGTTTGTGAAAAATTTCAACTGCTTTTGCCAACAGCAAAACTGAGCACTGGTTTTAAGTTGATCAGCTTACAAAGCAAGTCTTAATGACAAGCAGTTGCTCAGTTAAGAACCCGTATATTAGAAGCATAAACACAAATTCCTGCATTTCCTAACAAATAATAGTCTAGGTCTAGTGTTCTTAATTTGAAGTAGATACCAACAACTCTCTGTTGCACAGAAATAAGATCATAAGCATAAACATCTGCATAAGAGTGAGACAAACTGTGAGTCTTACCAGGCTTGCACGTTTCTGCAATTGTAAGGGCACAAGCACGGCCAAAGACCACCAAATCCAGAAGGGAGTTTGCTCCGAGTCTGTTTGCACCATGGACAGACGCAGATGCTGCTTCCCCACAGGCATATAGGCCAGGTACCACTTTATCCTCACCATTCACATGTGTAATCACCTAACAATTCAGATAGTTGATTAATACTCTTTTATTAAACAGTTTTTAAGAATGCAAGCCTCCTTATTTTTAAAATGCCACGTGCAAGTAGGAATGAAACAAAACCACATGAACTTTTCCCCAACCCTAAAACTGCAAATACCTTAGTTTTAAAGGGTAAGCAATAAATATAGCTAGCACTAAAACTTAAGATTTCTTTAGGTCATATTTAAGAAACAGAACCGTGTAATAGTTCACAATTCTGCAGCAAGTCAGAAAAGCACAGGAAGCAAATCTGATCTGCATGCATTTCCAAGGGAAGATATGCATAAAAAAATAAGTAGAATACGTTGAACCAGAAAAAAAAATCAGCTGACACCATCAAATTGGCATAAATTAGTATGAGTTGAACAAATCTGTTTTAGTGTAATGATTATATGAGGTACAGTGAATTAAATATTGTAACAGAGTACTAGTTTGATCCCTTTTCAACCGTAGCTTATCCTCAAGCCAATAGCCAGAGTTGCTAACAGATGTGACAGAACTGTAAACTTCACTTTAAAAGTTTCCCAGAGCTCCATCTTCAGATGGACTTGAACATGGTTCTGAAGTTATTCACAATAACAAACTGGATTGTGTGTTTTAAGTACTCTAACATCATTATTTAGTTAATGTCATTCGGCACCCTTATATTTCTATTTGAATAATCGCTTCCTATTGCTAGATGAAAAAAATACCAGAAGTGATCTGCATGACTGACCTGTCCTTTGTAGTTTGTAGGAATACCGCCCATATTATAATGCACAGTGGGCAGAACAGGAATAGGCTCTTTAGTGACATCGACTCCAGCAAATATCATAGCTGTTTCTGAAATTCCTGGGAGACGAGTTGCCAGCTGCTGTGGTGGTAAATGGTGCAGCTGCAAATACACATGGTCTTTTTCAGGGCCACAGCCCCTATCAAAATAAAAAACAGGAGTATCAACAGTGGATCACACAACAGAAGGTTATGCAAAAGTCAGTGATTTTTCTAAGCTACTTTGTTTCACTTGCGATTACCTTCCCAAAAATGAAAATTTAAAATTCATCTCTGACAAAAATACTATCTAACATATTTGAAAAAACTATTGAACGTGGCAGCATTTAAGAGCATTCTTCTCCTCCCAGCTTTCCTTTTACAATTATCCACAGTATTTAAGGCTTTAAACAACCTTATCTCCACAGAAAGATGTAAAACCTTATGATAATTGAGAAACTGTCTCTAGACACAAGGAATTCAAACAGGAAACTCATAACACCTTCTGTTCCCCTCTAAGGGACGTTAGGAAGTAACAAGCAACATTTTTGCCTGAAATGCAGTGTTCAGCTAACACTTAAACCTCTATCTTATTAATTATCTGTTGCTTAACAAATGAACTACTGTATTGCATATAATCTAATACAATTAAGCATTCATTCTGCAGCTTCGTTAGAAGTATTTAACTAACCTTCCTTCCCGTATCTCTATGGTCATAGAACGAGACACGACATCCCTGGAAGCCAGATCTTTAGCAACAGGTGCGTATCTCTCCATGAATCTTTCACCTTGACTGTTAATGAGAATACCTCCCTCTCCACGACACCCTTCTGTTATAAGGCAACCAGCCCCATAGATACCTGCAAAGAAGGAAAACCATCACATGAAATGTTCACAAGCCAAATTCCTAACCAACACAGCCAGGACTGCAGAAGCAAGGTCTACTTTTAAACAACAAAAATAAGTCACAGGGCTAAATTTAATTCTATCCTGATATGAGAAATGAGTGCTGTTACTCCTTTCAAGCATTCTTCCTGGAAGGTGAGCAAGTTCATCTGGAACACCCATGGTATCTAAAACATTACAATGAGAAGAGAACTACACCCACCAATACACAAGGAGATTCAGCAATTACTTTGTTCAAGATTCCAAAGTAAACCAGAAACTGATTATCTCAAGGTCAATCTGCTCATTTCTGCTGCCTCTTTTCCTGTGCTAAGGCAGTGCAGGATGGCTTCAAATTGTGTGGAACATAAAGGCTTACTGAGTATGGCCTTCCTTCTCCAAAGGAAAAGTCTATCCGTTAGTCTTCAGCATTGGTTCCTCATAGAAAATAAGAATGCTGATGAAGCATTTGATTATTCCATAACTTTCAACATAATTATCAGACAATTAAGCTTCTCTGACCAGAAAAAAAAACTTAGTTATGTCAAATGAACACTGCATCTCTTAAGATTACTTTTACAACGTTATATTTGTTAAACTGTTCAAAATGTTCACCATTTATCACAAGTTAAAACTCAGCATCTATTTAGCTACAAACAAAAAAAAAAAAACTTTTTTTTAGTCTGTGACCACGTTTATCCAGTTTAGATACTGATCCTGTGCTATAAAACATAATAAAATGTCTAAAATATATACCTTTACTTCAACTACTTTACTTCAACTACTCAATTTTCACAAAAGATTCTAGTGTGCAACTTCCTAACATTTCAATCTATCCTACTGCTTCTGTATCCAATATCAAACATTGGATATACCCTTTAATATTTTAAGCACAAGAGAAAACAAATTTCAGAGGTGAAGGAGTTCCAACTAGGAATTTGTCAAGTCTTTTAGTATTGTAACAACAACACCTTTATATTTAACTGGTATTACATCAGCTTAGACCTTTCTCATGTATTATAATAGTTGTACTCGCAGATTTATATTCTGCAGCAGCTGCAGACAAGTCTGAACATCCACCAGAGGCATCTAATAAAGCGATTAGGCATTGCAGGAAAATGCAAACTGACAAGCTCATTCTAAAACCACAAAAATTCTTCTCATCATATTAAAAACAATGTTGCAAGTGTTATTTCATACTCTGTTAAATCATATTCCATACCTGTAGGGTGAAACTGTACGAACTCCAAGTCCTGGCAAGGAAGGCCAGCTCGTGTGACCATAGCAGTACCATCACCTGTACTTGTATGAGCTGATGTGCAACTGAAATAAGTGCGGCCATACCCTCTAAAGAAAACACAGTTAATAAAATTAGCAAGACAAAGCAAATAAAAATAAGAAAAAAAAAAAAAACACCACACATATCCAAACCTATACTCAGCTACACTGTTTGCACAAATATGGAACTAGAAAGAGTGTTAACCAGCAAGATGCCGGACTTTTGCCACGTCCTGTACTAAGTTCAACCAAAACCAAACCAAATTGGCATTGCCCCATTACACATATCTGAAAAATGACTAGTGGAAGAAGGCCCAATAAAAAGACCACTTCAAAGCGGAATAGTTAGGTTAATAACAAACTTTTTTGCCAGAAAGAAAGTCACTTCAGAATGTTCTCTCAATCCAGTTCCATTAGACTCTATGTGAACTATTACGTGCAGTTTTAGCAAAAATAGCTTGTAACAATAGCTTATATAATCAATATATCCCCTGATTGGATATGCTTACATTTCAAAAACCTGTATAAAACTCACAGTCACTAATAGCAAATTTTTAAGCCTGGAAGCTAACCAGTTTGCTTTAATGTTATTGAGCACTGCCAATGCTCCAAGTTTCAGGACAAACTCTCAGAAGAAATACTAACCTACTTACTGTATGCAGCTCAAAGAACTTCACTATGAAAACAGCCTTGGCTTTCATAAAACCATACTGCAACTGGCAAACTTAGTATTTTTCTACACAATATATTTCTAAACATACCTATCCTACTGAAACAGATGGGATAAAATAATCACAAGTCTAATCCATATACTCTAATACACATAAAAATTTCTGCAACTACTAATGTAAAGTTACACTAAACATCTAATAATTTCACCTTACAACAGTTAGATGTGCAGTTTTATCACTGATTTAAGTTCTCACTAATCTTAAAAAAGGTGATTCCTACAGGAAACTCCAAACACTACAGATGCATACACACCTTGGTAGCGCTGCAACGTCTGCTTTAAATAGCACGCTTTAAAAGTCTAAGATACTGTTGATATACATACAAAATGCTCTTACACATTTCAGCGCCATGTCATTGTTCTAGAATTTGAAGCTAGACCTCATACTAAATTTATACTTGGACACAAGGATAATAGATTTTTTTTTCTTAAGAAATGACTGAATTTGTAGTTGTATTGCTTTTGATTAAAGGGAGAGAGGGGGGAGAGGGGTAAAAACAATTATATTTTTCAAGTCAACATGTCTCCTCCATACTACGGAGTAAGACACATGTAAAAGACACCCAGCCCTCAAACTAGCAGCACTCTCAGTTTTCCATCTTTTATCACAAACATTACATTACATTACCCAGTGGCAATGACAGTGTTCTTTGCTCTAAAACGATGTATAGAACCATCTTCTATGCAAAGGGCAATAACACCACGACACTCTCCATTTTCCATGAGCAGGTCCAAGGCAAAATATTCAACAAAGTAGCTGGTATCATATCTTAGAGACTAGAGGAAAATAAAAAAAAGCAATTTTAATGATTAAAAAAACACAAACTTAAGTAACTACTCTTCAAAACCGTCTATGCATATAGGCTGCATAAGGAAAAGAAAAATATAACCTTCCATTGATTCTTAAGGAAGCCAGTTTCCCTAGAAATCTCTATAAACATTTGCTAATGAATCTAATCCAGCTCAAAGAGATACACACGCACGGTTACCAAACCGCTGAATTCTGAGAAGGCATAGCTAGAGAGCAAGAGGCATTCTTTCACCCTATGTTTGGCAACACTTGAGTCAGCCGCAGAGCTTGACACATGTACAAGCACGTATCACCAGGTCTGCCTCTGAGAAGCAGAAGCCATCCCCAGAAGCCAAGTATATAAACAGAACCAGCAGGCGTCATCAAGCCAAATGTATTCTTTCGTGCCCTCGAGGATCAGATTTGTGTCTGGCAGCACTGATCATTTCTATTGCAGCAACAAGTCTAGTATTAACCTGAAGGACAGTAATTAGCTAACTACTAAGTAAATGAAAAGCATTAGCTATTAGGTACCTAATTTTGGGTTTTAAGTAGCTTACTGCCATTTAAAAAGAACCAAATCTTTTGTAGCTATGCTTTGTAGAACTGACAGGACCAGATGCTGAAACTAGTTATTTATTTGCCATAGAGAAAGCTCAGGAGGGCATTGGAGCCCTTTACAACATTTATAGCTCATTCCTCCACGCTCCCTCCTTTTAGATGAGTAACAAAAAATGCTGTCTGGTACCTTTTATCAGAGTTCCCCAAAGCCATGATGTCAACTTTCTTAAGAGGATGGAAAAAGAAAAAAGATATTTGGGAAAGCTTAGATAAATATTGTCTGTGTCTAGTTAACAGGTGCACAAGCTGTAACAATAAAAACTACTTCAGACCACAAAGCTAACAGTGTATGCTATTTAACATCCACTGCCTTCAGGACAACCATTATAAACATGATCTTCACAATCTATCAATATATTCCAATTTCCAGGTACTCCTGACAAAAAAGCAAGCATCACCTAGGTGGCATCCTTCCACAGTGACACAAAAAGGAAGGAAATCCAGAATTGGTATCACTCGTTCTCTCAGATTCCTCCCTGATATGCATGCAAGTCATTTTGTTTCTTTCTTCCAGTGTCAGAAGATATCATTGACTGCAAATAAAAAGACAAGTTCTACTTCACAGCTTCTTACCCTGCCATACAGAGTATGCAACAGCGAGTGCCCTGTCCGGTCTGCAACACAGCAGCACCTGTGGGCCTGTCCTCCTTTTCCAAACTGAAGGCTCTGTCCACCAAATGCACGTTGGTAGATTTTTCCTTCTTCTGTTCTACTGAATGGCATCCCGTAATTCTCCAGCTGTTGAACCCAAATACAAGCATCAGGAATAGTGCATAATAAACAGGAAATTACCATGTTCCTAGTAAGATATCTTTGGGAGCTACCCTGTCGTGAATGAATTGAGTTAAAATCAGTGCCAGTGAATCTTACCTCTATCACAGCAGCTGGGGCTTGCTCCGTCATGTAGTGTATGGCATCCTGGTCACCCAGCCAGTCGGAGCCTTTCACTGTGTCGTAGAAATGCCACCTCCAGTTATCGTCCTCCATGTTTCCCAGAGCTGCATTGATCCCTCCCTGAAAATGAAAACACATTTTCCTAGAACTGTATCAGTGAAGCAAAGCTTTAGTAGGTTTTCCTCATTTGTATTAGAATCTTTTACCGTTTACTGTATTGCTTGTTTGTAGAGCCATAAAGTCAGATATCACATGGTTGTAAAAAAAACTGTGCAATTTATCAATTTCACAATGGCCTGTACCTAATTATGTTTTGTATAACACAATGGCTTGCAAAGTTACAAAGAATGCAATGGAGAAGAATTGAACAGAAGCTGAAAGTACATATTTAGTTGAAACAATTTTGGAGGGCTACATAATATGTACAGTGGAAGTGTGGCCCTGGCACATCGTGTTCATGTGCATATCCAGATCTTCCAGCTCTTACGGTGCCTTTTTTTTTTTTAATTTTATTTTTTCCCACATTTGTTCTACCTCATTTCTCACCTGTGCAGCAACAGTATGAGACCTGGTGGGGAACAGCTTTGTAACGCACGCCGTGTTAAAGCCAGCCTCTGACAAACCAAATGCAGCCCGCAGGCCTGCTCCCCCCGCACCCACAACAACCGCGTCGAACTCATGGTCCACTACTGGATACTGCGTGGAAATCTAGAAAAAAACAAATCAGTTTGTTATGGTCACAACTATGCAAACTAAGCCAACCTGATGTAAACACAAGCAATGTATTTCAGCTAGACAATCTCATTACTGAACAACCCTCCACCAAAGCCAAGAAGCAGACGCAACACAGAAAGCTGTCCCTGATGGCATCTCTCTGAAGCACTGACCTGTTAGTTAAGATACAGAAAAGTATGAACATACCGAATCAGAAACCTTCGTAGAAGCGTGTTTCTTTCCATAGACTGTGAAGTGCAAGTTGCGTGCAAGAGTCTGGCACGCCGCTGGCCACTGTGGGAAGAAATCAAGACAACTGCTGTAGACCAAATGTTTCCACAAGAAAGATTTCCAGTGTTCTCAACTACTCCACCTTTACAATAACCATTTACTTGCCACTGAGTCACAAACATTGCCTCAACATATTTTACAGTTACACGTAGTGATGTTTGGGCTTTCCTTCACCCACAACGAGGAAAAACAACAATTCTGACGGGATGAGGGACAGAGCTGCAAGTACCAGAAAGTCACAGCCTAACCATTCACTTCACTCTAACCAACCAGTCTCCCAGAGCTCTCTGAGGCTGCACTGGCAGAAGTTTGTTTGCAACTCGTACCCTACATTATTCCACTCTTCTCATGTAAGCAAGGATGAAGACAACTTTTCAAGAACCACAGGAAAAATACCTGTCTTAGGTCAAAAAATGCTCAGAATTTGATTTCAGGTGCTTAAGAATAGAGAAGAATTAAAAAAGAAAAAAAGGTGGGGAATGCTGTTCCGTATCATCATTGCTTCAAAAGGCAGATATATTTTTCTTGCTTTCATTCTCTATTAAGTAGTAGGCAATGTAGAACAATTTATTCTCTTCTGATTGAAGCACCGGGACACTGTTTTCTGTTTCTGTAGGGTTATTCTCTCTCCCCAAAGACAGAAAAAACACCTACACCTACCCAATATCCAGTCCTGGTTTTGATAGGTTAAAACAACCGGAGTGTTAGTCTCCACAGTACAAATCAGCAATTTCTTGGAATTTAGTATTCCTTCTCTACACTATTCAGAAAAATGCATCTAATTGAGCATGCACTGATTGATTAGAACAGCAGGACAGTCATACCAATGACCTGCACAGTGATATCATCACTCCTCCATTTGAAATACCACTCTGTCACATTTTTGGATTGTATTTGTCTTTTCCAGCAACTGTTATAGCCATGGTTTAATCACCTTACAACATGCTAACAAGCCGGGCTTGTCTGGAACTTCCCAATACCCTGCCCCTACGTTACCCTTTCCTTGATCTAGATTTGTCATCTCCCATAGTTTCTTCAAAATTATCTTCTTGCACAACATCGAATCTGATGCGTCATCATACTTGCTAACACACTTCTTCTGTTTTATTTTATTTTATTTTTTTTTTTTTTTAAACAGACGAAAAATTTAGGTAAGATCATTACAGAAGATCAGTATTAAAACTATTTCCAAGGAATTCTGCTAGCACCCCCTTCTCAGCAGGGATTCCCCTCCCTTCTCCCTTGCTCTTATCACACCCTGGGGCAATTCCATGTCCATCTTACTCCCCATGTTAAGTCACCTTCATTAACACTGCATGAACAGCATTGGATTAAGCAATCTGCTGGCAGTCAGATGAAACAGAAGTACCAAATGTAATTTATCTGCAAGGCAACTCTCTCAACCATTTCACATCACGCTAAAATAGGGTGTCCTCCATATAGAGAAAGTGCTTTCAAAGAAAGCGTGAGATCAGCTGAGGTTTAGACTACCACAACTCCAACTGACACGATGGGCTACAAGATTTGGCAGCCATGCGTTCCCTACAATATACCACTGCTGCTGCTTGTTTCTGAAACATCCCAATGGTAGCACAGCTCCTGTTACTGCCATAAGTTATTTCTTGGGGGTGAACAACACACTTGGTTAGTTAGCAATGGAAATGCTGTGTGTAAAGACAGCACGCAAACAACAGGTTTGTGCATGCTTAGCGCCGCTTAGAGAAAGCATAAACTGCGGTTATGCCCTAAAGCATGGAAAGGAGCTGGCCTACTTTTCCTGAGTAAACAAAGCAAACAGCCTGCTACAATAATACCCAGGGAGCGTTCTGCCACAACGCTTTGCACTTAATTTTGTTTTTTAAAGGAAAATGTTTGTTTTCTGAAGTTGCTGTACCACGCTTCCGCGGCCCTATTGGTCAAGTTTTGAAAGACGTGTTTCAGCAGAGGATTCTGGAAACATATATATAATAAATAAATAAATATATATATATATAAAAGAAAAAACACACATTTCTAGTGGATTCTTGTCCATATATTGGCTTTTGCTAAGGAGAAGCTTTAAAAAGAATAAAAGACGCTCTTCCAGCCTTCCTATCTAGGACAGGGCCGGCTGCAGCCCTGCTCGCAGCTCTCATTTCTCCATTTCTCGTCAAGGATCCGTGCCCCTCCCGCTGCCCCAACGGCTCCCGGCCCCCGCAGGCCCCTCAAGGGCGGCCCCGGGGGAGCTCGCTGAGGGCTCCCGGCCCCGGGGCTGACCCGTCAAGGTCACGGAGCGGCCCTCGGGGCGGCAGGGCCGGAAGGGGCCGGGAGGGGAGGGCCGGGCCCGGACTCACCGCCCTCGCCGCCGGCCGCAGCCACCGCCTGGCGCAGCCCCGCGCCGCCACCACCGCCGCCGCCATTTCGCAGGGAGCCCGCAGCGCGCATGCGCGGGGCCGCCGCTGCCACCGGCGCCGTTATCCGGTGAGGGCCCCGGAGGGAGAAACCAAGTGTGTTTGTGGGGGGGTAAGAAACGGGGAAACGTGGGTGTTAGCGGGTCCGCAGTGCGGAGTCACCCCAAACCTTCCTCCCCATACACGCAATGAGAGAGAGCAGGGATGCAGCCAGGCTTGAGGCAGAATTCTGGGCTGGAGCGAGTAATTTCGCTGCTCCCCCCTTGGCGTCCCCCCCCCGTGCTTCAAATGGGACAGCCGAGAGGGGCGGGGCCGGCAGCTCAGGGGCAGCAGCGGCTTCCCCGGGCGCTGCGCCGGCGGCGGCCCGAAGGCGTCCGGAAACACCCGAAGGGGCCCGAGGGCACCCCGAGGGGGCCCGAAGACACCCGAGGGCACCCCGAAGTCACCCGAGGGTACTCCGAAGGTGCCCGAAGAGTCCCGAAGGCAGCCCGAAGACAGCCGAGGGCACCCGAAGTGTGCCGAGGGCGCTGAGGCGTCCGTTAGGCGCTGCCTCAGGGCGCGGTGCGGGCCGGCGGCAGGGCGCCCCCATGAACAACCTGAACGAGCCCCCCGGCTGGAACATCCTGCCCAACCGCCGGGAGCCCGGCGAGGAGGGCGGGCGGTGGAACTACGCCCTGCTGGTGCCCATGCTGGGCCTGGCGGCCTTCCGTGAGTAGCGCCGGGTGCGGGCAGCCGGCCGCCATCAGGGCCCTGAGCCGGCTGGGAAAGGGGGAGGAAAAACCCGCTTGGGCCACTAAGTTACTTCATCAGGGGCAAAATTAAGCATCCGTAGCCGTTCTGCAGGTTGCTCTAACCCCACTCGTACGTTTCAGGTTGGATCTGGACCAGAGAATGTCAGAAGGAAATAGAGAAGGAAAAGAACGAGTATTACAGAAAGCATTCGTCTCTGCAGAAGGACCTGGAGGCCAAGTACCGGGATACCATCACGGAAAGCCGCCGCGCGGTTGCTCACCTGGAGCTGGAGCTTGAAAAGGAGCGCAACAGGACCCTGAGCTACCGTGAAGCCCTCGTGTCCCAGAGCCGCAAGCTAGTGGAAGAGAGGAGAAGCCTAGAGCAGGAGCAGGAGAAGCTGGAGAGGGAAAAACAAGTTCTTCTGCGCTCGGGAGCAGCGGGTAACTTGTACCAAAGCTGCCTGGCAAAGGAAGAAGAATGGCAAAAGAAAGCCAACGCTTTGCTAAAAGAATTTGAAGATGGACTGAAAGAAAGACAGGAGATCTACTGCAGTCTTGTGGTACCCAGAAGCCAGAGACTAGAAATAGAGAAAAATTTGCTAGTTAAAGCGGCAACTGATCCTGTTGCTCTGGATCTACATATGGAAAGTGGCTTAAAAGATATTTTCAAACATGACAACTACTGTGGCAACCTGCTGAACAGAAGCAGAAGTCAAAACGGAAGACTTATGTGGCTGTATTTGAGATATTGGGAACTAGCTATTGAACTGCAAAAGTTCAAGAGGGTAGAAAAAGCAATGTTAGGAAAACGATAGGGGGAGTAATGGTGTTTCATGTGGTCTGCTGTGAAGAGTAGGGACAATCACAGTCGTAGTCCGAAGCTGTTACGTTTTCGTTCTGTGTTTCAATTTCTACTCTTCACTGCATTTGTATTTGCATGGGATGTGCAGTGTTGGTGCCTTTCCTTTCACTAACAGCAGATGCTCCAGCGAGCTGTGCATGCTCTAAAACTCTGTGTGTTTGTCTTGCAGACTGCAGTGTGCTCCAGAGATATGCAAGCTTCCATAGGGATCAGAAGGAGCTAAACAAAAGTCACTTCAGAGTAATTAACCAAGTTGGAGGTTGTACTCTATCAACAGAAAAGTGAGATTCGTCTCCACTATGTGGGCTGCACGCTGTGCTCCGTATGCATGCGTTGCGTGCTGCCTCAGCGCTGTCTTCTTTAAGCAAGACTGATTTTGAGCCAGGTCTTTGGAAGAGACCATGATTGAGCAAGATGCTTGTCACATAAACCGTATGCGTATATACATACATTTATACAAATATATATGTGTGTGTGTGCGCATATGTATCTGTGTGTATGTATATATATCAAAAATGTATGTATTAGCACTCTGAGGGGGGAATAGTGTGATAATGCTTCAGGTTAATCGGTCTTTCATCATCTTCCAAGCTTAAAATACAAATAGGACTTTATGGATGAAACATCCAAACGATGCTACCTAAAATAACACTTAAACAAACAGATTGAGAGGAACCTCACTGGAGCTAGGGAGACGTGTTTGAATATTAAAATAATATATAAACTTGAAGTTGTATCCTCATAATACAGTAGAAATGTTGACAATGCTTACGTTTTTCTCTCAGTTAAGGTTTCGGTGATAACCTAACAGTGTGCCTCTATTATGCACATCACCATGCTGCTGCCTCTGCATCCCAGTGCACTTAGGGTACGTGTTCAGCTTCCAGGAACCTCCGTAGTCACTGCGCCTGGCTCTGTTGCTTGTTCAGGCTCTGATTGTTGTGCTCAGAAGGGTGGCAGCCACCCTTCTCCCCTGACCACCTCTGTTCTCCCAGACCCAAAGTACACTTTTCCACAACTCTGAAATTTTGAGCTTACAGTTCACCCCTTCACATACCTATGACCGTGGAAATCCTACAGATGTACAAGTTCTGTAAAGACTTAAGGAGAGCTTTTTCCTCTAATTGCCACAATAAACATATCTAGATATAAAAAATAAATACCCCAGAGGGTTTCCATGCGTGAAATCCCTTAAATCTTTGGCTCCTTGTAGAGCATAGGAACCACCTTCAGTTTCAAAAGTGCCATGTACCTTGGAGTGGAAGTCTTTTTCCTTCTCCTTTCTAATCTAGCCTTAGACCCCAAAGGGAAAACCGTTACCCTTTTGTCTATAATGTGGTATAAATTTTAGTTAGCATTTCTTTATTAACTGAGGGATAGACTTGCCAAACATGTTTGCTCTGGGCCATCAGCTATTGCATGGCCCAGAAACAATCCAGCTTGGTGGATGCCCATCCAAGTTTAACAGAGAACTGTAGCAGATGTGGACATTAAACAAAATTCTTAAACATTTTTGTTTCCAAAATGCTCGGTTTTCCATCTGTTATTTTGCTCACCTTGTTGGTGCCGATTGTGTTGTAGTGAATTATTAACCTCTTATGGACTGGTTTTTATTTTTAAATAAAGTTTAAGTGGACAACATGGAGGGAAAAAAAAAAAAAAGAGATACTACCACAGACACCAGAAAGGCCAAAGGTTATCTGGATGCCAAGTTTATGCAGGTTCAGCCATGAGAACGTGATTGAGTTAGTGTTGGTGTGACAACCTCAGCCAAGCGGCTCTAGCTGGCCATATCCACATGCCCTAATTGCCCAGTAGAACAAATAATTTAGAACAACTTAACTCGTGTGCCGTTCCTTCAGGATGTGGAAAGTGTCTGCCTGCCCAGCCGCAGTGCATTTCATATGGACATGCAAGCAGTTACAGCAACTCAGATGAACAGTTGTAGATAGTGAATCAAAGCCAATATGTTCAAGACTCATGCCTCATCTTTGTGCATCTTCACTCATTCTTAACACTAAATGAAGAAACATCCTATGCTTTTTTTCAGTTTTTCGTAGTTTTATGTCCCTGACATCAAAATATTTAAAGAAAACGTAATCAGGAAGTAAAATACTTTTCAGTATAAATAAATGATTGGAAGCATCACGTGCTTGATTGTATGTGGTTGGATGCAAAGGAATAAATACAATCACTTCTTTAGAAGTGTCGACTATTTGCACAGCTGATTGTTGAACTATTGTTCATGGACACTTTGCGGATCAGTGTATTAAGATCAAGGAGTTTTTCTGAGGAGGATTTTTGAAAGCATGAAACTGGTTTAGAAGCACCAGTCCTATTAGTTTCTACCAAAACTCCTGTTTCTTAGTGTGTTACATATTTTTGAAATAGTCCCCTTTTGTAAGTTATTATGTTGAAAGTTCTATTATGAGCTTGATCTTGCCCTACAGCTGTTCCGGATTACTGATTTGTTTGAAAATGTCTGTATGTAGAATGAAGGAATGATTTGTTTTCAAAATATTTAATGAAGGAATGAAGTGTTTTGTTGGTTGGTGTTTGTTTTTTTGTTTGTTTGTTTTGTTATGGAAATACAAACTCACCTGTTAAACAAACAATAAAAATAATGAAAACCCTTACATCTCTCTGCACTGTTGTGTTACTTGGGCGAGGTGGATGGGAGGAATGGAATTTTACACCGACTTCCTAAACACTGTTAATATCACCTCAGATTAAAATTACCACACTTATTCAAATCTTGAGTTTGGGGGTTCTTTTTGATGCATCTATTGTCTAGGTGGTTCTCACATTTGTGGGTCACAGCCTCTCAAACAATATTCTGGTTGGAAGAAGTGTGCCTGAAATTGAGGTCTGCAGGTTCTTTTTGAAAAAGAAAATTGTCATTCAATAAACAATACACAATTGTCATTCACAGCTCTGAAGGTTTCCACGATGCCAAGGCTCACGTAGCTGGGGAACCCTGCAGATGTGAAGGGTGCGAGGGCTAGATTGTAGCATTAGGAGGACGGGCTGCTAAAGAACGGTCACCTTTCAGCATGTACATGTGAAAAGTCTGCTGTACAGCAGCACTGATGGTGGAGATGTACAGGTCACCCAAGTGGCAAGCTTCATTGCAAATAGACAAGCACAGTCCTAGCATGTAGCCCTACTCGCAAGGTACTGCTATCTGAGAAATTACAATGTAAGGAGTTGTGCAAGGTGACTAATTACAGACAGATTATGGATGGCCACCAGAAAAAGTAAAAAGAGAAAACATTGCTGGTAAAGTAGCCCAGAAAGTGCTCTCTGCTTTATGTACTACTAATGGGAACAGACAAAAATGTGAAAGTAAATGCTACCTACCAAAACAGAGTCCAAGGAAGAGACTATTTCTTCACTTTTCTCTTTACAACTGCTCCTGCAGGTTTGCATTTCTTAGACACCTCACTTCCAAACTTAACACATTACAAAATCTTCAGCTAGTTTCACATTACTGTATGCTGCCCCCTCTTGTGGCTAATCGCTCTGCTTGCCAGCAGCCTAAGCAGCACCGTTCTGTTTTTGTGATTGGACCATAGTAATAATAAGAAGAAAGACAAAAAGCAATGTGCTTTTCAGCGACCAAGAGAGAATGAACTTACCTGCAGCAAACTGGGCCTTGTGGTGGACCTCTATGCAGAGATAACATGCAGGACTGGGTCGTGGTTCAGCAACATATCAGCATCTCATTATATACCACAGCACTGGAAAAGGAAACAGTAACAACCTTAATTAAAGAATGCTTTCCATTGCTTCATGAACATAGCAAGCAACAACCTCCAACCGTAAAACATGTTTTGTTGCTTGCTAGAGGAGAGATGCCCTGAAGCCCAGTGTCAACAAGAGCAAAACAAAGAAGGAAGATGATGCTGGAACTGAGTTTACTCCAGTAAAATGTTTATATACAAAGCTGAAGCCAGTGTCACACAAACCACAAGTATATACAAAATACAGATGATGCCTATTTGTAGAAAAGAGGAGGAAAAGCACCACATGGGAAAGAGTGACAGGTCTGTTCTGAACGAACTACAGCAGACATGATGTTCACAGCTTGTTCCATTTAATTCTTCTGTGGCTATTGTGTTACTTCCACAATAAACATGGCAATTTTTAGGCATGTCAGATTACTGAAGGAAACTCCCTGACACCATAAAAGCATTCCTGAATGGGTTGTTCACAGAAGTCATAGTATATGGCACCCTACCTCTGTTGTGTTCCCAATAGCCTAAAACAGAGTAGAGTAACAGCTCAGTGCTGTTCTGTTTCTCCTCTGTGGTGGCACAGAATGACTTCTTGGGAGCATCCAGAAAAGTTTACAATAGCATAGGAAGAGATTTAGCCTCCAAAGTTTATTGGGCTTCTTGTATCCCTACTTGAATTGCTGTGGCAGTGATGATGGCAGCCTGGCAGCACACACACGGGAAATAAATCATGCCAGCTGAGGAGCTGTGCCTTTGGCTATTTATCAGGTAGAGTTAGAGAACAACAGAGCATAAAACCTAGACCAAGTTAAAGATCTGCAGAATATTTCCTGATATGGTAGAATCTATAACCACTTGCTGTTGAATATTAGCCCTAAAACTAAATGACTGAAATATTTCGTCTGTGTATCTATTGAACTGGTAGGATCATTGGAGTCTCCTGGGCTGGGAATTTTGAGTACCCTCCTGAACATGGGGCTCAGTGCTCCTTCTTCGTGTAGCTGTTCAAGGATTTTGCCCATTGTTAACTCACATAAGGATTTCTTGTTTTCTCTGTGTATCATACGAGAAGGTCCAAGCAGACTATCAGAGACAGCATTTTGTTTGAACAATGTTCATCTTCACTTTTGTTACATCTTCCCCACTTCACTCTTCCATGTAAGAATCCTGTGCTTCAGGCACCCTGCTGGAGAGTTACCACTCTCTTTACATTTCCATCTTTTCCTGTTTGAGGCTCACCACACAACCTTTGCTTTGCACAGTCTTCTTCTTCATCACCCTCAATAGCTGATTCAGGCTGCTTTTTGCCTCAGGTGATAGCAGCAGGAGGAACAGGAGGAGCAGATACTAAGCCACTATGCCTTGGCTTTCATTTCAGATGATGCTTGTCACCACCAGATTACCTACATGTGGAGAGAAGCACTTTACAGATGATGTTTCTCCACTTTGAGGGCTGCTCTGCAGAAGGGGCATGATGTTGCTCTGAAAGGCATACAGCAAATCTGACACGAGCATGTTCAAAAGTAAAAACAGCTGCAAAAATATTACCACATAGAAAGGTTAAATTGACATCTCTTTCTCAGCTATATTCTTCAAAAATTGTTGAATTTTTAGCAAAGTTAAAATAAATCCATCTGAAGAAAACAAATATTGTGAGGGAATGAAATAGAAGTATTTTACAATTCTCTAGTTACAATCTTTGGCTCAGTGAGAATGCTAGTGAAGTCTGAATATGCAATAGCTAATGTTACGTGCATTTTATGCAACAGGAAATAGTTGAGGACTTCTGAAAATATTGATAATAATTTACCTCTGAAAAGATGGAAGGAGGTAGTAAGTGAGGAATCTACCAATGTCTTGACTGTTTCTAACACAGTCTTCTCTGTCTTAGTGTAGGAAAAAGATATTATGTACAACTTTTTTTTTTTTTTTTTCCCTACAGGAAATTTGCATAGTATCCCAATGATGCCACATATTTTGTTATGCCGGGGTGAGAGAGGGAGTACCAGCTAGACAGGGTAGAGTAAAATGAAGGAAAGGATGTAGTGTTGTCACCTCTGCTGGTGTCTGGAAATCATTTCACCCAGGTGCACTGGCAAACTGGTCAATGTGGGAATGTGGAAGTAGGGAGCTTGTTTATTCTGCTGTAAGAACAGCAGAATAACAAAAGCACATACAGAGATATGTGCTTGTCATACTAGCAGACAAATTCTTCACCTCTTTACAGGCATCTGCAAACCTTTATATTCATTCCATGAGAAGTATAGATGCATCTGACCAAGGGTCAAATGACCAAAACTATACAAAGAGTAATTGTGATTACTGTATATGTTGCTTTGAGAAGTACAAGCTGACTGAAAAAAAGTTTAATTAACTCTGGTGAGATATTGCTATAGAATCACTAGAGTAAGATTTTATACCAGTATTTGCTACAGTAATAAAAAGGATCAGAAAAATGAATTCTAACAGCATGGGATGTTGTAAAGCACGATTAGAGAATAAACTTGGTGTTTATGATTAATTGCCTTTAGCTGCAAAGCTCTATAAACATCAGTCTCAAAATATTTGCAGTTATAGACTCATCCTGTGTCATACCAGGAGTATTAGAATTGCAAAGAAATAAACAAACTGTATTTCACTGTATTTTACTGTATTCCATGAAACTATGACTAGATGCAAGCCTCTTAAATTGCTTCTGCTCTCTGCTCTCTCAGTGGCTTTAAAGTAATGTTGTTTTTTTTTGTTTGTTTTTCCTGGAAAGAACATACCTGTCCTGTCATTCCGGTTGCTCCTTGTCCTCCCCTTCACAGCACCCAGTCAGCAGAGGTTCCCCTGTGCCCTGGCTGGAGGGCAGAAGGCAGGTGCTTCAGCCAGATGCTTCAGTCAGTCAATTCAATTAATTCACAGAAAAGACAACAATGCCCTTCTCTCTGTGGGATGCTTTTCTGCAGGTTTAGAGAGCTTTGCTGGCCCAGGAGCGCCAACACCAAGAGAACCAAGTAAGGCCAGAAGCAGGAGAAGCTGTTGGGTGGCTGACCTGGGAGAGGGTATCAGGCCCCACCTGCACCTCAGGGGGCAGGGCAAGGAAGGTTTTCCTCCCTCTTTTCCATGGCAGTAAAACTATCTGTGTCACTCAAGCCAGGCCTGCTGAAAAAAGCCCTCTGCCTCAACCAGAAGTGCTTCCACCTCATGTTTGCACCTGCCCACGCCAGGCCACCACAGGAGACGGACCTGCCGGGGGGTTCCAAAGCCAGGAGCCCCTCATGCCATGCACAGACCTGGCCCACAGAGGGAAGCAGGAGGCTTCCTCCTTGCTCTTGTCTTCATTTGCATCTCTGGTATCCTTCTGCCGTAGCTGCTTTCCCCTTCCATTGCCACATCTCTTTCTGAATGTCTTCGTTGTCCTGACAGATGAAAGACATCTTCAGCTAAGAATACTATACATATAATCTTCCACAAATATATATATGTGTATATGTTCCAATAACATACATGACCTCTAGAAAGGGACATTTCCTTTTCAATCACATTAACTTGTGAAAAATTGGTATGTTGAAAATGTGGGTGTAGCAGACAAAAAGCCAATGTGTGATTAGAAACAGTTAATCACAAATAATCCGATCGAAAGGTAAGATCCATTTTCTCCTGCATTTGTAATTAGCTGTTGGCAGAACATGTCTCATTTGTCAGCTTCTATTGCAAAAAGATTGATTTCCTACGGTTTACTGGCCATAACAAACCCTGTGGAACTAAGCCTAGCATAACTTGAAGAAGTTTATCACAGAACAAACGAAAGGGCCCGGTGATAGCATGTCACTGGCTCTGTGTGGCAATGCACAGCCCTGTGCTGCAATTAGCATGAATTAATTTGAGAAATCTTGTCCCCCGGCAAGTCAGAGGGCAAGAGCAGGCACAAGCCATCTTCTGCAAGAGCAGCCGATGCAACTTGTTTGTTCCAGTCCACAGGGTGGCAATGTAGGCAACCCCTCCGTGCCACTGCAGCTCCTCCTGGAGCTGGTGGCAGTGCCACTCACCGCAGGTGCTCCGGAGAAAGGCACAGCGCGGCGAGGTCATTACTCCTGCAATTACACCGATAAAGAAATTTGAGCTAGATGCTATACCAGCATATTTGCTCCCGCAAATGTTTAACAGCTAACAACCACTGGAACACGGTATTATCAAAGTAAAATAAACTTCTCCAGAAATTTGGATTAATGCAGCAGAGTGCGATCTGAAATGTGGTTTTGGATCCCGATGCAAATTGCTCGCATGTGAAACTTAACAAAGATAAATTTTCATATCATCTGAACACAACTGTGCATTTATTTCTTATCCTGTTGATTTATCCTCAGTTTGATTCCCAAAGGAGGCTACATTTGTTCCTTCAGTATCAGTTTACACTGTGCCTGAAGAGAAACGTGCTGTTTTAGAATAAATTCTATAAGAAATCTTGATTGTCAAGGATTTATGATCACATAGAGTCATTTCTTTATAGCTGTAAGACAAATTGTTTGGACATTATGTAATCGTGATCTGATTCAGAATCTGATCATAAGATATAGAAATGTCATATATAGATATATCCAGATATAGAAACTCAAGAGTTTCTATATATGACTTTGAAAAACTCTAGAAATGAAGCCTGCAAGTCAGGGAAAATAGAAATATTATGACCTAAACTAGAGGAGGATGTTTGCTTTGCCTGTTTGTCATCTGCCTGCCATTTATTACTATCTCGTTTCCTACAACGTGAGTGTTTGGATTCTCTCCCTCTGTTTCAGGCACAATAATAACCCAGATGAGCCTGAAGCTTGTGGAACCTGCAGTTTCTTGCTATTGACCAAGAAGTCAACGTCCTTCTCTGGAAGTTGAAGAGCTGGGATCTGAGAGTTCTGTATTGTCATTTATAAATGAAAAATGAATTTTCTGTACAAAGGAAGCACAGTAAATGCAATGCTTTGGAACATCAGTAAAGCTGTTGTCTTACAGGAGATATAAACTGAACAAAGAACAAAGTAAATATCTGATGATGATGGCAAACTGTGCTGAAAGCAGAAATGATGGTCCAGAAGAAAGTTACTAATGCAGTTCAAGGATCAGCTTAGGAACAAATCTTTTGTCATTCTTAGACTAATGACCAAAGACAAAAGAAGTAGCATTTTTATGAAACACTCATGATGCAAGCTCAGAGGTATCATTAATGATGAAAAAGTAGATTATTATTCAGGAACTAAGGAAGTAGCTCAATGTACTGGAGTTCCATAAAAAAAAAAATATGCTTTAGGTAACTGAGAAAAAAAAAAGATGGCCTGCTGCAAGCTAAGAAGCACCTGAGGAGAAGAAAAGCTTTGATCCAGTGGTAATCAGGAGACAGCTAATCTGCGGAACTGACGAGGTCAAGACAAAGGTGAGTGATACGACTCGGCAGATTAATAGAGATATTTTAAGTACAGTTAGGGAAGTACTAGTACCTGATTACAAGGCACAGGGAAAATCCATCTGGTCTGCTGTATACAGTTATAGCTTTTTATGTCAAGGGTGAAGTTTTTTTTGGTAACTTGTCTGTTCAAGAGATAATGGAGAGCCTTTTTTTTGCAAGGAAGAAACTAAATCACCTTGCTTTATTTAGCCTGGCAAAACTGGGGCTGAGGCAGTTTAAATGCAGGGATCAGGTCTGCACTGACCTGCAGTTGTCACAAGTACAAATTATTATGAGCTGGTCCTGAATTTAATACAGCTGGATATCATATTTCTTAGAAACAAGAAATAGAAATCAAGCTAGTTTCTTTAAAGAAGAAAGTAGGCATAAGAATTCTGAAGTTCTAGACCAGCTTTGAAATAATAGGGAGTGCAAAAAAAAAATAAAAATCAATTTGAATTGACGTGATAAGATTGCAAAGGGATGTTGTGATGTGTTCACCTGCTTCAGAAGGGGCTGGACATACAAGATCCCTTCTAGTTCTTTATGTTAATCACCCTGTATCATCACAGGTAAGTAGCCTGTAGGGTTTATCTGACAAAATTCTTATGATACACACTGTGTTAGATTTTGTACATAGCATGCAGCAGCAACTACTTACCTTTTGATAACTGTGAGGTACAGACAGCTGTGTTGTTATGATTGTACTGAAAGAATGCGGACACAAATAGTATCTGCGGTATTCGTTAACCTGTGATTCTTATTTCTTTTTGACCCGTGTATCATAGGGTCAGTGAAAAGGTGAAGAGACCTTTGATTCAAGTCCATTTACAAGATGTTATGTTCTTCAGACCTTGTTCTGTAATGATTAGAGGCCTTAGGGTAAGCAGATTATGCTTATGATTGTAAAGGTCAGATTTTATAATCCTTTTCATTCTCCATCCTTTTTGTCAGGACATTTAATAGAATAAGATCTCTTGCAGAGAAGGAAGAACATTTCAGTAATTATCACAAAATATACAATTTTGTAAACCTATACTGTGGGAAGATGAGTGTGATGGAGATTCACAATCAGTTTATCTTCATGATAAGAATTAGCATGAAACCTCTTTGTTAAGCCTGAGGCCAGTGGAATCACTTTATTTCGTATTTGTTAGTGCTATATATGTATTTAAGTAAGTTTAAACATGGGAGTGGTGAGGGGTGTTTCATGACCTTATAGGCGATTACAGTTTATAGCCAAATTATCTCCTGAATTACATTAACTGAAATCAATGCCTTATAGTAGATGAACAGACTGTTCCATAAAACCTTGGCAGATAAAGCATTAATAAGTGTCAGAGCTGACTTGGTCAATCGAATGATTTGCTGACGCTTCTTTTTACCACAAGTCTGCACTTTCAAGTTTAGTGCCAAAGGTTCACTATATATAGCTGAAGACAGCAAATAGATGGTCTCTTTTTGTGCAGGTTTCTAACTAGCTGCCTGCTTCATAAAATCCTCGCAGGGGCAGCTTTTTCAGGCAGGAAACTAAAAACATGGTGAAGTTACAGTTACCCAATCCTGGCCTGGAGGACAGGATACCTTCTCACACAGAACTCGAGGTCCTTGAGAAAGAAGAGGCAGACTCCAGACCAAAATGGGACAACAAGGCTCAGTATATGTTGACGTGTGTAGGGTTTTGTGTGGGCTTAGGAAACGTGTGGCGGTTTCCGTATCTCTGCCAGAGCCATGGAGGAGGTATGTCTTTAATATATCTTAATTAACACCATCTATAACTAGGTTCAATCTCTTTCAGGAACAAATAATAGAATACTTTGGTTAGTACCAGTCAGTTCTTGTAGAGACAGTGATGGTCGTCTCTAGAAGACTGATGGAGAAGGTTATTTTGCAGGTTATGAGATCATGTCGCTGACAGGAGAAAAAGGACTGTTCTTATTGTGGGACCCAATCAGTCTTATGCTGTCATGTAAGCGGTATGTTTTAATTTAAAACTGATGCTACTTTACATACATACATACATACTTACATACATATATAATGTATATTTTTAAATATTAATAAACTACTTGGCAGTATAATTCTGATCATGACCCCAAACGATCTTTTCGTAATAGGGCTTTCAATGTTTTTTGACTGATCTATTTATTGGCTGTACTGTCAGTATACATGTAATTTATGATAACAGGAGTAACAGCACGAAAGTAGTTAACTAATTACTTTAGCTGTCGTATTATTAAGTCGTTTAAAATCCAAATATACACTAATTACCACATAATTTACTGTGACACCTTAGGGTTCAGTTCAGGACTGAGCGAACAGTATAAAAGATTTGCACCAGGAGCTTGTCATGCCTTCATCAGTTTGCTGAAAGTCTGTTCTGCTCACCATCTACTTGTCATCTGCATTTCACTCCAGGATATGCATAAAAAGTCTTTGTTCCTTTGAGGTGTTTGATCTCGAAGGAAAACTTGTGGCTTACATTAAATGTACAAAGAGAAACATTTGAAAATTGTTCTTCCTAGTTAGAGTGGGGACCAAGGAGGGCTCTGTGGGGAGTTACTGGCACTTTAATTACATGTCATTCAGTTGACTCACTTGAAAGAGAAGATACTTTTAATTCTAAGATTTTTCTTCCATGGGCTGGCTTTTAGGGTTTGCAGTGCAAACTGGAGGTCATGTGCAGCACTGCCAGCTCTTGTAACAAAAAAATTACAAGTCAGACAAGAAAAGTCATAACCGCCATTCTATGTATGACAATTTCCATTTGAAAAAGTGAATGGATATCTCCAAAATTCATGGCACTTGTTGCATTTTCAGGTTCTTCTACTTACCTTTAGAAAGTAAACACGCCCTGTTTCCCCATCCTGATTTACAGGCACTCTCCTGCTTTTCCACCTAGCTTTCCTTTCAATCTTGTTCTGGCAGAATGAAATGCAGCTGAAAAAATGAACATCCAGCAAACACAAAGAACTTGGCATACCTCATGATTTTCTGACTAATGTCATTGAAAAGATATGTATTACTTCTGTGTGTGTATCAGTATATACACTATGTTCTAGTTCATCCATTTCTCTCTCATTATTCTGTGGCTTGTCCCTGCTCAGGAACACTAACAAGTTATCTCCTGCTTCTTGCATCCCTAGGACTCTCAGATTTTAGGCAGAAGTTGTGAGGCAGCACGCAGCAAGGAAATGACATAGCTGGCTCCAGGATTAGAGTTACTGTACAGATATTTGTCCATGTAGCTGCTTTCCCTATCAATTCTTCTGCAGAACTCCAAAAGCAGTGACTTATTATCAAAACATAACGGTGGGCATCAATGCCATCTCATGGCTTCTTAGAAAGGACTCCTTATCTTCATCACGATTAAGGAAGGAGAGCTGTTGTGCAATCCCTTCTCCCTCCCTGCTGCACAGTGCTCCTCAGTTTCTTCTGCTGGGTCTAAATCCACCTCACCTCCTGCCACCACTGATGTCCTCTCATTACAGTTCCTGTTCTTCAACTTCTCCCTTCAATCAGGAAAATAAAAAGCTCTTTGCTGCCTTGTGAAAGAATGGCTTTGAATTAGAACATGTGGCTACCAGTATTGTGAAAACAGATCTTGAAGTTCTTCTTTTTGAAGATATTTTGGTGTTGAGATGCCTTCTATCTAGTGAGATTTTCTGGTTCCTGCATCTCTAATTCCTATTCAGCTGCGTTCACAGCTCCCCGTAGGTGCACGTAGTCAGTGCAGCTTGGCATCATACCTGATTGCACAATCTAAGTCTTGCTTCATCTACTTCCAGTTGGAAATCCATATTTCCTAGACATTTATACAAATTTTGCCTTAGTCTTTGGCACTCAGCATACTGGCCAAGAAGATTAACTCATTGCTCTGGTGCCTTGGGAATCAACAACAGGCAGTATGAGGGAAAGCAGGAAGAGAAGAAAGAATGGGGAGATGGGCACACAGGCAGCGGGACCATGTTTAAAAGCTGTAAAACACATCATTACCACAGGCAAACTAGATTTCCATATACACACAGTATAAAAGCTACAGTGTTTGCCTCAGTGTTTTCACTAGCATAATGAGATTGAAACTTCCTCTCAGGTGATAGCTCTCTCTGACATTACACATAGCTTTTGTTTAACCTTTATTGAGCAACATGTCATTTAATCAAATGTTAAACATTTTAGTTTCATCCCTGATGAGAATTATTAAAAATAAAAAAAAAAGTATATTTAATATTTAAACCATCAATTAAAAAAAAAAAAAATCTAAGTCTACAGCTTGCATATGCCTCCAGTAAACTTTGCCACTGCATAAAGGAGAACATTTTCATCTCCATGCATGACATGCTGAATGAAATGACAACAAAGACATCAGAGTCAATGCAGGATAGCTTCCTCACTCTGTATTTCCTTTATATGAAATCAATAATATATTTTTTTTCAATTTTAATTTAGAAAATCTTAGATTACACTTAAGCAAAAAATGTGTAATAGCTATGCAGATCTTCAAATACAACGGGTTCTGAAATACAGTACTAAAGCAAGATTAGAATGTCATATCTCAGCTGTAAGGTCTTCCAACTGGAGAGATTACTCATTATTTATATACATTTCTACAGGGTTCATTGTAATTAGATAGGTGACTATAAGAAAGGCATCCTTTCTCCTTTCTGTGGCTGTGCAAAGGTCATGGAGTTCCTTTATCTGATTGCTCTTCAAAGATGTGTCATGCTTAAAGACTTCTTTTATGACATCCTAATAAAAGTATCTCTAAGTATCCTGAGACCTCAGGAAAGCCCTTGAGGTTTATGGAGCACTTGTGGCATGTCCTCTTACCACAGAAGATGGCTTAATTTTAAGAGGTTTGGAGCAATAGATCGTGCTGTGCATTTGGAGAGTTATTGTGCAGGGACAGTGCTATTCCTGGGTCTCATTATCTTGGAGAGTGAAGCTTGATGTCTACCCAGACTGCTAGAGTTTTGTGAGAGGAGGTGCACTTTGCAGTTAAGACCTGCAAAAATGGCTCAACCATGGAAAAATGGAGCCCAAAACAGAACGTCAGTCGGACTGCTTTCTACTCAAAAGTGAAAAGTTGATACTTTTTTTGTTGCTTGATTTTAAAAGAAAATGCTTCTAATTCTTCATAGTGAATGACATTTCTTAACCATCTTTGTTCCTAATGGAGATGCACCCCTCTTCTTCATCAGGCCACTGTAAGATCTTTTAGAGACTTGATTAGAAATTCTCCCCCTGATCTTTTTGCATAAGGAAATAAACAGCCTTTATAGTCCTTGTAACCATGCCTGATGGAGTTCAAGAATCATTTGGACAACACTCTTAGATATATGGTTTAACTCCTAGGTTATCCTGTGTGGAGTCAGGAGTTGGACTTAAAGATCCTTATGGGTCCCTTCCAGCCCAGGATATTCTGTGATTCTGTGAGCCATTGCTGAGGAAGACCTTTACCAGAGAGAAATGAGATTGCTATATAGCAGAGGCCTATCCAGCATCCAAAATGGGAGACAAAAATGAAAGGTCAAGATAGAACATGCCTACAAACTTTGTAGGGCCAGGTTTCAGACTCTCAGGAAGTGTCTTGGGCTTCTGGATTAAAACTGACAGAATGCTCTGAAACTCAAATTGCTTATACAAACACGGTCACCTTGCCCTTGTCTCATCTTACTGTCATGAGAGTTCCTGGCCAGAGTGAGAGTTCTGGGAGAGCAAGCATGTGCCAGCCTGATACAAGATAGGAGAACATGGCATGTTTCCACCTGCTTCAATCTCCGTACACTGATAACTAACTTTATCTATGTGAAAAGCCAGAGGCTTTGCAAGTGGATGTTGTCCCACAGACACTCCCATACAGGAGGAAAGCCACCACCAGGGTGTACAGGGATGGATCACAACAGTGAGAGGGCACTTATCACATACACTGCAAATGTCCTGCAATCTGTGAAAGCAAGAGTAAAACAGCTGGGAGAAGTATTACTTACAGGAACAGGGTGGAGTACCAGCAGAGTACAAGCCCTTTGATGTCAAATCTGTGTGCATTGAGTGTCTGATCAGATGAAGAAAGGCACTTAAGTGCTCACCAGATCATGTTCCAGCACAGCTAAGCAGGTCCTTGCAGACAAAATGGGTCAGACAGTGAAGTACATTAAGCCTTTTGCATCATTACCAAGGGCTTTAGGTAGTACATGTAGTTTTATTTCCTCAGTTCTAGGGCAGAAGCTAGACTACCATCCTCCATTCCCTTCTGGCATTACAAAATGTCTGCTTTCCTCTAAAATGAGAGAGAACCAGAGGCACCTACATCTAACAGGTAGCTGCACCCCACTAATGCAAGGATCTTGTTGCGAGGAATTCATGGTCTCTGGGAAAGGGAAGGGACACTGAGATGTGCAAAGTGGGGAAGAAAACAAATGGGATACTGTCCTCCTTGGTGACGATGTCCATGCAATCCATCTCCCAAGGTGATATACTGACACAAAAGAAACAGAAGAAGAGTCAGTAGAGTTGAAAGTTCAACAAACTTCTCTACAAATAGCAATTCATATTGAATCCTTCAGTTTTTCACTAACGAAAATTATGCCCTGAGTCATATTCTTCTGGATCTCCTTTGAAACCTCTCCACTTTGTCAGTCTATATTTTTACAGTGATAGTCAATTTTTAATGCATGCAAGATGAGATACATTGATTTTTAAGTATTTTAGATTTTTAGTTTAGTATTAGGTATTTAGTTTAGTATTTTAGATATTTAGTTTAGTATTTTAGTCGTTTCTGTGGTGCTAAATGAAATGCTCTAAATAAGTCTGGGAATATCATGTCTATAAAATTCCTTTTGCAACTAGATTCAAAATATGTATTTTTTAGTGTATCAGCGGTTAGTCATTCAGATGTGTAACCTGTGTGTTTTCGAAGTGCTCAGCATTTTGAATAGAATTTTATGAGTTTAAATGTCAGTACCAATAGTGATTAGCAAATATTTAAAACGACAGTGAAGGACAGGTGAGTAACTAGAATTACTTGAGTTCCATAGGAGTGGAAACAAAAAAAAAAAAAAAAAAAAGCAATAAAGCACAGCTGGCTGATTTCAGTATAATAGTGACTGCCTGAAACAACAGTGTTGTTTTTAGCAGACTTCATTAAAGCCCATGGAAAAATAAGACTTCGCAGTATGGATTGTTTCTAAAACTCTGGTGTATATGACATTATGAAGATACGCAACAAAACAGATGAGCACACACTTCCAAACATTAAACTGCCTTGAATTCAAAACTACAGTTTCCATTCTTCTTATTTCCTCTGTCACTTCCTATCTGATTTTCATTGCATATATGGGGAAAAAGTCAGCAAGTACCCAAACCTGAACAGTTCATAGTGTTTTGCATTTTTTAATATACTTAAGTTATTTGCTGTATAATTAGGAAGATGAAGATGTGGTGACTGATAACCACAATTTCAATATGTCACAGTCTTCAAGCATTTGACTCTGCACTTTCGTATTCTGGTGTGGTGTCATATGTTTTCTCCAAGTCTGAGGAAGATAATAAGGAAACATAATAAGGAAAAAATGAATTGAAAATATTTGTCCTATACTAACCAGCCTTGTCATACGTAACAAGATTTGAACCCTGAACTTCAGATCTCTCCTACCAAAAAATAAAAACTGTTTAACTCAGCTGTCAGGAAGAGTTACTGGCCATTTTGTGGAGACAGCCTGACTGAGACTGGCACCCAGCCCCAGGCTCCTGACTAATCTTTCCAGGCATCTTGCTTAGTTCATTCAACTACTTCATATAATTTGTATGATTCACAATTATAAAACCATAAACTTTCACAGAAAAAAAAAAAAAAAATGGAAGTCATGCCAGGAAAGAAATAATATGTCTTCCATTGCCAATCCAAAGGTAGCTCCTTTGGAATTTAACCTTGGGACTGTATAATAATGGTTTATGTTTGCCACTTGGCAAAAATAAGAATTCCTACCTGAAACATAATGAAGTTTCCTGCACGGTCAATCAGTCAAAAGCATTGTTTAGAAATTGGAGGAGGGTTTCCACAAATATGCCTACAATTCAGGCACTGTTTGAAAAGCCAGCAGAACTGAAGTTTGTACTTTATTATAGTATTTCACTGACAGGAAACATTTTTTCTTATCCATTACAGGAGCCTTCATGATCCCTTTCCTGATTTTGTTGATTCTGGAGGGTATCCCCCTGCTTCATCTTGAGTTTGCCATTGGTCAAAGGCTGAGGAAAGGCAGTGTGGGAGTCTGGAGTTCCATCCACCCTACCCTGAAAGGCGTTGGTAAGTCTGAAGAGGATATTAAAAAACACATGAGAATGCACTTGTCTCTGAACTGATAACATTAAGAGCACAACTTCAGAATTTTACTCTGGTGTGCCATAAAAGATGCCAAGATCCGTTACTTATCTTTTCTCACTAGCTCTCCGTTGATAGGTCAGACTAATCATGATAAAGCACCATGAAAATTTTGCGTCCATGTTCCTAGATACTGTGGGTCTAGTTAAAACCTTTCCATAATTTGACACCAATTTCAGGCTTCAGAGATATTGTCATTTGCTATGACAATTTACTGTTTTTGCCAGTAGGACCAACAGTCAAGTGTGCCAAAAATTTGTTTTGCAACTCTTCGATGGATAGCTAATAGTTAAATCTTCCTAAAATTGGTCTGTCAGACTCCAACTCCATGTAAGGTTACTTTCTTACGTCTGAGAGAAGTACCACACTCAAAGTCATGGAGACAGCATTTTGCAGAATATGCTTCTTCACATCTGTATGAAACTCCTGGGCATTCAAACACTCCATCTAACAATGCAGTAAAAGCTGCTTTATGCAGCTGTGTGGATGACTGAGTGCTGGCACAGGCTGCCCAGAGAGGCCCCGTAGTCTCCCACCTTGGAGA
Source organism: Anas platyrhynchos (assembly GCF_047663525.1). Taxonomy (NCBI): domain Eukaryota; kingdom Metazoa; phylum Chordata; class Aves; order Anseriformes; family Anatidae; genus Anas; species Anas platyrhynchos. The sequence goes on along the minus strand of NC_092588.1, from coordinate 67,390,003 downwards.
TCTCCAAAAGTCACCTGGGCATGGTCCTGGGCAGCCTGCTCTGGGTGTCCCTGCTGGAGCAGGGGTTGGAGCAGATGGCTTCCAGAGGCCCCTGCCAAACTCAGCCATTCTGTGAGCCTGTGATCACCAGACACCTGAAAGTGAAGAAACGCAGCCAGTTAAGATTGCTGATGGCATCAAATGTGTCTGTAAATCAGTTACAAAAGATATTGCTAGTGGAATTTTTCAAGCTTCTTCAGAGCCCAAGAGCCCTCAGGACCTAATCATTAGCATTTAGTCTCTGCCAGAGAAGTCATCAGAGGTTACTCGGGAGCAAGTGGAGGAGGAGAAATACTGGCTCAAATCTCACGGCTTTCCACATACTGTGCCTCCTGACTGCCATAATCCCCTGCAAGAAACACACACCTTTGCAGTGACATTGTGGAAGGGGAAGACCATCTGGGTCACATTTAGACAAAATCCCAAGTTAGTTGAGCTTTACATATACCCAGCACCCTGAACTCCCTAAATATCAGAGGGCAAGACTGTGAACAGGATTGTGTAGTGTCTGCAAGGAGTTAACCCACCCATAAAGTTGACTCTTACATGGGCATCGGCTTCACTCCCAGAGTAGTTTTATGTGGCATATCTGTGTAGGAATAACCTGTCCAGCCTTTAGGTAACAAATTCACAGTGATAAAGACTACATCCAAAAGAAATGGTGGAAAAGAGAAGGGAAAAGCTATAAACCATGGAATTAGAACAGTGAGGAGGGTAGAAAATTGCTGAGGACCAACAACATAAGGCTCCTACCATGATGCACACCTGTGCCCAGAGATGGGACTTGAGCCCAGTTTCCCCATTTAGTGACTGTGCTCCACTCTGTGCACTGCAAAAGAGTGTTGATTCTGGCCTTAGAGTTCCTTCCTTGAAGCATTAAGTTCATTTATTGGCATGTTTTGGAGAAGTGAAGGAGTAAAAGTATGTTTCTTTGTATTGACAGTCTGAAGACAGGAATTATTTTCACGTCCTTGAAATCAAATTCATTGTAGCTGCTTTAGTATTCTTATATCTGGTTGGACTGATCTTTGTTTGTTTTAATTATTATTTTCTCTCTCTCTTTTTCTTTTTTTTTCTATTTACTATGTTTTGATATGTCTTTATTAAAGAGTGCTGAAATTTATATTGTATTCTGATTTATTTCTTTTTTTTTTTTCCCCAGGCATAGCAGCAATGTTTGTATCTTTCCTAGTGGGTTTATATTACAATACTATCATTGCCTGGGTAATGTGGTACTTCTTCAACTCCTTCCAAGAGCCCCTGCCTTGGAGCACCTGTCCTGTCACTGCCAACAGAACAGGTATATTTTATGAAACACTGTATTTTGTTGCATAACACATTTCTTTATTTCTAGCAACTAGAATAATAGGAACTCTTTCTGTAAGACAACAGTAAGACAAACTAATTTCTTCAGGAATTTTAGTATTTATATTTTTTTTAAATGCATTCTCTATAAAGTACAATCAATATTTAATCTTTGAGGCAAAAGTGGACTTTTTTAATATGAAACTTCTGAGCTGAAGCCATTGGAACAATTTTGACAGATATGTTTACATAAAGAATATTCACAAAACAGAAGTCTAGCATAAACATTAATGTTTTCCTGATTTAGACAATGTTTCTTCATAACTAACATATGCCAGCTTGAGTGACCCATTGTCTAATAGCACTTCCATGTTTCTTATGTGAGTCATCAGCGCTAGTGATAAAGATTCATGTTTCCTTGCATAAGTCTTTTAACCAGGAGTAAAATGGATAACATGCTATATGTATTGGTTTAAAATGGTGCTGAGAGTTTCACAGCTAACTGGAAGTCTTGAGTCTTGAAAGTATCTGCATATTGTAGTCAGGTTTCAGCATTCCTGTCCAGTTGAGCGGAAAATAATGGAAATTATTTATAAATATATGAGAGGGAATGTAAAGCTTTTGGCAATACCAGTGAGAGATGCCAGACACTGCCTTTCATTCACACAGTGGCAATAAACTCCAGTCCCTGTTTGCTCCCTCCCACCTCTTCTCCAACAGCCCTTTAATTGCATATTGAAAAAAAAAAGGAAAACTGCACAAAACTGTATAGAACAGGTTGTTCCCATGGCTCAGGGAGCGGCTCTTGGGAGCCGTGCTCCTCTCCTCCCAGCATCTGGACAGCAACACTTCGCGTAAGGGCAGGCCAGGGCAGAATACTGCATGGGTCAGCGCCTTGCAGGCAGCTGAGAATCCAACCTAAGCTGACAAGACCTTGAACGATGCCCCACAAAACAGGAAGGCGAAGAAAGTATTGCTGATCGGAGCAAGGAGGTGAAGAGTCGTCCGGCTGTGGGAGGCTGTGAGCAGGAGCATGGGCTCCACCAGGCAGGACACAACAGGGTGTATATGAAAAGCCCAGTGCTGTTTTGTTTGGTTTTGTTTTTGTTTGAGATGAGGTGGGAAGAGTGCACAACCATTGAAAAGCATCTGCCTAGCTACTTTTCCTCTACTTAAAAAAAAATAAATCAATCAATTCAATAGACATGCATGTGGAAAAAAACTCAGAAGTCCTCTCCACATTCTCCTTGGCTCAAGAGGATTCTAACTTTTTTGAAGAAAAAAAGAGAATTTGTACAGAAAGAAGAGTCTTTGAGTGAGCCTCAAATAATTTATCTGTTTTATCTGAATTAACAGAAATAACAATATCATCTGTTTCCCTGTTAAAAATATTTTTTAGGAATGTTGTTTAACATGTTCTCATTTTCTCATTAACTCATTTTTTTTTCTGTGAAACCAGCCTCTAGGGATCTGAAATCTGCCAAGAACAAAATCACTGGCATTATGTAATATAATTTTGAACACCTGTGTTTATTTTTTTAACTTTTTTTTTTTTTCAAGCAAATAGAATAAATATAGAATGACAATTATTTTGTGTTTACAGGTTACATAGAAGAGTGTGCCAAGAGCTCCCCTGTGGATTATTTCTGGTACAGAGAAACATTAAACACTTCCACTTCTATTGCGGAGTCAGGCAGCATACAGTGGTGGCTTTTGCTATGTTTAACATGCGCATGGGGCGTACTGTACGTGTGCACAATCAGAGGCATTGAAACAACAGGAAAGGTACTCTACTTTGTTTTGTACAAAACAGATGGTATGCTGTTGTGATTCCTTATTCGTACAGACCTAATCATGCTGTAGAAACTGCCTGTTTCTTGGGTGAAAGCATGTCTAAAACTTCAGGTGTCATCACCGGGAATGATTTTTGGAGAAGGAAGCTGAATGAAATGGATTTTTATTTGGTGTAATTTGGTTTGATTTATGCGCACGTTGGTGTGAGCAGGTCAGCTTCCTTGTCCTTACAGATCTTAGCAGAACACTCTTTAATTATTTGTACCCTCACATTAACATTAGCCTTTAACACTTTGTCAAGGTACTTGTCTTTCTGCTATTACTATTCTCTTCAAAACATACCTATAAGATTTACTTGGGTTTGTGCTAGCCCTTAATACTCTCTGCACAAGTAACCAATGTTCTGCTGTCCAGAGACGCCCTAAGATCCCATCCTTGCATTGGCAACATCAACCAGATATCAGGGTGTAGATTATTTTCCATGCTGCTTTTGAATGATGAGTTGAATTTCAACAATGACAATTTGTCTTAAGTAGAGCACTATGACTGTAAAATTATTGTCAAAATATACTCACATGCTATTTCTCCTGAGCATAGTTTTCTGTAGTATGTTGATTGCAACTCATTTGAAACTTGCCATTATTGTTTGTTAATCACAATTCCTTGTTCATTCCCCTCTCTTCTTCCCTTTGGTGCTATATTTATTGAAGTGTTTCATTGTATTTAACTGTTGTATCTACATGCTCCTTGTGTAGGCTGTGTACGTAACATCAACTCTTCCGTACCTTGTGCTCACCATTTTTCTAATCCGTGGCTTGACACTGAAGGGATCAGTCAATGGGATTGTGTATCTCTTCACTCCCAACGTAAGTCACAGCCCGTCCCTTACTGAAACATGATGTAGTTCTCTCTGTAATTAACAACTGAGTAAAAACGAATCCTCTCAGGGGTATTTTTCTAACTATCCCTCACACTTCTTTAGAACCTTGATTCTGACAGGTGAATCTTTCTTCACATTGGATATAAAATGCACAGATGCACACATACTTTCTCCCAACCATCTGTTATTAAAGTATCTGTTATAAAAGATGCAAGGATCATTGCAGAGGGATGCAAGAAAGTTCTTTCAAGGGAGCTTGCTTTCTTTTCCTGGGGTGCTGTGTATTCTAGCTATGGACCAGTTATGCTCTCTAACTACAGAGCACCTGTCAGAGAGTTGGGAAGAGAACCCATCTAGTCGCTATGGCTATATAAAAGACCTAGGAGAATGGCTTAACAATACAACAGCTTTTAAGCAAAATTAAAAGAGCTTTCATGTTCCATGAGCAGACCTCTGAGTGGTCATTGCTAATGCTAAATAACAAAAACTTCTTTCTGGAAACAGGTATGGCAGCTGTAAGCTATGGGAAGTAATTTCTTTATCAATTTTCAAAATACTTGCAGAAAACCTACAGGTTTTCTTTTTGAAAGCAATTAAGTTTGCCAAAAGTGCTAAACTTTTGTTTTTAACATTCCTCAAAAATGGTAAGTTCTGCATGACCAATATTCTTGTTTTAATTATTGTTTTAAATTCTTCATATTCAGTGTAAATAGCCATGGTATACAATCTTAAAGCTGTATGTCTGATACCTCAGGTTACTGAGCTGGCTAACCCAGTGACGTGGCTGGATGCGGGTGCTCAAGTGTTTTACTCTTTCTCCCTGGCCTTTGGAGGTCTCATTTCATTCTCCAGTTACAACTCTGTTCAGTAAGTATCCAGACGAAAACCAATTTTTTTATGAATATTTCATTCTTTCAAATGAAGCCTGTCCATTCCTGCTCCATCATTAGTCAGTAATTACCTGAGACGGGGACACCATCCCCTCAAACAGGTAAGGCACAGCTCATCTTGCTGATCCTAGCTCTCATAAGCCAAGATTTCAGGTCCCAGTGCTGGCTGGCTTCCTGCAGAAAGATGGCATGGGTCAGGCTGGAAAGAAGGAGCCTGGCTACCTGCCACTAGGAGCTTCCTGAGCAGGGCTGCTCAGCGTGTGGTGTTGCTGTTTGTCTCCACACTGCTGGAGACAGGTGATGTTACAAGCATTTCAAAGCAATTAGCAGACTGTGACTTAAATCTTTGCTTTAGGGATTGGAAGACATATTGAGGCATTTTAAAATTCAAATTCAGTTGCTTCCTTTATGTATGTGATGAGGCCAGGGAAGAGATGGAGTACCAACTCCCTTTGTCCAGGACTGACCCAACAAGCAAATTACCTCCCAAAATTTTGGAACAATGACCTATCCCTTCAGCATTCTCCTTTTGAAAGATAAACCGTGTGTCATTCCCTTAACCTGATATTATTGACAAATATCTCCAAATTAAGTTTCAGGTATCTAGTTTGGTCCCATTCATAACAAGGAGGAGCTTGAGCATCTCACCTTCTCTAAGAGAAAGAATTATTTTAATCAAGCCTGCCATTGACAATCTCATGGTACAGTGGAAAAACTGACAACAGAGGACAGCAAAAAAAAAAAAAAAAAAAAAAAATCAATTCAATGCCCTCCACCCCTTATAAATCTACTTGCAAAACTATGAATCAGGAAAGGTCACAGTGACACAAGTCTTTGTTGGCTTTCCCTCAAAGGTGATCATAAAATTATACGTGACAACATCAAATTACTCTGAAGAGTCTTGCCTTGCCCAAGAGAAATACAATATCTAGAGCTTTACAGCCTTCTAATAAAACCATTAACTAATTTCATATTGATTTTTTATCTTCTCTCTCAGATGAAAGTCTCTTTCTGGCTCTGCAGTTTTTCCATCTCAGCACAGATACTTTGGCAAGAAATATCTGCAGCAAAAAAGTCTCTACAAAGCAGTTTAGCTTTCTCAATGGAATAGGCAGCCTGTCTGACCTTGCCAGCATAACCTTCCCATAGTATTTCCAAAGGGTGGGGGCATTTTGAGCCATTTTTTTTCCATCAGTCAAACAAAACTGTTCCTAAATAGTCTTGGCTACCACAGCTTCACTGTACTGCAGTTTTATAGAAGCTTTTGTACACCTTTTCCTTTTGATTGAGTTCAAACCCAAATCTTTCACCCCGCAGCAGAATAGCCCAGCTGCTAAGATACAGCCTACGCCAACAGGCATGAGAACATGTGCATTCTAGGCACAAAAACAAGACATGCTTTCTTTGCCCCTCCTGTTTTAATCTCCACAAGACTGTGTAAAAAAAAAAAAAAAAAAAAAAAAAAAAGAGGCAATTATTCCTTATTCATAGGATTATTTGAGAAGATTGAAGATTAAAAAAAAAAAAAAAGGAAGAGCATAGCTATTAAATTGCTTCAGGCACCACGTTTTAATTCACTGAATCTTAACAGCTGTACTCAAGTATTGTTAGAGGGCATATTGATGTACCTATGCATCTGCAGACTACTTTTTTGTTAGTCTTGGTAGCCAGCTTTTAGTATTTATTTTGTGAACGTGCTTGAAATCCATTGTTTTTTCTCTCTGAATTGCAGCAACAACTGTGAGAAAGATGCTGTGATTATCTCAGTGATCAATGGTTTCACATCTGTCTATGCAGCGACTGTCATATACTCCATCATTGGATTCAGAGCCACAGAAAGATACGATGACTGTTTTGACAGGTAAGTTAATGAAAAAGAAAAAACAAAGAATATACAGATGTTTGTTTGGCTGAGGCAGTTCTCTTAGTCTGATGATAATGCTTTTGTCGTTTCTGAACAATTACAGCTCCTGACCCACATGGTATCAGACCACCCATTACTCCAGAAAATCAAAATCATCCCACGGGGGGGGAAATTGTTTGTGCCACCTTATTTCCTACAAAGATGTCACATAAGCAATCATATTTTACATTATTCCCTGGTGTTTCCAAAAGTAATAGGGGAGGAGGAAGACATTCCATATTTGAATGGTGTTTTTTTGTAGTTGTTGTTGTTTTCCTGAAACAGTAATTTCAAATATAACTGCGGTTAATGTGCAGTTAATGTCTACCAACATAAAGCATCGCTTCCTTTGAATAAAAGGCATTGTGTTCTTAACAACTTGAGGATCAAAATGAATCCCGATGCTGCTTACAAATAAATAATTTCAAAGTACTTGTATTTCACTTTTACAGAAACATTCTCACCTTGATGAATGCATTTGACTTGCCAGAAGGCAATGTAACCCAAGATAACTTTGAACAAATGCAGCAGTTATGCAACATGACTGATCCAACGATTTTTGCAAGCCTTAAGTTTGAAACCTGTGATCTGAAAACTTTCTTGAATGATGTAAGTTGTACACTCTAGCTCATATCAATACCATTAATACTGTAGAAACTATAACAACTTTTTTTTTTTTTTTGACTGTTTTTCATCATGAGTGTGGGGTTTTTTTGGTTTGTTTCTACAGTTTGTTTGTTTCTACACTGTTGGAGCCCACTGACTAAGGTTTTCTTAGAATGCCCTTGTACTAAAGAATTACTTCTGTTTATCCCATATAATATCATTTTGCTTTTGAGGAGATAAGCAGTTTAATTCCTCTGATAAGTACTGGCAACATGTCAGAAAAGAACCTGAACACACAAGTGCTCCAGGATGACCTGTTATTCCTGGCTAAACAGAGGCAGGTGTTTCTCTGCAATTACCTGTTTGCAACTGTGGTGGGAAAGAAAATACGATGAGAAATAAGGGAGAGACTCCCAGAGCGAGGCAAGCCCTGCCCTGATCAGTACAGGTGTGCCAATACACGGGAAGGATGAACCTTGACACTGAGGCTAAAAGAAACGGTACAAGAAGGATTTGTGACTAAATCCATATACCTGGGATTTTATATTTTTAAAACATATATATATATATACTTATATATATGTTGAAAAGGTGGGGAATTACAGATCAATACAGGTATCTATAAAATCCAGAGGACTGGAAACCTTGGCTCAGCCTCTTCAGACGGGACAGCCCGTTCTGGTACCTCACAAGGCATTACACACAGCAGGGAGCAGACGCACAGCAGACTCAGATTTCCTGCCAAGCTGGCATCCAGAGTCCTGAAATTTTGATTTTATAGGCTAAGAAGTGTTGTCACATCTTTTCTATTGCAAGCAACATGAATATATTGAAAAATTAAATCATAACTCAAAGTGTCTTCTGGCACGCATGATGTACAAACTACTCTCCTACCACTAATAAACTTTTTTGTTGTTGTTGTTTATATAATCCTTTGACAGTTTATCATTGCTACCATTTTCCACCACAGTCTCACTTAGTGGTAGTGCTTTATGGATGGCAGAACTATGCTAGAATAAACAGCCAATCAAGGGTAAAATGGTATCACACAGCTTTTTCATTTTCAGTTCCATGAAATAGAATTTGTATTATAATTACAGTAAATACATTGCTGCATTGGGAGGTCTTTGTGGAAACAAAAAGCATAATTATTGTGGTGTGGTGTAGTATACACCAACTCTAGTGAATACAGATGTAAATTTAAAGTCTGTGTGAATTAGTGAGCCTAATTTTTGGAGCTTCTGAAATCTTCCACAGGGAGTTGAAGGAACTGGCTTAGCCTTTATTGTCTTCACTGAAGCTATCACCAAGATGCCTGTCTCACCATTGTGGTCCATCCTCTTCTTCATCATGCTATTCTGCTTGGGTTTGTCATCTATGTTTGGAAACATGGAAGGTGTGCTTGTACCTTTACAAGATCTTAACATTATACCCCCTAAATGGCCTAAGGAACTTGTTACAGGTAAGTGCTTTATCAGAGACAAGTGATGCCCACTCCCACCTCTTCAATGAGTAGTTTATATGCTACAAAAGGCAGTATTAATCACGTGGAATAATGGCAAGTTTGTTCTAAAATTCATAGGATCATAGAAGTGTTTGGGTTGGAAGGGACACTGTCTTGTTCCAACCCCCTGCCATGGGCAGGGACACCTCCCACCAGACCAGGTTGCCCAAAGCCCCATTCAGCCTGGCCTTGAGCATCTCCAGGGATGGGGCATCCACAGCTTCTCTGGGCAGCCTGTGCCAGTGCCTCACCACCCTCTGAGCGAAGGATTTCCTCCTAACATCTAATCTCCCCTCTTTTAATTTAAAACCATTCATCTTTGTCCTATCACTATCTGTCTGACCAACAAATCAGTCACCATCTTTTTATAAGCCCCCTTTAAGTACTGAAAGGCTGCAATGAGACCTACCCGGAGCCTTCTCTTCTCTAGGCTGAACATCCGCAACTCTCTCAGCCTCTTTTCACAGGAGAGGTGCTCCAGCCTTGTGGCCCTCCTCTGGACCCACTCTAACAGCCCCACATCTTTCTTGTGCTGGGGCCCCAGGCCTGGATGCAGCACTACAAGTTGGGGCCTCTCAGGGCCAGAGCAGAGGGGCACAATCCCTTCCCTCCTTCCACCTGCTGGCCACCCCTCTGTAGATGCAGCCCAGGATGCAGTTGGGCTGCAAGCACTCACTGTTGGATTGTGTCAAGCTTTTTGTCCACCAGAAACCCCAAGTCCTCTGCAGGGCTGCTCTCAATGAGTTCTTCTCCCAGTCTGTACTCATCTCTGGGATTGCCCCAACCCAGGTGCAGCACCTTGCTCTTGGCCTTGTTGAACCTCATTAGGTTCACCTGGGCCTACTTCTCAAGCTTGTCCAGGTCCCTCTGGATCACATCCCTTCCTTCTGTTGCATCAACTACACCACTCAGCTTGGTGTCATCTGCAAACTTGCTGAGGGTGCGCTTGATCCCACTGTCTATGTCACTGATAAAGAAATTAAACAGTACCAGTCCCAGGATGGACTCTTGAGTGAAACCAATCATCATGGGCCTCCACCTGGACGTAGAGCCATTGACCACCACTCTCTGTGTGCAGCCATCTAGCCAGTTCCTTATCCACTGACGTGCAAGTTCCTCAGGCAAGCTTTCTGCAAGGCAAGGTAGCTCCACAGCAGCAGCAGAGGCTGCCCTGATTGCCTGAACATGGCTGTGGTGCTCTGAGACAAGCAAATCAGTACACCCGAGGAGCTCAGGAGTCTGCCCAGTTTCACTTGGTTTTGTTTGAATGGTTGGGTTTGGTTTGGTTTTGTTGTTGTTGTAGTTTGTTTGCTTGTGTTTTTTTTTTTTTTTTTTTTTTTTCTTCTTTCTGTGTCTAAACCTACTGTTTTCTGTTGTTTTGTCTTTCACAGGTCTCATCTGTGCAGGGTCTTACTTGATAGCTTTTATTTTTGTCCTGGCGTCTGGTAATTACTGGCTGAGTTTGTTCGACAGTTTTGCTGGCTCTATTCCTTTGCTAATAATTGCATTTTGTGAGATGTTTTCAGTCGTCTACATTTACGGAATAGACAGGTATGAAAGAAAGTTAAATTTCACAAGAAAATAGCATGTAAATAGAGTGGTTGTCTAGCTGCAATCTTGCTACAATTCAATGCACACCGTTTCTGTTAGAGAAATTTCTAGAATTATGCAACTGTATTTTAGGGTGGCTTATATGATTTAGGTTTCTAAAATAGATCTCAACAAGACAAAAAGATGATTTGTTAAGGATTTGATGGGGATTTTTGTTTGTACATGAAAGCTTTCCACTTTTCTGTTAATACGCTGTGACAGATAATGCTCTATAACAGCCAGCTGAAATAAGCACATCCCTAAGGTATGGAAAGAGAATATTAAGCATTACCAAGTACCCTAGAGTAAAATAATATGAGTGCAAATAATTTATTTTTAAAATAGGCTTTGTTATATACTTATTTGCAACAATTATATAAATGCCACTATAGATGACTTACAGTGTAAATATGGTGGCATTCACAACAAACCCTCTTCAGAATAATTACATGAAGTATTTAATTAGCAGAAGCACAGTACAAACACACTGAGCTAAAAGCTTAAAACACAGGTCTGTTGCAGGAATGTTTAAAATGAGTGCTAGATGATGGTGTGCAAAGTGGGCATCCTCCTGCAGGTTGCAGATATTGTTTTACAACAGGATGCAAACCCAAGGCTACTGAGATATGCTCCTCTTGTGTTCAGGACTTTATCTATTTTAGCAGTGAGTAATTCTCCTAACAACTTTTTAGAGATGTAATAAATCCACCTTTTAGAGATGTAATTTCTCCACCTTTCCATTCATAACTAATATGAAAATATTATGGGGACCTTCAACCACCTGTAGCTGCTGCTTGAGTCTGTGCCAGCCCTCTGGCTGTGCAGCTCTTGGCAATGGGGTGAAGGACCTCTGGCTCCTGCTCCCATACTTACAGTTTGATACCTGAGGAGGTACAAGTCTGTTTAGGTAAATTAGGTGAGCACAGGGAGGACCCTGGTGAAAGAATGTTTATTTTAATTTGGTGAGGACAGAAAAGTCTCGTTTGATCGCTTTTCCTTCCTCTTAAAATCTCAAAACACTTTACACAGACAAACTAAAACTATTCCCAGGGTATAACCATGGGTCTAGGCCGTTGTGGGACTGATTCAGATGGGAGCTTCAATGCCAGCCTTTAATGTCCCACTTTAATGGCCACTGCATGTCCCTGCAGATGGTATCTGGGTTTCCTGTAGAGTGGTTGGAGGCAGTGAGGCATTTCAGAGGGCTGGCAAAGGGCACCAGCATGCTGGTGGGAAAAGTGAGGACAGGAGATGCTCTCAGCTTGTCAGGGCTGCCCCAAGGTGGTGTTATCTGCTCCAGAGGAGTGTCCATGATCTTCTCAAAATCTGAAGAAGAGTCACTGGTAAAATGGTGGCTCTCCTTGCAGAAGGAGGACTTGCGAGTTATCCGTGACAGGGACTGGAACATGGAGCTCCTCTTTCCCCACCTCAACTCCACTGCCACATCCTACCCATTCTCTCCTGCCTCCAAAGTTTTGGGTCGCCCATAGGATGTGGCCCTGCCTTGGCAGGAGCAGTGAAGGATTCTCTCTCTGCTTCTTCTACAACTGGCGGACAGAGCAGAGCACTCCACACAGAGGGGCAGAGGGCATTTATTCAGGGAAAAGAAGGAACCTCCTCTAGCTCAACATTGCATGGTTGGTGTTCACCACCTTCGCAGGGCTGCCGAGAGGTGCAGCACAGCGTGCTGCCTCCCCAGGGCTTGCCCATGGGACTGCATCAGGTAAAACAACAATAGAAGCCCCAAATTGCCAGACTAATTTTTATTTAGGCAACGTGTGCACGTAGCACTTGTAGGGGTCATAAACTAGATTCAGGACAATATCACTTGCAATGAAGAGTTGGATTCTTCCTGTGGAGACATTTTTGTCCCATTTTCCATTGTGTGCTCTGTGCTTAACCTAAATGACATATTTCTAGGTGTCCTTCATGAAACAAGCGTAAAGCTAAATACTACTTCAGTGGTCAGCCTGAGAAAACTGGTAGAAATCCAAATTAAACAAGCATTATTTATAGAATCTAATTTTTAAATTTGCTCCAATTTGCTTCCTCTTAATATTGTGTCAGTTCTTTTAGTTGATGCAGTTCTGAGATGCTTACAAAAATCCTAAACCACTGCAACATATTATAGGGAAACTCTGTCTACACTGATTCTTTCTTGCTGGAACTACTTCGTATATAGCTCACAGAATTGTTGCAGAAAGTATGTTTCTGGAACGAATTTTCCTGACTTACTTCTGGGAGATATGAGTTAGAAACTTTTAGCATGGTTACAGCAATATCTGCCTAAATTCACACTGCTGGGGCTTACCTCCTGATGTCATTGCCAGTCCTGACACAGGGACCAAGGCAAAGTCCGAGGAAGCACAGCTAGGTGTCATTTGAACTTTCCTGCTTCTGAGCAGGCAGCCTTTGATCCTTTCCTGTTTTTATGGCTCTGAACTTCCTGTTTTCGTCCCTAGGTTTAACAAGGATATTGAGTTCATGATTGGACACAAGCCCAATATCTTCTGGCAGGTGACCTGGAGAGTTATCAGCCCTCTCATTATGTTAGTTATCTTCTTCTTCTATTTTGTGGTGAAGGTCAATGAAGAACTGCTCTACAGTGTCTGGGATCCTAGCTATGTAAGTATATAAAACCAACTCATTTATTCAGAATTACTGGATATATTCTTTAATTCCAGAGTCATATTAATTTCCCACCTGAAACAGGTTGCAGGTAAAAAAACTTGTTACAAAACATAAAGCCATAAAAAAAAATAACACTTAGAAAAATAAGTCCTGATTTGTACTGCCTACAACTGATACACAGCAGCACCTGAGCAGCTTTTCTAAATTGGGTAAAGCCCAAACATTAATCCAGTTGTCAGGTAAGACTGGAACAGGACCACTTAAACAGACATCAGTTCCATGGTAGGGGTTATAGAAGAGCTGGAAATGTCACAACCTTTCTGTGTTGACAAAAGACCAAGTCTGTGAAGGCATTTTGATATTGCATGTGTTTACATGTGCACTTAAGACCACGGAACTGGAGTAGTGCTGGTTACTCAATGCTAACAGAAGAAATTAATATTCTCCTACCCAGATTTCTTCTTCACTCTTCCAAGTATACTTGCATCATTTGAATTATAATTAGGGTAATAAATTACCTACATTACCTTTCCTCCCCTTGAAGAATAATAAGCTGTATGTGGTACTGGGGAGGGCATAACAAGACAAAGGAAGGGGACCCATCATTTTCCCCAGGACCTCATCTCTTCTTCCCTGCCTACCTAGCTCTGATTTTTTGCTCTCTGGCCTTATAAAAGTCAGCATTCTTGGGGCAAAGACAGGCATACAGCACATTAAGTTTGTGAAGGTCACCTTTTATTTTAATAATACTTTTATTTTAATAAGACAGGAGAGAAAGGAAGATAGGGAAATGGGGCTTCTCTCTCCTCTCCCTCCTCCACCAGCTCCATTCCTCAAAACCAGCTCCCACACCCTGCTCTCAGCCTTCCTGCCCACGGGCTATTTGGCCACCAAGCCTTGGTTCCCCTGTAGCAGCCCCTGCTCCTCACCGTATTTTTTCTCCCCACTGCTTCTAAGAAAAAAATAAATCCCAGATGACTGAGACTGCAACCCTTAAGCTGGAAACTGCTCTGGAAACAGCAAATGGCTGTTCCTCATGTCTAGCTGCTGCTGTGGTTCTGTTTCTGTTCTATTAAAATACTGAACAAGTACATGCTCACGGGTATATTCTCCACATGGCTTCCTACAGCTTGCTTGTTTGTTCTTTCAGGAAGAGTTCCCGAAAACACAGAAAGTTGGATATCCCAATTGGGTGTATGCTATTATTGTAATACTTGCTGGCGTGCCGAGTTTGGTCATCCCCGCCTTTGCCATCTACAAAGCCATCAGAAATTGCTATCAGAAGAAAAAGGATCGCACAGGCCTTATAGGAGCCATATCTGAGACTTCCGTCAATGGAAACTTAAAGAATTCAGCATAAAGCCCTGTAAAAATGTGGAAGAATGCCACAAGAAGAAAGGAAAAAAAAATTCTTTAAGAATCCAGAATTAATTTTGTTGCCATAAAAGGATAACTGTGTGCTATTTCCAGGTAAATATTTGGTCTCTTTACAATGCAATGCTCTGTGAAGAGGTAATAGCTTGGATCCTGGAAGCAAAACGTCCACCTTTGCAAATGATGGGAGCACCAGGCCAAATCCTTTATCCTGCTTCTGGTTTTGAAGCCAGCTTGTTTGAAACTGTCTTGGAGGTCTCTGTCTGCAGATGCACTGCGCTTGGCAAGCCATAAGTGACTCTTCCATGTCCGATCATGCTGGTTGGGTTACCAATCTGAAGGGTAATTTTATACTGACTTCTCTTGCACCTTAAATTGTTTTTACTTTACATGCCACCATGTTGCACAAAGCCACCAATATTATATCTCATACAGAAGTTGAAAATATTTAATAAAAAACATTTCTAAGTATGGAAATGAGAGTTTGTGTATTTTATTTTATTTATGTATGTGTATTATTAATTGCCTATGATGTCCAAGCACACAGGCACTCACACACCTACCTTGACATTGTTTTGTGCTTCACATTTCCGTGTGACACAGGGGAGGTAAGTCAGCAGTCCCATTCCTTACGTGGTCTCTGGAGAGAGAAAGGAGCACCACAGAGAGAGTGGTCAAGCATTGGCTGCCCAGGGAAGTGGTGGAGTCTCCATCCCTGGAGGCGTTTAAGAGACATGAGGACATGGCACTAAGGGACATGGTTTAGTGGTGGGACTTGGTGATCTTGAAGGTCTTTTCCAACTCTACATAGACTCTAGAGTATAATTTTAGAGTATATCCACACCAAACTGAGAGGTGATTTTCCTACTGAGAAAAAGCTCAGCTGCTGAGAATGGACTGAGCTGAGCCTGAAGCAGTTGGCTTCAGGTGGCAGGGATGGAGGTGAGCATGCTGCTTTCTGTGGCATGTACTGAAGTGGTTTGAAGTGCAAAACAGCAAAACCCTGGTATTTTGGACAGAAAACAAAAAAAAGTCATTCTCACAGGCTTTCATTTGAAGGCAAGCACTCAGCTGCTACATTCCTCAGTAACTATTTAATGAACAATAAAAATAGCCACTTGGGATTCATTGACAGGTGGGAAGTGATTAACCTCAAGAAGTTGTGGTGGAAATGGACTGGATTCTCATACCCAAACGTATGTGGTCTTGTCCAGAGCAGAGTTCTGCCTTGGATTTGCTTGGGAACATAACCAAGAGAGGTTTGAAATTTCATATCAAAAGATAAGAGCTTTTATTTATTTTAAGAACTAGCAAACAGATAGCCAGCTAGCTGCTTTAACACCTGACATTTCAAACCAGAAGAGGTGCTCTGCAGCACTCGATGCAGCAGAAGCCGTGAGGCTTCATCTGGTCCATGCGCACCTCGGGATGGACAAAAGCAACTGCAAGTACAGCCATGAAAACACACCTTTATCAGACTGTGGCTATCAACAATGACTATCACAGAGCAATACATGACATGGAGGAGGTTTTAGTGCAGTAATAGGTAGATCCAATTGATACTAATTTTAATTTGCACTTACCAAAGACACCTTCATTCACTTAACTGTGTTAGCAAAGCAACAAAGAAAATGGCAAGTTTATTCACAGATCTTTCAAAGTGTTTTACAGTTTTAATAAATCTGATTGCTGTGTTTCTTTTTAATTATATTCAGCATCACACCTCTTTGAAAGCATCTGAGAACAGAAGGAGAACAGAAAATAAAAATCTGTTTGATCCTGAGTTACCGATTAACAACATATTCCCAAGTTCTCTGGCTATAGAAGGAACTGCAAAACATCATGAGAGGTCACTCTGTCTATACAATAATAATTCCTGGTTTGGTCTTTAAACTGCAGCACTCCTTGCCCCACCTCCTTTTCCAGAATCCTTCGGGCACCCCCCATAAAACCTGCAGGAGAAACACCTGCAGGTGTTGAAGCATCTTCCCACTTACAGGAAAAGGGGCTAAAGAGCCAAGGACATTTCACACAAATGTCGAAAGATTTACCCGTTGACATGCCCCCTGAAGCCCCTAAAGAAGACAGCAGGCCGAAGTGGGACAACAAGTTGCAGTACATTTTGAGCTGCATCGGGTTTGCTGTTGGCTTGGGGAACGTGTGGCGGTTTCCATACTTGTGTCAGATACATGGAGGCGGTAAGACTGAAATGGGACCTTGCCAAAATATTAAACTATCATCCTATATAACTGTACTAACATAAGATGGGCATTCAAGTTATATATTTGCATCACTTTTTATTTATTTATTAAGCTATCTAAGTCTCATAACCATTTTGCACCATTGGCTTTCTCTTTAGCTTGGCTTTCTCTATACACATATACTTAATTTTTAAAGGATGTGTTTGTTTAGGAAATAAGGCCAAACTGATGGTAACTGATGTTACAGTTCTTACATTGCTGCTACAGTGCTGACGGGAGGAGGAAGCCGAACTTGCAGCTTATTATCCTTAGAAAAAAAGCGAGAAGTCCTGGGAAGGCCCCCGTGAACCAGTTTCCCCTCCCTTCTCTGATGCCATTAGGAGGTAACTTGTAATCCAGAAATGAGCAAATCTAAATCACACTTTTTGATGGCTCTGAAGCCATCTGAAATGCTGGGCTGATTTAACACAAGCACAAAAATCCGAGGTGATGCTGACACCCACCCAAGACTTTTTCTGGGCACCATTCCCATGAAGAATTGCTTTAGAAACAGCCAATTTAGTAAATACGGACGGATCAGAAATGAGTAATTAACAGCTCACCACTTACAGTAGCTTTTGAGATCTGCCAAGATAAGCTGTCTCAAGCAGAGTGATGTAGCAAATTGTTTCAGCCCAGTTTTATTTGTTATCTTTCAATTAACTGGAGAGTATAAAATTCAAACTGGGACAAACTTGCAAATAGTAGAAAAAATATTAAATCCAAGCATCTTCTACCAAGATATTTGTGTTCCTTGGGGAACTAAGTGTATTTTAATCAACCAAGGAACCATGGGTGGATGCTGTCTTTAGTAGCAGGAAGCATTTTAGAAAGAAGTGGCTACTTCGGGACTCTGGTGAGTAGCTGAACAAATGAAATTGAGCAAGCTGTATCAACCAAAAGAATGCTGGCACACATAAATAGGGCACTAGGAATTAGGTGGAGATATTACTACAAGTACTAAGACAACATCTGTGACCACTTTTCCAAATCAAGTTGAAAGAAAAATAAGAAAAAAATGCAGAAAAGCCCCAAGAACTATTCAAGGTCAGGAAAACTTATGGTATGAGGAATGACTTAAGAATCTAATTCATTTAGCTCAAGAAACTGGAAAGGAATGAATACATTTAACACAGTCTATAAATGAGGTGCTACAGCACCAATTCAAATAAGAAGAGAGAAGAAGCAGTAGGTTAGGTGTCTCACAGGAGACTTAGACTTAACACTTCATGTTATTTATTTTCAAAATGTGAAAACCAGTGAAATGCTTGCAGAAGACTACCACAACCAGGTGGCTAGAAAGCCATAGGTGCAAGCACGCTGTTTCTCTTTGCAGCAGCTGGAATGGCTGGAAAAAGCCTGTCACTTCAGGTAATGATGCACACATTGGTGAGATGGGATAAATGCCTTTAGATTGCCATCCCTGCAGCAGAAATGGCATGGGGCCTGAAGGGAGGGGGTTCAGGAGCAGGAGTTAAGGTCAGTCAAATGCCCAGCAGCATCTCAGATGGCCTTGGACACCAGAGACCAGGCAGCTGAATGGTGCCCACCACTACCAGAGATGCATCTTCAGATCCCTGGATAGCCTGAAAAGCAAAGACAAAGCAACAGACAACTCTCAGGAACAGCCAGCACTTACACAGAATTTCATTTTTAAAGAACTTAATTCCATTTTATATCTGATGTGCCTCAGGTGCCTCAATATTTTTTTGATTGTGCTTTAAACAGTTACTGAGAGTGAAACAAAGTATAGCCCAAAGCTCACTAAGCTCTAGGAAATGGAGAACAAGATTAAATTACCTGTGTTAATGACAAGCAAAAGGAAAGCAGCTTGGTTCTGTGCTAAATCCTGTGCTAACATATTTCTGAATGATCTAGAAGATACGCTTTCTGTGTGTCTTTAACTGCATGAAGCCAGGAAAGAAATCTGGACCCCTTCATACAAAGTTAAAAACTGAAACAGAGTTAGAGAATGCATAAGATGGAGACAACTGACACCCTCATATGTCCACATCCAGCATCTAGGGACAGGTATTTCACAAGGAAAGAGACTGAAATGAATGAGAAGGATAAGAAAGGACACAAAATTTATGTGAAGAAAAGAAAGACACAGAGAAATAGAACAGAAACTATGTTGTTATTTCTACTTATCTTTCTATCTATTCCTTGTATCTAAGGAACAAAAAACATTCAGTATTAACAAATAGCATGGTAAAATTAACATAGTGTAATATTTTTATAATGTAATGAGCAATTAACCTGAATCGCTCAGTGGAAAGTTTGAAACCAACATGTGGGATGACAGACAGAAACAGCTCCTCTGCACATCTCACCATGCTTCTGGGGCCACAGGCTGCATGAGGCTGCTCGAATTGTGCTTGAACTCAAGCACTGAATTGAAGCACAATTGTGCTTGAACTGTGCTTCGGGGTTTTGTGAAAACCTCTGCTATGGAAGGTGAAGTATCAGTCTCCTGCTCGTAAAAAAAAATGCTTTTACACCTTCTCGTGAAGTATCAAGGGACACTTTCCAGTGCTGGAGGTGGGGAACCAGTTGTGGCCAGCTAGCTTCCAGCCTCCTCTATCCCCATGCTCCCTCCAGAAGATCACCCAACACTGTCCTCCTGCTGAGGTTTGATCTCAGGGGTCCCCTGCCTACTGACTGCTCCCACCCCAAGTAAACCATGAGTATGAGGACAAGGAGACCTGCTCCGACCTTTCTTGTGGACCACACAGTGCTCAGAAACTCTGCTTCTGTATCAAGCTGCATTGTTGGAAACAAACAACTCAGGTGCAAAATCCCAGTAGATTTTCAGGGGTACTGGAGCATAAATCCTGCTTGTGCACACCCGGAGATGTGAGCACGGGACAGGCCAGCAGCATTGTGGCTAACCATGGGTCCCAGGAGATGTGGTGGCTCGGCGCCTGCAGCCACAGCCATGAGCACAGCGAAACCCAGGATGGAAATGGCACAGAAGGTGTAGTCGAAGGCTGAATGGCTTCTGGGGTGCAGACCATGGTTTCACAACTGGTCCAGGTGATATCCAAGCATTTAAGAGTTAGGCAATGCGCTTTTCCTCATTTCTACATCTTTTAAAAAACAAGAGATAAAAATAAATGCTTGTATATTTGTCTCATGTCAGCTGTTCTCATCGGACCTCTGAACCTTATTCATCGCACATTAGTGTTACTCAGTAACTTGGATCTAATATAATATCAGTTCTGCTGACATTTATCACCTGCTTTCGTTACTGATTATTTGGGTTTATTGCCCGAGTTAGGTTAGCTATTTACTTTTCATGACTAATGGATATGAAGGTTGTTTGCCACAGTAAGTGGAGACAAACATAGAGGTTTCCAGGCAGCTGGGATTGAAAGGGTGTTTCTAAATGGCCCGGTATATATTTTGTCACCTGAAGATGAGATTCAAATAAGTCATATAGACATATATATGTACATATATATACTCGCATATTCAACTGAGTATACTTTAAAAACAACAACAACAGATTATTCTATCTGTAACTTACTGCAGTGTTGTCCTTCTGTTTACAGCTGGTATATACATGCCTGTCTAACCCATGGGTAATAAAAATTATGTGCAGTGCCTGAGCCTACACAACAACTGGAGAATATCTTTAATGCAAAACACACTTTCTTTCTAGGAAAATAAATACACATTAGTCCTATATCAGAACTTCCATTTACTTCTGAGGCAATGGTTTGCAGATATTCCTAACCCATGGCCTACCTGATCTCTAGCTAAAATTTGAATGACAGCTTGCTATAAAATGCAGTTGCCTGGCTCACTGAATTCTCAGAAGGAAAATAAAATCTGAGAGAAATAGCATATAGGCCTGGAAGGTATTGTAAAATAAATAAGAAAAAAAAAAAAAAGCGTGTTACAAAGAGCAGAAACGTTCAGGTTTTGACAGAAGAATTAATGAAATTATTACAAGCAAAATTATGAAGTAATGAAACTGCGTGCCCTAGCTTTTCACCAAGGAGCTGAGAAGGATGCTATAACAGTCCAGAAAATGAGGCTTGTTCCCAAGCTCAGTAAATGGAAAGAATCATCACCATGAGGAATCATGACATCCTTAGAAGCTAAAGGGTCTCACGAGCAACCAGTATGGGCCAGGAAGAACAGATATGCAGAGAGAAGTAGTTGGTGCTTAGGTTCCAACATCCACGCTGCGCACACCTGAGGGTGTTATTTTCTAATTTCAGGCTTGCTGAATTTTCAGTTCACTACTATACCTGAACCCTTGTGGGGGAAAAAGGACAATTCTGATAATCCCCTTTCAATAGCTAATAGCTTTTTCTCTGAGTCTGAGTAAGCAGTTACCACCTCCTGCCACTTCTTGTAGGTAAAACATAAATTACCACAGGTATCTTGCCATTCAGTTCTCAGCCTTTTGGAAAAATGCATCCATCACCATTTCTCCTATGTACAAAGAGCACTAGTGATGTGGATCTCTGACTACTTGTTGCCTTGTACCATACTATTCTGCCACTTTTCAGATTACTCCAGTCATTACAATTTTTTTTTTCCATTCTTAAATCTCTGACCTGAAGGAACATTGTTATTCATGTCCTGACCTTTCAAATGCTGTTGTGTCTATAGATCGTTGTTTTAAGTTACTTGCCTTACTTTTGCTAGCTGATCTGCCGGCACTGTCAAGATTTTCAATATTGATCATATTGATCATAATCAATTCCTCTAAGTTTTTTTCTTCACCATTTAGGAAGTCATAGCTGATATTCCAACATCAAGCAAAGCTATTGGGTTTTCTTCTCCATTTCTCACTGAGGCTCAGCAATTTCTGCAGCTGGTACATCTGGATTAGCAGGTCACCTGGCCTGTACTTTAAACTGCTTTAACATCTCTGCTAGTCAGGTCCATTGCTTTCTCTTTCTAAGGCGTGACAAAACCAGTTTGGTGGTGTCATTCTGCTTTGCTGGCTGCCATGATTCAGTTTTAGATGGCTCTCCATCATCAGCCTCTTTGCCATTCTGCTTGCTGGTGGGGCCACAAGGTCATCCACAACTCTCAACAGGCTCTCTAGTAGTTCATGCTCTTCTCTTCCAGATTGTTACATGTAGGTGATATACAAAGATCATCCCCATCTATTATCATTTTCCAGGCAGAGGGCTGAATAGGGTTAAGCCACAGCTTTTCTGACCTGATTTGCCTCTCAATTGCTATGGAGTACATTGAAAATACTTTTTGCTGGAAGTACTTCAGTGATTTAATGGCAAATTAAAAGGTTGATGGGTCCCCAAGGCATTGCTGAGGTCAGCCTCTAAAAACACTAAATGTGTTTAAAGTGCACTGGGATTTTTCTTTTCTACTGCAATGACTGTAGAGCTGTCCCCACTCTAAGGGCTCTTCTCAGCAACAATACTGAGCATGACACACATTTGTGCTCCTTGTTGCTTTGGACTTTACTGTAAATGGAACCTGCTTACCAATATGTCAAGTCTACTGAATTTCTGCTGTACCTGTGCTACACATGATACATGTGCTGGTATGTTTTTGCTGTACCTGTCTTTGAATGATGGGCTGTGTTTTGTGACACCAGCACAATTCTTCATTCTGCTTCTTGGACTTTATCCTTGCCTTTCCTACAGTTAGATTTCCCATGGCATCTTTTAAAAATGTATTTAAATTCTGTCTTCTGGCACACTCTCCCCTATCGATTAAATAGGTCCCCTGACTATACAGTGATGGTGAGTTCCTACTCACCATTACTTATTTACTACCTTTCCCACACCCCTTTTACTTTATGCCAGTAGGGAATTTTACACTGGAGAAGTGCAAGCTTCAAGTACTTGAGCAGATTATCTATGTTTTCCTGCCTATTTCCTTTTTGCCTAAAAACAGTGCAAGCAAATAAATAAAGAACTGAACCTGAACTGAGCCTCTACACTATCAGCCATTTATTTGACTTTGGTTTGAGGAAGATTAGCTCTGTTTCTCGCTAACCCAGTCTTCTGCCATCATGTGATATTTACAGGTAGCATAATTTTTACATTGAGATTTTATTTTTCACTGGAGCAAAATATGACTTTATGCTGTAAATGTAATGGAGATGCATACAAACCAGCACAAAGTAAACAGGCTTATATCAGCAGAATATTTAAATGTGCCCTGCTGTCTGCTGGCAAACAGAGAAGCAGAGAGAGATAACACGGGGCAGTTTGCACTCATTATTACACAGCTATTTCCAGGTAGATATGAAACGGGAGATAGGTCCCTTGTGGAATGGCCTGCTAGGAAGGGCTCAGCATCTCCTGGATTGTCCTGGGTGGTAAAACACTTACATGAAGGAACTGCTGTGGTCCTTACCTCCCTCTGTGAATCTCCCTCTTAGGGGGCTTAGTAATTGCTCTCAGGAGCAGCTTCCTACGAGCAGTGGGACTGCTGAGCAGGGCTTCCAAGCATCCAAAGTGGGAATCTTATGTGCTGGAAATCAACTCCAATGCTTCTTTTTCAAATCTGCTTCTTAGGAGTTAAAAACGTGTAAGGAAAACAGATCATAAAGACTTTCATTTCCTATTTCCACCTATGGCAAATTAAGTGCAGTCTCTCATTTAGAGAAGCGTTATCTATCCCCCCCTCCCCTCCCCCGCCCCATGCATTTCTTGATAAAGAACTAAACTATTAAAAAAACAACACCAAACCTTGCCTGGGAGTATCATACAGTTACTGCAATTACCTAGCAATAGGTAGCAAAATTATTGCAATTCCTAGCCCTAAGTGATTTAATTTATAAGCCCAGCCTTTCTAAACAGCCAGTGACTGCAAAACAGAGGCAGTTCCTGGAAGAGCAGAAATCCTTGCTAGCTGCCTGACTTCCTTCTCCTGGCCAAAGACTGAGCGGAGAGCTGAATTGCTCTGCTCTCAGCACCAGGGCTGTGGTGATGGCATAACAAGGCACAGAACTGCTGACTAAGTGATGAAGTGTCACAGAGCTGGGTTGAGCTGATAGGAGGGTTGGAAGGGGCTGAGACAGCATTTGTGTTTGTTTCCCCAAAGAAAAGACATTTTGCAGGCATGGTGATAGTTGGCCATGCCAATAAATTTTCATTTGTTAGACCCTTTTGACTGAAGTGGCCAGAAGGTTTAACCTGGCCTCATGAAAATATTCAAGTTCACCAAGTTCACCTGGTCTCATGAAAATCAGCTTGTAAAGCTACGTTGGGGAGGAAAGATCTTGCATGAAGACATTGGAACAGCATAACAACCACATATCTAGAACTGTAGTAAGTGTTAATGTCGTGCAAGGGCCAGCCATAAAACCTTTTCAATTTTTAGAGATTCCAGTTGCATACTCCCCAGCTTGCATCCCTGCAACAAAAGAAAGGGAAATGGAGGGAAGGGTGAGGCTCTGTAGAGCTGCTGTGTTAATGGGATGTCAAAGTGCCTGAGGGGAAGCATTTTTAGGACTAAGGTTCCCAGCCCTCCCTCCTCCATCTCCCCCAACAAAACAACCCACAAACAAGTTACCCAACAGGCTTCCCCAGCAATGCTGCTTCTCTCAACACTTCTTTAAAGGACTTTGTTACCATCATGAAGTAGAGGAGATAACAGTGATTTGAGTGAGATGCAGATAACTGCGTGGCTCAATTGATCTTAATTATCTTTCCAGGGGCATTCCTGATCCCATACTTCATCGCTCTTATCTTTGAAGGAATCCCACTGCTGCATCTCGAACTCGCCCTAGGACAGTGCCTGAGGAAAGGCAGCATCAGCGCCTGGAGTGCCATCTCACCTTATCTTGGAGGAGTTGGTAGGTCTCTCAGGGTCCGGACTGAAGGAACCGCAGCTGAGCTCCTGCTCAGCACTGATTCCTACAGGCCTTTCTCTGTTGCCCATTAGAAAATCACTGCCATCAGGTGTTATTCCAAGCACACGTGAGCCGTAAAGGCAAACCTTATAACCTTTGCTGTGGGAAGCACAGCAATCAGAGCCTTCTCTGAGACATAAGTAATAAGGAAAACCTCACTGGCTGATTAAATGAATCAGCAAACTAAGTGAACTAGGCTTGCTCCCACAGTGCTGAGGAGCCTATTGTATCCCTGTGGTGTCTGAGGTGTCAAGTGAGGTGTTAAAGCTGTCTGTGCAAGGACCAGCATGGGCTGGTGGGGCTGACCCATCACGAGCTCTGCCAGCCAACGTTGGCCTGTCCATACCACATCTGGGAGCTTTCACATTAGCCGCCATCTTGCTCCTGCCTCAGAGCTCCTCCAGAAGTCCATCTTGTCCTTCCAGGAAGGGTTGGACTGGAGGGGGGATGGACAGACAGATAGGAGATCAAGAAAAGGAGTCTGAAGAGTCTGACATCTCCTAAGCCCAAAGCAGATGCCTGAAAACAGGATCGGTGGTGACAGCTATGCCTGTGGGTGTGTGTGGGAGGAGAAGGGGTGGGTACGAGGAGTTATCTAAAGGTAAGAGGGCAACCAGGAAGAAACACCAAGCAGCAGGGTGGTGCCTCCAGCTAGACCCATCTCTGATAGTTAGGCATGTCCATCCTCCCCCTGCAAAAATGCAAGCAAGTGTAATCTGTAGTGTTGATATCCCTCCTTCCTTATTGTAGGACCAGAAGCTACCAGGTTAGGGCATATGCTCATATACTATGGGACAAAAGAGTGCCTTCATGCTGTGAAACTTCAGTCTGTTTTGGTCTGTTATTAAAATTGTGCCATGTTCTAGAAAATACTGAATTATATACTGCAGCAAGGCTGTCAACATCCATTTTCTAAATAAATAGCCTATATTTCAGACTTTCCCTGGGCTGTATAGTACCCAATATATTTTGTAGGAACTGGAGCAACTTTAAACACAATATTTTAGCAAAAGGGACCACCACAATAAATTAATTTCTGGTTCATCTTGCTTTCATGGCAGAGACTAGCAGCAGTATCTGTTTAAGCCTCACCTACATGCCCCTATTCTTATGCTAGTTGTTTGTTTTCTGGTAACCCCAGAGGGCTCAATAGGTCAGGCACCCCAAGTGTCTGATCCCAACAGGCCCCTATTCCTAAAGGCAGCACTTATTGCTCACATTTTTCATATTAGACAACCTTAATGGAGTCAGAGAAAAACTCATTCCCCCCACTCACCCCCCCTTTGCTGGAAGTGACCACAGGAAACCTCAACAACCTCAGCACTTGTCCCTGAGGCAGCTTATGGAGACAAACAAGGAAGGCCCAAAGCTGTGGGACCTACAAGGTCTCTGCTCTTGGTGCTTCCACAGCCCTGCTCTTGGCATTTCTCACCTGCTTGCTCGGGTAGCTGCTTGCTGGCACAAAGTCCTCAAGAAGGGTAAAAAGCTGAGCACCAGGCAGGACAAGGATGAAGCAGGGGAGCACCGGCCTTCTTGGAGCAGGGCTGGTGAAGCGGGGGGACTGTGCACCAGAGTTAGGTTACTGAGGACACTAATGGCTCTTTCCTGTGAAAATTTCTGGGGAAAAAAAAATAATCTTGAGAAATTAGGAGATGTGAGTTTCTAACAGCAAGTGCTGTGTCTGGTAACTTCTTCCAAAGTTTTTCTAAGCTGAGATCTTGTGTCTTCTGCAGGGGTTGGTTCGTGGATGGTGTCGGTTCTGGTGAGCTTGTACTACAACACCGTTTTAACCTGGGTGATGTGGTATTTCATAAACTCCTTCCAGGAGCCCCTGCCTTGGAGTGTCTGTCCTCTAAATGAAAACAGAACAGGTAACTGCTGCTCCAGGCACCCCTGCCAGCACCAGGAGGATCACAAATGTCTGAGGAATAACGGGGGGAAAAGAGAAGTTTGGTTTTTGTGCTTGCGCTATAATACAGGGACCAGACTGAAAAAGCATCCTGTGCTTTCCAACCAGGAAGAAACAGTCCTTGTGACCATTGCCATAAACTACGTATCAAGGCATGAGATTGCAGACACAATTACGAATCAAATTTATGACGATATCTTTCAGTAACTGCTTTAATTGAGACTTAACTTTCCATTAGGTGGGGATGCATTGGTTATGACATAACCAGCCAGAAAGTCCACCACCCTTTTGATTTCAGAAAAGGAAACTAAATAAGTGTTAAGAAAAAAAGGAGCAAACAAATATAAACTTTTGAGATGGCAGGGAAAACATTTAGAGACAGTTTGGAGGCTCAGACTAGATACACATTACTCATTACAAAGAACGTTATTAAGACCTAAGAAAGTGTACCTGAACAGGATGAAGACAGTTCACTATTCTTTAAAATTACTTTTCAGCTTTTTTTTTTTTTTTTAGCGACTTATCTCTTTATCAATATTACTTTTTTTTTTTTTTTTTTTTTTTTTTTTTAACCTCACAACCTCACAACTAAGAATTTTACCATGTCTGCTTCCAGGGTTTATTTTGGTCCTCCAAAAACACTGGTGGCTCTGCACCTCAGGGTTAGGCGACGGGGCTGCAGGGAGCTCCCTCCTTCTGCTCAAGCACCACTCCACAAACCTCTCTGTCCTGGTTTCAGTTAGGACAGAGTTAATTTTCTTCCTAGTAGCTGGTGAATGCTATGTGGTGCTTAGCTGCCAGCCGGGTTAAACCACAACACTCTCCCAGTGAGAAGCTGGTTTGCCTCTTTCCTCTAGCTGAAGAGGCTCAAATTAACATCTCCTACATAAATCTTGGGAGAAAAAAGGAAAGACAGGAGTGAGCGATACAAGGAGGATGAAAAATGAGTTTTTCCTGACTAAAGCACAACAAAGTCCTGAGGGGGCAGCCACCTAGTTTCTTATACTTGCTTACAGTTTGCTTTACTTCTTTAAAGGCCATTTAGCAGAGGAAAAAGTGAAACAAATAATCCAATACTCACTGTTGAGTTGGCCAGATATGAACAGTATGGAATGTCTCTCTGCTGCAACCACAGTGAAATGAATTGAGCAGCTCTGCTTGACTGCAACTTCACGATTGCCACCTTGCGCATTTGTGTACATTCAGATTTTCACTGGGGAAGGTGGTTGTTTCAGAAAGGAGTGAAAGGTCACAAGGAACGGGAAAAATGGAGCAGTTTGAGAGCTTGATTAAAAAAGTTGTCATCTCAAACAACACGAAAAAAATCAAATCAGATGTGGGAATTTTTCCTTGTAGCTTTAGGATTATCTTAAAATATCATGCCTAGCTTTGGAGTTAAAGCAAGAGAATAAAGGAGGTCTCCAGCAGCCTCTTACCTCGTTCAGCCATCTGAATTTGCTACCAGTAAATACAGCTTCATGCTATAGCCAAAATGCAGTTGTCTATTTTTTTAATCACTCTCCTGCCCGCATACACATTCTGTCCCTTCCTAGTCATGATGTGACAACTGACTTACCTTCATTGCATGCAGAACAAACCATCCTCCCTGCAGCAAGGGGAATCATGGCTGGAGAGCAGCAAAGAGCTGTGTGTGAGCTCTGCTCAGTGCATCAGATAACCCCAGCAGGAGCCGATAGCCTAAGCTAACAGCACTTGCAATCATCAAAGGAGGGGGGAAAAAAAACAACGTTATGCTAAACTTGAATGGGATTGCATGCAAAACAGCAGCCTGAGGAGGAGGTACTGCAAGAAAATCAGCATGCTGTCCTCAGCAGAGGAAAAGATGCACTTCAAGTCTCACCAGGCAGAGAGAGGAGAAGCAGCTCCCCTAGTCCCGCTGTACACTGGACCTCTTGGTTATGGGCTTGGTACCAGTGCTGCCTCTGTGCTGTGTGATCCCTGCTTCCAGAGATGCACATGGATGCTTTGAGCTAGCTCTCCAGACATGCAACTGGCTAGGTGCAAAAACAGGAGCTGCAGCATCTGGAGGGCTCAAAGAGAGGGCCCTGCCACTCTCCACTGCTGTAAAGCATTGCCTCTTATTAGACAGTGACCAGGCAAAATATGACCACATTTCAACTTCTATTCTTATCTATGCCACACTTTTTTCCAGGGCTCAATGAAGAATGTTACGAAAGTACCGCAGTCAATTATTTTTGGTATAGGAAGACTCTGAACATAACACCCGACATCACTGAGAGCGGCACGTTGCAGTGGTGGCTTGTTTTGTGCTTAGCAGCTTGCTGGGCAATTGTGTACCTCTGCACCATCCGAGGAATTGAAACCACGGGAAAGGTAGGGAAGGGATAGAGAGAGAAGCAAGCAATGCAGGGCGTTATTCTGCACTGTGGATGTTCTTTTCCAGCTACTGAATTTCACTGCTGTGTGCCACTTCAGCACCATTTCAGTGTGCTGCTGGTCCAGCAAGACCACAACAGCAGCACAGATTTGTGCTCACCTCCTTTTCCTTTGCAAATGTTTCTGCCCTAGCAGTCTCCCCTCACAGTATTAAGAGCAATTGTATTTTTAATTAAAGTATTATTTAATACATTATCATTAAATTATTAACTAAAAGAATTAATAATTCTTTTAGTTAATAATTAATAAAGGAATTATTAATTACCAAAGTAATTAATAATTCCTTTAAAGATTTCAGTGCTTATCTGTAGCTGTAGCATCTAATATTATTAGGATGGCGTGTTACAAACAGTTAATGTTCTTGTCAGTAACTTTCTCTTATTTCTCACTTTCCAACTAGGCTATTTATGTAACAGCAATATTTCCTTACCTTGTCCTAACTATATTCCTTATTCATGGACTCACTCTACCAGGAGCCACTGAAGGTCTGGCTTACCTCTTCACCCCTGATGTAAGTATTACCACTACAGTCAGAAACATTCCTTTTTTTCTTTAACACACGAAATACCAAGAGTTCCAGAAATGCTTGGAAAAGCAAAGAGACAACACACAGCATTAACCGCCTACAGGTATTAATCCTCTCCAGAGACTGCAAACCACAGATCAGGATAGCCTGCAACAGGAACACAGGCTTTAAGAGCAACATAAGCCAAGAAGCCCAGAGATCCACTACTTGCCGGCCTGAAAAGGGTCAACAGCAAGAGAAAGCTCAGACATGACACCTCTTTTATCCCTCCCCCTGCAGGCCCAGTGACAAGGGCATCCATCTGAATACTGTCAGAGCTCAGGAAGGACAGCCTGGGTCTTTGCAGGAGAAAAGGACACGCACTTGCATTTTTGCAGGGCTCAGACAGGGCAATGAATACTTCCTCACAGCCGAGTAATCTAACAATACAAGCACCACCACGGTTCTGTGTTCTCACACATCATGTACACACACCTCCAGATGAAAGCCTCCTTGCTACGATCCACTGCCTTAATGCAGAAAGCAGATCTGGAAAACACAGCCAGAGTAGGGCTTGGCATTTTGGCATTTGGTCTCAGCCCAGCTGTCAAGTTTCTCTAGAAGGTAACAGACGTCTTCGGGACTTAGGATCATTACACAGTGAATGTAATGCAAAAACTAGATTTGTCTGCATTCGGTGTAAGAATGACAAAGCCTGAAGGTGCCACAGTGCTGAGGAGGAATGGATCATCAAAGAAGAGCCAGATGGTTTTGTAGACTGAAGTCAGAATCAAAATCTGACTGCAATCAGCCTGCAGTTATCGACTAGCCTGTTTATGGAAGCAGTTCCCAGGGACATCCTTGAAGAGCCAGCTGAAGATGCTTTTGGAGATAGAACTACATTCTTAACTACAAACATGGAAAAACTGATGCAACAGCCTGGTAAGTGATAGCTACCATGCGTGTTGTTATTGCACAGAAGGTTATAATGTAAGACAGAGGGGTTGCTTTGTTAAACTAACACAACTGTTAAGGAAGATTTTGACACTTCAAGAATTGCAAAAAAACAGTAAGAATACAACTACTACATTTTTTTTCTTCTCCTTGCTCACAGCTGTAGTACCAGTATTGCCTTTTCTGTTAGATTATTTAATGTTAATAAGCTAAGTATTTCCACCACTCCCATCAGTAAATATAATAACAAGTGAATTCCCTGCTCCACAGGGGACGTCCCAAAGTGGGTTGTACAGGGGGGAACTGCTCTCCTGTTCCTGTCCTTTTGCAGGAAGCCTGTAATGCTTTAGCAAAGTGAAGTCCTCTCTAGAAGACTGTAATCTCTAAAGGATAAAAAACCTTCTGCCTCAACCATACTTTTTTTTTTTTTTCCCCTCCATTAACTTTTTTACTGCCTCCACTTATCAAAAGCAGCAGTTTTTTTTTGTTTTGTTTTGTTTTTCCAATTTTGCACTGCAGCAGAAATTATACCTGCTCTGTAATAGCTACCACATCCATTCTCTGGTAACCATTACACATCACTGTTGTTTTAGATAATCTGTGAAAGAAAGCAATACCTAGTGCTAAAAGTCACATCTGAGCTAGTTTTGAATTGAGAAACAGCTAAATTATTATTTATTTATTTATTTTTCAAATATTGTAGGAGTTCATTCACTTTCTAAGTTTGTGGTTTTAGTTCCCATTAGCAGATCTCACAGATAATAACTACATACATATGGATCAACACAGCAGGCTGTGGTTTTATTTTCATGCAGAAATACATAGTTGGCTTTTTGCCATCTAACACTTTCACTCCTTACCTTCTAGAACAAATAATAAGTGTTTCTTTCCATTGACTTTCAGGCATGGAGAAGTCTGATGGTTTACTTTACACCCTCTAAATCCTTGGCTGCCTGGAAAGTGAAGCAAACAATGAAAAAAAAAAAAAAAGATACTGAAGTTATGCTCACAAGCCCTTGAAGGGAAAGCAGCAGCACAGCATCTGGAACAGAGACTTTTGGAAAGGTTCTTGGATGGAGGGAAAAAAAAACAAACCTCACAGCCAGCAGAAAAAGGATCCCATCAAGCCTTTACAGCATTCAGCTTCTGTGGTTATCCATGTCAGCTCAGGAGCACAAATGCTTCCTTTCCAGCTTCTTTCACATCTGAAAGATTTATAGGGATTGTAAATATTTGGAGGTTCTTTGGCAGTGAATGCTTTCTTTCCTCATTACTCAGTGCTCACTTATTAACATTCCGATTTTATATCTTCATCCACGTGTTTCTAGCCTCAGCACACTTTGTCTTCTGAAAACATGCTTACAAAACCTATACGGCATATTACTGAAAACATAAAGTAACTTTTAGGTCCATCATTAGTTGCTTAAATTCAGATAACAACTTTGCTACGATGTGCTTAATCAGAATGGTACTTCTCAACTTATTGCACATGCAGGATTTACAAGGGGCTTTTCTAGGCGATTTCAGTACAGCCCCTCCAAAGCAAAGGTAGGCCTAACAATAACAGCCAGCAATGTTCAGGCACATGTACATTAGTACAATGAGCTGGATGCACTATTTTGCACTTTCCTGTCCACAGTTTCTTTAAACTGTTCAGCAGCTCTGTAACTAACACTTTCCAGTGTTAGTTAACGCGTTGCATCTAGCACAAAACTAAACTACCTCCAACCCCACATACCCTAATCAGGAAGCCAGATTTGTAACAGCTTCATCTATCTGCACTGACTACTGACTTGGCAGCACATAATCAAACTGTCCAGGCCAGATAGCAACACAAATATTTTGTTTCTGCACTGCAACAGCAATATGCTTCAGCATGAGGTCCTACCAGCAAGCACTGGAGGGTTTGGTTAAAATCTTACAAAATATATGTTCAAAATAGTCTGTTTATCCAACCTGAAGCATTTCAGCCAATAATGGTCACACATACCTGCTTGTTACACGATGCTGTACAAGACGTAACACCAGTTCTCCTGCACACTTGTGGAGGAAGTGTCTGCAGCAACAGCATTTGCTGCATCTGTCGAAATTGAGGTGAATGCATTGTTCTCATTCTTCAAGCTCAGACTGGCTTTAGAGAAACCCAAAACATTACTGACTTTTGGGGGCACACTCTCATCCCTACAAGTGACTAGCCCAAACATGCAGACACAACCCAGAAAGCACGTTGTTCACCCTGGATGACTAGGGTGACAATTTGACTGATCTGTGCTCAGAGTGACATAAAGCAAAGTGAAACTCTCAGCAGCCCTGTTATTATTTTCGGGGCAACTGATTTTTAAAATGCTCATTCTTAGCTAATTCTGTTTTCTCTTCCCACTTCTTGATAATGGATGGGAAAGTAATTGACTTTATAAAGTATGAACATAGCGCTACTTAGCCAACTGCAAGAAAAGTTTGTTCAATACATTCAACATTTTCTGCATTAGTGATCTTATCTTTTATTTTTTTTAGACTAATTTCAATATTGAAATTTCTCTCTCCTGATATTTATTTAAAATTGCATACTATTCCTTGTAATTCAAAAATCATGGATTTTCTCAGTTAGCTTCCTCTATCACATCTACCCTTCGTAAATCAAAATCCAGATTTCCCTATATCAATTTCTCCTTTTTTTCTCCTATGTTGTCCTGTTGTTTTTTAATGCTGTTTTCACAGTACTTTGGATTTAAGATGTTCACTATCAAATCAATTTGCTGCAAAGCAATGAAGATTAAGTAATACTTTGTACAGTTTTAGGAAGATAATATTCTTAAACTAAAAGATACCCAGTAAGTGTTTTAACAAAAAGAAATACACTGAGGAAAAATGTAATGCACTGTTCCTATTGTGTGCCTACTGCCTGTCATATAAAAATACATTTCTATTATCCAACAGAAGAGATGTACAATTATTTTAATGAGAATTTTAAAATGAAACAGTTTCTATAATTAGCACATTTCTTTAAATAGACCATATTATGTCTTCAAAAACACCTGCTCTACTGACATACTTTGTACTACTTCCCATTTTTCTTTAGATTGCAACACAACTGACAATTTCACATGTGTGAAACAGGAGACCAGTTATGAGTGAAGTGAGAAAAAAATAATTCGAACTAAACGCATTTATTTATTCTATTTCAGCTGAAAGTTCTGAAAAATCCCCGTGTATGGCTTGATGCAGCCACCCAGATCTTCTTCTCTCTCTCCTTGGCTTTTGGAGGGCTT
Source organism: Anas platyrhynchos (assembly GCF_047663525.1). Lineage (NCBI taxonomy): Eukaryota > Metazoa > Chordata > Aves > Anseriformes > Anatidae > Anas > Anas platyrhynchos. The sequence goes on along the minus strand of NC_092588.1, from coordinate 67,356,340 downwards.
ATTGCATTCTCAAGCTACAACCCCCCAAAGTAAGTAGAGCTGCAGCCTTTAAAAATTGGTTAGATTCTTGCTGCATTTCGTGCAATTTTCTAAAATGTTCAAAACTTGTTCTTTGGTATATTTCTAAGCAATCTTAGCATCTGCCATCTTCCCATTAGGCCAAATTAGATATTTTTTTTTCCTCCTCGGTCAAAAAAAAAAAAAAGGAAAAAATCTAAAAAGAGACATTTTCAAAAACAATGTTTGCAGAAATGTGAAAGAATAATAAGTTTTAGAGATCTATTTTACTAGTTACAACAGATTTTTTTTCTTTTGCTCAGCAAATACATTCTGTATAGATTAACAACTTGTACTGTAGGTTAAAATAAATACAGAACTATTTTCTATATCATTGGAGGAGGAGGGAAGGTAAATTTTGCCTATTTAAGCCACATTGTTTGAATTCTATTTCTAGAAATGACTGTGAAAAGGATGCTGTGACAGTAGCAATTGTGAACAGCTTGACATCCCTCTATGCTTCCATCCCAGTCTTTTCTGTTTTGGGGTTTAAAGCAACCACAGGCTATTGGGACTGCTTGGACAGGTGAGAAACTTCCATTTCCAGTGCTATGCTCTGGTTTCAACACCTAAACAGATAATGCATTAATTGAAAACATGCATTTAGAGAATTTATTCTCACTGAAAAGCAAAAGCTGTATGGGGACATGGAAAAATATAAAGCATCAAGGCACTGAAGCAAGAATGATCAGAGGTAGCATTTGTAAGAAGTAAAAAAAAAAAAAAATATAGAAGAATACATTGGAATTAGTGTATATAACAGCACTAATTAATGATCATCTCAGACTGGCATTAGAAGTAGTTAAAAACCACCTTTCTGTATTCCACAGGATTCATTAAGTTATTAAACACAAGTAGTGGAAATGGCTTTGACATATCATAAAATAAAAATAGAAATACATTTTACAATAAAAAAATATATTTTACAGTAATACAAAAAAATACATATTACAATAAAATACATCTGCATGATGTACTCAGAATTTGTATCTGCAAGAAAGAAGAACTAATTAATATTTTCTCCTACTTTATTACTATTATGAGTATTACAATTTTCAATGTTGATTTATATATATTTATATACAGATCCATATTTAGTATTTTTTTTTGCTATAAATAAAAGCACCAAAAGTAAACACAACTTTCTATTAACACCTGAATGCATGTCATAGCATTTCCATACGTTGGCTTCTCTGGCAGGAATATTATCAGTATCATCAATGAATTTGATCTTCCAGAACAAAGCATCATGCGAGAGAACTATACAGACTGGATTACATTCCTGAATTCATCATATCCAGAAAAAATTGCTGGACTCAAACTGAAAAGCTGTGACCTTCAAGAATTTCTTGATCAGGTACTATAATTGTGTCCAACAAAATAACCCTTAAAAATTTTAGAAGGACTTGTATTTTTCTTTTTCTTACAAGTACTTGTACTTTACTTGTAATGAATATATGCTATCTAATCATGAAAAAAAAAATTGAAATGTCAAATATCAACACTGCTGTAGGACAACGTGAATTCAAAGCTGTCTGGCATAGCATTCAAAATAATATATTGTTATCCCAGAACTAGTCTTCAAAGGTTCTCCTACTTGAAGCATACTCAATGGACACTGAATTCAGTTCTGCTTTAGGTGAGGTGAGGGGAATAAGCAGAACAGAGGAAATATCTAGCTGAAAGATTATAGCAAAAGGATGCTGAATGGGAATTTGCTAAATCCATATTTGGCAATTAAGGTATCAAAACTCTATTAAAATACACATACACTGTTTGCTTTTGATCACATATATGACCACCAGGAAGATATCTTACCAGTCTTCTGTCTTCTTTTCCAAATTCCTATTCCCTCCTGCATTCTCCCCTTTAGTTTTCCGCTCTCTACACAGGATCTCAAGGTGTTTTTATTCAGTTTTGTTTTAAATACACAATAACAAAAATACATCATGATCCTCTCCTCTCCCTTCTCAACCATCCTAAAACTCTCCCTCTGTCACTAAAATGGTTTCTTCTGTTTTCTTCTCTAGTCTCATTCCACTTGTTCCAGTCATCCCATGCAGTGCTGTAGCTATCATTTACATTTGCGTTCTCTTGTTACAAATCCTTACCAAAGATCAGGGCTGTTTGGAGGACAGAGTAAGACAGGAGCTTGAGGAGAAAAAAATCTTAGGACAACAGCATGCACATGTGTTGGAGTATGTTAATTCACAACATCCTTAACACACAATTATGGTGAAATAGTATATTTTACTTATGGAGAAGTCCAAAAAAAGGCATTCCAGCCCTGACCCAGTTACAGTTTTGTCAGTCTTGCTCTGATTACACACGTTATGATTTAGTCTTTATCATAAAGACTATCACCCTTTAGACTTAGAGATATTTTGCTTCCAAAATAGAGTTACATTAGCATTTTTCATTGCTTAGATTTAAACATCTTTCCCCTGAATTCAAAGAAATTTGCCTGATTTTTTTTTTTTTTTTGGTCATGGAAATGGTGGAATGTTTTGTATTCATACATTTTTCAACTTTTTCACTGCTAGAGCAGCAATAATAGATTTATTTGCATCTTTTTTTTATTTCCAGCAGCTATTACACCATAGATTTATTTTTTAAAAAATTGTTTAAGATGGCCTTAGCAAAACAATTGCTATTTCAGTGAATACTCACAGATCTGTTTTTCTTCTCTGAACCCACCTCTGAAGTTCTGCTCTATGATTCTCTATTCATCTCTGATAGACCATTTAAAATTAAAATGGAGCTCTTCGTTTCCACCCCCACAAACACTCCCCATAACCGATACCCTCAAGTGTTGACTGTCACATACATAGCTCCCCCAACCTGACCAGCATCCTTGATTCCAAGGAAGGATACGATATAAGAGGTGACAAAGTTAAAAAAATCTTCACCATTCCCACTGATTTTACACCACTTTTTGATTGTCAAATACGGTATTTTTATATAGTCTGGTATAAATGTACTTTTCTATTTATTTATTTATTTCTGGCCTTGGGGGGCCACCTTCAGAAACACATTTATAAACTGTACAGCTTAATGGGGTATACAGGCTAGAAACATCCTGATTATCTCATTTAGCATGAACCCGAAAAACAGTAGCACTCCCAATTATAAGTCAAAGAGTGATACTTGAACTAGTCCATCTCTCTTGGGAAATCATGCTAACTGAAATTCTGGTCTTGAGGTTCAGAAGGGAAGATACAAAGAATGCATTATAACTCTATGCCTCAAGCTACATTTAGGCCTGTATAATGTGTTTATTTATTTATTTTTTTTATTTGTGAATTCTACAGAGCGTATCAGGATCTGGCCTGGCTTTCATTGTGTTCACCCAAGCCATCATCCTAATGCCAGGCTCACAGGCCTGGGCCATCCTGTTTTTCACGATGTTGTTCAGCTTGGGCCTTTCTTCCATGTTTGGGAACATCGAGGGAGTCTTCACACCTCTCCTAGAGCTTCAGATCATATCTAAGTCAATACCGAAAGAGCTTTTATCTGGTAAGGTATTTGCTTCGCTTTGTTCAAAGGAGGCGGCTTCTGCACAGAGGCACAAATGACCAACTGCTTAATAAATATCATAAAGGGATTAAGAATTTGCAATATTAAGTTAGCTATTGTACAGCGCTGGTAACGGCAGTGGATTGTATTTGCAGAAGATAAGCACACAGATGAGGTAGCAGTTATGGCAGAAGTCACCAGCTGCCAGCATTGTACTGCCCTTGTCATCGTTGTCCTTAGCTTGCAAGAGCTGTTTCAGTCTGAGTGTGCTCATTAAATTGCCAGTTTGCTCCGAGCTGTTGCAAACATCAGGAAGAGCCGTGTCTCCACTGAGGCCTTTGGCACTTAAACAAATCACTTTAAGGCAGTGAATTGCATCAGCCAGTCAGCCCCAACCATTTGTGCATGAACTTACCACGTTGTCGTGGCTGTGCGATAGGTCACTCACCCCTATTTCGTTCAGGGTTGTGCTGCTACCGATTACTTCACATTTATGGTGAACACGCCAGAGCAGATGGTAACATCTCATTTTAAATTCATATGTGGAATATTGCTGTCATTCCTTTATTACAGCCTTCCGGTGGCATCTAAATTACACCCTTCTCATTCTGCAACTTTTCATGTAAAAACAAACCTATTTACAACTCGATGAGGTAACCATTCCATTCAGAGACTGATCTTTTAATTGTGAGCAGACTACCTGCTTGAACCTCAAACAAGTTAAGAACATTTCAAGTCACAGGGGTGCCTTTGGCCACCACACAGGAAAATGGAGTTTGGGAAGTGGTATCAGCTAGCTCCATACAGAAAGAGAGAATAAAAATCACTAGAGTAAGAGCAAAACTAATTTAGAACAAAAATATTCTTACCAAGTTCCATTCTCCAGTTACAAAAATACCTTTTTTTTTTTTTTCCTCCCTTCAGGTATAATATGCCTAGTTTCCTTCCTTATTGCTCTGTGTTTTACATTGAGTTCAGGGAGTTACTGGATTGACATTTTTGACCGCTATGCAGGCTCAGTGCCTCTCCTAGTCATTGCCTTCTTTGAAGTGACTGGGGTTGTGTATGTCTATAAAATTAAAAGGTAAGTTGCAAACGTGGACTTTTTTCTCTTACGAGACATTTCCCTCCCAAACCATGTATGTTACAGAGAGATACGTAATACTAACATTTCCGTAGCACTTACCACTTCTGTGAACGTCCTTACCATTCTTTGCTTCATCTCATATTTGTAAAACAAGAGGGATGCTTTCTGCTTAGCACATCTAGAAGGCAGAATCCTTTCAAATATCTTCTGTCACTGCCATTTTGTTCTGTATATTCTTGCATTTCTTGCTTAGCTTCTCCCCAAGACACTTTATGGTAAGCAACACGCGGTAGGTCTCCCACATTAAAACGTTCAGCCACCTTGTTGAGCATCCCCTCAGACATGAAGATGGATTAAATTCACTCTTCATTTTAAAATCTTTCTTACATACTTTGTAATTGCAAATGACAAGAAACCTCATTTTGACTGAAATTAAACCTATCTTCTCTAATCAGGATCCTTCCAGTCCAGTAATTTCCTCAGTTCTCAACAAATAGCAGGTGTTTTGTTTATTCTTTTTTCTTTTTCTCTCTGCTGTTTTCTCTGGCACTTGTTGGGACTTCACCTTTGCCTTTCCAATTTTTGCTCTGGCACTGAGATCATGAAAGTTCTGTTTGTTTTTTTTTTTTTGGGGGGGGTGGATCAGTTTGTATATTGTATAGACAAACTCAATTTTGGTCAATGCTATTGCATATCAAGGTTTTGATATCATTTCAACTTCAGTTTTACCAGAGGCTATGATTTTAAATATAAGAAAAAATCCTCCTTAATTACAGCTAAAGTTCCTGCATTGTTTTCAAGATCCATTGTTAAGATCCTTGGAGCATTTCCCAAGTGACATGGTGCTCACTCCAGCCTACATCGTCATAACCAGTTCCACACATTCCTATGGCTGCACGTGCAGCTGTCCTCAATCTTACACGGTGCAGAAGTAGCAATAAAATCTGGTTTCACACACTGAGTTTCACAGTACCTGTACTGTACTTTCTCTGTTGTGCTAGTATATGCACACTTTTTCCCTCTTTACTACTACAGGATAGGGGCATAGTTAATTCACGTTTTCCTAAACTCAAAAAAGAATTTATAAAATCTCCAGTTTTAAAAAAACACCACCGTAATTACTATTCAGGATTATGAAACTCCTTCCAAATCGGTTGATACAGATTATCATGTTGTAACAAACTACCAAACCTGGAACGGTGTATTTACTGCCCATTTGGTTTACAAAAGTAAGAGGTGCATATGTAGACATTGACCCAATCTTTTATAACAGCCAATGCACACTGCCAAAGAAGCTGGCTCAGGTTGTAGTAACTTTGTCAACTGATTGATTTATCTGGTGCTGGTTAATTCAGGCTTTTTTCTAACAAACTATGTTTATCCCCTGGACAATTTTGCCTTTTCTTTATAAAAGGTTTGAATAGTTCTAGGGAGCTGCTGTAATAAGTTCATCACTTTTTTGTGCTTGCAAGCCTTAAACTAGGCACTCAGGTAATGTAAACTGACATAGTTACATTTATCTCTGTTAAGAATCAAAGCAGCCCTACTATATTGATATTATTAACACATACAGCAAGTTATTGAAGAGGGGTATGGAATAGAAAAGATTCAGGGAGCTGTACCGTGTGTTTAAAACTTATAAAAAAATACGGAAAAAGTGAAATTGCTACCACTCAGCTCTGACATCTTTACAAACATGCCTCCTCTTTAAAGGTTCAGTGAAGATGTGAAGTGGATGACTGGACGAAAACTAAACCTCTACTGGCAGATCACATGGAGGTTTATTAGCCCTCTGCTCCTGCTAATTGTCTTTGTGGCCTTTGTTACTCTCCAAATACAGAAGCCACCAACCTACACAGCCTGGAACCCTAAACACGTACGTTCCCAAATATTTGCAACACTTTGAACAGAAGTGAACATTACACATTCTTCTCCCCTATCAGATCCTTTAAAATCATTGCTGGCTACTACTTACCTGTGTAATAGTCTGAAGTGATGAAATGCCCAGAGCGAGAAGGCTGCAGCACGCACAGAGATTACGAGGTTACAAATACTAAAACAGCTTTCCTGTTAACAAAGGCCTCTTTCTGAGAAATCCTGTCACCACACTACATGTTTCTTACAGATGTGGGTAATGCAGAGAACTGTTGAAGTAAAATGTCTCACGGAGACCCCACAGCTACACTGGGTTCAGAGGTATAACAGGTGTATGAGCAGAGCTTCAGAGATGCATAACATGTACTGGGGATAAAAATATTTCCCCATGAGACCTACCACATCTCTGGGGGTACTGACGAATACACAACTGTGCTGCTTTCACAGGGACAGAGGCAGTGGTCCAAGAATTGTGTTGGTTAATTCAGTGCCAAGGATGTGTTGATGATGAGAACTTTCAATCTGGATGGTGCTGATTCAATATCAGTTGCAGCTTCTTGCATCCCTCTCAGATAGGCTCTGGGCAGGGGGCTGAAGATAGATTCTGGCCCTAAACTGCACTTAGACTGCAGTCACATTCACAAAATGGCATAAACCTTCATAATATAAATATATGCATAGACTTGAATAAGCTCAGATCTTACCAAGGGAGGGTGCAAGTTAAAAAAAAAATAAAAAATTACAGCTGTGTTTAGACTCATGAGAGGAGTATCCAAAGGACATGGCCACCAAATGCTACTGTAGAGCAAGAATAAAACCTCTACTATCCTTAAAATAATAATAAAATGCATATGGAAATCATAACAAAATATAAGTGCTCCTAACTTTTTTTTTTCTTCATCTCCATAGGAAGATTTCCCTATGAAGGAGGAGAAAGCCTACCCACCTTGGGTACAGGCCATCTGTGTGCTGTTAGCTGTCCTTCCCTGCATATTTGTACCTCTGGTAGCACTCTTCCAGCTGGTCAAAAAAATGTGGAGAAGCAAGGACCCCAGCTTTCTACCACCAGAAGTGTTTTCATGTCAGGAGGTTAACAGAAACTTTTCTCATCCCAAAAAATAAAAAGCCATTGCACCTGCCTGTAAGTAAAGATGATAGTCTTTGTCAGACATGATTAGATGTAGCTCTAAACCATGTTAGGGGAGTGATACATGTAGTTCTGCTTACAGCCACTCATTAGCACTCTATGAACAGTGCTGCTATTTGCTTTATTTTCAACCAATTTCACAATTTTATATTAGTACTGTCCTACCTACATGGTGCCCTGAATCCTACCTACCAACACATACAGTCCCCACAGGTTAATTTTTTCATGTGTTACCAACTTCACATCTCTGTCCAGCCAGACTTTAAACCTGGATAGCCTGCCAGTTATTGCAAGTGTCCTCTGTCTTCCTTCACTTCCCTTGTAAATAAACAGACACTTCCTAAGGATCAGCAACATAAAAATTAAAACCCACGAAACTATATTCTCCATTCAGTGACCATTCCCCACCCCTCCCTGAGATTTGGAATGGGAGCTCGTGAAGACTAAGGACTCTACTTGCTTACTAGACTTTACTTTTTGCAAACCCCTTTATGCATTTAAATAGTAGTTATTTTAGTAGTTACGTCATTATTATGATTTAATAATAATTAACTTAATAATCATAAAATAATTATTGGTAATCTTATGATTATTCTATATTTTCAAGCATTGCAAAGAACAAAAATAAAGCATCAGAAATTAAAAAAAAACCTTACATTAAGAAAACCCGAGTAATTAATTTTGCATGAACATCTTTACATGAAGATACATTTTTATATACATTTACATAAACAGTGGGGTAACAGCATCGGTGGATAGGAGAAGAGCAACTGACATCATCTACCTGGACTTGTGGCAAGTTTTGGTAGCAGTGGGCCACAGGGGTGGCTTCTGTGAGAAGAACATAGGAGCTGCGAGCTCTTGATTGCTTTTGAGGGTTAATTTCTAAAGCAAGCTTTGGAGCATCAGAAAGTTAAATTAGGGGAAAAAACAAGGGAAATTATGCCTCGAATGGACAATTTATTACCTGTTGCACATTAAATTCGAAAGATTCTGGGTTGTAAAGACTTCCATAAAGGATCATCCCAACAAAAACAAATTTGAGCATATGTAAAAGTTAAATTTTCCTTTTAAATATTTTTAATTAAAATCTGCACTAAATATTTGTCTTTGATTACAGATAGTTAGATGTCCATTAAAATCATATATGCAACAGGCCTAGGAATTTGGTCAGAGATCTGTTCCTAACAAAAATCCCACCCAGCTAATACAGGTGCATGCTGAGAAAATAATTAAACTGCATATATTAAAGCTTCTGAAGTCCATAAATCTGTCGCAGGTCACTGTCACGAGACTCACAGACAGTGGGAATTTTGAACTTCCTGACTTCTGGGGAACAGGAAGAAGGAGCTCAGAAGGGAGACTTCATGGGTCACTGGACTCAGCTCTCTGGGACAGGAGCCAGGGACTTTTCAGCTCTAGTAGCTGCAGCTCAGAGCAGGGATATGCACTAGGTAAAGTTATTGTTTTAGCTGAAATAGGCATGTAAAAATCCATTAAGGAACTCCTGCAGGAACACTGTTTTCCTGTTCTTGGAGCACTTCTGACGTGACCTCTACCAAAATTCCTGTGACAGAACTACAGTCTTCCCCTTCCTGTTCTTACAAAGGGGGCAGCATCTTAAGGGCACTTTTTTCCTCTGGCATACCACGACAGACTTTGTTACTTGAGTAAGCAAGTGCATGCAAACATGAAACTGTACCTGTTTCAAAGTCTTACACCCTAAGCACTTTCTACTTGTGCTCACTCTCCTCCCAATCTTACATCTTCATAACCCATCAGAGCTTCTCTGCCATAACACTGAACTGTCAAATTAAACTGTCCTGACAGACAAGTTTTTTCTTCCAAGCTAGAATTCCCTTGGCTGTGAGTACAGCCTGAATTCTTCAAGACAAGTTTGTAAGGGACACGGTAACAGAAATTGCAAGGTTCAGCCTTAAGCAGAGTCCATAGCCTTAAGGCTATATTTGTATAATACATACCTCAAGTATTTATTACCCGAAAAAAGCATCAGAAGGTGAATTTCAAGAGCACTAGAAATGAGAAAGCATCCAAATTAACCTAAAATTGATAGGAGGAGAATTCAGAGAGAATAGCATATTCCTTCTGGGATACTAGCGTTCCCCACATTGCAAAATTTCATACCTACCTCAAATTGAAATTCGTAGTCCATAATCCTCTCGCAGTAGGAAGCAGAGGGAAGGAAGATACATTGGATGGAAGAACGAGGGGTTTATGTAAAAAAAAAAAAATAAAAAAAATTATTCTTCCTCCCCAAAGTGGCTGAAAAAGCCTCCGGCAACCTGACTCAGAGCACAGGTTGCACAATGCAGTTACACTGGGCACTTTAGCTCTTAATCTCTCTACTTACCTTTTCCTAAATATTGAAAAAATCTCATCCTTTCTCCCACTCTTCAAGTCTTCTGACTTTTCCCCAGCCTTCCAATGACTGTTGAAAATTCACATCACAGGTTCAGAACGCTCCTCACCAAGTGCTTTTAATACTTCCAGGCTCAAGTTACTTCAAGTTACTCAATCCATCAAAATGTTTCCTGTCAGCAGTTGCTGTTTAACATACTAACTTGCTACCAATCAATTAGAAAATATTTTACCATCATAATATATTGCACTATTTCTGTTAAAACTGTTCATTACAGAAGCAGCTCTATGGAATATTTCTACCCTTCATGCAGTAGAGACCATTCATTTTAGCAATAACATAGATTTAATGTTCTCTGTTATATTTATTCCTTAAATATGTGCTCACAAGTATTTTTTTCCCCACTTGTCCTTGTAGCAGCAAGGACGTTTCCAGTACGGACTGCCATCTTTTCTTCAACTTTCCAGATTTACCATGTACTAAATACATACTAGTTTCAGCATTGATTTCCATTGCCTTCTTAACTGGACAACATTTTAAAATGAAATAGTGATTTCTAAATAGTATTTGCAGCTGTTTACAGCCTTCAGAAACATCACCTACTGCTTAAAAATGATGACTTAGCGTGTATTTACAGGGGAAGGCAAACATTGGCTCAGAAATTTGCAAGCATTACCCTTTACAGATTTCTTTACGAATTATCATAATAAAATGGCTCTCATTATAACATTGCAAATTCAACATGCAAGCCTGGAGGAGAAAAAAAAACAAACAAAAAACACACGTGCGGGCTTGAGAGAGCAGTCACTGGGCAAAAGTCAGCCCTGCACAACACACCAAAATCAGGGCTAGACAGTACTTCAGTAGCATTATGGAGTGAAAGATAAGCCTAAATAAAGAACAGGAAATACAAATATACTGAGCAAATTACTCTTCTATTATCTAATCAATAACTCTGACTCCTCTTGGTTTTGTAGTTATAAATTCATCACTGCATTAAAACATCAGCAAGCTCTCAAAATAGATTACATATTATACGTAACCAGATTAGATGTAGAAATTTTGGAATGTACTTGTTGTGCTCTCCAAAGCCTAAAGTCTCTAATCTGTACATCTTGCTAGGCACTGCCATAAAATGCACTTGCCCTGTGCCAATAAGTATCTTTCAGGACACAGAACCGGGAGGAGGAACAAGGTTGGATATGTTGAAGATTACTACAAAATAAAGGTACTGGAGACAAGCATGAATTTTGCAACTACCCAGACAGTTTATTATAAAATAGTCTGCAACACAGCAGCAAAAAACAGTTCTTCAGGAACAATACTCAATAAACAAAGTCAATCTGTTTTTACAGACAACTTAAAGATATCTTCATCAAAAAGATGGAAATTACTGAAGGAAACCAAGACGCATTCACAGGCTGTACTTCAACCAGCCTATGAGCTTACAGGAAAACCCAAACACAAAAGAAATTAGCAAAATAATCTACTCTTTTAAAGCTGTTGTCTGGTATCTGAGAAAAACACAGTTTCCCAGTAAACTTGCTTTCAGTCCACTCTACCAAAATAAACTACAGAAAAGTCATCTAAAAACACAGCATTTATTTTTAAACCTGGAAGGATTATGAAATAAACCTTTATCAGTCCAGGATAGATTTGAAATCTTTACAAATAGATGGTTCTGTCACTGTCTTCAGTAGTGCCTTAGTATCCTTTGGGATCTTCCGGAATAGCTGCATCATACCTATAAGAAGGTCAGAAATAATACATTACTAATGCAGGTAACTACAGGTTTTTCTTAGGCAAAATGCTAGTAAGTCATGAAATGAATACGAACTCAATCCAATAGAAAAGTTGGAATACAAGGATAAAAAGGCCATAGTAAGATGTGCTCTTCTTCTTCTGCCCTTAAACAAGGCAGATAACTGCTAGTAAATAAAAAGGTTAAAAATCATTCATTAAAACATTAACATACTATGGAAAACCAAGGAGTAAATTCCTCCTATTATGTCATTAGAACACTTGCTTGTATCTAATTTTATTTTATTTTTTTTTGAAAAGTACAAGACCAATTACTCAACAACTATATCCACCAAAAATATCTTTCATCAAAGAAGTGTTAGTCTGAAAGACCCTATTTTAAACAATGCTCATGACAAAGGACAGGTCATTATCTAGCTGTTAATGTGTATCTACATGAGGAAGGTATTCCCAAACTGTTGTTTGTTTGTTTTTTTTCCCCCCTCTACCTTCAGATACAGCATGAAAGTAGCCTATGTTTTGAGCTAACATATATAAAAAGAGGAAAAAAAACAAATAAAATCATGGAGAAAGCACCTGTTCCTCTAACAGTGACCAGAGATTCTCCCCCTATATTCCCTCATAAGACCAGATATGTTAACTGGGAAGCTGCACTTAAGGTGGAAGATTTTGGAGACTAAACAAGGCTTTTAAATCAGGAATAAATTTTTTACAACAGTACATAACAGTTTTGAAATAGAGAAGATCATTGAAGTCTACAGTCAATAGAAGTAAAGACAATAAAAAAAGACTTTTTAAAGATTAGAAAGAACATACAAAATCCTAGCAACCTAGCAATCCTGGTTTAGGTCCGTTACCTAAACGGTTGGTGAAATTGTCAATGGTGCAGAAAGGCAGAAGTGCTCAATAAACATTTGCTCTGTATTTAGAAAGGAGATAGATTACGTATTCCTATCTTATCATGAAAAGAAAAGACTCTTGCTCCTTTCCCAACTGGTAATAATAGGAGGGATGTTAAACAGTAACTATGTTTTAAGTGCTTAACTCTGAAGAATGACGACAACTTGTACTGATAAGTCACTGATGTTGATATTTAACAGGTTTTGGAACCCGGGGAAAAACCTCCTCCCAAAAACCCGTAAGCTCAATATTGATTGCCAAGGAGAATAATGGAAATGCATGTGCAGGGACACAAGTAAAAAATTAAGTGTATACTAATTTCCATCAATTGACATGGTCTCACAGGTGCCGTATGTTTTATAAGGCTGATACAACTCCAAAAATGACATCAAAATGTGTAGTTGTTCAGTCAGCACAGGTGCTATTACCAGCCTTAGTTATCTCCATGCTGCAGCTATGTGCCAAACAGAGATACTGAACTAGCTTCACCTTAGAGGAAGGCACCTGAGAACCAGTGACTGTGCTGTCACGGCTCCTCTGAAATCCACACATGCTGTCTGCTTTCCAGAAGTAAGACAAACTTTAAAACACGGTGTTTAAAATTAGCTCTAGTATTTCTATACTATGCTTAGCTCCAAATGTCTTTACAGCCTGGTGTTCTGATCACAATAACAACGTTACACAGAAATAAATCTGATGTAGGCAAAACAAAACTAACCTGTGAGACTGGAGCAGAAAGCTACCCATCAATGTCTTTTCAAGTGGATTTTGAGTGGGTTCCAGGACATTCAGTATCTTAATAAACTCATTTGGAAAAGTATAGAAATATAAACAACATGTACACTCAGGTGAGTGAAAAATAAGCCTTTAACCTATGATCAGAGTTCTCAGAGACAAAGAGATAAAGATGTACATTCACATCAAGATTAAGCTATGCCTTATCACCACAGATCACAAGGCATCTTTGTACACCTTTGCAGTACCAACACGCTGATGCCTCACCCTCCCTACTACTCATCATCGGGTGCCTTCTCAATTATTTAAAAAAAAAAAAAAAGTTTGAAACCTCAACCAGCTCTTCAAGGACGGGAGAAGGAAGGTGGGAAGCAAATAAATACCTGGTCAAAGCACCACTCAATTTGCAGTCACTGGTACGGAAGTATTCAAGCTGCATGACAAGCTGACCCCCAAACAGCAGCCCTCCTGCCCAGTTACCTGGTAGCAATTCTGGGGGCTTTTCAAATAAACAGCAACTTCAGACGTGTTTCACCAAGCAGTGTACGAACCCTTGCTGCTTAGAAGGTGGAACAGGGCTACTGGAAGAACAGGCAAGACCCCAGGGGGCTATAAGCAAAGGGAGACTTCTCAGAGTTGGCAGACAAGTTACCTGGGCCCCAGTGATCTGCTGACTGATCACAGCAAGTTTCCATCTTACAAGGTTCATAGTAAAACCAGCTCACAACCCACTATCTGTTTAGGTAGCTATTTGGAAAAAATCTCTGAACCCTTTCAGCACAGTCTTTCAGCAGCATACTTAAAGTCTGATATTTCCAAAAGAAACTGTGCCTTGTAGATACAGAGTTGTTTTGACACTAAGGATGTGAAAAACAGGTTCAGCCTTGGAGAATGTCAGATTTATGGAAGAAAAGGTGGAAATTACTCTTAGGAATGCCACCCCTAACTTTCCACTTGCCTTTGAACCTTTCCTGCTCCGCCTCCACAACACTCAGCAAGTACATTAAATAGCTTTCTCCAGGAATTTAAGAAACAAGGTCATTCAATTTCTGCAAGGGCAATTCTCACTGGCAGAGGCGTGATGGTGATAGATGGTGAGCTTTCCCTTCTTAGGTTAGAACTGCTCCAAACAGAGTGCAGAGGAGACATCGATAGCTGCCAGGAACATGCCAGGTACAGTTCCAGCCATCAGCTTGTTTCCTGTGAACGTTCCAGTTTCTTCTTTGTCACATTGTTCCACCAAAACCAAGCCTGTGTGCATTCAGGCTTCCCCACAGGTCTTTGATACAGGAAGGAAATGCCCAAGCAATGTCTTAGAGTGAGAATTATAGTCAGTACTGAGGTGGTCTGGAGCAGTGGCTGTACCTGCAGTACTGACTGCTTCACAAAAAGCTTCTGATGTTCACTTTTAATATCTTAGAATTGAAAGTTGCATTATTTCTGTGGCTCACCTGGGTACAGGCTACAGAACTAGTAAAGGAGATGGAGTTGCTCAGAGGCCAGGCACAGAGACGACTTCTTTCACCATGTAAAAGGGTCAGAGATTTGCCAGCACTGTGACCATGTGACAGAGCACAGCAAGTGCTTCTGTTTTAAAGCATCCCCAGTGACCTTTTTAGGGGTAAGAGTTTACATCATGAGAGTAAATTTTGTTGGAGTTAATCTACATTTAAAAAAATAAATAAATAAATCTGAACCTTTGTATTTCATTTAATTAAGCCTGCTGAGAATAAGATCTACCCAGTCGTATTAAGGTTTTTGAACTGTACAAACTCGATGGGCACCAAGTAACAGCAGCTGCCCCTTAAGGCTCTAGAACATCATAACAAAAACATACCAAAATAACTTGCCTATTTAAACGTAATAGATTTCATTAAGATCAGCAAGCTTGTTACTGTGCATTTTAGAACAACATTTCGCTATAAGAAAACTTAAAAATCCTTTAAATCACAAGTTTTAGTACAATTAACCAACCACATTTAAACTGTAAAAGCAACTGCATACTTACAGAACTTCAGGGGCTTCAGCAAGCATTTGTAAACAACTTTGTGGTTTGACAGTTTGACAGTGAAGGCATGATAGCAGAGCCACTCTGCTGCCTCAGAAGGAAACATGCCAGATGCACCTCTGTTACCTAAAGTAAACCCTAGAGACAGAACAGGAAGATACTGAAAATTATGTGTATTCAGAAATATGTCTGACCCTCCCCCTTCTTTCTATAAAAAGAAAGTTTTGTTGTTGTTGTTTGTTTATTTACTAAAAGCCTATGCAGTCAATGAAGTGTGCAGAGGACTAAAAACTTGAAGAATTTAGTATCTTTATAAAGTGGAGTTAAAAAAAAAAGTTTTGTGATCCCTATTATGCACTATATATTTTTCACTATTGATCTTTATCTCAGAATGAAATGACCAGGATACACATTCAAGGCTATTTATTTATCTTTAAAAACAATAAGCCACTTCACTGCAATTAACATATCGTACCTGGATTTTTAGCTTTTAGCATAGAATAGCAGCACGATGCATTCTCAGCGATGACTCTGAGGAAGAAATCAGGATTGTTCCTAACTTTCTGGTTGAATGGAAGTTGAATAACACAGGCATGGAACCTGTTTGCAAAAACAGCCTGTTTAATCACAAGTCATTTCCAATTTCAAATGAAATTATGACCACGTACCTTAGGCACTATACAACATTTAAAAGCAGCAAATGGCCTTTAGCCAAACCAACATTGTTAGCATATGAAACATCTCCTATATACAAATCCCTGGAGTGTCACATGCTTAAGATGTTTGTTTGTAAATTCTGTGCTGAAACAAGAGGTTAAGTCACCTCTTTCAGTAACAGAATTATCTTCTCAACACAATGATTGTCTTATGTGGAGGAAAAGTTAAACTCACATCCTCACCAGTTCCACTACCACAAATCACTCTGCCAGTGAACACACACACAATTTGAGAGAGGAAGGGGAGGAAGGAAAAATAAAAACACCACCACCAAATTCTGTTCTTCATGAAAACAGACTTCCAAATGATTTAGTGTACCACAGATCAGTATACTCACACTTGTCTATTTTGAAATTAATTCTATGGAAATTAATTGTATTGCTCCCTTACCCCTTAGTTTGGGCATATTTTAAAACCGTTGGCCTACATGGAATATTTTGAATAAATACAACACCTTATCTTTTTGGAATTACTCAACAATGTATATACTCAGGTAATTTATTAAATTAACACAGCAAAAGAAATCCTCAAATGCTTAGGATTTGAAGTGTTTACTTGCAAATATTTAAAGGATGAACTGCACTGTGCCACACCGTTAGAATGGCAGATGGTTTTGCAAAGGTATACTAAGGTAAAGACCTTTGTTAGTGTGTCACCATAACAGCAAACAGAATTAACTTTAATCATGTGCTACAGCTTAGAAAATCTTGTATCAGTCAAAACAGAAGTGTTAAAAAGATTTTAAAGTATTACTTCACAAGATAAGCCCTATTACACGTCTTGGACATAATAATGATATGAATGGGGGTAATGCAGACCAAGCTGTCTTTAAGAACAAAACTAAAGTGTCACTTCCTAACAAGTACAAGCCTAGCAAAAGAGCAACATGATGTTTGTGAAGAGAGAAACACCTCTTCTTTTTTTTTTTGTGTGTGGTAAAACAATGAACAATAATTCTTAATGGACTAACTCTTCAGTCACAAATCAGAGGAAACAAGAAACTGACTTTTTCATTGTTTGGCATTCAGAAGCGATAACAGGCTTAAATTCAATCAGAAAACAGTATAAACACAAGCCTATTACCTCCTGTTGTCACCAACAGGGTTGTGTTTAACCAAAAAAAAAAAAAAAATTTAGAGCATAACGATCTCATGGCAACAACATAAGCATCCACCAGAAAGAGTCTAAATAAAGGGATTTAAGCCTGTGAAGCAGGGCACTACTTCACTACTTGATCTTTATGCTACTTTTTAGTCCAGGGATTCTCCTATCTCAGTTGGAGCAGCCACTGAAAAGTTTTTGACACACAGAGATGACTGTTTTCTCCCAACCTGCTTATCAATTGTGATTTCTTTCCCTTCATCCTAGTTCAAAGCATTCATTTCCTCTGCCAGTCAAGAAAAGCTCACAAGAGCCAACAACATTTTTATCAGCTAAGAAGTAATTAAGGCATTATCAACATCTAAGAAACTGCAATTAACTTGTAAGGACAAAACTTCACTTAAGGCAGAGCTATATAGGTCGAAGTTCAGTATGATTTTCACAGATAAGAAGTTCTAAATATAAATTGGTTTATAAGTAATATGGCTTCTTATCATCTTCCTGGGGCAAAACAAACTGTTCTTCTTGAGATCAGCTGTAAATATCCTGGGACACTGAAAACTCATTTAGTGAAATGTCACTTAAACACGCATACAAATATAATCCTCTACCTGAATCTTATATTATGTAAGAACAGTCCTGAGACAAGAATAATGTGACCTACTACTACATTTACCACTGCACATTTTCATGGCATACATTTTGCTAGTCCATAGCTCCTCTATGTGTCAGGAGGGTGTCAAGAAACATTCACAAAACACAGCGACCTACCTGTAAGCCTGAAGTAAAAATATCTTGTAGACGTTAATGAAAACTGTTTTAAGGCTATTGATCTAGAACAGAACAGAAATAGAGCCATGGGAATATTTTTGTGTTACCGTACTATTTGTTCAATAGCAAAAGATGACAGAAATCTAGAGGAAAACATTTTATGCAATACACTTCCATAATGTTTATGATGTACTTAAGCAACAACAGCCTCAGCACAGAGCGCTCAGTTCTGGAAGGTACTGAGACCCCATATGTTAGATGATTCCAAGACTTCCACATTACGTGTATAATCTTTCAAAATCAACTCTTGGGTCAGAACTCAAAGCACTTTAATGGTCTTTATCACTGATGAAAATATTTCCAAACATTCACTTCTATAGTCCCACCTGTAAATCGAGAAACAAGCCATGGCATTTCAGTTTAAGGACTGCAAGCAATTTGTGTTTCATGTTTTTCCCAGCTGTTCTGTTTGAATTGAAGGAAAGACTTGATCTGATAGAAGTACAGGAATAGCTAGAAAAAAAGAGAAAATAATTAGACTCCATAGGCTAACAGACTAAATTAAATTCTGTGAAATGAGGCTCATTTAACTTCTCATCTTACAGAAATTGTCAGGTAATCAATGAGCCAACCGCAAAAGGATGACTATAACAAAATCCAAACTAGAAACAGACTGGACATTGTGGCATTAAGTCTATTATCTAGGGAATTACTTCAGTGAAGAAAAAATTGCCTTGTTATTTAAAATAAAAATCAATTAAGGGTCATGGGTTGTTTGTTAAACTGGTTTGATTTCTAAAAGACGTGGTCTAGCCACACCATTATTACTGACTACAGCAATAACCAGGTAATACTCGGTGATCCAGGAAATACCAGAGTTTAGGCTGGAAGCTGGCTCAGTTTACCTTTGCCCAACAACCTGTGTTCCGCTTACTTATGTTGAGCTTATCAAAACCAAGGAGACCTTTCTAAGAAACAGCTTCAGTATCCTTCCTTTTTGGAAGACTACTGAAGAACTTCACCACTTGGGCAATGAAAAACGTCCTCTTAATTCCTCACTTAAGCATATTCACGGGCTGTTTATATTAAAAACGGTCAACATCATAACAATATTATCATTCAGTTTAAACAGCTCTTTACTACTGTCCATCTTTAAGAAATGTCTAACACCAGCAGTCTGTAAAAATGGTCTATAGAGCTTTTCAGCAGCAAACATTCTCCCATCCTGAGTTTTATGCTGGTTCAGTCAGACTTCCTCGTGTATATACTCAAGGTCGCCAGTTTAAAGACAGGTTACTTCTCTCTTACACTAACATCTGAAATACATCAGAGGAAAAAATGTTCTGGTGCTGAAAGGATTACTTATCCCTCTGGTGTATAAAAATTGGTCACAATCAATCATGTAGTTCATGTAATACTACTATTTTTAGTAAGGTACATAAAATATCAGAAGTCCAGAACACTAAGTGTGCTCGTGCATAATGGTGAAAGAAGCTGAACTGAGGTGATCAAACAGAATTTCTCAGAAACCATGTAGTCACCATACGGTGTATGACTTCTGTCCGCTGGAAAGCTGCATCGCATTCTATGAGGTTACTTTTTACATGCATTCCACCAGGATGGAATGAAGAAAATAACAGGCTGTACAGCAAAATAAAACATTTAGGCTGTTGTATAAGAAACAGAATTGTAAAATTTATTTTGCAGTGAATTCAACTACACTACTCACAACACACTCCCGTATTTCTTGCACTGTGTATAAGACACTGATACTGGAATATACAACTATTTACCTGGAGTAATCGCAGTAAACCTCAAGTGTCTGTGTATCCAATAATAAGCCACACCATGGGATCAAACGACAGTTTGGCAGCTGTTTAAATTCAGAACATTCTGGGATATCGTCAGCAGAAAAATTCACCACTGTCTTTTTGGGGTTTATCAAAAAGCCATACTCAGGAATGCCCATTGCTAGAGTCCTGAAACAAATACAAGCAGTTAGCCTAAGCCCTGACAAAGAAAAAAACAACAAACAAACCCAAAAAAATCTACAAACATATCCCCCCAGCATGATGCAAACAGCCTTGCATGAAAGGACAGGAAGCCAAGAATAAAGAGAAACATGACCAGCTGTGGTGGTTTTACCGTGCTGGGCAGCTAAACCCCACAACCGCTCTCTCACTCCCCCTCCTTTAGATGAGGAGGGGGAGAAGTAAAGCAAAGAACAACTCACGGGTTGAGATAAGGATAATTTAATTAAAGGGAAATAATAATAACAATTAAATAAAGACTACCATGAACTAAACAATTTAACTAAGGGGAAATAAAAAGGGAAAGGGGAAAAGGGAGGGGAAAAGGAAAAATAAAAAGAAGGGAGGAAAACAAACAAACAAAAAAAATGAAAGCTATATGGAAGTGCAGAGGAAAGAAATTACTCTCTACTTCCCACAAATGAGCGATGATTGACCACGGCCTTGAAGCAAGGCCTCAACGCACGCAGCCGGTGTTTGGGAGGAAGACCGACGTTTTCCCAACAAGAGCCCACCCCTCCCCTCTTCTTCCTGTTTCCACCTTTTATTGCTGAGTGTGACACCACATGGTATGGAATATCCCTTTGACTGGTTTAGGTCAGCTGCCCTGGTGATGTTTCTCTCCTCACTTTTTGCCCACCCCCTAGGAGGGTTAGAGAAAGGCCCGATGCTGTGCCACTGCTGCTCAGCAGTAGACACAACACTGGTGTGATAACACTGCTGTTCCAGCTACAAGTACAGAGTACGGCACTGTATGGGCTGCTGCCGGGAAAGTTAACATTCCAGCCAGACCCAGTACACCAGCTCTTTAGGTTAATGAACATAGCTAGAAATATACAAAACTGAAGTTACTGGAGGTAAATAAGTAAATAAAGAGCTTAAGGATATGGGTATAATGGAGAAGAAAAGCTTGTACAGGTTAATGCAAATGAAAAACTTAAGCTGTTAAATATTTGGGACAACCACACTCACAGAAACCATTGACGTTAAAACTACTAGAATAAAGACAGATAAAGAGTTAATTGCTTCTGAAAGTACACAAAACCAAGGAGAATCCAGGTAACTGGAACCTCATCTGATGAAAAAACTTCATCTTTCTCCTCAAGGTTTTGCCCAAGTATCTCTATTGCCAGGAGGCCTGCCGATCACCTGTCATATTTTGGGTCAGCAGTGTCATCTCATGGACAAGCAGCAGTTTGTCTTACTTGGTGATTTATTCATGTGCAGGCTTCATGCTTTTACAAGGGGAGAGGAAGAGACGGACTCTTATTGTTGCGGAGTAGTAGATTTCCCCAGTTCTAACACTACATTAGAAAAACTGCTATTATTTCCTTTGTGGAAGAGAGCTCATAGGACCTGTGAGCAGCTACACGAAGAGGTTCTCTCACAAAAGAGGCTGCTTGTCCAGGGAAAACCAACAAAGTTGCTGCAGGAGCTGACACAGAACAAAGACACTGATAACTTCAAAGGGCAAGGCAGAGAACATCTGCAATGCTAATGTGAGTTGCATTATGTTGAAAAGCTGTTCTAGAGATTAATAGCTTGAGGCATTCCCCGTGTATTAGTTCTATTATTTCCAGGACTGTAGATCCACACATACCTAGAAATTTCCTTTTGTTCTGAAGAGGAACAAAGGACAAATGAAGTGTTCAAAGCACACTGTTTCACTGTTTAATGCTACTAGTGCTTCAAATCGTACTTGATTGATTTCCCCATCGCCTTACAGGTGATCACAAAGCTGCATCCTTCCGACTATGAAAAGCAGGAAGCAACTGACTGCACTGCAGATGCTAAGATTTTCTGAAGTTCCTTCAGTCAGCAGCTAGGTCCAGAATTAAAATCCCAGTAGAAGTCTCCAACCATTTGAACTGCAACAGGTTTTTAGTTAAATCAAAAAAAAAAAAGACCAAAAATATACCTATATGTACAGGCATGTATAAAGGAGATCAATGTGAACGACCCATAAGATGTTAATGCTTATTACTTTAAAGAATGTCATTAATAGCATACCTTAGAAAAGTTCTTGCATGCGTTAAATGTGGTGTAACCAGCAAAAAGTCATCAATGAGACGGATCAGGACTCTGTAATCAAGAAGAAAATGGCATTAAAGTTTTGGATATGTAATCCTTCCAAATCTGTCGTACTCTTCAGAGAAATTATTTGCCCATTTTAATTAATACAAACATAGAGGTTAATATGATTTCCAAAAGCAGACCTTATAAAGAAATTCTCAGTTTTGCTCCTTCCCTAAAAAAAAAAAATATATATAAAAAAAAGAAAGCAAATGGGCAAGCTACATGAAACATGACAGGAATTTCCAGCACAGACTGGATGTACTAAGAGCCACACAGGGGCTTCTAACAAGGTGCCTTTACACCATTCCTAAATGCTGTGCTCTTTATAAGTCTCCCACCCACAGATCTAGGAAAACTTTTTTCACCTCTTTCCTTTCCAATCTTATGAATAAACACAAAAATTCCCACACAAAACAGCAGCAATTACACTGAAGCAGCACAGATCTTTATGTGCACCACACTCCTGATGGAACCGGAAATCCTTGAAATTCAAAATTAAACTTGAGAGAAAATGTGTAGCATATATACACACTGTACATTATGCACTACTGTAACAGAGCATACAAAGAGCATCCACATCTTCCTACCCATCCTTCTGTACCCCACTGAATAATTTGTTTTCCATGTCTCCATAGCACAAGCTGCAAAGCAAGGTTGACAAAAGGGAGCCCTGTGGAATTCCAGAGCACTGTAAGTAGTAACTACAAAAGAATAAAAGAAAAAAAAAAAAAAGGAATCAGAACACGCAACAAAAAGATTTCAATAGCCATTAAACATTATTTTTTTCAAGTATAACATATATTTCAATAATAAATATGCTGAAAGCTTGTTAGTTAACCTGACCTAATTTTTTTTTTTCTTTCCTCTAAGAATCTAGATATGGCTCTGAAAGTTAAGTTTAGCAGTAGGAAAACAAACAAAAAACAACTAAAGCACATTTTTCTTTCTTATTAACAAAGTCCAGTAGACAATTGTCATTAAATGAAAGGAATTTACAACTGATCTCAAACCACAAATCCTTTTCTCCTTTATAAAAAGAAGCTGCGGTGCCACACCTCATCTAAGCTTTTTAACTCTTTTTGTCATTTATTTCATAGCTTCAAAACAAGCATTCTTGTTGTGTACTTTACTTTTCTTGTACAAATCTTTCAAACTATATTTTTAATTATTATCCAAACAGCTCTTAGTAAGTACTCACTAAAAATCCACAGACTGAAGCTCAATGTACACCTACAACAGGAATTAAATTCTGGTAGATTTTGATATGGAGAAGTTCTAGCTTTTCTTACAAGCAATAGACATCTCAATTGAATTTAAAAATAAATGTTTATCACTATCAAAGCCTGCTAAGTTTTCTTTAAAAAGTTCTTTCAGACACAGAAGACAGAATAAGAATGTTTAAACTATATGATATAATTAAAGTCAGGCTGTTTGAGGTGCTTATTCTTGACTTATACCAGCATAGCATGATCTGGCCATGGAAAAGATTCTTTGTGTGTGTGTGTATACATGTATATATGTGTTGTATTTTATAAATAAATCTCTTTACTTTTAAGAAAATTCCTGATGGTTTAGCCCAATAAAGCATATGAACTGGTTACCTGCATCCCAGCTAGTTTTTTGACCTTTACTGTAAACCACATTTATCTCCTCATTTAACTTGTCAGGCAGTTAATGCTAGAAGAGTTAACGCTAGAAAAATTTACAAATGCTCTTCTATTTGCATCCTTGAAACCTTTTTTTCCCCTTTCCCTCTATCCTGAGAGTTTAAATATTCTAAAGTTTGTCTTTCAAAAGGAAGAAGCTATTCATCCTAATATATCTCACTCTGAGTTTAGAAATAAAAATATTAGTACTTGGTTTCAAGACTTGGTACACATTTGCCACCTAGAGGCAAAATGTAAATAGCAGATCAGCATTTCTAGGAACACAAGAAACCTGCATTACATCCCCCCTCTGTAATAACACCCAACTCCTAATTTTGGAGTTGCCAGATGTTTTAATTCTTGTCGTTCTTACTTTGTATTTTTATTGCAACTTGCCAAATAGCAAGGCCATGCAGAAAAGGTTTTATTTTGCACTACAGGGAAAGGACTAACAATGCTTTTGCATGATTGCTTGGATGTTCCCTTCCTTCTGGTCACCTCTGTGGATCTCAACTTTTTTTTAAAAGTATTTTTCTTTTGAACTATATCTGCAGATTTAAATGAAGGTTATGGATCAACAGAATGACGCATTCTTTGTATAATAACATCATCCACGTGGGAAAGACGAATTTTATTCAAATATAAGTGAGTCCAAACCCTTCCTGCTTTTATAAAGCTTAAATTAAATTGATAAATAGATTTCAAATTAACACGAAATAAAAATCTTTAAAAGACAGCTATTAAAAATTCCCTGACTCAGTTAAAAGTATCCCATTTAGCAGAAAAACAACAACAACGCTTACTCTTTAAACTATTTTTTTCTTACCTGCGCTCAATTTCCAGGATGTTATTATTTAGCATTTGAAGAAAAAAATTAAATAGACTGGCACTTGTCTCATTGAAAGTTAGGCTCTAGAAATGGGACAAAACAAAACAAGATTTGTACTTTAGAAATGTGCTGAAACTAAAAATATAGTATAAACTGAAAAGATACATATTAACCTTCCTGAAAAGTTAGGCTGTAATAGTCTAGTTAAAATCTCTAGGGTAAGAAACAAAGCAAACGCCTAAAATAAAAATCTAAATATACACCCTAAAAAGCCACTCACATCCAATAGATGAACAATGGAGGTTTTAGTTGGTTTTCTTTAGGAGAAAAGCGGTTTTGATTGGTGTTACTTGGGAAGTAGTCGAATATAACATCTAAAACACTTTTTAAAGTGTTTATTATTGTACTGTATTACAGCAATATATACCTCCCTCTTTTAGTCACTTCCTATCCAGAGGATCAAAAGAACTGCCCTGTTCTTTTTGATTCCACAACTACTGATAAACTCACTTGCCAGTTCTGCTGCAAAATAAATCCTTTGCCCAACATTAGCAGTGATCCATGCATGACAGCCAACTCAGTATTTATGAAGCCTTCTGTGTTAAAAACACGTAGTAAAAGCTTCATTTAGAGCACTTTAACAATGATTTAGATCCCTTTAACAATGATTGCACAAGAGCTAAAGCAAAACAACTCCCTATGTGCACAGATTAATCATCTGACAAATGCACCCAGTTTTTGAAAGTTATGTGAGAACACGGTATTGAAATGCTATCACAATGTATTCAGGGCATGGAGATCCATGCTGGCATGGCACTTTTCTCTTAACACTTTTTTATTTTTTAAATCTCACACACACATATGAAAAAGACAGCTGCTGTTCATTTAATACCTAACATCTAATTTAGATGTCCACTGGAAGGAGAACGAAACAAAATACACATCATGCATACAGCTGGTTTTCATTTTCATCCACGTACTCATTAGGCTCTCTATTTTGCAGGATCTTGAAAATGTGCACCACTCACACTGTACACTCTAGCCCTACATAGATTGTACACTACCATTTTACTTGTATGTTAGAAGCATTAATTACTCTACTTCATAATTCTCCACTGGCAAGTGAGGAAAAATTTGACAGAGTAGCCTGTGAGGAAGAAAACAGTCTACTCATCTAGGGCTCAGGATGAGCCCCTTATTTTAAAGAGGCTCTTTAAAATAAGCTGATTTTTTAAAGTCATTTTTCTGTTAAGTGAAGTTTGCTATTTAGGGTGCCATATCTATTCCCTTAGTTGCTTAGCTTAGAATACACTTTTCAGTTTATTTCTGTACATTTTGGACAATGCATGCACTGAAGCCTTTCTTTACTTCATTTGAAAACTCTTGCAACAAGAAATGAAATTCAATAGGAAAGAAAAAAAAAAAGAAAACGATGGTTTACATAGAACAGAATAGGACAGAAATGAGAAAATCCGGGAGAAGTCCAGAATGACATTTTGTCAGGGTTCTTGCCTCAGGCATCACTTACACTGAAAGCCTGTTGGAAACATCAAGTTTTTCTATGGAGAGTGCTTGGTAACTACAAGACAGGTCATGTCACCACATAATATGTACATTCATTTAAACAAGCAAACAAAAAGAAACCCTAAATGCTCCTCTGCTACTCCTGTAGCTTTCCCTTTCAGATGAACAGAAGCCTCCTAATCTTTACCTGTTCAACTATTATTGCATCTCGCAATGAGGTACTCTCATGAAGCCGGGACACAAACTGCTTCATGTCTGGCATAAAATCCTTGAAAGTAGAAACCTGTATATTAAATAAATAAATGACAAAAGCAAAATAGAAGACTCATTAGCAGACAGAATGTATTCAGTGAAGATCAAAGACCCCCCTCTTATTGCATTGTTTTAATCTAACAGATCTGTTATTGTTAAAACAAAATTTCTCCCTCGTGTCCCTCTGTTCCCACAACACATTTTCCTTTATTTATTCTTAGTAACACTGAAGCATAAAAAGCAGTTTTATTCCCTCCAGAAAATTTCCAACAGTATTAAAATGTTTTATGAAGTAATTACCTATTTCAAGTTTAGACACACACACACACAAAAAGCTATAAACAAACATATTCTTTGGACAGAAACATATTAACAGCAGCATGTAGAAGAAAGTAACAAGTCATACATGTCTCTTATATAACTTCCTGGTTTTTCCACTTCCAGTGATCATAACCACTGCATAGCGCCGTATGCAGTAGACAGTTTTTTTCTCGGGTTTTAAGACCTGTGAAATCACTTCCACAAGTTTATTGTGAGGAATGCTATCAAAAGCCCTGGACACATCAGCCTGAAACAGAAGAAATAGCTTCCATTATGCTCCATATTTGATGTTCCATATTCACCAATATCACCATAAATGCTGTGGTAGTATGGAAAAAAAAAAGTTACTGTTATAGTATACAACCATGGCTGAAGCAACATGTAGGAGTGAAATTACATCATTATTTCCAAATGTGTGACAAAGCAAACACATTGCTTAACTGAAGATACTTTCCTCAGCCATCAGTGAGTTTTCCCTTGCAATGGATAACCATCAGTTTCAGAATAATCCTTGTTATTAGCAGAAGGTAGAGCAGGTCCTACGCTCATCTGTACTGCGTAGCACTTTTTTCGTGATTAAATACCAGTGGAGATGAAAGGTAACATACTGAAAGTTGCACACACAGCCCTAAAACTTACAATCATTTAACTGAAGATTACTGCTAACATTTTTATATGTTTAGATATTTTATGAAACTTTCCTCTCCATACAATCGTGAAGATAACATCTTATAGGCTCCTGGAAAGCTGAAAACCTAGATGTTTTTCCTCTTCTAAATCTCATATTGCAATCTTAACTTTGCTCTTTCTTGTCATTGTCACAATTCAAAACCTTCTGAAGAAGCAAAAAAATGCAAAAGAAATATGTCAATAAGATGATTTTTTCATTTGAAAGTTAATGAGACAATTTCTGAAAATAGTTTTAGGACATGACACCTGGAAGAGAAGCCTCACTATATTATCATAGGTCTGTGTTATAAATGGCTCAGTCTTCAAATTAGGATTATAATCAAAGTTTACAATTTATTAAAGGAATAGAGGTAAGCAAACAGCACTGGGTGCAGCACTACTGCAGGAGAAACAAAGCAAGCAATCTATATTAAGTATGCACAAAAACTGACATAAAAATAATAATAATTATGCACTTACATCACAGCTATTCTCCGTTGTTAAAGATCTGCACTAGTTGACTCATAAAATGAGGTTGAATACTGGATTAGAAAAGGCATACCTTTACATAGTAGAAATGAGGAATTTCACCATCTGATTTGAGAACCTTTTTAACAAACGTCTTCCACGACTTGTAGATATCATCTCTCCCAAACACTGAAGAGCCGATGTAACTGGTGTTTATAGTTCGTTCATAATTTAACACACTAAATAAATTTTTAAGTTGCATGTTGTAGTGATTCATCTACAGAGATGAAAAAGAATCACCCTGAAGTGGGTTGAAAAATTCTAAATTCCATGCAATACAGACTTTTCTCATTTAGATGAAATGAGAGGGAATTTGTGTATTTACTGAACTTTTTTGGTCAAATACAGTCTTCAGAAAGCCTGAATATAGTGGTAGTAACTACTTGGAAGTGACAAAACAGACTTAGGATTTAAAAGTATCCCCCAAAACATCCCTTTTTTTTTTTCTGTACTTAACTCCTGGAAAACAAGGTCTAACAGTCGTGGACATAAATGGATTTCAGCAAATAAAACCACCACCAATTCTAAAGTAACTTTTCTTAATTATCATCCATTCTCTCTCCTGAAGGTTACCACCACCACAACAAGAACATGTGCCTAAGACTTTAAGCTAAATCCGTTTGCATCATCTGTTGAGCCTTTGGAGACAATTTATGTGGGTATTTTAGCAAAAATTTAACTCTCTCAGATATGGGAATAGTGAAATACTAATTTAAGATGAAAAAAAGTAAAAAAAAAAAAAACCTGCGCACTTGCATGCTAATGAATGTTTAGAACATAGAAGTCCTCCAAATTGCATACACAGAATATAAAAGGTTTCTTAATCTCAATGGTAGCATCGTGATCATGACACAAACGCACTGAAATTGCTACATATGGAAGCTTAACAATTCATCTGAAGAAATTTACTTTTGCACTGAAAAAAATCAATTAGAGGTGTCAGTGAAAAGCTGGAAAAGCTAAAGCACAACAAAAATATTTAGTGTGCTCCTGTGTCGTGGTTTAACCCGGCCGGCAGCTAAAGCTAGTTTGGGTCACCTGTCCTGGGTCTGTCCCCTCCCAGCTCTTACTGCACCCCCAGCCTGCCCGTTGGCAGGACAGAGCAAGAAGCTGAGATGTCCTTGGCTTGGTGTAAGCACTGCTCTGCAACAATTAAAACATCGGAGTGTTATCAGCACTCTTCTCATCCTAAGCCAAAACACAGCATTCTACCAGCCACTAGGAAGAAAATTAACTCTGTTCTAACTGAAACCAGAACATCCTGTCACTGACTGCAGAACAACATGATCCAACTTTACTGTTTTGCATAAGGTACGTAGTTATGTTAATTCATTGGCTGATCTTGCTAAATATTTTTGACTAGTCCATTAAAAAAAAAAAAAAAGACAGCTGAAATTTAAGATACGTTCCTGAATCCAGTGATTCTGGATTTCAGTGATTCCTGAAATTTTGTTATCTCTTTTCTGGCATAGGGCGTGTTCCTAAGAAAAAACAGCCAGAACGGTAGAGATGTAGCTCAAAGATAAATATAAGCAGCAAGAACAAATTATCAGGTGAGAAGTTCCTCCCTTCTTTCTTAATGAGCATGTCCCAAATGGTTGCTTTAACACCTTTTCACTAAACTGATGGCCATATGGGTGTGTGGGGGTAAGTCAGTAAAGGACAAATGAGGCTTTAGAGTTCAAAACCTAGCCTGAAGGAGGCCTGAGAGACTTGGAGTCACAGTATTCACAGTGGCCTCTTGCTTTAATATTGGTAGGAATTCCACACAGTCTCGCAACTTCCCAGAACAAATCTAATCCACAGAGCTACCAACATCTTTGCAAAGCCTGAGGGTCTGCTACAATATCTGCAGAATGCAGTAAAAAAAATTACATACTCTCAAACTGAACAGATCACTAAGAATCCTCCCCACACCCAGTGCTTCAGGCTTCCCATTAAATATTTATGTATCTGTGCGTATATATAGAAATACATATATACATACACACAAAGATTCAAACAGAAAGGGAAGAAGGATGAAAAGCCATTACATAAAACCCTTAAACCAAAACAAAATTTACACTGATCTGAGGACAAACTCACAGAACTGGACTTATTTCACCACGTTTTTTTGCAGCCAAGTTTGAGAGCTGCCCAAGAGCCAGAAGTTGATTTGCCGGATATTTGCAGGATTATCTCTTGACAATTCATCTTGACGCATTCCAGTGCCGAGCTATGGAAGCTGGCAAAGTCTATCCCTACAATTCCAGACTGGTTTGCAAATTCCAAAGCCGGGAACACTGTCAGATAGAAAGAACCTGAGGCTGGTCTTCCTCCTACACTTTAAGCGCCTGGAGAAAACTGGAGAGCAGAGAATAGCTGGATATGGGACAGGATGAAAAACTGGAACAGACTGCAAGATAAGAGGCCATGACAGAAACAAACTGTGCAGCCATGAAACTTTTGGAAAAAAAAAAAAGAAACAAACAAACAAAAAAACACACTACTTCCAGTAGGTTGTAAGCCCCAAATTGCTGAATATGTTTTGCACAACACACTATTTTTGTGTCTGTCTCTGTCTCAGAAGCGACATAACACTATTACAGCCTTTCTTGGATTTATGAATATCAGAAAATCATTAGCCACGCTTCATGATGTTCTCCTATGAAGCCACTTGGCCACCTACCACGGTTGACTTTTAACTTCCTTTTTTTTTTTTTTTTTTTTTTTTTAAAGTGCATTCAGGTCTCGGGTCATCCTTCATGCCAGTTTGTTACAGGAGCAACAGAACCTTTTGCAGCACCACAGCCATTCCTAAATTAACTGTGTGCATGCTCTGAAATCAGACTGTGTGATAGCCACTGAAAGACTATGATGAAAGTAACCACTTCAGAACAGCTTTTAGTTGCTGTCCTGAAAGTACCGTCTGGGATCACATACTGAACTAGGAGTACTAAGTAGCCACTGAACTCTCACCCATCTGAGCAGCGTTTCATCTTGTGCTCTAAATGGGACACAGCCTTAAGGAAAAACAACTAATTAAGTCATGGGAGAGTGTGGAATTGGGCTCCCACTGCATCTTGCAGTTAACTGGCCTGTAGAATGGGTTGTTTTGTGAACAGCCATTGACATGCACAATCAGCATTCAGGGAAACCCCAACAGGCCAGACTCATCTGTCCCTCACCCTTACACGATATCTTTTGAGTTTTCTGTCCTTCTACCCCCACGGATGGCCAACATCCACCACAATCAGACACAGTTAGCAAGCTGAGAGATACAGATGGAAAGAGAAGAGAGAAGACATGCTCACTGTGCAGGCCATGCCACTATGCTAGACTCATCTCCTTACAGCAGGCTTACAAGCAGAAGTATGCAGTTCTGGAGTTGGAGGCTAATAAAAATTAAGCAGTGGGAAAGGAGAAGCTATGCTAAGTTGCAATGGGTAGGCACATTCTGCCCTTCTGATTTCAGCGTCTCAGTTCACCACTAGTTTTATATTAACGACAACACAAAAACCAACTCACATCTAACAAATCCACATAAAACAATCAGAAAAATAAACACCTTCTTTGCTCTGCTTTCCTTGCTCAACGTTTGTGCTTCAACAACACCGCTCATTCTGACGATGGGTCTTAGTCCAGTGACTTTGGGAATGAAACGGAGCTTTGACGCCATAGGAAGGTATTTTTTTTGATGGATCGCTTCCATCTCCTCTGCAGTTAAAGGACGTAGCTTCACTTTGGAAAAATGCTTTCTAAAATACAAATACGCATTGAGTGTAAGCAATAGGAAATGCAATAAAAGTTAAAAAGTTTCATCTCTTAATGGTAACTGAACCCAGGCATTTTACTAAGAAGATAATCACAAGTTTCTAAAGAAACTGCCATGGAAATCTGAATTTCCAAACAGTTCCACGGTTATCTTAATGACAATGTAATATAATAATAGAGTATATATTTCTTCATGAAGAAGATTAAGGTAACAAAAAAATAAACACACCTAAATTAACACAAAGATTTATCCACAAATCAGGCAAGTATATTTGAGTGTTATGATTTTTTTATAATATAAAACTACAGACAGACATTTTATATGGTTTCAAAAGCTTGAAAGATATAAACCAAGTTGAATCGGACTTTTTGAATACTATGTAAAGAGAGACCCATGGCAGGACTTACACAGTGTAATGAGCTGTTCTACTCCTGACATTTAGGAGACCTACTACCTATTAAAAGATATTGAGAACTGAGATACTAGATAAAAAAAAATGAGGGCTTTTAGGTACACGGTAACAGGATTCAAAAGAATTGACCTGATGAGCAGGCATCAGCTAAAGTAACCAGCAGAAAACAATAAAGAACTGAAGACTCCCAAGTCACAAATTTATCTTACTGGGAAATGTGCTTGCCCTTCACAGCCACCCCCTCAGGATTTACAGCTCAGCGTAGCTTAGTCCAAACCAATACTCTCCTCCCATGCAGTAAGGCAGGAAAAGGAGGTGACACAACAACCTTGCTTTTACTTAAGATGGTTAAAGTGCCCTACCTGCCACAAAAAAAGACTTGGATAAGTGTCCTACACTGCTTGCATTGCTCAGAAGGAAAGGATGTGCCATTTCACGAAGCCCTACAGCCCAGTTGTTAGGACACTCCCCTGGGAAGTGAAATGAGAATTCAAATCCCTGAAGGGCAGAGGATGCAACTCTAAATTTGCATTCATATTTTCCATATCTCACATAAGTCCACAGGCTGCTTTAGCAAATGGATGCCATGCTATCACAAAAGATGATGGATGGATGGATGGATGGAGAAAAACTGGTAAGCATGCTCTAGGAGACATCTGAGAAGCCAAGCATGCAGGTGAAGCACACAAATATTTTTCTCTTGTGCATGCCAACACAAGCCACATATAAGCCAGGTGCTCAAGACTGTCGGGGTCCAAGTGATACAGTGCATGCCAAAGGGGACATAGAGGCATCCTGGTCCTGCAAGCTGAGCAAGTGTTTTGGATTTGTATTCAAACTTGAAATAAAATTCCCAAAGTACAGAGAGTACATACGATAGTATTAGCTAGATCACTAAGATAAAATAAACAACACCAGTTCAACAGAAACGACCAAATCAAACCTTCATCCCTTTGCATTTAAGACACCAGAATGAAGAAAAAACAAAACAAAACAAAACACACACCACACCACAAAATCCACCTCTTAAAAATATGATTTCCTCTGAAAGTGAAGATCATGGCCAGTTATTCACAGATCTTAACATTACTGCCTCTGGCCAGTTGTGGAGCTTGATGTCATTTTGCCTTCATCAACACCCACTGCTTATTTCATGGCATTTATGGCAGGGCTGCTGATTTTGAACACGCACTGATGTAGTGGCCACTGAACCATCCCTAGTTCGTCCTCACAGCACTGCTAGGGGTTTATCCTCTGAAGACAATGCAATGCAAAGGCAAACCCATGAGTGAAGTTCTGGTCTGTTTCATCCATCCTCTCTCCTCCAAAGGAGGACAAAAGTAAGTGGGAAGGCATCAGTGGCTACGCCTGGCTTCCTGACAGCAATCTGACCACGAGCATCTCCAGCTGGAGAGAAGGAAGAACCAAGACAGCTGCAGAGCAGTCACCAGGGAAACAACTGAAGCCAGATACTCTTTCCTCCAGGGAAAATGGAAGCAGGTCAACAGCCTGTGCCACTCAATCATCAGAAGCTCCTGAAAATGCTGCTTGGGAATGAGGGGATGGTGCCCAAAGAGTCAAGAAATGGCCAAGGCTACACAGGCAGCCCTGAACAGCTGTTTCCCAGCGTCTCTAAATCCCGAATTTTCTTCTCCCATGTGAAACAGGCAGCTTGCCACCTGTCTGAACGCACTCAGCTGGATCAGTAACCTCATGTTACACAGCACGCTCTGAGAACAGTGCTGAAAGTGCTGGTTCCTGCGCGGTGGAAATACTCAGGGCAGACATAGGAAAAAGCAGGATCAACACAGATTAGGGTCCCTTGTGGTCAGAGCACCTTGTCCTTATGCACTGGGTTTCTTTTTGGGGAGGGGGAGGAAATTGGTGATAGGAAAGAAAGGGCTAAAACCAAAACTACTCGTTTTCTTTTAACCATACACCCCATTAAAAAGAGCATTATACCTAACCCATAAGATTTATTGCTAGGTGGCACTTTACACAAAAAAAATTAGCTTGTAAAGTACATTAAAACTACATAAACTACTCATTACAACACTAATGCTGTTAGTTTGAAGACAAGACAAACAAAGTATTCCAGGTTGAAAACTGTGTTCTGCTGCTGCTGTTTAACTTGCTTATATGGGCTGTAACTGCAAACAGCTCCAGGGCCCCATGAAGTGCAAACACACAGGCAAGGCAGTTGCACGGGAGAGATACCAGCGTCAACCTCAGGGAACATGGAGATTGTAAAAAGCATTAAAAATTACCAAAAAACACAGACAATACTGGAGATCAGACCCCGTCAAATGTAAAAGCTGCACCATTTAAAATGGCAGAACACAAGGCATCAGGTGCGCCCATTTCCAGCAGTTCAAGAGCTCTCCTGGACACCAGCAATTTACCATGAAATCCTGAGGGATGTAAACTCTGGAGATGTACACATAATACTGTTCATTGAAGGTGCCTTTTGATTTTCGTTATTTTTAGTTCAACTGCTTAAGATTTGGTCTTAAATAAGGTGCTAACTTAAGCGCACACACATTTAAGACCAAAAAAAGCAGCATGGAATTCTACAGCTGCACTAAAAAAAAAAAAAGAAGCTGCAGCTTTTAAACCCTTCAATCTTATAGTAATTAAAAAAAAAATCCCCATAAGGCTACTGTCTGAAATAATGGACAGAGTATTGCAGCAGATTTTGTTTTTTTTAATTGAAGCAGTTAAAGAAAATTCAGTGTTTTTTAAATTAGCTTTCCCAAGGTTACTTTGGGATGCTGCCACTATGCTTTACTGACGGTTAAAAGGTGTAAAAATTTGACTTACCAGAAC
Organism: Anas platyrhynchos; assembly: GCF_047663525.1. NCBI lineage: Eukaryota > Metazoa > Chordata > Aves > Anseriformes > Anatidae > Anas > Anas platyrhynchos. The sequence goes on along the minus strand of NC_092588.1, from coordinate 67,321,418 downwards.
AAAATCCTTCTCATAATGGATTTTATCATTGCAAAGGTCTCTGTTCTCCTACCAAAGACATTCCAATTTGCCTAAGTTTTCTCACACAACATATTTATGGATCTACAAGCCATGCATATTACCAATACAGGTCGATTCTTCCTTTGGAAAATTAAGCAAATGGGAGGAGGATAAAGGGGCAATAAGGAAAAGCAGAGTTGTAACTTTGCAGTGCAAAACATGAGACTTCCATACATTTCATTAAAGTTTGATTAGTTTTCTAATTTTACCTAATTCCAATGTCCTGTAACTTGCCCCAAATACACTTTCGGTAGTAGAAGAGCATGTTTTTCTGGAACATGGTCTCGGTGACATAGAAAAATGATCTGAGCAACTGAACAACATACGTATCCATCAGCCAGTATAGGAATTTAGCCAAAATTTCTTCACGGTAAAGGTGTTCAGAGGCAGGAACAAAGTGATTACCTTCAACAAAAGATTGAAAGGTAGTTATAGCAAATAACTACTTATATTAGTAAATAAATAAATAAATAAATAAAATAAACAGAACACACACACGCTCATTTCTTAGCATGAGGTTAATGGAAAGGAAAAAAAAAAAAGCAAGAACAACTCCACAGATGCAGCTCTGATTTTGCACTAGTATTAAATAACATGACCCAAGCTTAATTAATAAAGATGGAAACTAATTAGCAGTGATAAATGGATGCACATAAAACAAATACATGCTACCAGCAGCCTGCAGACTTACTTTCATTGCTTGTGCAAGATCTTTAATGCACAATGTCAGGATCATTTTGAAGGGAAGGATAAAATGGAAATAAAGTCTATTAGAATATATATATGTATTTAATAAATATGCAAAAGAATTAGAATTCTTAGGTATATCGTAAGAATAATTGAGAGGGTTAAACTGGGCTGAGCTGGGGAAAGAGGTATTTTAGACAACCTATATAAAACATTGCTGCAGTCAAAAAAAATCAGAGTAAGTCTGTCAGCTCTCGTAATATTTACATGGCATGAAAATTACGAGGCTAGAACATTTCTAGCTGCTATCAAATTTAAGCCCACAGGCTTTTTTTTGTGATGTCTAAATGCAGGCAGGCCAAGTATAGAGTAAAATTCTACCCTACAAATTCAGAATTTTTGCAACTTCTCACTGATACTTTTCTAATTAAAAGTAGAATTTGGCATAATGCAACAGGATAGTTAAAGAGATTCTGCAGAAACATCAATTAGCTGCACAGCACTAATCATGATTACTGCACAAATGTGTTAAAAACAGCCAAATTTGGACACAAGAGAGCTGAGGATTAAGACTGAAACTTAACAAAGGGAAATAAATTTCCAGTCCTCTACCCTGCTTGATTTTTGTGCTCTTCGGGGCGGAGACACTTTCATGTATATACGGCACCTAAAAAAAAACTGCCACAAAGAGATGAAAGTGTTCACTTCAGCAGAAGCCAGAAAACATCAATGGAGAACTCTATGGCTCTTAGAAGATTCAACTGAAAAGTCATAACGTGCAGGCCACAAAATACACAAATTAAATCAGCATGTTAAATAGCTGTACTGGAACTACATCACCAGCTTTCTGATGTTTTGACAGCAGCTGTCAATTCCCTGAACTGTAGTCATGATTTACAAGAAACTACCACCACTTCTTTTGGAGAGAAAAATGCCTGCAACACAGCAAAGCAATTAAATGTGCATTTAAACTTCAGGCACATGGGAGTAGTTAAAAAAAATAAATAAATAAAGTTAGGCTTATGTGTTGCTTTTCCTGGAACCAGACCACTGAGTAAGATGGTATTAATTTTTTTCAAAGTTAAGGCATTCCAAGTAACTACAAACCCAATGCTTTTTTACTGTAAAAACCCTTTTGAAGTATTTAACTCCTCAGCATTCTGAAAAGCACGTTTCTGAGCCAAAGTTTCCGTGTCTGTGTATTTGGAGAATTAGCAGTTTCTTATAGACGTGTACCTCCCCGACTTCTGACATCAGGTCTCAAATATCAGACTGTATTTTCCTCCTTCATTACGGAGGACCTGGAATAATTTCAGAACCTGACTGAATCTTTCTGAAAAGGAATACCGTTTTCATCCCTGGTTGCTGCAGGATCCGAGTATATTGCTAGGTAGGAATAAATTATGCAAACGTAGCAGTTAAGGAAGTGCACTCCACATTTCACAGATGGAGAACAGAATGTAATAAACGTAAAAAGAAATAAATTACAATATCCATGAGATCCCACAGCAATCAACCGCAGAACCACAGCTTCAGCCCAGAATTACGTCCTAGGACATTGGCTTCAGAAAGGCTTCCTCAGGGAAGCAAAATTTACCTCTCACCACCTGTGATGACTGAACAGGAGGGATTCACACAGAACTCGGGGCAATCAGCTGGCACTCCCACCCTCCTGGGAAGGTGGTCAGCCCTGATGACAGCTGCACCACCACCTGAAAGCTGTGATTAATAAGCGTCTCCTGTTCCCAGAGGAGGGCTCTAGAAAGGTACCTGATGGTTGGCGACCACAGGCATTGCCTAGGTCCCATACCCACGTCTTTTTCACAAGGTAGATGTGAGGGAGAAAAAAAATGCTATGGGATGATGGTTTACTCCCAGAGATACATGTGACTCTACGGGCATCTGGATTTGCTTTTAGCACTTTCTTATCACTTATATTAACGAAAAGGCAGACTGCATTTGCTCCTTAATGCTTAGGTGACAGTTATTGGTAATTTGGGGAGCAGAAGGGAAGGAGTTTTGCTGAAGGTCCTGGTTCTAAATTCTAGTTTCTGTCTGAAACTGTCATCCAATTAAACACAAACGAAAATAATGAAAACTTACGTTTTCAGCACACAGAAGGCAGGTCTAAGTATTCCTCCACCATCAGTTAATGGCAAGCGCTATGAGGTTTGCTCTTGCAGCTCCAGCTATTGGCAGTGAACCCAATGACTCCGCACCCAGGTTCAATACCCTCCTCTCCACACCTTAGACCTGACCATCCACCCGACCCCCCCACCCCTTAATTCTGCAAGGTTAAATACCTTTGGCCAGACGAAGCCACATGCAGTCATTTACTCTCATCTTCCACATCAACACCTGCAAGGAAAGCTTAGCGTACTTCCCCATGGAAATGAACGCTTTCACGTTCTTGAAGAACCGGCGCTTGTTATGGTTTGAACCCCAGAGCTCGGTGGGGATCACCCTCTCCACGCACTCCCTCACAAAGAGGTACACCTGGAAGTGGCTGCAGTGCTCCTTGAGAAGCTCCCTGAGGACTGAATCAGACGCCTCTGCAGGGATCTGCTCCTCACCCCCCGGCTCCCCACACGCAGATGCTGCGAGAGGAGCGCGTACGCTGCTGGGCACGTTGGTGTGACCAGATTCACATCTGCTGCTTGCCACACGCTCAGCAGGCTCCTTCCCAAGCTGTTCTGCTTGCTTGCGAGCCTCTGCTTGCCCAGGCAAAGGTGCCCGACTGAGCAGCTTGGCTTTTCCCAAAATGGTGTCGGATATCCGAAGAGGGCAATTTTGTCTCAAGAAAGCTACGTAAGGGAACTTTCCATGATTCTTTAAGAGTTGTTGAAATATACTTCTCATTCTCCAGAAGCGTTTGGGAAGCTTCTTCTTTCTCCGTTTTTTCTGTGGCAGACCTTGGTTGCACTTTTGCCCAAACGGATTTTGGCTTAAGAATATCGTTTCTATTAGCCGCTTTACACCTGCCTGGCTACCCTTCAGGCGATTCAATAGGAAGGATTTCGGGAAACGCTCCCCCCAGTATCTGCGAGAATACAGAAACTTCCTGTCAATGTATATTGTAGATGGCAAAACCCTATTTGGTACCTCCTCTGCCAGATGAGCTAGGGGACCTTCCTGCTTTTTGTGTCCTGAAGAACTACTTTCCGCCGGTTCGATTGGTACCCAATCCAACCGAGGTATAGGCCTGCGTGTCTCCACTCCCTTCCTGCTGGATCCTGCTTGCATTTCAATGCTGGGCTTTAAATGTCTGTTACTCTCAGCTCCTTGCAGGAAAGAGCTTTTGTCTGCCACAGACTTCTTCCCGCGATGAGAATTGTGAACTAAAGAAGGACGAGACATATCACTGTTACTTCTTTGAGAAATGTTTTTTTCTTTAGTCAGACTTACAGAACGTGATGCTACACAGCCGGTTCCATACCTCTTGGGAATGCTCTGGTTTACATTAGGAGCAGTATTACAAGCCTGTTCCTCCCTCTCTTTCTCTTCTAATCTTGCTCTCTTAGCCGTGACTTCCAGTTGCTCCCTAGCAAGCTTCCTTTTTAAGGACGGTGCTGTAGCTGACAAACCTGCATTGGAGCTACTCTGTTTTTCCAGAGCAGCGGACCCTAGGCTTTGTATATTATTGCTGGTTTTATTTCTCACGCTGGAGACATTAGCTTCAAGTCTTTGCCTGCGTTTCGACTGACGTGACTTTGAAAGATACTGTCTGTGAAACGTTAGCCTTTTCTGCATATACTTAAGCAAGCTACTACGTTTGTGCTTTGAAAGCCGTTGTTTAACAAACTCTGGGGCTGATTCTACATTTTGCGAAATAAGTTCATAAATTGGTTGCCCACAGACTTGGTAACAGTTACTAGGGGGAACCAGCATAAAGATCGCACAGTGTTCCAATAAATACATCATCACGTCATCCCCTATCCTGCTCAGCAGCGTTTCCCAGAGGCCACTGATACGCATGGTTTCTGTTGCGGTGTTGGGCAGGTAGCTGTACACGTTTGAGAGCGGCATGATTTGGAAGTGAGAACTGTTTTCATCCAGCAAGGAGTATCCATACGTGAGGATGTTCTTCTTCTTTTTCCCACACAGCCTCTGCATGACTCTTGAGATGACTTCGCTCTGACTAGATAACTGAAGAAAGAAAGAAAAAAAAAGGAAGATTAGTTTTTAATCAACGACTCTTCTACAAATGACGGCGCGTGCTTTAAATAGCCGGGCACACCAAATGCACGCAGCCCCCAGCCTTCAGCTTCACGTTAAACCTTTTCAAAGCAGCGTTACCGATTCGCAAGCACAAGACTGAAGTCTACGGCAAGGTGTTTACGTACAGCCACCTGAGGCGACCGCTTTCAGGAAGTCTTTTTAAAGCCTGCCCTTTTGATCCTGGCTCTCGTGCCCAGGAAGCACCCGACACTTTGCCTCTTTGCTCTCTCAGCAGCCCAGGCTCAGGGCTTTCAGCTCTCTCTGCCCCTAACCCTGCGCTGGAGCAGGCTCTACCACCAGGGCTGAGGCCTGCGCTTCCTTTTACGCAAAAATAAAGGAGTTTTAGCAAAACAACCCAGCTCACAGCTTCACAACACCCCACAGCCGGGCAGGGACCGCACCGCCCCGCTCGGCAGCGCGGCCCTGCTCACCCCCGCGGTGCCTCCCAGCACTTTGCTCCTCTCCCAACCATTTCTCCTGCCCCAAGCAACGATTTATGAAACACTGAAGAGGCAGAAAAGCGGCCTTTCTCCTTCCTAGCTGCCCCGTGGGGCCACGCTTTGCTCTTCCACACCCGACCCCACAGCAGGGGCTCTCCCGGGGCAGGAGGCGCCCCATTCCCCGGGGGCAGCCCCCGCCGCCACCGCCCCATACCTGCTCCAAGCTGAAGGGCCGGGGGATGTCGCGGGCGCCGTGGGGGACACACACCACGCACTGGGACACGAAGGTGCCGTAGGAGGCGGCGTCGCTGTCCCGCACCACCTCGGCTTTCTCGGCGCCGCTCTCCCCCAGCCCCCGGACGAAGGTCTCCAGCGGGGCCACCTGCGCGTAGCAGCCCCGCAGGGCGCCCAGCACGGCGCCGAAGGGCTCCGCGCCAGCCATGTTGCGGTGGGGACGCCCGCCACCAGTGCCACCAGTGCTACCAGTGCCACCAGCACCGCCATCACCAGCAGCAGCAGCACCTGGGGCGGCCGCCGCTCCCCTCCCTTCGCCCTCCCGCCTGCCCTCCTCCATCGCCGCCCCCCTTCGCGCTCCCCCGGATGGAGGGCTATGGTCGGACGCCAGCTTTTTAAAGAAGGCGTAGCGTGAAAAAAAATAATAATAATAAAATAAATAAATAAATTAAGAACGCCCTCTCTTCACAAAGGAGCCCCCCGGGCGGCGTGCTGCGCTGCCCCAGCGTGGTCGAGGAGGGGCGGAGGCCGGGGCGGGGCGGGGCGGGTCCAGGTGGGATGGGGGCTGCTGTCCAGCTCCCCAGTGCTTCCCCCCACCCTGCCTTCCCCCACAGGCACCAGCACTGGCTTTCATGCCTGCCTTCCTTCCTTCCTTCCTCCAGCACCGGCCTCCCGACCCCCGGGCTGAGGGGAGATACTGTGGGGAGGATGCTGAGGGAGGATGCTGAGGGAACTGCTGAGGGAAATGCTGAGGGAAATGCGCTCCCTCAGTGATTTCTCTCCTCCTGTGCCCTACAGGCACATCATCATGGCCATTCTCTCCCTCAAGAGGCTGAGGGACCTCTGGAAGAGATGTGCGCTTTCCAAAGCATCCAAGGGTGCCGTGGAAATGTGCTGCGAGCACCGCGCGTGGCAGGGTGGGTGCAGCAGACCGTGGTCGACGTGGGAGGTTGCGAGGCAGGAAACCAGCCCTGGTTTCGGCACAAACGCGTGTCTGGCACAACATCTGGCCAGGCATTTCGTCTTTGATTTCTCAAGCGGCTAAGCGGCGTCTTTTCGGTGAATAATTCATGCTGCGTGTCTTGGGGATTGCCTGAGCTACAGTCAACACGGGTGTTGAAGACCAAGTTTTTGATTGAGTCGTGCTAGTTTATAAAGGTAGATTTCCTGTGGATGAAATCAGGAGGATTCACATCCAAGGAACCCCTCTTAGAAGGTCTGAAATTAGAGTAATTGTAGAAGAGGTTATGATGAAGATGAGCAGAGTAAACCCTAAAAGTAACCAACTGGCTGGTCCCGGGGTCTTGTCAAACTCTGGAATGAAAGATCTGAATTGCTCATGGTAGTGTAACCTACTAAAAACTTTTCTTGGTATCTAAAGGCTTCACGGTGACAATATTCACACAAAACCTTAAAGGAGGGTTGCAGTGGAGTTTTGGGGAACTGCAGGGTTCTAAGCCTGATGCTTATTTCATGTAAAGTAGTAGAAATAACAGAATATATGACTAATAGACGCTGGGAGAAATGCGAGTTGATTAGTCAATGTCGGTGCTATTAAAAGGAAGTCCTGCCTTAGAAGAGTCTTGGTGCTCTATAAAGGGTTGAGAAGTCGTGGAAATTACAGTGATCTGGTTGGTATATTTTACCTGAATTTCCAAAAGCCTTTGTAAGGAAATGTTGTAAAAGAAGAGAAAAAATAAAATAAAATAAAATAAAATAAAATAAAATAAAATAAAATAAAATAAAATAAAATAAAATAAAATAAAATAAAATAAACCAAAACACTAAAAAGGAAGGTGCTGATACGGATATATTACTGTTTAAAAGGTAAGATACAGAGGTAAGGATAAATGGTCAGTTCTTTCAACAGAAGCAGATCACCACTAGAGTTCCTTGTCAGGCAGCACTGCGTAACTTTCATAAATGATAACCCAGAAATGCTGTATGAAAGCGGTAAGCAGTAAGATTTGCTGATGGGATGAAGTTATTTAAAGTATCAGGGACACAAGCAGACTAGAAAAGTGTAGAAGAACATCACAAGACTAAGAGATTGAGAAATTACATGGCAGATGAAATTAAATGCTGTGAAATCAAGTGTGGTGTAGAGGTGAAATGCACTTCTAGGTTTGTATGTAAACTGGTGGGATCTGAGCTGGTTGTTACCACTCAGGAGTGAGATCCTGAGGTTCCATGAAAGAAGTCAACATTGCACTCAGCAGCAGACAAAAAAACAAACAAACAACAAAAACAAACAAACAAACAAAAACAAAGAAACAAAAAACCTAAGGAATGATAGGACACCATTATGCCATTGCATTGGAAGGGCAACAAGCCACTGGTATGTAAGGAATTTGGGCGGCTATTGCTTGTCATTAGTATTGTTGACAGCAGCGGAGTGCAGAATAAATTTAGTCAAGTCTTGGGCAGCAGTGTGAACTCCCAGTAACCTGAACGTGGTATGTAGTGGTGATTGAGCAGCTCTGAGAGGCGTTATGCTAGGGTTGGATGGGGACAGGGGGACTACTGACAGGGAACTGCGCTGGATGAGAGCCATAACCAGAAAGTAAAAGAAACCACTCCACCCCACAACAAAGAACTGCCGATCTGATAGAGCATGGTGTACATGTGCCAGCAACTGATGGGACTATAGCTGATGAAGCAAAGTTTGTACGGGTATAAGAACCCAGAGGAAGCCTCGAGCAGGTCCATACTTGGAGGTACCCAACATGAGCTGATCTACAGATACCCTTAAATTCTCACTGCTTGAAACAAGAGACGACTTCACGAGTGAATTCCAGATGCCTGGGGATAACCACACTGCTAGGGGAAACAAAAGGATCCCCTAACAGCATAAATTCATGGTTCACCTACACCTTGAATGCAGTTGTGCTCTTCTGGCCTCTGTGTCTCACAAGGGATGTACCAGAATTAGAAGAAGTTCAGAGAGGGACAGTCAAATGTGTGGGACAGTGAGCATGAAGATGAGAAGGACCACATGTGAGGTCTTGGTAGTTAGCGTGTCCTTGAAGAGGTGAGTATTGGTCCACACCTTTCACTTTGGGGGTCTTCCTTGGGAGGTGCAGCCCAGGACCAATGTACAAGGAAGCAGTGGGACTGTGGTGGTACCACAGCTGAGAACATGCTGTTTGCAGGGGAGGTTACAACTCTTTGTCCCTATGCTCCGGCAGCAGCAAATCCATGTTGTCAAAGCTGGTTGACATGCACGTGGCAGATGTTTGTGGGTATTGCTGAATTTCTGAGGAGGCCTTTGGGTCATCATTTAACTTGACCCTTTCTACCAACTGTTGGTAAGTGCCTAAGTAGGTGATGCCTCCTGCTGATGCCTTCTTGGTGACAATGACTACAGCAGGGTTTTTTTGTGGGGAGAAAGGGAGAAGAGGAATACTAATGTGGCCAAACTAACAAGATCTCTTTTCTCCTGTTTCTTTCCATAGGTACCGTCCTGCTTTTCTGTGTGTCCACCATTGCTCCGGAGAGAGAATTCAGGAAAGAGATGGGGAAAGTAACATGGAATGGAAGTTATTTTTAGGAGGATGAATAAGGAAAAGAGTAGAATCATAGAGTCATGAACAGAGTGAAGAACAGAATCATGAGTCTCTTCCAACTAAAGCTAAAGCTGGAAGAGATCTATGGAGGTGTCTTAGTGCCATGTCTTACCAGGTTTTAAATATCTCAAAGGATGGAGACACCACAACCTTTCTGCTCAAACTTGTCCAGTGTTTTACCACCCAAAGAGTAAAAGGATTATTTTTGTATGTTTAAGTAGAATTTCCTGGGCTCACTACCTCTTTTTCCTGTCCCTGGATACCACTGAGAAGAGTTTGGGCCTGTCGTACATTACATTAGCTATTTATATACTTTGATAAGATCTCCCCTGAGCCTTTCCTTCTTGAAGCTAGACAATCCCAGCTACCTCAGCACCTGTATCAGATACTCCACTTGCTTAATCATCTTAGTGGCCTGTAGTGGCGTGTTCTAGGCTCACTCCAGTATAACCATCACCCTTGTACAGGAAAACCCAGATCTGAATGAATAATGAAGTCACAGTTCTCCTCAACAATCTTCATCCTTCAGGGCACACTTAATCGTATCCACATCCTGCTTTTTGACAAGCCTCTCAGAAAGGAAGTTACCCTGGGAACAGCAGATTGTAGTGCAGAGATAAAAACAAAATGCCATTTCTACAGCCCAACATTGAAGTGAATGGAAATAAAAAGTAATGTTTACGTCTAGCTTCAGTAGACTATCTAAAGACACAAGAGATGTTTACTGCAAATGTGTATTTATCTCTTTTAAAGCCCCCTTTGAAAAGGCTTTAACAAAACTGTTGTGAGAAGTGCCATTAGGAAAAGAGAGTAAAATGGCTTTCAAAAACTTGAAGCTGTAGCAAAAAAAAAAAAAAAAAAAAAAGTAAATAATAAAATCAGAATAGTTGCTGATATTATTCCCAGTCTCACCCTCAGGTTACTGCTTTAGCTAGACCCATACAACCCCATACTGTTAGCCAAGGATGTCCTTCCACGTTAACCAGATAATGAGTATCAATAACCATTTTTAGGGCACCCATCATCTTTCATGGCTTTAATTTTACGTGAATGAAGCCTGCTGTGACAGTAACTTGTTCCGTTCTTTGCTGGGCTGCAGCTGCAGCCTTGGTTTTCTTTGTGGTGGTCTCAGTAACTGGGGGTGACGTTTGCTTCCGTATCTGGCTTCCTGTACTACAGAGCTTGTCTTGCACTGGGACAGAAGTGCCCTTCCTAGCACCATTATTGTTCCTTGTTATCACCAGCCAGACTTGCGTAGGTCTGTCTCTTCCCAGGTGTTTCCACCCCAATCCTCTGGAGCAAGACTCTCCATGAGAGTTGCAGTCGACCCTTCTCTACCTTTTAATTATTGTTTTTATTTTATTATTTTTTTTCAGGCCACCACGTGTCTCCTACCATATCTGATGCTTCCTCAATGGCATGTCTTTGTTCTCATGTGAGACACGACCTTTCTATCTGATTCAGTTTCTCACTACTTGCCCACTGCTCCTTAAAACAGATGTTTAGCCCTTCCTTCTCCTCCTAAATCTGGCTCTTCAATGTCACGGACTTTACTGCATGAGCTACAGCCAGCTCTGGCCAAACTTTGAACATTTCAGTTCTGTTTAATAAATGTTCAATGCTGCTTTTCACCCTCCAGTCCCAATATTTTCTCCACAAGCTCTTTGATCACTTTCAAAGCCATTTGGCTGACAGACAGCCATGTCCAACTGCCTCACACCTTGCTCTTTCTCAGGCACATTCTTCACCACTTTTCCGCACTGCCTTTCAGTATTAGAGAGTGTATTGGGCTCACATGGCAAGGGTTCAGTACCAGGGAAGTTGCAGGGGTGCTCTCTGTCACCAAAGCCCAGCAGCTGCCCCATGTCAGAGCGGAGCCAGCTGCAGCCTGCTCCAAAAGGGACCTGCTGCAGGCCAGAGCTGAGCCAGGAAGCAACACTGGGTGGGCTCTGGGAGAGCAGGTTTAAGAAAGGGGTGGAAAACCCTGCTGGGGAACAGCAGGTGGGAAAGAGGAGTGACAAAATAAGACAGAACCAGCCTGCAGACCCCAGGGGAGTGCAGCAGGAGGGCAGGAGGTGCTCCAGGCAGGCAGCAGCAGTTCCCCTGCGGGCTGTGCAGGGAGAGGCCCCCGGTGGAGCAGGCTGTCCCCCTGCAGCCCATGGGTCCCCCACGGAGCAGATCTCCACGCTGCAGCCCCCCCGTGGGTGGAGGAGCCCCCGGTGGAGCAGGTGGATGTGGCCTGGAGGAGGCTGCGGCCCACGGAGAGCCCCCGCAGGAGCAGGCCCCGGGCCGCAGCTGCAGCCCGTGGAGAGGAGCCCCCGCAGGAGCAGGGGGTCTGGGGGGAGCTGCCGCCCAACCATGGACCCCGTGGGATGGAGCCGTGTGGGAGCAGTGCTTGAGGAGCTGCTGTCTGTGGGCAGCCCGTGTGGGATCAGCTGGGGAAGGACGGCATCCCGTGGGAGGGACCCCACGGGGAGCAGGGGCAGGGAGGGACCCTGAGGGAGCGGCGGGGACAAAGCATCAGGGACTGAGCGCAGCCCCCATTCCCCCATTTCCCTGTGCTGCTAAGGGGGTGGAGGTGGAAGAGGGCAGATGATGGGGAGAAGGCGTTTTAGGTTTCTTTCCTCTGTTTCTCACGTGTCTAGTTTGTTGGTAGTAGGCAATAACTCTTACTATCTCCCTATGCTGAGTCTGCTTTGCCCGTCACGAGAATTGTTGAGCAATCTCCCCGTCCTTATCTCAGCCCTTGAGCCCTTTGCACTGTATTTTCTCCCCCTTTCCCTTTGAGGAGGGGGAGTGAGAGAGCGGCCGTGGTGGAACTCGGCTGCCCACCCGATTCAGACCACCGCAGTTGCAAAGGACTGGAAAAGTTTTCCGAAGAAACAAGATGTTTAGCAAGGAGATGCATAGTTTCCTTCTTAAGGCTTCCTGGAGAATTGGGGTTCTTTCCTATTGCCAGCTCGGAGGAAGAGAATTGTTGATTTCCCCTTCTCTTTTCTTCCATGGAAATCAAAGGTGAACTGCTCTCCAAGTACGGGCACCGTATCAGAATCAAGCTCTTTTTGCCTGTAATCCTTTCTCAAGGAACAGATTTATCCCACACCTTCCGCAGACGTAGGGGAGCAGAGAATAATTTGGGATCTACTCTAATTCAAGTCAGTTTGGGCATAGTGGTACTTCTCTAGCTGTTTCTGAGACAGACGCATTAGCTACAGGGAGTGTTGTGCTGTCATTGCGAGGCGCCTGCGGTGATGACTTCAGAAACAGACCTGAATGATGTCACCACAGCACTTTGGGAACAGCTGCCTCTGTGCACGTTTAGCTGGGAGGGACAGAGAAGGGTGCTGGATGTGATGAAACCACGCGAGGATTTGTGGATCTCCCCTTGAGGTGCAGAGAGGGCCCATTCCCTTCTGTAAGTGTTTTGTTGATGGCTGAGGAAAAAAATGTGTGTTTTTTGTTTTGTTTTGTTTTGTTTTGTGTTTTGTTTTGTTAAGCATAAACAAGAGGCTTAGGAGTCCCCCTGTCACGTTCAAATTCAGGACAGCAATGGACTTCCTCACATGGGCTGGCCTGTCGAGTAGTGTCTCAGGCTGTGGTGTATGAAGATGCACTCCATCTGCTTTCAGGCTAGCACTTGCAGTGGGCAAGCTGCCTGACCTTAACATTTTTCATTTCATTTTTCACCAGTTTTGCTTGTTCCCCACAATTCATCCCTACTCGGTCTAGGAAAATCAATCAATCAATCAATCAATCAATCAATCAATAAAAGGATTTCCTCTCCGTTAATTCCATGCTCTTAACTTGACAGATTTGGTTATTGACTTGGAAGGCAAATATCTGGCCAGACTGCAAGACGTATGCTCGCAGCGTGGGACAGCTCTTGTAAAGGTGATTCAGGGTAGTTTCTGGAAAACAAGACGTCAGATCTCCAAAGCAGCTTTCTTTGTGCTAATGTAGGAAGGGCGAGTAAGAGTAAAGGTAAGAGCCCAGGTAGCGTAAGAAGCAGCAAGTGTGAAGGAAACTTCCTTCTGGCTGATACAGCTCCATATCTAGTTGTCAAGTATGACGAGAGCAGTTCTAAGTTTCTTGGGGAGAGGTAAAAAAGAAGAGCCTGTGAGATTGTCAAAAGGAAAAGTGGGATTAGCTATTGCAGGAAATCATAGGAACTGGAAAGAGAGGTTGGAAGAGTGCTTTAAGCCAAGACAGAAACGTATTAAACCTCAAACCTAGGAGTTGGATGAACCAAGAAATGAACACATTTTGATGATGGCATTGTGCCCAGTGTTATCTTGGGAAACATGGTTTCCACCTCAAATGTATGTGGGGCTTGAAGTTTTCCTAACGCCCTTCTCTGTGTATTCCCTACTGCTTGGTAAGCGCTGAGGTCACACTGCAGACAGTGTGACCTCTCCCCACCACTGAGCTGTCTGTTTGCACAACACGCCTAGCAACAGAATGGCTTGGACACAACTGCGCCTAGGAGCGAGTTCATTCAAGCTGCTGGACAAGGTAAAAGCTCTGGACAAGCGAAGGGCAGGGAGGGATGGATGGACATACAAGATGATCACTTTAATCTCATTTCTCTAAGAATCCTTCCTGAGAAAACAAAACAGCACAGAACAAATGAAACAAGCAGCTAGCTTGCTGGAGACATTGTCTGGGAGACAGTGAAAACACTTGCAAACAAAAACATACCGAAGGACTAACTCTTTGAGCTTCATTCGAATCAGACAGCATAACCTCCAAGTCCTGTTTCTGTTCCTAACAGGCTGGTACAGTACCATGTCACATTCGATGACTTTGCAGCATAGATGTCAGGAGTGCAGCTTGGGATCACCTCCTTCTACTTCGAGTTCAGTTGGAAGGGATGAGCAAGGAATTTGTCCTGGGTTGGCGGAAATCTGTTTCAAGTCTGTTTTCTAACCCTCTTCCAGACCCTTCTCTGTCCATCGGCCTGTCCTGCCAACTCTGGTGGGAGTGTGAAGCTGCGGCAAGAGGGGTTTCCCATTCCTGTTTGAGCTGGTGGACACCAGCTTTCCTAGGAAATTGCTGATGTTGCTGAGGAGGCGGCAGTGTCAAAGGCCTTGTTGATGAAGGTACAACAAGCTGGGGAGGCTTTGGCATTTCTGCACAATGCTGCTCCCTGACTGTCACTCCAGACTCAGATTCTGAAAGAAGCAAAGCAAGCTAGAGGAAAACTGGATGTCCAGGTAATTTTATTTCTTTTTATTTTTTCATTCTTCGCTTGTAAGAAAATCTAAGTCTTTAAAGCATTTGTTTGAAAACAGCTTTATGGAAATGCTTCTGGGTGTGCTCCTTCACCTTGTTTGGAACCTGCTTCACCTCGCTTCAGCTAGGGGACACCTATGCTCAAATTTATGCTTCCCATGATAAAGCGGCATTCTTTCGGTATTCTCTTCTGTGATGGTTGCAGGTGAGGTTGACAAGAGTTGTCAGTACGATTCTTCGTTTCCTTTGCAGTATCCAAAACTCCGTATTACAGCGGATCTTCTCCTCTGATCTGAAAAGCTTCACAGGCCAAAAGAGAATTGAGAGGAAGAAGGAAATAGAGAATGCTGACCAGTATTTCCAATTACCACCCGTAAGTTTTGCGAAAGAAACCGGTGCATTTCTGTAGTGGTAGAAAGTTAATAAAATCATGATCGTGCACTTGAAGGCAAGCAATGCTCTAAAAACAAAGAATGCAAGGCCCTGCTTAAGGACAGTCTTCAGGCTGCTTCTTGATCAACAGCTTATTTGGTTCTTCCACACCCTCATCTCCGCTTGCTCAGAAGTTGTGAAGGTCGGAAGCACACTCCGTGTTTTTCATCCCCTCTGTGTATCTTTTCCCTGACAGCAACTTCTGTCTTGGCTCTTCACATCCAGCCAGAGCAGTTTCTTTGCCTCCGCAACCTGCAGGCTGTCCTCTCGTGTGTACCTGTGGTGGACTGAAGGTAATGCTTGTAACGCACACAGATGCTGTATTCACTGGGACTTTAAGAGAGCAAGAAGCTAACCTGCGCAGCAGTTTCTTAGGTTTCTGTATATCTATCTATCTCTCTTTCTCTCTCTCTCTCTCTCTCTCTGCGCATATATTTCATTACTTATTTACTTATTTAAAGATCCTTTAAATATAGTAGATCCTTTAAGAAAGCTTACTTGTCCTTCTCCTTTACTTGTTTTTAACGTTTACTTTTCTAACCAAGCCTTAATGTTACAACATTGGATTGATGTAGTTCTCAGTTCTTAGAAGTTCTCAAAGCACATCAGTGATTTCTATATTTCTCAATCTTCCCATCTGCATTGAGACCTCTTATCTGAATTTAGGTATTAGGTGAAGAAGAACACTGCAACCAGCTGAAGCCGTATCAGCAGAGATGCTTCTACGCTAGGAAGTAATTCAGAGTGCTTCCAAGGTGTACTTTAGACAGATTTCCTCTGGTCCTCTGGACTCAGCATCGCCAAGGGATATTTCAAAGCTCTCTGAAGGACCCGTCATTATCTCTGACACTGCAGTCTCCATTAGGAACGGGTAAATATTCCTTGCCCTTGTGCAAAGGAACTACTCAGTTAGGTGTTTCTAACCCAAATCTCTTTGTTGTCTTCTATTGACAGACACCACCCGGCTAGCCAAGCTGACCCATTGAAAATGGAAGGAGTGGGACATCTTCAAAAGCCTGCTGCTGCTTCCAAGCAGAACTGCGCTGTAGGTGGGGACACAGCAAGAGGACACGTCCAGGCCACGCTGGAACTGCAAGGCACCTGTCTGAGGCACACAACGAAGTCAGCGATTCCCAGTTGGAGACTGTTCCTCGACCAGTGACACAGCAGCTGGAGCGCTTCTGGTTGCTGCTGCTGGGTTCCCGTGAATCAGCCAGGGATAGGAGCTATGAGAACGACTGAAGCGATCTGAAGTTACCTGAAAGAAAGAAAAGAGGAGGGAAGAAGACAAGAGGGGAGGGAAGGGGAGGGAATAAAAAGAAGAGAGGGGAGGGAAGGGGAGGGAAGGGGAAGGGAGGGGAAGGGAGGGAAGGGGAGGGCAGGGCAGGGGAGGGGAAGATAGTGTAGGGGAGGTTAGGGGAGGGTAGGATAGGGTAGTGTAGCATAGCATAGCATAGCATAGCGTAGGGTAGCATAGCGTAGTGTAGTGTAGTGTAGCGTGGTAGAGGGGTGGGGAGCATAGGAGAGTATAGGGTAGTGTAGGGGAGCGGAGGGGAGGATAGGGGAGGGGAGGGCAGGGCAGGGGAGGGGAGGGGAGGGCAGGGGAGGGGAAGATAGTGTAGGGGAGGTTAGGGGAGGGTAGGATAGGGTAGTGTAGCATAGCATAGCATAGGATAGCATAGCGTAGTGTAGCGTGGTAGAGGGGAGGGGAGCATAGGAGAGTATAGGGTAGTGTAGGGGAGCGGAGGGGAGGATAGGGGAGCAGAGGGGAGGATAGGGGAGGGGAGCATACGGTAATGTAGGGTAGTGTAGGGTAGTGTAGCGAAGGGGAGTGTAGGGTAGGATAGGGGAGGGGAGTGTAGGGGTGTGTAGGGGAGGGCAGGGGAGGGGAGTGTAGCAGAGTGTAGGGACAGGGAGCATAGGGGAGGGGACGGAAAGCAAAAGAGGGGAGGTTAGGGGAGGGTAGGATAGGGTAGTGTAGCATAGCATAGCGTAGGGTAGCATAGCGTAGCGTAGCGTGGTAGAGGGGAGGGGAGCATAGGAGAGTATAGGGTAGTGTAGGGGAGGGGAGGGGAAGCAAAAGAGGGGAGAGGAGGGGAGGGGAAGCAAAAGAGGGGAGGGGAGGGTAGGATAGGGTAGTGTAGCATAGCATAGCGTAGGGTAGCATAGTGTAGTGTAGCGTGGTAGAGGGGAGGGGAGCATAGGAGAGTATAGGGTAGTGTAGGGGAGGGGAGGGTAGGATAGGGTAGTGTAGCATAGCATAGCATAGCGTAGGGTAGCATAGCGTAGTGTAGCGTGGTAGAGGGGAGGGGAGCATAGGAGAGTATAGGGTAGTGTAGGGGAGGGGAGGGTAGGATAGGGTAGTGTAGCATAGCATAGCATAGCGTAGGGTAGCATAGCGTAGTGTAGCGTGGTAGAGGGGAGGGGAGCATAGGAGAGTATAGGGTAGGGGAGGGGAGGGGAGGGGAGGGGAGGGGAGGGGAGGGGAAGCAAAAGAGGGGAGGGGAGGGGAGGGGAGGGGAAGCAAAAGAGTGGAGGGGAGGGGAGGGGAGGGGAAGCAAAAGAGGGGAGGGGAGAGGAGGGGAAGCAAAAGAGTGGAGGGGAGGGGAGGGGAAGCAAAAGAGGGGAGGGGAGGGGAGGGGAGGGGAGGAAAAGCAAAAGAGGGGAGAGGAAGGGAGGGGAGGGGAAGGGAGGGGAGGGGAGTGCTACCATAAATAAAATTGCCAAATACATGACATTTTGGATCTGGAGCCAAATCTTTGTGTTGCTGAAGGGATGCAAGACACAGACTCCTGATGGCTCTGGAACAGGAGGCGTTTATTGCCCTTTTTCACTCCTACATGTCCTCTCCCCGTAGCCCCACGTGCTGTCCACGCGCCCGAATCTATCCTACAGTTGGTCAGAGACCCTCAGACACGCGCCTGGAGCCAGCCAGCAATTGCCCACTGCCCAAAGGTCCTCTTTAACACTGTAGCCAGTTCTTGATCTCAGCCTGGCTCAAGTTTTTGTTTCTACTGCGTGTTTACTCGTTACCTCTAATTCAGGGACCTGCGAAACAGCGCGAAGCCACCTGCAAATTCCCTCCCCACACGTTGCCATTCATTCCACAACCTGATTTATCGCTGCCATCCGCGCATTGCACAGTGCCATGAAAGGTTTGGCGTGCACAGAGGTGGCTGAGGATTTTCAGAAAGAACTTTCCTTAAGAACTGCATCAAGACTTTTGCTGGAAGGCAAAAGATCCGGTGATTGATTAACATAGGGATGGCAGCTGAGCAAGGGAAGCATCTTCCAAACTTCCAAATATTTCCTGGATGCAGAACTACAACTCCTCTGCTCTCCGCTTAGGAGTTTCCGTCACCTGCTTGGGAAGCAGAAGCAGTAACATGGGATTTAGAGGATCCAGTGCCAGTTAGAGGAAACCATCAATTTACGGGGTTTGAAGAGAGTTGGACCAGTGTTCCAAGGAACATGTACTAGTGCTGAATATAGATGCATGTAAATATCTCTACACCTGGCTTGTATCAGACCTAGAGTGGCCCTCAGGACTAGGGAAGCGGTTGTCCCTCTGTGCTCGGCTCTGGTGAGGCCGCACCTCGAGCACTGTGTTCAGCGAAGACCTCGAGGTGCTGGAGCGTGTGCGGAGAAGGGCTCTGAAGCTTGTGAAGGGTTTCGAGAACAAGTCTGGTGAGGAGCGGCTGAGGGAGCTGGGCTTGTTCAGCCTGGAGAAAAGGAGGCTCAGGGGAGACCTTCCTGTGCTCTACAGGAAGCTGAAAGGAGGCTCCAGAGAGGTGGGGATCGTTCTCTTCTCCCAGGCCCCAGGTGACAAGACAAGAACAAAACCCCTTAGGTTGTACCAGGGGAGGTTTCGGTTGGTTCTTACGAAAAATTTCTTCACCGAAAGAGTTGCTCTGGTGGGTTTACGTGGCAAGGTTTTGGTAGCAGGGGGCCATAGGGGTGGCTTCCGTGAGAAGAATCTAGAAGCTGCCCCACGTTAGAGAAGGGCTCCACTGCTGGCCAGAGCCAAGCCAAGAAACGATGTCGCTTGTTCCTCTGTGAGAGCATATTTAAGAAAGGAGAACAAAAATAACAACAAAAAAAGCTGCTTCCCAGGGAGAAAGAGAGGAGAAGCAGCCCTGCAGCCCCCCAGGGGAGTGCAGCAGGAGGGCAGGAGGTGCTCCAGGCAGGCAGCAGCAGTTCCCCTGTGGCCTGGTGTTATATATGGAGTGGTAATTCGTGGCGAGAAAATGGTTGATATTAATAAATAAGGGGGAGATTTGGGACTGTGGCCATGGGGGTGGGTCGGAAAGGCCCCCCCCCCCCCCGTGGTTGAGATAACATTAGACTCTTAATGCTGAGGCCATCAGGAATAGAAAAGAGTTTAGAGGGAACAAAGAAGGGCGATTCAGGAGACTCCATGCAGTCTCGGGTTTCTTGTTCTCCAGCCCTTAAGGCATGGAAGTTTCTGGGTGTTTGCTGCTGTTGTTACATTCAAAGTTGTTTGACCAATGAAAAGTTGTTTTGAAAAGAACTGCGGTGGAGAGAAGGGTATAAGAGGGGAGCCTGCCCTCAAGAAACAGCTTTTGCTGTTCCTCCCCCTGCTGACCTGGACGTGCCTTTTGACCCAGGCCTATTGGCCTTGAAAAGGAGCTGGATATGCTTTTATTCGATCCAGGAAGAACAGGATATGTAAGGCCAGAAAGCCGAGTTGCTTGACAACTTAAAGCAAGACATATCACTCAAAAGGAATGCAAAATGGAGACTGTTAGGTCATGGAACTTAAGGGATTGTTTGGATTGTTTGTTACCTTTTCTGATTGTACATATGTAGAGGTGTACTCGGGTTTAGTATGTAAAGCAATGTTCTGTATATTTAGGATGTTTGTGCGTGCGTGTTGGTGGAGCGTAGACTCCCCGCACACCCAATGCTGTTTACTTGCCTTTTATAAATATTACTAAATTCAGATTGAGTTGAGACTTCATTTATAACAATTCCATTACTAATAAATTAGAAATTATGTTAATCTCTCTTACACTAAGTCTCTCTTACCCTTAACAGTAATGGGCAAGTCATGTCCCTGTTCTTATCTCGACTAATGACCTTTTTTTTTTTTTTTTTTTTTTTTAAATTGTATTTTCTTTTTCTCCATGTTTTTTGGGGAGAGGGAGTGAAAGAGCTGTGTAGAGGAACTTAGCTAGCCATCAGTGTGAAACCACCACAGAGAGGCTGAGAGGAAATCCATTTTCTGTGGTTCAGTCCCAACTCAGTGACTGCTTTCTGAAAGCTCAGTGTGTCGACATGCCTCTGTTCATGCAGATGAGATACCTAAGTGCTGAGACCTTCACACAAAATCATTCCCTCCGGCAAAGATCTCTTTGGAGCCCTGGCATGGTCTGTCCTGCTGCTTCCAGACCTGAGTGCTGAAGATGCCTGCATCATCCACCATTTGCATCCAAACTTGCTCTGCCCGAGTGCAGAATCCATGACTGTAACGTGGACAAGGTGGAGCTGAAAACATTTGCACAGTGTTAACTCCCTAAAATTTTGATTTACTCAATACTTCACACCTCCCTGGGGTATTTTTTTTTTATTTTTTTTACTAATGTGATTGCAGAATCTGCAGTACCAAGAGATTAATTGAAACCTTTTTTGTTGTTCTTGTAAAAAAAACCTCTTTGACCATCTTTTACACCTTGTAACCTGTATTTTCACCACACACAGGATGTTTTTCAAATGTATTCTTTGTTTCATTTTAGAATTACTCTGACTGAAATTTTTCAGTTTGACCCTAAAAAGAGCTGCTAATTGGCAACTTCGTTAGAAAAGGCAGTAGCTTTTCACTTCTCAGCTGAACCTTTCCCAGCTCAGCGCCTAATACAGCAATGCCAGGCCACAGTCCCAAGAAAGATCTCTAACTACATTAACCTAGGAAAAAAATGTCAGGGAAGAGTAATCTGAAAGAAGCAAAAGACACAATTCTGCTGGTAGTTGGATGTAAGAACTGTTCCTTGAATGAAAATACCTGAATCAAATACCTGTTGTTTTGTGTATGAACTCAGTTAGCTTTTGGCACTGGGAGACTTCCAAAGACCATGCTTTCCTTAGAAATGCAGAGGTCAGCAGAAGAGAGCAGCTTTTATGAACTATTGTTGCAGCCTGAGAGTGGCTGTAACTGATTAACAGAAGACCCGAATCCTTTCCGAATTCCTGAGATAGACGCCCAGATCCTGAGTGAGGGATTTCTCTGGCACTCCTACTAGAGGTATTTATAACAACTCATTTAAAAATACAGTGCAACCAAAGAACATTTTCTTCCTTTCCCCTCTTCCATGCCCCAAAGGGATCATGCTTTCCTGTTCCCCTATTACAAGCAACAGCTGCTTCTTGAAATCTCTGAAGCAACAAGTTGAAGAAGGCTGTAGTGAAGGACATGGACACTTGCAGAGTCTTGTATCTTCACGTCTGCTTTTCAGGCTGCTGTTCAGTGGTGGTTTTTGCTAGTAAGCAAACACATCCATAATGGGTTGCTGATCCTTGCTCCTTTGGGTGGCTTAAGAGGATTATAGGTAGCTTACACGAGGCTGCAGAGTGATGTTTATTGCATGCCAAGAATAATGGAGTTAAGTTCTGCGATCAGGGTTTTTTTCAGATTTCATGGTTCTCTTGCACTGATGCTCTGAGATCCCAAAGTTTAAATCAGAGTAGGCTTGAAACACAAAATCCAGGTACAAGCTCTTGCTTCAACAGCTGGGTGGTTAGCAGGGTCAGGGCATGCAAATGAACCACAGCAATGAAACATCTACTGAGCTTTAGGTTGCTCAACAGACTAACCTGAGACTGCTAGCTGCAAATAGTCTAATAAAAACATATACAGTGAACTTTTTGAACCCCAAAATAGCCCACAAGTCTTTGTAGGCTTGCAAGGCTTCATTAGGCCAAGAATAGGACAACACAACACCATAAAGACAACCCTCAGACAGCTCTCTGAAGTTGGTAAGGATTGTGGAGGTGCAGGTAACTATGGAGGACATTAGGGGCCAGAAACTGAGAAGCTGGAACACACCGCACCCAAAGAGCTTCAAATTGTTGTGGGTTACCATACAGCAAGGCCTGAAAGGACAGGGATCTCCTAAGCAGAAAGCTGTAGAGAGAAGGGGAGAAGCTGTTGTATTCAAAAGTTTATTAACAGGCAGACAACATATGCCAAAATTCCCCTCTATGAGTGTCTGTCTTTTAAATCTGAAGTATTTTTATTCCCTCTGAAAGAGGTATACTCATCAAGGCTGAGGGGTTAGTTAAAAAAAAAAAAAAAAAGACAATACATGGCATTGGGGCACCCAATATTAAAAGCAGCAGTAAGAAGTATGAAAATTGCATGAAGAGTAACTGGAGCAAACTGATTAGCTCCAGAATATCCTCAAGCAGCAGCAGTGGTATTTAACACAGATGAATGAAGGGTGGGAGTGATCACAGTACCCCCATCTGTACTATGAGCACAGACTATAACCGCTAGAAACTGGCCTTGATCCTCACAGATGTGGGACCAAACTTCTCCCTGGTCTAAGAGGTGAACTAAGAGGTGAGCTAGTCAGAGATTCTGGGAAAACCAGGCTTTCTCTGGTTTTATTTCTCAGCTCCTAGACCTAGATCAGATGACTTTACACAGGATCATCAGGAAAACCTGACGAGTCTGTAAGGGAAGAAAAGATGCTGTGCTCGTAACGTATCCTCTTGTGGTCCCTTCCCACCTGAATTAGCCTAGTCCCATGATACAGAGAAGCAGGAAGCTGTAATATAAGGAGAACCAGCATTACTAGTAAATACATTTCACAATCAAAATCATGAGATTTATCATCTGATGGGAAAAAAAATGGAAAATGTTATGCTTAAAAGCAACAAACTCTACAGAGTTATCTGTCAATACTTCTGGCACTGAGGTATAGATGCTGGAGCTGACAGCTCCTTAGAGAATCATGCTTGCTACATGATTGTATGCTATGAAGTACTGTGCAAGGCTATCTTCCAGAAGCACATGATTTTCCCAATAAACTCTTAAAACAAAACAAAAAAATGAACCACTAATCCTTCAATTTCCAAACTTTTTACATGCCTAATGAAGATAAGAATGCGAGATGGTCACCTAACTGCTTACCACAGTGAATCCTGTAAGGAAGGAAGTGTTTAAGTTACTCTTGAAGTCTTCAATAGATAAGATGGATAATTCAGCATGAGCTGCAATACATTCAATGAAATTTTATGTAAGAAGTTTTTCTTCTGCCTTGACCACATATGGAATCCTATTTTTGTTTTAAGCTAACAATTCCTACAACTAGAGTTAAAACATTTGGTTTAATATCTCCAAATTCACACTACTTACACAGTTTTCACCGATTTTCCAGCAACAACAGATAATTCTCTCTTCCATATGCCAAATCTTTTATTTGGAAATGGAATGCATAAAACAATGAAAAAGGGAAGTCTCATTCAATTTAAATATTTAAAATTATATATTCTTTATGACTACTGTATGGAATATGATGGGGTTACTGTCATCGGAAATGCAAGGCAGAAGATCAATGAACTCACTGTAAAGTTGCAATAGTGATTTTTCAACAGCTACATACAAAAATAAATGCTGAAATATCAGAAATACCTGAATATGGTATTCTGGACTTTTAAAAGCCACTCTAGAAGAACCGATGACTTACTTGTTTTGAAATGGCACAAATAAGGGAATGTGCTCTAAGCATCATTTGTATCCAGAAAGTTTTTCACACGTTTAATTACTATTATGAAATAGGAGTCCCAGAATAATTTGCTTAACAGCAAAGACCTTCTTCCAACCAAATCCAAAAAAGGTACAAGATGTAGCAAATACAACCCCAGCTTTGCAAAGACTTATGCGTGTTTAATGTTACCATCAATGCATCTACAGTCCTCCTTATTTACAATTAATGATGTAAAGAGACTTTAAGATAAACATGAGTTAAATATTCACTTCAAGACTCCCTTCCATTGCCAGCAGCATGTAAGAAGGACTTCAGGATAAGATGGTCTATAGTCTGGGACTTCTTGAAGTTAGGTGCATTTCCGTATCCTTTTGGGACTCAAGTATTTGTATGTTGAGACTTCTTCAGCATCAGAACTGGATAAAATCTACTTCATAAAGTAGTTAGAGACTACAGGAGTAGATCTGTGTTCTTTGAAGTTAATTAATATTTTCAGTCAATGGCAAATTGAAGTTAAATAGTCTTGCACAAATAGGGTGCAATTCAATGAAAAAGCTTAAAAATCATTAGGATTAATCTGCAAACTTGTCAACCAAACCAAAACTAGAATTATGAACTAGAATTCTGCCTTTTGGATTTTTTTTTGAATCACATTTTATTTAGTGTTGAAAGGAATGTATTATATATTTCAATTGCTGTCATTAAGAAAAGTGCTTTTTAGAAACAGAGCCATAGTTTCTAGATATATCTGTGAAGTTTAGTTTAACAATTCAACTTCAAACTGATTATTTGGACTAATACGATAAAAATAGATGAAAATACCTCCCTTAATGACCTGTTCTCATGGAGCATAGAATTTTAATCGTTTGAAAGGAAGGTATCTGTTCTTTACCAGGCTCTTTTCTTCTGCTTCCAGTTAGTTTGTTGAACTTGTATTGTATTTGAGAAAAGCCATTGCACTTGAATGATGTGTTTCATTGTATAAATAGAACAGAGAGAGAGAAGAGAAGGACCAAGGAATTATTCCATTTGAAGCCTGAAAGAAGTGGCCTATTAGGTCACTGAGATACCACATCATGAATAATTTGTGTTAAGAGACTTTCCTAGCACATAACAATGATTTGCGTTACATGAATACCTGCTATGCCAAGAAATCATACGGTTTGCCAACAATGCAGAAGGACTTATATAAACTTGGATACATATTGAAAGAAATTGTTATAGTTTTTTCACATCTTCATTCTTCACATCCTAAGACAACTGATGCCCTCTGCCATGTTGTGGGCTAAGAATATGGCCACAATTTGAATTTTAACAATTCTTGAGACAGAATCCCATCTGTCTCATCCTTATTTCCAACAAAATTAACTTTAAGCTATGAACTTCAATCAAATGTCCGCTTACAACTTTCACAATAATCTCAAGTATTTCCATTCTCCAACTAGAAAGAATTGTTATTAGTGTACAGCCCAATAATTATACACTTTATTTTTGACAGCTTCCAGTCTGGCAGTAATGCTCGACTCTGCTGCAACACAATGGCTTGTTTTTTCACTTTTCATAGTGGCATGGCGCCACACTACCACTTACCAAGTTGTCTTAAAAACACGGATTTGGGTATTAATTACAATGGTCTAGACACTTAAGGTTTTCACTGAAGAGAAGCTTAAATGCAGGAAGATTATCTAATGACATCTGGCAGACCGTGGACCTTGTGAGGACAAAACGGGATCTTGAAATAGGAGGATATCAAAACTAGATTTTGGCAATATAGAAGATGTATAGTCCATGTAGTTCTGTCATAAGCTTTAAAAATACTCTTATTAAATAAGTTTTTCCTTCCTTAGACCAGATAATACACATAACCAGTAGGAGTCCAGGGGTCATAATATTCTTCAATTCTTAATTATTCTTTATGAGCTTTTTTTTTTGGCTTTTCTTCATAAGATTCTCCATACTCATTCACTCTGCTCTTATCCACAGGATAAAGCCTGGCAGAAAAAAAAAAAAAAAAAAGATTAGTTACACATAATACTATCTTCTACCAGAAGGCTATTTAAGCAATTCTGTGCTACTTAATTTTAAAAAGGAATTCCTTTCTTATTGTATTCTCTATTTCAATTTGTGGCCTAAAAATACAGGAGTCTTAAAAATTAGATACAGACACACAAGCTTCTTCATATTAAGACTTATCCAGTTGTCTCATAAAAAGGCTTCCCCAAAGCTTGGCTGGAGTGTTAAGCAATCCAAGACACTTCCCCAGCTTGAATCCAGATTATAGTCCTTATCAGAAGTCGTTGTACTTCTATATTTTTTTTTTCAGAAAAAATACCTTGGAAGGAGACCTATTCTTTTATGTGCAATCACATAAACCTAAAAGTGAAGTTCACATTTAGCATTCTGGTATAATGTGAACTTAGCTTAGAATTCTTCTTAATGCAGGGAAATATTTGTTCTAGGGAACAAGAATACACTTTCTGTAGATTAACTTATGAATAATATTTTAATGACTACTGCAGATAGCCTTCTTCCCCATCTGAATTTACTTAAAGAATCAGAAACTTGCCAGATAATCAAATCACAAGAGAACCTGAAAGCTTGTGTTTCAAAACTATATAAAGCAGTGCAATCCCTCACCAAAAAACATCCTTCATTAGCGTCTTGCAACTTGGGAAGTATGCTTCAGATGCAGAAGTGGACAAGTAGCCCGTCGGTGAGAATTACACAGAATCACAGAATTTCTAGGTTGGAAGAGACCTCAAGATCATCGAGTCCAACCTCTAACCTAACACTAACAGTCCCCACTAAACCATATCCCTAAGCTCTACATCTAAACGTCTTTTAAAGACTTCCAGGGATGGTGACTCCACCACCTCCCTGGGCAGCCTGTTCCAGTGCCTCACAACCCTTTCAGTAAAGAAGTTTTTTTTTTTTCTTTCTTTTTTTTTTTTTTTTACAGAAGTGAAATCAGAATTTGTTCTTTTCCACTAATGTGGTTTGTAACCCTCCAATATTCAGTATCAAGTCTTTGAGCACTATTGCCAATTGGTATTTTAATAAATCAAAAAGAAGTGGCAGCCTGGACTTCTGTATAGTGTTGGGAATGAGAGTGTACAAAATCTTCACACAAGAGTATAAAGCAAGTATTAGTCTGACACACTGCTCCTGCTCCAGAATGTTACCAGAAGCAGTCCACAAAACATCTCTGAATTGGTGTGGACAGACATGGTGATGGTACCCGTAAATTATGTGAACCATGGTCTGAAAGCATTTGGTGGGGTCCTAGTCTTATAAGAAGGTATCTGCTGGTGGGGACAAGCCTAGTGCAGAGGGGGAGATGCTATGTGTGGCTTTCTTTTGCTGTTTAAGTGAGGCTTAGGGATTGCAGGGATCTAGGAGGCTGCTGAAAGGGTACTACTGACAGATAGTGTGGCTGTTCATGTGGCAGGGCATGTTTGTTATTTGTGCTTGCAGTTTGTGCAGCAGAGTTGTTGCACTGCATCTACGTTCTCTTGGTCTTCTATGAACAACTTGAAGAACTTTTTGGACCTTTTTGAGGAACTTCAGGGTGTTCAGAGAGGCTACTGAGATGATGAGGGATTGTAGGCCTTGCCTTGTGAGGAGTCACTGGGGGCTTGGTCAGGGCTCGGTCAGCCTGGAGCAGAGACAGTTTTTGGGGGTGACTTAACAGTAGACTGAAAATAACAGAGTTTTCCAAGACAGAGAGAATTAGAATTAGAAGCCCAGAACTCTGAAGCAAGTTTGTGAATGCAATTTTAAGAATTGCCTTCCTCTGTCTTACTTCAGGTCTTCATTTCACAGGTTATTTATTTATTTATTTATTTATTTTTTCTCCCCCTTTTTTCCCTCCAAATTGGCAAACTATCTACTGCAAAGGAGGATTGCAGTTTTGGGGAGTATGGGGGGAAGGGGTAACAGAAAATAATTTGTAAGTTCTGTGAGAAGAGGAATTTCTTACTTGACTACATTCTTAACATGCTAGAAAGGGTCCAGGAATACCATCAGTTATGGGAAGATGCTTTTACTCCTATAATTTTATTGAGTATTCTTTTCAGGCTTCCTTGCTCTACACTTCCATTTGCTCAACTACCATTATCCAGACCATACTTCATAGTAAAAATTCTATCCCAAACTATTTTTTTAGTTCTTAAACCATTAAGACTGTAACCACCTAAGGTGTTGAAGAACCTCTTATAAATATTAAAGAAAGGCATACCATCTTTGGTAAAGATAGACCAGGAACACGACATCATCTCTAAAGCACGCCAGCCTATGAGACGTTGGCATTGTGATGATAAAAGCAAATATATCATCAATAAAGGTGTTGAATGCCTACAAATAAAACAAATAACATTTTAATAGGCTGTGAAGAAATGAAATCATCTGTCATACAAAGCTACAGGAAACAGGCTTCCTAGCATTTTTCAGTAGGTACGCAGACTATTTCATGTTTATAATGATATTTGAGGGTTTTGCTGGAAAACTATTGCAAACTTTAAAATGCTTTCTCTTAATGAAGGCCATACTGTCAAATCCAGAGCACACTACTACAGCTACAAGTGAAAAGGAATTAAGTCTGCTTCAGGTAAATGAGAGTACTACTAAGCTAAAGGAAAAATATGGATTTAACTCCAGTGAAATCTTTAAAAGAAACTGGCAAAAAGTCTTTATGCAAATGATTTAAGACTTACAAAATGTTATAGGTCACCTTCATTTTTTGTGGGGAAATTGAAATTTGTGTAAAAACTGTTCTTAAGCACATTAACTTGGCAGCCTTGAGATCTTAAAACATTTCCAGCGCTCTCCTGGAAGCAATCATCCACGCCTTATCTGAGATGTAATTTTCTACACCATTTCCCCTCAACTAGGCATACTGTAGGCTCTATTTCTGAAGCAATTATGAAACATTTTCTCACTGCTTTTTCCTGAGTGAGAAAGTTTAAATTCGCAGCCATTTGCTGGGAAAGCAGCACAGAAGCTCTGAGCATGCAAAGATGCCAATATTTTGACAGAGAAGGTAAGTGAAACAAAGAGCAGGGCAACTCCTCTGGATTGGTTTCTAGTCTACAAGGAAGGCTAAAAGTCAGTTCTTACAGTGTACCAGTTCCAGTACTCATCAGATGGTGCAATAACCTGATTCAACTCATTAAAAACATTAAAGTTCAGCAAAAAATGTTTGCTAACCCAACAGTGAATAATCTCATCACATCAGTCAATCACAGGGCTTCTCCTTTCACTATTAGCAAGCTGTTACTCAGGCTTCACTGTACACGAATCCATGCCACAAGAAAGGAAGAAAATCATGTATTCTCTAACCAGAAAAAGACCTGCTCCTGAAAATAAACTCATGTCTGTATAATGAAACACAGCATCAGCAAAACACTGGGGTGTTTGACAGGAAAAAGTTGTGATTAGTTTCAACAGGAAAGTTGCCTCTGACAAGTCAAAACAAATTCATCAATTTAAAGTGATCAAAGAATAAGGATGGCACTTCTCAAGCCTGTGCAAAGATTTATTGTGTAAAAAAATAAAAAAAACTTTGCAAGTTGGAAAAGTAGGCCTTTCCAAGTTAGTGATCCTACCACGATGAAAGGAAGAAAAGGCTAAAGCCATCCTCCTTCAGGCATTAGGCAGTCCTCAAAAGCCAATGAAATTGAATACATCAAGGCAGCTCATCTAACAGTAGTTAATCTAGCTAGTTTTCTTTTGGGATTACTTCATTTAAAGGTACACGTCATTGAAGTATACAGGGCATAAATGTAAAGACTACAGAAAATGAGAAGTTAGAAGGATTTTCATTTTTGCCAAGGTCTTATAACAAAAAAGTCTGAATTAGGGAAAAAATCCTCTTATTTCGAAAACAAAACAAAAACACAAATAGAACAAAAACAAAACACCACCAAAAGTCCCAGAAAAGACCTCAGACTATTCTTTCTACAGGAAAGTGCAGAAGAGAGGAAAGAACTTTAAATTTCCACTAGGAAAAAGCCAATTACTCTCTCCAAAGCCCAAGAAGTTGAACATAATTGAAAACATCATATGCTTTTTTCTACACACACAAAAGCTTTTGTTGTGGATAGCTCCTGGCATCTTTTAACTGGAACCATAAACACTCTGTAAAAAAAGGCTGTTCAGCAAGAACATTCTGCTTTGAAGGTTGTTGCCCATTGCTTGAACACTGTCCTTTTGTTACCTATTTAGCTGCTGATGTCTCCGCTCAGTTACTGTATTTTGTTGCCAATTCGGTACTGTGAAATTACTTCACTAATATACCTTTTAATTCCCTTTATTGAAAGACATGCTAATTTGCCTAGAATCTGCCTAAAAAAATAGATGTTTATTTCCATATTGAATACCATTTAGTTGCTATTTTGCTATCAGCTACATTTCAATCTGTTTTTTCTTAGATGCCTCATTATTCCTTAAAAATACTAAGGCATCAGAAATTCGGTCTCTTACTGTAGGCTCACAGAAGTGGAAAAGCTATGAAACGTACTTCATTTTATTTCTTTTGCCTCGGATTATCTGTTCAGAACAGGACAGTGTTCAGACCAGCTTTCAACACTTTCTTTTAAAGTACTTATGTTCTGGAGAATTGTAATACATTGGCACAAATAAGTACGTTACTCCAGTCTCTGGTAGCTCCTGAAGCCTGCCAAAATAAGGTTTCTTAGTGGTCCTATCTGTTTGTTGAGAATTATGCTTTGTTGATATAGCCCCTGTTTTGATGTAATAATGTATTAAACTGAGAAAGGTGAGAGCAGAGAAAACAGCATTACCTACATCCTAGATTGGATGAGATTCTCATTATATGGAGGTCATTATGTAAAACTGAAATTGTGTTTTTTTATTTTTAAGGACAGTTGCAAAAAAACATTGTTTTTACAGGCAGTTTAGTTCTTAATACATGAAGAAAAGCACTCATAGCCTTAAGCTGTGTATTACTAAGCTAATCCACACAAAAAAGTACTTCCATAGTGACAGCAATGGCCTTCAAATTAGAGCTTTACTTACTTTGTATGTGAAAGCCTTCCATGGTAAGTGTGCAACAGATTTCATCTAGGATTAGAAAAATATCAGTTAGTAATAAAGTCTGGACAGAGAGACTAGAGAAGTTGTCTTTTATCACTTTTCAATCTCACCTTGTAATTTACAAACAGCTGGGGCAGCATAAAGAGGAATCCAAAAGCATACACTCCTGAAGATAGAATATGGAAAATTTTATAGACATACACAAAACAGAAGTACACCATGCAACTATACCTTCACAGTTAGAGATTTACACATAATCCTAAAAAAGAAGATGCATCTAATCCTTCTGTTTCGATTTTTCTTGGCTCTTCTTCCTTTCTCAATCACTGTGATAGCTTTGGAACCTACAGTCAAGTTATTGTTGTATTATATTACACTGATCTAGCTTATATCGGTGACTTTTTATCTTTGAGGCTTGGCCTCCATTTGAAGAAATATGAATAGTACAAAAAAAAGTAAGAAAGGACTCACCGTTGACAAAGCTGTTAATCAACCAGGAATACCAGC
Organism: Anas platyrhynchos; assembly: GCF_047663525.1. Classification (NCBI taxonomy): domain Eukaryota; kingdom Metazoa; phylum Chordata; class Aves; order Anseriformes; family Anatidae; genus Anas; species Anas platyrhynchos. The sequence goes on along the minus strand of NC_092588.1, from coordinate 67,290,260 downwards.
TACAAACAAGAAAGGCAGCCCAGTTACTTTTTCACCTCAGCCAAAAATATATACCTGTCATACATCTTCTACATGGCAGTATGCTGACTACTCCAATAAATGGATACGTTGTGGATTACTTTATGCATGAACTAAATACCTCACTTCTCCCTTTGTTAGGAAGTGCTCCAGTAAGCTGCTATGCTTATCAATGCATCCCACAGTTCTGGAGAGCTTTATCAACTGCTTTTTATACTTTTTCAGAATATTGTAAGACTTCTGTGCACAAATTGTCAGCAGGTAATGTTGTGCACTGAACTTTGTCTATATTTAGCGCTATATTCTAAATAAAGACATATGTAAATAAAGACAAGAAACTGTAAGGAATTAAATTTCTGACAACAAATATTGTTCAGTGCAAACCACTATAGTAAGCACTTAAGTAATAATGATAAAAAGGTAAAAGGTAAAATCTACATTTTTATCTCCTTAAATCTAACAACCCCTCCCCAGATATTCAACAAGGACAACCCTAGGCTCCATTGTTAGTAGTGTTACAGATGGTCCAAATTCCCTACTTCTGCTTGCAATAGTAAGAACAGCTAATAATTGTGGTGCCCAGATTATATTATTTAAATAAAACTTGCACTGCTGCACTACTGACTTAATAGCAATCTTACAGCTGCAGCAGTACTACACTAATTCACAAGCATCTACAAAATACATCAGAAAATGCCTGCAAGATTAAAGGATAATCCACCGTTAAGAATCCATCACATTCCTGTACAAAGAGATTTAACAGTGATAAACATCCTATGACTTGTTTTCACTTCAAGCTACAGCTCCCAGAACACCTGTCACATAGCATTTTGCAGTACTGAATGAAATTAAGAATTTTGCAAGAGAACCAGAATTTTTCAATGCTGTTATATTTGTCAACTTCTGAGACAACTTTTGAAAAAACTATTTTTCTAATAGCCTGGAAATTGCCCCAGTTTCTAGTACAAGTGCTACAGCCCATGTAGACAGCAACAGTTCGTTCTTGTTATTTTAAGGTACTGCTCACTCTCCCTCTCATCGCTTCTGGGCCTAAAGACTCTGAAAAATATGCCTACACAGCCATCACCATGCTTGTGTTTGCAGATTTTTTAAAAAAAAAACACAAAGTTTCATGGCTATTTACTTGTCTATATGTCTCCAATACAAAATGAACTAGATACATTATTTTGAGTGAAAGTGGACAGGAGTTTTACCTTTTCCTGAAATGCGGAATCTTTAGTATTGTACCACAGTAAGCCCATGGCTCTAAGGGAGCACAGGTTCCTTTTTTAAAAACACTTTTGCTTGTTTGGATTCTTCCCATCATACTTAGGAACAGAAGAATCCCTTGGTGAGAGCACATAATTTTGGGACGGTTTTTGCTTCTCTCCATTACCGGAAAGGTTCAACCACTGTACTTCTCTTTCCTGTCACTTTATCCATTCTTTGAACATTACTAGCAGCCTTCTTTTTCTTCTTCTGATTGACAGCTTAATCTTGTATGCAAGTTACTGAATAGTACAGTAATATCAGATTAGTTCTGAAAAAGCACAGCCTGTTTCATAGCTTGAAACAGTTTGTAGCTTACAGGATGTTAAAAGACAGCTAGATTTTAAAGCTTTAGATCCTATAGAATTTTTCGATTCCTAGCTTAGAAATCACACAAACAGAAGTAACTGATTCCTGCATCCCATCATCTCCAACTAATTAATTCAGGAAAAACAGGGAATGTTTCAATCCTGTGTAAGACCCTTCACAGATTTACAGTACCTTTTGTATTTGACATTCAGCAAGGAGTAACCTGCACCTCCGATACACAGTGGATAGAGCAAATATGACAAGTACTTCATAGCCTAATAGACAAAGAAAATAATTTATTAGTTTACATTTTATATACAGGAAATTTCTCGTGGCATTAACTGGAAGACAGCCACATTTTTTTTTTTCCTGAAAATCTTTTTGTATTTTTAAACGTTTACTATTATCTTCAGTAAGCTTCTAGTTCAAGAGATGGCAAAAATTCCAATGCTCAGCGCACACCACCAAGGACCTTGAAGCATAAGCTGCAAGAGGCAGTATGAAGATCAGTGTAAGAGTAGCTGAACAACCTGTATTGCTACCCTATGTTCAACTCATTCCACCAGCATAAGTACAAATACTGATTTTCAAATCTGTAATGAAAATACAAAAATGGTAACGCTTTAAGACACTTCTCTTCAGACAAGTCACTTCCAATTCTATTTCTCAGAGAAATGTTTCAATCAGATTCTAGCTTCAACCACAAAAGTTATTCAAAATTTCTGGTCCCTGTTATGAATGCAACAATAACCAATATCTGAACCATAGATCGAACTAATGTCATAACTTCCGAATCGTTCCAGTACAAAAAACAGATGGTCTTCCTTAAATCTGTGTAATTTTGACACGCTGGAGGGAAGGGATGCCATCCAGTGGGACCCGAACAGGCTTGAGAGGTGGGCCTGTGCGAACCTCATGAGGTTCAACAAGGCCAAGTGCAAGGCCTTACATCTGGGGCAATCCCAAGCAGAAATACAGGCTGGGTGGAGAATGGATTGAGAGCAGCCCTGAGGAGAAGAGCCTGGGGGTGTTGGTCGATGTGAAGCTTGAGAAGCTCGACATGAGCCAGCAATGGGCTCTTGCAGAGCCCATTCTTGCATTCTATGCTTCTTGCACATATCCTGGGCTACACTGACCCCACCTGGAACACTGGGTTCAGCTCTGGGACCCCTAACACAAGAAGGGCATGGAAGTATTAGAATGAGTCCAGGAGGGCCACAAAGATGATCAGGGAGCTGGAGCACCTCTCTTACAAAGGGAGGTTGAGGGAGTTGGGGTTGTTCAACCTGGAGAAAAGGCAGCTCTGGGGAGACTTCATTGTGGCCTTCCACTACCTAAAGCGGGCCTACAGTAAAGCTGGAGAGGGACTCTGTGTTAGGGAGCAGAGTGATAGGACAAAGGATAATGGGTTCAAACTAAGAGAAGATTGGTTTAGGTTAGACACTACAAAGAAGCTCTTTCCAATGAGGGTAGTGGTATCAATTGACCATGTTGTCTGTTCCATCAAGATAAAAAATGAAAATATTATATATACACTTGATATGACTGGTCAAAACATGACTTCCCCAATCTCAAGGTAGGTCCATGTGCAAACTGTTATTATGTAACTCCTGTGCAATTCTTTTTTTTAACAAGAAGCCTACTTTCTGAATAATAGAAGACTTTAGACATCCCTAGGCAAAATGGCTAAGCATAATTATTGAGAGGAACATGAAGACAATTTTGGGGGATCAAAATGTCTGACTATCACAAAGCTTGCAAGAATTCCAGCCAACTTAAAAACAACACACAGGAGGCCAAAAAGGACTTAAGAACAAATTTCCAATACCTGCCTCCCTTCCATCTCCATTTCTAAAGTTAATAGATGATGTCAAACAGAACTCAAAAGTGTAGGCAATCCCAGAAAAACTAAACAGATTCTTCACATCTGTCTTCAAGACTTATTTCTTCATACATGACGTATTTATGACATGACTAAATATTAATCTAAAACTAATAAAGATAAATCATAGTGAAGTTTCTTTTTTTTTTTTTTTGAGCCAAGGAGATCTGATGAATAAAGAGCAAAATAAGTCAATCAGAAGACCAGATATATCCAGATACATGTACATGATCTTTATAGATCAGAAGTCCCAGGATTCCCTCTTACCTGGGCATCATATTCTTCAGTTTTCTTTTCAGAGTCATTGTATGTACCAAACTGGAAAACACATAAAATGTGTAATTAGTCAGAGCTGGGGGAAAAAAAACATTTGCTGTTTGACTCCCAATCCTGAATTGAATTTTATTTTACAGCACATTATTGTGTTTTGAGCATGCAGATGCTTTTAAGTGTTAGTATGAGTGCTAACCAATTTCTGTTTCCAGACTGAAATAATATTGTTCTTAATGACCTAGACAGGCAATTCAACAGCATTCTTGTAGTCTTATAAAAACAAACAAACAAACAAAAAAACAAACAAATAAACAAAAAAAACCACATTTCCTTGAACAGGAACAAGGAGCAACCAGAGCAATCAGCTGCTTAAGATGTACAGACATCAAACAATACAGAAGTCTGTTCTTCTTCCAAAGTAAACACTGAAGATTGTACAATTGTTTTTAATGTAAACAAAAACAAAAAACAACCAACCAAACAAAAAAAAACCAAGGAACTATAATCTGCATTTATTCCAATCCCTGCTGCCACAGCATGTCCTGCAGACAGTCTTTAGACTTAAACTGTTACCCAGAGGATTTGGAGAAGGCTGCCATGTCCCCTGAACATGTGACAACATTCATTAATTCCACAATGGAGAAGTTATGCCTACAGCTTCATGGAAAACTCAGTTCCTTACTTCAAATCACAGTGTTAGTTAATGAGTGCCTTTCCAATGCAGTGGTAGTAGCACAGGTCTATCTGTCAAGATCTAGTAGGACTGACAGAGGAATTCTGAGATTTCTCAGATCACAAATACATACAAATTGCTGCTGCTTCTACAGAATCAATCGTAGAAATTCCTAAGTTTGAAACCATTCACGCAGTTTTTGTATTAAGCCATCCATAAAGATAAGATTTACACTGGAAGCTTAAACAGTTTTTTAAATCTTCACATCACCGAAAGCCAAGCCGCACAGTACAGTACTCTACAGTAGCTACTGTAACAGGCAGAAATCTCAACAGTGGTAACTGTTAAACCAACAAAGTACCTGAATTTTGGGCCATATGCCTTGCCACTTGACTGTCATTTTCAAAGCCTTCTTCACTTTCCAGAGCTGTAATTAATAAAAACAAAATGTATACGTAAAGAATTACCCAAAGGAAATTCTTATGCAAGATTCATAAAATCGGAACCAAGACCCTAGAATATCCACTGTACGCACCCTGTGTGTATAAAGCAGCAAGAGCCCGACTGCAGCTCAGTCTGCATGTCAATACCAACCACACGCTGCATCACCAGACGAGTACAATATCGTGGCACTGCACTATTAAGTCCCCACATCAGCTGAGGTACTGCAAGTGAAATAACAGTCCTTCCATGGCATCTGGACTGCGGTGCCTTGGTGGGAGTCAGCTGCTCTCAGCATGCACCTTAGGGAAGGTGACTGGAGAACCCTCCAGTAACCACCTGCCAAGTATTTTTTTTTTTTTTTACATAGCACTGCTGTTTATAGTTTTGCAAAAGCTTGTTTTGTTTTATACACTAAGTTTTGAGGATCACCTTGTGGCTTTGTATTCGACAATTTAATTGCTATCTCAAAGTTCAGAACTGTTTGGTGTTCACAGGGGCTATTCTGTAACTACAACAGACGTGTAGTCAAAAAGTCCACCAGAGAGCCCCGAAATTTTTTTTTAAATACTGAAAAGTAATTAGATCTTCAAGCAGCGTAGGTAGAGAGATCTCCCCTTCCCCTTACTGCTGACTTTGTACCTCACTGCACATTGGCAGGCTCCTAAGCAGTATCTGCAGCCCACTGACTGGACACAGCCTGCTGGAATAACACACACAGCCATCAGGCCCTCCCTCTTCCTTTTTCCCCAAGCACCTGAGGCATTGCCGGGGAGAAAACTGCAGACCTGAGGCATTGTCTGATGGTACATGGCCTGCCGACACAACCTTTCACATGTGTAAACTTGCCTGGTCACAAGTGTTGCATATCAGCTGATGTGACAGGAAGGAACCTCAGCACAGCTCTGTGCTTGTTTTCCACCGTACCACCTGGTCTTTCCCAGAAAAAGGTGGTACTTCCAGCTTAGTCATTTGATAAAGGGACACTGACTCCTCTACCACTGAAAGCCACCTGAACAATGCTACTGAGACACCATACTACTGCAGTGTTTTAATATTAACTATTTTAGCATTTCTTTTCCACAACAATAAACAATACTGAAAGACTCCAGACACAGGTGGTGGATGTTACTGAGGATATTGCTACTTGGCTCTGGAGGTGTAACAACTCACCTCAATCACAGCACCAATGCCGGCTGGGATCAGTACCAATAAACTTGTTTGTTCATCCAAAAGGAAAAGAAATATTACTACAGTACTAAAGCATCGCCAAAGCACTAGATTGGGAGAAAAAAAAAGATATTAATATTTAAATGAAGAGTTGAGATGACAGATGACTGTTGGCCTATTTACTGTAATTCCATCCTAAACAGTTTAAGCACGAACTTCTGTGGATACACATCCTGATATATCAAGCAGCCCCAGAAGCAGGCAGTGATCTATATATCTAGACAGATAAAATGAAGGAAAATTGTCAGTTCAACAGTGTATTTGTACTACTACGAACTAAGCTTATGAAAGCTGAAAGGCTGTGAGATAACGGCAGTCTTTGAACCTCATACAACTAATTTGATGCTTGCAAATTTTAAGAACAGTATCTTAGGGTTATTTTTCAGATTTTGCAAAATCCTGACTGCTTCTAAATTTCCACCAAGTAATTCTTAGATTAAATAGGGACTGGGAAGAGGAAAGGCTACAATACATTCAAACATCAACAATTATTCTGCAGTATTTCAGAGCAATTGCCTGTCATAGTTTTCACTCAGGACAAGAAAGACATACGGAAAGGTGACTAAAGTTTGCTAATGAGAGAATGGAGCCACCAATTACTGAAGACTGACACTTTGATAATAAGATTAGAAAACCCCTTGCCACTCAGTCTTTCTGATTTGACTTTACTCACTTATTTAACTGGCATTTAAAACTTAAATCTGAAATTCTCTGGTAGTTACCACAAGGAAGACACAGGACTTGTAGGACAAAATTATGTGTGACAGCACATTCTCTCCACCCACAGGATATTTCCCTTATCCTCATTCTTTTTTTAAAGCATTTTTCTGTTCCTTCAGCAAGGGAAATATGGTAACTGACTTAATTTTAAACTTACTCTCTATTGCAAGACAGTCTAACCTTGCAAGTGACAGAAGTAATACTTGAGCATCACGCTAACAAGGTTGGAACCAGTCTGCTAGCCATTGTCTTTTCATACATAAAACAAGGTAGAATAAAAACACATAGTGTATATTATACAACACACACACAACACTTCGCATGCTGGGCCATACCTGCCTTTGTTGACATCCCAATCATGCTCCTCTTCTTCTTCCAATAACTGATGTCATTTTTGAATGCAAGGAAATCAAAGAGAAGCTGCAAATAGCAAGAAAAAATCTTATTTGCTTAAAACAGGCAGTAATAGACTGTCAGATGAACTGTAAAAAATGTTAATCTTAAATTTTAAGATAGTCCCACAAAAGAAATAATTAAATACTACAAATAAAAGCTAAAAAAGAGAACTTGTTTTAAAAGCTCAAAGCTCCAAAAGCACTGTGAAATGACAGAAGGGAGTGCATGTACTGCTACTACTACAATGCTGCACCCTGTAAGGAAAGTTAACAACCCAATGCAGGATAACATGGCGGAGGATGAAGGACTGAAGACCTGAAGGAATTGTTCAGCTCCTTGACAGATGAGGGAAAGCCAGACTAAATTAGATTAAAAGTGCTTTGCACTGGACTGACAGTCAAATTAGGCCTGAATAGTACCAAAGTTTTAACAAAATCCTACAATACGGCAAGTTGGGTTTTCTCTCTATTTCAGCAGTAAGGATTTGGTCTAAACTTTAGGGCAATTTTAGCATTAATTTAATTCATAATGAATATTTTTTCTGTATCTTCAGCATTCTTTCTTAACATATTTTTCACTATTTTCTTCAACCATTAATGGAATCATGAGAAGGTTTGGGTTGGGAGGGACCTTAAGGACTACCCAGTCCCAACCCGCTGCCATGGGCAGGGACACCTCCCACTAGACCAGGCTGCCCAAAGCCCCACCAGCTTTCCTGTAGGCCCCCTTTAGGTACTGGAAGGCTGCTCTAAGGTCTCCCCAGAGCCCTATCTTCTCCAGGCTGAACACCACCACCTCCCTCAGCCTGTCTTCATACAAAAGGTGCTCCAGCCTTCTAATCATCTTCATGGCCCTCCTCTGGATTCATTCTAATACATACATGTCCTTCTTGAGCTATGGAACCCAAAGCTGAATGCGGTGCTCCAGGCAGGGTATCACAGGAGCAGCGCAGAGGGGAAGAACCACCTCCCTCTACCTGGACGCTGAGCCACTGGCCGCAACTCTTTGAGTGTGACTATCCAGACAATTCCTTACCCACCACCAAGTAGTTCATCCATCAAATCCGTGTCTGTCCAATTTAGAGACAAGGATATCATGGGGACAGTGTCAAATACTTTGCACAAATCTATTCACTGACTTAAAAAAAAGGCATCACAGATTCAAGGAATTCTTGAGTCAGTAAGCTTTAATGAAAAAGCCTTTTTTTTATTTTTTTTTTTAAAAAAAAGGTACACAAAACATACAAAATCAGAAAAAAATTAGTCCCAAACTAGAGATATGTTACAATCTGATAAACAGAGAAAAAAAAAAAGCATATGGCTGGAAAATATATGACTTTCCAACCAAATTAATTTTATGTAACAGGACCGTAAAGAAAAATAATATGCCTGGCAAGTTCTTATCTTTCACTGAAGATTGGAATTGTATTCCACATAACTGTAGACAACAAAAATGTTTAAAGTAAAACAATGAGGTCTAAAAAAATTGTTCACTGAAATGAAGAGTCACATTAAAACACCACACCCACCATGCCAATGGCAAGGGACAGAGCAAGAAGAAATAACCATGCCTAGAACCACAAGCTCCATGATTTACAGCAGTAAATTTGTGAAGCAATTTAGCTTGACTGATCTAAATTTCTGCTGGGGTTAGAAGTCAGAGACTCAAACCCTACTATGGGTTCTGCATCTATGCCACTGCAGTGGCACACCTTGTGAGAACTCTACAGAAAGCTTGAACCACTGTTAACAGCTGATTAATTCTTAGGTTGGTTGAACTCTGACTAAAAGAAGTGATAATAGATTTAAATGTTTTATATTTCAGTCGAGACTGTTAGTTTATACCTAGTTATCTCATATTTCTATCTCCTATGAGATTTTTTCACATTGCTGGAAATAACAACTGACTTGCACCAGACACCACTTCTATTTCTCTACTGAAATTACTATTTTAAGAACAGTTCTCAATAAATGAAAGAGATGAAGTTCAAACACCCTCTTTTTTTTTTCTTATATGCTATAATATCTAAAACTCTAAGTTTTTCCACTTACATGGAATGCTGCTACGAAAAATGTCAAAGCCAGAAAGTAGAGGTTAGTATCGACAAAAATTCCTTTTACTTCATCTGCATCCTTTTCAGAAAATCCTACAAGAAAGAACAAGTAATTATACAAGAAGTAGTAGACAGTTAATTGCTGTTAGATCCAGTATGAATCTTCTTACTTCAACCTGCATGTGAGTTTGGTAAGAAAACATAAATCCAGAACAAGATGGCAGCTTTACTGGTAGAACCCAATCTACATATATTTTGGCTAATTATTTGGGTAGCCTTAAACAAAACCCATCACTAACAAGTGTACTGATGTTCTCTTAACATGTTGTACAAATACAGCCTAAGCTGAACAGAGACACAAATGGCAAGTCATCCTAGCCCAAGTAGGAAGAATAAGGATTACTCAACTTTCGCTATGAACTCTTGTAAAATACGCAAGAAAAGTGAGCTTCACAGTAAACACTGAAAAATGAGAAAAGGAGTACACTGTGGAAGACACCGAAGGCCAGTGAGAAACTTGGCCATATATGCAGCATTACAGACCCCAGAGAATGGATTAGACATCAACTCTTTTGCTGGCCCTTGCCAGATTAACTTGGAAGCTTCTCCTTGATAAAGGAAAAAGCACCCTCCAGAAATCACAACCTGTAAGCTGCGTACATATTCTTTACTATCATATCAAATAAAAAAAAAAAAAAAGGAATGTCGCTATCTTGTTATTACTGGAGAACTGTTAATTCAAAGAGTTAGAGCTGTCTGATAAATAGAGGTGCCAGTATGAAAGACTGCGTTTTCCAAATGACACGGTACACTTTTGATCTCTTTCAGTCAGCATTAAGATAGATCACAAAACAGCTCTTGCAGCCAGCATCAGATTGTCAAGTTCCTGAAATCCATTTTGATCCCGTGCGGGTCTTCTATTCCAATTATACCCTCCAGTCAGTTGCTGAGTTTGTCCAACACGTGCTTCTTCTTCAGACTGTAATGTAATGCTTTTTTGACATTTGAATAGTTTGCTCGAGTTATGACACTGTTGAGTTCTTTATCCTAGCCTAAAGCAGCCAACTAGAGACTAGTGAGAGAAAACCGAATCAGTGAAAATGACCTTTAAAATAATATGTAGATTTTTAAGGAGGATGATTAGACTCCTAAAGGTCTGCATTGGTGGAACAGATACTTAAAGGCAGTAAAAGCTTGGCTATATCACCAACATAGAGTGCAAGAACTGCACAGGGAAGGTGTACACTTACTACAGTAAATGGAAGCTGAAACCGTCTCTTTTCTAGGTCTTTCCTTCATCCCTTTTTAGGAGTTTTTTTTTATTATTTTAATTCAGCACAGATGCCTGTTATGATCAAAGTTGAGCAAACCAAATAAAATCAAAATGCAGTAAAAACTGTCCAACCAATTTGCTTGTTAAAAATACTAAAAAATATCACCAATGCTGTCCAAGTCCAAGCCTTTCCTTTTAAGCCAAACATAGAATTTAACAGTTTAGCCTCCAGTTTATCTGAATTATCCTATACATTTGTAACCGAGGTACTTGACCTGAGCCAAAGTGAGAGGGAAGCCAGTTCTGAAGTGTCTGAAGTAGTATGATCGGAACCAACACTCTTTCCTTATGCACAACTTGAGCCCAAAGTCTTTGCTATGTCTGGCTGCATTTCACCACAGGTATATGGCCAGAGCGACTGGCTATGTATAGCTAATATAAAAGCTGATATAACTCTGATCCAACTTTTCTGTTCCATGGATGATAGGGGAAACCTGTGGGCAAAATATTCTCTATTTTGACCTGTTATGCTTTCACAGTAGCACTATCCAAATAAAATTGAAAGTTAATACTTAAAAAAAAAAAGTTAATTAACTCCTGCACTCATTTCCTACCATGTTAACACTTTATTTCCAATCTTACCTTATTAAGGTAAAGCAATTTAAGTTGTAGCACTAAATATTTTCACCAGCTAACCAAAAAACAGGCACAATTAAATGTCACCTGTATATTTACAAGAAAAGGTGCTTTATTTTATTTTTTTTTTAATACCTAAAGTCATTAAAGATTAATACATACCAAACTGTTGGAGGGAGTACACAGCATCCTGCATGTGGATCCAAAATCGGAGTTTTCCAAGAGATATTTTGTCATATGACACTGTAAGAGGTAGTTCTGTCGTGGAACGATTTATAACCTGAATTTCCAAAAGAAATAGTTTACGTTTAATAGCAAAACACTGCAACAATTATTTCCATTCATTCTTTCACACAATTTAAGAGGTTGACCTCTTTAAGGCTTTAAGTCTTTGCTTTTGTTTTTTCCAAGAGGCACTAAATTAACAGTTTGTTTTGTTCGAAATCTTATAGCAACTTCACTGTTACTGTGTATAAAAGCCCTTGAGAAGCTTACACTAAGTTCCCTCTGCTGGTTTCTGCTGAAGTGGGAAAAGTGTGCTTAAGGTAATTCTCCATTCTGATAGTTCTTCTCTGAACGGATACAGTGAGATTATGTTAAGCTAGAAGACAAGACAAAGAGAACATGTTCTGAAGGCCCCAGTTACACCTTCACTAAATTTACTAATTTGAAGCTGTATTTGAAAGAAGCAAAGATTATAACAATTCATACAAACACAAAAGATGGTGAAGCAAGACGTTGCTGCCTGCTCAGAATAATGAAAACACCACAGCTAAAGCTAAGCAGTTGTAAAATATGACACAGGGTATCACAATTAAGTTTAACCTAATTCTCCTGTCTCATCTACCTTTTAATTACAATGAGAACTATCTGGGGACTCCATAAATTGGAAAAAAAAATCTTAAATTGCCACAGCTCCTTCTGCATGACAGTTGACCATCTCTGAAATAGTTTTAAAACAAAAGAAAAAAATTGTCCTTAGAGGTGGTAGAATTCTCCACAACTACTTAAGCACAAGTTCACGCAGTATGTGTTAAAATTTCAAGAATAGTTTAAGACTACAGACAGGCAGGCACTCTGAATGGTAACAGTTCAAGATGATACTACTCAGTCATAATTCCCATCTCAGAATTGTTACTCTACACTGTGTATGTTTCTACAGTAATCAGTTAGCTGATGATTATCAGAGATGAATGGGCTTCTTCTGATCCTAATGTTACAGAAAATGTTTCCAGCCTCCCCACATATCAGAGTCAGATGTAAATCGGGGATTTTGTTCACTCTCCCAGTCCATTCCCTCTTTCCTCCAGTGTGTACAAATGATTTTTAATCTCATGACCCTATGGGGGGGGGGAGGGAGAAGCACAAATTTATGTGAGGGGAAGAGATTGAAGTTGTGAGAGTTTTATAAATCTAGCAGAAAGAAAACTGTCAGGCACCTCCAAACAGTCTGAAGAAAAACAGAATGAAAACAACTGGGTTAGAGCTGAAGGCTGAGGATGCTGGCAAGATTCTAATGGTCTTTACCAAAAGCTATGTGCAGGTCTTCCACGCTTCTCCTGTATAAAGGATGCCTGTAATCCCTCCATTCTCATTCCAATTTCTCAGCCTATCAAAGTTAATATCAACACGTCTGGCAGAAAACGGAAAGAAATTTTACCTACTCGGGACAGACAGAACACAAAAATTTTGCAAATACATAGGCAAGTAACATTCTATGCACACAGTGTACTACTAAGGAGATAGGAGTTGTGCAGGAAGAAAACTAGATTGTCATGCAAAACAGAGACAAAAATTCTTGAACACCAAAAGCAAGTTAAATTTGTAAAGATCAGAAGAATGAACTCTTTCTTAAGGAACACTTAAATGTCTACAAGTGTTGCCTCAACCTAGTTGAGGCGCGTGATGCTTGCTAAGCCTTTCAACACTAGGAGGTTTTCGATCCTCTGCAATAAAACCTGTTGTTGGAGTAAGGCTTCAGAACATCACATTTTACTTCTAGCACTATCAGTGCTACAAAGCAGTGTGTAAACAGAGCAAGTGAGTTCTGCAATATGAATTTTGATGCATTCCCTTTACTACTTCAGAATCCTGTGCAATCCCCAAGCCCCCAGTACTGGGGAGAATGCGTAAGAACGCAGCATCACAGAATATCCCAAGTAGGAAGGGACCCACAAGGATCACTAACTGCTGGCTCTGCACAGGACTACCCATGATGTAAGCCATGTATGTAAGGGCACTGTCCAAACGTTTCTAGAACTCCAGCAGGCTCAGTGCCAGGACCACATCCCTGGGGAGCCTGTCCCAGTGCGCGGCCACCCTCTAGGTAAAAAACCTTTTCCTAACACCAAGTCTGACCCTCCCTGCAAAGACTGCACGGACTCTTAGTGTGATCAAGTATGAGTCTTTATTACAACCCAGCAATGTTCCTTTTGTACAGTTTCCTTCCAGATGTTTTCCACTAAAAACCCTCCAACCCCCCTTTACAGTCCTTTGGTCCCTTTGTCTTGTCATCTGCTGATCTTTGTATTGATGTATCTCTTGGGCTGGTATGTACCTTATCACAAGCCCCTGATCCTGTGTCTGGTTCTGGTCCTGCTCTGTTGTTTTTCTTTTCCCCTGGGCCTCCTAGCAGTCTTTGCTCTTATCTCCTCTCATTATTTATCTATGCCTCAGGCTCCACAGTGACTCTCATACTCCACATCTCTCATCGTCCAGAATTCCCTTCTTTGACTCTCATGTGGTCATGAGTCCTTCATCTATGTACACTGTTAATTAAACCTACTTTGTCTATCTGATTACAGATCCCACACCTCCCCTGTCCCAGCAACATGCCGTTACCTCGGGTCCTGTTGCTGTCCCCAGAGAGCAGAGCTCAGTACCTGCCCCTCCGCTCCCCTCGTGAGGGAGCTGCAGGCCGCCATGAGGCCTCCCCTCAGCCTGCTCTGCTTGGGGCTGAGCAAACCAAGGCACCTCAGCTGTTTCTCATACTTCTCCCCTCTAGATCCTTCACCATCTTTGTAGCCCTCTTTTGGACACTCTAATAGTTTTATGTCCTTCATATACTGTGGCACCCAAAAATACCCACAGAACACGAGGTGAGGCCGCAGCAGCGCAGAGCAGAGTGGGACAATCCCTTCCCCTGGCCAACTGGCAGTGCTGTGCCTGATGCACCCCAGGACTAAACCTGGCCCTTTGGGCTGCCGGGGCACACTGCTGGCTCGTGTTCAACTTGCCACTGACCAGAACCCCAGGTCCCTCTCCGCAGGGCAGCTCTCCAGTGTCTTGTCCCCCAGTCTGTACATACAGCCAAGGTTGCTCCAGCCCAGGTGTAGAAACTGGCACTTGCTCCTGTTAAACTTCATGCTGCTGATGATCGCCCAGCCCTCTAGTTTGTCAGGACTTGTCTGTAAGGCCTCTCTACCCTCAAAGGAATCAACAGCTCCTCCTAATTTAGTATCACCTGCATTTGAGTCCTGCATCCAGGTTGTTTATAAAAACACTGAAGAGAATTGGCCCTAAAATGGTTCCCTGAGGAACCTCACTAGTGACTGGCTACCAGCTGTGTGTAACCCCATTTAGTAAAACCTTCTGAGCCCAACCCATCAGCCCGTTGCATTACGCAGTTGTCAACATGAGAAACACAGTCATCGTACTGTACTAAATTCTAGTACTTCTAAGACCTACAGCTGGGTGAAAATCATAGTCAGTTCCAAACCTCCACAACTTAGCGAAACAGCAGATGACACATATTCCCTATTTACAGCAAAATGCTGACCTCGCTCCACACACAAGCTGTTCTTTATATACCCTTCATTAGCTCATTGGACACATACTATTAGACCAGACTTTCTGTAGGGCTTGCGAGCAGTTTGCCTCGCTGTTGAGAAGTTACATAAGCCAGTGCTGAAGGGATATTTTGCTAGTTTTGATAGATTAGTCTTTGCAGCACGTTCTCAAGATGTTTATCACTGTGAGTTGCAATAGCATTGACCATGATATGCATGACAGCTGTGGGAATATTCTTAGCCACATGAGAACCCTGAGTTTATTTGTAAACAGGGCGCATGATCAGTTTGAAACTCACATGAATGTACTGAACTTAACAATGAGCTGTGGTAAGAAACTCAAAACAAAGGACAGTGACTGCTTGTAAAGACATTATAAGAGTTATCTAATGAAATACTGGACAGAACAATCTGGTACAAAGATTTGTAACTGAAATGCAGAGGAATTTATTTTGCCAGACAAGCTTAGGATGGGGTAGACATGTTCTTAAAGCATATTCTTCCCAGCATTCAGGAATGAAATTCTTTTTGATTGGAAAGACAATTTAGAAGGTCTATGGAAAGTTTGTATCTACCATAGCTCCTACCTAGAAGACGCTGAATCCAGACATGCTCAGTTAACAATTCTGAGACATCCTTAAGCATTCAACGTTTTTGTTTTCAGTAACTCATACCTAATTTCCAAAGTGAAAAAAAATGCAGGGCTTAACTGAAAGGTGCTAGATGAACACGACTTAAATGCAGGGGGCTGCGATGTATGACTTGCAGTAACAAAACTGCATGATTTCCCTGAAATCATGAGTTGGGCAAAAGCTAAATGCAAATAATCCAATTTAAGTGTATGAAAAAACACCTGTTTTTTTAAGTGTATGAAAAAACACCTGTTTTTACTGCAAGGGTGAATGAACATGAGAACAGGTTGCCCAGAGACATTACGGAGCATTCACTCTTGGATATATCCAAACACCAAATGGACAAAGTCTTGCGCGACCTGCTCTTGGTGCCCCAGTTCTGAGCAGGTGTGTTGCCTAGAGACCTCCAGAGATCCCTCACAACCTCTTCCTTCTGTGATTCTGTCACCAATGTTTTCAAGTCCTGATCTGAGTGCACAAACTCATTAGATGTACTGTTACTGTATTGGCAGCAGGTACTAAAACACCAAACTCTCAGATGCTCAAGTTACTCTAATGTGACAGAGGGCATCACTGGAAAATTTAAACATGAGTGAATTTTTTGGAAATGTGTCAGTGGCCATTCTCTTATCTCTATGTTACTGCAGTACCAGCTGTGTGCAGTATGCTCATTTCCCTAGAAGATACTACGAGTAGCTCTGGAATGCTAACACAACTTCATCAAATGGTTTAAAGAGTCAAACTGCTCATGTGCTTGCTCCCACCACAGCTGCTGCTGCAGATTTTCTCCATATCTGCCCAAAAGGCAGGAGTGATGGAATACAAATACCCTTTGACAGACAGAAGGGAGCGTTTGGCAGATATTTCAAAATGCAGATTCAGACTCTGCAGTTGCCACAGTTGACCACGTTAAGTTAAACAACAGTCATTGATAAAGTCCTTTTGTGACTTTATAGTTTTTCATTAAACAACCTATGAAGAAAATCTTGATTATAACAACACTGAAGATTACTGTTAAAACTATTAAATGTAATTAAAGGTTTTCTATTACTCACCATCAAATCTTTCACTCTGTTGCTTAGCTGATCAATAAATAATATTGGAAGGTAATGCACTGTCTTCCCCAACTGAACCCTAGGATGTTTAAACACGGATTTTATAACTGTTGTGATCTAAAAAGAAAACTGCTTTTATTCAAGTTAGCACTCAATCAGCACTTTCAGATCTACCCATGTAGAAATCTCCCACCATCTTTTCAGGCACATTATTCTTTACCACACAGCATGAAAGAAGCAACTGCTAGCCTGGAATCTCTCGCTGAGAGATGTCTGTATAAAAAGTGTGCATATTATATTTCTCTTTTCAGTTTGTTTTTATTTTTCAGTAGAAACAAAATGAGCAAAAAAGAATGAAAGACAAATGAAATTAGCCGTGATGATGCTGAAGCTGTTGCATGAACAAGGGCAGAGGAAATTTAAAAGTTTGCCAAAGAGAAACACGATGAGGTTTACCACCATATATCTGTATCCTTTGTCTCAAGTATCCCTCTCCTACTGCAATGACAACTCTCCACCATCTCCCCCACTCCTCTCCAGCCCCAGTGACACCTAGCAGCTCAGCAAAGGCACTTGCTCTACCTAGCACAGGACCATGTAAACATTGGCTGCTATGCACACTAAAAGTCTACACACTACTGATGAGAGTGCACAAGGAGCATCAGTCATCTCTGCCTTTTCCTGAACTCAAACACTCATTTGGATTGCTCTATCACTTCACCAGCCTGCACAAAACCAATAACAACTTAATCTTTGAGGCCTCGACAAAATTGACCACTGGACAATTGTTTTGTTGGGATTTTAGACAAGTATTTAACCTAGGGCCCTCAAAAAGACAAATTCTTAAAGCTCTTCACTAGAGAGGCAGTTATCTACACTAGGATATACTCAGTAAGAGTCTATGGAACTAGCACAACTGAGCTTATTAAAGTCTGAAAATTGAATTTTAGCAGTTAAAACAAAGAGGTCTCTATACACGTTAAGAAAGACTACATAATAAGTACTCAAGTGGCAACAGTAATATAGAAAAGTACTAACTTAAGATCAGAAATAGTTTGATTCTTCAGCTGAAGAGAGTTCAATTTCTATATAACAACTACAATTAAAGCTACCGCTAGTGGAATTGCAGCAGGCTATTTCACATCCAAACTACTTCTGCATGATGTGATAAAACAGCACTGAAGAGCATCTAGACATGACCAGAAAAAATCCCTCAACCCCTTCCTGTTTTGAGTGTCTTAGGAGTTGCTACGTTTATCTATTCTGTTTGGGAAGCTATCCCAGAACCCCAGAGTCTGCTGACTAAGCAACTGCTTCTGGATTTAACAGGATACTTGTAGAGAAAGGCATCAACATACGGCAGCACCAGCCAACACAGCGCTATTTATATGGTTAACACTGGAAGAAATTTAAGCAAGCTGTGAACAGAAGCTACTGCCTGCCTAAAATCTCGCTTTTTATGTTTTTCTTGAGAAAATGAAATTATGTAGGACAACACATTGTCAAAGCCAGTCATAGAGGGGGGTGAGAAAAAGATGGGATAGGAGATCAGCCGTGCCACTTAAGCACTTGCTGTTTAGACACAACTGGATGTGAAGGTTAACTGCAAAAGTCCAGGGACAATAATTGCTTTAAAGGCCAGAAGTATGATTTGAGAACAAGGTGTGAAGCCTGCTGTAGCATTTTGCTTGTGTCTTTGCAGTTCTGCTGTGTGTTACCCTGGTAACCCCCATATGAAAAGGTATTTTAAACTGAACTGCCCAGTAGCAAGGTATTTCCAATGAGGCGTTCTAGTACATAATACCTTACTAACCGTCACTACTGAAACGCAGGCATTAAAGAGTGCCTATTTTTGTCTCCTAAGCTCTGATACAAAAATAAGATACTAAGGGGGGACAGGAAAGATTTTTGTAGAAAAGCCAATTAAGCTTATAATCTAGCAAAAATAAGTCATCAACTTACATCTTCATGTAACGGTGAACATCAGCAGGGAGGGACGATCCATCAAACACAAAATCTTCTACCATAACATTTAAGGTCAACCTTGACCTCCAGTGAGAGACGGGTTCATCTAAAGCACTGGTCTGCTTTTCTGCTTCGATTTGCTTTAAAAATACAACACACACACTGCTAAACAATACAGACTTTTGAACAGGATAATACTCTAACTCACAGAAACTACTGAGTCATTAGCTGTATCACAGAATAGACATTCGTTAAGAAATACTTTACCTTAATTTACACTAGACCAAGTATTTTGCTCAAATACAGCAGAACAGATAGAAATGCCAATCATAATTTGATACTGAACAACTTCAGTGCCCATTCAAAACCCTGTTCACCAAGAATTAATATTCAGCTTATTTATTTTAATTCCTTATGCATCTGCATACTCTGAAAACAGTCACTTGAACACAAGAACAGTAGAACATTCAGATATTACTTCAACACAGTCAAAAGGATGATTGACCATACTTAATCTGGGGGAGTAAAAAAGATCTGACCATTTGTTTTGAATTTCTGAGCCTCCAAACGCTGTGCAAAGCAGTGCTGAAACAGAGTTAAGACCGCAGCTTTCAGTAGATGCTCAGCCCCTGGGCATTCTGATCACTTCTCCTTGGCTGACCACCACCTGCTCTGACCTTTTAATGCTGGACTCTAGCTTCAGCTCATTTTCAACTTTATTCTAACAGGATTTAGAAACAGTACTGATAGTTACAAGTGTATTTCAGATTCCGAAGAAGAGCAAGGTGAAATTCTCTACCTCCCCTTGACAGTGAAATACAAGAGCCATTGCAAGCGTTTCATTAAATAACACCGCATTTTTTCCTCTAGTGAGTTATTACAGAATTTGTCAAAGGATACTACTATCGTGTTCTCTTGAATTGAGCTGGAAAGTAGGAATGTCCTACAGAAAAGAAGCAATCTACGCTATGGTCACTCACTGATGTGAGTTAGTATCTCTGTTTTACAAAAGCAAAGCATTATTTCACACGAATCTAACTCATAGAAAGCAGCATCATTTTGTTACAAAACAATACAGTATTTCTACCACGAGCAATGAAACCTTGAATAAGTAATTCACATTAACTAGGGAAGTGTTTTAATAGGAGCCACTATTACAGAGGGCTCCCCATTTGCTGTGCTGAAAGGTCTACTATTAGTGTACCAGCTGATAATCAAGCAGAAAGGCATTTTGGTTTTTCCCTTCCTCCCCATACTTTTTTCCCCCAATTTTTCTACAGATGGAAAACCCACCTACCTGCGTGGTTGATTCTCCTGTGAGCAAATTAATCTCTTCTGGTTTAGGGACCATGTAGGTGGTCAGAGGGCTTACTATATGCACCTGCTTACCATCGTGCCAAGGCAAAACGCCGGCATGATGAAGAAATATATATGCATATAACGTGCCGTTATTTCGAGTCTTCTTTGGTACAGAGACATTCACTGTCCTAAAACACAAAATAAGTTTGTTACGAGGTGACATATGTTGGAATATCAAGCTGTTACAGATGAGGATCACTGAAGATGTTAAGATGTTCTAAAAGCAAGCAAGAACATGCTGGAGCTAATGTTCTCTAATAAGCCATGACTGGGTGCCTCAATTTATGTACCTTTGTTTGTAACTTAGTATTTGCATTACCAAAGTTTTACTGCTATCTTAAGACACTTTCATCTTTGTCCAATTCATCCTTTATTGTCCTAAATAACACAAGACTGAGTTATCAGTTTTGTAACCCAGCCAACAGGTCCTACTGCCAAATTATCACAGAACTCATAGAAAATAACCTCCCGCACACTGAGTATATTGATAGAGTGTATACACGATAGAAAGATTAGAAGGAAATTCAGTTAAGCCAAGCATTTTACATTAAGGATGGATCTTCTCAGCTACGGCATGCTGAGCACACAGCTCTACAGAGCTTCCAACCACAAAGTCACTCCTCTTGTGCCTGCCTGGGAAGCGCCCCGTTAATTTGCTCAGATGTTTTTTGTCTGGATACTCTCACTGGCCCAGCAGGCCGTCAGTAAAACAGTTCTATTTTCATGTCTGCCAGAGATCAAGTTCACCATGACCTACACTGCGGAAGTTCATGTTCTTTAATTATGAAACGTGCAGAATGTGAAAGAACCAGGGTAAGCCTCTGACCTCAGATACGAGATAACAACTTTAAACAAAAAAAAAATAATGAAGCAGCTAATACAAAAGTTGTTCTAACTGTTATACGTGTATGTGTCTCTTTATAATTAAAGATTGCAGCTTATATTCAGAAATTCATCTAAAGGCATGATCTTAGCACCACCATCCCTTCAGAAGATCTTGAAACAGTAAACCACCAGAAAAGGTTTACTTTTACAATTGTCAGCACTGAAACAGTTATACCAAAGCACATTGTTACAACACAAGAAGAGAGAACACAGTATCTATGACTTCTAGGTTCTTCTCAGGGTCTGAAGACACAGCTATTCTGGCTGCAGGTTATTAGAGAAAGGTCTTAAGGATTTTCCGGACACATTCACTTACATTTTCACAAGGGAAAGCCACTTTGACTATCACAAGCAAAGCACGCTTCTGTAAAATGTTTGTTTATACGACTTAAAACAGTATGTTGATTTAAACCAACCAACGCTGAAGTGATCTAGCACAGCTTGTGATACAAGTGTTTAGAGTGGGATCTGAAAGTTAGACAACAGCATTCACGGTCTGTAAGATCTATGTGAGAGAAACAAACATTTCTGTATTTATTAGCATGACTTTGTTGGGCATGGATTTCTTTCTTGCAACCGAGAGTTGATCACTCAGTATAAGAGAAGCTTGTGTAATGGTTTGTCAAAGAGCCTGCTCTTTGGCACCCCACAAATGTAGCGCACTGTTTCTGTCAAGGCGGGCGCTTCACTGATCTGTGATACATGAAATATTCTAGGAACCTTTCATTAAAACAAGCAAACAAACAACTGGTTTTTATCTACAGTAGCACTTTGTCCTTGGCTATAAGGCTGAAGTCCACCTGACAGCTTTCCTGCCTTGGCACTGAGAATATGGAAAACACGCACAAGCTGCATGGCCCACGGAGCGTGCAGGAATAGCTTCAACCCTGAACCAAAGAATGCAAGGACAACAACCCAGCTCCTTCAACGATACTGTCACCAAGAGTAGATCTACCTGCTTTATGTGTATTTCTGCCCACGTGACTATCAGCTTATGCACTTGATGTGAATGGAAATAAAAAACTAACGTTGCCACTGACCTTTCGAATTTGGACTCGACATCAAAATCCTCCACGTTCAACACCAGATCCACGTTGCTCTCGGCGCCGATGTTGGACCGCGTGGTCGTGTAGACGCTGAGCTGGAAGGGAGGAGGAGGAGAGGGCACTGAGGGCAGGGGCACACACAGCACCGGCACATCAGCGAGGAGAGCTCAGGGCTTCGCGACGCAGCCCCGCAGGCTGGGCAGGGCACCGGGGGGCTCAATGAAGGGCGAAAACGCCCCGCTGCCTCCTCCTCACCCCCCCCAACTCCGTTACCGTCACGGACCGTTCCCAGGCTCGGGGCCCACCTGCAGCTTGGGCCGCCGCGCCAGGTAGGGCCAGACGCAGGCGGGGTGCGCGGCAGCGGCCCCCGCGGCCGGGCAGGGCCGCGTGTAGACGATGCCGTACATCACCCAGCCCGTGTGCGCCACGTACAGGGCGAACAGCCCCACCGCCAGCCCGCTCAGCGAGCTGCGGCTCAGCATGGCGCCCGCCCGCCGCCCCCCCGCCAACGGTAACGGCAACGGTAACGGCAACGCCAACCGCCCCGCCGCCGCATCCCCCCTCCCCGTCGCCGGGGAAGGAAGCCGTTGCCTCCTGCCCGTCACTTCCGGGAAGGGGAGGAAGGCGGAAGTGGCGGCGCGGCGTTGCCTAGCAACCGGTGCGGCGCTGCGGCCTTCTATGTGTCCCCGCCCCCCCCCTCTTATTTGGGGATTGTTGTAAAAATAAAACAACGCCGCCCCCCCGCCTCCCTGTTTCCTTCGGGGTTTCCTTATGGGTTCTGTAAGGTTCAGCTGACAACATACGGAAATCTTAAAGGAAACAGTGGAGATATCCCAGGGGATAGCCGGAGCAGGGCTGTCCTGCCTGCCCTCTTTTCCTTTTATAGTATTATCTATATATATGATCTATAATCAAGTATAAAAACCAAAGGTCTGTTAATATAAACTACTCCTACCCGTATAAAACCAAAGCACTATTAATATAATCGACACCCACGAGTATAAAATGAAAGCACTGCTAATATAACCTACACCCACAAGTATGAAACCAAAGCGTTATTAATATAATCTACACCCTCAAGTATAAAATCAAAGCACTATTAATGTAATGTACTCACACAAGAATAAAACGAGTGTGTTATTTGCATATTGGAGCAGAAGGAAAAATAGATTGAAGCAAAAAGTGTGTGAAGGAAAATGAAAAAAATACCTTGAAGCAAGGAAAATTAAAAAAAAAAAATACCTTGAAGCAAAAATGGTTTGAGTTTTAAAACAGTTCTTCATAATGAAATGTGCATGTCTGTTGGACGTCACTGAAAGAAGAAATCAAATTTTGCTTTTGAAAAATGATTATCAGTGTTTTTTCCTTAAACAGGTTGACAATGTATGCGTTCACTGTCCTCCACACTGTTTCTTCATGCAAACCACAGCATGACTAACTCAGAGAACATTACTCAAAACCTGCATGTGCACCCTAAATTCAAATTAGTGACTAATTTTAAGAAAAGCATTAACAGGTCTTCACTTGAACTCTTCACGTCATTAAGAATGTGTCATTGGTAAACTTCACCACCTTTCACTCCTTCTCAAAAACTTTCATAGGTTTAGTTCAGCTTATATCCACTGGACCTAAATACACATTTTTCCCACCTTCTGTTATGCATTTCTCACGTGTGTAGTAACTGCAGTGTCACCTCACCTCTTTCCTGTTTCCTGGATAACGAAGTAGCCTGAACTACTGCAGTATAGTTTAGATAGTCTTGTTCTCCAGGCCTCCAGAACCCCTTTTCTGAATCTCTTTTGATCTTCCAACACTCTTCTTTAGGCACAGATGATAGATAGAATTGGATTCCATATACCCATCATCCAAAGGTAAAAAAGAGACCCCTCCCCACAACCTTTCCCCCAAACAAACAAACAAAAACAACCATCAAAGCCTGCATTTCTGTATTTCATACTCCCACTTGTCAGGTAAATGCTGGTCTCCTGCATACGTGTGGCCAACAGAGGACATACATCAATAAAGCACATCTAAACACGTATGGGACTTGGTTTTATTCACAATTACGATTGTATCCTTTACCTTGGAAATATCCAAATATTTTTGCTTATCAAGATAATGTCTAAGAACAAAATCCAAAGGAAACAGTACATTTTTTCTCTCATTTTTAATTTGGCTTCACGCTGAAAATTCAATTTACAAGCCAGTCATAAAGAAAATGTCCAGTTGGGCAGAACGAGCCGTGATTGTATACTGCAACATCAACACTTGTAGTGTATCATTTAGTTCCCTTTCAGTAAATCACACAGCTTACAGCAGAGTTGAAGCTTTTACGTCATTGCTATTTGGCTCAGTTAGTTCATCACACACTGTAGTCCATTTCAACCTATCAAGCAAAAACTAGCAAGAAAAGAATACTCAAATTGAGGTATTTCCTTTAAGAATTTACTGATCACTGGTATTCAGAGGTAATGTTAAATCATATAGTTTTAAACATTGAAAAATGTACAAAACCAAGTTCATCTTTTAAAAATATTATCCGTAGTCTTCCATGCATGTTAATAAAAAATATAAAAATCAAATTTGTAGCACTGAAGCTATACTTTGCGTTCTGTGAAAGGATTTCCATAATCGGAACCACAAGCTACAGTCATCTTTAGTATGCTACCTGCCTTTCAGTTACAAAGTATAGCCAGTTCAGTGCAAAGACAGTCTATATACACATACCTTAGGAGCCATAGGAGGGAAATATACAGCAGAAAAAATGCATTCAGGTCGTTATTATCATCCAGTAGCACTATATATTGTTACAGGTTTACACTGCATATCCAAGGGCTATAACAGAAAGCTTGCAGCCAATATGCATCTTTAAACCAACTGCTTGAGCAGCCTTGAAGTCACCAGGAGTTGTACCACTGATGGAACAAGCACACCATACCTTGCGAGCGAGTTCCTACAAAGCTGTACTTCCTGCTCTATCAGCACAGGTTTTCAGCTAAAAGCATCCTCTTCATGGCAGTGCCTAACTTGGATTCAGTAGCGGAAAGAGAAAATCCCAAACTGTGATCATTAAAAGGTTAACTTTTTTGCTTTTGCATTTAAATTCTCAAGTGTGTTCAAAAACATAGCAATACTTTTTAAAAAATGTATAAATTATGTCCTCAATGCAAGTTTAACAGTAATTCAAGAGATCAAAAAATTTTTATGAATTATTTCTCAGCTTGTTGATATTGCATTTTATTCTTTCAGAAAAGAGGAACTAGTACCTGCAATCAAATTAGAAATGTCTTGCACACCCGGGTAGATGCTGGGAATTACAAAAAGGTTTAGAAAGTGGTCCCATTGAACAGATGCCTGATACTTTCAACACAATGCTGAACACTGAAGTTATATAGTACATAATTAAAGGTTAGCAGGTGCTTAATCTTGGTCCTCCTCCAGGATATAAAAAAAAAATATCTATCACTTCTAGAGATTTACTTCTGACTTCTATTTCTAACATTACTGATTTACATGGAGCTCTTAATACCTTAGAGCAATTACAGAAAGCAATATAACAAATCACCAACACAAACAACTAGATAGACAAGCAGCTGCAACCGATGCGCTTTTTGTCTAAGTATATACAATTGCTAAGGAGAGATGTTTAATTTAAGGGATTGTAGTCCACATACTTAAAAATACAATTTCACCTTTAGGTGTCTACTTAAAAAAAAAATACTTCTGTAGTCTGGAAAATACGGTAGGGGTTAACATAAATTTCCCTTCTGAGATATAAGAAATATTTTGTTCAAACTTTATTATAAAAGAAAACATGGGACAAAAATGTATACTTAGGACATACCAGGTCGGCACAAGTTTATTTCTTCAGTATTTAAAATAAAACTGTCTTGATGAGGGGTAGTGAATAGAAGACACGTATTTCAGTTTTCCCCATACACATTCATAAACTTAGAAGTAATCTATCATCAGATAATTTCATTTCCAGTACCATGGTAGGATGAAAAGTGCCTGAGCTTCAGCCTTCTTCAGTATCCACGAGGAGAATTTGTTTACTAACACATTTACACATACTGCATGCTGAACTTGGAAGTAAACAGACACACACTAAGAATGACAAAGTCAGAGGTCAATGCAAATTGAGATTTCATCACACTGCATTTCTAAATTTAATGTCTTATTGTTCATAAAAACATGTGGTGTCTCCAAAGTACTTACAAACTTGCTAACACCTGGACAACTATGCAGTGGTTAGAGCAGGAGAAAAGAAAATGTGATCCTTTATCTAAAGGCAGACTCGAGCTAAAGCAGTACATGGGCTCTTAGTTTTGGGTGGCATTACCAGAATGCAAATTTAATGTTCGCCTGCCCCTTACTGGTCAGGAGAAGTGGCCTGTGAATGTCCCTTGATCTTAAGAGGTCTCCCTCAGGCTGCACCCAGCCTAAAAGGAACAAGACAGCACAACCAAGAGCAAGGGATACCAAAAACAAAATTCACCAGCCCAAGAGATGGAAAATATTTTTCTTTACTGTGCAAAAAGATCAGTTGTACAGTGAAAGCTTTGCTGCTACGCTAGCCTTAATGAATTTACTACTTTCTAGTTCAGCTTGATTTTTCCCCAACAGATTCTTTGGCTCTGGATTGGCACTCTCAAGTAACACCATTCATAATATCAAAATAGAATATTACAAAAGTCATTAGGACTTTTATCTTGCTTCCAGCCTTTTTTGGTCAAAGTGAAAGAACCGAGACTTAACATTACATCCATAGATAAATGTACATCTTTTTTGAGATCTTGATGCTAGACTGAAATGAGCTGGGCTGTTCATATGGCTGTGTACAAACAGTAGCTCAGAATCAAGAGACATGACAAGTATGTTGTCAAAAAATCCCCACAAATTAAAAGAAAAAATTATGTACAATCTGTGCTGAGGTGATTCTTCTGTTTCCGTCTCTACTGTTAAGGACTGATCCTTTCAGAATCATACATCCTTTTTTTACCAGTTACAGATTCCAATGTAAGAGTGCCATCACTACACATCATAACATCTGGGGGAAAAGAAGCCATTTTCTACAAAACAAATCACTCCTTCACTCATAAGAGAATAACTAATATCTTGAAATAAACCTGAGAGGTTTCCTAGAGAAAAAAACAACTGTCTTGTCTTGACCAATATGAGATGCAGGAAATATATATCCAAATCCAAGCACGCCTAACAAATGTTCTCCTTGCTACTATATTCTCTGTAGTTATACCTCAGTATTCAGTTAAAATGCACTTTTTGATCACGGTGTGTTGGTGACTAACTTGTATACTCACTTCACTGCCTTAGCTACAGCATAGAACCACTGTGTTTATTCCTTTGAGGACATGCTGTAGGATTTTACCTCTAAGGATGTCTTTAAAGGTTCCCATCACAGAGTACTTTTTTCTGGTCTTCATATAAAAGAAGAGGGAGAACCGATAAAACAGAACTGGCTGTGCCGCTAGTGCCTTAGACATCACTTAGATGACAAATGTCTACTTAGACGTTACCTTCAGGAAATTGTCCTCTGACTGATGAACGGCTGGTTTAATTGCAAAATTACCTGGATGGCTATCTCAGTCTTCCTGCTCATATGAGAGACAGATCTTGTGGTTTCACTTGGCTGACTGTTTGAATGATGGTGCTTATTATGAGTTCTTACCTGCATTTTCAAACTGTTGGACCTAGTATTCCTTTTTGTCTTGTAAAGAAGCTAGCCACATTAGCTGAAGTTCAGATACCTAAAAAATAACAAATCATCTGCAGTACTTCATTCAGAGGGAATTTCTGTTTCAACAAGCTTAGGAGACAATCTTAAGTTTTGCTGATGCAAAATCTCTTAGCCAACATGTTTCTAATGCCTGGGCTTAATTACAGAACACTGAAAGTGCTGCTAGAAAAAAAGCAGAGGCCTCCCATCAAGTAGAATGCAATAGCTCAACATAAAGGAAAATTAATTTAACTTGATCAGATTTTTTTTTTTTGTTAAATCAGCATAATTTCTTTCCTAGTTCAAGTCCCATAACACACACAAAGCTGTGGTTAGTTTTTGAGTTCATAGGATCTACAGCAGATGCCACTTGAGTTCTGCAGCTTACCTTCTGTAAATCGTTTCTCTGTTTTAGAAGGAGCAGAGAGCAGAACGTGACTAAAACTTGACATGAATAGCTGTACTTACCATGCAATGACGTAGAAAAATTCATTTAATGACAATACCAGATATGGCCTTATAAAGGAACTCAAATTAATAAAAATACCTCTTCAAAAAATTACCAAATTATACCAAAATGTAACAATTCCTTTTCCAGACAAATATTTACTGCATATTATGAATGAAAACATTTTCCAAGTAGCCCAATGCTTAAACTAGCTAACAACCCTATTCAGTGTGCTTGAAAATATTACATGTACAAAACCACTATTTACTTCCTGCGGCTTTGCCTCTAAAGAGATTGCATCACTTCCTTAATGCACACATCTCCTTTTCAAGTAAGCCTTGTGACCTGAGGTTTTAAACCTTTAAAGCAGGATTAGCAAACACACACGAGGGTCTGGTTGCCTTTTTGTCATAGCAAGAGGATTCTAGAAGCAATAAATGCATTGAAATATATAGCGTAATTTATTGGTATAACGTTAAGTGCACCACCTTATTTCTCCAAAAGGATCACAAATTCCCTAGAATACCTTTTAAATGTGTCTGCTTACAGCACTGGACTCCTGAGAAATCTGTAACAGAACTTGCCTTACTGTGGTAGAACCAGTGGTTTGGATGAGCTTTGTACCTCCTAAACTTTTGTTTCTGTTTATTTTTAATGTGGTTTTATTATAATTGAAGAAAAACAAGTGAAGCCAAAAAAGACACTTTAGTTATCTCAGATTTCATTGTTTTGTGTTAAATACATTCAAAACACACAGCTACTTGTTCAATCACATCGGAATAACAAAGCTTTGGCTGAATCTCTCTCATACAATATATAGAAATCCAGTCTGATGTGAGCGCTCTGCCGTCAAGGGATGGCAGCATTTCACAAAAGCAGGAAAATGATCATCAGACAAGTGTCAAATGTCTTCACACCTCTGCATTTTGTGTGTAAGGATCACGTATTAAATTGTCGTAAAGAACTGAAGACATTTATTTATGTCTTCCTTGTAAATTTAAGGTTTGTAAAGCTGGTAATAGTGTAACTGAAAGCATTTTTATGTTATTGTTTGGTGAATGGGAAAGGAAGCTTTCACTTTTGTCCTTGCAGTACAGCAAGCCACTGAGTGTCACAACCCAGCTGCTCCACAGTTGGATGCCTTTTACATGGAACTAGTAAAACATTTCAGTGAGTTCAATAGACAAATTGCAATGAATGCTCTTGCAGTAATGCCATGTGCTACAGGTCTTAGCCCCCGACAAAGTCTGAGTTTACCACCTGACACTACAGGGCAGTCTCGTATGATAACCTTATATACTAACAATATTGAAATCCCCTGGACTGTCTTAATTATTATCTGTTCACACCATTATCTGTGATCTAACAGTGTTTTCATGCAGGTTGCTCAGAACTTCGCTATTTCTCTATCCAGATCAACAATCTCACAAAAAAGGGAATGCTGCAAGTCACTACAGAAGCCGGATGCTTTTTAAACTAGTTGCTTCCACCAAAAGTGCTTGCTCACCAAGCAGGCGAGATGCTACTCACCAGGCTTTCTCAACACTGAAGAGCTTAGTCACACTAAGAGCAGTTATTACATTCACCCTGATTAGAATACTCACCAGAAACAAGTAAGAAACCAAATTAACTCTTTGCCTTATAGGTGACAGATCCCCAGGCTATATGCACCATACATGGAAAGGAGGCACGCTATATTTAGCCAACTTCAATCAGCTTTCTTTGCTCTTCCACAGATGTGGAACGAGTAATTTCTTCCTCTGGAGCTTCTCCCACACCAAGGTTGTCCATGGGATATTAAAGCTTTTCTTCCCTTCAGACACACGTCTCAGGGAACCCTACCTCAAGCCCTGCACTTTGAAATTCTCAAATTCCCAAGCTCACATACAAGGCAAAAGATAACTATCTCAATAGTCAGCCAGCTTGGGCCAAGTGTTGTTGAAGGTCTTGCAGAGGAGGTGTGATATGCTCAGACAACAGTTACCGTACCTTACCCTTACATACTAAAATACATCCTGCCTAACCACAGAAAAAAGACCTCAGGAGACCTATCCCTACAATCCTGTTGGTTATGATCAATAAAATCAGTGTCTTCATCGTCTGTCTGTAAGGGACACCCCACCATCAGCATGGAGAAAAGACAGTTCCCATCTTCCCTCTAGTGACAGTTCCCACACTTGAAAACTGGTTTCGTAACTTCCTTCTGTCTCTTTCTCTGGATGAAAGATTTTTTTCAACCTCTTTACTAAATATTTTCTTTTCTCCAGACTCTATCCAGCTACTCCCCATCTTTCTCAAGTGCCCCAACACAGACAACTACTTTAGGTAAAGCCTTATCAATCCTTAGTAGCACAGAAATACCATCTCATTTCTCACAGGCAACAAGTGTTTATGCATCCCACTATAACGAACATCTTTTCTGCAGCAATACTTGATACTATCTCTGCCCCAAGATCTTTTGTGCAGTTACACCCACTCCCTCTGTTTGTGCAGCTGACTACTCTTACCTAGGAGTAGTTTCTCACATGCCTTATTTTCAAACAAGGTCTTCCATTTTTCATGATCAGTTTAAATCTTGTTTGCTTATGTGCTGCAGCCCTGTCAGCATGGCATGCTAGGTAAATCTAGGTAAATAAAAAACTTAATTACTACCTCCAAATAAGGATGTACCTCTGCTACCCCACAGAAAGCATTATTTTTCACATTTTGTTTCCCCATACCCACTGTATATTAAATCCAGTTTCAGTTTGGAGACTTGCCATATACAGTTAAGGATTTCTAAGGACACGTTCCAATACCCTAATAAGCTTAAAAAACCTCCTGCTATTTAAAAATAATAACAAAAGCATTTGGTATAAACAGATTTCCTTCTGCTGAAATGTCATCCTTTCAAATCTAGTTTTACATTAACAAGTAGAAGATTCAAATCTCAATGACAGTTCTCCAGTTAGGAAACCCTTGTAATTCTGCTGCAGCCTTGCAGATTTAGTCACATAAATGATTTGAACATAGTTGATTTGAGCACAGTGGTTTTGCAACACACTTCTCCTTCCTATTCCATGAGGCCTTCGGCTCATTTCCTAATCAGTAGAGGTCTGTGGGTTTAGAGTAACTTCAATTTTTCTCTGAGACCCTCAATGGTAATTTAAGGCATCTGGCTTTACAAAAGGAAAGGTAAGAAATGTTACCGAATAGAAACGTCTTCAAATTTTTAAAATAGTTCTAAACTATTTTAAGCTTCGTATGTTATACGCAGTATATGTAATGTTGATATAGAGATTTAACTAGCATTCCTTCAGGATGTTCTGCAACTTCTTGCTGGCTTGGCTTCTGAAGTAACTGCAGCCTTTTCAAATTTGCATTGATACAACCAAGTTTTTATAGTGTGTTCCATGCTAAGTTATCTGTGTATACAGGCTTGCTACAAGAGAAACCGTGATTCCTGATAAAACAATTTTGTAAACATCTCCATATAAATGGCAGGTGGACATGATTTGAACTGATTGTAACAGAAAAGCAGTTTTGTCACGTGCTTGCAAACAGTATGTGGCATGTCAGTTTGAAAAAAAAAGTCACGTTTAGTCGCATTTGGAAATGAAAATATAAAAGTGTTGGGGTAAGGGACAAGGAGTTTTTCCTTTTCATTCTACCATGGAATAGACTGAAAGAGAAACAATTTTGTCATTCAACAATAAAAAATAATCCTTAGCAAGTTTTTGCATGACTGTTTCCAAACTGTTCACTGAAACCAAAACAAAAGGGCCAAAATATGCTTGCCTTGCTCAAGGGAATAATCCCACTGAAATCAACAAAACTGACTACACAAATATGAGCAGCAAAATTTGGCCCCATATAAACATCCCCATAACTAGGGAAAACACTAATCACCAAAGTGCACTTAACACCATAGTAGCTACAGTTTCTTTATACATGCGCAATGTGTGCGACACTTGGTACATGAAACTAGCCAGTGGAATATAAATAAGTGTGCCGCTTCCTTTTAAATATGAACATTAATAATGAAGCACATTCACATTTTTTGCCTTTCAAAGACCTTTTGGAAAAAAAAAAATAAAAACACCTTCCCCCAAAGTAACCTGGAACATATTGTTAAATATAGCACGTATGAATCAAAGAATGGTATTGAAGTAGAAGAACTTTCACACACAAAACTGGTATTTGCTGTGTAATTGGAGTGACTTATGAAAATCCCAAGAAAAGAGAATCCTCTCACCAGGAGAGGAAGTTTACAGTTGTAGTGTTAATTCAGTTTCTTCTGCAGGGGCTTGTTTTTATCTTCAGCGTTTTCAGGGCTGAAGTCAGTACAGATACCATTAGGAGCAGAAAGAGATGAAGTCTCCAAACCATGCTCAGCTCCCATCTGATCAGGATAGAGATAGTCTTCTGCAAAGTGGGGGTGCAATTCAGCAAATCTGTAGAAGTCATCTGAAAAAAAAAAATGCTGTTACACAGAATCAGCTCTTTGAAATAGAAGGATGCTAAATTTGAATACATGCAGGGTATAATCACATGATGACTCTGGAGAAAATAGCAGCAGTTAACATAGCGCTATCCCCATAGCTTGTTTTAGCTTCTCTGAAGTTTACCACATCCCCAGAACTGAGATGCCACAAAGGGTTATCGAAGCCCTCTTAAAATGTTTCAGAGCAGACCTTAGCTTGCATGGCGTAGGGGTAAACAGGCTCAGACTTGAATTAAAATGCATGGGGAGTACCACGCGCCCAGACATCACAGCTTGCCATTCGCTGGGGAAAGGCAGAAGCCCTCTAGATGAGGAACAATGAACAGCAAGAGCAGTCACTTCATAAAATCTGCAGTCTTTTGGCAAATATGCTCCTCAGTGCTTTCTGCTGATAATTCTCTTCAACCTAAAAGCAGCTCTTTGTCACTGCTGCCTTCCACTTTCAAGATTTCAGCATTCCAAACTCCTGATATTTCAGAGAATGATAGCGTGAGAAGGTAACTGACTTGCTCACTTAATTAAACATCTGTGATTTTGTAGCATTCTGAAAAAAAATGATTTTAATGTTGTTTACCTACAAAGCAACAGAAAGGGCAAGATTCCCTTGTTCTTGGAGGAGAGTGGATTTCTTAAGATCAGGAAACTTCTGTATTAAATACCCAGCAATGAAGCCCTGTCACAATGCTGCCCCTATAACTGTTTATTTGGACCCGATTTATACACAAGGTACTGTACAGGAACCAAGTCGTCAGAAGCTGCTTTGCAATGCAGACTGACACTGGAAGAAGCCAGATGTGAACGTTGTCACTAACCCTTCCTGTCACCTACAGTATGTGGCACACTGCCCACTCCAGCTCACCGTGTTATCCTGGAAGAACTCGTGACCAGTCAACACTGTGTGTGAGCTCCCTGGCGTGCAGTGCAGATGACAGCTGAAGTGACCTTCCAGAGGAGCAAAGCCCATGTCCTTCTGGTACAAAGGGGCTGGCGTGGAAGAAAAAACACCACAGCTTTCCCTCTCTATCACCCTTCTCTGTTTGAGAGGGCACACTCTTTCAACATTAGGAAGAGCAGAGGAATGCCACTTGGCCCAAAGGGGCACTGGAGTTGTAGGGCAACACTGCCTCTGTCCTGTTGCAAAAGGGTAGGTGGGGAGAATGCAAAAAACATACTTTTGTTTGCAGAAGGGTGAAGTTACAGCTTTTATCCACAATTTATATGGATAAAGCGTTTTAGATCCTGTAACTTCAACAAAAGCTGATGATATTCAGAGCAACAAAACCAACACTATCATTTATGTCAAAAGACCTATATTTACAGCACAGGCTGTTATATCACAAACGACATCAAAGTCTTTGGGAAGAAAAAAAAAATATCTTAAATGCTTGAAAAAGCACAAAGCAGATTTTTTTCCTTTGATAATATTTTCAATGCAAGTTCAACTTGGCTACTTTTTTAAAAATCAAAGAGTCTGATATCTGACATTTCCCAAGAAGGAAACAGAACCATTTTTACATTCAGAAAATTTAACAGTGGTAGTAGTTGCAGTAACACATCAGAAACACTTGCATGCAAACCAATTCATCAGATTCAAAGCATTTCAGCACATTTAGTTAATCCAACTGAGTACATTATTTTTCTGCAGCTAAGAGAAAGCCACCAGCCTTAACTGGGCCTGGCCTGCAGCAGGAACACAAAAGCATTCCCTTTTTTCAAATAGGAGCTTTAAGCCTATGCCATGGAAATATACATATTTGTAACAACACATGCATCATATTAATGACCATGAAAAAATAGCCTTTTTGAGGAAAACGTAATTCAGACAGTTAGCCCTGCTCAAGTAAGACAAGTATAAAGATTCAACCAACAGTACCAGAGATGGTCTTACAATCATATGAAGCATAACACTTTTTGCTTGGGTAAGACTCGAGTATTTACTTTAAAGCCATTCTAAGCAATTCTTCAAAAAGCTACTGCATCTTCTGAGAAAATTAATGCAGAAAATGATGGAAACATTTGTTGACACAAGTCTATACCCAAACCAGAATCCTGACAATTCTGTCTTGATTTATCCCTCAATGTTCTGTCAGTTCTGGATCAAAATGAAAAAAATTCATATTCCAGGGAAGACTGAATTGAACAAGATAACGTTTCTGATAGACTTGAGTATGTAAATGTTCTGGGTCTTGCTGGAATAAGTCCTGAAGATATTTAAGAATATTTACAAACTTTTTCACAGCAGAAGCCAATAAAGAGCTTTTGGGATCCTATTTGCCTCACACCCCAGAAACAGGAGACAAGGTAATGTAGAAATAATGACCCACTCCAGCATTATGTCTAATCACAGGTCTGATTTTGGAGTTCAAGCTTAAAGCAACCGTGAAGAGGACTAGAAGATGTTAACTTCAGTCATTTGCTTGGGGAAAATGTCATTTTGTTTTCTATTCTCACTATAAGAGGAAAGAAACAAAGAAAGGGGTAAAAGAACCCAGAGCAGAGTTCATTGATACTGCTAACTTTATTAACAAGAATTAAATCTACATATGAACTACAGGAACTTCAAATCAAAAGGCTTTTCTCCTGCCTTTACGATACCCTCCCACTACTTGATGCTCCTGATGGAAGCTCTATGTTCAACCTCTATAGTTCCACTCCCCCCCACCTACCCCTCATGCTCTTCCACAGGATAAAAATGTTTTCTTTCTCAGAACTTGTCTGGATAATGACTTCAGAAAAGGTAAAATTTGCAAGTTTCCTGCCTCTTCTTCTTCACTATTCTGTTGCAACAAATTGAGCATGCGAAAAGTTACTCACATTCAAAGGCAATGCAAGACATCAAATATTTATTGCAAACAACTTTCAAGACAGAAGTGCAATACTAGAAGTTTACCTTCATCTTTCAGTTCTTTACCACAACAAATTGGACATTTATTCTTACTAATGATTATGCTTTCAGATACGTTAAAATCTCTGTGCACTGTTTCTTAGCAATTTTCCTCAGAAAAAGATCCAGAATCCAGAAGCAGAATTTCAAGTGATGTAACCAACATCCTACTTCATGTAGTCACACAGACTACTTTTGAATGCAAAAAAAAATAAAATAAAATAAAAAAAATAATATAAGAGTAAAAACAGAGAAAGCAAGAGCTAAACATTGTGGCTCAGCTGTCCAGGTTTCATTGTGGTGTGAACATACTAATACCAGACAGGGGACATTGCAGATATAAGTGCAACTTGGTGCTATTAAAGATAAATACTAAGTAGGAATTCTTGGGTAACTC
Source organism: Anas platyrhynchos (assembly GCF_047663525.1). Lineage (NCBI taxonomy): Eukaryota > Metazoa > Chordata > Aves > Anseriformes > Anatidae > Anas > Anas platyrhynchos. The sequence continues at coordinate 67,254,408 of NC_092588.1, read as the reverse complement.
ACATGAGCTGGTTTCAGTTCACTAGCATACTATTTTAAATTTTCCCTCAAACAATGAGATGTGCCAAAATTAGAGATCAGCTTAGATTCTCTGCTGGTATTTTTGAAACTGGTGATAGGGGGGAAAAAAGAGTTGAGTCACCACTCTAATGAGCTGGGAGACAACAAGGAGTGCCAGATAGGAGCAAAAGGGATCAGAATAGAATATGGCAGATGAGAAGTACAGAAAGGAAATGGGCAGTAGAGCAGGAATCAAGGAGGCAAATGATAAGAGGGTAAAACAGGAGGATGGTGCAATGATACTCATTTTGATGAGTCTAAAATTGTGCTGTAGCTGAGGCATTACATAAATACTGTTTGATCAGGAAATACTAGTGTAGAAATCGTGATTTACTAACATTGATGTTTTAAATTAACATTTTTTAATACTTAAATGCCTATGAATTATCCTGATGGAAAACCACAAGAACAGGAGCATGTCAGAAGCACTTCAATTTGGGGTACGTGCTACATTGGCTATCAACAACTCAGTTCATACTTTAAATAATACAACTAAATTTAGAACTTTACTGCATAAAAGATGAAGAATCTGAAGTAATGCACAAGTACTTTGATTCCCAGCATAATCTAATCACCCAGATACCTCAGTTTTTCTAATGCAATTTTCTCGCCTCCATATCACCTGCATTACAGACTATATATCAAGCAGCCTTTTCAATACCCTCCCCTCCCCCCCCCAACTAACTTTCAAACAGGCTGAGAAATTATTGAGGTATAAAATCTTATATTATCCCGTATTCTGGGAGGACAGATATAGTGAGGAACAGATACAAGAGACAAATCCAGACGACAGAGATAAGGCTGCTTTCTTAAAAATATACATTCACATGCATGGAAGCCAGAGAACAGAATATACTGGAAAAGTCAGTCTAGGTATCATCTGATAATGCAGAAAGGAAACACTGGAAACACACATGACATTTGACATTAAAAGGTGAAACTTTATTATTATTTTTTAATCTAAGTTTACTTTGTCTGCAATGTTTTTTTCATTATAAAACCAAGCCCACTAAAAAGACAAGTCTAAGAAAAATATAACTGGCTTGTATATCAACAGGAGTTTAGTCTTCTTTGATATTGTGACAGTTCAGATTCACTTAAAATACTTACCGTATGTAATCTTTCCTTTCTCTTCTTCATCTACAGCTCTAAAAAGATGTGTAACATTAATCTGTGACACACCCATGGCAGTCTTCAGAATATGAGCTAAGTCTTCTTCTGTTATAGTTCCATTTTTTGACTGGTATAGCTGTAAAACATGACAGCAAGACAAATCATTCCGGAGCTGAATACTAACTCCTATGAACAGCCCCACATTAATAAGTTATACAAAATTAAAGTTTGGCTTGAGAAAATCTAGTCACTCTCAGATTGATGATGAGGATTACTGAGTAGTCTGGGTAGAAGACAGCATTAGTTCACCTGTGTACACTTACACAGTAAAGCTTGCTATATCCAGAAAAACTCCATGCGTTTACATGCCCGAACACTGGAATTTCAGTGATTCTGTTAAACTGTCTTATCTCTGAAACAACGTGTTTTGCAGATATGTAACTACATAAGTATTAGTCTATTTAGCTAGATGTCCAAACTCCCAGAGCCTGTGGAATCAGGACATACGTTTAGGTTGGCCTAAGCAGAAATAATTTCCCACTTGGTCAGATATAAAACTCAAGATTGGCTAGACCAATGTCCATCTGATTGGACAGCCAGCTTGCTTATAGATTCCTGAATCTAAATTATTAGATAGAAGATGTATTAATCAGAAGAATCCCACTCTAAACAGTGATGAACCTATAATTTTCTACAAATACTTACTCAATTTTCTAGAAAACTGTAATTTGCTTCTTTTCAAGTCCTGAAGAAAAGAATTTGCTCATAGACAAAAACTTAGCTTTACTGACAGATAATAGATAACTAAAAATAATCGTTCATATACTCATTCTACCTTTGTATATGTGCAGTGCTTTCCCCTGCCAAAAGAACTTGAGTATTCCATAACATCTGTAACAAACTTCATTACATTTTCTAAAATAACTAATTCCAGTTCAATAGAAACTGAAACAAAAGAGTTTTTGAAATATCATCGTCTAAGTCTAATGCATGACATGGCTACAAATATTTTCATATTTTTAAAAACAAGCTACTTTGGAAACTTTCTTTTAGTTTCTCTACAGCATTAAGGTGGGAACTGATGAGAATGAACAAAACAGACACATAAGGAAGTGATTTTCACGGAAGCAGAAGTTACTGTCACAGACAACACACCTCGATGGAATAAAAAAAGTCAGTGGAATGCAAAACTAAAATTCTATGGAAAGAATTCAATTTATGCTCAATTCAGGACTCCTGAATTTTGTTCCCTAGCACCCAACTTGCATGCTGTTTCTTAAGTAGGGGCAAGGACAAGACACTTGTTTATTAAAACCTGCTATATTCTCACAGATCAAATACTCAGAAGGTGATACTTGGTGGTAATGCTCACAAGCATCATGTTGGCAAGATTTGCCACAGCCTTTCACTTCCTCAGCGATTAGAAAAGGAGGCTGCCTAGCACATACACTGGAGTGCTGCTTCTGGAACCGGTTGACATAATCCCCACTTCTGCTTCTAATTACCCACCACTTTAGATCTCTGGTGGCTCAGTAAGCCTATTTTTCAAGTTCTTCAGCCATAACTAAACACTCCCACTTCAAAAACTTGTTCAGCTACGTGAAATACTGCACATTATCCCTAAAAACAAATGACATGGTGGTTTGCAAGTAGCAGCATGCGGCAGAGGACAGCAACTATTCAAAGTCATGCATTCATGAGCTAGCTAGATCTTTTGATGACTAACAGTAAGCTGTGTGAATATCTTAATATACATGATCCCAGGAAACCAGGCAGAAATGATTAGAAAAAAATCACTTCACGGTTGTTTTTTTCTCCCTAGAATAGTGGTCAGCAATTTTTCCTCAGCTCAATACTTTTTTTTTTTTTTTTTAACCTTCTTATCATCACTAGAAGGATATAGTGAGCTATACCTGCTTCTCCTTGCTGAATGCTTCATTTTCTTAATAAACATGTAGAAATTCTGCAGTTAAGTTAAAATTATATATTAATTGCAAAATACAAAGTTCCCTGGTTATGAGTTTCCAAGACCACTGCAGATAGAGAAGAACTTATTTAAGAAACGGATCAATTAACTTGAAGTTAGGTGCTTCCAAAAAGAAATCACCTAGTCTGTGGTCTTTTCTTCCTCAAACTGAGGAAGTACGTTGCACATTTTGCATCATGAAAGTGAAATTTCACTAAAATACTGCCCCAAAACCACATTCAAGTCTACTTTAGGATTGTTAATTTTCAGATGGAGACAGAGATAAACACCATGTTATCATTTGTTGCATTACTTTGATTAAATGGAATAAACAAGGGCAGAAACCTCTCTGGGTTTTCCCTCACATGCAAGTTAACCTCTCCATCAGCAGCTGATTTTCCACAGAAATTGTAGGGACTAAATATTTTTGTTTCTCCCTCCTCTGTCAGATTTGTTTGACAGTGGCCAAAGGGCGAGAATGATAGATCTGAACACTAAGCATTCACAGGAGCCTCATTTCTTTAGCAAATATATTTGAGAATAGTATAAACTTGCTGAAGAACCTGATAACAGCTACGCCCAGAAAATAAGGCTCCCATGTAGTACCATACAACTCAAAGTTCTCAAGTCCATGCATTCATCTGTGATGACACCATCGAGTGTTAACATTCTCAGTTTTCAGTAGCACTAAAAAGACACAAGACCCTATGAGTTCAAGGCAATAGGAAATGATGATGTAAGCTGCAGCACAGCTTGAAATAGCAATATGAAAAGAAATTAGCTACAAGTACCAAATTAAGGTGTCAGACAAACCTACTGGAAAGGCTAACTTCAAGCATTGCTGCTGTCAGTTTTCCAAAAGGTGTGTAATAACTACCTATGTTGATACTGCAACAAACCACTGAGTCTAGAACAAGATCAGGAGCACCTATGGGAAGTATATAATCTGGGCAGAGACTGCAGGACTAAAAAAAAGACACTGCAAGAGGGAAGAATAAATATTTTCAACAAAATAAAGGAGGAAAAAGTCATCTGTGTTAACATGTAGAAATGAAAATTTTTACTTTTTTTTTTTTTTTTTTAATTTGGCAAAAAAAGATTTTGGTGAAATATTTTACAAGCAGCAAGCACAACTCATTGTCCTTCCGTCCACAGTAATCAATACAAAGGCACAGACTTCATGTATTGAAAGATTTTATAAGAACTCCACAGAACAACTTCACTTTACAATATTCCAAGTTTGTCATGCAAAATGATGCATTTTTTCCTCTCCGAACATGATCTCCTAATCTAACATTTCACTGATGTTATCTTAATGTAATTAAGTATCAAAAAGGCATGTGAAACAAGCTTCTGTTAAATCTAATTGACAATATTAATTATCTCTAAAAACACCCACAAAATTTAAATAAATGATATAAAGGAAGAAAACTCTGCTTACCTGAAATGCCAGCTGAATTGTTTCCAGAGTTTTGGATGGCTTACAGACAACTGACAGAGCAATGACAAATTCCCGAACGTCAATTACGCCATCTTCATTCTGTGAAGGAAAACCTCACCTCTGAATACTGCAGTTTGCCTCAGAGCATTCAAAATATCTAACAGCTAACAACTAATACGCAGAATATTCAGAAAGAGCACTGCATATGCAAAAAAAAGTCTCACTGAAATGGAATTACATCAGTGAGAGAACTAGGGTTGCAAAAGCTCTGTAGGCCCTTTTCAGAGTCCCAGCCAGAATTCCTAATTCAGAGATTCTTCAAAGACAGTGCTGCTATTGTGAGCCTTTACTTGCATATGTAAGATTTTTACATTAAATCATCTGACTTAATAGGCTGAAATTAAAATTAGAGAACCAGAGGTCAAACTACTCTGATTTAAGCCCTGAACACATGACATTTTAATCTCCTCTCTGGTCTAGGAGAGAGCACTATGAACGTATACACCTCCTGGTTCAAGGTTCAAATACCATCTCATCAAGACAAAGTTAATGGTAATTTCCCCATCCTGTCTGATTGCCAGAGGATAGAAAAACTGGCTTATTTACTATGTTCCTAGGTCCTTCAAGGTTTGCTTCGGGTATCCTAGAAGAATAATTTATGTACAAGCCAAGTGTTAAGTTTGTAGCTAATGTACACCACGTTCAGTTGCGACAAGCAGTAGTAATAGTTTGGCCTGAGCCTACCTTCCTTCCTCTTTATATTTTGCGTCTAGAAACAAAATGAGTTTTGTGAAACTGATAAGCTTTTTACCTTCTACCTGAATGACTGCTTCATTTAGTTGATGATGGATGTCCTTACATGTAGAAAGGGAAATGCAGTAGGCAAATACTGTGGTATAGCAGGCAAATACTGCAGTGAAGAGCTCAAAAGCACTTAACACTGGCCCAAATCAGACCTCCATGAATTCAACAGGAGGCAAATCAGGCTAGAGCAGAGCTTATCACAAGTAGTACAATTTGTAAACATGATATTGTTTCTTACCTCATCAAAAAGGGCAAACATACTTTCTAACGTGTGGGAAACTGGAAATTCCAAATATGCTGAAAATTCCCTAAGAGCAACCTTCTGTTCTTTCATTTTCATGGCACTTGTAGCATATTTATCAAGATCATCTTCAAGTGTTTCTGGTTTCAGCCTAGAAAGCACATTATTTTTGCACATTTTAAAAATAAATCTAGTTTTAAAAGACAAGTATCAATACAGTGAATGAAGCGATGAGTAATAATACTGTAAAATACAACAAAATACAGAATCAGTGTTATGAAACTGCTTTATTGCAAAAATAAGTACAGGATTCCTATCATTTTAAGGCTCCCTTTAGTTCCTGAAATACGTTAGAAATTACTGGTAAGCTTCAGGAACCCTGGTCATAAACTTGTGTCCTCTATCTTGGCTATAAGACAGATGAGCATTCCAACATGTACAAGAAACATGAACTTAGAATTAGCCAGTAAGAAATGCCAGGCATGGAGAGCTAGGCAGGATTTAGGTCACCTGAACACAGCTGTGCTGCAGGACAGTAACATAAACCAATTACGATTCCAAATTTACTAATATCACTGAACAGGAAAGACCTGATGCATTTCATCTAAAAGAAATCAGGGATTACATAATAGCGATTATACTGCTAATCCTGCTTGTCAGTTCTTATTTTTCACATTCAGTCTTTAGTTAGACACCATGACGAGGCTACCCATCAAACAAGGCTACAGCTGTTAATACAGCTAGAAAAATTACCTCGTTCCTTCTGATTACAAAACCAGAAGGACGATGGAACGGGTTTATACTAATGCAGATATCTGCCGCATGGTGTTTTTTTCTGCTAAGTCAAGCTTCCTGTTTTTGTTTTGTAAAAATAAATTTTGCTATGAATATACTAAACATAAATGGTGCTGCAGGTATGTGGGGTAAAGTAAACACTCTCCCTAGTAAAACAAATCAAATCTTGACCAGTAGATTTATTCTGAACTGGTTTAAGGTAATGGTAGGCACCCAAATTTTTCAGTCTGAAGACAAAAGGAGCCAGTAACATCTTCTACAGTATTCTTCTGCAGTTATCTGTTTTGCTGTTTGCTGCTGCAGACAAGGGCAAGCAGTTATTTACAAAACCCACAAGCTCACAACAGAATTGCCTCCAGACTGCAGCTGGACCTCCTCAGCAGCTTTCTTTCAGTGAGGAGACTTTAATCAAATATTTAATTAATAACAACATACTCAAAGGCTTAAAAAAAAAAAAAAAAAAAAAAAAAAAGCATTCCTGGTAGGAAGATTATCCTATACTTAAGCTCCAGACCTCAACTTCTAGCTGAAATGACTGAACAACCCTTCCCAAAAATTACTCTTAAATAAAAACACAATTACAATGCTATCTGCCATTAGCTATCAACCTGCCAAAAAAGGACTAAGCACTGTATTTTTGAAGTATAAGACCCAAGTATGTATGAGTTCTTTCAGAGACCGCATACCCTACAGAACATTCATATGTTCGCCCTCCTGTTAGGAAAGCACCTGCCATAAGTTTCGGTCCTAGGATTTATAAAAAGAGCAGTGAAACACTCCCCTGCAACATTTGTTTTCCATGATGTAGTAAAAAAAAAAAGGAGCAGGCACAAAGGAATCCATGGAAGGCTTGAGATGCACACTGCACTCAGCTTCTAACATGCAGCATTACATGTAAAACCAGTCCACAGATGATAGATCCTCCCTGTAGGAGCTGAAATGGATTTTAACTGTAGGATGAGGCCAGCTGGCATTTGAATACTCCCTTGAGATAAGCCAGCACTGACACGGAATATGCAATCTAGCATCTGTCTCTAAACCAGAGAGATTTGATTTGGAATACAGTGACTCAAAATTCACTTTCTAGAACTGAGTAAGCACTTGTTTGGTGACTAGTATTTGAGGCTGGATGGGGTCAAGTCTTCACCAAACATCTAGCTAAGTATTCTGAAAAGCTAAAAGTTTGACGGGCAAAAGTTTGTATCGAAAACAGACATAAGTTAACACAAATCTTACAGACATCTTGTGGTTTTGGATTATAAATATAGAAAAAGATGCAAGACGATCTCAAAACCAGTATGTGGATCAGTGAGTTGACCATTTTGCTTCAGCTTGAGTCTGAATGCACTGTACTTAGCTGGAATCCAAGGGGGGTTCACTTCCCTCTAGCCCCATCAGAATCAGAAAGTAACTGGTGTGTGGATGACCACGACATACAATGCTGAAGTCTTTTGAAGCCAAGTATTCCAAATCCCACAACAGGCTGCAGTTCAAAACCAATATGAAAAGGTTTGAATGTCTCAATTTCTTTACAATTGTTACTTTCATCCCAGTGGAGGCTATAAAAGCTGGAAGGCCAGTAGTGGCTGCCTCTGCCCATGAAATCACGTTTGTTTGCCTAATGGCTTCAGTGCAGCATCAAGGCTATATGGGACATAACACTGTTTGCTACTGTGGCGTTTTGCTTGATTTTGTAAACCAATCCCTAAAGATGGAAAGGCTATTTTTCAGGATGAACAGCTCTGAACATTTAATCCTTCACAGCAGACTTGACGGGAAAACCAGATCCCTGCTGGTAGGATACTTTCAGCAGAATTACCACTGTTCTTAGTGAGTGAAACATCTTACCCTCCTTAAAGCTAGTTGAAAACAAACTCTTTCCTAGCTGCTGTGGCTACATGGCTTCTGGATTGCAATTGGATGCCCCAAATGGAGTACAGGGTGAGCAAATTTTACAGACGTGTAAATGGTAATGAATCCTGTAGATACATCATAGGAACAGAAACAGTTCTCCAGTGTAGCAAACAGAGATATAACTTGACTTCAAAGAAAACAGAGGAAAAGCAAGTCTGGATTTGCCTTATAAAAGTCTTGCATTTAAAAGTGGGTGTTACCTAGAAGGTATGTTCTTGCTCAAAAGCAAGTATTAAAGACTGGAAGCAAAATCCATTTGATAAAATTTACTGTTTGAGTTATTCAGGGATATGACTAGATGATCTTAATGCCATGCTGGCCTCAAAGCCTTTCAATAAGCAGCAAATGACTGCATTTCCATCAATCATGCATTAGAGGTGAAATCACATTACAAGCTTCATCCAATTGTGCCAGAAAAATACCATGGTAATAGCCTTCTTTGCTGGCATGTACACAAATCAAGACAGGATGATAGTTCACCAATGTGCAATTGCTCAAACCAGACAAAACTTTTGGGTTGTGGGGAACCTCACTTACAAATATACATAAATGATTTTAGAGGTGAAAGCAAAGATATCAGAGGTGAAAGCAAAGATATCAAGAACTGTAATTTAAAAACACAGCTTTAAATTCAGCAGACAGAAGCCAGTGAATGTTACAAGGAGATTAAACTGAATCCTGGGATTATCAACTGCATCATAAGAATGAGGCTTTTTTTTTTTTTTAATATGTTGTAGGAGTGTTGTGTGTTTTGTGTGTGTATGTGTTGTAAATTCAAGAGGTTTTGGAAAAATGAAGCAAGAATCTATCTGGTTCATCTACCTCTAGAAGTCTCTATCATCCTACTGGAAGTGCTGTTCTACATTCCTTTTTCTCTAATGCATCCTTGCCTCCTTTTTATTTCCATTTATGTACACAAGCTGGAAGATGAAGGAAAAAAAAAGTGAAATAAAATAAAGTATGGCATTGAAACATTAAAACTATGCTCCATACTTGCAGGTAAAGAGACACAAAAGGAAAAGGGTATTTATATATTTAAGTAGTTAATAGGCTGAAAATGTAAGTTTAGTTTGTGGTTGTTTAATAGGATGAGAAGAGAAACACAGAAGAAAAGCTAAAAACAGCAATAAGTTCTATGTGGTTTATGTATGTGTTTCCCCCCCCCCCCCCCCCACTGTTTGCTGAAGCTTTTTGGTGAGGTAGAGCCAGAGGGAACTGATGTCATAAGAGGAGAGAAGAGATGAGACATACTGCTTAAAAGAAGCTACAGTTTCATTAGAAAGTACATCTAGCAGTAACCCACTCAAAAGACCAGCCACTTCTTTGTGCTTCCTGGGAAACAGTGACCTCTCTGCCCTCTCTATTACAACACTACCCAGTCACAAGACTGTGCTATGCCAGCACTGTTCTCCTTCATAGATGGCATGGGGAAAGGGTAATTGACCCTTAGCTGTATCAAATGTTACAAGCCCCACAGTATTCCTGACCCTCCCTGAGAGGGGTCTTCCACTTTTGTACAGGAACGAACTCTATATATACACACTGCTCACTTGTTAGACTGAAAAAAAAAATTATATAAATTTTACAACTTATTCCACATATTTGGGTCTAGGGGTATTGCTTGCAAGTAGAAAAAATCCTGTATTTCTCTGTGCACAGAGAAACGCCTTTCAAAACGTGTTTCCATTCTCATCTTAAGGGCAGAAAAGAATGTGAGCCCTTGTTTATGCATAAAACAGCTTCCCCAGTCAGGGGGAAAGGCTTAAAGCCCTTGCAAGTATGCAGTAAACAATAATTATATAGTTTTCCTGCTCAGATGACCAGAAAAAGGTTATCCATCCTTTTCTGCAAAAGAGAAGGCTTGATTCCCCAATGCATGAAGAGAAACAAAAAAAACAAACAAACAAAAAACAAAAACAAACAAAAAAAACGATGAGGAAATAATTTTAAAGGCATCTAGGGCTGCTCTTTTTTCCCTGATGGTTTAAGTAATTGTCTTGACATCTGAAGTTGGCTTTGAGACATTTGATTCTAATACAGTATTGGTTTAATCTTTATATTAGTTTCCCTGACTACAGTATGACTACATTCCATATGTACTCATAAATGTAATATTATTATATGAAGAAAAACCATACATAGATATATAATAAAGATGCACCTTATGTATAAATATTGTATATGCTCACCCAAGGCTTCTCACAAGCTTTGCAAATTCTAAAAGACACGTGTCTGAAGGCAGACGAAGTTGTCCTTCAGCCAAGGCTAGCTGACAGTCTTCAAATGTATAGTCTGTCACTGAAACTCCCAATGCCCTTGAATAAACCAGAGAAACACAGGAAGCAAGTTAACCTATGAAAACTGAGCAGAATGTTCATTATTTTGTTTTGTACTGCAAGAAATCCTGCAACAACTCTTCTCCTCTCTGAAGAAATAAGGGAAACCCCATAAGAGAAGGTTCATATACAAAGAATGAAGTATTGTACACTATGAACCCACTACAGAACATATATCCTGACTTCATAAGTACATGAAAATGTAAAAGAACAAGGCAAAAAAAAGTCTTTAATACTTTCAGAGAAGTAACAAAAATAATTTTCAAGTTATTCATCCATAATTATGTATTTTTCAAGTTTTAATGTGAAATTTTTATACTGTTATTGCATTAACATTAATAAATCAATCATCACCTGAACAGAACTGTTACCTTCAGACATTAAAATTATACAACGGGCAATATTTTTAAGAGTACTCCATAAAGAATGGATAGAACTTAAAATAACAAGTAAACTCTAAGCAAACATGACACATTTAAACATATGCAATAGATGGAAGAAAAAAATACTCCTAAGTGTTCGCACACCAAACAATTAAGTATTCATTTTTATTTTTATTTTTCCAAACTTGACGCTGTGTGGTACAAATAGCAACAAAGATAGCTCACAAGGAAATCTTGATAAAGCGGTTACATTATATTTGCTGCACTGAAGTTTAGAGAAAGACTGTTTTTTAAGAAGCCTTGAAGAATTCAGTGTACAAATGTAAAAAGCAATTTAGAAAGCAGTTTCATACAAGTTACTCATCTGCCATATTTTCCATTATACTCAATTTTACTTGTAGTAATATAGAACACCATTTCTGCTGTGCAGCCTTTTCTAGTTTGATAAAGTCCTCACAGGATTTCCTAACTTTCATTCCTTTCATCTGGAGGTTTTTCTACCGCATTAATAATCACCTTTTTTGTCTATTAAATTAACATACATCAATAGCAAGACTGTTAAAAAATCCTGAGACATATCACAGTCATTTTGGCTGTGATGAAGATTCTGCATCTAATGCTGCACTTATTGTAGCCATTTTGATCTGTAATTGTAGTTTCATGTAATAACCAATTAGTTTCTGTTAAGTAGCTTCTTCCTAAGAGCCTCTTAAAAGGCCTTTGAATGCCAGCGTAAGGTACACGAGCCAGATCTTTTATCCACTGCTTAACTTCAGCAATTCTAATATAGTAGTGAGATATGCACTTAATAATAAAGCTACTGATAGGGGATTCTCTCTTCTAAGGATAAGAAAGTCATATACTCATTAAAAACATCTCACTGATATTCAAGCTCAAAAGTACAAAGTCTGTTAGATATTATTTATAAGCTACTTAAGAATAAACAGGACATACACTGTAGTGTTTCTGGATGAATGGCCTCACCCTTGCACAAAAAAAAAAAACAACAAATGGGAAGGGAACAAAAAGAAGCAGCCAGCTAAACCAAAAAGATACAGGTGTATAGAAGAGGCACTAGTATTACACAACATTAAATTAATTTTCTTTGGAAGAAGAAAGAAGGAGTGTTTATTGTGCCAGTTTAGGTTACTTCCTATTCCCTACTTTCGTACTGTGTGTGCTCCAGATCATCTTGTTAAAAACTTCCCTGTCAAAGATCAGGCAGGTAAACAGATGAATTCCAGGGCTGGAAGAATACAATATAACCCACAAGGAGTACTACCCAGAGTGGCTTACCTAAAGGAATGTGGTAATCACTAAGGTCACGTCCAGTCAAGCACATTACACAAAATTTAATTAGATCTTAAAGGCAACAGTAGGTGTAGCATGCAACAGAAATATGGGAACTTACAGCAGAAGTGTAGGGAAAAGGCACAGAAAAAAAGAAGCTAGTTAAAAATAAGCTAAAAGAAGAAATTGAAAGGGTAAACGTTCATTTGTGGTACAGAATGAGACATCATATTAAGGATCAGGATAAAAAAATATAAAAAAAAGTTGTTAGGACAAAAAAAGTCCAATATGACTAAGCAACAGATTAAAGGTGGCAATTGGAAGGATTTTTTTTTCTTAAGAAAATTTCAAGGAAAACAGAAGATGACAGACAAGTTAAAACAATCATAAGCTGGCAAGCCAAAGCAAGAAACAATAAATTGTAAAAATAAATGCTGGAAGCTTTTCAAATACCTCAAAAGGAAGATGACTAAGAAAGATCAGGCTATTCAAACTCCATGGTAGGTAACGGCCTGCCATACTGGCATCTCAAGACCAATGCCAGATTTAAATACCAACCCCTAAATAATGGTCCCTAGAAGAAGCCTTTTGAAAGGGGAACAAAAATCTTATGACAGAACAAGTTCTAAAACAAAAAAACAACCAAAAAAGTATGACCTGCTCTTTTAATAAACAGCTGTGTGCCCCCCTTACATAAGGGGCAGCATTTCAACCAGACTCAGTGCTACCAGTACAGGAAAATTGCTACTACAGCTAACGCCTGCATCATCAACACAGACACAACAGGCTTGAGAAGGACAAAGCACCTTCTCTTGCTCACCTGTTGGCAGTTTTCCAGCCTTCGCACCTCCAGAAAAAGCGAAACGAACCAAAATCGTATGTTTATACATACATCCAGACTTTTAGAATTACAAAAATCAGAAGCAAGGAAGATGAAGCAACTTTTGTTCAGAGTTAAGTTCAGTTGTAGGATCAGCCAAGGCCAGATAAAATTAGAGTTCAAGGGGCTCCTGAGTTCAGAAGATAAATCACAAGCTGTATAGGGCTAACATTTTAATACCAGAAGACCTTGATTTCAGCTCAGAACACTGAAGCTGAAGCTGGGGAATATACAGAGTTCATTATTTCTGCTACAACTTGCAATTTTTCCAGTTTCTTAGAATAGACAGGCATACAATGTAAAAACCTTGGATGCAACTGTAACTCACAGGGTTTTCTACAGAACTATTTCAACTTGTCTCCATCGAGCTCTCTCTACTTCAATTCAACTTCTAGGAAAAGAAAGGTTATTTCAATTTGAGATGCAGATTGCAACTGCACCATGTTTTTTTTATAAACTAGGAATGTAGCAGCTTTTCCCATGCCTTCACCTGGAAGCATTTTTCTTCCCCCCTCTTTTCTTCATACTACCTCTACTTCCACAGTTCGTTAACCTGAGCTTGCTCTCTTCAATGTTCAGCTATTTTATGTGGCCAGATGTGCGTGTCTACTTGACATACCTTAAGACTTTTTTCACCCTTGCCTTCCTTGAAATGCTGGGCATTTACCTTTTATATCACCACCCAACATGGAATTCCAAAGCCAGCAAGTCAGTTCAAGCAAAACAAAAATACAAAAGTCTTCTTGCAAACCTAATCTGTTGCAGGGGATGAACTGAAGTGTGTATCAGTAGTTGTTTATGTTGCATCAGTGTTCTATTTCTAAAACAGCAGCAGCTTTCCTATGCTTTACTATTTGAAATAACCACGGGTAAACAACGAATACATGGAACTATTCTTAACTCCATTAAAAAGTCATCGCTGAAAATGCAACCTCAATAGCACACAATTCAGTTACATTAGCTTTCATATGATTCAACCGTACCTTCCTCCCCAGAGGACTTTCACACCCACAGCAGCGAAAGTATTGGATTGTTATATAAAGGCGTTAAAAAAAAAAAAAAAAAAGCAACCCCTACAGTTGCTGCCGTGTTTGTGCCTCCCTGCCTTCCTCACTGAGGAAGGCGAGTGCTATGTAGTTTTGTATGCACTACGGAAGATTTCAAACTGCTTTGCTAGCAGGCAAAAACACTGACTTGATTTAACACATTTCTTTGATAGTAAAATTAAATCATCCATCTGTTTTTATTGCATATTACAACATACTTACTCTGCCATTACACGTCTGACGTTATTGGCGTATAACACTGGATTCCTTCTTTCTTCTTCTGACGGAATATACACAGGTAGAAACTGCATACAGAAAACTGAATTATACCAAGAACATTTAACATTTTAAGCAACTTGTATTGCAGTACCGTGGTGAAAGATTTATACAGTGCATCTTTAAAAAAAAAAGCACAACTCAAATGCTTAAAATTCATCACACTTCCAGAAATTCATTTCTTACCTCATGGAACCCAAAGATTTTTATCTTCTTTTCATTAAGTGGGAACAGGAAGTTTTAAATCGTTTGGAAGTATTAGCATTTTCTTCCATGAGCCCCTGACATTGAAATTATACTTCTTTTTTGTTCAGCTCTTCAAAGATAACCAAGAAAACCATCTGCTACACGAGCTTTGTTGAAAATTAGCTTAAATATTGAGAATTAAAGTTCTCAGGACATTAGATATTTACTGTTCCCACCTCGTATTTTGTAATCATTCAATTTGTACATTAAGCAGTCAAGCATTTTCATCCTTCTGTTGTCGGAGATTTTTCAAAAATTTTTCCTTCAGATTGGGCACCGGGTATTAGTACTCAATTAACAGAAAAACTCTAAATGCATGCAGAAGTGACCACACAATTAAACCAGAGCTGCTGCATAGATAGAAGAGGCAGCTTTCAGAATGAGATGGCCTACATTCAAAGACATTTGAGCTTTTACCTATGACTAAGAATTTATTAAACTATGATGTAGGCACCAAGATCATTCCCAGTTTCACCTACAAAAACCCTCAGAACATCTCATTTCCACTAACTCACTCTTCACATATAAGGAGTAAGAAGGAATCACTGACTCCTCCCCACCCCATGTCAGTACAAGACAGATAATTCCTTTGGTAGTGTAATGACATGAGAAAATTTATACACTAACTGATCAAAATGTTTATAGTTGTGTGGAAAGCTTCGGAAGTAGAAAACAACTGTCATATGCTTAGTTATATTTAATATAATTACCTATGGGTAGTACAAAACTGGAATTATGATCCAGGAATTTCATACTGGTCTTTAAAAAAAGAAAATAAGAATTGGGAAATAAACATCTGTTTTATCATTTAAGCAAAGAATTCTTAATAACTGAAGTTAGCAGCATTTTCAGTATCACATAATGGTATGGTCAGCAGAACCCAAAATGCTGGGTCATCTAAAATCATTAGAAGTTTGTTTCTTAGAAGCGTTCAAAGATTGAAAAAAAAATTAATTTACTTTGTGTTTTCCTAGTTTCCCTATACTCAGCACTGTAACTGAAAACACACTATTCTTCTCTTCTAGGTGTACAAGTAATTATGTTGGTCCAGCAAGATGTAATATATAAAAGGACAAAGAACATGAAGCTAACAGAGACAGAAAGATTGTTCCTTCAAATTGCAAGCCCAATTATATTTCTTTTACTTGAGTTGCAAATTGCTATCAAGTAATTCATCCAAAAGCAGGACAAGTTTGAATATGAGGCAATTTCAGAGGTGTTCTATGTACCTGTGCCTAACGAGATGGAAACAGCGCCGTCATTCTGGCATCGCAAGCAAAACCAACAAAACTCTCAGCTACTGTGAGGTGATGGATGTTTGAACACTGATGCTGACAAGCCAGCAAAACAAACTGACATGAGCCAAAGCAAGCTGCATGTGCTGATGATCACACACCCTTTTTTTCTTTAAGAGCTTGATTGCACACTTGGAATCATTATGGTATGCAAAAAATGGACAGCCCAATCTTTATAGCAACCTATCATAAAACCTACACTGATGTTTGCTTTTCAATATACATGCTGGATGACATGTATGGTACACCACGACATTCATTTTATACATAGAAAACCAGACCAGAAAACCTCTGATTCTGATTGCTTGGCAGTTAGACCTTACCAGCTATTATCTAATCAAAACCATACTAATACTGTACTGTCTGGCTGTACACCTCCTTGAATAACTGGATCTTCAGCTCTTACTCTGTTATCAACGTTGGTTTTTATTTACCAGTATCCCTGTGTTGATGGAACAAGGCAGGAGTAAAAGCCAACTGACTTTGTAGAGCAGGGAAAAACCACGACTGTGAACACAGAACCACCCTTTCTTCCACTACATTCCTCAATCTGCAGCACTTCCTTTACAAGACCAGATTCAATATGTAGCTCTCAAGCACGCTGCCTCACCCTTGCAAACAGCCTGGCAAAAAATCTCTGCTCCTCTACGCTCTGCCAGCTCGTGCTCTAGGACAGGGTGTTTCATTTACTTAAAGACGACCAAAGACCATAACTTGTCCTCGTGCAAGATCTCTGTGAGCTACAGAAACTCAGCAACTGCTAGCAGCTGCTGCCTCAAAAATCAAGAAAGCTCAGCAGTGTTCACTTGTGTGAAAAGACTCATTTTACTTGCCTAGGGCAGAAAATCATGTTTCCAAGAGAGTAAAAATCTTGCTTGCTCATCAGCTGGTTTGTTTTATATTTGCAAGAGGCAGTAACTCCCCAGCCCTTCTACCTCATATATACCTTACTAGAAGGCAAAATATGAGTTTTGAGATATTCATCTGAATATAAGTCTTTCACACAAGTAGAGAATACTAACTGATCTCTGCAATGGAATTTTTCAAGCATTAAGAGTACTTGAAAAAAAGTTACAAGACAAACATGGGAAAAACAAAGTATTATAAACAGATATAAAGTGAAAGAATCCAGTTGTTACACACTATATAAGCAGGACAGCAGGAGCCTGGTAGAATACTTTTAAAGTAAAACATATCTCCCCTGTGAAAAAGATCTTATCTGCTGTGGGTTACCAAAACAGAATGGGGAGTAGTTTACTGTAAAAACATTTTCAGATAACTTTATCATCCCTTTTGTAAGCTGGCAGTTCCTATTATCTTATATGCAACTTTTTTGTTGTTGTTAAAGTACATCTACTTTTCTTTTTGACACCACGATCAGACCACTATTTTGTAAATAAGATTTTTTTTTTAAGCCGTTAATAACTGAAAACTTTCAGCTGAAGCGATAACACCAATCACAAGTTTCTGCAAGAGATACAATTATTTAGTGGCCAGTATTCTGTGCATTCATTGTTTTCCAAATATTTATTGAAGAAACAAAACACAGAACATTGCAACGATTACTGACTAGGATATGTTGTATATAACAATAGCGATAGTTCTTCCTACTAATTTACCCTGCCATCAGATCCATCAGTTAAATACATTTTCACATTTCCACTTGAGTAGCCTTCAGCCTTAAGACCACAATGTTTTCCTCAAAACAATGTTAAGAATATACATGAACTCCAATTTTGTGTTTTCTGATTTCACATTCAGAACATTGCAGAAATTGTAAAAATCTCTGTAAGCAGTTTCTTATTCTTTAAAAGATAGTTCTTATTTTGTACATCAGCATTCACTAAATTCACTGTGATTGCTAAAACAGCAAATCACAGCATTACAAGATAAGAGCTTTATTCACAATGCTAACTCTATAGTTGGAAATATATCTACTCAATTTAAATAAGAAAGTCATAAGCCAAGTGGGAAACTGTATTTTTTTTTTAGTTTTAGGTTACGTTTTCAGATACGGATATACTTGTCCAAAATAAGTGGTATTTAAACTTTTTTTTTTTTTAAAAACAGTGTAAGCAGAGCTTGATTGCAAACTTTTACTGCAGAATTATGAACAATATGATGTATACTGCTGTATATGATCATATACTACTGTATATGATGCTGCTCTGAATATACTTTATTTTACTGACCTCAATTTCCACGGAATTGTGAAACTGACACAAAGTAAGCCACAGAATTTCTAACCTAAAAGGGAGAAAAAAAAAAGGAAAAGGATGAAGAAAAAAATTAAACATAGTGAAACAGTAGTACATGATGCTCTAAAGTCTTCAGGTAGCGTTCCTACTTGCAGGTATGTAGATACAATCATATTCAAATACAAATTTAACAGAAAAGGTCTTTGAGAGTACTTCTACACATTACGTTCTGTAAGGCGGGACAGGAGCATTTTATACTGAATATATATATGTATGTATAATATATACAGCATCTTAAAAGACACCCAAAATTAAAAAGACAAACAGTAACATACACAGTTACTCATACATACAACAACATGACTGATGTACGTGTATGCAGAGAACATAAAGAAACTGCAAGTCTGTTTCAGGAAAATGCTGTATTCAACAGAGTTGACAAGATTAATTAAAACCACCATGATTATATCTTTACCTTTGTTTAGAATCAAATTATACTTCAGAAATCTGTTAATGAAATGCAGTACATATGTGTCAGTAGTCTAAGACACAAGATACTGCTTTCTAAGGTTGAGTGGACTCCAGTAGTGTTCAAATTCAGGATAGGAATTAGTAAACCTAAGTTAGGGAGCAGCATTAGTAGGCACACTTTATACTGTATTTGGGTACGTACAGCTGCCAATCATTATGTTAGAAGTGCAGATAAAAATCCTCTTAGGCAGATAAAGTGCACTTACTAGAAGCAGTACTAATTTGCAACACACTCATTCAGGGATGCAGCACGTTTTTTGTCTCCTTTTCAATTTAACTTCCAATACATTAAAACAAAGAAAAGGTACAACCACCACAACAGAACTTATGACTTCATGTTTACACCATTAATGGTAAATGTGAAGATCTGATTTCTACATCCTACTCCAAGAACATTAAAAACAGCTAATAATTTACAACTTTTTCTCTTCCAACCCTATAATCCTCAAAGATACCTTAAAAAAAATCTACCCCAACTTGTTTTTACACACTAGCCTTAAATTAACAGCATTAATAAATAGTTGATAGAAGCCATATTTAACTTCAAGTCTGAGGTAGAGAAAATTTAAATTGTATACTGTCGTCAAAGTCTTTGTTTTCAAGGTGCAGTGAAGTTAATCTGCGCTGAATAATAAACTAGTAAAAACATTACTTTCTGAAAGTGTTCAGTTTCCATGAAAAACGTTTTCGATCTATTTTATGGGCCGCATCAACTTTGAATACCCTGCCAATCTTCTGTAAACAGAGTATGCCTGGATACAGCAATGTTTTCAGATTATGTTCTGGCTGACACCAAAATAAAATGACATAAGACAACAGATGTTTGAGAAAGTGAATGTAGCAACCTTAACAGTATTTTCTGCTAAGACATCAGAAATACCTGTTAGGCCACTCATGAGAATTAAACCTAATTAAGTAAAACCGTAATTTAAATGCCCCAAGTGAATTTGCATAACATTACATGCTACTTCAGAATTTGATTCTGCTTTCTTTTGGCTTAAGTTTGTTCGTAGGGGTCAACACTTCTGAATGAGAGTATTGTGTAATACACATTTAAGTGCTTTGAGGTAACCCATCTACAAGTTCCTCCCCAACTCCTATATGTTCCTGACTCCTTTGGCAGGACACTAAAGCTGGAAGTTCTTTAAAGCTGAAAGTTTGAATTGCAAGTTTTAAAAAGTGATCAGTGATTTCCTCAAGTCTCCAAATTTGTGTCTTTAATTAGATCTGGCTCTTAGTCCAATTACAGGTGAAAAAAATCCTAAATTACTTGAATCCTGTCTTATCACAATGGTTTCTTCATTCCTACTAAAATACAGGATCTCAGGTGGGACATTCAGAACAGCAGTTACCAAGGGAGAAGCAAACCATTAACCATGGAATCCAACTGCCCTTCACCTAGGATTGAAAATTTCTGGGTTTGATCTTCATTTAAACATTTTAGAACTTCTAAACTGACTCCAATGTTGAAACAGCATAGGAAAAAAAAATTAAAAAAATTAAACAAACCCAAACTCCTCCATTTTGTATTTTACATGACATTAATTTGCTAAGGAACCTCTAGAATAACATAGGGTTTTAAAATGAGTCAAAGTTACAATCTGGCAAGATAATGGAAATGATATTTTCAAATTTCCTAGGTGGGATGACTGTCTCCATGGGACTAGACCAATTTCAAACAGTAGCCATACAGACTTCATACAGACACTCCAAATCAACTTGCAGGCAATAAAATATGCAGAACAGAAGCATCTCGTTTTACTTCAGGCTCAGAGGAAGAAGAAAAGAAATAAAATTCATCCAGCAAGCCATCAAAACCATAGTTTCAGAAATACACTGTTTATAACTGGATTCCTCTAACTGAACATTATCATAGTTAGGGAATAATGCATAAAAGACTAAAACCCACAGCACAATGCAATAGCCAGCAATTACTGCTTGACTACATACTTCTACAAATCATGTAAATAGAAGCTAATTAAGGAAAGCAATTATGATGCAAGCAATAAAATATAAACCACTTACGCTCCTGGGCCTTGCCATGTCCATGTGATTGTATCCTTCGGAAAGGAAGCATAACAGTTTTAATTATTGCACTTTAAACTTTTGTTAAATTATAGATAGCATAACTGATGACATATGGCTAATAGGTTTTCATGGAAAATTCAATTTCCACAAGCTCTTAGTCCCAACATGAGTAAACCAAAGATAGCAGGAATCAAACTCTTATGAAGCTAGGAAACACCCACCAATTCAGCTCATAAACGTGGAATATCTATATCTGTATTTATAAGACATGTAAAGATTTGGGGAATTCTTAAAAAGCTGTTAATCTTGGAAAACAAATATATATAATATTTTAAGCTGATGTTCCTTGAGATTCTCAGTCCATGTGCATTTTCCTGACCCACCCTGCTGGACAGGATGTCCCTCAAGTATCCCCACACTGTAGCTGTACCTCCCAGCTATAGATATGAGCTCTGCAACAATTCTCGAGTGTCTGAGACCTGTAGAGATGACTTAACGGGAACCCTCCCAACTGAAAAGAATTAGTAGGACCAGGAAGACCACATGTTTTACCTCAAACAGGATTTTTCCACTTGCCTTTTTTCCCCCTCACGGATGGCATCCATCCATCTGCCTGATCCAAAAATCAAACGGTACAAGACATCTAAACCCACCGAGCTGCTCTCAGGGAAGACGAGCAACACTTTTAGATGGCTGACACGAAAAAGTTTACAACTCCAAATCCCAAAGCCACATAGGAACATTTCTTGGAATCCACAGTTATAATCCTGCTCAGAAAGTGATGCCTAGCAGGAGTTTTAACCTCCCTTCTACTACTCAAATTACTGTCAACCATCCCTTAATTCTAGCCAATTTTTTATTGCAGTAAAAGGGTCTTGAAAGAGATGGAGATGATGCCTTTATGAACTGCCAAAAAAACAAACAAACAAAAAAAAGGAATTGTGTGTAAAACATTAACAGAGGGGAAGTAGCAGTTAAAGAAGTAAACAAGATGCAACTAGCCAAAAGAGAACAGAGACCTTGAATGGAGTATATAACAGATCACAAGAAGGAAGATGACAAAGGTCACAAGATTTTTAAACTGTAAGATTAAGAAATAGTGTAGGAAAAAATTGCAATACTTGGAGACTTAATTTACATGTAGGAGCAAGAATGCAAAAACCTGAAAATGAGTTCCAGGTTTGTTTGTTTGTTTTTGTTTAATTGGAAAAATCATGCAAAAGTCATTACTACAAAGCCAACAGGACTCAAGAAATTCACGTTTCTAAAACATTGGAAAGATTTCTGTTAGCCTACTGAAAAAATTCTAGGTTCATTCTATGCTACCACAGAAAATCTTTTTAAAGAGTTTAGGTGATCGATCACATGCCGTGATCTTGAAAAAAATCAAGTTAAACTCATTTTAATTACAACTTAAAAAACGTGACTCAAGGAAAACTGAAAGAAGGCAGCACAGGCATGAAAAGTGAAAAATATGATTATTGTGATAGATCAACAGCCTGAAATAAGGTCAATACACCATGAAGGACTGCTAAGAATTTAAATTTTGACTTTCAACAGTTATCTTAAAACCAAACAAAATATCATTAAAAAGTATTCAATTTCCAGCAATCAACATGGTTGCACGAATGTAGACTTCTCCACCTAGCAATCTTATAGAACTTGGTCTCTAGTTCTGCCATGAAATAAAATTCTTATGGCAATTTTGATGTCTCTGGTAATACTACAAGTAAACTCATGAGGGGCTTTGTTTTTCCCATAAAGAGCTTTCATTTATAAGCCCTGACTGTTAAAGAGTAGATGGCTGATATTCTCTTACCAGGGACTAGATTTGCCGTAATAGAGCACCAAAGTACTACATGTATCTCATTCATCTCCCTAAATTACAACAGTGCAGGAGACAAAGAAAAAGCCAATTCCCCTGCCTTTGGCTAGGCAAAGGATCACTGAAAGAGAGTAGATATTTTCAGAAGTCAGCCCTCGATAAACTCAAATACGTAACATATCTATCAACAATCCGGTGAGAAATTCCCAATACGAATGTCACAGTAGACATGCAGGCTTTTTTTTCATCGAGAACATTTGGATGCAAAAGGGATAAGGAGTAAATGCCAGGGAGTGCAGAAGAGGATTGTGTCCTTCAGGAGAGAGAACTATTTAGTAGTAAGCTCTTGCTAACGTATATTTTTAGGATGAAAAGAGCAAGCAGAAGATAGTAAGCAGTGTTTTCCATACCTGGGTTAAGATACTTCACAGCTACCAGCGGATGCTCACAGACAGCACACACTCTGCTAACACTGCAGGAACACTTTGAAACTTTTATATCTATTAATGGATCCTTTGGATGGCATGCAAGTCCATCCTTCACATAATTTTATTTGACATAGGGAGATGCTGAGAACCATACCAAGCTATAAACATAAGAGCAAACATTGTAGCAGAAGGAGAGCAAGCATGTAAAAATACAACCACTCAGCTCTGACACAGTAACACTGAAGAAGAGATGCTGCCAAACCTCACAACAAATAACACAGCTAATTTCAGAAGACACTTGGACATCAAAATATGGTTAAAATAGATCTGTAATATTTAGAGAGGTATATAGCCTTCCATAGTTATTATCACTCTACTAGAAAATTCAAATAAAGGAAGAGCTATATGCACAATGAAGGGAATTAGCATAAAAATGAATTGTAAAACAATTGCTGTAGGACCTGTGGATTGGGCATCAGTGTTTCCTTTAAATGGAATATAGTCAGTAGCTGTCTAACATCCTAAATGTGAAGTACTACCAGACAAACTGGGAGAACAAAAGCAAATATTGAATTTCAGATCTAAACAACATTTTAAGGCTTTTAATTTCTTTCTGATCATGCATCATGAGGAGCAACAGAGTCACGTATTATTCCTAAAGAAACATTGACACAGGACCAGAGGCATAATTTACTGCAGAATAGTGACAAGCCCTAAGAAGAAAGGTATTTGGGGCAACACTGACAGGAAAAGAAGTGATGTTAACCAGAAACAGATCTATTTGCTAGAGGAGAACTGAATTTATATCAGTTTTTGATATGTTTCATTCCCTTGCAGAACGGTAGTACTTCACATAGTTCTTGAACGTGTAGGAAATAAGTTGTAGGAAATAAGTAAGGAAGAGTGCACACGCCTGCTATATTCACCCCAGGCTCTAACCTCCCAAGTCCTCCCTGAATGGTCAGGAGCACTGAAGTCTGATCCCTTTTTCAGAAGTCGGAGCTCCGAAGGCAGAGCACCATGGCTGGGCTCAGGCTAAAAGCAGTGGAGTGACCGAACACAATGCCTGACTTGCCTTTGCTGGCTAAGGAAAGAACTTAAATTCTTCTGTAAACCCCAAATTATAATATGCAGTGGTCAAGCAAGTAGACAGAGAAGAAACCAGAAACAATTAAAGTTTTCCAGAAATGTAGTCCTACCCTATGAAAACCATTATCTCCCTACTCCATTCTTTCTTGCTACTTAACTCTTAACTGCAGCCTAATCAAAATCTCACCTTCATATACCACCGTATTGTATTCCTCCTTCCTCTCCTCATTCCAACTTCGATACAACTCTTCTCTGATCCCAAACTAATATAAACTTAAGCAGCAATAGCAATTATTCTCCTCCCCCCACTCAACGTTTAATGAAAGTTTGGAGGTTAAATTACTCAGCAAGGCACTGAAATCTAGCAGTATTTTACAGTAATTAAAAGCAGTAGGAACAAGTAAAGTAACACACACAGATTCAGGCCTGTTGGATATCTACATAGATATTTACAGGTTTAAAACATGTAATAATAATAAAAAAATAAAAGCTCAAAAATTTCTTACATTAAATCAATGTGAGCCTCAGTCTCTTCATACAGTATTAGAAACATTTATATTAGCTTACGAACACTGCATATTATGTACTACATATTTTAAGATATTTGCAGATTAAAGTTCGGTAGCCTTATTAAAAATATATATAAAATATAAAAATATATGGTTTGATATTTTCATATTACAGTTTTATAAATATGCATTATAAAAAACTGGCAGTGCAATAAAGGTTTTAAAAGCTACTCAACTTTTTCTTGGAAATAGTTATGTAATCAGAAGCATTACAATGCTCTTAATTCTACATGAGCATAGCAACTGCTACACTTGTCACAGCATCCCCAAAGATAACTGAGTTATGGCTATCATGCCTGTTCTCAGTCAAAAGCAAGTGCTGGTCTATGCAAGTTAAATAAAGGACCTAAGAAAAGTTATTTATTTATTTTTTAAATCAAGCATGTTTGATATCAACCTATAAATTGATGGAAAGTTCAATGGATGGAAAAAAAAAAACCACAAAACTTTAAAACATAAGCACTCAGGAAATGAAATCCATCCTTAGTTCAAGGGGTTGTTAATGGGCTAGTCAAGGAGAGATGACACGAGACCTGATGTGACGCACATCAAAGAGGCAAGGTAGTCCTTGTTTTACTTCTGACACTCCTCCCACCTTCCCCTACATAATGTCCATTTTAATAAGGGGACAGACTGGACCTGAAAATAGCCCCAGAGGGCTCAAAAAAAAAGTGCAATTATAAAAGCTAGCAAGGTTGACTGGGAAGCATCTAATTAACTGAGGAATGCAGAAAGACAGGATTCTTGCTGCAATAGGACAAGAAAGTATCCACAATAAGAAAGCTGAAATAAAAAACATAATCCTTTGTGATCTTGAGTTAGATCAGGTGTTTCATTTTCGTTTGCCTAGATCTTTACAGCCATTTGTGACAACTGTTGACTTTAGATATTGTAAAGAAACTGTGTTTTACCTTAATCTGGTGTATACTGAAGGACTATTTCAAACCAGCTAGTGACCCAAGTGCAAAGTGAATGTGAA
Organism: Anas platyrhynchos; assembly: GCF_047663525.1. Lineage (NCBI taxonomy): Eukaryota > Metazoa > Chordata > Aves > Anseriformes > Anatidae > Anas > Anas platyrhynchos. The sequence continues at coordinate 67,228,676 of NC_092588.1, read as the reverse complement.
ATATGGACAATGAGACACCTTATGAAGGTGCCAAGATCCCCAACACATTTTTCTATTATCATTTAGCTAGCTGTGTTAATGCGTGACTAGCATCCTCACACTCAGCAGGCGCAGATGTACCTTCCAGCAATAAATGAAAAAAACTCCCCAGCACACATTGCAATAACGGGCAGTGCCTCAGAACAAGTGTCAGTTTCTGTCTAGGACCTTTATGTCTTGTCACATGCACAGCACTTCTCACAACAACCTGAATAACTTTCAGAGCACTGTTTTAATGGAGTAACTTAACTCAAAATTCAAATGCTTCTGCTTTTATTAAGTCTATTTGTCCTGCTAGAAGCTTAAGGAATGCGCGTTCAGCAAATAAGAATGTGTTAGTACTTTCCAAATTTCTAAGCTTAATTATCTAACCTACAAGGTTACAGAAGTACCAATGAATTTAGAGGAAAATACCCCACGTTTTCAATTACATTGCAAGCTGAACTTACCAGTTTGTTTGGGTAACGTAAAACCACTGGCTGTACAGGAACTCCAGGAATAAATGCTCCTAGAAGGCACAAGACACATCATTACCTTATAGCACATTTTGGTACAGAATTTATTGCAGCAAAAGATTTTATGATTAATGGTCTGATAACGTATAAGGATTAGTTGATAGAGAAAAAAGACCCAGAAGTAGCCTCAAAAGTGATTAAAAAAAAAAAAAGGAGAGTGACCTTTTCAGAAGGTAAGATTATGAATGCTTACTTGTATTTTCTAAATTATGCTTTACATAAACTGTCATGCACACATCTCAGAGCCCAGTACCAAATTCAACTTGATAAATTATTACAAAAATTAAGAGAACATGCAAGATAGTTAAGTCAAAAGATTCCTCATGGTCAACAGTATTTTTTCCATGAAGAATCTAAGCTTTCTTATGCAAAAGAAGCTCTCTACATTTAGCTAAGCAACACTAGTTTAGAGGAAATGTATCATCTCTGAAGTAACAGAATGATTTTCTTTTTTTTCCCCACCTTAATTCCCCTCAGAAGGGCTTGTTTTTAGTCAGTTATGTAAAATACAATGGAGTATACTGAACTAGTGCACAGAAGTGTCACTTCATTTTATGTGAAAATTATGGTTCTAATAAGTGGCACAAAATCTATGTGTCATTTGCTAATCATTTTCTTTATAATTATCTTATTCAACATTCTTCTAAACATTTTTTTTGTGAAAACATTTGGTTTGAAAAGAAAACTTTACTTAAACTAAGTTTTGTATGGTAATTTACTAAATACTGCTGAATATTCCAATTAAAATTAAGAACCAAATGATGAAAGTATACTGTATGCTTAACATTATGTTTATTTTACAAAATGAATAATTACATAGACGTAAAAAGAAAAACTGCTAGTGGTGTATAAACATCTTTAATGAAGGTTGTTTGAACGGGGCCTTGCAGAGATGTGGTTCTTGGCCCAGTAGTACTTTCTATTATGTCTCCAAGAACAGCAGCCTAAGCAACTTTCAAAGATGACAAAATCTGAGTGGTAGATGACAACGTTACTATTTAAACAAAGCTAGATAGTTTGCCCATGTGATTAGCTTGCATGACCACAAACAAAAAACTGCATAATAAGAACAAGGAATGTAGGCCATAAAAGCAGAACTGGGAAAGGCATCCTGAAAGCAGTTACTCAGAGACCTAAAGTTACTTGATATCAAAGTGAGGTATCTTGAGGCAAAGGAATTCTGGGAGGCTGGACGGATACAGAATGAAGTTGCAGCAGGAAAAGTGAGATAGTCAAGAGGTAGACAGCAGCATGTACTAGACCAGAGGAGAGGAAGATAGTGGGAATTGGAGGCAGAAAGTATATGGCATCTGGTGGCTGGAATGCCTATGGAACAGAGGGAGAGAAGGAAAACAGGGTTTTAAAGAAGAATTTGGATGGGTTTTCAAAGCGTGGCCAGGATTTGGGGAAGGAGGACAGGGAAGGAATAGAGCGCGAAAGAAGCAGATGTTCTAACCACCACTCATTCATCTACAAGGTAAGCGTTAAGAAGGGTAAAGAAAGAGCTTTTTGAATGTTTGCTCAGTATTTCCTTCAGCCAAATGAATTAGTACAAGGAACCACAATGCTGACTCACTGCATGATATTCCAGTAGGGATATGTAAGTTGCGAGCAACATAAAATGAGACACTCAGTAAGAACAGAACACAGTGAGCTAGGCAGAAGCCTAGGAAGAGTCAAAAAACAAACAAACAAAAAAAAACAAAACACATATATCACAAAGGCCTTGTTCACCGCAGCCTGCTCATTCTCATCTTTGTACCTACACCAGGAAGGCAAGTTTTTATTACCCATTGCTCGTTCACCACAGTGTTGACAATCCCATTATAACCACAATGCACATCTGCAACAATGTTCAATGTTATGTGCTCTACTAATTTGATAAGCTAACAGGGTGCTACTAACAGAAAACAGCCTAGAATGCAGACATTTGATAATAAATCTTGAGACAAAAAAAAAAAAAAAAAAAGAGCCCCTGTAACAGTGTTATACTGGCAAGATTCTTGTGCTATCTTCACCAGAATGCAACTCAACAGGAAAGTTCAAGAAGTCAGGAATCAACCAAACACTACACAGCAGCAAATGCAGCACCAGTCTGAAATGGATACAAGCTGATACCTTTATAGCATATTGAAACACTACAAGACAGACCCAAAAGAGGAAATGGAGGATGCATTAAAAAAAGACAACCACAAACAAATACCCAGTAAGAAACCTCCTTCAGCTCTCATGAATTTCAGAAGAAAATAAATCTAATTATTCAAATCAATGTTTTACATAACAGTGGAACTACAATTCTACAAAAGAATTGCAGTTCAAGAAATTTCTATTTCAATCCCACCCTACTGCAAGATTTAATTCTATTTCTGCAGCAGCAAACAAATTACAATGCAAGTGGTATTTCAGAAATTGAAGAAACAAGAACAGTCTGTAGAGAACAGAGAAGTAAGCATCATACCTACCAGGCTTGAATGTAATTAGGCAGGATCGGTTTGTGCAAGTGCCTTCTGGGAATATCATTATCTTCAAGTTAAAAAAAAAAAAAAAGTTAAGAAATATTTGAATGTGTATTTATAAAATCTTTTAAAATATAATGTTAACCAATTACATTAAAAAAAAAAAAGCAGAACTACTTTTCCCTGATAAAAGAAAAACATTTTTGACTATTAAGATAGAACTCTGCTTGACCTCTTCATTGAGGAGTTGTTTTTTTTTTTTTTTTTTTTTTTTAAACTCCGTTAATTTGCCTCTTTCTTGACCTCTAATAACAACATGATTCTATCAGAACATTAACAGGGACTAGGAAAACCTCACGAGTTTGAAAGAATTTTCACAAGTCTTTAGTGCCTGTAAAAATATTGTACTCAGTTCTGCACCAAAACTAAATTCATGCTCCCAGTCTACCTGCTTACAGGCTAAGAAAAGAAAGATTGATATCTTCTTTCTGCATTTATTACTGGGCTTGCACACAGATACGAGAATGACGGAGGCTGAAAATATCTAAACGGAATTCTAACAAGGAGAAAAATGCTCAAGTTGAACCAAATTCAGAGGAAGAGATTAGACTGAAAAAAATGCACAAAAAATCTTGGCAAAAAGCCATGAACTGCTGAAACTTTGCTGCGTTACAGAACTAGGCATTTAAAGGAAGTAAAAAAGGAAAGTAAATAAGAAGACAGGGCAATGGCCAAAATGATCATTACTGGTTTTATTGCCTACTTTTGTACAAGTTTGTTAGATATTCTAGAAATCATTTCAGCTCTGTAATTCAATTTCGTCATCTATAAATATGAATATTTATTTGTTTTTAAGTGCTTTGAAATCTATTGGTAAAAGTCATGATGTGAAAGCTCTGTATCGCCTTTCTTGCATTGTTCAAAATGTTTCAGTAGTCCAACATGTGGACATAACCACTGTAGTAGTAACAATGCCATTAAAAAAAAGTAATACTTTTTATCTTACTCTAAAAAAAAATATCACAAGAAAAAAGTGCTTCAAATTTTGAGAGAAATTACATGCTTTTATAAAACATAGACCTTAGGCATTCATCCCTCCCTTCTCATTACTCTCTTCCAACGCACATTATAAGCAGTCACATTTTAAGTGAAGAAAAAACCCTCAAATACGATTACAGAACTGTTTTCACGATGTGGCCCAACAGAGACATACTCCAGTTACTAGAACATTTGAATTGCTTGGATTATCTCCAGCAGTGACAGTATGCCAGAATACTGAGAAGGGCAGAAACGCACAATACTCCCCAGGTATTCTACTGAGCACCTAATGATTTTCTTAGAGGTCTTCCTAAACCTGACACGGTTTTGTCCACTTAATATCACTTAAAACCTCTCTTCCCACGTACTTATCCAGTCTCCCCTTGAAAATACACTGCAATGAAAAGCTAGGTTACTTTTTTTTTTGGGTATAGATTAGGATCTTATGTTTGATCTTCCAAAAAGAAGGGAGAACCTCACCCCCCACAAACCACCTAAAGCATCCTGCAAGGAAATGAAGAAAACTGCCTATCTGAAGCCTCAAAATGCCAAATACCATCTGACACCCAGTAGGAGCATACAGTACCTGTGGCCATTTACCATCAGATTGAGCGCGTCTCTTTATCTCTTCAACAGTTTTCCTGCGAGAATCCTGGTCTGACCGAGACACAAATACTGGTCGGATGTATTTGATAAGAGCTAAAGAGGAAGGAAAACAAACAAGCAAAACTGCATTTTTTTTCTGCTTTGTTTGAAAGAGATCCACTTCTACTCCTGCAGTCCTCTGGACAAATACTGGTAAATGTATATAACTACTTTATTATATTTACTACAAACTTAAACTCTCAGCTGAATTACTGGAGTTTTATTCAAATACTTTCATGAATTCCTGCGAGGGAAACCATTTTCACAATTTTGGCACTTGTTCAATCTTTAATAGACCATTATACATAAATCACAATTTAAAACACAATTGTGCATATTATGCATAGTTTTCTGTAACAAAGCAGCTGTGGCTGACTACAGCCAGTTTCCTCCTCCTACAAAACCTACAGGACTCCCCCCATCCCACCCCTAAAAGCAGCAGGAGCCTCCCTAGGCAAGCAAAAACATACCCTATGGCTTGAACTGCCATTGTCTTTATTTCCTACGACAGCTCAGCTTCACTGATGGCACTCTATCAAAGATATTGCATACGTGCTTTATGTTATCTTTTCTGGGGAAATCAGCACAATCAAAAGAAAATGCATGCTTATTTTCTAAGCTGTCACCTGTTTGCCTGTTTCTCATACTAGATGATTCAGATCTCAGGCATTCTTTTCCTGGCTCAGTGGGAAAACTTTTTATACACAGGAAGACACTAAATCTGAATTAGCAGGAGTCAGAAATCAATCCACAATACCCTACCCATGCATGTCTATCAAGGATACTGAAGCCCTCTCTTTTTAAAACAAACAAAAACCCCATGTATATACAAATCTGCAATGTCAAAGAGCATTACAAGAGAAGCATCTGCAAATATACCACTATGTTTTAACCTCAGCAGGCTGTCCTTAAATAACTTATCACCTCCATATCTTGTAGTCTTACTTAGAGGTTTAAGTCACTAAATCATTAGCTATTCTAGTTGGCTAAAACACACAAATAAAACACAGTTTTCATATTTGCCACTACTGTAAGATGAGTTCCCTGACACTAGTTGTATAATCTTCTTTTGTCAAGGATATACTTGCTGCATTAATGGATCAGCCAGTACTTAAAGTGTGAAGAAAAAAAACAACACCAAACAACAACACCAAACAAAACACAGCATAAAGAACAACAGTCCTGTACTCAGCAAAAGCTGCTGGTTCAGTTAGCGTCCCACTGGCAGTTTAGCCAGCACTCACCAAAATTGTCCTATGGTTGTGTTAAACTAACCCATCGCACCTTGCAGCAAATTCCCAGACATCTGTCCAGCCTCTGAAATTGCTTTTATCCCACAAGCTGCAGAAGCTTAGGAGACAGTTTATTAGATACAAGTTACCAGAAAACACGTTTGCACTTTTTCCTACGTGCCTGCTCTTGACCAATATCCACAGAACGGTGCTGACTAGGGGAGCATCGAAGGCCATCATGGGCCAGCTGGGGCTACTGTTGTGGGAAGGTTAAAAACAAAAATAAAAAAAAAAAACAAAACACCCCCCCCAAAAAAAGAAGAAAAAAAACACACAGAGCAAGCCAAGAAAAAAGCAAAGAAATCCATACTGAATTTCACAACTCTTTCTTATTGATGGTAGTCATGAGTTTCTCTTACTATTGAAAAAACAAAAACAAAAACACACCAATCATAACAGAAAAACCTCAATCATCCTCAGCTTTTCCCCTAAAAACTTCTTTTGCGTTAAGCCCAGATGATGGAATTCAGACCATGGAACAAAAAGGAAAATTTCAGAGCTCCAAGGCTCTTATACAAATTGACTTCTCGTTACAGGACTTCTTTAAAACAGAAGAAATTAAGCGAGCAGGTTTTACTTTACTATGAGAAAGATACCAAAATATAGGAAGACGTCTATGAAATAGATATGCTCAACAATAAATTCAAAATACTCTGAAGAACATGGGAGTTCATTCGTGCCCTCCAGGCAGGCTACAATGCCAACAAAAAGTGGGCTGTCGGCACTCGAGCTGTTGACCTTAATGGTGTTGTAAGATGCTGGTTTATAACATAGAGAGAAGAAATCTGCAACATTTTTGAAGAAAACCAAAAAAAAAACAAAACAACAAAAAAAACTGCTGTAAGGTGAAAAAGTGTTTAAGGACTGTTTCAATGAATCTCAGCAGTATCTAAATGTGAGATTCTCACTGAAGAGCCATGGCGGTACAATGGTGCTCTTTCTTGTGTTGGGATAGAGAACTGGACGATTAAGTTGCAGAACTTGATACGGAAGTAATCTGGTATCTTTTACGTTCTAAGATGAAAACACATCCAGCTACCAGGGCATATTTTTTTCCCTCTATATAATTATTCCTTACTCATGATGCGCAAGGACAGCCTATCAAGCACCTTCAAGAGATAAACCTAAATGGAAACTCATACGTTTACTAGATGAAGGGATCAATTTATATCAAAAATTGATAGTTTTTATAGCACAGTATGATCCTCCCTTCTCCTATAGCTTTTCTGTATTCTGCAAAGTACAAATTACCTCCTCCTTAGACTTCAGCATATTTCCCCATTCATTTCAAAAGGTACCAACTTCCCCTCTTCTCTTCAGAGGGTGAAGTTACAGACGTGGAGCAGTTGCTTAAAGTTTAAATTGGCTTATCAACTTAAATTCAGTTTCAAAATGCTCAGACTGCAAGAGAGTTTTGAATCTCAAAAGCTGCCTAAGAGCACCAAATCACATTTGCTGACAAACCCCCTTTCCTTCTTACTGCACTGTTTCTGCACTAGCGCTGGCTGCTTCAGCTATGAAAACTAGTTGAAAAATAACTTTTATCCCAGCTGTTTTACCAGTCAAAAATAAGAGAGCTGAACTTGAGGTTGGATCCAGAAGACTTAATGTGAAAATATAAGGACCTATGCTGACAGGTGAACAGATCCAACTTCCTCAGCCCACCTAAGATGATGCAACAGATTTCACAGATGTCACCCTCCTTGCGCCCTGACCTACCAAGGCTCTGGAAAGCCGTCGTGCTGAAAGACATTTCCTACTTCAGTATCATGGTGATGTGCTCTGCCTGTTCTGGCACTCTCTACTTACCAGATGCTGCTTGTTTATTTTTATTTTATTTTTTGTATGATCACTGAAATCTCACGTGTATTTCACTGAATCATAGAATGGTTTGGGTTGGAAGGGAACTTTGAAGGTCATCTAGTCCAACACCCCTGCAGGGACAAGAAGGGAAATCTTTGACTTGATCAGGTTGCCCAAAGCCCCGCCCAACTTGGCCTTGAACACCTCCAGTGGTGGGGCATCCACAGCTTCTCTGGGCAACCCATGCCAGTGCCTCATCATCATGAAAGATTTTTTTTCCTTATATCCAATTCAAATCTATCCTCCTTCAGTTTAAAACCATTACCCCTTGTCCTGTAATTAAAAGCCCTGGTAAAAAGCCTTTATCCATTGCTCTCATAAGTCTTCTTTATGCACGTTGCAGACTGCAACAAGATCTCCCCACAGCCTTTTCTTCTTCAGGCTGAACAACCCCAGCCCTCAGCCTTTCTTCACAGGACTGCTGTTCCAGTCCTCTGATCGTTTTCATGGTCCTCCTCTAGACCTGTTCTAACAGGTCCACACATCTTTCTGGAGATCCCAAGATGGATGGGGCCACGTGGGGTCTTTGGGTGAGCAATTCCTCCCTGAAGTTTAAGCCAGTGCTAAGTAGATGTTTTTCCTCACTACTAATGACTAACTGAAGAGGTCATAACTCTTCTTAGAGCCCAAAAAGGGTTTTTGTTTGTTTTATTCTTTGTTTGCCTAAAAATAAGGAAGTTGTCCGAAGGAGTCACGAGTTAAGTCTGATTCTGAAACTGGATTTTGTGGTCCAGGAGAACTGCCTTCAAATTAGAAAGCAATAAAACATGTATATACAGACACACGTGTGGAATAGTTCCAGTGCCATGAAGAGCAAGCTTTTAATCATCAGGAATAAAACTGCCAATGGATCAAAAGCTTAATATTCCATGACTGGCAAACTAAGGGTACAACAATACAGGCAGCTTCTCCAGAAACCTATTAAAATAATTCCAGAACCAATCCTGGTAAGCCATTAGCATTCAGATCTTCCTGTGCTTACTAAATGACCTGATCCTTCTGTTAAACAATTATAATACCCTGATCAACGCTGTCATTACATTATTTACTACATATATTTGGAAGACATCCATACATGTCTAGACAAAGATCATCTCTTCACCCAAAGTCCTCACCAATGAAAATTACCTTAAATTTCATCTGTTGCTTCATTTGTCACATGTTGAAAAGTCAGCTCAGAGTTAAATGGATGTACTTTATTCAAAACTTATCAGAAGATTCTGAATGACTGTTAACGAGCCTCAATTAAGAGATACCAAGCTTAGGATTATCAGCAGCTGACTGCAAAACTCCACTGCAGCCAGTACAAGAGGTTTGCAAGATTTGCAAAGCTGAAGAACATAAAAACCAATTCTGACTGCTCTGAGAAATTCTAGATGAGTATCTGGAGTGTTGACAATTCACCAAGCAATCCAAGAAAAATACGACCACCTTTTCACAGATAGCATTAGAGAAATACCAGTAGTCTAGTAGTATGAAATATCTCTACAAAAAAAAGTATAAATAACATTACAATTAAAATCGTCAGTTGCATCTGCTCCACAGAAAACCTCTTTCAAGCAGTGTATATATATATATATACACTATATATATTTATATATATATATATTTATATATATATATATATATATAAAATATATACAAAAAAAAAAAACAAACAAACAACACACAATTTCTCTCTACCAGGAAGTTTTCACTAAACATTTGGCCATTCATTACAGTGATTTCTTACCACTCTTTTAAGGTCCTAACTACTGTAAACGATGTTGTTCATATCAAAGTATTACTTAAAAAAAAAAAAAAAAAAAGTTTTTTTTTGAATTCTGAATCTCATTTATGACCTTTACCATACTTAACTCCATGTCATTTTTCTGAACACTTCATAATGGACTGCATCGATTTCGTGGCTACACGGTATAAAATGAATGCAGCTATATAGTTTTGGGCCCCTCGCTACAAGAAGGACATGGAGGTGCTTGAGCGGGTCCAGAGAAGGGCGACGAAGCTGGTGAGGGGCCTGGAGAACAAGTCCTACGAGGAGCGGCTGAAGGAGCTGGGCTTGTTCAGCCTGGAGAAGAGGAGGCTCAGGGGCGACCTTATCGCTCTCTACAGATACCTTAAAGGAGGCTGTAGAGAGGCCCAACAGGGGTTGGCCTGTTCTCCCACGTGCCTGGTGACAGGACGAGGGGGAACGGGCTAAAGTTGCGCCAGGGGAGTTTTAGGTTAGATGTTAGGAAGAACTTCTTTACTGAAAGGGTTGTTAGACACTGGAACAGGCTGCCCAGGGAGGTGGTGGAGTCACCATCCCTGGAAGTCTTCAAAAGACGTTTAGATGTAGAGCTTAGGGATATGGTTTAGTGGGGACTGTTAGTGTTAGGTTAGAGGTTGGACTCGATGATCTTGAGGTCTCTTCCAACCTAGAAATTCTGTGATTCTGTGATATAGGAAAAAACACTTAGACCGTACTATAATATTCCAGTAATAGTCCATCCAATCCCTGCATGAAGTTTTCTGATTTTTACTTTTGTAAATGTTTTTGCTCACACATAAAAAAAAAAAAACAAAAAAACATTAAGTGAAACTTTTTAAAAATTGATTGCAGTTAAGTCTAGGCTTTCAATTGAAAGTTTTTGAAATCACCTTAAAATTAAATTAAGTATACAGGAAGCAGCTGGAACATCTCAATATGCATTATTCGTGCTACCTTCAGTGCAACCACAATCTCTGTATCCCTATAGATTCCACTCAGATTTTTCCACTAATCCTCACTGAATCCAACATGGAATTGTTAAGTGGCAATTACAGTGTTCTGTCAAATGCCATCCTGCCACCCATCACATTTCAGTAGCACAACATGGCCTGGAGTTCCCTCATCTAGTTGGGGTCCTGCAAGGAGTCCAGCTAAATGCAAAGAAGAGCTCCACAACTTCTCAGCACAACTGCACCAAATAAATCAAAATCACAAATATGATAAAAGTCTACGTTGGTTGTTTAAACACTACTGACTTGGGTATCTGCAACAATCTGCTTTTGCTTCTCCCTCACAAACTCACTGATGCATAAGGAGTCAGCAACACACCCTTGAGGCAGGGTACCATTCAAAGCAGACACCGCTCCCCGAAACGCTCCTGGGACAACACCTCTACCCATGCTAAGAAAGAGAAAGAAGTTCTAGTAGACTCCATCTATAGCCTCATCCTAATTTGCTTTTCTAGTTACCGGGTCTTAAGACGTTGCAATTTCAGCAGAAATAGAACCATGAGCTCTCTGGAATTGTTTTGACTCAGTACAATAATTCATCTTTGGAGAAAGGACAGCTCCCCTTCCACCCTCCCTTTTCCTGTTAATATTCAAACTAGACCAAGAAAAATAATCTCGCCACGTATTATAGCACTTTTTTCTTTGTGCGTCAGACCTTCTCAACCAGTGAAGTTCCTAAATAATGGTTTTTAATTAAAAAAACAAAACAAAACAAAAAAAAAACCGAAAACTTACTTCCCCAAACAGGAATATCTTTGCTTTCTGCTTTCATCACAATGGAGGCGAAGGTCATAGTTACTGGAATGGCATCGAAGTAGGAAGAATGGGGAGCCACCGTTAAGATCGCTGCTTCTGCTGGCAATGCCCGCCTGCCTTTCACGTTTATCCAGTGGAATCCACCAGCAAGCCACATCATTCTCATGATTGCTTTCAGCAAAACATCCACTATCCTGAAAAGAGGCAAGACAACGGTTACACTGCCACAGGGGTACCTTCAAATAACAAAAAGAAAAACATTACATAAAAACTATTAGCTAGACAAAAACATAGGCAGGATGCACTGCTGAAACAGGAACACTGCACAGACCTCCTGATTTCTTTTCTGAGCAGGTTTAATGCCACTTAAGGTGAGACACCATTCAATTTCATCTCATTCCCAAATATTAATACTTGTAAATCATAGTAACATTGGCTTTTATTTTAACATTAATTCTGATTCAGACTATGACTGTTGAGCTTTGTATATACAATGCCTAATAATGCTTTCTATTAATACCAAAAAAGCTCTAAAACTGAGCCCTAAAAAAAAAAAACCAAAAAACAAAAATAAACAACACTATTAGGATGTTGTTAGAATGCAACAACCCTGATTCCTGGGTTAAAGTTTACCCAAACAAACCTCTGCAGTAACTTAGTGCAGAGATTCTCAATCAGGGGGTTGCAAACAGAACATATCTGGGAGCTCTGGAAATATTTCACTTTCTTCCCTCTGCTGTTATAGCTTGGCAGCAATGAAAAGAGAAACATTTGTTTTGAACCAACAGGGTGCAAAGCCTAACCACCACAAGTTGTTATCCTCACGGGGATCGGAGGCTGGAGAGCTGGGTGACAAAAAAGTAGACGAAATAGGAGAGGGCCTTCTGAAAGGCTTGAAAATTACTGTATGCAGAATTGAAGGCGGTCCATTATTCCTTCAGTCATTATACCAGTATCACTCCAAATTAAATGTAAAGCGACATGCCTCCGCAGTTCCCAGCCTCCTTCCCTCCTGCGATACAAAATGCAATCAGCTTCCCTCACGCTACTGCCAGCTCATACTTTTAATGTTCTCTGCAGAACAGGCAATACACTACACCCCTTCCTCGCTTCTCGAGCGGCAGTTTTCACGGATGGGTGAGCACCACCTTACATTCTACCTTAATTAGCATTCCAATACGAGAGCAAGCACAGATTTATTAACGAGCGCCAAAGCACAGGGCAAGCCCTCAGAGAATCAACAGCAGTCTTGTCAATTCATCACAGGGTAGGAAACAATGGGGTGAAAAAATTGGAAACAATTTGGAATATGAAATCTGGACGCATTCCAAAGCGTCAATCTTCATAACTGTATGGGAATAATTAAAACTGAAGGATGGCACAATGAAGCTTTAATACGACATCCTCAGTGAGTCCTCAGTAAAGATATGATGCTAGCAATGTTTTTCTGTTTTTCTCCCTGTAATTCTTGGGTCGTTTGGTAAATCAAATATTTTTAAGGTTTTTTTGTTAGGTATTTTTAGTTTCCCAACTGAGGAAAACGTGTAAATAATATTTTTCTTATATTTTTCTTTTGAATAGGAAAGCAGGTCCATGGGACAGACTTATCATGAGATATTTCCAGTCTTCTCTATTTCCAACTGCTGAACTAAACACAGGTTCTCTCAGTACCATTCTACATCAGGGACTCACTTTCGCCACCAGGAGAGGGGCTTTTCAAGCTCTTGCTCGTCAGCTCCCATTGAAGCAATGAACGCAAAAGGCCAGGCCAACAACATCATAAAAGCAGCAAAAAAGAGCCGGATGGGAAACAGAGTCAAGGTCATGAAGGCAATCTGTAAAACCCAAAACAAGTGAGTTATTCTAACACAGTTTCAGACTGAAAAAGTAATTGCTAGACACTGCAGATTTAAATTAAAAATACCTCATGTTAAACACAAACGTGTATGTTTCAATCCCAAGCAAACAATTGTAGTGTGTGTCACAATTTTGAACTTACAGATCTGAATTACAGCTGAAACAGTGACGCTCTTAAAAGCTAACACAGTCAACTTTCTGCACTTCTTGAGATCCAGAGTTTGTCTGAGAATACATCCGCATCTTCTCTTTCCTTTCTGCAGCCTCACATTAAGTAAATATTTAGCATGGGTGTGTTGTAAATCTTACTGCCCCGTCGAGGAGTGAGTCTGTCACAGCACACACAGCCAGTGATGTGCACTTACTTCTTCAGCAGTAAGTGGATGGGGTAAGGCTCCAGAAGGCTGGCTAGGGGAAAGAGTGTGAACCAAAAACTGTCTGATGCTGGCTGGGGTTGCACCAGCACTGCTCTAGCTGCTCAGGGGAAGCTGGCAGAAGACGGACAAGATGCTATGAAATGATAAAAGGGATCTGTGAATAAAGAATTCAAAAGGAAATATGCTGTGCATCCACAGGTGCACCAGATGAAGCAGAAAAGTGCTTCTCAACATCATCATGGCCAGACAAGGATGAGAAATGAGGCATATGGTGCTGTCTCACACCATGCTTCATCTGATGCATCCCAGGGTGCTGTGGAAAGCATCATTCATATCCTGCTTCTCTTCCCTGATGCAGCCCGTGTCATCATGCAGCTCAGTTTTCCATTGACCAGCTCCCGCTTCTTCTCACTTCCCCAAAGAGCTCACTAAACCACCTCACTCCGGCAGCACAAACCTTTACATCTGGGGTTGAAGTAGGAAACAGAGCAGGAAGAAACCCAGAGCTACCAGTTCCTCAGACAGCTCACTGCAACACCAGGTTTTACAGTAACATTTCAGACCGGCACCATCATTTCTTGAAGATTCCCAAAGTCTCACTCCCCAGAACAAGACTCCAGTCCCGGGGCACACTGCTTCTGTTTGCCACAGCAGAAGAAAACTTTTTTCTTCCCTCTTTGATAGGATAGTTTCCCAGATGAACCGGTTCAACTTCCTAAAGTGGCAATGGTCAGATAAGCCCTGAAGTCACACTAACTCACGCAGCTTTGCATCCACAGACTGCTGCTTCTGGCAGCAAGCAGCAATTGAGTCACATCAGCTGTGTAATACAGCTTCACTCACACTGTGGAAAAAGAGGGGAGGAATAGTTCAGGACAAGGGGACATGAGCTCTGGCAGCTGTATGAGAAGAACGATACGCACCATCTTCATTTGCAAATGAGGCTATAGAAGAGAATGAGGAACACAGGTGCAAGTATCGATTAGAAGCACGGACTAGCAAAAAGTGAGAGACAGCATAAAGGGTTCAAATGTGTCAGGAGATCAGAGAGGGAGAAAGCAACAGCCCCAAGAAAATTCATAGAATAGGGGAATATTCATCTGCAAACTGGAGAAGAGAGAGCAGCTGCTTTCTAGGCTCTCCAGAAGGAAGGGACCGGCTGTGGAGAAAAAAAAGGAAGGAGAATGCAGGTGAGGACACAGCCTCTGGGATTCACACCCTCTCCCCAGCTCCTCAAAACCTCCTCCTGCACCAGGGCAGGAGGCTGGCTGGTGGTGAGCTATGCAGTCCTTTGCATCTGTGCAGCAATCTGTTATATCGTGACCACTTTAGAGCCACGTAGCAGAACAGAAGCAGCTGTTGCATCCACGAGGTTTTGAAAGATAGCACGAATGAGCAGAAAAGGCCCCTTGGGCTTCTGTGTCCAGAGATAGCAGGAAAGAACCAGCAAGCAGCAGCTCCAAGCAGCCACCGTGACACCGGCCTCTTGTTTAGCAGGTGGGAGTGCAGGACCCACCAATAAAAGCAGTCTGATCTAATAGCAGAAAGAAGAGGATGACTATGTTTGGCCCCTGAAGAAGGCTTGGAATCAACATGGACATCTGGAGGTCCATCTGGACCTGTACTTTGGGAGGTGGAGCTCATGACCAATTTTCTCAAGAGGGCTTTGACTGCAGCTCAATTACATGTGTGTTCTGCGAGATCCTACTTAGCTTTTCAGAATCTGAGAGGTATGATGTGCAAGACCTACAGGCAGCAGAAAGGAAGAGGATGGTCTGAGAGCTTGTAACGAGCCTGCCTGAGAAACTGGATCCCACCCTTCAGCCAGAAGGCTCCAATCTGCTGCAAGGCAAGGCACTGAAACTGAAGAGGTTATCACGTTTTCCTTGTCCAGAAAGGCCGCATCCTGATTTGAGCATGAACTTACAATGAAGGTATGAAACATGAACTTAAGGCCTTTGTAAGTTCTTCAAAGCTTCAGGTTCTACATATCTAAACACTGACCGCAAGAATCACAGAGTAACTTTGCTTCTTATGTGTGCCAGTTCTTGTCCTGAAAAGTCAGCAACGTACTTCTCATGCAGGGAAGCTGAAAAATGCACCTTTGAAATTACCCATACAGCCAGAATCAGCCTTATAAGCAGTTCATTTGCAACAAAGTTTCCATGACTTACAACAATGTAATGGCCAAATACTGAACAAGCAAAGCAGACCAGTGAACTGCACATTTAACATGGCAGAGGTTCTCATTTTTCTTTTTAACAGAACAGACCATGACTTGCCCTGCACTTCCACCTCTTCGCTATTCTCACCTCTACGGCCCCCAGTCGCCAATACCACAGGTGGCTCTGAAGGAGCAAGAAGTTCATCTAGCAGCAATCCACCTAACCACCTGCCTTCCCACTCTGCAAGCTCCTGGAGATAATTACGGGAGCAAAACCGTTCATTGGTGACTAAGCCAACCTAACAGATCATTGCTGCTAAGGAGGGTGGTCCTGGTCGCTCTCCCCTCGGGTCCCTTCTAGCACTTATCCGAGCTCGCAGCGAGCAGTGCAGCTCATTAAGCTGAAGAAAAGCAATCCCAGCAAAGGAAAGGAAAAACCAATCAGAACAGAGGAAAACACAACAATCTGCTGGTTTAATGAGCCAAATCAGCTCCAAAGGAACACCAGCACCGGTGCAATACACAGGCCAGAAACAGTGGAAGCAAGAAATACAGCACCATATCGCGTTTGTAAGTGGCAGGAGGCAAGGCTACAAATGCTCTGTGACAGCCTCAGCAAAGCTTCTGCCTGCTCTGCAGAGGTAACCAGGAAGAAAAAGTTCTGACTTACTTGACAGCTGCCCAGAGCATGTTATGATGATGAACGAAACTTGTGGTTAATGAAATCATGTCTGCCTGTCTTCCAGAAAGGATCTCTTTATTAGGGTATAAAAATAAAACAGGTAGTTTCGAGAACGATCCCCATTGTTATCCTCAGATTAGCGCCAAATAGCCGCAACTTCTACAGGAAGCACGAGACTCAGTTCTCTGTACAGCTTGCTGCTTTTGCCCTGGTACCTCCCAGTCTTTATCAAGTCAATAAAAGACGTGAACAGTTTATTGGGTCTCAAAGGGATTTTTTTTTTTTTTCCGGCTTTTCTTCCTCTCTGTGGTTGCTTTGTCCACTTACTTTCTACTTTTTTGCTTCCAGTCTGAGGCTGAAATCCTTTAAGATGCATTTACTCTGAATTGCAGTAACAAGCAAAAAAAAAAAAAAAAAAAAAAAGTTAATCTAACCCATTGCAGAGTGCAGGATGAGGGAGGCATGAGGTGGCAGTGAAGATAATGGAGCTATCTGACAGACCATCAGCAACAAACAACAGTCCTTCAGACAAAGCAGCCTCATCTCCCAGTCCCCTGTGCTCGCCAACTTCACGTACCTCCAGTTCCTAACTTGGTGAGGCCGTGCAAAGCCAGAACTCACCCCTGTTAGACTCTCAGGGCTGACAGAAAAACCTGTGACACAGTCTGTGCCTCCAGCTGAACAGGAAGTGAGTTCAGCTGTAATACTTCATGCTGAACTCTTAGTGACAGGCCAGGACTGCATGGAAGAGAAAGCACTGCTGTAATCGACTGTAAAGGAGCCTCCCCAGCCCAGAAGCCTCCCTTTCTGGGAGTGCAGCATTTCACATAAGCCAAATAGTTTCACAGCTCTCCTTTAAGAGTTTCTAATCCAACTTTTCTTTTAATTAAAAAAGAGGTTAGGAGAACATCATTAAGGCAAAGAAGAAAATCAATCATAGCTCTCTATGTCAGCTTGCGTGCTCCCTCCTTAAACACTGCAGAAAGACGATTACAGGACTGGATGGGCTAAAGAATTTTGTGCCACAGAATATGGTTCAGTTAGAAAGCAAAACTAAGCCAGGCTTTGATAAGCTTATTCCTCTGGTCTTCACATTGTAAAACACAACACAGCTTGCAGTTCTCATTGGAAATACCAAATCTTTGAGATCCTTTGGCAAAGCTCACGTCTGATACAGATGCGCGGAGCAGCCCGCATGGAAGATGGGTGCGCTCTACGGCCAGCCACTGAGTTGGTGAAGAGGATGAAGATGAACCACACTGGTAGCTTACATGAGCCTGCAAAAAAACTATGAAACCGGTGTTCTGCCCTTCTGACAGTATTTTGAAAATCCCTTGTTAATAGTCAGGTAGAAAGAAGGAATATTGAAGAGAGAGGTTACGAATGCCAAATAAAACGTTGTTGTTGTTATACTGAGATAGGATCAGAACGCGTATGACTACACGCTATCTTTTCTTCCCATTGCAAGACTTTTGCCCCATTGTTTCTGTGTAATTAACGACATGAGGAATGAAGCAAGGTACATGGAAAAGACATCATTACAACTACACAATTTATTGGGGAGGCTCTGGGTATAAATTGAAGGAGGCAGATGACACCAGCCTTCTTCTCTCGCCTCCCATTGAGACAATTTAGCAGCAGCCACCGGATTCAGCCCTGATCTGCCTCACAGGATTAAAAAAATCGGTAAAAAAATAAAAAAATAAAAACAACCCTTAGGAAGCCCGCTAGGAATTCCCTGCCCGTCAGGTGCTCGACATGAGGCGAGCTTCAACGCGGGGTAACCCGGGCCATGTGCGCCTCCTCCTCCTCGACACCCAGGCGGCGAGGAGGCGAGCTAAGAACGAATTTACACCACAAATATCGGAGCAAAATAAACCCGGGGCTTTATTAGCGGAGTGAAAGAAACCCGGGGAGGTTGGCGGCGGTTGGCGGGGGCGCGGCCGCCTCACGGAGCTGTGAGGGGAGGGGGGGGGGGAGATGGAGGCGGGAGGGCGGTGAGATGGAGGAGGGAAGGGAAGGGTTGGGGGGGGGATGATGATGATGGAGGGAAGGGTCCGGGGGCGGCCGTGCCCCTACCTTGGCTTTCTGCAGGGGGCCGAGGCGCAGCTGGTGCACGAAGGGGCTCCGCGGCGGCGGCCCGCGCTCCCGGCTGCCGGCCACGCAGCATCCCCGGCCGCGGCTGCTCAGCTTCATGGCGGGGCCGGGCGGCGGCCACGGCCCTGAGGGGGGACGGAGCGGAGCCGGTGAGGGCGCTGCCGGTGCCGCTGCCGGTGGCGGTGTGGGTGCCGGTGCCGGGGGCCGCTCGCTCCCCCAGCAGCAGGCGCCGGCCCCCGCCCTCCCCGCCGACCACGCGCATGCGCCCTGCGCGCCGGCTCCGGCCGCTGGGCTCGGCGCCGGTTTCCGCGTCGGTTGGGAGGATGGCGGGGGGGCCGGGTGGAGGGGTGGGGGGGTGCGCTCGCCTCATGGCGAGGCTCCGCCCGAGACCACCCGCCCCCTGGTGCTGTTCGACCCCACATGGGGGTCCTGGGAGAGCCTCTCCGCGGTTCAGGCTCCCGGTTGGGGGTGGGGGGCGATGTTAAGGCTTCCCACAAGGGGTTCCCCCCCCCCCCTCCTCATTCCCCATGGGTTTTGGTCACAGGCAGGCTGCAGGAGAAATCCTGCTCACTGCAGCTGAAGAAAGAATTGAAAATAATAAAAAGGATAAAGTGAACCCCCCTCCCCCCGAGACCACTGAGCTGGGGGAATGTCTCCCACACGCTGCAAAATGTGAGGAGGTGTTTTCAGATCTCCTGGGGGGCCTTTGTTCCAAGCAAACCTAGGCTTCTTTATTTATTTATTTATTTTATAAACTCAGGAGTCTTGCTAATTTGCAGCCCGGGATCATGAAGGAGTTGGAAGGAAGTAGCTAAGGTTGGGTCCTAATAAATCTTTGGATATAAAGGAAGTTCTTGATTATTAAATAAGCGCTGGTGTTCTGCCAGGTCTCAGGAAGCCTAGCCGAGTGACCGGCACAATCCTGGGCTGCTTAAATTGACGCCAGCCACAGGCCAAGCAGTGCAAAAGGTACATAAGCCGTTTAGATAAAGAAATACGTGCAGATATCATTAGTATCGATCATCTCACAGGTCTTATAAGGCAATTCTGATGGCCTTGTTCAGTGAGATTTAAAGGTAAGCAGATAAAAGCAACTACAATAATGCCTTGCCTCTACAGTTCCTAACCATTAGGCTTAGAACTGCAAAATGGTCTCTGTCTCCAATGGTTAATACCATGTATACTTCTAACAGTTAATGCTATAGCTACGGTATCAATTAACTAGGTGGTACACAAATAGTTTTTGACTTTTGAAAGATCAGAAAAGGCATCAAAGGTTAATCTTCATGATCGTGGAGTTTCCTAGGTTCTGCAGGTCCAGAGTCTCAAGATTTTTACCAAAGATCCGAAATAAGCTCACTGTTAATAAAATCTGTGACATATAAGACCATATAAGATATGCTTCTGGAATGAGAGCCTGTACTGTTGTTGGGTGTACCAACAAGATTTGTGTATCAGAAGTCAACCACTCTGTATCAGTGAGACTGACGCTAGAGTAAGGTGTGTAGTTTTCACATTAAAGATCAGCTGGTGCAGAAAAGACCTGGAAAAAATGTTAGAGGGCTGGAAGAAATATCTTACAACAATACATTTAGAAAGCTACATCAATTTAATTTATCAAACAGATCTTTTAAGAGTTACTGCAGTGTTTAAATACCTTCACATGGAACAAGTACCACGACCTAAAGCTTTTTAAGTACTAGAAAAACAAGTAAGAAGTATCAGTGGTTGGGAACTGAGGAAATCTCAGTCAAATTTAACAATTTTAATCGTACGCAAGCTATGCAGTCAGGTTTGGGACTGGCGATGTGGCTTAATGGCCCATGACATAAAGGCCAGAGTACATGATCCAATGATCCCTTCCAACCCTCAGCTCTCTAAAGTATTTTAGCTGTGTTCTGGAAAATTTGGCTGCCCTCTCCTTTGCTCTCTCTCCGATGACTAAGCTGGTGATTAGTTCATAGGGGCTAGTTTCAATGACAGATAGCAGAGTTCTTGAAGAGTTAAGCGAGGCCAGCAGGCAGAAGGTGGTGGCCACTGGCTGCCCAGTGCACAGCCTGTCAGAGGACTGGCACATGCACTCATTCCCAGTCCAGCAGGCATGGAAGACAAGAAGAAATGATGGTGTTGGAGCAGGAAAACAGGGAAAATGAGGTATGAGATGCAAGCAGGCTTCCCCAGTTCTGCTGAGTGTGTTGTATTATTTTTTTACAGTCAGATTCCAAAAATGGAAGCCATCTTCTGGGTGGTTTTGGGTACAATATGAACATACCTGAGCTGTTATGGAGTTATCAGGATTTTGGATGTCATTTGTTTTTCTTAAGATTCTGCTGTGATCAGTATAACTAAAGACAGATAACTTAAAATGTCCAGCGTCCAGCCTCGCTTTCTCAAGTTTCTGGGAATGTGTGTCCCCATCTCTGTAGTCCCCTTCAATGGTATCCATAAAAATGAGCATGAACCCTGGTGTAGGGGAAATCTTATGGCACAGCTTGAATGGGAAAGGCAGGCTAGGACTCCGCAAGCAAACCAGTTTGGCGTATGGTAAACTGGGGCAGTGAAGGGACTGGCAGGACAGAATAAAAAGCACACTTATATGACACTACTCCTTTCTGTGCAGCAAGCTGGAAAGCTTACCTGGATCCTTTCAGAGACGTATGATGAAACTTGCTCCTGGGTTGTTATTATATGACCCTGAGAAAAGGGGGTTAAGACTGTGCAACCATGCATTTAGAAAGAGCAGTATTTTATCAGTGTGTGTACTGGGTTGCTGAAGTGGGATTAAGTATTTAGTTATTCCATAGTCCAATTTTTTGTGAATTAATTAGGAGATTGAATGAAGTATGGCTGTAGTATTGGGGTGAGATTGCTACTTTTTGTGCAAATCACAAAACTATGGTGTTGCTGTCAAGGCTCACATATGTTATATAGCTCATCTAATAACCACTTACAAGGGCATAGGAAGGGTTGACGAATTTATTGCAGGATTTATGGAATCTACCTTGCTTCACAGGAGAAGAAAATGTGTAATACATTATGTTGCATGTAAGTGTATTATGATACAATTGGAAAAGGAAATGTTGAAGCTGACTACCATGAGAATATGTTGCGGTAAGCTCTCAAATAATCTCCTCAGGGAAACTGTGGAACCTGAAACTATTGAAATGAGACTGCACAAACATATAAGTGCCATTCTACCCCAGCACACAAAAGCTCTAATTGGTCCTTTCTGTCATTCATTCAGATGATTTATAGGGAGCTGTACAAATAAGATGACTCATATAAAAAGCATACAAATATCAATTATGAAATATGCTTCTGTGAACCCTGAAGTAGGAAAAAGGATATTCAGTATTTAACAGCTGAAGTGGCTTTCTCTAAAACAAATCAAATAAATGTTCATAAAAGAGCAAATAAGTTGACCACAGCACTAATCTTCAAAATAGTAATATTCTTTCATGCCTAGAAAAAGTCCTTGCTTTGATTTTTAAGATGGTCCTTGACCTTGATGGCCATTTGGTAGAATCAGCTGATACCTATTCCAGCACAATTCAGACACGCCTCTGCCCTTGAAATAACAGTGTCTTTCTTTCTTTCTTTCTTTCTTTCTTTCTTTCTTTCTTTCTTTCTTTCTTTCTTTCTTTCTTTCTTTCTTTCTTTCTTTCTTTCTGTCTTTCTGTCTTTCTGTCTTTCTGTCTTTCTGTCTTTCTTTCTTTCTTTCTGTCTTTCTTTCTTTCTTTCTTTCTTTCTTTCTTTCTTTCTTTCTTTCATCAACAGTTGATTTAAAGTTCTGTTTGTTTTTTTCTTTTAGTTTTTCTTCTTTTTTCCCTCACGATTCCTGTTGCAAATCTATTCAGAATTCAAGCCAAAAGACAGACTTAAAAAAAATTGGAAAACAAATGTACTCTGTGAAGAGAAATATCAAATATATTCATGTTGAATTACTAGCAGTAATACAGATACTCTAATGAAATGTGCTCATATTTTCCTTCTGACATGTAGAAAGCAAAGTAGAATCCATTTGAGTTTCTTGAATCAGGAAAAGAACAACTGGAGCTAATGGCAGGTTTGTGGGAAGAACAGCAATTTCTTGTTTTGATGGTGCTGGGTTATCTTGGACGTGTTAGCCTGAAGAAATTAGAGGTACTTGTGACAGAAAACAAAATAAAAACAAACAAACAAAAAACAACGATGAGATCTCATTCAGGATTTATTAGTAAGTGCAATTTAGCGTTTTCAAGAAATAATTATTCACTTCCTTAAATATGTGCTCTCCATCTCAAGATTCCCAGTGTTATAATTCCCACATGGCCTTGGCTTCAGCAACTGCAAAAGTATTTGCAGCCCAGAAAGCCAGCCATATCCTGGGCTGCATCAAAAGCAGCATGGCCATCAGGGCGAGGGCGAGGGAGGTGATTCTC
The DNA here is from genome assembly GCF_047663525.1 of Anas platyrhynchos. Lineage (NCBI taxonomy): Eukaryota > Metazoa > Chordata > Aves > Anseriformes > Anatidae > Anas > Anas platyrhynchos. Next base: position 67,205,714 of record NC_092588.1, on the reverse strand, counting down.
CCCCTCTGCTCTGCTCTTGTGAGATCCCACCTGGAGCCCTGTGTCCAGCTCTGGGGCCCCCAGCACAGGAAGGACAGGGACGTATATCCAGAGGAGGGCCATGAAGATGATTAGAAGGCTGTAGGACCTCTCCTATGAAGACAGGCTGAGGGAGGTGGGGTTGTTCAGCCTGGAGAAGAGAAGGCTTCGGGGAGACCTTACAGTGGCCTTCCAGTATCTAAAGGGGCCTGTGGGAAAGCTAGGGAGGGACTCTGTGTCAGGGAGTGCAGGGATAGGACAAGGGGAAATGGCTTTAAACTAAAAGAGGGTAAGATTAGATTAGATATTATGTATGTGTGTGTATAATACATGTATATATATTGTATATCTATATAGTGTATATATATATAAGATGTAGATTAGATATAAGGAAGAAATTCTTCTCTCAGAGGGTGGTGAGGCCCTGGCACAGGCTGCCCAGAGAAGCTGTGGATGCCCTATCCCTGGACGTGTTCAAGGCCAGGCTAGATGAGGCTTTGGGCAGCCTGGTCTGGTGGGAGGTGTCCCTGCCCATGTCAGGGGGTGGAACTGGATGATCTTTAGGGTCCATTCCAACAGAAAACATTCTGTGATTCTATGAACAGAGATCAAACTTGTCAACACTGATGATGGTCTCTGAGAGCAAGAGCAGGCACATTAGAGGCTGCAGAGACTTTGCCAGGTGCTAAATTCTCCCACTGGATGCCACAAAAGACACACAGGGTTAGGAAGGTAACTGAGCCTAAGGAACAGTGTGTGCTGCTTCTATCTTTCACCAGTTAATGGAAAGAAATTTGGGGCAACTGGAGCCTTGCTTGACTTTTTCAAAAGACAGTCCAAGACTAAAGCAAATTGCTCTGGGATGTGAGATCTGCCTCATACTCAATCGTCTTCCATTGCCATTTTGCATCGTGTTTTTAGCCTGGTCCTCAATACACTGTTCATACAGAAGGGCAGAAACATCAGCATTCAGTAAAAGGTTAAGTCAATAAAACTTCAGGAGTTTTGTTTGGGAGTGAAAAGAACAGGAGAGCGATGTGTAAGTGCTATGATATTGCTGCTGCAGGGTGATTAGGCCACCCAGGGGTGAAGGCATTGTGAGGGCCTGAATAGGAAATGCCAGAATTACTCAAGAGCATCTCAAGTCTTGTGTATTTTATTCCCCCCTGTTGCTCTCAAACTAAAACCGAGGAAGATGAGACCATAGTGGCTCTGGCAGTATCTCACTGACCTTTAAATGCATTGGCTCTTAGAGATGGTTCAGGTCTAGGCTCAGTTCTTACTGCAGAAACCACATCCTTATAGATGGCCACACAACCAAGGTATATGAAGATGAAAGTAGGGCACAGATAAAGTGTACTAGGTACAAATTAAAGCAGCATATTTTCAGTGCTGTGCTATGCTGATAGCCCTCTACCTCTGTGTTCATTACTTTCTCATCTTCATACACCTTCCTCTTCTTTCTCTGAATGTCTCAGCTGAAAGGACTCTTTGTTTCTAGTCCTAACAGAAAAGAACAATCCTGAGGGAATGAAACAGGCTCTGTCCCTAACATAAGATAATCTTACAAGGTAGGAAATGAAATCCTGAAATTATTTTCTGTGACTTTTCTGGTATGTATGTCATTAGCAAGCAGAGTATGCCTGCTCATCAAATTCTTTACTTACGCTCGAAAGAAGCAATTTTTCTCTGTCCGTATTTAAAACCCATGCCCAACCACACAGCGGCTAAAGCTCTGTAATACTGTCATGGTAATTTCTGCAAGTCGGAATACTAAGCACCGAGTCAACATTTTCCATCTTCCTGATCACATTATATAAACTAGATAAGAACAACTTAAGCTTTCTGCAGACTTCACACTTGTATCTTTGTGCAAATATTACAATATCTTATGAAAATACCTTCTGAGTTCCAACACATCTAACTTTTAGTTTGCACATGTTCTTTTCCACCTGCTTCCTACGATTTCTCATTTCTAATTTCCTGTATGCATTTACAAAGGTAAATACATACTTTTGTATCAGGTAACCTTTACTTACAGAGCACTGAGTTAACATTTTTTAGGAGATGAGTGAAGCAGTATCCAAAAGATTTAATTTTGGAAGCTCTGTGCATTATTTATATAACAAAATAGCGAGAGAAATAATTAAGGACATTGCTGGTAAGGTGCATCAAATTCATATAAATGAAATCACTAGAAGCTGCGCTGGTGAAATTATTGCCACTATCCAATCAAATCCAATACCACTTTGCAATCATATGAAATGGCTTCAGTTACTTTTTCTGAGGTAGTAAAGCCTGTTATTTAATATGTTGCAAATATTTATTTACTGTAAGCCAGTAGCAGTGGTTAAATATGCAAAACATAACGTACAAACATTTTATGCTTTTGGAAGTGCAATCAGGATAAGCTGCCAAAAGATCCCTGGGCAAGAATGTCCAGACCCAATCTGTTGCCTTGGGAGGCAGATTTTAGGAGAGGCAAAATCACAGCCTGTAGTGAAAAAGAGACCATATGGGACTCACAGCAGCGCCAGTGGCTTTCTGCCCAGCTCATGCCCCTGACCACGCCAGCTCCACAGCAGCTGCTGCCCTCAGATGAGACAGGGCAAGGCAGGAACGTGCAGCCACGTCTCCCTTAGCTGTGTGCCCAGCCCCATGCTGCTGGGAGAACAGGGAGGAAAAGCAAATAAGTAAGTCAGAGAGAAATGAAAATAGGGATAGAGAGAGTATATATATGTGTATGTATATATAAAGAGAACATATATATATATGTATATGTATACAGAGAGAACAGGGATACTCTGACTGCTCTCCAAATACAGACGGATGCACAAGTCTTCCCTGGGGTCAGTGAAATCCAGGGATCACGCAACACAAATACAAAGTATGGTTGTGCAACAGCAAGTGTTTTATCCCGCTTGTACTTGGCCTCCACAAATAAGACCCACAAAGGGCTGCACCTCCGTATCCACCGGCCAGGATAACCCAGAGGCGAGACAGGGCACAGGGAGAGCAGACGGCGTTGCCTGTAGCACAGAGTAAGACGATAAAGAACTGCCAGATACAAAGATGTTGCTTCAGGATGCGTCATCAGCTGCGTCATCCCGTGGAATAACCCATCTAAATCTAAGCATATTAAGTTCTCCAGTGAGTTTATTAATGTGGGCTAACACCATCTGTTTGTGGACACAGGGCATTATATCTCTCATTAACATGATACAGTAGTTAAATTTAGATAGGCTCTTGGCTGAGCTGAGTATCGTTTAGCTGTTCTTATTCACGCTCTGAATTATTTCTAGGCACTGGAGAGCGGAGTGGTTAATTAATATGGCCGAACCCAACTTTTCTACAGCTTAGCTTAAATTCGCCCAACCAATAAAAAGGCAATTCTTTCAACAGAACGTTTTCTGTTAGTAATGTTTAAACTCAAATGTTTTACAGAAATAAACCACAACGACAAACAATGAGGATGGTGAAACTGAGCACAATAATTTAATGTGAAAGCTTATAAACCTGTCAAGAAGTAATAATCATTTGGAATGGTTCAGTTATAAATTGCAGAGTCTTTTTCTATACTGTTCTTGTACTCAGATTTTAACGCTTTCACTGGCTCTGGCCAGAAGGTAAATGTTAATTATTATTATTATTATTATTATTATTAGTAGTAGTAGTAGTAGTAGTAGTAGTATTTAACGTCAGTTATGTAAGATGGGAAAAGATGGCAGTAGGTACCCAGTTACTGCTTAGCAGGAACTCCCTGCCAGTGACTCCAGCCCCATACCGTGCTGCTGCTGGCCAGCCCAGGCTGTTTTCCCAAAGCTTTGGCCAGGATGGATAGGTCCTAGAAAATCTACTCAGTGGCAGAGAAGAATAATCATACAGATTCCTTGGTCAGCTGAGCAGCCCCCGTTAAACACAGTGTTTTACATGAGGTTTGAGCTCGGCGGTGTGACTTTGCACAACCCCACAGCCATCAGTAACCACAGGCCAGCCAGTGGAGGATTTTCCATGGCTATAGGAGCAGCAGAGATTATTGTCCCTGCACATAGCTGTCAATACAGAGCTACTCACACGCTGTGCTCAGGAAGCTGTGGGTGTTGCATGCCTGCGTGGTGGTTGCAGTGAATTTGCCCTCAATGAATTTGCCCTGTCTGTACCCTTTAATTAAAGCGCCGTAGTTCTTTGGCTCACATCACAGCGAGGCAGAGAGAAGGGAAACAGTTATTCAGAGGTGATGAATTTATTAAGAGGGCAAAGGGATCATCAGCCCAGCACTAGCATCCTCCCAGCGCAATGTTCAGGCTCCCACTCAAGTGGTAATCATGCAATTACATGGCTCTCCTGTTCGGCTCGAGTGCCTGTCTGCCCTGGCAGTCCTTTGCTTGTTGCAGGAGTGAGATTGCTGCCAGAGTACCACATCCTCCCTTCATAAATGACACTGACCTATAAGTGAGGTGTCAGACAGAACACAAAAGAATATTTTACGGTCTGGTAAAATGCATCTGGTGAGAAATTTGGAGCCTGATGAACTTTGTAGGATCTGTAGTTAAATATACCTGGGGAGATTTCTAGTATCAGATGACTCTAACCCAGCAGAAGACAATACTGTAACAAGATTCAATACCTACAAGAAGCTAAAAACATCCAGCTTCAAATTCAATTGGAGAAGAGGTAATCTGAGGAAGGACTAGTGAAAGTGAAATAATTAAACATTCAAAGACCTCCTTTCAGATGCTTACATCCCTCTCACTAGAATTTTACTAAAAAGATAGACGTCCTTCAAAATGAAGTAGAAATTAATGCAATAGTTACTTTCTGAGACTTGGAGCACAAGTTATAGAGATCAGCCTGGACAATCAGGTGGTTTTTTTGCTTGAATGCTGCGGAAGTTGTGGACTTTACCTCTTTGGCCAGGAAGTTAAACTAATGAACTGCAGAGGAGGTCTGCCAGCTGCCAGAGACTCTGGGAATGGTCGAAGTCAGCATCAGAGAGAAGCAAAATATGACACTAGCCAAGCTGAAATGTATGTAAGGGCTCAACTGCCCTAAAAGTCTCAAGTTCTGTAACAGTATTATCAGTGAGCCTGCTGTTGTCACATGAAGTGTTTGTGAATCAGGAAACGACAATGACTTAAAAGGAGCTTTCTCAGAGCACATCCATTTCTTCAGATCATTGTAAAGATTTTTTTTTCCCCCTCATTTTTAACTGCTTCTTGGGATTCTTCAGCAAGCACTGGAAAACTTTATTCCCATAACTTTTCCTCTTTACTGCCACTGATCTGCTGCCTCTTGCTATGTGATATGATGAAGAGAATTTTCTAGACTGTTTTTCCAAAAATGAGCCATGACAGAAGCCACAGCATGCATGGAGCTGTTGGCTTAGCCCTCTCCCCTGGGAGGAATGCTGAATTCCTAGTGATTGTTTTGTTCTCCAGGTTACAAGAAATACAGCTTGATAGCCTCCCACTTAACCAGAATCTTTGCAACTGCATCATACCTATATAAATAGAATATATAATTATAATTCATATATATTCATGCACACACATGCATACACTGTGCTCGAGAGGCCATCAGGACCACTCTGAGCACATGTCCCTTCCTGGGGTGCTCTACGAGGTAGCACTGGGATATGGGACAGGGGATGAAATACTTGTCAGTGAAGACCATAACTCTAGGTGAGGTAGTAAAGCTGTATTAACCTGGGGTGTTATTCTGAGCATTCAGTGTCCATAATGCTTTCCTCTAAGGACACTGTTTATCTAGATGCACAGGCATGAAATCTGTAGCACGGAGTCAGACCCTGAACAGGTAGGGCAAAGTGGGCTACCCCATCAGCTGCAGGATTTCATAAGGAGACATCTTTTGCAGTTCAAGCTTCTAGCAGCTCTCTCTGTTCCTTTCTTCTACACATCTTGCCCGCTCAGAACAGGCTAAATGGATCTGTCAGCCTCAGCCTCAGATTTCTTCATTTGTCTGTCAGTGCAAATTCCTAGGGCCAAGTTCAGCCATTCCTCTCTTCCAGCAAAGTAATTATTAAAGGGATTTGCAACCTAGAGAAGCAGAAAACAAGCTGCCTTTCCCTATTAAGAGTGATAAGCCAATCTTACTGTAACTACAGACTTCACTGCGACTCTGGCAAACAAGATAAGTATTTTTTTCTGTGAATAAACTCAGGATGTTGGGTACATGAATCCTACATGGGTATGTGGTATTTCTGGACATATTGCAATACGGGGTAGTGCCCCTGCACAATGGCAGTGTGTGCTACTGCTGTAACAGTTGGTTTATCGACAGCGAGGTGGTTACAGCAATTGTAAATGCTCACCTTTCGGATGTCGGAGGAAAGTTTTACACCCTGAAGAGAAATCTCGCTTTAGTGAACTGTAGCTGCAGGCTTAAGGCAGACATTTGGTGGTACGGTCAGGTATTGTTCTGTTCTGTTTCACCAACCAGTGATAGCTGGAGCCAGAGAGACAGTTCTTCAGTTCTTGCAAAAAAAAAAGTATTTTTTTCTCTTTCTTTCTTTCTTTCTTTCTTTCTTTCTTTCTTTCTTTCTTTCTTTCTTTCTTTCTTTCTTTCTTTCTTTCTTTCTTTCTTTCTTTCTTTCTTTCTTTCTTTCTTTCTTTCTTTCTTTCTTTCTTTCTTTCTTTCTTTCTTTCTTTCTTTCTTTCTTTCTTTCTTTCCTTCCTTCCTTCCTTCCTTCCTTCCTTCCTTCCTTCCTTCCTTCCTTCCTTCCTTCCTTCCTTCCTTCCTTCCTTCCTTCCTTCCTTCCTTCCTTCCTTCCTTCCTTCCTTCCTTCCTTCCTTCCTTCCTTCCTTCCTTCCTTCCTTCCTTCCTTCCTTCCTTCCTTCCTTCCTTCCTTCCTTCCTTCCTTCCTTCCTTCCTTCCTTCCTTCCTTCCTTCCTTCCTTCCTTCCTTCCTTCCTTCCTTCCTTCCTTCCTTCCTTCCTTCCTTCCTTCCTTCCTTCCTTCCTTCTTCCTTGACTCTGTATCCTAGAATCTCAGAATGGTTTGGGTTGGAAGGAACCACCCAGTTCCAACCCCCTGCCACGGGCAGGGACACCTCCCACTAGATCATGTTGCCCAAAGCCCCATCCAGCCTGACCTTGAGCACTTCCAGGGATCCACAGCTTCTCTGGGCAACCTGTGCCAGAGCCTCACCACCCTCTGAGAGAAGAATGTGCTCCTAACATCTAACCTAAATCTCCCCTCTTCTAGTTTAAAACCATTCCCTCTTGTCCTATCATCTGCCTAATTAAAAACTTTCTCCCCATTATAGATATATAAAAATGTCTGCTAAGTTTTAGCTCCTTCCACCTCACAGGTCTTTTCCATCAGCCCTTCAGATAACTGCACAACCTGAGTTGAGCACCTCCGACCAGGCTTCTTTCTGTGTATCTGAAAAACCTCACCAGATTGTGGCACACGTGCATGGTCTGTATGTAACCCACTGTAAGCCTGGTGCTTTCAGTGAGTGCCTGGTTTGCTTACAAATGCCTACTTGCTCTGCATCAGCCCAGCCAGTGCAATGTCCCCAGGAACTGCATGAGGTGTCCCCAGACGCACGTGAACACATTCAGTTGTACGCAGATAGCATGTTGGGCATGCTATGTCTGCATCTTTTGGTCTTCTGTTAATTCTTCCTTTCTTTTCCAGACTTGAGCCTCGATGGTGCTTAAACACTTTTTAACTGGACAGAGTTGGACTCTGAATGTCTCAGGGGGAGACACTCTCTCCTATCTTCAACCACCTTTGTAGCTCGCCTCTGAAATGTCTTCAGTGTTTCAACATCTGTCTGAAGTAAGTTTCTGGTAACAGGCTGACTGGTGAAAATGCTGCTCCCCTACCGAGGTGGAAGGGAGTGCATAGGAAGCTGTCAGCAGGTGTTAGCCAAAAACTCAACCACTAATGCCTTCTTTTGGATTCCGTCTTCACTACAGCGTCTGCCAATGGAATTTCAAAAGTGAGCATCTGTGTAGAGGATTGCTTGGGAAAAGTGTTTTGTTTGCTTGTTTTGTTTTGTTTTTGTTTACCTGGTGAAAATGAAGATGGTAAGCACCAGTGGAGGTGGTAAAAAGCACAGCAGCAAGAATCAACGAGATCAGATAAGTGAACTGTGGAATATACATGTATATAAACCCTAAAGAGGCTTTCCGAGAGAAGGTGTCTCTTCACGAAGCTGCTTCGGCACGGCAGAAGACATCCTGGCAGCATCATACAGGCTCTTTGAAATTCTGGAGCTGAGTGAAAAGACGGGACAGCAAGGCCAGACCCTGCCATGGGAAGGCTGGAGCATGGGCTCAGTGGGCCTGTGCCTGTCAGCAGAGGCTGGTGGACACACACAGCGTGGCCAAGACACAGCGCCAGCTCATAGCTAGGGACACAGGCAGCGGGCCGAGAACTACTGGGAAGAGATGGAGCAAAAAGATAATTAAACCGTAAAATTTTATACTTGTGAGTTCTCAGGAGACGTTAGGGAACAACGAAATGATTGCAGCCTGGGAACCTGAGAAGGTGGCTGAGATGTGCAAGGAGCTACCACGTGTTGGTTCACCAGTTCGTGGAACAACTCCCTCCTCCCCTTAGAGAGCACACATTAATCCAGTTATGGCTTTATAAGGCTGGCAGCACCATCTAGTGGCAGCCTAGGCTGGCCCAGCAAATAATTCATGTTTTCAGAGGGCAGCAGATTTTTACGGCACTCTAAACCCTTGCTTTTATCCCTGCTTGCAAACACAGGAGAATGAAAATAGTTTAAGTGTAGCAATAGAAATGAATTGAATTTTAAAGTGTTTTTAGTCCATCCTCATTTTTATCTGGCCATCGTTACTATAATTTTTTCCTGACCATTGTAAAAATACAGCTTATCCCTTTTTATAACTCTTTCTTTTTATGTGCTGTGGATTCTCCACAACTACACTTGATGTTTGGTGTTTTCACCTTCATATCACACTGCTCAGTGTCCTAACCCACTCCCTTAGGTTAAATTTATGTGCCTGTGAACGCCTGAACCAAGACAGAGGGGTGCAGAAGCGTCTCATATAAATGTTGAGAGTCTATATTTAGTGAAAACTCAGCACAAGAGAAGACCATAATAGGAATTGCAAATCATCTATAGGAATAAATGTTTATTCTTTAAATCCGTATGCTTACATTATCTGTAAAAGAATTTCATGTTGAACTCTCCAAGATTCTTCCTAACATACGTATTTTCTAGCATTTTGTGAGAACAATTTTGCACTGAGTTGTAGATAAATATAAATAAGTAAATGAACTGCTCGAAGCTGGAAAAAAGAACTATATGAGTGCATGGGAAATAATATGATATCTCCTATACTTTTTGTTACCGTTCTCTCATAACATGGCAAGTAGAGAGCTCCCAATGACTGTGCCAAGTGGTATGTTTAAAGTAACATTCATTGTTATACTCTCACAAGATGATGTGGAGATCAGAAACAGGTTAAAAAAGGAATTAGGCATATCTTTGGGGGATAGTTCTAATGTTGGCTCTTCTACTCAGCAGTTTAGCTGCAGCCCTGAGCTTGGAAAAGTCCCAGGTGCTGATGACCGGAGACTGGTGGGATTTATCAGTCTTAAAAACAGAGGAGTGGCAGGGGTGGCACAGGTCATCAAATCCACTATGTTGCCTCCAACAACATCCCAAAGCAAATGGCTTGGGAACAACAAAGGCACATGTATAAAATAGTCCCCTTTGGGGACTTCCCCACCTGCGGGTATTTCTCAAGCCTGCTGTGATCCCTTTTATAACATTCAGGGGAAGTTTTAAGAACTTTTGCAGCTTCCACTTGAGCCCCACTGGAATTTTGCAGCTGCAGCCTCTGGGGTGAGGAGTTTCGTAGCCCTAGAACTGCTATGTGATGAGCCATTTCCTTTTGTTTATTTTGAACTTGACTTCTACTGAATTTGTTTGATGGCTTTTGCTTCTTGTGCTGAAAAAGACAGGGAACAGCCTGCAGCAATTGCAATGGAAGCAGCAATTGTAATAAATTTGGAAGCAGCACCTGTAATAACAAACAGCAGGCTTCTTTGTGTTGCATGTCCTGCATTTGCAGTCCCAGAGACGTAGTGCAGGGATCCCTGGGCTGAGGTTTCGTAGAATGGGCTGAGAGGAAACCAAACAGGATTAAGAAAAAAGCAGATGAGCACTTGCCCAACATCAAAGCTCATCTCCTTCCTGGGGCCAAATAAGATAAATCTGTCTTGGATCTGGACTCAGGCATTCCTGATTTACACAGACACGATGGTACCAGTTTGCTTGTTTGGTCCATTTTACCATCTCTTTACAAATTTGATGTCTTCTACCATTACCAAAGTTATGGTTTTAATAACACAGAGAAACTTCTAGATCAAGTAGTTTGCTGGAGATATGCAACTTCAGCAGCAATGTTTAGGGTTTAGGTAATCCTTTTCTTTCTTTCTTTCTTTCTTTCTTTCTTTCTTTCTTTCTTTCTTTCTTTCTTTCTTTCTTTCTTTCTTTCTTTCTTTCTTTCTTTCTTTCTTTCTTTCTTTCTTTCTTTCTTTCCTTCTTTCCTTCTTTCCTTCTTTCCTTCTTTCCTTCTTTCTGTCTTTCTGTCTTTCTTTCTGTCTTTCTCTCTCTCTCTCTTTCTCTCTTTCTCTCTTTCTCTCTTTCTTTCTCTCTTTCTTTCTCTCTTTCTCTCTTTTTCCTGTCTTTCTTTCCACAACTTATCTTACAGTTTGTTTCCTTCCAGGTTTATAGATTTGCACCACTGTTAAGTATACGGCAGAAAAGACTGTGTCAGGGACAAGAAAAATCATCTTTTGGTGAATTCGTGTATCCAGGTCACATATGCTGTCGCAGCTGAGTTGACTGCCTTGGGAACTGAGGCGAACCACTTGAAAAAGCAGCTGCTCCTGTCCAAGCCCCCGACCTTGTATGTATGAATTGTGCCTGTGGCAGCAAAGTTAATAGCTAACACAAGGAGAAATAAAAAGCAGGTGGCTTCTTGAAAAGGCAGCCAGAGCTTCAGGACCATGTTTGTACTGCAGAGCACATCCTAAACTGTGCATTTTCTTTACCCTCACCCTTACCTCCCAGAGGCCTGTCTACCAGCCTGGAAAACTTGATATTAAAATGTAAGTTAAAAGAATGCATTCAGACCATGGTAAAGAGACTGTAAAACCCTGCAATGTTGCATGTGTCTATTCAGTTATGTTTAGTGCTCAGATGGTTTCATTTGTAACAGTAATCAAGTCATGAGCACCGGTACCTTTAGGAGAATGCATGATGATGCGAGGTGTCACATAGCTGAAGTCTAAATCTTCCTTTCCTAATTACAGCGAGTAGTGTCTCTTTGTTCATTCAGCTCCATCTTTTGCTGAAATTCATCAAACATATTTAAAATAGCCTTTTGAGAGAGGAGCTTGAGGCATAGAGATCAGGCAGGGCTATGGATCTGGCTCCTTAACATCTCAATTTTTATTTTTTTATTTTTTTCCCAGACCTGCAATCTGATCCCTTGCCCAGGAAGATCATTCCACACCAGTGGCAAAAGAAGCGAACCTCACATTTTTAAACACTATCTTAAAAAAGCTGCCTTCTAAGACTGGCTAGGTGAGCTGCCTAGAGGTTCTTATGTGAGGAAAAGCTGTCAGACTAGGCCATCCGCTTGAATGGGTAATTAATTCACACATGTCTATGTTGTGAGGTACATACAAATACTACAGACCAAATTATTTGTAACATTTTGTAAGTACTAAAATTAATGTTGTATGAATTTGTCATTTCAACAAAAAAGTTATGGATTGTTTGTATTATAATTTTATCTTGTTAATGTAAAAGGAGAAATTTTGCTTTCCCTGGCCTCTTGGGAAGAAAAAAACACAACAGTGTTTCTAATTATCCGAACGCTCAGGAACATAAAAGAATAGCAAGTGGTGAAATTATAAATCTGTTGGAACAAGTCCATGTTTTCTGATTAAACTCCATTTCTGGTGGCTCTCAGCAATCATGTTCCTTCTATGTTCATAGTAATTGCATGTGTCAAAGCTGAGGCCTTGTGTAAACTGTACCAAATGAGTTACAATTTTAATTTAGAAGGAGATAACTGTATTTGCCCCTGCAGGCAGATTGCATCGGGTTAGAAGTATAAAAACGAATAAGAAAGAGAGCAGGGAGGAGGCTGAAGGGCCTCCAGGTTAATAATAAGTAGAAAATCTAATAAGGCTTACATTACAACACTTGAATTTTAGAGAAAAAAAAAGAAAAAAATACAATTTGCAAACATGAAGTCTAACTCTGTTACTTGCATCTGATCCATGTGTATGAGTGCATATTACTATATGCATGTGGGTATGTCTGGCTTGGGTACAGACTTATCTCTGATTTTTATAGTTTAAGGCTATGGTGTGATTTACCCTCGGTACTACACTGATGAAAAAATTAGAAAAAAAAGTTTTCAAAAATTTGCAAGCTCTCAAAACCTGATATATTTCCACTATTAAAAAAAAATAATAAAAAAATCTGCTCAATCCCTTTAATTGTATAATATGTCAGATTTTTTCTATTTTAAACAATACTTTAGATAACTATCTTATATCACATTTTGAAAAGGTTACTGTTTTCATGAAGAATATTTTTTTTTTAAATCTAAAATCTTATTTTTCTTTTGAAATTTTAATCAAGACCTTTAGGATTATATATGAATACTGATATGAAGCTGCAGTCATTTTGCACATATTTGAAAGCGGTCACTTCAGCAATGACTAGATGCTGTCAGTAGTTTTGCTGAATATGAATACTCTGGGCTGTGGAAATCATTTCTGCCTCAGCTTCTGTGCAAAAGACCACTAAAACCCAAAGGTTATTTGAAAAGAATGACCCCATACTACTACTTATAATTAAGGTTAACACCTTTAATTTGTCTACAGCCTTGCAAATTTTCTCCTTTAAGGAGCCAGCTTCCAGCTGGCTCTGTGTTTATGCATATTTGATTTTCACCTGAAGTAGTCTGTTCATTTCCCAGACTGAGATTACAAGAAGAGGTCTGTTTTGTACCTGTTAACATTTTCTCTATAATTGCTTCATTAAGAAGCCGTAGTTCCCTCATGTTTTAGTGTAGGATAGTTAATTTGAAGACCAGGAAAGATGCGTAATCTGCTACTTCTTCTATTGCCATGTTTCAGAGGTAAACTACCCTGCCCATTAAAATATTCTGCCTATTTAGTAACGTGAAGATGTCACGTTTTAGATTTTCAGCCTTTAGTTCTTGCTGCACTTTTAGCTGCCAGTTTTAAAACGGCTTAATCCCTGTATTAGTGTTTTTCCCTCATGGAGATAATTGAACTCTGTAATCATTTCTCCTCAGTCTTTTCTTTGATAAGTTAAAGAGGCTGAGGTCTTTAAGTCTCACTATTTTTCTCTCAGAGGCATTTTCTACAGATTTTGAATAAGTTGTTGAACCTTTGAACTATCTCCTTATTATGCGCTGCAAATGGCAGTGTAATAATTTCATTGCATTTCTTATTAAAGAGGAAAGATAGATCTTGTGATTTTTTTAATATCTTTTACTGTTCATTGAATAAGCTTCTTCGGAAATATTTTCTGTTCACACTACAATGTGAGATCTGTTCTTCAAGACAATGGAGCTACCTGATTTTTGTCTGCACCAACAAGTCTTCCCTCTTCTGTAAGGTCCTGTAGTACCATGCACTCTGTACCTGCACCTCTTACCCATATTGCACTCACTGCTCTCTGACAGTCTTTGTGCTTCTTACAAGTTAGGAAAAAAAAAATTATTAGTAGCTGAACCTCTAGCAAGCTGCTCTCAAAATATTCCTTTCCCCCGACACCAGTTTTGTCTGTGGTTTGCACACAGGAGACAGGCATGGACACCACAAAATCTGTGCCCAGAGAGGTCATGGAGCTTACGCAGTCACCCTACACTGTCCTTCATGGCACAAGCCAAGGAAAGTGCAGGCGTTTTTGCTGGCTGCTACCCACATATAGTGCTGACCTGAGGACACTTAGACCTTACAGAGGGCAGATGTAACTGGGGATCTTTCCTTCACAGACACAATGAAGCCTTCCTAGGCAGGCCTGTTGTCATGATTGTGACCGGAACCAGAGATCAGTTTTTGATAGTGCTTTCCTGGGAATGAGGGACAAAGGAAATGAAATGGGAAGAGAAGATACATTTTCTGCCTGGACATTTAGGGGTGTGTGGCTTTTATGGGGCTCATGGTACCATGACCACAAGAGAGTGGACCTGCCTGCCTGCTTGCTTACTTGTGTGTGCTGTGGAGAAAGTGCTGAACCAGGTTTTGGGCCAGCTGATGGGCAGTGTGTGAGAGTGGCCTGTTCCCAGGGTGCCGGGGCAGAGCTGAGGTGAGCCTGTCCACGTCACCTGTCTGGGGACCAGGGCCTGCTCCCTGGGACAGGCCACAGACACACTGTGGGCATAGGCCTCTGCTCTGCTCTCAGCAACATGCACCCACTCCTCAGGAGATGCTATGCCGTTGGAGAGTTCTCCTAACACCTATAAGCATTTGTCTTTTTTGGTTATCCTTTTCCAGCTCCTTCTAATTACCTTTCATATTTTTATACTTGTCCAGGAAAGATAATTTTCTGTGTTTTACTCTAAGTTACAGAGATGTTGGGTTCAAGTTCTTTGTGATCCCAACTACAGTGCAGCTCTCTGACAGCACTGTTTTAAACTTGACTCTGGCACGGCTGGTGATGAAATCAGGCGCTGTTTCTCCTCCTGATTCTCTAGATAGGTTGATGCCAATCATGTGGTGTTACAGCAAAGGACAGCTTCAACACGAGTGTTTTGTGCCTTGCAACTGCGTGGCTTTGTGATTTACCAGCTTTTAAATGGAGGAGATGGGTTTTATGTCTTATCAACATTGTGTTCAGAGCTCTGCACTGAGTAATATGGTCAAGACATAAAATATTTTAATAAAAACTTCAGGACAGAGCTGATTTTTGATTGACTTATCTTAATTTGTCATTGTTTTGATAATGTAACACCAGAACACCTTCTATAGACATATACAGAATAACTGGAATCTGCAAACACAGGAAAAAGGAGCAAGGGTACAGGAAACACTGTAATATCATTCTTCTTCCCAAAAATGACCTTCATGCATCTTCTTTTTTGGATAGGATCCAGGCTGAGGACTCAAGGGGAGAATACAAAATAACAAGGAGATTTCCTTTCGTAAAAATTGGTTCTGCATTAAAGTGAAGTCAAGGCTTACAAGTGCTGAATGGGCAGCTTTGTTAGATCAGTACTTAATTTTAACAGTGTTACAACAATTCCAGAAAACCAGTATATTTAATCTAAATTACATTCTTCTTTAAAGCTTTCTTTGTTTTTACATCATGCATGATTATAGACTTCAAAAGCCCTAATGAATCTTGATAACTGAACACATTTTCCACCAGCATATTTGCTTAAATACATCACATTTATTTATCCTGTATTTATTTACCTATCCAATTTTGTTTTTGTGTGGCACTTTTGAGCAGGATGACCTAACAATCAATCAAAAATACTAAAGCCTGTAACCTAAGTGTTGGAAATTAATTGTGGTACTGAGTTAATATTGTAAGAATGATGAGAAGACAGTAAGTAATGTGGGCAGAAAGCAACTTGTTTTTGGAGAGACGCTGTGGTGTAGTTTTGTGCCAAAATTGACCACAGATGTGAATGTGCTCATGCATTTTAGGTAAAGGAAAGAATTATTCAAATTTAGGGGAGTAAAATCAATTATAGGTTATATGTTCCTTAGCAAACAGATCTATCATTTCTGTTTCAATCTCCTATAAAAAATAATTCCTAGGATAACACCTGAATGTCTTTTGGACATATGAAAGCACATGGAAATACCTTAGCCTTTTTGCAAAAAACCCTAGCTCACAGTAGTCATCTGGGGTATTTCGTAAACTGATGTTTTTTTGGGAAGCAGTAGAGTTTCCATAGAAAACTTGCTCCCCCACACCCCAAATTCTAGAGAGAAAATCCCTTTTTGTGCTTTACTACTCCAAAGCAAAAATGCCTTTATTGTGAAAGCCAACATCAATTTATATAATCAGACAGTTTAGCGTGAACTATTCAAAACCAGAATAACATGACAAATTACAGCTTAGCTGATCCTCTTGGAGTTGCACAATGACATAATTAAATGTTTGTTCTGTTCCATCTGGTCTGTTAGCAAACATATTTCTACTGAATATGGACCTTGTATTTTCTCAGAAATAAATAGTTGTCTAACATTGGAGGAAGTTTAATAACTATAAATAGGTGCCTGGAAGTCTTTCTGTGGATTGTAGCTTTCATTTATACATTACAAAGAATGATATGAAAGAATCACATACACAAAAGCTTCTTGGTTTAGCACTATTATATACAGGCAATGATTGCTTTTTTTGATGTTAGTAGTTTTGAAAATAAGCATAGGGATTGATGTCCAGGAGATGAGAATTTTGATAAAGGACAATGGCCTATCTTTGTTCTCTGCTATTGTCCAACTTGAGTGGCTATATTCAAGCAATCAAAGTTACTGCAGATTTATATCAGTATTACAAGAAATGGGAAATTTTCTCAAAGTAATGAAATGACTTCCTTCATTCTGCTTAATCCTATTTCACCGCAGCAGTGTAATATGACTTGCATGCTATTAATTACTGGTTCCTAAACTCTATTAGTGAAGCATACTAGACTTTGATTGCTCCTCAGAGTCCTGTTCCCTGATTCCAAATGACTTGGTGTGAACTGGAGATATTCTCTGATGAACAACAACAAGCAAAAAATGATATTGTATGTATTTTTATTACTGCCTTATACTATCAGTTAATTCTATTTGTTTAACAAGTTTTTTTTTTTTTCTTTTTTTTTTTTTTTTTTTTCTTTCTGGAGAACTATTGTAGTGGGACTTCATTTTTTGTATGAGTGAAAGCCAACTTTTTTTTTTTTTTTTCAAAATCTTATGAAAGTTGGCTAAAAAAACCCGATGACTCAACCTTGAAAGAATTACAAATTATGTTCTTCATTTTTTTCACTTTTAAAAAGAATCTATGTTAGTTAACACAACTTTGTATAGTATAATTACATATATTGATAACATTTAAAATCATTGTTTTATAACCACAGTATGCAAGTAAGTAAAGTATACAAGTTAAGTATTGAAAATGTTTATTATTATTTTGAAGAGAAGATCTCTGTGCCTAAGTTTGCTGTTTTGCCATCCTGTTAATGCTCCGCCCTCTTCATGAGACTTCCTAATTTCTTACTACAAAATAGAAACAATCCCTGGCTTCTTCATCCAAATATTCTTCTTTGAGATTTGAGCCCACTGGTGAGGAAAATGTTACTGATTTTCAGAAGTATCAGGCCTTAAGACTGAAAAAGCAGTAAGGCTTTAAGACTGAAAGCGTCTTTTTACTTTTCACACTCTCTCCTTTTCCTCTTGCACTCAGTCTTTTCTTAACTTTTCCTCAGAGACAGCAAAAGTATTTTCACTTTGTATACAAACCTTTCCTCCTTGGCCATGATTCAGTAATGATGCCCTCTGTATAAAATGCCAGTCCTTTTCACTACTGCTTGACTCTTTGCCAAACACACATTGGCTTCCCTGCATGGGCATAATCCTCTTGTATTTTCTTTCAGAGTTGACATGGAAATATACAGTGATGTTTTCAGCTGATTCCCAAGAGTCATTATTAGGAAAACCCTTCTTATCGACGAGTCCTCATTAATAATTATGTTTGGGCAATCATTTAGCCATTTTACAACCCGCCTAATGTGAGTAATGATTTCTGTAGCAATCTTGTATTTAAGATGCTGTGCATTGCAAAACAGAAATCTTCATAGGCAAAGCTTGTTTTTATAGCTATGCTGAAATACTAATACTAATAAAAATATAGCTATATTCAATGCAGAATGAAATTGGATGGAATTAATGTGTTGTGATGACAGTCTAAAAAATCTCAGTATCTTCTTTGTCATAAGGTCATCAGTCCCCAAAGTCAGCTTTGTTGACCCTAGAGGGAGTGAGTCACCAAGACAGAAAATTCATGACCACGGGATTCTACCTTTTTATACAAAAATCCCTAGTCAAAATTACACAGCTATGCGTACAACAAATATAATTTGATCATGCATGCCAAAGATTGAAGTGAAGGCTAATCTACTTTGGTGACAACTCTTCAGAGTGATGTCAAGTTTTGATCTAAAAGGGGACTCATGCCACTCATTTTGATTTACCCCAAGATCAAAACGAGCAAACAATACAGAGTCAATCACAGTGCTTGTAACAGCGATGAGGTTGGCAGTAAAGACCTTGTTCTTTTCTGCCTGAGACTCTTCAAATACTGACTCCAAAGAGCTCAAATTGTAGAAACTTCATTGCTGTGTTTTTCATAATGTCGATCTCCAGCATTATCATGTGGTGGAAAAAGAAGGCAAGGTTTTGTGTACACAAGAAGAAACTCTGTGCCCCGAATCCTCATTTTTTCTTTTTTCCCAAATATGAGTCAGTCTAGTAAAGGGTGATTACAAATCTTGTCCTGCTTACATGTATGTCATTAGTCCATCAGGGCTACCAGAACACCAATATGTGTGGTGAGAGACAAGAGTATGTCCGTAAAGAGAAGTTGTATGAAACATATCTTGTGTGTGTGTGTGTGTGTGTGTGTGTGTGTGTTCCTCTCTGAGAACCAGTGAGCCATACAGTGAATCCCTCTTGCTCTTTGCTCTTCTATTTCATTAAATAATAAATTATGAAAGCTGTCAGGGTTTAATGCAACAGAATATAAGGCAGCACAAATTAAAACATACAATAAAACACTGTCTCTGGAATAAAGAGCCTCCTGATAGATGGTGCAATGATACTTTCTCCAGATGTTTTCAGTAAAACAGCAAAATCATTATGCATGTCAGTTGTGATGCAAAGACAAACTCATCTGCTGTAATGAAGTCTAATATTTTCAGTAATTATCATAGATTTGGTCTATTTGTTTCAGTCCCACAGTGGACTTTTCACTGGCAGGGGATGACAAATACGCTGCTGAAGGTTCATCTGGAGAGGGAGTTGACTCAACTGGTAACATTCTTATAAAGCCAGTCTTTTTCTGGCAGCAGCATTGCTCCCTTCTTAGTGGTGTCAGTGTGGAAAGGGCTTGTCCATCCCTCTTGGCTTCCTGGAACAACTGTTGTTACTCTAAATTAAGCCCAGAAAAGTATGGTTCCATGCACTACCCAGCTGCAAACGTAACTTTCTGATAGTTTTCATAATATACTTCCTTATCAATGGGAAGGTGTTGGTATTCTTCTAGCCTTCTAGAATGTATTCAGGTCTGGGTTAGGGTCTTATGGTCCCTTATGGAGTAGGTGGCAAGATATTTATTTTGCTCACATATTGGTCAGCCATCTCTGTGGCTTCCATCACTGAGGCAGGTTAGACAACTGCTCTGCAAACTGATATCAAGGGGAATATTCCTGAACCTTTCTAGATATTTACAGGAGAAAGGACTGAAACAAATACATTAATTTTAGTGTTTGGCTAGCTCAAGCTCAGTAACATTTTGTGCTCACCTTAAGTGTAAGGTTGAATGAGCAAAAACATCCTAAGAAACAGATAGCAACAGAAACAGTGAGGAAACTCTCAATCCAGACTACCTGCAATAACACTTCTTAGTCATTTCCCTCTAGTAACAGGTCTTAAAGCTTTTTTAACAAAAAGGATGTGAGGAGACATGAATAGCTTGCTGTCACAACAATCTAACCTCTGAGTTCAGGAGCAAATCCATCATTTCTAAATTCTGGGTGGGGGTAGAACTATTAATATAAAATAAGTAAAAGATATGCATAGAAGGCAAGGTGGTTTGGGTTTTATTTTTCCACAAGGTTTGATATTTCTGAATATATCTAGTTGGAATTGTTAATTCTAATATTTGAGTACAGTGGGATAATTAAGATATAAAGCAGTAAATGAGCACAGATGTTTCAATATAAAATTGTCAAGGATTATGTTTTGGTTCTTATATTTGCTTTCTATTGCCCTGGGCTTGCCTCAGGAAATGGAACCTTATGAACAATTTTAATGAACAAACAAACAAAAAATCCAATCTAGGTCAAATGACATTTGTTTTAGGTTCAGTATTTCTCAGGTTAAATTCTTTAGTCAGGCAATGGTGTTTATTACAACAGAGAATTGATTGGGTCATGTAGGGCACAGAGTACAAATAGCAGTGTCATTCACCAATAGGTACCACAATTTCCTCTAACATGTACCGAACTCCTACCGGTCCTTCCAGCAGCAGCAGAAGAGAAACAGGAGAGAGTATCGCTAAAACACACTTCGTTTTCATTTCTATATCTTAAATAAGCCTTGAGGGTAAGGCTCAAATGAGTGACAGCCTGGCTTATGTTGTTTTGGTCTACAAAAGTGTTTTATCAAATCGGTAGTGCTGTGTGTCAGTCATATGTGACCTCTGTATGGAAAATGTTTACACGATATTATTAACTGTTTTGCTCCAGGGCTTCCTCATGAATCTACAATATTCTCTGCATTAACAACATGAATAGCTGTTATGTGTCTGTAACCGAGCCTCCCAGATCTCCAGCCAACTTTCCGGAAACAACTGTTTGAAAATGCACTCCTACATATGCCCAGAGTCTTATCAAAGACCTTTATTTCAAACTTTTTGGAAAAACTTATTACAAAATTCCAGCTTGGGGTTTCTGTGTAGCTTAATGGACTATCAGCCACTGAATAAGTTTCCAGTTCAGCCTCTCCTACTTAACAGTAGAGAAAACCCAACAACAACAATGATAACAAAAAAAACAAACACCAAAACCCTCCAAAAAAAACAACAAAAAACCCCAATGACATGATTATCTAATACGGTGATGTGAATATGATATTCCCTATTGATTGTATTATTGTTAAAAATAATGATGTTTCACAAAAGAAACAACATTTACCCAAATAAATTCTGTATCACGTCCACTTTTTCTAGGACAATGACATTTCTGTCAGGTCACTTTCCAAATCCTTTTCAGATACATGCATTCCCTGCCTCCTTTTACAGCACTGTATACACCACCTCTTTGCTCTGTGTTTTCCTTTCTTTCTTTCTGTTCTGTGTTACGAAACCCATTTTACTTTGGCAAGGTTAATTCTTCAGACCAAGAAATAACTGCTTCATGAGTGACTGGTGATCCACTCTTTCCCAATTCCAGGAAGGACTTGTATTCGAAAGCTACACCTGATCCTTTGTACCCTTAAAGAGAAGATAAGGTGTGTCAGGTAGAGCCTTATTCTTATACTGTCTCATGTTTTCAAATAAAACAGGCTCTGCAGACTTGTGGGTGAGCAAGAGAGCCGAAATCTGTTCATATAGACGAGGGTGTTTTTTACCATTACCACCTGTTTTACTTGTTACGTCTTTTTTTGTGATACTGACCCACAACTCAGTTTTGTCAGTAAAGCTGTGATCCCGCTAACTGTGCCTTATGAGATGTGACACATTGCTGTTCCCCGAGCAGCAAACTGCTCCTTATATTGGCATCTTTTGCCTCTTGTTTTGCTCCACGGCTCTGCCTCCTCGATGGCTCGTGCTGTATACATCCTAGCTCCATACACCTTCATGAACATGCTCCAACATTTCTGCCATCTGCCATCTGTGGAATGGATTTCAAGTACAGGAAGAAACAGTTCATGCTCCATAATCTCACAGGATTGGGGTCAGCGCTTCCTACTAAGCCTTGGAGGAGCATGGTATATTTTGGTCCTCTTGGCCCCTAAAGGAGGAAACAAGGATGTAAAGGAGCTGGCCTATGGGATGCCTTATCGACCTTCCTTTCCTGCCATCATATCCAGAGAGATTTAGGGAGGCACTTGGAGTGTGCAATGCCTCTGGTGCAAGATTGGAACCTGGTGCTGGTGCACATTCTCCTTTGTCTACTCTTAATTCACGCTTACAGGAAAAGAACATTTCTTTCCAGTCATCCAGCTCACACTGCCTCCTGTACCCTGATAACCCTGTATCTTTGCAAGGACACTTCCATGTAGCAACTCTCTGCATCATGGCTCAGGTTACAGGCTGCAGACACACTGAGGATTTAAAGCCCTCATGTCACTGGCTATGTTAAATCAGTGGCAAGCAGTCAGCAGGGCTGATATGAGCTAAAGATGTGACCTTTTAACAGCAATCGGGATGAGTGGAAAAGCTTATCTAAGTGTTACACCAAGGAAGAAATTGGAAGCTGAGCAGGAGATACCTACAGATAAGTGATCTGATAGATGAAAGAACCTAGTGCTGTGCATGGCTTGGAGTGAGAGAGCATCATGGGGCAGTGCTTGGTTCAAAACCCAGTGACTTTTTGAGCTGGTTGGAGAAGAATGTACATGGCACTGAGCAGCCATGTGGAGATGTGCTTATTCAGGAGCTGGGCAAAGCTCCATCTCTGCCAGGTCTGGAGGCTCTTTGGCCTCCTCCTGCACCTTGGCCATCCACTGCTGCTGAAGGAGGAAGTTGCAGGGTGGAAACATTGCATCTGTGATGCAGAGAAGATGGAACTTGTTTATAAAATGCCAACTAAAGGTAGATGTTGCTGAGAGGTGAGGAAAGCATTGCTGGTTTGGCTTGGGAGGTTGCAGTGTGGGGCAGTTCAGGGCAGGCTGTGTTTGGTATGCAGGTGCTGTTGGACAGGAATCCTCTGCAGGGAGGGGAGGCTGCTGCTGCCCCAGGGCACTGAGCCTGTGCAGGGGGAGAGAGGGGCAGGGTGCGGCCAGCAACAGCCCTGAGGGACTGACCTGTCCTACATGGATGCCAGGAACCAGAGCACTTCTTAAAGACTTGCATTTAACAATTTGTGTAACAAATTTATTTTCTTAGCAAACTTTCTCTACCTGACAAGCTACTTTGCAGCAATATTTTAGGCTGAGTTCCAGTCCATCCTGCTTTAAAAGCTGGAGAGAGGCAGTGTGTATCTTTGGGTTGGCTGACCCCACTGAAATGTGGAGCAGGTCCACGTCAGGGCTCCCTCTGCTTCAGTCCCACCATTGGATCTGTGCCTCTGGGTAGGGCTAGTGGATGAAAATCTGTAAAGGAAGGGGTTTACACCTGGGAAGAAAGAAAAGCCAAGTGCCTGCCTGTTTCTTAAACTGAAAATAGAAAGACCTAATCTGGCAGTGCTGTCTTCTGAGGTTCAGATGCTCAGAAGCTCACTCAGGGAAAAACAATGTCAGTGAAGATAATTATGTAATTTCAGTGGAAAATATCAGTGCTTGAACTTGATTTCTTGTCACCTCACACCACAGCCTGCAGGCAAGGACACCCACTGTTTCCTGGGAAGGAAGGTCTTGCCAGCCAGTGGTGATGAAGGACATTTTAAGCAAGATGTTCCAGTTTTGGCAAGCAAACAAACTCAAAAGCAAGCTTGGAGCTTGGTGCAAACCTAACTGCCAAGAGTTGTCATCCTGCTGTATTCACCCAGCAGGGTGAAATATCACCACAAACCCATCACACACAGATTTTATGTGCAGCTTTGAGAACTCAGCATCAATTCTTCAGGCAGGTTTTTATGTCAATAAAGAGCATTTTTTTGTTGTTTGTTTATTGAAGTAGTACTTCTGATGGGAATGTGTTCGTAACAGTCCAGTGAAACACGATGGTAGTTGTGACAGCTGAGCAAACTGATGCTTGCAAACATTGGATACTTTTCAGCTTTTCTTAACCTGGCAAGGCCCTGCCTGTCCAATCTTTCATTTTACATTATTGTCTTGTATTTTGGCACTGAGTATATGTAAGAATGCAGATTTTTTTTTTTTTGTTATATTATATGTTAAGCATTTACTTTCTGAAATTTGCTCTTGGAATGTTGTTAATGATAACTTTGGAGTCATTAGAACTGCAAAAGGACTTTGGATTTCAAAAAACATCCCCCACAGCATGATGAAAATTGGTAACACCTGAAAACTAGCCACTTGTGGAGAGAAAGTCAAATTTACCAATCCTTCTGGAGTGGTACAACTGTAACTGTAAATAAAGATCACTCCATGATGCTCACCCTGACATAGATTCTCCCTTGGAAATGTTTGGTGTTCAGTCACCATTGCCTGATAATGCCAAAATTACTAGAACAGCAAAAATGAGACTGGAGGATATGGTGACTTTTAACAGTTTGTATCTCAGTAAAGGTAAAGGAAATGTTATGAGGCAATGGAAAGGCACCCCTTTTGCCTCATGGCTCTCACCTGAACACAAACTGGCTGCTACAGATGGTGCAAACAATGTATAGTGGAAAATCTGGGAATGATTCATCTTAAGTATGTCAAGAAATGCTTAAATTTAAATGTTTAAATTTAAAAGATTTATTTATTTGTATTTAAATGCAGGTTGAATTTGAGAACCTAAGGCAATAATTTATGACACAGTTTACAATTACACATTTTTTTCCCTAGGTCCACTGCCTCATCTACTATACAAAAGTGTTAGCTCTACCTGAGTAAAAGTTTCAAAATCCATTTTTATTTGAATTAGTCAGCAGTTGGGCTCTGATTTTACTTGATGAATGCTGCTCAGTGTTTGCACCAAAAAGGGGTGCTAACCTGGCTTGCAAAGGAAATGAGCTGTAGGTGTTGCCAGCATGCGTGCCCATCGCTCAGTTCTAGTGACTGACTTGTACTCCATTCAGTGATATTCAGTGATGTAAGTGGTCATAATTTTGGGATATTGAGGGTTAAATATCATCATAAGAACACTTCCAGCAATTTTATTTGGGATGTGGAGGCACTCTAGAAAAAAATTGTGTCACAGCATGGAGTTGGGCCCAATTCTCTTGTGCTCATTGTCACAGGCACGGATCTGAGAAAGCTGACCTTCAGCCTGTGGGTGGCCCTGAATGCATCTGACACAATGAGTGACTTTAAATGTTCATTCTTAAAGGATTCATGGGTCGATCTATTTTTGTTAAACATCTGTTCACTATTTTTCCTCCAACTAATTTTTAGGCACAAGGAAAATCACCTCAAAACATTATTTCTGCCCCTTTGCCAGGATGGCACCCAACGACAATCCCTGCAGGCGGCTGCCTGAAGCAGAAAACAGGGTGTGCAGAGCTGTTTGTAGCTTGATGTATTTAACTTTAAACACCAGCTCAGGACTGGTAGTGGCTACAGTGTGTTGAATAATGCTTTCTTTCAGAAATCTTACATCCACATGAATGTATGGCTCACAGGGAACAAATCCACCTCAAGAGGTGAGCATAAGCAGAGGCCAAAGCAGGCCAAACAATTGTATTTCTGGTTCTTTAAGGACTTTGTATAGTCAAAGATGGCCACCACACATTATACCAAGCCTGAACTAGTTATTGGTTTAAAAAAATGGAAAGGTCATGTGAAACAGCATCTTGGCATATTCCCTTAATCTTAGCAAAGACCAGGTCAAATTCAAAAGGAAAAATGAGACAACTGTACAGAAGAGAAGTACTGACAGCTGTGAGTACACAGCAATTCACATTTATAGTCAGAGCTTCTCAGGTTGTGATTTCTAAACCAGTGCTTAACCGAAGAATGAAGAATAAAGTTTATCACTGTAATCATTAACAGATATGTTTCTTCTGAGTAATTTCTTTTACAAGAGCTTAGACACAGCCACCCACAAACACTTGTGCAGAAACGGGGAACTGTAAAATATTGTGGCCGCTACAATCTGGGGAATTGCCCAAGTCTGGGCTGCTTCTGCTTTATCTATTTTCCCTATTCTGGAAATCCCCTCATTGGTAATTGCTTGCCTTATGTATGGCCTCCTTTTTGGAAACATGTATTATGTATTATAGTGTTTTCTTTCTTTCTTTCTTTCTTTCTTTCTTTCTTTCTTTCTTTCTTTCTTTCTTTCTTTCTTTCTTTCTTTCTTTCTTTCTTTCTTTCTTTCTTTCTTTCTTTCTTTCTTTCTTTCTTTCTTTCTTTCTTTCTTTCTTTCTCTCTTTCTCTCTTTCTCTCTTTCTCTCTTTCTCTCTTTCTCTCTTTCTCTCTTTCTCTCTTTCTCTCTTTCTCTCTTTCTCTCTTTCTCTCTTTCTTTCTCTCTTTCTCTCTTTCTCTCTCTCTCTCTCTCTCTCTCTCTCTCTCTCTCTCTCTCTCTCTCTCTCTCTCTTTCTCTCTTTCTCTCTTTCTCTCTTTCTCTCTTTCTTTCTTTCTTTCTTCTTTTCTTCTTTCTTTCTTTCTTTCTTTCTTTCTTTCTTTCTTTCTTTCTCTTTCTTTCTTTCTTTCTTTCTTCCTTCTTTCTTTCTTTCTTTCTTTCTTTCTTTCTTCTTTCTTTCTTTCTTTCTTTCTTTCTTTCTTTCTTTCTTTCTTTCTTTCTTTCTTTCTTTCTTTCTTTCTTTCTTTCTTTCTTTCTTTCTTTCTTTCTTTCTTTCTTTCTTTCTTTCTTTCTTTCTTCCTTTCTTTCTTTCTTCCTTCTTTCTTTCTTTCTTTCTTTCTTTCTTTCTTTCTTCTTTCTTTCTTTCTTTCTTTCTTTCTTTCTTTCTTTCTTTCTTTCTTTCTTTCTTTCTTTCTTTCTTTCTTTCTTTCTTTCTTTCTTTCTTTCTTTCTTTCTTTCTTTCTTTCTTTCTTTCTTTTTTCTTTCTTTCTTTCTTTCTTTTTTCTTTCTTTCTTTCTTTCTTTCTTTCTTTCTTCTTTCTTTCTTTCTTTCTTTCTTTCTCTTTCTTTCTTTCTTTCTTTCTTTCTTTCTTTCTTTCTTTTCTTTTCTTTCTTTCTTTCTTTCTTTCTTTCGTCCTGGAGTAGCAGATGTGTTGAGAGATACGGTATGTGTTTCTCTCCCATAGAAAGGGCCACAGGCCTCTTGGCACCAACAGACATAATGTGTACACCAAGGTCATTACTTTACATTGCCAAAATCGTCACCTTCCCTTGCCCTTTACATCATTCAGTTTGCCACTGCACTCAATTTAGAGCATTTCAGAGCAGTGGCTGCAAGCGTTGGGCACCTGCCCATGTGTTAGGGGATGATGTTTTCAACGTGGCCATGAGGCTGTCTCCTTCTCACTTCTTGACAGATCAGATGAGGGTGCAGGCTCTTTACTAGGGAATTATATTGTGACAAAAAGTACAGTGATTTGAACTTCTGTAGCCTTTTATTGCTCCTGGAAGCAATCTTGAGATTATTCCCATATTTTTCTCAGGTGTATCCGGTTTCATGGGGACATGTAGAAGACTAGTGTGTGTCACATGCACTCTGGCTACTTCCAAACTCATGACACTCAAAGCATTCACAGAAACACTCTGTGGGAGTGGAAGTGGCAGCCACAATATGGTGGCAATAATGATATCTCAGCAATGGTGTGTTCTTTGGAATAGAAGTTTTGGCATTTCCTATTTTTCAGTCAGTGCTCCTATGAATGGTTTAGTCACAGGATCCAAATGCAGAGCTGAACATGTGTTCCTCTTTAAGGACGTTTCCATGGCTTTGCCAGCTGTACTCACCCTCATGCACGGTCACAAAACCTGATTACTGTAGAAGGAGAGCTGAGAGCTGTGTACTGCACTGGGTGCAGCAGGAGCAAGGGCAGTGGGCTCCTGCCTCAGGGCTTTGGCAGCTCTCATTCATATGAACAATTTCACTGTTTTGTATAAAGAAATACCCAGCTGTTACCGAAACTGATGAGAGAGGTTTCCTTTTCACTGCTTTCAACAGGAGCTATTGTAGCTGAGGCTGCTCTTGTAACCTGCTGGTGTTAAAATCTTCCAACTTATTCTGAAATAAAACTGGCAAAGCTATTAATGAGTGACACAAGCCATTTTTCCTGCAAGTTGATACCTGATCACTGTAGACAGTCAGAGAACAAAACCAGAAGAGATCTCAGTTAATATGTAGCTTAATATATACGTTAATATAAATTATACAGAAAGCATGACTGTTTCACATGTTAGCTCCAAAGAGATACTGTACTATCAAACATGAAGAGAAGTCTTCACCTCCAGCAACCTGCTGAACTTTACGTCTGTGTTAAACGGGAAACTTAGGGAAGATAACTACACCTGAATGTGATGTGAGCACACCATTTATTTTCTCTTTTAGATCAATGATCATTCTGTCTCTGTTAAGCTTATGGAGCACTCACAAGTAGAAGTCTCAGCCAAAAAACTTAGATAGTAACTTGCACACTTTTAACATTTGAACATTTTAGTTGCCTGCTGACCCCAGTAAAAACCTCTGGTTTTCATGGCTTGCCATCTTTCTGAGCTTCAGGCATTGTGTTAGCACTCCTTCTCTGCACCCAGCTGGACTTGGGATCCCTTCCTCTGTGAGACATGGTTCAGTGGAGTATCTCTCCGCACTTTGCGCAAGCTGCCCTGCTAACCCTTCCTCTTATAGCTTTATATATTGATATATAGCCATATAACCACAGAGCCAAGCGTGGTCTCAACTCCTGTGGTAAGCTGAAATTTTGGAGCTAGCAGCAGGTGGGCGCACATGTAAACAGACCACAAGGCCAAGAAAATGATGCTGAGGTGTTTTTGCTCTAAAGATGTGTGTATTAATTTTCTGTGAGGGCATTCCTTGGCTGTATGTTTAACTGCCTCTATGTTGTATGGTTTTGTGGGATAAAAGCTTATAGAAACATGGTGCTTGGGGGTGAGAAAATTCAGATTTTCCATGGGGATAATCATGATGTGGTATTTGGTGGTTTTACGCGCTGTGCAGCCAAACTCTACGACAACCGTTCTCTCGGTCCCCCCTGCTCAAAAGTAAAGAGGGAGAAAATATGATGAAAAGGGCTCAAGGTCTGAGATAAGGACGGGGAGATTGCTCAACAATTATTGTAACAGGAAAAACAAACTCAGAGTAGGAAGGTAGTAAGATTGATTGCCTATTACCAACAAACTAGACACGTGAGAAACAAAGGAAAGAAACCAAAAACGCCTTCTCCCCATCTGCCCTCTTCCACCTCCTCCCCCTTAGCAGCACAGGGAAATGGGGGAATGGGGGCTGCGCTCAGTCCCTGATGCTTTGTCCCCGCCGCTCCTTCTCGCTCCCTCCCTGCCCCTGCTCCCCGTGGGGTCCCTCCCACGGGATGCCGTCCTTCCCCAGCTGATCCCACATGGGCTGCCCACAGGCAGCAGCTCCTCAAGCACTGCTCCCACACGGCTCCGTCCCATGGGGTCCATGGTTGGGCGGCAGCTCCCCCCAGACCCCCTGCTCCTGCGGGGGCTCCTCTCCACGGGGGGGCTGCAGCTGCGGCCCGGGGCCTGCTCCTGCGGGGGCTCTCCATAGGCCGCAGCCTCCTCCAGGCCACATCCACCTGCTCCACCGGGGGCTCCTCCACCCATGGGGTGGCTGCAGCGTGGAGATCTGCTCCATGGGGGACCCATGGGCTGCAGGGGGACAGCCTGCTCCACCGGGGGCCTCTCCCTGCACAGCCCGCAGGGGAACTGCTGCTGCCTGCCTGGAGCACCTCCTGCCCTCCTGCTGCACTCCCCTGGGGGGCTGCAGGGCTGCTTCTCCTCTCTTTCTCCCTGGGAAGCAGCTTTTTTTGTTGTTATTTTTGTTCTCCTTTCTTCAATACGCTCTCACAGAGGAACAAGCGACATCGTTTCTTGGCTTGGCTCTGGCCAGCAGTGGAGCCCTTCTCTAACGTGGGGCAGCTTCTAGATTCTTCTCACGCAAGCCACCCCTATGGCCCCCTGCTACCAAAACCTTGCCACGTAAACCCACCAGAGCAACTCTTTCGGTGAAGAAATTTTTCGTAAGAACCAACCGAAACCTCCCCTGGTACAACTTAAGGTTTTTGGTTCTTGTCTTGTCACTTGGGGCTTGGGAGAAGAGAACGATCCCCACCTCTCTGGAGCCTCCTTTCAGCTTCCTGTAGAGCACAGGAAGGTCTCCCCTGAGCCTCCTTTTCTCCAGGCTGAACAACCCCAGCTCCCTCAGCCGCTCCTCACCAGACTTGTTCTCTAAACCCTTCACAAGCTTCAGAGCCCTTCTCCGCACACGCTCCAGCACCTCCAGGTCTTCGCTGAACACAGTGCTCGAGGTGCGGCCTCACCAGAGCCGAGCACAGAGGGACAACCGCTTCCCTAGTCCTGAGGGCCACTCTATGTCTGATACAAGCCAGCTGTAGAGATATTTCTATGCATAGATATGCAGCACTAGTACATGTTCCTTGGAAAACTGGTCAAACTCTCTTCAAACCCTCTAACTGGTTTCCTCTAACTGGCACTGATGCTTCAGCTGGATCCTCTAAATCCCATGTTACTGCTTCTGCTTCCCAAGCAGGTGACGGAAAGTCCTCACCGGAGAGCAGAGGAGTTGTAGTTCTGCATACAGGCAATATTTGGAAGTTTGGAAGATGCTTCCCTTGCTCAGCTGCCATCCCTACGTTAATCAATCAGCCGATCTTTTGCCTTCCAGCAAAAGTCTTGATGCAGTTCTTAAGGAAAGTTATTTCTGAAAATCCTCAGCCACCTCTGTGCACGCCAAACCTTTCATGGCACTGTGCAAGGCGCGGATGGCAGCGATAAATCAGGTTGTGGAATGAAGGGCAACGTGTGGGGAGGGACTTTTCAGGTGGCTTCGCGCTGCTTCGCAGGTCCCTGAATTAGAGGTAATGAGGAAACAAGCGGGAGAAACAAAACCTTGAGCAAGGCTGAGAGCAAGAATTGGCTACAGTGTTAAAGAGGACCTTTGGGCAGTGGGCAATTGCTGGCTGGCTCCAGGCGCGTGCCTGAGGGTCTCTGACCAACTGTAGGATAGATTCGGGCGCATGGACAGCACGTGGGGCTACGGGGAGAGGACATGTAGGAGTGAAAAAGGGCAATAAACGCCTCCTGTTCAAGAGCCATCAGGAGTCTGTGTCTTGCATCCCTTCAGCAACACAAATATTTGGCTCCAGATCCAAAATGTCATGTATTTGGCAATTTTATTTATGGTAGCACTCCCCTCCCCTCCCCTCCCCTCCCCTCCCCTCCCCTCCCCTCCCCTCCCCTCCCCTCCCCTCCCCTCCCCTCCCCTCCCCTCCCCTCCCCTCCCCTCCCCTCCCCTCCCCTCCCCTCCCCTCCCCTCCCCTCCCCTCCCCTCCCCTCTTTTGCCTTCCATCCCCTCCCCTCTTTTGCCTCCCCTCCCCTCTTTTGCCTCCCCTCCCCTCTTTTGCCTCCCCTCCCCTCCCCTCCCCTCCCCTCCCCTCCCCTCCCCTCCCCTCCCCTCCCCTCCCCTCCCCTCCCCTTCCGTCCCCTCCCCTCCCCTCCCCTCCCCTCCCCTCCCCTCCCCTCCCCTCCCCTCCCCTCCCCTCCCCTCCCCTCCCCTCCCCTCCCCTCCCTTACGCTCCCTGTCCCTACACTCTGCTACACTCCCCTCCCCTATACTATCCTATACACCCCTACACTCCCCTCCCCTATACTACCCTACACTCCCCTTCGCTACACTACCCTACACTATTACCCTATGCTCCCCTCCCCTACGCTCCCCTACACGCCCCTCCCCTATCCTACCCTACACTCCCCTAAACTCTGCTCCCCTACACTACCCTATACTCTCCTACGCTCCCCTCCCCTCTACCACGCTACACTACGCTACGCTATGCTACCCTACGCTATGCTATGCTACACTACCCTATCCTACCCTCCCCTAACCTCCCCTACACTATCTTCCCCTCCCCTGCCCTCCCCTCCCCTGCCCTCCCCTCCCTACACTCCCCTACACTCCCCTCCCCTATCCTACCCTACACTCCCCTTCGCTACACTACCCTACACTACCCTACATTACCATATGCTCCCCTCCCCTATCCTCCCCTCCGCTCCCCTACACTCCCCTCCACTCCCCTACACTACCCTATACTCTCCTATGCTCCCCTCCCCTATCCTACCCTACACTCCCCTAAACTCCGCTCCCCTACACTACCCTATACTCTCCTATGCTCCCCTCCCCTATCCTACCCTACAATCCCCTAAACTCCACTCCCCTACACTACCCTATACTGTCCTACACTCCCCTCCCCTATCCTACCCTACACTCCCCTAAACTCCGCTCCCCTACACTACCCTATACTCTCCTACGCTCCCCTCCCCTCTAACACGCTACACTACGCTATGCTATGCTACACTACCCTCCCCTCCCCTCCCCTAACCTCCCCTACACTATCTTCCCCTGCCCTCCCCTCCCTTCCCTGTCCCTACCCTCCCCTCCAATTCCCTCCCTTCCCCTCCCCTCCAGTCCCCTCCCTTCTTTTTATTCCCTCCCCTTCCCTCCCCTCTTGTCTTCTTCTCTCCTCTCTTCTTTCTTTCAGGTAACTTCAGATCGCTTCAGTCGTTCTCATAGCTCCTGTCCCTGGCTGATTCACGGGAACCCAGCAGCAGCAACCAGAAGCGCTCCAGCTGCTGTGTCACTGGGCGAGCAACAGTCTCCAACTGGCAATCGCTGACTTTGTTCCGTGGCTCGGACAGGTGCCTTGCAGTTCCAGCGTGGCCTGGACGTGTCCTCTTGCTGTGTCCCCACCTACAGCGCAGTTCTGCTTAGAAGCGGCAGCAGGCTTTGGAAGTAGTCCCACTCCTTCCATTTTCAATGGGTTAGCTTGGCTAGCCGGGTGGTGTCTGTCAATAGAGACAACAAAGAGATTTGGGTTAGAAACAGCTAACTGAGTAGTTCCTTTGCACAAGGGCAAGGAAGATTTACCCCTTCCTAATGGAGACTGCAGTGTCAGAGAGAACGACAGGTCCTTCCGAGAGCTTGGAAATATCCCTTGGGGATGCTGAGTCCAGAGGAAATCTGTCTAAAGTACACCGTGGAATCACTCTGGTTTACTTCCGAGCAGAACAGAAGCATGTGTCCGATACGGCTTCAGCTGGTTGCAGTGTTCTTCTTCACCTCACACCTAAAGTAAGATAAGAGGTCTCAATGCAGATGGAAAGATTGAGAAATAGAGAAATCCCTGATGCGCTTTGAGAACTTCTAAGAACTGAGAACTACGTCAATCCAATGGTGTAACATTAAGGATCGCTTAGAAAAGTAAACGTTCAAAACAAGGAAAGGAGAAGAACAAGTAAGCTTTCTTAAAGCATCTATTCTATTGAAAGGATCTTTAAATAAGTAAATAAGTAATGAAATATAGACGCAGAGAGAGAGATAGATAGATAGACAGAAACCTAAGAAACTGCTGCGCAGGTTAGCTTCTTGCTCTCTTTTCTCAAAGTCCCAGTGAATACAGCATCTGTGTGCCTTGCAAGCATTACCCTCAGTCCACTGCAGGTACACACGAGAGGACAGCCTGCAGGTTGCGGAGGCAAAGAAACTGCTCTGGCTGGATGTGAAGAGCCAAGACAGAAGTTGCTGTCAGGCAAAAGATACACAGAGGGGATGGATGAAAAACACGGAGTGTGCTTCCGACCTTCACAACTGCTAAGCAAGTGGAGATGAGGGTGTGGAAGAAGCAAATCAGCTGCTGATCGAGAAGCAGCCTGAAGATTGCCCTTAAGCAGGGCCTTGCATTCTTTGTTTTTAGAGCATTGCTTGCCTTCAAGTGCACGATCAGGATTTTATTAACTTTCTCCCACTACAGAACTGCACCCGATTCCTTCACAAAACTTACGGGTGGGAATTGGAAGTCTTGGTCTGCATTCTCTCTTGCCTTCTTCATCTCAATTCTCTTTTGGCCTGTGAAGCTTTTCGGATCAGAGGAGAAGATCCGCTGTAACACGGAGTTTTGGATACTGCAAAGGAAACGAAGAATCGTACTGACAACTCTTGTCAACCTCACCTGCAACCATCACAGAAAAGAATAGCAAAAGAACCCCGCTTTCTCATGGGAAGCATAAATCTGAGCATAGGTGTCCTCTAGCTGAAGCGAGGTGAAGCAGGTTCCAAACAAGGGGAAGGAGCACACCCAGAAGCATTTCCATAAAGCTGTGTTTTCAGACAAGCGGTTTAAAGACTTAGATTTTCTTACAAGTGAAGAATGAAACAAGAAAGAAACGAAAATTACCTGGACATCCAGTTTTCCTCTAGCTTGCTTTGCTTCTTTCCGAATCTGAGTCTGGAGTGACAGGCAGGGAGCAGCATTGTGCAGAAATGCCAAAGCCTCCCCAGCTTGTTGTACCTTCATCAACAAGGCCTTTGATACTGCCGCCTCCTCAGCAACATCAGCAATTTCCTAGGAAAGCTGGTGTCCACCAGCTCAAACAGGAATGGGAAACCCCTCTTGCCACAGCTTCACACTCCCACCAGAGTTGGCAGGACAGGCCGATGGACAGAGAAGGCTCTGTAAGAGTGTTAGAAAACAGACTTGAAACAGATTTCCGCCAACCCAGGACAAATTCCTTGCTCATCCCTTCCAACTGAACTCGAAGTAGAAGGAGGTGATCCCAAGCTGCACTCCTGACATCTATGCTGCAAAGTCATCGAATGTGACATGGTACTGTACCAGCCTGTTAGGAACAGAAACAGGACTTTGAGGTTATGCTGTCTGATTCGAATGAAGCTCAAAGAGTTAGTCCTTCGGTATGTTTTTGTCTGCAAGTGTTTTCACTGTCTCCCAGACAATGTCTCCAGCAAGCTAGCTGCTTGTTTCATTTGTTCTGTGCTGTTTTGTTTTCTCAGGAAGGATTCTTAGAGAAATGAGATTAAAGTGATCATCTTGTATGTCCATCCATCCCTCCCTGCCCTTCGCTTGTCCAGAGCTTTTACCTTGTCCAGCAGCTTGAATGAACTCGCTCCTAGGCGCAGTTGTGTCCAAGCCATTCTGTTGCTAGGCGTGTTGTGCAAACAGACAGCTCAGTGGTGGGGAGAGGTCACACTGTCTGCAGTGTGACCTCAGCGCTTACCAAACAGTAGGGAATACACAGAGAAGGGCGTTAGGAAAACTTCAAGCCCCACATACATTTTACGTGGAAACCATGTTTCCCAAGATAACACTGGGCACAACGCCATCATCAAAATGTGTTCATTTCTTGGTTCATCCAACTCCTAGGTTTGAGGTTTAATACGTTTCTGTCTTGGCTTAAAGCACTCTTCCAACCTCTCTTTCCAGTTCCTATGATTTCCTGCAATAGCTAATCCCACTTTTCCTTTTGACAATCTCCCAGTCTCTTCTTTTTTACCTCTCCCCAAGAAACTTAGAACTGCTCTCGTCATACTTGACAACTAGATATGGAGCTGTATGAGCCAGAAGGAAGTTTCCTTCACACTTGCTGCTTCTTACGGTTCCTGGGCTCTTACCTTTACTCTTACTCGCCCTTCCTACATTAGCACAAAGAAAGCTGCTTTGGAGATCTGACGTCTTGTTTTCCAGAAACTACCCTGAATCACCTTTAAAAGAGCTGTCCCACGCTGCGAGCATACGTCTTGCAGTCTGGCCAGATATTTGCCTTCCAAGTCAATAACCAAATCTGTCAAGTTAAGAGCATGGAATTAACGGAGAGGAAATCCTTTTATTTATCTATCTATCTATCTATTTATTTATTTATTTATTTATTTATTTATTTATTTATTTTCTTAGACCGAGTAGGGATGAATTGTGGGGAAGAAGCAAAACTCTGGTGTAAAATGAAATGAAAAATGGCAAGGTCAGGGAGCTTGCCCACTGCAAGTGCTAGCCTGAAAGCAGATGGAGTGCATCTTCATACACCACAGCCTGAGACACTACTCGACAGGCCAGCCCATGTGAGGAAGTACATTGCTGTCCTGAATTTGAACGTGACAGGGGGACTCCTAAGCCTCTTGTTTATGCTTAACAAAACACAAAACAAAACAAAACAAAAAACACGCACTTTTTTCCTCAGCCAGCAACAAAACACTTACAGAAGGGAATGGGCCCTCTCTGTGCACCTCAAGGGGAGATGCACAAATCCTCGCGTGGTTTCATCACATCCAGCACCCTTCTCTGTCCCTCCCAGCTAAACGTGCACAGAGGCAGCTGTTCCCAAAGTGCTGTGGTGACATCATTCAGGTCTGTTTCTGAAGTCATCACCGCAGGCGCCTCCCAGTGACGGCACAACACTCCCTGTAGCTAATGCGTATGTCTCAGAAACAGCTAGAGAAGTACCACTATGCCCAAACTGACTTTCATTAGAGTAGATCCCAAATTATTCTCTGCTCCCCTATGTCTGCGGAAGGTGTGGGATAAATCTGTTCCTTGAGAAAGGATTACAGACAAAAAGAGCTTGATTCTGATACGGTGCCCGTACTTGGAGAGCAGTTCACCTTTGATTTCCATGGAAGAAAAGAGAAGGGGAAATCAACAATTCTCTTCCTCCGAGCTGGCAATAGGAAAGAACCCCAATTCTCCAGGAAGCCTTAAGAAGGAAACTATGCATCTCCTTGATAAACATCTTGTTTCTTCGGAAAACTTTTCCAGTCCTTTGCAACTGCGGTGGTCTGAATCGGGTGGGCAGCCGAGTTCCACCACGGCCGCTCTCTCACTCCCCCTCCTCAAAGGGAAAGGGGGAGAAAATACAGTGCAAAGGGCTCAAGGGCTGAGATAAGGACGGGGAGATCGCTCAACAATTCTCGTGACAGGAAAAACAAACTCAGAGTAGGAAGGTAGTAAGATTGATTGCCTACTACCAACAAACTAGACACGTGAGAAACAAAGGAAAGAAACCAAAAACGCCTTCTCCCCATCATCTGCCCTCTTCCACCTCCTCCCCCCTTAGCAGCACAGGGAAATGAATGGGAGCTGCACTCAGTCCCTGATGCTTTGTCCCCGCCGCTCCCTCAGGGTCCCTCCCTGCCCCTGCTCCCCGTGGGGTCCCTCCCACGGGATGCCGTCCTTCCCCAGCTGATCCCACATGGGCTGCCCACAGGCAGCAGCTCCTCAAGCACTGCTCCCACACGGCTCCGTCCCACGGGGTCCATGGTTGGGCGGCAGCTCCCCCCAGACCCCCTGCTCCTGCGGGGGCTCCTCTCCACGGGGGGGCTGCAGCTGCGGCCCGGGGCCTGCTCCTGCGGGGGCTCTCCATAGGCCGCAGCCTCCTCCAGGCCACATCCACCTGCTCCACCGGGGGCTCCTCCACCCATGGGGTGGCTGCAGCGTGGAGATCTGCTCCATGGGGGACCCATGGGCTGCAGGGGGACAGCCTGCTCCACCGGGGGCCTCTCCCTGCACAGCCCGCAGGGGAACTGCTGCTGCCTGCTTGCTGCACCTCCTGCCCTCCTGCTGCACTCCCCTGGGGGGCTGCAGGGCTGCTTCTCACTCCTCTCTCCCTGCTGCTGTTGCATGATGTTTTTTCCCTGTCAAAATCTGTTCTCCCAGTGGCCCACCCAGCATTGCTCCCTGGCATTGGGTCCATTTTTGGAGCCAGCTGGAGCTGGCTCTGCTCTGATAATGGGGCAGCTGCTGGGCCCTGCTTACAGATGCCACCCCTGCAGCCCTCCCGCTACCAAACCCTTGCTGCACAAACCCAATATAGGGGCTTGAGTTTCCCCCTGCATAGCAAGGCTGCACCTTTGATATGGTGGGGGAACCCCTCAGTCCCAAGTAAAAAGCATCATACTAAAAACAGTTTTGAAATATGTCCACCGATACCTGAACAGATCAGTGGCTGAGGTCCAGCAGGAGGTTGAGCTCATCCCAAAAAAGACACCCAGGGCTTAGCTCAGGTGTTCTTAGCCTTTGTGAATGGATGCTGGCTGTTTTTCCTGTGGGTGCTGTCAGGTGCAAGCACAGAGCTAGGGGAGCAGTGGGCCAGACTACTGAAGCCACAGAAGTACTGGCCTCAACTGGGAAATGACCAAAGCAGGGTTGCAGAAGAGTTCGTGGGATCATATGTTGTGTGGGCATGCAAGAACAAAGGCTAGAATAGCTTTGCCTGGGACAATGAGATGGGCTGGTGTTGAAGGTGCACTGTGCGTTTCAAAGTATACCCTGCAGCATTAGCTTATTATGCACATCACCTTCTTTTTTTCCTATTTTCATAGACATGTTAGTAAATCAAAGATTATAACCAACATAAAAAGTGCTGGGTTACAAATAAGTTACAGTCTGAATACAAGTGTGATTTATAATTCAAAAGCTCAAGCCATAGATCAGTTCAATGACTCTTAAATGAATGCAATAGCATTCAAAGTGGCATGACTTATAAATCAGGTTCGGACTTCATATATCAAATTGGTGGAATGCAGATCCATTATTTGACAAGGTATGTCGACAATCCAGGACATAAATAGTATCATAAGTATATTTTGACATGGGTTGCCTTGGTTATAACCATCCCTCAGTAAGGTGAGTAAAGAACAGGTGCTACTCCTGCATTTGCTACACAGAAGAGCTGAGAGAGGTCATTTTGCCACTGTGAGAAGGCAGCACAGCCACCTCAGTGGGGAACACCTGCTTTGTGCAGCAGAGTGAAGATTTCAGTGCTAGCCCTGACCCTGCAACTCCAGTGGAAAGAAGCCGTGTGTGTATAATGCTGAGCTGGGATAATCCACATACATGCATGGCTGCACTGCACTGGGGGCTTCAGGCCTGTGTGTTGGTGGTATTCTCCCCCATCCTATGTGGGTGTAC
Organism: Anas platyrhynchos; assembly: GCF_047663525.1. Taxonomy (NCBI): domain Eukaryota; kingdom Metazoa; phylum Chordata; class Aves; order Anseriformes; family Anatidae; genus Anas; species Anas platyrhynchos. The sequence continues at coordinate 67,167,208 of NC_092588.1, read as the reverse complement.
TGACTCCCTCCAAACCAGGCTAGTATCTCTGGCTCTGCACTGAATTGTGCTGCGTACACGTGCCCTCTGCCAGCTACACACCCATGACTAGCACTTGTGAAAATGCCAAGGCAACATAGCAGCCTGGCTAAGTAAATCATGGCTGAACGACAGCCCCACACAGCTCCCAGCTATGGGGCTAGGCTGCACCCTGTGTGGCGCGGCCAGATGTGGTGCCTCTGGAGTGCGGGGCTAGTCCCCTTTTGCAGCAGAGTACCAAGAGTTTTTGTGTTCATAGAATCACCGAATGGTTTGGGTTGGAAGGGTTCTTACAGATCATCAAGTTCCAACCCCCTGCCATGGGCAGGGACACCTCCCACCAGACCAGGCTGCCCAAAGCCCCATCCAGCCTGGCCTTGAACATTTCCAGAGATGGGGCATCCACAGATTTTCTGGGCAAGGTTATCTGAGATTTATGAGGCATATGGCTGTTGGCTGCAGTCACCCAAGAAACTATTTTTCACCACTATACTTACCTGCTGTGGAGTGACTTGCTGCGTTACAAATTGACCTGAAATATAAGACTTGTCAAAAACCAGCAACTGTTCAATATACTTATATTGCATTCAGAAGCACACATAAAAACACAAAAAATGAAAATCCCAAAGTTAGCTACATCTTTTTATTTTTTTTTTCCTAGCATTTATTTTTTTTTATTTTTATGTACTTTTATCCTTTCTCTTTAGAAAGATGAATGAGGTTTATCTAAGCCTCTGTATCTCCTCTGCTTCTTGCAGATATTTTACGTCTCAAAATCTGAATGAGCTAAATTTAACTACTTTTTTTTTTTTTTTTTTTTTTCCCTTGAGATGAAGCTGACAGATCACATGGAGCCATGTGAAACTTGTTTAGGATTATTCACAGCTACCAGATTAAAAAAAAAACAAAAACAAAAACAAAAAAAACACACACCAAGAAACAGAACTTGTTTAGAAAAGCAGAAGTTTCTTAGGAAGTGGTGGCTATTTGTCATTTATGGCAAACAACTTCTTTCACCGTTTCAGCAGAGGAGGCTGAGCAACTGCCACATTCACCAAAAATGGTCTCCTGCTGAAACCAATCTTGTTTATGCAGCAGGGAGCAAGGCAGTGAGCCTCCATACCCAATTATAAAGAAAGGAAGAAAACACCTGTCTGAAGGACCCCGATGTGATAATTAGCATGCCCTGGGCGTATAAGGGCATAAGGGCAATGGTGGTGGATGGATTCTGCTACACATTTGGCACAAGGGTTCCCGAAGAAATAGGTGTAAGGATCAACCAGATGTTGCTGAGGGGTCCCAAGATAAGGTAGCAGAGATGCTGCTGAGCAAGCAGTTATTGAGACAGCTTTTCACCCCATCGGCACCCTGTGTTGCACATCCTTATGAACACTCATGGTGGTGTTGGTTGGGAAAGGACCAAAGTTGAGCCAAAATAACCCTGAGTCTGGCAGGATCAGGACACAGATTTGGGATCACAAACGTTGGTTCTGTGCCTCTGCAGTCAAAGCAAGTAAGGAGGCATCTTGCAGACAAGTAGACAGTTTCAATTCTGGTGTTGGCAAAAGGCTTTTGGGTTTTGCCAGCAGTGGGATACTGTTCTGAAAGCTGAGGAGCAAAGATAAGAGTGCCTCACACACAAATGCACTCAAAAGAAGCAAGCAATTTTACATATCAGCTTGCTAATCTAGTGAGAAAAGCTTTGAAATAGGATAAGGAATAGGTGCAATAATCCTCCTGGTAAGTATGATTATAAGTGAGCCAGACAAGTGCATACAAATGCTAAGGCATATGTTTACTTCAGTAGCATACTGGAAGCAGTAACAAGAGGACAGAGGACCCATCTTAAGATGCCTGTAAACTAATGCAAAACACCTTACAAATAAACAGAAAATAGTGAAATTTTAATAAAGCTCCAAAATGATGATTTAGTTGGTATTACAGGGTTGCTGAAATAATTCACATAGTTAGAACTGGCTCCAGCTGACTCCTCAGTAGTACAGGCTAGTACAGGCCAAGTGTTATTTTGCAAGAATAATACAAGGCCTTTTTCCCCCTTACTCCTAGAGGGTTAACAAAATCTGTTTTTATGAGATATTTATGAGAGGATTTTATGAGAGAATCAGGACACCATGCTCCCTGTGTGGCGATGTCCCTGACATATGGCCTGGTTTTGGGTGCGCTCTGTCTGCCTCCACCTCCGGCCTTGGTGCTAGCAGTGACTGGCAGAGGCCTCCATGTTGGTGGAGGACGACTCAGAGCAGCTCCTGGAAGAGGTGTGCGAGGCAAAAAAGGGGCTGGCTGAGGGGATACTGTGGCAGTGGGGAGGATGGTAGGAAAGGATCTGGCCCTTGGCTCAGTATGAAGCCTCAGAGGTAGCACTGCCAGGTCCCAAGCAGGAGTCATTCCCATTGACATCAGGGCCCTGAAAGCAGCAGCTTGGAGACAAAAGGGTAAAGAGTTGTGAATGTATTAGATCACCTCATGTTTCTGTCTCTGTCTTACAATGGCATCAATTAGCCTACTAATACAAAAGGCTTGTCCTGTAAGAATAGATAAGAGAAAGACTTAAGCAAGACACTTCAAAGCCCTTGCCCTGAAAGCCTGGCTGCCCTGCTGTAAGCAATCTCTGCCTGGTGGCAGAAGGGACAAACACGTGTGCTGTCACTGAGGAAATCTGCTACAAGCCACAAAACCAGGAATGACACGAGCTGGATGAGCAACTGGCAAAATCACTCAAAGCAGCAATCTGAAGATAACATTTTTTATTTATTTATTTATTTTCAACAAGACAGATAGTTACTGAGAGCACTAGAAGAGGGCTCAGACCACCCAGCTGTCCTTGAGTGCACGAGCCAGATGTCTTGATTTGGATGCCAGAAAAGACAGGTATCAGAGGGATCTCCAAAGACTGATGGTCACCAGCAGGGAGGAGCTGGTTGTGGAGGTGATGGTGGAAGATGACTGCAGCAAGAGTAAAAGGGTCTGTAATCCCTTCAAAAGGATGGAGGAGGAGGCACAAAATGAAAACAGCAGTTTTCAGGAAGGCTGGTGTTAGGGGCAGAGAGCAGCTGCTGTGTGAGAACCAATATTAACAGCAGCAACACAAACAGTGCTACTGGGGGAAAAACATGGCATGGCAAGAGACCAACTTGTCTAAGTCATGATGTGATGCTTAAAAAAAATAAATAAATCAAAAAGGAAGAAAGGAGAAGTGGAGCTATGACAGAAAAGTCAGCTTAACTTTGAATACTGAAAAAAAAGTTATAACCTATAAGCATCTCTATAAAAACAGTAAAATGAGTTACAAACAATGCAGGTTCATCAGAAAGAGCTTGTGTTGATTTGTTAAACTTCCACAGGAAGATGACTAATCTCCAAGCTGGATGAGAGGCAGTGGATGTCTTCTGTCACTGTCTCCCGTGATACACTTACAGCTAAGGTAGGGAAGAATACTCTGGACTAACCACAATAAAATAGTAGAAAATGTTTGGAAGACTGGGCTCAAAGATTGTTTCCCACTGATTTCAGTGTCTGAAGGGACAAGATCCACCTTGCACTCACAACTGCCCTGCATTTTTACAGAGGATGACCAGAGGATGGGATAAAGAACATGTCTATGAAGCTTGCAAGGGGTACAAAGAAGAGAGGACAATGATGAAGGACACAACCTGAAATAATGTGCTCTGTTAAATTGCAGAGAGAAACTAGAAAAGATCAGAGGTCTGTAAAATGTCCCCTATGATGGAAGTTTGAACAAACAGGTGTAGCCAAAAGAGAAGTAGGCAGTATTAAGCTTTGCTAACAGCCACAGCCTTTGAATGAGAGAAAGGTGGTTATAGGGTAGATAGGAGATGCGTGGAGAGTTATATAAGAACCAACACTTCAAACTGCACATCAGAAGCCTCAGCTTAGACCAGGAAAATCTTCTGCCTGCTAATGCTACTGAAATCCTGGAAGAAACTCCCTTCACATGACAGAAAGCCTCCTTCTTTGGGGGTATTTAAATTCAGGCCATGTCAAGGATAATGCATGCAACCGTAATGTATGGGAGCAGGGAACAAACTGGATGTCCATTTGAAACCTTCTCTAGTCCTAGATTTGATGATCTTGCCAAACAGTCAACATTACTGTGAGTCTGGCTGGTCCCTAGTATCATCTACTACGTGGCCAAACTATCTGTAATTCTCATACTTTTGTCATTACTGATTTTATTTTTAAGTTTATGACAATATGAAATAGTATCAAGCTGAAGTCTGATCCTTCTTTTACTGCACTGACAAAACAATGTATGCTATAATATTTTCCTACAAATGACTATTGAGGTCTAATGGTAATTAGTCATCATTCAAATTGGATGTTGCTGAGCATTTCAGCTCCATGAGAAAGACCTGTGAGGTAAGTGCCAGTGAGGGTGTGTTCCCTGTTGAAGTACAAGCTTTTATTGTACAACAACATAAAAATCTGTATGACTGTCTCAGGAAAAAGGAACTATTGCATCTGTATTATACATATGAAGAACACTAGCAATAACAAAGTCTGTATGCATATTTTTATCTTTCACAAAATATTGAGCAAGACAATGATTTAAGCCTCAAAATGTCCTTCTGAACTGGGTAAGCAAATACATGTATTACTATTCCTAGCTTTTCAAATGTAAAAGATTAAGACAGTAAGTAACTAGCTGAAAGCTCCTGTACAGAGGCCTTGAAATCACAGGTTCCTGATAGAGTTTTGCTTATGTTATCAGATTTCTGTTCTTTCCCTATATTAATTATGTAATTAGAGGATTGAACCATAACCAAGAAAGAAGGGGAAAGGGGAGGAAGAAGGGCTCTGGGGGAGAAAAATAAATCTTCTTAGAGAAAAAGGAGGTGATCCTCGAGAAAACCAACCTAGTATTGCGTTGTATTAAAATAACTATTCTTGACTGGTCTAATTCTTCCATAGCTTCTTTGTGGAGGACAGGTGCTAAAAAGCCAGTTACAGTCTTTGGTGTGCATAAGCGCTGTGGACATGTCCACAGTGGTCTAAACCCCCAGGTGCAGCGAGGTGCAGGTCCGTCACAGCAGCTGTTTGCTTCCTGTAGGCATGAAGCCATTTGCAGCCCTTCCAGGGGGGGATTGCTCCTTTCTGCAAGGGTGAATGTAGATCTGACATCAATGGCACTGCAATCTGCACAGCTGTGCTCCCTGGCTGCTTCACCAAGCACCCCTAGCCTGCTGATGCTGCTCATGGAGGCTCACAACAGCTTTTTCTCTCCCTCTTGGTCTGTATGTGAATGCTTAAAATGAGAATCTCACAGTTTTATGGACCCATGTCTCTTATTTTCTGTTTCTCAAGAGGAAGGTATTGCCAGTGGTACCAATAAGAAAGTAGATGGACTAGAAATAAGTGGTACCAATAAGAAAGTAAATGGATAACTCATTGCAGAGTTATAGTGGCAGAGATAAGGCACATCCACTGGTTTATTATTCCATATTTACAATACCTGCCCTGAATCTTGTCATTTGGGAGGCTTTCTTTTTGTATTCAGGACATTTCTTTTTGAACTTAATTCACTTTCTGAGCATGACATATCTTAGTTACAGGTCAGGGCTTGGCTTTTCTAATGCTATCATGCTAGTCAAGTGAGCGTTGTTGTTTAGTATCACACGACACTTTGAGTTGTCACTGTTGTGAATATGATAACCTGCTTCCTCTTCCCTGCAACATGTCATCCATTAGCATTCCAGCTGCATTACGTACTCTCTTGAGTGAAACAAAGTTAGGGCAACAGTCTCTTCAACAAGGCAACTGACTTGTGTTTAACACTCCGAGCTCAGCAATAGCAGCTAATTGTGATGAACACTCACTTGACTAAATTTAGAAAGAATACAGTCTCTTTAACCATGTTGCTTGGCCCTTTAATAATTAGCAATGTATTTTGTTTACAAATTAAGCAGTTGTTGTAATTTCTGAAAAAATATTTACATGTTACTTATGCATTACATCTGTATTCTTTGCAAATCTACATGCAGTTCCTGATTACTTAACACACTGAACAACAATTTTTTTTTTTTTTTAAAGCTAACCAAACATTACCAGAGCAATCAGGGTTTGGGTCATATGAAATATACTCCACTGGAAATAAAATAAATGGTCATTCAATTTTTATTTTGATTGTTTTGAAACAACAATAACAGATAACAGAAATCAGAATGGAAGGGATGTTTTAAAATCCAAGTCCCATGCATTTGCTGGTGAGATTCATTGCAATAGTTTTGCTTGTAATTTTTCCAGTCCAATTTTAAAAATCCCAAGGGATATTAAGCAACAAATTAGATATGAGCTTCCAATATGTTGTGCCTATGGAAAAAGGTCAATGTGATTTTTGGTTGCATTCACCAGGCACCCTATCATCATATATTGGAGCGGGAAGCTAATAATCTTTCTTTATATGGTTTTAGGATGCACAACATGCTCTTGCAATGCTGTGCTGAGTTATGGGCGTCTTATTACCACAAAGATATTGACAGATCATAAAAGCGCAAGGGCTCAGGTCATCTTCATTTGTCACAACAGTGTGACATTCCACCCTTCTTTTTCTCCCAAGAGAAAAAGAAAAAAACACCACCCCACAATGGTATTTGACTCTAGAAATATTTTGATTTATTTTTTTTTAGTAAGCTATGGTAATAAATACATCATTCTCACATTATATTCTGCAAGTATAAATGACTTGCTAGTCTTGTGAGAACAATTCTAAATCCTTGCTGTGTATAAAAAAATAATCCAGAGTATTATGGTTGAAGGTGCAAATGAAAAGTAGAAGGTGCTATAGGTGTACATTCCCTGCATTAGAATGACAAAAAAAAATAATAATAATAAAAAAAAGAGTGTCCTCTCATAGATTTTCCATTTGATAGAAATCACTGGTATCTAGTTGCCTTTCCAGGATAGCAGAAGGTCATAGCATGTCTATAAAAAATATCTTTTTTTTTTTTTTTTTTTTTTTTTAATCCTATTCCAGCCATTGCTATTATTTTAAGCATTTCAAAATCTGTAAGAATTATTTAACTTATTACACTTGTCTCCTTAGTAGAATATTATTAAGGCTTCTTAATTATTAATGCACGTATATTACAAATCTTTTGTGATTTTACAGATTTTTAAATTTGTTTCATTAGTCAATGCCCAAACAAAACATTTCTCATTACTTTAATTATGCAGCAGATAGTTCAGTAGGAATTTTCTCATTGCATTCCTTGTGAAAGCTTTTCCTTTCAGAGTTTCTTCAGCTCCTCACTCTTCCAAAAGACTTCCAACTTCTGCATCTCTATTCTGAATGTGATACATGACATGGCATGGTCTATAGGTAGATTTTAATATCCAGACATGTATAATAACATGCACAGAGCTGTGTGGACACACCTGTGTAGATACAAGCCGCATGTCTGTATTGCACACATGCACGGCCATACACGCACATGGATACACAACCACACAGTAGTAATGCTTCAGCACGCATCAGAAGACCACGTAAAGACTTCAGAAGGGTGTAAAGGTCCCTCCTGCAGAGGCAGAGTGGGTCAGAGCGGGGGTATGCCTGTTCCCTGCCTGTTTCTGACTCTCCCTCTTTTACAGTCCCACAGCCCATATAAGATCACACCATTGCGTGAGCCCTTGACCACTGCACAAGTGCACAGCACATTAGACAAGAACGTGCTTTGCAGGAGACAGGAGAAGATCCTGGGGGAAATTTTGTGGCTCCTGCCATGCGGGCCAGACCCGGCAGCTCTCCCCGTCTCTCCAGCCCTTCAGCTGTCTCCGCTGGGTTCCTGGCTGGTGGGGGTTACCGTGCCGGGCATGGGGCTGCTGCCTCAGTCCCTGCTCATCGATGGAAACGGATCTACACAGAAGCAGGACCCTGAAATGCAGCCTGCAGGGTGCACAGTCCCCGGCCGCCAAATGGTGGAGCTGTTGGGTCGGGGAATGGGGCGCGCAGCCGGCGGGCACGGCTCGGGGCGCCTCTGCCTGCGCCGGGGGGCGCCTGCGGAGGATGCAATGCATCAGAGCTAAAGAGACCGCTTGATTATTATTATTGTTGTTTTCGTTTTTAATTCTGGGAAAGGGTGCTGCTTTGTGGAAGCATGCTCCCGGGGCATGTCGCTGTAATCTTAGTTTTCCGAAATTGGCATAATCTGGAGTTAAAAGCAGATTATTTATTTGTTTATTTTTAAATTAAAAAAAAAATCTTCGTGTGTAGCAATTAGCATTTTAATTTTGTAAAGGAAAAAAAAATCAAACACTTTCATATTTTAATATTAAGTCTTAGTACGGAAAAAGTAGGCTGTGGGTTTTCTCGTGCACTGCATTTTTGTAGTGCCTCCAACACAGCAGTTCAGATCACCCACCAGAACTTTTAAAAGCTATGTTACAAAAAGGAACAGTAAAAAAAATAGCTTTTATAAGGCTATTCCGTCATTCAAAACAGAATTTTAGCATTGCATTTTCCAGAATTGCTTTTGTGTGTAACCTCTGAATATTTTCCAGAGATGTGTTCCCGATAAATAAATATATAAGTATTATTTCAAATGAGACGCTAATGTCAGGATTAAAAGGGTTAAAATACTTTATCCCATGCAGAGAAACATTGGAACATGGGGAATAAAGTTGTATGCGGCAGACAGACTTTTTTTTTGGATCCTTAAACTTAATGGATGCTAATATGTATATACATATATGGGAAATGTATGTATGTATGTATGTTTACATATTTATTCAGCTATGTCTGTCTACAGCTGGGAAAAACTCAGATCAGCCTTTCTCACCATACAAATGCACCACCCTGTATGATACTAGCAATGACACGGCCACAGCTGTGACAGTCTTACAGATTTGGGGCCCAAACATCTACATGTATGTTACCCTTCACATGCCCTCAAGTTGTACTGTCTTCTCAGACCCTGAAGGATCTACCTATGCAACCTGCTAGAAAGCCATATGAAGCAGTCTACTTTGCTGAGATACTATTTTCCTTACTATCTCATAAAGGAAACCAGTTCTGAAAGCATTTAGTTTTGTTTGCTTGTTTGCTTGTTTTGCAAAGAAACCCATGTTTCCAATCCTGCTACAGCAGATTTCCCAGGCAGCCCTTAGAGCCTTGTGGGATGAGCATCATACACAGGGCTTGCTCTCCAGGGGCCACAGTATTTCAGGTGCTCAGAACTTACTAATTTCTCAAAACCTTCTTCGGGAGCAGACTGTGCTATGATTTTAATAGCTCCTTTTGATAAGATACAACATTGTAGTGATAAAAAGCTTCAATTAAATTTCTGACCTTCTATAAAAAATGACTGAAATGCAATTCAACATTATAAGTGGAAGGTGCTTAGTTGGAAGTGGATTTGGGATCTTCATTAGAGTCAGTGGCTTGGAAGGAGGCATTTAGATACATTCCATCAGTTTCCATCTCTGCTAATGTCAGAGAAAACCAGTCTAAATAGCTGTCTGGGAAGATTTTCCCCCTGTGGTGCTGTGCTTTAAATTAGATGATTATGAAGTTTTCAATGCAGCTAAGTGTAATTTATATTAAACTGAAGTATATCTTATTATTTCTGGGGCTGCGCTTGAGTCTTGGGTTTCAGGTTGATGAATTATTCTGACAGCATTGTGCATATTAACTCACTTCTTAAAACGGATGCAAATGATTGAGAGATGGGAAACGGCTGGTTAACTAACTTTTGATGCTGCAGCGCTACCAAGCTGGGCAAGTATATGTGAAAACCATTCAACTTTTACCAAACCAGTATCTCTACAGATATCTTCACATATTTCTCATGTAGGAATTCTCAGCAAGATGGATCTGATGATGGCCAGGACTGAGCCATTTATTGGCTATCAGGGTCTAGAGAAGCTTGAGACCAGCACTTATCCTGAATCATTCAGTTCTCCTGCATAGCACAAAATACTTCCTTTTCATTTTCTATTATTTTTTTATTCAGATGGTTATTTACGTTTTCAGGTTAATTTTGCCTTTATATTACATCTGTTTTGCAGCCCCATTGATGTCTGTTCTGCCACAAATAGCAGGCTACTGGTACCAAGCTAACCAGTTTGAAGCTAGCTGAGGTTTCTTTCTGGTACAGTGTACTCCCTGCTTGTCACATCCATGTTAACTGCAACGTATAATTACTGATAGCTATAGACAAGCTGGCACCAGGCTATTCTTATGAGTACCAGCTATACCCAGTGCTAGTTAAACCAGACAAAATTTCATTTCCATTTGCCTACAGAAAGATTCATTTGTGCTTTCCTTTCACATTTCCTCTGGGAGCGTGCTGTTGGATCTCTTCATCTGCCCTTAAAATTTCTCTTTATTTGCTTTTACAGACACTTAACTTTTTTCCCCCTGTAACACTTAGGAGGAGAAAGGTAAAGCTTATGCAAAAGCTCACTCAAGGATGTTGATTTTGAAATCATCTACTTCTTGAGGGGATACCCTAGGCATATTCCAGGAAAGTTAAGCTGTCAAACCTCGTTAGCTATACCTCTTCAACCCATGATACATCTTTCTCTCAGCTCTTCAGCATTTATTAAGATAATTCACTTCATATTTTTTTTTCCTAAATAAAATATATAGGGCCTGATCTTACACTGATGCAAAGAGGCTACTACACTCCAACTGAAGAAGCAGCCCCATAAACCGCTGAAGATGAGATTAGTATGCAAAGACATTTACACCCAACAGAAATACTGAAATAGAACAGAAATATTTACTCTGTTTACTTCCTTTGTATTGGGGTAGAGTTACCCCAAATTCAGACCTTCAAAGCCAGAAAATATCAAAATGTTCTTCAGAGAGTGTATAGATTTTGACACTACACTGTTGAATGTATTTTCTATTGGACAGACTATATTGGAGGAGCAGAATGTGAGTATGTAAATACTTGCCACTTTCACAGCTCTGATTTTTTTATTTTAGCTTGTCATAAGGTGTCTTGCAAATAAATATTCATAGATACTGAAAGTATAAAGCAAGGATTTTGTTTTCACAAATAAATAATACCTCAAAGCCTTGTGAATGTCTCCCTTTGAAAGACGGACAAAACATATTGATGATACTCAAGCTGTCCTTGAACAATGATCCTCAGAAATCCTTTACTCTTTCCTAAGGTCTACTGAACAGTGAGCAAACTCTACAGGATTTTTTTTTTTTTTTTTTTTTTAATTAGCTACTTCTGTTATAAAGGCTAAAGCAGGCAATTTATACATATTGAACCTCTGGTTAATTATTTTTTACATGCATTAGCACTAGTTAAATTAATCCACATTAAGCGACTATGATGTTAACTCTGCCCTGATTTAGCAGCAGTTATTATCATTCAGTACGTTTGACTAAGTATCTTTCCTAGGAGAAATCCTAAGACAACATATGCTTGCAATAGCAGTGGGCAGTTAAATACATTGTACTACAATTATATTTCACTGTATGGAGAACTTTTCATCAAAACATTGCATTACGATTGAATACTGAATCATGTTCCTGCCAACTAGCGATGTATCAAATCAGTATGATTACAGTCAGGATTGAATCAGGAAATGAACTGTCAGAATCAATTGACGGCTACCCTGCTTTTGGAAATTAGTAGTTGCATCAGTTAGAAGTGTGTTTGAGAGAGTGGACCAATAAATTCATATGAGCTCCTGAAGATAAAAAAATCACAGATACAAAACAAAACAAAATCTCAGAAATAGTGTATACTTTAATACAAGCTAACCTGTTTTTAGGATTCATAAATCCATCAGCTAAATCATAGGTGTAGAAATGGAAAACAAAAACAAAAACAAAACAAACAAACAAACAAACAAAAACAAACACAAAAACAAACAAAACAAACAAACAAAAAAAACCTACAGCTGAAAATTTTAGGTTATGTTTCTGACATCAACAGAAATGGAGAACCCAAAAATGGGTTTAACACTTCTTCCCAATGAGTTTGGCTGGGCTTGGTTCTTCAACTCTTATTTATAAATAGTCATAGCAACTCTGAATGCAACTCATAGCAGTCTGCAATGACTGGTTTGAATATGACTCATGAAATGGGACTGTTTTGTCATGCAGATTATTAGATAAATTATAAAAGGAAAAAAATTTAGACCAAAGTAGAAAGAAGACAAGGGTTTGCAAATTACAAATAGGACACCGATTTGCAAAGAGCCCTATTCACTGCAAGCAGTCCTGCTGGCTCCGTTCAAATTCCTAACAGTGTCTCAAGGCAACCATATACCCAAGACATCACTCAAAAAGTTTTCATTAAAAACTAACAACTACCATTACATGACAAACCTGAACAAAAATCACAACCTGAAAATGAGAATAGTTATAAGAGGAATGCTTATTTTTTTTCCATGCTAAATTGTTCAGAAGTAATTGAAAGATACGGGTATTCTCTTTTCATCCAGAACTAAAAGGGGAGCATCTCTGCAACACAGGATGCAATCACAGCTGGCTCAGTAGTGTCAGTGATTAGCTTTTATTCAAGTCCCTTAAATACATGAACATATTACTTGATATTGTACAAGACATATATAAGAAAGAGTCAAGTGCTCAAGGCCAGGCTGCATGGGGCTTTGGGCAACCTGGCCCGGTGGGAGGTGGTTTGGAGCTAGATGATCTTTGATGTCCCTTCCAACCCAAACCATTCTGTGATTCTAAACATCTAGAACCCTGTGAGGGGTGAGACGTAACACACAGCCTCCCATTCAGCATTTCTTTCACCAGCATCTCTAACTTTTTGTTTGGCATGCTGTTTTCTGCAAATCACACTCCCAGATGCTTTAGTCTGTCTGTGTTTTCTACAAAGAACCGTTTTCTGCTTAATTCATGGCTGTGAACTTCACTAGCCAAAACTGCCTGGCAGCTACTTGCTGAAGTGCTCAGCATCCAAGGGCCCTCATGAACCAAGCCAGAATGCAGATACCATACAGCGGTATTGTGGGACATCATAGGAGATGGTGTAGGTGGAAGAGGAAAATAGGAGCATGATACCAAACTTCTAGTCATGTGAAATGTAGCAGTAAGATTCAGAACAAAAGATTTATTTTTTTTTTTTAAATCAAAGAACAGCCCTCCTTGAAGTCTTTATCCAGTCACCAGGTGCTGAAATTTCCAATGAAATATAACATGTAAAATTTCATGTGTCTGCTTTCAGTTTTTTTCTTTCATTTTTTTTTCCCCCAAGAAAATTGGTTGTTCAACTCCAACTGTTTTAACAGCAATTGTTTAACCAAGCACAGTTCCAAGTGATTAACAGCCCTTCCTACAATGTAGCAGCAAAGACCGTGTATTTAGAAAAAGATTGTATTTGCTCACTTAGAATAAACACTAAAAAATTAATGGCAAGACATAAAATTATATGTAGATATTTCTTGTAAATCAAAATTTAACCCTCTAGCAAAAGCAATTGCTTTCCCCTAGACTTCAATTGCTACAAAGCATTAATAGAAGTATTAAGTATTGTGGTGAGACAGTGTGCATTGTGTGTGGATCAGTTCTGCCAATTCTCAAAATAAAAAATGGGAAAGTACAAAATATGCTTTACTCACAGAGAACTACAAGTTTCTTTCTCAGTTAAAAACAAACAAACAAACAAACAAACAGAATGCTTTTTTTCCATTTCCATTTCCATTCAGTATCACTAAACATACCATGAAACCTCATAGTCTATGGGATTAAGTGTGGAAGTAAGGTGGCTCTTCTCACCTTTGTCATAAATAGCATTCTGAACTAGAATTTTACAGGCATTTTTAGTTATAAGGTAGAAGTTCACCCTTTTCTTTCACTAAGGTAAAGTTTAGAGACTTCCGTCTTATTTCATAGAAAATTAGCATTAGAGCCAGGCCTACAACAGAGATCCTCATTATCCAAGACTGCTCTTAATACATCTTTCTTTCTATATAAAAGACAGGCAATTACATTTACCACAGGTAAAAATGTATTGGATTCAAGTTGTCTGCAGCCTTGGGTGTATAGGTAAATGAATACTATTAGCCCAATTTTATGGATTCGAAGTATAAGATTCTGACAAAATAAAGACCACATCCTATGGCTACACTGAATAAACCTTGTTACATGAAGAGATACATTCTTTTTTTAGTGGGATTTAATGGTAAATCATTACTCATTGTGAATAAAGCAGTAATGAGTACAGCAACCATCTGTCACGATTTCACTTCCCACAGTAGGGACTGGACTGAAAAGTGAGTTAAGAAATTTGATATTTCATCTCACATACTGCCCAACTATGGACATACCAAGCAATTTTCCAAAAAGTGGCCCATTAGTCAAAAAGTCGTGCCTTTCCTTTCAGAGATTTAAAATCTCATACATAACAACTTTGTGATTTGGTCTAAGGAATGCAATTCTCTAAACCTTTTCCTATCAGGTCTATTTTCATGCAGAATGTGCTGTAGGACTGATCCCAGTAAAATGGGATTAAATCAACTGAATTTACCTACATTCTGAAAACACATGTGATTTTAGAAATGTTTTCATCTTTTGAACATCATTATTATTATTAAGTCACCTTGAACACAGTTGCAGGCTCATTCCTTTCCCTTTATACTAGAAATCGTTGCAGGTTAAACTGAAAAAAAAACTCCAATACATTAATAGAGAACACACATTAAACTCAGTAATGATCCACAACCCTTTATTGTGGAGAGGCTGCAGGGACTAAAATAATAAGTCAAGATGAAAGTAAAGTATTGCCATGTTCATGAGATCAAATGTTGTGAATCTGAGCTTAAAATTAGATTTTTAATTTTTTTTTTTATTTTTTTTTAAGCTAAACACTCCCCGGATAATTTTTTTAGGTAATATTTTGCTATTTTCTGACCATCCTCTTTTGCCCTTTTCCATGTGTGAAATAGTCCTGCTTGTTTTGAGATTTTTGTTGTGCCTAACAGATGTGCTCTAACATGGCTCCTTTCTCCACCTGCACAGCTCAAATCAAGGCAGGGCAATCTGTAGGGGCCATATCTAGAAAATGCACAACTCAGGAGACTAATGCAGATTGGGATTCTGTCCCCTCTATTCCTTTCATTGATTATGTGAGAACACGTCTAATTGTCAAGTAGAAAAAAATGTAGGATTGCCCTGGCTACTTGAATGTTTTCCGCAGATGAAGGGGTTTTCCTCAAACAAGTCCAATATACACTGAAGAAATGGCATTTCTTTCCTGCTTGCTAGTGACTGCAAGATAAACCAAAATTTCAAAAATAAAATGAAAAATTCCCCCAAACAATCAAACAAACAAACAAACATCAAAAAAACTAAGACTTGGTAAAACTAAAACAGGTAACATAAGTAACAAACCTTAGGTGCAAATGTGGATGTGTAAAATTTTCTGAAATTCTCAGATTTATAAAGTTCCCTCTTAGAAACAGAAGCCTTCTATGAAATCTGCATTCGGATTCAAAACTGAGCACTGGAAAGCCAAAAGATCAAGAGGTGCATGTGTCTTGGTCTTGGGTTTCTGTTGACTGAAAAGGTCCTCCTGGCCAGCAGCCATGTGTTAGATAGCCTGTCCCATGTCTCTACCAAACAAGAGACCTTCCATGCTAGTGAGTAATGCAATGAGGTTGGAATGGGGAAGGCTTACAGAAGTGCAATGGCCAGTAGAGGAAAAAAGGTCAAATTGCCACTTGATACTTCCAAAGACCGAAGAATTCCAGCAAATAGTGAAAAGTGTTGTGCTTCTGCACTTGTTAACTGATTGCACAAGAGGAAAGACAAAGGAGGAAAGCTTAGTCTAGGCATCTGCTTCTCTGTGAACTGTGACAAAGACATGAAGAGGCATTTACTTGTTATCATCAGCCCAGGGAGAGCTGTTCTGAGAAAGGAAATGCTAATCATCAATCTCCCTGTGCATGCAATGTCTCTGTTTAATAGCTGATAGAGCGTCTCCAAAGGGGCTTTTTTTTTGCTCTTTGTTTAAAATGACATATAATGGACCTGGACTTATCAGTGTCTCTAAATGCATTTTCTGTGCTTTATCCTTACTAAGGGATTTAGTTCGTTCTAATGAATATGTGCAGAATTGATTTTGAGCTTGGTATAATTTAATCCATCAATTTAACATTAAATTAATATGCAAAGGGGGTCTCTTTGTGGATGAAAAACAGAAGGGGAACATTCTTATTAATTTAAAATGGACTTGAGAAATGGAAAGAGGCTGCTGCTATTAGTATCTGCCACTGGGCTTAACCACTGGTTTGTGAGGTGCCTCATGTGAATACTGTGGCTGCTAAAGTCACAGTGACTGGGAGATGCCTAGTGCATGCCCAGCTGGAGCTCAGGAGGTGTCGTCATCCCTGTAGGCTTCAAACTGCTGGGTGAGGGCTTTCCAGGAGCTCTGAGGGCTGACAGCTCCTTGCCATCCTACTGAAAATAATTTTCTGTAGACTAGTGATCCCCTGACAATTTTTCACATTGCAGAGAGGAGTTCAAACCAAGGACGTGTCACAGGCACTACTGAATGTTTGGGCATGCCATCAGATTTTACAGCTGACTCCTTGTTCTTGAACTGGCTGAGTTCTGAAGAAAGATACCTAGAATGGGACATTAGGTAACTTCATCAAGCAGCACAGTTTTAAATGATGTTCTAACTAACTCAGTTATGATGACCTATTTGGACTTTCAAAGATGACAGAAAGCAACAACTGAGGTTTAAAAATTACAGATAACATTTTAATGAGGAGATGCACGAAGAGCACCAGTGGCTGAAGCAAATTTATCAAGGACAATGTGCCTATGAAAATCTTCATTAAAGACCAATATTGATCACTCGTTTATTTTCCTTGGGATAGGATCAGACTAACAGGTCTATTATCTGAGCTGCCTTGATTCCTACTTGCAATCAGGGGTACAATACTGGGAATTCTGGAGGGCTGGGAGGAAGCTACCTTCCAGCCTCTGTTCCAGGGGTTTGCTTAGCTTTGCCTTGCCAAACTCCTGAGAGCCACGTTATCCAGATTTACTGAATCGTTAGGTATTTTTAAAGGTTGCTGTTAAAATCCTCCAGGATTATGGATGAAGTGAGTTTTTCACCATCATTATGTGAGATGATTACATCATCTGCCTCTTCCTCCAAAGAGCACTAGGTTCCAGGCAATGGGAAGGTGGCAAAAGAAATGCTCGGGGGTTGATGCAGCAGACCTAATATATTCCAGAGAAGCATGACAGGGGGAATCATTGGTTTAGCTCAGACAGCAGAAGATATAAAAAAGTATAGCTGGGAAAAATTAATGTTTTATCATATCCAGAGAACACAGTGACAACCCAGTGAAGTTATCAGGAACAGTTTAAAGCAAAGGAAAGTGTTTTTCATAACACATAATTAAATTTTAGAATGGATTGCTGTAGGGGATTGTAGAAGCTAAAACTTGAATTCATAAACACACTGGAAAGATTTGTGAACTGATTTATGAATATTAATATTTTAATCAGTGAGTTGGCTGCTCAGGTAGAAATGATACTGTAGAAGTATTTAGGTTACTGTTACACTTTGTGCAAGAAAAGCATCTTTTCTTGTATCAAATTATCAAGGCTTTTATCTAAGTTCATTTTTTTTTTCTATATGTATCATTTGCTGATTTACAATAGCAATACAAGAATTTGATGAAGCAGGAATGCAGAGCACAGGGTGGGGATGCACTGATAAGGAATGTGACACCTTGATTAGAAAGAGTAGATGGTCTTCTCACTTAATAATATATGGAAAATTTCTCATGAAGTATAATAATGTTAACACATTAAGCTACACAAAGACTGATCTGTATCACATGAAAATCAGGAAAATACTTCTCTTGAAATGATTTGATGATGTCATTTAATCATTTTATCTGTCCCAGTTGTAGCATGCTTATGTGGTAAATTTTTGGTAGCAGGGGGCCATAGGGATGGCTTCTGTAAGAAGAATCCAGAAGCTGCCCCATGTTAGATAACAGCTCCACTGCTGGCCAGAGCGAAGCCAATAAGTGATGTTGTTTGCACCTCTATGAGAGCAGATTTAAGAAAGGGGAAAAAAAAACAACTCTGCTGCTACACAGCAGCTGTGAGAGAGGAGAGAGAAGCAGCCCTGCAGCCCCCAAAGTGCATGCATCAGGATGGCAGGAGGCAGCAGCAGTTCCCCTGCGGCCTGTGAAGAGGTCCCTGGTGGGGCAGGCTGTCCCCCTGCAGCCCATGGGTCCCCCATGGAGCAGATCTCCACGCTGCAGCCCCCTCGTGGGTGGAGGAGCCCCCGGTGGAGCAGGTGGATGTGGCCTGGAGGAGGCTGCGGCCCATGGAGAGCCCCCGCAGGAGCAGGGGGTCTGGGGGGAGCTGCCGCCCAGCCGTGGGGGACCCGTGCTGGAGCAGTTTGCTCCTGGGGGATGGATGGATGGATGGATGGATGGATGGATGGAGCCCGTGGGACGGAGCCGTGTGGGAGCAGTGCTTGAGGAGCTGCTGCCTGTGGGCAGCCCGTGTGGGATCAGCTGGGGAAGGACGGCATCCCGTGGGAGGGACCCCACGGGGAGCAGGGGCAGGGAGGGACCCTGAGGGAGCTGCGGGGACAAAGCATCAGGGACTGACCGCAGCCCTCAGTCCCCTGTTTCCCTGCGCTGCTAAGGGGGAGGAGGTGAAAATAAATATTGGAATACTGTCTACAGTGGAATAGATATCTCATCACCAACTAGTAAGTGCTCATAGAAAAATGCTAAACACCATCTGCCTACAGAATATTGTGAGTGATACACAAAATGAGGATGAGAAAAAGAAGAGAGATGAGGAAGAAAGACTTCTCCCTGCCAAAAACTCTCTACAACTCTTAACCGTTTGGTGGGACACTTGTCACCAGGGCCAGTCCCTGCTGAGAAGGGCAGAGTCTTTGTCAAAGCCTTGTACCCTTGGAGAAGGAGCATGCTCCAGCAGCCTGAGCAAAGGGAGCACACCAGCCTCCTCCAAACATGGCTGGGCATGTTCAGCCCTGACCCTCCAGTACTAGTGGAGAGGAAACAAGCCTGTGATGCAAGTGTGGATCCACTTCCATTGGTTCTTCTGCTGGAGGATCCACCTCCATGGGTTCTTTCTCATCTTGTGGTGGATCCACCTCCATGGGCTCCTCCTTGTTCTTTGGCAGATGGACATGCCTGTGCCCCCGGTGATTCACAGGATGATGGGCATGCCACGGTCCCATGCTGTTCTTTGTCCAAAGGCACGTCACAGCCTCGCGATCTTTGCTCCTGGCCTCAAAGCCGTGCTCTGTGTGACACTGGAGATCTGAACGCTGGCCATCGCTCTTGTGACAAAGTGTCTCTTCTTCATCTCATTCTGCCTTGTCTTCCCCTGCCACGGCCTCTTCATCTTCATGGATGCTGACAACCCCACCAGTCTCCTTATCGCCTCCCTCCAAGATGGGCACCCACCCGTCGTCTCGCTCTGGCTCCTCTTGCTTCTGCTCCGCCTTGGCGTTCGAAAGCCTCGCAGCCTCGCAAGTGGTGGGCCGCCTGTGGGGCTCCTGTATTTATAGGGCCCAGCAGGAAAGGTGCGGTGGCGGTGGCTGCTGTGACATAAGCAGGCCACTGTGGTGGCCATTGCGGCAGTGGCCCTGTAGCCTGTAGCCAAGCATGGCCGTGTTGCCATGGGAAGGAGCTTCAGCCTGAGGGCCTACCCCCTCCAGGCCCGAGGACCTCGGGGGCCCTCTAACAGACTCCCTCTGTTGTGTTGGCCCAGAGCAGGGGAAAGTTGCAAGAGAAGTTGAAAGGCAAAGAATTGTGCCCTACTGAGAGGCACGTTGGTAGTGTGCTAATGGTAAGTGCAAAAGCAGGCATTGGTTTGGAAGGAGTTGTGGGGAACACCTCCCCCCCCCCCCCCCCACACACACACAGTGGGATAGGGGAGAAAACAGGGAAAAAAAGGAGGTAACAACTCATGGGTTGAGATAAAGACAGTTTGATGTCTTTAGTTTGATGTCCCCTCCCAGCTTCTGCTGCACTTCCAGCCTCCTCGCTGTTAGGGCAGCACGAGAAGCTGAAAAGCCCATGGCTCTGGATATGCTCTGCTCTGCCACAACTAAACCATTGGGGTGTGATCGGCAATATTGTCACCCCAAATCCAAAACACAGCACCACACCAGACTGCGAAGGAGATTACGTCTCTGTCAGCTGGAAGTACGACTACTAGGTAATGCCATTATTAACACAAATTTCAGATTGTTTTAACATTACATATGATGTATTTTTTCTCTCTACTACTTGTATTTGATGGCTGTTCCAGAAATCGAATTGTGTATCATTTAGAATTTTTTTTTCTAATTTCCAGTGTAATTTTATTCATGGCTGTGTCATACTCTTTGTTCTTTCAGTAACATTATCTTTTTCTTAAATATCTTTCTGTTATGTATAGTCACCTGCTGAATTTATACTTTGCAGTCTTAAATCCTGTTACCTTTCATTTTTCTATTTTAACCAAGGAACTTTTAAATTTCCTCTTGTGATCTGGGTTTTCTGCTCAGTTAGCCATTTTTCTCGAACTTTTTTTGTTTTACCTATTCCTACTTAAATATTTATTTATTTATTTATTGATTTATTTTGCAATGAGTGGCCATAAATATATGTAACAGTTTGTGTAGGGACATGTCACTGAAGTCTTATATAAAGCATTCGTGTTTTAGTCTGTATGGAGATATTTTGTTATTCCCTATATTCTGACAACCAATTTTTATCCTTAAAAGTAGTTATTTTCTAAAAATCTGCTGCAGGGCCATCATTCTGTACTCTGCTGTGGCTACAGTACTATATGTATATCTTGATGAAAAACTAAAAAGAAATGTAAAACATTCTTTTGGTTAGAATGTCTGTGATCACACCTTTTAAGTATTTACCATGAATATGGTTGCAAAACGTGTACTAGAGAATAAAAATAAAAAGAAAGAAGAAGAATGAATTGACTTGCTGTTTATTGATTAGGGAAAGACAGGCTAAACAAAGGTGACAACTTTTATAAAATGAGGACACAAATTAAAAAAAGCAATAAAAATTAATGCCTCCTATGTTGTACAATGCACTAATTTCTTCAAATTCAGTCATATACACAACCTCTTTTAAAATTATTCTTTGACCAGAATTGTTATCTTGGTTCTTCTATAAAATCTCTAATATTTACTCTATATTTCTTTTTTTTTTTTTTTTTTTTTTTTTTTAAGTGAAAAGATGTAATACAAGAGATCTCAACCTTAACCATTTAGAGGCCTGGCTTGCAGTCCTGCGTAGCCATCCCTACTTCCATAGTGCAGTAGCTTTCTGCTCTTTACTATGTACAGCTCCTAACAGGAATACTACAGCATTTAATATCTACTTTCAGATCTTGTTATAAGAGAAAAATCATCCTCCCTGGAGTCAGTGATTCTTGTTTTGTGTAGGAGTTCCTCATTCCAGGGGGTGAATTCTTGCATGAAGTTAGGGTGATTGCTCATTGGGGATAAGTCTATGTATTTTTTATTGCCTGTGCTTTTCACACAGTACTGCCATTACCATAGTTTTTTCAACTTTTGAAATAAATACATGCATTTGGAGACCCCGCCTTCATATATAACAGAATGTGAAATACAGTTGAAAATAAACATGCATAGTACCTGCTATCTTCTATTACAGTAAGTGCTAAGTGCCAACCACTCTGTATCTAAGTTTCTATATTCCTTCTGCTGTCAAGAAGGGTTTGTTCTTCTCCTTTACATTTAGATTCTACATATCTTAATGCACCTAAAATGCAAGGCCAAGCTTCAAATCCTTCCTGGACTTAGGGAGATTCATATACACACTATAAAAGCACAAGGCTCATTAAAATACAAGGGCTCTGAGGAAGAGGGAAGGAAGGTAGCTGATGAATATCTATTAGGCAAGTACATCTCAGATAACATCATGTCCTTTTCAAAACCACTTTTTAAAAAAAAAAATATTATTCCACCAACAGATGCATTGCCACATTACAGGAAATAGAAGTAGCCCTTCCTTTATCTGTAACTGTATTTTAAAGTCTTCACATGTACTACTGACTGATCAATTGAATACAACATCAAACCTAGACACTCTTGTGAAAGTTGAATACTTGCAACATTTATGAACGACCACTTTTACAAATACTTCCTTAGAGACATCTGGTGTTGAGCTATTTTTAGCCATCCCCTTGAGAAAAGCTGAGCTCAGACTGAACTCAAGTTAGGTGTCTCTGCACGTGCTGTGATAGCTATCGTGCTAGACTCCTGTCACATAGAAATTGTGTAACTCTAGGGGTTTTTAGCTAATGATGAAAAAGACATGGGAGATTATGGACATTTCTTGGGTCAGTGGAAAGAGAGCCTTTTTTCCACATGCAGTGTGTGACACTTCAGGTTTACTTATGAAACATGTGATAACAACAAACACCGGCAATAAATGAAGCTCAGCAGCAGCTCTGGGCAAAAAATTGCTTAGAGACAGTGAGAAGACCCAATAGGAAGGTTTTTCTCTGCTGTTCTGAAGTAGTGCCCACTTGAAAATCAATCTTCGTGGAAGACAAGCTAGTGAGCAAGTCTTCACATAAGAGTCCTATCAGAATCTTAAGGAATACATTTAAACGGGTCTAGAGAACAAAGTCTGTTGCTCTTACAATTACTAAATTTTGCCTTCCAAAAGCTACTGACCAGCAGGAGACTGGCAGAGATTACAGCATAGTAAATAGAATGGACACATAACCTTCTTTGAAATCCAGGAGACTCCACTTCAGGGTGAAAAGATCTCATTGCAAAATAGGTCTACCTTGTTTACCTGAGTGTCATGAAATCCTTACAATAAAGAAGAATATCTCACCCCGGTGTTAAGGAGTGCTGTTCAATGGTTGAAAGCCATCTGGATCATATTTCTGTACTGGACAAGCAGTCATTATGGCTCTTCACAGAAGATAAAGGATTACTTTATTTGGGCAGGAGGGGAAAATGACCACTCTGTATTCTCTGTACCACTCTGTACCACTGCACAGTTTTGCAGTCAAACTAAACGACCACTATGGTAGCCTGTAATTTATGTCAAAATGACACTCCTGAGTGGGCCTCATCATCACAGAACTGAGGAAGTGATGTAGCTAGCACACTGTGATGAGCACTGACATGTCAAGAGATAGCACCTCATGAGAGCCTTACGTTAATCGAAGGTACAGGCTGGTCTGTACCTCTATAGAAGAATGTAGTTCTTCTATACGTCTTTGTATTAACAATCAATGCCTCTGATGTTTCAAATGGCAAACACCTGTACTGGGAATGGCTGCAGTTAATTTTTATGTATGGGAATTTTGGGGCTTCTTCACTCTCAATTTGCTGAAGTCGAATATGATATGGTTATAATTACGGTGTGATCTTTTTTAGTCTTGTGCATTTGCTGACTAACTGTACCAAGAACCAGCCATTCCTTTGTTTCCAAAATTCCTTGACACATCATGCCACTGTACACCATTTACCCAGTTTAAAGAGGGGTAAATGAACTCATCCATTATTTCCAAGTGTTCGCTCTTTAAAGCCACCACAATCTTCTGTAACACATCACATATCATATAATGGAATCCTAGGAGGTTTTCGGTAATATAACTACAATATCTGTTTCCTAGACAGACATGGAATTCAAATTATTACATATATATTTAATTATATATTTAATGAGTTTTTCTTATTTAACGCTACACTTTAAACCTAAAAACCATACTTCACAAGCTTGCTTGATCTGCACCCTGCTAATTAGAATACCCTTCTGATATTTCTTCTACTGGGTTATTTAAAATCTGGCAATCCCATTTTATCTCCTTCACTTTCCTTAGAGTTGTATAGAGGCACATTCATATTTCGTCTTAGTGTAGTTGACTAGTTTAATGTTTCCTGATAAAAAGGAAATTTATGTATTGACAGTGTTCCTGAATTTTATCGATTTGTTCTACTTTTTTTTTTTTTCATGTATTCAGAGTGTATATAGCATCACTTGTAAATGTTATGCCATTCTGAAAATATTTTATTTTGCACCTGCTAGGATTCCCCCATTTTCCTATAATAATCTTGACTGCTTACATAAATGTGCCAGCAAGTGGTTCTGTTTTCATACAGAGGTGGAATTCTCATGGGAAAATACCATATTTGTAAATTTTTTTTTTTTTCTCTGCAGATAGTTCACCTCCATAACAATAATAATAGTTATTATTTCTGTTGCTGTTGTTATTATTATTTTGCTAAAAAAGTTCATCGAGTTCTGAGACTGAAGACTGGTATTCACTGAAGAAATTAAAACATATAGTCCGTCAACAGCTCCAGGGCAATCTTTCACTAGAGCTAGTTGTCTGGAACATACTTTTTTCCTCTCTCTCTTCTGATTTTTTATTTTATTTTGGCAATTACATGAAACATTACTTCATCCCTTATTATTCTCTTGCCATTCTTAATAAGCTGTGTTTTAATTTAAAACAGCAATTTACAATTCAATTAATATATAACAACACAATCCATTGTAATCACAATGCGATAAATTTGTGTTTTAAGTAATTTTTAATGCTCATAGCAGCTGGATCTGTGAAGTGTGGAAATAACTACCATTTTTCACCATGTGCAATACTGCCTGTGCAAAGCACCACTTTTTAATTATATCACCACCAAAGTCCAATGTATGGAAAATGGAGCAGCTTTAATTGCAAAGGAAGAAAATCTTTGCTTAAAATGTACAGATAATACAGAAAATATAAGAATGATACCAAGATACAATTAGTAAAACTGATATAACAAGGAATCCCCGATACAATCACTAATTAAGGATGTGTTTCAGATTGATATATTTCAAAAAGTAAAGGAATATGAATATAAATAGCTTTCTTAAACCAGGAAAGAATTACAAGATGATTACCAGAAACTTATTATATAAAGATTGTAAGTGATGTATTGTTACTTCTCATGGGTGTTTTTTTTTTCCTTTTATTTTGTGTCTGTCATGTACTCTTTCAAATTTCTGAATTTCTATACTATATAGATTAAAAAACAAAAAAAAAAAACAAAACAAAACAAAAAAAAAAAAACAAGCAAAACAAAACAAAGCAAAATAGAAGAACTCCCAGATAGCTAAGGCTTCAGTAAATTGACAGTTCCTTTGACTTCAGTGAAACTATGTGAGTTCTCATTTATTTGTTGCTTTCTTTGCCTGAACTTTAGATGTTAAATATGAATCACTATAAGCAACCTGGAAAAAGTATATAAAACCTCCAAAAAATAAGTGCAACACCCCCAAGTCAACCCCTCTTCTGCTCCTACCAAGGTCATCTGGACTCCAAACACAAGCTCTCAGCACTGTTGACCTTTAAAAGGATGGGAGAGTGTTTACTCTTTCATCCACACCTGTTCTCTTTAAATCAGGAGTAATCTTATTGCTTTGAAAGGAATTGTAGTGCTGTAACTGTAAGTAGGAACATAAAAAGGTATCACTAGATTTTATTTTTTTTTTTCTCTGCAGACTAATAATGTAGTGAGTTTATTTGTAATCCCAATTACAAACTATTTTAAATCCCAATCATTTCTCTATATCATTTTTCTTTTCATTTCTCACCCTGACAGTGTGTCCTATATCAGTATGTTCCTGGTTACATGCAGAATTCATCATATATATATTCATCCTGTATAGAATTGATAATTCTACCAACGAAACTTGGAATAGAAGTGCTTGAGGATTGCAGTTTTTAAAATTTGCTTTCAACAACCTGCCATTTGACTTAGATATTTTTTTTCTATTTTCTTGTTGAAAAAGCAGTAGGACAATATTCTCAGAATTATGGAATATCATATATGCCAAAACAATATAATGGAATATGTATCCCCTCTTAAGTTATTGGATAACCAATAGATTCTTAATTAATAGAATACCATGATTTTCACATTTCTGAAGGTCAATTAAAAATATGCAATATTAAAAGTCATAAAATAATATAATATCCTATAGACAGAAAATAGAGAACATTGTCATATGGGAAGGTGTATCTATAAATTTGTTATCGGCAAAATAATTTTACACAGGCCAGTTACATAATGAGCTGGTATAAGTATATACATCGTAAATATTCTTGAGGCTTTAGAAGCATCATTATAATACTTACTGTTGAGCAGTATACTGTAAAGGACATGCAAGCTTTATTATTGAAAATCACTCTTGTATCATAGAAGTCATTTTAAGTTTAGAAAATGTATTTACTTGGAGCAAACTGGGACCAAGACCCTAAAAATATTAATTTCCTACTATTCTTTATTCAAATGAAAAGATACTGTCTCTGGCAATAGCACCAGGGGTAAAAAAAATGTAGTTCTTTTATATTATTACTGGCTTTTCAATTCTTACATTTGTCATTGATATATGTGGCATGAAAGTAAAAAATGCATACATAACATAAAGGCTGAGTAAATATACATTAAGGAGAACTAACCCATCAAGTGATTTTACTCTTATCTGCATTTGCAGGTTGGTTAGATCCATCAATGTATGTACCGCCAAACTCTGTAATTCCATTATAGTGGTAGGAGGAAGAAGGTGGGAGTCTTTGAGGTGACGCCATGTATTGTATAGTAAAATCCAGCAAAGTTTCATTTTCAAATATCTATTGGAGAAGGGGCAAAGTATCTCCAGTAATTTTAAGGACATTTTCAAAATGTTTATTTAGATAAAAGATAGATAACAGTAAAACTATAAAACCTGCAGCCAGATAACTAGGTTTTATTAATGACCTGCCATATACCGTGGCCGGATAATTAAAGTTCTCCCTCCCTCCTAACCCCCTCCTCCCAGAAAGAGAGAGAGTGGACAAATTTATTTGATAGTTTGATAACCAGGGGACACTGGTTGAAAACTATTGATATAATCAGGGTCTATTCAATTTGCCCACGACAGACACTCCTATCTGCTAATTTCACCTGTGAATAGTTAATTATGCCCTGAATGCATATGGTTGAGCCATTAATAAAATTTGTCTGTCATAGGTTTTTGTATTTTTTCTTTTTTTGTCATCCTCATGTGCATTTTATCAATGGGAATCTTTCCCCCTCCTCCCTTTTTTTTTCTTTTAGCATTGCACAAGACAGATGTTAGTGGTATCGGTATTTCAGCAAGGCTACGTTATAGATGGCATGCAGCATGGATCAGGATTGCTCTTTTAGCCTGTAAAAGACTGGGCCTGTGTGCATAATGAAGTTGTTGAAGCATGAATGATAATGGAGTTCTTAACCATTTCACATTTTTAAGCTATGCTTGGGGAATTTGCTTTCTACTAAACAAATGCAAGGGAAAATGCATTTTTTTCATTTTTTTCTTGGCAGGCTCATGAGATTTTACATATATAGGATGGCTGTTTTTACTTTGTTTCCTTTAAATCTTGCTGTTGTCCCTTTTTGAAGACATTTCTTAGGGTGAATGCAGGTATCAAAAAGCAGATTTTCTCCATCCAGTCATCTAAATTCAATAAAGTGCATTTTGAATGCCAAGACAATTTGTTTTAATCTCTTCAGGCTTCTCAGGACTCAGAAAGCTCCTAAATTTCACATCAAATTTCCCTAATTCTGCCATTTCCTTCAGCTGGGACAATTTTCCTTCAGTCTTTCCTACCTTATAAAGAGATTGCTCAGTTTATCAAAAATCATCTATTTATTCATAATACTGCAGGCTAGAAAATTCTGCTTTGTATAACATCTTTGAATAAAAGTGTATAAAAATTGCTAATAAAATTGTAAGCATTTTTTCCTCACTTCTGTCTCCTAATTTTTTTCTCCAGTACAGACTGTTTTATTAAGAATCCAAATGGAGTCTTTAATGTAGCTGAGGTCTTCTCTCCTTTAACCTGACACCTCTCTGAGGATAAAATTTTTCCTGGTTGCCTTGTTCAGCAATTCTGTTTGTTTCCCTGGCTCAGACATTCCCATTATAACAATCTCCTCTTCTGACTTGAGATCAAGATGGAGAAGACCATCAACAAAAGACAAAGGTTCTGGGCCTTGCTGGGCTTTCCAGCAGTGGGCATCATTCCAACATTGTCATAAAACCTAGCCATACCTTTTAATACTTTTTAGCCATACTTTTTTTAGCCATACCATAACATTTTAACAGAGGATCATTTGGTTTTGGTGTTTTTTTTTTTTTTTTTTTTTTTTTTTTGTCTGGCATCCACAAAGACTAGTGAGTCTTCAGGCCTTAACTTCAACTTGATCTTACGTGTTTTGGGTCCAGTCCTCTCTATGATGACTGTGACCACTATTGCATGGTTTTCTTAACAACTCTTTCTCCCTGTTCGACTAGGTCAAGGCTAACTGAGTTTTTTATGTTCTCTTCCATTGAGCTGAGTTGTCTACGTGCATTGTATGTTTTCTGAACTCTTCTTTTTCAGAAAATATATTTCAGAAAAAAAAAATCTAGAGGTTCTTGTTATCAAATTTCCCCTAGGTATGTTTTTCTCCCCTTCTATTAAGGTTTCTAAGGAATTTTTGCTTGTTTGAAGATGAATGGTAAGGATTAGCTTGGATATTTTGCTTCTCACATCATCCAGTCTCACTGGCTGACGGTGCCAGATAGTCTTGGTAGGTTGCCTTGCTGTGTTCATCACAGGGATGATAATAAGTGTGGTGGACACAGCAGAACCTGGGCAGCACACATGAGGAAAGGACTGTTATGTACTTTGAGTGTGTATAAAGCTTAGCACAGTGTAATTAGAAACAATAAACCATCACAAACATAAAAACAAATAATTATAGTTGATTGAAAACTTTCGACATGTTTTTGCATTAAAAGTGAAACAATCATCAAAGGTAGTCCAATTTTGACATAAAATGTTGCCAGTCAAATAAACAGAAACAATGACATTCAGAACAAAATGGGAATTAAGTTGTAAAAGGTTTTAATTTTCTTGAGTGAAAATTTGAGTTTTCTGAGCAGTTAAACAGTTCTTTATCTAAAATTGAATCACAAGCATATAATTGAAGTTTCATGTTGTTGTTTCTGTTTGTTTTATGAAATTTCAGAACTCTTAACAGTATTTGAAATCAGTGACACTGTTGACCATCACCCTGAATACTGTAGCAGAGTCCCTTTGAGATGTCTGAGAGGGTGCCCAGGGTTCTGTGGGTAAATCTGTGTGATCCCACTTCTAGGAACACTCTGGTGGAGAAAAGGATAAGTTGTGCATTTGCTGCCCATCTTCCCACCTGTTTTCACAGACCTGTTGTGGATCCTCCTGCTATCGCTGCTGTTCTTGGAAAGGTTTCTGCTCAGCTCCTAAACTCTCCTTGCCATACCACAACCGATATTTTGTGGCACAGCATTAGCAACAGAAATCCAACATAATGAGTTAGTTTGCTCAGAAATGACTTTGGCTTAACAAGTAAGAGGCTGTATTAAAGAAGAATCTGGGGTTTACCTACAATCTCCTTTTGGAAACTTTAGGGTGAACTGAGGGCATATTTAATTCACTCTCCACAGTATGTGATTTAGAAATGTACTTGTTTAAAGTTAAGGCTGAGATTCTCACACGTCCTCATACCTCCAGCTTTTCTTATCTGTTCAGACTTTAATATGCAGGATGGACATGATGACATTCACATATACAGAAGTTTAACCTGAAAGTCAGAAAAAGAACACTAATGTAAGGTGTACCACCTCCTGGCTTTCCATGAGTTTTGAGTGTTCCTCTTCTATTCATTTACAAGGTTAAATACGTTAGCTCAAATCCCCAAAAGGCAGCTAACACACACTCCTTGATTATATTGATTTTGTCCAAACATTATGTAACAACTGGAACAAGTATTCTGTACGTGTACTCCAGAACAGATTTATTTGTATAGGAAAAAAAAAAAAAAAAGAAAAAAAAGAAGTGTGTGCTTTGGCTGGACTTTGAAGAAAGACAAATGGAGGTATACAGCAAAACATGTATAACGTTTGATTAGGTGCAGCTGTTTAATAGAAGACACAGTGTGTGTATGTATAAGTACGCATTTGTTTTATTTATTTTCATTTAATTGGCAGAATATCCAGATAACAAGGAAGAGTGATAGGTGTTTTAGAAAAATGAGGATCTGATGTAGGAAGGAGACCTCTTCTCTCTAGAAACAAAAAAAGACTAAAGCCTCAAGGTCTCATAAATCAAACATGAAACCACGAAGTGTATGGTTGCCTCTTTCTCTGGCTGAGCTCTTGGAAAACTCATACACCGGATAAATTTCACTCAGTTGCTGCATGGCCAAGGAGTTACATTGTAGTGGAAGATTTTGGCCAAGGATTCATCTAAACTGTCTATGCTGACAGGCCAGTCTGAACCGTCTTGTTTTTTTGGCATAGAGTAGAAGATAATCGTCACAACAATCTTGTTTTGTCTGAAGTCCATGTTAGCAGAGGTGATATACCCTAACAAGATATCTTGCAACCCTGACTGTGTTTAACTTAATAACAACTTGGATGTGACCTTATATATCTAGTTTACAGAGTTGAGCAACTACTTCTCCTTCTCCTCACTGATAGGAAATACCTCTTAAGGAACACCTCAGCTGTTTTAGGCAGCTATTATCTTCTGCTTATGAGGGATCCTCCAGATGTAGAGATGTAGCATGATTTTGCAGAGCATTTAGTCAGGCGGACTGGGAATGTTGATGAATGTTAACATTTTCGTTTGAAGTTTAAGGTTGCTCTTCAACCCACTTGTCATGATGTCAATAAAATGCAGAGGTGGGGACAGGGAATACTCTGAAGTTAAGGATGAAACTCTGCTACCTGTTTTCCCAGTCATGCTGCCTTGACTAATGACATTATACATACATATATATATATATATATATATATATATAAAAGTATTTACCTTTTTGACACTATTAAGCTGTGCAAAGCCAAATACTGGTAATTTTTCAATATTTCATGGTAAGTCAAATCTGAATTTAGTTATATTAACTTATTTGAAAAGCATATTTCCTTCCCAATTATTTAATTGCATAGAAGGTCTCCTACAAACATTGGAAATGTTGCAGTTCTCATAAAAATGTTGTGCATATTTCTTTAATGGAAAGTCAGAAGTATGAAGTTAATACTAACACCCCTAATACTTGTGCAGGGAACCTAAAAGGCTTTCTTGCTAAATTAGACTGTTTCACATCAGTAGGTTCATAGTGTGAGCAGAAAATACACAGAGGACAGTAGACATAAAACATCTATAATGACAGCTTGAATACTCAAGACTTAGAGCTTGGTAGATGGATACAATGAATTCATCCAGTCTTAGTAAAAAAATAGAAAAAATAGAAAAAAAAATCATAAATTTATTTCATAAATAATATTGTCAAGATTGTATAAGGTTTTCCTTTTATTCTTTGAACAAAGAGGAAATTTATGCGTGTAATTAGACAATCAGACCTGGTTCTGGTTCTTCTGTTTTTGTTGTTTTTTTTTGTTTGGTTGTGTTTTTCGTTATTGTTGTTGTTTGACTTTTTTTGTTTTGTTTCTGTTTTCTGGGCTTGTTGCTTATTTGTTAAATATGTTTTAGTAAGAAATGGATTTTGTGGACAGATTTCTGGAAACATCTGCTCAGTACTTAGCTATTATCAAAATGACACATAGAACAGTAGGAACTGTTGGGATGGAAATAGAGAACAAAATAAAAAGGCTTATCGTGTCATTATATAAAATACTGGTGTGCCCAGGGATATGTGAAAGTTCTGGCCCTCTCTAACATTAAAAAAAAAAAAAAAAAGGTAAAAAAAAAAAAAAAGGAAAGCTATAAAAATATGCAGGAAAGAGTGACACAAATGGGATTTGAAGTAAGGAATGATTCTGTATGTGAAGAGATTAAACAGCCTTGTCCTGCAAATTGCTGGAAGCTGGGTGAGATACTGCAGAGAGATACTGTCTCATGCTTTGCTTTGATGTCTTCTCTCTATGCATCCATTAATGACCAATACAGAGTGAAATAAGCTTTTGGTCTGAAACTCTGCAGATGTTGTTATGAGTAAAAAGGCGCCTTGCACAGCCTTCTGCACATATGGTGAGAAACGTGTGTTCTTGTAATGCAGTGTAAGAAATCAGATCAGACTGTGGAAGCTGTGAAAAAAGTCTCCAGTAATAGCAGCTGGAGAATCTCTGCAAATGCCAAGTGTTTGGTAGCTGTTACCATTACTGTGAGCAATGACACCGGACATACTTCCTGACTTAATTTTCATAATGCTGCCTAAACACAGACATTTGTCTGTCCATCATGCTCTGTATAGGGAAGCAGTATGATGATCTGCTAGTACCAGGCTTCCAGGACTATTTAAATTATAGTCTGACTAGCAACCTCGGTTATCTAACATGGAGCTCTTCCCAACATCCCCTCTGCTAGCTGGCTTTTAGGTATGTGTGGTTTGAAAGAGACTGAAGAAATTGAAAGTAATAGATGAGTCTTCTCTGGAGAGCAGAGGTACCATTAGCCAGCTGTGGAGAAGGCAGATACTGTTAGAGAGCTCCAGCAACATGAAAACATTATCAAAACAACACAATGTGATCTTTCTTTACCCATGCGAGCATCTATGAGCCCCTGAAATGGTGGCATTTGTTGTGGGAAAATGCTGAAGTATGCTTGTGCCAGTAAATAGCATCAGTGAACTTATCTGGCTGTGAGCCATGGGTGGTTGTCAAATCAAAAGGAACAGACTAGAAGTGATCAATTAAATGGCAGCCAACATCAATGAGGAAGTTTAAATCTGAGAAATCCAGAAGTGTCAGGCCAGAAAGATGCCATGCACTACGGGACAATGAGGGGAAGCTGAGTTGTCATAACCAAAGCGTCTAGGTTGTGTTGAGCTGACTCTTGGAGGCATGGCATCTCAGTCTACCCAGCTCTCTTGCTCAGTTAGCTGATTCATGAAGCCAGGCTGCTGTCTGTGTGGGACGTGTTTGGAAATATGGCATATCTCCACAGTATGCCCTGGGAAATCCTCTCCCTTCAGCAGCCTGTTCTCTCCTGCCAGCTTTCCACATAGGCCTTCCCTCTGCCTGAGGTCAAGTCACATGAAAAACTCACAGAAGACTGTATTTAGAGCCACCATGGCAGGGGAAGATGGAGAATGGAGTGTTGGTGAGTATCTTCCTGAGTCTCTAAGTCTGGAGAAGGGCACATGTGCAAAGCAGGCTGTGGGGCAGAGCTGTGGGGCACTGAGCACAGAAGCTATAGGCACTCTCATGGTGGGGAAATGTCCCCCAAGCCCATGCTAGTATTCTCATCCCTGCAGAGCTCTTCGTCATCTTCAGAGACCTTTAGCCTCTTTCCCCTTTCAGGAAGGTGATACAATCCATTTGCTCCTCCTGAGACTGCTGTGCATAGCTATGGTAGGATGACATTTTTCCTCTGTAAAGAGAAGGGTAAAAAATGCAGAAAGGTTTGACATGTTGCTTGGGATGGTTTGTTCTTAGCAGGGTTGTGTTTCCCGCAAAGAATGTGGCAATAAATTTTAAATGTAACAAATGTTCTCTCTCATTGAGATGGATCATCTCCTGAATAAAAACTTAGGCTGAGAAAAAAAAGTGAAGTATTCACTCATATATATTCCTTTATAGGAACAGACTGCAAAATCACTCTTAAGTAAATGCAAATGTAAAAACCCACCTCTTTCACACTATGCATTTGAAGGTTGCTTGTTAACAAGGCAAGTTGTAAAATAAACTTAGTTGTACCTTTACATGCACACATATTTTTTCAATTGATTTTTACAAGATACAATTAATAAAACAAGAGATATTTCTGTTGAACAATGAACTGCTTGCACACATTGTAGACAGCCATGTTAGATTCTGAACTAAAGCAAAACCCAACAATTAGATTTTAGATATAATTGTCCTAGGAAGAGTCAAAGAGGGAGCGTTTCCTATGAGCTGTTGTTAAGAGATTGGGATCTTCACTTTCTCTACAAGATGCATTAACCTCCGCTACAACTCGTTGTGCAAGTACAATTCCTCTTTTGATCCATTAGCAGAAGATGCAGGAAGTGGGCCTATCTCACTGCAAGGCTTAGTCACATTAATCCTGGCACTTGTCATTAGGCATTTACATGCAATGTTATCCATCCTCCGTGTGTTTTGCTAGACAGCAGAGGGTCAGAATACATATTTATCACTCTGGATAAGCAAATTCTCACTCTGTTGAGTGCTCCTGTAGTTGAACTGGACCCCATGAGCCAAATGCCTAATTTAATTGCAGTGCAGGTAGACACTGAGAGAATCTTTTTGGACAAATCAGACTGTTTTCTTGAGGTAAATTCTGTTTTTAAAAGTCTTTGTAATATCGTTTTAATGTTTCTGCTAATACCAAGGAAACTGATAGTCAAAAATTTTGGATTCAAAATCATAGTTTGCCAGGCAGAATACATAAACGATACCTTCCTAGAACAACACTGGTACCAGTGGCAGTACTAGGATGAGATTCTTAAGGTTGTTGTACTTCTTTTTGTTATTTGTTAAAATATTCAGTTTTCCACCATTAAGAAAAACATTTTCCACTACCTACAAATAATTTTATTAGATTTTTAAGCCAAACTAACATTTCTTTTACCTGTAATAATGAAAAAAGATACAAAAATGAACATGGAAGTGTTGCAGCAGAACAGTATTCATCTCATTATTTTTGAAAGCAGATTTTGTGTATAACCATCAAAACTGCAGAAATAGGTAAGATTTAGATATGGCACCACAATGCATCACTTTACATTATCTTTTGCTCATTTGAAAGAATAGCATCTTTGGAAGTGTTAACAGTGCAAATCTTTCTATCTGTAAGAACAAGCACCATGAGGATGATTATTAGTATTTAGAAGGAAAAAATTGTAAAACCTCGGCAGAACTGTTAGATTTTATCAAATAGTCAGGGACTCTGCTACTTATTTTTGGTAGCAAAGTTCCCCGAACTCATGACGTTTTAGTTCAGAAGAATTAATTTCTAGTACTTTAACTTAGGTTAAGAGAAAGGTTTAATTAACTTGAAGATAAAATCTCTCTTTGCTCATTTTTTTAGTTGTTTTATATTGTTGCTCATCAGTAGACCAACCACCAGCCATAGCTATGCAGTGTCAAGTCATATTTCTTTTCCAAGACCATGTAAAGTTACTGCGTCCTTCCAGGTTGCTTTGTTTTATGATTTTTTTTTATTTTTTTTTTTTTTTTTGATTACGAATGGACTTGTATGATTCTTCTTTGCCTTTCCAAAATGAAGAAAGTTGAGCTTTTGTTGGTATAACCACGCAGTGATGCTGACCAACGTGATGCAGGCTGGTTCTGTATCAGAGACATCTCAGTTATATTTCTGCTCTTTCTTTCTTTCCTCATTGATAATACTCCCTTAACAATCACTATATTATTGTGCTCAGTATCACCATCAGACTTATCAACCTGTGATTATTCCAACCAATAACCTCTCTGTTTGAAAATATCCATACAAAGGTGGTTTTCCCTCTGTCCCCAGCATCTTCCTTACAATTCTAGTACTTATTAAAATCAGTGTCAGCTATTACGTTCCATGCAGTACCTTGAAAATCTATGTGAAAATTATACAGAACTGCTAATTTAATGTTTAAATTTACAGATATACTATTTAATGCTGTCTTTAGATAATGTTAAGGACATAAATTGGAAATTATAATAACTATTACTCTTCTGCCACTAAATGCAAGCCTCTAAATACTACTTTTTGACTATTTTTTAACACCTACAAATGCTATCGTCTGATAGAAATGGATTTTTAATGTCTATTGGGATTATTTCTGCTGCAGTATAGTTAAAATCATATGCTTTTATCCTGAAACCAGATTATGATAATGCCCTCAATGCCTTCTCATTACGTCTGTTTTTTTTTGGCAGTTTATTTTCTTAATATAAAATCTACATCATAAATTAAATACCTTTCAGTATTAATTGTTTATTAATTTTAATTGTATTGCTGATTTTGTCCACATTTAAAATGGCAGAATTGTTTCACTACTGTTGATTTTTTTTTATGGTTTAATGGTGTCAATTTTTATTCATATCTTCTTGCTGAAACTCATGTTTCCAAGCCTTTTTGTTCAAAAATATTCTAACATCAAGATGTTAGTCTTTTATGCTAGGTGCCTAATTAAAGCCCCAAATGACCGAGACAGGTGCTTGAGTTACATGATATGATGTGTACGTGAAGTTGAGTGTATATGTGCTTTGTAGACAAGAAGAAGGACTACTGAGCTGGGCCAAGCTGAGAAATATGAATTAGTCTGGTGAATGTTCTAGTGGATAATTAAAATCTGGTGGCAAGATGGTGCTTCAAGATCTGTGAGATTTTTACTGCATGGTATGTGATGAATCACAAACTTTCTGTTTCTTGTTATCGTAATCTTGGAAATGCATGGTGAAAGAGGCATGAGCCCTTCTGGATTCTCTTTTTCATTGATGGAAAGATGTTAAGCTTAGTTTTACTCATGACAAAAAAGATATTTCTATATATTGCCCTCTTCTACACCTTATTGACAGAAAATTGTCATATTTTAAAATAATAGAAAAACATGATGCTACAAAAAAATAGAAGTGATCTAAGTTATAAAATTTTAAATTATACTCAGCTCATTTGGAAAGATAAGATTTGTAAGTAGTATCTTTAACAGTATCATCTGTCAGAACAGTTGGTCTTGACTAGTTGGCCTGTTGAAATATGTTACTTCCTACAAACCTTGTCCTGTTTATGTTGTTAGACTGTTAGGGTTACAAAAAAACAAAACAAAACAAAACAACAAAAAACATATCATGTGGCTTTAAATAATATCCTCGGTTGCCAGAAGTTTGTACAGGTTCAAAGGGTTTTTAGACATGAAAGAGAAATCCCACTGGGGCTCCCTCATAATGCTTCTGAGCTGCAAATTATAAGAAGCAAAGGAAATATTCAGTATCACTAAATTAGGTGGGCAGTCACTAGCCAGGTGCCATGGCAATGTGGCTCCATGTTTCCAGAGCTCAGAGTTCTGAAGAGAGCTGAAGTTCTGCTCTGATTCTCTTTTGGTGCTAGGTGGCCTCATGTGTTGGTTTGATATCTTACATTCCTGATCTGCTGGTGATGACAGTGCAAGTTTGGGCACACAGTAACCAGAGGGCTGTAACATCTGGCCCTCCAAGTCTCTGGCAAGAGTCTTCTGCATCTCAGCGGTCTTAGGCTAATGGCCCTACCTCGCAGAGGCATGCTTTCATTGTGCTAGCCTCCATTCTGGAGAAAGAATCTGACTGCTGATGGGATGGAGACAGCGTGAGAAGATGTCAAATATAACCCCAAGCAGCAAACACTGGGTCAGCAGGTGTGGTGGTGGTGCACAGGAGCAGTGGTGGGCAGCATACGTGTATAGACAGCAAGAGTGTTGAAGAGAGAGAACCACGTGTCACCATCTGGAGTCTGGTGCAATGGTCACATGCAAAATGCAGAGCACATGAGCCTTGACAATGACACATTCAGGTGTGCTGGTGAGCAAGGAAAAAGGACCCTGGAATACCTACCAAGGCAGATATCATAGAATCATAGAATCATAGAATATCCTGAGTTGGAAGGGACCCTTAAGGATCATCAAGTCCAACTCTTGACACCGCACAGGTCTACCCAAAAGTTCAGACTATGTGACTAAGCGCACAGTCCAATCTCTTCTTAAATTCAGACAGGCTCGGTGCAGTGACCACTTCCCTGGGGAGCCTGTTCCAGTGTGCAACCACTCTCTCTGTGAAGAACTTCCTCCTGATGTCAAGCCTAAACTTCCCCTGCCTCAGCTTAACCCTGTTCCCGCGGGTCCTGTCGCTGATGTTAATGGAGAAAAGGTCTCCTGCCTCTCGACACCCCCTTACGAGGAAGTTGTAGACTGCGATGAGGTCTCCCCTCAGCCTCCTCTTCTCCAGGCTGAACAGGCCCAGTGCCTTCAGCCGTTCCTCGTACGTCTTCCCCTCCAGGCCTTTCACCATCTTCGTAGCCCTCCTCTGGACACTCTCCAACAGTTTCATGTCCTTTTTATACTGTGGTGCCCAGAACTGCACACAGTACTCAAGGTGAGGCCGCACCAGCGCAGATATGGCTCCACATGCTACATGTGGAGAGGAACAGTTTGCAGGTAGACATAGGTTATGCTGTGTTGCTTGTCCTACAAGGCAAGGATCACTTAATGTACAATTCCAAGTAAAATTTCAATAGCAGCACAGTAGGGCTTGAAAATATCTATAACTAAATAATGTTACATGCTTTAACTAGAATAATTTCTGCATGCCATTGGCATGTGAAATTTGGAGTGAGTACCAAAGACTTTATTACTATATTTTTATTAGAAGTTCAGAAAAATATTAATGAGCAATTTTATGAGTAAAACTTGTCCAAGAAACATTCGGATGGGTCTATCTTATGAATGAGGTTAATTTAAAAACAATAAGTAAAACCCCTCTTTTTTTTTTTTTCTTCAGATTAAGAAGTAACAACTTTCAACTAAAATATGTAGTCAATATTATAAGGTAATAAAAATACAACTTTGTAATGGAAATTAACTGCAACGTAAAGAGGCAGGTTTCTGTCTTTCCTTAATCTTCTCAAGGGTGTATTATATTTATAAAATAAACAAAAACAAAAACAAAATGAAACAAAACAAAAGAACAAACAAACAAACAAACAAAACCAAACAAATAGAATTAAGTAATGGCTGTGCATCTCCAAATTTACTGTGTCTCTTTTACTGTGTTTCTTTAACCAATACAGCTGCTTTCTGCCCCTCACTAGTTTCCTTCAGTGTTCATCCCAACCCTTGAAATTCCTCAGCATCTTGAAAAGTAGATAACAATGAACAACTATTACAAAAAGTGGTGTCAAGCCACCAAGGACAAATTTTTAACTACTCCTAACATCTCAAAAGATATGTAAGATGAAGCCTTGCAGGAGTAACTGGTTTCCAAGCTTGTAATATTCTACTCTTTTACTTTGCTTATTTCCTTTTCTCATGTAATGAAATAAAATAGACCACAAACCAGTTCCACTCCAAAGTCCACTATCAGTGCCTAATAATGAAAACAAGCACTATAAACTTAAAATAATTCATTACCACTATCATAAATGAAATTAAATCAAATATACAAAGGCACAAAAATGTACTCCAAAGCCAAAAAAACTTTTCTGGGCTCTGTATTACAGTATCATGATAGAACTGAGATTATTCTTTAATGTTACAGTAAATATCACTGCAAGCTATGTAGTTTCACAAATTATTTTTCAAAACATCAAAAACCTTGAAGGAAGTTGTATACTGTCAAATGTGATGCAGGGTTTTGCAAAAGGCTTTTGCAAGTATCAAGAACACTTTTTCTTTTTTTTTTTTTTTTCTGTACTCCTTTAAAATCAATGTACTGTGCACAGCTGTTTTCTCTGAGCTTGCTTTGATGTTGAAGCTGATATTTCTGGGGAAAAAAAATCCGTTTGCTAAAGCTTTACAAATGAGAATATTAAAACAGGAAAAATATCTGATCACTCTTTAAGCAGAAAGATAAACCAAACTGAAGTGAACAAAATAAACAAAAGACTTTAAAGTGTAGCTTCAGCAGGCTTCCTTTACATATGTTATAATTCTCCTCTCCACCCCCATCCCCTTCATTTCTCCACAGTGCTTTTTCATCCTGTGCTGAGATTAGAAACAGTAATCAGATGAAGAAATGGATATCATAGACATAACAAAATAGTTATGATGTTCATGTGTAACAATCATTTGTGTCTTCAGAATATCAAAATAATAAAACGTGTGATTATGTTGTCAGTTATTCTGTTCAAAACTAATAAAACCCTCCACTGAAGCGGATTCATTCTTATATGACTAACTGGAAGCATATTTTAGACATACAGAAGTATATTAGTAATATTTATGATAAAAAATAATAATTTTGTATTCTTCATATGGAACTGTGCTAAATCTGCATTCTTCAGGACATCTGTTGCAGATGAATATGCTCTATTTTACAGATGAAATAAGGTTTCGTATAATAGATCCATAATACATATGATAATACCTAAAATAAGATCATGCAATCATGTAATAATGCAGGTTGTCTGGTATCATCTGGTGTCA
Organism: Anas platyrhynchos; assembly: GCF_047663525.1. Lineage (NCBI taxonomy): Eukaryota > Metazoa > Chordata > Aves > Anseriformes > Anatidae > Anas > Anas platyrhynchos. The sequence goes on along the minus strand of NC_092588.1, from coordinate 67,127,036 downwards.
TCTGGTCCAAGCCCCTGTTCAGAGCAGAGTTGTCTTTGAAGTAAGATCTAGCTCTGAAGTTTGATCAGGTTGCATACTGCTTGAGTTTTGAGTCTCCCCCAAAGAGGGAAATTCCACAGCCTCTCTAGGCAGCCTGTTCTGATGGCTGATCACCTCACTGTGAAATTGTTTTCCTAATATTGAATTGGAATTTTTCTTCTTTCAACTAAGGCCTGACGCCCCTTTTCCTTTTGCTCACCTTTGAGAAGACTGGCTCTGCCGCCTCTGTAATGTCCCAGTAGGCAACTGAAGACAGTGCTAAGATCCCTCATTAGTCCTCTCTTCAGAAGAGATCCCTTGAGGCCTCACACAAGTAAATAAAGAATGGTTGTTTCTAACTTCTTTTGTGAAAGAAGGTTTTCTAGACCTATATATATATATATATATTTTTTTTTTTTTCTAGACCTAGGCTTTCTAAAACTAAGTTTTCTAAAACTACATTTTGCAAGCCTTCCTCCTTTAACTATCAGGTGGTATAGACAATTCTACCAACCTTGTGAGTCCCTAAAAGTGTGAAGAGCATAGAAAATTCTTTTCAGCTCTATATTGGTAATCTAATGATAGTGCACTCAGTAGCATGCTAAACTTTGATGTCTGTACCTCATTTTGTGTTCAATAAAAGATAACATGAGAGATCATTAGAGTAACTATGTCAGATTAAATGTATTTTCTTGTACAAAAGTCAAGTCCCTTCAGGAATCATTGCAATTTACTTTGTCTCATGGAGAACAATATTTTCCCTCTAGACCTCAACACAAAGGGCCATTACAAAATGTAATTCATATTTCATATGTTCAGAAACGTTCAGCACAAATTACAAATGGAGACTTTAGTGAAGTATTTATGTTCTGTTACCAACAAGATATGTATAAGTAATATGTGTCCCACAGCTCCAGCCTACACCGCTTACATTTATTTGTTACAGAGCACACTTACCCTTATGCAGTTAAACATAAGGTAAGTCATGTTGCTTCTTTGAAAACATAGAAAAGTGCAGCAGACAAAAACATCATTGTTTCTGAGATTTTCCAACAGCTGCAGAATGAAGAAGGTATTATATGTAAGTTAAAAAAGTGATATTATCCCTAAACTTCAACAGACTCTTCAGAGAACTTTATTTCTTTTACCCTGAAAAACTTGAGGTTGCATGGGTGCATTTCAAGACTAAAATGAAGCCCTTAGAGAGGGCCAGTAAAAATCATGATGCTGGGTACATTCATGCTCTGTGTTGAATTCCTACACTGGTACTTGTGCTGGTGAGGAAGTAACACATGGCTCTGGTGGAGACCTTCCCTGCCAGCCCCCTTCCACTAGAAGGGGTTAGTCATGTTTAAGTTTTTTTGTTTGTGATAAAGCATTTTTCTGTGTGGGAACAGTTTTCTGAAATTCCCAGAACATGGAAACACAATGTTTGTAGGTACAAGAGAGTACAATTTGTTCCTTTTAGACAAGAACATGGTCAAGGACAGTAAGAAAATCCATGTGTCAAACAAAGTTTTCTTTCAGAAGGCTTTAAATACTATCATGTATATTGAAAACTTTTCCCTGTTCAACTAATCAGAGAGACCCAGAGTATGATCTTGTAAAAAAGTTGTTTTGTGTTTTGGTAGAAACTGGTGCATCCAGAAGTAATATTCTATTAGACAGAACCATCATACAAATGGTTTTCTGTTTCTCTCTTTACTTTTTTGCACTTTTTTTCCTCCCTAACCTTAGCATATTTTAGTTTTAGTAATAGGACAGTTTAAAACTCCATTGATATCTGAGTTGTCAGTTTCAAACAAATTATGAGCACTGAAAATTATAGCGAGACCAAGTCAGAAAAAGCAGACTATCTGACAACTGTAATCTCATATTTTCCTTGCCAAGCAATTATAAATTCAAGAGTAGGCATATCATCCTGCAATATTAATTTTGACTCACACTCACTAGCTGTTACTGTCACAGTATTTTTCCTTCATTTCAGGTGAGTCACCTATCAGGGACCACATTAATGTTTCTTTTCCAAGAGTAGGACATTCAGCAGTGCAGCCAAACACCAGGTGGGCATGTTGTCTAATTCCTGAATCTAGTTCCTAAATTTACTCTCAGATTGTACAGAGAGAGACAACCCTTCATGCTTTACCCTTTATTTCCACATGGCTTCATCATCCCCTGAGGCAGTAATAATACATCTGCGTGTGTATGTGTAAAACTCCATGTGTGTCTGTGCACCATTGTGAAAATAAATCATAGAGAGTCTAGATCACCATGTAAGCACAGCCAACCAACCCAATTTGTGATCAATGCTTTTTTTTTTTTTTTTTTTTTTGGTGGAGACAAGGGTAGAAGTTCCTATGGCATTGGCATTTTTTTTTTTTTTAATTACATTTAAATTTAATTTTAATTTTTTGTTTTAATTTTAATTTTTGTTTTTGTTTTACCTGGGCATGTTAACAACCCTAGTGCTCCCCTTGCACTCACAAGCAGATAAGCAGATAATGATAACAATTTGTTAATCTTTTATGCATCTTCCAGGAAAAACAGCTAATAAGGCTGTTCAGTATAAATGAATAGGAGAAGAGTGAGTCACACTAGAAAGAGAAGTAGTGCTAAGGCTCACACAAAATAATTATCCACACTCATACTATTTTTGGAAGAATGTAAGACAATGGAGAAAAAAGTCACAAGTTCAAGAGCTGGAAAAAATACTGTAAAATAGGAAACGTAAAGAGGTCAATTATTTTATCAGAAAGGGGACTGAGAAGGGACATGAATGGCATATCATTAAAGGGAAAAAATATCAGACAGAAAAGCATTTAAAAAAAATTAGTGAAGAAAGATGTAATCAAAAATGACAGTTTAAAAATGGGAAATTCGATTTACCATGGGAATCAATGGATTCTCCATCTTCACACCCCAAATTTATGGCTTCCTGAAAAGTGTTCTTTTGTCACACAGGAAACACCCTGGGACAGAGTTAAGTGGATCAAATTTCAGCACCTTATGTTATAGGTGGAGAACAAACAATGGGATCGTTGCATGGTCCCCTGTAGCCTAAATGTTTCTGAGGTTGGTAGAGGTGAGAAAGTTGAAGAAAAACTCAGTTCTTTCTAAGGAACTGAGGTGGGAATCCTTTAAAAAAAATGGTGCTTACATTTTAAGATTTTAACTGAATGTCAGTATCCACATGCATCTGCTACAATGCAAATCCTATTGAGACATAGTGGTGATTTCTGACAGGAGCAGGGATAGGTGATATAAACTTGAGAAGAAACAGAGTTTTGTTCAGTTTTGAAAAAGATGAACAAAAGTATAGGAATACCTAAATAAACAATAAAAAATATGGTATGTTACAGATATTAAAAAATAAATAATGGACTAGACAGGAAGTCTTCAGTCAACTGGAAATGTGACAATCCAGGGAGAATTTCCAAAACTCAACATCAAATACACCATGAAATGAATAGTAAATCAATCAACAAAGGGCCAAGGGAGAAAAAGTGAAACCGCTACATAGCAAGTATTTAACCCCTAGACAGAAAACATCTTCAGTATAACATGCACTGGTCCAGCCTCACCTCGAGTACTGTGTGCAGTTCTGGGCACCACAGTCCAAGAAGGACGTTAAACTGTTGGAGTGTCCAGAGGAGGGCGACGAAGATTGTGAAGGGCCTAGAGGGGAAGACATATGAGGAGCGGCTGAGGTCACTGGGCCTGTTCAGCCTGGAGAAGAGGAGGCTGAGGGGGGACCTCATCGCGGTCTACAACTTCCTCGCAAGGGGGAGTGGAGAGGCAGGCACTGACCTATTCTCTGTAAACACCAGTGATAGGACCCGTGGGAATGGTGTTAAGTTGAGGCAGAGGAAGTTTAGGCTGGACATCAGGAAGAGGTTCTTCACCGAGAGGGTGGTCGCACACTGGAACAGGCTCCCCAGGGAAGTGGTCACTGCACCGAGCCTGACTGAATTTAAGCAGTGATTGGACTGTGCGCTTAGTCACATGGTCTAAACTTTTGGGTAGATGTGTGCGGTGCCAGGAGTCAGACTTGATGATCCTTATGGGTCCCTTCCAACTCGGGATATTCTATGATTCTATAAAAAACTAAGTGAACACTTTGACTCAGTTTCAAATAATGTGATGTTTTAGTGGGAGGAAAAGGAAGAAAGAAAATGTTAACAGATTGTGGAGACATAAATAGCTTCATCTGAGACAAGAATAACTTTCAAGAAATGCTAGTACATTCAAGTTGAGGGAGATAAACAATCTCAGAGTTAACAAACAACTGGAAAAGCTATCTCCAGTTAAAGGATTCCAAGCAAGATTTTCCAGCAGTTCTTCTGTCAGATGAGGAGAAGGATATCGGGGTGTGAACTAGTGTTGGGATGACCAAGAGTATGTATAATCGAAAAATAGTGAACGTAGGGCCTGGTTTACAGAACAACAAAAAAGTGTGAGCTAAAAGAATTGTAGCCATAGAAACATTTTCTCCAGGGCAAATAGCAGTTTATAAAATTTTTGAAGGAACAAATGAAAAAATATAGAAAAAAAGGTGATATGAAATACAATAAGAACAAATCTCATATGATTATCTTGTTTAGATTGATGAGATTGATATACAAGCAGAGGGAGTAGATTTTGTTGGTTTGATTTGCATTAGTGGACCTGAAGAAGTGCTGTGTGGGAAACTTCAACTAAAAGGGAGAAAATGGGAGTTAGTGAAGGAAGTGTAAGAAAAGTAAGAAGCAAGAGGCAGAAGTGAGGAAAGAGTAGAGTGGGTCATGTTGAAAATTTGAAACACCAAGCTGACATGATAATAGCTACGCTCATGAACTTCTTAGTCCACCATATTTAACATTTTCATGAGTGAATATCACACTTGTACAGGAATTGTTCTGATGAAGCTGGTACAAAGTTGAAAGCTCCATCAATACTGAAGACTTCTGGAATGCTGCAGGGATGCAGCATTGGTGGAGACAGTATTCGTGGATAAGTTTCATGGCATGTGGCTTGCTAAGACTTCACCTAACATATCCAGGAAATTCTTCTCAGCCATGAACAGAAACAGTGAACTGAAATGGGATCAGGTACAGGTAGAGGTTGCTAGGAAGGCTAGAAATACAGAGAACCCATCTTTATAGAAAAGATATTGCAGCAGGCTGACTTGTTTATCTAAGTAGATTGTAGTGCGGAGGAGGTTGTAACTGTAATCTATAAATATATCAAGGGTGTAAATACACTGAAGGGAAATATCTATTTAAATTAAAAGTCAATGTTAGCATAAGAAGGAATAGACATGAAAAGACTATAAGTACATTCAGACCTGAAATTAGAAGAGGCATCATTTTAGTTCTGGAGAAGTCAATCAAAGTGTTGCAGTTAAAAAGAGCTAATTTTAAAAAAATGAAATCCCACACATTCACAAAATCATTTTTAAAGTATATTTGTTATATCAAGGGACAGGATTTAAGGAAAATCCTAGTCCTATGTGCCAGTGAATCATATTTAAGATATTTTCATTTACAGACACAGAGTTATGGCTACAAGATAGTATATGCACCTTCCTCTGTTTCTAGGAATATAAGTACTTGGTACCTTCTGGTGAAAAGAGTAGTTTTTTTCCACGGTGGGAGTAAGGCTAACAAAAGTGTATTTATCACCAAAGGCATGGAGTCCCTGCTGTGCTTTCTGCCACCGCAGCTTATGAATGTGTTTGCTTACTTTTGGAGTTATTTGTAGTAGAACAAGTTTGCTCCACACTAGTTAAAAATGGGTTACAAAGTAAAGGCTGCAATGGAAAACACAAGTGTGATGTCAAAAACATACATTTGGTTGAAGGTTGTAACTTTGGGGCCAACTGTGGCTGATGATTCAGTTCCTGTGTCTTTTATACTGAGACCTGTGACATATAGTGTGACAGTCTGTGGAAAAGATCTACAAACTCAGAATTATTTGTAGGACTCACTGTGTTGACCTTTCATACAGTGAAAATATCATGAGAACTTGTGGGGACCATGAAGTCATTATTAGCTGTGAAAGACTACCCAGGAGGGTAACCAGGGCACCCTCTAGGACCCAAAGAACAATGGAACAACAAATGTAAGGCACGAATCACATCTGCTATCTGCACAACACTGATTACAGGGAATGACTCAGAAAAATCTTTAAAGAACATTTGAAGGAAGTTTTGAAGAAATTTCTGAATTTATTGGGGAGATTGTATAAATTCAGAAAGAACATTATTGCAAGGGGAGTCAAAGCCAGCAAAACTGTGCCAGTGTGACAGAACATCTCAGAACTGAGTGAGTTTGTAAGTGGCCATTTTAAGCTGATGTTGTAAAGTAAGTATCTGATATATTAAGTTTTAATCAACCCAAGATCTGGTTGGATTCTAATACCATTGGTGCAGACTTACAGGGGAGTCAGAGCTATGCCACATACATAATTGACTCCAGAGATATGGTTTCTACATACCCACATACATACAGCACCTTCAGTAAGGCTCATCCACCACACTGGGACTAAATTTAAGCATGTATTTTGGTTTTCTCTTTGGGACAGCAGTCAGAATGGTATTGTGCCCTTAAGGAATTATGCATGAGGAATTCATCCCAAATTCAAAATCAACTTTCAATTAACTGCAGTATTGTTCTTTTGCACTATAGAAGAAGCATCGTATGTTTTACTCCTTACCTGACACCAGAGTTATGTAGCAAGAGCAAGAAATTGAGAGTCTAAGGGAAAAAAAAAAAAAAAAAAAAAAAAAAAAAAGCAGCATAGATCCTTTTCATATATATGGGTGACTGTTAATAAGAATACACCCAGACAGGGACACTCAGGCACACAAGTCTAGTGTCCTTATCTACTCATTCAAAGACTATAATTCCTTTATAGTAATATGTATAGACATCGTGTATTGGAAGAGGATACCTCCTCTCCCACACTGTGGGAATTTAAGATTGATAATGAGATTTAAAAGAAGTTAAAACAATAATCACAGATGGAGCTGCATTTGACAGTCAATTACAAAACACTGAGTGGAAGGTTCTTCCCAGAAGAGACAGTGTAATTCTTTTACATGTAATGGGTTCTAGAGGATGAATTTGGTAATGCTAAGATGCAAAAAGAAACATGTTTTGTTAAACAGAAAGCACCGTGGAAGAAGAAAATGAATAGAAAAAAGAAAATGTTTTGACAATAATTTACTGAGGTCTTCATATATTCAAGTTATTTTCCTCCTCTTGAAGAAATAGCAGTCAATCTAAAAATGTTAGTATTGGAAAGAATATGGGAAAGCAGTTATAATTTGTGAGAGTGTGTGATTTTCCCATTTGAAAACTCTTCTGGTGATGTTTCTTCACAGATATTATATTTGTAGCTTAATTTCTAGCTGAACTTCCTTGATAAATTCTTAAGGTAGTCCAAGCATGTATTTGAGGGCATCTGAATCAGCAGCACTGATAAAAGCAAGTACATACTCCTTTCTACATGCTTTGTACTATGTACCTACTCTTTTGTACATGCAGAGGTGATCCTTTTCTGAGAGCTGATCTTCCTAAAATTTCATCGCTGTTTTTGAAAGATTTCAGCTAGATTAGCTCCCTGAACTGGCTATTCACCTGCTCGCATCAGTGCAGATACAAGGCACAGAGCAGAAACATGCTTTCAGTTCTGCATCAGCCCCAGATCAGAGGAGCTGAAGCCTCCAGGGACCCCCATCTGCAGTGGTTCATCCATTCCCATACGCAACTGGTCACGTCCATGTGGTTCCCTTTTCTGACCACGGGGAGAACAGACGAATCTTACTCAAACACTGTCCTACTCACTAAGGGAAGGAATCTGTGGAAAAAGGAGAAAGGACAAATTCTTATCACTTTTTCTCTTTAAAGCATTTCCCTCCTACAATAACCAAACATTTCCAAAAGCAGGTGGCAGAACACTGTGACTGCTAGGACCACTGCACAGACCCACTATGCAGGCAAGCTCCCTCGACACCAGTCAGTGGAGCTGTTCTCACAGTGTTACTTGATATCACTGGTTTCCAATGGAGTGAGACTGGTCCAACTTGAGAAACAAGGAAAGTTGTGCCTCCGAATGTCTTACAGGCTATAGGTAAGGATGCTCCCCAGTAAAGTACAGAACTAGCTCAAATTCTGCATGAATGCATTACAGCAGTTGATTATAAAAAAATGCCTTTTATCTTTCTGAACACTGCAAATATAGCATTTGTTTTGTTTACTATCCGATTCTGATGAACTATATATTATTTGTGAAGTCATCGTTGTAATAGGACAGGGAGGGGAAATATATTTAATGTGACTTTCAACAAAACCTGCACTGAGATTTTTGCTTAAAATGCCTCATTTCTGCTTTGCACTTCTGCTTTAATGACCTAATAGTGAAAAATGATCAGCTTGAAGGCAACAAAATTAGAAGGCTAAAAAGTCAATGCTTCCTAAAAGATAAAAGCATATCTTTATGTTGGCAATGACTGCAAGTATTTCCAAGGCACAGTCAGAAAAAGAGGATCCAAGCTATCAAGAATAATAGGAAATTTATTCCTGTTTAAAATAGACAATGAGAAGTGTAGAATATTTTCCTCTTATTGCCATAAGCACTGAATAAAATGATATGAAAACTGATTTCTTGGAACAAAAGGAAGATGCATGAGGCCTCCCGATCTATCATTCAGTCTCCTGTGATAATGTAGATTTGTATAAGAGAAGGTCTAAATTGATTCCTGCCTTCACGACTATACAGAGAATAGGAAGGAAAAGGTAAGATGTCAATTCATGTCAATGGAAAGACTTCCACTGATTGCAGTGGACTTCAGACTGAACTCACAGTACTTTTTGTAGCTGGAAAAAAAGGGTTTATTTGGTGGGTGTCTTTATAGATTTATGTCTATAATGTATGTTTGTAATCTGTTGTATTTTCTTAAACTAATGAAGGTTGTTTGCAATATAGTGAACCAAAATAACGACCTTGGTGTACTTTGTATATTTTTTTATATTGTATATTGTTTTCCTTTATATATTGTTTTCCCTTCATGTTGTTTGTAAAATCAGACCTGGCTATCCCACATGACTGACTGTAGTTCTGCAGGTGGCACTCACGGTGACCAGAATAACCCTGCTCTTGTTCAAAAGGGAATGGTCTCAGACCTTCCTGGTGAGAAAGGTTCTGGTGCACTTACAAGACTAGGACTTGGTACTATGCAATAAAGAATGATGAAGAAACAGAGGGTTATTCTCTACAAAACTGCAGTGGAAAAAAACGGTTATTAGTTCTGAGACATTCATTATGATCCAAATTTTTTTTATTTTTTTTATTATTATTATTTTTTTTTTTTACTATTTTCTCCAGAAATATCAGAATAAAAGACTGGTTTATTGAATATGTGGATAGACTAGTAAACAATTCAACAAGGCTTGTCTCAGCTTCACAGTCATCCACTGTAAATAAAAAAGTAGGGCCAAATCTTTTTGGCTTTACCTAAGTGAAGCCTATTTCAGTTAGGTTGTTGGGGCTACTTATCCCTGATTTACCTCAGAATATTTAATAAATGCAAAGTGTAACCTGATTGTAATCAGCCATATCTACTGGGAGCTTGGAAACAGGACAACAATGAAAATTCAGTTCTTTGAGGGAAAAAAGAGCATCTTATTTTTGATTGTATTCTTTGAGCTATAGAATCGTAGTTAGGAATTATATTCTTTTGAGAATACAATTTTTATACTTCTGATTAAATGAATCTCTATTTTTGAACAATATAAATTGTGTATGATTTAAAATGTGCACTATTTTTTTTCCTTGCATTGTAGATTTTTAAACCATATTGTGTGAGTCTGTGAGTCTGTTTACTTCAGAGTTGTCCTCTTCCCCCTGCCCGTTTTGCATAATATATTGCTAAGTAATAAGAAGCAGCACTACAGCTAAAACTTAATGGGAAACACAACTGTTTATTGAACCAGATACCCATTATTAATTTAACAACTGAATACAAACCCTTCTGGCAATCAGTGCAATAATTCTGTTTCCTTGATTACTTAAGGTTTGCCATTGGCTTGAGTGGAAGCTTAATCCAACCCTCAGAGGGGAGAAGTGCTGCTTTTTAACACTTGTAAAGAAAGAACAAGTACACTCTTAATGCAGCTATACTGCATGCATTCCTTCTGTCATCTTTTATAGACTTAAACACCTCTCGTGGTTTTAGGAAGAGATTAAAACTATTCTCTTTTTCATCATTTTCCTAATAATTTTTGATTCAATTGGAATGCCAAAAGTATGATGTAAAGAGGCTACAAGTAATTTTTAGTAATGAGTTAACAGAGCTCATAGTAAGTGAAAAAAAATCCATATTTGTCTCGAAATTGTACTATCCATTTTTCTCAAGCAAACACTGTAGCATTCAGAATGGATCTCCACATAATGGGGACCATAAAGATGCTCGTTTCAAAGCTAATCTGATCTGGAGAGTTGCACCAGAAGAGCAATTTGGCCCAGTAAGACTCTAGAGGGCAGTCTTGGTATAGTAAAAGAAATGTATATTTTTCTGTCAGACATCTCAACCATTGTACAATCAGTGCAAAACGTTATGAGAGTTAAGTTTTTTTCAATTTATATGAAATGTGAAAATCTTTTGATGTATGATAACAATTCACAATAATGTAACATAATCTCAACATTTGGTAAATATATATATATATTTTCATATTGTTGAGGAAGATACATATAGGGTATAATGTATAAGAACCACAAGCACAACATTTTCTTTACTTCTTGGTTTTATCTGGCTCAAGCGAAAGTCAGTTCATATAACATTTGTCTGAGCAGCTTAAAACTCCACCAAAAGTCCTCCAGAAGTCCTTTGCTTACAGGCAGCAGACTAAAATCCAATATATAATGTAGATGCAAATTTAATGCCAGTTTTTAAAAGATGTGTTTTACTTTATAAGTAATTAATCTTTATACACAAGTTTTGACTATTGTCGGCAGAAATCAAAATTGCGTGCCTTCTAAATTTTTAATTGAGCAATTCCTAGATTAAAAAAATGCATTAGTCACTTTGACTATGTTTAATATTTTAGAAGAAGTTGTTCTGCAAGAAAACAAATCATTGGTAATGAAAAACAATGTGCAGCTTGTAAGTACTTACTGTGCAAACTTTTGAAACATGTAACCTTTGTTTCTTTGCAGGCAAACAATATTGAAGGCTTGTTTTAAAATAGGAGCTGACTTCCTATTGAAGACTTTCATCTGTATATTTCAAAACATTTAGAAGGGGAAAGAGCATCATTATTCCCATTTTATAGAGGGAATTTTGCTTTTTCTAGTTTACAGCAAGCCTATTGCTAACTAGTCCATGCAACGCAGTCAGTCTTGCAACCTGACCATAGTCTTTTTGTGCTTTCCCCCAAAAAGAGGATGAAAAATTTGAAAAGGAGCTGAGCAGAGCATGAACCAAGCATCCCCTACACCTGGACTCAGCTGCCCTTCATTGATGTGATTAAACCCCTGCCTTTGCCCTTAAAAATTTAGAGGAGCAAAGGGTGTTCCTCCTGCCCATTCTGTGACCAGGAGGGACTTCTCTGTCTCAGTGCATCTCATTTGTTCTCCTGCTTAAGCAGCACGGTGAAACTAGCTGCGTCCTCATCATGTGGGAGGTTAACCAGGTGCGGGCTCAGGGCCTTCCTGCAGACTTGGGTTGGTAGCCAAAAATATAGTTACATCCCTTCAAAACACAGTCTGACAAAATAAAGCCACGTTTGAAAAAAAAAAAATATTAGCTACTTACAGATCTCTTTTTATCTGGCAAGGAAAGCATTCACTTGGTGAATCAAAGTTAGAAAAGTTGGAATCAGCTCTCTCCCTGGCCCAGAAGGATTTGAACCAATACCCCACAAAAGCCTGCTCTTCCTATCTCAGTGGCATGTCAACCTGCCCCGAGGGAGAGGAAGATTCATAAGGCTTGTGAGAGAATTAACGGGGACATGTTGTTGGGATTTCCATGCTAACTGTATGCAGGCTGCAATGCCCTACCTGTTAGACCAGATAAGAAGTATTTGCAGAACTTTTCTGCCTTTTCTATGTTATTATTACCATTTTCAATGCTGCAAACTTATCTTTAGCCTGTGATGATGTAATCCATTAAAATAGCATAGTAATTGCTATAATGTAGTATTTTGAATAATGCAGTATAATGAAGTATTTTTGAAGATTTATTTATGTATTTATTTATTTGTGGATGTGTCTTCTGTGTCTTTCACTTCTCCCTGAAAGTATAAGAAAAACTTCCTCAAATTTTGGATATTTTTGGTTTGTTTTTTGAATTTCAAAACTGGATCCAATGTTCCTCATGGTCAGTGCTTATGCTGTTTTTCAGTTTTTCTGAAACTAGGATTCAGAATAAATTATATATAAATTAAAGTTATGAGGAAAAAAAGCAACAAGCCTCTATACCATCGTTTGCCCACTGGAATATACCTTAAGATTCCTATTGATGTAAAGTGCTCTTACGTTTTGTTTTTTTTTTTTTTTTTTTTTTTTCCTGACATCCAATTTCTTAATTCAAATTGTCATTGATTTTGTGTAATGCATGATTAAGATTAATACAAAAAAGCATAATATTTAAAAAAAACAACACACACACAAAATGCTAGCAGATTCTCCCGTCTCATCTTCCTGCAACGCTTACTAAAACATAAAGAATAAATGCAAAAATGTTATGTATGCTTGTGTTTTTGAAATGCATATATTATATGAAGTAGTTAACTAATGTTTTTATTGATTTTATTATTTAAAGGGATAAATGCTTACTAAAAACAGAGTACTTTTAAAATAATTTCGAAAACAATGTAAGTAAGCTGTTTACGTGCAAGTTTCATCCGGTGAATAAAGAACAAAAGTCTATAACCATATTTATAATTTCCACTTAGTTAATTGTGTTGAAAAATATAATCTAGGAAAGCAGTGTCTATTTCAGGAAAGTTTACTCTTCTGTTACAATGCATATAATTATTACTAGTGCTAATAACCCCAACCCCTACAGAAAATTAAATGGATGGATACTAAAAGCAATGTTTATTTTAGCAAAGCATAACAGTCAGTAGACCATATGGAAAGCAGTTTCCTTTAAACAAATACTATGTTCTCATTATGTAAGTCCACATTTTTAACAAATGTTAAAACAGAGCACCTCTCTTCAAGAAACAAAAACTATTAGTCTGTAAATGTAATGGCTTCATCTGAAACTGGACTCCTTCACATAATTCCAGTTCACATGTTTATCTGAGTGTCTCAGTACTAGTACTATCAGAATTTCATTGCTGTGAAAATCCAAGTAGAAAAATAGACAAAATTTACAATTTATACTACTTTCTTCTGCAGGGAAATTGTCAACATAATAAAATGACTGCATTTATCATTCTTATTATTAAAAAGTGGACTTAAATATAGATTGTTATTGCCTGCTACAAGCTTCCTGTTGATCCTCCCCTGTCAGAGGGCTCTCACATACTATAAGGAAAAACAGCTGGGTTCATGCAGCACTGCTGAGTCAGCTGGGCAACATGGGGCAAGGGAGAGAAGAGGGGGAAGATCCAGAAGCCAGTATTTTCCCTGGACACTTCCCCTGGTGGCACCTTAGCAGAAGAGCAATTGGGTCTCACCTGGAGTTTTTTGGGGCTTTGTTGCTTCTCATCACACCTGTCTAGAGGGTTTGTGGTAGAAGTTTGTTGCTGTCAACTGTTTCAGCTGATCCATTGAGACATATTACCTTTCTTTGCCAGTCTTGCTGATAGGTTTGTACTTGCAATTTAACGCCCCCTCCCCCCCCCCCAAAAAAAAGAAAAATTAGATGTGTATGTAATTTGTCATAGATAGACATTTAATAATGCAGCTCATAAAATGATTTTACTCAGATGTATCTTCAGTTCTTGTCCCCATAAGCATTTGGTTGGACACTGTAATTTCTAAGGAAGGACAGACCTTAAAAATCTCAACCATGCAAATCTGCAGGCTTCTAGGTGTCATATATTCCTATAGGTGGAAACTGAAACATCTAAATCCCTATCATCCACACCTTGGACATCTGAAGTAACAGTAGAAATTTTTGCAAGTTTTCAGGACTATAGTAGATCACATCATCTAACATGCTTCATGTTCCTTGGAATAAAAAGATGTGACAAGGGTTTTCTACTTTACCCTAAAGCAGCAGGTAATGAGGTAAGGCTTTTTGTTTGTTTTAATTTAATTTTATGTTTCATTCCAAACATTTTGGAGAAGAGTTAGCTGTTTGTAGCAACAAAGAAAAAGACAAGTTTTCTGGTAAAAAATGTTAATATCAAACTAGATCAATATAATAGTAGTAAAAGAATTTATCACAGTCTGATGATCTTAAATGGTGATTGTAAATGACAACATATAATCAAATGGATATATTTTCCTACATGGATTGTTCGTTAGATCTTTTTCAAGATCTGGAAGGCAATGTTTTACTGGTTACATGTTATCTCAATATTGATGGAGCCATAAATAGCAAGGTACTTATGTGAAAAAAAAAAAAGAAAAAGAAGATAAAATCTGGGCACAATATGATGGAGGAAGTACAGTGTCTTTTTAAGAGAGAAAAGAAAATTGCATATAAGGGAACAGCAACTTAGAAACATCTACATGCAACTGTGAATAACAACTTAAATGTCAATCTTCTGTGTTATGTGAATAACCTGAATGGCAGCTCAATGCGGAGGCATTTTATAGTCCTTCACAGATAGATATTATCCATATCATTTTGCCTGTGTTCCAAAACAAGCAAAAATACATGAGCAGTATTAATACAATGCTGAAACAAAGTCGAAATGTTTTGTCTTGTTAAAGGCTTTTCTTCTTCTGTTAACAAAGTTCTTATATGGCCACAATATGCATTGGAAAGTGGAGCAGCACTTGCTTCTATTTGCGCCAAAAAAATGGAATATAATGGTACCCTAGAGATAGCTATTCTGATCTACTATTTAATACCTGAAAGGAAGGTGTGGGGAGCTGGGGGTTGGCCTTTTCTCTCAGAAAAATAGTGATAGGACTAGAGGGGATGGTCTCAAGTTGTGCCAGGGGAGGTTTAGGTTGGAAATGAGGAGACATTTCTTCCCAGAAATAGTAGTCAGGCATTGGAATGCGTTGCCCAGGAAAGTGGTGGCATTATCTTCCCTGCAGGTGTTTAAGGAAAGGCTGGACCTGGTACTTATGGACATGGTTTAGTGGGTGGCATTGGTGGTATGGTGATAGTTGGACCAGATGATGTTGGAGGTATTTTCCAACCTTTATGATTCTATGATTCTATATGTAAAAATAGGAAGAGATACCTGATAAGTTTCAGGAGGCTGTGACACTGAGAGTATCCTCCAGATGATGGCATCTGCATTGTGGTCCACAGTCTCAAAAAGTATATCAATATGCCTAATAGGAACGTTGTCAGATGTTCCTTCTGTAAAATCAGTGGTGCCCAATGAGACAGTCAGACCCTGCTTTAGTTTGTTCTCCAATCTGAAATAGAGTCCTGCAAAGCTCAGTGCTCCCTGCAGTTGCAGATGTTTCTGCAGCTTGATGGGTTAGAAACGAGTCTTTCCAGAAATACTGACAATATCTTCAGGTAAAGACAAGTAAAACTTCACAGAATTGAGGTGCTAAAAGATGTTTATGTACACTCTCAGAGTATACTAAATAACATTAACCACAGGTGTAATTACATCAGCCTTTACAAGAATTTCATTAGGCACAACTTTGAACTCCAACTTTTCTCCTAGTCATTATACAAAAATCACATGAATATAAACACTGTCAACTGTCTCATCTGCTTGTGCGTATTTACTTCTCCAGGAAAGGAAATCTTTCCAGGGAGGAAGAGAAAGAATCTAGACACCTAAGTCCTGAGTGAGAAAAGGAAAAAGAATTTACAATGCACCTGACTTCTATTATATACATACTCAGATATTCATGTGGGCTGAAAAAATGGGTGCTTTTAGTCAAGGTCATTTATACATCTGGGCGTGTGAGACCTTGTGCTGCAGCAATGAACCCAGGATTTCCCCTTGTGAGTGGAGTAACTAACAAATAGCTACAGCTGAAGATATTCCAGCATGAATTAAGAGAGATGTAAATCACTGTCAAATTAACAAGGTTGACAGAGTGGTTCAGAAGTTCAGCTCTGCTCTCTGAAAGTGTGAAAACACAGCACAGAGAATACAAATGAAATCCACAGGACTCCTCTTAGGGGTCATTAATCTTCATACCGTAGTAAAACAGCAAGCTCTACCCAAAGAATGTTGAGAAAAACTGCAAAGAGACATTAGTTTGATGTGTAAAAAAGCTCACAAATACTTAGATAGGCTTCCTCTTTAGGATGCTGGGGCTGGGGCTTACGATAACCATTTAAGGAGTTTTTGGGCTTGGGCAAATACAACGTGCTAGACCTGAAACACAAGGGTTATCACTGAAACAAAGTCAGGAGACCTCCAGCAAGCTCTTCTCTGTGCGAGGGGAACTTTAGGTGGCAAAAGGCTAAGGAGTACTCTTTTCAAGTGTAAGGGAACTGTCTCAGATAATGATTAATTGGGAAGGAGTGGCAATTCTTCTATCACGAACATGCTAGAGGATTAGGTGGCTTGCTCTTCTCTGTCAGGATGGAAGATTATTCGCGGTTGAAGAGACTTGAGTGCTAGCAAGGTCAGCATTATTACTTTTGTTAATCTCGATGTGGTGCAATGTTTCTTATTTAATGCTTGTTATTTGTATATCTTTCTGCTGTGTAAAAAAGAGTTGCTGCCTAAACTTCCAATTATGGTGTGTGACTGAGATAATGTGAACGGGATACGGGAGTGGGAGTATGCCAGCCCTGATAAATTCCTTCTTTCTGCCTTCTGCTGTTAAGCACTTGTCATCTTGTTTATTCTCTAAAATTACTAATTGCCAAACTACAGTCACATAAAAGCAAAATGAAAACACCATCCAAGCACTTCCACGATTTTCTTCTGCTGATGTATTCAACAGATGCATGAGTTAGGGTTCAAGATATGGTAGGGTTGTGAACGCTTTTTTCTATAAGTTCCATGGCTCATCAGTGGAGGGTACTGTGCCTCTGAAGGAAGGGGTGTTTCTACAGGAACCAACTGGCATATATTCATATATTCCCTGTCAAAGGGAAATAAACCATCCAGACAGCAGACAGTGATGTAGCAAATAGAAAAAGATTGATCTGTGAAGAAATCCCATTATATATTCTATTTTTGTAAGAGATGCCATACTTTTAAGTAACATTTATTTTCAATTTCTTAGTTGTTGTCCCAAAATAGTGGAAAACCATTGTCAACTAAATGAACTGTTGTCTTTTTATGAATAAAAATTTTCTAGCACATGCTCAGGGGAAAAAAAAAAGTTCTAAAAAACAGAAGTGTTGCTTTAAATCATTAATATATTGTCTGGAAAACTTTTTTATGTAAGGAGAAAAAAAAAGTAAGTAATAACTTTTAAAAGTATAAATAAAAACATAATTTTTATTTTGTTGACTGGCAAATGAATGAGATTGCAATGCACATTCAGAAGGAATTGTTGAGCAATGAGAAAGGCATCTGTGGGTATTCGTCATGATGGCACAACACAGAAGTCAGAGGCCCACAGCACAGAAAGCCGCACTCCAAGCCTAATGACTCTAAGTGGGAGCAGAAAGCATTTGATATTCCATTAAATCAGAGCAGGAGTAGCTGATATGTTAATGAGGCCAACTATTATAAACAGAAAAATCTTTGCTTTCTTCTTGTTTTTTAATTACTACTCAGGGACAGTGATCAGGGAGAGCACATGTGCATCCTGTTCTATCCCAGTACCATCAGTGAGACAGCATCTTCTAATTCTGAAGCAATCACTTCACGAGGCACAATAAAGATGACTTCTACATTTTCCACAGTCTTTTTAAAGCATTTTAGCTGATGACCTATACAATAGATTATTTTGCTTTTTTAGTCTGCTGTATTAAAATTATTTTATTTTAGGTTTTTAATGTTCCTGATATCATTAGTTTTGCCTTTGATATTTATTGCTATAATCTTTTTCTTATTTTTAAGCTGTCACATGGAAGGATTCTTCAAGTTTGTTTCTTTGTTTAACTGATCTTTTTTTTTTTTTTTTTTTCTCTAAAGAGGGGAGATCATTTTACCCTGCATACCATCACTAGCCACCTGCTTCCAGACCCTCTGGTTATGAAGGTAGTCTTTGTCTTCCAGGGAAAGGAAGGAAAGCACAAACTCAGTTTCCCTCTGTTTTGGAGAGAGAATTGTGCTGTACACCATCTCAGACTGCTGCTACTGGTCCCACCACCACACACATTGATGAGATCTGCCAGGCCAAACTGGCCAAGCCTTTGCTCATGTTCCCCTGGAGAGGGGAGTCCTCTGAAGAGGTGACTTTGAAGTAAGTCTCTCTTACTGCCCACTCTTTGTTCCCCAGTGAGTCGATGTGACCAGGACAAGCTGAAGGAACCACCCTCTCAGGCTTAGAGGTGTGCTCTTGGTTGCTCCCCGGTAAGTCCCTGGTCACTGATCTTTAGCCCAGAGTGTTCCTGACCAAGTCCTGAGGAAAATGTGTGCTCCTCCTCCCAGAGGGGTGGGCTGGGCTCACTCTGCTGTTGAAGGACAGCCCTTGTGAGCTGATCAGGTGCCACATAGGATTTATAAGGTCACAGACGTCATTTCACTACAAGACCAGGTTGGGGAGTCTGATTCTTTTGGGCCAGACCTGTGCTTTCTTAGACAACAACTACTATGATCATCTGTGCTGCTTCCAAGATCTTTAACTGACATATCAGGATAATTTGTCATTTGGCCTTCTAGCCTTGACCAAAGAAAGCATCTGACAGGCTGAATAATGACTTTTTTTTTTTTTTCATCTACCAAAGGGTTTTCTAAGAGACCTTTCCAAGGTGCCACCTCTTTAGCAGGACTTCCTCAGATCCAAGAATTCCTTTTCTGTGATCACGTCCACTGTGACAGTTGGCAGGAAACTAAGGATTTCAAACAATAGTGAAGTCTTCAGTGTGATGGAATAGAACATTTTGGTATCAGAAACAATTGGTCATAAAAATGCTAATAATATGCAGACTTGAGCAAAAATTACATATCTAGTCCTTTACATATCATGTATATATATTTACATATATATATTCCAGTTTCATGTGTAGATTTTTTTTTCTCATTTCAAGGGAGAGGGGTGGGAAATAGGGAGGAAAGAGTTTATAACATCTTCACTTCAGAGAACTGTTGCTCAGACACTTTTTGCCTTGAATGAGTTTTATTTTCTTTAACTGTGGAGGCATAAAATTTGGGGTCAATCAAGTTTCTGAAGGAAAAGAATTCCAAATTAAGAACATTCATTTTTCTTTTTGCCTGAGAAAGGCTTTTAATGCTTCTGTACTGTCAACTATAAAATATGGAGCAAAAGGGTGGTAACGTTTAATATACTGGAGCTGAAACTAAAACCTGGACAATGAAGCATGAAATGAAGTATGCTTGATATCACAGAGAAACAGAATTAACAAATAGGTAAGACAGAGAAAGTATGTAAAAGAACAATCCTTATGAATAAAAGGATGCTAGGATGATTGTATCTTGAAGAGGACAAAATTAAAGATGGAATGCATTTATGAAGAAATAGGTTACAGCATGTATAATCATCAGAACACTTAAGGATGTATCATAAAAATCTCTTTCCACATCTGAAATATTTCAAAAGTGATACATGACCAGATTGCATGAAGAATATTGAGTGCTTTAATGATGTAGGAATTTAAAGTATTATAAAACAATTAAAAATTACATTCATTACATTGTACGGTTTGACAGTGTTATATACTTGCCTCCTTTAAAGGAAGGATGCTCTTCTGTTTCCAGTGACAAGCTTTTCTTAAGGAGAAACCATAACAACAAGAGAAACATAAAGAGGTTCTATAACCTTGTAATCACACATGTCATACACAATGTACTATTTCCCCTCTTTATGGCAGAAATGCTCAGAAATAATATATAGTAGACGCTTCAAATTATGTTTTCTGTAACAGAAGTTAATTCTAAAGTAAGTATTCCCTGAAAGAGAAACAGAGAAAACATTTTTACATGTCTATCATTTGTCCTTAGAGGACACAAAACAAATATGTTTTTTAAAGCTTGACACGGGTATTATTCTGTGTGGCCTCCGGCTATATGCTTTTTCCAGTTTGTAGAATTGAAGGGATAAGAAAACAGCTTTGCATTAAGAGGAACACATTGTACAGGTTAATCATAACCATGCAGAAATCAAAATGCTGCCAACAAAATAATGGCGTACTAGTGCCAAGGGAGTCACCAGGATGACTGTGAGGGAAGCTGTGGGATAATAACAACTCCTTTTCATGTGGAGAAGTATTTCAGGCATGTGCTTCTAAATTAATTATTGATGTGGCTGAAACAGAAGTTTTTACTACTGTCGACAATAGCAAATACTCGTAAAAATTTAATTGGCTAAAAGTTAATTTCAGTGTTCCTCAATCATGAAATGCATTAATTGCAATGAGATTTTTTTTAAACATGTTTAAATTTTAAAATGAAGTAAAGCAGAAAACCAGAATCAGGCAGGGGAATTTAACAAATGTAAAAATGTAGGCAGAACTGAGAGTCATTACTTAGTCAATATTGTATCAATTAACCAAATTAACCATAGTCCCTGCTGAGAGCTAAGTAGAATAGCATAATTTCCTAGTTTGTCTGACTCGTTCACATCTTAGACTGCGTGTACATTAGCTTATACAAATCAGAAAAACTAAAAGACAGTGCCCTGTAAAATGTGGAAGAATTAAACAAAATAGTGGTTATAAGAATTTAAATTGTTCTAAGCCCATTAAATAATAAATTAATCATATGTTGTACTGGTAACACTTGCTATTTCAGAAGGACGGGGGCTAGTCTGTTTCCAAATACAAGCTTTCTACAGTTTGCCATAGGAACATTAGAAAATCCTTTGCATATATTGCAAAAAAATAACATCCTAAGCCATTACTAGAAGTACTTATGAATGTTTAGTTTAATTAATTAAAAAGTAACAATAAAAGGAATAAGGAAAATGATCATGAAAAAATACTTTCTGGCATCAGCTTGAGCCATAGCTGCAGCACTAGTCTTTTTAGGTAATATTGGTTTTAATTCAGCATTGTTTTACAGCATAGTATAGCCATATTTACATAACTGAAATGGAAAACAACATATATTATTGTGGGGCAGAGCCTGCAACGGATTTTCTCTTCACTTACTGAGCTTATATTTTTAGCCCTGAGCATGTATCGTATCTATACCTCTGAGAAGCTGTTGAAAAGAATCTGTTCAGAAGGGACAACATAAAAGATAACAACATGCAATTTTATCACTTGAGTCAGGACAGCCTTTAGCTCCCTAGAATATAGGGACTTGTCGGTAACCCAGAAGAAGCTCATATATTTGTTATGCCTGCCGAGTGTCTGGGCACAGCAATAAACTCACTGAAACACCAGCTGTAACTTGAGAAAGCCACCTGCCTACCAAATTCCTCGTACTAACACTGTTGGGAAGCTTCCTTTGACACTGGTAGGGAAACCATGGAGGAGCACTAAGAGAAAGTGCTCACAACACCATTAGATTCACTGTATGTTTCATACTTTCTCTTTCTTGATGGCAGTGAGACTGAAACACTTCAGTGAGCAATATTGCTGGCATACAACCACATCTGATGTTCCGTCTCCACTGTTTATTAGGTATGAGAGCATTCAATGAAAAAAAAAGTAAAATTTAATTATTTTAATATTGAAAGATATATATCAGGGATGTGTCTTGAAAACTAAGAATCCCATCATTTTCTTACTGTATTTCCTCTGTTAAAGAGAAAATAAAAAATATTGTTAATTGGTAAGGACCAGTTCTTAGCTCTGAGCCATAATTGCTCATGAAAAAAAACAGTTTGGATTTAACTCTACAGGAAATTGTCCTAAGAACATTTCAGCTATAAGGTTTACATAGATGAAGACACCACTTTGTAATGCTGTATTGGTTTGCGACAATTGTGGTCATCTAACAGGTGCCACAAAGTTCTTTCTCATTGTAGCTTAAATTAATATTGATTACTGTAATGTACCACAGTAAATTTGCCCAAAGTACTCAGTCATACACGGGTGCAAATCTCTTTGAATTTCATCCTATTATTGGACACAAATATTCATTTGTAAGACTTAAAAAAAATTCAAAGGACAATAAACTTTTGTTGGTATAGTTTTCCCAATAGTAATAACACAATATCACTCTAACTCTTGAAAATGAACTACATACAATGTGAAGCCCAGATTTTTTGGAAGCAAATTTTTCTGTGGTTCTTATGACAAAGCTACAATGTGTAGCCAACAGCAAAAGCATTAAGCAGTATGTGTCCCTGCTTAACTGAGGCTGGATTTCTTATTAAAAGTCTTCTGAAGGGGCTTATTTGTACAGAAGCTCAAGATTTGGTCTGAAAAGGCTGCTTCATGGGTTAATGTATTCACCTATAAATAAAAGCAGTGACAGCTCTCCTGTCAGTACATGCTGATGGACGGTTCCTTTTTCCACCATTACAGCCTTGTGAATGTGGGAAAATTAATTTAAGTGGTAGTTAATTTCTAATGAATTCCATTCAAGCGGTTAATATGGTCCCTTGATGTTATGGTAACCTTCATGGATCATTGCATTATGTAAATAAATTCTACTTTATGCTGGTTTATTAAAAAAAGGGGAGATTGGTGAGTCCAGCCAAATCTGCACATATACAAACATGCACAAAATTTCTTAAGAAATCACTAAAATAGACTGTTTAACAGGATTAGACTTGATTCCTACATAGCATATCATTCCCCTTTATAGGACACCCATTCTTTATATAATTTTAACAGGATCATCTATTATTTGCAGCACAGAATAGGAAGACTTTTGGAAAGGAGACCCTTATCCCTCAAAATTGTATTAGAAATGCAGCATGTGTATCCTTGAGGGACCCTCCAGCCCCTTAGAGCAGCTGTTTTGCACAGGCATGAATCACTGAACAGGCTTCACACATCCCAGCTCCCACCTTGTCCTCTCTTTTGGGGACAGACCTCTGGTAGTGTATGCTCTGCAGGGAACGTATACATGGCATCTTACTCTTCCTGCTCATGTCACTTGGCTTCTTCCCAATTACATCAGTGGGGTTTAGGTCAGGCCTTTTGTTGGCCTTATTACTGGGATTTAAAAATCCTCTTAAAAATAAAAAATATTGTACAATACTTATTTTGAAGTAGTAATACATTTCAGTATTCAAATCCATGTACATTTTTGAAAGGTAATAGTTTTACTCTCTCGTACATACTACTTGATGGATATAAAAGCCTCTGTATGAGCACAGAGATTTCTACGGTTGTATAATCTGAGTGGCTAAGAAAAGCCTGAGTGTGCCAAAAAAGCAAACTTTCATTGAGAGGAGAAGCTAGAGGTGTGTCCCTTATAACCTAGTGCAAAAAGTGGGAAGCTCATCGAAATGCACGGACAAGGTAGCAAGAGGAAACCAGCATGGGGGAGAAGTGGGAATATCCTATAGGAAGAATAACACCATGCATGAACTGAAGGAAAGTAGGCTGCTGGCTATTTGTAGGAGAAAAACCTGTGCATAACAGTATCTCAAGGAAAGGTGCTGAGGCACTACTGTAAGCTGGCCCATGAGCTGTTCAAAGGCAATCCTAAAATATATAGGGTGAGGTGTGTTTCCTTGAAGCACAGAGGCAGCTATTCATCTGTCATATTGGCAAAACCTGAAATATTTGGGAGGACAGAATTATATAAAATATTTCAGGAAAGATTAACTCAAAAGACATATGGTGTAGTCAATAATGTCTAAGAACATATGAGAGGAAATGCTTGTAGGCAGAGGCAATATCTTTTATTAGACAATTGAAACAGTTGGAAAAAAAATCTGGTAAGCTTTGGGCATACGTGAAAATAACTTGTATACCCAAAAGCTTTTCTATTTTTTCTAACAATATCAGTGATCTAATAAAATATATTACCTCTCCTTACAAACCTTATCTCACAAATTCAGAAGTTACACAAAAGGTCTATTAGGGTGAAGAGAGAAGCAGAAAGTCTGTTTCATGAGAAAAGACTAAAATGACTTGTTTAGCTGAGGAAAACAAAGATTGAGAAAGGACATGATTGCTACCTAGAAAGAAATATCAAGAGGGTAAATTCCACAGGAACAGAAGTGCTGTTTAACATAAAAGATACTGCTGGCATAAATATAAATAAGTCCTGAATAAATTTAGAGGTGGAGTTGGAAGATTAGGAAATGGAGGGTAGTTCTACAATATCTTTCAAAGAATGGTGTTAGTAAAAGAAACAATTTTCAGTGCAAAATGTAATGAATGTATTTAAATATTTAAGTAGCTGACAGAGTATCAGGGAGTTGGAATTTATCTATACATTGCCTTTATGGTCAGTGACTTTTTCCAGTGATCCCCTCTCTCTCCCAGCTGTCCCAGAGCTGCTTGTTACCATACACTCATAGGCAGCATCATTGAAAGGGACTGGAGGCACTGCAAATGCTTAAGGAGACTCCAGATGTTGAACTTCTGAGAGCCCTTAACACCAGTGTCCTCCACCTTGGCCCCTGCTGCCACCGCTCTCTGACCTACCACTCAAGTCACACGCAGTCTTTGAGCAATGCTTAGCACCCAACTGTGCCGTCTATGACTGAGAACCTTCACGGGGGCTGCTTTTAGTTATGCTCTTTACTTTTTCATGCAGTATCAAGGGATGCAGCCAAAGCTCACAGTGTGGAAGTGTTCTGCCACATACCTGGAGGCCAGAAAGGTTCTTTCACCACAATCTCCTTGTGCTCTGGGCTCGGGATACTTAAGCAGCTGCCCAGTGGGCTTATTTTCCCTCCTGCCCCCTCTTTGAACACCATGCATGCCACAAATCTCGAGTTCCTTACAAAATAAATTCTCTTTACTATGTGTTCAAGGCAATGAGACGGGTGATGAGACAGCCCTCCGTGTTTATCTGTTGAGTAGATGATGCTGAGGATGTATGCTGAGTGCAGAGGGCATGGTGTGAAGTTGTGTGAGACATCAAAGCCGGCTGAATAGCAACAGACACCCAGGATGGGCTGGAGGAACCAGCCCAACTGTGGATGAGAATAAGCCACACACGTCTAGATGCTGATGAGTTTCCGGGTTTTGTCTGAGCAATGAAAGCATCTGGAAGCTGTCCATTATGCATGTAGTGTGGATGTTCAAGGGAAGAAGATGCAGGAGCAAAATCAGATAAGCTGGCACAGGACATGAGATGTCCTATGCTTCAAAACTTCAAAGAAAACCTAACATGTATGGATGAACAACTGCTTGAGCAACAGATGTTGAAAAGTAAGTGCAAATTGGGAATCATCATAAAATTTAAATTTCTTTCACTGTGGTTTCAGGAGTATCAGAACAAATGACAGATATCTTGTGTTTTTATCAGTGACATGGGAGTGATATAGATCAAGCAATGATAAATGCAGGGTAATAAAAATCAGCAAAGAAGTAATAATGATAGGAGAGTCACAGGGAAAAATAATGTATGCTGCTCAACACAATGAACCTACACAAAACAATTTTATTTTGTTACATTCAAGTGCAAAGTTGTACATGTAGCAACCAGGCGTTGCAGCCATACCTGCACAATGGAGAATTGCTTGAGGAACAGTGTGAAGTCTTTTCTGGTCATAGAAAAATGACCACAAACCTGAACCCTTAATGGAAAGCTGTACCATTAACATGACTTTCAGATGATGGAAGTAGAAGATTGGTGAGTGAAAAATTCAGGAGCATTTAACCTCAGTGTTCAGCATTACCAAGGTTGATTCTGCATACAGTTCCTGTAGCTGTATATGAAAACAAAGGAAACCAAAACAGCTCACCAGCGAAGTGATAGTGTCTTGGACCAGACTTGTAGGTGCATGACAGGCTACAGCCTTGTGTTTTTTGACCTTATGAGTTTACCTGTCTTAGGATAGAATTCTTCATCCTTCAGACTGAGTCTTGGATTACTGTTTTGTATTTACTGTCTTGTAGTTCCGTTAAACATATCATATAGGTTTCCTTTTCATGACTTTGCAACTGGAGATTAGGATGAATGTTAAGACAACTTTATTGAAACCAACATATCATTTAATAGCAGAATGAGCATTCAAAGAAAAAATAAAGTACTTGGAACACAACCTACATACAGTGGCTTTTATCTAAAACTTGCACTTCCTATGAAAGTGGCCAATTTTAGACATCACAAACACTTCTTTTATAAAGAAAATGTTTCCCACTTTATCATGAAGTTTCCCTTCATGATAAATCCCTTTTTACACCCTGAGACTGCTTGTTCCTGGCCTTTTCCTCATTTGGGCATTGTCCGTTACCAATCTTTAATCATTTACAACAGAGAAGCTTGTATTATTTCCTGCATGTTTCTTGGCTTATTTTCAGCCACTAAAGGGAACCAATATATTTTTAGATCAACAACTCCACAAAGTGCTGAGTTCACTTTTTCTTTTTGCACAATGTGGCATATGAAAACATGTGCCTCCTTGAAAAACAATGTTCTCTTTCAACTCTGTATTCACATTTACAGACAACAGAGTTCAAAGTCTGATGCCCAAGTTTCTCAGTGAAATGTGAGTTTTCCATTTCTGGAGGCTGGTGGATAACTCTAGTAAGTGACAGCTTCATCTTGGGTACCAATATTCTCTCCATAACCATTTTCATCATTTTTAGATCAGGTTCAATGTCTTCACTGTGATGAATCTCTTATAAAGATTGCTGCCTCCACTATGAGTGGGATATGGAGCAATAACTAAACTGCTGCAGTTTATCTCCCAGAGGTATAAAAGTAAAACAACACCACGTACCTAAATAAACTGGGCTGAAAGTGTGACAGTTCAATAGCAGCTTCTTGGGCAGTTCAGCTATTCTAACACACAGAAAAATTCTGTCCTGGAGAGTAGGAGAGACTGGACAGATGAGGGTTGACCTCTCCTGTTTTGTGAAGTAAACCAGCCCAGCAAGTCAGAAAGATCCAGCCCGTTCTCAGACTCTTGGACTACCATGTTCAGCCCACCGTTTACGCTACTGGTACAGATTCTGAGCTCTAAATGAATAATCTGATGAGCTGTGATGGAATGCATGCAAGTATTTAAATGGATAACCAGCCTTATTAACACGAACGGGATAACAGTGCCCTTAATTTATACCTTAAAAGTCATGTGATAGTTTTCATCAATACATATTATCTGCATGTACCTTGTTGATTCAGAACCTTAGTGTATGGTGATGCTGCAGATAGATGTAAACTACCTTTGGTAATGAAGCCTATCTAGTATCAGATGCGTGGAACTCACTGAAACTACAGGAAGACCCTGGCACTACACAGAAGACGTTCTGAACAGCGTCTCCAGTGGTGCTGCAGTGTCCCTTTGCATTGTTAAACAATGAGAAAGCTTCTCGCTTTCTTTTTCCTTGTTCAAGAGCATTTATTTTTTATTTTTCTTGTAAAAATCAAAATTCCAACTTTTAATTTTCCTTGCATAGTCACACTCATGGATATTATCGACAGATGAGTCATCTATTTCATCCCTCTACAAGAAAGCTTCCAATTGTTAATATTTCACAAAGCCATTAGCAACTGTTCTTAAGGCTTGCCTTTTCTTGTGCTTAATTTTATCTTTCTGATTATGTATGTGGTATGATAAAATAATTTGAAAATTATTGTGTGTATATTGGTGTATACAGAACCAAAAAAAAAAAAAAAGCTGTTATGAAACTGACTTTGGTGATGTCAGAATCCGGAAAAGTCACCTGCCAGTCAGCTAACCTCTGCGTGCACCTGCTGGATCCAAGCAGACACAGCTCCCCCGGTAACACTGTTTCCAAACATTTCTCCCTCACCTGTCATCACTGAAGAGCTGTTGTCCTGAATTCAGCAACCAACGCAGTAATTCCCATACATGCAATCACAAAGTCTGACAGTCATTAATATACATGAGTTCTACGATTTATCCTCCAGTTGACCTAAATACATATCTACCTGTTGCGTACTGGGAATGTGACAGTCTCATTCCCTGAAACAGTTTGGAGGAATTAAGCAAGTTCAGTCACTCACAACTGCAAATTATTTTCATAACTGTACAATGGAGGCAGTCACAGGAGACATCAGTTGTCACACTCCTACTCCACTGCAGGGATTTAAAGAAGAATGAAGAATTGCTGGAAGGGGTAACCTAGACACAAAATCAGCAGAAAACTAGAGGCTGAAACTGTAATTGGAGCCTGAGTCTTATTTCATTTTTTAGTGTAAGGATTCTTCTTTCTCTGTGTTATTGGGTCCTATTTTCCCCTAAACCATTTTACATTCTAGCTGTGCTCTCCTTATCATTGCTCTACCTTTCATCTTCTGCCCTCACAACATCTTGTAAAAAGGACGAAATAAAAAAGAAAAATCATACATTTATGGAACTAACATTGATGTTTTTTTTAGTTTTACAGGACTAAATTTTTGGCCTGGGTAGCTTAAGTAGCAGTTGTATACCCTAACCTTTGAAAAAAAAGCTATTAAGCAACACGACATCCAGAAAATCTGTAATGAAAGATGTAAACCCTCACCTGCCAACAACTAGGTTAATGACTGACAATATTTCAGCATCTCATTTGGCGTTGCAAATAAACCTAAAATAAACATGCACCACCACCAGTTCTAGTCACTTTCATGATGTCACCCAAATTACAGAAAGCTACGAAATCTGATTTTATTTTTTTAAAATACCTCTGTAACAATTTGTGGGTGTTAACAAAACAAAAAAGGTACTTAGAAGCGGGAGATTCAGTATTCCCATTTAACAGATGGATAAATAGAGACAAAGGCAAAATTACCTTTTCAAGATAATACAGTAAGTCAATGGCAGAGTACAATTACAGTTCTGAGCCTTCTTTTTTCTAATCCTATAATCCTCTTTCCAAAATCTATTAGCACTAACAACGTCTCTACATGACGTTTCAGTGATGACCACGAATACTCCCTTTTTTTGAACACTCCACCCCAAGGTATCACAAGCTAACAGTTCAGATGATGACACGAGTAATCCACAGCCGTGTTAAACATCTGAATTCACATTACTTCAAATCTTAAACTTCTGACTAGAAGCACTAAATTTAATGGCTTTGATCGTAACATGATTTTTCCTAATTATAAGTTGTTGAAATAGGCTGCTCAATCTGTATTGTATACAAACCTGAACTAAAGCCTTGGGCTAACAGGGAAAATGAAGGCATAGTAATTTGTGCCCCTCTCTCCTGTAGAGTAAGCCATCTGTAAATTTCATTCCCTGTTGCTGAGCAGAATTAGACCAGACCTAACAGATACCAGCCTGACCTGAGTAAAGCTGCCCCTGAACGCCACATGCCCCTACCTTCTGATTCTAGCTGGAGAGTGATCGCTGCTCCTAGCCCTGCCAACTCGTACTTGCAGGTCTCTCTCTTTGCCATCTGATGTTGCCCTTGGCAAGCAAGCCCCAGACTGAACCCCAGCACACTTGGTCTTGTACCAGAGTGCGAGCCGTTTTTCTGACAGAATCATAGGGCTGGATCAACTGCTTGGGAGGCAGTAGGTACAGCTGGTAACTACTTTTGCTAAAAATCCCCTGCAGACCCTCTCCTCATTTGATGGCAAACTCATTCAACCCATGGTCAGTCCTTGCACATTCCCCATGACCTTCTAGAAAAGGGGGTGGACCTCACCACTGGGTTTTCTGAACATATGCACACTCTTTGACTGCTTAGCTGGCAAGGGGCATTAAAGCAGGAGTAAAACTTTCCCGAGAAATGTATTTATAAAGTAGGAGCTCTTATTTGTGAGCATGTAAACTTCAGCCATGCTTTGTGAGGTACATCAAGTTTTCAACTACAACAAGGTTCTTTGGTTCTGAGGAGGCTTCCAAGTTTTGACTCAGTCCGTGTCTCTTTGGTGTGATGAAGCTAGCCATTTTTCTCCCCATTCATTGCCATGAACTTCCTCAATGCCTCCTGAGATGGATGTCTATGGTAACTAACCTGTTCCTCTCTCTCCAAATTCTCATTTCCTGTAGCAAGATAGATGAGTGAAAAGACAAAAGTGCTCAGGCACATAGGGACCAGCCAATAACCATTGCCTCTGGGTTGTTTAGCCACAACTTTCCAGCTTCTCAATGCCTGCCAAGCACCTAGTAAAAATGAAAAGATACAATTATAGAAGCTAGTATGATTTTCAAATTGTAGAATTTTAGGAGGGCAGAAAAGTCCTTCTAGACACCGTACCATTTGAGCAACCTCAAATATGGGTTGTGCTCCATCCACTTCACCTCGTCTAAGTTTGGGACACTATCTCACAGCGCTCTGGCAATCTTGTAGCTGTAACCTACTTGTCCAAATGCTTAGTTTGGTACCTTGTGCTGGGAACTTGTTCACAGGAAGATCAAACATCCCTGCTTCAAGCACAGTGATGTTCAGAAGCACTAGGAACACATTTGGAGATTGCATCAATTATGGCTGTCTAAATTTTCACCCGCTGCTACACAGACCCAGCAGTTTGCATTCAACAGTATGCTTGGCCATATGACCTTTGAGGCATTTACATTCCTAGTCATTCTCCCCATATTCTCTGCTGGAGAGCTGTTTCAAGGGATACACAAAAAGCTGTATTCAAATAATTCCAGGGCCTCATTGTTATTTGTCGATGAGCCTAAGTCTTTTCAGAAACTTAAGACAAATTAGCTGGAAGCTGAAATTACTATTTTCATGTTTGTTGTACCTACAAAAAACAGTTTACAAACTCCAGTCAAAAGGCAGTAATTCCTAGCTACCCCAGCTACTGCCTTTTTGTGTTAGGGGTCAGGAAACCTTTTACTAGTAGAATAGCAGGTACACCACAACAATCAGTGGGGATGTCTCAGAAGGATGAAGACACTAAGAACACTTCAACATATATTATATAGGTGATAATATTAATAAATGATAATGTTAGATCATTTTAAGATTTCTAGACTGTCTCACATTACACTGATAAAATGCCATCACCTTGTGTTAAAACCCATAACGTTAAGCAAGGGTTACTTACACTGGCATTATGAAACTACCTTAGGTTGTCCCTGCTGTAACTCAACAGTGAAAAGAATTTTTTACGTTACGTACGGACTAACCCAAAAGTTGGCACACCATCTTTTGACGTAACATATTTAATAATATTTGACACTTCAGGGCCCAGGTAAGTTTGACACTATTGGTTCTGTTACCAGTTTTCAACATCACGGTTTTCTTCATGGAAGACTCATAGTGTGTTGTAATAATGCACTATCAGCCATGTTTATTTCCATTTTACTTTAATTAACCACAGATGCATCTAAGTCAGGTTTAGCTTCACTCTTGTTAACTTAAGAGCAAGCTAATTGGTTGTAACGCTAATATTGAGACTAAATAACCAAGAGATCCTGAAAGTCGTTTCTTTGAGTTCTCAGCATCCACAGTTTGAAACGAAGTTAAGGCAGCGAGCACCACGAACTTGATTTAATCTAATTTAGGAATTCAGATCCAGCCCTATCACCTACAGCACTTTCTGCCTTGGGTCCCTAGCAGCCAGTTGCCAGGAGGCCGCACACACTCGGATCCAAGCCCTTACACAGCAACACCACGTTTATTTCTTCCCTCCCGGGATCCCCACAGAGGTCCCTTTCGGGGCGACGCTCCTCCGTGCAGCGGCCGCGGCGCTACAGCTTCCGCTGCTTGTGCCGGGGGTTGCTCTTGCAGCAGACGTAGAGCCGGCCGCGGCGGCGCACCACGTAGCAGTCCTTGCAGCGCCTCCGCAGCGTCGTCTTCGTCTTCAACCCAGCGACGAGCCGCAGGAGGCCGGGCAGCGCCGGGCCGGCGGGCAGGGCCGGGGGGGCGGCCGCCCCTTGCCACAGCGCCGAGGCCCCGGCGGCCCACGGCGGCCGCCCCCCCGCCGCCAGCGAGCTGAAGGGCGAGCGGCACAGCCGGCACAGCGGCACCGCGGCTCTGGCCAGCAGGGACAGCATGCTCCGCGCCCTGCGGGGACAGCGCCGCCATCAGCACCCCCCTCACGACCCCCTCTCCCTCCCTTACCGAGCCCCGCCGCCCCTAACGGCCCCTAACGGCCCCCAACGGTCACCCCATAACGGCCACCAACCGTTCGCCACCGGCGCTCCTCGGTAGCCACGCTGAGGGAGGGGCGGCGGCGGCGGCGCATGCGCACGGCTGGGGGAGCGGGCGCAAAATGGCGGCGCCCGGCGCGACCTTCCGCCGCCTGCTGCTGCCGCTGCTGCTGCCCCGCGCGGCGCTGCCCGCGGCCTCCCCGCGCCGCTACGGGCTGCGAGCCGCCGCCACGGGAGAGGCGGTGACACACACCGGGCAGGTGAGGCCGTGGGGAGCCGGGACGGGCTGCCCAGGGAGGTGGTGGGGTCACCGTCACTGGGGGTGGGCAAGGAGAGGCTGGGCGGGGTGCTTGGGGACAGGGTCAGTGGGTGACACTGGTGGGAGGGGGGTGGTTGGAGCAGGTGGTCTCAGAGGTCTCTTCAGAAAGTAAATAACTGTATGTGTATATTTATATACATGTTACATATAATATATTATTTATATGACGTCTCACAGTGTATGTCATCTTCCGGGTGGCAGTGTGGGATCAAAACCCATCGCTGGAAGTAATAAACCTGCTGTTTGTGTCTCTGGGCACAGCCAAGGCTTCTCCTTACTGGCTTTAAGCGTCCCTGCCTTGCCCCCTCGGCCTATTCTTTTTAACTTTCCAACCTAGAATTTATTTTCTCAGTGACAAAAATGAAAATTAGTTTTTCCTATGCTTGTATAATTCCTATAATTGTAAGATGAGGACAGTGCTTGAAACTGACTAAAAGATTTAAATGGTTTACACTTGATAGTTCTGTAAGCCTTTGTGTTCTTCGAGGTCATTATTTTTTAAATCGGATCGTTTTTATTTTATTTTTCAGGTATATGAAGAAAAAGATTACAGGAAAGTTAGATTTGTTGGACGACAAAAAGAGGTAACTCCTACCACTTTCCCTCAGGGGAGGGGAAGTAGCACTTCCTTTAAATACTTGGTGTCTTCAACCACCAAAATTCAGAAATGAAGTTTGTTGGATTTTGTGTTTTGTGTGTTTTTCTTCTCACTAGAGTGAAAAATCTTCTTTCAGTACAGCATATGGTAGCTTCTGTGTGCCACCCTATTCTTGTTAATGTAGCTGTTTGATCTTGTCAATAAAGAAGTCTGCTTTGACAGAAAACCAAGTTTTCAGTAGCTTGGTGGGCTGAAGTTTAAAACAGTCAAAAACAATGAGGTCTGCAGAATAATAAGTCTGCAGAAGTTTATAGGGTTTTAAAATATTTGGCAGTTGGGCCTGAAATCTAATGTTACATTTTAAAACTGTAAATGACAACACGTTTTCATTGTTTTCTCTTGGTAAACTACAAAATTAATGGTGTTGTTTGAATATGCCTTCTTTTAACAGAAAAAAAAAAGTGAAAGCTAGGCTCTAGATTGTATGTTACAAACATAAACATTTGAGATAAGAAATTTAGTAACCTTAGCTATCTAAGTACATGTCAACTATGTAGGTTGATAGCATGTTTTCATTTTTGGTAGTCTCAAATGCAGTGACTTATTTTTTCTGCTGAACATCACAGTGTATCTAACTACATATAACAATAAATAGAAAAAAATTGAATATCATTTATAATATGTAATAACTACCCAGAAAACAGAGCACAAACATTAGAACTCATGTCTTAGCAATATGATGATTTGAGTATGCAAAGTATACATACATATTTTGATACTTCTGGAATGTTTGCATGCTACCCATGACTTGTCCTAGAAACTGGGATCCAAGTTAAAGCGTAGTGCTGATGTAGTTGTGTTTCTCTGCATGATTCTGTCAAGTAGAAGACTTGTGGGGAAGGGGGGAGAATCCAAAATCCCTCACACTATTCTGTTTGAGGTAAAATATTTTTTAACCGTGACTTCCTAAATTCAGAACCTAAAAATATTATAGTGCTGTATCACTGCTATAACTATCTGACAATACTTTTCTATAGGCATAAAGTGTAAAACAAAGTGCCATGTCACTTGCTTTAAGCATCCAACTTCAGTCAATAAACATTTTTTTTTTTTTGTTTTACATGTTTCTGCTTTTCCAAACTGAGAGCACTCAAAACTAAGTAAACTGGATAGACTTGGAAGTGCTAGTTTCCAACTGAACTTTGGTTGAAATAACTAATATTTCAGGATAGTGGAAAGCATAGATGCAGAGTAATTGGATAAACCCATAACCTTATGTATCTAGTTAATTTGAAGAAAGATCTTAAATTTTCAAACTTACAAGTTATCATTTCAGTGTTATACATTTTACCTTAAAGTAAGCTATAAAGCCATACGATAAAATTTACAAGTTAGTAGTGTGATTTTTTAAACATCTTTCTTAGTTACTTAGTGGTATGATTTCAGATTCTTAAGAGTTAAGTTCTAGTGAATATTTGTGTATGATAATACACTAGTCTCTAAGAAAGTCTCTCTGTCAGGGTTTGCTGTATGTTTAAAGCTTGAGGGCTTTTCTCGTTTGTTTTTAGACTGCTGGCTGATGAAGTTTAACTTTGTTCTCCCTCTCTCCAAGCATTTGTGACTTCAATGGAAATTCCTTCTCAAATTGCTCTAAAAATTCAAGACTCACCTTATATCCATTAGGTGTTTACATTTAAGGTGGGAGCTGTAAGCATTTGGCATCAGAAAACTGGAAGGTGTTTCCATTTGAAAGAAAACTTTAAGAATGATTCTAGTGCCATTTTTGTTCAGCAGCAGCACATAATGAAATGCTTTGCTGAATCACCTATCTATATATCTGTTTAAATACACGTTTTGAGGCGTAATTTGCCTTGCATATTTAAAATCTGAGTCCTTACCCATACTGCAAAGGTGTTTTTATGAAGGCATACGAGCATTCGCTGAAGCAGCAATACAATTTAATAAATAAAACTAAATTTACAGTATTCTAAAGTAATGAAGCCTCAAAGGCAAAATTAAGTAACACTAACATCAGCCAAATGTAAAGTTATTTTGTAGGCTTGCTGCTGCTTTGTATCAACAGAGTGGGTGTGTGAAACTATGTCCTCCAGCATTCAGTTTTCCCTAATCATCAGGCACCACAATTCCCTGAGGGATCTGCTGCTGTCCTTTGGGAGAGAAACAGGAATTGTTTTAGCTGGTCTGTATTCTCCAATGCCTGATCAGTGTTTTAGTGCTAATGCTCCAGATGTGTATGGATATTAGAGGTATTAACTATAAGATGTGGTAGTTTTCTAATGCATACATATATAAATATTACTTTTCTAATTTAACCTGAACTCATGCTTATCTTTGATTATTTTTTTTGTGTTGTTTACTTCATTGTATCATGAGTTTCATAAGATATATGCTATTTAATTTACACTGCATGGCAAAAATAGGAATTCTATGTGGGAAATAATTAAATGAAAATGTTGCTTAAAATGTGTTCGGAAGCTTACTCCTGGGAGAACAGTGATTGAGTATTTCCCAAATGCAATGTCTATTTCAGTTCTACCTCTAACTTTGTAGGACATGCTCTTTGACTCTAATTTTCTATGGTTTGCCAGTTCTGCTAATGTGTCTTCATGACCAATTTATTTCTGGTTCACTTTTTGTATGAAGGAACGCTGAAAGCTTCAAGTTCAGCCCAGCTCCTCTTTCCCCAGCAAAAGGCAAGCTCTAGGTCTGTTAAACAAGACTTAATGCTAGTTCTTAATTGTGAAAATGGAACAAAATCTACATATTAAATATTTAAGATAATCCTAATCTGTATTTATCTGTGGTGAATTTATCTGTGGTGTTTAGCAAAGTGGGATAGCTTTCTAGTGGCTTTTTTTTCCTTATAGGAATTCCCCAAATGCATTTCAGCTGCTTGTATAGGAATTTCACAGCAGTGTTGTAGTCTGAATGCTGCCTTGTTTCTGAAGCTAGCCTGCTGACATGGTGACTGTGCTTCCTCACTTACTTCTTTTTCTTCACTGCTTAATCAAATCGGACTCCTTACCAGACCAGGGCAGCCTCTGTAGCTCCTTGTTTCGAACCTCAGCCTTTGGCTCCACGTGCTCCCAGCGAGGTCTGGCCGCACACCTTGGTTCTGCACGTGGCCCTTCTGAGCGCCTGCCAGGCTGTGGGAGAACAGGGCCAGGTTATGTGGATGCTGTCACTTCAGTTCTGCCAGTCTAATTGTTTGGCTAACGAAATCCATGTGTTTTAGCTGAAATCATTGTTCTCCGTGCTGGATCTTGAATGTTTAAATCTGCAGAACTGGGGGATTAATGATCTCTGGCAAGGGTCTAAAACAAGTAGCTGTGAGAAAACTGAGAATGGCAGCTATTAAACTGCATCTGTGCAGCCAGACCAGTGTAATCCTGTCCTCGTATAATCCCTAAGATGACACAGAATCTAATGCCACACTGCAATTTCCACTTCAGCTCCACTCTTCCTGTTGTGCTAGCACAGCAGCAGAAGCCGTGAGAAGAATTGACATCAGAGATGGTCTGGTTTAAATACAGACTTCTTTTCCTTTGGACTCTTGGACCTGGGTTGGTTCCAAGTTTGGTTTTTCACTCTCAGCCTCACAGACAATGTGCTGGCACAGGCAAGTAGCTGGGAACAAGCAGCAGTGGGATTGTCGGGCTGGCACTGGGGAGAAAAAAAGTTGTTCATTGAGTTATGCTTTGGGTAAGGACCATGCTGTTTGGGTGTGCTTAGGGAGAAATCTCCCTTCCTCAGTGACTACTACTGTGCTTTAATTGAAGGGACGTGATATAACTGAAGCAAGAATTGCTTCTTTTTTTTTCCCCACATAATTTTTTTCTCAGTCTTTTTTTCTGGCATGTTTTCCTCGCACATTCCTAGACTTTTGTTTAGCATGCTGAACCAGAAACAAGTCATTGTTGTACAGTAGATGAGAGGTTCTTATTTTCC
This sequence comes from Anas platyrhynchos, assembly GCF_047663525.1. Lineage (NCBI taxonomy): Eukaryota > Metazoa > Chordata > Aves > Anseriformes > Anatidae > Anas > Anas platyrhynchos. The sequence continues at coordinate 67,089,867 of NC_092588.1, read as the reverse complement.
CCCTATCCCCGCAGACTTTTTTGTGGTTCAGAAATAAGCCAGCATATGGAAGAGTGGAGTTCTCTTTATGATCTTGAAGCTGAGTTGCACCAGAGTGCTGTCTTCCTCCTTCAGCATAAAAAGAAAGATCCAAAATCTTGATCATTACTTAAAGCAGCAGTTAAAATCCTTGCAAGCTCACTGAGATTGCTTGGGACTGACATCCACAAGTCATGTGCAATGAGTTCCTTGATGTTGCCGTTTTGCTACAAAACTGAAAGTTAATTTTTTTTGTTAACTTTATATAGCTTTAGGCAAATAAAATCCTGTGGTTGACAAACTGACTTTTCTATTGCTGTATGGAAAGCACAGATTTTTGTGGAGACTTAATTGAAGGCTTGGCAAAAGAATACAAGTTGTCAGGTACTAGAACTACATAAAAAAAAAAAAACAACCCTTGTGGTTCTTAGATTCATTTAATGGGCACTTAAAAATCTTGTATTTTCCTAAGACTCAGATACTGACAAGTTGATGAAACTTATGCACAGTATGGTAGATAGCACCTTGTTTGGGTTTGCATGTTATTTTATATTCTTGTGCGTGTAGCATTGCTTTTGATAGGGATGGTTGTTTGCTCAGTGCTGGCTCTGAGCTAGCTGGAAGAAGGTGGCACAGACGAATGAGGGAAGTGCTGCAGGTTCTGCGTAGGTGCAGCTCGCTCTGTTGCCTGCCTCTGGCACTCTCCAGGAAGGGGTGTGTTCGGCAGGTCTCACAGACGTGCTCGAGTAAAAAGTCTGACAGTCAGTAGTGATACACATATTCAGGAATTGTGCATAAGATGGATTTACAGAGTGGCATAACAGTGCTTAGAGGCTTTTCTTCTTTTTAATTCTGAACAATTTGCCTTTATAACTGTTGTGTACCAAGTTAATGTCTTCCTGAGATTTATGTGCAGTGATGGAGTAACATGCATGGTGGGAGGCTCTAAATTACTGGCAGTTGTTTTATCTCTCTCATGACCTTACTTGTCCCACCATTATTTTGAGTTTATCAGCACAGTTTTTTGCAATTTTATCATGTAGTGGCAAAAGCAATACAGAGGCAGTGTCAGTTAAAAATTTTCTGTTCTCAGCTGCTTGTTCCTGCTCACCTCTTTGCTGAATCTGCTTAGGTCATGTAACCTGAGCATTGATGTGGTCTGGGTCAGGGTATGGGCATTATTTTTGTGGGGTTTAACACCTTCAGTTCATTGGTCTGGTGAACAAATACAGTGCAGCTGAAGTTGTTACAGCTGTGGAGAAGGTCAGAAAAAAAACTGTGTAGGAACTTCTTAAGTTGGTTGTAGTGTAACTATTTGGGGAAGCAATTGTTTTCTGTTTGAGTGTGCAAGATAACTGAAAGCTTTCTTTTTTTTTTTTTTCTTTCAGGTGAACAAGAATTTTGCAATTGATTTGATTGCAGAGCAGCCTGTGAGTGAAGTTGAAAGCAGAGTGATATCATGCGATGGTGGTGGTGGAGCTTTGGGACATCCTAAAGTATACATAAACTTGGTAATATCTTTGTCCTTCATATAGCACGTTTTGCTTGTTATTTCTTGTGTATAAGTTCATCTGCTCTTTGGCATGTTAGTTTAATGAAGTAAAAAAAAAAACAACTACTAAGAGGCTCATTTTGTTTGGTGCCTAATACAAAATTAATTTTTTTTTCTACCTAGAAGAACTTGAGTCTCTATTTGAAGTTACCAGAAATTTCTTGCTTGTGATTTTAACTTTCTAGAAAAAAATAAATCTTATAAGTATCAAAACAAATAAAAAAAATATTAACGAGCAGTGCCTTGTGAGCAAAAAAAAAAAAAAGCTTGCGGTGTCTTGAGGCATTTAACTACTTAAATCCACTGTGTAGACTAGCCATACTTCTGCATTATTCTTAGGACTGTGGTTTATTTTAGAATCCTCTAAGGTCAAGGGGGGAAAGAAAGGAAAGATACTGTCTTTAGAAGTCTAAATCTTGGCATTTCTGAAAACTGAAACATTCATTGTAGTCAGAGAATCAGTGAAAATAAATGTCTTATCCTCCTATTCTCTCTGGCAGTAGCGATATAGCTTCCAATGTATTCTTATTCTGGATTGAAGAATATTGAGGCTACTGATGAACTTGGTGGAATCAGTTGAATAGGCACTGTCCTAAGGCAGACTGAAGATGATTTAGTCTTTGCTTGGTTACCTCCAACTTTGACATTTGCTTAATACCCAAGAGGGTGGTGGGGGAACGCACAATAGTGTCCTTTAGCGTCAGCATTGTTGAGACAATCATAATTTCTTCAATTTTGAACAAAATAAGCATTTTATAATGATTTATTTTACATTCTTCAAAAGCAGATGTTCTAATTCATAAAACTTAGGAAGCTTGTATTCTTTAGTCTTAAGAAGTTAACTTCTTTAGCAATCTGTTCTGACTTAACGTTCATTTTTTTGACCTGCATCACACTGTTCTTGAGAAATGCTTTAGTTTCTCTAACTTTTGATATCTTCTTGTGTTAACAATTAAATTATATGAGGTCTGTAGTTGAATTCTTGAATGCTGGTACCTGCAAACAGAGAGAATGATACTAGATCAGCTTGTCCTCCTTGGCCATAGTAATTGAAACCCCAACTTCGGGGGGTTGGAGGGTAGTCTGGATTTTTTCACTTTGAATATTAACTTGTGGATAGTCACGTTGCTAAATAGCAGAAAATCCTCCTGGTGTCTGCTTGTCTTGTCTTTTCCTTGTGTTAAGGAGGACAACAACTGCTTGCAATCAGTCACACTTCTAAATTTTAATTATATATAAACTTTTATCTTTTGGAGAGAAGAATAAAATCTTATTCTGTAGTAATCTGTTTCTCCAAAATGTTTCTTTTCAGGATTTCTCTTGAAATTCTACTGAACTTTCCTCCTTCATGTAACTAATTCTGTCGGTGTACATTATTGGCTGAAATTCCTATCTAGATATAACTTGAAAATGAAAAATCACGTTCTCTATTAAAATAAATACAAAATGCTTTCAGAGCACTGGAACAAATATGAATGAACTGACCTAAGTTGTCCAGTTTGGTAAGAGAATCCTTTATTGCTGAAAAGATACCGTTTGGCTGGACTTAAAAATTGTGTTTAGAGATCAGGACTGGTAGTTAAAAATGGCAGCAGGGAAGCTGTGTATGGTGTAGATACCAAGTATGAACCTCTTACCACCTTTCTTACTTGCAGTGTTTCAAGTAAACAAATTCTGTGCTGACCTATATTGATCAATTTTAAGATGGTGAATGTAAGTAAGAGAGACTTTGTAGTTTCTAAAAGTTCTGTAAAGTGAAACTAGCATCTTCGGTGTCTTTATATTTTTGCAGGACAAAGAAACGAAGACTGGAACGTGTGGCTACTGCGGACTTCAATTTAAACAGAAACATCACTGAAAGATCATCCCTGCATGCTTGCAGACTTCTGTTAAGATGTTAATGTTTAACTATAAATAAACAATATAATTAAAAGCTCAAGATTTACATTTGTGTTTCTTAACTATGGATAGTCCTGTTTGTGCCTTTTTAAAACTACAAGTATTGATGATCCAAGTGGTATTACAATATCTACTTTGTATTTATTTTTGCTTTTATGGAACAAATGTCCAGCCTTGTTTGTCAGACTTCTTGTGGGCTTGAAAGTGGCATCTGGCTGAGGCAAGGGGTGACTTGTAATGAGTAATTTGTATTCTTTTCAACAATGAATCTGATATAAATTATAGGGTGGTTGATTATCCTAGGTGTTTGTCTTTTGATGGTGTTTAATACTGTTAACTTGTTCATGGCCTGCTAAATTCAAAAAGTGGAAGCACAACTCAGCATTGTAACATTTATAGGCATCTATCTCAGGAGCAAGATCATGATACCTGAATTAAGTAGCTATGCTTCCTTCACTGTCTAAAAGAAACAGTGCCCTAAAATGGTAATCAGTGTGAGCTGATTCCACAGTTGAAGCTGACTCCACGATCAGTAAGATTGTAAAGAAGGTATGTTTACTCAGTGCTGGGTGGCACAGGGGGGGGGTTAGTCCCACCAAAGTTGTGCACTCCTAACGTGGCAACTTGCTTTGGTTATATCTGAGTTACATATACATGAAGTTTCCCAACACTCCTATACATATGCATAACCTGTCCCTTTGTGAACAGTCCTCCTTATCTCAGACCCCTTGGTTAAAGTCTGAGCCATGAGGTTGTTTTGATCTGGTTCTTGGGGCCCAAGGGGCTCCTGTTATCTGGAGGTCTAAGCGCAGCACAGGCACAGTACACTGCAAATGTAGCACATATTCATTCTTAATCAATTGCTCTCTAATTTCTAATTCCATGTGTCAGCTACAGCATACTTGCTCTCTTCTGGATCCACAGGTATTCTACTACTAACATTAATGTTCACATTAAGACACCTTTTTCACACAGCCCGTTTTTCAATCTTCCAAATACTTAAGAACCTTCTTCAACGTCAGGCTGACCTGTGTGCACTTGGGCTTCTGAGGCCTTTTTTTTCCCCTCCAGTTCTTGGAAGGGAGCTTAGAATCCATCTAAGTAATTTCACAGAAAAAAGACAAGGTGAAGGAAGTACTCAAACTCCTCAACAGTAACAACCACAGAACCCAGGAACACTCACCTGCTGTCTTCTGAACTCAAGTCACTTCCAAAATGCTTCGCAGTGAAATAGTGCCACCAGGGTTTTTCTGAAGAAGGCATCACCAATGTAACTAGCTCATCGAGTCTCTAAAACTATTTCACAGAGAGGGCAGAAAACATGAAGGAAAAGCAGCCTAGTAGGGAACACTGAGCCCAATTCACCACGAGAGGAAAAACACCCTAGGCTACCCAAGCCTCAATCTCTCCTGGGGAGGCAATTCCCCTGCAAGTCCTCAGGCTTCCTATATAGCAAAGGTCAAATGACCCACACCTGGCAGGTTTCATTTCACAAGGGTGGAGCCAAGAGACCTTGTGGAATAAGCTCGTCTACCTGGCTTCAAAGTTTTAAGGTCTATTGCTCCTTATCACTAGTAGAAATAACCTGACAAGGGGCTTAGTGGTTACAGTTGACCTAATGAATTAACTACAAAAGGTGCACAAGGGTCATATTTCTGTTAGTCATTCTGTGAGCAAAATTAGTACAGAGCCTGTTAAAAAAATAAATACAAATAAATAAAAGAAATGAATAAAAAAGAAAATGACCTTAAAGGCAGACTTGCCATCATAGATTTTCATCTGTCTAGTCATGACAGATAAAGAATTTAGCAATCAGAATTCCTTTTCTTGATATTAATGTTATTTACATTTTCTTCTCTGAGATTCCTTCTTTATGCAGGACTTTTCTAAATCTAGCCCCATGACCTCTGACTACACTATTTATAGAATCATAGAATATCCTGAGCTGGAAGACACCCATAAGGATCATCAAGTCCAACTCCTGGCACCGCACAGGTCTACCCAAAAGTTCAGACCACGTGACTAAGTGCACAGTCCAATCGCTTCTTAAATTCAGACGGGCTCGGTGCAGTGACCACTTCCCTGGGGAGCCTGTTCCAGTGTGCGACCACCCTCCTCTCAGTGAAGAACCTCTTGCTGACGTCCAGCCTAAACCTTCCCTGCCTCAGCTTAACACCGTTCCCGTGGGTCCTATCACTGGTGATTACAGAAAATAGGTCAGCGCCTGCCTCTGCACTCCCCCTCACGAGGAAGTTGTACGCTGCAATGAGGTCTCCCCTCAGCCTCCCCTTCTCCAGGCTGAACAGGCCCAGTGCCCTCAGCCGTTCCTCATACGGCTTCCCCTCTAGGCCCTTCACCATCTTCGTCGCCTTCCTCTCGACACTCTCCAGCAGTTCAACGTCCTTCTTGTACTGTGGTGCCCAGAACTTCATGCAGTACTCGAAGTGAGGCCGCACCAGCGCAGAGTAGAACGGGACAATCACTTCCCTCGATCGATCAGCAATGCTGTGCTTGATGCACCCCAGGATACGGTTGGCCCTCCTGGCTGCCAGGGCACACTGCTGGCTCATGTTCAACTTGCTGTCAACCACCGCCCCTGGATCCCTCTCTGCGGGGCTGCTCTCCAGCATCTCATCACCCAGTCGGTACTCAATTCGCTTCGGTCCTTCACTGGCCAAGTCCATCGCAGGAGATTGGAACTGCAGTTAGAAGACCTCCACACTCACTTGGGAACTGAGTTCTGTCCCAGCCACGCTCTTACACACACAGGCAACCAAATCCCACCCAACCGAATGGTATACTCCTTAAACACTTATGACTCCGTCGTCTTCGTTCGGATCTTCACGCACAGAATTACAGGCAAAATACAGTGCTGCAGCCGGCAAGGGAGCTCATAAAAAAAATGAAAAGCTTTGCTTACCTTTATTCAGGTTCGAGATGGCATTAGTTCTGACCTGACTTGAAGAGGAGCCAACAAATGGTGGGATGCCTCTCCTAGATCAAATCAGAATTCAGGAACCAAAGCCATCCCGGATGAGCTCCCAATTGTTATAAATGGCTCAGTCTTCAAAATAGGACTATAATAAAAGTTTAGAATTTATTAAAGGAATAGAGGTAAGCAAACAGCGCTGGGTGCGCCGGGAGTCTCTTCTCTACCAAGACGCACACCAGTTACATCAAGCAGCTGATTTTTATGCTCCAAGGCTAATACATATTCATTACTACTTCTAAAAAACCAGGGTTATTATAATTAGTTTCTGGAATCCAAACCCTCCTACTGGAGCATGCGTATCCATATCTGGTGGTCCCTCTGGCGGTCTCTCATGCTGAAGGCTCATAGTCTTCCTCCCTCTTGTCCTTCTCCTTTGTCCAACTTGGCTGTATGTCAGAGACTTGTGCAGCCTCCCCTGCAAGCTTTGTCTTTTAGTCGTTCTTCAGCTTTCCCTGTCTCCTTAATATCCTGGCCAGATATCAGAGACTTGCATAGTGTCCCATGCAATAGTTATAATAGCAGTTATTCTGAACCGCCCCCCCCCCCCAGATATCAGAGACTTCAAGGAAAAGCCTACAAATACATTTCCCTTCAAGCTCTCTATTGACAGGAATTGCTAAAACATTCCTTTGCAAGATACAAGAACTATATACATAAACTACTCTGTTTTTCTTAGACTTGTGGTTATACGAGGATATGTAAGACAGAAGGTCACATTCTTCATACCATGTGGCCCTAGCATTATTCCATATTGACACGAATCAGATGAACGCATTTCACAAGGCTATGGCTACTGAACTTGCCTGTGTCAAGTTATAGATGAAATTCAACAAGTGTAATCAAGCTTAAGGGGAGGTCTGAGCTATTCTGTCTGGAGAAGATGTGTTTAGAGGCTATCACTGCAACTGCTCAGATGCATATACAGCCCTTTTAAACATTTTTTTCATCTGTGAGAACTTAACCTTCCTTTCTATATCTTTCAACTTCTTCCTTTCCTCTTTCATCCATTCCATTGCTGCTCATTTCAGTGATCATCAGGTTAGCCTTCAATTTATTCTTTGTAATGACCTAGACCTAAGAAATAATGAGTTATACAATGTTATATATGACTGGTGCAGTTCCATTAATGTGCTGCCATCTCTGCAAATAGACACAAGAAATATGTTAGTGTATGTGGTCAACTGTGGGCTTTTGATTTTTCTTACGAATAATACAGCTCTTTGGATTAGTGTTTCTCATTATGAATTGGCACGGCATCTGCTGAGGACCCTGACAAATCCCATCTCACCAGTCTTGGCTATGGAACACTGTTCTTGTTCTCCCTGAAGTACTTATTGTATGTGGAGCTATCGATTGACACCAGTGAAGCAAAGAAGGTTTCTGCTCTGGGAATCTTCGTAGGCAAACTCCAGACTTTGCTCATTTTGTATCCGCTAGGCTTAAATATCTAGTTGTGAATGGCTGTTTATATGAAGTCTTGCACATTTGAGTTCTGCTGTCCACATACCTGTGGAAAGGCCAACCTTAACCTCCAGTAGGTGGGGGAAAAGTGAGAAAAAGCAGAAATTCTTGGGCTGGTCATTAGCAGGTGTGTGAAAATGGAGCTTCGAGGGTAGACTAAAACACTGAACAACCATAATGCTGCTTTGATACTTAGACAGCAAATTCAGACTAGAAAGCATAATGGAATAAAATTTACAGACTTGAATTCTATCAGTTATTGTTCTGCTTTTCATAGTTACAGCCTGGGAGGAATTATCTATAGCCTGCTATCCCAGTTACTACAGTAAAAACTGCTTTATGTTCAGTCGCTATGAAAATAGGAAGTGTTCTACATTGATGTGTAGCTAGTCTTCATGGCTGTATCTTTCTTTCACCTGCTAAATAAAAACAGTTTGCATATCTTCTCATTATTTTTGCTACATATATTAAGCTTTTCATGGTGAAAGTCACGATGTATTTAAACTTTAAAAATGAATAAAGATGATCCATTTTTCCCCCCATAATATTCAGTGCTCTCTATTCTCAATATTCAGTGCTCTCTATTCTCTAATTAAAAAATAACTAGAATTAGTTTACAAGCCAAGTATAGTTAGTTCATAAAGGCATAAAGATCTGACTATGCCATAACAGACAAATGCATGCTTTTGAAGCTTCTTTGAGTCCTATGGCATCTGACTGCTCTGGAGGTTGCTCTTGTACCATGCTTCTCAAAATTAGCAGACAGCATCCTTATACCTCCTACTTTCTGACCTGTAAGTAATATTTGCATTGTTTATTTAATACTGAGCAAGAACTAAATAACATGCAGAGTACTGTCACAGCAATAGAAATGGTTGGTTGTATATTAGCCATGTTGCATTGGCATTTTTTTTTTTTTCTGCTATAAGTCTACACTGGTTTGAGAAGTAATTAATTTTTTCTGTAGCGGTCTCTTGAGTTTGCTGCCCAAACTTAAAGCTAGGGATTCCTTAGAATCACATATGTCAATTCAATCTTGTCAGTGGATTGGACTGATCAGGGTAAAAATGACCCCACATTCAACTTTTCATAAAATTTATGGTGTAAATTACCATTTGTCTCCCTTTCTGGAGGTCCAGCAGGGACTTGAGTAGCTAAGGAAGAATAGCAGTTTGTTTTCATAATCAGAAGCAGTATAGCAGAGCAAGAAAAGTAGAATTAAAAACATTTGTATCCTTTCTGCATATGTCAGTGACTTGTATGATTGAATTTCACAGAGTTTTCTTTATGTCAAGCTCTGTTTGGTATTAGTGGCCTGTGCAACAAGACACATTAAAGACCGTGCATACCCAGGTAGTGACAGTTTTCACTCTAGTCTTTCCAGACCCCAAATAATTTTCTACGGACTGGTCGCAGTGGGGGATTAGAGTTGGACATGCTGACTATCTTTCCATGCTGAGAGCAGCTCACAGAGCTCAGATGTGTTTGAGATATGGTGAATTTAACTGACAGTAACAGGAACTTATTTTTCTCAGCCTGAAAGTTATGCAGTCATTATTGATTATTCCAGGTCTACATTGCCATCCAGTGACTTGATGCTCATTTTGCCATCTGAAATGCTTAGCATTCAGGTGTCAAAAAATTGAGATGACAAAGCAAAAATCGTCATGTGGAAGAACAGATTATGAAAGAGGAGCAGAGGAACGAAGAATGCAATTACTGCAAAATGGAAATAATGTGATGGAACACTGGGAATATTGCTTTTAAACCTTTTTTCTTTTTTAAAGGGGCTGTTTGTTTCCCTTAGAGTGATGCAAATATTGTGAGAATATGCATAACTGCACCCATCCATATTATCTTCTGCTGATACTACATCCTGTTTTAGGAAACCTTTCCAATGACCCTGCTGTGCATACATTTTTATTGCCATACTGGCAACTGTATACCAGTACAAACGCTATCAACAGCACTTTCTAATGGAGATGCTGTTTTAGCAAACACCAGAATTCAAGCAAAAAATTCTTATCCCTAAGCAGTGTGAATCCAGTCGTGAAATAAGAATACAGTTAAACATTACAGAATTTGTAAAAACTGGCTACAGCTCCGTAGGCATTCCCACCCTTTTTAACATTCCCCAGTGAGTATATTTTCTCCTTTACAGTTTTTAATTTTTTCCTGTTTTCTCATTGTTTCCTTTTCCTATGTCTTCTGTTCCTTTCACTCATCTGTCCCTTCTTTTATACCTTTATTAATAAGGACTAGATCTTTGACAAATCAGTGGTTTACTTGTAATAAACCTGTCTCTCTGGTTTACCTCTAATGCTTATCTCCTGCTTCAATAAAACAGAGTGCCTAACTCAAAAGCCTGTTCTTTATGAAACTCTGTTGCTTGGTCTGAAGCATACATTTAAGAAGGCAGTCATTTGGCTAGAGTTTTTTGCTCTTGAGTGGATCAAGAAATCTAAAACTACATTCACTACAGTGATTAATGATCAAAATGAAATCTCTATTTGGAAATTTGACACTTTATAGTGTACTGGCCTGGCAAAGTATTGCATAAGATTTCTTAGTCTTCACTTATGATTTATCTTAACAGCAAGTCATTTCTGTTTGTGTTAACTTTATGTCAATATTGGTATATTTGCAACTTTCGTTGTCATAACTTCCAAAAGTTATTGATTTATTTATTTTTTTTCTTGTAGAGATACTAGAGAAGTGGAAGAAATTAGCTTAGAAGTCTGTATTAATGTATTCGCTGTGGACATAATGATTTTTTTTTTTTTAAAGATGTAGTTAGGAATACAAGAATAAAAATTACCTGATTTTTATGTTCACGTACATTTTCTTGAACTTTGTTTTGTAGGAAAAAGTCACTTTCAGGAAAACCTGGAGTAAGGCAGTTCTTGGTTTCTAGAAAGGATTTGCACAAGGTGCATCTCTTCCCTCCTCTCCAAGGAGTCATCTTCTGCTAGCAGACCTGTGTTTTAATACCTAAGTAGACTTAAGCAAGTACTATAATCTTTGGACTGTGCAATGCTCTTTGAATCTTCCCAAATTCACAGATCATAAAACTAAGTTCTCATGCATCTGCTACTGAAAGGAAATCTGAAGTGTTTTAGGTGCTAAAAGAGGATTTGTAAACAAAGTGGGGTACCAGTGACTATAGCAGAACCTCAAATGGTTCTCAAATTTGCTTTTAATTTTTAATTTTAGGATAATACAATGCCCTTACCCTTGTGTAATGAAAACAAGTTAGAAGCACAGCAGTGTGACTGAAGAGTGGGATCTGCCTGACCTAATTTTAGACTGGAATGCTTGGGTGTAAGGGAGGTTGAACACTTGAAATAAGGGGATATCAGAAATAAAAAGGACTTCCAGAAATGTACTGCATATAACGAAGATTCCACTGATGTTCTGGGTAGCACAGGCCTGTCTCTGAGGAAAGAGGGCCTGGACAGATCTGGGATGAGACATTGTAAGGACTGAAGTTGTCAGGGTACTGTAGCAGTTGCTGCCTTTTGGCATCAGAGCTGTAAATCTAATCAGTTGTGGCCTCCTGCAAAGCTCTCTCTGGATGCTCACATCTAGAGTGAGAACTGGACTTGCTCCATGTACAGTTTGTGCCAACTCTAAAAGCAAGCTGAGTGACTTACGGAGCAGGAATACATGGGGTAATGTCTGCATGTAGTCTTATTAGTTACTCATAAACCCAATGATCAGGAATGAGGCGGTTGCCTACCTACACTAAGGGGATTCTTACTTCATATTGTTGATATATTGATTAACTTATAAATTTCCATAAACTTAGTATTGTTCTTTTGTCCTCTATACAGATGTTTCTGGACACATAAATACTTGGATTTGATGCCTATATGCTGGATGTGATGAAATCTGGTATGTTCAGATCCAGAAACTGAGTTTCATAGATTCCATCATGGAAATTAAAGTTGGTTTTACACTTGAGAGGGAAGTGTTGCTTGAGTTTGTAGGAAGGGGCAGTAAAGTATTTGACATGGATGTTTTTATTCCCTGTATTCCCTGCAGCCCTTCGCAGATCACTGATATTTGGAGAAAAGCATGTCACAATGTAGTCTACAACTGTGGTATTCCTGTTATCAAGAGTGGAGGTCAAGCCAGAACACAGGCCAAGAAACATAAATGTGCTCCTAGATGACCTCACTGTAGCCAAAGCATAGGAGAAACATAGGGTCAAGACAGAGAATGGGATTAATGTACAGCTGGATATAGCTAAGATTTGGGGTCAGGTTTAGGATTAGAATATCTCCATAAAAGCATCAGTTCAAATATCAGTAGTGGTCACAAAATCAAGTCTGTATTAGAAATTACTAGGAAAAGAACAGTGGGAAACAGAAAACAGTTGTGCTGCTGCCTAAACTGAAATCTTACCTGTGCCTTGTATTTTTCTGTACAGGTATGGTCCTTCTATCTTCATTTTTTAAAAAAGAGAGTCAGACTGAAGGAAGCCACACTGGTTAAAAACTTATTCCCATATTCAGAGGACAGCTAGAGGAGCTATAAAATTAAGCAGTATGTATACTGTGAACAGCTAAGAGAAACTGAAGAAAATAAGAGGGAAACAAGACCAATAGAGAACATAATTAAGGCCAGTAAGAAGCACTGAAATTTTAGAAATTGAAAGAATTTTAATAAGTGTACAAGCCTAATGTGAGAAGGATGTGGTAAAATTTAGTGATGCTAAAAGATGAAAATTAGAGGTGTATCTGTTACGTTATATAACTGTATGATAGGAAATCAATAAAATATTTTCCAGTAATAGAAGGGGCTGCTCTTTAATGTCTACTAAATTTAGACATTTTTAAATTGGCATGCCCAAGTAATTAGTTTCCACAGAGCTGTCCAATAAGCCTTCTGGATCATTAATGTTGATTTTTGATAAGCTTTGAAATATTGGAAAAAGAGAACAAAAATGGCTAATATGCCAACATTCAAAGATGGTAAAAGGCATGACCTGGATAATTACATGTCTGTCAGTTTGACATCACTTCTGGGCAAAATAATAAGGGACCTAATTAATAATGAATTAAAGAAATGTTGTATAATTAGTGCCAATCAACATGAGTCATAGGAAAATCAGACCATGTCCAGCTAGCTTGATGTGTTTTTGATGAAATTAGTAGTAGTGGTTGATAAAACTAAAAGTGTTAACATAATACCCTCTGATATTTGCGAAGATTAGATTTGGTAGTACTCCATGATATTTTGATTCAGAAGTGGAAGTCTTGTGTAATCAACCAGCTGCACTCACATGGATTATGTGTATTAAAGAGTAGCCATTTTCTAGGTGTGAAAACCTCAGTGTAAAATGAGGATCATTGCTGAAATTATTTATTTCTGTCGGACCCTTGATGGCATCTGTTCTCAACTGTGTGGCACTTAGCTTCTTATCAGTGTCATAAGACAACATTAGTAACTATAGATGGTTTGAGGGTTGAAAGACTGAGGAGCTATTAAGACAGAGGATTCAGTGGTGATACTGCTCACTGCCTCTTGCCCAGCCAAAGCTGGCACAAAGCTGTATATCTTAATGTGAAGAAAAGTAAACCAAAAATAAAGCGCTGTCTATATTTGTAGAAAAAAGAAGCATTTTAGTGAGGGGATACCTGTAACAACCCAAGTTACATTTTATCCCAGGTGAATAGCAGACAATAGCAAACATTGACTATTACATTTGTCCTTTTTTTTTTTTTTTTTTTTTTTTTTGATTATCAGATCCTTATAAGTTTACAATGTTTACAATTCAGTTCTGTCTTGAATAACTTTTGTGAGCTTTGGAAGAATAAGTAGAGCTGCATTGCATAGGCACATCTTTCTAAATTTTTCATGAGTTCACCTGTTATTGAATACTGAGTCCAGTTCGAGGTCTATGGTTCATTAACTAATGGGGATAAATTAGAAAAAGTTCAGATAAAGCAATGGCACAAATTACAAGAGTAGAAAACGTGTTGTGTAGTGAAAGATTTAACAAGCTTCATCTTTGCACTTCCCCATAAATGAGGTTAAGGGCTGACTTGATCAGGGTCTACAAGTACACATACAGGGAGCAAAGCTCTGATAATGGGGTCTTTGTTCTGGCTGAAAAAAAAATAAAATCTAATTGCTGGAAGATATAGACAGGCAGATTCAGTCATGAGTGTCACTTACCAAGGCCTGTAAGACTCTGCAGCATTGCTGATTCTATTTTTAGTGTTGGTAGCTTCTGAGATGTGTATTAATTGAAACAATGGTGATACCTGAAAACTACTGTGGACTGTGTTATAAAGGTAATTAGATCATTGCAATAGTCCATACTCAATCTGTAGTAATTAAATGCATATTAAGTCAAAGACACTGGTTCTATTAAACATGGTGCTGTTAAAAATATATTCCAAGCCTTCTTCTGAATAAGGTACAGAAAGGACTTGAACTTTGTTTCTCCACAAAAATACTCCAGTTGTCTGAGGGATGGTGATTTGAACTCTGTTTTTGCAAAAAGAAAGACCAGATCTCAAATCCTGATATTTATCATTGACAAGGAATTGTCATCATGTCAGTACCTAACAAAGCCAGATGAATTAAAATGAAATAAAGTTAGCTTTAGAAGGTGGACAGACAGGTGGATTTCCTCTCTGCTCTCACTTTTTTTTTTTTTCCAGTTAAGATTACATATGAAACCTGTATTACTTTTGGGGATGAAAATGAAAAAGTGATTCCATTTAAACTTTGAAAACTAGGACTTTACTATTATTTTTGACAGTACTGCTTTTGTGGTGCTCTTTATACTATACCTGCTACTGGAATGAAGGGGCTTATGCTTCTTCTAGGCTTTGCAAGCTTTGCTTACCAGTTTGAATGGCACTCTAGATTAGTGCCTTAAATTTTCTATGGTTTTGATGAAGTAGCTAGTATTCAGCATCTCCATATATGTTGAACAGTAGCATCATCTTCAGAACAGTCATAGAATGATTGATATTCATGCCAATTAGCATAAGTTATTCATTGAATTAAGGCATTTTGGGAGGGCCTAAGATAATAGTAGGAGAACATGTACATATGAATGAAACTATCCTTATTCTAAGAGCAATTGGAAGGTTTAAGTATATTCAAAAAAAAACAAACACAAACCACCAACAACAAAACCCTTGATGGTGGTCTGCATTAGAAATAAATATACCAGAAAAAATAGGAGACATTAAATATTTAATGATTGTGACGGATATCATACATTTATACTAAGTGATAATGAAATATATTCTATTCCAACAGTAAATCGAAGGGATGTTAGACAACCTCCAGACAAAGATTTTCAGATTTGCAGGACTGGATAATGGGTATTAACCAGTTTAAAAACAATTGTTCTAGGAGCTTTCCATGTTGCTTATGTTGCCCAATCTAACCTTGCCTCTTGGAACACAGGTGAGTCTTAAGAAAACTGGAAGAGTTGACCTAAGGAATTAACTACAAAAGGTGCACAAGGGTCACATTTCTGTTAGTCATTCTGTGAGGAAAATAAATACAGAGCCTGTTAAACAAATAAAATAAATAAAAAAGAAAATGACCTTAGAAGCAAAATTGCTATAATAGATTTTCATCTGTCTAGTCACAACAGATAAAGAATATAGCAAATAGAATTACTTTTCTTGACATTAATATTATTTAAATTTGCTTTTCTGAGATCTCTTGTTTACGTAGGACTGTTCAAAATCTAGCCCCATGACCTCTGACTACAGTATTTACTTTGGCTATATATAAATTATCACATATAAATGCCAGGATCCAGATCCTCACTCACTATTCAGGTCAAGGACTGGGCTGGAAGTTTTGGCTTTAGTTTGGTTACATGCCTACATTGCTCTTTCCTGGCAGGTCATGGGAAGAATGGCTGCCTTGGAGGAGCTTATGTACGCGTGGCTTTTAGGCTACAGCCAAAGTGTTCCTCTAGATCTGGAAGTCTGAAGATGGTTGCAGTCTCCAAGCTCAGATACAACCACATATTAGTCTGGCACAACTGATTTTTACAAGTATTTACAAGTTAGTTTTACACGTTGGCATTATTAACTTGTCTTGCATTCAGGGCTTGATCTGTCTGGGGGGGGGGGGGGGGGGGGGAAGGGACAGGGGGAACATGGAGGGAGAAGCATACAATGCCATGCAAAATTGTTTGGTTGTATGACTGACAAAATGACTTTAAAATTTTGAACTGTTTCTATAGAAGCAAAATACAGAAGAGTACACTATCCCCAAGGGAAACGTAGAAACTACCTGTTGCTTCTCAGGTTTAAAGTTTTCCCTGAAAAGGTGTAAGTATCTGTTGAAGTGTAAGAAAAGGTTTAATCAGCTGAGTACAATTCTGACATATAAATGAATATTTTCCTCTCCAATTTCCAACTTGGAATGCAATGTTTTTCATCATACTCTTCGATCAGGATTCTGATTTTAACAATGGTTCCCAGTGCAAATTTCCAGAGAAGAGAGAAGCAAACCAGTCCTGTCTGCTTTGAATGAGGTGGAGATAACAAACAAATGTAAATGAAGAAAATAAAGCTGTAGGAATGTTTTCAAATAATTGTCATTGTCCAAAAGCTTTAAATTGGTTGAATCCCTGAAAGTTAATTAACGTAGACTCAGGTAGCATCACTGAATTTGAAATAGTAAGATAGACTTCATTGCAGAGCCTCAGTCACAGTTTAAATTGGCAATACCTCTAACTTCACAAGAATGAAAGAGAAAAGCACACCTTTCCACTTTGTCAGCTACTGGCAGACCTAGAGAGAGAAAAAAAAAAGTTGTTAAAATTAAAAAGTAATTATTTTTTTTTAGGACATTTCACCGAATGTGTAATATTTAGTAATAACCTGACTACAAATGAAAGGGAAGATGATACAGTAGAAGGTACTTGCATGGCCTTAATTTACATGGCAATTGAAAAGAACCACAATCTGCAATGGTTAATAAATGTCTCACACCATTCACCCCTAAGACAGAAAAATGGGATTCCCTTATTAGTTAATGGAAGTGCAATCCCTCTCAAAATATGAGAGTCTGGGGTACACTACTGAGTACTGAAAACGTTAAGACTAGGCAGCACCAAACACAACAGAGAAGGGAAGCCAATCCTTTCTGCCTGTTCAGGTAACAGAAAAGCAACTCAGCTTTTCTCAGCAACTCAACTCAGCGATGATTCTTAGTGACAGGCGGGGAAGTAGTTCTTTTTAAGCCAGGGACGCTTTCAGAACCTACAAAGCTAAAGAACTGGTTGAGGGCTCTGTGGAATCACATTCCTGGTGCAAAAATCTGGGGACCAGGATGCCACAACAGGACGTGCTAACAGGACCGGCTTGGCAGTTAGCGCGGGGCAGGGAGGAGAACCTAGACCTCATCATGGTGGGCACCCATCGCAGTGGTCGGTCTGAGGCAGTAACCCAAACGGAGGAGATGCTGCCTGTCTGGTCTCATGTGGGCACCCAGGTGGATCCCCTGAGGGGGGAGGCGGCAGTCCAGACAGGTCACTGTGGGGAACCCCAGAATCTGGAGGCCCCCCTGGGCCATGAGGGAGGAGAGCGCTGTCACAGGTGCAGGTGTGCCCTGCTTCAGGGACTCCTCGAGCAGGTGGCTGGGCTGCAGTGAGAAATTGGCAACCTGAGGGAGTCTCTGAGGGTGACAGATAGGAGGGGTGTCCCCACCCCTGCTGTCGCTCGGCAGCCCTCTATGTCCCGACAAGGGGTAGAGGCTGCCCCTGTTGAACACATATGGAACAGAGGGCCAGATTGTCTGCAAGACACAAGGGGCTGGACCCTTGTCTTGGCTCAGAGCAGAAAGAGACGTCTGCCCCCAACACCCACAGTGCCACTTACCCCCACGGTGTCTCTGGGAAATAGATTTAAGGCTCTCAGGAAGGTTGCAGAAGAGGCTGAGGGTCTGGACAGTAGTCCGAACCCAGGAAGCAACCCCAAGAAGAGAGTCAAGATTGGGGGAAGTGCAAGACATAAGGATCAGGGCCAGATGGAGCACCGCATTGTAACCTGTGCCACAAAAAAAGAACAGAAAGTCCTGGTGACTGTGGACTCCTTGCTGAGGGGCACTGAGGCTCCTATCTGCCACCCAAATAACCCAGCCAGAGAAGCATGCTGTCTTCCTGGGGCATGTGTCAGAAACGTTAGGAAGGCTCTGCTGTGACTCATTGAACTGGAGGACTACTATCCTCTCCTATGAGAGGATCATTCAGGTTGGATCCTGGGAAGCTGCTATTAGAAATGGGGGCCAGGACGGGGGGGGCTGGGTCTGGGGACACTTACCTGCCAGCATCTGAACTTGTGTCACTGCCGAACAACTTCCCAGTGAAGTAGCATCACCAGGGTTTTACTGTACTGAGAAGGCAACATCAGAGTTATTAGCTCATAGAGTCTCTAGACCTATTTTACAGAGATGGTAGAAAACATGAAGAAAAAGCAGGCTACTGGGGAACACTGCATCCGTTTTACCATCACAGTAGAAGAGCACCCTAAGTATCCTGAGCCTCAATCTCCCCTAGGGAAGTAATTCTTCCCATAACTCCTCATGCTTCCTATATAGCAAAGGTCATATGATCCCCACCTGGCAGATTTCATTTCACAAGGGTGGAGCCAAGAGACCTTGTGGAATAAGCTCATCTACTTGGCTTCAATGTTTTAATGTCAATTACTCCTTATCGCTAATAGGAATAACCTGACAAGGGGCTTAGTAGTTAGAGATGACCTAATGAATTAACTACAAATGGTGTGTAAGGGTCATATTTCTGTTAGTCATTCTGTGAGGAAAATCAGTAAAGAGCCTGTTAAAATAAGATAAATGAACATAAATAAAAGAAATAAATAAAAAAGAAAATTCTTACCTTCTGTACAGCCTCTACTTAGTAACATAACAAAATGCTCATTTTGTGTATATGGAGACCTGTAAAATATTTTTTACAAATATATGGATTTAATTCCATGTGGGTAAATCTTAGCTACAAAGCGAGTGTGATGCAGTGTTTCCTCCATTATGAAGGACGGGGGAAAGAGCTTTAATTCATTCAAGTAAAAGTATATGTAGGTGTACTAAGAAGTACAGTAAAAGCTGGGAAACAAAACTACTTAATAGTTCCCCCCTCATCCCCCTCCATTGGTAATTTTCCAGCAAAGCCAAGTAAAATCCCATTGTCAGCTCATCACTCTGGTACTATCTGAAGTGTTTCATGCATCATTCATCATAGCAGGTGAAGAAACACTGAAATGCAGTTCACTTCAGCAGTAAGATCCTTTAGGACTGTTTGGTTAAGTGACTTAATGGCTTATTCTTAATGTTCTTTTCTTTTATCTTGAGATCTAGTAAATCAAAATGACCAAAAAAAAAAATCAAATTCTTTTTGGCAGCAGGTCACCTGTAAAATATTTTCTGACCAACATGATTACTTTTAAATACAAAACAGCAAGAAAAAGGTGGGTGCACCTTTGATCCTAGAAGATGTATATATCTGTAAGTCTTTCATATAACCAATCTGTAGTATTTTCCAATGGGAACAAAGACAAAAACATTTTTTAATCATATAATCCGTACCTCATCTGCTCCATTTTACCAGCACTTAAGTCATGACATAAGCCACTGATAAGGGACAAAAGCAGAAGCAAAGGAGAATTAAAGGCAGGGGGACTCACTGGGAAGGGTAGAGTAGTAGTGGAAAAAAGTGAAAGCTAAGGCAAGGAAAAGAAGGGAGATTCAGAGGTAGCAAGCTTTTGGTCTAAATTATTTTGTCTGATTTTTTTCCTAATATAAGAAATATCTGTAGACGTTGCATGAAGGAATTTTCAGAAAACATTCAATGCCAGGTATGAATACAGGAACTTTCAAACTCTCTCTAAAAACAAAATGCCTCGACTGCCTTAGAAGGGTAATTGTATTCATTCTCAATACGTCTTTTAAATTGCGTTACCAGAAAAGACAAATGAACAATCAGGATGAACATTTTATGTAAATAGCAGTTGCCTAGAAAAAAAAAATAATTATCCTTTCTTAGGTAAATTGCAGTTATGTGCAAATAGAGAGAAAGTGGCAAATTCAAGAATAGTTTGTCTTGTGCTCTGATCAAGGAAATCATATGACTAGAAATCATATACTAGAGACTCTGTAAGTCTCTAATATAACTGTATATGCACTAAAACACTAAATAGAAGTTTGACAAAAGGAACTGAATGCAGGCAAAACATATGTAAGGTGAAAACAGCAAGTATGTGTTAAGCTGCCAATTTTCTGTTTATTATTAGCCATGCAAGATAAAACCTATTTATTGGCATTCTGTGGTCCTCCTATCAAGAGCAGTAAATGGGAGAGGCACCAAGCAGCAGTTGCAGAGGAGGAGATCATGTGGTATTTCTTAGATCTGATCCAGAGCCTGACTGTAAGACTGCTGCTCTTCTCTTGTACCCCTCTCCCTGAAGACACAAAACATCCTCACATGATATTAAAGGAAGCACCTTATATTTTAAAGCAAAAACAAACAAAAAACCCAACCAAACAAACAACAAAAAAAAAATTATTTGAAGTATTTCCTCAGTGTCTATATTTTGCATTCTACCATCTATTTTAAATGTATTAGCTATTTTTTAATAATGAAAGCTTCAGTAGAATGTTTACCAATGAATTTGCCAAAAAAAAAACAAACCAAAACAACAACAACAAAACCAAACCAAAACAAACAAACAAAAAAAACCACAACCAAACAAACTTCAGTCATTGTCAAGAAAAGGCTTGCTTTTAAAAAAAGTTTGATGTTTAACAGGAAAATAACTATGGTATCAGAGAATGAGGGAACTTTTGCCCCTCTTGAAAACACGTGTTCAGATTTGGTAAATTTGTAGCTCTGGGGAATACTGCTTGTGCAGTGAGTGTATAATAGTTGAATGCAATGTTGCTCAGTTCTTCTAGTGCTGGTGCAGGTAATATGGGTCCATGGCCAAAACCAAATTTTAGCTAAACTGTAATCTGAATGTGTTTAAAATTTTGGCCTAGAGGGGCATGCAGAAGTCTTGGAGAGAAATCATGGTTTCGCACCTTCTGTGTGCTGGTATTATAACACATGACTTGCAAGACTAAGGTGTGATGGGATGTCCACATGTTTTTCACAGCGGGGACAATTTCCAGAAACTTGCTATATGTGGTCAGAGAGCACTGTGGATTGAATAGGTGAGAAATGTCAGGTCTGTCACTCAGTTGTTAGTGTACTAAGTGGGGAGAAAAATATGGTGATTGTGTGGAGATCTTTTACAATCCTGTAGCTGTCTTCCTTAGCTTGCTTTAGGCATATTGTAGGTAACAATGCTCACAGCCTTATTATCAGTGATGTATAGCCTCATAGATAAGGGGGGAAGAAATGGGATAACTGACCTGTTAAGGGAGGAAGCAAACATGATGAGGTGTTGGCAAAAAATAATAATAATAATAAATATATATATATATTTATATTAATGTCCTTATTCCAGGTGATTGAAGCATATTTGCTATTTCCAGTGAATGCATTAAAGATGTTTCAAATGTAATTTATTTTATTTTATTTTATTTTATTTTATTTTATTTTATTTATTTATTTATTTATTTATTTTTTTAATTTGTTTTTTTCCCCGTAAATAGTAAAAAGTAAATGCAGAGAGTGACTACTTTTCTGTCCTCTAGGTCTCTCTTGGCCTTCGAGTTCCCAGGAAATTTGTGAATGCTGAGGAGATTGCTTTGGTCAGTTCCTAGGGTCAAGCCAGCATGGTCTAAGGACATTCATCCTATTTCCTTTACAAAGAACTTGCAATCTGTTCTTTCCGTATTCTAACTTACATCTCTGTCTTCTTTGTAAGGGTGTTCTCATCAAATAATGTCATCACAATTTCTTTGCTTAGTTCTTCACAAAAGAAGAAAATGAGTAGTTTCTTCAGACTTTTTGTTCTCTGCTAGTGGTGGTTTTACCTTGACAGACGTCTGAACTCCACCATAACCACTCTTTCACTCCTCCTCCTCCGGAGAGGAGGGGAAGAGGAAAAGGAAAGAAACAACACAGGTTGAGATAAGGATAATTTAATTACAGCAAAAGTAATTATTAAAGTAAAATTATTATTAATTAATAATACTAAAGGGAAAAGGGGAAAAAGGGAAACAAAACAAAAATACAAGCAAAGACCGTGTGGAAGTGTGTGGAAGTGCAAATGAAAGAAATTATTCTCTACTTCCCACCAACCATGCTTGACCATGTCCTTGAAGCAGGGCCTCAATACACGTAGCTGTTTTCCGGGAGGACAGACATTGTTTTCACAATGAAAGCTCACCCCTCCTCTCTTCATCTCTTTTCCACCTTTTATTGCTGAGTTTGACATCACATGGTATGGTATATCCCTTTGGTTGGTTTAGGTCAGCTGCCCTGGTGATGTCCCCTCCCCACCTCTTGCCCATCCGCAGCCTGCTGGCTCTAGGGGGGTTAGAGGGAGTGCTGATGCTGTGCCAGCACTGCTCAGCAATAGACACAACACTAGTGTGATACCACTGCTGTTCTAGCTACAAGTGCAGAGCACAGCACTCTATGGGCTGCTGCAGGGAAAGTTACCTACATCCCTGCCAGTCCCAGTACACTGCTAGATTCTTCTTTTTCTATCTGTTAATGAGTCTAAGTATACTTTGATTTTATTTATTTTTTTCAAGTATAGCTGTAAACTGATTGTTACTTTTAACATTTGTTGTTAACAATGCTGTTTTTTGCATTATCTTTCTGATACTCTTGACATACTTATGCTGTTTCTTTTTATTATTATTATTATTTTTTCATTATGTGCCCCTGTGTAAATCCCTTTATGGTACAGACTTATTTCTAAAATCATTGTATCTGTACCATTCTTTTACTGAGATCTTCATGTGATGTGGCCATTCTTGCTCAGGTATAAAATGTTTCTTGTAGACTTATTCTAATGCTTTCTTAGTCTAAAATTATTTTGAAACCAATGTTTGTTCCAACCTTGTATTGTAACCTGCCTCCATGTAAGTTTACTTTATGTAGGTGGAATGAAACAATTTATTAGAATGGCCTCTTACAGACATGCTCATTCAAAGATGCATTTTCTGAATAGAAGTCATGCTTGCTTTAATCTTTTCCATGTCTAATGCGTACAGGTGCTGTGTTGGTTTTATATTGGTAGGCAGCTCTGCACTACTACACTGGTCTCTCACCCCCACTCCTGAGAAGGACAACAGGGGTGAAAATACAATGGTGGGGAAAAAGCTCAAGGGCTGAGATAAGGACAGGGAGATCACTTGTCAATTACTGTCATAAGTAAAACAGGCTCA
This sequence comes from Anas platyrhynchos, assembly GCF_047663525.1. NCBI lineage: Eukaryota > Metazoa > Chordata > Aves > Anseriformes > Anatidae > Anas > Anas platyrhynchos. Next base: position 67,066,597 of record NC_092588.1, on the reverse strand, counting down.
TTGTAGGGAGTTTAATATCCTTCATTGCAAACTGCTAACAGACCAGAGCAGTGAGAATTAAAGCAAACCAAAACCACCTTCCCCCCTATCCTACTCTTCTACCTCCTCCTGAAGAGCTGGTAATGGAGGCTGTGGTTTGATGCTTTGTCACCAGAACTTCATGCTCATTCTCTGACCCTGCTACCCGTGGGGTCCCTCCCGAACTGATCCTGCAGGGGCTGCCCACAGGCACTGTTCCCATATAGCTCCGTCCCACGGGGGATAAGGACGGGGAGATCGCTCAACAATTCTCGTGACGGGCAAAGCAGACTCAGCATAGGGAGATAGTAAGAGTGATTGCCTATTACCAACAAACTAGACACGTGAGAAACAAAGGAAAGAAACCCAAAACGCCTTCTCCCCATCTGCCCTCTTCCACCTCCTCCCCCTTAGCAGCACAGGGAAATGGGGGAATGGGGGCTGCGCTCAGTCCCTGATGCTTTGTCCCCGCCGCTCCCTCAGGCTCCCTCCCTGCCCTGCTCCCCGTGGGGTCCCTCCCACGGGATGCCGTCCTTCCCCAGCTCATCCCACATGGCTGCCCACAGGCAGCAGCTCCTCAAGCACTGCTCCCACACGGCTCCGTCCCACGGGGTCCGTCCATCCATCCCCCAGGAGCAAACTGCTCCAGCACGGGTCCCCCATGGCTGGGCGGCAGCTCCCCCCAGACCCCCTGCTCCTGCGGGGGCTCCTCTCCATGGGCTGCAGCTGCGGCCCGGGGCCTGCTCCTGCGGGGGCTCTCCATGGGCCGCAGCCTCCTCCAGGCCACATCCACCTGCTCCACCGGGGGCTCCTCCACCCACGGGGGGGCTGCAGCGTGGAGATCTGCTCCATGGGGGACCCATGGGCTGCAGGGGGACAGCCTGCCCCACCAGGGGCCTCTCCCTGCACAGCCCGCAGGGGAACTGCTGCTGCCTGCCTGGAGCACCTCCTGCCCTCCTGCTGCACTCCCCTGGGGGGCTGCAGGGCTGCTTCTCCTCTCTTTCTCCCTGGGAAGCAACTTTTTTTTGTTCTTTTTTTTATCCTTTCTTAATTACGCTCTCACAGAGGAACAAGCGACATCGTTTCTTGGCTTGGCTCTGGCCAGCAGTGGAGCCATTATCTAACGTGGGGCAGCTTCTAGATTCTTCTCACGGAAGCCACCCCTATGGCCCCCTGCTACCAAAACCTTGCCACGTAAACCCACCAGAGCAACTCTTTTGGTGAAGAAATTTTTCGTAAGAACCAACCGAAACCTCCCCTGGTACAACTTAAGGTTTTTGGTTCTTGTCTTGTCACTTGGGGCTTGGGAGAAGAGAACGATCCCCACCTCTCTGGAGCCTCCTTTCAGCTTCCTGTAGAGCACAGGAAGGTCTCCCCTGAGCCTCCTTTTCTCCAGGCTGAACAACCCCAGCTCCCTCAGCCGCTCCTCACCAGACTTGTTCTCGAAACCCTTCACAAGCTTCAGAGCCCTTCTCCGGACACGCTCCAGCACCTCGAGGTCTTCGCTGAACACAGTGCTCGAGGTGCGGCCTCACCAGAGCCGAGCACAGAGGGACAACCGCTTCCCTAGTCCTGAGGGCCACTCTATGTCTGATACAAGCCAGCTGTAGAGATATTTAGATGCATAGATATGCAGCACTAGTACATGTTCCTTGGAAAACTGGTCAAACTCTCTTCAAACCCCGTAAACTGATGGTTTCCTCTAACTGGCACTGACGCTTCAGCTGGATCCTCTAAATCCCATGTTACTGCTTCTGCTTCCCAAGCAGGTGACGGAAACTCCTAACCGGAGAGCAGAGGAGTTGTAGTTCTGTCTACAGGCAATATTTGGAAGTTTGGAAGATGCTTCCCTTGCTCAGCTGCCATCCCTACGTTAATCAATCAGCCGATCTTTTGCCTTCCAGCAAAAGTCTCGATGCAGTTCTTAAGGAAAGTTATATCTGAAAATCCTCAGCCACCTCTGTGCACGCCAAACCTTTCATGGCACTGTGCAATGCACGGATGGTAGCGATAAATCAGGTTGTGGAATGAAGGGCAACGTGTGGGGAAGGAATTTTCAGGTGGCTTCGCGCTGCTTCGCAGGTCCCTGAATTAGAGGTAATGAGGAAACAAGCGGGAGAAACAAAACCTTGAGCAAGGCTGAGAGCAAGAATTGGCTACAGTGTTAAAGAGGACCTTTGGGCAGTGGGCAATTGCTGGCTGGCTCCAGGCGCGTGTCTGAGGGTCTCTGACCAACTGTAGGATAGATTCGGGCGCGTGGACAGCACGTGGGGCTACCATGAGAGGACATGTAGGAGTGAAAAAGGGCACTAAACGCCTCCTGTTCCAGAGCCATCAGGAGTCTGTGTCTTGCATCCCTTCAGCAACACAAATATTTGGCTCCAGATCCAAAATGTCATGTATTTGGCAATTTTATTTATGGTAGCACTCCCCTCCCCTCCCCTCCCCTCCCCTCCCCTCCCCTCCCCTCCGTCCGCTCTTTTGCCTCCCCTCCCCTCCCCTCCCCTCTTTTGCCTCCCCTCCCCTCTTTTGCCTCCCCTCCCCTCCCCTCCCCTCCCCTCCCCTATGCTCCCTGTCCCTACACTCTGCTACACTCCCCGCCCCTATCCTACCCTACACTCCCCTAAACTGCCTTGCCCTACACTACCCTATACTCTCCTACACTCCCCGCCCCTATCCTACCCTCCCCTCCCCTACACTCCCCTCCCCTACACTACCCTATACTCTCCTACACTCCCCTTCCCTATCCTACCCTACACTCCCCTACACTCCCTTCCCCTACACTACCCTATACTCTCCTACACTCCCCTCCTCTATCCTACCCTCCCCTCCCCTACACTCCCCTCCCCTACACTACCCTATACTCTCCTACACTCCCCTCCCCTATCCTACCCTACACTCCCCTACACTCCCTTCCCCTACACTACCCTATACTCTCCTACACTCCCCTCCCCTATCCTACCCTACACTCCCCTACACTCCCTTCCCCTACACTACCCTATACTCTCCTACACTCCCCTCCCCTATCCTACCCTACACTCCCCTAAACTCCACTCCCCTACACTACCCTATACTCTCCTACACTCCCCTCCCCTATCCTACCCTACACTCCCCTAAACTCCACTCCCCTACACTACCCTATACTGTCCTACGCTCCCCTCCCCTCTAACACGCTACACTTCGCTATGCTATGCTACACTACCCTATCCTACCCTCCCCATACCTCCCCTACACTATCTTCCCCTGCCCTGCCCTTCCCTCCCTGTCCCTCCCCTCCCCTCCAATTCCCTCCCCACCCCTCCCCTCTCTTTCTTTTATTCCCTCCCCTCCCCTTCCCTCCCCTCCCCTCCCCTCCCCTCTTGTCTTCTTCTCTCCTCTTTTCTTTCTTTCAGGTATCTTCAGATCGCTTCAGTTGTTCTCATAGCTCCTATCCCTGGCTGATTCACGGGAACCCAGCAGCAGCAACCAGAAGCGCTCCAGCTGCTGTGTTACTGGGCGAGCAACAGTCTCCAACTGGCAATCGCTGACTTTGTTCCGTGGCTCGGACAGGTGCCTTGCAGTTCCAGCGTGGCCTGGACGTGTCCTCTTGCTGTGTCCCCACCTACAGCGCAGTTCTGCTTAGAAGCAGCAGCAGGCTTTTGAAGATGTCCCACTCCTTCCATTTTCAATGGGTTAGCTTGGCTAGCCGGGTGGTGTCTGTCAATAGAGACAACAAAGAGATTTGGGTTAGAAACAGCTAACTGAGTAGTTCCTTTGCACAAGGGCAAGGAAGATTTACCCCTTCCTAATGGAGACTGCAGTGTCAGAGAGAACGACAGGTCCTTCCGAGAGCTTGGAAATATCCCCTGGGGATGCTGAGTCCAGAGGAAATCTGTCTAAAGTACACCGTGGAATCGCTCTGGTTTACTTCCGAGCAGAACAGAAGCATGTGTCCGATACGGCTTCAGCTGGTTGCAGTGTTCTTCTTCACCTCACACCTAAAGTAAGATAAGAGGTCTCAATGCAGATGGAAAGATTGAGAAATAGAGAAATCCCTGATGCGCTTTGAGAACTTCTAAGAACTGAGAACTACATCAATCCAATGGTGTAACATTAAGGATCGCTTAGAAAAGTAAACGTTCAAAACAAGGAAAGGAGAAGAACAAGTAAGCTTTCTTAAAGCATCTATTCTATTGAAAGGATCTTTAAATAAGTAAATAAGTAATGAAATATATGCGCAGAGAGATAGATAGATAGATAGACAGACAGAAACCTAAGAAACTGCTGTGCAGGTGAGCTTCTTGCTCTCTTTTCTCAAAGTCCCAGTGAATACAGCATCTGTGTGCGTTACAAGCATTACCCTCAGTCCACCACAGGTACAGACGAGAGGACAGCCTGCAGGTTGCGGAGGCAAAGAAACTGCTCTGGCTGGATGTGAAGAGCCACGACAGAAGTTGCTGTCAGGGAAAAGATACACAGAGGGGATGGATGAAAAACACGGAGTGTGCTTCCGACCTTCACAACTGCTAAGCAAGTGGAGATGAGGGTGTGGAAGAAGCAAATCAGCTGCTGATCGAGAAGCAGCCTGAAGATTGCCCTTAAGCAGGGCCTTGCATTCTTCGTTTTTAGAGCATTGCTTGCCTTCAAGTGCACGATCAGGATTTTATTAACTTTCTCCCACTACAGAACTGCAGCCGATTCCTTCACAAAACTTACAGGTGGGAATTGGAAGTCTTGGTCTGCATTCTCTCTTGCCTTCTTCATCTCAATTCTCTTTTGGCCTGTGAAGCTTTTCGGATCAGAGGAGAAGATCCGCTGTAACACGGAGTTTTGGATACTGCAAAGGAAACGAAGAATCGTACTGACAACTCTTGTCAACCTCACCTGCAACCATCACAGAAGAGAATAGCAAAAGAACCCCGCTTTCTCATGGGAAGCATAAATTTGAGCATAGGTGTCCTCTAGCTGAAGCGAGGTTAAGCAGGTTCCAAACAAGGGGAAGGAGCACACCCAGAAGCATTTCCATAAAGCTGTGTTTTCAGACAAACGGTTTAAAGACTTAGATTTTCTTACAAGTGAAGAATGAAACAAGAAAGAAAGGAAAATTACCTGGACATCCAGTTTTCCTCTAGCTTGCTTTGCTTCTTTCCGAATCTGAGTCTGGAGTGACAGTCAGGGAGCAGCACTGTGCAGAAATGCCAAAGCCTCCCCAGCTTGTTGTACCTTCATCAACAAGGCCTTTGACACTGCCGCCTCCTCAGCAACATCAGCAATTTCCTAGGAAAGCTGGTGTCCACCAGGTCAAATAGGAATGGGAAACCCCTCTTGCCACAGCTTCACACTCACACCAGAGTCGGCAGGACAGGCCGATGGACAGAGAAGTGTCTGTAAGAGTGTTAGAAACCAGACTTTAGATTTCCACCAACCCAGGAAAAATTACTCATCCCTTCAAACTGAACTCTCAGTAGAAGGAGGTGATCCCAAGCTGCATTCCTGACATCTATGCTGCAAAGTCATCGAATGCGCCATGTTACTGTACCAGCCATGTTATGAACAGAAACAGGACTTTGAGGTTATGCTGTTTGAGTAGAATTAAGCTCAAAGAGTTAGTCCTTCGGTATGTTTTTGTCTGCAAGTGTTTTCACTGTCTCCCAGACAATGTCTCCAGCAAGCTAGCTGCTTGTTTCATTTGTTCTGTGCTGTTTTGTTTTCTCAGGAAGGATTCTTAGAGAAATGAGATTAAAGTGATCATCTTGTATGTCCATCCATCCCTCCCTGCCCTTCGCTTGTCCAGAGCTTTTACCTTGTCCAGCAGCTTGAATGAACTCGCTCCTAGGCGCAGTTGTGTCCAAGCCATTCTGTTGCTAGGCGTGTTGTGCAAACAGACAGCTCAGTGGTGGGGAGAGGTCACACTGTCTGCAGTGTGACCTCAGCGCTTACCAAGCAGTAGGGAATACACAGAGAAGGGCGTTAGGAAAACTTCAAGCCCCACATACATTTGAGGTGGAAACCATGTTTCCCAAGATAACACTGGGCACAACGCCATCATCAAAATGTGTTCATTTCTTGGTTCATCCAACTCCTAGGTTTGAGGTTTAATACGTTTCTGTCTTGGCTTAAAGCACTCTTCCAACCTCTCTTTCCAGTTCCTATGATTTCCTGCAATAGCTAATCCCACTTTTCCTTTTGACAATCTCCCAGTCTCTTCTTTTTTACCTCTCCCCAAGAAACTTAGAACTGCTCTCGTCATACTTGACAACTAGATATGGAGCTGTATCAGCCAGAAGGAAGTTTCCTTCACACTTGCTGCTTCTTACGCTACCTGGGCTCTTACCTTTACTCTTACTCGCCCTTCCTACATTAGCACAAAGAAAGCTGCTTTGGAGATCTGACGTCTTGTTTTCCAGAAACTACCCTGAATCACCTTTACAAGAGCTGTCCCACGCTGCGAGCATACGTCTTGCAGTCTGGCCAGATATTTGCCTTCCAAGTCAATAACCAAATCTGTCAAGTTAAGAGCATGGAATTAATGGAGAGGAAATCCTTTTATTTATTTATTTGTTTGTTTGTTTGTTTATTTTCCTAGACCGAGTAGGGATGAATTGTGGGGAACAAGCAAAACTCTGGTGAAAAATGAAATGAAAAATGTTAAGGTGAGGCAGCTTGCCCACTGCAAGTGCTAGCCTGAAAGCAGATGGAGTGCATCTTCATACACCACAGCCTGAGACACTACTCGACAGGCCAGCCCATGTGAGGAAGTCCATTGCTGTCCTGAATTTGAACGTGACAGGGGGACTCCTAAGCCTCTTGTTTATGCTTAACAAAACAAAAAACAAAACAAAAAACACGCATTGTTTTCCTCAGCCATCAACAAAACACTTACAGAAGGGAATGGGCCCTCTCTGCACCTCAAGGGGAGATCCACAAATCCTCGCGTGGTTTCATCACATCCAGCACCCTTCTCTGTGCCTCCCAGCTAAACGTGCACAGAGGCAGCTGTTCCCAAAGTGCTGTGGTGACATCATTCAGGTCTGTTTCTGAAGTCATCACCACAGGCGCCTCGCAATGACAGCACAACACTCCCTGTAGCTAATGCATATGTCTCAGAAACAGCTAGAGAAGTACCACTATGCCCAAACTGACTTTCATTAGAGTAGATCCCAAATTATTCTCTGCTCCCCTACGTCTGCGGAAGGTGTGGGATAAATCTGTTCCTTGAGAAAGGATTACAGGCAAAAAGAGCTTGATTCTGATACGGTGCCCGTACTTGGAGAGCAGTTCACCTTTGATTTCCATGGAAGAAAAGAGAAGGGGAAATCAACAATTCTCTTCCTCCGAGCTGGCAATAGGAAAGAACCCCAATTCTCCAGGAAGCCTTAAGAAGGAAACTATGCATCTCCTTGCTAAACATCTTGTTTCTTCGGAAAACTTTTCCAGTCCTTTGCAACTGCGGTGGTCTGAATCGGGTGGGCAGCCGAGTTCCACCATGGCCGCTCTCTCACTCCCCCTCCTCAAAGGGAAAGGGGGAGAAAATACAGTGCAAAGAGCTCTAGGGCTGAGATAAGGACGGGGAGATCGCTCAACAATTCTCGTGACGGGCAAAGCAGACTCAGCATAGGGAGATAGTAAGAGTTATTGCCTATTACCAACAAACTAGACACGTGAGAAACAAAGGAAAGAAACCCAAAACGCCTTCTCCCCATCTGCCCTCTTCCACCTCCTCCCCCTTAGCAGCACAGGGAAATGGGGGAATGGGGGCTGTGGTCAGTCCCTGATGCTTTGTCCCCGCCGCTCCCTCAGGCTCCCTCCCTGCCCCTGCTCCCCGTGGGGTCCCTCCCACGGGATGCCGTCCTTCCCCAGCTGATCCCACACGGGCTGCCCACAGGCAGCAGCTCCTCAAGCACTGCTCCCACACGGCTCCGTCCCTCAGGGTCCATGGTTGGGCGGCAGCTCCCCCCAGACCCCCTGCTCCTGCGGGGGCTCCTCTCCACGGGCTGCAGCTGTGGCCCGGGGCCTGCTCCTGCGGGGGCTCTCCATGGGCCGCAGCCTCCTCCAGGCCACATCCACCTGCTCCACCGGGGGCTCCTCCACCCACGGGGGGGCTGCAGCGTGGAGATCTGCTCCGTGGGGGACCCATGGGCTGCAGGGGGACAGCCTGCTCCACCGGGGGCCTCTCCCTGCACAGCCCGCAGGGGAACTGCTGCTGCCTGCCTGGAGCACCTCCTGCCCTCCTGCTGCACTCCTCTGGGGGGCTTCAGGGCTGCTTCTCACTCCTCTCTCCCAGCTGTTGTTGCCCAGCAGTCTTTCCCGTTCCTTAAATCTGTTCTCCCAGAAGCCCAACCAACGTCTGTCACTGTTTTGGCTCTTGCCAGCATCAGGTCCCTTTTGGAGCCTGCTGGAGCTGGCTCTCATCTGACATGGGGCAGCTCCTGGGCTCTGCTCACAGAGGCAACCCATGCAGCCCAACTCTCCTACCAAACCCTTGCCATGTAAACCCAGTACAGGGCCTTATTCCTCAAAGGATATTAGCTTTCTAGTTCTCACTGAATTTAGCTGGGTATTTAGGCATTTACAATCATAAATCATTTTAATCACAAACAGAAAAGCTGAATGGACTCAAAAGTGTCAAGGACCAATCATCAATTCTTTTTGTCCGGTCATCAGTCATCATTCTTTGTGCCCAAAGAAGCGCAATGAAGCTGGTGAAGAGTCTGGAGAACAAGTCTTATGAGGACCGGCTGAGGGAGTTGGGGTTTAGCTTGGAAAAAAAAGAAGGCTCAGGGAAGACCTTATTGTACTTTACAATTACCTTAAAGGAGGTTGTGGCAAGGTAGGGATCTGGCTCTTTTCCCAAGCACCAAAGTGATAAGATGAGGGGAAACTGCCTCATATTATGCCAGGAGAGGTTTAGGTTGGATATTAGGATAAATTTCTTTACTAGAAGGGTTGCATGGCATTGGAATAAGCTGCCCAGGGAAGTGGTTGAGTCACCATCCTCTGAGGTCTTCAAGAAATGTGTAGATGTAGAGCTTAGTAGCATTAGTAGACCTTAGTAGGTTTAGTTGTGGAATTGTCAGTACTAGGTTAAAGGTTGGTCTAAATCATCTTAAAGGTATTTTCCAACCTGAACGATTCTATGTTTTTATGATCAACTTTTACCACAAGTCACTTATCAACTTTTAAAGTTGCTTACTAATTTAAGTTCCATTGACTGCAATTGATTTTATATACCTGTCTATGCTGAAGAACCTCTCAGCTTTACTTATGCACAGGTTGTTAAATAAAGTTTTTGTTTGTTTGCTTGTTTGTTTGTTTGTTTTTGTTTGTTTTAAATGAGAATTCTTTGCTTTATTTATGCAGTCATTACTTGAAAGTTGACTTCCTACCTAGATGCACAAAAACTGTGGCAGTGTTGAATGCAGTGCTGAACTCTTCAGAAAATGTCACTAAATTTCCTTGTTGGCTGTAGCTAACACAAAAAGTATTTTTGTATACATCTACTGTGATTACAGTGGTTGTAAAAACCTTTTATATCATGTGTTCTTAAAATCTGATAAACTTACCTGATACTGAAAATGCTACTTACATCACATTGTGAACCCTTTATAGAGAACTTTAATTCAGCCGTGTCAGGCATATTATAGTCTCTAGCAATGACAGATGGCTAGACCATTCATATTTGACAAGACTTCTTTAGTTATGCTAAACTGAATTTTGATTCCTGAGAGGCAGTATCAGTATTGCTGTACTAATTTATTAGACAAGGATAAATTTAAATTTTTATTTTTGTGCAGCTATTTAAAATTTAAAATGATAAAGTCCAAACAAATTAAATTTTAGTGATCACTCTCCAAATGCATAAAAATCTCATAAAATAGTTAGGAAGAGCATTTGGATCTTTTATAACCAGTTAATCTCTATATACATGATCAGTTTTTCATATACTTGTGTCCCCCCGTTGGTACTAGGATATCAAAACTTAAGCTGTGCTCAAAGCTAATGCCATCAGAAAAACTGATTTCCCACAGTACTACAGGCATTGGACTTTTCCTTCCATACTATACTCCTATTAAAGCATAATAAGGTTATATCAGAGCATACACGTTCTTCCATTGGGAACTGTAGTAAATGTTGAAAATCACAGATGAAAGGTATGAAAGAATAATGTTAGTTCTGTGCTGAAAATAGAAAATGAACATATGAAGTAACAAAAGGACGGAATTAGTCTAAAATTGTGTACATTAAAGTCCAGACAGGCAAATACTCTATTTCTTACCTAACATTTCCACGCACCTGACCTTGTTTTTAAACAATTGATGTCTCTTAAGACTATAAAGTCTTAAAACCACCATACACACACAGACACACACACACACATGCAAAATGAAAACAAACAAACAAAAAAACAAAACCCAAATTATTGCTTTTAGAGACTGAAACACTGGATCTAAGACAATGAGGAAAAAAAAGTGAGGGTGAATAGCAGAAGGTTTCCAGTAAAACATCCATCTCAGAGCAGACTCAGCTAGATCATTTTATTCAGTGCTGTGATCCCTGTCCACATTCTATGCCAAAATTTGTGTAAGTACTGGCTTCTGTTTCCTGGCAAAGTACCACTGAAGAACATCTGTTGCCAACTTGGGCGATTACAGGGTGTCAGGTACTGCCTGGAGGACTTTACTGGTATGCATCTTTTGTTTATCTGCCTTGAACCTTTTAGACTTGTTCCCATCCCTCCTTTTTCAGTTGATTTACAACACAATGAGCTGGTTACCTTGTTCTGAAGCCCCATATCATGCTCTCATTCATATTTCTTCCAAGCTGAATAGTCACAGTCTGTTTAATTCTGCCTCATGCAGATTTTTTTCTGTACTTCTGACCCATGCTATTGTGCAACAGACACCTTGCAACAAAATGCTGCAGATGCTATAACTATACAAATTCCAAAAAGGATTAAACAAGGTGAGAAAAAAAATATCTGTCAAGTGCTACTAGTTACAAAGTTATGAAATCAGTACATCCCATAGCTACAAATCACAAAGATGCAAAACTACAACTGGCCTAGTAGCTATCTTGTGTATCTACTAATCTTAGTTGTCAGAAAAAGGACAAATAAGTGGCCTCCCCTGATATTAGGAGGCTGCTGTGATAGCCATTGTGATGGTGATGACACTTGTACCCAAAAGAGGCTGTATTGTGATAGAAAAAAAGTTGATGAGAAAATGAATTTCATTATGAGGTCCTACAAACTCAAGGACTACTTTCTTTCTTTTCTAAAAATATTATGCTGATGATGCACAAGATCTTCCAGCATTTGATAAAAACATGACAGAGAGTTGTGGAGTCTCCTTCTTTGGAGACATTCAAAACCCGCTTGGAAGCATTCCTGTGTGACATATTTAGGTGATCCTGCTCTGGCAGGGGGATTGGACTACACAATTTTTCAAAATCCCTTCCAATCCTTAACATTTTGTGATTCTGTGAAATTCCAGACCATATGAGGAAGTGAGAGGGACAGCCATTCCTCTGGAGAAGGAAAAGGCTTCAGGTCCACCAGGAAGGAGTCCTGGAATTCAGTGTTGGGGTCCCTTTGAGATGCTTCATGAGGAGCTTTTCCCAAGACAGGGCAATAAACAAGAAAGCAAGAAAACAACCACCACCAGCACCAGGTAAAAATGCTGTCCTCTCCTATTTGGCACTCTGGGGACTGCGTGTGGGCTCATCTTCCTTTCTGGTTGTTCAAGCCCTCCTGTGCCATCCACCAGTCCTCTTGAAGAAGTGGAAGCTTGTCCTAGTTTTGGCATGGATAGAGGTAATTTTCTTCACACTGGCTGGTGTGGTGCTGTTTTGGATTTGGGGTGACAATATTGCCGATCACACCCCGATGGCTGAGTTGTGGCAGAGCAGCACATACGCAGAGCCAAGGGCTTTTCAGCTTCTTGTGCTGCCCTGCCAGCGAGGAGGCTGGGGGTGCAGCAGGAGCTGGGAGGGGACAGAGCCCAGACAGGTGACCCAGCCTGGCCAAAGGGATGTTGCAGACCATACGGCATCGTGCTGAGCAATAAATATTGGGGGAGTTGGCCAGGGAGATGGGGCTGCTGCTTGGGGTCTGGCTGGGTGTCGGTCAGCAGGAGATGAACCTTTACATTGGGCATCACTTGCTTTGTGTTTTCGCTTTTATGTTCTTCTTTCACTTCGGCAACTATGTGCGTACTCGTCTCCCTTCTGGTTGTGGGAGCCCTCCTGTGCCATCCCCCAACCCTCATGAAGAAGTGGCAGCTTGTCCTAGTTTTGACGTGGATAGAGATTACTTTCTTAATACTGGGTGGTTTGGTGCTGTGTTTTGTATTTTGGATGAGAATAATGCTTATAACAGCTTTAAGTTCATATTGGTATTCTGTTATAATCGGCACTTTGCTGACTGCATCCACACTCATGTCCCATTCTGGTTTTTCTAGTTCCAGGAAGTTTCCTAGGCCGTGTCTGTACAGATGGTGAAGTTCTGGTACACATCATATTATGAATGATGATGGAAATCCATTTTTCAACATAAAGGAGGGGAGGTTCATGTTTGGATATGATTACTTACTGCAATCACCTACTAACAGTCTTTATATTATATTAATCTTTAGGTTTCCATCCTAGTGTTTCTTTTTCTGTCCTTTTTTTTTTTTTTTGCATGTTTGTGTATTTTTTTTTTTTTTTTTTAATTGGTGTATTTGTCGAAATGTATTTTGACCAGAATTTCCAGTATTAAGTATCAGAGAGCAAATTTATTATAGGTAGCAATCTTCTTCAAAGAGTTTGTTTGTTGATATTCTTGTTTTAAAGAATCTACAGAAGAAATTTCCAAAATACTAATTCTAATATTTTCTTTATCATCTTATCTCATGTTGGTGTCAAAGTCTTGGTAAGTAGATATTTTAGTATGCATCATTTGGAGTTCCTCCATGTGCTTTGAAGTGTACCCCATCCCTACAGGCTCCTGAGTAATGAATTTGTTGTGTGGTCATTCTGTATATTTAAAACTGTGCAGAGAAGGGTAAAGTTACTTTCATAAGAGTTACTCTTGTACTGGTTTTAAACTGATATGTCAGAAATCTGTAATGGCAGTGTATTCATGCATTATCTGGCAAAGGGGATAAAGACTAGTTTAAGAAAGTTCCCTGATATTACAAAACTATTTAGGGCAGTAAAAAATTAAGAGTTGCAAATGTATGTCAAGATACAGAGTAACCAAACTATAGTTTAGGAATTTTATATTGTTAAATGTTATACTGTTAAATGTAAAATAATGCAGACAAGGGAGGAATCTATGCAAGGATGAACAATGAAGTTGTGGATAATTCTCTTAAATATTAATTAGATATTTAGTGATGGAAGTAGTTAAGTCTAGAAATGGTCAGTGAAAGAATATGAAAGAAAAATGAAAAATCATTATGACTTTATAAAGTATAATGCTCTTGTATTTGGAGTACTGTCACCAGTTATTGTTACTCTTTATTCCCCTCTAAAAGGATTTAATAAAGCTAGATAAGGTAGAGAGTAAAGCATAAGAATGTAAAGATTGTGTTGATGGGATAGATCAAAAATCTAGTGTCTTTTTACTGACAGCTGGAAAAGGTTGATGCCACAATGTATAGTGAACGTGTGAAAATGTTCCGTAATATAACACAGTGTGTATTACAGAAATAATGGTAAATGGCCATTTTCTTAGAAGATTCTCTTAATTCAGAAACTGAGCCATTTGAAAAATGCAAATGTTTGAATTTATTCTTAACAAATATAAAATCCAGAACTTTTTGCCCTGTCTCGCTTTTATGTTGTCTTTTCACTTCCCAAGAACTGGTAGTTCCTAGAGTCCCTGCTAGATGGCATAACAAGCCACCACAATAATAGTGATGTGCTAAAGCAGGTGTGCTAGTATGTTATCTGCACAATAGCCTAGTCAACTGCTTAGCCAACATTACTCCTTTCTCTTCAGTTTTTTGGTCATGCTGTCTTACTTACACGTGGGAGATCATAGATATGCTTTTTAATTTCTTAATTATTAAAGCACTTACATTCAGAATTAAGGTTTGTCTTTCTCCTATATGAAAGGAGGTGAAATCTCTTGCTTGTAGCTTTATTTCAGAAAGCACACTTGAATTCTAATAGATCTTCTCATGGCTTTTCCCCAGTCTTTCCTGCTGTAGAAATGCTATGAATAAGGCTCTACCACTGTGCCATAAATGCCCTTATACCCAGCTGCAGGTGAAAATTTCTCCTTATTCTCGTAAAACCTCGCGAATGTCTACACACTGTCCTGCTGCACATCTTACTTAGCTTCACAAAGTCTATGTTGGGATGATGGCATGACATTTGAATGCTGGCACTAACAAAAGAAAACAAAAATCATTTTTCCCTTCAGTGTTTTTCTCCTTCTGAGAGTATTATAGCCTGATTCAGGAAGCCTGATTCTCCTGCCACTTTTGTTAGTGTTAAATTAAGAGTAATTCCAAATAACTCACCGGGGTGACACTGTTGTAACTGCTGTTAGCAAAAGAACAATTGGAGTGCAAAAGATTTACATGGAAGCATTTTCAGATATTACAGCTTTGAATGGATTTTTTAAAGTACTGTTTTAATTACTGCTGGCTTACATAGTAATTACTTTTTAGGCAAACATAATAGATACAACAGGGAAGGACGAAAGTAGGAAGATAAAACTGGCTATGGACATGTTATCTGTAATAGAATTCAGTCAATATTTGCAGGTGCAAATTTACAGGCGAGGTAGTCCCCATCTCCATCTCTTTGCTGCAGCACCATGAGCCTGAGTATTCTCAGCGCAGCACTGCCGTTTCTCCTTGGTACCTTGGCCACAGGATGCAGAAACAGAACACTAAAGGGAATCTGTGGCACCATGCATCAGCTGGTGAGTGGGAGTCTTGTCCTGGCTAGTGCATCGTGGTGCAAGAAGGATCATGCTCCAGTATGTGATCAGGTGTGCAAGGGTTAAAGATTATCATCTTTTCCTTGCCTCTCATATACACATGGGGACTGCATTGGCCCCTGCTGCAGCTTGACTTGCCAAAACTCTCAGACATTAAAGGGAGAGGCTGCAATATTAAAGGGGTTAATGAGTGAAGATGTCATGTAAAAATATCCATGCTCTCCTTTGACTGCAGTGTAACAGAAAGTGCTTTTCTACACTGTAGATTTAGCAATTCTGCACATACAGAAAGTGCACAGAACTAGCGTGTCTATTATAAATAGAGCTAAGTGTATCCATTCTAATCTCATTTGTTTTCCTAAAGAAAAGGTAAGCATTAATAGACTCTTAACTCGTGATAGATTAATTCTCTTGTACTGCATTTCAGGAAGCATCTAGCTGTGGAAAACTCTAGGGAAACACCTACTCAGTGTTGCAAAAACAGACTATTTAAAGCCTGCACAAGGAATTTCAACACTGTTAGTGCTGAAGATATTACAGAGAATGTGAGTAATGGATATGAAAATGTGGTATTCCATTGTAGAAAATGCCCTGGGGAGGCAATATGTGATTATAGAGTCTGAAGGACCTTTTGTGTGAGTCTTAATGCAAAATCTTTCTGCTGCATCAGTGGCAAGGGTTATATACCGACACCTGAAGAGAGAGGAGCATAGGGACAACATATTGATTATTGGCACTGCCTTTCATTAGCAAATGATTTGAAACAATGTTTACCTGTGTAGGTAATCCTGTAGATAACAGGGACTAGATGTGCAATGAGACTTAAGCATTCATGCATTCCTGTTGGTGCATAACTCTAGTTTTAAGGAACTAGCAAGATTGCTAAGCCCTAGTTCATTGGCCAATGAGTATTTGTGAAAGTTTACCCACAGCCAACCTTGTCAAGAACTTTCTTCATAATGACCTCAATCATATTCCTACCAGATTCAGTCTCTCTCAACTTAACAAAAGGAAGATTGCTCAAGGGCTATTTTGCAGTGACTATGGCTATTCTCCATGCATCTCTTCTCAAATTCTTTACTCTGTGTAATTCAGATGAAAGGCTTAAATTCAGCTCTTCATCTGTGCCAGAAAGAACGCTGTAACCTCTTGGCTACTGGATATTCAGAGGGGAGGGAAGTAGGAATGGGAGCTGTTCTCCATTTCTCTTGTTAAAACTCTTCCAGTATATACAAATAATGACAATTCATTACAGCAGAGACAGAGATTGATGACACAGGCATGTAATTAGGGCTATCACCTGGGAAGTGGGAGAGTCAGGTTCTGGTCCATGCTCCAATGAATATTTAATTATTAACATGAGATGGAACAGCTCTGTCAAGCCTGGGAAGGCTGCACCTGCAGTTCTTCAATGGTTTTCTGCTGTGGGCAGTCTCCTGGCTGGTAGGAGAATGGGGTTGAAAGCCTTGCTTCAAAATTAATACATATCTCAGAGCAGACCTTTCACTTCCTGATGGAGAGCACTCACCATCATAAAATAGTTTTTTTTTTTTTTTTTCTTCTGTGAGAAGTTATTTCTTAGGCATTTCTTTCCAAAAGATACTGAAAATTGTTAGCAAACCTTAAAAGCTGCAGGAGGTGTTCCCCTTCATTCTTCCAAGGTGGTTAGAAATGAGGTAAGAAGACCAAGCTAGCAAATCCCATAATTTCTATAGATTATGGAAAGAAATAAAAAAAAAAAAAAAAAAAAAGGAAACAAACAAAAGTATTTTTAATCCTTTCCCAGGTGTATAACCATGTAAACAAATTCTTTGGGTGCAGAGTTCTTGTGTTTGATTTAGTTTTACTGAAATATCTGGAAAAAAAGTCCATTTTCAAATATGAATGGAGTGAAAGGTGAGCTACAGCCCCCAGGCACTCCAAGGAGGTCAGGAGAATGAATACTCAAGAAGGAGGGGAAGATTCAGTTGCCCAAACAGAAGTGTCAAGTATCACTTTTGGTATTGGCTCTGACATTTTAAGCCTGCCTGCCTGGCACACACCTGCTGTTTTGCAAGGGAGTGGGTCTCCCTGTGGTCCTGCTGCAGAGCTGCCAGCCCCATGGAGATTATTGTGTCTGCCCCAGGGCAACTCGGGTGGCTTGAGATGGCAATGTTTAAGCAGCTGAATCCCACCTATCCTGTTTGACTGACACAGATACCTCCAGCCTCTGAAAGGAGTTTAATTCCTCTTGTCATTCTGGTTCACCAGCAAGACCAGTGGCTACCAGTGTGACAATCTATCTCAATTTATATGGTGGTTAAAATTGTGCTGTTGTTGCAGAGAAAAGAGGAAAAAATAAATCAATTTGAAAACCCTTGTCATCTAGTAGCTAGTCCAGTAGCATTTTTGCACTGATACAAAAAATCAGGCTTTCCTTTTTATTGTATATAAAGAAACTTCAGTCTACAGTACAGCTTTTAAGATGTGTTTTGTAAAGACTACATTTTAATAGGTGTGTATTGAAAATATATAATTCCCTTTGCCATGAATGTTTTCCTCACTAGTTTTATTGATATTTTTATAATTAATTTTAGAAGGTTATGATGTAGCAAAAGAAAAACAGTGATGGAAAATTCAGCCCTAAGAAGTCAAAAAGGCTGAAATGTATAAGTAATTTCCCTTTGTAAATAATAAGACTAGAACAAGAAGGAAAAGGTGGGAAGAAGATAATGGAGGAAGATATAGATTGGGGACAATCTGCAAGATGTTGCATAAATACAATGTATGCTGTGCCAATGACAATCAGCTTTAATTCTCAAAGATATACAGCTTTGCATCTTGTATCATTCTGGTTTCTAATTAATCTTGGTTGTCTTATATTTGAAATGCTATTTGTCCTTGTTATAAGCAGTTTTGATGACATTTGCTATTTCACTGGATTTCTTAGCCTAAGATTCAAGACTTTGAGTGACCTAGGAGACATACATCTGGCTATGCCTTACTTCATTACAAAAATAGGCACTGTAATATAAGTGCTTCCTCTCTCCTGCTTGCTCCAGTGATACTTGCTGAGAACCAAAAAAAAAGAATTCACAGGTCACTGATACCAAAAGGCATGACTGACTGAACCTTTCTGCAGACAATGTTCTACAAAGTGTTCTATTTTATGGATAGTTTTTATTCAGTGTGAACATGGATTCGACATTGATTTTTTAAGAAGTTATGTGGAACTACTTGATACCAGTCATTCCTTTTGGAAATGCCACCCAAGCCTTTGGGTCTGTGGGCCAGATCTCTTTTGACTGTATCTGTTGGCTGATGAGCTAGTTGCAGTCTGAGTTTCTTGCTGAAAACAAACCTTGCTCCTCCTCATCTCCTGGATCATTTACAACAATTGTGTGTCAATTTGTATTCCAAAATGTTAAGTATGTAGTGTGTCAGTTGGCTGCACTGTAGAGGAGGGCCAAGTCTGGACAAAAGCTGGCAGTGAGCTTAAACTCAAGTGCTGTCTTGCAATCAGTATAGCCCTGACAGCTCAATCCTTGCCTACCCTCATGCTCTTGCCATACTGCTTTAGAAAGTGGCTTTCTGTTCCAAACATCTCTGTGTGCTCTGCTGCACTGGGTATCTAGAAGGCTCCAGTCTTCTGAGAGGGGAGAGAAGACTGTATTTATGTATAGAAAATAATATTTCCTGAGAAAGAACTTCCCTGGTAGTGGAGAACCTGTGCACAATCAGGGGGCTTAGAAAGCTCTGTGGCTATTTGTAAAGGCAGTACTGACTCCTGGGGTCAATAAAGAGCTGTGTGGGAGCAGGTAGCTGCATCAGGGCAGGTTTTTGACAGAAGAATAATTAAAGTGGAGTCCAGCTACTGCTAGCTGGGGAGCTACTCAGGTAATGGGCCAGAGATAACCTTCTCTCAGGGACCTGGATAGAAAAAAGGAAAGGAGAGCGGCACTGAGTTTTGGATAATTTTGTGGATGGTCTGTGTCAACAGTGCAAGTCACAGTATACTGTGGGACCACTTCACTGCAGTGGTCATCATTAGAATATACCTTAGCAAGTATAAACGAGTGATGATGGAGATCTTACCAAGACCATTTTCCTGCCTTCAGAGAAGGCAGAGAAGGCTGTCCGTTACAGCAGGGTATCCACTGATAATGTCACTGCGTGGTGGATCTGGAATAAACATCATGGTAATTTTCTTTATCTGACTCTTGGAACCAGCTGTTATCTTTCTTGAATTTCTCTCTTCCAGCAATGAGGATAAAATTACCTGACACAGCATAGAAAATTTCAGACTCAATTTTCAAGAGATTGGCAAAAATTATTACTGAAAAAGACTTTTATATTGGGATGTGTTCTGTATTTTAAACAGATGCAATACCTCTTCTCTGCTTATTTAGTTAACAGTGATAACAGGAAAAAAAAATACAATTACAAGCTGTAAAACTGAAATTCTGTAGAGGGCCCTAAGACCCCATACAAGTCCAAAACTGTTATTATTATTGTATAGGGTGAGTGACTGAGGGTCCAGTCAAGTGTGGGATTCTGGAGCCAGTGTGAAGGTGGCTCCTTCTGGGAGCAACAGGGTGAAGGCTGACTTTTTTCTGCAGATACATGAGTCTCTCTAATCAGTGATTGGGAACACAGGGAAAAATAATTCTGTAGGCTAATGATTAATCATTTCATCAATTTGGGGAACCATTCAATATTGACTGAGTAGGAAAGAACATAGAGGATCTGCTTCCTGCTCCCTTTTTACATATAGTCATAGGAGATGTTGCTGTGATATGCAGACTTTTTCAGTAATTATAACAAACCTGTATTTAGTAGTCAGATTATGCCCACAGGATGTGGAGGAAAAGGAAGAATAAAAACAAAACAAAACAAAACATAGGTTCAAGACTTTTCTATCTATCTCATGGTTTTGCTAAATGCAACTTCCTTGTGTGCAAATGTCCTTTTTGTCTTTTTATTTTTTTTAATTATTATTATTATTTTTATTTTTGTGGAAATAACACTAAAAACAAGAATGTGGTTTCCAGAGCCAGAATTTAGTCAAATATTCTGCATAAGTAGGCAATGTTTTTTATTTATTTTCTTTTGAGAATATTTTTATTTTCTTTACAATAAATAACCAACTCTATTTATTTTTAGACAATTTAGAACTTTCTAATATCCTAATTCTCCCTTAATTATTGTTAATTAATTCCTCTCACTCCTAAGAATTCATACTATTTAAGCATTTATAAAGAATTAATATATGTTACTTTGATCATTACTTAGTCAGGTTATGTAACTTTTTACATCCTGTCTTTCAAGTGAATCCTTTCAGCTTCCAAATTTTCATTTTTGCTTTCCTCTGGACTCCAACAAATTTGTGAGTATACTTTTCTTCAGAGGTAGGAGTCTAGTTGGATGATTGTCTTTTGAATAAAGAAAAAAAAAAAAACACACAAAAACACAACAATATTATAGTGACAGTATGGGGGAAAAACCAACAACGACAAGGCTCCCCTCCCCCCCAGATCTACAACCCAATTTTGTCTGTATCTCAGAGAATTACTATCAACAGGTAATTAAAAAACATACAAATGCAATAGTTTCTCTGAAATGTTTTCTACCACACAGTTTGATTTATAAGAGAAATAGATTATCTCTTGAGAGCATTTATTTATGTATTCCTTTTCCCTCCAATTTGTGTCATTTTTATGGGGTGTTCTACCTCTATATGGACAGTATTTTTTATTATTATTATTCTTTCTAGACTGAAAAATACTTTTCTTTGCTTAGGTTGAAGGTCTTCTGGTTTGTCACTAGAAGGCCCCTTTACTTGCTGATTTCTACTCATTAAAGTGGTAGTTTATCCACCTTCAAATGTCTCTGCTCTGTGTCACAGACACTTATTTGTTCTCCAGCCATCAAAGTGTATTAAAATTAACAGCAGTCATCACATGAGTGGAGGGTAGCCGTTCTCAGACACACAGATAGTTATATACTCACAGCAGGAAACTTGCAATCAAATTCTAACAAAAGGTCACATTTGCAATAAGTAAAGGAAAATGTAGGTAATTGGTTATAGAATCAGTTAATATCTTCACAGGCCTTGAAAGGCACTCTGATGGACTTGAAACCCTTTTGTTCAAGTAATTAAAACCTAGGTATTGTTATAGTATTAAAAACCAAGGCAGTTCTTAGTGCTCTGTGAAATAGTGTTGCTACAGTTGCAAATAGAGGGAAAATTATTTGTGGTTTGTTTGAAAAGACCCACAGGCTTGCGTACTGGCTGGAATGTAGAAATGGAGTAGGGAATGAAGTGTGGATCAACATGAAGATTAGCCCTTACAAAATCTGTCTTTACACCCAGCTTTAAAGGCACTCATACTGTTTCCTTCAGCTGGCTTAGGTCTGCATCCCCTTCAGAAACATCAGATCACGGTGTATAAGCAACCTTCCAGAGACCTGAGGATATGTCTGTTTGAAGCAACTGACTTTTTGAGGATTCACTTAGGCTGAAATTCTGTTTCTTTGAGTGGTGCAGTTTAATCCTGAGCAGCCATATGCTACAGCAGTATTTTGTAACTCTGTCTTAGTTTATGCAGGTCCCTGCCCAACCAAGGGGAAAGGTAAGTGACACAGAAGGGTCTCCAAGCAGCCAATGCATGGAGAGGGGACCAGACAGGAGCATCGAACGGGAAAGGCCACGGAAATCTACTGGGCTTTCTTTGCCTGTCAAATACTCCTTTTTGTCTAGTTCAAGCTAGGAGTTTCTCACAGTTTTTGGCATGACTGGGGACCAAGTCTTCAGAGCATCTAGAGTAAAGTCCTTCCTCTGCGTGTAGAAAACCAAAGTTAGCACCAGAGAGCCCTCAGTAGGAGGCTGTGGGTATCACAGCACGAACCCTCCCATTTGTGCTTTTGTGCTTTTAGTTGTACAAACAAGGAGTCTGCTGGATCAGACAGAAAAGCTATGTGAAAGCATATCCTTGGGTCTGTGAGCTGGACTACTTAGCAAGGAGATGTAAGGCATGAGTCAAAACTTCTGCTTGAATAAACATTTTAAGCAACTAAATAGCCACTAAATGTACTCCAGAAGTTCCTTTATGTCCACCAAGTGCTCTGTCTACTAGTCTAGGTAGTCAAACTCATACTGACTTCTCAGTGACAATTCAGATTTAAAGCTACCATTCAAATTTTCACCCCTTTCACTGGCTAGTTTTGTTCCAGAATAGCCTGATATTTGCAAAGCTTCCCAGTAACCAAGGGAATGCCTCGACTTTCCCACAACCAGTGAGTGCCCTTCCTGCTGAGCAAACAGAAGGTGAACCAAGCTGTGCACAAAGTAGGCAGAGGAACTCCTCTATACAGAAGAAAGCAGATTCAGGCCTCTCAAAGATGTCCAAAGCAGCCCTGGGAGCTTTCTTAGCTATGACTGTCAGTTTGTGTAGAGTCAGAGATGAGTATGAGAAGCCTATGGGCTTCAAGGTGCCCCCAGGCTAAGGAGCTTGGGCCTGTGTTTTCTCTGTTAAGGCTGAGGACTCTAATTTTGATTTGCTTAACTAAAAATTAAAGCTTACAAACAGAAAGCTTTTGCCCTTCCTCCAGAAATGTTCTCGGAAAATATTTTGGAAAATATATGTAGACAACAGCAGATCTTAAAAACTTCTCCCATCCATTTAATTTTCTACTAGCTAAGTTATTCTAACAAAGGTGCCCCCAGCCTTATCTAGAGATAGTACTGAGATTTTCCAAGAGAAAATTTGGGAATGGGAAGAGAACTGCCAAGGCAGAATCAAAATCTCATTAAAAAGAAGGATGCATTTCAGAGCTCTCAGAGGAATCCTTTCAAGCCTCCACAGTTTTACATGGGAGGAGTGGCATCAGTTTCAAAACTATTTTGTTTTCTTTGCTAACTCTAAGAATAAGAATTTCATTTCTACTAAATTAAAAATCAGAGAGAGACCACTGCTGGTGTGTCCTGTAGGAAGAATTCGTTTTGTTGGGTTATTTCACAGACAGTCTCCAGGTTCAGTGTCCCCTTTTACTCATTTGTCTATTGTTCATATTATCCTTACCTCTGCACTGTACTTGGTGTTTCTCCCCCAGAGGTGTTCCCCTCTGGCCCAGATAAGTGCTGAGGCCATGGTGAAGGAATATGAGTGAGTGCAGAAATGGAGTGACAGTCTGGGGACAGGACTCATATTACCTGTGAATGGGCAAGGCAAAATTTTCTGTGTTCTCCAAACCAAAACAGAGAAAGACATAGACCTGGCTTTTACTTCTTCCCTTCCTTTTCTCCTGGAGCTCAGAGCACCTTTTACTTTCCAAAACCTAGTGAAAAATGACAGAGTTGAGAAACTATTCTTTCTCATTGTCCAAAGTAAACATCACCCCTTAGACCAAGGCAGGCATGAAAAGTGGTTTGTTTGGAATTAGAGGATGACATGTACCACCTCAAATCCTCAAGATCTGCTGCTGTGGAAGTGTGGCACACAGAAAGAGGGAAATATTGGTCTAAGTTGTCTACCACTTTTTTTTTTTTAATTTTATTTTTTTGCCTATTATGTTGGACCAATTCAGAATAACAATACAGCTATTAAAATCAATGAAAACATTCAAAAAACATTGTTTTGCATATTAAATATTCCAAGGAACTGTATGCAGTCTGTAGACTGTATGTATGTGGGAAGAAAGGCAAGAGCAACTCTGGTTAGCACCATGTCAGCTGTATTTGAGGACCCTTCCCCAAAGCCAACAAGAAGGAAGATAATAATGCATTTGCTAAATTGTTATGTGGAGACTATTTGCTCAGTTGTAATTGAAAGTATTGCATGAATCTCTTTACAAATGTGACAGTTTTTCAACTAACAGGAAGGGGGGAAATACCCAAATATGTTCTGATATTTAAGTAATCAATCACCGATGAAAATTAGGAGTTTGAGGGAGAAAATATTTGAATTACTGATTTCAGTAAGTAAGAGTTACTTTATAGATTTAAATAACCTTGCCTGAATAATCTGTTATACAATTTCAAATGATGAACATCCAAAACAAAACAAAACAAAACAAACAAACAACAACAACAACAAAAAAAACTAAAAAAGCACACTTTTTGAATATAATATGAATTAAGTTGTTGTAATAAGTTTACCTAAATAAAAGGCAAGAGACTGGAAACACTGAATTAAATCAGTAATAGCCTCTCAACATTTTGCCTCTTTCTAGGCTAAATTGTGGTTAACAAAGTACCCAGTCAAAAACAATTTTCATGGGAGTTGTATTTTTTATACTTAGATTTCTTTGGAAGAAAAGCATGAAACATTTTCAGGACATTCTCTGTCAAAATATTTGGCCACGTGAAACCAAAATTTTCAAGCCTTGTAACATAAAGCCTTCAGAGCTCATATTGCTCTGCTTGTTTGAAGGGATTGAGATGTAACTTGATCACAGGCAACAGGAATTTCATAGAGAAAAAGATCTCTGACAGTAAGGGATTACAGTCTTGCTGACAAAAGCATCCTGAGATACTACTGAAGCTAGACATCATTTCATGAAATAGAATACTATTTCTTTGCTGTGAGGATAACTGCGCATTTGTTGGGAATACATCTAATCAGCTTCCCCATCCTGGAACTATCTTAGTCTCTGCTGTCCTCTACCTTCTGCTGACTGAAATGTCACAGCCCCGGGGCTTGAAGGAAAGTGATTGATTATGGATGTATGATATTTACTTTCCCCACAAAGACGATAGTCCTTTCTGTGCTCAATGCTTATTAAAATACCAAAATATATTGTTTAATGGGCTTGGGCTTGCCTGTATTTGTTTTTGTTTTTATTTTGTTTTGTTTGTTTACAGAAAAAAATTGAACAAAACTTTGAAATTAATAGTTTATCCTTCAGGGACTTGATTTAATTACTTTTCTGTTGTTAAGTTCTCTTTAATTTCTTTGTCTCTCAACAAAATCCCACTGGAACACAACACATTCACAATACATTTCAAAATTGACCTCTTTCCTCCTATAAACCAGAAAATGTTAGTTTTATTTTTCACTTTCCTTTTTGCTGCAATTTCCCAGTATTCTTCTTTCACATCCAGATGGAAGAAAGCCTCATATTCCAAAAATTGCAGACTGAGTCAGATACAGATTAAATATAAATGTTAAAATTTGTGTTATTTCTGTAGAATTTGTGTTTTATTTTCCTCATGCAAACTATCTTATCATTGAGAGTATCTATCTTTCAATGTCCCAAAAAATTGCTGGCATCCCAGTAATCTTACTTATTTGTTTATTTGTCTGTTTGTTTATTTGAAATGTTATTGTAAACTTGGAGACTTGGAGGCTAAGAATGTCAATCTTGCTGACGGTGCAGTTTATTCATTTTTGTTATCTGTAAATCACAACTTCAGCTACTAGTTCCAAACGTATCCATGCTATAGCACCCAATTTGCTCTCCTTCTGAAGACAGTGATGTATAAGTGTTTTCCTGAGCTGAGGAGGCTGTTGTTTTGCAGGACCAAGCACTGCATCCCTAGTCTGTATATTCACTGACAGAGGCCTTGTTGGAAAAGCCTGATAGAGACAAAAGGCTTGTCAGGATCACATCAGTTCTCTGGACAGCTTTGACAGAGAGTAGGGAAGAGGGCAGTTTAAATAGTAAGCAAGTCTCCTGGCCCAGCTTCCTACCTCTCTACCTGGTTTTCCTGGGAAAGGGGCATACAAGTTTCCTTGGTCTTCCTATTTTGCACTACAGGGCTGTGCAGAGCAGTGCTGAGCACTAACCAAGTGGCAATGACTCTTTTTACTATATGCATTTCCAAAAAGAGAAGTACTGAGGACATAAGAGGTTTGGTTCATGGTAGATAGATCAGTTTATTGTATGTATTTGGTAAATATTAGAGGGTTTGGAGAATGGAATAATAATCCTTAGTTATAAAATATTTATAATGTATTTATAAAGCTGATAAACAAGTAATTTCATAAAACCAATTTCAAAGCTCCTTTTATTTTCTAAAATCTCAGATTGATTCTGCTCTCAGGATAATTCCCACTGTAAATTTTATGTTGCATATTTAATACTATTTGGTTTCAAGTAATTATCTGTTTTAAATCTTACTGTTTCAGTTTTCTTGTATGCCCCAAGGCAAGTGCATATAGAGCTATCCAAAAACAAAAAAAAAAAAAAAGAAGTTGGTATATTCAAAAAGAACAAAATATGTAAACTTGTGTTATATTTTTGCATTTAATAAATGTATATTTATCATAATTTCTAATTATTCTTTTTTTCTTTAGTGCATATTATTAGTTTAATTGAACCATAAACTTTAGACTAATAATACCAATTTGTCTTACATTATACTTTGCTCTATTAACTTTTACAAATGTGTTAATCTCAGCCACTGATTGATGGGCACTCAGCAACTGTGCTAGATTTTTTGCTGGCAAACTGCTACATTGCATTTTCTGTTCTTGGAAAATGCTTTTCTTTGTTTGCCTATTTTTGGGGGGGTGGAGAGTGGGGGATAGAGGGGGATTGGATATGATTTGTATTCTTTATTCTTGAGGTTTAAATACGAAATACATTTTCCTCTTCCATTTTGGCAGAAACCACAAGCAGTGATAAGAGCTAGAGCTGACAATTATTTCAAGATATCCTTTCTAAAATAAAATATTTTGTTCAGTATCCCAGAAAAACCCTATCCACTGCAGAATTTGGGGAATTTAAGTCTCCCAGTGATCTTCATGGTTAGGAATTTCTCTGACATGTGATGTCCATGAGAATGGAAATACACATTTATCTTCTCTTGGAAAAAATAAAACGAAATAAAAGCACATAACTATGAAATTACACAAAAATAACACAGAGAACTGAAAAAAAAAAAAAAAAAAAAAAAAAAAAAAAGGAAAGCTATTTCAGGGCCACTTAGCTACTTTGTAGTTTGGTCCAACACTCAACAAAAGAGTTCCTCATATCCTCTTCTATTCTCTTTGCAAATTATAAAATGCAGATTATAATTAATCTGCAGGGAGAAAAAAAGAATAGTAGAAATAAGCTAGTCTCTCCCAGCTGTGTCTGGTCTGATCTGCAGTAACCTGGACCAGCTTTACAAGTTCAAATGATGTTTTTCCTTGCCCTGTCCCATCACCAAAGATCAGTTTCATAGTTACTATTCTTGTCTCATGAAGACTTCAGGTTATCTGGTCCAGCTGACATATCAGTGAAAAACACATATTTTTTCCTATCTTTGCCCTTGTTACTGAGGCTTTATTTATCTGTCTTGCTACAGCTTTTTCTTTCTCCCATTTTCTCCTTCCAGTTAGAAAAACCCAAACATATTCTCCCTATGCTTTGCTTCTTACATAGAAGCCTCAAATTCCATTGTCTTCCAAAGAGTAGTCTGGCTTCCTTCTAGGCAGAAATAAAAGGATCTCCAAGCCATCTTTAGCCAGACACCAAGATCTACACTGTCACCAAGAGCAGGTAAAATACAGTGTTGACTGGGGGACCTTTCAGAGTATGAATCTCACAGAAAGTTAATTAATTAATTAATTTGAATAAGGGAAAATGTGTGACCCACAAGTCAGAGATACTTGCCAAAATAGCTGTGTATCACAGTTGTGATAAAATTATAGCAAGTTGAGGAAAAAAATGGAGGATGGGTGAAAAAACATGTTGAGAGGAAATCAATCTGAATGAGAAGAGTATAGGAATAGAGAAAGAGACACTCATGAGGAAATTGGGAAGAAGAGGAAAGGGAATAAAAATTAAAATATCCAAAATACATGAGAAGATGCAAGGGACAAGAAGCAGAGCAGAGAGAGCTGCAACACTCACAGTCTTACAGCAACCAGAGGTCCTCTATTGCAACAGAAATGCTGCTCTTCCTTGCTTTGGAAATTCCTTTCTGTGCATCTTGGTCTGTGGAAAGAGAAGTGTGCTTATTCTTAAGCCATAGCATCCCAGGAGCTGTGTCCCTAAACAGTAATCTTTGTGAAGAAAAACAAACAAACAAACAAACAAAAAACCATTTTGGAACAAGTATGAAGCCTACTGACCAGAAGTATTTTCCTTGAAGTTTGTAAACCCAAATAGTACCTTCTACAAAGCCACTGTCTCACCAGACAAAGGAGTTGTGACTCGCTTTTTATTTCAGCTTGGAATTGTTGTGAACTACTAGTGATTGTTAAAAATGTGGAAAAAATGGGGTTGTTCTGTAGCAAGACATAGCATAAAAAGAATATGGAAGGTTCTTCATTTTCCAGTTTCTCTATGTTTTATGTCTTTAGATGCCTTCTCATTTCAACAGATCTTAATGTAACTACTCTTGAGTTCCAGTTTCAGTGGGTTTCCAGTGAATGTTAATAACTGCTGGGCTAATAGGGAACAAATCGTGCTCCCTCTTCTTGAGTGTCATTTTCTGTATCTTTAAGTGGCCTTAGTTTCAGCTTAGTGTAGTAGTGAACAGATGGAGAGCAAGTGAGAGCTGCCTACTGCTTACAGTAATTGCTCTGGCCCAATAAAGCATGATAGGGAGATTTTATTAGGTCAGTTTCTATTACTCTACATCCAGATATTTACAAATGAAATTCAGACCTGTAAAATAATTAATTTTTAAAAACAAATATGAGATTTAATAATAAATAATACATCTAGGAACGCTGTATTTGCCAGCTTCTTTATGCAGCCAGGTTAGTTGCAACCCACTTTTCTAAGTAAAACTAGAGTTACCCCAGCAATCACTTATCTTTATAAGTCATGGTTTCAGAGACAATTTCAAATATATCACTACTCCAAAATAAGCTGTGAGACCTGCCAATGTTTCTAATCTCCTGCAAAGGATTTGTTATCTATATATCTTGAATGTTTTTGTAGCCAATGTCCAGGTGTTGAAATTTGAGATGTAATGTTGAAATGTTCATAGATACTTAAGTTACCTTGCGTGTTTCTATTCTTTGGTGGCTTTTAATAAAAGAAATAGCTGTACTTTTAAAGAAGACAAAGAGGCTTCCTTTGTCTACAAGTTACCACACCCTGTATGTCATGTTAAAGGGACATCTAGTGAGCATATAACATTCTGCAACAAAACATATCCTTATTGTATTATTGAGCACCAGACTATACAGTTTATCAAGTTAAATTTTATTGTAGATAGTCTTGTGATTATCTAATTTGTATATGAAGCAATTATATCTTCACTACATGCTCCTTTGAAATGGCAATAACCTTTTTACTAGGCAGCTATTAAGTTTTGATGGTGTTTTCAGTGTATATTTTTGAAAGGACAATGGTGAATGTTTTTCACTAAATAACTTTTTTTTTTTTTTTTTAGATTATTATTATTATTTCTAATACACTGATCTGGAAATACTGTTTACAGTAGAAAATATAAATTTCTCTTCCTTCAATTAATAGTGATATTTCTTTATGGTATGTTAGAATATATCTCTGTGTTTTATGCTGACACTCAAATGATGAATGAATTCAGCAAAACTTATATGTCACAAAATTATAATAATAGCAATGGAAATGTCCAGTTTTCTTTCTAATTGAAATATATATCTTATTTCTCATCTTTTTAGTGGGAGACTACTTGGCCTGTCAATTTCTTAAAATGCTAGCAAAATCTGTTGCTGAATTTTCTAAGATGTGTAAATATTGGCTTTTAAGCTAGCACAAAGTTTTTCACACATGTAATTAGAAGAGAAGTGGATTACTTCTTACTATAGAAAGAAACTCTCTGCATGTCTTAAACAATGATTTTCTGGACGTATATTTTTTGGATCAAAAAACTCTGTAGCTTATGAAGTTGTTTGTTATTTTGTTGTGATTTTATATAGAATGGAAGGGTGAGGAAAAGGTCAGCAATAACTCTGCTGTTGCATTTTCACTGGGAAAAACATAATATTGATCGATAAGAAAATGGAAAAAGCACAACTATTAGCGTCTTACTTGATCTTCTCCGACCTTTACCCTGCCATGTTGATTTTATTCTTAAATGTTATGTCTGTTGTTCCAAAGGTTTGTCCTGTTTAGTCTTTTATTTAATTAATACATGATCTTCTTTACTCTCTCTAATGTTAAAACAAGAAATTCAGTTTTATTCCTTGTTGAACCATTGTCCTCTTTACACTCAGCAATGCACACTGGATAATGACTCCATGTAGGAATTGGCCTGCTTAAAACTCCTTTAGAAGAGCAATCGATGGGTACTTAACTTCATCAAATTGTTTTGCCGGTCTATAGGAAAATTAGCTTTAAGGATGTGGAAGCTCTTTAAAATGATCATTTAAGTTTTGATATAAAACAATAGGCTTTTAACCTTTCTGTTTGTAGACTTTAGAGCAGAAAATATGTCATTGAACCTTCACTGAATGCCTATATATCTGCTAAGGTAGCGACTACAAAATTTAGTGAAGAAAGCTCTCTGCTCCCTGAGGGCAGTCTGCAGATGATACTGTACTTGGTGTATATGATCGCAGGACAGGAAGAGGGACAGAGCTGTGTGCTCTGGCAAAGCCAATGGAATGTCTTGGTTTGCCTTCTAGCCCCAGATCTTCTCAAGCGCTGCCAAAGAAAGCAAATCATAAGTTTTGGTACTAAAAAGGAATAATGTTTTTATTTTTTGAGGTAAAAGAAAATATTTCAATAAAATATGCAAAGATAAACACATGCAGAAAAGACAAGAAGTTGTATTTGCGGATGTTGAGCATTTGGGCTGCACCCTGTACCTCCTTGCATATCTTTATCAGCCCCTAATCTTCTGAAGACTGACATTACTCATTTGTAGCTTCAGAGAAATAAATGGTGAGTTCACTATGTCAGTAATTTACCTTATAATTATGTTCTAAGTTGGCAACTAGTTTTGTAACTCTTAATTCAGTTTAGTTTAAATGAAATAGGCTGTGATAGGTTCATCCAAGATAAGGTGTTCTTTAACTGAAAAAAGTGGTCACAAAGTCATTTGCAGTCCTAGAACTAAATAGGCTTCAGAAACAAGTTAGGCAATTATAATAAGGCACCTTTTTTTTTCTTTTTCTTTTTTTTTTTTTTTTTCCCCTTTCTTTTACAAAGAACTAGAGTCATGAGCACTTGAATCCAAGAATTTTAAAATAATTGCAAGGTTTGTTCCTGGTAACATTTTAAAATTTCAGTATGGCAGGGCAGTTCTAAAGGATTGCAAGTAAATTTCAATTTAAAAGCAATAATTAGAATAGACCTGTATAGATGACACTGTGTCTGCCAAAATAATGGAATAACTGATATGAAAAATAAAGGATGAGAATATAATTAATATCAGTTGACATTTTTTAAGTATTTTTTACATAAAATAGTTCTTGCTGTCCTCATTTCCTTTCTTAAGAGATGACGGGCTGATTAAAGGTACCTTTATTAGCCTGATCAGGCTGAATGTCTGCACATTTTTCCACATATTACCATGCAAATTTCTCACAATCATAAGATGATATGATATGTGATATACTAATGATAAATATCCAACAGAGTAATTACTTGAGAATCATAATCCAGTATGTTTCCACTG
This sequence comes from Anas platyrhynchos, assembly GCF_047663525.1. Classification (NCBI taxonomy): domain Eukaryota; kingdom Metazoa; phylum Chordata; class Aves; order Anseriformes; family Anatidae; genus Anas; species Anas platyrhynchos. The sequence continues at coordinate 67,035,140 of NC_092588.1, read as the reverse complement.
AGGTCTCTCACAGACCAGTTCTTGCTCCAGTGCAGCCATAAATCATTGAGAAAAGCACATAAGAAAATATAAAATATTTGTTGATAAGGTTTGCAGGTGCCATAAAAACAGATGGAATGGTAAAAACATCATGACAACAAGTCATTTGTATAGGATTCTCTACATCATTTAGTAAACTGGGGAGAAGAATAATCCATTTAATATAACTAAATGCAAAACCAAATACCTAAGGGTAGGAAGTACAGGATTTAACATTAGGGAGATAATAATTTAAGAAACACTGAGCCTGAAAAGGTGGCAATACTTTTTAAATGGAAATATTTTCTGAACCTGTGGTCCAGGTAAAAGGGATAAATCTTGGATTTATAAAAAATAAAACATAAAATAGAGGGAAAGAGCTATATTATTTCTGTCCATGAAGTTACTGACACCATCACCAAAATGCAGTCTGATATCTATTCTTCCAAAAAGACAGTAAAAGTTTGGAGAATGTTCAGAGAAGGAATGATTTTACGGGCAGGGAATTCCACCTTAAGAAGAAACCTACAGGAAACTTACTGTTTTTAAAGCATCTTAGATAATTATAGTCCATATGCACCCTGTATATGTAATTCACTATATGTGTATTTCTTTTTGATATGACACTTGAGTTCAGAAGACAAAGGCACCAGCTCCAGCAGTCAGAATATAAAGGGAAAACACTACGTATAGAAAAATATAATTTGTTTTCTTATTTGAACTTTTACATAAAAACATTTTTTTTTTCCTAAAGCATATTTTGCAGTCCATTGTAAGTTCTTAAATGCAATACCAGATAAAATTAAATGGCTAAGTCATACAGAACACCAGATGATATTCTGGTCTTAAAAATCTATTAACCTCTATGAATCTTGCATATGCCAACATTTCTCTGTAAAAGTCTTTGGCATAATACCACAATAAAAGGCTGTGACTATCATTACTATATTTTCACATCTTTTCTCAAAGGTGAACAGTTGTTAAACAAATATTACAGGCCTTTTTATAGCATTGAACTCCTTTATCATCATATCATTAATTCCCCAGCTCTCTCATTTGAAGTGCTTGAAAGTTGCTTTCAATTGCAAATTAGCCAGGGCAAGAAGAAGAGGAGCCATGAAATCTCTTCGTACAGAACATATATCTGATTTTAGTGACCTGTGGTCTTGAATGTTTGTTGTAAATAAGTATTGTACAGTAAAGAAAAGCTGGATAGATACATTTGATCTAATGCAAGTTATTCCTTATAAAGTCTGATTTATTCTCCTTCAAGGTTTTGCATATTTCTTCCACCGTGTGAGGTTAGGAGGAAGAGCCACAGATAAGAAAGTATCTGGAAGACTCAACAAGTTATCTGCCCTGACCTTTGGAGAGCCTTAAAGGGAAGTGTTGTCACTCCGAGGAGATGTGGAGGTCATACTAGGCACAGAGCCAGCCTACAACTTTTTTTAGAGTGTGTCAGAGCCAGGGCAAAGTGAAGACAGACTAGACTTAATCCTTTAACCTAACCTGTCAAAACTGCATCAAGTCAGCACTGCCAAATCTGCAGCCACCTCATAACTCAAAAAGGTATGCATGAGTGCATTTATGAATTTGCTTTTGAGAGGCGGTTTTATGCTTTGGTATTCACAGCATTATGAAACCTGGCCACATTGCTGGATATGCAAACATAAAGCTAAATGCTGCCTACTGCATGAGTGATTCATCCACTGAGTAGTAAGAAGATACGAAATAAGATTATTGTAAAAGGTGATTGTTTTTAAGAGATACTTACTTCCAAACATAAAAAATATGGACTTTGAAGAAATTAGGTTTGTGTTGTCTCAACAAAACTAGGAAGAAATAAGCTATTTGTCAAATCCACGGTAATGGATAAAGCACACAGCACATTAACCTGATATTTTATTTTCATTGACTGTTGTAAATACTGTTTCTGTGTAGTGATAGTTTTTTTTACAGTAAGCATATTTTACATACATGCATATGTACATGCTGGTTTATATGTATGTAGCTGTGTACATGTGAATTTTGCTTGAACCTTCAAATAATTATAAAAGGAAGTATCCATGTGAAAAATAACACAAATGCATTGAAAATACAGGGCCATATCCTAACTGCTGCAAACTAGCTTGGCTGACAATGGGACTGCAGCCTCACTCAGACATGACAGTTTTCACAGCTCAATATACAGCTGAGAATTTTAAATTGTGAATATACAGTAATGCAATTAAAAATGCTGGAAAGCTCATTTTGTGATGTTAATCACTGAGCTTTGTTTCAGATGGGCAAAGACACAGTAAAAATTGTATCCATCTTCAAGGAAAACAGCCTAAAAATTATAGTCCAGGTACAAAAAAAGGACTGGCACTATAATAGGCTGGGATCCAAGCTCTTGCTTCAGAGCTTGTTTAAGTGTTTTTCCTGTCAGACCTATGGAGTGCATCATCCAGCTCATCCCCCACACAGCTGGAGCACCCAAGTGGACCTGGCTGGGGCTGGCTCTCCCCTGCCAAATGCAATAGGTCCCACTTGGAGGTCCCACGCCTTCCCACCACCAGGGCTAGTGGTTTGGTCAGCAGCAGAGGTGGAGGCTCAGCCCTCAGCCCCCACCTCCCCCACCACCTGAGGGTACTTTAGCCACCAAATTATTGGTAGCTTTCTCCATCCACTGAAAAGCTCTCCTGGTACCCATGGACCATGGTACCCAAGGGTCCTGAATCTGCCCTGATTTCCTTATAGTCCCAAACTGGGATTTTTCAAACCTTCCAGGACTGAATCCAGTCTTACTCATATTAATGTTGCACTTGCCTTGACAAGGTTCTCCCTCATGGCCCACAGGAGAAGGATCTGAAGGTGATAGGCTCAGGGCCACCTAGGTGGAGGATCTGAAGGCTCAGGGCCACCCTACTGCATCCCCACATCTCTGATGCCAGCAAAGGGAGCTGGAGCAATACCATGTACAGTAAATGGGTCTTTGTGGGGGTCAAGGAGCCTTAAAGAGAGAGAGAGGGAGAGACTGTGTGTGTGTATGTGTGTGTGTGTCTTGAGGGGGGTTGGTGCCACAAAGAAATCTGTATCTGTGAGGGACAGGGACAGAGCATGAGTGTGATCTTTGCCTTAATGATCAATTAACCAGGAAGTTGTCAAAAGAAAATGCAGAAATGTCAAGATTTTGTTAACAGTTCTTGCTTGTGGACTTGGAAGAACCATTAATGACATTTTGAGATTTTTACACTGGAAACATCAAAACGAAAATGTGGTCTTCTTTTCCCTAGGAAAATGAGTATGTTACCATCTTAATGAGTGATCTGAGCAATTCCAAGGCAGGCCAAGCAAGTACTTATATTTACTTCACTCTTAGAACATGACAAAATTGAAAATCTGTGAAAAGCAGACCAAACATGATAAGAAAAAAGAAAGGAATATAGAATGATATGTTGAAAAGAATATGGGAGTCTAAATTATGAGTGAAGTCAACTAAAAATGATGTTAAACATATGTGCCAGGCATTCTTAAACATAAGTATAGGTGATCTCTTGTGAAAACTCCATCAACTAATGAAGAATTCCACTTTCAGAAGGAGCAGTAGTTTGGCAGATGTTCCCCACAGTCTTTGTGCTTTTCTGGGGAGAGGACGTGACAGCCTATTCATATGACACTCCAATGATTATGCGGGGCACAACTGCTAACTTTGCCAAGTAGATACAAATCAAGCAGTCTAGCTGATTTCTAAAAATAAGAAAATAAAACTCTTTTTCTCATGAATCAGGATAATTTTTGAAAAATACCCATAATCAGCTATTTCAGAGGAACAGAATGTACATTTTTTCATGCCTACATTTCTGAAGATATTTAATAGAACAGGCGTATAGCATACATTTACAAAGAAATGAGTCATTATGCTTCCATAAATCCAGATTATCTGTTACTGCTTTTGGACAGAAATCAGTCACTTCAGGATACATGAAGAAAAACAGATTTCTGACTTCAAATACATATACAGGGACATATTTACTTACATTTTCAGGCGTCAGTGCCAGAAGGTCCTTCCAGCTTTCTGGTCTGACTGGCTTCATAACCCAGGCTATAACTCGTGCCTCTAGTCTGCAATGGCTTACAAATGGCCAGAGGCTTGAATTCACACTCAGAGCTAAAGGTTTCTGTCTTTCAAAGGAGACCTTACTTTTTTTTTTTTCCTTCTCATTCACCACTGCCTTTATTTAAGCTTTTCTCTTGTGCATTTTGTACAGAACAACTCCACTGTAGTGAGAATCTGTGCTATAAAATGCTTATTCCTCAAGTATTGCAAAGCCACAATATGTGTTTCACAAATAATTCTGTAAGAATATATTATACAAAGGCATAAATTCCTTTATAATAGCTACTGTAACTGTGGACAGCATAGAATATGTATAATCTTATTCAAAATTAGTCTATAGCTAAATAGTACTGGCATAACACAATAAATTAAAAGTGGAAGTGAAAAAAGTGAAAAGTAGAAATCCTACCACGGTTGTACTTCGACTACATCTCAGTATGAAACTTCACGGCTTTGCCACCTAGGAAAAAAAGAGGAGTGAAATGAAAGTGGCCTTGTTACACATTTAAGAAGTATTTATATATACAATAACTTGGGAATGGTAAAGAAGAAAATGAGCAATTATGTATCACACAACAATTACATAATGAAAATAGAACTCAGAGTAGACTGCGTCCACACAAATCTGTGTTAGTGAGTGCAAAATTAGAAGGTGCAGGCTTACCATTTCTAACAAATGCTTTACAACAGTTTGATTGCTTTGCTTTGCCTAGATTCTCAAATGGCAATTGCCATTGTAGACTGTTACCATGTATATTATCTAAGGTATATTGGGTATAGAAGCGTTTACTTGTATGACTCAAAGAATTGAGTATGGTTCATGTTGTTCTAATGAGCTAAATTACACAGGAAAAGAGAAAAAGAAGAAATATAAGAGCCTTATCAATGAGCTACTTGAACTTAAATGTGCATTGTCTTCAAGTATTTCTGTGTTCAAACTTTTTAATAGCTACTCCTGACACTGAAGCAGAGAAAAAGCTAAAGATCCAGATTCAGTGACAGCAGGAGTGTACATTTCCCAGCACCATGGACTGATGGAGGCTAGCTGAGCACTATGCCCCTTTGCTGGAGAAGGAGAAGGTATTGCAAGTGCTGGTGAGAGCAGAGAGTAAGAAAATGGCCCACAAAGGCAGAAATCCAGTGCTCTGCCCTCCATGTCTTGGGAACGAGATGTTTCTTCCAAGGGTCTCAGTGGAACAATCTGCGCCTGTTCTGAGGGTGCGGTGGGCTCTTCATAGTTGGAAGTTGGTGGTCTTACTGACATTATTCCAAGGGCTAAGCTTTTTAATCTGATCAGACTCAAAAACACCCTCTTTTACCTCTGACAGGAGTCTGATTGCTCTAGTGCTTTAGATCTGAGTTACTTAAAGATACTGAATGAGGCTGATCAGATGCTGAAGAGCTGCCAAGATTACAGGCCTGTCGGCCCTATCACTTTTGTTATTAATTATGATAAAGCTGTACAAGCTGCAGCCTCGTCCATTCAGTGCAGACGCTGGGACAGCTTTCCTCCCTTATTGTCCCCTCTTTTCACTGCTCCAGCTATTCTTAGCTGGGGGAACAGTCCCTGTGGGATGATTGTCATCTGGTATATATACATTGCAGCAGCTGACTCAGATAACCAGGAAAATATAACCAGCTCCCTGTCTGCCCTGGGAACTTTGCAGCATCAGGGATTCTGGCCCAGTACCAGGAACAAGCACACAGACACGGACTGCATCTCGCAATAGCAGGACACATGTTTTTGATGCTTCTTTGCTTTTCAGGCTTATACCATGGAGACCTTCACAAAGCAGTGAAGCACAGACAGATAACCAAATTGAAAAAAAAATAAAATAATAAAAATAGACACAGACTAGAAGACAAGCAAAAAGATATCCTAAGGAACTTGATGATGTTTCCATGATTTCCACCTTGTACCGCCACTGTGAAGGTCTCTGTTTAAATTAGAAAACCACTGCCTCTTCTTTTATTCTCATCAACAATAGCTTCCTGTTTCCTTCTGACTCTTCTACACATTCCCTTACTGGGAATCTTCTGTCAGTTTGTCTATTCTTCGCAAAGTAAACAAGTCAGAACATGCCAGTATTAATGGTGGGTGCACAAACTTACTCTCTCCACAGAAACCCTTTTCTGAAGTTATCTTAAATTATTAAATTAATTCTAACTTGAGTTCCAAAAACAAGTGTCTCAGAAGAAAACCTGCAGGAAAAGAGGAGGTTACAAGGGTTACAAGGAACTGTGTGACAAGACCCAGAAAAGACAGTGGGGCCTTGGGGCTGGGAGGACTTCCTTCTTCCGACAGCAGTGAACAATCCTATCAGCCTGACATGTATGTATAGCTTCACCCCTACGCTGCAGTTTCGCAAGTTGAATCCCTAATGCCTTAGCATGAACAAAAGGAGGAAATCTCATACACCCCATCCTTGCTTCCCTTCTCCCTTCTCCTGCTCCTTCCTCCCTGTCTCTGCTCCCAGCTGTAGACCTCTGCCTGGTCTTGCACTTCTAGGTTCCTCTTGCAATTTGCATCAGCCCACTAAGATAGCAAAAAAATATTCACCTATTTTTATTCATGAATTATGTTTCTGCCCTTTTTGTGAGCAACGCTGGCTCATGGAAGAGCACCCTTTGTCTCTACATTTTAACTCACAGAAAGAGTTAAGGCAACACACTTCTATCTCCCTATACAACCACGACAAGAGGCTGGGGTGGTGCACCCCCATCTTCTCATCCTTTCATTGCCTAGTCAAAGTTTGGTTGCTCCTTCTGTTGCATCTGAAGGATGGTGATTCACTCAGCCCTTATTTTGAGTAAAATTCTTAACTGTGCTTGAATGTATGATTTTTCTGCTATCAGCCATTCAGAATAATGGCTCTACTGCTTAAACAGACCTGTAGAAGTGATAAGGGGTAGTGCTGAGGTGTATCAGGCCCAGGGCATTCACATAAACAGCTCATTTAAAAGAGCTGTTTTCATCAATGGCCAATGTGATACAATTTCAGATTTCTCAGACAGCATATCTTTCTACCAGCTTTGCAAGACTCATTGTTAGACGGTGATCCATATATGGGATCTTCCAGTCACATTTCTTCTCCAGAGTTCCTCTGGCATTCTGATTTTCAAAGTAAAACTACCTGGTATAGGATTTTTATCCTTGGTAGTTATCCTTGCTTGGCTCTGGTACAACCTATTGCTAGCCCTCTGCTTTTGTTCGTCAGTACACAGAACCCAGACAATTAGTGTTCCTTTTGAACTGTTCTCTCAAAGAAACCCTGTATTTCAAGAAGGAGTCATAAAGGGGTTGACACACAAAGACTCTTCACCTTAAGAACTGTCTAGATCTCAGAGATCAATAAAGTGATCTCCTTATTTTCTGAGATTCTGCAGCAAGCTCCAGTGAATCTCCCAAACCCATGATGCACAGATCTGTGTGGGGTGAATGCAGACTGTGGACAATAAACAGCAGCAGACAGCAATTCTTACAGTCCACAAGAGTGAAGGCATGAAGCTTTATTGCACGAGAATGTGTCCAGGTGGGAGCTGGTAGCAGGTTTTCCTCATTACCACTGCTCTTCTTCATCTGTCCTCATACCAGGTTTGAAGTAACCCTTTTCCTTAGGTGGTGAGCAGAACATACATATATATGTATATAATTTATATGTGTATATATATATCTCATACATTTTTTTCTTTCTCATTGCAAGGCCACTTTAGGAAATGGCCACATCTGACAAGACACATGTAGCTTTTGGAAGATATTTAAAGCTACTACTGTTATGACAGAATGGAATTTGGGGAAAAAAAAAATAAAAAAATATATAAAATAAAAAACAGTTGGAAATGAGTTCGAATCAGGGAAGTTTCTTTAGATATAAGAGGATACAGAGAGAAAATAATATGATTTACTCCACGTCAAAGACTTTCATGCTGTATCAAAGCCAAGACTGTTTCATGCAGCCTGAGCAGCTATTAGAGCTGCAAGCTAATAGGAAAGGAAAAGAGATAGCATCATGCCTTTTAGTTTTGGATGCTGGTAATAGCAACACATGCAGGATGGAGACACATGCCAGCATTGCCTCCCCTATTCCAATGGGTATGTGGAATATTTATTTCTCTGCTTTATTTATGAATATTAATACTGTTCCCTGATTTCACAAACCAGCTCAACAGAGAGTACTATTTAGAGAAAGATAGAGAAAATGCTGTGGTGTGTCCAGGTTGTTTCATTCTCAGACATTTTATCTGAAGCAATGGTGAGGACTCTGGATTAGGCAAGTCTGACAGTCCTGTTGGAAGTGCTGAGAAACTCCAGTCAGGTTGAGTTACTCATTGGTGGTGTGTCCCAACCCCCAAATTAAGGTACTACATTAGCCACTCTTGCCTGAATGTTTAAGACAAGTCCCAAGTAATCCTCCTCTCTTCTGTGCACCCTGTCCTACACTTGAAGGAAACGTGAACAAGAAAGCAGGGACGCATGACCTATTGCAGCAACCCCCTGCTGTGGGCAGTCAAGAGACTTGGACTGTGAAGGTGAAGGCACAAGCCTGTTCTTCAGGTCAGAGAAAGCTTCAGTGCCAAAAATTCCTGGTAAGGTCCCCTGTTTCTTTGCAGACCAGCTTCTGGGTCTTTGTTCAGGACATTATTAAAGAGTCAAAATAATCAGACCTGCCTTCTGTTGTGTCTGAAACCATGACAAATGTGTTCAAATGAACCAACTGCCAATGAGTAGATGATGAGGTGGAAAGCCCTGAAAAGTACATTCACAGCAAGTTTCTGAGGAGTATTTGTCTAGCCTGTCACGAACACCAGAGGTCAGAGGAACTGCCATAGGAAGTATACATTTTCACTGGCTATAGAGAGAGTACAAGTTGTTTAGATTAAACACCTTATTATTATTTTATTTATTTATTTTATTCATTGACAGAGGGGTTCACCAGTCTTCTCAATGTGCAGGAACAAATTCTCTGTAGAACACAATGAAAAAGCTGAAATTTTAAAAATAAGAATCTAGGTTCAGCTAATAAGCCACATACTTCCTTTGGATTGCTATGAGATACTTACACTGCCATTTTAGTAACTGCAAAGCAGCTTGAGTTTAATGAAATGCTTAAAATCAGGTGTTTCCATTGACTTCAAAGTGTCAGGAAGAAACTAAACTATTTGTTAATTTGTTTTCTATGAGTGTAATCAAACAATCCTTTTACTTTTGCAAATAATAACAGGAAAACTATAATCTATCTTAAATTTCCTGTGCTTGCTGCCTTATTCTGTTTAAAAGACTCTCTTCTTTTCCTTAAAATGTCAAAGACTTAGAAATTTATTTTTTCTTCTTTTCTTTCCTTTTGGCTTTGCTCATGTTTATAAACGTAACGGTATCCAGGCAAGGGGGCAGGGAGGAGCTGATATGCGTGATCAGCCATACATAACAGAAGATGCAGCTCTGCATTTGTAGACAAATCACAGTCTGACATATGTTCACATAAATGATATAATGAATAATTATGAAAAATGATCTAATTTGGGAAAATTACAATCAGGTCATGTACATTAAGGGGAAAAGAACTAAATTAATTATGTACAGTGTGTAACTGTCAAATACCAACAACATATGTAATGGAAAATCAACAATATATAAGTATTTAGCTAATTTCTGTGATGTCTGAATTTCTTTGGATATCCATGTTCCTTGGGTTCCCACACTGCTGTAGTCCAACTTATCAAGCTGTGCTTTTAAATATATAGGCCAGGACTCAAAGAAATCTGATAGTGAGGATTTTTATTCTATGGACTCAAAAAAGTGGTGTGACTACCTATGACTGACTGCACCATCACGAGGGCTTGGGGCTCAGCAAAAACTGCTAATAAACCTGCAGGCAATTATTGAGTGGCCAATTCTGAAAATCAAACGCATTCTGACAAATAGACTACCTATGAATCACTTGTAAGTGTGAAAATATATAATGAGTAAATTATCTTTAGGTGTTTTTGTAACAGAGTTACATTATCAATTCCATAAATAATGCTGGTATTACAAAAAGCCCACAGTAAAAATTTAATTATTGCTTTTCTGCAAGAGTGATATGATTTTTAATGGTTTCTCAATTAATTGCATTGTAATTGAAATATATGAAACTTCTTTAGTGTAAATACACTCTGTCCTGAAGGCATTAAAAACATCACTACATCTGAATTGTGCTAATTATCAGAATACGAGCAGTAAGGAATTAAAAGTGACTAGAAACAGCAGCATAAAAGCCCATTCACTCTTCTATTGTATTATATCCCCAATGAAAGCTGAAAAAGGAAGCAAGGCCATCAACTGTGAAAAGTGAGAGCTCCAACTTGAAGCTGAAGTGGCTGACGTCTTTGCCTTAGATGGGACTATTGTGACTGAATAAAAAATGTATTCCAGTTAAAGTTTTGGGAGCTGCTAATAGAAGAATGATTATTATTTTAATATACTTGATCCTTGGTGTGGAAGTAGGAATTTTCACTGTAACACTGTTTCCAAAATGAATAATCTTGGTACTCAGTGTTCACATTCTTCATATTTATTTTAATATGGAAAGCATACATCCTGTACAAAACAGAGAAAACAGATTAGAAGGAATAAAAACCCATTTCAGCATGGACTGGGTGTTCACAACAGACTCACTGGGGACCTTTGATCTTACAGTCAACAGCCATGTATTTCTGTCTGCTTAGTTTCCCTTATATGATTACCTTAAGAGAATTCTTGCCATATGTCATTTGAATCCTTTAGGGACTTTGAAAGGAGATGAGAAGACTACTTAAGCAAGCTTTGTAAATGTATGTGTCTGTCCATATGTATTAAAGTATACAGATAGTTTTTATCTTATGTCAAATTTATTAAAAATAAATGAAATGTACTGAATTTTATCACAGCTAAAATGTGCAGTTTAACTAGTTGTTATTCATTTGTTTTTTGCTGACATGTACATGCTAGGGACCAGGCTCAAATATTTATATTAATAGAATGAGGGTGAAAAAAAATCTGAAGTTTTAGTATATCCAGCAGAAACAGCTTTACTTCTACTTACAGATGTGTGTATATATAAATAACTGAGAATCTGGTGCTGGTGGGTTGTTTGTTTGTTTTCCTCATATAACCACTATAAATAATTCTGGTAACCAAGAACTTGACATTGCTAAAGCTAGATCAGGTTATATAAAGTAGTGTGTATGATTAATCAGTCATGAAGCTTTGCCGGAGAACAACTATCCCATACTGAATCACTAGCTCCCTTCTTTTCCTAGCCTGTAGACTTGATACTGACAAACTGTACCAAACAATATAGATCACAACAGTGCATTTTTCTATGCATGTTAGCCTAGTCCAGTTTCCATGCTATTCAAAGTAAATTACTTATATGATGGGTCACAGCTTGAAAGAAAGAAGCTTCTGTGATCTTCACTTTTTCCTGTACTCTGCAAAAGGGCAGGGCCAAAGTCTGGTGAGCAGGAACAACATAGAGAGAAAAATGGCATTTAAGAGAAGTAAAGTATTGAACTTCTGGGACTTTAAAGCAAATTTAATATAGATACAGCTTTACATAATTGCCAATGGCGTGAATCAATATCTTCAAGTTTTTAAAGAAAAACTGAGTTTGTGGCCTAACACAGTTATTATTTTTTAAATTGGTTGATGGCATATCCTTGAAAGGACCTCACAGAGGAACAGAGAAAAGAGATGCCCTACTCTAGCCTGAACAAAGGTTTTCCACAGTACTATTTATTCAAGTGGTAAGACCCAGATCTAGAGGCGTAAAAACCTGCTTAACCACTTAAGAGTGTAGCAGTAGCATACAGTAAAATTTGCAGCAGGTATGTCTCTAAAGAGAAGGCAGCAAAATGGGCCATTTCTCAGAGAATTGCTTAGCCTTTAATTCAAACCCACAAAACATGTGATAGACTGTCATTGCTATTGAAGCTATTAGAAAATGTGTTACTGATAAAGAATATATATTGTCTCTGTGCAGAGTGCAGTCACTAACCATATTCAGTCTCTATTTCTTAAGTTATCTAAAATATCTAAAGTATCTTCCATTTTTTTTATCCAACCCTTGAATCTACATGTGAAGTGGATTCACTCTTGTTTGCTCCAGCTTTGAAGAAGGTATCCTCTATCTGAAGCTGGGCGCAAAATTTATGGCCACACATCCTACTTTAGTTCAGGAAATCTCACTTGTGTCAGCTGTGCCAAAGCATGCTTTTAACACAGCATTAACTGACTGAGTTTGGTAACATATGCAAAGTCAGGGACTTATCCTTTTCCAGATCACTAACAATTAATATATTACTTCCTTCTGGCAGAGCATTAATCAGGATAAGTGATGATGAAGGCTGAGAACCTTGTCTCCTTACATCATTGTGCCTGAAGAATTTATGGTAGTTAAAAGCAATGGAATGAAAATAAAACACTTTCTTACATCCTCTTCTTAACATTGTCCTATTTGTAGTTATCAGTCTACCAGTCAGCTACCTCTGTGACAGCAGACATCAGGGTCTTGTAATGATACTTCCCAGCACATTCTCCTGGCCATCTAAAGTCCCAACTGCTTAAAACTAACAACCCAAGAGGCATAAAAGCTGAAACGAGGTATGCCCAAAAAGACAAATCTGTGCAGCTATCTTTGTAGGAATCCTTCTTCATCTGTACCTCTGTGGCTCTGTCATACACATAGCTTGAGACAGCAGCCACTCACTGGGAAATAACAAGCTGCTGTTATTTCCTGATCTGCAGAATTTCTGCCTGTACTCAGCTGATTTTGTATCAAATTTGAGAACATTTTCCTCAGGAACAGAACATTGCATTTCTCCACTCTCCTGTGACTGATGCCTCATCAAAGAAAACATCCCCTCTGACATTATTTAAGCTTCTGCTGGGATTAGAGGGAGAAAGACTTCAGCAGCTACTTACAGCTGATCAAGAGTGGACCACATCCCTTCTCTATCAGCCTTGGGAGCCACACTGAGAAGACTTCAAGCCACACTGCATTGTCGCCTCCCTATGAATCCCTCACACTCAGGTGTACCAAGACTCTCTGGTCATCAAGATCTAGGCCTGAAGTTGGGTTCTGAGGAGTTTAGTGGTATTTGTTTGTGAAGAGTTGGGATATTGACTTAGGCGTAGTCAGCTGAGAGATCAACTCTGGAGGACAGAATACCACACTCAAATTCAGCTCAAACTATCCTGGTGAGAGGCTGAACTGAAAGGAAAGTGAGTGAAGGCACTGATTTCTCCATGATTTGTGACGCAGGTTTCCGGACTGATATTTTAATACAATTTACCTGGATTTCCACCCCCCACCCCTCTTCCCAACCCTCTCCACTTATACCCGCCCCTCCCTATCCCTCCACTCCTCTCTCCTTTCCTCCTCTCTTTTGTAACAGAGATTTGGAACAGGAAAAGATGAGACGTGGCGTACTAGGGGAAAATTCAGGTTTGGTTTGTGCGTCTTGCTCATGCATTCAGTATAAACCAACTGCATAATTTGAGGTTATGGTTTGGTGTTCATCTGCTTTTGTTTGGCTTTTACTATTACTATAGAACAGGCTTGACTCATTTCTCAGAATCACATTACTATTTCCTTATGATGAGTTCCCTGTTCTCCAATGCAAAACTGTACCTATCTATCTTTTGGGGTTTGTTTATTTATTTATTTAATTTTCTAGTGTATTATAATTTAAGTTCCTTAGGTCCTTCATTTCATTTAGAAAGTTTTATTCTAAGGTCTTTTACAATGTTTTATGTTGCAAAATGAGTATAATGGAGGTGTTCTGGTTGTTCCCAGGCTACCTTTCTATTACTCAGTTGCTACAATTACAGAATTCAGCCCAGTAATGACAATGCCTCCAGTCTATGGTGGTAGGCCTGGGCTTGCATTTGTGGTTCTTGGTTTAAGTGAAGGACATTTCTTTTTACATGGCTTTTCTTTCTCTGTCATCACTCCTGGCAAAGAAGAAATTCAGGCCAAGGAAGAGCAGCAGCAAAGATTCATGCATAGCAAAGACTTGTTTTCTGAAGACTTTCTACTGCCTAGGTTGTGTGACAGTGGATTGGAGAATAGAAAATGTCCTATCCTACACAGATCTGTCAACCAACAGATGCCTTGCATTCCTCTACATGAAAGAATGAAAAGAAAACTATCCTTGTTATTTCTCTCTCCTGTATTACTATGAAAAAAGAGAGGCTTAGCAGAAATGTTTGAAGGTAAATCCAATAATAAGTGTGAGAATCTGTCTTTTGGCCTTCACATTTGTTGATTCCACTTGCTTCAATTTAATATAGAAGTAACATAACTTGAACTGGCCTATTTCAATAAGGTGTGCCATTTATGGGCCTAAAATACTTAAGTGAAAACACTTACATAGTATGAGATTCCTTTAAGTATTTTTTGATTGCTGCAGACCCCCAGTTTTACGTGCAGCAACTGTGTTGGCAGGGATTTTACTTCAGTCAGCTTCATGCACAGGGATTGTTCTAATGAAGTTAACCTGAGTTATAGCTGACTGAATCCAGTGTAAATGAAGGCAGAAATCAGTACTGATCCTACAAGTGGAGTCAATAGAGCTTGATTTCCTGTCACAAAAACCTGCCTACCCCTGCTCCTTTTTTTTTTTTTTTTCTGGTGAGCCTTCTGTCATTATGGGACTTCCCCACCTGGCATAGAGCCAATAAGATCAGCATGGATTATTTTAGTTATTATTTATTTCAGCTACAGTATGCCAGACTTGTGGTGAACTAGTTATGTATCTGTCCAGGTTGGTTCAGATATAGTTTATATTTTTCTGTAAGATTAAGAGCTTACTCCTCTGAGAGAGAAGGTTCTCACTTGTTTATTGGTGAAGGTTTTGAAGGCTAAAACCAAATGTTTCACTGCTTGTGATTTTGTGGTAAATTAGGCAAATAAACAAAAACAACAACAACAAAACATTTATTCTATACTTGATCACAGATGTGACTTTGGACTAAAAGTTATCTGCCACCTTTCCTTGAAGAAACAGCAACAGAAACAGCTTCTACTTCCCCTGCTCAATACACTGTCAGTCATTTGCATCACAACGTAAGTGAGAAGATGATAGAATATTCAGAATGAGGGTAATCCAAAGGCATGAAGCCTCAAAATTAAAATATTGCATTCACATGGCTACCAACAACTGATATCATCAGGTCTGGCTTCTATGTCATCACTGTCATATACAGCATACTTGTTTGTGTGCTGTGACCTAACTAGTCCAGAATGAAAAACATTATGTTGTGGCTTATAAACCCTTAATCATCATTCCCATTTCCAGGAGGGGAGGAAGAAGAATCCCATTCACAATGGATTCCCAAACACTCCTCCCTCCCGCTCCCTCTCCCCCCCCCCCTTTTTTTTCCCCACTTCTGGTACCTTGGTAGTGTTCCCCTTCAGATTTTCCCTGGGCACTATCCTTTCTTTCCATCAATTTTCTCTCTGGCAAAAGTACTACAAAAGTACTAATGTAGTGAACCCAGTTGGTTAGCTGAACATCTTCAGACTGAGGGCAAAGTGACTCACTTTGAATAACTTGCCAGAATAATACAAGTACCTGAATCCCAGTGTCAAGAAATACTATGGTATAGAACAAAGCTTTAGAAGATTTTACCAGTCTTTGACACAGCAGATCTACAGTCATAAGAACAGAGCTTAAGCATTGATTTTATTATTCAGCTTTGTTTTATTTTCTAGCAAGAGTTTTATGTTCACAGGAATTAATACTTTTTCATAATAAAATACATGGTGGAAATGATGTGATAAAATCTCAAGGTTTCTTTTTCCCTTTTTTTTTTTTTTTTTTTTATTTAACAGTTTGACTTTTACATTCCATAGATATCTAATGAATTAAAGAAGTAATGTTGGTGGGAGGTATTTCCTCGGTTCCATTTCCATCACCCTTGGTGGTATTTCAGAACTGAATTCTGAGATATTCTTTAAGAAATGGTCTGATCATTATTCCATGGAAGCCAGTGACAAAATACTTGCCAACTGCAACTAAAATATATCTGTTTCACAATGTAAATAATGATATACTGATTTGGAGAAAGACAACAGAGGTAAAACTGAGGAAGGATTTTATGCTCTCATTCATGTCCAGCCGAATCGGTACAAAAAATATTTTTCAAGTATTTATATGAGGAAAAATGAATGTTAAGAAAATTATTTCCTTCAAGATAGTTCCTTCATTTTCATTCTTTCCCTAAACTGGGATGGACATAAAATAACTCTTGAGCCTTGTAAGTAGGTCAAATGCAATTTTCATTCCCAGATTATGTTCCCCACTGTGGAACGAAGAATACCAGTGGAGCTCGCTACCATACAACAACTCTCTAGGTTGCATGGAGGCTTATTTCTTTACTCCCCAGCCCCAATCCATTTCTCAATAGGGTGGGGGTACACTGGGAAGCAATTTTCATCTTTTGCTTTTGAATCTCCCCCAGGTGTTTCCTCTTCTTTTTCTTCCTCAGGCTATGTGGAACAGCCTTCTTGTACACTCTCTTCAAGATCTCAGCCAAGTGAAGAATTTGCTAGATAGTTATATGGTATGGAAAATGGCCTCCTTGTGTTACCAAAATACCCCCAGACCTACGTAATGGATGACTATATTAAAACTGCATCTTGGGGGAATACAAATCTGGAATTATTTTCTGCAGTGATGCAACCTCACAAGGAGCACGAAGGGAATCCTTCCCACAAGTCCTAAGCACTTCACAGCTTCTTTGACATTAAATGTGACTTAAAACATCCTCAGACAAAGAAGGAATTGATACCAGATGTCACACTTCCAGGATGTATGTTTTCACCATAGCTATTCCGTAAAAATATAGATTCCTCTTGAAAAGGAAGTACAAGTATTACACTTTTTATCAGACACATTGAAATTTGTAATTTCATTATTAACATCCCTCCATTCTTCACTTTTTTATGTGTGAAGTTACACACACAAACCTCAAGAGACAGAGTACTCAGATTCAAGCTCATCACATTGTACTAACTTCATCTAAGGGAGGGCCTAAACTCTGGCCTAAACTGAGTGATGGTTGAAATACTATTTTTCTGCCCATTCATCCACAAGTCAAACTCACTGAAACAGTTTCTGATCCTTCACAAAATCAATGACTTATAGTCCTTTCTCACATTTGCCAAGTTTTCTGCATGAAATGAAACAACGTGAGCATTAACTCTTTTCTTGGCATTTAACTGAATACACTTTCTCACACACATTATTTGAAGGTCAGATTTAAATGGAAAAGGTAAATGTATATCAAAAAGACTGTACTAAGTCAGAGTCTCCTTCTGAACTGTTATATCTTTAAAATGCATAATGTTCAAACTCTTGCCAAGATGAAGTCTTCTTGTACACTCTCTTTATGTAGCTGATGGGAAGGAGCTGTTACACTGGGTCGTGTAATGGTGAATTGATCACACAAAATTAACAGTCCAATATGAACTCAGGATAAAAAGAAAAGTCTTCCTAAACAGTAATAGAAAATGGACGTCACCTTAGCTGCCTTTTAATTAGGTACCTATACACAAGTTGGCTGTTGCAAGGTGTTCTATAATCAGGTAGAACTTAAACACCAGCCGTTCCCTAAATTAACATTTAAAATTATGTGAGATAGTTACAGATTGATAATTGCTACTACTACTATTATTATTATTTATTTATTTATTTATTTAAGGAACAGGCAGCATGACCCATTGCAATTTTGCATGCATGCCTGGGAAAAAAAGTAGATGACATAAATCGCATGCATAATCTCAGGAGACAATCATTTTAAATCTTAATTGGCTGCCTTTTAAATATCATTTAAGGTCTCGTTTTCCCTGCCTCTCTCTCTCTAGTTAAGAAGGTGTTGTGTCAAAGTCTATTACCTTGCTGGACGTCTCGCCTCTAAGTTTTTTTTTAAAAAAAAAAAAAATAGAACCATCAGCAGAGGTTTGAGAGGTCGATAAAGCTTTTAGATTTGGAGATGTTTTCAGGGAGCCCATTTCCTGCGGCTAAGAGTTGTTAATGGAGCTTAAGGAATTATCTTATGACTCGGGCTGGGAGAGCCGTATATTTCTTCGCTCCTGTTCCCTTGTCGAGGCTGAATATGCTGCTGTCAAACTCGCTTAATGAAAAGTAACGCGTCGCTGATTACAGTTTTATTTGGGCTCTATGTAAAAAGCACTGTTAATTTAGCATCCCCTCCTTTGTGTGTTTGAATTTGCCATGGCTGAATGATTTAGAGTCTCTCAGTTTCAAGCCGTTTCTCTACGTTTTTTTCCTCTCTTTCTTTCTCAGCCTGCCTTTTTATTTCTTCTTTGTACAGCCATACGAGCTGCGTGTCTTTCCCTTTCAGCCCTGTAGCCTCCTCTAAGGCAGCTGAACCTGATCTTTGACTTGTGCTACTGAGTCAAATGGCAAAATTAATTTCTCATACTCTTTTGTTCATACTTTTAAAAACATTTTGAGAGATCACTGTATTTGATGGCTGATCTATAGAAAAGGTTCCTGTACCAAAGCAAGAAACTGTCTTCCCTCCCCCACGATTTCTACAGACTCCTCTCACATAAGTAACGTTTCGGTGTGTATCAGTTCATGCATACACGCACACCCCTATCTACCAGATTTAATACTCGGCCGGTCCCGTAGTCCACAGGGATCTGGTCATGTTATATAATAGACAAAAAACTAACTCAGACTTGTTTTATAATGATAGTGATAAGAAAATGAAGAGATAAAGCTTTGGTCCGATTTTGTCTTGGTTTCTGATATTTCAGTGTGCCTGCGCGTTGCCCACAGTTCTGTCATCTTCATTTTGAGTCCTGGGGAGGAGGCGTTGCCTCCCAAATCACAAGCTGACCAAATCTCATTACTGACCACGCCGACGCCGCTCGGTAGTGACTTATAACCGCTAGTGTGTTACAGGTATGAATCACTTGTAAAATGCCAGCCTACGGGCTGCGTGCCCTGCCCAGTACTCCGCAAAGTCCGGCACTTTTTGGGCCGAGCTCTTTGGCTCCGCAGCGGAGCAGCCCCCTCCTCGCCCCGGGAAGGGGCAGCGCCTCCCTCAGTTCCATGCGGCGACTCCACCTGCCCCCGACCTTTGGAGCCCTCGCCATTCATCTCTCTACTTGCCGCACTTGCCGTGTTGAAACCCACCGGGAAACCTGGTGTAACCCCACCCGTTTCTTGCATCCACGTAAATCTCCCTGAATTTCTCGGCTTTGAATCCCCCCAACCCCCCCCAACACAGCACGCAGCCTTTACCCCCCGTCCCGCTTGTCTCCACCAAAGGCTTGAGGGCAGCCTGACTACTCGCCTTTCCTCCCTTTCCTCTTCCTCGCCTCCTTCATCCCCACCTCCTTAGTTGGGCTGAAAATAATTTGCTTTGTCTAAAGGGTTTCAGAGGCAAAGCTCGCCGGCCGCCCCGGCTGCATTAAAATTCCTGCCGGCCCAGCCTTGAGCTGAGATCGCGGCTCCCCGGAGACTCCACTTTCGCTATTACTGTCAAGTACCCTTGACTCTTTATTTTTGCCCTTTTATCTATTACAACTAATTCGAGTTCTTTTGCCCTTTTCAGTTTAAGACGTGGCTTTCTGTAAAGCCTCCCCCTGCCACCGAGCTCTCCGGGTGCAGAGCCTTTAGAAATTGAGGGGTTTACTGTCAAAATGAAAATTTCACTTCAAATTATCTTGGCTGATGCACGTTTTCCAGGCCGGGGGCTCCTGTCTGAGCCTTTTGACAGCCAGATCAGCAGAGGGGTTCAGTGATCTCGATAATATCATCCAAGAGAGCGAAAGTCAATACAATGACAGGGAATATGACTGGATACAATCCAATTACGGCTGCTCGCAGAGAGGGGAAGGGCTTGATCTGATCTCCGCACCCGGATTCCTTTATTCAGTCCTTGCACTAACAGGTCTCGCTAGAAACTTTGCTGGCTGGAGGATGTTATATTTTGGCTGGGTACTGCCTTGGTTACATTCATCGTCGCCTTTAATACATATGTGCATATCCCCCAGGTTGCATTCTCATTTATCATTTATTTCAGACAGAAGGGGGGTGGGTGAGGACAGAAAGGCTCTTCTGCTTGTCCGGTGTCAGCTCGGTCCTTCGGGCACTTTCGTTTTCCCCCCGCAGCGCCAGGCGCGGGAGCCCAGGGATCTGGCCCGGTCTGGGTAAACCGGGGGCTGTTACAGCCTGGCAGCTTCTTTTCCGGCAGTTCTCCCCCCTCTCCCGGTCCAGGAATCAGGAAAAGTTTGTTCCCGTTCCGGGGAAGGGTAAGGGAAATCTTTTAAACGCCTGTTATCTAAATGGTAAATTGGCTGCGAGTGCTCCTGAATCACACGTCGAGAGCGCTCTCTCTCTCTCTCTCTCTTTTTGTTGGCTGCACTCTATTTAATGTCAAAACGGTAAAGCATCTGTCCTGAAGTGCTGAAATATTCATGGCGGATCAGCGATTCCCCATCCTGGCAGAAGAGCTGGAAAGCTAAAGCGGTTGTTTAAAAGATCAAATTTTCCACGTGAATCAATGGCTCCGCGCACCGAGGAGGAGGCGCCGCGGCAGAGCCGGGCCCCCGCTTTGGGGGAGCCCCCGCCCGCAGCCGGAGCGGGCGATGGCAGCCGCGGGGACACCTGCGGCCCGGCCGGCGCCTCCGGCCCCTTCGGTGCTGTCCGGGTGCCCACTGCCGCACTCGCCAAACACACCGCCCCGAGCCTCCTCGGCAGCGGGGAAGGGTCTGCGGGTGTGGGAGGCTCTCGGAGGCCACGGGGAGCGGCCGAGCCCCTTCCCACTCATGGCAGCCCTTAAAACGAGCCGGAGAGGGAATTTGGAAACCTGGAATATGTTTGTGCAATGCAAAAGGCCACCACGCGTGTTACCTCTGAAACAGACAATTTATTGGAGTGAACATACCTTTTTAACATATTTCTCTTTTCTGTCAAGATAAATTTGTGCAGTAGGTGTAAACTTAGTAGAAGTGCTGTTTGTGAAGTATATGCTAACAAGGAAATTAGGAGGAAAAACTCTCAAAAAGTCTTTATAACTAATATCGGCATGCCTTAAATTAAATCTGAATTAAAATTTCTCATTTGTAAACTTTTGGATGTAAACTTTGTAAGTAGGTCTACGCTATAGTACGTGCTTTTGGACATGGAATTAAATAACTTTCACGACATTGATCCCTTAAAGTCGCAGCCAGGAGAAATTAATTCTTCAGAAGAGCAGTGAGTCGTCTGTCCTTTGAACTGAGCAAACTGAACTTTAAATCCTCGTTTCTGTTGTTAAAAAGGAAAAATAAAAAAAAAAAAAAAAGGAAAGAAAAAAATTTATATTTAAACTCTCACAAGTCTCTTTTCAGTGTAGCTGACTCTTCCAGTGCAGGGAAGTTCTTTGCCCCTCAGTGGGGCCGTTAAGAGCAAAACATTTTGCTTCCTGCTTTGGGAAACGCGATAAACTCCTTGCTCGAGTCGTGGTGGGCCAGGTTTGACATCTGCCCCTTGAGCACGTTGGCGCCGTTGCCCACCGAGCGTCCCAAGGCGCCCGTTTCCAGAATGGCTCCTTTGGTGGTAGCCCAGGACACCGTGGTGTTGCTCAAGGCTTGGTTCAAAGTACTGTGCCTGAACAGGGGGTCGTGAAACACCCCGTCCACCCAGTTCCTGAGGTTGGTGACCGGTGAATCCTGGTGCCTGTCGATGACATTGACCGGGGTGGAGACGGCGGTGGCGGCCGAGCCCCCCTGCCGCTTCAGCATGCATGAGGGGTACTCGGCCTGGTTGAGGGAGGTGGCGGTGTGCGCCAGGGACCAAATCCGGGGCTTCGCCTCCAGCAGCTGCTGTCCCTGCGGGAAGCACATTTTGGGCTCGCAGCCGCGGGGCCGGGCCCCCAGCAAGGCCGCCTCGCACTCCTCGGCCGCCGGCTTCAGGCAGCTGCGGGCCCTCTCCGCCTCCTCCTCCTCCTCTTCGTCGACGGCGGCCGGCAGCGGCAGCTTGGCGGGGGGCTCGGCGGCGCGGGGCGGGGGGCCGCCGCCCGGCAGCGGGTGCGGGTGCGGCAGCGGGTGCGGGAAGGGCCGCCTCATCTCGCACTCGGAGCTCTCCGACTCGGCGGCGTCCAAGTCCTCCAGGTCGCTGAGCTCCAGCTCCTTCTCCTCCTTGCCCGTGGGCTCTGCGGGAGGGGTGGGGGGAAGGGACGGCAAAAACAAGACACGCGGTCACTGGAGGCGCCGCGCTGCCCCGCGGGCGCCCCCGCCAGCGAAGCCCGAGGCCAAGGGGGCGAGGCCCCCCCCGGGGCCAGCTGGCGGCCGACCCCCCGCGGCCGCGCCGCTAAGTGCCCCTTCCTAGCAGGGTACCCTCGGCTTTCTCGTTCTTCATCATCGCGTCTTCCTGCGAGCCCTCCTCCTCCTCCTCCTCTTCCTCGTAGGGCCGCTTCTCGTCCGAGCACTTGTTCCGCGGAGGCCAGGTCATCTTGTTCTCCTTCTTGAGCCGCCGGCGGGCGTTGGCGAACCAGGTGGAGACCTGGGTGAGGGTCATCTTGGTGATGATGGCCAGCATGATCTTCTCGCCCTTGGTGGGGTAGGGGTTCTTGCGGTGCTCCTGCAGCCAGGCCTTCAGCGTGCTGGTGGTCTCCCGGGTGGCGTTTTTCCGCCGCGTCCCGCCGTCCATCCCGCCGTACCTGCGGGCACAGCCGAGCACCCCCACCATGACCCGCCGCCCTCGCCCCCCGACGACCCGCCTGATGCCTCCCTGCGGGGCGGGGGCTCCCCGGGTCCCGGCTCTGACACGCAGCACCCCCCGTGGGTGGGGACGGCAGGACCACGGAGGGGACAAGAGGGCGAGGACAGCTCAGCTTCCAGGGGAGGCCCGGCCGAGGAAGGAGGAGGACGGTGGGCTCGTTCAGCCAGCACCGGGCAGTGTAAAGCTCTGCTGCACCGCGGATTTTGTGGGGAAAGAGGGAAGAAAACTCCTGTCTTTATTGACGGCAAAGTCATTGTCAACCTTTCGGGCAGCAGTAAAATCCTAGCGGCTCGCAAATGGCCAGAAATCCTGCTTTCCTGGTTTTTTTTTGCTCAGTGCTTCCCAAACAGAATACGTCTGTGTGACCCCAGGGTGTAACTGCTAATAGAAATACATTTCCTCTTACTCCTTTTATTAGCAACCCCCCCTACCCTTTTGTTCCTGAAATTGTAAATAAATATATATATATAAACCTAACGTAGATGACACTGGACTGCAACTGAATATTTAATGCACATCCTCCAGCAAAGGTCACCGGCGCCCAATGGGCCTCAAAGGTTGCACCGGCGTCTGAGCGCCTTCTGCGCCCTGTTAAAGCTGATAAAGGCAGCAGGGCAGGCCGGCCGCCTACTCCTGACTCCATGCGGGAACAAACTGAAGGAGGGGGCGTCGGAGGGGTCCGCAGCCCCCCCGCCACTGGACCACGTGCGGAGGCTGAGCGGCGGGGAAGGGGGCGGCCGGCGGGGACCCGGCGGGGACCGTCGGGGAGCGGCCGCTGGCTGAGGCTAAGGTCCGGGCATAGGATGCTGGGGGGAGGAAAGGGGGTCCCCGAGGGGGGCCGGGGCTGCCCTTACCTGTCGTACTGGTACTGGCTGAGGGTGTGATCATAGGGGTAGTAGGCAGCCGCCGGGGCGATGCCCGCATGCGCAGAGCCGCTGCCGTCCTTCGCCTCCAAACTGTTCTGCAAAGAGACACCGCGCCGCCGCCCTCAGCCCCCGCCGACCCCCGGCTCGTGGGGAGGGGGACATCCCCCCCCGACCCGGCCCGGGCCCCCCCCGGCGCGGCAGGGTCCGTAGGGACGTGAACTCAGGACGGTGCTGCGATGCGGGGAGAGGGAGGAGGAATAAGAGGGGAGGGGGGCGCAAGGGCTGGCTGGGAAGAGCGCCCCGGTGACTACCAGCAACGGGGGGACCCGCAGCCATCGTCCTGGCCGGCTCCTCACCCTCGGCATCGCCGGGCCCGGGGGGCGGCGGCGGAACCGGGGATGCGGGGGGGATGCGGGCGGGAAGCAGCGGAACCGGGAAGGGGGGCGGTGGAAGGGGGCTTACCAGGGAGTAGAAAGCGGGAGCCTCGGTGCCGTAGGTCACGTAGTTTCCATAGCCCTGGGGGCCGGCGTAGGGGCCGCCGTAGACCCCCAGGGCGGCGGCGGAGTTGAGCTCGTGGCGGGCGGTGGCGAGCAGGCGGCTCTCGTACACAGGACAATAGACCGGGGTCTGCGCCGAGGCGGCCGCCCCCGTCTCGGCCAGTGTCCGGCCGCCGGACTCGCAGCAGGTCGTCAGGGAGTTGGTGCTCATCAGGAACTGGGGGGGGGGAGAGAGAGGAGCGCTCAGGGCGGGGAGGCAAACTTCGGCACCTGAAACTAACTTTGATCGCCACGGTTGCGGCTTTGGGGTGTCGCCCCCCCACTTCCCTCCTCCCTCCCCCACCCCATCTCCCTGCTTCTCCTCCCCTCGCGTGTTTTGCTTTGGGGGTTAAAACGTTAAAACAGAGGTGCCAGTACTTTATCAGTTAAAACAAAAAACAATAATAATAATAATAAAAAAACCACCACCACCAAACACCCCGTGCCTGTAGGCGTTTAATCCGCCGTAACGCATTGCTCCAGCCCTTTGCGTTTAAAGCCCAACTTTCCCGGTGTGCTCTGACAAGACGGGGTTTACACCGCTTTTCCCCTCTTGCGGCACAATGCTTCCCATCTGCATTTTTAAACCTTTTTTTTTTTTTTTCTTCTTCTTCTTTTTCCCTCTATATCACTCATGCATATTTATTTTGACTGCAGATTTGTAGCGGCCATGCACGCATCTTTTATTAACCTGCTGTTTTAGAATAGCCCATTATGTTTCTGCAGTTCAGCCCTCAGTACTTTCGTGTTTAATTGGTAAACTGTAGATTTAATCGGGAAAGATAAAAAAAAAAAAAAAAAGCGCTCGGGGGAGAGAGCGGGTGGGGGCTGGGGGATCTCTTGGTCCTTTTCTCACCTCGCTCATCTCTGTAATCGTCCCCCACGCATCGTTATCACCCCGAAAGACCCTAAATCCCGAGTGTGCCTCCCCGTTTCAAAACAAGGGCACAAGATATAACTTAGGCATCATCCAGGCATGCTGAGTGAGTAACCGATTTCACGCTCTCGCATGCTAGAAAGGATCGCTGCAGCTTTTAGCACTGAACGGAAGTGATCAATAATGACTGAAATTCAATCAATTAACGTTTGTAGGCAAAAGTCTTACCTGGGGTGCAGAGGAGTAAGGGTAGCCAAACTGAGGATATGACATGGTACAGAGGCTCCCAGTTATCTAGAAACAAGGCGAGACGTCTGATCTGCACGCTATTGCAGCCTTGCTCTGCTCTATTGTACCAATTGATTGGTAACCACAGGTCCCTAGATGCTTATAGGACGAAGCAGAAAACCACATTTAATTTATTTACATGATTTTTTGAACTTTTTTTTTTTAACTAAAGAAAAAAAAGAAGACGTATAGTAATTTTAGCAAGTTCGCCTGTACAGCTGCGACACAGAAATAGTTGTTACGTGAGGGCTGCGAGGCTGGCAAACGTGACTGCAGAAACACATATTTTGCACCCACGGAAAGGGAAAGGAGGAGAAAAAAAAGGGGCAACGAAAAGTAGAACAAGCACATCACGTCAGAACCACGTTGTTTTACAGGAGCCGAGCCTCTGACGTCACGTAAAACCTATTCAAATTACCTTGCCTGGAAGTTTAACATTCATTTTCGGGAGTCTTTGAGCTGCCGTGGAAAACAGACTCTCTAGCATCTCTCTCAGGCTGCCTAACAGGAGCGAAAGTTTGGAAAGCGCTCCAGCACCAGCTATGCCTGTTCGCAACATATCTATATTAATTTCTTTGGGAAGGAAATGAATGGTTTCAACCTGAAGAATCAATGTCCTATCAGCTAAGATTTTTTTCCCCCCGACCTCCTTCGTCACTGAAGGGATGGTAAGCACTTTTAATTAGAAATTAATTAATGAGCAGCTGCTTCTTCCCACCCCACAGTAATAATTAGTCTCAATTACAAACAAGACATATGAAGGGACACACGACTGAGTCTTCATTTAAGATTTAATCAACAGTTAAAATTAGCGCTAATGCTGACAATAAAGCACATGACATGCAACCCTGCGTTTCTTTTCCAGCTTTTATTCCCGGCGTGTGATTACAGGTAGAAAACCCTACGAGCGTATTCCAGGGAGTGATTGAAGGACGTGACTTTTCACGTTAAAACGACTCGGGTGCCGTCGCAAACCTCCGCTGGAAAAGCCAGCCCTTCGCTGAGGGCCCCATCCAGCCTGCCTGCGTGCTCCCAAGTGGACACGGCTGAAAGAGGGGTGTTATAGCAGGGGGGGGGCAATGCCCCGACGTGCCGAGTGCTGCTTCCTACAGGGGAACAAATATCTCTCTGCCGGTGGTTCCCGGCAGAGCGGAGCTTCCCTCGGGACCCTTTGGCGGTGGGGTCCGGGGTAGCACCCTCAGGGCGCAGCGGGACCTCAGAGCAGAACCGATGGGGCGGGCGCCTCTCCCGCACCGCCCCCCTTCCTTTCCTTTCCCCAAAGTCGCCTTTTGTGGGGGCCGTGTCCCCCTCCTTAACCAGGCAGAGCCCCCCACAGCCCCCCGGAGGGGCAGGCTCCGTGCTGCCGCCCTGCGGAGGCGGCCGTCGGGGGGCTCCGGCAGCCCCTCTCCCCCCGACGGCCGCAGCCGACGGCGGGCGGAGGAAGTGGAGGACGGGGCTGAGCGCTGCTCCGCGGTGTGCAGACTTGCTCAGAGAGATTCCTGGGTTCAGACATGTGAATAGCCCCAGGGTCACACTCTAATTAATGATGATGTTCTCTTCTTCTCCCCAGCTGGAAGACTGCCTCCCAGAAACGAATCTGCCCACACTGACAGCTCGATTGAGGGTGATTGATGACTATCTGGAGACCACAGTACACATAATATAATATCTGCTGCGTAATTGCTTTAATTTACAGATGAAAATACTAGTTCTCGGATTGAGTTAGACTACAGCGAGCGGTGCTTTATGGCGCTTCAGAGTGTTTGCAAATAAAAGATATCAGATACAGTACATGCAAATTATCCTGACAGCTTGCTATCTGTAGCCGGGAGAAACGTATGAAGAACGGGAATCAAATGACATTAATAATCGAGTTTGAATTCCGTATTGATTTCGGGCAGGGGGGGGAAAAGTGCTTATCCTTTTCTCACCTGAACTGCTAATTTCTTCTTCTTCCCGGGAATATTAATAACTTAGCCATTGGGTTTCTGTTACAGAAACGCTTCTTTATTCCTTCTGCGACCCGGTGCTGCCAGAATATAATGGTAGTTTAAGTTACTATTTACAAGCAGCTTCCTTCTGTGCATCGTGCTGCCGGGCTGTTGCATTGTTTTGGAAGAAAAGACACCCAGTGTTTACACAATGGTCTGCCTGCAGTGTTGGGTACTGCTCACTCTGCCTCCTATGCTGATTACGCTGGGGGTTGTTTATTTAAGCCCTGGAGTATAACTCACCGGTGCTAGGGAAGAAAAGAGTTGCACTTATCTCAAGAGTGGCTCAGGGTAAAGCACTATAATTAGCTGAGAGAGCTAGAGAACTGCCTTGAGAAGTCCTCGCAGTTTTCCAGGCTGCAGTTTGGGAAACGTCCCGTTGTGTTTCCACCCCCCCCCCCCCCACCTTCTTTTGATACTACTGCAGATGTCAACTGCAGTGGCCCGCAGAACACTATGGGTTTTGATATTTAGATGAGTCTATTAAACTTTAAAATACAAGGTAAAATTCAATACTTATAGTCCTTGTCTATTTATATATCACAGTTGTCTTTCATTGCCCTGCCCCACGCAAATACTCTGGTGCCCGTTTTTGAACCGAACTTTCCTGGATTAATAATGATAATTATTTGTCATTGTAATTTGCAGCTTGCCTGCTTTAATACTTTACACCCGGTCAGCATTGTGCTACTTCTAATCTGTATTCCCTAGGAAGTAGTCATAAAAACACAAAACAAAAACCCACCACCACCACCAAAAAACAAACCAACAACAACAACCTCCTTTAATATTTAAACACTGACATTACATCTTCCTAAGGCGTTCACATCTTGTTTCACTTGCAATCTACAAATAATGGCCCTTTGTTGATAAGAAACCCAACAGAGTTATATTTCATCTTGAATTTTTGGTGCCAGAGCACAAACATGCAATAAGCCCCACAATGATTTAAAATAACCTTTGTGGTTCTTGCACATAAACAACGTAACACTGTTCAAATCCAAGTAAAGACGCTTAATGCTGTGGGCTATATCCTTAAGCACTTGGAAAATGCAAGCCTTTGCTGTGCAATAAAAATTGTTCCTTGTCAAAGCCCCTTTCCCGTACAAAAGAGTCAACAGCACACCAGAAAGATATACACGCCGTGCTTTCTCCAAAGTTTGAGAAAGTAAAAGCCATGGCAATCGATACGGAGCGCTGCAGGGTTTCCCTCTCGTAAGAGTCAGCCTGAGCACCCAGAAGAGCGGATATTTTCGCACCAAAGCCAAACTAAGTACATCTTCCAGGGTTACGTGCTTCTTCCCCGGGAAGCTGGAGCCAACGTTCATGCAAGTTTTATCATAAAAACACGAAACTAGAAGGAAACGCTGTGATACTGGAACAGGCCACAGCAGGTAAAACAGAGAACCGCGTCAGGACTAACGCTTTGATGGACGTCTTCAGGGACATGATCTAGAGGCAGTTAATGCAGCTACAGTTTTGCTATCTGCATTTTCATCACCTCCTCGTTCCGAGGGGTTATTGCCACTCCTGGAAATATTTCAGCGACGGAATTTGCTTATGGGCTAAACAGACTTCAGCAGGCGCTTTCAGCCGAGTTTGCTTTGTTTTCACGTTAAAGATTTAAAGCAACCTTGACACCGTCTGACAAACGCCGTGAAGCTCTACACGTTGCCCATTTGGGATCTGACATGGAACCGAGGGCAGCCTGCAACATTTTCAAGTAGATTAGCTCCCAGGAAGGCGGTATCGCCAGTAGGCGCGAGGTGTTTTTAGAGCCCACCTGAGGTGTGATTGCCTACACTGCACTGCAAATCGGGGGGCAGCGAGTCGGTGGTGCCTACCTGCACCAGCCCACATAATGGCTTGTGACCAGCACAACTATGATGACAAACACAACAGTTGCATAAGAAGGCGCCGCTAATTAATTCACGCAGATTACAACTACGTGTAAAAGCGGTTGTACCAAGCTATCCGTTTGAATGCTTTCATTTTGTAGTCTTCAATCCTCTTGGCAAACAATCTAGATTAAAGCAGAAAGGCCTCACATGCTCACTCTGTTCTTTGTATTTATTAACTTTTCACACTGAAGGACTAGAGCCAACACACACACGCGCGCTCACTCTCACCCCCCAAAACTTTTCAGCAAGAGAATAAGCAAATGCTGCGACCTGGGCAGCCGCTGTGGGGCTAGATGGACCCTGCCGCACATCCACGTTTACCTGCCCGGTGCAGAGCGTACAACTACCCTTTCCCTAGCCAAGCAGAGATTATTCGAGGTTTCCCTTTCCAGCTCCTGCACCCCAAGCGCCGCAGACTCGTAGGCATTCAAACGCCACCGCCTTCGAGCTGCCTGGCAGCAGACAGCTTGAGCGTACTTCTGTGCGAAGAGAAAACTTTCCTACGTGCAAGGTCAAATCCTATTCCCTTTAAAGTTTGTCTTAAAATCCAGAAAGTTTGACTCGGTACCTTACCTTAGCGCTCGCTGAATATCATATCCACACCCCCTTCCCAAGAAATAACACATATGTTAAATTACATTTGCCCTCTCTCCTAGGTAAAGATTGCACAAAGCCAAATGATTCATCACAGATAGTTTCTCTTCCCTCCAGCAGTTCGTTTTCAGCTGCCTTGCTGCTAGAGCAGGCTCCGAAGGGGGGAAAAAAATAAACCCCACCGCCCCCCTCCTCCCCGCTTCCGTAGAGACAGACAGACACACACAAGCATCACCACCAAAACAAGGAGATTTTTTTTTTTTTTTTTTTTTTTTTTTTTTACCTGCGATCACACCAGGCTTCGGCTAAAACCTCGTAGCGAGAGCTGTGCCATGGCAGGGCTTCTCTCCTCTTGTCTGCGCTGGCTCACTTTGCAGGGAGCTACGGAGAACTAATGTAGACATTTCTCAGTGTATAATACCTGACTGGAGTGGCACAGTGCCTTCGGTCCCCAGGCGCCACAATCACTTCACTAACCCCCTGTACTAGAGTGACGTTCAAGTGAATAGCTCCACTGATCACACTCTTTCCTGCTGATTAACACTTTCCAACACGACCAGGCGCTCGGGTTCCAACTTTTCCTTTTAAAACAGCAGCAGCCAGCACTGCTTGCCTCCTCGGGTTATAAACGCCGTCTGGGGCGTGGGGGACACCATAATTAATAGCAGGTTAGTAAAATTAGCGCTGCCACTCCAATTGCTGTCCTCGTTGCCAACAATAATTGCATTGATTCGGGAAGGACACGAATGTCCTCCATTTAACCTAATGATCGGCGGGTTGCACACGCTGGAAGGCAGCCGGCGCCGTGATTAAGTGCGCGCACCTCCGAGCTCCCATTTATCTCCGCGGCTCAAGGCTGCGCTGGCGCTAAACTTACGGGCAACTCTGCCTCTCCCGCCGTCTTTGTCTCCCTCCCGTTGCCGGAGGTGGGCTCGGACGCAGGCGCCAGCCTCCGCGTCCCCGCACCTGGCCACCTATTGGCCTTACTTTTGGGCATAGCCGGGGCTCGGCGCGACGGACCCAGGCTCCGCCGCGCTTGCCGGGGCTGTGCTGGACGGAGGGGGCGCGGGGCGGAGGGGGGCGTCGCAGCGCGGCCCCCCCGGCTCCGGGGACCCGCGTCCCGCAGCGGTCCCGCAGCCCCGGGGGCCGGCCCCGCCGTCGCCCCCCGGCCCGGGGGCAGCCGGAGGGGGCTGCCTGGTCACCGGGGGCTTCCCCCGGGGGGGGCGACAGCCGCAGGCGGGTCGGGAGCAGGAGCGCTTGCTCCAGCTGCTGCTCTCCGGCCGTCCGTCGGTCCGTCCGGCTGCCGCCCCTCTCTGCTGCGGAGTTCTCCGGACTCGGGCTGAGAACCCCCCCAACCCTCCCCGGTGTCCGCTGCTGCCCCCCCGTGCAGTCCCCTCCGGGGGCCGGTCTTGCGCTAAGTTTTGCGGCGCGGCCGCGACTTTCTTGGCTTAATTGTTTGTGCAGCGCGAAAAGGGACAAATCGGGATTGACAGAAGGGGGAGGAGGGATCGATATCGTTTCTCTTTAAAGGCATAAGCCCGGGCAGACGTCTCAATAAGACGGAGGAGGAGAAAAGGAGAATATTATAGCCCTAGCTAATTAAGCGAAGACAAAGAGGTGTGGGGAGAAAGGCTCGGGAGAGGTGGGGTGGCAGCGGGGATTTTTGAGCCGGTGCCTTCCCACCGTAACCACCAAGGCTGAACAATAACGTTAATAGGGAACATCTGTACATCGACAGATTTATTCTTGCCAGGGCTCTTTCATGCCCGTGTCATTTGCATGGCCCCATGCTCGTAATGTTCGACACACGTTGCACCTTGTAGTGCAATGACAGGGGAAATCTGATGGATGTTGAGAGTGGGAAACCCTATTCTCTTTCCCCTTTCTCCCTCCTCGGATTGCCCTTGCGGCTTCCAAGGCGGGGAAACCACACGGAGAAAGACAACGTGCGCCTTCTCCCCCATCCGCGCTCGCAAGCAGAAAGCCAATCACGTAGCGGACCTTTGCATGTTAAAGCAGGGAGCTAACCCGCGGCGGCGGGGACGCCGGGGTTACCCGCCCGGGGCCAGCCGAGACGGGGAGGATCAGGGGGACGGGGCACCGCTCCGCTTCCCGGCTGGCCTCTGCGACCTTCCAGCCCTCTCCAGACCAGCCGGCAGCCCAGGAGTTGCAGGCGCTGTCTCTAGCGGATCCGGGGCATCCCTTCCTCCCCCGCTGGACGCCCGTCCGTCGGGGCTGCCCCGGGCTCCTCTGCCCCTCTCCGCGGGACCCCTTCCAGCCGCCCTCCCGCCCGAGCCCGTGGTGACATCCCCCAAAATGGTGACACCCCCCAAAATGGTGACACCCCCCAAAATGATGACACCGCCGGGAGTGGTACCGGGGTCAGGGGTGCCCCACGGGTGCAGAGCAGTGGGACTGGGGGGACATCTGTGGCTGTTGGGTGCTGCCCCTTCCCACTGCCCCTTTGAAGGTGTTCAAGGGCAGGAGGCAATGTTCAGAAAGCCATTTATCTCATTAGCACCTACCATCCGTGGCAGTGAGCTAACAGGTATTTTATGGAATACATCAACCTCAGTTGCACGGGTGCAACCTTTTTACTGTGCCAGTGATGGTGAGAGGAAGCAAGCACACTCTGTCTTTTTCATTTTGCTTATGTCGACCTGCACACCTCAGAAATTGCTGCTCATTTCCACCTCGATCCATTCCACCTTGCACCACAAGGCAGGATTGCTCTCTGAGAAAGACCGGCCTACCTGGGTGGGAGGAGGGTGACCCAGCCAAGTAGAGCTGAGTTCCCACTAGATGTTTATGTAAGTCAACCATAGTGACCTGAAGGACACATCTACTGAGGGGACACTGGCTACCAATAAATCACAGAAGGTGCTTGCAATCAAAGCAAAAACAGTCAAAAAATCACAGAGAAGGGCTGGTGGCTCAAAGGGCATTTGTTGATTTTTTTTATGTTGTTCATGATGTTAATACAGCTTCTCTTTCTCCCTTTCTTTTTAATGCTGAGTTTCCAATCGTTTTAATGTTTAAACTATTAAAAGGTGCTCTTTTCATAGTCTAAATGGAGCTGGGATTGTGTATCCTGGCATTCTTTTCCATTTCTGTAGCTAGATCAATGCCCTCTCTGTTGTGAAAAGGCCATCACTAAACGATAGCAAGTGGTTAAAAACCTTAATTTTCCATGTCATTAGACAAACAGCACTGGTGATAGCACCATGTACTTCCATTCAGAAAAGGAATATCATTTAATTGCAAGTGTCAATTCCGGCAGCACAGTGGCTGTTCTTTGAAGGCCTACTTTCTAAGAGATCAGATAAGAGAAAACACTAGCTTGATCTCTTACTTTTTTTTTTTTTTTTGGCCTTTATTTTACTCTTGAGGTTATTAAATCACACCCAGTCAAGGAATAATATACTACTGCTTGTTTCATAACTCATGAAAGTCTTAGAAAAACATTAGCTTAATCATGAAACCTCCCAGATAATCTACATAACTAGAACAATTTCACACACACAAAATCCAATGCAATTTAGAATGTAGTAAATACATGGAGAAAAATCATATTTTCTTTGAAACAGTTTTTGTCCTCATCTGATTTTGCTTTCCTCAGCAGAGCAAGGTTTATCTTAATGTGCAAGGATCTGTACAGGTACATTTCTTTTCCTTTTCTTGCATTAAATTGATTATATAATGTTCAAAAGACTGATACACATTAGAAAACCTTTAGGCACTTCAGTGTAAAAGGGATGGATTATTAAAAGGGGAGGTTATTACTGTGAACAATGACAGCAGTACATTTATATGTGAAATGTTTATCTGGCACTGACCTGCACTGGTCAGAATCTGTACAACTACACTTTTATTTGTAAATATGCACTCATGCTGATAAAAGGCATCTATTTTCAGACTTGTCTGGTCATCTGACTCTTTTGTAGGCTGTAAATATATATGCTTCTTTTTCAACAATTTTCTAAGCAAGTGTTACAATAATTCTACTTTTGAACTCATGATTTTGAGAAAACGGCTATTCTGTGGTAGAAAAAAAATGTCGTTGTGGTTAGAGAAGTAGTTAAGGCTGTCTTAGTGTACTCAATATATGGCTGGAGAGGATTATCTTTTAGTAGGAGAGGAGATTCGTTTTCGTTGTTTAAAAGCTGAGCTACACCAAGGGACACTGGTCCCCAAGGGACAAGGGACACCCCCAAAAGGCAGAAGATATTGGGTAAGTCAGTAGGACCAAGTTCTCCTTACACTGAGCAGGGAGGGAGCCTGCAGCCCTCACTCAGGTGAGCAGCACTGCTGAGGTGGAGCTCCAGGGAAGCAGGACAGGAGCTGGGTCCTTCCTCCATGTTACACAACTAAAGAGAAGCGGGCTGTGGGTCCGATCCCAGAGATCTTCCCGTGCACAAGTAGTGCCATAAGATGTTACTTGCGGGCGATCACTCCTTGCACAGAAGGGATTACAGACAAGAACTGTGTACGCCTCAGAAAACAATGATGCAATTAAAGAAGCATTTGTAGTTTGTGCTTAGGGTTATCTTTCCATGCAGGATGAACCAACATTTTTTTTTCCTGCTAATTATTTTCATTAGCTGTTTTAACTCTTCCTGAGAGCTCTTAATAATTGCTTCAGAGCAGAATGTGTAAAACTGAAAATTATTTATGGCACCGATTAGAACTACAGAATACTAATATGGGTAGTCAGGAATAATTTACCATAGCAGGAAAAGCATTATTTAATTGTTTAATATAGAAGCTTAATTGTGCTTGCATATAATTATCATGTAAATATCACTGTGATCACTTTAAGAGGTTATTTCTGAGTGTGCCAAAATTCTGAAGCAATCTGAAAAGAATTAATTTTTTTTTTCTTGCCTTCCTTCACAAGTCTCTCAAGTACACTATATGTTTTAACTTAAACCAAAATATAGCCAAAGGCAGACAGGAGTTCCAACAGTGACCAGTGTAATACTCACTGCTTTTAATTACTGTAACAATAAATCACACAGGAATGTCCTCCAGGAACTAAATGATTTTCTAAAAACATTTGAGAATATTTTTGAAATTCAATTAATTGAAGGCACCAGATAAAAGGTACACATTCTTAATGGCTATAAAATAACCCTAAGGGATGTAACTGAGCTCTAAGCTTAACTTCAAAGTGTGACAGAAATACTTACTGTATTACTTTAAAAGTATTCAGATCAATGAATCAGTTAAAATTACTTATACATTTACCAACCTTTTCATTTTCTTTCGACTATGGTAGAAAGAACTGCTCTCATTTCCCAGGATACAAAAAGCAGTTGAGACCTGTAAAAGAAATTGTAATTAAAGCCAGCCTTCAGTCAAAATTGGTATTATGAATTTTTGGTTGACACAAGATAAAGGGGCCAGCAAAACATAAAAGTGTCTTGATAAAACATACATTTAGACATATTATACTAAAATTTAACTGGTTTGTGTAAATAGTTCAGGTTTTGGGATTAAATCTATCTTTGTTAAAGCCAGTAAGCATTTTTTTTATTGACTTTTATGGAACAAATAGAACACGAATTTTGCACTGCGATGTTTTACTTAACTTACTTAATTGCATACCTGTCCAACCTATCTTATTATGGGCCAAATCTGTGAGTTTCTTTCTTTCTTTCTTTCTTTCTTTCTTTCTTTCTTTCTTTCTTTCTTTCTTTCTTTCTTTCTCTCTCTCTCTCTCTCTCTCTCTCTCTCTCTCTCTCTTTCTCTCTTTCCTTTCTCTCTCTCTCTCTCTTTCTTTCCTTTCTCTCTCTTTCTCTCTCTTTCTTTCTTTCTTTCTTTCTTTCTTTCTTTCTTTCTTTCTTTCTTTCTGTCTGTCTTTCTTTCTGTCTTTCTTTCTTTCTGTCTTTCTTTCTGTCTTTCTGTCTTTCTGTCTTTCTCTCCTTCTACCTCCCCCCCCCCACTCTTTTTGAACTTACCATGCTAACTTGAACATGCATGGCTTTACAAGGTGCTGAGCATCTCAAACAACCACAGCATGCCTTCAGCTTTTGTGGGCAGTAGTCTGAGGTGGTATGCAAGATAACGCTCAGTAGGATCCCACTCTGTGAATAAATATCTTGGCATTTGACCTGCAGTATACGATCAGCAAAAACTGTTTTAAAAGACAAGTGTTTAAACCATCACAATTTTCTGATTTGCTAGGTGATTTAATAAATCAGAATGATTCAACAGCAGGAAAGTGTTAAGAAATACGGGGAAGCTGAAATGTCACTGCTTTTTTTTTTTTTTTTTTTTTTTTTTTTTTTTTAGCAGTGCTGCTCTGTTCTGAGCTTCCCTTCCTTTTGCAATCTAAAGCCATGCTTGTAATTGCACTCAGGCCAAGTAAGCAGATTGTAGATCCATAGTCATCATACTATAGATATAAGGGTTAACTTCTAAGCTTTGCAAAATGGCTGCTTGTTATAAATATTCACTGATGAGAAATTATTTAACTCTATACACTCTAAGCCTCAGTGCAGAAAGTTTAGAAATAGTTGAACTAGAATTAGGCACACATGTACATGTACATTCTTACCTGTGTACACACATACACAGGGAAGGATGCAGAGAATTGTCTGCTCTGTATGAAGAGACTGTATTCTAAGAGAAAACTAAAAATATGCTATAAAAGGCTAATTGCTCTGTTTTTCAACAACTACCTAGTTTCAGTACTCACTGATCATTTTCTCTATTTAATTAAGAGTGACTTAAAATTTTTCTCTCTGTTTAAAATGTGCTAAGCTGAGATGGTAAAAAATGACAATAATATTACAGAGATAAATGCATCTGTATCCTTTCTACTCTTTTCCTTGGTCATTCAAATTCATAAAAAACAACAAAAAAAATGAGCATTTAATATTGATGTTATATCATAAAAATGTAATAATATTTTATAGCCCCACACAGTAATTCTGTACCCTGAAGGTGAGATGGTCGCTGAAAAGCAGCAAGATCCACAGTAGATTACAGCTGCAATAATACTATCACTAAAAATACATGTATTATATGATATCTATTTAAAAAATACATTTAATATATAATATAATATATCATATAAGGCTAAAAACATCAATAAGACCCAGGATTTGTCTGTGTTGAAGAAGGGCAAGTCTAACTATGACACTTCTAATCAGAAACTGTACACTGTAGAAGACAGTTTGATGGGCAAATACCCATAATGTTCAGAACAGACTCACATCTACCAAATTACCACCTGTGACCTGCAGCCAGATTCAAATCAATTCCGTATAAAAAAGCCTGAACTTTCTATTAAATATTTGTTCTACCAATTACTCTAAGCCACCATTCACAAACATTTAAAAGCTTTTATCTTCCAAGGACTTTGCAGTCAAAAGATTTTTTTTTTTTTCCTGACTAGCTAGGTTGTTTATCTCAGAAGGGCTGTGTGTCTAATAAAGGAACTCATAGATTTATGATTACATAGTATCTCTATAAATTCTGAGAAACCGTAGGACATTCCTGTATTCCCCCAGTTTTCCCTCCTTTATTTTTATTTATTTTTTATTTTTTTTAGAAAATCAATAAATCTTTGAATTAAAAGTCTCTCTCTCTCTCTCTCTCTCTCTCTCTAATTTCTTTACCTGTAGTGAAATGGTTGAACTGGAGTAGTATAGAAGAGCTGAAATATATAACAAGCCAGAATATTGGCTTCAGATTAAAGCTGTGCAGACCTGGGATAACTTGTCTGCAAAGTCAAATCATTTCATTGAAAATACATGTCAGGCATGGTTAAATATGATTAACAAAGGAAAATGTAAAATTTATGTGAAATTTTTAGGTTTGCAAAAGTCAGAGCAATCAAGATATGAAATGTAGTCATGTTTGTCATCAGAAGCTGTTTCATCTGCTCTATATTTTCCAGTTAACACTCCTCCTCCTCTCTCCAGCATCCAATTTCATACCAGGGAGAGCTATCAGTCCTAAGGACAAAGACAGTGTCTATGGACACAGAGATTTTTACCAAACCCTTGTTAATCTTGAAGGAAAGGACTTCCTTGGGAAGATAATCCCATTTCTTATCTTTGCTCATATCCAGGGACAATTTTGTGAGGTAAAAGATACAGGGCAAAACTTTGCATCTGCACGTGCTACAGAGAGCAAGTACTGTCTGGTATTTCAAGCTTTTCACAAGGTTCCCAGGCCAGCCTGTGTTTCAGATGGATGTGGAGCAGAACAGAACAAGGACAGTTTATCCAAGAACCAAGAAAATGTCACCACCATGCTCAAATCCAGAGTGGCTAGGGATGCAACGGAGCCAGCGGCAACATCGGTGAAGCTGATAGCTGAGGCTGACTGTCATAACTTAGAGGAAATTTCGGCTGAAACGACTTGATAGAGATGAAAGGTTTGCACAACAGCTGTTTCCAGAATTCTCCAGCTCTCACCCAAGCTGGGTGGTCATGGGCACATAGTAAGCCAAATAATGAAGTCTGAGTGGGACAAGTGTGAGAAAATCTGTTTCTTTCAAGCATTACCAAAGTGCAGGCAGCCCCTCAGCTTCTTCAGACACTATAGCAGAAGCTCAGCTGGAAAGCTGGAAACTTACCTTTTTTTTTTTTTTTTTTTTTTTGTTCCCACAAACTTCCAGCTTTAACCAATAATTAAAACCTTGAGCTGTCAAATATATTTTGTGATTCTCTGTGGAACTGTGGTCTCAAAGTTGCGCATCAAATTTTATTACCAGAAGATAGTTAGCCACCTAACACATGTAAAGAAAGATCTCCTGGCCCTGGTAGCTCCTGGGCCTCAGTGTTTTCTTGTCTCTCTGAGCATTTGGAAGGAAGACATTTGTTGGAAGCAGTTATGTTGGCTGTCTACTTCTTCATGGAACTTAAAGATTTGAAGCAGAAAACCCAAGGTGATCTGAAAAATCAAAAGCAATAGACATCTATAGAAGATTCCACAAATGTAAGTAAGACTTACAACTCTGAAGTTTTACAAATTAAAATATTTTATTTGATTTATACTGCTGAAAAAGGCAGTTGTGGGTACTGCAATCACTCTTGAAAGCAGAGAGGGTCACAGCAAGTCAGAGAGCAGCTTGTTTGCCTCGTCAGTGTCATACCGGTCCTTGTTGTGGTATGTGATCCTAGATAGATTTTTGGGGGGGCAAATTGTGATTCATTTGACTCTAATGGTTGACCTTCCTGTGAGAGAAGAAAAAAATAACATTCCCCCCTCCTACTTAATGCAGAATATTTGCTTTCAAGAAATCTAGCTTAATATGTGTTTCAGTAATCACTCTTAAATTTATAAGGTTCTTTAACCTGTTTATTTATTTAGTTATTTATTTTCTGTTATTTTCTTTTCCTGCCATTACAAAGTGTTGTGGCTTGGTTGTTAAACTAACCAGCGCTGCTCACCTGCAGTTTAGAGTGCTTAAAATCACTCAGACCAGCTTTGTGAAGGCACTTCAGAATTACCAAAAGGGACAGGCAGGGAAGAGGATCTTTATAAATTTATAAAAGTGCAGTAATTAAAACTGCAGTTTGGAAGCCCAGTCCCTATTCCCTCTTCATTTTATTTCTCTCTTTCCATGAGAGTTATATGAGTTTACCCTTGTTTTGCCTCAGTTGCATTAAAAAAAAGACAAAAAACCAAAAAGCAAAACAAAAACAAACAAACAAAAAACAACCAAACAAAAAACAAACAACACCAAAAACACGCATGAAATTCTGACTGAGAAATGAGATAAGGACAAAAACATTTTTCATCATTTTGATTGCCACTTTTACTTTTGTAGTTTTCTTATTCCCATGGAAATGTCTATGCCAAGGTAAACTTGTTCAATAGTATAATTTACAATTAAAAATTTTATAGATAGAACTAGGAGAACTAAAGTCAGTTGTAGCAATACAAATGAGGAGTGAATCTTATGTTAAGTGTGAATCATGCAATTAGTGAATTTCACTAAGGATAGTAATTGTTCATTGCTTCATATCCAGAAGG
The DNA here is from genome assembly GCF_047663525.1 of Anas platyrhynchos. Lineage (NCBI taxonomy): Eukaryota > Metazoa > Chordata > Aves > Anseriformes > Anatidae > Anas > Anas platyrhynchos. The sequence goes on along the minus strand of NC_092588.1, from coordinate 66,995,212 downwards.
TAATTTGAAATGCTCTAGAAAGTTGAATGAGAAGAATATTGTTTATTTTCAAAATCAAATTCAAAGAACTTACCTTTAAGCAAATGACAGCATTCCCAAGTAGTTATCACACTATAGAATAAATGCTAAGTGGAACTAATCTTAAAACAGCCCAATGCAGAAGTTTGATTGAAATAAAACTTGTTTGGATTTTCTCAAGAGATGACTGGTAAAAAAAAAAAAGGAAAAAAATAAAAGCTTATGGTGAAAAACAGCTAGAGTGGTGAAGGCCTAGGTCAATCACACCAAATGCTAACTTTTTCCACTTTAACATGTGCGTTGCAGAAGCATGACCTAGTGCAGCTGAATCCCAATGACAGTCTTATGTAAATGTCATATCTGTCTTTCCTTTGCACAATATCTTTATACTGGTAATATAAACCCGTGGAAGTGGTTTGTGTACATAAGCAATTTGATTTTGTTTCCTCTACTAGGCTCTAACTTTGTAAACAGTGTGTGCTGTGGACAAAATGAGTAAAATGATGCGGTAAGGCTGCCTATCCCAAACCAATTTTAAACATGTAAATAGCAGTTCAGCTTTGATGCCTACAGCACTTAGGAGCTTAATTTAGCAGGATTCTAGAGTAGAAAGGTAATTTTATGAGAGAATAAAATGGCCAGAATTGTTCCTCTCACTTTATCTTCTTCCAAAATTTGTAAAGCCATAAATCACCATGTCTTAGGGTATAAACCAAGTGCTAAACCAATTGAGCTGCCTTTAGAGAGGGCTTTTTAGTCTTTCTCTGCAGCAGATGGTACTGGGCAATCTTGGAACTAGAATACTTGATAGATAGCCTGTTTCAGAATAGCCATTCCCAGATTTCTTCCAGATTTGGTGTTTCTTTCTTCTCTTTTGACTGCCAAGATTATCAAGGCTATTTACCCCAACACGCCAGTCATGGTCTTGTTTTTAAAACTTTCATTAGAGACAGATTTATCTGGACTTCTGTTAACCAGTTTAGAGGAAATTGTCCTTCTGGCAGCAATATCTCTTTGGGAGTCTGTCAGTCTTAATTATTTCTTTAGCTGTTGAGACAAACCAGGAGTTAAAATATGTATTTAAGAACCTAAATAAATTTGTCAGAGTTTCTGAGCATCACCAGCTTCTGCTCTGGCCAGTAATAGCTGATGCTCAGCATCTCTTTGGCTAGATCACTTTTTGGAGAAAGCTTTTAACTCTTTTATATATCAAGGGATGGAAATCATTTCCTCATGCCAATGTTTGCAGAAAGGGATGCATAAAGTCACGTTTAGGAAGGAAATTTCATTTAGACATTTAACAGTTGTTACAGAAATAAAGTAAGAATTGTTTCTAACTTGTGACTAAGATGCTAGATTTAGAAGTAAAAGGCTCTTGCAACATGTTTCTTGATGCATTAAATTAGATCAACTTGTGATGAAAATTTCTCCTTTAAAGAAGCAAGATAGGAAACAAAACAAAAAACACTTCCCTTTAAAACCTTTAAGCTAATAATGGATGACACTGGTACCGGTTACTACTGGGAGTAGTAACTGGGAGGTCCTGGGAGTGGAAATAAATGAGATGAGGTCAACGATATGTACTTAACTAGCAGACCAAAAAGTGGAAATTGGATTCTTGTCTCTTAATGCTTGATGTTTTTACATTTAAATTGTCTAAATCTTTGTTGTTAATCTGAATTCAATACTTTAGGGAGATCTATTTGTCCACTTTAGAGATAACAAAAAACTCCTAGAAGAGAAGTTAAGAAAATCTCTTGAATGTTTACTGCATTTTAGGTTGTTTTTATAAGCCATACAAACCTGGTAAATAGACCAGGTAGTGGAGACTTCTGACTACTTTGACTTCCACTTGTATTTGCTAACTCAGATTTTGTATAAATATGATAGATAGAGGCTTATCTTCACCAGCTGACAAAGACATTGTCAGTTGGTTATGCAGTCCCTGACTATTAGACTTTATTTTGTCTAGACACAGCAATACCATTCTAGATATTCCAGTTTCTCCAGGTACAGAAATTCTGATTTCCAGGGAAGTTTCTTTAATTTCCTTCTTGTATAAACAAGTATATTCTGAGTTTATCTATTATGTTAGAGCACAGGTAATTTTCATGATGCTAGTTCACCTTTAGCATATTTATGCATATGCATATTAGCATATTTAACATAGCATAGCTATGTTAAACTGATTATCACAGAATCACAGAATTTCTAGGTTGGAAGAGACCTCAAGATCATCGAGTCCAACCTCTGACCTAACGCTAACAGTCCCCACCAAACCATATCCCTAAGCTCTACATCTAAACGTCTTTTAAAGACTTCCAGGGATGGTGACTCCACCACTTCCCTGGGCAGACTGTTCCAATGTCTAACAACCCTTTCGGTAAAGAAGTTCTTCCTAACATCCAACCTATGCAAAAAGCAAGATTATATTGTACTTTAAAATTGCAAGAAAGAAGAAAAGGGCTTGGGTTGCTTTAAATCAATCAAAATGTGAATAATTGGTCTTCATAAGATTTCATTAAGAATACCTAATGTTAGATGATATCTATATTTTCAGCTTTAGAGTGTTATTCAAGTGCCACTTTTGAAAGTCCACATTTCAATACCAAGATTGTTTGACTCTTAAAAATCTTGGTGAAGTGTGAGCCAGATACCTGGTTCATTCTGGTCAAGAGTGTATTCAATTCATTAATGGAATATGTGTCATTATCTTGTCCAGCCTTGTTACTACCAAAAGCAGAAAGACTTTGGCAAGCCAACCACAGAATTGTGGTTACTAATTCACTGTTCATCACATGATATAAATGCTTCCCAAAACTGCCCTTTCCATTTTGATAGGAACAATATGTAACAATACATTTCATGCCCTGTGGATAAAATATATTAGGATATTTGTTAAATGTTAAAGGGTATTTGTCAGTATACGTGCCTACTTTGACAATCAGAGTAGACTTTGTAATAAAGGATTCCTTTTCATCAGGGTCTTTAGATTTCGTACAGTCCTGAAGAACCATCAAACTAACCTCTTGTTTACCACCCCCTTCCTGTTTAGAAAATATCTTTCTCTGGAAAACTGGAAAACTCATTCTTAATTGCTTGGTCCTTGTCCTTACCATAATTTGAAAAGATTACTCTGGAAACTGTTTCCTAGCATTTGGGCCTCCTCACTGAGCTTCTCAAAGTGCTTTTTTTTTTTTTTTTTTTTTTTTTTTTAAGCATTAGCATGTTTACCCAATTTAAACAGTGTAATTATCAACTTGGAAGCACAGAGGTGTTGCCTCTGTTTTGCTTCATAGCAGATGATGCAAAAGTGTTGATGCACTTTAGACCAGCAACCCCTCAATAACAAAGAATGAAGTTTTCCTTCTATGGAGAAGTTCCAAGATGTGTTCTGACAACATGTGTTTATTCAGACTGAAGGTGTCAGGATTAGGTGAGATTCAGAGCACACCATTCTCCTTTTAAATGAAGGTTTCTTCCTTTTAGGTTATGAAACAGTTGGGAGAAATGTTCTTAGGAATTGCCCTTGATTCACTTTCCCTAGGAGCAGTTCTGGAGAAAAACAATTATTTCTTCATGGTTGCTTCAGAATATTTGGGGGGAATTTCTTCTCTCTCTCAGGGATAAATTTTGTGAAGCCTTTCAAGAAGTGGCTGCTAAAATATGTATAAATATACACGTTCTATTTCAGGCTTTGTACTCAAGCAAATGTTTGAACAGTACAGGTAATTCATTTTCTAATTACGTAATGGAGATAATGGCTTTAGATATGCCTCCCTTGCCAATTATTGCTATACTAGCTTAATGTGAGGAAGTTTTTTGTTGTTATTTTTTATTTTTTAGTTTATTCTGATGTCTGCTTTGGGGTGGAGGAGACATTTTATTTTTTTTCTGAGATAAAAAAGTAAGAAATTTTTGAAAGCAAAGGTGCTTGTTAATCATCTTCTTGTGGTAATTACCTTCTGTTTCCTAACCTACATCCACACTCCCTTCTTTTGGTTTTGGACATTCTAGTCTGAAGAAGGTGGTTGTAGAGTTGTTCAGGATAGACCTTGATACTTGAGAGTCATTTGTGCTCCCTTCCTCCAGACCACGGCACTGTTATTTAACCGATATGAGAAGTAAGCAGTAGCTGTTTACAGATGGACTTTGGAAAGGAGGTGTAGGAGATTATGACAGACTGAATTAGCAATAAATAATTCTTCCCACAGAAAAGGACTTACAGTCATCTCAGTGAGTTACTAATTTGTTTACCTTCAGGTAAAATCATATCTCTACAGCCAGCCGATTTTTATACTGAAGTGTAAAAGAGCTGTCCTATGTGGCAATGTGATGGATAACTTCATTACACAACTAAAGAAGCTCTCTTCCCTTTCTTGTACCTTTTCACACTCTAGTTAATCACCTCACCCTGGTTAAGCCAACTGACTACTTCAGCACTAAAAGTATGCAAAATTAACATTTCACTGCACCAGTGTCAGATAAAGGCAGTCTTTTCCATCTGGAAAACAGTCTTGTTTAGATGATTCTGGCTGCTCCCTCTGATGTGTAGTTCTGTTGATGCTGTTCTCAATCAAAAGAATGAGTCATGCTTTCAATTTCTGTCCCATCTCTGACTTTTTTTTTCTTGTAAGAATACAGTGTAAGGATGGCTGTCCTGGAGTGTCCCTGACTATGACAGTAGCAGATGTTGACTGCTGAGGGAGCATGAACAGGAGGAGGACACAGAGATTTTTCTCCAGAATAATCTTTCAAACTCCATCATGTGTGGTTCAAGGACTTTCTAAGTCCAGGAAGACAGAGTCCTGGTTACAGTCACTGGGGCTGATCCTGAGCTTCACCTGTGAGCTGATGTCCTTCTTGCTCTTGACCTGTTCCCAGGGAGGTGCCCAATGCCCAGGGCTGCAGTTGTCTTCTGCTACTGTACCCCTGGCTAGAGGTGGTGGGACTGTCCCTGGGTGGTGAGTCCCTGACTTACTGGACCTGGGGAACTCTGGGCTCCCAGGGGGCCCCCAGTCCTCACTGCTTCCTAACATCTGATGTTGGTTTGGATTCATATTTTCTCTGTGATTTTATCCTTTGAAAGTTGTACCTCTTCTGGAGTAGTCCCTTAGCTTTCATGGCAGCCATGGCAGGGAGCTCCAAAGGTCAAATATAATCTGTGATTCATTTTCTTTAGAGAATTTTGAAGCTGAGAGCTGCCCACTTCAGCTGACATCTCCCAGTTTTTCTACTGAGAGACAGTGACCAGTTTTACGCTCTTTACCTTCTCCATCACCCTCAACTATTTTATGGATATGTCATACTCTCTTTCAGTTCTCCCTTCTCCGTTATATCTAATGTAAAATCTTGCAATGATTCTTACTCCTCTCTTTACATTTTCCATCTTTCTGAGGTCAGACTTGTGCATAGAATTCAGCATATAGGTTCAATTTAGATTTATACAGTGATATAACAAGTTTTATATATATATATATATTATTTCTTGAAACTCTTTCATAATCACGGTTTTAAGTTTGTAGTTCAAAAGAACAAAACAAAACAACAATAACAACAAAAAAAAACTAGGCAAAAATAGTTTTCTTCCCTGGGGTCTAAATCATGTACAAGTCTTTTACAGAAATTGATGCAATTTTTAATAAAAAAAATATATTTGTTTGAGAGGTTGTGCCCAAACTCTGAGAACATCAGGCTTGCCAGTTTTTGAAGTCTTCACAGAGTATCTGTAAGACCTTATCTGCCCTTCCTATAAAGATATCAAGACAGATTCTCCTTTCACAAGAACTTCACAGTTTGAAAAAGAAAGCCAATATGATATCACATTTTGTCACCATCAATCATTTGCTATGCAAATTGAGATACCTACAGGACTTCAGAGAGTCAAGGCCTGACTGCACACGTGGCTTGTACAAACAATGAAAGATTTACAATGTGAGTAATACATGTTTTCAGGAAGGGATCAATTACAAATCAAAGTGTAAGAGGATATGGACAAAGAAAGAAAAAAGGGCAAGTGTTGATCACAAAAGGGAAACAGAGCGAACAGAGAACACACCTGGTAAAACGGTTTTATGAAACACTTTTATTTGAAAAATATACTTTCAACTCTTTTGCCTGAAACTTGTTCTCACTTTCTAAATTCTGAGAAGCTTTGAAAAATATTAGTTTTTAAATAAATATAAAAAAAACCCTGTGTAACAAGAGATCAAAGGTCCATCTACAGCTTGTTTCTGAGAGGTTCACAGAGGATCCTTATGCTAAAATATAGTGACAAGGCAAGAATAAAATGATGTTCCCCTAGGTTCCAGCCATTCTCAGATCAGGACCTATGATAAAGGTAATATCTTTGTACTTAGTAGCCTTTGATTTTTTTTTTCTTTTTCCTTCTGTCTAAGTCTTAATGATTTCTCTTCGAATTGCTTTGAATTTTAGCATTTGCAGCATTCTGCAGCAAGAAGTTCCAACGTTTGTACATGCACAGTATAAGTATTATTTTTCACTTGTTCTGAGCTTGCCACATGTTGCTGGCACTCATCAGAAAACTACACTTAATGTCTAATAACAAAAGAATTGAGGCTACTGTATTAGGAAAAATCAGGATGATAATATATTTTCTGTCAATACAAGATAGGCCAGATTGAGGTCATGTTAAAAGAAAGGCCAGAAGCTGCCACTACCCAGAAGACAGAAAATGTCACTCCTCTTTCTGTCAGAGTACTCCCCAGTGACTTCCCCTAGATCCATTTCTGAAAGGATTTTCCCTCTCCTTTGAAGACAATGTCAAATTTGGGTTAAAGATAGACCTCAGGTGTAAAAAAATAAAAGAGGTTTTAAGTTCACAAATACAGGTTGGGTTGGCTATATAATTTTCCACTATCTTCTTGCCACTTGGAATGGTGAATTGAGGGGAAAAGTCCTCAGGCTTAAAATTGCCTCATATTTTACTGTCTGATAATGCAACCACAGAAGAAGCTGTATTTACAGTACTTCCCTCCATGTTTCCCTGTTATTATGGGCACCTTGATAGTCATGATAAATTCTGACCAGGCTTCTGACTGTGTAAAGTCTGCAGGAAAAGATATGTGCTTCTGATATTCAACCCACCAGAGGGCTGTGAACTAAGAATCTCAGACAACATCCTCCAAGAAATAGATGTGTGCACAACCTATGACTTCAAGTCCATAATTTTGTATAAACAGCAATAACAAATAATACCATGAGGAATACTTTGCTAGCTGGGACAGAGATCTCTCACTCAATTTTTAAGCCTCTGCTGTAGCTAGGACTTAAGACTATTTTCCTGGTAGTGACGTAGGATAATGTTTCACTCTGCTGAGCATATTGAAAAGAGATCTGCTCCCAAATCCTTGATGTCATCATTAAGATAACTTTCTTTTTGAAAAAATAACTGTCCAACTTGCAGTCAACAAATCAGGCACAATCATATCGTGCTGTAAGTAAGCAATAAATGTCAGTTTAGAGCAACCCCTATAGACTTCTAGGGAAAACCCAAGAAATCATGTAAAAGGGTTCTGTGCTATTACAAGAGCAGTCTGTTTATAACGCTCATCACTATCTACCAATCACATGTATATCTGTAAGAATAATCTTTGAAAGTAATTATTTATTCCATTTTTTGTCAGCCATTTGTTGGTTTGTACACTGAAGAAATAAAGGTTTCTATTCTTAAGGATGTTTTATTCCATGGAGATGTCATTAGTGTCTCAATTGGTCTCCACCTGCTTTCAAAACAGTGCAAATCTCCTGTAGGTTTTGCATCATATATGCCACACAGATCTCTTAGGATACTTTAGAGCATGTTAAATGCCTCTGTGTGCCATACTGAGGCAACTGAATGCCACCCTTCCATCCTGTTCATTTTTGAGCCGTTGAGCTTAATTGTATGCCATCACATTGAGTTCTTCTGCTTCCCTTCACACAAGGAAGGGATGAAATTCCTTTTCTAGGTCATTAATTTCCCCTTAATTATACTGGCTGTTTATTAATTTTCCTTTAATTTTATTGGCTATTTTTTTTTTTTTCAACGAGGAAATGGGGTTCACTATGTGTTCTTGCTTAGCATGCATTATTTTATTTATTGCTTATGTTTCCTCTCCAACAGAAATAATCCTGATCTTTAAAAGCTTTATTTTCACAAAAATCTGTTATTATATCTGCATTTATGTTATGTTCGCACAACTTTCAAATGAAAGTACAAAACTGGTCCTTAGTAATGTGTTAACTTGTTGTTTGTTGGTATTCACAAGCCTTTAGGCTGTGTACGATTCATTTGGGCTGCATGCTGCACAAATACAGAACTCTTGCCTGGAAGATCTTACAAACAGATTTGAAAACAGACATTAAAAAAGGTGTATAAATTATAGAAATGATAGAGGAAAAATGTGCCAGGAAATAAAATGGTTTATGAACAACACAAAGTCAACTAATCAAATTGATTATAGCATTGTTTCATTTTAAGGTATTATTTTAATCCAAAAATTTAAATGTATTTTGAAATTTAGTTTCCCAGATCCACAAATACTTAAAAAATATGTTAATATGTTAGTAACCAACAGTAACTCATTGTCTCCTATGCTTGAATCCCAAATGATTACAGTTCACTTAGAGCTCATGAAGGTGTACCAGCAGCTCAGATCATGCTGAATGTTTTACCTTCCACTGTACATTAGCATGCCTTTGTTAACATGGAGTTTTAACTGCAGCCAGACTGTGCAGTTGTATATCTTTTTAAGTGCCTCTGGAATTCCACACAAATCTGTCAGGTTTTTAGTAACCTAAATTATTTTGACATCTGTGAATATGTCACCTTGGACATATGTCACCTTTTTCCAAATAATTAATAGATGTATTCATTAATCATTTTCCTTTTTAAAAAGAGCTCCAATATTAGCTCTATTGTTTACATGAGGAGAACAGTACAAAATAGAGACAGAGCCAAAGTGGTAACCTGTTTCCTGTGTCATTGCATATACAAACAACCATCAGCTGGTATTTTTGAAATCAGAACTTATTGCTAGGCAGATTTAAAGGTAATTTTTTACTCTAGGTTCACCTTAAAGAGAAGGAAGTCATAGACCCTAGTTATTCTGGGCCAAAGGAGGATATTTACTCCAAAGTTGTCTGTCATGAGAAAATGATGATTGTAGCTCTTTTGTTTGAGAGCAAAGGTGTCCACAGGCCCCAAATACAGGAATGTATTTCAGGTGTCTGAGATATTATGTCTCAAAGAGAAAAGACAAATTAAGTCTGCGCAGATGAAAAGCAGTGTCTTAAAAACACACCTAGGAATAGATCCTATAGCCTATTGACAGGAGCAGGGAGTGCATCCAAAACAAAAGAATGCCTGATATGTATATTAGTTTTCAGTCTGAGAAAAATGTGGCTTCAGATAGATTTCATTGCAATATTCAGATCTAGAAATACCAAGGAAGTATGTTGATCTTCCCTTCAGAGTTAAGATGGGTACGTCTTAGCCAAATATAGCTAGAAAAAGAGTCCAGTTACAGTAGCTTCTTTTACATAACCAAATAGCAGAGAATGTCTATTTTGGAAATAGCAACATTTTGATTCAAATGGTGGTATTGTACATTATCTCATGGGGCTATTAGTGCTTACTGGGATTTTCAAAAGCTGGAGACTCCTTTGTTTCCAAAGAAATTAGGCAATTTTAAAAAATTCATCTGTTTACCTGTTTCTGTGTCCAAATAATGGTAGTCATACCCATTTTTGAACATGAAGCTTTGATTTATAAATTCTTTACAAGATTTAGAAATTTTACTTGGACCCTTTGGTAGATCACAAGGCAGTGAATGAATATAGTCTTTTTTGCCACTCCAAATAATTCCAGTTTATGGGAGTAAATGAAACTGAGGGAAAATGGGAAAATTCTCTCTGAATAGAATAAAGATTAATTAGTGGATTTCCCACAGACAGTAGATACAAGTTACTTTTAAGGCAATTTATTTCTCTTAGGAATTAAAATGTCTTTCTTACAGACACTACCAGTTTGGAAAGACAAAGATTCAGAGCACAGATGGCTGTAATATAGTTGGCACATCAGTTACTACCAGCTTTTTGTCACTTCTAATTCTTGCATTTTGTTTTCTGCCCTGGAAGTCTTCCCAGGTATAAACAACAATTTACACAGCTTTGTTGGTAGCAGCTGATATTGTTTCAGTTCCGAATTTCACATTACTAAAAAGACCCTGGGAGAAATTTAGCAAACAGCAAAAATAATCTAGATGGAAACAATGGGAGACAAAATTGGTTTATGGGGAAGAAGTACAAAAGTGAGACATGCATTGCTTTGTCAAGAAGTGACTGCAGAGGAAAGGTGATAAGAAAGAGTACATTATGTTAGCAGTATCCAGTGGCTGAAGGTTTTTTAATTTCAGGAAATTCATGTTGGTTTAAGAAGGTTCAACAGAGAATAGTAAAAAGAAAGTGAGAATAAAATTAATGTGTAAAAAAATATTGTAGTGTCAAGACTTTACGTTGTGAGGCATTTTAGCAAATGGCTTCTGCTGGGCCAGTTACAATTAAGCATTTAAGTTAGGAGAGTCCTTAACAGTTAGATTCCTCTTTAAGAAAGCAGATGTGCTGGACCAGGCTGTGGGTGGGATTCATGTTTAGATTTAGGTAACAAAAAAAGTATCTATTGATAGCCAAGATGCTCACATATGAGCTAATATCTAAACTCCTGTCAGAGTCAGTGGGGCTCTCAGACTTGATTCAGTTGCCTAACTGTAGGCATCAAGTGTCATAAGAGTTGCTGTGGGCATTATCTTTATCCAAAAGATCTGGCAGATCTAGCACAGGTTGTAGGAAAGACTCATTACCCTCTGGAGCAGCAGCTGGTGGCCAGGCAGAATGAATCAGTAGGAACTTGCCTTGTGGCTCCAGATATGATTGTCTGTGTGGGCTGAATCTCCATTGACTTCAGAGGGAATTGAGCATCTTCCAGTCCCCTGACTCATGTAAATACTTACCATAAACACTGGAAGTTACGCTACAGGATCCAGAGTCAAATCCTTCCCTAGCTCTGTTTTTTATTTTATTTTATTTTATTTTATTTTATTTTATTTTATTTTATTTTATTTTATTTTATTTTATTTTATTTTATTTTATTTTATTTTATTTATCTCTATGATAAGGTAATGGCTGTAGTTAAATAATAAAGTCATCTATAAATTATAAACAACAGAATGAAGTAACCTCAGAAATAAAGGAACTGGAAATTAATTCTGATCTGTGATTATACTGGCTTTTCTGTTACAATGCTCTTAGAAAATCATGATAGAATATCAGTGTTTAATTAAATGAAATCTTAACAGTTTTGAAAATTATTTGTCTTTATAACTTCTTTTGAGAAATTTTCACTGATAATAAAAATCTAAGCAAAAACATTCTAGATCCTTTCCTATTACCATGTCTGTTTACTTTCATAATGTCACAAGTTTCTAGATTCTAAATAACTTAATTATTTAGCCTTATCTGAATAATATGTAATAAAAAGAGACAAATCATCATGTTTTTTTCAGTAGCAAGTGCATCATACCTGAGTAAAAGACCTGACTTTTCCATTAGAGATGACATGGCATGCTCAGAGTACTCACACTCAAAAGAAATGAAGATTATTTTTAACAGTTTGATGAACATTTAAATACAGAAATGGTTCAGCAAATCTTTCCAATACATTTTCTGTTTTGTATCTAGTTCACATTATAAATACATAGCACATAATTTTAACTTTAAAAATATTCTGTTATTTTCAATATCAAAATGTGTGCGTCTCAGAGCTCATTAAGTGCTAAGCTTATGTCAAATGATCTTACATTGCCAGTAGTTTTCATGGGAAAAGTAAGTTTTACTAAGATTTTGAAACCTGCTGTGAAAACAAACAAACAAACAAAAACAAATGACTAAATAAAACAAAATAAAAACCCAGCAGTAAAACCATAACTCATTTGTTTATTTCAAAAGTCCAAATACATTTCACTGAAATGTGATTTGATTTATTTTACAATTTACCTTACACACAATGAAATCAATTAACTATTCTGTGTTAGGACTAAATCCTTTTCCCTAACTCAGGAACAGCCATTCCAAAACAGCATTATCAGAAAAAGCCTGGCTTGCTTCTCAGCCTTAGCAACTGTTCATAAAACTGCAGTTTAAAAAGATGACAAAACCAAGATAAACTGTAATTCACAATGTAAAAACAAAACAAAAAACTCAAGCCAGAAAACAATGTTTTATTGTCTGAAACAGAAAGAATTGACATGTTGTTAATATTCTGTATTGTGCGTTGCTCCTGCCGTTATCTTCAATAAAGGATGACAGTGTTACAAACTTCTGGAACAGGTCGAGCACTGTCACTTTTATCAAATATGGTATCAGCATTTTTCTTCAGTGGTTTTGGAACAATGTTAACTGCTCTATGGTCTCTTTGGAAGAGAGTTGACTGGTTGTTCTGTACCATCATTTTGATTCTTGCAGTGAACTTTGAGGGAGCTCTAAGGAGAGTTAAGTTTTGTGTGTTAACACACACAAAATAAGGATTTTAGTCTGTATAAAATAAAGGATAGCTGCCTCTGAATGTGTTTTCTAATTGGGTTGCCTTCTTTGGCAGTATTTCACATTTCCAAGTACTGAATGACTGCCCAGGTTGAATTTCTTTAACTCTGCAGTTACCCAGAACAATTACTTAGGACTGGAAAATGAAGGATGAATAATAAACCCGTACTTCACACACTTGATTCTGGTGGATAACAATCTACCTGAAGTTCTCCATCAAGTTGCATTTGACAGTACTGTTTAATGTAACTTGCTTGGAACTTAAAGATATTCAAGTGAAAAACTTCTATATTAAATAACTAAGTTGCAAATTTTATCTGCGTAACAACCATCAGCAAAGAAACCCTGTGAAGGAGAGAGAAATTATCCATACATCTTAGCTATGTATGATAGCTGCAGATATCTGACCTGCATTTCTGTGATTAGGTAGCTGTCTTAATGTAACTCATGCACAGTATGGTCAGGGGTTGTTTTGCATAAAGATCTTTACTGCTAGTTTCACATGGCAACAAGATTATGCAGCTTAGTGCATAGTAGAAACAGATAAAAAAGGAGTATGGATTTTCTTTTCTCATCTGTAGGTTAGAAGAACTCATCAGAATAACAGGTACCTAAATGAAAGACCCTTGGATATATACTTCAGGAATATAAATGAATGTTGAATATCAGCAGATACTTGGGGAAAAGTCCTCACAGTGCAAACTAAAGATGTTAGTGACTGCTGATTTTTTTACTGAACGATTCGATGTATGTAATTGATTGTTGCGTTCTTCTATGTTTATATGCAGAGCCAAGAAAAATGTTATAATTTTGCATACTAGATTGTAAAAAGATAACTTTAAAAGTACTGGACTGATATATGTGATTTGGGTTACTAATGTTTCTTAAAAGAGGAAATAGGAGCAGATGCAATCTGCCAAATAAATTTGTATTTTGTGCCGATGCACTGAAGAAATCTCTAATGACTCAGTTAAAATGTAAGAGAGCTTGTTTTACAGTGATTGTACCTATTAGGGGAACACAGTAGATTCGATTGGAAATAAGATACCCAAAACACTGGTGTATCTAAGTTTGAAGACAGGCTTGTGATATGATGACTCCCTAAAGTCTTCATTTAGGTTAGTAGGAGCTGAACAACTAACAGCTTGAATGGAATGGGTTGGGATGGGTTAAACTGCCTTTCATCTCAGAGATATTCAGCAAGTAAGAGCTGGGGAAGCAATGATGAAGACATCAAGGAGGGAGAAATAAAGTGCATTGGAAATTTAATGCTTCTGTTGATAGAACACTGCCCAGGTATTGATCACAAAGTTACAGATTTATTGGAGACACTTAGATGGAATTTTGGTGTACTTTATGCAAGAAAGCATGCTTTTTTTTTTTTTTTCATTTTCTTTTTTAGACCATGTATGTGCAGTCTTAGATCTTAAATCTAGTACTCTACCAAAGTATTACTGAATTCAGGATCCTTCAGGTAAGTAAGGATATGATTGATCTCTTCTTCTTTCCAAAATATCCATAAAAACAGCAATACCAATCTTCACATTTTAAACAAAGAAATTGAAATTAGAAAACATAAAACTAGATACAACAATTGCAGTGGTAAACAGAGTAGAAAAGAAAGCTTTGTTCCTTCAATCAATAGTCCTCCCTGTACCTTTTGTGCATGCTTCAGTAGTTCTCTTTCCTTTCTTCTCTGTTAAGCCACTTTGTAGGATTAAGACAGATGTATGATTAGAGCTAAAATCTGAACTCCATTGGGATTAAGTCAAAACTTTTTTAATCTCTTCCTACTCCTTTGCTGGTAATATTTCGTGTGTTTTCCCTTGAAATACCCCCAGCACAGGGCTCCAGCTCCTGTCTGCCATAGCTCTATGCACATCAAGTACTCTAGAGAACCCACCTTAGCGCATTGAATTGAATTATACCCTCATATAGTTGCTTATTCTCACTGGAATTACAGTAGGATTATATTTACTTTATCTTGAAATAGCTGAATTTATGCTGAGCACTGGCCTTTGAGTCTAGAAAGCTGCAAATGTTCATTACTAGGGCATAATTTGGTTTCAGGCTTCTGTGATTTTACTGTTCTTTCTCTTTATTATTTTATTTTTTCTTTCCACAGCTAGGGTAATTTGAAAAGGTCTTCATGCAAATAGAAAACATTCTGTGTAAACACTTCCCAAAAGTGAGCACAAAGGGAACATCTTGCAGCATGTATTAGTTAAGTCGTAGAAACATTGGTCATCCCGCTCCATATTCTGCTACCCCTTCTTGTGCATAAAACATCTTCCCCCACAGATAGTTTCACTGATTTCAAATAAGTAATTATGTTTATTAATATAATTATGTTAGCACAAGAGCTCTCTCTAGTGGAGCCAATGATGCTTTACTGGTTATGTTGCTCAGATACTGAAGAATAGTAGAAATACTTAATCATGTTGACTCAAAAATACAGCTCATGCAAGAATGGTATTCGAGCAGCATATGAGGAATGTTTTGTGTGTGAAATACTAAAATAAAAATAATTTACAAAAGGCACTGGAATGAAATTTTTATAACTCACATGTATCATTGCCCTCAGCAGAGTTTGATTTTTGGATGGTCTTCATAGACTGTTCAAGAAGAATTTGAGATTGCTCCTGAGCATCCAATTATATTTGTCAAGTCTTTTCCTCAGCTATTGTCTGATATGTGGTGGCTAGAACTGGACAAAATACAGAATGTGTTGTTGCTGTGTATGCTACATCAGAGAACCTTGATATTATATTACACATGTGACTCCCATCCTGCTCCTTGATGACCAGCCTTAGCCCCACAGTTGTGCCAGGTTGAGAGACTGTTGAAGTAGAGAAGTTCAGGAGATGAGTGGTCCATCCAAACAGTATTTTCCCTCAACCATGTAACTGGTTTTTACATTCTAAAGAAAGCAGACATTGAGAGAAAAATCTTTGAGATATATGCAACCTAATAACTCTTTTTGCATTAATCAAAGGTTGGTGATGTTGACTTCCTGGTAGTCTCCATTGGGGGTGGAAGAGGAGATGGAAAGATTAGAGATAGTGTTCTTGGAGAGTGCAAAGTGCAAGTATTAATTTACCTTGCATGCATTGCATGCCCACCCCACCCCAACCTCTTTTTTTTTTTTTAAGTTTTCAGATTTTGATTTGTTTGGTTTTCACAGCAGCAGTTATTTTTCCCTTAAAATTTGAGAAGCCCCTTGTGTGTTGGTAAAGAGACAAACTACTTCTATGAAAACAACATTACTAGTGTTGGACATCAGTTACGCTGACTAGTAAAAATAGCACATTTTCATGATGGCAAAAGATTAACAAGGAAGTGCCAAGCATTGAGTACAATGGTCAGTGTCGTTGTAACAATTTTGTTAATATACCAGAGAGGCTGGCAAATAGTAGGATGACAAAATTCATAGCAGACAGTTATTTGGATTAACTGCTCTCAAGAATGATTATGAAAAACTGGAGAAACTGTGAGGTGTAGAATTGTTGAGGAAACTGAGGTAAACGACACTGGGAGTGATCAGAGGACTCTTATACCCTGGTTATTTCATTATTTTCCTTTCAGATCAGGCAGGGAAATGTAGTACTGGATCCTAAAAGTGGAAAAAATCTAAATGGGAGCAGTTAAAAACAATTCCCCTGAAGTGAAAAGGAAGTATCTAAGGAGGTGGATGCTGAAGACAGAAAATATGGAAAGGCCTTCTGGCTTCTTTGTGGTTTACACAGTGCCACCAAAAGTGACAGATGTCTCACAAATCTCACAAAAGATTTGCAGTTTGGAAACCTGTCCTAAATGTAAGTATTTATGATTCTTAAAAGAGGCCCTATTTATTTATTTATTTATTTATTTATTTATTTATTTATTTATTTATCTATTTATGTTATAAATTTTTACTTTATATTATGTTTTGTTTGTAAGGTAGAAAAAAGACCATCCATCTTTAGATGGTTTTTAGACCACCCAAAGTAGTGTCCACTTTCAGAGGATATAGGACCATGTGATCTGGATCTCTCCTTTATTTTATTTTATTTTATTTTATTTTTTATTTTATTTTATTTTATTTTATTTTATTTTATTTTATTTTATTTTATTTTATTTTATTTTATTTTATTTTATTTTATTTTATTTATTTTTCCAGAAAGCCAACCTTGTGCTTGTGAAAGAGAAGCTTGTATTTTCCTTCCTCATTGCTTCTACTACATCCTCCTCATATGCTTGCCCCATGAAGGGACTTCAGCTGAAACAGCCATGTAATAATGGCAAACAGTTTTTCTGAGGGGCCAGGGGGGGCATTGCTGATGAGTCATTGAAAGATTCCTCATGTTTATCTCCTAATAAAGGAGAGAAATGTGCATCTCCAGGAGATCAGATCAGATTATGCTCTTTTAAAAATGTCATCTAAAGTAGATCATGTGAATCATGACCTAAAAAAGCCTTTTTTATACTCAGTTTGAGTGTGAAAGGAATATGAAGGGAAAAGTGATTGAACAGTCTGCTACAATCTTCAAGACCAAGACAAAAGGTTTCTTTCCTTTTGTATGGGTCTAAATAGGAAACAATGTAGGAAGCTGAAGAAATGTAATATAGGAGCTAAGCTGGCTCGAAGGAACATTGCTACCAGTCAGAAAAGAAGAGTGTGGCCTGTGTATCTATTGAGTTTGAATTTGGCAAGGCTGGCAGGTAGAAAGCTGTACTTTTTTCTCTAAGACTGAAAATGCTGGTATAGCAGTCACTTGAAGCTGAAACTTAAGTAATTCAACTTGTTATTTTTACACATTTTTTTCTTAAAATAGGTGTTCTTTCCAGCTTTAATTTAGTATGTTGGCATTTGAAGAAAAGCAAACTTCTTTCCTTCCTTCCTTCCTTCCTTCCTTCCTTCCTTCCTTCCTTCCTTCCTTCCTTCCTTCCTTCCTTCCTTCCTTCCTTCCTTCCTTCCTTCCTTCCTTCCTTCCTTCCTTCCTTCCTTCCTTCCTTCCTTCCTTCCTTCCTTCCTTCCTTCCTTCCTTCCTTCCTTCCTTCCTTCCTTCCTTCCTTCCTTCCTTCCTTCCTTCCTTCCTTCCTTCCTTCCTTCCTTCCTTCCTTCCTTCCTTCCTTCTTTTCTTCTTTCTCTCCTTTGATTTGTGCAATACAGAATTGCTATTCCTGACAGTGACAGATAAATTTCAAATTCTGGGCTGAACAGTTAATGTCTCAAGTGTTTTATTCATGGGCACCATATGAAAAATATGAATAGTTTTTCCTGTTGCGGAAAAGTAATGTTATGTTCAGAACTGCCAAAGTTACTTGAATTTGACTTAGCTGTTTTTTTTTTTTTCTTCAGGTGAACCTAGAAATAAATGAAAAATTGAAAAAGCAGCTACATGTTAAATACACAGCATACCTGTAGTTTTAATTCTTTTAGGTCAAAAATATTCAAATGCATTCACAGTATTTTTGATTGAAAGAATTTGTAATTGGATTTCCAAACATACTGCTTTCATCTTGGGCAGTACAATGTGCACTTTGATAATAACACGGCTATGTCATTAGAAAGAAGTCCATTTAGTGGTTTAGGCATAAAATGAGATACAGGAGAAGACAATAAAATGCTTTCTAACATAATGCATCTTATTTTTTATTGTATTCAATAGAGGCATGATGAATAAGTAATCTTATAAGTGCATCAGAAGGACACCTTGGCTGATCTCTTAGAAGTGTTGAGATTTCACTGCTTTTGAGATTATTCATAATATCGCTTTAATTTCTAATAAAGTGCATGAAGCTTTATAATGGATCAAAATGTATGTCTACAAGCTGCTTAGATCATCTGCTGAAGGAGGCAAACTTCAACACTACAAAAGTAATGCAAGACAGGAGGAAAGGAAATTAAGTGAAGATGAAAAGTAACACCTACAAAATGACTTTTTTTTTCTCTTTTTAATATGAAGACCTTAAATAATAATTTCCTTATTTTCACTTATTCACACACTTTTACTGATAGTTGAGCTATGTATCTATAAGCTGTTCTGGGCATTAGTTACATTTTCCTCTATGTTTAATGCTATCTCATGCAAATTAAGTCTGCAGCACACTAATCTGGTCCAGGTAGTAAACGACACTGTTTGAATTATTTTATTCATCCATTCATTTTTTTTTTTTTTCTGTAACATTTATGCAATTACCAGTGCTAGTGGGATTCTTCTCTCCTTCCCCCCATGAAATCAGAAAAAATTAAATCCAAGGAAATGCAATAAGGTTTACAATATTTCTAGCTTTTTTTTTTTTTTTTTTCTTCCCTTAGGAGAAAAAGAGCTTTATTTTATTTAGTATCAGAACATAAGTAATTTTCCTGATAATAATACTTATTATATTCATAGGAAATTCATGAAATACTGATTTTGCAACCTCAAAGACAATAACAAAAACAGTAGATTAGCTCTTTGTCAAAAGGTGTGCAGCTCTGTCTCTGGACTCACCACTTTTCATGCATGCAGGTCTGCCTACTCAGTAATAAAAACACTCATAACTATTAGAGTATCTAGACTGATTTCACATGTCATTTGTTTTGACTTTTGTTATGCATAGGGAGAAAAAAATGCCATTGAATTGGCCATTGTGTCTTTCTGAAAGTACTTTATAGGAAAAATTATTTAGTATTGTAAAATCTGGCACTTGTTTCAGTTCTTGAAAATGTGTATTGGTATTAATGCTTTTTTTTTTTTTTAATGCTATTAATATATTTTCCCTAAAACTGATTAAACTTTGAAATTAATTGGCAATTCATTTTGCATATTCAGTCTTCATATTTTGAAGCTCGCTTAATGGTCAAAATTGCACCAACTGAAACACAAGCCTTTGAAAGCTTCTTGGTTTCTTTTGAAAAGATTTCTTTTGACACCTTAATAAATCAGACAAGAATTTACTGTACTGTTGGTTGCCAAATATAGTCTCTGACAGCTTTTTTTTATTAACTAAAAGGCTAGCTATGAATCTGGTTTTAGAATACAAAAATACAATGCATAATGTATTGCAAGAATTTTAAGTGGAAAATATCAGCTACTATAATGGCTCGTTAATAATAATTTATTACTCATACCCAAAATACATCATGGTTGTATTTCAATGCCCTCATCCTAGTTGTTGCTATAGAGAGTTGAGCACTGTACAAACAGAGAGCAAGTGCTTTCCAAAATATAGCCCTTCTGAAGAAATCAAAGATACAAGAGTTTTAAAGTCTAATGCAAGGAATACTTTTTATTAACAAAAAATATTTATATAAAAATGAAATGTTTAATTCCAGTGTTCTCAGATAATCTTTGCTATCCATGTTGAAACTGTTTTCATTTAGAAAACAGTCAAAACTGAATAAAAGAGAGATTCAGGTCATTAAAACCAGAGCAACAGAATATGACAACTAACCTAGAGTTTAAAAATACTTCAGTAAACTACATTTTTAACTTATCTTATAAAACAAACATATATATTAATATATGTACATATGTATATATATATATACATATATAAAACATATATATTAATCTTCCTGTTTTGTTTTCTCAATGAAAATAATGTCAGTAACTGACAACAGTGGTATTGATCTTGCAAACAGTTGAGCACATATTTAACTCTTTTCTTTCAAAAGTTTTAGCAGTCTGGCCATGATGTTGTAGTTAAACATATGTGACTAGAGACCTTTTCAATTCAGGAACTATGTAAAGTTAATGTAGAATGCAGGAAAGAGAAATAATCTGAAAGTAAATCATCATTTCTTTTTTAGCTTTATTTTTTCCTATGGATATATATATATATATATATATATATATATATAATATATATATATATATAATAAGAGCAAGTGCCGGGTCCTGCACCTGGGACGGGGAAACCCTGGCTGCACGTACAGACTGGGCGATGAGACGCTGGAGAGCAGCCTAGAAGAGAGGGATCTGGGGGTCGTGGTAGACAGCAAGTTGAATATGAGCCAGCAGTGTGCCCTGGCAGCCAGGAGGGCCAACCGTGTCCTGGGGTGCATCAAGCACGGCATCGCTAGTAGGTCAAGGGAGGTGATTGTCCCGCTCTACTCTGCGCTGGCGCGGCCTCACCTCGGGTACTGTGTGCAGTTCTGGGCACCACAGTATAAAAAGGACATGAAACTGTTGGAGAGTGTCCAGGGGAGGGCTACGAAGATGATGAAAGGCCTGGAGGGGAGGACGTATGAGGAACGGCTGAGGTCACTGGGCCTGTTCAGCCTGGAGAAGAGGAGGCTGAGGGGAGACCTCATCACAGTCTACAACTTCCTCGTAAGGGGGTGTCAAGAGAGGCAGGAGACCTTTTCTCCATTAACACCAGTGACAGGACCCGCGGGAATGGGGTTAAGCTGAGGCAGGAGAAATTTAGGCTTGACATCAAGAGGGGGTTCTTCACAGAGAGGGTGGTTGCACACTGGAACAGGCTCCCCAGGGAAGTGGTCACTGCACCGAGCCTGTCTGAATTTAAGAAGAGATTGGACTGTGCACTTAGTCACATGGTCTGAACTTTTGGGTAGACCTGTGCGGTGTCAAGAGTTGGACTTGATGATCCTTAAGGGTCCCTTCCAACTCAGGATATTCTATGATTCTATGATTCTATGATATATATGCCCTCAATATATATATGTGTATATATGTGTAAGTATATATATATATACACACACACACACACACACACACACATATATATATATATATACACACACCCCTATATACCCTTAATATATATATTTTTTTTACATATATACATATAATAGTTTATGACAGGGACAGATTAAATAATGTTGCACTGCTTCATTTTCCCAGAGTTAAAGAGAACACATCCTGTAATCACCTGTTCTGCTTTGTTCCTTGGTGTATTAGATC
Organism: Anas platyrhynchos; assembly: GCF_047663525.1. Classification (NCBI taxonomy): domain Eukaryota; kingdom Metazoa; phylum Chordata; class Aves; order Anseriformes; family Anatidae; genus Anas; species Anas platyrhynchos. The sequence continues at coordinate 66,973,700 of NC_092588.1, read as the reverse complement.
TATGGAGCATGTACTGTAAGGGTATATTTTATTTTTTCCTTCACCAGATTCCAGGGCAGATGACCTTACATATAGAAATACTTCTGTCATTAAAAAAATAAAAATATCCCTCATAATTTGCTAGACTAAATCGATTTTGCTAACAGAACTGGCCTAGATGTTTAGGTAGGCCAGAGTATAAATACCAATGTGCTGTGGTAAAAGTTGCAATCTACAAACAAGAAGGCTAAAATTTCCCTACCAATGACAAAAATAATAAAATAACCCCCCAAATCATCAGATTCCCCAGGCCTGCTTGCAAGTATCCTGAAAGAATGAGCAAAGAAATTCTATGTTCTCAACCGTATTTGTTTTCAGTAAATCTTAGAAAATTAAGGGAAAATCCAGGACAAAAATGTGCCACTCATGTTACACTGAAACTCTGAGAATGCTTGTGAAAATGCCTGGGAAATGATTAGTTGTATTTCTTGCCATGGTACATTAAAAGAACACCTAGTGGAGGAACTTGTTCATAAGGAAACAAAAATTTCCAACTAAAATTAATACTGACCAATATAAAAAATAGATCTCTGTTAAACAAGCTTGTTTTTACTCTTTGATAATGATAAATTTGGTTGATATGATGAATTAGTAGATGTGACATGCTTAGTCATTTGAAATTTGAGTGTATACAACATGCAGTTCTAAAAAAACAACCAACCAAACAGCAACAAAAAAACAAAACCAACCAACCAAAAAAACAAACCACAACACATACAAACAAAACAAAACAAAACAAAACAAAACAAAAACAACACACACAAAAAAACCCTATTGCTATGCCATGTCAATAAAACATGTTAAATAGATTAAAATCTAGCTAGCTGACAGGTAACACAGGTAGCTGTCAATGGTGAGACATCATTGAGCATAGCAGTTTCTCATGAAGTTCTGCAGGGGCAAATATTGCCTTATTCTTAAATTTTTATTCCCTGGGGCTGTGTGTGAGCAATGCTGGTGGGGCTTTTGGGTAACATTTTGAGTTCCCCTCCACTAAGTTACACATCATTATGGTACAGTAGTGTGTACTTTTGATGCTTTTCCTACATTGACAACAGCAAATGTAAGACACTTTTGTACTAAGTCTTTTAGCTTTCTGAAGCATTACTGTAAGCATAAGAGCTGAGTCAGATTCATTTATATGTGGATAGATCTAGACAGCTATTTTAAATGGAGTTTTTATTGAATTAAAATAAAAGAGCACAAGAACATAGTAAGCATAAGTTCCTAGGAGGAAGGATATGCCAATCAGAGCTTTGGAGCAGCCAAAATTGACCTTGCAAGCAAGCATCAAGAGAAATTCAACCTTGAGTTATTTCCAGAACCCTTTGCCAGTTTGTTTCAAAATCACCTTTGGCAAAAACAAAACAAAATAAAACAAAACAATAACTGTTTCTGAGCAGGTACTGAGGAACCTGCTTGGAAGACAGAATTTTTCTTTGATTATCTGAGAACTTTAAAGATTTTTTTTTTTTTTTTTTTTTTTTTTTTTTACTTCTATTTCTTTTGAAATCATTCCCTCCCTCCTAAGTGAGGGCAGTATTTTGTCTCAATTGCTACATCTTTTTCTATTGTATTTTAAATGATGATAAAGGGCTTAGGAGTTTTGGAAAGTTTTCAGAATGCTGTGGGTAAAACTAGATTCTACACAAATATGTTGGATTTGTTTGTTATCAAATATTACTGTTTATTGTTGTAATGCTATATGTGTATGTACAGGTACATGTAATATTGTGGGATTTTCTCAGGCATTTTTTGATGTCTTCTCATGCTTAATAATGCCTAGTTTTTGGTGACTTTTTCACTATTTATTAGCTGACCTTTATCTTTGCTGTATCATACCTTGTCTTATAATAACAACAACATGCATATAATTAATGACTGGTGTATGCATTTGGATACCTCCAGAGCCTTGTTCTGCATGTGGACTCTGAGGGTTCTCAAAAGTCGCAAGCACATAAAAAGGTAGCTGTACTTGTTTTATTTATTAGTTTATTTATTACTATTATTACTATTATTATTATTATTATTATTATTATTATTTATTTATTACTATTTATTTAGTGAGAGTACAGCACTTATTAAAGAAATTAACTTCTACCCACATTTGGACATTCATGAATCAGAAAAGAGTGAAATGAGTTACAGAAACAGGTAGTCATACATGTATGTGATTTCTATCAGTTGCACATGGTTGTATTGAAAAAACTGTGTAACAATAACAAAATTTACACTCAACACTGTCAATAATTTTTGTCCTTTGTATCCTGTTTTGGCTTTCACATCTGCATATTTTTATTTATATTTTTGACCCAGAATCTAAAGCACCCTGGAAAAGATGACAGAACTCTGATTTCCTTTCAGTCCATTCATTTTCCATCATGCTTATCCTCCTGGGAAATATTTTTATACGTTCCCCTCACAGCACTAAAAGATGCTTACAATGCTTACAACTATCTCAAGTGATCTCACCCATCATTTGTTATTCAGGCATGGGATCCTTGAATCTCTTAGTATGGGTTTGGTCTTAGTTTTACCAGATAATCAGCTAATTTTTTTTTTTTTTTTTTTTTTTTTTTTTTTTTTTTTTTTTTGCTATGTATATCAAATTTCAGTTTCTTCTTTACTTATCAGCACAAGGCTGATAAGGTGGATTTGCCCTGTTAGACAGCTGAGCTCATAGCTATTTTCTCACACCCCCTCCCCAAAGGAAAAGAGGGAGAAAATATGACGGAAAGGGCTCAAGGGTTGAGTTAAGGACAGGGAGATGGCTCACCGATTACTGTCATGGGCAAGATGGACTCCGTATAGGGAGATTTATAAAACTTCTTGCCGATCACTAGCAAACTAGGGAAGTGAGAAACTAAAAAGCAAACCAAAAGCACCTTCCGCCTCATACATCCTCTTCTATGTTCTCACCTTGAGCAGTGCAGTTAACGGGGGGCTGCGGTCAGTCCCTGACGCTTTGTCTCCACCGCTCCCTCAGGCTCCCTCCCTGCCCCTGCTCCCCGTGGGGTCCCTCCCACGGGATGCCGTCCTTCTCCAGCTGATCCCACACGGGCTGCCCACAGGCAGCAGCTCCTCAAGCACTGCTCCCACACGGCTCCGTCCCACGGGGTCCATGGTTGGGCGGCAGCTCCTCCCAGACCCCCTGCTCCTGCGGGGGCTCCTCTCCACGGGCTGCAGCTGCGGCCCGGGGCCTGCTCCTGTGGGGGCTCTCCATGGGCCGCAGCCTCCTCCAGGCCACATCCACCTGCTCCACCGGGGGCTCCTCCACCCACGGGGGGGCTGCAGCGTGGAGATCTGCTCCATGGGGGACCCATGGGCTGCAGGGGGACAGCCTGCTCCACCGGGGGCCACAGGTGAACTGCTGCTGCCTGCCTGGAGCACCTCCTGCCCTCCTGCTGCACTGACCTGAGGGTCTGCAGGACTGCTTCTCAGTCCTCTCTCTCCCAGGTGCTGTTGCCCAGCAATTTTCCCCCTTCCTTAAATCTGTTCTTCCAGAAGCCCAACCAACATCTGTCACTTGACTCTGGCTCACAGCAGGTCCCTTTTGGAGCCTGCTGGATCTGGCTCTGATCTGACATGGGGCAGCTGCTGGGCTCTGCCCACAGAGGCCGATTCTGCAGCCCCCCTGGTACCAAACACTTGCCATATAAACCCAAGCTACTGTCCGAGTAGGTACCTTGTCCTACAAACATATGAAATGTACTAAAAAGCTTGAAGTGCATAATAAACATGTAGGACTTGAGGCCAGTTGTACTCCAACTGCTTTTGTGACTCCAGATTCAGGCTAACAAAAGGAGTTCTGTTCATTGAAGATCTTGGCTAGGACACGCAACACTAAGTTCCTGACTTGAGAAGGGACGTTTGATATGTAGAATTGTATGCTAGGAGATGTGAGATGTGATATTTATGCTCTTTACATTGAACAGGGGAAGAGTACGTCACATGTCACAGTTTGCTCCTGAAGTTGATTCAAGATCCTACCAGCAGGGCAAGGAGGAGGTCCCTTCCTCACTCTGGGAGCCCTTCTATGCTCCTTCTATCTGTGGTGGTGACGGAAATAAGAAAAACAAAACCAAACAAATGAACAACAACAACAAAAAAAAGGCAGGAAAAAAAGATAATAGCTTTGATGTAGATTTTTTATTTTATTTTATTTTATTTTATTTTTAAACCAGGCTGGTGAGGCAGGCTGGTTTGTGTGTAGTTGTAATGATTATGACACTGTTGTGGATTAAGGAAACAGTGGAGCTAACACTTTTGTTGCGTGAGCACTGCTCTGAAAAACTAAAACTCTCTTCATTATTTTTACTGAATAATGCCTAGCAGTAACATTTGTCACATAAAATTAAGACCTTGGCAGAGCAATTTGTGCCATGTTGTCCTTGGATTGTGCTTTTGCAGGTTAGAACTGGACACAGTAGGAGTCAGAGAGTGCTTCCTCCCTCTAGGGTCTGGTTGCCAACCTTAGCCATTTCTCATCTCTGTGGTAAGCTCACATCCTTCACTATCCTTCTGTCAACCCTTATCCACCCAGCTCCTAGGAAAGGAGAACAGGCATGCAGGCTGGCAGAGGTCCTTGATGTTTTATCCAGGCCCACAATGTGGATAGCTAGGAATTAACCAAATGCACAATTTACAGCATTTACCAGCCTAGGAGTTCAGAGTGACTGTCTCTCATAAGTAGAGAAGATGAGGGGTGGGTGCCACGTAGCAGGCTTTAAATATCTGAAAGCCTTCTGCAGAAACAAAAGATACATTGATTTTTTATTTATTAATGTTTAATTGATGGTGGTTTGCTCAGGAAATAATGGGTTATTTCATAAAAAACTCATAAAAAACTGTATAGAATGTTAAGATAATCTTCCTTGTGGTAAAGGCAGAGGTATAAATTGGATGAGGAGATTGTATGCAAAGACCTCTGATGATGAAAATGGCAAAGAATGTCAAGAATGCATAAATGTAGTTGATTTTGTTTTAGGAAATAAGACTGGACAAGATGACCTCTTGAGGTACCTTCCAGACCTTTGTCTCTATAAACTGTGCTTGAACTGACATGGAAACAATAGGCAGAATATTTTAAAAGAAACATTACCCAACCTGTCTGGTGATCACATGCCCCCTTGTTCGTTTCCTGTACTAATTCTGGGGTCCTCTATATGGTATTCCATGGTGTCTAGGCACTGATTGCCTGTGAGGCCATCCCATTTTACACAGGCATAACTGGCATCAGCTGTAATGTGGTTGAATCAACAGAACTTTGATTTTAAATATGAGAGATCTAAAAGCTCTTACTTGAGGCTCTTAATGCTAGACCCTGATAGCCAAAGAGGCCTTAGATTTATAGAATGCTCACAGATGTATTTAAATATATCCTTCAAAAGGCATTCCTGAAGCTTTATTAGTGAGCTTGGGGTGGTCCAGCAAAGATATAAATTAAAATATTCATTTAAATTTTGTAGATGTGCTGAAGGATTGCAAAAAGTCTATGTTTATTACCTGGGGAATAAAATGTGAAAGAAAATAAAGATTACAACAAACCAGTAAGAAACACAGAGAATTTGTAGTTGCAATATTGTTTGTCTTGTGAAGGAAACCATGGCATGTATTTCTTAGTAATGTCAGCTGATGGAGCTGAGACCATGAAATGTTCCTTGCCACTAGTGGAACATTTATATTGCTAGTTATTGATTATATTGCTAGTTATTGTGGGAAACATATATTATAGATTGCATTTTTTTTCTTCCCTTGATGTGAAATAGTTGCTGTGTGATGATGCACAGGAAGCTACTGCCATGGAAATTCTCTGGAGAAACATGAGGGCACATTCCCTCTCCACAACCTATGTTTAATATGTCACATGACAGACAGGCAAACATGCTGGCTTGTCAAATGTTGTTTTTTCAAAAATTCTTGTTTGTATATGAAGGCTTGCTTTCCACTCATGGTCTGCAACTCTCAGAAAAAGAAGAAAGACTATGATATTTAATGCAACTATCTTAGTATGGTAGATGATAGATCGTTATGTAAAGAGGCACATAGAATCGAAAATGTTTCAGAACTGTGTTCAAAATCACTAGCTATGCTTAACTGGTAACCTGGCAAGGGAGATAACTGGGCATTTAAATTATAATTAAGTATATACAAAGAACAATGAAACCACAAATGGAAAAGTGTAAGGAGGCTGGCCAGACCAGTTCTTTGCTGGTATGAGTTCTCACATATCAAAATGTTAGAGACCCAAGTAGTCTCTGTCTTGCTTCTTATGCTATCTTAATGCCATTTGTAGTTCCATAATGCTTTATTTCTACATTTCTACTCCTGATCAGGATACACGATTACTGCTCTCTTTTTTTTTCTTTTCCTTTTTTTTTTTTTTTTTTTTTTTTAAGAGATGTAAGATTAATAATAAAATGCTACCTGCACAACTCACCCCTCTGAGGGTTGCATGTAGCCTCTCAGTTTCCCCATAGTAAGCCCTTTCTCTTCCATTCAGTTCCCTGGCTCCTGCTTTCCAAGTACAATAATGTAGAAACATTAATAATTCATGTTCTTTTCATGCTTTCATTTTCCTCCTCTCAGGCTCAGCCATAGCTGAGGTTCAAGCCCTAAGCAAAATGTCGGGCACCATTACACTGAGAGCCTCAATGTGCTCCTTGGCTTCTTTTCAGAAATAAATCCCCCCAGAAGGGATGGGGTAGCATATCTTACGTGACAACCATTGCTGTGTGGAGTCACTTCCCACCTGCTTCCCTCCCCTGCTCGCTCATGTTGACTCACACGCCCCTGGATAACACAAAGTCCCCTCCTGGTGCAGGGGATGGCAGACAGCCAGGGGCAGGCAGGGGCATGAAGTGCTCCTTGCTGCCTTCCTCCTTTCCACTGCTGCTCAATGTCTGAGTGGTCGCTCCTTTCCTTGATCAAATGCTTCTTGTAGCTACATGTTGGGCTGTCATTCCTCAGCTCTCTGGACTATTAGTTTTAGACGTTTTAAATACAGTTGATTAATTTGCTTTTGACCATCCAGTATGTGCACTCACTCTTTTTTCTTGTTTGCTTTTTGTTTCATTTATCATCAGCCATACACCTTCCTGCGCCATCTCTGCTCGTTGTAATCTTCTGGGCTCTCCAGTAGTCACCACTTTCACTTTTTGTCCTTTTGTCATTACTGTAACACCTCTCTTTTGCTCCCACTTGGCTTTTGCTGCCTTTTGGACACATCTTTCAATCATCTTGCCTGTCACAGAGAAGTCCAGCTGAAGATGACTTCTTACTACAACCCTATTTGCTAGCAGTCAATTCTTGCTACTCCTTATTTTCCTCAATTATTATTTTTTTCTGATAGAGTTTCATTGCTGTTGTCCCTGTCCTTCACCACTCTTCTACTTTTTAAAGTAAAATGTGACATTAATATTCATGCTTTATTTAAATCAGAGCATTTTAAACACTGGTTTACATTACTGATTATATACTTTCAGTACTGAAATACCAAAATGTGCTTTCAGTCTGAATGGTTTTTATTTACAACTGAAAACAAAACAAAACAAAACAAACAAAAAATGTTTTTCCTCAAAAACTAACAAAAGCTCAAAAACAGATATTTCAGTTTATCATATGACAATTTTTAAAAATGCTTTCAGCACAAGGTAGTAGTCAGCTAGTATTCTGCCTCACAGCACATTAGATATTGAAGTTTCTTGAGCATGCTTCTGAGTTTTGAGTTTTGCTACAGCAAAATAGAGTTGTGAAGTTTTCCACGGAAATGATTTTCTGACAGAAAACAGTCTCTATTGAAACATTTAATTCTGTAACAAAAACAAAAACAAATAAATAAATCCATTTTCCATGGAAGTAAAATAAAAGAAAATCTATGGAAAAAAAAAATGACTGCAGTCAGTTTAGAATATTTTTCAGTTTTAGTGGACTAACAAGTAAAATTTCATTTCAGTCAGTTAAATATTAAGCCGCATTTCTTTATTCTAATATCCCATTTCTGATATTTGTACCTTATTCGAAGAGATCCAGAGAAAAGTCTATAAGAAAATGTAATCCTTTCTTCTATAGTACAGTACTCTAGCCCTCTCTTGCAGAATATTGTTTTTACCCTGTTAGCATGCTGACTTTCAGAATACTTGAATATTTGGATAGAGATGGCAAAGTTCTTGCAATAATGGAAAATAAAGTCTACACAAAGCTTTTCAGAAAGTAAAGGAAACTGGGAACTGGGATGTTCCAGGCGCACCTTTTATTTTTGCATACATAACTCATTGTGAAATGTGTTTTTTTTTTTTTTTTTGGAAATATTCAGAAAACTTTTATCAAACTGTTACTCTTGTGTGCTGAGTTCCCTCAGAAAGGAAATTATTTCCATCCACTTTCCAATCACTAAATGCTTTGTGTGAAGTTAGGCCTTATCGGTTACAGTAATTCCAGAGTTCTTAAACAAAGATAGAAAATATTTTCAATGAAAAGTCTTCAGAACAAGTAATTTTAAAAGTTGATTCTGTTGGTTCTAATTGCACAAACTCAAATATGCTACATTAATGAGCAATACCTTACAAGTTTAAAATTAGTTTTCACTGGCTTTGTAACAGCACTATAACTTTATAATCATTTGATATTGTCTTAGTAGCCATAGGAAACAATTTATGTGTTTTTTTTTTTTTTTTTTTTTTTTTATTTTTTCCAAAGTAAAACCATTTAATGGTCCATATGCCTTTGAATAATAAAAAAGGCATAAATATATAAAGATATAGTAGTCTAAGAGCAGGGGATCCAGATCAATGAAAGGTTAGGATCATGAAATAGAGTCAAAATTAATTATCCCTAAAATAATTATACTTTACAGATTTTTCTTTGCTAGTATTGTATTTCAAATGCAGTATTTTAAGTGACTTCAAGAAGAGTAATGCTGAAAGATTCTGGAGGACTGTGCCAGTAATTAGTGATCTTGGATCCTGGAGGCCTTATATGCTATGACTTCCCGCTGTGCCAGGAACATTATTCCAAAAATAAATGATTACCAAAACTTTTTTTTTTTTTTCTAGAATTTTGATTAGCATCTCTAATCATTTCTTCCATGTAGCCTACAGACAAGAAAGGCATTAGAAGATTGTTTTTCCTAGTTTTTAAATTGACCATTCCCTCCAAGATATCTACTCAATTCAAAGCATCTCTATTCAAGGTCAAAATAAGTTGTTTCATGTTTCATGTAGATGAAGTTTTGCATATCACATTTGCTCTTTGCACAGCTAGCAAGACCTTTTGTTTCTGAGCTCTACCAACCTATTGTCCCTCCCCTTCATCCACTCACCACTTTATTCCTCTTGATCTGGTGCTTTTCAGGGATGAGAAAGCAGTTCTGCTGTTAGCCAAGTTTGCTCATAATCTCTGTCAGCCACTCATCTAACTCTGACAATACTTCAGATTTCCAAATTAAATATTACTTTAAAGACACATGCTCCTGCTGAACAGATTTAAAATCTCAATGGGATTATCTCTCTACACTTACACTTACCACCATGGTGTCACCATTGCTCTACTCCAGTCACACTATGATTCAGGTGGGTTTCATGGCACCTTTCTTTCCAGTAGTGAATAACGTGTTTACTTTTAGCTGTGCAAAAGTGCAGGGTCCTTCAATGTCTGAGGGTAGGCAAAATTGCACACCTTAGAGTGAATTTCACTCTGAATTAGGGAAAGCTAATGTATTTTAGGAGAACAGTTTTTGTAAATGGAGAGAGAAGAGTAAGTTTCACCTATGGAGTTGACTTTTAGCAGCAGTAGACAAAAAAAATATAAAGGCTTTGTATGTAAAAATGAAGATTAAAAATAATGATTTAAAAAATAAAAAAATCAAGGTTACCAGAAGCTTGGAGGTTTTTAAAGAAGAAACAATCATTTTAGATGGGTTCAGAAAATGACCAGACATACTCAGGTTAAACAAAACCCTACCAGCTTGACATCTGTTGAATGAAAAGATGCTTCTGGCTAAAAGCAAAATCATCAGTGGTCAGAGGGTATTCAGGGGAAGTCTCACTGCATCCCTGACAACAACTAACCAATGCTAGAGGCCACGTATTGGGTTACTGGTAGGACCTGCAGTCTGATTTAACATGGTTTCTCTTTATGTTCCCATTCTGTACCTTGGCCTTTCTTACATGGCCAAAATTTCTCAGGCAGCTACTGTCAGAAATGAGATGCTAGAATATATGATTCTTTGGTCTGATCCAAGTGCAGGTTTATTGCCTCAGAAACTATATCATCACTGTTTTTCTTTTCTTCCACTGACACAAGGGTGCTTGAACAACAGGTTCAAGAATGGTGAGTTTTCTGTCTTTTCCACTTTCTTTTTCCCACTGCCTGTGTGAAATGTCACAAGGCATTTTGAAGATACTTCTTAAACATTTCATCTTAGAGTGACACTGTAAGTAAGCACAGACTAGCTTGGTAGCTGCAGTTCTGTTTTTTTTTTTTTTTTTTTTTGTTTTGTTTTGTTTTGTTTTGTTTTGTTTTGTTTTGTTTTTTTCCTAACATTCAGTGGCCTCAAAATGTGGCACTTTGTAAGCATCAAGACAATTCACTCTTATGGCACTTCCTGGTTACACAGCATTTTACCTTTAGTCCTTACAGAGACATTTTCCTAGCTTTTCTCTTCAGTTCAAGCTGCATTCTTTTTCTGTACTCCTGGACTTTCAGATTCCTGCAGTAGAAATGTGTATGATGTCAGATACTGATCAATGGGATTTTATATCATTTCATACTAGTAGAATATTCCATATCCTTTAAAAATGAAAGTTGTAAAAAAAGATCAGAAAGATTTAACCTTCTTATAATTGGCAGGATTAACCGCTTTATATTCAGCATTATAACTGAGCTTGTAGTAATTAAACAAGTCTAGAACAGCATAAGGAAGATCAGAATCTGGTCCCTCAGGTTTTCTTCTCAGAATGTTCTGTCATACCAATAATATCCTACCTTTAACAGTCAATCACATTGCCCTTTAAACTGATTTCCTTTTCTTTCTTTCCAGATTATGTAAACAAAAAGGATAGAATTCGTAGAATCTTCTTTATATAGGCTATGATATCAAATCAAAAATATTCCTGGTTTTAATTACTCACAAATGACATCTCCTGCTAAAAATAAGAGAGCATTGCATGTTAAGTCATATCTGAGGAAAAATGGCAATTTTTTTAACCCAGTGATATATTTGTTGAATCCCTCTTTCCATTAGGGCACCTGGATCCATAACTTCATGTGATAAAATAAGTGTTATTCATATATGAGTGAACATAGTGTACTGTTCCTTCTTGTGGGACTTACCACTGTTACTAGGGGACTTTTTTATTTTACTGGAAGCAGTTAGGAAAATCTCAGCAGGCCTTGGTACAATTATCGTGGCCCCTGGTTTCCATCTAGTGCACTTCCAGCTTTGCTGTTCCTAGCCAGTGGGAATTTAGCAAACTACTTGGAAGGAGATCTGGTCACTGAGGCATCAAAATGTACCTTCTTCTCACACACCAGAAGGTACGGATGTGGACTGAAAGCTGCACTGTGCCTTTTCACACAGTGATCTCATCAGGGAGAGAGTCCCAGGGTTGGAACGCAGTATCCAAAAATAAACACCTTTCAGTGCTTTCATTATGGGGATTTGTTGTCTTTCCTCCTTTTGTCTTGGCTCTGGAAATTGGGTAGGGTATCTCACCATGTTCAGGAGAAAGTGAGAATTTTAACTTAGAATGCCCTATGTTTTATAACATTCCCTGGCTGCCATGAGCAAAGCCAGGGAGTCAGCCCTCAAAACATCTCTTACTAGCAGACCCAACCTATAGGTGCCTATGACAGAAAAATTTGAAAGCAGGATTAAATGAAGCTGCCCAAGCCAGGCACATTTTGAAAAATAAGCACTGAATTACTTCAATTTCCTGTAAATAGTAATTTACTTTGGTTATTTCCTTTAATTATAGTGTTTCATCTTTACACGAGGCTGTATTTAGGAACAAAGGGACCAGTGTCACTGTAAGGTGTATGTTGTAATAGACACATTTGTATTCGGCTTCAATAGAGCCTACAGTGTATCCAGCAGTTCTGTGGCTCTTGTTACCACAAGCCCTTCTCTGGTTTTGCTAATGTGTTTTTGTTTGTTTGTTTGTTTGTTTTGTATGTGTTCATTCAGACTCTTTCTGGTTCTTCTATGAAGTTCATTAGGTACTTCATCTATTACCATACACTCTTCTTACTATTAGCATAGACAATAATAGGATAAATCAGAATTAGAATAGACTCCCCTTTATTATATAAAATGTTTTTAAGGAAAACAACACACACACACAAAATCAACCTAACAAGTGTTATATATGAGCCAATTGTTCCAAATTTTTTAAAAAGAAACAGGAAATCAAGTTATCTAGCAAACCTATTTATACACAGTAGGCAATCCTGGGTTGCAGGCAGGACTAATAAACAAAGAATGACAACCTATTTCTTTTAATGACAAGCTGACATATTTATTTTTATTATTTCACAAAAGTATTCACCAGACTCATCTGTCACACTAAAACCTCATTCTCCCTCCCTGCAGACAGAGAGAGTAGCCTTACTGAGAGCCAGGTTGAAAGAAAAATAAAAAAAATAAAACCTGCACTTTTGGAATTAAAAAGAAAATTGAGAAACTGCAGTGTACTGCACTGGAACATAAAAAGACTTTTCTTGAAAAAAAAAAGACTTTAAAAAGACTTTTCTTGAAAAGTTAAATTACAGCTATATAAAGGCATTTTGATACTGAAAATTAACTTCATATTATGCTCAAGTTTCATTTCTACTTCTCCAGGAACTGGAACACCAGTTCCTGTAGAATCTATCCAGTCTTCCTACCTGAATCAGACACTTCACAACTTGTAGACCATTAAATCAAATAGTTCTTTTATAAATGGTAGAGCCTCTTATAGTGTTTAAAAAGTGCAATAATGAATTTCAGATACAAACTAAGTTGCCATAAAACAGGCTTACTTTTCTGCACAGTGTGACATTTTCCAGTAACAGCATTTTCTACAACAAAAGTGAGAATTCTTTTTTGCTCAAAGAAATAGTCACCTTGGCTTTTCTATATGCAAATTTTTGTTATTTGTCAATTGTGTAATACTAACATGGATATGTAAAATAATTTAGAATGTCTTGAACTGGAACTTAAAGTAGCTACAGATGAAGATTTGCTTTCTGATCTTGGAAAAGAAGACAACATGTATGCAAATCTCACACTGGAAAAGTATATGTACCTGTTTTGCATATAACAATTAAATAGGGAAACTTATTAATTAAATCTTTCAAATGAAATTGAGTTAAAACATGGAAGTGTTTAGAGCACAGGATTTTTTCTTTTTCATTGTACATTTAATTTATATTTTACATTGATGTTTAATATAAGTTTTGAACATTTAAAAACCTCTATAAACATAGTACATTAGCTCTTTCACATTTAGAGCAGCTGTTTGGTGATGGGAAATATATTACTAAGAAGGGAAGTTTTATGCTTTTTCAAAGAATTAGATTGTGATAACTAGAGGATAAAATAAGGTATTTTATAATAATAATATGTGTATATATTATATAATGTATGTATATATATTATATATCAGCATAATAATAATATTTTATAACCTTATAAGGCTGTCATTAATTTAATATAAAAATATTATATAAAAATACAATGAAGAGAAATAAGAAAAATATTTTAAATGCTCCAAATCTCATGTATTCATTGCATTGCCCAACATAACTCATGAACCACTAAATAAGTAGATCTTTCAGGTTCGTGTAAATTCTGCTTACTTTGGAAAATGAGCCAACTGACTAAACATTTTAGAGTCTCTGGGATTTTACAATGTCAGTGTTATAAGCTCTTCTGAGAGTGAATAACAATTCTACTAAAACAAAAACAAAGGTAACTTATCCACTTAAATATTATGATTCCAGCATCCACTTTATTAAATGCTTGAGATCATCTTGTATCACATCCAAATTTCTTGCTTGTAAATGTGTTGGTTTTGAATGTGAGAGAAAATAAAGACACTGTGATAATCTGTATGAATTTATACTTTGTGGGGAAAAATATATTTTCTCATTCCTTTCACTTAAAAGAAAAGAATTACACAACTTTAAGTATCCTGAATCATAACATGTCCATGAACAGTGTTTTATGATACCTGAATTTTATGGAGGGAAAATAACAACAACAAACCAACAACAGCAGCAACAACACAACACAAAACAAAACAAAACATTTTTACATTAACGTGGATATAGTAGAAAAGTGCCATTATTGAGTTAGCTACCTATTCCTGTCCATTCATGAATGAATAATGACAGAATTAACATGAGCTATAGTGCATTATTTATTATTTCTCTGGGTTTGATGTTTAGCAGAGGTGTTAAAGGTCTAATGCCTTTTAAATGTAATTCATTTCCCATTTTTTAAGTATTTTGCTGGCTTCACTTTTCTTTTGCTATTAGTATTTTGGGGAAATACTTCTTAAATTAGAGTAATAAAATTATTTCAAGTTATTAGTTAAATAAACAGAACAATTAGTTAAAAGCATGCAATTATTTATTTTTAGGGAATAAAGCCTGAAGTAAATTTGAAATGTATGTATTTGGCTAGCATCTGTACCTGTATCATGAAAGTGAAAACAAAATTATGCTCTTATGCTCTTTTGCTGTGATATTTATTTCTGAGAGTTCAAGAAATGCTAGCAAGAAAGCATCCAGGCTGAAAGTCTGGCACTATCAAAGTAATGGGAATTTCATTCACAGTAGCATAATCCTGTTCATTGATTGTTTGTTCTTGTTTAAACAAGATTCTATTTATGCTGTTAAAGACTGAAGATTAATATTTTATGATTCATAATACATGGTATTGAAGCTTTGTGAACCAGGCAGTAAAATAGGCATTTCCTAAGAAGCATTTGCAGTACAAGCAAAAGTGTCCAAATGTTGCTCAAAGGAGGCTGTACAAATGGATCTGAACAGCTGAGGGTTCTGTACAGAAATTAAGAGTATTAGTTACAAGCTGGGAAAACACCCTTTCTAATTGTAGAAATCTAGCTATTGTGCAGTAAGGGCAAATTAAACAGAGAAAGCCTCCAGACTCTTACAAGCTGCTGTGAGAATGCTTTCTCACCTGTGGGTATATCTGATTATCAGTTTTACAGTTATGAGGCTTTTGGCAAGACTTGCAAATTCCTGCCATGACTTCAGTCTACTGAAAACAAGCTGTTGGCTAGTGCTCTTGGCAAGCTTAGGATTTGCAGTGAGCCTTCTGCAAAAAATGTTTTGGTCCTTAATCATTTTGGAGAACAATTGCTTCCCCAGGGCTTCTGTCTGCAATTCGAGTTGATGCTTCTCTTCTGTTGAGATGCCATGTGACACATCCCATTTAACAACCTTAATTTGGAATGAAGTATACATTTAGTCTTTGAATTCGCAAACTGTATTTTCAAGGATTTTCACACCTCTGAAGTTCCCTGTGTATCATCTTGTAGCTCCCCAAACTGCAACTTTCCAGAATCCAAAGAAAAACATGTAATCAGGGTCACAATCATTAAAAGAAAACCCCAAACAACACAAATTAAAGGTACACGACCTGCAGTGGTAAGGAACAGGTGGGCAAAGCTAAAAGGAGATTCCTTCTCTGAAGATTTGTAAGATGTTTGATGATGAGACAGAACAAGAGGAAGCGCCAGCATGCCACCCAAGTTTTCCTCAGATAATGAGTTAACAGACATTTTGGTTCACATTATGTTTCATGCTACTATTAACAAACATTCAAGACTGCAACAGAAGCAGTGAAATTCAATCATTGCAATTGCGTACAATATGGTTCAAAGGCAGCTAGATGGTTAACTGGTCTGGCTGATGAGACTAACAGGGCTTGGTGGGCTGCTTCTTTTGAACATTGAAGCATTGTAGGCTCCCCCTGCATTGCACAGAGTGTATGGGCATTTTTCAGGCAAAAATCTGTGTGCCCTTCCCCCCCCCCCCCCCCCTTTTTTTCCCCTGCCACATCAATTTTAGAAGGCAGTGCATACATTATCAGTTATTAAAAGCAGTGATGAATCCATAGCAAGACTAATCAGAGTCTTTCTTCTGTAGAAGGAGTTACAAGAAGGAAAAGCACATTTTATAACCATTAAATGCCTGCTAACATTGGGAATTTAAGCTGAGCAGGAAGGATTAGGAAGGAAAAAAACAGTAACAGTCACAGTTTAGGTCTGGACGGTTTCTTCCTCCTTTTTGTAGAGAACAAAGGCTTAGACACAGAGTAGCTTTATTTAACTCCTGTTTATTCTAGTTGTAATTATGAATGTAAGTAAGGACTAGACAATGAAATGTGTATTAGGAAACTTGGTCTATGTGGTTTGAGTAAGATTGTGTCGAAACTTGTTCCCCTAAGGCTTCTAAATGCCTCTCACCTAAAACTGTAAAGTATGAAAATGTAATGAACAAATAAAGGAATTTAAACTACCTAATTAATTAAATCCATAGAAAATTAGTATTAAATTGTATTCCTTGCAATAGTAAGAATATTATTTACTTTTTGTTTGTTTGTTTGTTTGTTCATATTAAAAGCATAAATGGCTTTAATAGCAAAGAAATTTTGGAAAATGCACTTTCCATAAATGATTTTATGGAAATGAAAATCATAAATGATTTTATGGATTTTAAATGTTTGCACATGATTATTTGTGTGCATGTGTATGAAAATCCATGAGATCATTTTTGTATGCATGTATGGTTTTTTCCCCTGAAATTTTGGAAGTGCAGAATACTTACAGAGATTATCAACCCCTGTGCCACAAACCACCCATGCAAATCCCCAGATGGCATGAATTCAAAAAATAAATGACCTGGTAGTAAACACCCATTAACAAAACAAACAAACCAACCAAGGACTAAGCAGCAGAGGTCTGAAGTCAGCATCCTAAAGCATATTTGTGTGCCCTGCATCGTGTCATGATTAATGCATTGGACTCGTGGCATTTGACAAACATTGTTTTGCAGGTACTTAGTATAATGACAAATTAACAAATGGAATAAATGGATTACAACGCGTTTACACAGTCATTTATGACTTTTTCACATCCAGTCTGGACTACTACAAAGTGATCAGAGGCTAGTTACGAAGAGATATACAAGCTTTACAAGGTGCAACATGCAGCAGGGTGATTAATGCAGAAAGATTAATGAACATAATTTTGAATCAGTGGCTTTTGTCTTAATGCTATTTGCTCATTTTATTATTAATAGACACTGAAATCATGACCCTTATTTCATAAATCCTCAAAGGGCTGGCAATGGGCTGCCACAGATAGCATTCTTGAAGCATCTTTGAAACAACCTCTGATAAACAGGGACAAAAGAGATGATCATCCAGCAGCAAACATCTGAGAAGCAGGGTAAATTAGCTTGGGTGACGGTCCACTCTATCATGGCAGCAGTGCTTCTGGCTCCTCCATACCCTACTGATTTGGCACTGTAAATCGTTGTGGGCTATTGCTGGAGGGGCCTCAGGTTTAAAATGACTTAGTGGGATGTCTCCTAAAATTTGTGGTAGTAATGACTGATGTAATTTTTCATACATGTCATCCCTAGAGAAAAATGACTGCTGTGTTGGTGTGCTGTTTTTATAGACAGTGACCGAGAGTGTTCCTTTCTGGGGGAGACCTCATGGGGTCTTCTCATGCTGGGCTGCAGAAGCATTTTGCAATGCTCTGTGGTGAGCCACAGCACTGATATACCCTTCACTTTGCATGGGTGTCATCAGTGTATGGTGTTGGGCTGCTGCAGCTGCCACCATACTGTTCTCCTGAAGTCTCTGTTCCATTCTGTAATAGACTTGATAAAACTTGGTTTGTCCACACCACAGACATCAGTGATCATGATCCTAAGCATACTCCATGGATGCTTCCCTTGTCTCATTTTGGACAAGTAAACAGAAAGGCAATTTGTACCAAAAGTGTTTGGAGGTTTTTTTTTTTCTTTTCATTTTTTTTTTTTTAATAATTATTTTTTAATTTTAAACTTGATTATATAAATGATATATGGTAATTTTTGATGTGTTGTTAATCTGATGTGTACCATAAGATAAAGGAAACTTTTGATCTTACACATACAACTTAGCAAGTCAACACGTGTCAGCTGAGCTGTGGTAGCTGCCCAATTTTTTGTTCTTTGCCTGTGGCAGCTATATAATGGTTCAATTTAGCTGGCCCTCCGAGAAAGCACCTGCAGAGATTTGGTATAATGTAGACTGTCCTGCCCCTTACAGAATCACAGAATTTCTAGGTTGGAAGAGACCTCAAGATCATCGAGTCCAACCTCTGACTTAATGCTAACAGTCCCCACTAAACCATATCCCTAAGCTCTACATCTAAACATCTTTTAAAGACCTCCAGGGATGGTGACTCCACCACTTCCCTGGGCAGCCTGTTCCAATGTCTAACAACCCTTTCGGTAAAGAAGTTCTTCCTAACATCTAACCTAAAACTCCCCTGGCGCAACTTAAGCCCATTCCCCCTCATCCTGTCACCAGGCACGTGGGAGAATAGACCAACCCCCACCTCTCTACAGCCTCCTTTAAGGTATCTGTAAAGAGCAATAAGGTCACCCCTGAGCCTCCTTTTCTCCAGGCTGAACAAGCCCAGCTCCCTCAGCTGCTCCTCGATATGACCACCACAGTTGACCACATACTTGTGGTACCCTGGGTTACAGTGTTTGCATTTGTGGGGGACATATGGAGAGCCAGATGGGAAGCTGTTCCCAGAGATGAAGCAGTGAACATCCACGAGATGAGCAACTTCTGGTACTGCTCACACCCTGGGGAAACTAATTGCCTCCCTTTGCCTGTATGATTGCTGGAGGACAATTTTACAATGATAGATAAGTTGTATATTTGTGGTCCCTGAAGTGATAGATTGGAGAGCCAAAGTCTGGGGAGTGTTGGGGCAATTGGTATGAGCTATAGGGGAATGAAGTCTGGTACTGCAGATTTGCAACCCATTTTAGGAGTTAAGACACACTGGTTTTGGAGGTATTTGCTTCAGAAAAGTGCCACACCCTGTCTGGGGTGCAAAGGGGGAAAAGAAAAGAGAATGAAGTAATAGACAAGGGAGTGACAGCAATTAAAAGGTTGCAACAGACACTTGTGCCTTAAGGGGCATGGATGGCATGAACAGGTCTGAGGAAGGGAAGGAAGGGAGTTAAAGGAGGTGCATACATTAATTTTATGTAAGAGCTGTGACTCTTAGCTTAAACCAGCAGCTGAAAAATTAGTAAGTTGAACAAAACTCAACTACCAACCTATTCCAAGGCACTTGTAAACACTAAAATTCAACAACAGCAGCAGCAACAACAACAAAAATCAGCATAATGTATAATCAAATAATGGTAATAATAAGAGTGTGGTGCTTCTTAATATTACAGGTGAAATACTTGTCTGAAAACAACCTCTGGTACTCACAAAATTAAAAATAGAAAAGTACATCTGTGTGATCATCTCTTTATGTTTCAGAAAACATTTGAAATAAAATTATAGAATACCTCTTGACAAATATGGCCAGTCACAGAAGAAACTATAGAAACCAGCACTAAAAATGTTAGGGATTTCATAATTGGATCATCACCACAGCAAATGTTGTATACTTTAGAACTGGATCTTATTATGAGACAAGGCTTCTTCAGAAAGTGTAACTGATCAATGCTCTAAAATAAAGTGAGAGTACTTTTAAACTAATTGATTTATGATCTATGTTGGACCTGTATTCTTCCTAAAATTCTGTTTTGTGAACAAAGTAGGAATTACTTTTTCAAACAGAACGTTATTTCTAATTGGAAGTTTAATATCATTTTATAAGTTGAATTCCATTTTTGAAACGTGATACTTCTGATCTGAAGATCAGAAGAATGTCACCCCTCTCTATTAGCAGAACTTTCAGGACAATGTGTTACAGAGTTGTTTTCTAAGCACCAAATTTTATCTTTCAAGTCATATATTCTCCAGGAGTTAAAGAAGGTGTGTGTGGGAAAAATAACACTTGAGGCACAGCTCTAGTTGATACACATAGGGATGAAGAAGGTGAAAAGCTACTCCTTTCTCCACTCTTTAGGTTACTTGGAGGCTGAGATGCCTAACATTCCCCGTCCTGTGTGTTGTTCTGGTTATCATCTCTTCAAGAGCCCACAGGACACTCTTGTGTGCAGAAGGTGATGGACCTGGGACAGAAGGAGCTGTTGGTTGGCTCCTGAGTTTCTTGATGCATTTGAAAAGTTGGTTTGACCATACTGGAGTAATTAGTGGGACTTGGCATTTCTGTGTGTGCTTAACTACAGATTTATGCATGGTAAAGCTCACCACTGTCCAAATGTACCTGTAGGGCCTCAGCTAAAGCCTTTGAAGTCAATATCAGTCTGAAATGAATGAGAGGTGGATCATGCCCTTAAACAAATACTTCCGGAAGGCCCACTGTGCATAAAGAGAAATATTTTCTAGCTAAGCTGACATTTTAAATAGTTTTTTGGCTCCAGGCCTTAAAGGAAATGAGACAACTCTCTTTTCACTTATTTTTAATGATGCAAAAAAATAAATTTAATCTTCTTTCTATTTTAAAGTGACTATTTATTTATTTATTTATTTTCCCACAGACTTTTCCATAAACTCTCCTCAACAACAAAAAATACCCCAAATCCACTGATGGAAGCATCAGAAAGTATTGACCTAAAATGTATTTTAAAGTTCTATGTCTGGAAAACAGGGGAAAAAATTAAACTCTTTTGCAACCACAAGAACCTTTTTTTCACTGTATGCCAGTCTGTGGGTGTTTGTGTGTGTCAGAGCTCGTCAGGTAGTTATTCGGATTATATTTTCCATCCGTGCTTATGAATCACTCAGAAATGGATCCAGATTTCTGCTGTTGCTTCGTTATTTGTAAGTATAAATACAATAATTTGGATGATTAATTTTCAGACTATGGAATGTCCATAAACCGATTGCTGTAGCATGTCACTGCTGGCTGTTCACATAAGGTGATTGATTAACTATATTACAGTGTAAGCTTTCAGCTTCCCTTTTGGAGAACTAAAACTTTAAAGAAGTCTGAACAATAAATATAAAATCAGATCATCCAGAATGTAACAACAGCTGAAGGATCTGACTTTGAATCCCTGTTGTTAGTCTTCATCCAATCGGAAGGATTGTCAGTTTACCATATAGTATTTATTTATTTATTTATTTTTGGTACAATTTATTTAACAACTTGAGCTAGCATGTGCATTCAGAATTTCTGGAAAAAAAGTAATATATGTGTGTGTGCTTTTTGTTCTGTTATACTGGCTGTATTATAATGAATTATTGCTAGTCTTACGATACTGTAAAATAAATGGCACTATTAAAACTTTTGGGAGATGGATACCGAAGGACCTTTGGAGGAGGTTCGTCTTTGCATGCCCAGCCTTTATGTATTCTTAACACCTGGGTGATGCCTGAGGCATGCCAGCCAATAATTATATACCTTCATATTTCTTTCCTGACAGTCTGTCATCATTAGTTTTAACTATGAGTTAAAGAGAGATTCTTCATGTCTACCCCTTCTCCCTGTCCCAAATTGTGCAGTATCTCCTGCAAAATCATATTTATTTCACCAGCAGGTTACATAATGGGGTTAATTACAACTGTTGCATAAAAAAGAAGAGAATAATACAGACCTGAATCTTCAGAACTACTTAAGTGACAGCTGCAGAACAGATTATATGAGTAAATGTATTGCAGAAAGTAGTTTTCAATTAAAATCTTTTAAATTAAATTCCTAATGACCATTAAGTCAACTATTTAGATCTTACCTTATATCAGGACCATTATGGCTTGCACCTCAGAGAAAGCAATGGTCTATCTTAAAAAAGAATTTGCATGTAATTCACGCATGGTCACATTAGCAGTGGGCTTTCTGTGAGAAACAAGGAAGCATAAAACACCTGTGTGTCTGTAATACATGGAAGTTGGGTTGGAAATGGGAAGTTCAGGTCTTCACATAAATCTAGAGTTGAAAGACAAGCAATCAGTAGGTCATCTAGTCCAATCGCTTGTATAGTATGAGTAGGATCCTCTGTAATGAGCTCTGTAATAATCATTTGTTGTTAATTGGTGTATATGTTGCATTTGACTTATGTAGCTCTTAAAGAAAAGCTTCCAATCTTTACGTGAAGACATTAAGATGTGGGAAACTACATGTCCATTGGTCATTGCTCCAGGGATTAATCACTCTTGTAGTTAACATCCAGATCATTTTCACATATTAATTTCCTTGTGCTTAGATTTCGCTTGGTGATTTTTGATCTGTGTTTCCTGATTTATGAAAATTTCTTTTATGATCATTATTTTCTTGACATATATGTCTTGCCACATTTTATATGGTGCAAGCAAACCACCTCTCACTATTTTTTTTGAGAAGTCGGGCAGATTCCTTATTCTATCTGTGCAGGGAATTTTTATTTATTTATTTTTATCTCTCAAATAATTAGAGTGACACTTTCTGTGCACATTTAGCATCTTTCTTGAAACAAGAATGCTAAAGCTGGAGGGCATGCTCCCATTAGCTTTACCAGTGCTATATGGCTAGCTAAAATCATCTTGGACTTTTCCTACTTATAGCTCTTTGTCTATCTGAGGATGACAAAAGTCTCTTTTGCTAAATCACCATAGTGGAAGCTTACCTTCATACATCTATGTACTTAGATGTACTGGCTTTTCTGAAAGTAATTTTCCCCACCCTCAACTGGATGTAGTTTCTTAGGCTGTGGTTATGATCAAATTATTATTATTTTTTTTAATAGATATATAACTTTGCAGATGGCTTTTTGAAGTCTGTGAGACATTCTCCTCAAATAATCAAATTTATCTATCTATCTATTTATTTATTTATTTTTATGACTGGTGGTAGTATTCATAGTTTTTATCTTTTAATTCTTTGTGATGTAAGTCCTACATGATTTTTTTCATTAATCTATTGTGGATTAATACCAGGTTCCCTGGTCCCTAGTAACACAGGTCATCCACTTGCGCTTCTATTGAGAGCTTTCACAAGATTAATGCTCTCTAGGCATCTGAATCTTTCTGCTATTGCAAGATGCACTGGAGATGAATATCAGCAAGAAGAGGTTTTCGGCTAATTCTCATGGAATTCTTGGCTGAGAATTTTCTGAATCTTCTGTTTTTAAGATATTTATCTTTTGTGGATGTTGTTCAACATCCTTCTTAATTACTTACAGACTGCAAAGTACTGCATTGCCCTGCAGTCTCATGCATCATCCTTTTTATTGCCTCAGCAGTTGCTTTTCGCAGTGACCAGGCCTTAGCTCTGGTTTAGGCAGTTTCAATGTACACGCTAATTCATTTCAGTTAAGATTCGTAAAAGCTATGGGAATTGTCTGTCTGCTGACTTGCAGGTGTGATTTTCATTCATTTCAGCAGCACTTGTGGCAAATGCAGTAAATAACTTGTAGAAGGAGATAATCGATAAGTTGGCTGAATGAAAGAGATCTCTTACTCACTACAGATCTTACCTTGTTCTGATGGGATTTGCAGGTATACATGTAGTCTGAACACAATAGTCAAATCATAAACATGTTTGTGAATGACTGTACACTTGATGCATATATTATACAACAACCACTGCTATCAGTGTCTTTAAGAAAGATAGTCATGTACAGCACGATTTTAATTAGTGTAACACAGTTAAATGCGATTCCTAAAATTAGAGCTAATCATGATTTCACTGGAAAGCAACAGATAGATTTAGTAATTACTACTGAAAACAGCCCACAGCATGTTCAGGAGAGAGCAAAGTAGTACAAATCTATAGAAAAGTATTTTCTAGTAGTATTTGTAATGTTTCTAAATTTGTTTGTAAGACTAGAAGCATGCATGTGCTTTAAGTGTCATGCTGTTTAGAAACAATGATGTCTGACTGCCATAAACATATTTTCTTGAAGTATGCAGATAACAGTTAAATTGCCGTTTGTTGAACAAATGACTCAACCAAAATGATAAGAATTGACATTACTTTAGTTACTATTTTAAATGCACCATCTGTTATAAACACAAGAAATACCTCTTTGGTGGAAAGAAACTCTGAAGAACAGAAAAAGATATGAGGAAAACACATTCAAATTAATGAAAACCACAGAAAAAATAATCCAGATAGAGGCACTTTTCAGAGAAAGGATATACTTTTTGGCTCTGATTAACACAGCAACGACTCATACAGGTTATGCAAAATATTGTATCAAAGCATTCTGTAATAGCAGAGGAAACAGTACGTAGTGGTAACCATAAATGTGCATGAATACAAACAAACTTATGCATAGCCACATGTACAGAATATCAAAAAATAGCAGTCCTAAACATTACTTACTTCAGCTCAGTGCTTGGAAAATATTTTGTCCAAGATGCACTGAAATTTGCTGGGCAACTTTATACAGATTATCCCCTGTTCTGACATGTTTTATGAAAAGAACACAGGAAATTGTATGTATCTTCTTCATGCCAACAGCCAGAAAGGACAAAAGACTCAACTTGCAGCTTGAAAAACCTCAGAAATGTAGAAACAAATGACATTCCATTATCCATTACATATACTTTCTGTGCTTAACAGTCTATATTAGAAATAGCATGTTAGCAAATATTGGCATGTTATCTCTTTCTTGACAGACTTTAGAAAAGTTTTCTTCAATTATTTTGCATACAAAGTTGATGAATAAAACTAAAATAAATGTTAACACAGCAGCTCCTATATTGAAAGTGATTTACATATGATTGAGTTAATTTTATCCCCAAATAAAATCATCTAGTAATAGTATCAAGCCCTAATGTCCAGATATCAAAAGAGGTGTTTACAAACTATTAATCAGAAAATGAAGTTTATTTATTCACACTGTATTTCATGACCAAGAAACAACTCTGTAAGTTATAAAATAGCACATAATATATAAAGAAAGAAATAATTTAAAAAAATAAAATAAGCATTAATCAGGAATATGAATAACAGTTAATATGAATAAGAAAATTTAAAACTGCATGTTCTCGGTATCATTGTAGTACCTATTGCCAGTTGCTTTAAGGAAAACAGAGAGGATATTATACCAGAAAGGCATATACAAGAGTCTGGAAAAAAGTAAATGAGGCTTAAAAATATGAACCCAGATCCAATGAGACTATCAGCTGTGTGCTTCTCCTAGACAAAATATAACAATGGCTAAAATGTCACGTGGCAAAATGGGAATGTGAAGAAGTGACACTGAAGTTGTCATGGCCTCCACACGGTGGTTTCCAGATTAACCCACTGCCCATTACCTTTTTCCCCTTTGGAGCCTGTCTTATCCTGAAAATATTGCAGTGGGTTCATGGGGTAAATGGAGAATAAAAACAATGAATATACTACAGTGTGTGTTGTATACTGCCATACATTTTTTATTCTGTTTTCTCAGCATGTGCATTGGGCATAGTGCTCTCCAGATGCACAGTGCTGTAATGGGGAAGATGCACAGTGCTATGATGGGGAGATATCTGAAAAATTCCTGAAGCTATGGTGGCCTTGATGACAACCATCTAGTCCCAGATTGCCCTAAGAAAGTGTCACTGAGGCCAGAAATCAGATATATTAGATAGAACAGGAGCACAAGATTTGCTAACAATCATCTTGGTTTGGTGGAAGTAAATATTTCTAAAAAGTATTGGAGTTACTTTTTTTTTTTTTTTTTTTTTTTTTTTTTTTTTTTTTTTCTGTGTGTGGCCTACACAGTTCAATCAATTCTCTGGAAGAAAATCTATTAAGAAAAGGATGTAAGAAGTATATAGAAATTTTGCAGATGAAACTAAGACTTGTGACTTGTTAATTCAGGGTGAATTACTCAGTTTGAACTGGACAACTTTGTTAACTTTGGGACAACCAAGTAATATGATTGATGGATTTTAATGTAAACAGAAACAGACAAAAATTGAAAATATGTGTAGTTCATGGCTACTTCCTCTTCATGAACAGGTATTTTTAAAACACCCGTAACTAGTCACTCATGAGGAGGGCATAGGAAGGGGGTGGGATCCTATATCTTTCTCCAATCTCCCTTCCGGTTCAGCCAGCATTTCTGGGTCTGAGGCATGTAACAGTATAATCTGCGGTATGATGCAAATAACTTCAGTTGTATGTCTGGTTTCATGCAGGTGGGTAGACTAGAAAACGTAAGTATTGTGACAGTGTAAATGGTACTTAGCAACAACTGTCCTTTCTGTTCTAACATGCATAAAAGTTTCCAAAATAACCCTCTAAAAAAGAACATAATATATCAGACTTAAGTATATCATTCAGCTTAGCTTCTTCAAGGTAAATTTTATCAAGGTATGTTCAAATTTCTGGGTTTCCTGGGAAGCACATGAGATGGAAAATAATGTCTGTTTTTAACTGGAGGAATACTTTTAGGTGAGAATAAAGTCAGAATTGCAGAAGCCCAACTGTTACTGGCCAGACTGTGGGAAAGCTCTGACTTTTCTAAAAGATTGTGTCCAGCCACAAGGAAGATCTCGCTGGGACTAAAGACAGGTTTTATGAAGGATCAAAACTGATTAGCCAGAACAAGATAATTCTTTGTACAGAGGGATCACTGGTCTGTCAGGTGATCTATATTAACTAAGAGGTTTTGAAAGCAAATCTCCATGTCCGTCCCCCTCCCCCCCCCTGATGCCACTGTGTCCTTGCAGGGCAAGGTACCCCCCTCATTTGCCTTTTAGATCAGAAACAGCCAATGACGCCTAGTTTCCTCAAATTCCTTGCCATGCTCAAGAAAGTATTTTTTCTGCTTGGCAACCTGAGGAAGGTCTGCTCCCTTCTGTGTAGAGGAGATTCCTTACTTGTGCCAAATCTTTCATCCTTCTTCAGACTCCTGTGTTATGTTCACATTCTTGCTCATGCCCTAGAAGCATCTCATGCTGAACATGTCCAGGATGTTGTCCTGTTCTCCCTCCAGAGTGTTTCCCGAGATACACAGTACAGCTACCAGCATTTATTATGTCAACAAGGTACAATAAACAATAGTCACAGAACAAACAGAAACCAAACTCGCTAACTTCTTGTACCAATGCTTACAAAGAGATTGAGAATTTTTGTAAAATTATTCTTATAAGACCCCAACATTTAGTGCAAGTTATTGCAACAGAAAAGAGATACTATTCTTATGTTACATATGTAATATATTTCATAGATTTAGTTCCAGCTGTCCAGACATGCTGCATCATGTCTCAGAAGAAAAGGTATTCCAAAGAGACTGCAGCTAGAAATATTTCATCTGTTAAAGCAAAAAAGGAAGCAAGATGAAAAGTGAAAGTGCTGAAAACAACTGACCAAATTAATACATAAGAAAACAAATGTGGTACGTGAATGTGAAAACAAACAAATAAAAAGATACTGCAGTATAAAGATCCAGCAAAATATTGCAGGCACTGTTTTAAAAGCAGTTGCATTTCTCAATGTGAAATATTTTCCACAATTCATATAACAATTTGCATTTTATTAAATTCTAACACTTTTGTTGCGTAGCAGAAATACGAAATATAGAGGATTTACAGAAAATACAACCCTAATTTATAAATGTCATTCTTGTCCATAGAAGAAATAAAAATTTACCTGAGAAAGGTACATAGGGACTATGCACCTTTAGGATATATATAGGGACTATAGGGACTCTTTAAGGATTTTTGAAGAAAGAACTCTAAACTCAAGCACTTCTGGGATGTAATGGGTAAATCCTAGGAATACTCTCCACTCTTACTGGCAGGAAATCATGCTTTCTGTTGTGCAGACTCTGGTGTTCTGCACAACAGAACACAATGATGCTGACAGATTTCATCCTTTGGCCAGTCATGTCAGTGGTTATCAGAGTCTCATTATAGTTGTCTTCTACAGAGCAGAAGGTGAATAGGGCCCTTATATATTCTCTTTAGATTTCATCATTTTTCTTCCTATACATCCTTCATAGCACATGGGAGATTTGCACCATATTCCCGTTCTGTACTTCTGTGATTTTTAATCTCCTATGTGTTTCTGTTGATGTGTGGAATTTGTTGCTTTGTGAGTTGAGAGGGATTTGTTCATTCATCTATTTGGGTTGTGCACAACTGGGGTGTGCTGGGGTCATTGCTGTTTTGTTTGCATTTCCATGCTACATAGCCCTGATAGAAACAGAGGGCCCAGACCCTCCCCAGAACTGTCCACTGTCCGCTAACGCTGGGGAGAGTGGTGGTGGCGGGGGTGTCACAGGTTCCTGAGGGCTGTTCCTCTCCCCTGGTTGTCAGCCAGTGCTGCTAGAGACTAAATAGATTGAAGACTGGGCTACAACCTTGCCAAAGCAATAGTTGAATACAGAGGTTGTCCTCATTCACTTCATTTTGAAAAGTTACCTTTCTGAGTAATCATCCCCACTGGTGGGTGAGGAGTTATTTCTCCATTTAGGTGGCATTTTATTTTTGCCTTGCAGCTTGCCTGTTAGGCACTCAACCTACAGAGGGACAACACCTGACCTAAGTGGCACTGGATGTTGCAGCATGGTGTGAGAACTCTGATGGCTTCCATGGGCAAAGAAGGAGAACATCAGTCATGTGGATGCCAGAACCTAACAGGAGGTAAGTTTGTGACATGCTGACACATGTGGACACTGCTTCTTTTCTCACTGCAGATGAAGGGATGGACAGCCTGGGCAGCTGCCTGTTCATCATAAACCCAAAGCCAGAAGGTACCTTACCTCCTCACCATCACTGCCTGCTTGCAATCTGATGTAAGCTCTGGAGAGCTGCCTGGGGCTAAACATGGCACAAGCTTGTACTCAGTCTGAAGAGGACAGTAGTTAGTGAAAACATCTCGGCCACTAAAATAACTAGTATAGTAACTGGAAGAGAATTGGTGGATTGGATGGTTGATAAATTTAAATGGAAAGGTTAAAAAAAATCTGTTTTTTTTTTCCTAAATACTGTTAGGGGTTATAAATCATGTAGTAATTATACAGATTAGTTATGACAAAGGAGTGTAGTCCAGAAGTAGGAAAATTGATAGTTAAGGATATGGTTAGTTTTTACTGCACTGCACCAAAAAAGGCCATTGCAACATAAATGCCAAGTGAATTCTCTAAAACTTGCAGCTGTTTTCATGATGTTGGTGTTGCTCAGTACCTGCACATAAAAAGCAAAGGCTAAATAATGCTTGTATCCTGACCTTTGTAGTGCTTTTGGTGAGTTCTGCAGATGTTATATGGCACTAACTATGGCAGACAATTAACAAACTCATTTGAAGTTTTCAATTTAAAACTATAGTTGCCATGAATCACCCCTTAACATATACCTACCTTTGTTACATTTTCAATGTAGGTCTTAATTGTTTAAATATTTGCAGAAAACCAGTTTATTTTTAGAAATATCATGTCAGCCTGAAGGCATATTTTGTGACTATCACTCCATTACTTTTTCAGATACCAAGGTCTCCTCAGGAATAGCAAATAAGCTCCATTACTCAGCTAGAATTAATAGAAAACATATACATATATATATATATATATATTTTAAAACACCTCTTCATGGAAATATCCTGACATAACTCAAAATCCAAGAAAAATATTCTTATCATTCTGAAACCTCGTGAATATTCTCTTCTGTAATATGTCATGTTGGTTAACAAAATTTGTAGCTGGCATCTTCCTATGACATCTTGTTAACTGACATTTTTCCTAATATAAAATGGCACATGTACAGAATCTGTAAATACCCATGATAACCAAGTAGATTGAAAAATTATCATATCAACACTTCACCTTTCAATACTTCTTCTGGATGATCATGTTTGAAAGCCAGAAAATAGCAAAAGACTTGTCTTTTATCCTATTGACTCTTACCGCTACAATTAGTTTAATAATAAAATACTGTCAGATTTAACTTGAAAGTTCTGAGCTACTGTCTTGAATAAAATGATTTTTTTTGGGGAAAAAAAACAAAACAAAAACACAACGAGGATAGGATCAATGAGGCATACTTGAGATTTCAAAAATAGTATTGTGCTTCAAGAAGCATTAAAATATGTTTAGACTAACTGTGAATCAACATTGTAAAAACTGAATACTTGTTGCTAAAGTCTTTGATGTAGTCTGAGCTATTCAAGCCAACACTGAACAAAGTTTTCACATGTGAAATGAGGCAGGAGTTTTTTTTTTTTTTTTTTTTTTTTAAATCCAAATAAAAATAAAATACTATTGATGTGTTTGTTTCAGCAAAGTTTTCCTCAGGGCTTAGGTATAGTTTCTTGTCTAGTAAGGGAGGTGAAAAAAAGTCAAATCCTGTAATAATCCAGGTAAGGAACTACATCTGGAAAGCGTGCAAGAAAAATAATATTCTATGGTTTTATCCTGGGATAAAATATAGGGGATGATGTAACGCCACCCACTTAGACTGAAGATGTATCTGTTCTTTCTTATACTAGGGAATCAAATATATATTTTGCAATTAATGGATAAATTACTTTAATTGCTTTTTTTTTTTTTTTTTTTTTTTTTTTTTCCCTGCAAAAGGGGGCAAGAACTTAAACATTTCTCTGACTCTTGAAATTTATGAACTTATACACACAAGCACTACTGGTCAAATTACCAAACAACATTTAAAAAACAGTGGTACCAGGCAAAAATACTTTCTTGGTGAGAAAACACAAGGTGGTCATCATTACCAACAGCCCTGGGTCAAAGTAGCCAATACAACTGCTGCATGCAGCAAAAAGACTGCTTAAGTGTCAGCTTAAAAGGTAAAGATAGTCTGTTGACCTAAGCATTTCTAAAGTTTAAATAGAAATCATTCCAATTAGATAAAACAGCACTAATAACAGACGTGTTACAAATTATTTTTTGAATGGAATCTTATCTTCAAGACATATAATAATTATAAATATTTTGAATAGTTTGAAGAGACCGTTTTATTCCATTGTTAAAGCAAGTTAAATGAAAGATGAGACCAAACTGAATGATGTAATTCTTGAAGCCCTCGGTTCTCAAGTCTGATTTATACATATGTTGCAAATCAGCTAAATTGGAAAGGAGAAAGATAAGAATTTATAGACGATTCTGTCTTCTGCCCTTTTGCCAGATACCATGGTCAGTAACCAGCAGGGATCCTTAGTGCTCCTAAGCATTTTCAGTTTCCTACTCTAGGAAGGGTTACTTCAAAGCTCCTAATCTTCTGCATTTATTTTTTACGGCAAAAAAAATACAGATGGCAGTTACCGGAAGGATATGAATTACTCTTGGAAAGGATTGGGAAGCACAAATTTAGGAGTTAGGAAAGTGGTTTGACAAGTCTGGAAGATGGAAATAGGAAGGAAAAGGTGAAATATTATTTCAGCAATAGTGTTAGAAACAGCAAACAGCATTTTTTTTTTTTTTTTTTTTTTAATGGAGGATGTTGATATCTTCCTTACCTTTCTGTCTCATTTTAGAAAGATTTTTACTCTGAAGTTTTCACTAAAGTCACACAGTCACAAGCCCTATGAGAGAAATGTCATTGGGCTGTGCTACAGCAGTTTTCTCTTGTGCCGCTTATTTTTTTGCCTGGAAGCACAGGAGATAAAAGACTAACCTTAAGACGATAGTGCAAGTCAATAGTAAGGTCCTGAATGAAGTGGGAGACACAGTGCTTACAGTCCCTGCTGGACAGCAGTCAATATCAGACATCACACTTAAACTGTCACAATTTGACCTGACAATCCTTTTTCAGAAGGACCAGAAATAGAGCTAGCCAAGTTACCTTGCATTTCTGAAGAAGGTCAGGTGCAGGTCACTGGCAGTTGGAAGCGTGTGCTAAGGATGTCTGGTATAAGCATGAACATTTCTAGCTTGCATAAACATAAATGTTAAGATGCATTAGGAATTGTTACTGCATAGTTGGAACAGGAGCACAGTTAAAAGATCTTTATAAGGAACAAAGAGAGATGTTTTCTCTGTTCATGTGAAAAAAAAAAATTACTGGAAGAAAAAAAAAAAAAGGAGACTTATATAGTCAGCAATATATGTTCTAAAAATGCAATTTCCGGATTAATAACAAAGACACTGTTCTAGTTCACTAGTTCCTTTAGGACGTGCGCTTTTGACCCATGCAACATATTGTGCCCCATGGCTCTTAGCTGAACTGTGACTTAACTGTGCCTATTTTTTTTAAATGTGTGATGTCTATTAAAACTAGCTGGTGCTTGTACCAGCACCCCAGTGGAAATGAAAGAGATGTCTCAGTGGACTGTCCATTGGTTAAATATTAAAGGATCAAACTTTAATATTTAAGTGTGTATGTAGTATATTATATAAAACAAATTCCCATCTGAATATTTAAAATTTTTACTTTAATCTCAGGAAACCCAGCATTTCCACCCCTTAACTCTAATTAACCAGATAAAACAGTATTTCAAGAATACATCTCCTATGAAAAGAGTCAGGTTTTTCTGTGATTATATATATCTTTGCTCCAAGGCACTTATTAATTTGCTTAAAAGTCCATGCATCATTTCACAGATTGTTTTAGCACTTGTCATCTTATCAGTCCACGTCTGAGTAAGGCACACTTGAAAAAAATGGAGTGAAAGATTAAGTATTCCTGCATGCTCTACATTATAAATATAACTGTCTTCATTTTATAAATGAGTTACCATAAAAACAGAGCAGCAGAGGAGGGTGAGAGGTGATGGAGCACAGTGAAAGATGGTGGGCCTGACAAATACAGCTGGGGAGAGAGTCAGAGGCAGCAGCCAGATAGACAGAGTGGGAAATCTCTTATTCCCCTGCAGTTGAAATACTTCTTCACTCAGCTATTTTGTGTTTCATGTGCCAGGGAACAGGAGGAATGGGTGGTCTGAAAGGGCAAGAGGTGGCAGTGGGACAGAAGAGGCATTGCCCCAACAGTGAGGGCTGCCCTACCAAGGTGAGCAGAGTGATGGGGACAGCAATCTGCCAACCCCATCACCCTGATAACCCCATGTGGTGAAGCAGGTTCAAGGATAGGGCAAGGGTGTCCTCTCCTTGAAGTATCACAGTAAGATGGAAACAGAAAAGCAAGGTCCTCAAGGTGAGCGAAACTGAGGCCCAGCTCTCCAAAATATTTCTTCACCATCTTGATATGCAACATTGAAATCATCAAAATCTCTGCCAAGCTACCCTTTGATTGGTTGAGTGTTTAAGACTTGTAGTTGGGCCAACGACAACACACAGCTGAAATGCTGAGGCCAACCTGTGAGTGAACCCTGCCTCAGCCCACACCTGGGTTTTTGGTTAGATCTAAGTCTAGTCTGTATGGCAAGGGCTTGAATTTCACCTTCCTACATGTCAAGTCAGTCCTCTAATCACAGGTTGTCTGCTCACTGTCTTCTCTCAACATGGAATAGTTCACAGACAGTGGAAGAGCCTCAACAGGAGACCTGGCAGGTCTGCAAAGACTGTGGAGAGGTACATGATCATGAGCAAACTGGCTCCAGAAACAACATGCTTGCATCATAACTGCATTTCACTTAGGTGAATCAGCCTTGTGTACTTAGATGACTGTTTGGGGTCTGGGTCACATCCACCTTTTTACTTATTGGTTTCTATGTCATGGGATCAGGCATATTTCATCCATTGTCACTGAGATACAGCCATCAAAGATACAGCCTTACACACCAAAGTGTCCAGAATGAAGGCGGGAAAAAAAAAGCATTTAGGAACCTTAGAGACTGTGCAGAGGCATATGAAGTAAGCGTATGCCTACTTCCAATTCTTTATTCTTCAGCTGTGGCTGAATTAGGGAGATACTTGCTCAGCTGATTTCTGATTTTTTTTTTTTTTTGTCAGGCCTTCACTCTTGCCGTTCATTGCCTGGGAAATTGTTTTTGGGCTGAGTAATCCATGAGGATACAGGGGGAAAAATGTTGGCTTTGCAACATTTACGTGCCTTTGAGAATCTGGGCCCAAAGGCTTAATCCTACATCATCAAAGTCAGTAGAAACTTCCTGAAGTTAGAATGGGAAATTGAGGTAAGAATGTGAATATGCTCTTTTATAATTCCTTTTTCATAATTTCTGTTGATAAAAAGACTCAGAGTAGTAATTCTTCTTTGATGCTTCTGCTGTAAAATCAAAGTTCAAAGGGGCTGGTTTGGCTCTGTACAATGCTCTGACATTTTATCCTTGTTCTTCAGCTGCACAATCATAGGAGCAAATTGAACAATAGAGAAAATTGAAAATAAATGTCATGAAAATCTTATTAATTTCACTGGGTGCTTGGCTTATCATAGAAACTTAGCTGAGGAATCAAAATTAATCAGTTTGAGTGAAAGAGTGGAGTGCAGGTGGAGGTATGGAGAGGAGGAAAGGGCAAAATGGAAACAGAGGAAAATAGAGAGGAAGGGATGCAATATAATAACACTTCTTTTTAGTTGGGAAGAAGAATTTTGCTCTGAAAAAGACAGGATGAATCTTTGTGATTTTTTCCTAACAAAAAAAATATCTATGGATGCAACCTGTTTTGCTTACAATTCAACGAGGGATACTCAAGCTATTATTTTGGAGTGTTACCTTTTCTCTGCCACCACTGAAATAGCCAAATGATTGAACAGAAGGTTCGGAAACTTATTACAGATAATTATTAAATAATCTGTTGTTAAGAAAGTTTCTTGGTCTGACACCTGTAGATTAGATACCAGGCATTTAAGTGTTGTGAAATCTGTCTAATGTGATTGGATGTTCACACTAGAAATTGCTGTATTTCTCTGTATTGCTCTAAGCTCTTGGTGTCAATGATGTCCTGTTCTAAGGAAAACTGTGCATGAAATATTTTCTGCTTAGGAAGATGTTTCTTTTTATCAAGTTTTTAATTGTTGCCTTCCAGTTTTATGGCAGTTCCATTTACTCTTATGTAACAGCAATTCTCATGTTAACAGCAATTTTGCCAACGTAGCTACAGCTGAATTATACTACTGGGAGGTCAGAGAGTGGTGATACTGAAGCTCATTTTTCACTGAGAAAGTTAGGTAAAATGGTTTGTCTGCAGGCAAAAATGTCTGAAGAAATTTTGATTAAGTTATTTCTGCAGGTTTCCTACTCAATTTTTTTTGAAAATTTTTGTTTGAGAGATTTTTTTTTTTTCCATGCAGCTGGAAAGGAGGAATTTTGAGTTTTAGATTTGAAAATTTTGATTTGTTACTGAGGGAACAGATAGATTGAAGAGGTAAAATAGAACTGAATAAATAATGAGAAAATAAAAGCACAAACAAACAAAAAAAAAACACATGAGGAAATGGAGAAAGCAAGAACATCTGAATGAAGAAGAGTAAGGGTGTCAGGACTATGAGAATTCATGTATTCAACAGAGCTTCCTTCCACAGCTGGAAGAAGTGGATATCTCAAGGCATTCCTCTCCCCTCCCCAGAAAACAAACACATTCTTAAAGAAGGTATACTTTACCAGAAAATAACCCACAGCGATTTTGCATACTGCAGTCCAAAATATAAAGTGGCATATATTGAATATTCTAATGGCAAGTATAAAAGAAAATGGCTCAGTCATGCTATCATACTCAGGATTACCTTTTAAGAAATACTGAGCTGAGAAAACTTGTGTTGTTAAGGGAAGCTTTGAAAAATTATACTGTTCAGTGTCAACCTTTCAAGATTTGTTAGCTTTCAGCAAGGTCAGAGCAATCAAGATGTGGAAGCCCTTTTTTGATAAATAACACATCATAATCATAAGAAACATGTCAAAGGTTTAAATTAATCTATTATAATGAAGAAACATTTTTAAAATTAATTTTTAGATATTCCCAAATTATGTAGCAGCAGAAGATCAGTTCTTTAAAATTTTGAGTGCATATTGCTTTTGGAAAGACAGTGAGCAATCAGAGCCATATATATAAGCCATGCTTCTTATTTAACTATGAACTGAAAAGCTCCATCTCTTAATTGAATAATATATTGATAATATATTATGAATATGTAACTTTTATGTTACCTTTCTGCTTTTGTATTATGTTTTCCTAAAGAAAAAAATAGGGAATTTAATGAGGTCTCCCAGCCTTTCAACAACAGGGAAAGTATCACTATCAGATTAATAACTGGAATGCAGCTGGAAGTTCCCTCTGTCTGTCAGTAATTTAACTTGGCTAATCTTTTGTAGGTACAAACTACTATGCAGCCAATAGGATACAGCTAGAATTAGTAAGACCTATGAAGAAATTCCACACTGTGTGATACACATAATAGGCTTAAACAGATTTGGCTTAAAAATAAGTTGTTAATTGACAGCATATGACTGCCTAAAATCACACAGCTGCTTTGCAAACCATTCAGACAAGCAGTTCTAAATTAATACACATCTAATTCATTATTTATGTAACAAATTATCTCCTTTCACAGTTAACAATAAGGAAAAGCATTTCCAAATGGGTCATCACTGTAATTGGCCATAGAGTTATGCGGGATGCCATTTTCAAGGGGTGAAAATGAACTGAAAGTTATTTTGAAAAAAAAAAAAAGAGTTCAGATAGGAGCTGGCCCTCATCTCCCATCTAAAAGAAAAGGAGCATAAATAAATAAATATTTCTCCAACTGCTTAGCTATATTTATTTTCCATGGCCTCCCTGCCTACAGCAACACGGATGTCCCCTGAGCTCTTGAACCTGTTTATTTCCCATCCGCTACCTGTCCAATTGAAGCAGCACTAATTATCCCAGAAGGCTTTGCTCCTGTCAGTTAAGGCAGAAAAAACACTCAAAGCCTTCTGGAGATGCATCAAGGCTATTGTAGGCAACAGGTTGTGGAGCTCTTGGTTGGTGAAACACAGCTAAAACCTGGAGTCACAGCCTGGAGCTGGGGAGGAGCATCAAAGTGGAGGGGCAGGGGTAGTACTTCACCTACGTAATATGCAGCAGTATCTGAGAAACTCATTATTACAAACATGTGCACATCTGACCTAATTACAGTTAGATTTATGTCTCTTCTGCATGTAATTTATATTGCTTTGTTCCCTATGTTGCTGAATGTACCCTCCATAATTTGTACCTATCCCGCAAGATCATTCTCTGTAGGTCTGCTTCAATAATAATTTTTCATAATTATTTCATTTTTATTTTTTTTCAATAATATATATATATTTTTATAACTCATACATTTTTCTGTTCCAAGACTCTCCTGGGTTTGTAGTTCTGGAGGAGAATTCTGTAGTTCATCTGGGAATAGTTCAGATACATGTTCACCCCATGATGTGTAACACTGACAGTTGAGGTTCTGCTGGTAATCACCCCACTAGTGTTCTAAGCACTAAATCAGGTATTTTATCAGAATAGGAAAAACAAGCAAACAAACAAATGAACAAAACTAACAAATTGAAAAAATATAATGAAATTGTAAAAACCTTCTTTTCACTTATTCTTGGAAATATAAAAGCTACTCCATTTACTCTCTCTCTACATAGGACTTATCTAAACCATGGAATCCAATCTTATCTAAATCATGGAGTTCAGGTGGATGGGGCCAATGTGCCAGAAGCCATCCTACCCATGAGCAAACCCATGAAGAATTAAGAAATGTTTCCATCTTCCTTACTTGACTGCAAACTGAGGGACAGGACGGATATGAAGAGGATAATAAAACACTCTCAGCATAGCAGTGTCATATTTTTACCTCCTGTAGACTCTGGAAAAAAAAAAGGAAGAGCAGATGCTCCTATTGGGGCAACTACTCTGGGCCTTAGCTCTCAATCTGACAAGAACCAAATAAGGAGTGAAGTGTGTGACAAATGAGAGGCACAAAAGTATTCATGCAGGAAACTTGCAGTGTTCTGGGATTCACTCCCTTCATATAAATTATTCATTTTGTAGCTGGAGACTCTGTTTATGACATGTGTAAGATTGGCACTAAAATATCAGATGGACCATGTGATTGTAGAGCTAGTTGGAAAATGAGAATTCAAGTTCAGTGGAAAAAAAAAAATGTGGAAGATCTGAAAATTTGCTTTCATTCCATATGGGGGGAAAAACAAACAAACAAACAAAAGACTTCATAACATATTTTTTTTCTTGATATAAAACCTAAAACAACATCTATCCTCAGAATAGCAATATGGCATTCATGTGAAACCAAATCCTGGCTCTGCAGTGAAATTCCTTCTGTTTGATATAGACAGGAATTTACACCTGTGACTTCCAAGTTCAACATTCACTTGGGGACTTCTGTTTTTCTCTCTAATTTGGATCAAAAATTTAATCCCAAATCCAAGGGAAAATACTGAAATTAAAAGACTCCTGGAAAAAGATTTGTTTTTGATGAATTTGGTATTTCTGAATGAAAAAATCAGAATTATTTGTTGATATTGCTTGTGTAGTGCTATTTTTGCAGTATTTGTGATATTTTTGCTCAGAAGTCAGTCTAGCTCAGAGATTAGCAACACTTAATAACATCTGTTCCTATGATAAACTTAATAAATAAATTACATATTCTTTGTTAGCTCCTGTTATTGTTGTCTTTTTTTTTTTTTTTTTTAAATAACAATGTTATTTTCCTTCTTCATCTGGCCGGTTTTAAAAATGTTGTTTCTCCTGGGTTAAAAGTGGACTGTGGGCTAACATTGGACAGAATTATTGTGCTGAAGATGAAGCATAAGTGCTGAAGTACATATGGTCTCTTCAAAAGAATATTATGAATTTCTTGCCCTACCATGTATATCACTTCTAATAACAATACTTTTTTCTTTTTTTTTTCAGTGTTGCTCACAGTATGATGCTGTGTTTTGGTTTTATTTTTCCAATACATAAAAAGCTATACTATAGCTTTTCAATATCACCTCACTAATGGCATTGGACAATAAAGTTATACAGAAAGAGATATTTATAGAAGGAAATATTTAATGAATGGCATTTAAGATGTTTTTATGCTCAGCTGCACATTCTGGCCACCCTCTTTGTCATACAGGAGGTATAAAAGGATGAAAAATGCGTTCACAGTTCAGCAGCACCCATTTGTATGATTAATCCTATTCAGAGAGGTAAACAGACAGCCTGGGCAGGATATAGGAGGCATCTGTGGTAGAAACCTTTGACCTGTCTCTGACTGCACTGTATTGACAGTAGCGTAGATAGAAATAAAGGAGGAAGCTACCTGAAAGTGAAGCCAAAGGGGTACCAAGCAAGAAGTAGAACAGTGGGTCAAGGAACAAGTGCTGATTTCTAAATGAAGGAAAAGCTGTCCTGCAGGATAGACTCACATGTACTGAATGATGCCAGTCCTTCTGTAATAAAGCAGTGGGAAAATGCACCTCATTGCTGAATGATGGTAGTTATCTGACTGGTTCATGAGTTCATCCTATATGATTTTCTCGACATGGCTTCTTGGTAATGCAAGGGCAGATTTTGCTACAGCATTTTGTTATAAATTGCATGATGATCTACATAGAAATCTGTTAAGCTGCATGCTCTCCTAACTTGGACATGTCCACAGATGGTTATGTTCACTGAAACATGCAGTTTCATATAGTTTCTCATGGTTGGTCTATCAGGATTTAGAACAACAAAAAAACCCTGAACAAATCAGCAGTATTAGCAACGAAGGAGTTCAACAGCAAAGCCAAATTTACTTCCAGGGAAAAGTACAGAAAAAAAAGAAGACTTTTGTGTATTTTTTTTTTTTTTTTTTTTTTATGGGCAACGCCTGAAACACTAGGACAGCTGTTAAAAGATGTTAAAAAACTCTTCTTGTTTTACAAGCACTGAAACTCCACTGAGAAATTAGAGGAACAATCTCCTTAAGCCCTGAACCAAGATGCTGAAGATAACACAGAAACTAGCATCACAGATCTGAGCATCCCAGCATGCACATTTAGCTTTGGAACTGTAGGCATTTGGTTAATTACAGACAGCACCATACATGAGCCACACTATATCATCTCCCACTGGTAGGCAGTGAGCAATGCCAGCCAACAGATTTGGTTGTGGTATGCTGCCAGATCCTCTTCAATGGGAGAGAAAACCAGCTCTGTTGTCCAGCATCCTGACAGAAAATGAAATGTGTCTTAGGGAGACGGACTGTGAGGGAGGGAGCTTAAAGTGGAAAAAGGCCAAGAAAATCTCTAAAATTCAGCCCTTGTGAAGCAAGGAATTGGCAAAGAGAAACTAACAGTCTGCAGAGATGGTGCATCTCAGTGTTTGCAGAAACTGTGCAAAAAAGTGTTTGTATCGTCAAGTTAGCAGAAATAGAGGTTACAGATAAGCTTAAGGATCTGCACTGAACACAAACCATGAAACATCACATTGACAATAAGTTATAAAACATTACAAATGACTGCAGCCTGGTCACACGAGTAATTCAGGGCTAAAAAAAAAAAAAAAGTTTGCTGTTTATGTTAAGAATGAGTTTTTGCTTGTAAACTGTACAAACCAACTTGCACAACTTGTGCCACATCATTTAGCGTGTGCTGTTACATTGTAATTTCTATGAATAGTAGATTATCCCAAGAGCTATTCCAGTATTATTTATGCTTTTGAGAAGAATTATTGCCTAAAGATGCCTAGGAATTTTGCATAAATTATTTTAAACTAATTCAATAAAATCAAACCAGACTTTGGAAAAACATCATTTGGAAATGTTTGTGTGGAATGAAGTCCATTGGACTGCTGCCTGGCTTCTCAGCTGTTGATCTAGTGAACACCATGTGGGACCAAGGTGAGGATTTCCCTGAGACTGGATTATCCACCACGTTTGGACAATGTTGTCAAACTCATTGGAGGAAAGACAGAAAGCTTCAAAGTGCACTGTGAATGAGGGATGTCTGCCCTGGTACTGCAGATGCTGCTGCAGCTCTCTGGGACACAGCCTCACTGGGACACAGCCTAATGTTTCAAGATGGGCAGGTTATCCCTCTGTTGTCAGGGAGTTTCCCAGGCTCCTGCAGCCTCAAGGGTTGCCTGGGGAGCTGCTCTCTGGACCTAGGTGAGCACAAAGACTCCCCAGGAGCTAAGGAAGCTGTGTGTCCCATATCATTTAAGAAAAATAAAAGAGAAATAATTTAATTTTCCCTTAAGAAACAGACCTCTCCACACTCTTCAGCAATGTATTTTGCCATCTGAGCCCTGAACTGGAAGGTATTGTTATTTTTGTATAAAGTGCCTGGGGTGGGGGGACTTTTCTCATGGAAGTGCAGTGCTGAGTTTTGATTGCTTTTACTCTGAGGCAATATTCAGAGACAATATTCAGCTTATCTTCAAACAGATAACAATAACAGGATGGTATGCCAATTGCAAGAAAAATTCAGCCAGCAGGAACTGCTACTGCCTCTATCAAGGAGCTGTTGGCTTCTGAAAATCTGGTCCAGACTGAATCTAGGAGCCCTTAGGGAATGGTCCAGATCAAAAGGTGTGAAGGAAGCCCATGGATTTATTAAACTGTGTTACAATTTTAAGATTTTTATGCTGGAAGTCCTGTTAGCATTTGACCCCCACCCCCCCCCACGCCCCCCCAATGATTCATTTACAGACTTCTGGAAATGGAAAAGAACACTTAGATATACTCTTTTCAAATGTCCCCAG
The DNA here is from genome assembly GCF_047663525.1 of Anas platyrhynchos. Taxonomy (NCBI): domain Eukaryota; kingdom Metazoa; phylum Chordata; class Aves; order Anseriformes; family Anatidae; genus Anas; species Anas platyrhynchos. The sequence continues at coordinate 66,932,003 of NC_092588.1, read as the reverse complement.
CTCTTCAAAGTGGTTAGCAGTAAAAAGCCTCATAAAGAAGTATAAGAAGGAAACATAGGAATAGCCTTGATGCAGAGCTTGCATCCTGTGTTTGCCAAAATTGAAAGAAAAAGAAAAAATAAACAAAACCCTAAGAAGCCATGGGAGTAAACATCATCAAAAGGAGCTACTGGTTGTGTTCTGGGAAGTGGAATGATGCCATCAGCTCACCATTGACTACAGCTTGTTGTGCCTTTTACTTAAGTTGTTAAAAAGTATCAAGAAGAGCCTAAGAGATTATACAAGAGGTAGTGCTGTTGACACTCCAGGACAGTAACTGCTGAAGCTGGGTGGAAATTCAGTTGCAAAACCTAATTTCATTGAAAAAGCCAGTAACTTCTGCCGGAAACCTCTCTGATTTGATGAACATCTCCTTATCTTTGCCTTTACCAATGGCATTAGTACCTGAACATCCTGTGCTTGTACTTTTTTTTTTATACAATCAGCAAATGTTCCTAAAGTAGATACTGTGATTGCTTCATATACCCAGACAATTCTCCTCACTCCTTTCTAAATGATCAGGTCCTACCAGATTTTTTTTTCCTTAGTTAGGTGACTCACTGTGACTTTCCATTATTTAATTTCATCTGATTTTATTAAAGTAATACTTCCTGAAGAGTCCTGATTCTTCTCCCTATTGACAGTTCTTCTCCACATTCTGTCATCAGTATATCTAATTAGCTCAATTCTACTTCTTGTGCCAAGACAATTAATGAAAATGCTGAACAGATAAAAAAGCATATCCAAGAACCAATCTATAAAAAACACCTATACTAATCCTCACTCTACCCAGATACATCCTCTTTCAATAGTACTCATTGACTCATTGCCCTCTTCCTTTCACCTACTACTTAGTTTAGAGTTTTTCTACTTATCATTATCTTTTCCTGCTTAGCTAATAACTTCCCATGCTGAGCTGTACCAAACACTTTGTAGCAATCTGGGTCACTGTGTTGTATTTCCTTCTCGCTTTCTTTTTTAAAGGATCATCTCTCTGATTAAAGAAGAATATATGGTTTTAATATTCTTTGCAAAATTTAACACAGCATTATTAATTTTTTAGTGGTCATTTTACCATATTTTTCTGAACTCTAAAAGACTTTTTTTCCCCAGTTCTTAAGATTTTTATTTATTTATTTATTTATATATTTTAAAAGACATGGAAGACTTTCCTAGGTATAAGATTTCACCAGTTCTGTAGGGTACAAATTCCAGGTGATTTTCTCAAATCTACTTCTTGTCCCTTGACACAAGCAAGCATGCCAAGTGCTTCACAAAATATCACAATATTCAGCAGTGCAATTGGCAGTTATTGACAGTCTCAGTGGAGACGACAGTGACTAGATTGGCAAGGAAAATGAATTAATTTGTCATTCTGAGTAGATCTTCTGTAACAAGGTTAAAGGAATTTGGCAGCTCATAATTGGAAATCTTGTTTTTTGCTGGCAGTACTCTATACAGTGAAGGCTTCAGAGTTATCACTGGTGCTTATTACAAATTAAACAGATAAAAATAGCCAAGAAATATCAATTCTGCTAATGAGAAACAAACAAACAAACAAAAGTGAAGCACAATTTGATTTGGAATTTACTATTTCTTGTATAACTTTCTCATCCTTAGTTTGGAGAGAACTCTGTAATACGAACAATGCTTTTAAATCATCCCTCAATTGTTTCTCACAAGTACAATGTTTGAACTGGCAATTTTATGGGTCAGAGGGAGGTTTTGCCAGATGCACAGATTTCAGTGCTTTGTGAACAGCTACTGAGTTTAGAAATGTGGCAACAGATTTTTTTGACAGTATCAATTAGATCTTCTATCCATTGGGTCTTGCTGAGAAAGTGGTTGTCTAACAAGCACAGTCTGTACAGCATGCAACATGGGCAATTCCCTTTGGTGGCCTTATAGGAAAGTTTACAACCATTTTCTTTCACAGGCTGTATACTTGCAAATTATTTTCTCAATTCTTAAAGCACTGCTAAAATACACATGCATTTCTTCTGTAATTTACATCACGTCCAGTGCCAGCATATGTGATGTTTCCATCTCACTGTGTAATAGCAAATGGTAGAACTGGAATGGCATTATTCCCTGTAGAAATTTACTTTCCTCTCAGGTTGGCTTACTTGGAAAACAAATTTACATCCTTTACAGTTTTAAATGCAAAATTTCGGTCAGTTGTCCTTTAAATGAGTTCCTTTCCTGGCCCCCCCCCTTTTTTTTTTCTGGAGGGCAATTTTCTTTTCTGTCCCTGGGTACTCAGTATCTTTTTGGAGAATCCCTCTGACTCTTTATTTCCTTTTAGTTTCTTTTTTGTTATCCGCTGCACCTTTTCTGTTATTGAAACTTGCTTTTTCTGTTTTTCCCCACAGTCCCAGGCTACTTTCGGGTCTACCAGTCCTCTCAGTCATCGTCACATGTTCTTTCCCTGAAACATAGGTTTCTGCATTTTTTCTTTGCCTTATTGTATGCATCTTCTCTCTCTCTCTCTCTCTCTCTCTCTCTCTCTCTCTCTCTCTCTCTCTGTGTCTCTCTCTCTTTCTCAACTCCCAGACTTTGAAGACTGAGTTGAAGACTGAACTTCTCAATACCTGTTTTCCTACCAGCTGACACCCTGCCTCCTTAAAGCTGGAACCAATACATGCATGGTAAGAATAAGAAAAAACAAAGATCTTATATAATATCACAGAATCACAGAATTTCTAGGTTGGAAGAGACCTCAAGATCATCAAGTTCAACCTCTGACCTGACACTAACAAGTCCTCCACTAAACTGTATCACTAAGCTCTACATCTAAACGTCTTTTAAAGACCTCCAGGGATGGTGACTCCACCACTTCCCCGGGCAGCCTGTTCCAATGCCTAACAACCCTCTCGGTAAAGAAGTTCTTCCTAACATCCAACCTAAAACTCCCCTGGTGCAACTTAAGCCCATTCCCCCTTGTCCTGTCACCAGGCACGTGAGAGAATAGACCAACCCCCACCTCACTACAGCCTCCTTTAAGGTACCTGTAGAGAGCAATGAGGTCGCCTCTGAGCCTCCTTTTCTCCAGGCTGAACAAGACCAGCTCCCTCAGCTGCTCCTCATAGGACTTGTTCTCCAGACCTCTCACCAGCTTTGTCGCCCTTCTCTGGACTCGCTCAAGCACCTCCATGTCCTTCTTGTAGCGAGGGGCCCAAAACTGAACACAGTACTCGAGGTGCAGCCTCACCAGAGCCGAGTACAGGGGGACGATCACCTCCCTAGCCCTGCTGGTCACGCTGTTTCTGATACAAGCCAGGATGCTGTTGGCCTTCTTGGCCACCTGAGCACACTGCTGGCTCATATTCAGCCGACTGTCCACCATCACTCCCAGGTCCTTCTCTTCCTGGCAGCTCTCCAACCACTCATCTCCCAGCCTGTAGCTCTGCTTGGGGTTATTGCGCCCCAGGTGCAGGACCCGGCACTTGGCCTTGTTGAACTTCATGCAGTTGACCTCAGCCCATCGGTGCAGCCTATCCAGATCCTCCTGCAGAGCCTTCCTACCCTCGAGCAGATCGACACACGCACCTAACTTGGTGTCATCTGCAAACTTACTGAGGGTGCATTCAATGCCCTCATCCAGATCATCGATGAAGATATTAAAGAGGACCGGCCCCAGCTCCAAGCCCTGGGGAACGCCACTAGTGACCAGCCTCCAGCTGGATTTGACTCCATTCACCATGACTCCTTGGGCCCAGCTATCCAGCCAGTTTCTAACCCAATGAAGTGTACGCCAGTCCAAGCCAAGAGCAGCCAGTTTCCTTAACAAGTTACCAGCTCTGCTCAACTTCTTTGTCCCTAAGGACAGTGTTCCAGGGGATCTCAGCTACCAGGTCTTTAAACAATTTGAAGTTCGCTCCTCAGAATTTCAGGGTCCTGACTTTGATCTTTTCCAGGCCCTTATTCCTTGAGATCACAAATTCAACAAAGGCATGGTCACTGCAGCCCAGATTGCCTCCAGTCTTGACATCTTTAATGAACTCTTCCACATTGGTGAGCACCAGCTCAGGTAATGCTTTTCCTCTGGTTGGTTTGTCTTCTACCTGGACCTGGAACTTAACCTCAACACACTCCAGGAATCTTCTGGATTGCTTACAGCCTGCTGTGTAGTTTTCCCAGCAGACATCTGGGTAGTTGAAATCCCCCATCAGGATGAGCACGTGCAAGTGCAACACTTGTAGTTGAAGCAAGAATGCCCCATCCACAGGTTCCCCTAGATCAGGCAGCCTGTAGTAGACCCCAACGACAAACTGTCCTTTATTGATGTGTCCTTAACTCTCACCCACAATCTCTCAATCTGCCCATGGATGTTTCTCAGAGGTAACTTTTCACAATCAATCCCTTCCCTAATGTAGAGGGCAACACCCCCTCCATTCCTTCCCTGTCTTATCTTTTCTGAAGATTTTGTAGCCCTCTATTCCAATGTTCCAGTTATGTGATCCATCCCACCATGTTTCTGTGATAGCAATCAGGCCATAGTTGTCTAATTGTTCCATAATTTCCAACTCCTCTTGCTTTTTTCCCATGCTGTGTGCATTGGTGTAGAGGCATGTCAGCTGGGTTATTGGTTGTATCACTTTTCCAGAACCCTTCCTGATTGCATTGGGACAGTTCACAAATATTTCCCTATTGTTACTTAGAGTGATAGTGTTCTTAGGTATGCTTTCTTCACTCAGAGGTGCATCCCCATCCCCCACTGCATACAGTTTAAAGCCCTCCTAATAAGCCCAGCCACCTACTACCTAGAACACTCTTGCCCCACCTAGTCACCTGTGCCCCATCCAGCATCAGCATGCCCGGTTCCTCAAAAGTGCATCCAAGATAGTAGAACCCAAAACCTTGGGCAAGGCACCAGACTCTCAGCAAATCATTCACTCGGCCTGTTTATCTCCTTCTTTCTGGGTCCCAGTCACCACCTGAGAGAACAGAGGAGAACATTACTTGTGCTCCCAATCCCTTCAAAATCTTTTCAAAGGACATAAAATCTTTTGTGATATTTCAGCATTTCCTTGTTACAGCATTGTTTGATCCTACTCTTTCAAGTAGGAAGAGGTAGTAGTCTTTGGGACCCATGGGACTTGGTAGCCTCTTTGTAATATCATGAATATGGGCCCCAGGCAGACAGCAAACCTCTTCGCCAAATACATCATTGGCTATTGTCAGCATTTACTGGATTGAACTGAGCATTGGTCTGACCTGACATATGTGTTATTTAAATGATTCCAATCATCTTAATATACAAATTATTCTCATTTCAAGTGAGCAAGGATTGTGATATTTATTTTTTGCTACAAAATACTCATACTTGGAGAATATGTTATTTAGATAACCAGGCAAACAAAGAAGTTGTCAGAACTGGTATTCATCTTGTAAGTTCCAGTTTGGGATACTAGACTGGTGGATTGTTTCCAGAAAGGGCAGCTTCTACATTCTGCATTTAAAAATTAAAGACTTGAAAGCAGGCTATCAAGGCTATGCACTTTTCACTACTGCACACTTTTATTCTACTACACCAGGTATTCTGACATAAAGTCAGTGAAAGAACTGCTACTAGCTCTCCATACTGGTGGACAGGTGAGAGTAAGAATGTAGACAAGCTGGCACTCGTGGTCTGCTCTTCCAGTAAAGAGAGCACCCCTCCCAGCCTGAGGGAATACCTCATGTTATGGATAGGTCTTGAACATATTGTACTACTGGGTGAATGTAGCGTGTTTGACCAGAAGACAGAATTGAGTGAGCAGAAATTTAATGGGTAGAAATGACAAGCTCATGTCTCCATCTTAGTGAATGATTGGAATTTATTAACGAGTCTTGTGAAAAATGAAAAGCAACAGAAATAAGGGCATGGAGATGACGTCCTTAGATACTGTTATATAGTGCTTGGAATTAACAAAATAAGTAATCCAGGAAAAGTTAATAAATAAGAATATTAAGACCTAACCTAGAGAACAATCTCTTCTGAGCTATCTATTAGCAAGAAAAAATACATTTAGATATATAAAAATGATGGGGAAATCAGTGAACAAATGCTACAGTACTTTGCTTTGGAACAAAACCACAGATACCAGAATGTATAACTGCATAATTAAATAGAGAAATGTTTAGCTTCTCAAGCAGTCCTACTGCATTTGATGTGAGCAGATGAAGAAATAGCTAGTACTGTCTTGTGAAGGTTAAAAAAAAAAAAAAAGTCTGGCTGTTAATTCTTTGCTTCAACAAAGATATAACAAACTCAAATAATCTATTCAGCTACCCTGGCAGAACCATAAAGGAACAATAAGTTAAATCCACAACTCAATCAAAACACAAGGTTTTATTCTTCATTCACAATATATCTCCATCACACGCAAACCAATGAAACTCAATTTAACTGGATTATCCTGAGATCAGCTCTCCCTTAAACTGTAGTAAGAGTGAACAGATATATTTTTTAATTCTTATGGTTAAGGCGGTATAAAAACTGCTGCCATAACCATTTAAACTTACTTCTGAAGGCAGTTTAAAGTAAAAGTTTTGGTTGTGCACTGAAGCCAAAGGCATGCAGAAGTGCTCCTTATGTTTTGCTCTCTCCAACATATTGACCTGCTTTTTTCAGTTTTAGCAATACCACCTGTTACTCAATTCACACACTAACAGTAGTGATAAATATTTTTATTCCATTTTTATGATTGAAATTCTAGAAACTGTGTGGATTTCCTACTGGTGTTAGAAGGGCACCAGGCTTCTAGAGGATTCAGCTCCTGAACAGAATTAGTACATATATTATGTATAGGCTCTTATACAGGATTATTTTTTGAATGAGTACGTGGGGCTTCATTTACACTTGGAGTAAACATACAAAACCATATTGCCTTAGACTATATTACACTGTTCATCCCAGTAAATTAAGGTAAAATAATACAGATATTTGCAATAAACAAATGAATTCATAGATTGTGACTGGATATCATCAAAGACTGTATTTTTCCCTTAATGAGACTATCTGAAAGCCTACTATATCTGTTAGTTCCTCTTTTATATAGGGAAGCTGGAGGCAAAAAGTTCTTTCACAAAGTCTTATCTTTATAATATGATTTATTTCAGGACATGAGAACATAACTATGTTGACCTCTCCAGTGATGCATGGCCCATTTTTTTTCCCAGCCTTTATTTAAAGGTGAAATGGATATGTGGGTATTTCTGAAAACCATAATGCAGAACAACTCACCAGCCAGAATTCACCTAGATAGATGAATGCATTTGTAGGCTTAGGTCTGTTTCCGTACACCAGATTTGGTTTCAGTTGAGTCTACTGTTGAAGGAAAAAAACCCCAACACACTATGGTTTTCTATACATCTTGCCAATGTATTGCAGTTTTCAAGGAGAGACAGGTTTTATTCAAGGTACCAGTGATACTTATATCTTATTCTATCACTTTCTCTACAATTACCTTTCAATTTTAAACAAAAATCTAAGAACTCAGTCCTATAATCTACAAAAACACAGATGGTTGACCTCTTTGACATCACTGAGTTTATTTGTTAGTGAAATGCTGCTCATTCATCCCTCAAATTCCTTTGCCTTTCCTCAGTACCTGTCCAGTTTCCAGGGATGATTGCCAATATACTTGATACCTCCCTTGCTCCTTGCCATTAGCATTACTTTTGCTGCTTTGCTTGTTCTTGAATTTATAAGAATGTGGGCAAAATGGGGAAGTGAAAGTGAGACATTTCAGTACCTTTGTCTTTGTCTGCCTTTTTCATTCTAAAATTTCTCTGTCTGAAATAGTAAGCGGCAAGGAGAGAAAAATAGACTCCATGCTGTTTCTAAAGTTATCTTTCCTATGACTTCTTCAACTTAATAGTAGTATTTCAACTACCTTTTCTTGGCTTCTTACAGTGTTTTAAGGAATGTTTGCATTCTAAATAACCCTTGGTGGGAAATGGAGTAGGACCATGAGATTAAGATTTAGAGCAATGAGAGCACAGTTGCTCTATGCCTCTATTACCTGACCTTAGGTCTGCTGAATTTACCTCCTGCAGAACTTCATGCACTATTTAGGTTGAAGGAGCTACTTTCTTTGGACATTTCTGAGTTTTCTTCTGAGAAGCAAGAATTTCAGATGTCACAAAACTTCTTTTCTTAAGCTGTGCCCCTGTATTATATTTTACCAGTTAATACAAGGGTAAGTGAAGTTATTCCTTATAGGAAAGAACTTAAAACTTATTGTCACAAGGTAAGACCTGGTATTATTTCTGTTTCCAAGAGTCATTTTCACTGACTGCGACATAGGGAATGTGAAATGGCTGCAGGAGCAAAGAAGAAAGAACATCAGTATTAACTTTTTTGATCTTTTAATGATTGTCATCTTCTCATTCTTTAAGTGCCTCCTTCCAACTTCTTCAAATATGAGCAATACTGAGAAAGGGGAAACAGTGTAGAAAGTACTGCTTTCATCCTTGTTCTTTTCTGCCTTCATGGGCTGATCTACAAGACATGATAGAGGATGGTAGTATTAAGATACATCATAATGGATGATGCCCATTTCCCACCTGACAAGATTTCCCGTAAAAATTTTCATCCCCTTCCCTAAGGCACAATTCCTTCCTGAGATCCACCAAGGATGGTGGCAGGAAAGAAGAGCACCCAAGCAAAACTATACTTAATGGATCAAGTCAACACACACAAAACAGGAGTTATATAAATAAATAAACAAGATAAAATAAAAACAACATGTAGGAATACAGTGTTAGCTCTCCTCTTAGCTAGAAGAATATGTGCATATACTTGGATTTTTTTGGAAGACGTTCAAAGAATTTCATTGTTTTCAGAAATACACACATGTTGCTTCCCATTATTCAGGAATGTTTCTTTTCTTGGGCCAATTTCTTCTCTACATGAGATGAATACAGAAAACCTCCAGGTAAGGTGTTTAAAGTGATGAAAGCATAGAACTCAGAACAATTTTTTTATAGAGCCTTCCTACATTTTTTCTTTTTATCTATATTTTTAACTTACTTGAACGACAATTTGAGTAAAGAACACCTAAAACTTTTGCTTTACATATCTTGCAAAAGATACATAAGAATGCAAAATGTTGGTCTCTGGTATTTCAAGATGAATACATACAAATGTTTTCCTGTAATACAATGTACTTCTTTGTTTTTCCGCATAAAGAATAAAAGTAACTTACAAAGGCATATTTTCAGTTTAATTACATGGAATATTTCTCCAGTATAGTTTTTCCTCAAGGTACATAAAATTAATCCAGCCCGACTTGTCTGCCTTTTCTTTAATGTATGGTTCAGCCCATGGTTCTTTGTTGATTCCCTTCCCTTCCCTTCCCTTCCCTTCCCTTCCCTTCCCTTCCCTTCCCTTCCCTTCCCTTCCCTTCCCTTCCCTTCCCTTCCCTTCCCTTCCCTTCCCTTCCCTTCCCTTCCCTTCCCTTCCCTTCCCTTCCCTTCCCTTCCCTTCCCTTCCCTTCCCTTCCCTTCCCTTCCCTTCCCTTCCCTTCCCTTCCCTTCCCTTCCCTTCCCTTCCCTTCCCTTCCCTTCCCTTCCCTTCCCTTCCCTTCCCTTCCCTTCCCTTCCCTTCCCTTCCCTTCCCTTCCCTTCCCTTCCCTTCCCTTCCCCTGTCTCCTTTATTCTGATGCCTTTCCAGTTGAATCACTCTACTCTCTCCTCCATTCTCTACTTCTCTCTTTCTCACACTTCAGTATCTATTCCACAACACTGCAATTTTTCTTTTCACATGCATCCATTCTTAATTCCTTTTCTTGCATCTTCCATGACAAAATGATTTACTTCTCCAGCAGAAATGCTGTATTTCTTAATTGAAGGTACAAAGTAGAAGCAGTTGAGTTTTCCATGTGAATTTGTTCAGTTGCTTAGTTGAGAAGCTCTTAACATTTAGTGTTCTATCACTTTTTTTTTTTTTTTTAAGTGGCTTAATTTCTCTCTTTTAATTATCTCCATTCAATACTCAAACACACTCTTTCTTTGCTACTTCTTAGCAACTATTTCTAAAAGATCAATTAAGTCTTCATAGTTTATATTCACTTTCTTTCCTCTCATCTTTTGTCTGATATCTTCTCATTCTCGATATTCTCTCCATATGCCCTGATAAACCTGTTTTCCTCTGTTTACCTGTTTTGCTTGTTCACATTCTTGATTTTGAATCAGATTGTGGGGTGATTCATCTGACCTACTTGAGATATGTCTATCAGAGTGAGGTGAATTGTATCACAAAATTGCCTCTTTCTTTTTACTGCCACTAACTACAAGGAGATACTGGGTTACTTGTTCAGATATGCATATCTACAAAGTTAGAGGAACTATATTACATTCTTTTGATCAAATAAACCAAGTAAGTAGAGAAAACTGCATCTACCAGGCTGTCCTGTTTCACTCTGGGCTGAAAGTGGATATATTTTCATCCACTTTATTGAGTGCATAGTGAAACTGGGTTGGGGGCAGCAAATTGGATAACCTGTTTAGGTAGTGATGCCAGATTGTTATAAAGAAGGGTAGACTTCTCACTGAGATAATATAACATGGAAATGTCTTGACAAGATATGTAAGTAAACCTTCTATTATATCAACATGTTCAAAGTGTCAGTAAAAGCAAACTATCCAGCCTGGACTACTTGGAAATATCAGCTATGAGGAGAAATTGAACATCCTGGGGTCATTTATCCTAAAGAAGAAACATCTGAAGGGGGATATGACATTATCCTTCAAATACATAAAAGATTGATGAAAAGAGGAGAGGCACAATCTGTTCCCCTGTCCAAGGTGCACAGAAGTTACAAAAAGCTTCAGCTGTAAGAACGAGCATGATTTAGAGATCACATTTTTTGTATATCTGTAGCTGTTGTTGGAATCAAATATATCTTACATTGTGTGTGTGTGTATTTGTGCAGATGTATATATTTTAAAAGCTTTTCACGTGAAAGCCAGCTGGTAAGTACTAAGCTGTAAAACTGAGGCTCAGGTTTCAACTGACTCATGCCTAGGGAACAAGAAGAACACTGTTCCTCTGATTCAGAAAAGGGGTGTGTTTGTCACCATCTCTCTTATCCTTTTATATGTAGAGAAACTGGGCACAGCTTGGGGCTATCAGCTGAGAAAACAAGCCTTTAAATCATAAGCTTCAGGCAATTAAGTGAAAAGTATCAGTGTTTTTTTTTTTTTGTTTTTTTTTTTTTTTTTGGTGGAAGGGCTAGCACCTCCACCTTATTATTGTTTTACACTTTTATTTAATTTCATTGTGAGCTCAGATACAAGCTTTATATCCAATCGGTGTTTGAACATGTCATCTGTGTGTGACTCCCACATAACAGACACATAAAAAAAACACAGAAATATGAGGTAGAGAGACGTTAGAGAAGTGAAAGTTTTTCATTCTAACACTTTCAACAATGTACAGATAAAACTAAAGACGAAACATACTGAGGTGGATCAAAAGTGACAGAAAGACAGCTGTGTATATCCGGCACACATTTGCTAGAATAAACCAGCATCTGTATACAATAAGCCTTGTTTTTTATTTAGCTTTTTCCTTTCTCCTTTTTATTTATTTATTTATTCTGAAGGATTCACTTTTCCAAGTTTAATCATTTATTTCTTAGGGATGATTCTAACAAGCAGTGGCTGGAAAAATCATGGAAAAATCAATGTATTTCTGTGTTGGCAGACATTTAAATTTTTTTTTTTTTTTCTTCACGAAGAGAACTGAACTAGATCTTTTTTACTTAAGTATTATAGTCACATTGTTTTCTGCATCTTCTTCAGCTTAATTCAGTGACATATAAATAAAAAAGGCTGACACTTAATGTGATGTGACTTACCTAGAAATAAAGAGATGAACAACACTGACCACAGTAGGAAAAGTGTGTTTTAAAATAATGAATATAAAGGGTTGTATTCTTTGATAATATCAGTCAGCATACCCTCAGTGATTTACATCATAGCCAATATTAGCCAATCATAGCCAGCTTAGCCTATATTATGTGCATAGGAAAAGAGGAGTAATTTTTTAATGTATATTACCAATAAATGAAAATAAAACAGCTCAGATTCAAGAGTAGACTCTGGAGTCATATGTATATACTCCATCATTTTTTATTCTACTTCATTATTTATTCTTATCAGCATATTTTTTAATGTGAGACAGAACTATATGTAGAAGGTTTTGGGAACCCTTAATCATGACAAGAGTTAATTATTAAGAAGGATAACAAAAGATACCAGCCAACCTTGTTGTGTATGTATATATACAAACTTACGTTTTTCAGAAATTATGATCCTTCGCAAGTATTTCCTGAAAAAAGAGTATATTATTTATAGATCTTGTGACATGCTTACCATCACCTCAACATCAAAAGAAATTGAGGGTAGTTACCAACTTACATTTAAGGTGTAGTCCTTTGTAAATAACATATTACAACTTGAATTGCTTCTTGTCCTGATGCCATCACAAATTGCAATTTCTGCATAATGATAGGGATGGTAATAACCATCAGAAGATAATAAATTATTAATGGATACTAAAGTGTAATAAAAGTTATAGAAAATATCAAGATTTTTTCTTATATAACAATCATTTTTTTCTCTTTTTTTTTTTTCTTTCTTTCCCCTTTTCTTTTTCTACTCCAAACAAAACAAAACAAAACAAAACATTTTTCTTTCATACTTTTATGAAATTAGTGATGGATTTCCTGTCTCTTGGCATAAGGCACCAAACTTCTTTCTACCAAATTATTTTTCATGTTATATACGGTTTAGTTAGAACAACTTGGTTTAGTTAAATTTTCCACAGCTTAGGAAGTTTCTGAATTCTGTATTAAGAAATTTGTACAGTAGGATTCTCTGTACCATGCTGTATGAATGCTGAAGAGTCATTAGGATATCTGATATGATGAGATATCTGTTTAATGAAATTATGACTAGGTTAAAGAGTTCATAAGAACTGGACAGCATACTCTCATGGAATCAGGACCTGGATAATCAGGACCCGGATTACTCTTTCAGTAAACTATTTCATAGAATCATAGAATCATAGAATATCCTGAGTTGGAAGGGACCCTTAAGGATCATCAAGTCCAACTCTTGAGATTTCATATAAATTGGAATAAGTGTTACAGGAGTACTTTTCACTAATTCATCATATAACCGTCCTTAAATATAGCATCTTCTGAGATTGTAGAAAAAGTTGGCATGGGTGTGGGCTTGCTTTTTGCTTGTTATATATATGTATATATATACATGTGTATATACATGTATATATACATATTTAAAGTGAGTGCCACTGCTTTGTAGGCAAACATCTTTCCCATTGGTGTCGTAAGGTCTGTTTTGGCCTAGCAAAATTCACCCTAAAATAATACTAGATAGAAGGACACAATGACTACTCAAACTCTACAAGAGGTAAGATTTGGTAAAAAGTTGCTTTTTGAGACATACATTTTTATCTAAAAATTCTTATGTTGAATAGAAAATATCATACAGACAATGTTTTAATTTTACCCAGGTGATTTTGATATAATTTGCAAAAAGTTCAGTTGCTCCAGAAGAGAAATATTTTGCGCTGAATGATTTTAGTTAAGACAGAATAAAATTTTTAATATGCCTCCCCCCACCTTCCTGTGGTGTAATGAATCACAATGGAGACAGAAGTAGACTAAGTATAAAGTTTACGGATGGGACAGTGGCCTAAATTCTGGATTTACTTTTTCTCATAATATGTAAATAATATAGAAAACTTTGAAGAGAATACTGCTCTTGCAGGTGTCTGTTCTGTTGTCAAAATTGATGTTCAACAACTTTTAGTGGCATGTTATCAACCTATCTGATATCAAAAACTTGTTTGTTCTTGTGTTGAACCTGTGTCTAGAATCTTCACTTTTAACAAAGGGCAGGAGAAGAAGATTTAAGAATGGCTGGTCTTGAAGGTCAATAGATGGGAGAAAAAACAGTTCTAGGGCTTACCTTCACTCCATTTAACTGTGAGACAAACTCAGGGTGATGAGAATGGTGCCAACTGTGTATGTGTACTGACACGCTGCAGAATGTGTTTTGTGATTCATCAACTGCACTGTGATTGATTGGCCCAGCATCCTGGCAGAGCCCAGAAACTTTTTACTTGTCTCCAAATATGTTTTGTGATTCTTCAAGCAATCTCTGATAGATTGTCATGTGGGTTGCATTTGGATTTTTTTTTTTTTAATTTTTGTCCCATGCCCTCATATTTTTATTTGATGATTTATTGTGCATATACATGTATATTGATTGGCACACTGGCAGAGTCCATAGTTTCTTTACATCACAAAATATTGTTTTATGATTTGTCAGGTAAATTGACTGTTTCATGCTGACACATACAGCTAAATTCTACTAATATGAACTGAAGGGAAGAATATGACTAGCATAAAGCTAGTGAGGGCAGTGTTGGAAGATGGGGTCACACTGTTTGGCCAGAGAGAACAGTTTCTTTTGCTTGAATGTACAGTTGGTCACTGCACTTTCTAAACTGCTGAAAAAAAAAAGTCTTACCTTGAAGAGATTGTGCTAGAAAATGCAAAGAGAGGACATTAGTTTTACACATTAATTCTTGTTAATATCAGTCTGGTAACTACACTGAATAGAACATCCAAGCATGACTAAAGGAAAGAGAGACCTTATCTAAAGCTGCAAAGAAAGTAGATTTTTAATGACACTTTAAACTGTGCCATTTGCCTTGCATCACCAAATCACACCACTGTTCCCTAATTGGCTTTTAACCACACACACATTACTTGAAAGTCAAAGGGGAGATTTTAAAAGCTGGCAACAACTTTAGCATGATCCACTGGCACTGAAAAATGGGAGTGACAAATCAGACTCTCTTTTGAATACTTGTAAAACAATTATTCTTAGGTCATCCCTTCCCCCCCTGCCCTCAAATGAATAACATTTGTCCAGGGTGATGGATTCACAATTTGTAATTCAAAAAATGATTTATTTAGCACTACATGTCATTGTGCAAGAATTGACTCCATGACAAAAGTTTCTGGGAAGCTGATCTTTTCTTTTGTCTAGGAAGATGAATGCACTTTTTGAAATCAAGTTTCCTCCCACAGTTATTGAAACACAGACACTGCCACCTAAAATGTTTATGCTACTAACTCAGAAAGCTATATCCAATATATTTCTAGATGGTTTGTACAAATTTCTCTAAACTCTGTCCACACTACTATATATTCACATCTATGGAAGATATTTTATAGCCTGTTTGGAGTCCATGCAGTATCTCTATCAGGAAAGCAGAAAAACAATAATTGGAGCCTGACTTGCCGATGTACCTCTTGTTATTCCAAGAGATAAATATGTTTTATAGTCTTATAGGTTTCCAACCCCTCTGCTCCCAAAATTAACTTTTTTTTTTTTATTTTATTTTATTTTTTTTTTTCTATATCTACTTTAGAACTAAGGAAGAGCATAAAATAAAGGCAGCAAGATTAGTTATGCTGTGATCTGAGAAATCATAGCACAGCAATGGAAATCACGGAAAAAATGGAAAGGATGTCATTTGATGAAAGTCGCAAGATTGGTACTGTTAAGCTCTTTGTTAAAAAGAGGTTAACAAAAGGGCTAAGGGCCTTATTTTCTAACTTGAGAGAGGCTAAGATGGCTTCTGAGGTTAGGATAGATGGTTCTTCTGGCTGAAGGAGAAGGGGTTCATCTTTCCTCCCTTCTTTCTCTTTCTCTGCAAGATTTCCTTCTCCTGGCTCACCTCTAGGCATGTATGTCACTGTAAAGGGCTACCTTATTCTGCAGTTCAAATTACAAAGAAGAGCTCAACCAATGAGGTACAGCCTCCCTTCCTCTATCCCTCCTAGGCAAGGATCCAAGCTCCTCTACAGCAAATGATTGTACTTGTGCTCCTTGTGACCTTATGTAGCTGTGATTGTATATGTCATCATGACTTCTACAGGTCTAATATTTTTGGGGAATGTTGCTTCTAGATCTTGTATAGTTCTTTGTTCAAGAAAGCATGGCTATTGATACTTTTCCTGCTCTCACAACCGTCATCAAAGAAGTCTATCCTGATTTGCTGAGAAAGAGGATTAGAAAAATCACTGTTTCCTCATTAATTGAGGTTTTCTTTGTATTTTGGGTTACACTTCCCAAACCTATTGACTCTTCCACTCTAAGAAATACTCCATAAATTGTAAATTCCATTGCACAAGAGACTTCATCACTTTAATTACATTTTTGTTTTAAATATGTATTTAAATGCAAAGTGTTTTTTGTTTTGTTTTGTTTTGTTTTATTTTTTTTCCATGCAAGAAAAATCTCACTTGGTGTAGGACTCTGTTTTCCCTGCTTCTTGACTTATTTTAATATGTAGCAATAATTTTACAACAAATAATTAATATTATCCACATGAGAGGGAAGTTGATGTTAAAGAAAGTGAAGTCAGTTGTGCATTTTTAAATAACTGGGCTTCAGATTAGAAGGAATCACTATTTTTTTTTTTTAACCACATTAGGAACTAAACCCGGAGATGCTATTTATGAGTCTTTATAAACTAAGTGAAAACACAGCCATTGTGTTGGAGCCCCAGGACGTGCTGATGTTGCCTGCAGACTGGCCTAAAAAGACAATGTGTAATATGTAATGTGCACTGACTTGCATCTTGTGAAGTCACTTATGCACTTGCCAAGAGCAAAATACTGGTGTGTAAACACTTTAATTTTACTTGGTGTATTTTTTCTGACTGTTCAAACACTGGAAAATTGTCCTCATAAAACCAAAGAAGAGTTTGAATCTGAGTAATCATAAAATCCAAAGTAGATAAAATTGGGGTCAATAGAGTCACTTTAAAGATACTGTTTGCTAAGAGAAGACAACTAAATTTATCACTAAAGTCTTCTGCGAATTAAAGGGGCAGATGTGAGCACTGAAATAGTGCATTATATATATTATTTGCCTGATACTGTTTATTCATTCTGTAGTTTACTTTTGTGTTTCAGTCTTTTGCCAGCTTTGGTTCAAAAAACACAAACAATTTAGAAAACATCTGCATGTTTTCATTAAACAGTACTTCATGTCTTTTTACACTTTTGCACTGTAACATAAATGTAGAATACACTGGAAATATGTGGCACAAAGACATTTGTATTGGTAAGCAAAAATGAAAAAGAAACCAAATTTTATACATTAATAGTTCTGTACACTTACTCTTAAAAATGGGAAAATGATGTAAGAAGATGAAAATGGAAGAAAACTGAAAAAACGTTGGAGCTTCAGCTATTCCTGTGTCCCCATGGAAGAACTCTTCTGGGATCTGGTGTTCTTTTCAATCATTTGAAGTGTTAGGAGTCACCCTGCATTGCATGAGAAGCAGAGATGGCAGCAGGGCATTTCACTCTTCTCTGTATGAAAGTGGCATCATGGGGACCTCCTGAATTGAGTTTAGAAGTTACACCTGGTATGGAGAAAGAGCAGGTCACTCATTCCCCATGCACATGTATTTCTGTACGTGCTTCAAGACCTTCTGATCTCAAAGAACAGTAAGGTATCTGAAGTGTGATTATACACAGGGAAGGCATAACAAGACACTTGATAACCAACAACTCATTATCTATTCTGGAAGTGAAATCCAGTTAAAATCACTAGTTAGTTTTTAGATTCTTATAGGAATGTTTTCATCTTACATTTCCTTTACACCTAGACATTCTAAACTAATATTAATATACATGTATAAAAAATAAATCTGGCCACTGTAATGTGAAAGAAAAACAGTGTATTCTTAAATAATAAAATGTTCCCTGACACTACAGCTTGACAGCAGTTGAAGAAAATGAAAACTTTTTTTTTTTTTTTGAGTAAATTTCAACATTTGGCATGCTTTGTGTTACATGATCACTCATGACTAAGTCTGAACAGTAGCACTGGTACTTGTGTATTCACTGGCATGAGGAAAGCGCAGGCCTGCTGTACTCCTGGCCCATAGATACTGCCAGGTGCATGTACAGTTTTGTGTGGTGATAACCAGTTATTTTCATTTTCTGGGCTTCCAAAGTGGAGTTTCTCCTTTAATAACCTTTCAAAATAATTACTGCATTATCACGAGAACTCTGGACCCATGTACACTGGGGCTTTCATTGAGTGCTGATTATAATTTATGGATTAGATTTGTATGAGGAAAACCAGATCTCTCTGTCTGCCCAGAGAGTAAATATTTTTAAGAAGCAAACAAAGTAGCATTTTCATAAGGGCACCTAGCAGCGTTTGTGGGAAGCAGTTCCCACATTGCATACAGAAGTGTACTTCCAGTTACATGTAATTAGTGGTAAAATCCAACAGGTGGCACAAAAGTATTTGAATTTTATATTGATTTAAATCACACACCGTTAAATTACCAAATGAGATGCAGCGAGTTTTGCTAAAAAAAATAATAAAAAAAAAAAAATTGAGAGAGAGAGAGATTGAGAAAAGAAACGAAAGAAAAACTCGTTATCCCGCCGCCTTGAAGGATGCTCTGCCTCCGCTCAACACTGTACAGCCGAGGCAGGGGCCAGGGTGCTTCCTGCCCCCGGACAGCCCCGCTTGCAGCGAGGAGCCCAGGCCGGCCGCTCTCCCCGCATCTCTCCCCCAGCCCCGGGGCTGCTCCCGGAGGCCTTACGGGACGATTCCTCCATCCCTTCCTCCGCCGCCTCTCCGCGGACCCTCGGGGCCGGCCGTCGGCCGGGGAAGCGGAGCGGGCGCCCTCCGCTGGCGGCCGCGGGGACTTCAGCGGGCAGAAGAGCGGGGTGGGTGCGCTGCGCTGCCACCCCCTTCCCCTGCAGCGTTTGTGCAGGTGGGGAAGTGAGAGCTGGTGCCAAAGGGACGGCAAAAGCGAGGTGAAGGCAGGCCGGGGCTACCGCAGGGTCAGCTTTTGTCCCCCACGGCCACCGCTCCAGCACCGGCCTCGCCTCATCGTTGATTGCTTAATCTACCGTCTGCTCCTGGAGGTTGTCCCACTGGGCAGGGAGCTCTTGGGTTTTGCTGGTGTAAGAAACCATGAAAGTCTTTGTGAATAAATCTGTGGGTAGATTAAGCTTGTGGGCTTGAAATTGTATTTGGTAGCAGCAATAATGGTGTTTTTTCAGCACCCAGAGGGTAATTGAGATTTCTTTATTTAATGAACTTGTACTGGGGGGGTTGTGTGGAAGGGAAAAAGCGTGAAGATTCCCAGATACCTGTGAAAAAGGACATCATAAGAGTAGGAATTGCCTGCGATAGTGACATGCAGTAGATGTAAGCATAACTCAGCTTTTCATTTTTAAGTGTAGTATGCCATGAGCAGCAGTCTTGGAAACAATTATAAAAATGTTAGTCTAGGCCTTATAAACAGATTCACAGGTGAGTATGTAATGTGAGTTAAACAATTGCTGTATTATTTACTATTAAATTATTTGAGTGAGCCAGGTAAAACTTTACTGAGGCTCCTGTTTGCAAACATGAATGTAGGAGATGTATAAGGAACAGCCAAAAATTATACAATGGTATACCTGAAAATGTGACTTGAGTGTAAGTCAAAGGCATATCCAAGAAGAGGACCAACATACATAAAAGTTGCTGAATTGACTAAGAATGAGGCAGAGAAAGAGAGGTTGTAGTATTGTTTGAAATTATTTGATAAGTGGAGCATGGACCAACAGCTTAGGACCTTAACAGCAAAAGTCTGTAAAAGATTTGGGCTTATGATAAAATAAATTAATTTATAACATTTTGCTTTATATATTTCCTCTTAATTGAACAAAAGTATATGAGCCCATCATCTGTGATTTGTAATAGAGCCAACTTACAGGTATAAGCACAAACTAATGATCCCAATTCCCGTAGGACCAAGCTGGACCAAATCATGGTACTAAATGACAAACATAGTACCACTGACCAGAAGGAAGCTTCAATTTAGACTCAAGGAGTAAACAAATCACACCAGTAAACAAGTGAAGGAGCTATAGTCCTTAGAAGAAGTTAGTTGTCAATGTGTGGGACTGGGCAAGCACTATCCCTGAGTTAGACATTTGTAATATGTGTTTGTGTGTTTGCAGCCCATGGAAAGTTCAGCAGAAGATAGAAAAGAATGAGGAAAAAAATAATAATTAATATAATCATTAAGGTTGGAAAAGACCTCCAACATCTAATCGTCCCCCTTCCACCAACACCACCCACTAAACCATGTCCGTAAGTACCACATCCAACCCTTCCTTAAAACCCCCGAGGGACGGTGACTCCACCACCTCCCTGGGCAACCCATTCTAATGCCTAGATACTCTTTCTGAGAAGAAATTTCTTCTAATTTCCAACCTGAACCTTCCCTGACACAACTTGAGGCCATTCCCTCTTGTCCTATCTGTGAGAAGAAGCCAACCCCCAGCTCCCCACAACTTTCTTTTGGGTAATTGTAGAGAGCAATAAGGTCTCCCCTCAGTTGTTTATCTCAGTTCAGTGTCCAATTTTGAAAAATGGTCAGAATGAGTGAATTGAAATACCATAGCTGGAGGAATGGAGTGTTTTTCTGGCAATCAGCTTGCCTGGCCAAGCTCTGCATGTACAGTAGATCATGGTCTTTGAAAGATACTGGGCTGTTCAGATCTAGTAGTGAATGAGTGCACTCAGTGAGTGCTCTTCCGAACCAAGTCCAAGAAAAACAGGCCCATTAGATATGTCCAATATTTTAGCAGCAGTAATTTAAAATTATGAAACAAACAAACAAACAAACAACAAAACCAGTTCAGTTATCTGGTGGTTTTATGGAAAACAAACAAACCAATCAAGCAACAAAAATGGACCTGGGCCCAAAAAAATACACACATAAATTTGTGTAGAACTGATAGTTGCAAGTGCGTGATATGAAAATCACTCAGCTGTTGGAGAAATGGAAGGATAAAACTGAAGCAGTAAATAAACCTATAATAGAGTGATCCTAAAAATTTAGTTCTCGTCTAGGCAGCTGAAGGGTAATAACAAAGGTTTGGCTGTGAATCCCAAAATGGTGTGTGAAATATGCTAGAATGGTGACTGTTTGGACAAATTATTTGGACATTTACTAACTACTGTTATGTTAGAAATGGCTCAGTCTTCAAAATAGGATTAAATAAAAAATAGATGTGATACAAATGAAAACCAAATATTAAGTATATAGGAAATAACTAGAAACTACAACATATCAGGGACCTGAGAACACCAACAGGCCTCATGGCCCTGAGCAGTCTGACCTGAGGCCCCCTGCTGTGGGTCCAGAAGCTCCACTCAGCTTAGGTTTGAGACTTCAGGTCTGGCTTTAGTTATGCCATAGGTGACTCCTGGATGGACTGGAGACCTATGTTGTAGGTAGCTTGTCTCTTGGATAGATGCCGCTAGATGTACATTATTTTTTATCTCCAGTGTTGTCTGTGTTTTCTGAATGAGCTTTGGACCCCTATTATAACCTCTGGTCTTGTCTTTTGCTCCTGACTGCTGCCTGGATGGACCCTGGACCTGTTTCATCACTTTACGTTGTCTGGGACTGTCAGAGGGCCCTGTTACTAGTAAGTACCCCGTTCTGTGTGCTGTCTTCAGATGTTGTGGGACTGTGACCTGGTCAGTGACCTAGTGCACTGCCTGCACTATGTCATTGTTGGCTTGGGGTTTGATTTGCCTTAGGGAGTAGCTGGCCTTTGCTACTCCCTGACACCATGTGAACCTTTCAGTCTGTTTGAAATTGATTAGGTCATGGTTGATGAATATGTGTTTATCCAAAACTGAGAGAACTGAGCCTTCAGATTTGGCCTCTGAAATTTGAAGAAGAAACCTGGAAAACAAAAACAATGGATGAAGTTTTTTTTCGATAATTGTTCCGTTTTTATTATTTATATAGCTAACAGGCAGGAATAGCATCCTAAAATTTCATCTGTGGAAGTTCCATATACAGGTGTGTATGAGATGAAGCAAATTGCATGAAAACAGTACCACTTCCTTAAAGGAAGAATAAAATGAAGATAGATTTAATGGATAGGGGTAGCAGAAGCTGTTTTCTAAAGATCACTGAACCATTCGTTAGCCATCTGACAAAGTACCACTATCAGGGGAGAAAGAATTATTGGAGATTATTCAAGAAATACATCAAGAAATATGGCTGTTCACTGTTTCTGCTTCCTATTTGTAGTTTGTTTCTTCAGGATTTTGAATTGCAAACTGCATGACCTAAAAGTGAGAAAGTGAGAGGATAATAAAGAATACTGTGGGGCATACATGCCTCAATATTTAAGCACTCTGTGATTAACTTCATGGTGCTTGGCAGAAACTTCCGGAACTGAAGCATCTCTAGTAATTTGTGATAAGAATATGACCAAAAATCTGAAGCAAAGCCCAAATAAACCAGAGCTGCTTTAAAAAGATGCTGAGTTCTTTGGTGCTACGATCAAGGAGGGGGAATTTCCACTAGTGATGACAACATATACTATATAGGGATTGCTAGTACTGTAAGCACTCCCAGATGTGTGGAGATTTACAGAATTTAAAAATAGCTGCTTTTGTGCATGAAGAAAGAAATCCATTTGAGTGTGACTTGGCACTGACATGGTTAAAAACAGCTGTGTTGTCTTTGGGTTTCAAAACATTCTTGCATGCATGGTCTTGGATAGTCTTGAAACAACCAAAAAAAAAGGCTAACAAGATCAATTGCTTATACAGAAAGTCTGAACTTTATAAAAAGAGATGTAAATGCACCATTGCTCATTGAGTAAGTTAAAAGGATATTTTTATTTTTTTTATGAGTATGAGGAATTTCTATAAGTAGGATTCTGCCTGTGTTTGTCCCTTCAGAATCAAGAAGCCTGGTGGCCAGACTCCCGATTGACTGGAAAATTTGCAGAGTACTAAATGTCCTGATCAGTCACAGGCATGGCATTACTTGACGTCTGAGCTATGATAGACTGTGAGGAAAAGCTGATGGCATTTTATTCTCAAAACTGGAGGGGGATAAGTTTACTTTTCATGGCTTGCAGCAAGTGTACATAGTCCTTGGAAGATTATATGATTACAGGATGTGTAGGCAGAAATAGGATCCCTTTGCATTAAACAACTGATGAGTATGGCTGTGGCAGGATAGAATTTAACTCAAGTTATAAAACTCAAAATAAAGATGAAAGTGAAACACACCTAAAATATGTAATGCTGGAGTACCTGAGATAGCTGTTTGAAAACTAGCATAGGTTTGCCCACGTGGGTTGTGGCTGGGTATTTAGTTTACAGTGTACATAAAGGGTAAAAGAAATGGAAAAGTGTTAGAAAAGAGATACCAGAAGTTACATGTTAACACTAATATATATATATACACACATATGCATTTCATGATTAGAAACTTCTTGATAAAATCAAAACTAATAGATTTTAAACTTATATTCTAAATAATTGTTTACAAAACTAGGAACAATTAGTGATTTGTTAATATGTTTATTGGCAAAATGGAAATAAGGGTTCCAAGCTTATGTCATGATTCAAAATCACCAGAGTTCTATTTGTTCCCTACATAGAGATACCAGTAGCTTGTATGACTCACGTTTTCTCTGGCTTTCTTTGAGTAAATATGATCTGAAATGTGTTTTGTGCTTTTTATCAAGCTGTTTATTTCTTGAGCCTGATGTGTGCAAACAATTGCAGGTGCTGAAATTAGAGATTGCAGAGGTTCTGAAGATCCTTCAGCTTTCAGTGAATCAAATTAAATGCTTTTTGAGCTTTATATGCCAAAACCAAATCCCGGAACTCTTGGGTAACTCTTTAAAATATCGGTGTAAACACACAAGTTTGTGAGAGGAAAATATTGTTTTGCATAAACTGAGATTCCAAGGCTCAGCATAATCCAGTGTAGCCTCAGAAAGCATAAAAATATGTGACTACTTATCCTGACTGGGATTTTGCAGGATGTGGCTATGGTGGTCTGCTAGCAGAAGAATGGAGCTGTCAATACTCCCCCTTTAGTGACCCATGGTGACTGAAAGTGTAAATGGTAGACATTTTGGAAAGAGATTCTTGGTTATGTCACTCCTATTTTGTTCTGCCTATCCTTGGTTTGTGCAAAAATGCAAATCTAGTAAGATACACTTTATTTTTTTTTCCTCCATTTCTGTTAGACTGTTTTGAAGATGTTCTTAAAGAAAAGCTTTGGACTGTGGGCTTTTAATGCTGCTTTGGTGTTTTTCACTTATGGTCTTTAGAAAACACACTGCATAATCCTTTCAGAAGTATTTTAAGCACAGTATAATGAGCTGACATTGTACAAAGTCAAAGTTGTCTGTTCTTTGAACATTCTCTCAAAAATTATTAATTTATTATATAACCAAAATATCCGTTGTTGAAAATATCACATTGGGTGCTTCTGTTAGTACCTTTCATGGTTAAATTCTTCACTGGAACAATTTCATCATGGTTGTAAGACTCCAGTTTGGTTAGAAAGGTTTGAAAAGACTATTTGGCAAGTAATGGGAGAGCGAGAAACAAAGGACAACAAGGAAGAAAAGATGACATGAAAGCTCAGATGGTATCCAAAAGTCTGATAATAAATAGACTAAATGGATATGAGGGAGCTGAAGTCTGAATCCAGATATTTCTGCTGCTATTCTAGCCAAGTTAGATCTGACCTCAGTGAAGGACTTTAAAAATAGCGGTAGCAAAAGTGGAGTTTAAGGATAGTTAACAAATATCATGTAATGTAGAAAAAATGATGAACATATCGTATGATGAGCCAGGACTGTATCACTCCTAGACTTTTTATTTATTTATTTGTTTGTGGTATATAGCAGAGGGCCATTCAGAAAGAGACCAAACACTCCTCTCTGGTTCTGAGGTGAATGGGAGATTCCTGCTATGTTTCCTTGCCAGTGAGGATTAGCAAGGAGATGAAGTGCTTTGTGGACATTGTATCATCAGGAAATGTCTCAGAAAACAAATAGGCAAACTGCAGGACTAAATGGTCAGTCTGAGAAGGATCAGTGATGATAAGAAAATCAACAGAGTACTAAATAAAAGCTGAGATCTGAGAAAAGTACACTGTCCCAGCAACACTTGCAGATTCGCAACCCATGGCAGAAAGAAAACTTTGTGTAGGTAATAGATGGTAAGGTTCACCACCACTGAACCTAGGAAGAAGCAATATATGACTGTCTTCTGAGACTGATGGAGAGACTGGTCTGTTTACCTCACAGTCCAGGATGTATGGTTCCTCTCTGGACCTCAAATACTCAACAGTTGATGAAGCTCATTCAGGCTACCCAGTATTGTACATCCACGTTGAACGTTGTACCGGAAATGATCCCAAGCAGTTCAAAAGTAACTTCTGGCATTTGAGAGCAGGGTGGGTGGATCAGGTTTGCAAGTTAGGGTTTACACAGTTACAGATATCCTGGAGAGAAGTGTATGATCACATAATGGACAATTCTGTGACCATAGGGTAGAGCACTTTTAAAGAAAAAAGGAAAATTTTGTTGTTACTAGTTACTATTGAATTTACCAGTTCAATAACCTAGTAAGAAGGCTTTCTATATAATAGAATGAGGATGAAAAAAGCCCAACTGCACATATAACAGTCTTGGACCAGCACTAAAACTAACAGATAAAGTGTTATTCATGTCCATGTAGACTGTTCTCTTGGTCTGGGGGACCTCTTGGATGACCATGATAAGAAGGAATAAGCAGGTGAAAACGTAAAGTCTTAATCAAAGGTATGATTTAGTTGAAAGAGAAGAGGTGATGTGACATGACAGAGAAGCTAATAGGAAGCTTTATTTGGGGAAATATCAAGGAGGTATGTTCATACTCTGAGGCTGAGAATGCAGAGGTGAATTAATGGGGAAAGGGAAAAAAAGCAAGACCACTCTAATAATGGGAATTCATGACAAACCACCAAACCAAAATCAGCTAGATAGGGGTTTCACTAGTGATTAGTAGAATCACCCAGAGCATGGGATTTAGTGAAAAATCCTGTAAAACAAACAAACAAACACAAAAATGTGACTTTCTACTATGTGCTGTGGAGGAGGAGGGGAAGCAGAGAGGGAGGCGATCTCCTGCCTGGTTGCTGATGACAGGACACCCAGGAACGGCACAAAACTGCACTTTTAGAGGTTCAGACTGGACATTAGGAAAAAATTATTTAAACATTGGAACAGGCTTCCTGGAGAGGTGGTTGATGCCCCGAGCCTGTCAGTGTCTAAGAGGACTTTAGATAATGCCCTAATTGATATGCTTTAACTTTTGGTTAGCCCTGAAGTGATCAGGCAGCTGGACTAGATATCTTTGAAGGTCACTTCCAATGTAACTATTCTATTTTATATCAGAGGATTTTAACTGCCTGGATTGTGTTGGAAAAATAATATATTAGGACATGGAACAGGTCCTTGAAATGCACTGGTGATGTTTTTTGTACAGAAAGTGTAAAAAAACTAGAGGTGAAAGTACCCTAGATTTTATTTTATTTATTTATTTATTTTTTTAGGGAGGGGTGGGGAGTGGGGAGTAAAGTGAGACTATTTATGCAGAAAATAACTTAAATAACAGTTTTTGGGAGATGGTAGCCTAGGAAGACTAGTAGCGAAATGGAAATGGTAGATTTTAGGGAAATAGACTTCAGTAAATGCAAATATCAGGATGTTATAATTTTCTGGAAAGTTGTCTGAGAGATAAGGGAGCTAAAGGATGGGGTAGAGATTCCTTAAATACACAAGTAGTACAGATATAAATAATTTTTCATTTTGTATAAAAGATAAGAAATGTAGTAAGATAGCTTTTTAAAAACATGAGTTCTTCTTTTACCTCAGGTGAAAAAAGGATGCAGAGAGGAAAAGAAAAGATCAGGTTACTCTGAGAAGCACATAAAAACGAGCAAGATAATGGCACAAAAGAGGAAACAACTTTCAGGAATAGCAAGAAATAATTGTCTACGTTCTCTAGCATTAATGGGAACATCAAGGAAACTCTTATTCTGTGGGTGGGGACTATTTTGATCAAATGACACCTAGGAGGCAGGTGTCTTTATTTATTTATTTATTTTTATCAGTCTTCACTAAAAAATCAGTGGCAAGAGGCAGCTAATTCAGTGCATTCTAGTTAGAAAGAGATAAAGTCTCAGTCTTGAATGGGGAATATACAGTTTAGAGACTGTTAAGATGAGTTAGATATTGCCAAATTGGCTGAGTCCAAGGTATTTCCTCCCAGGGTAGCTACAGAATTACCTGCCGTAATCAACATCCTCCATAGCCAAACCCAGCACAGGGGGGTTTGCATGTGGTTTCATAGTTCATGAACTCTCTTGGCAACCAAAATTAAATTTATGTTGGTACTTGAAGTCATTTTCTTTTCTACTGTTCTGCCAATGGGGAGTGATGTAGCTTCCTGTCCTGCAAAATTCTTCCAGTTTCCCACCTGTAATTAAATTGTGTGACCTGCTCTTCTGGGTCTTAGAATGAACAGCTGCCACACACATTTTAGAGTTGTGTGTGTGTGTTGCATGGGAGAAGGAAGAGGAGGAAGTGGCAGGGACAGCAAGTTTTTACATTGGGTTTGACTGTTTCCACCTGAGGAAACCCAATAAAACAGTTTTCTCAGGGAATGAAAGGGGATGAGGGTGCTCAAGTAATCATTTGTACTGTGTGAGAGAAGCAGAGTTAATAAATTTTCAAGTGATTTAATGCAGCCCGTTTACACCTGTAGCATGTTATTTTTCTGAGTTTATATGTGCATAGATTTAACTAGAATGTCTCTTGGCAAGTTTTGCTCATGGTAGTTGCTAGTCTAAAGATAATTACTGAATTTTAGGACTTGGGCTGTTGGTTTATCTTTTATCCTTGAAAGCTGGGCAACATATCAGTGTCTGTGAGAAGTCACTCTTGCATTAAGTATAGGGCAAATAATAGATTAATCCTAGTTCTAGTCTGAAACCAGTGATATGTTTGGTAAAAAAGATCAAATATAGAAGTCATTAAACTAGAAAAAAACTCTAGGCAATCAGTTATGGTCAGTGGGAAATAAATTAAATACAAATATTATTTTATGGTATTACCAATAAACATTTCATAGCTTTTTTTTTTTTTTTTTTTTTTTTTTTTTTTTAATTCAAAAACAAAAACGAACCCTCAGTTGGTTTAGAACCTTTAGATAAGTTATTAATTCTCTGCTAAATTATAAAATGTTTGTTTAATATTTTGAGAAAAATTCAAATATATATATATTTTATATATATATGTACAGAGATGATGTGTGGATATATGACATGTTTGTATATACACACAGGCATGCAATTAAGAGCCTTTTACATGCTAAAATTGTGTTGATAAGGATAACATTCTTTAAATAGATGTACAAGCAAAATACAGAGGTATAGTAGAAATAATGCTATTACAAAATAAAATGTATTTAACAATATGCAATGTATATATATGTATAGTGTGCTCAAAAAGTCACTTTAATGTTTCTCAGCCCTGATGCTGTAATAAATTCATCATCAGGAATTGCTAGGGTTGAGCAACAGGCTGTAGTTACATGTAAAAGTGGGAAAGAGCTCCTACAGATTATTGTTACTTGCAGAACAGTAGAGCACTTGAACAAGGTGGATTGTATGTGAAAGCATGGCTAAGGACAAGACTGGCATGCAAGATTTAAGTTGTAGAGCTTAGGGATATGGTTTAGTGGGGACTGTTAGTGTTAGGTTAGAGGTTGGATTCAATGATCTTGAGGTCTATTCCAACCTGGAAATTCTGTGATTTCCCACGTGGTAGCTGGACACCCTCAGTTTCTGGATCCAGGGCTGGAGTGACCTCTCCTGAAGTGAGATAAGTAAGTGTTCTGTTAGTGTCATTCTAACTGATGGCACAGATCTAAATGTTTCTCTGAAATCAGATTGCAAAACTGGACATTCTCTCTTTGAGGACCAAAACCAAAAAACACAACAAAACAAATTAACAAAAAAGACTTGAATGGGTATTTTCTACTGATGTGCCTATTTTGTCTGGTTGTGTCTTCTTGTCATTATCAAGATCCAAAAGCAAAATTCATTCTATGTTAGTTGTAACATATCCACTGTACATAAAAATCAATGTGACATTCTTTCCCTGCTATGTATTCAATATGTTGAAATGTAAAGCTTCCAGTGGACTACTTTGTACAAGGAAGACTAGTTAAAGAAGCAATTCATATATATTAGCAGTACTTAGCAGATTTAGTGAGAATTCAAGGATAAAAATGAGGGATGGGGTACCAGTTGTTTATCAGAACTATATTGTAAAGTGAAAATGAAGAGATCAGTTCCAGAGAGTGAAGATACAAGTATGTTTTAGCTTCAGTGAATGTTCCATGCTATGCTTTTATTGTATCATAACTGGCACTCCTTACTTAATCAAAAATCCCTGTTGATTTCTTTGGGCATTTAGCCAAAAGAAATAGTGCAATACCAGGTTGTTAGGGACTGCTTCTCCATTGTCTTGCATATTGTAAAACTAATTAAGACATTTTAAGAAAAACGAGGTGTGTTATAAATTCTGTTAAAACAGAATGATATAACCTGTATACAAGAGAAGATACTAATAAATACATTTATATAGATATAGATACTGATAGATATAGATACTGATAAACACATTTATATTTGTACAGTGTTTACTTGAAGAAATTCAGCAGCTTCTGCTCATACTACTTTGAACATGT
This sequence comes from Anas platyrhynchos, assembly GCF_047663525.1. NCBI lineage: Eukaryota > Metazoa > Chordata > Aves > Anseriformes > Anatidae > Anas > Anas platyrhynchos. Next base: position 66,902,255 of record NC_092588.1, on the reverse strand, counting down.
GTTTAAAGTGGAAAGAGCCCATGAGGTTTAGAGAAAAAGTGATGACATTTGGAGCATAGCATTGATGATATCTCCAAAACATTCATTCAGGTGTTTGCTGCCCTATATCTTCAGTTGCTTTGCTGTGTTCCACAACTCAAAAGTAAAATGCTGATAGTAATAACAATATTTTTAAGAGAAGCATTATTGTACTGTTTTATTATAACTGTTCTTTGTACAATAATGCATTAAATTGGAGCTCATTACACAGGCTGTATACATAAGAAGTTGAATTTTTATTTACAGGTTAATTTATGCCCCCTAACCAAGACCTCTTTAATAAAACAGAATTTTTCATCAAGATACCTATTTCATGAATTCTTAAAAATTTTCCAGGCTTGAGTGCTGGGTCTGGCTGGAGTTTTGCAGCAAAAGAGAAAGTGAAAGAGCTTACCATTGTCTTAGAAATACTCAGAATACATTTTGCTGTCGATTTATACAGAGGGAATACCTAGAAGTATACTTCATCTGAAATGAGAACCCTACTGTGGCACAATCTGTTCACTGTGAGCACTGCAGAGTATACCAACATCAGCATTACAGCATGGATATGTAATTTCTATTTGGATAAAATAGACTTAGCTTGAATTTGGTTCCGGGATCTAACTGACAGGTAGAAACCTAGATGTCCCGAGTTTAGAGACATCCTGAGAATGGATCTGTCTGCATGGCCTGATGAAGCAGAAAGAGGACATTTTTTCTGTCTGTCTGTCTGTCTCTCTCTATCTCTCTCTCTCGTAATTCATTTTTTTTTTTTTTCCCCTTGGAAGTTGCTTTTGTTACTGAAGCGACTTCTGTGCTTGTTTTCTGCTGTCTAAGTCTCCCAGATCTCTGGATAATTATGCCTTGAGTGTACTGCTGGATGGCACCAGCGTTGAGGTTTGTCAGCACTTTGTTGGACAGCTGGTGGAACAGAGCTCTTAAGGGATGATGTATCCTGAAATTCTTGAAGTCTTTGTACTGTTATGTTAGAACTTATTTTATTTATTTATTATTTTTAATGTGTATTGATAATCACTGCTTGTTGGCTGAGGGTGCTATTTTAAAGAGATGTCTGAAACTTAATACAATGTGATAGTGCAGGAGATTTTACTGAATGAATTTTTCAGCAAGTCTGAATTAGTTTTGAAGTATGCATAGATCAGAGCATATGTTTTGAATGAAAGGTGTTTCCGAATGTTGCCGAATTATCAGCAGTCCCAGATCTTGCACACTTGTACTTCCATGTGGTGGTAGAGTGGTGAAGTTACTGTGTTCTGGCTTGTCCTATTTTTTGAGGTTATGAAAAGGCAAAAAATGTGTCAAAACAATTTTCATGAAAATTAAAGGTCCTGAGAAACTGTGCTGTATTACATGTCAAAGCTCAATTTTTCAAGGCTTTTTTGAGCCTTTCTGTTATTCATTGTTCTTGGGATTTATATAAATGTGATGATGGACTTATTCACCTGTCAACAATATTGTCTTCTAATGAGAAAAAAGCCATAGGAAAGTTGCATTCTCTTCCTTATATCCAGTTGTATTATTATGAAGAAGCTTTCGTCTTTCCCAGCTAAGAATACACAGTGCTTTGAATTTTTGTTACTTTTACCTCTTTCACATTAATTTCTGTTCCGTACTTCTTTGTTAATCATATTGTTTTTGTTCCAAAGCCAGTCATCACAAGCTGTTTGAAAACAGCTGCAAATTTAGCTTTTTGCACTTTTTGCCCAATTTGGACTGTCATTTGTCTTTCTTCAAATTCACCAAGTCATTTATTATTATTATTATTATTATTTATTAGCTTTGCTGTACTATGCAAGGAAAATACTTGACAAGTCCCATTCAGTTTCCATATTGTCACAAAGGTGAGATGACCCTGACAATCCTTTTTGTGTTTGGTGGCTTACTTATATCCAGCAGACTACTTCACCCTTTTTAAGTTGATTATTGAGTTACAGAATTATTGTTTTAGCCACTTGATTTAATTTATGCTAACTCATCTGCCAGTGATAAACTATTTAAATCTTCATTACATGACAAAATCAAATTTAAATACTGTGAATTTTTGTTAGCTCTGTCTATTTGTTGTGGAGGTTTCTTGGTTGTAACATCCAACAATGAGCTGGCTCTACTGATATCATTAGCTGTTATTACCAATGTAGTCAGTTCTAATCTTTGTCAGGACGTTTGTCTCTGATATTACCACAATATCTAGTAGCATTTTTCTTCCCAGTGGTGTTACAGTGATTTCTATGTATATTAGTAACTGACCATGAAACTGACCATAAAACTTCACCTTGCTTCCAGCAGAAACTCTTATCTTTCCAACAATGGCTTTTATCCAGAACCATGCTTTCTTCATAATACCTTACTGTTTGTTGCATATATAATGTGGGCATTGCTTATTTTCCTAAATAGTATTCCCAAAATATTATCCTTCTTGAATTGTGTTTGTCCTTCTATATCTGTACCCTAGTATTCACCTTTATGTTGTTAAGCTTGTTTTCTCCTTCACATTCATTTCCACATTCTATAAATGTATTTAAGATCTTCCATTGTGTTGAGAAAGCTCCTGAGAATAGTTTTTTCTTATTCTGTTGCTTGTACAGAGTAGACTCAGTCAAGTTGTTTCCCGTTACCTGATTGCTGTTCAATCTTAATTCTTTTTATTTATCATGTTTTCCTGCTACCAAGCTTTTTAATCCATTTATGAATTCTCATTTACACTATGTTTTGTCTTTTGACTAGTGTTTGGAGATCTATCATTTCTCAGTTTAAAACTGTTCTTATCAGTTGTGTCAAATGTGATCCTAGTTAGCTATTCCCTTGGGCATTTAAGTCAAATTTATCTTTTGAAAAATGACTTCCTTCAGTAAGTGCATTCCAACAGTCAAGCATTACAGAATCTTCCTTATACCAGTCATCCTTTAGTTATTGGTTAGTTTTTTCTATTACTGGGCTTTTAATTCCTTCTCTAGAGACTTGGTATTCTTCCTGAAGTTCATACAAACATCTGTTTTTCTTTCCTTTTTTTTTTTTTTTTTTTGAAAATCTTCCCTGAAGCACTTAGTCCTTGATATTTTTTCCAGTGGTTTTAGGGCAGTATTGTTTTTCAGGGTTTAATTTTTTTTTGGACTTCTTGCAGGTGCACTTGACAGATCTGATACCATTTTGGTTTTTTGATCCCCTTTGGTGACCTCAGTCATTATGTAGGAAGCAGAATTTGCACAGCCTTGCCTCTATATGTTTTAGTAAATGTTCATCTCTCACCTCTGTGTGCCATTTTTAATTCTGTCTGGGTCTCTGAATGTCCCTCGTGTTGTCTTTCGGTGTTTCTGTGTACTGACTTGGTTCCCCTTCAATTTCCAATAACTTGCATTCTCAATGTTGTATTTCAGAGCTGAAATCCATTTTCTTCTTTCTTGCTGCTTTTGTGTTCTCTAGGGTTTCAAACCTCCTTCTTAGTTCTTTTTCATATTCACAAGTCTGTTTAGTCCATTGACTTGTTCTTGTCTTTTGGTTCCAGGGAGTGCCATCTTCAGGTAGCAATGCCTTTCTTCTCTTATTTCAGCAGAAGGTTTCACAGATATACTTCTTTCCTCTCTTCCATGCCAAAAGATATGTTAGATCTGACATCATCAGTTGAAATCTCACACTTTATGAGCCCATTCTGCGTGTGTGTGCATTTACCTACTGAAGGATAATGAAGATCCCAGCATTTCATTATCTTCTATCCTTATGCTTTAGGTATAAACACCATTTGTTAATGAAGTCTAACTGTCAGTCTAATCCATCCCTGTCTTGGAATGGCAACCAGAAGAACTAGTTCCTCTTCTGACATTCAGTCTCTTTTTTATTGTTTGTTTATTGAACTTCTCAGGAATGTTGAATTCAACCCAGATTACCTGCTGCTCTCAAAAATGACATAAGGATCATCCTATAAGGTTTTCCTTGAAACTTCATAACGTCTCTTGGTGAAACTATTGCACGTTATATATGCTATTTTATTGTCAATTGAGGCAGAGAAAAAACTTAAAATTACCTCTTCCCTTGAAGTTTCTTGACCACTTGTACACACAGTCATTGAACGATCCAGTGAGCATTAATTACAGAGAAATATAACTGTGCCTTGGTAAATTAAATAATAGATTTCAATTTCATTTGTGCCTCTTGCTTCCACAAGATTTTTTTGTTTAATGTATATACAACTACATGGTCTTTCCTGTGGTTCTGTCTTCTATAGAAATATTTATTTACAATGAACAATCTCAACAGTGTGTTAAAAGAATATATAATTATAATTATTGTGATTGCACTGCAGAAATACAGACTCTGACTAAACTGCATAGTGCTGCAGTCCCAAATGCTTCGTTTAACACAGAAAAAAAAATGTATTTTGTGAAAAGAAGAAAGAATCATTCCAACAAGAAGCTCTGAGTCCAGAGAGGTGGGACTAGTTTCTAACCTAGAAAGACAAAGGCCTCCTGGATGTTGTGAGTAGTTCATATAATGACTGTATATATCAGTGAATAGAGGGGTAGATTGAACAGTGGCTGAACAGCTGGGCTCAGAGGACTGTCATATGTAGCACAAAGTCAATCTGGAGTCAAGTTGACAGTGGTATAGCCCAGGAGTTGATGCCTTCAGAATTTCAAAACCAGTTCAGGTAGCTCATCCGCTATCCACCAATGTTGTAATCCCATTGTAGAAGGCCCCCAGATTTGTCAGGCACAATCTGCCCTCAGTGAAGCCATGTTGGCTGTCACCAGTCTTCTCCTTATTTTCCACATACTGTAGCATTATCTCCAGGAAGATCTCTTCCAGGATCTTGCTGGGCACAGAGGTGAGACTGTCTGGCCTGTGTTTCCCTGGGTATTCCTTTTTTCCCTTTTTAGAAATGGGGGTTATGTTTCCCCTCTTCCAGTCAGTGGGAACTTTTCTGAATTGTCACAACTTCTCAAGCAGGACAGTGGCTTAGCAAATACATCTGCCAGTTCCTTCAATGACCTGTGGATGTATCTCACCATGTACCACGGACTTGTGCACCTTCAGGTTCCTTAGATGGATTCTGAGTTTCAGTGTGAATGATGTGCGAGGGAGGTTCATCCACCTTTTAAAGTTTATTTTGTAGAAACTTGCACATATTCTCAACATATCTATTAAATTGGATCTTAGAGCTGTTAACTGCTTCTTTCTTGTTGTTTTTGGAATTTAAATGTACACCGCAAATCAATCAAGGTGGTGGTTTCTGGACTTGCGGTGGTTCCTGGACTTGCATAGAGTTTGTGGGGAATAATTCTGGAACTTGGGAATTTATAGACAAGATGTTTTCTATAAACAAGATGATTTCTGGTCTGAGACCTTGTGAATGGCATAGTGGCCAAATGCTGAATTAGATGTGGTTATACATCTAGCCTATACCTGGATTGTCAGGTCAGCTGATTTGATGATTAAGTAAAATCTCTGGACTTAACTTTGTTTGTTTGTTTGTTTTTAATCTAATGTTGTTGAAATTTATATTTTACTATATATAAGGGATTGTTTTATTATAAAGTTCTCTTACTAGAAGTACTTTGTGACTATAACTGGCTCACCTCTTGATCATATCTGGGATGCATGAACTTAAATTGAGCGGTTTGTGGTCAGGTGCTGCAAAGTAGGTTTTCCATCACTGTTAATCTATTTGAAATGACTTTCAATTTACCAAAATAATCAAATCATCTTGAAACTTATGACTGTGGTGGTTTTACTCAGGTGGGCAGCCGAGCTCTACCACAACCGCTCTCTCACTCCCCCTCTCCTCAAAGAGGAAGGGGGAGAAAATACAACACAGAGAACTCGAGGTTTGAGATGAGAACAGTTTAATTAAAGGGAAAGGGAATGGGGAGAAAAAGAAATAAAAGACACAATAAGTCCACGCGGAAGCACAGAGAGAGGGAAAAAAATTATTCTCTACTTCCCATCAATGAGCAATGTTCGGCCACGTCCTGGGAAGCAGGCCTCAAAACGCATCATGGTTGTTCAGGAGGAACAGCCCCCTCCCCTATGAGAGCCCCCCTTTTTATCACTGAGTGTGACATCAGGTGTTATGGAATATCCCTTTGGTAGCTTTAGGTCAGCTGCCCTGGCAATGTCCTCTCCCCATCACTTGCCAACCCCCAGCCTGCTGGCACTTCGGAGCTTGGAAGTAGTCCTGATGCTGTGCCAGCACTATGCAGCAATAGACACAACACTGGAGTGATATCAGTGCTGTTCCAGCTACGAGCACAACACTGTGTGGGCTGCTGCAGGGAAAAGTTGACTCTAGCTCAGACAGACCCAACACAATGACACCAGAATCAAGGATTCAAGGATAGTCTTAAAAATAGCTAAATGTATTATTTTGTTTTTCTAAATATCTGCAATTTTGTATTTGAAAATTATTCATTTCTCTCTCTCTCTCTCTCTTTTTTTTTTTTTTTTTTTTTTTTTTTTTTTTGTAAGATGGAAACTGTGACCTTGTAAAATAGTGGAAAATTGTGCAAGATCTAACTTTTATTACTTATGATTGTTCTATTTTTAATGTCATTTGCAGATGGTACTTTATAGGTTTTTGTTTTAACTCTTTAATGTTGCGCAGCAGGATAAAATTCTTCTAGACCTTTTATTTTTGTACACAAAGGGACACAGTATAAATAGCTGAAGCTCTCAGCATTTTTATTTCAGAATAAACTGGTGAACCAATGCTCTTTGCCAGTTGTACAACTGCTTTCTTCATTTTTCTTACATCTTCTGTTCTTTGCTTTCAAGAGTATCCCAAAATACATTAATTTAATGAGTGTTAATGGGTTGCTAGATGCAAAGACATGTAGAGGTGACAGAACTGGCAAGTGCACCTGGTAGATATAACAGCAGTACAGGAGTTGAACTAAGAAGCTATTCAGCAGGGCCAGGTGAATGTGGACCCCAAAGTTTTTAATGAGTGTGGGATGAATTTCCCAAACAGATATGACTGGCATAGAAGCCTTAGATATTAAAAAAAGGTTGTACTTTCCTTACTTGATAGCCTCCAGTAGATGCTCTCTGAACATCTTTGTGGTGTAAGTGCATTTTTTTTCCTTCCAAGATGTACATCTGTGAACCTGTTTCATTAACACAGAGCTTGCCACTGGAACTGGAAGTTCTCCACAGTCCTATCCTGTGGGACAATGTAAGAAAATCTCAAAATATCCAACTGTAACATATGCACAAATACAGAGTACACAGTGCTAAAGAGCGACTTAAAAAAGTAAACCTCTATTGCATTTCTTTACTCTGGCTTCCAAACAGGACCTAATATCAAAAGTAAAATGTACAAATATATATATATATATATATATATATATATATTTTTTTTTTTTCTGGGAAGAAAGGAGCAACTGAAGTGAGGTGAGTGTAATACATGAAAGAAAGCATAATCAGTGGTTCACTTTGTAGCTGCAGGACCTCATGAAGAAAATGAACATGATAGAAAAACTACAAAAAAGCTAGTTTTGGGTGTTCAATATTGTTTAATTTAAATTATTTTGGAATAAAACTCATGTTAGATGATTAACAAAGCCTAGATTTTAATCAAATTGAGAAGCTAAGTGTGTCAAGAAGACACACATAGAATACATATAGATAGGAGTTTTACGTCCAACGGAACAGATATAGAAAGTTATATTATAGAATATCTAATCATGATAAGGTAAATCAAAGTGACTGTAATGATAGGAAATACACCAGCAACAGATAACAACAATTAATTCCAGGTACTCTGAGTGAATGTCAGTCTTGACAGTGAAGGTACCATTGATGACTACTTCTTAGGATATTTACAGAAGAAAGAATAACTTGTGACTTACTCTGAGGTATGTGCAAAACACAGTCTTAATATTAGTGATGAAGCACCAGCATGTAAGAGTGACTGTAATGTGCTTAGATTCAGTGTATGTGTGAAAATCTTGTATTTTTGCACTCATATTTTTTTTATTATTATTTTTAAGATAAAATAACAAACTCTATGAATGTGAGGAATTTTATTAGGAAGGTGCTAAATGTGTAGATGGAAGTAAAACTTCTATTCCTGAAATAATTACCACAAAAACACCACCACCACCACCCCTAACAACAGAAAAAGCAAACAAAGAAAAAAGCACACAAATTTCAAATATGTCAGTATTTTCTGGATTCAGTAAACATATGGACAAGAGTGATCTTGCTAGTGGTCATTTTAGATTTCCAGAAAACAGTCTGAAGAAGTTTCTCACCAAAACCTTCTGAGAACTAAGCACCCATAGGGTAACATGGAAGGTTCTCATATGGTCAAGTAGTAAATTATATTCTAGGGAAAAGGAGGGCATGGATAGAAAGCTGTTTGTCACATAGGAAGTAATTTACAAATAGAGTCTACACATCTGTGCTGCAAGCTGCTTTTTAGCATATTCATAAATAGTCTGAAAAAGAATGCATACTGAGTCAACAAAGATTGCTGATGATACCATCTACTGATGATGAAGAACTGCAGAGCAATTTCAGAACACTATGATAAAACATCTGATTATATTCTGTATAGAACAATAGATAATGGTACCCTTAAGGGGAGAGAAGAGAGTAGCATAAGGATGGTCCTAATTTTACATTCTTGGATGGAGTATGAGTTGACTGTTAAAACCTTAAATCTCATTATGAGTGATACTAGATAGCCTTATGGAAATGAGAGAGCAGTACCCAGTAGCAGTCAAAAGTCAGATAGAGTATTACAAATTATTGTGGAAGGAACAGAGAACAAATTAGAACCTCATTATGCCACTTCTCAAATTGATCTCATACCTTCATTGTAAATTAAAGAGAATATTATCAACTGAGGAAAAAAAAAAGGAAAAATAAGGAAATGGGAATGATGTAACAATGAAGTATCTGAATTTTTCTTTTAAACGTAAAATACAAAATAATAACAATAATAATAATAAAATAATAATAACAATAATTATTTTCATGTGCAATGTGACTGAAGAGCCATTCTCCCTCTCCGTTACGTTACCATGTGTAAGAAAGTATTAAAAAACAGGCTATTGTACACCCCAGGATTAACTCTTAACAAAAAAGACTTTTAATTTTGAAGGAAGCAAATTTAGGCATGTATATGCAGAATGCAGATGCTGTCCTCTGTCCCTGTAGATATGATGGAGGATCCAAAATACTATAGGAATGAAAGAAAGCTTACATAACAAAGCATGTGTACCCTAAAAAAACATGGAGGTGATCTTCATATGAAACATTCTAGGGAAGAAAAAAAAAAAAAAAGGAAAAAAACCCACCACCACCACCAAAACAAAACAAAACACAAAAACAACAATGAAAAAAACCACAAACCAACAATTTAGGAAGAGACAAGAACTGTAGAGGAATCAGAACACTTCTCACACTTTGCAAGAGTTTACAAGACCTTAAAACATATCCAAGTATAGTAACACTAGCACTAGACTGAAGTAATTCCTTATAAAGGCAATTAATAGTATTGTAATATTGATCTGATCCCAAATGGGATTTTAAAAAAAATTATTAAGCTGGGCTGTAGTGCATAAGCCAACATGAGGCTAAGGCCAAGCACTAAAATAGAACGTGTGTAGCCAAAAGAATCATAGAATCACAGAATTCTAGGATCATTAAGGTTGAAAAAAGACTTCTATGATCATCTAGTCCAACCATCCCTAAACCACTAATATTACCCACTAAACCATGCCCTTAAGTACCTCACCCAACCTTTTCTTAAACACTCCCAGGGAATGTGACTCCACCACCTCCCTGGGAAACCCATTCCAATGCTTGGAACAGCCTTGGAAATTTCTGAGAAGAAGAGAAACTCTGAGAAATTTCTGAGAAGAAATTTCTGCCAATTTCCAACTAAAACTTCACTGGCGTAACTTGACGCCATTCCCCCTTGTCCTATCATTAGTTATCTGCAAGAAGAGGCCAAATTCCAGCTCCTCGCAACTTTCTTTCAGGTAGCCGTAGAGAGCAATAATGTCTGCCCTGAGCCTCCTCTTCTTTAGACTAAACAACCCCAGTTCTCTCAGCCGCTCCTCATAAGACCTCATAAGGTTCTAGACCCTTCGCCTGCTTCGTACCCTTTCTCTGGACATATTCCAGTACCTTGATGTTTTTCCTGTAGTGAGGGGCCAAAAACTGATGGATACAATTCCAGGCAAAGTTTTTTTGACCCTAGTAACCCAAAAGGAATGTGGCAAATAAAAGTATGGGTAAATAAACAATGTGAAAATATATAAAAGACTTAGAATGAAAATATATTTATAATAATAAAATGATGGCAAGAAGGAGAGTGTAATTGCTGACAGAGTCAGGAATTTTTTAAAGAAAATTTAAGGGCTTCATCCTGGAAAAAAAAAGAAAAAAAAAAAAAAGAAAAGGAAGTATGCACTACAGCAAGTAATCCATATAGTGGATACATTGGATACATTTGCTATTCTCTGTACTGTGGTGGCTGGGGGGGAGGGTCATCACACATAAAATGTTTTTCAAATTCATGCATCTTTAATGACTATGTATGTAAAAATGGGAATATTTTCAGTACCGCAGCTGGAGATATCCAATAAGTGCTTGATGCCCAGAACTTTCTTGATGCAGTGATAGAGGTCTGTCTAGTGTCCAAGGAGAAAAAGAAGGTGTACAAACATTTGTACATTTACATCAATCCATCTGGGGAACTTTTTTTTTTCTTTTTTTTTTTTTTTTTTCTTCAGACTGCTGCATTTGTTATCATTGGCACCCACTTAATTTAAAAAATGATAAAAAGTGTTAATCCTGCAGTAAGCACTAAGATCTGTATACATAACCTTTTTATTTAAGGCAAAGCTCTAGAAATGAATTACTGCAAGATAGAAAGAAGGATTTGAACAGAACTTGAGCTCCAAGCTAAAGTGAACTCATGAAAGGTGTAAGCTGTCTCATGTAAAACACAATTCCTTGGAAGAGTCAAATGTGGTTTAAATGGACTTCAGATGAACAGTGATGTTGAATACATATATAAAAAATTCCTTAGAAATGAAATAAGCAGAAAAACCCATGTCAGGTGCACAGGAGAAGAAAGATCCCATATAGTAAACTGAACAGAATTGTTAGCCTTGGTTGCCCATCTGTTCATTCAGTCCTCTGAGAAAGCCCTCCCTGAACATGTTGTCATTAAAAAGATCACTATAAAGTCAAATCAATTTCAGCTATCCATTGTCTACATTAGTAACGGCTCCTGTTGGGAAGTTAGTCTGTTTGCAGTGAAGTGAGGGTGCAGATACATACAGGGCTGTGAAGAGACTAAAGCCCCTCCTGATGAGGAACATGGGGTCTAACCTGTAGTATACTTTAGCTACAGATGGACAAAGTGAAGTGTAGAGCTTGGTTTGCTGTCTGCTTCCACTTCTTTAATTTTAATTTTATTATTTATTTATTTGTTTGTTTTAATTGTGAGCTGAAAATATGCATGTCTATACAGTCAGCAGGTTTATGCAAATAGAATAAAATGAAAATCTTATCATTTTGGTGTTCATGACAGACATATTTCATGAAAACCAACGTTGTGCATACAGTGTTATGTTGCTGAATAGTTTAAAATATTGTGTTGAAAAAGATAGCCTTCCTGATATATCAAAATGTGCTACAGAGAAAGAGACATTTTCTTCTCTGTGTTAAATAAGAGCTGGATTGGTGGTCACTCAACCAGCCTTTTTGATTTAGACAGAAAATGGCTGCAGTATGTGGGATGTCATTGGTGTAGGAAGGGATCTGCTGGTTAGAGGCAATCTCATGACCTCTACAACCATTTTGTAGTGTCATATTTCATGGAATGATGACTTATTGGGTGTCTTTGTTGGACCAGCATTGTTTAACATCTTTGTTGGTGACATGGAGAGTGAGATTGAGTACACCCTCAGGAAGTTTGCCAATGACACCAAGCTGTGTGGGCATGACGGAGGGAAGGGATGCCATCCATAGGGACCTGAACAGGCTTGAGAGGTGGTCCTGTGTGAACTTCATGAAGTTCAACATGACTAAGTAATAGGTCCCACAGTTGGGTTGGGGAAATCCCAGGTATAAATACAGGCTTGGCAGAAAATGGGTTGATAGGAGCCCTGAGGAGAAGAACCTGGGGTATTGGTTTTGGGAGAAGCTCAACATGAGCTGCCAATGTGCACTTGCAGCCCAGAAATCCAACTGTATCCTGGGCTGCATCAAAAGAAACGTGGACAGCAGGTTGAGGGAGGTGATGCTCCCCCTTTACTCTGTTCTTGTGAGAGCCCACCTGGAGTATTGCATTTAGCACTGGGGTCCCCGGTACAAGAAGGACATGAGTCCAGAAGAGGGCCATGAAGTTGATCAAAAGGCTGGAGGACCTCTCCTATGAAGACAGGTTGAGTGAGATGGTGTTTTTCATCTTGAAAAAGAGAAGGCTCCTGGGAGACCTCATTGCAGCCTTTTAGTACCCAAAGGGGGCCTACAGAAAGGCTGGGGAGGGACTCTGTCAGGGAGTGTAGTGATAGGACAGGGAATAATGGCTTTAAACTAAAGGGTAGATTTAGATTAGATGTTACAAAGAAGTTCTTTACTTAGTGTGGTGAGGCACAGGAAGTCTGCCCAGTGAAGTTGGCGATGCCCCATCCCTGGAAGTGTTCAAGGCCAGGTTGGATGGGACTTTGTACAATGTGGTCTAGCGCAAGGTATCCCTGCTCATGGCAGGGGGGTTGGAACTACATGGTCTTTAAGGTCTCTTCCAACCCAAACCATTCTATCATTCTTTGAAACAAACAACACAAACATTGGAGTAAGTGTATTTTTGAGATTTTTAGTGCTAGTTAATAGAATTCATATCATGTCATCGGTAAAATGACACAGATCTGATTGGAAATAAGTTGAGTCAGTAAAAGATCGTTCTATCTCATTGTTAAAAATTGGTGATATACTTCTATTTAAATTTGCGTAGTATTACCTATAAATTACTGGTTCTAATTTTACTCTTTTCCACTAGACTAAAGAGCCTTTTAAGACCCAGTGGTTTATTTCAGTGAATGTTCATCTTTACTGTAATGTAATTACTTATCTTTGGTGGTTAACTAAACAGACAGAACTTCTCAATTCATTTATTGTAAGTTTTAGTTCAGTCTAAATCACTTTTTCAGTTCCTCCATGAACATTGTTAGCTTTTCAGTAGTTCTGTTTTCATTTCTGATAGTAGAGTTATAGTATCATAATTGCATAATTGTAGTTCTCATCAATGAGATGGACAGTTAAAGTATATCTTGGTATTCTTAAATACCACAGCCGTTTACACATATTCATAGTAGCCTTTTTTGTGGTAAAGTTGGATTGGAGTTTGTGTTCAGTTGTTTATCTGTTGTGACTCCTAAATAATTTTCAAAGTCACTGTTTTCCACAACATAGTCCTTTAGTCAAATGGCTTATTCCTTACTTTCATATCCATGACTGTGCATTTGGCTGTATTAAGGTAAATGCTTCAAGAATGGGCTTAAAGTTACTAAATTACTAATCAGAACTCTGTATGCAATTGTCCTCTTCGACTTACATAATATTCTGCAGAGTTTGGTTGATCTAGTAAGAAATCATATTTTATTAATTCCAGATAATTTATGAAATATTGAAAGACATCAATCTATGTAACATAAAATTGTCACTTGATGATTATTAATGACAAATACTATTTAAGTTCCATCAGTTCTTTATTTACTTAAAGTACTTTTGAGTGACAGAATGCTAGACATTTTTCCTCTCTAATCAAATTATTTTAGGGACTGCTTGTCCTGTGTTGACATCCATCTTGATGCATCTGAAATGCAGTTTCAAATACTTTAAATCCAATGTCAAAATTCCTAGCTGTCCCTTTCAAGATATTTATGATACATGATGCAACCCTTTTTGAAATCACATCACTGATATTGGAAGAGACCCCAGCAGACTGTCTAGTCCAACTGTCATATGAAAAACAGGGTCAGGTAGAACAGGTTGCTTATGTCTGTGGTCAGTCAGGTTTCAAGCATTTCCAAGGATGGAGTCTCTACCACCTTTATTGCCATTCTTTTCCAGTGCTTGATCCCTCTATTTTTTTTTTCTAGTGTTTAAATGGAACTCCTAGTATTTCCACTAGTGCCCATTGCATATTGTCCTGGCACTGCATATCTCTGAGAAGACTCTGACTTCATTATTTTTACCTCCTTGTTTTTATATAAACAGATAAGATTGTCCTGAGCCTTCTGTTTCCCACACTAAGCAGTTTTCTCACGTGCTTCTTCTATGAAAGATGCTCCAATCTTCATGTCCCTTCACTGGACTTGCTTGAGGAAGTCTTTTAGTGAGGAGCCCAGATCTAGACACAAGATTCCCCATGAGGTTTCACTGACTTTATGTAGAGGCAAAGGATCACCTCCCTCAACATGCTGGTGATCTTCCTAATGCAGCCCAGGTTCATGGTCAGCTTGTTGTCCACCAGAGCTCCTAGTTCCTGTTTTGCAGAGCTGCTTTCCAGCTGACTGGCCTCCAGTGTGTACTGGTGCATGATGTTATTCATTTCCACAGGCAGGATTATGCATTTCTCTGTTGAACTTCATCAAGTTCCTCTCTGCATATTTCTCCACTTTCTCAAGGTCCCTCTGGTACATCAGCCACATCTTTCAGTTATTATCATCAGCAAATGTACTGAAGAAACACTCTGTCATATCACCTAGGTCATCACTGAAGATGCTAAGACTCAGTACTGACCCTTGATATACACCCCTGACCACTAGTGATTCACCTATATCTGACCTTGTGGACCTGAACACAACTGTTTGAGCCCAGCAGGTCAGCCAGTTTTTAATTCAATATGAACTGCTGTCTCTTCATGAATTGAGACAGAAATTTATTTGTGGAAAGCTTTCAAATTGGTCAGGCTTCTTTTTTCCTTCATAAATCCAGGCTGATGGCTCCTAGTCAATTTCTGGTCCTTTATATACTGGGAATTGGCTTCCAGAATTAGTTGTTCCATCACCTTCACAGAGACTGATGTGAGGCTAATCATCCTGTAGTTCCCCAGATCTTCCCTTTTACCCTTCTTGAAGATAGGAGTGAAATTTGCTTTCTTGTGATTTTCAGTAACTTCTCCTAGTCACTATAGCCTTTCAAAGGCAATGGAGAGTGTCCTCACAATAGCATCAGCCAGCTCCCTCAGCACTCATGGGTGCATCCCATTAGGACCCATGAATTTGTACGCCCAATTTCTCTAATGTGATCCTCTCCCAACAAGGGTAAGTCTTCCTTAATTCAGACTTTCCCACTAGTCTCAGGGATCTGGGGTTCCTGAAGGTAATACTTATAGGTGAAGACTGAGGTGAAGAAGACATTGAGTACCTTAGCCTTTTTCCATGTTCATTGTCACCATGTTCCCTGCCTTTTTCAGCACTAGGCCCACTATTCATTTTCTTGTTGGTAGGCCTATAGAAGCCCTTCTTATTGCCCTTCATGACTCTCACTAGCTTTGACTTCTGTCAGGCTTTGGCTATTTTAGCCAACCTTGTGCACTCAGACATCACTTCTATATTCCCCCAAATGTGCTGACCCTGCAACCATCTCCTCGGTGTTTTCTTTTTATCTTTGAGTTTAATCAGGAACTCCTTGTTATCCATGCAGGTCTCCTGCCATCTTTGCATGACTTTCTGTACATGGGGATGGACCATTCTTGAGTTTGAAGGATGAGATCTTTGAAGAAGAACCATTCCGAAAGTATTTTTAAGTTTGGATGGAAACAGAAAAGAGTCTTGGAACTTCAAATTGTACAGCAATACAACTGTTCTAAATCTAGGTGTTGTCAATTTCTGGGTTAAATTGAAATAATACAGGATTTTTTATTGCTTTCATGTCTGTCTACATGTGGAAATATAGAGGTGTGTGGAAAAACATAAACTGAAGAGATTTGGAGAAGCAGATGCAAACTTATCTGTGATGCTTTGGCACTGAACAAAAGCATGCAAATGTAGGGTAGTTGGAAATTTAAATGCACTGTAGAAAATCATCTTGATCTTACTGAATTTCTCTAGGTATGATGTACTTCCTGACAGACCTCCAGCTCGATGAATATATCTTCAATCTAAGGAAGTGAAGCTTCCTAAGATGCAAGATAACTTCCATGTTGTATAATAATATAACTGATGCTTCTGATTGCCACTCTCCTATCAAACAATCATTTTCTCTTTTGCAGATCTATATAAGACAGCATGCAAAACTGCATTTCACTTTGCATTACTAGGAAAGATAACGTATTTTTCATAAATTGTGGTATTTTCAGAGATAACAAGGGAAGAATAACCTCTAACATTTAATGCCTAGCAGCTGAAGTTTGGGAAAGGAAATTTTCTATAATTTCTTTTTAAAAATTTGACTGCACTATGCTTTGACATGACTTCCATACAGACAGATTAGAAGTATCAAATATGTCATTCTTGCAGTATGGCAAGAAAAAAACAAGAGGTCTTTTTGAAGAAAAAATGTATGTTTTCTGTGTTAGGACTTAAATTTTAATAAATAAATGGATTCAGCAAAGAAACTTGAAAATAAAGATACTCCTATAAGTGTATTATGTTTAGATGCCACATATGGCTGCAAAGCATATATGCTTAAATGAAAATGTGAGAATTTAGTGATCTGAATGCATGAGAAAGTTCATTTTGGGTATGCTGTTTCAGTTCAAGATCACTATTTGGTTGAACGTTTCTGCTTGTTAAAATTTTTTCATGTTTATATTATTCATTAAATTCCATTCTTGTAAGTAGATTGGTTTTATCATAATTATGGCTACAGGACAGTCATCTCTATCATGAGTCAAATATGAAAGTTGCATAAGGAGTACAGGATATGCCAGTAAGAGGAGGTAATGGTCTGTTTTGTTTTATCTGATTGTTTTAGCACCTTGCAATTTCCTCAGCCATCAGACTAGCCAAGAGTGTGGGTCTGAAAATCAGAAAAAGATGGGGAAGTAATTTGATGCTGTCAGTCTTATATATTTTGGCAACGGACTGTGAAAATGTGCAAGAATGTTTGCAAGTGGTTTGAATGAGTATGTGGAAAGATGTGGATCTGAGGTACCTTTTTAAAAATAAAATAAAACACTCTTAACACAAGAAGATCTTTTCATGTTTCCCTGGTGTGAAAATTATTAGCAGCAACAGGCAGTCCACATCTGGGAATTTGGAGCCTACTGTCTGGTCTTTCAAACAGATTATTTGGTGATACTGAAATGAACTAATGATACTTGGAGAAACTGTGCTTAGCTTATGACAACAAAAGACTGAATTGGCAGCATGTGGCTAACAGCTCACAGACATCTGGTATAAGCCATTTTCCAGAAAAATTAATTTTTTGTTGAATGTATATTCCAAATCTTTCCTTCTCTAATGTAGGTACTTGGAGGAAATTAGATAAGGAAAAAATAAATTCTGTATCAAATTTTCAATGTAAAGTTGACAGGAAAGGAAAAACACTAGCTTTAGCCTTTTATTTTTTCTTTGTAATGTTTTAAGAAGGACTAATTATCTATTGGGTCTGGACATTTTGGGTGGAGATGGAGATGAGAAAGATTAGATTTTTCCTGCTCTATTTTTGTCCTTAAAAATACTGAGGATGTTTTGGCATGATTAACTGATATGGTCCAGCAGCTTTATGTTGCTTCTAGGGAATGAAGCAGCTGCAAATCTGGTAACAAGGCCTGGTGGACAAATTTCCTTTGGTAGTAGATTTCTCTGATATTGTGAAGCTGCATTTGCAGTTGTCTTCTTTCTAGACAGGGTTTGAAAACATGAGACGACAGACAGAAAAGTATATGCAGGTGCCACTGCATCTTGTTCAGGGATCAGATACTGCAACCGTCCTTTGTGAAGATGTTTGTAAGTTGCTGAGTGAATCAGCACATAATTTCACTTCTATATTTTTCTAGTGTTTTTCCTAGGAAGATACAGAGAAGCGATATGGTAAATTGGAATTATCCTGATATGTAATTGAAGGAATGGGAAAGTTAATTATTTAAAATAAGAATTCTTTTTCATATGCCCATACTAGACTTTTTCTGACTGTGAGCAATTGCCATAGAATCATAGAATCATAGGATGGCTTGGGTTGGAAGAGACATTAAAGATCATCTAATTCCAACCTCCCTGCTGTGGGCAGGATACCTCCCACTAGATCAGGTTGTCCAAAGCCTATCCAACCAGGCCTTAAATGCTTCAATGGAGGGGGCATCCAAATCTTTTCTGGGCAACCTGTTCCAGTGCCTCACCACCCTCTGAGTGAAGATTTTCTTCCTAACCTCTAAACTAACACCCCCACTCTTTCAGTTTAAAACCATTCCTCTTGTCCTGTCATTATCTGAATGAGCAAAAAGTTTCTCTCCATTGGCCCCTTTTAAGTACTAAAAAGCTGCGATGAGGTCACCCTGAGCCTTCTCTTCTTCAGGCTGAACAGCCCAAGCTCTCTCAGCCTTTCTTCATAGAGAGGTGTTCCAGCCATCAGATCATCTTCATTGCTGTCCTCTGGACTCATTCTAATAGGTCAATGTCCTTCTTGTGCTGGGGGGCTCCACACCTGAATGCAGTACTCCAAGAGGGGCTTCACAGGGGCAGAGCAGAGGGAGATAATCGCCTAACTTGACCTGCGGGCCATGCCTCTTTTGATGCAGCCCAGGATACAGTTGGCCTTCTGGGCTGCAAGCATGGATCGGCAGCTCATGTTGAGCTTTTCATCCACTAGAACCCCCAAGTCTTTCACTGCAGAGCTGTTCTCATTGAGTGTTTATCCTAGTCTATACTCATGTCTGGGATTGCCAAGACCCCAGTTCAGCACCTTGAACTTGGAGTTGTTGAACCTCATTAAGTTCACATGGGCCCAATTCTCTAGCTTGTCCAGGTCCCACTAGATGGCATCCCTTCCTTCTGTAGTATCAACAGCACCACTCAGCTTGGTGTCACCTGCAAATTTGCTGAGGGTGGACTCAATCTCATTGTCTATGTTGTTGATGAAGGTATGAAACAGTACTTGTCCCAGGACAGACCACTGGGGGACACCACTTGTCACCAGCCTCCACCTGGGCATAGAGCCATTGACCACCACTCTCTGGCTATGACCTTCAAGCCAATTCCTTAACCACTGCATGGTCCATCCATCAAGTCCTTATCTCTCTAATTTGGATGTCATGTGAGACCGTGTCAAAGGCCTTACAGAATTCCAGATAGATGACATTGGTCAGTCTTCCCCTGTCAACTACTGCAGTTGCTCCATCGTAGAAAGCCACCAGATTGGTCAAGGTTGATTTGACCTTGGTGAAGCAATGCTGGCTGTCTCAGATCACCTCCTTGTTTAGTATGTGCCTTGACATATCTTCAGGAGGATTTGTTCCATGATCTTCCCAGGCACAGAGGTGAGGCTCACTGGTCTGTAGTTCCTGAGGTCCTTCTCATCCATCAGAGGGAGTACACTCTCCTTGGCCTTTATTTTCTGAGCAGTGTACCTATAGAATCCATTCCTGTTATTCTTTGCATCCCTTGCTAAGCTTTGTTCCATCCATGCCTTGGCTTTCCTGATCCCATCCCTGCACATCCATACTGCATCCCTCTACTCTTCCCAGGCCATGTGTCCCTGTTTCCACTGCCTGTGAATTTCCTTCTTGCACCTCAGGTCTTTGTTCAGCCTTCCCAGTTGTCTGTCCTCCCTTTCTGCTTTCTTACACAGTGTGATGGAGAGTTCTTGTGCTCTAAGGAAAACACCCTTAAAGATCTACCAGTTCTGTTCAGCAGCAGCTGAACAATTGTATTCAACTACCAACTGTGTTTGATTTGTTTGTAGCTCAGAGTTCTTCTTCCATTTCAAATGTGAAGAACTGCTTGTTTGCCTGACATTTTGTCTAGACTTTGAAGTCATCATATGATGTTGTGAAAAATAATTCAACTTGTTGTATATTAATTAACCTCTAATATTAATTATTCATTGAGTTAATAAACAAACGTAAATGAAAGAGAGAGAGTTTTGAAAGAACCTGGATAATGTATTAGGACCTATTATTCTCTTGTCCCTTTTTGGCTGCACTTGTGCTGGAGTTACCCCCATGCATGGAAGTTACTCCCATCAGGCTGTCACTGTTCTCTGCTGGGATTCACCATCTGCTGTGATCTTCTGGAAAAGTTCTAGATAGCCTGCTCACTAATGCGTTCTTTATTTAAAATATATGTTTTAAGCTAAATCTTAGTCTTGAGATGGTGTTTTTCACTATCAAGCAAATTTTGACTTGTGTAGCAGCTTGTATGAATGTTTTATGTTGCAGATCAGAGACAGTGATCTCTGAGCACATCTGTACAGTCGTGTCATCCATCTCTATCTACGCATGTTTCTAGTTGCTAGCTGCCATCTCAACCCATGTAGATGTGACACTGTACTTATTTATTTCTGAATTTCTGTATATGTTTCTGCATAAAGCTGTACTTCTGTTCAGCTCAGCATGTACTAGTAAAGGTACAGTGTCACAGTTTTCCTGGGTATTGTAACTGTTCTTTTAGCACGTGACTACTTGGCAGGAAAGGAGATAGGGAATTGCACAAACCACCTAGGAGTTATACATGAAATTCCTGAAATTCCTGTTTGGTGTGCAGACTGGTGTTTGTTTGTTTGGTGTTTTTTTTTTTTTTTTTTTTTTTTTTTTTTTTTTTTTTTCCCCTCAGGCTGTTACTTAAGTTTCCAAAGCATTCTGTTCTTGCCTTTTTGACCAAAGTGGTCCCACCTTTATTTGTATTCAGAATTATTACAAAGTTCTCATTCAAAGATACAGTACCACAGCTCTTTTTTATCCTTCTCGTGCTTTATACAATTATTAGCCAATTATTTTATGCATTTGAAAACCCAAGGAGTGACTGTCTGTTCCATTTTTTCCACTGTGAAATGAGTACTTCAGTCCCCTAACTGTGAATAACATGTGAAGATATATTGAGTTTGAGAGAGCTGCCCAAACATGAGCTTTTAGTGACAGTTCTGATGCCTTGGACAGCTTGTCTCCAGAGAGATGCAGATCTCCTCCAGTCTCAGGGCCATATCTGCCATGCTGATGTCTCAGGTACCTAAAATATCTGGGAAAACACTCGTTGCCTCTGTTTAGCAACAGACTTACACCTATTATGTGTAATGACTTTAAAGGTAGTTGATAAGTCTCAACGTTCAATGAACTGGATATTCTTTGAAAAAGGAAGAGGACTTTAAAAAGGTTTGCTTGAGTCTAAAATTATGTATTTATGTTTACTTGAAAGCTGATGTATTAATGAACTAAATAATAATGCAGGAAGTCAGGAATAAAATGAGGTCAGAAAAGAAACAGTGAAATGGGCAAATAATTTAGGTAACAGTTTGAAGGAAATTTAAAAGTTCATTCATAAACTTCAAGAGAAAAAAAAAAAAAGGCCTGCAGAAAAACAGGCCATTAGCAACCAGCAGAATGACTAAATTAATGATGACTTACAGAAAACAAATTCTGAAACTTTTTTTTTAATGTCTTTAATAATAATAATAATAAAAAACAAAACAAAACAAAACAAAACAAAACTCCTTAGAAATTTGCGTAACTTGAAGTTTGTATGTTTTGGAGAATATCATAATTAAAATCACCCAAATATGCAGAAGGTAGATGGACATTTATAACTGACATTTTAAAATGCACAAATACAATAAGCTCTTTAGACAGCTCTTGTTCCAATGGACACTCCATCGCAGGGAATGTAGCTGGCCTGAAATCTCTGTGTTGTTTAAGAGAGCCATTCCCATTCATGTCTACTATGTCTCTTGTCTCCTGCTTGATTTAGACAAGGACACCATCATTTCCAAACAGTTACACAAGTGGGGAACATCCATAGAGATGGGAATGATCTCCTTCACCAGAGGCAGTAACTTACTGTTGTTGAAATTGCCCAGGGGATGGATGCAAGCTACTAGTTGTCTGCCATGGGTTAAAAGCCTGCAGAGGCAGAGAAATGGCCAGGAGAAATTGAAAGTGTTTCTGTCTTGGACTTCAAGGATTCCAGAAGCCGCAAAGTAGCATTTACATTGGGAAATGGATTCCCATCATGAGACCCCAAAATAAACAATTGCTGGGGTCAGGAAACACAAAGGCCTCTTTTGCTGCTTCCTGGCTAGTGATACTATGCAGCTCCAGATATTGCAGGCACATGTGTTTAGCTACTTCAGAATGCTTACTGACATCTTATGACCTCTTCTGCAGAGATTTCATATTTTTCACTTTGAAGTTGCATTTCTTGATGCTTCTTTAATAGCTGGCAGCTGTATGTTCCCAGACCATTCCCCTGTATTGCAACCATGATATCTTCCTGGTAGCAAAACTTCAGCTCATTTCCCTGCAGATGTTTACCAGGTCTGCAGTCTCTACCAGTCCACAGGCTGCTCTGGTTTAGCATTTGATATTATTATTATTATTATTTTTCATAGTAAACTAGATAGTCAACTCATGAGAAGACTGCTTTGTAGCTCAATAGATTGGGATTTTACTGTATACCATCAAGGAGTTATTCATTTTTTACAATGTATTTTTGAGTTAATAAAGTTGCAAGGACAGTGTTGGATGACTGCTACGGACAGTGTTGGAGGTCTGCAATGAGTAAAAGATTGGAACATGACATGATTCATGATTGCATTGTCTGCATCTCTTATGTATCTGTTTCCCTTTTGAGGTGACTGTTTTTTTCCACAATGAAGCTCAGACGTAAATTATTATGTGTGTGCTTAAGTTCATTATGAGGTTAGGCCATTCCAGAAAATCAGGGAGCAAACCAAACTGAAGTATATATTTTTATATGTACTTGTGTCCCTGGGTTCACATTTCTGAAAAAAAATGACAAGGGCAACAATTATGCTGCTGTCAACTATGTGTTCTAACTGAAACAGAACTAGAGTGAAGAAATGAAATTCTGTTCTTAGAAGATCAATTAAAGATGCTGATTATGATTAGGTCATGGTTGATGAATATGTGTTTATCCAAAACTGAGAGAACTGAGCCTTCAGATTTGGCCTCTGAAATTTGAAGAAGAAACCTGGAAAACAAAAACAATGGATGAAGTTTTTTTTCGATAATTGTTCCGTTTTTATTATTTATATAGCTAACAGGCAGGAATAGCATCCTAAAATTTCATCTGTGGAAGTTCCATATACAGGTGTGTATGAGATGAAGCAAATTGCATGAAAACAGTACCACTTCCTTAAAGGAAGAATAAAATGAAGATAGATTTAATGGATAGGGGTAGCAGAAGCTGTTTTCTAAAGATCACTGAACCATTCGTTAGCCATCTGACAAAGTACCACTATCAGGGGAGAAAGAATTATTGGAGATTATTCAAGAAATACATCAAGAAATATGGCTGTTCACTGTTTCTGCTTCCTATTTGTAGTTTGTTTCTTCAGGATTTTGAATTGCAAACTGCATGACCTAAAAGTGAGAAAGTGAGAGGATAATAAAGAATACTGTGGGGCATACATGCCTCAATATTTAAGCACTCTGTGATTAACTTCATGGTGCTTGGCAGAAACTTCCGGAACTGAAGCATCTCTAGTAATTTGTGATAAGAATATGACCAAAAATCTGAAGCAAAGCCCAAATAAACCAGAGCTGCTTTAAAAAGATGCTGAGTTCTTTGGTGCTACGATCAAGGAGGGGGAATTTCCACTAGTGATGACAACATATACTATATAGGGATTGCTAGTACTGTAAGCACTCCCAGATGTGTGGAGATTTACAGAATTTAAAAATAGCTGCTTTTGTGCATGAAGAAAGAAATCCATTTGAGTGTGACTTGGCACTGACATGGTTAAAAACAGCTGTGTTGTCTTTGGGTTTCAAAACATTCTTGCATGCATGGTCTTGGATAGTCTTGAAACAACCAAAAAAAAAGGCTAACAAGATCAATTGCTTATACAGAAAGTCTGAACTTTATAAAAAGAGATGTAAATGCACCATTGCTCATTGAGTAAGTTAAAAGGATATTTTTATTTTTTTTATGAGTATGAGGAATTTCTATAAGTAGGATTCTGCCTGTGTTTGTCCCTTCAGAATCAAGAAGCCTGGTGGCCAGACTCCCGATTGACTGGAAAATTTGCAGAGTACTAAATGTCCTGATCAGTCACAGGCATGGCATTACTTGACGTCTGAGCTATGATAGACTGTGAGGAAAAGCTGATGGCATTTTATTCTCAAAACTGGAGGGGGATAAGTTTACTTTTCATGGCTTGCAGCAAGTGTACATAGTCCTTGGAAGATTATATGATTACAGGATGTGTAGGCAGAAATAGGATCCCTTTGCATTAAACAACTGATGAGTATGGCTGTGGCAGGATAGAATTTAACTCAAGTTATAAAACTCAAAATAAAGATGA
Source organism: Anas platyrhynchos (assembly GCF_047663525.1). Classification (NCBI taxonomy): domain Eukaryota; kingdom Metazoa; phylum Chordata; class Aves; order Anseriformes; family Anatidae; genus Anas; species Anas platyrhynchos. Next base: position 66,877,772 of record NC_092588.1, on the reverse strand, counting down.
AAGTGAAACACACCTAAAATATGTAATGCTGGAGTACCTGAGATAGCTGTTTGAAAACTAGCATAGGTTTGCCCACGTGGGTTGTGGCTGGGTATTTAGTTTACAGTGTACATAAAGGGTAAAAGAAATGGAAAAGTGTTAGAAAAGAGATACCAGAAGTTACATGTTAACACTAATATATATATATACACACATATGCATTTCATGATTAGAAACTTCTTGATAAAATCAAAACTAATAGATTTTAAACTTATATTCTAAATAATTGTTTACAAAACTAGGAACAATTAGTGATTTGTTAATATGTTTATTGGCAAAATGGAAATAAGGGTTCCAAGCTTATGTCATGATTCAAAATCACCAGAGTTCTATTTGTTCCCTACATAGAGATACCAGTAGCTTGTATGACTCACGTTTTCTCTGGCTTTCTTTGAGTAAATATGATCTGAAATGTGTTTTGTGCTTTTTATCAAGCTGTTTATTTCTTGAGCCTGATGTGTGCAAACAATTGCAGGTGCTGAAATTAGAGATTGCAGAGGTTCTGAAGATCCTTCAGCTTTCAGTGAATCAAATTAAATGCTTTTTGAGCTTTATATGCCAAAACCAAATCCCGGAACTCTTGGGTAACTCTTTAAAATATCGGTGTAAACACACAAGTTTGTGAGAGGAAAATATTGTTTTGCATAAACTGAGATTCCAAGGCTCAGCATAATCCAGTGTAGCCTCAGAAAGCATAAAAATATGTGACTACTTATCCTGACTGGGATTTTGCAGGATGTGGCTATGGTGGTCTGCTAGCAGAAGAATGGAGCTGTCAATACTCCCCCTTTAGTGACCCATGGTGACTGAAAGTGTAAATGGTAGACATTTTGGAAAGAGATTCTTGGTTATGTCACTCCTATTTTGTTCTGCCTATCCTTGGTTTGTGCAAAAATGCAAATCTAGTAAGATACACTTTATTTTTTTTTCCTCCATTTCTGTTAGACTGTTTTGAAGATGTTCTTAAAGAAAAGCTTTGGACTGTGGGCTTTTAATGCTGCTTTGGTGTTTTTCACTTATGGTCTTTAGAAAACACACTGCATAATCCTTTCAGAAGTATTTTAAGCACAGTATAATGAGCTGACATTGTACAAAGTCAAAGTTGTCTGTTCTTTGAACATTCTCTCAAAAATTATTAATTTATTATATAACCAAAATATCCGTTGTTGAAAATATCACATTGGGTGCTTCTGTTAGTACCTTTCATGGTTAAATTCTTCACTGGAACAATTTCATCATGGTTGTAAGACTCCAGTTTGGTTAGAAAGGTTTGAAAAGACTATTTGGCAAGTAATGGGAGAGCGAGAAACAAAGGACAACAAGGAAGAAAAGATGACATGAAAGCTCAGATGGTATCCAAAAGTCTGATAATAAATAGACTAAATGGATATGAGGGAGCTGAAGTCTGAATCCAGATATTTCTGCTGCTATTCTAGCCAAGTTAGATCTGACCTCAGTGAAGGACTTTAAAAATAGCGGTAGCAAAAGTGGAGTTTAAGGATAGTTAACAAATATCATGTAATGTAGAAAAAATGATGAACATATCGTATGATGAGCCAGGACTGTATCACTCCTAGACTTTTTATTTATTTATTTGTTTGTGGTATATAGCAGAGGGCCATTCAGAAAGAGACCAAACACTCCTCTCTGGTTCTGAGGTGAATGGGAGATTCCTGCTATGTTTCCTTGCCAGTGAGGATTAGCAAGGAGATGAAGTGCTTTGTGGACATTGTATCATCAGGAAATGTCTCAGAAAACAAATAGGCAAACTGCAGGACTAAATGGTCAGTCTGAGAAGGATCAGTGATGATAAGAAAATCAACAGAGTACTAAATAAAAGCTGAGATCTGAGAAAAGTACACTGTCCCAGCAACACTTGCAGATTCGCAACCCATGGCAGAAAGAAAACTTTGTGTAGGTAATAGATGGTAAGGTTCACCACCACTGAACCTAGGAAGAAGCAATATATGACTGTCTTCTGAGACTGATGGAGAGACTGGTCTGTTTACCTCACAGTCCAGGATGTATGGTTCCTCTCTGGACCTCAAATACTCAACAGTTGATGAAGCTCATTCAGGCTACCCAGTATTGTACATCCACGTTGAACGTTGTACCGGAAATGATCCCAAGCAGTTCAAAAGTAACTTCTGGCATTTGAGAGCAGGGTGGGTGGATCAGGTTTGCAAGTTAGGGTTTACACAGTTACAGATATCCTGGAGAGAAGTGTATGATCACATAATGGACAATTCTGTGACCATAGGGTAGAGCACTTTTAAAGAAAAAAGGAAAATTTTGTTGTTACTAGTTACTATTGAATTTACCAGTTCAATAACCTAGTAAGAAGGCTTTCTATATAATAGAATGAGGATGAAAAAAGCCCAACTGCACATATAACAGTCTTGGACCAGCACTAAAACTAACAGATAAAGTGTTATTCATGTCCATGTAGACTGTTCTCTTGGTCTGGGGGACCTCTTGGATGACCATGATAAGAAGGAATAAGCAGGTGAAAACGTAAAGTCTTAATCAAAGGTATGATTTAGTTGAAAGAGAAGAGGTGATGTGACATGACAGAGAAGCTAATAGGAAGCTTTATTTGGGGAAATATCAAGGAGGTATGTTCATACTCTGAGGCTGAGAATGCAGAGGTGAATTAATGGGGAAAGGGAAAAAAAGCAAGACCACTCTAATAATGGGAATTCATGACAAACCACCAAACCAAAATCAGCTAGATAGGGGTTTCACTAGTGATTAGTAGAATCACCCAGAGCATGGGATTTAGTGAAAAATCCTGTAAAACAAACAAACAAACACAAAAATGTGACTTTCTACTATGTGCTGTGGAGGAGGAGGGGAAGCAGAGAGGGAGGCGATCTCCTGCCTGGTTGCTGATGACAGGACACCCAGGAACGGCACAAAACTGCACTTTTAGAGGTTCAGACTGGACATTAGGAAAAAATTATTTAAACATTGGAACAGGCTTCCTGGAGAGGTGGTTGATGCCCCGAGCCTGTCAGTGTCTAAGAGGACTTTAGATAATGCCCTAATTGATATGCTTTAACTTTTGGTTAGCCCTGAAGTGATCAGGCAGCTGGACTAGATATCTTTGAAGGTCACTTCCAATGTAACTATTCTATTTTATATCAGAGGATTTTAACTGCCTGGATTGTGTTGGAAAAATAATATATTAGGACATGGAACAGGTCCTTGAAATGCACTGGTGATGTTTTTTGTACAGAAAGTGTAAAAAAACTAGAGGTGAAAGTACCCTAGATTTTATTTTATTTATTTATTTATTTTTTTAGGGAGGGGTGGGGAGTGGGGAGTAAAGTGAGACTATTTATGCAGAAAATAACTTAAATAACAGTTTTTGGGAGATGGTAGCCTAGGAAGACTAGTAGCGAAATGGAAATGGTAGATTTTAGGGAAATAGACTTCAGTAAATGCAAATATCAGGATGTTATAATTTTCTGGAAAGTTGTCTGAGAGATAAGGGAGCTAAAGGATGGGGTAGAGATTCCTTAAATACACAAGTAGTACAGATATAAATAATTTTTCATTTTGTATAAAAGATAAGAAATGTAGTAAGATAGCTTTTTAAAAACATGAGTTCTTCTTTTACCTCAGGTGAAAAAAGGATGCAGAGAGGAAAAGAAAAGATCAGGTTACTCTGAGAAGCACATAAAAACGAGCAAGATAATGGCACAAAAGAGGAAACAACTTTCAGGAATAGCAAGAAATAATTGTCTACGTTCTCTAGCATTAATGGGAACATCAAGGAAACTCTTATTCTGTGGGTGGGGACTATTTTGATCAAATGACACCTAGGAGGCAGGTGTCTTTATTTATTTATTTATTTTTATCAGTCTTCACTAAAAAATCAGTGGCAAGAGGCAGCTAATTCAGTGCATTCTAGTTAGAAAGAGATAAAGTCTCAGTCTTGAATGGGGAATATACAGTTTAGAGACTGTTAAGATGAGTTAGATATTGCCAAATTGGCTGAGTCCAAGGTATTTCCTCCCAGGGTAGCTACAGAATTACCTGCCGTAATCAACATCCTCCATAGCCAAACCCAGCACAGGGGGGTTTGCATGTGGTTTCATAGTTCATGAACTCTCTTGGCAACCAAAATTAAATTTATGTTGGTACTTGAAGTCATTTTCTTTTCTACTGTTCTGCCAATGGGGAGTGATGTAGCTTCCTGTCCTGCAAAATTCTTCCAGTTTCCCACCTGTAATTAAATTGTGTGACCTGCTCTTCTGGGTCTTAGAATGAACAGCTGCCACACACATTTTAGAGTTGTGTGTGTGTGTTGCATGGGAGAAGGAAGAGGAGGAAGTGGCAGGGACAGCAAGTTTTTACATTGGGTTTGACTGTTTCCACCTGAGGAAACCCAATAAAACAGTTTTCTCAGGGAATGAAAGGGGATGAGGGTGCTCAAGTAATCATTTGTACTGTGTGAGAGAAGCAGAGTTAATAAATTTTCAAGTGATTTAATGCAGCCCGTTTACACCTGTAGCATGTTATTTTTCTGAGTTTATATGTGCATAGATTTAACTAGAATGTCTCTTGGCAAGTTTTGCTCATGGTAGTTGCTAGTCTAAAGATAATTACTGAATTTTAGGACTTGGGCTGTTGGTTTATCTTTTATCCTTGAAAGCTGGGCAACATATCAGTGTCTGTGAGAAGTCACTCTTGCATTAAGTATAGGGCAAATAATAGATTAATCCTAGTTCTAGTCTGAAACCAGTGATATGTTTGGTAAAAAAGATCAAATATAGAAGTCATTAAACTAGAAAAAAACTCTAGGCAATCAGTTATGGTCAGTGGGAAATAAATTAAATACAAATATTATTTTATGGTATTACCAATAAACATTTCATAGCTTTTTTTTTTTTTTTTTTTTTTTTTTTTTTTTAATTCAAAAACAAAAACGAACCCTCAGTTGGTTTAGAACCTTTAGATAAGTTATTAATTCTCTGCTAAATTATAAAATGTTTGTTTAATATTTTGAGAAAAATTCAAATATATATATATTTTATATATATATGTACAGAGATGATGTGTGGATATATGACATGTTTGTATATACACACAGGCATGCAATTAAGAGCCTTTTACATGCTAAAATTGTGTTGATAAGGATAACATTCTTTAAATAGATGTACAAGCAAAATACAGAGGTATAGTAGAAATAATGCTATTACAAAATAAAATGTATTTAACAATATGCAATGTATATATATGTATAGTGTGCTCAAAAAGTCACTTTAATGTTTCTCAGCCCTGATGCTGTAATAAATTCATCATCAGGAATTGCTAGGGTTGAGCAACAGGCTGTAGTTACATGTAAAAGTGGGAAAGAGCTCCTACAGATTATTGTTACTTGCAGAACAGTAGAGCACTTGAACAAGGTGGATTGTATGTGAAAGCATGGCTAAGGACAAGACTGGCATGCAAGATTTAAGTTGTAGAGCTTAGGGATATGGTTTAGTGGGGACTGTTAGTGTTAGGTTAGAGGTTGGATTCAATGATCTTGAGGTCTATTCCAACCTGGAAATTCTGTGATTTCCCACGTGGTAGCTGGACACCCTCAGTTTCTGGATCCAGGGCTGGAGTGACCTCTCCTGAAGTGAGATAAGTAAGTGTTCTGTTAGTGTCATTCTAACTGATGGCACAGATCTAAATGTTTCTCTGAAATCAGATTGCAAAACTGGACATTCTCTCTTTGAGGACCAAAACCAAAAAACACAACAAAACAAATTAACAAAAAAGACTTGAATGGGTATTTTCTACTGATGTGCCTATTTTGTCTGGTTGTGTCTTCTTGTCATTATCAAGATCCAAAAGCAAAATTCATTCTATGTTAGTTGTAACATATCCACTGTACATAAAAATCAATGTGACATTCTTTCCCTGCTATGTATTCAATATGTTGAAATGTAAAGCTTCCAGTGGACTACTTTGTACAAGGAAGACTAGTTAAAGAAGCAATTCATATATATTAGCAGTACTTAGCAGATTTAGTGAGAATTCAAGGATAAAAATGAGGGATGGGGTACCAGTTGTTTATCAGAACTATATTGTAAAGTGAAAATGAAGAGATCAGTTCCAGAGAGTGAAGATACAAGTATGTTTTAGCTTCAGTGAATGTTCCATGCTATGCTTTTATTGTATCATAACTGGCACTCCTTACTTAATCAAAAATCCCTGTTGATTTCTTTGGGCATTTAGCCAAAAGAAATAGTGCAATACCAGGTTGTTAGGGACTGCTTCTCCATTGTCTTGCATATTGTAAAACTAATTAAGACATTTTAAGAAAAACGAGGTGTGTTATAAATTCTGTTAAAACAGAATGATATAACCTGTATACAAGAGAAGATACTAATAAATACATTTATATAGATATAGATACTGATAGATATAGATACTGATAAACACATTTATATTTGTACAGTGTTTACTTGAAGAAATTCAGCAGCTTCTGCTCATACTACTTTGAACATGTGTTTAAAGTGGAAAGAGCCCATGAGGTTTAGAGAAAAAGTGATGACATTTGGAGCATAGCATTGATGATATCTCCAAAACATTCATTCAGGTGTTTGCTGCCCTATATCTTCAGTTGCTTTGCTGTGTTCCACAACTCAAAAGTAAAATGCTGATAGTAATAACAATATTTTTAAGAGAAGCATTATTGTACTGTTTTATTATAACTGTTCTTTGTACAATAATGCATTAAATTGGAGCTCATTACACAGGCTGTATACATAAGAAGTTGAATTTTTATTTACAGGTTAATTTATGCCCCCTAACCAAGACCTCTTTAATAAAACAGAATTTTTCATCAAGATACCTATTTCATGAATTCTTAAAAATTTTCCAGGCTTGAGTGCTGGGTCTGGCTGGAGTTTTGCAGCAAAAGAGAAAGTGAAAGAGCTTACCATTGTCTTAGAAATACTCAGAATACATTTTGCTGTCGATTTATACAGAGGGAATACCTAGAAGTATACTTCATCTGAAATGAGAACCCTACTGTGGCACAATCTGTTCACTGTGAGCACTGCAGAGTATACCAACATCAGCATTACAGCATGGATATGTAATTTCTATTTGGATAAAATAGACTTAGCTTGAATTTGGTTCCGGGATCTAACTGACAGGTAGAAACCTAGATGTCCCGAGTTTAGAGACATCCTGAGAATGGATCTGTCTGCATGGCCTGATGAAGCAGAAAGAGGACATTTTTTCTGTCTGTCTGTCTGTCTCTCTCTATCTCTCTCTCTCGTAATTCATTTTTTTTTTTTTTCCCCTTGGAAGTTGCTTTTGTTACTGAAGCGACTTCTGTGCTTGTTTTCTGCTGTCTAAGTCTCCCAGATCTCTGGATAATTATGCCTTGAGTGTACTGCTGGATGGCACCAGCGTTGAGGTTTGTCAGCACTTTGTTGGACAGCTGGTGGAACAGAGCTCTTAAGGGATGATGTATCCTGAAATTCTTGAAGTCTTTGTACTGTTATGTTAGAACTTATTTTATTTATTTATTATTTTTAATGTGTATTGATAATCACTGCTTGTTGGCTGAGGGTGCTATTTTAAAGAGATGTCTGAAACTTAATACAATGTGATAGTGCAGGAGATTTTACTGAATGAATTTTTCAGCAAGTCTGAATTAGTTTTGAAGTATGCATAGATCAGAGCATATGTTTTGAATGAAAGGTGTTTCCGAATGTTGCCGAATTATCAGCAGTCCCAGATCTTGCACACTTGTACTTCCATGTGGTGGTAGAGTGGTGAAGTTACTGTGTTCTGGCTTGTCCTATTTTTTGAGGTTATGAAAAGGCAAAAAATGTGTCAAAACAATTTTCATGAAAATTAAAGGTCCTGAGAAACTGTGCTGTATTACATGTCAAAGCTCAATTTTTCAAGGCTTTTTTGAGCCTTTCTGTTATTCATTGTTCTTGGGATTTATATAAATGTGATGATGGACTTATTCACCTGTCAACAATATTGTCTTCTAATGAGAAAAAAGCCATAGGAAAGTTGCATTCTCTTCCTTATATCCAGTTGTATTATTATGAAGAAGCTTTCGTCTTTCCCAGCTAAGAATACACAGTGCTTTGAATTTTTGTTACTTTTACCTCTTTCACATTAATTTCTGTTCCGTACTTCTTTGTTAATCATATTGTTTTTGTTCCAAAGCCAGTCATCACAAGCTGTTTGAAAACAGCTGCAAATTTAGCTTTTTGCACTTTTTGCCCAATTTGGACTGTCATTTGTCTTTCTTCAAATTCACCAAGTCATTTATTATTATTATTATTATTATTTATTAGCTTTGCTGTACTATGCAAGGAAAATACTTGACAAGTCCCATTCAGTTTCCATATTGTCACAAAGGTGAGATGACCCTGACAATCCTTTTTGTGTTTGGTGGCTTACTTATATCCAGCAGACTACTTCACCCTTTTTAAGTTGATTATTGAGTTACAGAATTATTGTTTTAGCCACTTGATTTAATTTATGCTAACTCATCTGCCAGTGATAAACTATTTAAATCTTCATTACATGACAAAATCAAATTTAAATACTGTGAATTTTTGTTAGCTCTGTCTATTTGTTGTGGAGGTTTCTTGGTTGTAACATCCAACAATGAGCTGGCTCTACTGATATCATTAGCTGTTATTACCAATGTAGTCAGTTCTAATCTTTGTCAGGACGTTTGTCTCTGATATTACCACAATATCTAGTAGCATTTTTCTTCCCAGTGGTGTTACAGTGATTTCTATGTATATTAGTAACTGACCATGAAACTGACCATAAAACTTCACCTTGCTTCCAGCAGAAACTCTTATCTTTCCAACAATGGCTTTTATCCAGAACCATGCTTTCTTCATAATACCTTACTGTTTGTTGCATATATAATGTGGGCATTGCTTATTTTCCTAAATAGTATTCCCAAAATATTATCCTTCTTGAATTGTGTTTGTCCTTCTATATCTGTACCCTAGTATTCACCTTTATGTTGTTAAGCTTGTTTTCTCCTTCACATTCATTTCCACATTCTATAAATGTATTTAAGATCTTCCATTGTGTTGAGAAAGCTCCTGAGAATAGTTTTTTCTTATTCTGTTGCTTGTACAGAGTAGACTCAGTCAAGTTGTTTCCCGTTACCTGATTGCTGTTCAATCTTAATTCTTTTTATTTATCATGTTTTCCTGCTACCAAGCTTTTTAATCCATTTATGAATTCTCATTTACACTATGTTTTGTCTTTTGACTAGTGTTTGGAGATCTATCATTTCTCAGTTTAAAACTGTTCTTATCAGTTGTGTCAAATGTGATCCTAGTTAGCTATTCCCTTGGGCATTTAAGTCAAATTTATCTTTTGAAAAATGACTTCCTTCAGTAAGTGCATTCCAACAGTCAAGCATTACAGAATCTTCCTTATACCAGTCATCCTTTAGTTATTGGTTAGTTTTTTCTATTACTGGGCTTTTAATTCCTTCTCTAGAGACTTGGTATTCTTCCTGAAGTTCATACAAACATCTGTTTTTCTTTCCTTTTTTTTTTTTTTTTTTTGAAAATCTTCCCTGAAGCACTTAGTCCTTGATATTTTTTCCAGTGGTTTTAGGGCAGTATTGTTTTTCAGGGTTTAATTTTTTTTTGGACTTCTTGCAGGTGCACTTGACAGATCTGATACCATTTTGGTTTTTTGATCCCCTTTGGTGACCTCAGTCATTATGTAGGAAGCAGAATTTGCACAGCCTTGCCTCTATATGTTTTAGTAAATGTTCATCTCTCACCTCTGTGTGCCATTTTTAATTCTGTCTGGGTCTCTGAATGTCCCTCGTGTTGTCTTTCGGTGTTTCTGTGTACTGACTTGGTTCCCCTTCAATTTCCAATAACTTGCATTCTCAATGTTGTATTTCAGAGCTGAAATCCATTTTCTTCTTTCTTGCTGCTTTTGTGTTCTCTAGGGTTTCAAACCTCCTTCTTAGTTCTTTTTCATATTCACAAGTCTGTTTAGTCCATTGACTTGTTCTTGTCTTTTGGTTCCAGGGAGTGCCATCTTCAGGTAGCAATGCCTTTCTTCTCTTATTTCAGCAGAAGGTTTCACAGATATACTTCTTTCCTCTCTTCCATGCCAAAAGATATGTTAGATCTGACATCATCAGTTGAAATCTCACACTTTATGAGCCCATTCTGCGTGTGTGTGCATTTACCTACTGAAGGATAATGAAGATCCCAGCATTTCATTATCTTCTATCCTTATGCTTTAGGTATAAACACCATTTGTTAATGAAGTCTAACTGTCAGTCTAATCCATCCCTGTCTTGGAATGGCAACCAGAAGAACTAGTTCCTCTTCTGACATTCAGTCTCTTTTTTATTGTTTGTTTATTGAACTTCTCAGGAATGTTGAATTCAACCCAGATTACCTGCTGCTCTCAAAAATGACATAAGGATCATCCTATAAGGTTTTCCTTGAAACTTCATAACGTCTCTTGGTGAAACTATTGCACGTTATATATGCTATTTTATTGTCAATTGAGGCAGAGAAAAAACTTAAAATTACCTCTTCCCTTGAAGTTTCTTGACCACTTGTACACACAGTCATTGAACGATCCAGTGAGCATTAATTACAGAGAAATATAACTGTGCCTTGGTAAATTAAATAATAGATTTCAATTTCATTTGTGCCTCTTGCTTCCACAAGATTTTTTTGTTTAATGTATATACAACTACATGGTCTTTCCTGTGGTTCTGTCTTCTATAGAAATATTTATTTACAATGAACAATCTCAACAGTGTGTTAAAAGAATATATAATTATAATTATTGTGATTGCACTGCAGAAATACAGACTCTGACTAAACTGCATAGTGCTGCAGTCCCAAATGCTTCGTTTAACACAGAAAAAAAAATGTATTTTGTGAAAAGAAGAAAGAATCATTCCAACAAGAAGCTCTGAGTCCAGAGAGGTGGGACTAGTTTCTAACCTAGAAAGACAAAGGCCTCCTGGATGTTGTGAGTAGTTCATATAATGACTGTATATATCAGTGAATAGAGGGGTAGATTGAACAGTGGCTGAACAGCTGGGCTCAGAGGACTGTCATATGTAGCACAAAGTCAATCTGGAGTCAAGTTGACAGTGGTATAGCCCAGGAGTTGATGCCTTCAGAATTTCAAAACCAGTTCAGGTAGCTCATCCGCTATCCACCAATGTTGTAATCCCATTGTAGAAGGCCCCCAGATTTGTCAGGCACAATCTGCCCTCAGTGAAGCCATGTTGGCTGTCACCAGTCTTCTCCTTATTTTCCACATACTGTAGCATTATCTCCAGGAAGATCTCTTCCAGGATCTTGCTGGGCACAGAGGTGAGACTGTCTGGCCTGTGTTTCCCTGGGTATTCCTTTTTTCCCTTTTTAGAAATGGGGGTTATGTTTCCCCTCTTCCAGTCAGTGGGAACTTTTCTGAATTGTCACAACTTCTCAAGCAGGACAGTGGCTTAGCAAATACATCTGCCAGTTCCTTCAATGACCTGTGGATGTATCTCACCATGTACCACGGACTTGTGCACCTTCAGGTTCCTTAGATGGATTCTGAGTTTCAGTGTGAATGATGTGCGAGGGAGGTTCATCCACCTTTTAAAGTTTATTTTGTAGAAACTTGCACATATTCTCAACATATCTATTAAATTGGATCTTAGAGCTGTTAACTGCTTCTTTCTTGTTGTTTTTGGAATTTAAATGTACACCGCAAATCAATCAAGGTGGTGGTTTCTGGACTTGCGGTGGTTCCTGGACTTGCATAGAGTTTGTGGGGAATAATTCTGGAACTTGGGAATTTATAGACAAGATGTTTTCTATAAACAAGATGATTTCTGGTCTGAGACCTTGTGAATGGCATAGTGGCCAAATGCTGAATTAGATGTGGTTATACATCTAGCCTATACCTGGATTGTCAGGTCAGCTGATTTGATGATTAAGTAAAATCTCTGGACTTAACTTTGTTTGTTTGTTTGTTTTTAATCTAATGTTGTTGAAATTTATATTTTACTATATATAAGGGATTGTTTTATTATAAAGTTCTCTTACTAGAAGTACTTTGTGACTATAACTGGCTCACCTCTTGATCATATCTGGGATGCATGAACTTAAATTGAGCGGTTTGTGGTCAGGTGCTGCAAAGTAGGTTTTCCATCACTGTTAATCTATTTGAAATGACTTTCAATTTACCAAAATAATCAAATCATCTTGAAACTTATGACTGTGGTGGTTTTACTCAGGTGGGCAGCCGAGCTCTACCACAACCGCTCTCTCACTCCCCCTCTCCTCAAAGAGGAAGGGGGAGAAAATACAACACAGAGAACTCGAGGTTTGAGATGAGAACAGTTTAATTAAAGGGAAAGGGAATGGGGAGAAAAAGAAATAAAAGACACAATAAGTCCACGCGGAAGCACAGAGAGAGGGAAAAAAATTATTCTCTACTTCCCATCAATGAGCAATGTTCGGCCACGTCCTGGGAAGCAGGCCTCAAAACGCATCATGGTTGTTCAGGAGGAACAGCCCCCTCCCCTATGAGAGCCCCCCTTTTTATCACTGAGTGTGACATCAGGTGTTATGGAATATCCCTTTGGTAGCTTTAGGTCAGCTGCCCTGGCAATGTCCTCTCCCCATCACTTGCCAACCCCCAGCCTGCTGGCACTTCGGAGCTTGGAAGTAGTCCTGATGCTGTGCCAGCACTATGCAGCAATAGACACAACACTGGAGTGATATCAGTGCTGTTCCAGCTACGAGCACAACACTGTGTGGGCTGCTGCAGGGAAAAGTTGACTCTAGCTCAGACAGACCCAACACAATGACACCAGAATCAAGGATTCAAGGATAGTCTTAAAAATAGCTAAATGTATTATTTTGTTTTTCTAAATATCTGCAATTTTGTATTTGAAAATTATTCATTTCTCTCTCTCTCTCTCTCTTTTTTTTTTTTTTTTTTTTTTTTTTTTTTTTGTAAGATGGAAACTGTGACCTTGTAAAATAGTGGAAAATTGTGCAAGATCTAACTTTTATTACTTATGATTGTTCTATTTTTAATGTCATTTGCAGATGGTACTTTATAGGTTTTTGTTTTAACTCTTTAATGTTGCGCAGCAGGATAAAATTCTTCTAGACCTTTTATTTTTGTACACAAAGGGACACAGTATAAATAGCTGAAGCTCTCAGCATTTTTATTTCAGAATAAACTGGTGAACCAATGCTCTTTGCCAGTTGTACAACTGCTTTCTTCATTTTTCTTACATCTTCTGTTCTTTGCTTTCAAGAGTATCCCAAAATACATTAATTTAATGAGTGTTAATGGGTTGCTAGATGCAAAGACATGTAGAGGTGACAGAACTGGCAAGTGCACCTGGTAGATATAACAGCAGTACAGGAGTTGAACTAAGAAGCTATTCAGCAGGGCCAGGTGAATGTGGACCCCAAAGTTTTTAATGAGTGTGGGATGAATTTCCCAAACAGATATGACTGGCATAGAAGCCTTAGATATTAAAAAAAGGTTGTACTTTCCTTACTTGATAGCCTCCAGTAGATGCTCTCTGAACATCTTTGTGGTGTAAGTGCATTTTTTTTCCTTCCAAGATGTACATCTGTGAACCTGTTTCATTAACACAGAGCTTGCCACTGGAACTGGAAGTTCTCCACAGTCCTATCCTGTGGGACAATGTAAGAAAATCTCAAAATATCCAACTGTAACATATGCACAAATACAGAGTACACAGTGCTAAAGAGCGACTTAAAAAAGTAAACCTCTATTGCATTTCTTTACTCTGGCTTCCAAACAGGACCTAATATCAAAAGTAAAATGTACAAATATATATATATATATATATATATATATATATTTTTTTTTTTTCTGGGAAGAAAGGAGCAACTGAAGTGAGGTGAGTGTAATACATGAAAGAAAGCATAATCAGTGGTTCACTTTGTAGCTGCAGGACCTCATGAAGAAAATGAACATGATAGAAAAACTACAAAAAAGCTAGTTTTGGGTGTTCAATATTGTTTAATTTAAATTATTTTGGAATAAAACTCATGTTAGATGATTAACAAAGCCTAGATTTTAATCAAATTGAGAAGCTAAGTGTGTCAAGAAGACACACATAGAATACATATAGATAGGAGTTTTACGTCCAACGGAACAGATATAGAAAGTTATATTATAGAATATCTAATCATGATAAGGTAAATCAAAGTGACTGTAATGATAGGAAATACACCAGCAACAGATAACAACAATTAATTCCAGGTACTCTGAGTGAATGTCAGTCTTGACAGTGAAGGTACCATTGATGACTACTTCTTAGGATATTTACAGAAGAAAGAATAACTTGTGACTTACTCTGAGGTATGTGCAAAACACAGTCTTAATATTAGTGATGAAGCACCAGCATGTAAGAGTGACTGTAATGTGCTTAGATTCAGTGTATGTGTGAAAATCTTGTATTTTTGCACTCATATTTTTTTTATTATTATTTTTAAGATAAAATAACAAACTCTATGAATGTGAGGAATTTTATTAGGAAGGTGCTAAATGTGTAGATGGAAGTAAAACTTCTATTCCTGAAATAATTACCACAAAAACACCACCACCACCACCCCTAACAACAGAAAAAGCAAACAAAGAAAAAAGCACACAAATTTCAAATATGTCAGTATTTTCTGGATTCAGTAAACATATGGACAAGAGTGATCTTGCTAGTGGTCATTTTAGATTTCCAGAAAACAGTCTGAAGAAGTTTCTCACCAAAACCTTCTGAGAACTAAGCACCCATAGGGTAACATGGAAGGTTCTCATATGGTCAAGTAGTAAATTATATTCTAGGGAAAAGGAGGGCATGGATAGAAAGCTGTTTGTCACATAGGAAGTAATTTACAAATAGAGTCTACACATCTGTGCTGCAAGCTGCTTTTTAGCATATTCATAAATAGTCTGAAAAAGAATGCATACTGAGTCAACAAAGATTGCTGATGATACCATCTACTGATGATGAAGAACTGCAGAGCAATTTCAGAACACTATGATAAAACATCTGATTATATTCTGTATAGAACAATAGATAATGGTACCCTTAAGGGGAGAGAAGAGAGTAGCATAAGGATGGTCCTAATTTTACATTCTTGGATGGAGTATGAGTTGACTGTTAAAACCTTAAATCTCATTATGAGTGATACTAGATAGCCTTATGGAAATGAGAGAGCAGTACCCAGTAGCAGTCAAAAGTCAGATAGAGTATTACAAATTATTGTGGAAGGAACAGAGAACAAATTAGAACCTCATTATGCCACTTCTCAAATTGATCTCATACCTTCATTGTAAATTAAAGAGAATATTATCAACTGAGGAAAAAAAAAAGGAAAAATAAGGAAATGGGAATGATGTAACAATGAAGTATCTGAATTTTTCTTTTAAACGTAAAATACAAAATAATAACAATAATAATAATAAAATAATAATAACAATAATTATTTTCATGTGCAATGTGACTGAAGAGCCATTCTCCCTCTCCGTTACGTTACCATGTGTAAGAAAGTATTAAAAAACAGGCTATTGTACACCCCAGGATTAACTCTTAACAAAAAAGACTTTTAATTTTGAAGGAAGCAAATTTAGGCATGTATATGCAGAATGCAGATGCTGTCCTCTGTCCCTGTAGATATGATGGAGGATCCAAAATACTATAGGAATGAAAGAAAGCTTACATAACAAAGCATGTGTACCCTAAAAAAACATGGAGGTGATCTTCATATGAAACATTCTAGGGAAGAAAAAAAAAAAAAAAGGAAAAAAACCCACCACCACCACCAAAACAAAACAAAACACAAAAACAACAATGAAAAAAACCACAAACCAACAATTTAGGAAGAGACAAGAACTGTAGAGGAATCAGAACACTTCTCACACTTTGCAAGAGTTTACAAGACCTTAAAACATATCCAAGTATAGTAACACTAGCACTAGACTGAAGTAATTCCTTATAAAGGCAATTAATAGTATTGTAATATTGATCTGATCCCAAATGGGATTTTAAAAAAAATTATTAAGCTGGGCTGTAGTGCATAAGCCAACATGAGGCTAAGGCCAAGCACTAAAATAGAACGTGTGTAGCCAAAAGAATCATAGAATCACAGAATTCTAGGATCATTAAGGTTGAAAAAAGACTTCTATGATCATCTAGTCCAACCATCCCTAAACCACTAATATTACCCACTAAACCATGCCCTTAAGTACCTCACCCAACCTTTTCTTAAACACTCCCAGGGAATGTGACTCCACCACCTCCCTGGGAAACCCATTCCAATGCTTGGAACAGCCTTGGAAATTTCTGAGAAGAAGAGAAACTCTGAGAAATTTCTGAGAAGAAATTTCTGCCAATTTCCAACTAAAACTTCACTGGCGTAACTTGACGCCATTCCCCCTTGTCCTATCATTAGTTATCTGCAAGAAGAGGCCAAATTCCAGCTCCTCGCAACTTTCTTTCAGGTAGCCGTAGAGAGCAATAATGTCTGCCCTGAGCCTCCTCTTCTTTAGACTAAACAACCCCAGTTCTCTCAGCCGCTCCTCATAAGACCTCATAAGGTTCTAGACCCTTCGCCTGCTTCGTACCCTTTCTCTGGACATATTCCAGTACCTTGATGTTTTTCCTGTAGTGAGGGGCCAAAAACTGATGGATACAATTCCAGGCAAAGTTTTTTTGACCCTAGTAACCCAAAAGGAATGTGGCAAATAAAAGTATGGGTAAATAAACAATGTGAAAATATATAAAAGACTTAGAATGAAAATATATTTATAATAATAAAATGATGGCAAGAAGGAGAGTGTAATTGCTGACAGAGTCAGGAATTTTTTAAAGAAAATTTAAGGGCTTCATCCTGGAAAAAAAAAGAAAAAAAAAAAAAAGAAAAGGAAGTATGCACTACAGCAAGTAATCCATATAGTGGATACATTGGATACATTTGCTATTCTCTGTACTGTGGTGGCTGGGGGGGAGGGTCATCACACATAAAATGTTTTTCAAATTCATGCATCTTTAATGACTATGTATGTAAAAATGGGAATATTTTCAGTACCGCAGCTGGAGATATCCAATAAGTGCTTGATGCCCAGAACTTTCTTGATGCAGTGATAGAGGTCTGTCTAGTGTCCAAGGAGAAAAAGAAGGTGTACAAACATTTGTACATTTACATCAATCCATCTGGGGAACTTTTTTTTTTCTTTTTTTTTTTTTTTTTTCTTCAGACTGCTGCATTTGTTATCATTGGCACCCACTTAATTTAAAAAATGATAAAAAGTGTTAATCCTGCAGTAAGCACTAAGATCTGTATACATAACCTTTTTATTTAAGGCAAAGCTCTAGAAATGAATTACTGCAAGATAGAAAGAAGGATTTGAACAGAACTTGAGCTCCAAGCTAAAGTGAACTCATGAAAGGTGTAAGCTGTCTCATGTAAAACACAATTCCTTGGAAGAGTCAAATGTGGTTTAAATGGACTTCAGATGAACAGTGATGTTGAATACATATATAAAAAATTCCTTAGAAATGAAATAAGCAGAAAAACCCATGTCAGGTGCACAGGAGAAGAAAGATCCCATATAGTAAACTGAACAGAATTGTTAGCCTTGGTTGCCCATCTGTTCATTCAGTCCTCTGAGAAAGCCCTCCCTGAACATGTTGTCATTAAAAAGATCACTATAAAGTCAAATCAATTTCAGCTATCCATTGTCTACATTAGTAACGGCTCCTGTTGGGAAGTTAGTCTGTTTGCAGTGAAGTGAGGGTGCAGATACATACAGGGCTGTGAAGAGACTAAAGCCCCTCCTGATGAGGAACATGGGGTCTAACCTGTAGTATACTTTAGCTACAGATGGACAAAGTGAAGTGTAGAGCTTGGTTTGCTGTCTGCTTCCACTTCTTTAATTTTAATTTTATTATTTATTTATTTGTTTGTTTTAATTGTGAGCTGAAAATATGCATGTCTATACAGTCAGCAGGTTTATGCAAATAGAATAAAATGAAAATCTTATCATTTTGGTGTTCATGACAGACATATTTCATGAAAACCAACGTTGTGCATACAGTGTTATGTTGCTGAATAGTTTAAAATATTGTGTTGAAAAAGATAGCCTTCCTGATATATCAAAATGTGCTACAGAGAAAGAGACATTTTCTTCTCTGTGTTAAATAAGAGCTGGATTGGTGGTCACTCAACCAGCCTTTTTGATTTAGACAGAAAATGGCTGCAGTATGTGGGATGTCATTGGTGTAGGAAGGGATCTGCTGGTTAGAGGCAATCTCATGACCTCTACAACCATTTTGTAGTGTCATATTTCATGGAATGATGACTTATTGGGTGTCTTTGTTGGACCAGCATTGTTTAACATCTTTGTTGGTGACATGGAGAGTGAGATTGAGTACACCCTCAGGAAGTTTGCCAATGACACCAAGCTGTGTGGGCATGACGGAGGGAAGGGATGCCATCCATAGGGACCTGAACAGGCTTGAGAGGTGGTCCTGTGTGAACTTCATGAAGTTCAACATGACTAAGTAATAGGTCCCACAGTTGGGTTGGGGAAATCCCAGGTATAAATACAGGCTTGGCAGAAAATGGGTTGATAGGAGCCCTGAGGAGAAGAACCTGGGGTATTGGTTTTGGGAGAAGCTCAACATGAGCTGCCAATGTGCACTTGCAGCCCAGAAATCCAACTGTATCCTGGGCTGCATCAAAAGAAACGTGGACAGCAGGTTGAGGGAGGTGATGCTCCCCCTTTACTCTGTTCTTGTGAGAGCCCACCTGGAGTATTGCATTTAGCACTGGGGTCCCCGGTACAAGAAGGACATGAGTCCAGAAGAGGGCCATGAAGTTGATCAAAAGGCTGGAGGACCTCTCCTATGAAGACAGGTTGAGTGAGATGGTGTTTTTCATCTTGAAAAAGAGAAGGCTCCTGGGAGACCTCATTGCAGCCTTTTAGTACCCAAAGGGGGCCTACAGAAAGGCTGGGGAGGGACTCTGTCAGGGAGTGTAGTGATAGGACAGGGAATAATGGCTTTAAACTAAAGGGTAGATTTAGATTAGATGTTACAAAGAAGTTCTTTACTTAGTGTGGTGAGGCACAGGAAGTCTGCCCAGTGAAGTTGGCGATGCCCCATCCCTGGAAGTGTTCAAGGCCAGGTTGGATGGGACTTTGTACAATGTGGTCTAGCGCAAGGTATCCCTGCTCATGGCAGGGGGGTTGGAACTACATGGTCTTTAAGGTCTCTTCCAACCCAAACCATTCTATCATTCTTTGAAACAAACAACACAAACATTGGAGTAAGTGTATTTTTGAGATTTTTAGTGCTAGTTAATAGAATTCATATCATGTCATCGGTAAAATGACACAGATCTGATTGGAAATAAGTTGAGTCAGTAAAAGATCGTTCTATCTCATTGTTAAAAATTGGTGATATACTTCTATTTAAATTTGCGTAGTATTACCTATAAATTACTGGTTCTAATTTTACTCTTTTCCACTAGACTAAAGAGCCTTTTAAGACCCAGTGGTTTATTTCAGTGAATGTTCATCTTTACTGTAATGTAATTACTTATCTTTGGTGGTTAACTAAACAGACAGAACTTCTCAATTCATTTATTGTAAGTTTTAGTTCAGTCTAAATCACTTTTTCAGTTCCTCCATGAACATTGTTAGCTTTTCAGTAGTTCTGTTTTCATTTCTGATAGTAGAGTTATAGTATCATAATTGCATAATTGTAGTTCTCATCAATGAGATGGACAGTTAAAGTATATCTTGGTATTCTTAAATACCACAGCCGTTTACACATATTCATAGTAGCCTTTTTTGTGGTAAAGTTGGATTGGAGTTTGTGTTCAGTTGTTTATCTGTTGTGACTCCTAAATAATTTTCAAAGTCACTGTTTTCCACAACATAGTCCTTTAGTCAAATGGCTTATTCCTTACTTTCATATCCATGACTGTGCATTTGGCTGTATTAAGGTAAATGCTTCAAGAATGGGCTTAAAGTTACTAAATTACTAATCAGAACTCTGTATGCAATTGTCCTCTTCGACTTACATAATATTCTGCAGAGTTTGGTTGATCTAGTAAGAAATCATATTTTATTAATTCCAGATAATTTATGAAATATTGAAAGACATCAATCTATGTAACATAAAATTGTCACTTGATGATTATTAATGACAAATACTATTTAAGTTCCATCAGTTCTTTATTTACTTAAAGTACTTTTGAGTGACAGAATGCTAGACATTTTTCCTCTCTAATCAAATTATTTTAGGGACTGCTTGTCCTGTGTTGACATCCATCTTGATGCATCTGAAATGCAGTTTCAAATACTTTAAATCCAATGTCAAAATTCCTAGCTGTCCCTTTCAAGATATTTATGATACATGATGCAACCCTTTTTGAAATCACATCACTGATATTGGAAGAGACCCCAGCAGACTGTCTAGTCCAACTGTCATATGAAAAACAGGGTCAGGTAGAACAGGTTGCTTATGTCTGTGGTCAGTCAGGTTTCAAGCATTTCCAAGGATGGAGTCTCTACCACCTTTATTGCCATTCTTTTCCAGTGCTTGATCCCTCTATTTTTTTTTTCTAGTGTTTAAATGGAACTCCTAGTATTTCCACTAGTGCCCATTGCATATTGTCCTGGCACTGCATATCTCTGAGAAGACTCTGACTTCATTATTTTTACCTCCTTGTTTTTATATAAACAGATAAGATTGTCCTGAGCCTTCTGTTTCCCACACTAAGCAGTTTTCTCACGTGCTTCTTCTATGAAAGATGCTCCAATCTTCATGTCCCTTCACTGGACTTGCTTGAGGAAGTCTTTTAGTGAGGAGCCCAGATCTAGACACAAGATTCCCCATGAGGTTTCACTGACTTTATGTAGAGGCAAAGGATCACCTCCCTCAACATGCTGGTGATCTTCCTAATGCAGCCCAGGTTCATGGTCAGCTTGTTGTCCACCAGAGCTCCTAGTTCCTGTTTTGCAGAGCTGCTTTCCAGCTGACTGGCCTCCAGTGTGTACTGGTGCATGATGTTATTCATTTCCACAGGCAGGATTATGCATTTCTCTGTTGAACTTCATCAAGTTCCTCTCTGCATATTTCTCCACTTTCTCAAGGTCCCTCTGGTACATCAGCCACATCTTTCAGTTATTATCATCAGCAAATGTACTGAAGAAACACTCTGTCATATCACCTAGGTCATCACTGAAGATGCTAAGACTCAGTACTGACCCTTGATATACACCCCTGACCACTAGTGATTCACCTATATCTGACCTTGTGGACCTGAACACAACTGTTTGAGCCCAGCAGGTCAGCCAGTTTTTAATTCAATATGAACTGCTGTCTCTTCATGAATTGAGACAGAAATTTATTTGTGGAAAGCTTTCAAATTGGTCAGGCTTCTTTTTTCCTTCATAAATCCAGGCTGATGGCTCCTAGTCAATTTCTGGTCCTTTATATACTGGGAATTGGCTTCCAGAATTAGTTGTTCCATCACCTTCACAGAGACTGATGTGAGGCTAATCATCCTGTAGTTCCCCAGATCTTCCCTTTTACCCTTCTTGAAGATAGGAGTGAAATTTGCTTTCTTGTGATTTTCAGTAACTTCTCCTAGTCACTATAGCCTTTCAAAGGCAATGGAGAGTGTCCTCACAATAGCATCAGCCAGCTCCCTCAGCACTCATGGGTGCATCCCATTAGGACCCATGAATTTGTACGCCCAATTTCTCTAATGTGATCCTCTCCCAACAAGGGTAAGTCTTCCTTAATTCAGACTTTCCCACTAGTCTCAGGGATCTGGGGTTCCTGAAGGTAATACTTATAGGTGAAGACTGAGGTGAAGAAGACATTGAGTACCTTAGCCTTTTTCCATGTTCATTGTCACCATGTTCCCTGCCTTTTTCAGCACTAGGCCCACTATTCATTTTCTTGTTGGTAGGCCTATAGAAGCCCTTCTTATTGCCCTTCATGACTCTCACTAGCTTTGACTTCTGTCAGGCTTTGGCTATTTTAGCCAACCTTGTGCACTCAGACATCACTTCTATATTCCCCCAAATGTGCTGACCCTGCAACCATCTCCTCGGTGTTTTCTTTTTATCTTTGAGTTTAATCAGGAACTCCTTGTTATCCATGCAGGTCTCCTGCCATCTTTGCATGACTTTCTGTACATGGGGATGGACCATTCTTGAGTTTGAAGGATGAGATCTTTGAAGAAGAACCATTCCGAAAGTATTTTTAAGTTTGGATGGAAACAGAAAAGAGTCTTGGAACTTCAAATTGTACAGCAATACAACTGTTCTAAATCTAGGTGTTGTCAATTTCTGGGTTAAATTGAAATAATACAGGATTTTTTATTGCTTTCATGTCTGTCTACATGTGGAAATATAGAGGTGTGTGGAAAAACATAAACTGAAGAGATTTGGAGAAGCAGATGCAAACTTATCTGTGATGCTTTGGCACTGAACAAAAGCATGCAAATGTAGGGTAGTTGGAAATTTAAATGCACTGTAGAAAATCATCTTGATCTTACTGAATTTCTCTAGGTATGATGTACTTCCTGACAGACCTCCAGCTCGATGAATATATCTTCAATCTAAGGAAGTGAAGCTTCCTAAGATGCAAGATAACTTCCATGTTGTATAATAATATAACTGATGCTTCTGATTGCCACTCTCCTATCAAACAATCATTTTCTCTTTTGCAGATCTATATAAGACAGCATGCAAAACTGCATTTCACTTTGCATTACTAGGAAAGATAACGTATTTTTCATAAATTGTGGTATTTTCAGAGATAACAAGGGAAGAATAACCTCTAACATTTAATGCCTAGCAGCTGAAGTTTGGGAAAGGAAATTTTCTATAATTTCTTTTTAAAAATTTGACTGCACTATGCTTTGACATGACTTCCATACAGACAGATTAGAAGTATCAAATATGTCATTCTTGCAGTATGGCAAGAAAAAAACAAGAGGTCTTTTTGAAGAAAAAATGTATGTTTTCTGTGTTAGGACTTAAATTTTAATAAATAAATGGATTCAGCAAAGAAACTTGAAAATAAAGATACTCCTATAAGTGTATTATGTTTAGATGCCACATATGGCTGCAAAGCATATATGCTTAAATGAAAATGTGAGAATTTAGTGATCTGAATGCATGAGAAAGTTCATTTTGGGTATGCTGTTTCAGTTCAAGATCACTATTTGGTTGAACGTTTCTGCTTGTTAAAATTTTTTCATGTTTATATTATTCATTAAATTCCATTCTTGTAAGTAGATTGGTTTTATCATAATTATGGCTACAGGACAGTCATCTCTATCATGAGTCAAATATGAAAGTTGCATAAGGAGTACAGGATATGCCAGTAAGAGGAGGTAATGGTCTGTTTTGTTTTATCTGATTGTTTTAGCACCTTGCAATTTCCTCAGCCATCAGACTAGCCAAGAGTGTGGGTCTGAAAATCAGAAAAAGATGGGGAAGTAATTTGATGCTGTCAGTCTTATATATTTTGGCAACGGACTGTGAAAATGTGCAAGAATGTTTGCAAGTGGTTTGAATGAGTATGTGGAAAGATGTGGATCTGAGGTACCTTTTTAAAAATAAAATAAAACACTCTTAACACAAGAAGATCTTTTCATGTTTCCCTGGTGTGAAAATTATTAGCAGCAACAGGCAGTCCACATCTGGGAATTTGGAGCCTACTGTCTGGTCTTTCAAACAGATTATTTGGTGATACTGAAATGAACTAATGATACTTGGAGAAACTGTGCTTAGCTTATGACAACAAAAGACTGAATTGGCAGCATGTGGCTAACAGCTCACAGACATCTGGTATAAGCCATTTTCCAGAAAAATTAATTTTTTGTTGAATGTATATTCCAAATCTTTCCTTCTCTAATGTAGGTACTTGGAGGAAATTAGATAAGGAAAAAATAAATTCTGTATCAAATTTTCAATGTAAAGTTGACAGGAAAGGAAAAACACTAGCTTTAGCCTTTTATTTTTTCTTTGTAATGTTTTAAGAAGGACTAATTATCTATTGGGTCTGGACATTTTGGGTGGAGATGGAGATGAGAAAGATTAGATTTTTCCTGCTCTATTTTTGTCCTTAAAAATACTGAGGATGTTTTGGCATGATTAACTGATATGGTCCAGCAGCTTTATGTTGCTTCTAGGGAATGAAGCAGCTGCAAATCTGGTAACAAGGCCTGGTGGACAAATTTCCTTTGGTAGTAGATTTCTCTGATATTGTGAAGCTGCATTTGCAGTTGTCTTCTTTCTAGACAGGGTTTGAAAACATGAGACGACAGACAGAAAAGTATATGCAGGTGCCACTGCATCTTGTTCAGGGATCAGATACTGCAACCGTCCTTTGTGAAGATGTTTGTAAGTTGCTGAGTGAATCAGCACATAATTTCACTTCTATATTTTTCTAGTGTTTTTCCTAGGAAGATACAGAGAAGCGATATGGTAAATTGGAATTATCCTGATATGTAATTGAAGGAATGGGAAAGTTAATTATTTAAAATAAGAATTCTTTTTCATATGCCCATACTAGACTTTTTCTGACTGTGAGCAATTGCCATAGAATCATAGAATCATAGGATGGCTTGGGTTGGAAGAGACATTAAAGATCATCTAATTCCAACCTCCCTGCTGTGGGCAGGATACCTCCCACTAGATCAGGTTGTCCAAAGCCTATCCAACCAGGCCTTAAATGCTTCAATGGAGGGGGCATCCAAATCTTTTCTGGGCAACCTGTTCCAGTGCCTCACCACCCTCTGAGTGAAGATTTTCTTCCTAACCTCTAAACTAACACCCCCACTCTTTCAGTTTAAAACCATTCCTCTTGTCCTGTCATTATCTGAATGAGCAAAAAGTTTCTCTCCATTGGCCCCTTTTAAGTACTAAAAAGCTGCGATGAGGTCACCCTGAGCCTTCTCTTCTTCAGGCTGAACAGCCCAAGCTCTCTCAGCCTTTCTTCATAGAGAGGTGTTCCAGCCATCAGATCATCTTCATTGCTGTCCTCTGGACTCATTCTAATAGGTCAATGTCCTTCTTGTGCTGGGGGGCTCCACACCTGAATGCAGTACTCCAAGAGGGGCTTCACAGGGGCAGAGCAGAGGGAGATAATCGCCTAACTTGACCTGCGGGCCATGCCTCTTTTGATGCAGCCCAGGATACAGTTGGCCTTCTGGGCTGCAAGCATGGATCGGCAGCTCATGTTGAGCTTTTCATCCACTAGAACCCCCAAGTCTTTCACTGCAGAGCTGTTCTCATTGAGTGTTTATCCTAGTCTATACTCATGTCTGGGATTGCCAAGACCCCAGTTCAGCACCTTGAACTTGGAGTTGTTGAACCTCATTAAGTTCACATGGGCCCAATTCTCTAGCTTGTCCAGGTCCCACTAGATGGCATCCCTTCCTTCTGTAGTATCAACAGCACCACTCAGCTTGGTGTCACCTGCAAATTTGCTGAGGGTGGACTCAATCTCATTGTCTATGTTGTTGATGAAGGTATGAAACAGTACTTGTCCCAGGACAGACCACTGGGGGACACCACTTGTCACCAGCCTCCACCTGGGCATAGAGCCATTGACCACCACTCTCTGGCTATGACCTTCAAGCCAATTCCTTAACCACTGCATGGTCCATCCATCAAGTCCTTATCTCTCTAATTTGGATGTCATGTGAGACCGTGTCAAAGGCCTTACAGAATTCCAGATAGATGACATTGGTCAGTCTTCCCCTGTCAACTACTGCAGTTGCTCCATCGTAGAAAGCCACCAGATTGGTCAAGGTTGATTTGACCTTGGTGAAGCAATGCTGGCTGTCTCAGATCACCTCCTTGTTTAGTATGTGCCTTGACATATCTTCAGGAGGATTTGTTCCATGATCTTCCCAGGCACAGAGGTGAGGCTCACTGGTCTGTAGTTCCTGAGGTCCTTCTCATCCATCAGAGGGAGTACACTCTCCTTGGCCTTTATTTTCTGAGCAGTGTACCTATAGAATCCATTCCTGTTATTCTTTGCATCCCTTGCTAAGCTTTGTTCCATCCATGCCTTGGCTTTCCTGATCCCATCCCTGCACATCCATACTGCATCCCTCTACTCTTCCCAGGCCATGTGTCCCTGTTTCCACTGCCTGTGAATTTCCTTCTTGCACCTCAGGTCTTTGTTCAGCCTTCCCAGTTGTCTGTCCTCCCTTTCTGCTTTCTTACACAGTGTGATGGAGAGTTCTTGTGCTCTAAGGAAAACACCCTTAAAGATCTACCAGTTCTGTTCAGCAGCAGCTGAACAATTGTATTCAACTACCAACTGTGTTTGATTTGTTTGTAGCTCAGAGTTCTTCTTCCATTTCAAATGTGAAGAACTGCTTGTTTGCCTGACATTTTGTCTAGACTTTGAAGTCATCATATGATGTTGTGAAAAATAATTCAACTTGTTGTATATTAATTAACCTCTAATATTAATTATTCATTGAGTTAATAAACAAACGTAAATGAAAGAGAGAGAGTTTTGAAAGAACCTGGATAATGTATTAGGACCTATTATTCTCTTGTCCCTTTTTGGCTGCACTTGTGCTGGAGTTACCCCCATGCATGGAAGTTACTCCCATCAGGCTGTCACTGTTCTCTGCTGGGATTCACCATCTGCTGTGATCTTCTGGAAAAGTTCTAGATAGCCTGCTCACTAATGCGTTCTTTATTTAAAATATATGTTTTAAGCTAAATCTTAGTCTTGAGATGGTGTTTTTCACTATCAAGCAAATTTTGACTTGTGTAGCAGCTTGTATGAATGTTTTATGTTGCAGATCAGAGACAGTGATCTCTGAGCACATCTGTACAGTCGTGTCATCCATCTCTATCTACGCATGTTTCTAGTTGCTAGCTGCCATCTCAACCCATGTAGATGTGACACTGTACTTATTTATTTCTGAATTTCTGTATATGTTTCTGCATAAAGCTGTACTTCTGTTCAGCTCAGCATGTACTAGTAAAGGTACAGTGTCACAGTTTTCCTGGGTATTGTAACTGTTCTTTTAGCACGTGACTACTTGGCAGGAAAGGAGATAGGGAATTGCACAAACCACCTAGGAGTTATACATGAAATTCCTGAAATTCCTGTTTGGTGTGCAGACTGGTGTTTGTTTGTTTGGTGTTTTTTTTTTTTTTTTTTTTTTTTTTTTTTTTTTTTTTTCCCCTCAGGCTGTTACTTAAGTTTCCAAAGCATTCTGTTCTTGCCTTTTTGACCAAAGTGGTCCCACCTTTATTTGTATTCAGAATTATTACAAAGTTCTCATTCAAAGATACAGTACCACAGCTCTTTTTTATCCTTCTCGTGCTTTATACAATTATTAGCCAATTATTTTATGCATTTGAAAACCCAAGGAGTGACTGTCTGTTCCATTTTTTCCACTGTGAAATGAGTACTTCAGTCCCCTAACTGTGAATAACATGTGAAGATATATTGAGTTTGAGAGAGCTGCCCAAACATGAGCTTTTAGTGACAGTTCTGATGCCTTGGACAGCTTGTCTCCAGAGAGATGCAGATCTCCTCCAGTCTCAGGGCCATATCTGCCATGCTGATGTCTCAGGTACCTAAAATATCTGGGAAAACACTCGTTGCCTCTGTTTAGCAACAGACTTACACCTATTATGTGTAATGACTTTAAAGGTAGTTGATAAGTCTCAACGTTCAATGAACTGGATATTCTTTGAAAAAGGAAGAGGACTTTAAAAAGGTTTGCTTGAGTCTAAAATTATGTATTTATGTTTACTTGAAAGCTGATGTATTAATGAACTAAATAATAATGCAGGAAGTCAGGAATAAAATGAGGTCAGAAAAGAAACAGTGAAATGGGCAAATAATTTAGGTAACAGTTTGAAGGAAATTTAAAAGTTCATTCATAAACTTCAAGAGAAAAAAAAAAAAAGGCCTGCAGAAAAACAGGCCATTAGCAACCAGCAGAATGACTAAATTAATGATGACTTACAGAAAACAAATTCTGAAACTTTTTTTTTAATGTCTTTAATAATAATAATAATAAAAAACAAAACAAAACAAAACAAAACAAAACTCCTTAGAAATTTGCGTAACTTGAAGTTTGTATGTTTTGGAGAATATCATAATTAAAATCACCCAAATATGCAGAAGGTAGATGGACATTTATAACTGACATTTTAAAATGCACAAATACAATAAGCTCTTTAGACAGCTCTTGTTCCAATGGACACTCCATCGCAGGGAATGTAGCTGGCCTGAAATCTCTGTGTTGTTTAAGAGAGCCATTCCCATTCATGTCTACTATGTCTCTTGTCTCCTGCTTGATTTAGACAAGGACACCATCATTTCCAAACAGTTACACAAGTGGGGAACATCCATAGAGATGGGAATGATCTCCTTCACCAGAGGCAGTAACTTACTGTTGTTGAAATTGCCCAGGGGATGGATGCAAGCTACTAGTTGTCTGCCATGGGTTAAAAGCCTGCAGAGGCAGAGAAATGGCCAGGAGAAATTGAAAGTGTTTCTGTCTTGGACTTCAAGGATTCCAGAAGCCGCAAAGTAGCATTTACATTGGGAAATGGATTCCCATCATGAGACCCCAAAATAAACAATTGCTGGGGTCAGGAAACACAAAGGCCTCTTTTGCTGCTTCCTGGCTAGTGATACTATGCAGCTCCAGATATTGCAGGCACATGTGTTTAGCTACTTCAGAATGCTTACTGACATCTTATGACCTCTTCTGCAGAGATTTCATATTTTTCACTTTGAAGTTGCATTTCTTGATGCTTCTTTAATAGCTGGCAGCTGTATGTTCCCAGACCATTCCCCTGTATTGCAACCATGATATCTTCCTGGTAGCAAAACTTCAGCTCATTTCCCTGCAGATGTTTACCAGGTCTGCAGTCTCTACCAGTCCACAGGCTGCTCTGGTTTAGCATTTGATATTATTATTATTATTATTTTTCATAGTAAACTAGATAGTCAACTCATGAGAAGACTGCTTTGTAGCTCAATAGATTGGGATTTTACTGTATACCATCAAGGAGTTATTCATTTTTTACAATGTATTTTTGAGTTAATAAAGTTGCAAGGACAGTGTTGGATGACTGCTACGGACAGTGTTGGAGGTCTGCAATGAGTAAAAGATTGGAACATGACATGATTCATGATTGCATTGTCTGCATCTCTTATGTATCTGTTTCCCTTTTGAGGTGACTGTTTTTTTCCACAATGAAGCTCAGACGTAAATTATTATGTGTGTGCTTAAGTTCATTATGAGGTTAGGCCATTCCAGAAAATCAGGGAGCAAACCAAACTGAAGTATATATTTTTATATGTACTTGTGTCCCTGGGTTCACATTTCTGAAAAAAAATGACAAGGGCAACAATTATGCTGCTGTCAACTATGTGTTCTAACTGAAACAGAACTAGAGTGAAGAAATGAAATTCTGTTCTTAGAAGATCAATTAAAGATGCTGATTAACTCCATCCTTTACAGAATTTGAACACTAGAAAATAGTGATACGGTGATGAGTTATGGAAGTGATAATTTCCCCTATGTTTATTTATTTATTTATTTTTCTCAAACAATGCAAAAGTAAGCTTCATCACAAGTCCACATTATGATGCATTTTTATTATTATTATTATTATTATTATTATTATTTAGTACATATTTAGTTTTATAGAGCTGATCTTTAATTTCTTCCTTCCACAGAAAACAATTAACTGGAAAATAACAAGCAGCACTCCTAAATGCTGCAATTTTATGGAAGCCTTATAAAATGTTTTTGAGAATAATTGTGCGTTAATAATTTAATGCTAAAGTTGAATAACTTTATCAGAAGTAAACAACTTCAGCAGTGGTATGTGAATATGCACTTGCAATTAGGCTGATCAATGTTTGCTATTAATGAGCAAACTACTAAGTAAGCAAACTTCTTATGTAGCTTTGTTTAATACAACCATAGAGAGCAAAAGTAGCTAAATTTAATTTTCTACTTTGTGTAATATGGAAACTAAAAAGCATGTGATTACAGTGCTTATCCTGAGCTCCCCCAAATGATACTTGTACTTTTATCTTTGTGAATATAGACATATATTTTTCCATTTGAATAAGCAAAGGAAACAGGATGAAAAACATCACTCCCTATTCTGTTCAGTTTGTTTGCCTATTAATAAATGCTTTCCATCTTCCTAGAAGAGCTTTGTATGCAATGACTAATTAGTTACACTTAATTTCATAATCTCATAATCTCATAATCTCATAATCTTTCCATTTTATCTTTTCCCATTTTTTTTTCTTTAAAATTCTACAACACTTCCTCACAGCCTATGAGATTTTGGGTGCCAAGAATATATGTGTGAAAGAGTTTATGGCTCCATTGTCTCCTTGCTGCTGTGGCATGTTTTATCCTAAAGGAAAAGAAAAATCTCTTTCTCAGTGCTTAAAATATTTTTCACTGTCTGTATCTTCATTTTCCAATTTCACAAGATATCCTAAAAATCACTTAATGCCATTTGTTCCCACCAAGCAAGACAAATAAGTTATCCCATTATTTGCAAAAGCTCCTGGTCACCAGAGGTATAACTGTTAGGATGTGAACTGTCCAGGGATGATAAACGTATTGTCACTAGTCTTGTTCTTTTCTGTGTTATGCCAATATGATGTGCTTATGTGCTGTTGTGCTGATTTCTCTCCCTTTTTCATGTGTGTGTGCATGGATGAATGAACTATTTCTCTTTCATCATATGTAGTCAGCTCAGCAAAATAGTACAGGTTCCAAAGGTCACTTGCCTTTCCTATACAATGAGGTAAAAGATATTAAAGCAATTGTTACATTATTAACTGTCAGGTTAAAGTTATTAAGGAATTTTAGAATGAGGAAAGTGCATATAAACTATAATGTACTTTAAAAAAAAAATTGCATCTGTAGCTTAATAAAATTATTGTGTTTGGAATAGTCCCTGATCTAAGAGCATAACACAACAAATAATTATTAGAGTCATGCTGGTCAAAACATATGCAGCTCACTAGACACAAAACATTTCAACAGAACATTAATACAAACTTCAAACCCATGTCTTCCAAAGGCTGAATCATCAGTACAGATGCTGTGTACACTCCCCAAAAATCTGTGGAAAAGACAGTTGCAATATCTCCAACTAGGTGAGGCAGGAAGGGGTTGTTCAACAGTCTGGAGAGTTTATTTTTATTTATTTATTTTTATTTTTTATAAATTTGAAAAAAAATAGTTGAATGAATGATTGACTTCCTGCCTTTTCCTAGAATAGAATAGAATAGAATAGAATAGAATAGAATAGAATAGAATAGAATAGAATAGAACAGAATAGAAAAGAACAGGAAAAGAAAGGGAAGGGAAGGGAAGGGAAGGGAAGGGAAGGGAAGGGAAGGGAAGGGAAGGGAAGGGAAGGGAAGGGAAGGGAAGGGAAGGGAAGGGAAGGGAAGGGAAGGGAAGGGAAGGGAAGGGAAGGAAAGGAAAGGAAAGGAAAGGAAAGGAAAGGAAAGGAAAGGAAAGGAAAGGAAAGGAAAGGAAAGGAAAGGAAAGGAAAGGAAAGGAAAGGAAAGGAAAGGAAAGGAAAGGAAAGGAAAGGAAAGGAAAGGAAAGGAAAGGAAAGGAAAGGAAAGGAAAGGAAAGGAAAGGAAAGGAAAGGAAAGGAAAAGTTCCATTGGAAGGGACCTTCAAAGTTGGACTGGAAGCACCTGACCACTTCAGGGATAACCAAAAGTTAAAGCATATCTGTCAATGAAGGCATTGTACAAATCCCTCTTGAACACTGACAGGCTTGGGACATCAACCGCCCAAACCTGTTTCGGTGTTTGACTACCACCATTAAAGAAATTTTTTCTACTGTCCAGTCTGAACCTCTTCTGACACAGCTTTGTGCCATTCCCATACATCCTGTTATTGGTTACCAGGGAGAAGAGACTCGTGCCTCCCTCTCCACTTCTCCTCCTCAGGAAGATGAAGAGAGCAGTGAGGTCAACTCTTAACCTCTTTTTCTCCAGACAAAGTGTCCTCAGCCCCTCCTCACAGGACACATCTTCCAGCCATTTTAATGGCTTTGTTGCCCTCCTCTGCATGCTTTCAAGCACCTCAACATCTTCTTTATGTTGTGGAGCCCAAAACTAGACTCAATATTCAAAGTAAGGCTGCACTAATGATAAATATAGTGGTAGGATCATCTCTTTTGACATGCTGGCTACGATGTGTTAAATGTACCGCAAAATGCAGTTTGCCCTCTTGGCTTCCAGGGCACAGTGCTGGTTTATGTTGAGCCTGCTGTTGGTAAGCACACCTAGATCCCTTTGCTGAGAGGTTTTTCAGGCTCTGTCTCCCAGGCTGTACATGTACTTTGCCTTGATGAAACCATGTAAATTATGCCTGATAATGGCTAAAAGTTGTGGAAAATTTCAGGACTCCAAAAATGTTGATAATGTGATGTGACTGTAATTCAGTTTTATACAGTTCATTAAAAGTTTGGGAAATATAAATCCTTTAATTTTTTTTTTTTGTTGTTGTTTCAAAATATAAATTTTTCATGAAAAAGACTATTTTTAGTATTGTGTTTTAAAAATGCAGTGATGAGAAAAAATACTCCTAAAAAAATTTAATAATATGTCACATCTGGACTTTAATGAAATATTAACGTTAAGTTATGATAAGAAGAGTAACTCTTTCCCATCTTTCTTTTATCTGAATTGTTTAATATTTAATACTTTATAATAAAGAGATATGGAATAGACCAAAGTAGAGTTTGATACTGTTTTATTATGCATGATTTTATTACCAGATAGGAGTATCTTAAAATGTTTATAATATTATAAAATCAGATACAGAGTACTTAAAACTATTTAATGAATTCTGTAATAGATCTGGAAATCTAAGAACTTCCTTGACAAAGGAGACTGTGGAAACAAAACCAGAATTTTTAAGAGAACCATCATTAAATGTAATATCTGTTATAATCTCTTTTATTATTGCCATAAATATAGCACGTTTTTTATTTGTTTGTTTGTTTTGTTAGAAAATGTAATAGATTGCATGTAAGAAATGAAGTGTGACATAAAAAAGTCTAGGCTAAACCTTATCAAAATGTTAGAAGAACACAGTATTTGCAACCTGATGAAATGTATGATTGACAGCTGTTTATGGACAGTTTCACATGTGAAGTGATCTCAGTAACTGTGTCTGTCAGCTGAGGAGGTTAATCAAGTGCTAAGACAAAAAGTGTATTTAGTTGTTATATAATTTCATTTAACTGACAAATACAGTTTGACTTTGCTGACTTAATTCTTCATTGTAAAACAAAACCAAGGACAGTACCATAATGTCACAGAATGCACAGGGGTGTTACACAGGTATTATTTTCCAAATCAAAAAGGGTATTTAATGATATTGAAAACTACTGAGAGAAAATGCAGCTTGGAAAAGAACTTGGAAATATGTGTAGTGGACACAGGAGTACTTCAAGGGAACAGAAAACTTTTTTTTTTTTTTTTTTTTTTTTTTCCTGAATCAGATTGCTAAATAGAATTTAGCCATCAAATGCTTGGCAGGTGTTATTTCAACACATTTTAAGAACTCTGACATAATGTCATGTACTACTGGTTTGACATTGTATCTTTGCCCCTGAAGGTTTGTGAACTTTTAAGTTCATGGAAGAGGAATCAGAAGTAACTGTGCAAAACTAAATTGTAATCATAGAAAAACAAATTTGCGATAAACCAGTGACCTCATGGTTTCCTTTGAAATGGTGGATGGTCTGTAACTTGTATGTGGTTTGGACACTGCAGATCTTTGACAGAAACATGTACTTCTTTTATATGGTTCAGACCTACCTTTCCAGAAAGACTGATTAGGCTACACAGTCCACCTGAAACTGGTTTAACTCTGATATATCTAATTCTGATATAAACTCTATCTCCTCTGTATATTTTATCCCTCTGCTTTCTACCACTGGGTCTGTAGAACTCTTTGGGAGAAGGACCAAATTCTTTAGTCTCTGTTTAAAACACATCGTAGACTCATAGAACAGCTTGGGTTGGAAGGGACCTTAAAGATCCAGTTCCAACCTGCCCCTGCCATTGGCAGGGACATGTCCCATTAGATCGGGTTGCCCAAAGCCCCATCCAATCTGGCCTTGAACACCTCCAGGGATGGGACATCCACAACCTCTCTGGGCAACCTGTTCCATTTCCTTGCCACCCTCTGAGTGAAGAATTTCTTCCTAACCTCTAATCTAAATCTCCCCACTTTTAATTTAAAATCATTGCCCCTTGTCCTGTCAATATCTGATTGAGCAAAGAGTTGCTCTCCATCTCTTTTATGAGCCCCCTTCAGGTAGTGTAAAGTTGTGATGAGGTTTCCCTGGAGCCTTCTCTTCTGTAGGCCAAACAACCGCAGCTCTCTCTGCCTTTCTTCATAGGAGAGGAGCTCCAGCCCTCTGATCATCTTCATGGGCCTCCTCTGGACTCACTCTAACAATTTCACATCTTTCTTGTGCTGGGGGCCCCAGGCTTGGATGCAGTTAGCTAGGCTAGTGCCTGGTAAGATTTTTCAGAAGTGTTCTTGAAGCATTTAGAGTTGTCTGGATAGCCTTATAGTATAACCAGAGGTGAATAAGTGATAGAGGTACAGAGACTGAAGACTCTAAGCTTAGTAGTATTTTAACAGTAAATTGTACTTATGTGGTAAGAAAGAGATACAACAACAACAACAAAATCCTTTTGTAGGGATTAGCATTAAATTGGGTGAATGAGCCTAGAATTTTTGTTTTGTGATCGAAAGAAAATGACACCTTCCTTAGATATAAGGAGGAAGAAGCTTTGAGCTATTTCCTAAGTTAATATTTCTGCCCTTAGTTTAAGCAGTTTGTCTCAGCAGTGTAAGAGTTTACATTGTTGGCAGCCTTGAGCTCCCTGAAGAGTCAAAAATGGCTAGGTGTGCTCAGAGCAAGCCTGATCAACTCCTGCAACTACATCAAGTTTAACAACAAAGGCAAAAAAAAAAAAAAAAAAAAAAAAAAAAGAAAGAAACCCCATGTTTTCTGACATTAACTTTTGTTATGCCTGCTGAGTAATAAAGAGCTTTTCTTAGGCGAAGAGGGTCTGGGTCCTTGGTTATTCTCGGCCTGGGGGAATTTGAATTCACAGGTGAGACTGAGATTGATTTTAATGGTACAAAACACTTACTTAAATGTATTATAAAATTGCAAACAAATGGGTGATGTACATATTTTTTCTCAGTCCTTTATAGTCAAGAATTCTCAAAATAAAATTCTCAAAATAGTCTTGACCTAGCTTGCCTACCAAAACAAAAACTGGAAATCCTTAAGAAAATGCAGACTGACTATGATGTTAAAATCAAAAACCTGGAGGATCAGTGTAAAGAAACAGGTGAAGTAGGAAAGGAGAATCATTGCTTCCTTGCAGCAGGTTGCAGTGTTTGGTCATTCAGCAGTCAATAATGAAATGGGTAGCACCCTCAATTGCACATATTTCACTCTTAGTGTAAGCTCAGCCATCCTTCTTGGGGATTAATAGTTGTGTGAAGTGGCTCCTTTAGCAATCAAGTGTTTTTTCAGATGAACCTTTCCTTTGGTGCCTTCTGGGAGTTAAATGTGCAGGCTGATTGGCTTTAGTCTTCTGGAACCTGGCACAGAAAAAGAATGTCCCACTAAAGGCTAAAATCCTTAAGTTATTCTTTATCTTTTATATACCTTTTTCCCAGTGTGTATATACAAGATTAATAACTTACTGGTGATTTGACCATTCTCATAATACTGTATCATTAGTCATATTATAATAAATCCCACTTAAAGAAATAATAGAATAAAATAAGTTGTAACGTTATGAAAAATTAAATATTTTTCTTCTCATGGAAATAAAGGCAAATATGTAAAACATTGGGTGAAAGATTATGACTAAAAGAAAGCCTTTCAATCTCTGCTGTGTACACTTCTACCTCCTTGGTTCCACATCTCCAATTAATTGTGGGCTGGGAGATTTTTGACGTTCACATTATAGGTAACAATTTTTAGCTATAAGCTGTGGCATAATAAAACACTAACAATATATTTTTCTTTCATAAATACCGAATTTGGTGATACACTGACAAAATGGCTAATGTGAACCTTAGGTATGAGAAAAGAGGATCAACAAGTAGGAGAAAAAGGGTGACTTTTACCTCTTTACTCCAAATCAGTGAGACAGATGTTGACAAAAATCAAATACAGTTCTCTTCCCCACAGTCTGGTTGTGGACATATTTTAAAAACAGGGCCAGTGTGTAAATGAACTGCAAGAATGATATAAAGGCTTTCCAAGGGCAGGCTTAGAAACCTCCAGCTGTTCAGCTGAGAGAAGTGAAAACAAAAGGTCATGGTAACTTGATTACTACATGTTAAGTATTTCCAAGGTTAAGAAATACTGGCTCCTGAAGAGATTTTTGTTCGAGCTGGACAGGCATAATGAGAGTGATGCCCTGCGAGCTGATGCCATGAAGTGAGTCAAGCACTGAAATATGCTGCATCTTCACCTGATGGATATTAATGTCTAGGGCAAACGTTTCTAAAATTGTTGGTCAAATATAACTTGAGCCAAGTGGAAGTTTTGCAGTGTGTCGCAGGCTAGCTGAAAGATTCATAATGCACATTACAGTAAGTCATACTGAATGACTGAAGGATCCCTTCAGGCCTTAAGCTTTCTGATTATTTTTTCTGAAGGACTGCTTTCTCTCTCCATTTTAAATTTTGGAGTTCACCCTTGTGTCCCCAAAAGACAGTCACAGACCATAGTTCTGTTCCTGCTTTTACCTTATGTCACTGGTTTAAGAGTTGGAGACTACTATGTTGAATCCAGTTTACCCTATTCCTGTATACTTTTTTGGATATGTTTCCCTAAAAAAATACCCTTTGAGACCAGCATCCCTATTATTTGCTCTTTGGACTGTGGGAGGAATGTGATGTCACTTGGGAGATTTTGTTCCATGTTACCATGTAGTGCTTTCACAATAAAATTCTTTTCGGGTAAAGGGACCTGCTTTTGTTTAGCAGACTGTGCTAAGACATCTTTCTCTTCCTAAGATAATCCTAAATGTACTGCTCTTTTTTTTTTTTTTTTTTTTTTTTTTTTAGTCCTTAATTTTCTAAATAAATAACATGAAAAAACTAGATATTTTATTGGCAAGGCAGCTATACCTTATAAGATAAATCTTAAAAGATTTAGAGTAATGGAAGACAATGTTTGTCTTGAAAATTAGAAATATTGTTGCCAAGATTTTAGTTTGGATGTTTGGGAGTGAAAGAGAAACCCTGCTCAGAGAGAGACTTATTTTTTAAAACTTGTGGGATTTAAGTAAATCTAATGTGGTGATGTTTTTTGTTAAAAGAATGTCCCTGAAGGACAGTGTTGTCAGGAACATCTAACAGTGTCAAGACCACATGTTTTCTTTCACCCAGTTGACTTCTCTGGAGGAGAGAAAAGCTCTCATCTGGGTAGTGCAAAATGACTGAACCTGGAACCTAAAACAGTGAACTGCTCTCACTGAGGGATCACATCTAGAGAATGAACATATGTTATGTACTGTGTACATGGTAGAAATCTTAAAAGTCTTTCAGAGACTTTCATCAGTAACTATTATATCTTACAATTGTGCAGAACAAAAGGAAAATATTAAATATATGGATAATGTCATGTATTACAAAACACCATTGTCTTTGTCAATCACTGTTACTGGGATACAGTCTTTTACCTATCAACATGCCTTCTGTCCCCTTGCAGTTGACTTTCTGCAAACCCTGACTCCTGACCTTTCACCTCAGTCCATGGTTAGTGCAGATGATGGATGAGTCTTGTTAGGCTTATAAGATGTGCTGATGT
Source organism: Anas platyrhynchos (assembly GCF_047663525.1). Lineage (NCBI taxonomy): Eukaryota > Metazoa > Chordata > Aves > Anseriformes > Anatidae > Anas > Anas platyrhynchos. The sequence continues at coordinate 66,839,747 of NC_092588.1, read as the reverse complement.
GAAGGAAAAATGCTGATGGGCATTTTCATAACAATAACTTAGCTTTGAAACAGACAAATAGCTGCACAGGCTGAGCGAAAGAAATTTCTGTTGAATATTCCAGTCCTCTGCCACTCACTATTGTAGACTGATGCCATATCAGCCAATGGGAAAAGTGAGCAAGGCAGGAGACTTGGATGGAAGGGAGGAGTAGAGCTGTAAAGGAACAGGCACCCAGTTTTGCTGGCTGAATCTGAGTTCATGGGATACAGAACAACCTAGTTCCGTAAGAGAATAAAGATTCAGTCCCCAGGAAGGTATTCTTTACAGCTGCCATATTCTTAATCAGATACTAAAAATGGAAAGATAAAACATTAAAATTATGAAATATGTATACCATATTTATATATATGGTATACATACATATATATATATATATAACCAGTTGAAAGCAGTGTTACCTATGTAACAGTGTATTGGTATATACATTGGTACAGCCTCACCTCTAGTTTTGGATTCCACAGAACAGGAAGAGTATGAAACAACTTAGTGTGTCCAAACTAGGGCAACAAACATGGTGAAAGGACTGGTAGGCAGGACTTACAGGAATGGCTGGGGATACTTGGCTTGTTCAGCTTAGAGAATAGAAGGCTGAGGGGTCACCTCCTTGTGGTCTACAGCTTTCTCATGAGGGCTGAGAGTGAGCTCCGGAGCTCTCTGGTGACTGGTGATGAGATGCCATTAGGTAAATGGCCTAAAGCAGCATTAGAGGAGGTTCCAATTGTTTATTAGGAAAAAGTTTTGCACTGAGAGGGTGATCGGGCGCTGGAACAGGCTCCCCAACAAAGTGGTCACAGCCCCAAGCCTGTCTGTGTTAAAGAAGTATTTGGACAATGCATGATTTAACTCATATGCTGCCCTGTGTGGAGTCAGGAGTTGGACTTGATGGTACCCGTGGGTCCTTTCAAACTCAAGATATTCTGTGATTTTATCTTCTAACAGATGTAGGTGCTAGATCCCCTCATCCAGATCATTGATAAAGATATCAAAGAGAACTGAGCCCCTGTAACTGAGCCCTGGGGGACTCCACTAGTAATCAGCCTCCAACTGGATTTCACTCCATTCACCATGACTCTTTGGGCCTGGCTATCCAGCCAGTTTCTAACCCAATGAAGTGTATGCCAGTTCAAGCCAAGAGTAGCCAGTTTTTCAAGGAGAATGCTGTGGTAAACAGCATCAAAAGTCTTACTGAAGTCAAGGTAGACCACATCCACAGCCTTTCCCTCATCCACTAAGCGCATCACTTTGTCATAGAAGGAGATCAGGTTTGTCAAGCAGGATCTGCCTTTCATAAACCCATGCTGACTGGGCCTGATCGCCTGCTTGCCCTGCAAGTGCTGCGTGATGACACTCAAGATAATCTAAGATAATCTTCTCCATGAGCTTCCCTGGTACTGAGGTCAAGCCAACTGGCCTATAGCTTCCCAGGTCAACCTTCCGGCCCTTCTTGTAGATGGGCGTCACGTTTGCTAGCTGCCAGTCAACTGGGACCTCCTCTGATAGCCAGGATGGCTGATAAATGATGGAAAGCGGCTTGGCCAGATCTTCCATCAGTTCTCTCAGTACCCTCGGGTGGATCCCATCTGGCCCCATCAACTTACGTACATCTAAGTGCTGTAGCAGGTTGCCAACCATTTCTTCATGGATGGTGAGGGCCATGTCCTGCTCCCCATCCCCTTCCACCAGCTCAGGATTTTGGGTATCTAGAGAACAACTGGTCTTGCCACTAAAGACAGAGGCAAAGAAGGTATTAAGCACCTCAGCCTTTTTCTCATCTCTTGCCACTAAGTTTCCCCTCACATCCAGTAAAGGATTCGAGCATTGAGCAAAGGATACTAGGCATTCTAGCCTAGTAAACAAAACATACTTCACTCCTCACCTAAGGGAGGTGACTCAGTGGTCATTATCAGTAACCATACATGTACAGTCACCTTCCCAGGTGGTAACAAAGTATCTTACTTCTCTTCAGTGGCTTAGAGAATCTTTCTTTCCAAAATGGCCATGGTAAGCTCCCAGAAATTCAGGGATTGGTCAGAATAGGTTAAGCAGACAGGACCATATTGGAGAGAAAAGACATTTAAATTCTATTACGGTAAGGAAATTAAGTGTTAAAATTATATAACCATTTATAATAAAAATACTAGATGACATCATAAACTTTAATTCTCTCACTGAAGATAATAAGAAAATAGTAGTATAAAATGCCAAGTATAAGATTAGAAATAACTAGCAGTTCGGAACTGTGATTTGTCTTCTATCTAGTACTTATCTTTAATAAATTCAGAGAAACTAAGGTCAAGAGGACCATTATTTCATTTATTGTGCCCTATATAGAAAGCCCTTAAATTTCATGCAGTTCCCTTTACTTGTAGTCCCCAAACTTGTTTTGTTTAATCATTTTAAAAAGATATTCAGTATTGATTTGAAGACTTCATAAGGTATCTATCTTCTATTTCATGGGTAGTCTATACTAATATTTTATCACCCTCACTGTTAAAAATTAGACCTAATTTCTTATTCAAATTCACATGCCTTTAACTCCTGGCATTATTCTTTTTTTTTCTCTTAAATCACAGAACACATGAGTTTCTCAACTTGAAGGTATGTGGGCATTATAGTCACTTCACATTCAAGTCTTCTTAGAAAAAATGAGTCGATTGAATTCCTTAAAGAATCATAGAATCATAAAATGGCCTGGGTTGGAAGGGACCTCAAAGATCATCTAGTTCCAAGCTCCCTGCCATAGGCAGGGATACCACCCACTAGATCAGGTTGCTCAGGGCCTCATCATTACGCCTCATTGGGTTGGAAACTGGCTGGGTAGCCAGGCCCAAAGAGTCATGGTGAATGGAGTGAAATCCAGTTGGAAGCTGATTACTAGTAGAGCCCCCAGGGCTCAGTACTGGGGCCAGTTCTCTTTATCAGTGATCTGGATAAGGGGATCGAGTGCACCCTCAGTAAGTTTGCAGACAACACCAAGCTAGGTATGTGTGTTGATCTGCTCAAGGGTAGGAAGGCTCTGCAGGAGGATCTGGATAGGCTGGACCAGTGGGCTGAGGCCAACTGTATGAAGTTCAGCAAGGCCAGGTGCCGGGTCTTGCACCTGGGGCACAACAGCCCCAAGCAGCGCTACAGGATGGGTTAGAAAGCTGCCTGGCAGAGAAGGTCATGGGAGTATTGGTTGATAGTTGGCTGAATATGAGCCAGCAGTGTGCTCAGGTGGCCAATAGCATCATGGCTTGTATAAGAAGCAGTGAGGCCAGCAGGGCTAGGGAGGTGATCGTCCCCCTGTACTCAGCTCTGGTGAGGCCGCACCTTGAGTACTGTGTTCAGTTTTGGGCCCCTCGCTACAAGGAGGACATTGAGGTGCTTGAGCGAGTCCAGAGAAGGGCGACCAAGCTGGTGAGGGGTCTGGAGAACAAGTCTTATGAGGAGTGGCTGAGGGAGCTGGTCTTGTTCAGCCTGGAGAAAAGGAGGCTCAGAGGCGACCTTATCACACTGTACAGGTAACTTAAGTGAGGCTGTAGTGAGGTGAGGATTGGTCTATTCTCCCATGTGCCTGGTGTCAGGATGAGGGGGAATGGGCTAAAGTTGCGCCAGGGGAGTTTTAGGTTGGATCTTAGGAAGAACTTCTTTACCAAAAGTGTTGTTAGGCATTGGAACAGGCTGCCCGGGGAAGTGGTGGAGTCACCATCCCTGGAGGTCTTTAAAAGACGTTTAGATGTAGAGCTTAGGGATATGGTTTAGTGGAGGACTTGTTAGTGTTAGTTCAGAGGTTGGACTTGATGATCTTGAGGTCTCTTCCAACCTAGATGGTTCTGTGATTCTATGATTCTGCTTCTTTGCAGTGGACTCTGACTCTGCTTCTTCTTGACCCTACTAAGAGGTTTTAATGTAAAATCAGTGAGTGGGACAAACAGTAGCAGTTAAATAGAGACTGTATAAATATTTCCTTTAAATATTCTGAGTATGATAAAATACCATTCCTCTTTCTGATAAACATCACTATGCACACATTCTAGCATATTCTAGACAGTGGAGTTGTTTTTCTCTTAGTATTAGTTTGTTTGATTCTCTGGGTTTTGACATCTCTATTCTTTTGTCTGACAAATCTGTGCACTGACTTGTAAAAAAAAATCAATATTGTTTTCCTGGCACTTTCTCTGCAGTTGAGTTGATTTATTATCACAGTTCCCTTTCCCCTCTTTTTATCAGTGTGTTTCTATTGCTTTAGGGTTGAGTACCTGATAACATCACAGGGTAGAAGACACACAGAGAATTTCTGTGACCTTATCCCCTATATGATCTTGTCCAGTGTGACGGTGAGCCATGGCTATAAAGTGAACAATGATATTATCCAAGCTGTGTGATCAGATTTATGCTCTATTATGTTTGAAATAAAGACAAACTAGAACCAATGAACAAATTTAGACTTATGTTTAAACTGTACTCCTCTGGTATCTAAGTGATGAAAGGGAGAGTAAATCTCCACAGACTTAAACTTAATTTGCTTGCAATGTGTTGGAAGAGTCACACAGTCAATAATTGTCATGGGATTAAAATCAAGCATAAAGGTGAGCATGTTGTTCATTAAAAATGTAGCTTCATTACTGTTGTTTCTGTTAACCTCTTGTATCAAGGTGGTATTTAAGAACCTCAGTAAAAGATCAGAGCTATCTTGTCCTAAATACTGTGCGGACATGTAAGAAAATACAAAGTTCAGAGGCAGTATTTCAGAACAGATGTAACCAAAGGCTGCAACAAGTAAATGTGCTGTGAGAGTGTTGACAAGTGTGAACTCAGTAATGCAAACAGAGGTTATGTTCACACAGGAGCACTTAGGGAAAACAAGTTGACTAAGTTTATTAAACTTGTGTCTGACGTGACTGCAGCATATTTGAACCACGTTATTCTTGGAGGAGAGCATTCTCATGTTATGACTTCTGCTTTTTGATTTTCCCTCTGTGCAAACTACCTTGATAATCTTAGATCACTCATTCCCTTGCCACTGGGGACTGCCATTATCTATAGGTGTCATGATAGAAACATTTGAAGGAAGGCTGCAAAGCAGGAATTTGTGAAGGGGGTTTTATTATTGGTGGGGAGCAGCAATGAGGAAATGACAAGTACTTAATATAGAGGTGTGCATGTGTTTGTTTGAGGCTACAGGGTTTGGGAGACTGAAGGTAGGATTTGACAGTGTAGAAAACTCATATCTGATAGCTAGAGAAGTGCAGTATGGTGGAGTCTAATAAAAAAGGCAAAATAATGTCTTAGCTTAGAGAGCAGAAAGTTGCAAAAGTTAGAGTAATGAGGGAGGAGGCTGATCTAGCAGTATTAGACAATGTGATTGGAGGTCTACCTCTGGCTAGACTATATAAAAGGAAGTGATGCAAGCAAAGTCAGAGCAAGTCTGAGAGGATTTGCTTTGGAAACCATATCCTGACCTTGCACTGTCCTTCCTTTTATTCTTTCCTTCATTCCTGCAGGGACTCAGGAAGATTTGGCAACAGGACAGTGGAGTTGGCAATAGAAGGAATATGAAGAGGTGGGGGAGCAGCACCGGGGAAGCACAGGGAAGCATTACTAGCTTCCCTGGTGCTGCTGGTGTAATGCAATATGTTTCTTAATGGTGTCAGAAGCCTCAAGTTTCCGCCAGCCCTGGCTGGAAAAAGTAAGTCCTGTTTATTTATTATTTTTTTTGTCATTTTTTGTTTGTTTGTATGTTTTGTTTTTCTCCCCTCACTTGGTCCAGTAGTGTATCAGAAGAGGAAGAGGAAAAAAAAGAGAGAACTTGGTAGCTTCCATCTTTTCTCTTGTTTTTTTTCCACTTGAGAGAGAGAAAAACATATTTTTCCAGGTGGAGGGACCCCTGCTGGAGCAGGCACTGAGAGTAACCTTGAAGGAGCAGTAGAGGTGAAGCGTTAGCCACAGCCCCCATTCCCTGTTCCCCTCTGCCACTTACTGGCAGTGCTTAGACGTCTTTGCCGACCTAAATGATTCTATGATTCTGTGTTTCTAACTTTTTTTTTTTTTCTATCTTTTGGAACTTCCCCAGCAACTCAACACATACAATGGTCTTCATAGTTCCTTAATGTGTTCTTTTTCACATCTTAGCTCAATTTTCCCCAGACCCATTGAAATAATATATATAGTTTTAGTACTTTTTTAACATCTTGCATATCATGCAGTACATAATACAGTATTATCTAGATTTTTTTTTCTAGATATTGAACTATAATTTTCTAGAGGCCTGCAATATAGTAAGAGTCTTAATTTTGGAATAAAATATTCCTTAAATTGTTCTTCTTTCTGGCAAAGTGACTGAGTTGTTTTGCTTCTCTTTCCTTATCAATTTCCTATGGTTCCTGCACTCTGAATTATATTTATTGTCAGCTTCTTGTTTCTTTAATTAGCAAGCAGTGCTTGCTTAACTGCTATCATACCTGTTAGGGTATTTTTAACCAATAAATGCACATTTTTTAATTGCTTTGCTTCAGGTAGAAGTTTTTCACAGAATCACAGAGTGGTTGAGGTTGAAAGGTGTCGCGTTAAAGGGGTGTAGCTGATTAACCGTTATGGGCCCGGTTGGATTCAGAGTACTGAACCAGTCGGACATGCACCAAAAACACATTAACCGCCTGGGGGTCCAGTCAGACATTCACCAAAAATGCATTAACCGTCTGGGGGTCTGGTTAGATTCAGAACACTGAACTATCACGGATAACCACCCTCACCTTAGTTGCATTAATGAGAGCTATCACAATGCAATCAAGTATGGTTTATTACAGCAACAGATAATCAGGTTCTTTTGGATTGCCGGCGATAGTGACTGTCTGCAAAAGCAAGCTAGTATGCATGAAATACACAGGTGTTATAGGTGTTACAGATGTTATACAGGTGTTATAGGTGTTGTAGGTGTTACAGATGTTATAGATGTTATAGGTGGTATAGATGTTATAGATGTTACAGGTGTTATAGGTGTTGTAGGTGTTATAGGTGTTGTAGGTGTTACAGGTGCGCAGCCTAGAAATAAACGCGTTAAAGATTATAAGCAAGTATTCAGATCTCACCCAAAGGCGTCCCAATGGGGGGGAAGAGAGGCTCAGCCCGTCGACTGATCCCAGGAGTCAGGAGGTCCTAAGGATGTTGTATGTCCTCAGGATGGCATCTCCCCTGACGATGGTATCTTCCCTAACATCCCCTCTCTCTTAGGCCAATTTATATTATTTTCTATCTTTTAGGTGGAGCTTGAGTGGCTCTAGTCAAGCATATCTTAGTTATGATTGGTGTAAAGTTTTCCTGTCTCCGTTTAAAGTAATAGGCTCCGAGAAATTCAGGGTGCATGCTCAGTGAGGGGTGGTTGCACCTTGGAGGCGGGTAGCTTTTGGGATGGAGGTGTGTTTTGGTATTATAATGATATTATAATGAGCAAAAGTACACTAGGGTACAGCATTTGTCAAAACATGACAGGTCTTTGGCTTAGGGTGGCAAAAAGTGCAGCTTTGTGCACAAGAACAATCGAGGCCCCACCTGATTACAGAGCCTAGCCGTGGTGTCTCCACTCCACTCCACGCTCTGTGGTGTTCCTAAGAGCTAGCACACCAAGTTTCCCCAGCACGATAGCATCTAAGGTTGGGAGCCTAGGGAATGCTCAGGTAATGCAGTTATGCCCTACCCTGAAAGCCTCTTCAATGCTGTACCTTTTCCTTAAAAGTGTGAATGTTAGTTTTATTTTCCTGGTTACTTCAGGCAGTTACACCACATAATGGTATATACCTCAAGCTGGTATATACCTAGAGGTTGCCCAGAACCATGTCCAGACCAATAGTAAAATGATTTTACACAGTACCCAGTGTCTGGTGTTTCTGTTTAAATGATTTTCCCAATGGATTTGGTCATGTTATGGCTGTAGCTGATCTGTTAAGGTGATGCAAGAGTTTAGGGCATAGTGATATTAGAATGAATAGCTCCTGAGAAAAGGTATAATGTCTGAAGCCAAGTGAGCTTATGAAAAGAAAATTACAGCTCCCTTCGCTTAATAAGAAGCTGAAGTAACTAACCTGGCCTACAGAAAATGGTGGAGAGCAAGTCAGGTTAAGATGTTAGGTGGATCACCAGGACTGGACTGGGTGAATTAACAGCTAACCAAGCCACTGGCCACTGCTGAACCTGTGGATGGCAGCTAGAATGAACTGCATCACAGTAGGTACTAAAGCAATGGCTATCTGTTGTAGTAAATAATGTGTGACAGTCTTATCACATGTATTATTCTGTATTATTCAATGTATTATTTATCTTGAACTGTGGACTGACTGCATAGCAGTGCTTCCAGCTTTACGCTGTAGTCTCACATATATATATTCGAAAACTGATAGGCAAATAATTTTGGTATTTCAAATTGAACATTGAATTTCAATTGTAACACAGGGTCAAAATACAGAAAAGTCTTGATAAGTTTGAAACTGGAATATATGAAGAAAATTATCTGAGAAACTGAAAACACAATCAGATTTTGAGACACAAATCTTTGAATACATTTGAAAGGAAATAATAATTTCAAAATACCAACACAATGTATTCATAGTAATCAAAGTTTTGTTGAATAAATGTTGTGCTTTGTAAAATATCATTTTATTTCCACAGAATAACTTCCACAATTTCTACCTCCTCTCCCACTGCAAGATTTATGCATATCACATACAGAACACATGTAGGTATCTAATGCAGCTCTAGGCACTGACGTAAAGAGATGGGAGTGTGTGGTGTAAATGCCTGAAGTAACTAGGAAAATAAAACTAACATTCACACTTTTAAGGAAAAGGTACAGCATTGAAGAGGCTTTCAGGGTAAGGCATAACTGCATTATCTGAGCATTCCCTAGGCTCCCAACCTTAGATGCTATCACGCTGGGGAAACTTGGTGTGCTAGCTCTAAGGAACAGCACGGAGCGTAGAGTGGAGTGGAGACACCACGGCTAGGCTCTGTAATCAGGTGGGGCCTCGATTGTTCTTGTGCACAAAGCTGCACTTTTTGCCACCCTAAGCCAAAGACCTGTCATGTTTTGACAAATGCTGTACCCTAGTGTACTTTTGCTCATTATAATATCATTATAATACCAAAACACACCTCCATCCCAAAAGCTACCCGCCTCCAAGGTGCGACCACCCCTCACCGAGCATGCGCTCTGAATTTCTCGGAGCCTATTACTTTAAACGGAGACGGGAAAACTTTACACCAATCATAACTAAGATATGCTTGACTAGAGCCACTCAAGCTCCACCTAAAAGATAGAAAATAATATAAATTGGCCCAAGAGAGAGGGGATGTTAGGGAAGATACCATCGTCAGGGGAGATACCATCCCGAGGACATACAACATCCTTAGGACCTCCTGACTCCTGGGATCAGTCGACGGGCTGAGCCTCTCTTCCCCCCCATTGGGACGCCTTTGGGTGAGATCTGAATATTTGCTTATAAATCTCTATAGAGTCTTTGATCCTTTTAACGCATTTATTTCTAGGCTGCACACCTGTAACACCTGTAACACCTATAACACCTGTAACACCTATAACACCTATAACACCTATAACACCTATAACATCTATAACATCTGTAACATCTGTAACATCTGTAACACCTACAACACCTGTATAACATCTGTAACACCTATAACACCTGTGTATTTCATGCATACTAGCTTGCTTTTGCAGATAGTCACTATCACCGGCAATCCAAAAGAACCTGATTATCTGTTGCTGTAATAAACCATACTTGATTGCATTGTGATAGCTCTCATTAATGCAACTAGGGTGAGGGTGGTTATCCGTGATAGTTCAGTGTTCTGAATCTAACCAGACCCCCAGACGGTTAATGCATTGTTGGTGAATATCTGAACGGACCCCCAGGTGGTTAATACGTTTTTGGTGAATGTCTGAGCGGACCCCCAGGCAGTTATTACGTTTTTGGTGAATGTCCGAACGGACCCCCAGTTTTGGTGAATGTCCGACTGGTTCAGTACTCTGAATCCAAACGGGCCCGTAACGGTTAATCAGCTACACCCCTTTAACGCGACAGAGTGGCAGTTTTCATAAATAGGCTTTTCTGTTGCTTTAAGTTCAAGAGCAGGCAGTGCTCCCAGTTGGTTAACAAATTATTTTGATAATCTGAGAACATTCAGAATGGGGTTAGAATAAAGCAGTAGACAAATGCAGCTTCTTGTTCTGTGAGCTTTCATTCTCAAAATTCATAAATAGTTCTCTGCCTACCCATATGTGTGATCAGTTTTGTAGCCTCAAAATTATTAATTTCTACAGAATGGCTAATATTTTGTTTAACATAACTATGGAACTATGGAACTTTTTTTTTTTTTTTTTTCAACAAAAAGACAAAATTTAAAAGTAACATACCGTGGTATGGTTAAGGTCACATTGGGGAATAAAAATCATTAAATTAAATGATTTTTTTTTGGTTTTGTTTTTCTCCATCTGTTATGGTCAGTATGGATCCGTTCCCAGATGAGAACAAATGTGCCCTTCATAAGTATCCTACATTCAGGGTGAGCTCCTCAATTCCAAGTTGTACTGGGACAGACTCCTTTGCTGTCATTGCAGCATGAATTGCATTTTATTCAGTACAGGAGAAACCCTTGCTGATAAGAATCATCCACACTTATACACTCCTCTGGAAAAAGATATTAATGAACTTACATTTTCCAATGAAATTTATCAAAAAAAAAAAGTCTGTATTTGCTATTTTCACCCCTCACATCTTTCAAAGAGAGTTACAATGTGGGAAAAAGTATTACATGATTTCACAGAATTTCACAGAATTTCTAGGTTGGAAGAGACCTCAAGATCATCGAGTCCAACCTCTAACCTAACACTAACAGTCCCCACTAAACCATATCCCTAAGCTCTACATCTAAACGTCTTTTGAAGACTTCCAGGGATGGTGACTCCACCACCTCCCTGGGCAGCCCGTTCCAGTGCCTCACAACCCTTTCAGTAAAGAAGTTCTTCCTAACATCTAACCTAAAACTCCCCTGGCGCAACTTTAGCCCATTCCCCCTCGTCCTGTCACCAGGCACGTGGGAGAACAGGCCAACCCCCACCTCTCTACAGCCTCCTTTAAGGTATCTGTAGAGAGCGATAAGGTCGCCCCTGAGCCTCCTCTTCTCCAGGCTGAACAAGCCCAGCTCCTTCAGCCGCTCCTCATAGGACTTGCTCTCCAGGCCCCTCACCAGCTTCGTCGCCCTTCTTTGGACCCGCTCAAGCACCTCGATGTCCTTCTTGTAGCGAGGGGCCCAAAACTGAACACAGGACTCGAGGTGCGGCCTCACCAGAGCCGAGTACAGGGGGACGATCACCTCCCTAGCCCTGCTGGTCACAGTGTTTCTGATACAAGACAGGATGCCGTTGGCCTTCTTGGCCACCTGAGCACACTGCTGGCTCATATTCAGCCGACTGTCCACCATCACTCCCAGGTCCTTCTCTGCCTGGCAGCTCTCCAACCATTCCTCTCCCAGCCTGTAGTTCTGCTTAGGGTTATTGCGCCCCAGGTGCAGGACCCGGCACTTGGCCTTGTTGAACTTCATACAGTTGACCTCAGCCCATCGGTGCAGCCTATACAGATCCTCCTGCAGAGCCTTCCTACCCTCGAGCAGATCGACACACGCACCTAGCTTGGTGTCATCTGCAAACTTACTGAGGGTGCACTCAGTGCCGTCATCCAGATCATTGATGAAGATGTTAAAGAGGACCGGCCCCAGCACCGAGCCCTGGGGGACACCACTAGTGACTGGCCTCCAACTGGACTTGGCTCCATTTACCACAACTCTTTGGGCCCGGCTATCCAGCCAGTTTCTAACCCAACGAAGCGTGCGCCAGTCCAAGCCAAGAGCAGCCAGTTTCTTGAGGAGAATGCTGTGGGAGACGGTGTCAAAAGCCTTGCTGAAGTCAAGGTAGACCACATCCACAGCCTTTCCCTCATCCACCCAGCGCGTCACTTTGTCGTAGAAGGAGATCAGGTTCGTCAAGCAGGACCTGCCTTCCATAAACCCATGCTGGCTGGGCCTGATCGCCTGCTTGCCCTTCAAGTGCCGCATGATGACTCCCAAGAGGATCTGCTCCATGAGCTTCCCTGGTACTGAGGTCAAACTGACCGGCCTGTAGTTCTCCGGGTCTGCCCTCTGGCCCTTCTTGTAGATGGGCGTCACATTTGCTAGTCGCCAGTCAGCTGGGACCTCCCCCGATAGCCAGGACTGCTGATAAATGATGGATAGGGGCTTGGCCATCTCCTATTATATAACAAAAGCTCCTATTATATAACAGGCTCCTATAACAGGCTTGGCCAGCTCCTATTATATAACAAAAGAAAGATTCTTTCTTCCACTGGAAGATGGCATTTTCCAGTTCCTTCTGAGATACCTCAGTGAGAGTATGGACAAACAGAGCCTGTGTGGCCTACTTGAAACATGGAGGGATGGGGATAACAAGGATGGCAACCCAGCCTATCCCATCTGCCCCATCTGTTCCTTGTTCCCCATTTAGCATCTATATATGCGACTGAGATATCTGAGTTATATACTTTGGAGACAACATCAGGAGGATCTGTGAAAATTCATGTTATGTCTTGGCAGTTTTTTTTTCAGAGGAGTAGAAGCAAATGATTTTTTTTTTTTTTTTTGGGGGGGGGGTATGTTGCTGGTCAGGAGGCAGACAGTTGAATGTAAAAAGGCAAAGGTAAGTCTTTTACTATAGGTCATCATCACTGATGGATATAAAAAGCTGCTACAAGCAACAGAAGCACAAAAGGCATGAGACCACACAAAAACAGAGGTCACAATTATCTTTCCAGGAGATGATTTTAGAGAACGTTCCCATAGGTGTTACTACTACTTATCTCTGTGATACACAGTTGTGTCCTTGTATACAGTGGGCAGGGATAATATTTGTTTCATTTTTATCCACCCAAACAGAAAGACTTATGAATCAGATTCTGATACCTTGAGTAATTTCAGGAGCTACATCACCTAGATCAATGAGGTTAGATCAATGATATTGGTCAGGTTATTTGGAAAGATGCTACTCAACCTGAAACTTCATGTGAATGTGTTAGACTTACACTATTATTCAGATCACGTGAGCATTCGATGATTGAAATTTTAAATACCCATATTTTATTTTTTTCACAAGCAAGTATGCTATTTCTAATTTTATTTGGATCCAAACCAAAAAAATCCAAACACATCTGAATCTGTGAATGTAGGTGACAGTTGCAAAGCAGTAAGTATTTGTGACAATTTTTGTTTTTCTAAAGAAACCACAAATCTGTTTTTTTGACAATATAAATGAAAACTGTGAATGCTCTTTGCCTTTTATTGTCACAACCACCCTCCTCTGCAAGAATGGAAAACTTTTTCATGACCTACAAAAGAATGAATTTTTGTCTACAATTACCTGTAGCATTTTTTTTTTTGTCAAACGGCTTTGGTAGTTGCAGTCTTGAGTGTATGAATAGAAAATTCAAACAGTTTAGCTGAGAGACAGTCCTGTGAAATTTAAAAGTACACAGCAGTAAAAGACTACGTAGATAAAAATAAGATCACTTTAGGTTATAATAAATACTAAAGCTAATAATGAACATAAAAAATAAACAAAAACCTGCAAGATTTCATAAAGTTGGCTGTTCTGAATTTTGAGAATATCGCAGAAAATGTACTAGCTCTATGACCCTTTACAAGATTTATTTAAAAATTTGCTCTGACTGCTGACCTATGATAAATTTGCCAGATGCACCATATTTGAAATGCAAACAGCAGTTAATTTTACAAGAAAAGCAAGAAGGTTTTCCATGCACCCAAATACAATAAGATATTCGAATATGAAAGCAAAGATTTTAATTACTGGTGTCAGCTTGAGAGTGAGAAATTCTTTTTTTTTTCTCAGATGTTTGTAGTGTTTTCTAGGTAGCAATTTTCTGTTTAATTTGTAAAGACAAACTTATGACTCATGGCTTCAGTTTTAGTTTGTTTTTGTCTGCATTTTGTGGTACCGGATCTTCAACTTTTTAGGTATATCTGGTATACTTTAAGGTATTTATTTATATCTTTGCTAGAAAAGTGATTTTAACTTTTAAATAAATACTTATGGGCTGCTGTCCAGGATGATAACTTTCAAGTGGTAGAGAAACTGTAAAATGAGAAGTATTGTTGCATTGGGATCTATGGGTGCATGTGAGTGGCATATTCCTTTCCTCTGAAGTATGATTCGGCTCTACTGTGAGTACGATTGAGATCAAAAAAAGACACGGAATAAAGCATCACCCAGCAGCTGCATGGGTTTGAAACTGAATTCTCATTAAACAAAAACTTATTTGAGTTTTGTAGCTTGTACTGCGCCATGGTTGATCATCAGTTGATAAATACGTTTAGAATATTATTTATTAGCAGTTTTGCTATGAGTTTAGTTAAAGCTTCACATTCAGGTGAGTGATTATGTTAGAATCTCAGCATTTCTTCTTTTGTTTAGAAGTGGGAAAATATTTTCAGCCTTACTTGTGCTGACAAAAAATTTAAAACATTCTCCAAGTGCATCAAGGTAAAAAAACAAATTAAAAGACTTCAATATTTTTTCCTTATATTCCTTATACTTTTTGTTTGTTTGTTTGTTTGTTTTAAACAAAAGGAGTTTTAAACAAACAAACAATCCATCACAACCTTTTGATACTCTGTGTCATGGCAATTTTATTTTATTTTTGTATGTGTGTGTGTTTGAGAACACTCACACTATAACAGTGCTCAACAAATGTTAAGTTATTATTAATACTCAGCACAACCCCTGGATGTTTTTTTTTTTCCCCAATATATTGAAAAATACCATTTACTAACAATTTTGCTGCTAATTCCTCACCTATGATCTTAATATTAAATTCCATATAAGTGCTGCACCCATGTTTTACCAAAGCTGTTAAACTATACATGAGCTATAAGCTTTTTGCCACATAACTCTTCTATACATGATAACATATATTACCTTCTTTATTGCTAGTCTGGGTGACAGAGAGTGAGACACAAGGAAAAACAGACTCATTAGAACTGCATCAAAAGAAAGAAAATCCAAACCAGAATATATTTTCCTAGTTTGATTTTTTTTTTTTTTTTTGGTTAACATTTCTTTTTGTGCTAAGCAGTAAGAAACAAGGCTTAAGATACAAGGTAAAGGGTTGTCAGTATGAACTATTATTGGGAATAAGATTATAACTCTTTAGGAGTGTTGCTTCTTGATATTCAATTTGATATTCAAGCCTGAGTTTCTGTCTGTTTGACTGACAGCTGTTTTTACAGAGGTAGCTCCTGTGGAAGAGCAGCCTATCCTAAAAGTAATGGCAGAAGTGAAAAGGCTGATGAACTAGACATGGGTAGTGTGTTAGTTATCTGAGTGGTCTGGAAGAATGAATTCAAGCTCAGCCAAGAACAGAAGTCTCTCGTGGTGTCAACGTGTTCATTTGCTGTTGTTGTCATGAGCTCTTTTGCAAATGGTATCCACACAGGCAGTAATTGAGCTAGTAGCTGAAATAGATGTTGGTGATGTAGGAGAAATTGATTTTAAACCGTTTGAGACATCATTTGAGACAAAGGATAACTTAATAAAAGTTAACCTAAGAGCTCTGCACTGAAATACCCTGAAGTTTAATGCTGCACCTGCATTTGCTCTACTGTTTGTGATTTTGTTAATTGGAGGTATGCCTTTATAACTTGGTGTGGCAAAGACAGTATGTCTGACTTGAGGAAAGGATAGTGGTGATGGTATTTTCACAGAATCACAGAATCACAGAATTTCTAGGTTGGAAGAGACCTCAAGATCATCGAGTCCAACCTCTAACCTAACACTAACAGTCCCCACTAAACCATATCCCTAAGCTCTACATCTAAACGTCTTTTAAAGACTTCCAGGGATGGTGACTCCACCACCTCCCTGGGCAGCCCGTTCCAGTGCCTAACAACCCTTTCAGTAAAGAAGTTCTTCCTAACATCTAACCTAAAACTCCCCTGGCGCAACTTAAGCCCATTCCCCCTCGTCCTGTTTCCCTGTGGATCAAGAGAAGAGGAGTCTATCTGAAGAATTTTAGAAGGCTAGAAAAATTGTGTTGGCAGGAAAACAAGCTTATTTTGCCTTTTGGATTCAAAAGGATCAAATGTCTCAACCTCTTACATAGGGGCAGTCTGCCTCCTGTTTGGTTCAGCTGGGGTTGAAAGGTTGTATCCATCTAATATGGGTTTAGTAACCATGCCATGAAATGAGTTGGACAAGTTTGAAATCAGCCCTGTCCTTGTGGTGTATTTTTCCTTAGGCCTGTTACTAACACCTAACACATTGGACCATAACTTTTCTTGGTCCTCTGAAAGGGACTTGTACTGTGGACTGCAATAAGCAGTACTTTCAACAGGTTTTTAAAAGCTGACAGAACTCTACTAATCATATGTTAAAATAAAGGAATTTTTAGAACAACTAAAGGTTGCAAATAACAGAGTTACCTTTTTACATTAAAAAAAACATTTTCTCATAGTCTCATGAATTTTGACTTCTGAGTTTTTTTCTTCTGAAAGTACTACGAAGACATTTTATTTATAAAATATTTATTTACCTTAGTTATGCTATTTTATTTTATTATTTTTTTTTCCCAAAAGTGGTGGCAAGGGAAGTGAACAGTGTTACCTATTTAGTTATGCCATATATCATTAATAATGGTTCATGTAATTCCCGAAATTTTGTGACCAAACTATGGCAGAAGTGTAACATGAGGTTGCTGTGACATTAGATAGGACCTCTGTTCTGTTAATTTAATTTGTTTCATTAAATATGCTAGCATGGGATTAGATATTTTTTGATAAAAGATCCCAAAGACTATGCGATTCATCTTCTACTCTTGTGATTCAGAGATCTTAAAGGGAGCTTTTAAGGATATCTGTGCTGTTCTCTGGAGTAAAGTAGTTAAAAACAGAATGTAGTCTTCTATACTTAAATTAATTTAGAAGCAATACTGCATTTTATATCTGACAGAAATAAAGATTCTTGAATGAGTGGAGTGTGGAAAAGAAGGCAGAGATGCTATCAGTTGTACTGTGTGGACTAATGAAGAAAATGAAGAAGAAAACCCCATGATTCACAAAGAGGTATAGAGGTTGCTGGATGATTTAAGGCCAGATTAACAAATCACTACAATGCAATTTAAGGCTTTAGATAATGGGAGGTCAAACATGTATTACCAGCTGACTTAAATTTGATTTGACTGAAAGATAAAACTCAGCTACATGAACCATATTAACTGAAAGCCTCTGCTTTACATTTCTCACTGATGGCACCCTGGGGAGGTAACTTTCTTGGCATTTCACATCCAATTTAAGCACATCATTGATGAAAAGATGGCTAAATTGGTGCGTCATTTTGTAATAAAATATCTCACAAATTGTTTATCTGATCAATGGAGAATGCAGTCTCAAGCTGTTCGGGGCTAATGTGCTCACTGCACTCAAATAGTAAGTTATTGACTGTCAGAGGGACCTGGGAATTTGTATACTCAGTTCAGATTTCCTGAATGAGAGCAACATATTGCATCAGAATAGTAGGTTGTAAGCGATTAACTTTGCCAGCTGAATTTTCACTGAAATCGAATAGATGTGAGGAGAGGGCACTAAGCACTTAGTGGGAAATGCTCAGCTGCTCATATGATGAAGCTGTAGAGGACAGAAAAGGGTCTTATTCTTGCCTTACTTATGCAGGCTTTATGCCACAGTTACTCCACTGTTTAATGAAGTCCTGCGGTCCTTGCAGTGCAAGTGGGAAAGTCATGCCATATGTGTATTATATATCAAGTGTTATTTTCATAGCTGTAGTGAGACATTTTGTTGCCTGGGGTAGGGTGGGACTGCTCTCTCCCAGCTGGGCAGCATCTGGGACCTTGCTAGGACCAGAGCCATGTGGAGCCTCCCTGGGGAGATGCTTTCTTTTCAGGCAAGGGCTGAACTAGCTCTGAGGTAGGCTGAGCAGATGCAGTATAGAGAAAACAGGGAGCCTGCCTGTGAGGGTGCAAGGTGAGGAGTGAGGAGGTGGCACTAATGTGCATTTTCCCCTTCAGACCTGGCAGCTACATTTTTTCTGTAGCTGACGTCCACTTTGCATTCCAAAGATGGGGAGCAAGACGTTTCATAACATTCCCCAACTTCAACTGGTCTCAGTTCTGGTCTCACAGAAATGCAGAGTTATATTACTTAGGCATCCTTCTTCCTAGCCATCCTTTTGGTATAGTTTGATATTTTCTTCAGTTCCGTTTTCCCACAAAATGAAGTGGGTAAGAATGATTGAGAATAGTTTTCACAGGAAGAAAAACCTTAGCATAAGAATAAAAGTTAGCATGAGGCTTAGTGGAGGGCTACTCAGTCTTTAATAAAGACTGGGCTCATTCAGTGTAGGTGTGAGACAGAACCCATTGTGTGCTAGATTTTTATTTTATTTATTTTATTTTATTTGCTGTAAATGTTTGATTCACCACAGAAACACCATGCAGCTTTTGCAGATATTTTTAGCAGGAGTGCAGTGCTCTTTTCCCAAGATTGAGATAGCAAAAAGCTTCTTAATTTGCAACCCATATGTCTAGGATCCTGCAAAGGAGGGTTCGTATACTCCTGAGGCATAGGAATTGGGAAAAAAAAAAGTAGAAAAGAGGTGTAAAGTAAGTGCGTAAGTTAAGTACCTCCACTGCTGAGGTGTAGGATATTCCAAGGTGAATGTTCCCTTGTCTCCTGTTGAAGCTGTTCTGCTGTGCACAGTAGATTTCAACATACCTACAGGGGAGCACAACAGTACGGGTTGCTGACTTAAGTGTTTACCTGAGAGCTAGAAGCAATAAGTTCCCATGCCCTTCTGACCCAAAAAATTAAGTACTAAAATAGTAAAATTAGTTCATTGACTTTATTGATATAAATACTAGATTCTATCCAATGCTGTAATTTCATTCAATTTACCGGAACTGGTAATTTTACTAATGGTGTAAAATAATACTTCTGGAAGGGTACAGAGATCTCTTATGCCCTGGTAGCATAGAAAACTCTTATGCCCTGGTGACAGAAAACTCAGTTTGATGCTCATCAGTGATCTGCAGTACCACACTGGCCAGACAGCCACAGCGTCTTTTCTTCTTTTCTTTTGTCTGACTGTTTGAAGTTAAATAGTCCTAGGCCTGCCCAGAACTTGAATGAGAGACCTAGGAAATCACAGATTGCAGAGGATCAAACTGGAGAAAACAGATCTGACTTGGTGAATGCTAGATCAAAGAAGCTGAACAAGTAGATACACTGAATTTTGACACACCGTTTGACACCTGGAAAGAGTGGGAGGAGGGAAGTGTTGCCTAAACACTGACCTGATTCTGAGAAAGTGTTCCAAATCATATGTTCAGCAGACAGTCACTTATTTATTTATGCCTTCTTCCCATTTTGAGGGTGTTAATCTTCAGGAAAACATTTATTACTTTTATTTTTTCCCCAGAAGTTCTGAGGGTTTCCAGATGCACATGAAGACTACATTTCTTTATGATCACAGTTGTCAGGAGTAGCACACAAATAAGAAATGATAGAAAACATCTTTGAGGAACTTACTGTTCAGCAATATATAATCTACTTAAAAAAAAAAGAGTGTTAAGTGAGTACCTTATTTGCAAAATGAGAAACAGTGATACTTTTGGATTTAGCTTTTTCTGGATCTCAAAGGCTGCTAGCCTGATGACTCTAAGTATTTTAATTTTTAATTACTGTCAGCAGAGAAAGAATAATGATGAAAAATTTCACCAAGCAAAATAAAACAAGGTCCTGAGAAGGACCTTTTTAGTTCTGCTGTATTTTTACCATTTTTAAAGTAATGATCTTTTTTTTTTTTTTTTTTTTTTTTTTTTTTTTTTTTAAATAAATTACATCTACACAAAAGTGTAGATGTTGGCAAAAACAAAAAACAGTGGAATCCTGAATTTATCAGATTTTATTCAGAACAAATTTTATTCAGAAATACTTTCCTTATGTTCTTGTATGTTCCCAACATTTGTTCATTTTGTGCAAATGAGAAAGGAGCTTTTTATGTCACAAAATTACTCTAGTCTCTTGTTAATCTTGTGATACAAATTGTTCATAAGAAGTCACTTCTAAGAACTGTTAAATGTTCATTACCAGTATTACAGACTTTATTTAAAATATTATTTTACATGTGTCATCAAAAATATTAATTTTCTACCTAAGTACAAGTAAATGGTTAATCAATATTACTGTTACATTAAAATCAGTGTTGATCATGTCCTTACAACCAAGTGAAGGAAGGAGTCCTTAAGAAATAAAATAATCCTTATGTTTTACTAGATTATAGAAATCACATTTTTAAAATAATAATAACTAGATCCAGACCAGCACTTACCAATATTACAAGACAAGTGCCCAAATACCTAACTGAAATTCTAGTTCTCTTGGTGAAAATGGAGTTGGGATCTTAAATGTCTTAGTTATCAGAGCATACATAACCCTTATTTCATATCTTTCTTGTCCTAGTTAGGGTTCTTTTCCTGTCCATTAGCAAAGCTATTATCAGGTAGATGTGGAGTTACCAGGAGGGAAAACAGTTACTCTCAAACTATCACTCTTCCCAAACATTATAACTAACCTATTTTTCCTAATCATAAGGCATAGCAAGTGATAACAAATATTAAATCCCATCTCCTACAGTCATATTTCTGGCTATCTCTGCTTTTATAGAGTTGTGGAGAGACAATCTGGTACTTTATATGCTGTGTCTATGGTGCTTTGGTAACCCTGTTCAGTAACCTGCCTTTGAAATAAGTTTGCTTAGAGCTAACAACACAGATACCTATTTGGTGTCCGTTTGGCCAGGCTCTTTCTATTCTCTGTTCTGCACTGAATAACAGCCTTTCCACCCACACTTACTTGAAAGAAAAGTAAAAAACTCTGCTTTCTATACAACTTTTCTTCAGAATTTATTTCTAAAAATATGAGGGAGAATGTGTTTATGGTAGATGACAGTTTTGTCAACAGTTTTTTGATCTAATCTTTACTTATGGGTTACCATGACTACATTGTTTGATTCTTTTTCTTCTGACAAATGTCTTTTCTGACTTGTGGGCATATTTAATTTGTGAGATCTTAATGCAGCAGATCTTAATGTGTGTAGATTAGATAAAGCATGAGTTTCTTAAAGAGGAAAGTGATGTTTTCAAAAATCTGTTGACATATATCTTACTCTCATGAAAGTTAGTGGAAATGTTGGTGCTTGTATTGTTGAAATTTATCATCAGCCTTTCAGCAATAATCTACTGTCACTAAACATCTCTTCTACTGGTTTGTCTATGGACAATTGAGTCATACTGAAAATTTTTAAACAAAAATAAAAACAAAACTGAATTAGTCAATAAAACATGACCATGCATACTTCATAATGAGATAGCTGTAGACGTTCAGGATATGGTGAACTACTACAGGTTCAGTGTCATCTAATTACAACACACATTTTACTCTAAGATATGTATTTATACTGCAGTACCTTCCTGCCACAAGCCTGTTTTGAGGTATAGGGCCGAAGGATGAGTAACTTTAAAACTTGAATAGTAGATGCTTTTTACTGCAGCTGTATATGTAATGTTCAGTTACATTCAATGGTTTATTGAGTGTGTTAATTGTAAGCACTAGGGATGTAGGGATGAAAAATGTGTGTTCTTCTGAACAGCTTTTTTTTTTTTTTTTTTTTTTTTTTCTCCCCCCACTAATGCTGTTCAAAATATTTTCAGATACAACAGCTCAATTTATTTCATCTCCACTAAGGATAAACCTGTAACAAAGAAAGCACCCTTTCTAGGACTGAACTGTTTAAACATGTGATCTGTTTTTTTCTTTACTTCTAGTGTAGAATAAATCTTGGGATGTCTCAGTGAAGGTTTTGAGGTAATGTCAGTAAAATGAAGTGTTGTGACAGAGAACCAGATCTACAACATGAAATTCTGTTTTCATTGAAATCAATGGGTATTTGAGACTGATCTTAATGCTGGAAGCATTTAATCCACATTTATGTTAGTAGAACTGATAACGGATTGCAATGAGGTATAGAGGTAACTTCTGAAGTCAGTGATCAAGGGTTCACAGCAAGATATGTTGTGTGCTTCAGCAAGTACAAAAGCAAACAGAATAGTTTCCAGTCTTTAAAATGGTGGAAAGTAGGTGAATGAGAATAATGAGTGACTAACAGTGGTTCAAAGAAGTGAAATTTAGTACTAGGGAATGTAAAACTACAGATCATTTGTTATTTCTGTGTTTGCATTACATTGGCATGGAGTAGCCCAAAACATGCTTCAAGAAGAAATTTAGCATCCTGAAGAGCTTCAAGCAAACACTAAGAACGTCTGGCTGGGGGCCCAGTAGATAAATTGATGACGGCAGAAACATGGAAGAAAACATAATACTACATTTACAATTGCTCCTCTGGGCTTCCCATAGTTCAGCTCTATGTAGCTCATGGTGGGCTTGACCACACATCACTTACAGCATTATGCTGAAAAAAATACTAAGGGATGGTCTAGTAGAAATAATATATACTGAATAAGAAAAAAATTTGTTGGGGCAATTTCTGCTTTGTATTGGAAGGGGTATTCCTCATTGTTGTTGCACATAGGACAAGTTCAGACTTCTTAAGAGAAGAAAATGCAGACACCCAGGATTAGAGGAGCCTTCCTATTTTACCAAGTCCAAACCCTTACCTACAGGTCCTAGGCAGTATAATTGTTTTAAACTCCAGCTTAAACTGGTGTTTCACATAATCTATATTATGATTTTTATTATGTGATTCTGATCAAATTATTTGACCAGATCTGATTCAGAAAGACTGATTCTGAGTGGTATTGCTGGAGCTGTTCTGTTACATCTATAATTGGATGTGCCAGTTCCCAGTAGCTATCTTACCCTTACATTTTGGGTTGGTATTTAATCTCCATTTTCAGTGAGGATGGTAATATTCATTTAATTTTAGAGCCCTATTTAGGTTGCCCTTAATCTCTGTATCAGCCTCATTGTGATCTGATTTCACAACAGCCTAAAAAGCCTTTTTCTGTTTGTTTTCATCAATATTGCAGGATTGTGCTCATTTTGACAGTGATTTTTACTGTATGCTCCTTCTGACCTCTGATACACAGCATTATTCATTGACCAGTCAATTTTTCCCTTTCATTACAGACTTTCTCTACTTGACCTCAAAGAACATGACATACCTCATGTCATGAGGCATATTTTAAAGAACAATGACACCATCATGGCTGAAGTTAAGCCTTCAGAAAGATCCTGGAAGATTCTGTGAGGGACATGAATGTCAGAGAATAACATGAGGAAACACTAAAACCATTAAAAAGTTTCTGATGAGATTCTTCCACTATTAGGAATAAATCATTATGAAGAAAAGAGAAAAATGAGAAAGGCTGATTGGAAAAAATATTTATTTGAGCTGAGGAAAGAGAAAATATGCTTCTCTTTCACTCCTTTTCAAAACAAAATTCCAGTTTAGCTCAAAATTCTGAAATTTGAAAAAATAAAGAAATAAATTGTCAAATTCAGAACTTTCTGATTAACACAAATTTATTCTTAAGTTCTGTGGGTTGCTATATTTTCTGTATTTGGACCTTTTTCATCATTTTCAACTCTTTCCATCACTGATTTTTGATACACACCTACTTTCCTCCATCTGGAGGAGAAGCATGGTAGAAAAAGTGTATAGAAATGGGAAGTTTTATTTGAATCCCAACTTTTCTGTCCTGTAGTATTTTCTATTACTACATTAAATAGAATCTAAGTTTTAAGACAGAGGTCTGGAGGAAAAAAAAAAAAAAAAAGAGAAATGAGGAAATTGAAATGATTATTTTTGTCAATCCTTGGGAAAAATGTGACAATTGAAAATACATGCACACACACACAAAGAAACAAGCAACAAAAACAAAAACAAACAAAAAACAGAGCAATGCTCATATTTGAGGGTTTTATTTTTGCAGAAGAATCTCTCATATTGACTTACTGATATCTACTGGAACTGAAACAACATTGTCTACACAAGGGACTTACCCTGTTTAATTGCATCAATTGAAAGTGATTCAATGTTTTTGGCAGAGAAAAAAATAGGGAGATAGAAAAAATAAATGGCTTTTTTATTTTATTTTATTTTATTTTATTTTATTTTATTTTATTTTATTTTATTTTATTTTATTTTATTTTATTTTATTATTTTATTTTATTTTATTTTATTTTATTTTTTATTTTAGCAAAATAAAAGGAAGGGAGCAAAGCAAACAACTCATGGCCTGAAATGCCATATTATTATATTTAGGAAACCATGACCAAAAGATGCTAATTTGTCTCAACTCACTCACTGTGAGGGTTCCCTTTGATCCTTCTGCCTTTCTTAGAGTGTGATGTTCTCACATTTTAATGCAGTATCATTTGACATTGAGATGCAGGGAAAATTGTCCAGTAAACAGCTTTCTTGTACTGATTTGGGGCTTGTGGGAAAGATTATAGTGTGAGCTGGAGGCTGCCACAAGAGAAATGGATTATTACTCTGGGAACACTTACATCAAGAAGGTCCCTTTTACAGCTGAAAGAGGCAACCTTTTACAAAGAGCTGTGTTCTGTGAACTCCTTGTCAGCTTGCTGAAAGTGCTAACTCACTTACAGCATACAGGTCATTCCTCCCTAGAAACACAGGAGAAAAAGCTTTAGCGTGCTATTTGTGACTTCTTCTCCTTGAATGTAAAGATGTTTTCTACAAAATGACACCCCGTCAAAGAAAAACTAAAAATCAGATTTAATGAGACAGATGGTTTAGGGAGGCAGGAGAAAAGGGGTGGTTTAAAAGACATCAATGCTACATTCACTGTGGCTTAAGCTTTCAGCAAACCAGCCTGCATGGTTTGGATAGGATGTACTGACATTTTCCAAATGAAATCCAGTTCTGATAAAACTCAGAACTAGCTAACAAGGTCTCCCTGAGTTTTCCCACTCCTAAACTCCTACTTTTCTTCCTATCATTTTCAGAGTTGTAATAAAATTAAAAGCTTCACAAAGGAACATTTTAAATTTTGTTTTTGAAAGATTCTTTTTTTTTTTTTTTTTTTTTTCTTTAAGTCAAAGAGAACTATAGAATAAATTATTACAAGGACATTAAAAGGATTTCATTTCCTTGAGCATACATATGCATTCTGCTGCAGCATGTCCTCTCCCTCCCAGTGTAGCCATTGATCCACAGCTTTTATAATGAACTCTAATAACAACTCTATTACTGCAAGGCTCCTGATTGGCTCAGGCACCCACAAAATTAGCTACAAAGAAGCCAGCTTGTCAATATTAATTCCACCACAGAGATTACTTGTTATGGTAGAACAAAGGTGTTTTGGCTTGGGCTGAACAACTTAACTCCTTGTCTCATAAAATTTAAGCTGCTATTGATCGCCTTCTTCTATTGTGCTGAAGGATTAAAAAAACACGAGCGCGCGCGCACACATGCAGACAGACACCAGTGTGCTGAATCACTCTGATGCATTCTCCTAAACCACCAGCTCCCCCCCTCCCCCCCTCTTCCTTTCCCCTCCCTGGCTACGAAGAATCATTCAGTAACATGAAGCAAATTAAATCAATGAATTCATCCTAGCAGATGGGTGCTTTAACAGTCAGTTAGCCTTTAGATAATTGAGGCGTTGACTCTGGAATCATAAAATGGATGGCTCGTTTGTACATTTTACTGAAATAGATCACCGAGGTTAAATAAATGAAATCCCATTTGTCAGGCAGTAATAAATGGCCTCCCCTTCTGCAAACAGCTCTGTTTGGCCTAATAAATACAGGGATGTTACAGTGCTCCTCCCTTGATAGGGTTATGGCTTAATGAAATGGTCTTTCCTCTGCTTGTTTTTGCCTCCTCCTGCACCGTGTGATAAGTAGCGAACCAACGAAGCTTGTAATTACAATCTTACAGAGAACCCAGCCAATCTGTATATAAATCTCACCATCCAATTACAAGATGTAATAATTTTGCAGTCAAGCTGGTAATGAGGTCTAATACTCATGCATGTGATAATCCCCCCTGGATGCTGACTCTATCAGATGTTAGCTTTGTAATTATACTGGCAGAAAATCATTATTTCATGTTCAGCAGAAAAATGAGGTTGGTGGGAAGTTAATTTTCTCTATGCTCTGTGAAGCATAGACAAAATTTTAATGATTTAATCATTATGGTTATCCCTTTTGCAATTGACCTGCGTTACTTCTGTAGAAACATTGGCACATTTAAAAGTCCCTGTTACCCGATAAAGCTTGCCAGGTATGCAGCTTTTAATGTAAGAATAACTGTATACAATTAAACTATTAACCTGCTTGATAGGGGAAAAATCCATAGTTTTTATGTTTTCATTATTTACACGTAGGATCCAAGGGAATGTTTATGTCCAGTCCATACTGCGATAAAAAAGGGTTCTTAAAGAAAGAATAAAGAAAACTGCTATAATTAGGATGTAAGCTCTCAGAACAAAACAGCAGGTTCACAGTGTTCACAATGGTATTTTAGCTGCTCAGTAATCTTTTGTTCCTTTCCAGTGTAAGAGACATTCATGAGATGTTATACCTCTTCACAAAGAGCTTATTATACATAATCAGCATTTTTCACAAGAAATAGTTTAGAGAAATCACTTCTGATAAATATTTTTAATTGTTCTTTTTGTTCTCAAGTTTTTCTTATTTCTGTTTGTCCAGCCTGCTACAGGGAAGGACACAGTAAGAGAAAAGTCACAAGACTGAGATGGGAGAATGAGAAAATAAACAGTAATACAAGGGATGTCAGTAGACGGGGCAAAAAGCATCATATATTGCCAATTGGTAGCAACTAAGGTATTTAAAAATAAATTGCCTCAAAAGATCCCAGGTAAGACCAAGTCAAAAAGCTGTGCTCGACCTTTCTTTTTGTCCCTGTCTCTCTGTTTTAGAAGTGAAGTTACATATCTGTTAATGAACTTAATGAAAATGTCATCAAATCTTTTGTGCAGGGATCTCAACTAAAGACTGGAGGATATATATCCAAATGGAATCATAGAAACATAAAATGTTTTGGATTGGAAGGGACCTTCAAGATTATCTAATTCCACTACCCTGCAGGGCACTTTCCACTAGACCAGGTTGCCCCAAGCACCATACAACCTGGCCTTGAACACTGCCAGGGATGGGGCATATGCAATTTCTCTGAGCAACCTGTTCCAGTGCCTCACTACCCAATAGTACTAAAATGCTGAAGACACAAAGATTTATAAATTTAACTCTACTGCTTATAACTTGTGATTTTGTGGCTATAATGTTTGCTTACTGGCTAACATTGTATGTATGTACATATGTATGTATGCATATATATTAAAATACATATCTATATATATATCCTGTTTCTCTAAGACGTTTTAAAAACAATAACTCAATTTTATCTTCTGTAAATATTTTCACTGTTCCTTTTGAAAAAGCAGCAGGATTAAGACCCGTGTTGTAATTCAGCCGATGAGTTTCATGTGGGCTTTATATGGTACATCTGGAGGCTTACCAAAATGCAACCTCATTAATATATGATGTATATAAAAGTTTGCCTAGCCTTACTGCTAGGCTTAAGTATAATATAGGCATGGAGCTTTGGCCTCAAGACAAAGGCATTTATGGGTAATGTCTGGAGAGTGGCCTTCAGGTAGGTACAACTTCTGAGTCCTTGGGATGTGGTTTGTTCCACCTAACCTCAGATTTGTCTGTCCATACCTAGGTGGATCATCTAGAGTCCCTTTATTGCTAGTGAGCATACCTGGGCTGCCAACCACTTGTCCTGACTGAAACATCTATCTTTGGAAAAGGTGAATTATGTCTCAGAAGTACCTTTTTGTCCCCTGACTACAAAAATAATAATAATAGAAAAGAGCACTTAAGATGTTGATGACTACTTTGTAACCCTGAAAAACTAGTTGAAATAAATTCTACCCTTACTTCCTTCATGAATCCAACCCAAAGTGACTCTGGAGAAGGCCTGGAGTCCATCATGTATAATGTATTAAACTCTTAATCTAGTGATTTGAAAAAAAAAAAATTAACTTGACAGACACGAACCCTGATCTAATTATTGTTCTGAGCCTTAAAAAGGATTATTTTTTAATGAACCCTGTAACTCAAAGCACATATATATTTAGACAATTTATCAAACCTCTTAACAAGAAAATCCTGACATTAGTTATGGTGGTTCCGCTGATACTCCATTCATTTTCTTCCTGGAAAAGAAGCAAGATGGTGATGAGGAAAGCAGATGACCTAAAATTAATTAGTTATTAAGAAGCAGCGAAGACCAAGGGACTCGAAGAGGAACATAATATACTAGTTGAACGGACAGTCCTTTGCTGACAGACCTATTGTGCGTAATGTATATTGGATGGAGTTGCTAGAAAGACTTAATGCCTTGCTGGATACTAAGTAAATTTCACTTGGTGGAGAGATAAGGGTAGTATTATAGACAGCTGAGTCCAAAGTAAGAAAAATGCAAGTAAAATACTAGGCTTAGATTGATATGGAAAGTAAAATATGAAATGCCATTTAAGTCAAAGACCATTCTTTTCTTAAAATATTTAATTTCTTTCAAGCCATGCAAGTCAGGGTTGCCTTTTTTACCAATGTTATCATGAATTTGCCATATTCTGTTTTCTGTTGTTGTTGTTTTAGATACATCCTTGAAATCATGCTTTTTAGTAATGTTTCTAGATTTCCTTAAAAACAAAACAAAACAACAACAACAGCAACAACAAAAGAGATATAGCACCATCAATATGTTCCATAAACAGTAGCTCTTGTAGATTGTCGCTTCCTAGAGAGTAGTCCTGCACTTTTTTTACTTCCGTAACTACAGTAACCCTTCTTGTGTGCATATGCCCTCTTCTGTTTGATATACTTATATATCTGACAGGCAAGTAAGTAACAGAATGTTTGAGGAGTAGTCTTTGGCAAGGTATTTGCTGACTGGAAGGCAAGTGTACATCTGCTGTAAAGCTAGCTATTTACAATCTTGCAAAATGGGAATGGACACTGCTGCTTACTGCCTTTCCCTGGGAAAGGTCATTGAGTGCAAAATGAACTGTACAAAATTGATACAACTATTTAATTTTTTTTTTCATCTGAAATATTCTTTTATATATATAAGTATATATGTTGTGCAAAACACGATGAGTTGTACAGCTGAATCTGTTGTCCTTAACTCATGTCATTAAAAGCTCTTAACTTTTTATTTAATCAACTAGGCCATGCTTTTCTCAAAAGAGGTAGAATTAGGATTAAAAGTCATGTGAGTTTTAATGCTGGCTAGAGAATAACTGTACAAGATTGTATTTATGCACCATAGATTAATGTATAGACTGCAGACAGACAGAGTCTGGGAGAGTTAGGACATTGGATTTGAATTCAGTAGAGTATTTTAGGTGTTGCATAAGTACTGTGAAGTTTGTTAATTGTACTTCCTTCAATTTTGACATGAAGTATTGAAGACATGAACTTGTTTTACAGGTCTATTATTAAGTAGATCTTTGCTACTCAGTGAGTTGTAAGAAGCAAAAATAGTAACTCAGCTTCTTATTTAAATTCTGCAAACTGTTTCTATCTTGTCTTAACCTCTCTGAAAATAACAGAGGAGTCATGTAAATATTGGCAATGTCTAAAAGCAGAACATCTGTGCTTTTTGATGTGGACTGCAGTATTGGTTGTTCTGTGGTCAATCCATTAGATCTCTTGGAGCTTTCTGATACTCTTTCTAGTGCATCACGGCATCGAGACATATGGAAGAGTCCCAGTTCATCAGATTGCACATAGCTGATGGCTGAACTGCCTATAAATTTGCATGCTATTTTGTTAAAATAGAGATGGTTTGGTGAGCCAAAACAAACCTAGAGAAACAATGGGCCATGACAGAGTCCTTGCATGAGGTAAAATATCAGGTAGAGAGGTAGACCGCTTCTTAGTTGCTCTTATCACAGTCTCTGCTTGCATTCCCTGACACGGACTGACTTTTCTCCTACTTGACAGCTCTACCCTTTTCCCTGAGCATAGTAATCCCCAGCACATCAGCTATTTGAGATCCCTAAGCCAAAGAACTACCCTTAGTCACATCCAGCCATGTTCACATCCTATTTCAATATGGACTTTACCTTCAAAATAGTGAACAAGGTGATAAGACAGCGCTCCTACCTTGCAGAGGGACAAGTGTCTGTGGCTTCTTTGTGGACTTTGCTTTACTCTTCCACCTTTTCTTTGTTCTGTGACTCTCCTGTCAAGAGTCAAGCTGCACAGATGGAAACTTGGCATACAAAATTCTGGAAGCTCTGTGAAACAGCCTTTGATTTTTGTATGGGTTTATGAGAGATAAGCATAATTCTTTTTGAACATAGTTAAGATTATATGTGAGCAAATCTAATCACTAAAAGCATTTTCAGGCTCAACCATGATTTCATTGGGCAACTTCTGACAGCTGAACCTATTGATTCCTTGTGTGTTTTGCACAGAAGAGAGGAAGTCCTTTTATAATGGAAGATGTTATTGAAGCTGCATATGAAGGGGTTAATTTATAAAAAGGCACTGGCTCTTAGTAGTTGCTAGGTAACATTGACCTTTTCCCAAAGGCTGTGTTCAACCAATGAGGGTGTTTCAGCAGAAGTAATGATTCTGGCTGTGATTTACTCAATGAGTTTGTGATAAACTATCCTGCAGGAAAGTTGGGAGGATATAGCTTTGGAACAAGCTGCCATACTACTCTACCTATACTACTCTTCCATCCACATTTCTCTCTCTTCTTCTTCTTCTTCTTCTTCTTCTTCTTCTTCTTCTTCTTCTTCTTCTTCTTCTTCTTCTTCTTCTTCTTCTTCTTCTTCTTCTTCTTCTTCTTCTTCTTCTACTTCTTCTACTTCTTCTTCTTCTTCTTCAAATAGGTGGGTGAGGAGAGAGAAGGAAAAACACAGTTCTCTAATTTGCCCATGAAACCATATCATTATATTTGCAAGTACTACCTGGCCTCCCCTGGAGACCGGGAGCTAAAATTGCGAACACCCCTTTATGCTTGTGACTCTAGGAAGTCCCAGATTATAGTCATGGAGTTTTCTCTTCAGAGTGATCAAAAATAAAAGAAGACCATCTTCAAGGTGATTACTGAAACATCTTTTATTTAGAATGAGTAAGAACTTCATAAAGCAGTGAATTTTTAACTGAAGTTTATTTTTGTCTCCAATTACATGTCAGTGTTTTATCTTCAGAATTAAAAGCACTTAGAGTTATTTCTTTAATACTACTGTGTTTTATTGTATTTTTAAGAGAAAATGAAAAGAAGTGCTTGAAAATGTGTATATTTATAGGTACACACCCAAACTGTTTGTAAAGTGATAAGGAGACAAACCTAATGACAAGCAGCATATTTAGCTCTGTGACTAAAACTGATTTATTTTATTTTATTTTAAAATAAACATTTTTATACAGAAAAAGGTGCATAGATTTCATCCTTATGGGCCAGGGTAACTTACATGACAACTTGTTAAATCGATTTTATGCTTCTTTTAGATCTGCTATTCAATTTTTTAAAGTGCAGATACCATGGCAACCCCCTCTCTCATATGGAACGTATGCTGCTTTAGAGATAAAGAGCAAGTACATGCAAAGATGGAACACGATGACATGTAAACTTTTTTTTTAATATATATGCATACTTTCTTGGATGAAATAATATGCTACACAAGCATCTTTTCTCTCAGTTGTAATGTATTTTCTTAAACAATCATATTTTGTACAATTCAGTTAATTAATCTCTACCTCATTTTATAAATAACTTAGAAAGAAATTTCACCCTCTGCTTTTCTGATGTTTATGTGCATGTAAGTGTATCTACATGTACACATAGCCATAGAATTATTCATATATTTACATTTGTTTTAATTTATAATAACTCCTTAAAGACTTATGGTAACATCTGTATCTTTACTTATTTTATTACCATTTCTTAATATAAAACAGTTTTGTTGTTGTTTTGATTTTATGAGATAGGTTCATGGCTATTAGTATTAATTATTTTTAAAAGAAAAGACAAAACACAGATGAAGCATCAGTTCTGAGAAAAAAGAGAAAAGCAGGAGGACCTATATATACTTAGCTGTCTTGGTGGTTATTTAAATTGTCTGGACCATAATTTTCAAAAGGAGGATTATGTATTAGATTACTCAACTAGATTATTTTTTTCTAAATAATTCATTTCAGAGGAGTCTGCTAGGGCACAACATTTTTGAAAATCTGTTGTCTTATTTGAGTTGCTTTAGAAAGAGTTGGGTTTAGGTTCTGAAGTATTGTTTGTACCCCAAACAAAACAATTGATAAGGGAAAGTGCCATTTCTTTTAAACAAAACCCCATTTCTTCCCGCATTGCATACCTTGTTTAGATATAAGATATACTTGAAGTTTAAGCTTTTTTTTTCTTTTTTTTTTTTATTGATATATATATATATATTTAAGCCTGTTGCTGTGATGAAAGAAAGACATGAAATACTAGTAATATGTCTAACAGTACACTGTGCACTCATTTTGGGTTCCTTGGATTAGTTAGTTTAAGGAATGGGTTAAAGCATTTTCTAGATTTTAAAGCATACCACCTAATCTGGAAACTGTTTTCCTAAACCTCAGTTTTGTCATTCCTACCCATAAAAGTCCAACACAGTAAACTCTTATGCCACCTTCTTGTCTATTATACAGATTACTTTCACATGCTTGAAACACTAGAGGAAGGAATGTTATAGAGTCTATTGTGCTTTTTTCCAGTTTAAACATCATTACTGGCGTTTGAATATTTTGTAAAATGTCTTTACTTAAATCAAGCACACACAGATGCATTCTTCCCTCTCATATTTAAAGACTTTATTTTGCTGCATTCTTACCACTGTGGTACCATTTGGCTGTTGTTACCCATTTCCATCTGCCTGTTTTCCTGTGATTATTTTCACTTGTTGACATTAAGTTTTGCCAACTGACATTTTTCTTTCTGCAAACTTTGATAGATTTGAAAGTTTAGTTTGCTTTTGATAAGCTACAAAGTGTCCATGTATAACAAATATGCTTGTGGCTGCAAATCTCAAAGGAGCATACTCTTGTAAGAGATTGACTAGAAATAGCAAATTGAAATACAGGCTTTTCCTTCTTTTTCTTCACACCTTTCTGCTGGCAGTGACTGAACCAACTCCCATTAAAATTAGAAATCCCATTGATGATATTAGGATGTACACCAGACATCTGAATTTTCACAGGAATTCACAGTGGAAATTCCAAAATCATTAAAATTGCTATGAAAAAGTTAATTCTGTTTCTCTGAATTATATATAAAAAAATCCCTGTTTGTGTTTGAGGGGCTTGGATACTGGAGTTCATGTTCACAATGATTTTTCTTTGTTGAAATCAATTTGCCTGTACCTACCACTTATGCTTTAACAAGAACGTAATGTGATGGTGAGAAAAAGCGTGGCGTACTGGGATGTTCCTCTGAGTGCTATTCCCTGAGGCAGCTGCTGGAGAGTATTGAAGGGTGGCTAAATCAGCATTGCTGACTTTTTTCTTTTTTTTTTTTTTTTCTTTCCCAGAGACCAAATGCATAACCTCTGTAATGCAAATTACATTTAAGCAGCTCTGGGGACTGAATATGGATCGGTGCTTTGGCAAGCTTGGCTTTCTTTACATGGCCACAGAACTGTGGCCAACTGTAATACACATGATTGTTTACAGATAAAGCATTGAGTTTGCTTTATAATTCTAAATGACAGATCAGAATTAATTTGTTCTTTACTTCAGTTTAGATTTTATGAAATGATTACTTTCCAAGAAGGTTGCAGTATCAGTACTGAAAACCAAGATAAAAGTGCATCACTCATCTTATTCTAATAAGTGCATGTTGAAGGGTTAACTTAAATCAAAGTGCATTCATTAAAACACATTCTAGACAAACACATTTATAAATATAGTTAGTGTATCTTCTAGCTTTCCGCTTCTGAGTACACCACTGACTAGAAATATTAAAAAATATTTTTTACATACCCTTTCAAATAGTGATACCTTCAGGACAATACATCAAAAATCTGCAGGTCTCAAAGGTATATTTGTTAGGTATCAGCAACTATTATGAACTTCGTAATGCAGCTATTAGGAATGATAAATAGACTGTAAATTGTATGGAAAATGTATTTTTAATTCATAAATTTTAGCAAATAATCAGGAAATAACACTAACAATAAAGTTGTTATCAGAGATAGTGTTATCTCTGCCATATATGGAGACAGCAGATATATTTATATTCTACATTAAAAAAACTTTTTGCTGACTTTAATTTTCACTAATGGGAAGTAGTATTATTACAGATATTGCATATATTTAAAATTTTTAGATTAAGTAAAATCCCAAATTAATTTTTTTTCATTACTGTATTTAATAACAATTTCCTTGACAATATTTTATTAATTGTAGTTATTTGTAAAATAATTCATTTATTTGTGTTCCCAGAATTTACTTATGCATTAAATAAATACTTTCTCAAAGTAGACCTGTACTCCCTTCTCATACAGAAATCCCAAATAACAAACTAAATTAGCTGCCAGATTCAGATTTGAGACAAACAATTCATAGGTTTCAAGCATAAAGGCATTTCAGAAAATTGTGCTATGGGCTTGGCATATTTTCATCTATTTTCATACTCCTATTAAACATCATACAAATGTATTTTACTTTGAGGAAAGACCCGGAAGTTAAACAAACAAACAAAAACCACAAACAAGGAAACAAAAACACCCCTCCAAAATACTGTTGAAGAAGTTTTACACGAGGGTGTGGACATCACAAAATAGTGCAATATTTTTCTTCATGTCATTTTTCAGTAAGGTTTCTGTGTGAGTATGTATAAAGAAATAGCACTTTACATAAAAGGCAGAATTTCTTTTAAAATAATTATCAGAGAAAATATATATTTTTTAAAATGTGCTAAGTGATATTCTTATAATTTTTTTTTCCTCCATCATTATCTGTTTTATAAAATATATATAGTAATGCCAATATAGATTATCCTTTACACATCTTATCTGAATATTGTTTTAGTCTATTAAATCTAATATGTTTTAAATGAAAATGGAATGCCAATAACAGTAATTTTAATTATCCAACTCACTATATTTTTAATAGCAGTAAAAAAGTAGAAAATAGAAATATATCTTCTTCAAAGTTAAGACTTATCTTTAAATAAAAACTTGAATAAATCTCTGATTTAGGAAATGAGCATGAAAAACCTTTCAAAAAATGTACATGTTCCCATTAACTATCATTTAGATGTTGTCAATCAAATCTGTTTGCATCTGGTACTGATGCCATGTGAAATTTATTTATTTAAACTTTCAGTCACACATGGAAAGTTTTGCAGATGGTGTCTCTTCTCATCTATTTTTTCCATTCCCCCCCCCCCTCCCAAACGCCAATTCTTACTCTCTCGACCCCCCAATTTGATTCCTCCTTCTTCTAAAAAAATAGATCTAATCAGTAGCATGTTAAACAAGAGGGGATCTTTTATGTATTCTGTGTTAGGACAAGGAAAGCATCGCTGTAGATCACTAGAATAAACAACTCAGGCTGATTCAATTACAATGCCTGGGCCAGGCTTTTATCTGCTGGTGACATCATTTCAATCAAAATGTAAAATAATACAATCCAATAGATGCAAGAGGGAGAGATAGGACACAGACTGCTGCACTTAGTCATTTAATAAAAAAAAGTGGAAGAAAGCTCTTTCTGACAGGCTGCTAGGACTTCCATTTCCAAAACTCTATTACCTTGTATAATAGTATTCAAAAGAATTGAATGCAGGAAATTGTCTATTACTTTTTATTAGTAGAAGCTGTTATGTAGGATACAGCCTACTGCACTATTTTTTCTTTGTTCCTTTAATTAACAAAAGCATGAAATCCTTCTATTGGCAAGTACTCATTCCAAAGCTTCTGTTGCCTTCTGTTTTTACTGAAAAGGTATTTTTTTTCCTTTTAATTTCTCTGTCTTTTTTTTTTTTTTTTTATACTAAAAAAGTAATTTTTTTTCCAAGTCACTGTAATCTAAAGCCTATCAGTCACCTTAATGGGCTAGGAGAGGGTAGAATGCAGATATATTTCCATAGCCATGGAATCCTTTTTAGAAGAAAGTTTCACATTTGAGTTGAGGGAGAGTCAGATTGTAACCATGTGTAGTTTAGTGCCAGTCTTCTGACTGTTTTATTTACAAGCTGAAATTTGGCCTTACTTAATTTATTATCATAGGGAAAAGATAAATTGATACATGTCAATTTGATAAATGCACAGCACAAACAAACATATTCTTTCTTCAAGCTGTATCCTTGATTCTGTGACATTGTCTGTGACAAAATTGGACAGGACTTTGTAAATATCATCAATCTGGTCATCCCACATGATTCTCTTAGATTTTACTGGCGTAAAACTGGTACACCTGATTTCAATGAAGCATAGTTACAGAGACTTCTACATTCCTATATATAATATACCAGAAAGCAGATATGAAGAGTAAAGAGCTTATATGTCAGTGCTTTTAATGTTTAATTACATATATAAATCAATCTCATGAGGATCTTCGTAACTTTATTAAATTCTAACTTCCATAGCTAAATTTTGATAGTGGCTGGTGAACAGGGTCTTGCAAAGGTCAAACAATGACCACTACAGCAGTGGTCAGCAGTTCAAGTGGCTAATTTCAGATGTTGTCCAAAAGATGGAATTGTTTAAATGATATTTTTCACCATTTGCTTTACTAATGCAGTATTTTTTTTTAATTATTATTATTCCTTCTGCATTTGGTGGGAGAAAATAGTCCTAAAGAAATATGAGGTCCTTGGCAGTCTTAACAACAGTCTTCAGAGAGACATTGACTTTGTATCTTCTTTTGCCAAGGAAGAGATTTCTGCTATTCAGGATGACATTATTATTTTGAACATGTGGTAAGCATGTTCTGATATCTGAAAAGGGAAGTGATTTACTGATCATGAAGTAATTTACTGTATTGGAAATGGACTAACAACCTCTATAATCATTAATCACTGAATAATTTTAATTCACTCTTTCAAAATCATCATATTTTTTATGTTTTT
Source organism: Anas platyrhynchos (assembly GCF_047663525.1). Taxonomy (NCBI): domain Eukaryota; kingdom Metazoa; phylum Chordata; class Aves; order Anseriformes; family Anatidae; genus Anas; species Anas platyrhynchos. Next base: position 66,802,426 of record NC_092588.1, on the reverse strand, counting down.
ATTATTATTATTATTATTATTATTATTTAGGATTTCTGTGACACCAGCATTTGTGTGCTGTTGCAGTAGGCTTAGAACATAGCAGATAGCAATTGTGGTCAGAATCAGATCACCCACCTGATGGTGGTTCAAGACACACAGCACCTAAACAAATACAGACCACTGGCCCAGACAAATGTATTCAAGAACTAGTTATCTAAACTCTCTCGCTCTCTAGCCAGGGAATAGGTAAGAGCTCAAAGGGAGGATGCTTGGAGGATGCATTGGGCTACATGGGCCAATGACATATGCAGTATTAATGCCTCTGTAATTTGGGTGCTTGAGATAAAGTTGGATATTAAATTATTCAGCCCATCTTTCCTTTCCGACACTGGTTCCACCTCCTCAGGTAGGATGAAAGATGGACCAGTCTTAGCTTTACCACTGGTCTAGTGGTAAATTCCTTTTTCAGGAAGGTGAGAGCTATGAATTTTAATTATTGCTGGCTGGGGAGCATCTAGCACTCTGGTCCCTAGCTGAGTAAGCTTGTTACTGGAAAAGTAGGGCATTTTACCATTTTTATGATTATTCTTTTGAGCTGAATTCATGATTGAGCTGCTATCATCATTAAGTTGAATTTCTCATTGAGCTGAATTCATCATTCATGAGTTGGGCTGAATTCATCATTGTCCAAGTGCATTAGGAGAGGTCTAAGTGTGTAGGAGAATATGTTACACGTGTTAAAAAAAAAAAAAAAAAGCTGGGAAGGGTAGCAAATGGAAGAATCTAACAACTGAAATCCACAACTGAAATTGAGAAAAGTAGGCTTTTGGGACTTTTGTCTTTAGTGGTCATAAATATATGTTCATTTTATAATGAAAGATTCTTTTCCTAGAATTTCAAAAAAGATGAAGCAAAACAAAGATATTAAACACATGAGTTTAAATTAAAAAAAAAAAAAAAAAGGACAGAAAAAAGAAGAAGAAATGAGACAGCACTTGGTGGTCCTGCTTCTGAGGTCAGTCTAGTAGAAGCAAGAAATACAGAACTTCCTTCTTTGCAGGATGCTCTTCTGATGGGGCACTGTGCTTTCTTCATTGCATGTCTCTGCCCAACTTTAAGAATTTTTGCTCCATTTTCAGTCCCACTTTGTTTCAGTCCCATTTCCTCCCTGGGGCCAGCTCTTGATTTACTGCTTTTAGCCTGATATTTTTGTTCTCTAATTTCTTGACTCCCCTTAGCTCCATTCTACTTGAAGTACAGGGATACTCTTTCATGAAATCTGAAGGTTACAGAGTTCTCTCCTAACTGGAGACTGTTTCAAGGTCCATTCAGAAATGACAGGGTTTGTTTTAATATGGATTTCTCTTCCATGGCTATTTATCAATAGGCTTTGAAAGTACTTGAAGTAGTTAATATAAATTTAAAAGTCTAAATGTACTGTAAGAAAACAGTATTTTATTTAAGAAAACTTTATTATTATTATTATTATTATTACTATAGATCTTTTTATGTCTGAAGATTTTTATGGTTCTGATTAACACATCTAATTGAAGACCCCCCCCCCCCAGCAATTTTTATATTAATGGTTAGCTTTGTATTATTATTATTTTTTAATTATTATAATAGAAGAGTGTGCTAAAATAGCAAAATTCTGACTATTACTAAAGGGAAACTGAGCATCATAGCTACTCACTTGATAGCTAGTTTAGAAGTCTTTATTACATGTATTCTTGTATATTTCAGTGCAGGATGAAATAGTATGTATGAAGTGCATTGGCATTCTATAAAAATTTGTTGTCTTGTAAGGTTCAGGAAGTTTTGTTCTTAAGTAAGCAGGGGCAAGTAAGAGCAGGATGTTTTTTGTTACACTTTTCACACCATACACTTAAGATGCATATAAATTAGGGTAGATTGAATTATGTGCTTTGGAGATGACATAGTCCCAGTTACTGACACTCCATCTCACCATTATCTTAACCTAAGTCATGCTCTGATGTACATGCATGCTTGGCGAGCAGTCTGTGTGGTCAGAAAGATTTTCCTGAGAAAGCTTACATGGGGATGTACTGTACTTTATGAGTATCTTGTGACTCACTTTTCCTACTATATAAAGTGTTGTTCTGGTTTCAGTTAGCACAGAGTTAATTTTCTTTCTAGTAGCTGGTAGAATGCTCTGTTTTGGCTTAGGATGAGAAGAGTGCTGATAACACTCCGATGTTTTAATTGTTGCAGAGCAGTGCTTACACCAAGCTGAGGATGTTTCAGCTTCTTGCTCTGTCCTGCCAATGGGCAGGCTGGGGGTGCAGCAGGAGCTGGGAGGGGACAGACCCAGGAAAGCTGACCCAGACTAGCCATAGGGGTATTCCATACCATCTGACATCATACTAAACAATATATAGGGGTGGCTAGCCGGGGGAGGGGGGCCGGGACTGCTCAGGATTAGGCTGGGCATCAGTCAGCGGGTGGTGAGCAATTGCATTTTGCATCACTTGTTTGTACACATTATTAGTAGTAGTACTATTATCATCATTATTGTTATTATTATTTTCCTGTCTTAATAAACTGTCTTTATCTCAACTCACGGGCTTCACTTTCCCATTTCTCTCCCCCAACCCAGAGAGGGAGGTGGGGGGGTGAGCGAACAGCTGTGTGGTGTTTAGCTGCCAGCCGGGTTAAACGCCGACAAGTGTACATATTAGACCTGTACATGAAAGTACCTATTGGTCTGCTCCTTAATGTGGACATTGCAAATGTCAAGGTTTGCATAAAACTTTGTGCTGTCTATGCATGAATAGACTTTGGCACCCATAGAGATCATAAATTCATAAAAATGAATTTAAGCCTGTGGATCCAAACCTGAGATTATAAACTGTGGCTCACCTGTTGCCTGCTCTCTAAGCATGTTACCTCTCAGGCATTGTATCTTGTTTTGCTCATCCAGGACTGTCACAGGCTTGATCAATCAGAACAGTTAAAGACCACCTAGGAAAAGAAAATAAAGAAAGTAGATGCTCCATTAAATCTAGATCCTTAACAAATCTTAATCCAGGAAACATTTGGAGACCGTACTGGATAATGACTGCTAAGACTGGGCTCCTCTGAAAACATAGGGCAGCTACTACCTTCTTTGGCAATATAGCTGGAGAAGTACATAGCTAGCAAAGCAGTTTCTGAACGTGCCCAAGTGATCAGGTCAGACTGAAATGCCTTCATTGCAGATGGTGGCGTGGTTTTCTATATTAGAGAGTATTTCAATTTTGTTGAGCTCAGGGTTGGGAATGTTAAGGTAGAGTCCCTGTGGATAAGGATCAGGAGGTTGGCCAACAAGGCTGATGTCCTGGTGGGAGTCTGTTACTGACCGCCAAACCAGGGTGGAGAGACAGATGAGCCATTCTATAAGCAGCTGGTGGAAATCACTCAGTTGCCAGCGCTTGTTATCACGGATGACTTTAATTTCCCAGACACAGGCTGGAAATACAGCCCTGAGGAAACAGTCTAGAAGGTTCCTGGAGTGTGTGGAAGACAGCCTCCTGACTCAGCTGGTTAGTGAGGCGGTGCCCCACTAGACCTGCTGTTCATTAACACAGAAGAACTGGTGGGAGACGCGGTGGCAGGGAGTTGTCTTGGGCAGTGACTGTAAAATGGTAAGAGTTCTCTATTCTTGGTGAAGTTTGGGGGAGGAGGGGGGAAGAGGGGAGGGAAGGGAGTAGAGGAGAGAGAAGAGAGGGTTGTCAGTAAAACTGCTACCTTAGACTTCCAAAGGGCAGAGTTTGAATTGTTTAAGACATTGGTAGGAGGGCCCCCTGGGCGTCAGTCCTGAAGGGCAGAGGATCCAGGAAGGCTGGACACTCCTCAAGGAGGAAGTCTTAAAGGTGCAGGAGCAGGCTGTCCCTGTGTGCTGTAAGACGAGCCGCTGGGGAAGAAGACCGGTGTGGCTGAACAGGGCAATTTTGCTTAGTATCTGAGAGAAAAAGAGAGTTTATGTCTGGTGGAAGAAGGGGCAGCCAATTCGGGGAGAGCACAAGGCAATTGCTGGCATATACAGGGAAAAAATCAGGAAGACCAAAGCCCAGTAGGAGCTCAACTTGGCCACTGTGGTTAAGGATAACAAAAAAATGTTTCTATAAATATATTAATGACAGGAGGAGGGCCAAGAAGAATCTCCATTCTCTACAGGATGCAGAGGGGAACATGACAACGGAAGGTAAGAAAAAGGCTGAGGTTCTTAATGCCTTCTTTACATCTGTTTTAACCAGCCAGACCACTTATCCTTGGGGTACTCAAGCTTCCTGACCTGGAAGTCTGGGATGGGGAGCAGAAGAAACCCCCCACAGTTCAGGTGGAAACAGAGACCTGCTGTTCCACCTGGGCTGTAACAAATCCATGGGGCCTGATGGGATTCAGCCAAGGGTACTGAAGGAGTTGGTGGATGTGATTGCTGGGCTGCTTTCCATCATTTATCAGTGGTCACGGTCATCCCGAGACGATCTGGATGACTGGGGACTAGTAAATGTGATGCCCATGTATAAGAAGGGTCATAAGGAGGACACGGGGAACTATAGGCCTGTCAGCCTCACCTCGGTGCCAGGAAAGGTGGTGGAACAGGTCATCTTGAATGCAATCAAGCAGCATATGCAGGACAGCTGGGGGTTCAGGCCCAGTCAGCATAGTTTCATGAAAGGCAAGTCCTGCCTGACCAGCCTCATCTCCTTCTATGACTGGGTGACTGCCTGGTGGATGAGGGAAAGGCTGTTGATGTAGTCTACTACTGGTAGTCTATTAGTCTTCAGCAAGGCCTTTGACATGGTTTCCCATAGTATACTCCTGGAGAAACTGGCAGCCCATGGCTTGGACAGGTGCATGCCTTACTGGGTTAAAAAATGGCTGGACAGCCTGGCCCAGAGAGTAGTGGTGAATGGAGTGAAATCCAGAGGGTGACCAGTCAGTCACCAGTAGTGCTCCCCAGGGGTTGGTGTTGGGGCTCATCCTCTTTAACATCTTTATTGATGATTTGAATGAGGGAATTGAGTGTACCCTCAGTAAGTTTGAGGATGACACCAAGTTGGGGGGAAGTGTTGATCTACCAGAGGGTAAGAAGTCTCTGCAGAGGGACCTGGACAGGATGGGTCAATACTGGTCTCTACAACTCCCTGAAAGGGAGGTGTGGGGAGCTCGGCATTGGCCTCTACTTACAGATAACTAGTGATAGGACTAGAGGGAATGGCCTCAAGTTACACCAGGGGAGGTTTAGGTTAGAAATTAGGAGACATTTCTCAGAAAGAGCAGTCATGTATTGGAACAAGTTGCCCAGGGAGGTGGTGGAATCACTGTCCCAGGGGGTGTTTAAGGAAAGGTTGGACCTGGTGCTTAGGGGTATGGTTTCGTGGGTGACATTGGTAGTAGGATGATGGTTGGACCAGATGATCTTGAAGGTCTCTTTCAACCTTAATGATTCCATGATATTATGATTCTATATCTAGGTGAAGTAGTCCATTGTCTAAAGTAGCAACATGGCTATAGCTCTGTTGGCTGCTGTTGTTGCTTCTACAGAAAGAGTAAGCTCTCTCCAAGTAGGAGAGGCACTGCTTCTGGAGGGGATCCATACCCAGGCACTGCTTCTATGTCTCTCATAAGTGCAGATGAGAGAGGAGCTGTGAACTCCGCACTTTCTCAGTCCTAGATCCACTTCTCCTCATTCCACTTCCCTTACCCATGGCAGGTGTGTTCTGCTCCTGTGGCAGGCAAAATTTAGTTTTTTTCTGGCACTACTGAGAAACCTGAGCCAACTCTGACTGCCTGAAAGACTGTAAAACAGCATCTCCCACAGCTGCCTGATGTGGGGCTGATCTGGAATCCCTTTTCTCTCTTCATATTAAAACTTCTCTGTGCATAAAGTAGTTTGAGAGAAAGACATTTTACAGCCTAGTGGTTACAGTATTCACTTTGGAGGGGAAGTGGTGAGATCCATTTGTTGTGTAAAGAACTGTTTATTAAGTGGCCAAAGAAACAAAAAAAACAGAGAAGGAAAGAGGATATAAAATGAGAGGTGATAACAAATAGCAAAAATATTTTGTTTTGTTTTGTTTTTAAAAAAAAACTCATAGTGGAAAGAGTATTTGATTCAGTAAATTCTGTTGAATTGTTTATCTTTTGATAATTTACTAAGAAGAGATAATTTTAAAATGATTTTGATTGTGAATGCAGCCTTTTCCTGTTTTACTAAAATATCACCAATTTCTTAGAAAGACAACTGCTCTTAAATACGCATTCTTCCTTCTCTAACCTGTTTCAGATGGAAAATAGCATTGTTTAGAAAGGAGATAGATCAATAATCTTCTTAAATAGAAAAAATATTTACAGAACCACTCAGAAGCCAAACTATTTGTAAGATTTCCTCCAAGTCCTTGAGGCCGACCAGTTTTAAGTCATCCTGGGTTCAGGGCTTTAGTGGGTTGCTCAGATAAAATATTACCCTGTTTATGAGTTCATAGGATTTTGGTTGCAATGGAAGTGTGTGGTATTGCTGTCTTTGCATTGCTATAAGCAGATTTGAAATGTAAATATTCATATTTAACAAATATCTCGATTATGACATTAATCTCCAATATGGAGATTATTTAAGTTACTTTAAACAGCATTCAGGTAAATACATGAAATTTTAAACCCATTTACTGCTTGTATAAAACCTATAATAAGATGAATTCGACTTGGTAAGACTAATGCCAGAATGATCAATAATGGCATGACATTTATCCTATCAGTTCACACACGGGGAAATCTTCAAGCAGTACAAAATAAACTGTTTGCCACTTTATCTCCTGGTGCTGTTAAGGGGAACTGAAACCCTGCATGAAACTGGATCTGTCCCTTGGCAGTTATCCCAGTTAAGAAAGCATGTCATTTGTCAGCATGCCAATAAAATTGATTCTATGATATTTTTCCTCCCAGAATTTTGCATTGATAAAATACTTCTTGATCCGATAATCATGCTTAATATTATATCATAGAATAAAACTCTCCTTCATGTTGAGCTTCTTGCTTTGTACATCTGGGAATACTAGAAGACATCATTGAAGCATTAACCATTTTCTTGACTGAGTTAAACTTGATTGTTAAAGGATAAACTACTAAGAAAATATGTTTGAACTACTAAGAAACTACTAAACTGCATTTGAAACAAAATGCAGTTTACATTTTGTATTGACTCTTGTGTGATGTCTTAATACAAGAAAGTCCTCAGCTGTAACTCCTGATTCACAGCTGGTCTCAGACTTCCTTGAAAATAAATTTAAAATCTTTATTTCAGCTTTGACCAGCAGATGGTCCTCAGTTTAAAAAGTTAATTTAAGCCAATTTAGATCTCATTTTCTAGTTTGGTTTCACCACAGTCAATATTATATTTCAAACTATAATATCGTAAAGGGAAAAAAAAAAAAAAAAAGAGGACTTGATTTAGACATTTTTTTCCACATCTTTTTCTTAGAGAAGACAGTAAAAACATATTGTCCCCTCCCTTCCCTTCCTCTCCTTCCTCTCCCCTCCCCTCTACTCTCCCTTTCCTCTCCCCCACTTCTTCACTGAATCTGCTTAGGAAAATGAGACACAACAAATCCATTTAGGATTATGTTGAAAACGCATCTCTGCTTTTAATATTACCCATATTTTTACTGCTAAGTTTTGCTGGAAAATCTCTGAAAGTGTCAGCTTGTGTCTTATCCAGATCACTTAAATCTGCAACACTAGCTTTGCAGTCTTGCAAGAACATCTGTTTTTATTTTTAATGCTATCTCTTTTGGTCCTAGAACCTGTTCTTTAGTGTTTTAAGAGATTTTGCAGAATCTTAAAGGGTCTTAGTTTTAACTCCAAAACTAAATGAAAATCAGGACCATGTATCTCATGTGCTAGTATTTCTACTGAGTGTATTCATTGTAAATTGACAGACAATATTTGGAAGCCCATGCCACAGTTACTTTTCTATTACCTCAGCGAAACATGGCAACATAGTACATTTGTGCATTACACTTCTCATTATGCTGTTATTTTGGCATAGTTTGTATATGTACTTGTATGTTGTGAAATGCTGAACAGTATTAATGTGTCTGGTATCGCACTGTTGCTTTCTTTTAATGGTAAATTGAATAGTTTATTATTTCTTTGTTTATTTATTGTATTTATTTTATTTTTTTTCAGTGGGGTGGGGGATTTAGTGGGATGAATACATGTACATGTATCTTTACATAAACATGTACATATGCATAAATATTCATTATATATATATTATCGATTTAAAAATAAAGTATCTGGAAAAACATGATGTATTTCAACTGGATGGTGACAACTGGGTCAAGAAAGGACTAGTTAGACATCTGTTCCTTAAATTGGTTCATCTTCCTAAACTCAAGTGGTAATAATGGCATTGTGCACAATGGAAACCAAAACTGATATGAATTATCTCTGGTTGTCACCAAAAAGGAAAGCAAGTGCTTCAATGGGAAAAGTGGCTGCCATCTTGTGTTCTCACATCCTCCTAGCTTAGCAGAAAAAGATGATTAACTGGTAGCCAATATCAGTTTAAAAAAACAACCAACCAACCAACCAACCAATCAAAATGCATTTCTCTTATTTGCACTGTTAGATATGCCGATCATATTATGATTTTTTTTTTTTTTTTTTAGTACAACTCACACCAAAAATAAGTATCTCATTTTCAGATGTGTCGGTTTCTTTTAAATATGTATGTGTATTTTTCCTCTCCTTTTTTCCTCTGGGATAATTTAAACAAAAATGTCCGTTTGAGATCAAAAGTTGAATTTGATATTCTTTCCCAAAAGTATTGAAACAAATATTTTTGTAATAGTCAGAAATTAAAATTTTTTAAAATACTGGTGTGATTTTTTTTGTTTTGTTTTATAATTCCTTTCTCCCTTTTTAATCTGTAACTATTTGCCAAATTTTCCTAGTGTTTATCAATAACTCTGTTTCTTGAGAATCCTTTTCTATGGAAAACATATACATTTTAAAATATTTTCCTATCTCTAATTTCAAGAGTCCGTGGGCAATATAAATATTTAGTTAATATCAAATGATCCAAAAGTTATTTAGAGTTGATGATACTCTAAATTATTATAAATAATATTAACCTAATCTAAAGCATTCATGAAGCAATCTGATAATTTTCAAATATACATGTAATCTATTTTTACACACTGACATATTTGAAAGGATACTCACTAGAGACATCATGTGTTTGCTATTTCCTATTCATAATGCACATATTTTTGTTTTCTGAAGTCAAAAGACATAATTGTTCACTTTCCAACTTTTAGTCAGAGAAAAATATCACAGGTTAAATAAATGCAAGTAAAAGATAAATATTTTTTCTTAATGATAATTTTTCTTAAACTGTAATTTTCAGAATATGCATGAAAACTTGTTGAACTCGTCAATGATTACCAAAAAAAAACCCACCAACAAACACACAAAAACAACAGTGAAAACACCTTTATGAATCTCATGAACTAGGTGTTTTTACTATTCCAGTGTTTTCTAAATGGCTTTTGTGCTAGTTTAGCATTTCATGGTAATTACGAGGTTGTCATAATGCACCTTACGAATTTGTGTTAATATCATGAGACCAAAAAATGTATTTAAAAACTATTTATGTAAATCAGTGACCACTCCATAATGTGGGCATAATTATGGACACTTATATGAGCTTTTAATTGTGTCTTGATGCTTGTGTATTCAAGTCTTTCACATTATCTATTTTTTTGAAGCTAGTGTTTATATGACTAACTGCAAGGGTGGATGGATAAAATGAAAAAGAAAGGTGGGATTGTGTATTCCTCTTCTCTTTCTCTCTCTCTTACTCTCCCCCTCTTTTCTAAACAAGCTAAGAGTTTTTATAATTCATCACCTGGCTGACAGATGAGTTCTGCTGGAGAATATTAGAAAATGTCTCAAATCTCATATATATGCTAATGGTATGCTGAGACTGGTTGGTGGTATGCCGGAGTTTTTAATCTGTCTCGACCAGTGTGGAAAGTGGAGGAGACAAGTCATTGCACTCGACAATTTATGATCAAACAACTGAATTGTAAAGGAAGAAGGACATGCAGAAAAGGAGAGTAATTTTCTGATTTAACAGCGTTGTTACTACAAATAAAGAAATCTTGATTTTGACTGCACTCGACATTAAATGAGTTTCCTGTGCCCTGCTCTGAATTTTTCATTTCCAGATTTGTATAAAGCACCCTGCTTAGATACAAGTGACAGATAAGGAGACGATTGCATATGGAAATCAAATGTGTATAATAAAGCCATCTTCTGTTTATTAAATAAACACATGTAGATGACTTCTGTGGAGAATGCACTGATAATTCTTCATTGTGTTCTAGTTTTTTTACAAGTCACAAAGAATCTTATTTAACAACCACGAATGACTAGATGCATGCTTTTCTGTTTATTACCTTATAACAAACCAGGCAGTCTAATATATGGCATTTATAAACATTTTATTCTGATTCTTTAGTGCAAGCTTTAGCTGTAACAGTACAATATATTAGTGTTCATGCTATTAGAGTTCTGGAAGCTGCATCAGTGCGTTAGTATTTTCTGAATATTATGTTTTCATGATAGAAATGTTAAAGATTAGGTAGATAATACATACATTATTGTAAAATGGAACTCTAGGAGAAGTGAAGTATAGCATGAACAATTTGGTCTTCATAAAAATAATTATAATATTGTATAACCAAAACTAAGAAAAGACCATAGGGTCTGCAGACAGTTGAGCAATTATTTCTGATTCAGTGATTCAAGAGTCTTCATTTCATATGTAAGAAACACTTAGTTCACCAAGAGACATAATTCCAGTTCTATTTCTCACTTTTTTTTCCAGACATAGCCTTCCTATAAATTGTTATAATATACTGCAGTTTTGTGTAGCGTCATGAATGCAGGTTGCGTTTCCTGAAAGGGGTTTTATATTGCATTTGAGGTCCTTATAGATATTTTAAAGTAAAACAAAATACACCTTTTGGTTCACATTTTAATTTTGATAATAAAAAGAGTAGGGAATCAATAATGTCCAGGCAATAGTGAACTGTATTTAGTGACAATTATTTGTCATGTCAGGGGAAGTCTGCAATCAGTAGCTCATTTGGACTTGGCTGAGAGGGCCATGGTATTGCTTTAAGTCCTTTCCTGTATTTATCAATATCGGCTGTGTTAGGTAAGTTTTAGACCGTCAGCATTTATTTCTCAAATTATCATCAACATCACTCTTTTCTTTTGCTTTTGCTTGAACTTTGCTTTGATGTTTTACTTTAAAAAAAAGAAAATAACAAACCAACAGTCCAAAAGCAAAGTATGCCCATCTCCTGTCATACATATACTGTTAAATGAGAGCAGAGTTCTGAAATAGTGGTTCAGACTTCCAAAACACCAGGAGGCTTCTCAGCCTGGGGTAAATGTAATGTGAGCTTTGGCATAAGTGCATCAGAAAATCCACATGGATTTCTTACTATGATTGGAAGTGATTGCTGTGCATGGAAGTACACAACTGGTTCAAACAAGACTAGATAAGCTGTGTTGCAAAGCCATATGGCTTAGTTTAAACAGCACAAAGAGGAAGCCTTTGATCATGGCCTTTGATCATAGTTAACCCTAAATGAAGTGGTGGGCTAATGTAGGTAAAAAGGTGTCAGAATCAAAGCAACTAGAGGCTGATAGGAGTCTAGGCAAAGAAGGATTTTGGAGAGGATCCTGGTATGCAGATGGTTTGCTTGGTTTTAAACCAAGGATAAGGATAAAAAGACCATAGCAACTTGGGCACCAGTGGAGAAGACCAAATTATGGCAGAAAAAATGAAGATGACTGGAAGCAGAAGCTGTAAGGTGTATGTTATCCTTCAGTGAGTTTCTGACAGCATTTACATATGCATGAAGGGTCATCTCATAATGTTCATAAAAAAAAAAAAAGGTGTGAGAGCTTGAAATACAACTAGAAATGTGGGTAGAATACAGAAGAGATTTAAGGATGACAGATGAGATGAAAGGAAAGAGCAGGCATATACCTGAAGTTGCAGGTGGGTTGATTGGCAGATGCTCAGATGAAAAGAATACCTCCTGAAATATATGAAAATGAGAACAAGGCAGAGGAAGACACCAGTATGTGAAGGAAGATAAATCTATGGATAGAGTTTGATCCATGGAAGGAGTGAGGAGATGGAATAGCTAGAGACAGAAAACTGAGCATCAAGAAAGAAGAGATGAAGTAAATGGTAACAGCAGGGGCTAGACCCTGGAGCAATTAGAATTGATAGATGGAAAGCGGAAAGGAAGCAAGAAGACCAGAGTTTCACAGGAACCTCAGATTACTCTGAAAGGAAACATTTTCATAAGAAATATTAAGAGACTAGTCATCAGAGTGGACTAGAAAACATCCTGGTGCAAGCACAATGATGTGAAGGGCTACAAAGATGGTGAATAGCCTAGAGGGGAAGATGTACAAGAAGTGGCTGAGGTCACTTTGTCTGTTCAGCCTGGAAAAGAGGAGGCTGAGGGGAGACCCCATTGCAGTCTACAGCTTCCTCATGAAGGGGAGTGGAGGGGCAGGTGCTGATCTATTCTCTTGGTAGGATCTGAGGGAATGGAGTCAAGCTGCAACTTGGGAGGTTCAGGCTGGTTATCAGGAAAAAGTTCTTCGCCGAGAGGATTGTTGCTCACTGGAACAGGCTTTCCAGGGATGTAGTCACTGCACCAAGCCTGTTGGAGTTTTAGAAGTGTTTGGATTGTGCTCTTAGTCATATGGTCTGAATTGTTGGTAGACCTGTGGGAAGCCATGAGTTGGTCTTGATGATCCTTGTGGGCCCCTTCCAACTCGGGATATTCTATGATTCTGTGATTCTGTAAGGTTAGGCATGAGGGTGAAAGTCATTCTGAAGAGGCTGAGGAAGAATCCTTTGAATGTCTTTATTACAGTTGAGAGCAAGAACAAGTGTACTAATAAGAATCCTGCTTGAACAGATAAAAGATGATTGCAGCAGATGGGTGAAGATATTCAGAGATCTTTGTTGGAATTATTTTATTTCTTAAATCTAGAAGGCAAATGTTTAGGATACTAAGTACCATCAGGATTGGTGAAAGCACCCATGCAAAGTTTGGGATGTTTACCTACTTGAGTATCTGGCAAAGTAGCCTTCCTGTATTATGTCTAACCTGATTGATAAAAGAAAGGACACTAAAGAAGAAGTAAATACTATGAGAATAATAGTGAAGTAATTAGTTAAAAATAAGAGTATTTAATTTGGGTAGCAAGATGCAGCTGAAAACTGACTCAGTAATTCATTGAAACTGTACAACAAATAAGAAGAAATCAAACGGAGAGTCAGATGTGAAACGACATTATAAGAAAACCAAAATGGAATAGCTGTTATTCCTGGAAAAAAAAAGATACGGAAGGAGCATAACTATTCAGGAACTGACGTGGTACATTTTGTTGTGTAATGGACTCTAAAGAAGTGAGAGGACAGATTGTGAGTGAGCTGCAATCCAAATGGAATTTTCTTTGGGGAAGGCAGTTGAGTACCTCATGTTATGAATATGCTGGAAATCAGACATTGAAAACCAGTGTCTTAGAGTAATAAATATTTATATTGTCATGGTAGTGAACAATGTAATTCTAAGACTTTTCTATTTCTCTAATATAGCTGAAAGTACAAGTGTTGCTAATAAAGATAACACCCAAATTATCAGTAGACTATTTCAGTAAGTAGTCATTCAACTATCAAGGGACAGCATTACTTTAATATTATTTTTGGACAGAACAGTGCTGAGCAAGGTAACATACACTTTCCTGCTTTCTTCTATCCCCATCCCTTCTTGTTCTTGCTGTTCACCTCTTTGTTGGCATAGTCCACTGGCAATACCTCACTAACAACTGCAGTCAACTGCTGCTTCCAAGATCAGTTGCTGACCCATTCTTTTTATCTTGGTTGTGGAAGAGGTGGTATTTAGAAAGGTATTTAAGTAGCAGTTTAGGAGCCAAGAAGGCTTGGTCCACATGTTTCTGTGAAAATTTATGGGACCAAACAGGTACACAACAGTACTTTATCAGTAGTATGCTAAACCAGAGACCCGTAAGCTGGATTTTTGAAACTGCTTGACAATTTTGCAAATACATTGAGTACAAGGTAGAGAGTAAGTAGTATTAAAGGTCTCACCCACAATATTTTAGAAAATACTTAGTTGTGTTTTTCACTTCTAATTTAGCGGCTCTCCAAAGTATTTCAGAATGTATAAATGTCACAAAAACAAAATAGATGCACAAGTCCCAAAACAACAACAACAAAAAAAAACCCACAACACTTTGAATAAAAACAAAGTGAGTTAATAGATGATGCTTTTTTCCCCCATGTTCACACAAGAGCTGTGTACACCTCTGTGCTTGACTGCCCTGTTATTCTGTAAAAGCAACACCATGAATAAATAAAACTGAAAGTGTGAAACAGCTTAAAGTTGAATGTGCTCTTAACAGGACATAACAAAACTTTATTGAACCTCTATGCCTATGAACAATGCCTCATTTCAATCATGCCAGCAGATGGCACTGTTTATATTAAGTAGCTTTCATGGGGAAATTTAATTTGTTTCTTTTTTTCTTTATTTGTTTACTAAATATTGTGAGATGTTGTCCTGTGCTTGTAATACTTCTTCCTGAAATGAAAAATTGATCTACACAAAACTTCAAGTGACTGTATTTATGATAACGTGTGTAAACTAATATTTCTAATCTACCTTTTTCTCAATGCATAAGGAAAATTAAGAAAAGAAATTCAACATGACTGGAGCATTAGCACTTCTGAGCTTTTGAAAATGAAGATAAAGGAGCAGGTTTCTAGGATGTTTTGCAGCTACTCCATGTTAGGCATGTTAGTTAGGCATTTTCAGGCTGAATGTTGTACATTTAAAGACTTTCAGCCAGTTAATTCTCCTGGATGTTTGCAGTCTACTGTAGATACGCTTTCCAGTTCCAGCAGGGACTGATATAAGAAACTGTACCACAAGAGTGGTACCACCTGGGTGTAATGGAACAAGGAAGACTGGAGAGAAATGAGAAGCACTTCAAATTACATTGGTCAGGCCATGCAGGAACAGTTTAAGGGTAAAAGCTGCCTGTGAGCATTTATTGTGTTTCCAGTCATGGGGCTGGAAAGCCCCTTTGCACAGCTGATGTATAACAGTGGCAAAGAGATACCTCACCCTCTCTGATGTGGGGAATTACTGGCTGGGTAGGGAAAGCATCAGAAGTATGGCACCACTCCATCAGCAAAGAGCTCCTTTCCCTCAGATGCCTTCCAGCTTCCTGCAGAGCTGCTAAATCTAGAACTGAAAGCTGCATCCACGGCCAGTTGACAGTAGCATTCTGCTACAAGGAGATATTACCAGTGGAAAGTAATGTATATTCAGTCTGTGAGCAATAACATAAAATTTGGTGTTTTGCAAGGGAAGGGGAAGGAAAAAAACAGGTTTCCATAAGCAGTAAAAACTTCTGTAGCTAATAATGTGCTAGGTTACTGATAGACATGGGACACACAGCCCCTGGGGGAAAATAGAAAGCCTTCAATTTCTCCAGCTGCAACAGAGACCTCAGCTAAAGTGGAGCTTCTTTTTCTGAGAGAGTAAGTGGAAATAGCTTCTGCTGAGCTGGAAAGATACTCTTGATTACTTGCTGTGCTCTTAGATAATCAAGGACACAGTGGAAATACCACATAGCATGTGACCAGCTTTGATTTATCCCAGGAAACCTCTCAGCCTCAGAATGTGCTGTAAACAGCTGGTTCACAAACTTCAGACAGAGAAAAAAAAAATCTCTTCATTTTTTATCTCTTGGTTAAAAAAAAAAAAAAAAAAGTTTATTGGATGTTGCACAACTGCATCATTTCTGGTCATTGGATGAAATTAGAAGATGAAACAAGGATGACTTCAAATAACATTGCTTCTTGGAAGCAGTCTTTTGCAAGGTTTCAATTACTAACTCAAACCTGTTAAAAATATTTGGCCCATTAATCACATTGTGTGCTGCTTGATTTAGATTTCTGCCCATTTTTCTACTGTAATATGAAATGCTCTCTATTTTCTACAGATTCCTGGTAGAGTTTGTGGTTGTTGTTATTGTTGTTTTCATTATAATGCCTTTTTCCTTCACCATATAAATATTTACTGCTCCAAATT
The DNA here is from genome assembly GCF_047663525.1 of Anas platyrhynchos. Lineage (NCBI taxonomy): Eukaryota > Metazoa > Chordata > Aves > Anseriformes > Anatidae > Anas > Anas platyrhynchos. The sequence goes on along the minus strand of NC_092588.1, from coordinate 66,786,209 downwards.
TCATACACTCCATTTTCCCCAGCTTCCTAGTTTTGACAACTTTCAGTAAAAACATCAAGCTTTCTGGCTAAATCTGTAACACATATTAATAATAATAATAATAATAAAGGTTTCAAAATAAAAATAAAAATTACTATAGGTAACACCTCTTTTATTCTAACTATACTCATCTGTTTTTCTTAATTTTCTCTTGGTCAATGGCATTATTCTACTCAATTTTGCTGTTGTCTGTGTTCACTGCTATGACTAGCAAACTGTGCATCCTGGGAAGCTAAAACCTGCTGTGTTCAAATACTCCCTCTACTTTTCCCTTCACATGACTTCTTCCTTTATAGAAAGCTACTTGTTTTTTCTTCATGGTTAACATCTTTGAATCCCCTTGATGCCCTTCATTACACAACTCTTGTTCAGGCACTTGGGATTTCTTAAATTGCTTATTAGAAAGCTTCTATCAACACTTGCCTTATTGCCTTAAATCTAGCAAAAAATGCTGTCACATCAAAATAAGCTATTTCGGTTACACTTCTGCTTCTGCACAGTCACCTCCAAACCCTTGTATTGACACATTTCCTCTTTACCAAATAGAAACCTTCTCCAGCCTGCTGCTTGTTTCTTTCCCTTCATTTCATTTTGGCTGACCTTCCGGCCACTTTGTCAAAAATGAAGTCTTGCAACTAAGCATTCAGTGTCTGTTTTTCATCTGTTGCTCATTCCAGGGCTCCTTCCTGCACCTCCATCCTCCATAGGATCACATCCCTGCAGCCTACAGGTGAGGATACTGCAAAGCTGTGTATTTGAACAGTGCTAATGGCCTGTTCACTCACTGCAAACTTTCATTGATTTGCTTGCTCACTGTTGTATTAATGTATTTAAAACATTTTTTTTCCTGAATATTTCCAAATGGATGTTAGTATTCAGATGATTCAGATTTGTTATTTTGGTAGTACATAGCAACGTGTACAAAAGTATTCAAAGAAAGATAAACGTATAATGAGAATTTCTTTGAGTTGCTAACTTCTATAAATAGATAAATGTATAAATTTTCAACCTTGAAGCATTTTTTTTTTCTGTTGTCTTGGAAGTTCTTTGGGTATCACACAGATACACAGCAAAAAAAGGATCCAAAAAACACCATGTAAATTTCTGTGAAAACTTTAGCAATTATCCATACTTCTGAAGAAAACTGACAGTAATTAAACAACTGAAGTAATAATTACCTTATTTGCATCCTTCTTCAGTTGCTTCTTTTGCAAGTCAAAAATCTTGGTCTAGTTTTTCTTTACTTGTGCTGTTACATAGGTTTAAATATTTATCTCTCTGCATTTTTTTCCTTTTAACTTTTTGGGATATGTGGTGGTAAGGTGGGTTTCCTGAATATGATAGCTAGACCCATGTAAGTATTTAGGGTATGAACTCACAAAAAATAGTAATAGTATTATTATATTACTTTGTTTTACCTTAAAGCATCTTAATAGTGTTTTTGCCTTTTTGACTGTTGCAGAACACTGAACTGATGTTCCCGGAGATTCCAAGCTTTCTTTTGCAAGTAGCAATAGATAATGAGGAGTCCAAAACTCTGTAGGCAAGAATTTTTTTATGTATGCATTCCTTTTCTTTGTTGGCATTACATTTCTACCTACATTTTATCATATAATCAGTCTTTACCATGCAGATTTCTCTGTAATGTTTTTTAGATAGTGGCAGTTTTGACTATCTTAAATAACTTTCTGTCTTAACAAACTCTGTTGCCTCAGTATTTTCCTTCTTTTCCGTAGTGTTTCTGAGTACACTGATGGACATAAATGCCAGCATGAATTCTCATGGCACACCTCTGGTAGCCTTCCTTTCACAATCTTTATTTTCTACCTCTGTATATCCATTTAAGTATCTTCCTTTTTATTTCTTAACTTTTTATTTCTACTTTCTTTAGTAGCCATTGGTAAGGGACCCTGGATGAGACCTCTAGAAATTCAAGTACATTGTGTCATTTGGTTTAAGCCTTATGTGCACTTGGTTATACCTTTAGATCTTCAAGCAGATCTTTAAAGCACAGCTTTCTTGCAAAAGCTGCACCAATTCCTTTGTAGTTCATAATTTACCCATGCATTCCATTAAGTTTCACTACAGCTAGTGTTTCCTGGTTGAAGATCTCTACAACATCCTTAAAAACAAAGATATTTTGTACCTTTATTCCTCCAGTATCAGATTCAAGTTATACTCTACCTATCACCAGTAATAGTTCATATACTTAGTATCTGAGTTCCTTTAAGTTTCTTGATGCCACGTTGTTCTGGTGACATTTACTGTTTTTACCATCTGGAAGGGTCTTTGTTATCATATTTCACACACACACACACACACAAATAAATTTAGTTATCTTCTTCAAGGAAGTTGCTCTTCTTCAGTGGACACCTTACTATCTAGCTAACAAAATTAGTTCTGTGTTCCCCAAACTCATAACCAAAGTCTTAAACATACCCTGTTTCTTCATTCTGTTCTGAAAAGTACATATATCATTAGCATAATTTTGAAATATTTAAATAATGTCCCAATTCACTTTGAATTATGATACTTTTCAATATTTTTCATTCCTATACTTATTTTAGAAAACAAATTTAAAAAAGGGGGGGTAGATTTTTCACATATGCTTCAACTGTACTATGCACAAAACAGATCCCACCTCTTTCAGGACTAGGAATGAGTTGTGGAGGGGGGGAATGTTGATAATTTGTGGATAGCAGATACAAGAAAGATCAGTGGATTCCTCTAGTATTTTTGTGAAGACAATGGGGTGCTAGCCATCAGAATTCCTAAATTCAGCCTTGAAAGCACTTTACTAGTCTTTCTAGTCTGTATAATTGAATGAAGCATTTTTAATGCAGTAACTCAACCTGTTGGGATTTGGAAAAAAGCAACTTTGCATAATGCTACTTCTGCTTTTCACTTATGACCAAATGCGTGTGAGTTGAGGCATTATTATTATTTATTTTCTTGTCAGTTACTTCATGGGTTGTTTTCACTTCGACTGGTGGCAGTTCATAGACGAAAGGGTGAGAAGCATCGGTCTAGTTTATAAAAAGTGACACCAAACTGCATTATAATTTATGCAAGTATGATACCTGTTTTCCAAGATGGGCAAAGTGAGAGTGGGGCTGTTGCTTTAGATGTCAGGGTTCTCTTTCCAGATCTGTTTGAATTTACATCATGTGAAGTCAAAGTTACAGGAGAAAATGATAGATTTTGTTGTCTTCTGTGTTACATAATTTCTTTTGTATAATGGCTTCAATTAACAGAGTAGGATTAGAAAAGCAGACTGAGGAACCATGTAATCTAAGGGGAACGTGGATAGATGGGAGAAGGAGAATTATTAAGGAGGATGCAGATGTTGCCACCAGTTCATTTTCTAGGTGAAGATACAGTAAGGATATTCACTATTTCCCACATGCTGGGGGTTCTTTATCTTTCAACTCAATATTAATTCCTCATTTGTGTAATGTTGTCACTCCAATAAGAATATCAAAACAGATGGTTAGTACATGGTCAATAATTATATAGTTCGCATTGTAAGGAAGTTTTCTGCCTTGTTCTACTCCCTTCGTGTGGGTCAGATGATACCAAAGGAGCAAGACAACATCTAGCCCGTATCTTTGGAGAATCCTCAGTAAGAGGTGGAGCTGGCTACATAACTGTGATGACTCTCTTCTCTGCTCACTGAAGACTGGGTTTAGATGACAGTGACATTAGTTGTTAATTGCTGGGAGGGATGATCTACTGTTTGTTGGTTGCTTAACAGGCTTTTCCTGCTGTGTTTTTTTTTTTTTTTTTTTTTTTTTTTTTTTTTTTTTTCTGTTTACTGTTGCTCAGTGTTTCAGGGAGAGAAACATTCAATGCAACAGCTACAGCTGTTCTCTTTCTCACCCAACAAAATACTAATGGGCAACTACAGGGATAGATGAAGTCAGGAAAGGGCCTGGCTCTCCTGGTTTGGGCTGGGCTAAGGCTTCCCTCCATCACATCTGTGTACCAAGATCACTGTGCAGAGGGTGCCTCCCACCCACACATTACACACAGCTAGTTTAAATCACTCTTATGTGTTAGGCAGTTAATGCTTCTTTACACAGAGAGAAATCCAAAATAGGCAGTACATTATTACTCACAGACTCATATAGAAAAAAAAAAAAAAAAAAAAAAAAAAAAAAAAAAAACAGGGATCTGTGTGGATCTTTATTTATATGTGGTAATCTATATCATACATACTCACAGATATGCAAATTGCAGCTTTACATCAGAAATTCACAGGAAAGCCTCAGGCTGATGTTAATTCCATCATTTAAATAAAGAATTTCCCATTGTTATAGGGGCCTTGGAGTGCTTCTGTGCTCTTTCTATTTACATAGTGATTTTCTCAGTTGAACCAAATGTATAGTGATACAGGCTAGAGATACTCTTACCAGTTACATATTGAATATATATCATTACAGGAGATTTCAACTAATTCTGATTAATATTTTTTCTTCTACATACTGTTTTTGTTATAACACTTCCACTAATTCTGTTCTCTTGCCATTATATATGATTTCTATCTGTTATCTTTGTTGGTTTTCAATCTGGTATTTAAAAAGTACCATAACTGTCTAAAGGCTATTCAGTGAAACAGACGTTGGAAAGAAATACTGTCAAGGGCAGAGTATTGAACAAGGCAGTAAGAGAGAAGAGAAAAACCCAGACAACATAATGATTCAGTTACAGTGATACTTACTGCAGTAAGCATTATTTTCCTGGAGAAATGGATGGATGGCCCACTTCCAGAATAAAAATAAAATGTTCTTACTCCGTATCCCCCACAAGCTTCTTCCAGTGTCTCTCATGTTAAGGCGTGATTTTTTTTTCCTGTCCTTTTAAAGAATAGGTAGTGGAAGAGGTATTATTTATTTCACTTGTGTTTTGAAGAAATCAATCTAGATTTAAGACAAAGATATGATTACACTACCATGTGACCATTGTGAGGGGGTAACTTCTGACTTCTAGGCCATCTGGAATAGGATAATGTTTACGTCATTGTTCAAGGCAAGCATGGTCTAGAGGTGAACTGGTCATGTCCTCATGGCCTGGCTTATTATCTGTCCCCGAAGCCTGTACATTTACTCACCCACAAATCTGTTCAGCATGCAGTGCATATAACCACTGCCTCTTATATAGCATACAATCACATGGAAGATTTCAGATAAGGAAACCAGGGGAGAAACATTTTGGCAGCCTCAGGTGAAACAATGTACTGTCTTCTGAGTCTACTTACTATTTCTTCTGTCCCTGCCACTGCTGCTTACACTTAAAACATGCTGGCAGTGCCATGCAAGTGTCAAGTATGTGCATAAATATCACCATCCTGGGGTAGTTAGTGCTTCAGAATATACCTGTTGCCAAAGGTATGAACCAATATTGCAGGTTAGAGACATTAGCCAGGGTGGGAGCATAACTAGAACTTCAAGCAATCTTAGCAATCTTTGTTGAGAAGAGGACAGAAATGACCATATATTTTGTACTGTGAGATGACCAGTAACAGATACAGAACTTGTGGATGAGAAGGTAGCATCTGAAGCTCTCTGCTGTTACCACAACACACTTGAACCTGGAAATACACTATTAGGTAGACAGCCAACTTGGATTAAGGATGTGTGCAGCACTTATGATCTCCAAAGCATTTGTGGTGATTGTACATGTATATGTTACCTTCATGAACAACATCTCACAGGTTATGAGGGCCTTCAGTCTGTGTAACTGCAAGGGAAGATGACTGATGAGATTTACCTTGTAAGATATTTTCATCCCTCATCATGGCTTTTTGTACTTGTAACAACCACAGGGGCTACCAATGTATAAACCTGAAGACTTTGCAGTGGAAAACTCATGAATACAATAACTCATTATGCTATGTGCCTGATTCCTTGATTTTCCACCAGAATCAGGCCCTCTCCCAGAGTGGCACAAGTTTGTGTTGATTCACAGAATCACAGAATTTCTAGGTTGGAAGAGACCTCAAGATCATTGAGTCCAACCTCTAACCTAACACTAACAGTCCCCACTAAACCATATCCCTAAGCTCTACATCTAAACGTCTTTTGAAGACTTCCAGGGATGGTGACTCCACCACCTCCCTGGGCAGCCCGTTCCAGTGCCTAACAACCCTTTCAGTAAAGAAATTCTTCCTAACATCTAACCTAAAACTCCCCTGGCGTAACTTTAGCCCATTCCCCCTCGTCCTGTCACCAGGCACATGGGAGAACAGGCCAACCCCCACCTCACTACAGCCTCCTTTAATGTACTTATACAGAGCAATAAGGTCACCCCTGAGCCTCCTCTTCTCTAGGCTGAACAAGCCCAGCTCCTTCAGCCGCTCCTCATAGGACTTGCTCTCCAGGCCCCTCACCAGCTTCGTCGCCCTTCTTTGGACCCGCTCAAGCACCTCGATGTCCTTCTTGTAGCGAGGGGCCCAAAACTGAACACAGTACTCGAGGTGCGGCCTCACCAGAGCCGAGTACAGGGGGACGATCACCTCCCTAGCCCTGCTGGTCACAGTGTTTTTGATACAAGCCAGGATGCCGTTGGCCTTCTTGGCCACCTGAGCACACTGCTGGCTCATATTCAGCCGACTGTCCACCATCACTCCCAGGTCCTTCTCTGCCTGGCAGCTCTCCAGCCATTCCTCTCCCAGCCTGTAGCTCTTCTTGGGGTTATTGCGCCCCAGGTGCAGGACCCGGCACTTGGCCTTGTTAAACTTCATACAGTTGACCTCAGCCCATCGGTGCAGCCTATCCAGATCCTCCTGCAGAGCCTTCCTACCCTCGAGCAGATCGACACACGCACCTAGCTTGGTGTCATCTGCAAACTTACTGAGGGTGCACTCAGTGCCGTCATCCAGATCATTGATGAAGATGTTAAAGAGGACCGGCCCCAGATTCAAAAGATATCATGGCTGACATTATGCACCATAAGTCTGTCTGTTAGGATTGGATCCCATAGAAATTTGTCCTTCAAAACCTACTAAGTTTCCTTTGAGAAGGAAATGGGGCAACTTGTGGATTCTTCTTACAGAAGACACCCCCTACAGCCCCCTACTACCAAAACCTTGCCACATAAACCCACTACACTCACACTCAGCTGGAATCTGGAACAGACTGAGTAATAAATCAAGGATGATTAGGCTCCTCCAGTCTAACAGGGACTGAGCCAAACTGACAATGCAGGCACAGACACATCCCAAGATTTGGGAAAATACCGGACTAGACTGTTTAGCCATACTTCTGACTGTCATCACTGTCTACTTTCATAAATGTGTAGATTCTTCTAGATCTGTCTGTGATTTTAATTTTAGTCTATAAGCCCATTCTTCAAGAAAATTTACCTCTTCTGAAAAGATTAAAGCCTTATTAAAATGCTGAGATAGCATTTTGCTAGGCACTTTGTTTCTTTGTTATAGGTTTAATTTCTAACATGAAGGTTAAAACTGTCCTCATACAGCTATTGCAATTACTCTACATGTTTTTTTGGGGGGTGCCATAGCTTCTATCTGTATATTTAGATCCATATACATGCAAAATACTGTTAAGTCTAAGTAGTAGTCTACAGGTATAAGTGAAAACACTCTGTGAGAGGCTATAAATAACTATCAAAACCATTGTTTTCCCCCTAGTTCTCTCTTAGTTGTCACTTGGAGATTGAAGTTCATTTAATACAGTGATATCCAGGAAGAATCAGAAGAAATGAAGCAGTACTTTATGAAATAGTTTCTTCTAAAACTACAGAAAACTATTCAGTAGTATTGAAATTGTTACTGATTTCAAGTGTAAGTAATAATGAAACATTATAATAAAGAACCATGGAAGAAACATGAAAAATTCTGGAAATGTTATCTGATTTTGGGGAGCTTCCTCTAAGAGCACCCTCTCAGGTTGGGTACCTTTCTGAAAAGGTGAGTAATGAATGACAGAGAAATATACAAAGCTAAATCTAAAAATGAATTTATGCAAGGACACTTAGTTTGAATGTGATCATTAGCACTGAATTTGAATTAATATTCTGTTTTATCATAGATTTCAGATTAGATTCACAGATTCAGATTTCATTCATATAATGCAGACAAGAAAAACATTTGGATTAAAAAATGTGTTCCTTTTTTATGCTGTTAGAGCAAAATGCTTGTGTTTTTGACAACATAGGTTTCTAAAGATGGTTTCTGTAAGAATTGCTTTTCAGAACAGGCAGTCTCCTTTCTCAAAGGAATCATTTTATGAAGCAGATCTAGAACACATCACACGTTGCTTTTTGATTTTGGTCAATAAAGTTATCATGTAATTATCATCAACTAGTATTTAATAATTAATTCCTACCTCTAGGGCTGTCTGTTGACAAAGTATGATATCTCATCTGAAAACGGTGGCTGAATTTGTCAGTGAGGTATGGTGGCAGATAATCAGTGTCATCATGAATAATAGAGCTTTTGTAATTTTCACTGCATTTATAAACCATTCCCATACTTGCAACACGGCCAAGGTGCCTGCAGCTCAGCTTTTCCTTGTACTTTTTGCATAGTCTGTAAAGTTCTGAATAAAAATCTATCTTTACACAGAGACTTTAAAACAGAAGTAGCTTAGCTCTGGGCAGCTTACACAGAAGTGACCTGGAACACTCAAGTGAGGTTAGCAGTTTCTGTATTTGCAAACTGAAAGGTGAACTCAGGTGCACACAGCAAAGACATCCTGCAATGGTCAGAGAAGTCTCACTACCACACACTCAGCTGGATATTTTCAGGTAACAGGGGAGTGCACAGCATCTGCACAGCAGAGGAGTATAAAACTGTCTTTCCATACAGACATCTACAGCTGCATAGATTGGCTTTGGTGTGCAGCTCCTTCAGGAGGCTGAACAAGCATGCAGGGTACTGTGGTAAGCAAGATGTTGTCAAGGTCTTCAGCTCTCTTCTGTCACAAGTAGTTCTAGGGAAGGGAGCTTTTTTTCTAGCTATGCTACTATGCCATAGCCTACAGAAAGGTAATGCACATAGCTTACTAAAAGGAAATGCACTGCACATAGAAACTTGGTCTCCACTGATTGATATGATCAAAATGGCCTGCACTTTATTTTATGACAATTGTTTTTCACCTAAATGAAGAATTTTCTAGGTGAGCAGGTTGCATCAAAGACTCCAGGTTGAAGGGCAGATATCTGAAGGAGGAGAGCAGAAATGCAAGAGGTGTTATGACACAGTCTAGAAATTTTGCTGTTAGGCTTAAGAGGGACCTTCTTCTGTTCTCTTATGCCTGACTTTTGAACTTCACCCTCCAAGAATAAACCTCCTGGTCCTGTGGGAACCTCATGGGTACTGGAGAGGAACAATGGCAGAGGGGAGGCTAGAGAAATATGTGGTTTCTGGTGCCATGGAGGAAATTATGGTCTTGTTCATATCTCAGGGAATGGGAGCATTTATATGGACAGACAGGGCTGTCATGTCTTGTGGGAGGATGGGTCTTTTGTTCTGTGAGTGCCTGGGCATTAGATAAGAGTGCTCAATTTATGGTTGTGCTGGACCAAGACTTGTATACCAGGGTGTGCTGGTGCTGCCCCTGATACGTGTGCAGATGGCATAAAACACCTGCTCATTGTCACCCATACCTGGGTGCTGTAAACATTGAAAACTGGGTGGCCCATAGGCAGTCACCAGCCTTTTACAGAGTGGTCAAGGCATAGCAGACTTCACTGACCCTTCTATCCACAGTCCAGCCTATCTCAGAGGTCCGTCCTATATAATTAATTTAAACACACGAATGAACTTTCAACTTTGACCTTGAAGTTTTGAGCCTTGTTACGGAGCAACTGTGGTCTTGTTTGCTTGAAATGGTTACGTGGTTTAGGGTAGCAGACAGTATTTTGTGTACCCTATGATGAGGACTGGAGTCCTAGCCTTTTGGAGGTCAATGTACTCTGAATAAAGAAGATACTAATCTGTTTCCTTCATCAAACTCTGAAATGTGGACAATATGGATGCCACTAAATCAGTATGGCAGGTAGTCATGACAGTCCACCAGCTGGGGTCACAGTGTCCCATCCCATATTTGCAAGAGCAATGTGAGAGCCGTGAATCCTGTCAGTTGCCTTGCTACAGTTAGAAAATCCATGCTTAGTGAAGGTTCACATGACATTGAGAGAGAAAATCAATGAGAACTGTACAGGAGAAAAGTATCTTTAAGGAGGCATAGCACACTTCAGCTACTCCATATTTCTGGTAGGTTTACCCACCCTAGACTGGTTGGCCAAGTTGAGATTACATGAGTCCTAAGAGAAATGACAATTATCAGATGAGTGTGGCAGTAGAAGATATTATTCTGGAGCTGAAGGGAAGGTATTCACTCCCAGCAGAGGGCTTTGAATTGTAAAACTCCATATTCACTGTTGGTCACCCCATATCATAGGACAAAGTAGTCTCTTCAGTAGGTATTGGCCTCCCACACTTCTTCATGGCAGGAAAGACCTTGGCTTGGACTATGGCCATGTTTCTAGCCACCATAAGACGGTGGAAGTATTGGTAAAGGTCCTGACAAGCATCTGTTTGGTTTCCTGTCAGTATAGGGCAATTCAGAGACCTGTGCACTCCATGTGTCCTAGCTCACTTCTTAACAAAGGGAAGGATCGGCTTATCTGTCAATACTATATACTACTCATTTCTGTGTGTGGCAGTGTGGCTGAAGTGATCTTTATGAGAAAGAAATATTTGTAAGCTTAGTCCATGTTTGATCTGTCTTCTGCAAACAGTGATTACTTCCACCACATTTAAGTGAAAACATTTTAAAGCTTCATTGTTTAGATATTTTTAAAAATTAAAACACATGAAACACAATCATCATTAATATGCATTTCCAGACAGAGTCTGTGACTTCCTTTGTATCTGAACAGTGACTGTCACATGGTAAATTCTAATTATATCTGCAAACCTAATGAGAGCCACAACAATAATGGCAAAATTCAAAGGAGGGAAATTGAGAAACGACAGAAATCAGTAGTAACTTGATCATGTCTCCAAAAATTTGTAATATGGATTTGTGTTTTAATTCTTTCCCATCTCTTTCTCTTTTAAATTGAAATAATGACTTTACGTGGACTACATTTATACTTAGTGGCTTCACTTTAAGAATATTTAATAAAGTATATTATTGACCTAATTGGCAATGATGGCTCCTTCAAAGCCATGAGGGTTTTTTTTGCCAATATGTTACCTCATGGTTATTTATTACAGAAGTGGAGACTTTGGAGACTTCAGACATTTAATATAGGTTGTTCGTTTATTTTTCTATATAATGTTTAAAGGAAACCCCATAGGTTTTTCTTAGTGAAAGAAAGCAAATAAGAATTATGAAAAATTATTTTTCACCAAGTCCCAAATAAAGAAAACTGGGGTTCATAAATAAGGTTTGGAGCTTTTCTTATCCATGTTTGAAAGAAATTATGGAGAATGGGTATAGTTCTGTGTCCTACTGTGCAAGGACAGAAACTATGGAACACATACCATTTCTTCAAAGTCTTTTTTCGGTACAACCGAGGGAGATATCCTAACAGGAAACGGGTAGTTTATAAGCCCATTTACTGGTGGTCTGCTCCTCAGTCCTGCATGGGCATATGTGAATATTATGGCTGTAGCTTGCTGTGAAATTATTCTCAAAAGTAAAATGAAATACTTTTGAATTGACCTTTGTCTCTTAAGGGAAATAGAGGTAGGTTGTGATATCCACTAGATATTTAAGAAAAAAACAATCAATAACTTAAGAGAAACAAAGAAATTCTCAAAGCTATTAGTTAAGTTATAATCTATAGTATATTTTATATGGTATCTAAGGGTTAGAAAGAGACATTAGAACATATAGTTTTATTTTCTGAGCTCAGTGGCATGTGTCTGACGAAAGCATATCTCCCAGGCACACTTCCAGACAGTGCTTTGAATATATTAAATGCTGGAGAACCTACCGCTTCCCTTGGTAGTTAGTGTCACTGTAAAAGCATGCACCTTATTATGAATATGAACTCATCTGTCTTCAGTCTTTTGCCATTGATTCTCTTTATGCTTTTTTACTAGATGAGAAAACACTTTAGTACTTTTTTTTTTTTTCCCTCATTGTTTTTTGTTTTCTCTGTAAGGGTACTTATACAACTCTAATCAAGTCATCTTGATCTTTTTTTAGTTCCCCTAGTAGCTAGACAGTTTGGTTTCCTTTAACCTCTGACTATGTGGAAAGTTCTATAGCATGTGGAACTTTTTTAATGGTTTCTTTCTGTATCCTCTCAATTTTTTCAACTTCCTTTTAAAAGGAATTAAGTTCTGTCTACAGAAGAAAAGTATGCTCCTGGCTCACTTACATGTCATTATGCTGAAAGGTTCCCTACTCAGATCCAAGATATGACTATCGATGCATTTTTTTTAAAGATATCAAAGGAAACAAAATTCATACAAAATCTCCATAAAAAAACATTTGGAGGTAAAGAGATGTTAATATTTTATTAAAAACAAACAAATAAACAAACAAACAAAAAAAAAAACACCCTCAAACACATCAAAACAAATATACAAACCATTATAACACTTACTTTATAAAATGGCATACCTTAAAACAAAAGGCTTGCCTATCTTGCTGCATACCCACAGGTAAATATTTTATTTTAACCAGTGCATCCAACATTTGAGGTACAGGAGACTTCTTTCTATGGTATATTTAAAGCTAAAAATCTATCTTCTAAAAGCTCAAACTCCAGTTACCCATGGAGGTTGTTCAAGACCTCCATTCAAGACAGCATTAAGAAGAGAAATAGTTATAATTTTAGGAATTACTGTTATTATTATTATTATTTTGTATCAAACACTAAACTCGTTTCTCTAAGAAAAAAAAAAAAATAATTTCTCTCAAACCTTTTCTCACCCCAGAATAAAAAAAAACAACCCTTATTAAGACTAAGAAATTGACCTGAAAAGTGACATGTATTGAAAAGGGGAAATTCTGGCCTATCATAAAGGCTGGATAATTTAATATTTAAAATTTGAGGGTGAAATTCCCTTTACTTATACAACAATGTCAATCAGTAATAAACTCAGTGAAGTCAATAGACTAACCATTACATAATGCATACATAATGGTGAGTGAAATTTGGGTTCAGCCTTGGCTATATGAAAGTAAATAGAACCCTCCTGCTGGATTTTCGAGCATGATAAAACAATGAAATTAATAAATAATAAGATTCAGACAATATTCTTTTTAAGATAAAAATGAGAAGCAGGAGTGAAACAGTGTGTGAAAATAACTGGCTCATTCATCTTAGGTTGATCTATAAGCTCTGGCATTTAGTGATCTTTACCTCACAGTGCATGTGTATTCTCAAAGACAAAAGTACATATTCAAATACATCTTAACTCTTTATTTTTTTCTTTCCAGATTCATTTTTTTTCCCTGCTCAAAAATGACATGAGAGCAGAAACATTCTGTCTGTATTATGATACAGATGCTTTTCACAGAACAAAAAAAAAGAAATTTTCCTGATCATCCATTTTCTGATTTCTGAACCATTTCCCATCCTACTAAATTGCTTAATACTCCCTGTAGCTGGACCTGTGACCTGGAATCTTTATGCAAGATTAATGGGAAAGCAAATGGGAATTAGTATCTGGGCGGGTTGCTGTGCGGCTCTTGCTTTTTATCTAGCATTCCACCTGCTTTTTTTTTTTTTTTTTTTTCTTTTTCCACAATTATGCTTTCATTAGTTTTTGAAGCCAGTGATCCTAAAAAGATCTTCCCATTTCTTCTGTCTTCCCTCCCCCCATTCTCAATTCTTTCCATCTTCTGTCCCAAAATTATCAAACTCTCTCTGCTTGTAACTGACATGCTGACAGGAAATTATTACACGTCATTACACTTCTTAAAACACAATTTACCCAGCCTTTGCAAATTATTCTTCAGCAAGTGTGAGGGGGTAATGGAAACTGTCTATTCCACTTACAGTTGTCACTCATGCTTTCTTCTGTACAATGAACAATTTATGTTTTCTTTCTCTCCAAAAAAGGTCTGTGCTTGAATTATGTAAAACCAACTTATCATGGAAGAGGAAAATAAACCTCCTGTTCAAGTTCCCGTACTCTGTGTTATTATGGAGCGCATCCATTTTCTATCGTAACCTCATTAGTCTTCATGCAACCGCAGTACAGGCTGATGTTTATTTAGCAGGAGCAGACCACCTTCTGACTTCTGGCCTGCCAATTGCACTTGACACTGCTGTAGTGGAAAAGCGATCTTGTGTGACTGTAGTACCCCAAACTGATAATTCATGATCATAATAGTCCCATTCCTTGCCTGACACTTTTATTCTTCTTCACAGATAACTACTGCAAAAAGATGTCTGTAGTGCTCCCTCCCCCCCACACCCCCCCCGAAGTGTTGCATCATCTTTTTATTTGGCTTTAGAGAGCACACTTCTTTGTCTTTTGGTTTCGTCTTCTGTAAATTTAAATTACCAGATCTTGAAGTGAATTGCTTTTGCATATTTAAAAGACTTAGAAACAAACAAACAAAAAAATTGCGTTGCACTCTCCCCCTCAACTTGATCATATTGATTAGCTTTCAGGCATTCCTCTGTCAGGCTCATTCTGCCTCAATGGGAGAAGGATGATGAATTGTCTGACTACTAGAGGTGGGGAGAAAGAAATGCTAAGCCTGGGTCTGGGAATTGGCTAAGTACTTATGCGAACCCTCAGACTCTCAGTTGCTCTCAGCAACTTGGCCTCCTTGATTTATAAACTGGAGTGGTGATTAATGATCTTTTAAGTGGACAAGGCAGGCCAAATCTGCACAAATCAGGCCACTCAAACATGACTACTACTTGTAGGAGAAGAATAACAGCCTTTACATAAAGGTAATTGAGACTGCTTCAGAGGATCTGGTAGTCTGCTGTAGCAGAAATAAATCAGCCACACAGGCCATCTATTTCTGAAATCAGTCCTTCTCATCAAACCTCCTTAGGCCAGCACGTGGGGCTGGGTATGTGGTGGGTCAGCAGACAAGTGTCAGGTCAGAAACAAGGCAGATGGAGCAGCCGCTTTGCTCAGAGTGGGAAGCGCATTTCATCCAGCTATCCTGACGCTGCTTCTCAGTGCCAGTGCTGAGCCTGATTCCACCTTTGTCTGAGCATTCATGTTAGACAAACGGGGCCTGCCCTGTGGGTTAGATATTTGTTGCCTCTCCCTTTCTTGCTTGTCCCACACCTGTCTCACCACAACCTTCACCTATCCCAACAGCAAGTAAGTGCCTGTCAGCCTCTGACTCCATCATGGCTTGTGGCTGTATCCCCAGTGCTTCAAGGCCCAGTCAGTCTCCTGCTTCCTAGGCTGTGCTGGGCTGAATGTTTTAACAGAGGCTCAAAACCTGGAAGCCTGAGCTCCTCCTGGATGCTCAGTGCTGATTGATTTAGGCACAGAAACACTGGTGAGAAGTGCTCAGCAAAGAGCAGCCTGTGTGATCCATCCCTTCCCTCCAAAATCTGGTTCCTCAGATGAGCACCTAGTTTACCTATCTTCAGAGCCAGCCCTTCAGACAAGTGATTTGAAAGCAATTGCAGTGTCTCCAGCCTCAAACAAAGCCTTTCCATGCCATGCTTGTAAGACTTAAGAGAATTTATGGGGGTCAATATCTGAACAATGAATATTTATCATGGAAATTATAACTGGAATCAGGAAAGATGACAAGCAATAAATACAGGGGGTGGCTAGAGTAATTCAGTGGGTTGTGCAGAAAGATCAATAGCAGAAGGGTAGCTTCTGGTCAGCAGGGAGCCAACACTCTTCCCTAGAAAAAGATCCCAGAACAGTTTCAATCTGGTGCCCCCTCCAGGGGAAACTCCCCCATATCTGAGAGGGGGGAAATCACAAGCTTATTTTCTGAAACTCACTTATAACAAACGGAGCCATTTGCTCTGAGATTGGTAATATCTTTTTCCTCAAGCCTTCCCAAAGAAGAGGGATTTCAGCTAAAGCAATGAATTATCCCCAGACTCAAGCTATCTATGGGTAACAAACATCATTAGTCCACTTCTATAAGAGCTGTGGCTGTGGGCTTTTATATAAACTAACCCCAAATTGCAGCTTCTCACAAGAGGACTAGACAGAAGGCTAAAATACGATACTACAAAATTCTCTCTAGTGGAACTATGTTTTCTGTTTTCCATTACTAAAAAGTTGCGTTTAATAAAATAGGTGCAGGAATTTAGCCTCAGCTCTGCACCATTTACCTCCTTGAAGGTGACTTCCCTGCTTTGTTGTATTTCACTTTGTTACTGTAAAACTGTATATAACAATATCTGACTTGCAGAGGTATTGTGAAAAAAAATAAAGTTTTAAATATCTGGAGACCCTCAGATGCAAGCACACAGGATTATAGATATAGATCATATGTATAAATATATTCTCAGATGCACCAAGTATCTTCTCTGATAAACTTTTTATTCTGACAGAAACTTCTTTGAAGTAGCCAGTAGGCTAGTAGCAAAGACATTTTTTATTGTGAGCTTAATTTTGTTTATTATTATTATTAATTATTATTTTTAGACAGTAAAGACAGCATGGGATGTGAAAGATGATTCAGTGCAGAGCTCTTCTGCACTGGAAACCTCTGTGTCTTATTGGTCCTGTCTGTGATGCCTATTCTGCTATAGATGGAAATAACAGTTTCTGATGGAGTGAATAAATATTAGAGAAGCATACAACGTTATTCCTATTCTGCAGCATTCATACTGATATATTCTGTTTTATGCATAAACATTTTTTAATTATTATTTTTCTCTGGAAAACCTCTTGAAAGTCCTGTAAATATTTTGTATCCTGTGGCATGTCCAACTCTGCATACTAAGCAGATAATATTTTAATAATTTGTTAATATTTTGGATTGCACTTATTTATTTGTTTAGGTTCTTTTTAGTCTTAAAATTACCTTGTTTTCATATAAGTACCCAGTTTAATGGTCTGTTTGTAAATACCTAGCAGCCAGCTCACACGCTAGCAAAGTTTTTGGTAGAATCCAAAAAGATGTCCTACTTCTGTGCATTGAGTTAGATTTTAAAATAAAACTAGAACATACATATGTACATGTTTGGGTTTATGTAGTTGTAGAGCTTGAAAGCAGTTGTTCAGCCAATCATCGACTAGTCATTCTGTATGGGGGCCATAGCTGCCAGAAGAAAATAAACTTTCATAATTATCTCAAGTAATGGGACTTGACTGGAGCTTAGTCTGTAGCAGTAGTAATTTCCATATGCAAAAAAAAATAAATTTCGTTCTTCCATATGTGAAAAGCTCAGCTGTATTCTCTTCAGAGATAAAATCTTACACTTAGAAGCATGAAGAAGACTGGAAAGTTCTAGCCCATATCAGAAAGCAATTTTGATGTGAAACTAAAACTTCAATGGCAACATGGCAAAACAAGCTTCGTCATGATGCTTTGTCATCCAGTGTGTTGCATAGCCTGTTATAAGGACTTTTCTCACTTGATACTGACTGCACAAAAATAACCTCTTCCTAAGCTGATGAAAAGATAGAGCACCATATGGAAAGACAAAGTACAAAGTAACAGAATAATTTTGGCCTCCAAATTGCTTACAGAAGCATTTTCTGACCTATAATGCTGGCTGAGCATTGCTTATAGCACAGCTTTTGTTGGAATGCAAAGGTATTCTACCTCCTCTTTCTCTGAAAAACAAAACAAAACAAATAAAAACAAACAAACAAACAAAAAAAAACCACCACACATTATAGCTTTTGGTAACCTGTCTTATTTTCTTAGAACCTGCTGTAGTGTGGTTCTACACTACAAGGCTTTCTCTGCTGCTGAAAGCAGCTGCATGTCCTTAGTGTGTGGCCACCCCAGGCTACTTGTGCAGCACCTTGTGCAGGACAGCCACAGAAAGGATGGCATGGAACTAGTAGAGTCCCTGTGCAAGGGACTTTCAGTATCTGTCCTGTGCCTGCAGAGAAAGGATGCCAGAAGTTCAACCCTATCCTGTCTTCTTCCTACTCCTTCAGGCACAGCATTAAATGCAGAGTTGAAGTTGTTGGGAAGAAGCTATGTCTAGTTTGTGTCCGTTTTAGGCCTGAGTGTGTCCATGTCACAGTGGGGAGAGGGGTGCTGCTCAGGGGTGGAGAGGTATGATGACATTGCAGATGTCTACCTAAAGATTTCTTAAGGGATTTATGAGGAAGGAGAAATTTTAGTCAGATTGATTATTGATATTAAATAGCTAGGCAATTGGAGCCAATTCCTCCTTTAACAGCTGCCTGAAAGCAGAGAAAAGCAACATTTTTCTGCTACTGGGAATGGCATCTTGACAGACTTAAAGCAAAATTACAACATATACATGTATGTGTATTTGCACACTACATGAATATTTTTGTATGTATGCAAATTTGACAGCATATATATATTGTCTTCCAGAATATTTTTGGTTACATTTCTAGGTGTTATAAATAATGACTTTCTTCGTCAAATAATTTAGTGCTAGGTAACTCTCTTTTGAAACCCTTTATGACAACATAATCATTGAGATGGAGGAGAATGGTTGCTTGGATACCAAAGAACAGCCTGGGTTCAATGTATACAAGTAGAAGGTTGACCCAGCCAGAAATATGTGGAAGTAAAAATAAAGACATCTCCCCTATCCCCCTGCATAAAAACAACAAAAAGAAGAAAAGAAAACCAAAACCCAACACGTTTTAGAGAAGCTAAAATTCTGAATGACATTTGGGTACATCTGCATTATATTCACAAGATATGAATAAGATAAGAAAAGACATAACAGGCTGTTAAAATAATATTTTCAGTTGAGGTAGTCAACTTCTGTAGTTCTGCCCAAAGTTGGTCGCAATCCAATTAGAAGAATCCAATTAGAAGAACACACCCCACCCACCTTCTTGGCTCATATTTAACACATGGTTAAGAAGGTTAAAAGGAAAAAAAAAAAGTACACCAGACATTATGAAGAGAAGAAGGTTGAAAAAGGAAGAAAGGAAGCTCTGAAGCCTCTTAAATGTCCAAAGCCAATGTTTATAAATTGAAATAAGGTAAATAAAATATGGCAATATTTTTATTTTTTTTTTTAACTGTTGATAAAAGCTGTCAGAAGAAATAATGGGCAATCCCTCTCTGGCTGCCTTTCTAGAAACTATGCATTAACCAAAACAACCTGTGACATTAAATATATCCTTTCATAGTAGGAAATACAAATCATTCCATGTTCACCGACTATCTGTGCTGATACCAAATGGTAGAATACTAGCCATTTGGCTTTAAAATCTGTGTAAATCTGAAGGCCTGTTGGAGGACTTCTTGGAGAGGGTTTCTGGGAGATGACTGTGAATCAGTGACCTCTGTCATTGATTGTCATGTTATTTTCTTCTAAATTCCACTCTCAGAGTAGGTATGGGTTTGATTTCCACCTGTAGTGCCATACAGTTTGTTAGTGTTTTCATGATTTTACCTGATGGATTTGAATTCAGTCAGGGGTCTTTTATAAAAGAGCCACTCTTCCATTTTATTTTTCTAATCCATCTCTAAACTGATTTCTACTGTAAATATTCCAGCCTTCACCTGGGAGTTAAAATGAATATAAGCCTGTAAATGATGACCTATTCATTCAAATTCTTGTATTTAATGCCAAACCCTAACTTCCTGTGCTGCAGACTAATTTCAGAAATGGTATAAGCAGAATGCAGTGCATCAATGATTTTTTTTTTTTTCTTCATATAGCCAGTTTTCACTATTGGCCTTTTGCACTGTTCTGTCTCCTTTTTATTTCTTTTAGAGCATTTTCAGTCTTTATAAATACAGAGCCATTTACTATGTCTTGGAAAAAGAGTCAGCACATACAAAAACAATAACTATATTTTATAGCACAAAATCCAACTGTTTAGTACAACTGACTTCTAGTTCCTTACAGCCATTTATTAAGATTCCACATCTGCACACAGACAGAATATGCTCAGAAGAACTGCTACACTGTCATGGCAAAAGTTTATTTTGCTATGGGTTGTTTCATCTCCAACCAGTTGCAATATTGATTTCTCTCAGTGGATTAATTATCAGTGGCAGTTTCAGTCTTCCTTGCAATGGGCGGAAGGAAAAATGATGTTTTTATTTCAAGGAGGTCTATTGACAATTGTGCCTGGGCTTCCCTTGGGTCTTAAAGTCAATGAAGTTAGAAGACCCATGTCATGAAAGTACTGTGCATGAAATTATATATTTCATCTACAGAGGTAGTATCATGTGCATGTCATGAAGCCTGTTTAATTTAAAACAAAACAAAACAAAAGGCTTCATATGGTTTTCATAGATATTGTAACTGTAAAAACAACACCAAAAATGGGCAAATATCAAATGATAGCATAATATTAAAAAAGTAACAAGAGTTGTTCATAGGAGCAACAAACCTATCAAAATGTTTAGTTTGAGTAAAGAGGCTGTGTTCTTTTGTAACAAAACATTTGCAGTTAAAAGAACTATACAGAATTTGGAAGGAGAATCCAAGATTGTGTTGTTGCCTAAAATCTCTGTACATATGTGTATAAAATTGTAGGGTCCTGTAAAAGCAAAACCATAATGGATTAAATTTGATGTTTTATTGTTTTCTTCTCTGCCAAAAAATAAAACATATTCATATAATAATATCAGTAACCCTACTTGTTCATAACAATATGTATCTTTTTCTATATATGTATATTATTTTCTACATATAACTGTTCTGACTTTGACAGTAGTTTCACAATGCAAGAATTATATATGACTTATGTATTCAGTATGATTTCGAAAAAAAAATCTTTTGAAAATGGTATTACTATTAAATGATTTATTAAAAATTTGTGGTAAATTTTGGTTCAGTTAAGATAAACTAGACGTGTCAAGACTGCAAAGAAGAAAAAAATAGAGATAGAATGGCAAAGAAAATTATTGCATTGCTTTGTTGTCAAATATGGTTTCTGCTCTACCAATTTCAAATTCAGGATACAAGACTGCAAATTTCCACAAAATAATGTAAGATCTAGTTGGGATACACAATCCAAAACATTGCAAAGAAAATGATAGAGGCTGGATTCAATGTCTGATTTCTTTAAATTGGAGACCACTTGTTTTACTGAGATTATATTGTAGCCATGTAAGCTAATTGGTTTGCCTTTCTGAAACACACTCCATCAATTTTGTTACTTTCAGAACATAGGCTGATTTTGTAGGAGTGCAACTGAGAAAGATATATTTACTCATAGAAGAGCTAATTTGATAAAGAATCAAACATGAATACAAAACTTGGTGATAACATTCATGGCGACACTATTGAATGTACTCTATAAATCTGAAAAGCTTGCAGAATGTTTCCCTCAGCCGTATGGTTCCTCAGTTTTCTGCAGAGGTAAACAAAGAAGGAAAACATTATTTAAATATCTTCCTTATCTCCAGCATTTTATAATATGATTATTTCTCTAATCAACACAGCCCAAGGAACCACAAAAGCTCAAGAAGATGTCTCATAAGCTATAAATAAAACCCTTTTAAAGTAGGATGGGACCGATGGGCAGGTAGTGACAATGACCTCTGTGGACTTTTAATAAATTAACTTTATTCTGTATCCTTCTGCATTCCTTTTCCAGTTCAAGATTCTGGATTCATTAACTACAGTTCATCCATACAACAGTTACAATATCATTACACTGCTAGTCTCATTTTTGTAGCAAAGAGTGGTCACTAATTCCCAACAGCTGTATATATAGTCATACAGTTTTACTTATGTTCAAGAGAAATATAATGAGGTAATTTGTTGAGAACTGGGATATAGCAGAAGCTCCAAGCAGATGGGATTTTTTTTTTTTTTATAAACTAGATGTGAAATATTCTTACACTTCAGAGGAATCTATTTCTTGTTCTGTAACCAGATGCAGTGAATAGTTGGAGAAGTGATAGAATACTAAGAAGGGAGCTTCACTTCTAACAATGTTTTGCATGAGGGAGCTAATGACATTGTTTCCTCACCAACTCAATTCCAATGGAAAAAAAAAAGGTTGTTGAAAACTAGATCAAATAGAAAATATCTGTAGCTTTTAGCCTCCCTCTTGAGACACATGATTTTTGAAAATATACTTTGAAGACTATAAATAACATTTCAACTGATCCATAAACAAACAAACAAACAAATAAATAAATAAAGATTTGTATAGTGGGAAGTACTAACTGATCATTTTCCATATGCATATATACTTGTATATTACAATACATTCAAAGACAAATACCCTTAATTTAACATACATATGTATTCCAAAAAATATGGAAAGCTACATAAGAAAATTAACATCAGTATGTTATAGCAAACAAAACAACAAAACAAAACAAAACAAAAACAAAAACAAACACACACACACACACACAAAAAGAAACCACAATAAAGTTAAGAAAAATGAGTGAAGCAGATGTGCTTTTTCATGCCTGACCATGTCAGGACCACGGCAGCACTGATATTAGCTTAAACCATCACAGATGAAACACATCAGGAATTCCTCAAAAACCTTTAGTGTGCATGTTCATTTATATATTACCATTCAGCATCCTGTTCCTTCCCTGGCAATTAAAATACCTGATTTGGAAATTAATCATATATATTTACCACAAAAGTGGTTCAAAAAGAGGCTTCTTTGGAGTCCTAAACACAATCCACATGGCCACATGTGCTTGCTTTCTGTGCTGGCTGAAGAACAAAAATGCAGAGTTCCGGCATTGTCACTCCTCTCTCTCTATTATGGGCATATCCTTTATCCTTGAAAGCCAGGATATATATGTGCTGCTGGGACCTTTTATTTCTTTATTTATAAACTTACTTTCCGATAAGACTCGATAATTATTTTCAGATAAGGTTTCCAGAAGTCATCACTCACTGTTCAGTTCTGAGGAAGCTATGTAGAATTGTATAATTTTTAGGCTTTCGTACTGGAATTGCTCACTTTCATATATAGTGGCACACCTATAAGTGTAAAAGATAAAAAAAATACATACCCAGTGTTGCTCTCCAAAGTACCAGCATAAAATAGGAAAGAAAGAAAACAAAATACATAGTTCCCTAGTGAAGAAATATGTAGATTGACTACAATCAGCTGAATATAGACATAGAAGTTTTCTTGGAAATGAATGATACATTGGCTACACAAGGAAGCATTGGTAAGTATACTAAATACACAACTGAAACATAACAAAATTTTGGAAGGAAACAGAAAAGTAGGCATTAAAACAGATTCAGTCCTGCAGCTAAACTTAAGATTTTAGGAGATTTTTTTGTGTTGTAAACACATAAAACAATTATAATTCAAATGTTATTATCTAAGATCAAAAAAGGGACCGGAAGGAAGATTTTTCCAGTTATATTCATAAGTCTAAATTATATGTGTGACAATGTTTAGAATAAAACTGGGACTACACTGCAATTACACTTTTCCCTTGCCTTCCCTTGCCTTGCCTTGCCTTGCCTTCTCTTCCTTCCCTTCCCTCCACTTCCTTTCCCTTTAGTCATATTGGTTGAATTTAGTGCAAGATTTGAAACTTTTGCAAAATGCTGTATGATGCATCCTGACCCCAAGTTGGCAACATGAATTTCCCTCCCTTATAGTTCCTGTATATAAAGACCAATTATGCAGATGAGGAGAAATTCACCCAAAATAAATTGCATGTTCCATCTGATTATGGGTAATAGATTATTCCAGACCTACACTGTCCTCAGGTGGAATTGAAGGATCCTTTAAACATCAAGGACTATATTCATAACCATTATCCTCTTAACCCTTTGATGTGAAAAGATTGCTATAAAATTTACTAAATTCATCTAAAATGGCTTTTGAATCTCCAATCACTTTGTTCTCTGCATTAATAATACTAGGACTAATCCTGCATGACTTGTGAGATTTAAGATGAGTAGCTAATAGCTTTTGAATCAAGGGTGCCTTTCAAGGGTGCCTCTAAGCAATATCTAAAACTGTACGTGTGCAATTTGTCTTATCCAAATTGGTGCATATTCAGAAAGATGTTTAACCTATATACAAACTGCATTTTCATTCAAGATGTATGTAGACCATGATCTTCCTAATTCATGTATGCAAATATAGTCTGAAGATTAGCAATGGATTTCCTACACAAGGAATAGAAAAGAACTATACACAAATTTTTACAGCTACTTTTGAAAATTTAGCTCTATTTATTCATCCAGCAACTGTGAAGATTCAATTGCTCTTAGTATGTTTTTGTATCATAGTTATTTTTTCTTTTCTCCCTGGTTCCAGCATAGCATTAAGTTAAGGTTAACACACTGAGTGAGACCGGTATTCTCTTCCGTTCCCTACCCCTCAGCATTTGGCCTTCATGTAAAAGGCAGTCAGAAATATTAGGCAGTGGAAGCTGCTAGAGACACAGACAAAGCCTGAGCATTTCTGTATTCAGAGACTATTTACTATCTTACCACTGTAAGATTATTGCATTATCCTTGCTCTCTTCTTTGTCTGACTGTCTTTTTCCTTCATAGTCTCTGCA
This sequence comes from Anas platyrhynchos, assembly GCF_047663525.1. Classification (NCBI taxonomy): domain Eukaryota; kingdom Metazoa; phylum Chordata; class Aves; order Anseriformes; family Anatidae; genus Anas; species Anas platyrhynchos. Next base: position 66,761,586 of record NC_092588.1, on the reverse strand, counting down.
TACCATGTTCATTCTTATCTGCTTCTTTTTCCCTTCTTCTCCCCTTCTCTAATTTGCCCAATTTCAATATTCTTTCTTCTTCTCTTTTTCTTTTCATGCACCTCTGTGTAACCTCCTATCTCTCACATTGACCTCCCTTCCTCCCTCCCTTCTCTCCCAAAGGTACAGTGGAATGCACAGGATTTTTCTTATTAATTAATTAATTTATGTATTCATTTTATTGCTGCTTCTTATTTCTTGTGTACTTAGATGATAAACTTCTCAGAACAAGGACTTCCCTGCATTTTCTGCATATAGTATCTAGCCCAAAAAGGACCCCAAATGACCTTATATGCAACTCCTCTGTATGACATCATTATTTATTTATTTATTTATTTATTTATTTCATAATAACGTAATTTGAGAATTTCTAAGCTCAATTGCAAATCAAACAGTCTTATTGCCATGGAAAGAAACAAAATAAATTTCCAGGAAAATGTTTATTTACCTATCAAAAGTGATAAAATCACAACCTATTCAGGACAGCATATGGTCTATATCTGATCTTGGATAACATTACAGAACAAGAATCCTGGTGGCAAAAACGTAATTTAGGCATTGAAATGATTCAGCCTGTTTGTAATATGGTTAGTTTAGATGTTGTTTAACCTTTCACGATCAAAGTTCTATGTGTTGTATTGGCCCTCTAAAAACATGGAATCATAAGTGGCATCAGTCTGATACATCCTATTTCTGTTTCTCTGGTATTGCAATCAGGTGTCCAGTTCTGATCAAAATAAAATGTCTTTGCAATCTCCATCCGCAGAGAAAATAAAATCATACCAGAAGGAAAATTATGAAAACCAAGTACTGCTGTGGCTGTGAACAGATCCACTCAACCTCCAACAGTGAGAATGAGTTACTTATGATCTAAAGGTAAAAGAAATATTTCTCAAATTAACTGATGCTGGAGTACCTCAAAATAATGAGGAGAGCTGTATGATCCAATGGCACAGTAGTAGCCTTGTGTATTTCCTTCAGCTTAGTCTGAGTAAGCTGCTTGTTCTTTGGGAAGGAAGTTAGTCAAGAACTACAGAGGTCTTGTCCAAAATTAATCATTTCATGATTAATTTGTTCAATGTCAGGACTTCACAGATGCTGTTATGCTTCTGTGTCTTACCTGCAAAACCAAGACACACTCAAAGGCTGTGTACTATCTCGTTTTTGAGATGAGAGCTGGGGGCACTTTACCTTTTTCCTTTAGTTTTCTCTGCTCCCTTCTCTCCTTCCACCACAGAATGTCAGTAGATACTTGTGTGCACAGTTGGAAAGGGTGCATGCTCTGGGTAAATCTTTGTAGTGGATATTCAGGAGACCAGGCTCTGAACTTGGTGATCAAGAAGCATTGTAGACTGCAGCTTGGTTTTTGCAGCTTTTATGTATAATTGAGCTCATTATCTGTCAAGGGGGAGGAGAGCAACACTTTCTTAAGGCATGGAAAATACGTAGCATCTCACAATGAGTCTATCTTAATAGTACACTGAAGAGATGAAAAAGCAGTGGTAAATGGACTCAGCTTGTGAAGACAGTTAAGGAAGAAGCCATTTTCTGAGCCCATTCTTAGATTTGCTGAGACCAGATGCGGACATGTTTATATACTGTATAATAACAATTAAAAAGGACAAAAAAGCAAAGCAGCAATAAACAAACTGCATACTAAGAAAATATTGAAGATTATAATTTACAAGTTATTGTTATTGAAACACAGAATATACTTAGAACAATTCCAATGCTGAAAAAAAAAAAAACACAAAAAAACATACACACACAATATCATATCACAACATACAGTGTTTTAAGATCAATAGGATAATTAATACAAATTTGTTTTATTGAGTGACTTTAACAAAAATCACAGCATAATCAGGGTGAAAGAAAGGTATGTTTATGCCACCAGTCTTACACAGTTGCGGCTTTCCTGGGGTGACCAATGTGGCTGTGGCCACCACATCAGCACTACTTCATACACAACACCTTCTCAGACACTGAGGGTTAAGGTTGCACACAGATACACATCCCTACTCTGCAGAAACCTCTTCTTAAGGATTACCTTGGTATTAGTTATGTAAGGGAAACACAGGCTTATAAAAAACATAATATCCAATATAACATTTGTGGATATCACCAGTCCTAGCTGTGAAGTGAGATATTGTCTAACAAAGTAGATATAACTGCAATGATTTATACCATCTGAGAATATGACAGGAATTATGTTTAATAACATTTGTTGAGTTATTTTTGCTAGAAAAGTTGTGCTAACCAGAAAGAGCTTGTTAAAATGAAACATGACAGTTTTCCATATTTTTCCAGCAGACAAAGGGCTGTCAAATACCCTCTGCTGTAAAGAATCTCTTGATACTTAAAATAACCTTCCACAGAAAACATTTTTACCATATATTTCTGTCCCACTACCTGCATACAGTTTTCCATGTCTACTAAATGTACATGTTTAAGCTACTACATATTTGCTCCCCAAAATACATCTTTCACTAATATAATTATTCTTTCTCTATAACAAAAAAAAAAAATAAATGAATATAACACAGTTGACAGTAGCGTACAGTATACTGTGCTATTTTTTCTAACAAATCATAATTTCTTGTGAAAATACTTACTAGCTCTTACACATCTATATATTTGCCTTGTCACTGAATTACATCTTTCTTCATTTTATAAGTGTGGGTGTGGTGATCTGGGTATCTTGTATTAGGGTTCTGCAATTGTTTGCCTGTGTTGGTATTCAAATTCCCCATGCCTGTTATTTTCTGAAAGCAAGTAAGTAATGATACATTGTAATTAATGATGATTTTATAAGATTTTAACTCTGCCTGATGGATACAAGCTAAAAATCAATCACTGTCTCTTAATTTTTAAAACAATCCAAGAATATATGAAATGAAATGTCACAAAAGGCACTTACATAGAAGATATAAACTGATGGGAAGCTGTTTGATTTATTATACAACAGATAAGATCTGCATGATACAGTTTCCTGATGGTTTATGAGCCTATGAAATCTTTCTAATGAAGGTTATTCCTGAACTCATAAAATTTCATATTCCTGTCTGTGTTATATCATCAGCCTGTAAAGCTAGACCTGGTCTGATAAACATATTAATTATAAAAATAATCCTTCTGTTGATCTAATGATAAATAGAAAAATTGAGCTAACTTCTGCCACAGCAAGAAAACAAAGGGACCAGCAAGACTGACCACTCATTTCCTATTATCTTTCAAACTGAAAAAGAGGGAGACTTCACTAACCTTTTTACATACCATTATTTCAGATTTCATTTCTCAGGATACTGTGTTCTCTAAGAGATCATAGAATTACAGAATGATTTGGGTTGGAAGGCACCTCAAAGATCACCTAATGTCCTTGCCATGCAGAGACACCTCCAATGAGACCAGGTTACACAACCTGACCTTGAACACCTCCAAGGATGGGGCATCCACGACTTCTCTCAGCAACCTGTTCCAGTGCCTCACTACCCTCTGAGTAAATAATTTCTTCCAAAGATCTAATCTAAACCTTTCTGATTAAAACCAATACCCCCTGTCTAATCCCTATACTCCCTGACAGAGTCCTTCCTCAGCTTTCCGTTAGGCCCCCTTTAGGTACTGGAAGGCTGCTATAAGGTCTCCCCGGAGCCTTCTCTTTTTCAGGCTGAACAACCCCAGTTCCTTCAAACTGTCTTTGTAGGAGAGTTGTTCCAGCCCTTTGATCAGCTTCTGGGCTTGTTCTAATAAATGAAATTAGTCTAAACTTTTATTGTTTTCTTAGTAATCTGGGTTTGAATAAATGGTAATAATTCAAGGTAGAAAATAAGATGCATAAATACATCAGAAAACATTGCATTACTAAAAATTACTCTGAAAGAGACCAGGACCTTTCACAAGCTATTACCTCTCTCAACTCAGAGCTACTAACAACTTGCTGAGAAACAGAGGATGCTAGAGCTGCCCATCAGGTGTAACTGATGTATTCAGTGACACAGTGGAAACTTCCCTTTGTATGTCAGAGGATACTTGCATTTTTATCTCTATCCTGGTTGTGGTCATTCATTACAAATTTTTGTTTGGGTTATAAGGATGCTATCTTTATTTTGAATATTCTTTGTTTTTAAGATCAAATTACAATAACAGAGTGAGACTTGCACTTCCACATTAGGTCCTATTTAAAGGAAGCATTTGAACATGTGTTTAAATTCAGCCCACTTGAAAACAACATATATGTATGTTTCTAACTTTGATATAAAAATGGCACAATAGGAATTATTTTCTGAATGGGAGCTTTAATGTCTACCAAGTATGTGATAGAGCTCAAAACAGGATGAACATGTGGCACTTTTATTTTTTATCTAAAATGTGTATAATAAAGAATAAGCTAACAAAAGAACTAATTTTAAATAAAAACAAGGTAGCTGAATAATTTAAATTTATCCTTAGCATGCAGAGGAGAGAGGGAATAAACAAAAGACATTTTGGGGTTTCTGTAAAGAAACAAGGACCACATGAAAAGTCAGCTGATATTGTATTATTTACCCTGTATTTCTATGAATCCATTCACATACATTCTTCAACTGTATTTATTGTTCTGTGGAGCAATTAGAAAGCTTCCATAGTGGAAAAGAAAGGATGTTATCAATTAAGTATAGTTTTATGTTTCCTTCTTTTTTTGTGGTCTTCCGACTATTAAGCATCAATAATTTCTGCTTTGTTACAACGTCACTAAGAAGATTGATTGTGCGTGTCACCTTGATATGAAAAGACTTAAATGGAAAACATATATTTGCAACTCCTAAGAATTCACTTTTCCAAGAAAGAGCAACTCAATTCAATTAGATTTGAAATAATCTATGTTTTATGATGTTTTGCACCTTTGTCTAGATTTGCCTTGAGTCCTTCAGCATTTTTATTGACATTGCTGTTATAACGATACAAAACAAGCACCAAACTGAAAAACAAAAACAAAAAAACACAAACCAACAACAAACCATCCCACACCATATATTACTATTGTTTAAAGAAAAGCGCTTTGTAATTAGGAAGTGCCGAGACCAATTTTGTGCAGATCAATTTAATTCATATGTTTCATTCAGTGAATCCAGCAGATGGTGGTTAAGGAGGAACTTGTCAAAAATTTGCATTCAGATTTTATTTTCCAAATTCTCCTCCAAAAGCAACCATTCCCATTCTAATGAAAAGGGTACCTATATATTTCTGACATACTTGTGTCTAACCTTTTAGGAACTAATTTTCCATTTGTTTAAAGAGATGCTTTAACCCTTCCTTCAGCACTGATATTTTCACTAGCTAGCAAGTGCAGAACCACATAGGTTTCAGCACTACTGAGAGCTTTATTCAAGGCTGAAACTTGATTCTCAGATTATTTAGGGGATTGCAATTTGATCAGTAGGATGCAATCCCTTGAGTGTGCTCAGGACATATTGAAAACAAAGGACTACCAGTCAAGTCAGTTTACTGTTTTGAGTAGGTTGCCTGCCCCTCTGACTTGTGATGTTGAGGACTACAAGACAGTGCTTGCTTCAGGAAAGATGTGAGCCATGGTTTCTAAGATACTGTGTTACAGAAGCCATTTGCTCCTCCTCTGGCCCATTAAATATTTATTTTATACAAAGACATACAGGAGAGACTGAAGAAGCTAGGGCTAAAGGATACTCAAAAAATGAATGTTCACATCTCTTCCCCAAAGTGTTGAAAACAGAAAAGTTGAAAATGCCAAGGTTGCATCCCAATTTATCATCTCAATCGGTCTCAAGGACTATTGGGTATTCTGGCTTTGTGTCATCTCTTTACAGGTAGAAGAAGCCCAAGCTGTTGAAGCAGTTGTCTGTATTCAGTGTCTCAGTCTTGGCTAACACTGATATTTGTCTATGTAAATACTTGCTGGAAATGTCTTTGTCAGGCCTCTCACTCACCTATGGAATGACTAGACACTAAATGTAGAGGATTATTTTGTAGAGAGCATAAAAAAGCAGTTTCTAATTAATCTTGCAGGATCTAATTAATTATTCTTGTCTCAAATCCCTGAGTGTATTTTTTTCTCCATGGTTTATTCTGAATTTTGACAAGTATTTTGAGTGTTTCACAAGTAGGAATGAATTTGTTGGTACACTTTTTGGAGGAGTGATTTCCAAGATGGGATGTTTGGCACAGAGAGGTGAAGTTCACGGGTTGTCAGCAGCATCAGGTATAGCTGCAGTAATCAGCTGCAGAGGATTACTCACAGGAGGATGAAGAAAGCTGAGGAAAGATCTGCATACTCTAAGGTACACATCCAAGAAGTGGAAGCGACTTTCAGTGAAGTGATGACTACACAAGGGACAAGGAAGACGGCATGTGGCACACTCCTGCCAGCCTGCCCTCTGGAGTTCAGTTACAACCTAGAAGAAAAGGACTCTGTGTCTTAATCTCTTCTCATATCACTGAAAGACCTGAAAGAAAAGGACAGCTGTTGGTATTTAGGTTATCCTGACTTGATTGACATGTAATACATGTCATAAATTGCCCTAGGGACAAGGATGAAAGAGTTTAGCATTTTTGGGATAAGGAACAAAGTTTGGAGGAAAATACAAATAGGGTCATATTAATGCATAAGTAGAGATTGTGTTAAGTTGTACAGTGGATGCTTTATTTTCACACAGAATATATTTTGTGACCCTGTACTGTTCAATATATTAATACTATATAATACTGTTCTCTAACAGCATAAATTATACAAATCCTTTACCCTGGAGATAAAATACACCCATTACTCATATATGGGTATTTGTTATTCTTTATCTTCTTTAGAAAATAATCTAAATAAACATCCTCTACCCATTTTAGCATCCTTCCCTCTCCTTTTTTTTCCTTTAGTCTTTATTCTGTCTTTGTCTGCCCCAAATATGTATAAAGGTCAAATGTTTTTTAACTGCAAAAATGAATGATTCTTGGTACAATGTAATCCTGAATCTAGAATCTTGACCCTGTTGTTTTATGAGATCTGAGGCCTCCTTTCAGCTCTGGTTTTCCACTGACTCTTTGACACGCTTCACTAGACCTAATAGCTCCCTATTACCAGTTACAATTTAGCATCTGAGCCAGGAGCTGGAGGAAAAAGGGAAAAAAGAGTATAAATTATATGGAGTTGTGGTGAACAAAGGTTTTATTTCTCCTGAGCACAACCCTTTGATAGGAAAACGGGGGAGACAAATGTGTTGCTAATTTAATTAAGTACTATGAGATGGCAGAGTCCACAGATGCCATTTAGGACTGGATTAATCAAGAGCAGGTGATGAAAATGAATAGTCACACATAATGTTAGCATTTTTAACAATCCGACACAGTCTAATAGAATCAAGTGCCATTTAACAACAGGGCTCAGTTTTGCTTGCTAATCCAAATTTATCTACACTTTCACCCTGCACATTCATGTAGATCAAGAACTTTGTCCTCTCTCATTCCCATTAATTTTCTGGTGCATTTTGAGTTATTTAACATTTTTTCCCAACATGCTCTTATCCACTTGTACCACATGGAAAACAGCACAGAGGGCTGTGAATGAATTGCATTGTAGCTGTTGATAAATTTTCATGTGGAGCAGTTAAACACCTTTGAACAGATGAGAGGTCATCCTTACCAGTATAAAAACTTGCTTTTCCTTCTCCTTTCTAAAAGTACAGGAAAGGTCCTGGTCAGTTTTTTCTTTATCAAGCTAAACCCCCTAATATTTAGGTCTTTAATTTTGTGATGGACTGCAGCTATTTAACATATCTCTTCCTATGTGGCTTAATCTTTTCTGACAATAGCTGAAGAATAGAAGTTAGTGAGATCTTCTGTTTGCTCTCCAGTAAAAGAGTTATTGAAAAGAAGATGAAAATCTGTCAGACTGAAAGCAAATTTAACTGCATATGAAGTCACACTTTCCCAATTAAAGGTTTTCAGCTAAAATATTTTTTTTTTTCTGCCCATAAAGGACTAGAATGTAACAATGGAAATCAGAACTGCATCTGGTTGTGTTCTTTTACCTGTGAACAGGCTGTGGACTCAACAAGCACATTAACTTTATAGAGCAGTGGACATACAGCTCATTCTTCCATAGCCTTTGACACAGACAAGAGCGTAGGAAAGTGGTATGACATCTGTTTCTCATCCCCTGTGTGCAGAGAGGGTATAAAGACTGTCACCTATGCTAGGCCCCTGAAAGCTTTATGACCTATTACTTCTTTATGTGGTGCTATAAAAGCAAACCAAACCCTGTCCAACTTGAGACTGACAGAACATTCTGCAGTATTCTTAGTTTTCAAAGTCTGAGTTCTCTTTACCCTTTTAGTAGATGGATTTATTGCACTTCAGAGTGCAATTTCCCATTAGTTGTTATCAGGACTGAGGGGAGCTTCTTTGTGTCACAGGAGAGTAGTTACCCCATCTGAACTACTCCATTAGGTGCTATACATTTTGCTGCATTTGTAGAGCCTTGCCTTTTCTAAACTTTATGAAAGTCAATCACAAACAGAAAAAAATGATACATATAAGGCATGTCTCAGTTGCTATCTTTCAATATAGCTATTCTCCAATCCCTGAAGTCTGTTTAGAGCATCAGAACTACTTCTGTGTGACATCAAAATATATGGAGTTTTAGGAACATCTGTGTATTAACAAATCATGCATGAAATACAAAGATAACATATGCATTTATTTCCAATTAGCACTACCAGGATGACCTACCTGGTTTTGCATAGTGTTCTTCATCTCTCTCTATCTCTCTTCCCCCTCAAGTGAACTATTTATTTGTCAAAGTACCTTTGACAGAAAAGAGTGGATACCACATGGGAGAAAAACAAAACAGCCTCTCCACACCTCACAGGAAAAGAACCCACAAAGAAAAAAAAAAAAAAAGGCCAATATATTTTTACATGAATGTGTTTTATAACCAAAAATACCATTATCACAATAAATTTCAGTGTTTTTTAAACTTAAAACCTTTGTAAATTTGCTCTAAGGCATTTAGCAAGAGTGGATCAGGTGTGTCCATGCCCAGCTGTCTGTCGTTTCCTCGTATGGTGATAAAGCACTATAGACCTCAGGTAGTTAAAACTCATAGCTTGGGCTAAACAATTCACCTATTCACCTGTCAGCCACCTCAGGGTCTATTTATCTCTTTTGCCCTATAGTCACTTTTGTGGCATCTTAAGCTGTTCCAGCTATACTTGCCAGAACTTGTCTGCAATATTCATGAATTTGGTTGCATATAAAAACCTTCTGTCACAGATGATGTTACCAAATTTTTCTGCTCATTATTGCCCCCTATTGAGACAGCACAACTCACAGAGCAGGTATTGGGAGTACTGCACTCTGACCCAGAGCAGAGTCACTGGTGTAGAATGGCAATGTATTTAGCTGCCAGAGATGCTTTGCATACATGACAATGACCGGAAATTAAATGCTTATCTAACATCCTACTTCATAGAATATCAGAAATAAGGAATACTCAAATGTAAATGGTATGAGAAGCTTAAGCAACAATGTACTTTCATTCTAAATAACTTCATCCAGAGCTGGTAGTTTAGTGTCAAGGTTTGTGAGATTTATGAGAAGTAAGTTATGAAGGAGAGAGAATTGCTATGTGCCTGTCCTGGAGGCCCAGGATAAAGTGGAAAGAGAAGCAACTTTGACTGGGGTGGGGGGAAAGAGTGGGGAGAGAAGAGATCACTGAAAGTATTTGGTGTCTCTTGCTTTAGGCTTTCAGAATAACACCTATAAAGTTCTTTTTTTTTTTTTTTTTTTTTTTTTTTTTTCCCTTTTCTTTTTTAAGTGCTCATACTTTCTCAAGAATGTTCACGTTTAGAGATGGGATCTTGTGCACTTCATCCCTGTTTGAAGGCAAGGTTATATTTTGAAGTCTGCATGGGTTTTTAATTAAAAATTTCAAGTAAAATATTTAGAATACCTCTGAATTATAGAATATTTTTATTTTGCAAATGGAAAAGTGTAACCAATGGTACAACCAATTACATTTTATATTAAGAACAGTGCTAAATTATAACAAAGGAAAAGGTTAAAAGAATTGCAGTCTGGATTTTATTTATATGTGTTGAAGATTAATGTCTGTGGTTAATTTGGGATGAAATATATATTCTAATAAGGTGTTAAAATTAGTTCTGAGAGTGCTCATCTGGCAATTATGAATATGTTATAACAATGTGTAATTAAGCCTCTCTAAAGTTTTTACTTCTTCACTTTTGTTTGTTTGTTTGTTTGATTGAACTTGAGAACCTAGAGACAGGTGCAAGGATACTTTTTAAAGTGAAATTTTAGTTATATAGAATTGCACAAGAAAATTCCTTTATGTATGTTCTCACTCCCTAAAGGAGAAAGATAAGAGAATCATAAGGGCAAAACGCTTAGAGTTTCCACAATTTGGGGGAATGATTGTGATTGTTTTACACTATAAAGATGTGCAAATTGTCATGCAGGTTTAACCACATGGGTTAATGGAGGGATGAAAAAAATGATAAAATGGCCAGAAGATATCAGCTTAATGTGTCACGCTTTTCCTGGAGGATGTTAAAAAGTTGGGTACTGCCAGGGTCTTTACTAGAACATTTAACATCCTTGGCATCTTTAGCAATGACTTGAAAGTGATGATGGATGGCACTTTTACCAAGTTTGCAGAAGACACTAAATTGTGGAGACCACTTGATATACTCAGGAAAAGGATGGACATTCAGAGGTACATGGACAGGCTGGAGGAAGGGGTCAACAAGAACCCCATGAAATATGACAGGGACAAGTATCAAGCTTTGTGCTGGGAAAGGAAGAGTCCCTTGCAACACTACAGGCTGGTGCTTGAGTGCAGGAGAAGCAGGTCTGTGGAGAGGTCTAGCTGGGGGATAGACAAGAACCAACAGCATGCCATGTCAACACTGACAACCAACAGCATCACTGAGTATCAACAGGACCATAACCACTAGGTTGAGAAACAGCTAGAACAGTGTGTGCAGTTCTGGGCTGAAAGAAAGACACCAACTGCAGCGATTTCAGAGAATTGGCTGGGAGTGGGAGCACTTGCTCTGTAAAGACAGGCTGAGAAAGTATGGCTGAGAAAGTATTCACACTGGGGAAGAGGTGGTTTTGGGAGACTTAACTGTAGCCTTCTAGTACCCATGAGAAGATTACTCAGAAGACACAGCCAGACTCTTCTCAGTTGTGTGTGGCAGCACAAAAAGAGACAAAACCTTAAGTTGAAACAAGAGTGTATCTGGTTAATCAGATACAAGAAACTCTTTCATTATGAGGACAGTGCAGTAGTCAGTGAGGTTGCCTAGAGAGTCTATGGAGACAATGTTTTCAAGGCTGGATAAAGCCTTGAAAAACCTGCTCTGATGTCATAGCTAACATGTCTTAGAAGTCCTTTCAACTGGAACTGGCATGTGATTTTGTAACAGATAATAGTCATTTAGTGTTAACATTTGTTTAAAAGTGTACCTGGATTAGTAGACAACTGGCCACAACCAAAAGTGGTAGTGCTTGACTTTTGCTAGGTTACCAGGCTTTCATAGCTCCCATGTCTCTGCAGCACTTGGAGCAGGACAGGCTTAATAGCAGGAGGAGGCAGAGGCTGCTGTGTCCCATTAGGACAAAAATGGGCGCAGTCCCTTTGAGGAGGTTTCTGCTGCTTCTGGCCTTCCTCATGAAGTATGGTAGCTCTGTTCCTTTTGAAGATAAAGACTTAAGTAGTACTGTTTGGTCTTTCCATCCCACATAGTGACTGGGAAATACACAGTGAATACACCTTTTGCCTACAAATATCAATAGCATGAATACTGTTGAAAGGATTATTGTGACATATGTAGAAACTGTAAAAATCTCATCCATTTGGCATTCTAAATATTCAATTTCTTGCCTGTTTAGTATTCTAAGTGTGCAGTCTTATCATTGCAACTGTGCTGGGGCAAACTTATGTAGATTCATGGACCAAAGCTCTCAGGAGATGAGTCATCCCTGGGATATGACCTACATAAGTTACGTACATTAGCTGTTATTTCAGGTGAATTTTCAGTCAGATAGGAGTATTAAAGAGATATTAAATACAGCTAATGTTTATATCAGTTCTGTTCCTTGCCATTTGCCTCACAAATGATTACTCCACAAAAGAAATGTATTGCAGCTAGAGGTGGAGGGGAAGGAACAGAGGACTGACCAAAGCTTCCCACCCTCTTATTGTGCACAAGACATGGAGGAAAACAAGACAGAAAACTGGGGAAGCATGCCAGAGAGGAAGACTGGGAGTGAGTGAATACCGATACAGGGTAGGTGGGGGGGTAAATGGGAGGGGGCAAAGAAAAGAAGGAGACTTGCCACGTAGAAAATAGTAAGAAAAAATCACATTTTTCTTCAGCTGAAGATATTTTCAGAAATTAGATCTATCTACCGGAATTTAGCACAAAGTAAATCATAAAATTCCATCAATATATTATCATCCAGTCTCCTTTATTTATCCGTTTCTAGCTAGTACATCTTTTGTACATTTAATTTCTGAGCTGATGGTTTCAGGTGCTGGTATGTGTTAAGCACCAGGATATTCTAAGAGTAATGTTTAGATAATAAGCAAAGTTGTTCACAGCTGCAACTAGGAGAAAAAAGACACTGCAATATACTCCAACCAATAACTTGTTTTCATCAGGTGAACTGTAGATGTATTTTCCTGAGTAGGTACCTAGTCATGAACTATACCAGCTCTTTTTCCTGCTTAATGAAAATATTCTTATGCTACAGATATCACAGTAAAGGATCTCTCATCATTGAAGTGGGTGAGTTGGACCTTGCACCTAAAGTGAGATTAAAAAAAGAACAAACAAAAACTAAACAAACAACAACAAAACCATTTCTCTTCATTGCTAAACAAATCAGCTGATCCAGTAAAATCTATCATTATGCAAAATTTCTTGTCTTTCTGTTGGTTAAATTTTTCTCAGACTGTGTACACTTGTTATCCTTGTTACCCTTGTTACCTTTGGCTCAACTGAAACATCTCTAGAAAATGTGCAGAAAATACCTTACTTTTCTTTTGATATGCCCAAGAATGGATGAGATACTGAGAAGAATTTCTTCTACTGATGTAATGTGTAAAGAAGAAGAAAACAATATGTCCTGTGGAAGAGGAGGAAGAATAGATTATGGGAATGAAGGAGATACAGAACCAAGCTAATCCTCTCCAGCTTCAGTACCTTTAACAACTTCCAGACTTGCTCCAGTGCATTAAGTTTTTGTCCTTGGCAAAGAGGCTGTTTTGCTGTCCTGTCCCACCAAAGTATTCTGTATCATGTCATGCTTTATTGGTCTGCATATATGGATGTTTCTAGATCAGTAGAGATCTGTCACAACAGTAGAACAGTCCTTAATTCAGCCAGTGCTGAGAGGACTTGCTTTCTTTCCTGCAGAAATCTCGATAAAACCTTGAAGCAATATGTTTGACAGCTTCCAAGGAGCTGCCATTCCTCTCCTTTTCATAGCTAAGATGACAGATGTTCTAGATTGGAGGTCTAGATCTCCAACCACACAGATTAATTAATTAAGTAATTTATTTATTTATTTAGTGAGTTTGTTTTAAAACTTGAAACAAATCTTGTTTTGAAGTGTGAAAAATGACCTACACAAATGTCAAAAAATTCTATATGTACCTAGGGAAAAATCTGTCTTTGGGTTCCTATAGTAGGACATCTTTCATCCTAGTTAATTAAGTATATATAAGTGTATTTGAGGCCTGTTAGGATTAAGCAGAGATGCAGTAAATCCCAGTGACGATTTTTTTCCCTCATAGCTTTAGAACTTGCATTTTTATGTAATTGTTATGTTTCTTTGTTTCGTTTGTGCACTGTGGTCTCATTAATCTGTAGTGCAAGACGAAAGTGGCCATGATTTCCACTGGTATGATAAGACATTTTGGCTGCCACATTCATAGAGATAAATTGGTTATTTTACAAAGTCTCAAAGGGCTTGGGGTTTTATTTTAAAGTTTGTCACATGATCTCACTGCATGACATCGCAAATCTCCCGTCTCTGCTTTGTTGGCCTATATGCATGAATAATTTTCCCAGTACTTGTTTGTAACTGAGCGGGAGAAAGAGAGAATTACCGCTGCACAATCTCTTGTTGTCCACGATCAGCATTCCGTTGGTCTGAGCTGGCTTACAACAGTGTAAAGACATCAGTGGCATGTGTTATAATATATTGAGCATTGTCCTGCTGAAGAACGCACGAAAGAAAGAACATTGTTCTACTAGGGAGCAATTCATTGGGTTTTTCCCAGAGACTCTTGGGTCAAGTTTTTATAGGCCTATTTGATTTTCAAATTCTTTTTCCCCCTTTTTCCTCTCAGTGAGCCATAGTGTCCAAACTTGTCTACATTTACTTCCCATGTTTTGTGCATGGTAGATGTCCTTTAAAAAGAGTATCTCAAATAAGTCTTTATTCTTGTTTTGTTGGCTCTTATTCTGTGTTTTCATGAACTCTGGCCCTGGCCATGGCAACTGCAAGAAAAATGTTAACATTGATTGACAGGATTAAGAAAGCCTCCATGCCTATCCGCATTTCAAACACTTTGGGAACAATGGTGTTTGGTGTGATTGAATTAATGAGATATCGCAGACTGTCAAAAGAGCACACATACTTTACATAAACCTGATTATCTTTGCATGGCAGAAATGAAAAAAAAAAGAAGGCTACAGAGGTTTGGCTTTCACTCATGCCTCCAAAGGAGCCATCAAAGTGTGTGCCCTGGCTCAGAGAGTGATGTGCCCGCTCAACTGGCCTGCCCTCCCTTTCTCTCTACATACTGCCTGGCTCTGCTTAGCATACATCAGCCATGGGCTTTAACAAGTCTATTCAGGCGACTGGGCCCAAAACAACACTCTTTTCACAACTCAGCACCTCTGTTTTTTTTTTTTTCTCTCTCTCTCTCTTTTTTTTTTTTTCCTAGGGATCTATTGTTTAACTTGAACTAAGCATACATTTCAACAATTAGACCTGAACTGGCTCCTTCTACCCTAGTTTAACCCTAAAGAGTGACATCAGTCATCATACAACATATATTTTGAGAGGTGAGCCACAGTTGGTGCTCATGTTTAGCAGCAGAATTGCTGGATAGAGAAAAAAGTTTCATAAAGAACCACTTCACACTTAAGGCTTTAAATGATAGTTTGGTCCCCCAGGAAAATTTTCAGCAGGCAAAATGACAGGGTGAATACATACAATTCACTAAAGTAGTGCTGTATCTTAACATAAACTTTAATTTAATTTAATTTTATTTTTTTTTCCAAGAGGACATCATGTATTAAGAAGCTGTGAAATGAAATGTAATCCAAAAGCTGAAAGGATTCTACCTACCTACATACCTGTCTGTCTATCTGTCTACTTACCTGCCTTATAACTTCTCTAATCGTTTTACATGGTCCTTTTTACCACAGATGAGCAATGCTTTCTCAAATGTGTGCATCCGTGACTTACTGGAAATCATAAATTTAATGGAGGTGGAATTTGGTAACTGAATAGTTTATATCAGGGCTTTCAAACTTTTTGAAGCAGGCAGTCACTTTTTCTATTGAATTAAACTCCCTAAATTTAAGAGACTGGATGACTTTTTTTTTTTTTTTTTTTTTTTTTTTTTTTCACTCAAAACATTGCTTATGTAATTTTGTTTTTCTTCTAAAATATTTTTTTTCTTTTGTGTGCTAAATTCAGTTTGAAAAAAAATGGAGAAAAGTTTGCTTGTGCAAAAAGCTCTTGTTAGAAAGGCATATCTGGCAGTATTTCTAGTTTGACTGGAGTGAAAAGACACCTGGAAACCCTCAAAAAATCATTCTCATGAGAATGTCTGTTTCTGCAGACATATGGATAATATAAATAAATTTTAAATAAGTGTTCTAACTTTGCTAGTATACTTGCATCTACCCAAATCTCTAGATCTCCAAAGCTCCTCCTATCAATACTTCTCACCCACTGGGAAAATGAAGCTGTTTTTTAAACATGGAAGAGAATAGTGTTTTGTTTGTTTGTTTGTTTGTTTTGCTTTTTTTTTTATATATATATATATATTTAACTCATCATCTGTGGATTTTTTTTCTTTATATCATACTTTAGGTCTTAAGGTCTTAATAAATAAACAATATATATTCTTTATTTGTGTAACTTCATTGATAACAGTGCTGTGCTGAAAAATATAAGATTTGATGGCCATATATCTATATCTATATCATCTATATCTATATCTAATCTATATCTATATCTATATTTTTTGTCTTCACAGCTTTATGGACTTGTCCCTAAAATCTTGTATTACTCCCTCAAGTTCTGGTGATTCTATGTTGATTATAATATATGATTAATTTTCACTAAGGATTTTGAAAAACATTGTAAACATACAGAAGTTTAAAATCATTTGGTGGCATGTATTGAGTGTTGCTTTGTAAATGATTAAATAATTTATAGCAAAACTCATTTTGACACTTGTGCATATTTTCCAAGGCCATGGATTAGCGGCAGACCTATCCCAACAGATTAATGATGCAGATCAAAGAAAATGAATAAAGCAGGGCCCTGTGAAGTTGTAAAACAAAATATTTCCCCCCAAAGCTCAACCAGTAGATGGCTCTGTTTCACAAACCCTGTTATGATACCCAGCTGCCATATCCTGCCAAATCCTCCCAGTTAGACCTACTGCAACCTTTTTGTTTGCAAAAATTTACTTTTGTGTAAAAACTGTAAGATGATGTGAGGACGGTGGTATTTTGAAGCCTATATAAAGTTGTCTGAATACTCAAGACATTTGAAATTCATATGTGCACATAATAAGCAGAAGAGATAGAGACAGCTAGTCAGTCTGACTCATCCTCAGAATAATCAGGCTTTTTTGCCCTACATGACAGGTCATGGACTTAATATCTTTTGCCCCTTTTTATGAACAGAGCACAACTGGGATTTATGGAACTTACAGTAATAAGTAGGGATGCCACCACAGGTCACTCAAGCTTATACTTCCTTTTTTATTTATTTTATTTTATTTTATTGTTTTTATTCCCCTCAATCTTCTTATCTGCACTCCAGCTAGTGTGCTTTCCCCTCTATGCCTTACACAGTCAACTGTTCCTTCTGTGCTCTTCTCCAGTCCCATAACAAAGACTTAGGGAAGGGGAACTCTAGTTCTAGCATATGGAAGAGAGAATCTTTCCTTCTTGAATCTCAAGAACTTACACACCTGAAAAAGAAAATCTGTAGAAAAAAGAGCTGAACAAATAGCTAACTTTGGGAAAGAGAAAAGAGGGAAGCCCTATAATGATATAACCCTGCAGTTTCTTAAAGCCAGACTGAGGGCATTAATGCCATCCTGCAGTGCTTTCTGCAGAACACCCCACTCTGCACAGCACGAAGTTGTTTCACCTGCCAGAGAGTTCCACTAGCCTCCTTTGTCTCTCAGGGAGGAGCAAGAAATGACAGTCCTGCCTGTTTCTCCTGCTGAGAGCTCTGCCAACAAGTTAAAAAATGTTTTCCAGCAATTCTTTAAATTCACAATGGCAATTACATGTCTATGAGAACAACAACATAAAAGAAGTGAATATGAAATATGACAACGATGATTTCTGTTTTTGCTAACACAGGTATTGCTGACCTTTATAAAGACTTTGGAATGCACTCCCTGCTCAATTTAGAGTAAACACTCACCCTATCCTTTAATTTTCTTTCATCTTTCTAAAAGAATATTATTCACTTTTCCTTTATTAGTGAATTTGCAGTAATGTTATTTTTTTCATTTATTAAAACTATTTTAAGTTGAAATTTTGAACTTTTATTCTTGAGAAATAGAATGTAAGTTTTTTCCTCATTGAATAAATAATTTCCATTTCAGTGAAGCCTGAGGTTGAGGATTCTCAGGGGTTTTAAGCGAACAAAGTGTGGTCTGCTGTCAGAGTAATTCTAGTCTATCTTCTACCTTGTTTCACCATGTTTTTTTTTTTTTTTTTTTTTTTTTTTTTGTGTGTGTGTGTGTGTGTGTGTCAGCACTAGCATACATGCATGCCCATGGTGTGCTTGATCACTTCCCTCACCTGCTTCACCCCCTGGCTAATGTTAGCACAAAGAAGGCAACACCTGGCTGGGTGTTAGATGGAGGCGGGATTTCCAGTTTTTAATTACGTATTTTACTTAGATGAGCCTAATGCAATGGTGGAACCCTAGCCCACAACAGGAAGTCTTTGAATGTTGTAAAGACACATGTTTAAGTGTATGTAATTAACAACTATAACTCTTGTCATTCTACCCAAGCAGAAACACTTTTTTTTTTTTTTTTTCCCCAAGCTTCTATAGTAAAAGCGAAGCTTCCATATGCAGTCCTGCATAAAAGAAGGGAGGTCCTTTTAGCACAAATGATATTACCACCTATACTTTTGCCAAGACATAGGCAAAATTAAAAAAATAATAAATAAGCATGAATGAGACAGCCATATAACAGCTGAAAATTCTTACTATTACTGTACAATTTTGTGCAATCAACCACAGGAGACACATTGACAAGTAGCTACAAAAGCAAGGAACAGAGACATGCAGAAAGTGTGACAGAAATAATGAAGAAAAACATCTTCTTCTAAGTTTGTCATATCTGCCTTTGTTTCTTCTTGGTCCCACTTTGAATCTCAAATATTGAATTAGCTCCTTCATCCGGATTCAATAAAATGCACGCAATCAACAACACACTAGCAACACAACCATCACCCCTGACTCAGACCTCCTTCTAGTGTAACTTAGACAAATTCCTCTTGCAGCTTGCACATAGTTCACAGTGACTTCAAAGCAGGAAGTCTTGATGTCCCCTCTGTCTTCTTAATGAAACCTTTGTTTCCTTTATCATGACATGTATTTCTAACATATTCTATATGTGAATTTAGTTCAGGACTAACAAGAGGAAAGAACTGAGTTCATGCTAAGCTTACATTTATTAGGTGATCCTCATACATTTGCTCTCAAGTTGATGTGTCAGTATCTTCATAGAATCATAGAATATCCCAAGTTGGAAAGGAACCAACAGGGTCATAAAGTCCAACTCATAGCTCCACACAGGACCACCTGTACTGGGTTTATGTGGCATGGATTTGATAGCGGGCATGAGTAGCCTCTGTGAGAAAAGTCCTGAAGCTGCCCCATGTTAGATAAGGGCCAGTTTCATATGGCTCCAAAGGGACCTATTGCTGACCAGAGCCGAGCCAATAAGCGACATTGTTTGCACTTTTGGGAGAGCATATTTAAGAAAGGGGGAAAAAAAAACACAACAACACAGCTGCACAACAGCAGCTGGGAGAGCGAGGAGTGAGAAATATGCGAGAATCAGCCTTCAGCCCCCAAGATCAGTGCAGAAGGAAGGCAAGAGGCACTCCGGGCAGGCAGCAGCAGTTTCCCTGCGGCCTGTGGAGAGGCCCCTGGTGGAGCAGGCTGTCCCCCTGCAGCCCATGGGTCCCCCATGGAGCAGATCTCCACGCTGCAGCCCCCCCGTGGGTGGAGGAGCCCCCGGTGGAGCAGGTGGATGTGGCCTGGAGGAGGCTGCGGCCCATGGAGAGCCCCCGCAGGAGCAGGCCCCAGGCCGCAGCTGCAGCCCGTGGAGAGGAGCCCCCGCAGGAGCAGGGGGTCTGGGGGGAGCTGCCGCCCAGCCGTGGGGGACCCGTGCTGGAGCAGTTTGCTCCTGGTGGATGGACTCTGTTGCATGGATCCATATTGGAGCAGTGCTTGAAGAGCTGATGCCTGTGGAAAGCCCCTGCAGGCTCAGTTCAGGAAGGACGACATCTGGTGGGGGGACCCCACTTGGAGCAGGGGCAGGGAGTGACTGTGAAGGAGCAGCAGAGGTGATGAAGTGTTACGGATTGACTGCAGTCCCCATTCCCTGTTCCACTGTACTGTTTTGAGGAAGGATGTAGAAGTGTGTGGATGGTGTTTTCAGTTTTTTATTTTAGTTTCTCACTGCTTTAGCTTGTTAGTAATAGGTAATAAATTACATTAATCTCCTTGCACTGAGACTGTTTTGCATGTGACAATAATTGTTGAGTGATCTTCCTGTCCTTGTCTTAACCTTTGAGCCCTTTTTATTGTATTTTCTCCACCTTTCCCTTTTAGGCTGAGGAGGGTGTTTGTATGTGGGGAGTTGAGGTTGGGGGGGGTGCAGTGGAGTGCGGTTGTTGTGGTGCTCAGCTGCCCAGATGAGTGACACTACCACACCACTCAAATATCAAACCATATATCTGACAGCATTGTCCAAACAAATTTTGAATTCCAGCAGGCTCAGTTCCATGACCACTGCCCTGGGAATTCTGTTCCAGTGCCCAATCACACTGTCTCAGTGAAGAACCTTTTCCTAACATACAGCCTGAATCTCCCTGTCACAGCATCATGCTGTTCCTTTGGGTCCTGTCGATGTCCCCAGAGAGCAGAGCTCAGTGCCCGCCCCTCTGCTCCTCTCATGAGGAAACTGCAGGCTGCCATGAGGCCTCCCCCAGTTTCCTATTCTGTGGACTGAACAATCCAGGTGACCTCAGCCACTCATATACCTTTCACTCTGGACATTTCATGATCTTAGTTGCCCTCCTTTGGACACTCTCTAAAAGTTTTATGTTCTTCTTATACTGTGGTGCCCAAAACTGCACACAGTACTTGAGGTGAGGCTTCACCAGTGCAGAGCAAAGTGGCACAATCCCTTTCCTAGATTGGCTAGCAATACCATTCTTGATACAACATCTTGTATTAATAATTAAGTGGCTGAGTAAAAGCTACTGACAATGAGTTTGGACTTACACTAGCAAACATCAGGGGAATGCTTTAAAACATACCAATTAAAACATGGTGGCTGGCATATTATAAAACAGCTCTTTTATTTTTATAATCCTGGCAGACCCTTTAAGTCTCATCTCTAGTAATATCCTGACCCAACAGAACTTCGGTAAAAAAAATCTCATTTACCTCAGGGCTCTCACAGTTGCATTAGTCTTTCTAGGAAAAGGCAGAGACTACTCCCAACATTCTTTTTCAACAGAAAGACCAAAAGCATGGTCTTTCTGACATCTCTCCATTTTTCTAACTATTAAATCAGCTAGTGCAGATTTAAATGGTATGGATGCATAGAATATGTTAGATTTTCAAAAAATGTTGCAATGACATAATAAGTTTTCCAGCACAAAGGCCACAAATCATTTTCTGTTAAAGATGCTTGGTTCCCAGTTCTTGAGAAATGTGATGTAAATCATGGAAAAGAAACTTAGAAGAATGAAAATGAAATTGAACATCATACTAATTTCCCTTAAGTAGAAACATATTCTAGGTGGTGTTAATTTCCAGTTACACTTTCTTAATGACATTCTACATTTTCATCTTTTTTTTTTTTTTTTTTAACAAGCATTTCAATACAATTTTTAATACAGAGTCATTATATGTTAAATCTTACTGCTTTACAAAACTCTTCACTAAAATATTTTTTTTTCTTTAATGACAGTGCATGTAAAACAATTCACTAAACATGCTATATATTTGTTTTATACTTCCCTCTAGTTTAAATATAGCAACCTTTAATTTTAAATCTGACTACATTTAGGGGTTAGCAGATTTCCTTATATTGATGACTGCACTTTCCTTTTCATCTTGAAGAAGTGCATTCTTTGCACTGCAGACTCAGTATCCTTGAGTAACCGGAAATCATTAATAAATATAATTATCACTAGGCAAAGCTTTGAGGTAAGTACAATGCCCTGGCAAAGCATGTTTGACTGGATGAAAAAGTTTACGGAGATTAACACCCACAGAGCTGGCCCACTGGTAGGTTGTTGCAGGTTAATGGAAATGTGTGGCAACAGGCAGTAACATTAGCAGGGTCTTTATCTTTAGGTCTCATAAATATTCTCCTTAACCCCTGCTAACACATGTTTCAGGCTTTTCTAGAAAGAATTAGGACAGCTAACTCTATGCTTATTGTAAGGATTAGGCACATTCTGTTCAGGGTTTCCCTGCTCCCCACACAGTTCAGAAGTGTCCAGCTTTCTGGGCACTTAATTTGAGTTTATATCAAGTGTTGTGATTTTCTGATTGCTGCTTCTTGTCTCTTAACCAAAGGAAGGGATATCAACAGCAAATTCCTAGGCTGTGAGAGCTGGCCTCTAATATTTTGTTTGAAGTGTAGTGCTCTATTAAATAATGCCATGAAATGTTAAACTGAAAGTTCATGCCTTACAGTACTGAAAAGCCAGTTTGGTCATTATGTTGAATTTAAAAGGAGCATGAGCTTCTTGTAATCATACATAAGTTTATTGTTCTTTTTAGGTCTTTTTCAGTTTCTTTGTATATTAAACCGCAGAGACTTTATTCTTTAGTAGATTGAAAACGGAGCTGGGAAGGGGTTAAGGATCTTCGTTGACTGCAATTTCTCAATCAGCCTCAGGAAGCCTCAGGTCAACTTTGCTCATAAAACTCTGCACAAATATTTCTTTTTCTATCAGAGGAATTCTAATTCCACACACAGACCACTGCCACTCAGATTATTACACATTATTAAAAATTAATTTTAAAAAATGGTTTGGTCCCTGTAATCTCCTGTAGTACAGTAAGAACCCAAGCTTTGGGAAAAAACAAATCACTTCAATAATAATGAAATAAATACTAAATATAATCGTCCCCGTCCCCCCCCCCCCCCTTTTTTTTTCTTGCTGTTCTTGTTTCTGTTATCCCCAGCTTTATATTCTTTGCTCTTTTTTCCACCTTTTATGGCAGAACTGAAGATTTTTCCTCTAGCTACAAGACTGTCCTTATGAAAAAAAAAAATCACGTGGAACTTAACAAGGATAAAAACCTTCTATAGAGATTAATAGGTTTCCATAGAAATTACTCTAAAAAACATATAATTTAGTAGAAACTTTAATAGAAAATGTGAAAAATCACTCCCTCCTGTGGTAAAATGTGTAAGAAGGTGGGCTCAAGAGAAAAATACTTCTGTCGCAGAGAGACTGTTATGCTGTACATAACATATAACCTTACACAGTAAGGTTTGTCTGTCCCTCATAGCATAGGCCTGTAACTAAAACTATCCAGACCAACTTGACAGCTTGCAGGGAAGACTCCTGGTGTCTTGCTCTGTATAAGCACCAGGACTCCAGGGCAGATACACCAAAAAGTTGCTCCTTCCCTTGCACCCAGATGCGGTTTTTTGTTCAGCTCTCCTCATCACAAAGTTGACCCTATTTGAAAAATGCCGTATGTCCAGCCATGTATTAGTGTAACAGACAGCAGAAAGGCTTGTTAGATGACTTTGTTGGCACCATGTCCTGTGTGGCACAGAGAAGGAGACATGAAATCCTGGTGCATCTGGAAGACATTTTGGGGTGGTCAGCTGCATGGGTAGGAAAGGAGAGATGCAGGAGGTGGGGTGCCTGCACAGAGTGGATTAGGAGTGGGGAAAGCCATGAGGGTGCCAGCCTATGGCATGACATAGACCCAGAGCTATACCTCAGGCAGCAGTGGTCAAAAGAAGGTTATCTGCACAGGAGAGAGTGTGGGGGCTAGTACTACTCAGGAAGCTACTGCCAGGTACAAAACTAGAGAAAAAGAAAGGCATGTGTGATGGGCAGGAGATTTCTTCATCAAGAAATATGCATATATTTATATTGCCATTGTCTTTTCCTCTCTGTTTGAATCATATCTATTTTCAGAGTTACCTTGTTCTAATTTGTGTTTTAATAAAACTTGTCCCTTTGGGGTGTTTGTGTTGCTGCATTGTAGAAGAGATGGGACTGTTCTACTTCATGACTGATGGATTTTGGATCTCAAATACATCTGATGTAGTCTTCTAAGTATACCTACTGCCAGTTTCAGTCTTGTAACTATCCATGTGCATATGTATGGGCTGTAATCTCCAAATGGATGCTGGTCCTAAGATGAAGTTTACTTAAGAGAGACATTCTTTTCATCAAATTGTGCCACTGGATTACCTTTCATAAACAAAAAGGTTACAGTTCTCACTGAATTCCACAGAAATCTTGTGTATGTGGGGAAGAGCAGTTAAAAACTGATTTAGTATGTCAATGAACAGGTAGAAGTCCCTTACCACTCTGAAAGGCTGTTTACTTGTTTATTTGTACACTTTAATAAGCCTATTAATATAAATACAAACACTTTTATTTATTAGAAGTCACAGAGAGTTCTCTTAATTAAGGCACCATTTTCTTTTAACTTTATCATGTCAACATTTTAAATTAAAAATTTCTGTGCTAGTTAACCTGATATCCCTATAAGTAAAAATAAAAAATAAAAATGCGTGTTTGTTTATGTTAAAACATTTTTGTCTTTACAGAAAGCTTTTCCTATAACGAAGCATAAAAAAAGCACTGAGATAACATTTCTTATTTTTCATATTTCTTCACAGTAAATTCTGATGGATGGGGTCATTTGTGCTAATCTGGGTTCTCATCTGAGCAACTTGCACTGGAAACTAAGAGAACAGAAAGGATGGGTTTGAGCCATCAGCTTTGAAAAAGGAAGGGGAATATGGTTTCTGGAAGAAGTCTGGGGCTTTCCCAGGGAGGAACAGTGCACATGTAAGCAAAACACGCATCAATCAAAATTGTGCAGACAGGGCCATCTGTTGATCTCCTGTTTAGTTGATCATTTACAACACTGAATACTTTTCAGAAGGTTGGTATTTGAAGGGTGCTGGTAGATAGCTCAAATTCCAAGGCAACTCACAGAGTTCCTGTATTAATAATTGACTGAGTAGTAAAGCAGCAGCTTGTGACTGTGAGTAGATTTTCACTTGTAATGACTGTTGGATTGTCAGTGTGCATGTATTACATAATATGAGAAATCCTATGGAGATTAAAAAAGTGGAAGAAACAAGTGGATACACCTTAAGTAATATCAGTTATGTTGATGACTCCGCAATTCTTTCCTACTCTTTCCAATATGATGTACTGAACACTGTAGTTTTAAATCAGTGAGGAAAATGAGATCATCCCTAAATGGAGCAAAGCTAACTTGTACATAACTCATTCCAGACAGCAGAAACAAGGTAATGCCACAATGAATTGTTATATTGCAGAAGCAGCAGATGAATTCAAATCACGCATATTGAAAAAAAAGGATATTAAAAAAAAAATTAAAAAGAAATTTGGAATGGCTCACTCATTCAACCACTCATTCAATCACAAAAGGCTCTAAGAAAACGGAGCCTAAGAATGTGTGAAAGTTTACTGCAAAATGTAATTTGTTCATACCCTGTTCTCTTGAGTATGAAATCATGAAAAATGCATTCTGCTCATATAGAAACTATGGGGGGCATTTAAAGGTGGTGCTGGTGAAGACCTACGTATTTCCTATATCAAAAAGAAGAGAAATTGTATGTTTCCAAGATGGGAATGCAACATAAACATATGTACTTTGATCATATCAGGCATAGGGATGGAAAAGACCTTGAAATAGTTAGTACATATGAAAGGGATAATAAGAGACCACCCTTGCAGAGGATGACTGGTGAGAAGATGGTGTATGACAGATGACTGTGAGTCAGTTGCTTATAAATCAAACAAGAAATGGACTGAGGAGGCACTCAAATATTGCAGAAAGATGTTACCAATATTTTGCATGGTTTTTACCTTACTTAAGGGAAGA
This sequence comes from Anas platyrhynchos, assembly GCF_047663525.1. Lineage (NCBI taxonomy): Eukaryota > Metazoa > Chordata > Aves > Anseriformes > Anatidae > Anas > Anas platyrhynchos. The sequence goes on along the minus strand of NC_092588.1, from coordinate 66,735,861 downwards.
TAAATGTCCCTCATACCTGATTTAGCTCATTTCTATTATTATTTTGAATTCCTGATCAAATGGAAGTCTTGTGGCATTCAGAACCTTTCCAGGCAAGTGGGAATAAAGAAAAAAATCTCTGTATATACATAAATGCAAGATGAAAACATAAATTACTATTACTATTACTTTCATAAACGAAATTACTATTACTAAATAGTAATAGTAAAATCAGCTTCACAGAAAGGAGGCACCACTACAGCATCTTTTCCTTCTTGTCTTCTTTTGGTAGGAGGATCTCTGCAATAGGGATAATATAGCTAATGGTGTGCACATAACTACCACAAAGAATAAGAGAAATGGGTCTGAAGAGTAACTGTGAACAAAGGGATACATCCACTATATTTAATTCAATTTCAGCTCAAAGATACGTTCCTTTCTGAATGATGTTTTCAAAAAAAAAAATAGATTTGCTTATATTAAAGGTCTGCATAGTTAAAGTCTGGACAGAAATCCCTTTCAAAGGAACTGAAAAAAGATTCCTTGTTTTGTTTTGTTACAGGAAAACAAATGTATTGCACTTTGTATAAGTATTATATCAGAACCAAGTATAATGGTGTTCATAAGCGTGCTGTTTCTACATTTGGAACTTCCCAACACATTCTCTTTTTGTCCCTACACTTTTTATTTATATTTTTTATTAATTATTCCTTGTCTGTTACCTTATTTTTTCCTCTGACAATTCCTTGTTCACTGGACTATTTGCTTTTAATTCACTCTTCTCTTTAAAGAAAGGCAAGCTTGTAGAGTAAGGATTTTATAACAATTTTTATTAGGTGTAGGCAGGTAAGAACTTGGTGCTGCTCCTACTAATGTTTTCTAAAGTTTATCTGAACTATATGTAATTTGCAATTATAATTTACCAACACTGACTTAGCAGTAAAATTAGAATCAAAGATCCAAACAAACAAAACCTTTCAAGCTCTCATTTGAGAGAAAATTTTATAAACATTTTCTTGTATGAAATCACATAATGGAAACATGAAAACATGTAAACAAAATCTATTCAGGAAGAACAGGTATGTGGCTGCTAACAGTGATCTTTATCAGAATTGAATATATTTGTTCATGAAGAAATATATGCTACTTTTTTTCAGAAGTAGCTGCCTAACCACTATATTTATGCACAAAAATATGCATGAGTACTAAAATAAACATTTGAACATATGTTTTACTGAGCCAGCAATTCATTTCTTGTATTTTATTCCTTGCTTTATTATTCACAAAGAGCGTATAACTTTTTAAAATATGAAACTGCAGAGCTAATGCTCAGTCTTTCATTTGGAGGGTAAGAAAATTCATTAAACTTTCTATGTATTTTTGTCTCCTCTTTTTTTGTCTCCTCACTTTAAATTGTTCTGCACTTGTCTCCTGAAGAAATCATGTTTGTATTGACTTATTCAGGCTATGCTCCTTTTTTATAAAAGCCATCTAGTGAAGTAGGATTTGTTATTCAGAAGGCCATACAAAAAGACAGATCCTTAGCTCAAGTAAACTATCCCAGTCTCACTGGCTTCTGTAGTGTTTTGGGAATTTTCCACAAGTGATGTCCTCCATGTTCCAAATTTCAAACACTCAGTGGGTGTGCACTGCACTTTTTGTTCTGTATGTCATTCTGTTATAATGAGTTATATATGTATATATATTTTGAGGTGTTGTCACTCTTACCATGTGTCCAGGAGACAGTAAATCTTATTACAGTTGGTTATCACCTCTTAAGAATGGTATGCTACAGAATACAGTAGCATATTGCACCTGGGGCGCAATAACCCCAAGCAGAACTACAGGCTGGGAGAGGAATGGTTGGAGAGCTGCCAGGCAGAGAAGGACCTGGGAGTGATGGTGGACAGTCGGCTGAATATGAGCCAGCAGTGTGCTCAGGTGGCCAAGAAGGCCAACGGCATCCTGGCTTGTATCAGAAACACTGTGACCAGCAGGGCTAGGGAGGTGATCGTCCCCCTGTACTCGGCTCTGGTGAGGCCGCACCTCGAGTCCTGTGTTCAGTTTTGGGCCCCTCGCTACAAGAAGGACATGGAGGTGCTTGAGCGGGTCCAAAGAAGGGCGACGAAGCTGGTGAGGGGCCTGGAGAGCAAGTCCTATGAGGAGCGGCTGAAGGAGCTGGGCTTGTTCAGCCTAGAGAAGAGGAGGCTCAGGGGTGACCTTATTGCTCTGTATAAGTACATTAAAGGAGGCTGTAGAGAGGTGGGGGTTGGCCTGTTCTCCCACGTGCCTGGTGACAGGACGAGGGGGAATGGGCTAAAGTTATGCCAGGGGAGTTTTAGGTTAGATGTTAGGAAGAATTTCTTTACTGAAAGGGTTGTGAGGCACTGGAACGGGCTGCCCAGGGAGGTGGTGGAGTCACCATCCCTGGAAGTCTTCAAAAGACGTTTAGATGTAGAGCTTAGGGATATGGTTTAGTGGGGACTGTTAGTGTTAGGTTAGAGGTTGGACTCGATGATCTTGAGGTCTCTTCCAACCTAGAAATTCTGTGATTCTGTGATTCTGTGATATAAGGTTTGTGAACACATCTGGAAGATAAAAATAGCTAGACAGGAAGTTACACGTAAAATGAAGTAAACCCTGATATGCATTTAAGATTTACGTGATGCCTTTATTTACAAGATAAGTGATTTTATAATACAGGAGATGTGCGTCTTAAGTAAATTGCTGGGTGTGGTGTTGTAAGGAAAAATAGGTAAAATAAAACAGAAAACTTCAGAACAAGAACTATTTGATTAAAGAATCTGTTAAACAGGAAACTACAGCAAATGCACTATAGGGGAGCTGTAAGACAGAAGAATATAGAAGATTACTCATGCTTTCTCAGAAAGGACTGTTTATGGATTTAGACTAGTATTATATAGTATTCAAATTAATGCCTTTGACAGGATGTGTTAATGAAATCTCTTGAAGATGCATACAAAGGAGATATCCCCACTAGAGAGAAAGACCAAAATGCTCAGAGGAGAACCCTGAAAATGGGAATAAAGGGCCATTCTTCTGGTTCTTGTACTCTAGAAATAAGGATGTTCTGTGTCATTTTATATTAGTGCAATGGCTGTCTCTTTTAAAGGATCCCATTTAAAATCCTTCCTCTGGATAGGTTCAGAGGTATAGTGCTGTCCTTTCTATGAGTGGACTATAATAGGATAGTACAGCTTGGCTTTCTTCAGAAAGACTCATGTTCCCAGAAGTAAGGGAATAGATTCATCTTGCTTGAAGCTAGATAACTACATCTGAGCTAAAAGTTTTTTTTTTATAGACAGAGGTTAGGGTCAGTTACCTTTGTGCTATGGTTCTTCAGTCATCATCTCCCATGTAGAAAGATCCCTAAAGGTATCTGTTTCTTTCCACTAACTGTAACTATCACCAATGTCTACTTGTAAAGAGGTCAGATACGTCTCACCCAGAGAGTCTGACAAACCTGGAAGCCTTGAGAGATGCTTCCCCACTGGGAATAACATAGTAAAAAGTCACTGCTATGACCTTTTGTAGAGTGTACTGCAAATTTTATTAACTTATCTAGAGAAAAGATTAATTCAAACTAATGTATGGAAATTAGATATTCTGGAATGAGTAGGGAAGTGAAGATTTGATTTATTATGGAAGAATGAAAGAGCCCAGCTTGTATAGTATCAAAAAAAAAAAAAAAAAGAAAAAAAAAAAAGATAAGAAGAAACAAATTTTTTCTTATAAATATGGTGTAGGAATAAACATCAAAGAGGTAGGAAAAATGAAAGGCAAACCTAGTGTAAAGATATTTAAGCTAGAAATAAGGTCTATAGATAGATATAAGAGGAGGAAGACTTGGAACAGAGTTGCTATCAGAAGGAAAGGGGGTAGGAGACCAAACTTCTTTCTATTTGGATTTAGGTAAATTTAAAAACGGAATTATAAAAATGTAGCTGTCTGGAGTAATAGGCAAGTGTGATTATTTATGCTACTTATACTTTCTTATGAGTGCTTGTGAAAAGTAAATTTCAGAACAAACATACAACAAGATTCTAATTTTTCATTTCTGATCCTGGAGACAACCAAAGAATGCAAAAAAAAAAAAGGAAAATATTTTCTAATTTAGGAAGCAAATTTTTGTTCTACATATTTTCTGTGCTCTATCAGTATTGCATCTGTAAAATATTGATAAAAAATGTATTGTATATTCTAAGTGACCTATGTAATCTGCTTTTTAAATATTCATTGGGTGTTCAGAAACCAGAGGAATGATTGGCTCCCTTTTCTGCTGTAGTTTTATCCATTCCTGGGACATCCTGAAACGAAGTTAATCTTATGCTCTTCTTCCCTCCATTCTGAATATGTTTCCTTAGTCTTTTTTTTTTTTTTTTTTTTCCTACAGACTTTTAAATCTTATTCCCTCCTTTTCCACATACCGTCCCTGTTGCTTTCAATTCACTCATTATTGGTATGGGTAAAATGTCTCCTGCAGTTTGTTTTAATTACCTAATTCAAGTGTAATGCTATTCATTTGAAGACCTTAGACATGAAGTCTCAAAGTCAGGTTGACTATCTGTATCATTTGTTCCCTTTCCATATCCAAATTAAATCTGGACTCTTATGAAAGACCCCGTGTAAATTTTACAGCTATTTATCAATTCCTTCCCAACATGAGTCTCCCTCAAATATAATGAAACCCTCAAATCAACTTGCTGAAGTCATTGATGCTATGTAACAGCATATTCAGCAGGGAAATTCTGCTGTGAAAATATAGAAGAAACACAGAGATTGCTCCAGCTTCTGGCACTGTCATCACAGCAAGAGCTGAGAAGTGAACCTTGTGCCTTCTGAAATCTAGGTGGTGCTTTCTCAACTTTTGATATACAACAACCTTTGCCTGCCTTGTAGCATACACGTTTCCTTCAGAATTACAGAAAAAAATGGAAAAACTTGTAATATAAAATCATCAGGATGCAAAAAAGAATAAAAAATGTAATTACTGGAATTTACTTTTCAGAATTATATTGTAAAAATTTTAGGCCATTACACACTAATGCTTAAAGAGAAGTAGAGATGTTTTTATTTATAATACTTTCTATCCAACATTTATTATCAAACAGCAATTTCAAGGCAATGCCACCAAAGTCAATAAACTTCATAGAATCACAGAATCATTAAGGCTGGAAAAAAACCTCCAAGATCATCTGAACCAACAGTCCCCCTATCACCACTATAACCCACAAAACCATGTCCCTAAACAAACGATCCAACCTTTTCTTAAACATCCCCAGACATGGTGACGCCATCACCTCCCTGGGCAACTCATTCCAATACCTGACTACTTTTTCTGAGAAGAAATTTCTCCAAATTTCCAACCTGAACCTCCCCTGGTACAACTTGAGGCCATTCCCTCTAGTCCTATCACTAATTATATGTGAGAAGAGGCTGACCCCCAGCTTCCCACAACTTCCTTTCAAGTTTTAGAGAGTAATAAGTTCTCTCCTGAACCTCCTCTTCTCCAGAGTGAACAACCTCAGTTCCCTCAGCCACTTCTCATAAGACTTGTGTTCCAGACTCTTCAACTTGCTGAAAATATTTAAAAACCTAAGGTAAACTTGCATCAACTCTCAATACTTCATTTATATATTTCACTCTTTTGCACCTGCCTATCAATGTATATAGAATGTAAATAAAGCTTTACAGAATTTATATGAAAAATGGTTTTCCAGTGTCATATAAACCAGCAATTCTTTATTTAAAAAAAAAAAAAGTTTAAAAAAAAAAAGTTAAAATGTTATTAGTGCATTGACTGGTCTTCCTTCCTTCCTTCCTTGCTTCCTTCTTTGCTTCTTTCCTTCCTTCCTTCCTGTAAGTATCAAGGAATAAGCATATACAATTTCTATCTAAAACTACTGAAAATCTATTATGTGGTATATTTTGTGGTCCCAAATAATAAAAAAGAGTACAGGGAAAATAGTGTCAACGTCTGAATGTTGAATAGAAGTAACACAGAAGAACTGTTTAAAATTTTATTCTATGCAAGAAGCATAATTCAAGACAGGGAAGAGTTGGGATTAAAGTGAAAATAAATGTAAAAATAAAATGTTTCCTTTTGAAGATTATTTGTTTAAGGAAAGCAAACAAACAAACAAATGAACTCCTATTTTCAGTAAACAGTCCTTTGTACCAAGGGAGCCTATCTTTCCCTCAAACAATGTTTGCTAATAACAATTTATTGTTGGTAAAAGTTAAACGCTTTTTCTTTTTGTTCTTAAGAGTTTAATTCTTCCATATTAAGCATAGTCTTAATCAGAGAGATTTACCAAAACTTAAGAAAGATACATATACACACACAGCATGGAACACACAAGAGAATTAAAAAAAAGCTGATGACTCCTATTTATTGTTAAGCCTTGGAAAGATATAATTAATTCAGAACCTAGATTATTTAGGATCCAAGGGATGTTAGCTTTCTTTTCCTGTCAGTGCAGATTTTAGCCCTGGACCTTTGGAAGGCAATTTGTTTTTCTGACAAATTCTGGAGTTTTCAGTTCTTCTTTCAAAGGCCTCCCAAACTAATTGAAAGCTAGATGTATATAATTATGGCACTTCATGAAGGAAGCTCTGTTTCTTTGGAATAGTAGGTATTGCAGACCAGTGAGAGTATACAAGTGTATGCAGTTTAACATTAGGAAGAATAAGAAATATGAGGGACAAAGAAATAGGTGCATGTCTGCGAGCAAATTCAATGTTATAACACTCTGTTATGAAATGAGGCTTTACTTCAGACAAAGTTTCTCTCACATGGTCAACTGTTGATTTGAGTTACAGTGAAAGCATTGGAAAATAATCTTTTCATTTACTTTTTTTTTTTTTTTTTTTTTTTGACAAATTGTTTGAATGCTTAAAAATATCTTTTGCGTGTCAGTGGTTGATTTTAACATAAAACAGTGTGCCTAATGCAGTGCCCCAGGTTATGGCTAAACTTAGCTGGCATTGGCCAATCTCAGAAGCTAGAAGAAAGGTGTAAAAATATCATTGCATGATACTTCCCACAGAATGTTTTCAGAATGTTTTCTAACTTCTAGTCATTTGTGGTTTAGGTTTTCTTGAAATAGAGATCTTAAAGGAGTTCTCTTACATGAAATTTGCTCAATCATCTCTTGAAATCACATGAACTTCCAACGTCCATAGCATCCTGTGTCAAAAGACAACACTGTTGAGTGGAAAAGTATGTCTTTTTTTTTTTTTTTTTTTTTTTTTCCCACTTAGTAGTCATGATCTGGTGTTGAGCGAAACAGTGAAAAAATACTCTGTATTTATCTTCTGTGAGGCACTCATGGATTCTATGTAGTTGTATTTCCCCATTCCACCTCTGACATATCTTCTCCAGAGTGACCAGTCCTTTCTTTTATTTATTCTTCAAAGGAAAGCAGATTCTTACCTTTGATCTACCACATTGGATTTTTCTCTGTTTCCTAGCATCTGGCATATAGAGTCCAGCATTTCATATGTAGCACATCATTTATAAGTAGTAGAATTATATTTTGTTTTCCTTATTGATTGATAATATCCCCAGAATCACAGAATGGTTGAAGTTGGAAGAGACCTCTAGAGATATTTCACATTTCATATATATATATATTATTTTTTTTTCCATTCAGGATTTCAAACGGATTGCTTTTCTGTTCCAAAGTGATTCATATGTTTTAACTAATTCTTTGTTATAATTAATTAATTATTTTTATTTTTATTAATATTTTTTTTTGTGTGTTTCAGGAACAAAACCTTTCAATAATGCTCAGGAAAATTCTATGGTTTTTTATGTAATAATAATACCTCATTACTTGACAAAAATATTCTCTTATATTTAGTAATATCTAAAGCACTATTCTTATAAATACAGATGTAATCAAAACATGATGACAATCAAACTTTTTATTGAAGAGCTGCAATAAGACAAAATAAATATTTGATGAAAAAATAAGTATTTTATTGTGTATAAAATACACATATTTTATTGTGTATTGTGTATTTTCTGCATATTTTCCTTAAAGACACAACTGGAGAATTAGTTTATAAAAATAACTTAGAATATTTTCCATATTCTAAAAAAAATTTATATCAAATACTGTTATTTATGTTTAAATAGACACAGATGAAAAATTCTTTTTTCTTTTTCTTTTTCTTTTTCTTTTTCTTTTTCTTTTTCTTTTTCTTTTTCTTTTTCTTTTTCTTTTTCTTTTTCTTTTTCTTTTTCTTTTTCTTTTTCTTTTTCTTTTCCTTTTCCTTTTCCTTTTCCTTTTCCTTTCTTTTCCTTTTTCTTTTCCTTTTCCTTTTCCTTTTCCTTTTCCTTTTCCTTTTCCTTTTCCTTTTCCTTTTCCTTTTCCTTTTCCTTTTCCTTTTCCTTTTCCTTTTCCTTTTCCTTTTTCTTTTTCTTTTTCTTTTTCTTTTTCTTTTTCTTTTTCTTTTTCTTTTTCTTTTTCTTTTTCTTTTTCTTTCTTTCTTTTTATTTTTATATTTTTCCTACTATAAGATAAAAAAATAAAAATAAATAAAAAAAATAAAAAAAAGAGAGAAAAGCTTTGATGTTATCTTTCAGAACACCTCTGCATTTAAATACATGTATTCTATGGAAATTTTACTTTCTCATGAACTGAATGCATATATTCTATTCTGAAGCTGAATTGCCTCTAAAATTTCCACATCTACTTTGCTCTCACTTTTTGCATTTGGAAGACATTCTCATGTGTTGTTTGATCTACTACTGGATATAATACACAATGTTCTTAAGCAGCATTCCTTATGGTCAATTTTGGCTTATTCTCCCCAGTATCTTCTACCTTGCTGCCCTCAATTTTAGTTCAGTATCGTGAGCACTGCTCACTTGTGAAAAGAATAATTTGCTCCACACACTTATGAAGTCGTTGATTCACTGATCATTCTAAGGTGGAGATTTCATTTGGAATTAATCTTTTCTCTTTTACTGAAGTACAGTGACAGAATTATTCTGCTTCAGCATAGGTGGCAAAATATTTTTTTTTATTATTATTTTTTTTTTCCCCCGCAATTTAATTAACAAGAGAAATGGTTCTCCCTTTGTTCTCTTTGGCCCTGTACTCTATGTGTTGCCATAGACTACATTTAATCTCCTGTACATTACTTTGAGGACAGAAGAAGATGTAGAGTAATAAAAGCACTATCATCAGACTGTGGAAAGTTGCATGACACCATGTTGTGGTGCAGTTTTCAAACCAGGGACTCCCAATGTTGGGACAGAAACGTAGGACAAAAAGTCATTGTCTTTATATACTTACCCTGTTTTAATATATGCTGTCTTTGCTGGGAGCGATCATATGCGGCAACTCCTCTCTGAATGCTTGTAACTGCATTTCTTAACCTGAAAAAAGACACTGGAACACTGCGGTCTTTCCTTTTCTGTATCTACCTCTGAATTGGCAGTGGAAATTGAAGGGTTAATTCCAAATGGACACAGAAAAAGCAAACAGTCTGGGTACTAGTTTGTAAAACGAATTTTCAATGTGTAGCCCACAGACTATCATTGATTGCGGTAAATAAATAAAACCACTCCTGACTTTTATTGTTGTAGGGAGTAATTATAATTCACAGGGCCAGACCCTTTGTGCCACAGAATGCTTCATTTGTGGTTTGCATGAGCAGATACATTAACTTCTGTAAGCTCTTTTCATTAGAACGCTATTACTCATTGAGGACTGATCAATATATCATCTATACAACATCTTGAATGTGGATGTCTGGACCCATTGTGGGCTTGCTGATAATGACTTCTTTATTCAAGCCAGCTTGTAGGAACAAGGAGATAAAGAAAAGGGAAGAGAATTATAGCATATGCTCATGAAAGTATTCTAAAGGTTATAAACAGAAAGCAGGAGTAAAGCTACAGGGTAGGGAAAGGGATCATAAAGAGAAAAAAGAGTGGAAGGGAACTGAGAGTTGAAAAGGAAAAAAAAAAAGCCAGAGTTTCACTCTATTTCTTTTTTGACATTATGCAAAACAAGCTAAGTTTTAATAAACCTTCTTTTGAAACTAGTCCTCCCTTTGGGATTATATTGCCCTTTAGGTTTTCATATCCTAATGTTCTGCTCATCTTGTGAGGCATATAAGTATTCCCAATGAAGGCAGAGAACTGTTCTTCCCCCTCACAATCTTTTATTTATCTTTTGTTCTCCTCCTTTCTCACCTCCCTCCTTCTAACCCAAATGAACTCTCTAGGGCTCAGAGATTTTATTTCTTCCATTAAGTGTTGACTTCCTATTATATAGAACTTTTTTCTCCTGTTTCAAGCTTTTTTCTTTTCCTTTTTTTTTTTTTTTTTTTTAATTTTTATTTAAATCATCTTTATCAAATTTTATGCAATTTTAATAGAACATTAATATATAGGGTGACAAATTACAGATTCATTCAGGCTCACTGCCCTCTCCTTATTTGGGGTGTATTTTGGGAAATGGTAACATTTATAAAATTATATATCCATGAAACACTCTATTCATTTATTCTGTCTTTTTCCTTGCTACTGTACTTCAGCTTCTGTTTTGCTGATGACAAAAGAAATGAAGAATTATATTATTTTCTGCAGATTGGACTGTAGGTGCCAGGCAGGTGAAGGAAATACAAAAAAAAGGTGAGAAAATAATTTATCATAGAATGGCTTAGGTTGGAAGAGACCTTGAAGATCATTTAGTTCCAACTCCCAAAGAAAGAATGTATAACAGGAGAGCCTTCCCAAGCTTCTCTCTTGGTGTGGGAAGAAAAGAAATACCTTTATTTATTTTTTTTATTTTTTTTCCCAGATGAAAAACCAGAAGTAAAACTAGATTTCTGATAAAGCAGGTCTCCATCAAGTAAGTATTTTAAATACAATGCCAACAACAACAACAAAGAGAATGAAATAACAAATCTTTAATAGGGCAGGAAGTTAAGTATCTACCTAATTCCTACATGAAAATGAAAATCTCACAAGTGTATTTCAATAGATTCAGTGGTTCAGGACTGAGAACTCTATTCTTAGAGACATAAAGTCAACATCTGGAAATAGATAAGATGTTCAGGAACTACGCATTATTTATTTATTTATTTATTTATTTATTTATTTATTTATTAACATGACTGAGAACGAATGAGAACTTCAGTTACATTTCTAGAAAGACCTCAGAACAGCAAGCTATATGACATCTATTCAGTGATGTTAAGGTGTTAAACAACCGAATTAATGGAAATTGGGGACTAGGCGTCCATGTCACGGAAGAAAGAAGATATATAACGTAGAATGCTAGTAAAATGGTTGTCCATTATTAGTTTGTAATGGCAGTACTAACAGAGATGATCAGAAAAAATTGATTTTATTTCATGGCAAACAGGCATGAAAAATTTCTGATAAACTCAGGTGTGGGAAATGTTTTTGTCCAAAAAGTTTTGCTTCTGGCTTTTTAAAAATAGGTGGATCCTTCTATCTGAAAAATAAATATTTCAACTGGATTAAGATTTTTTTTTTTTTCGTGTGTGTGTGTATGTATTGACTTCACTTGTCAAGTCAGATCAAACAGTATTCTTTAGAGGCATGTACCAGTAATTGTACATCTGATTCAGCTGCCTCAGTGCTTCATGAAAGTTGCGGTTCAGGCACCTCACTTCTGCCCCCTGATGATGTGTCAGGCTGCACCATGAGTCACAGGAGAGACTCAATCTACCTTCCCTAGAGTTTCCGTATTCCCAGGTTCAAATATGGAGGTATTTCAGATTGGGTTATGTATAAGGGGCCTTGCAGACTCCAGGTCAATGTCTCTGATACTCTGAGTCTTCAAGTAAATTCACTCAGCACATGCAAGAAATAATACAGTGAATGTGTTAGTGTGGAATAATGAAATCTAAATTAATTAAATGTGAAATACTTTGTATTTTAAAGTTGAACTGTAGTCATGTCCTCACTGCCATATGCAAAGCAGTGTCACCTCAGGAAATAGCAATTTACTGCTTTGAAACATGGAAACAAAATGCACTGCATAGCCTGGAGAACTCTCTGATGATGCAATAGCATATTGATGCTAGAGTTATAACCTTGCTGAACTCGCAGTAGGAATGTGCTGGTCCAGCTTCTCTTTGCCAATGCTGTAGACTCCTGGAATAGTGCTGCTTTTGCTCTAAATAACAAACAAATCCTGCCTGGCTGTGAGGGAAGCTCTTTAAAGATTGCATTGAGGGTGGTGTAAGCAGAGCTTGTAGTTCAAACCTGCAAATTTAATCTAGAGTGTCTCTAGAGTGTTTATTAACTGGACTCATATTTTACTGTACACAGATTATTTCTGTAAGTGATTCTGCTCCTTAAACACAATCCCAAATGAAATACTTTGTTTTGCAAAAATTTCAGCAAAGCATGATTATTGCATTGCTGAATATGTTTCTCTGCCTCTGCTGTTCTCTGTGCACTCTGTAAAGACAAAACAACAAAACAAAATAAAACAAATAAACAAACAAAAACAAACAAATGAAAAACAAAACAAAACAAAACAGAAAAATACAGATACTCTCCATCTGTCCCAGGAAGGTTTGTAAGCACTATGGGTTTGAAACTGCAAACTTCCTTAGCTCTGCAGTGCCTTCTGGGCCGCAAGATCTTCAGACATCATTTCTTCTTATTTATAATTAGTTTTGCTGCTGAGGGAAGTTCACTCAGGTGTTAACAAACCAGTTTGTTTTGTACTTTGATTCTCCTTTCTCTACCTTTTCCAGACCTCTCACAACTCTCATCTCTTTTTAAGCATGCTTAATGTTGCTACTGCAGCCTATCACTGTGCTTGTATGAAGGAATTCTCCTCTTGTGTGGGCTTCTCCTAGGGACTTTTGCCTAACTGAGCTGTTCCAGCAACATTAATATAAAGTAGCCCTGGACTTGAGTGAGAGAATCCATTAGAGGTGCTTCACTGAGCCCAGAAATGTTTGGACTTGTTAATGTGTAATAGGACTTGCCTTAAATTTCCTTAGAGGTGTTCTGACCTGTCTTGGGAAAAGGGAATCAGAAAGTTTATTCTCAACAGTGTAAAGGCAGCAGTGTAAAGCAGTCAATTCCTAGCTCCTCTTGCCACTTTTCTTGCTCCTCTTCTCTTGCCACTGTAAAGCTTTGCTTAACTTCAGTAGGTCCAATAACATTGTATAGACCCCATAATCTGTGAGCTGCAATTAGCTTTGCATATCCTGTGTTCCACCTGGCACAAAGCATAAATTTAAACCTCTTTGTCTTCTTCCCTCCCTTCTGTTTATTTCAGTGCCTTCCTGTTCCTTATTCCTTATCACACAGTAACCTATGTTGTTCTTCCCATACTGCATACCTCTTGGAACAGCTTAAACTTCTTTGCCTTGTTTTTATAAATTGGAAAATAAATAAACTCGGAAAAAATACAAATATTTTTTATTCTCTACAGAGAGAGACTGAAACCATAACGTAAGGCAACAGTGTCATGCATCTGCAAGCACCATATTGAAAGAAGGCAAATAACATTTTGACTGCAAGTTGCATGATATGATTCTTTTAGTTTGGGAACACTTGACGTCCTGAGAATTGTGATCAATTTTGGACACTATAATGAAGAATGGTGAAGGGCAATTACAGTAAGTGCAAAGGACAGGGACAAGAACAAGAAGGAGAGGAAAAAAAAAAGTGGAAAGGGAGAAGGCTCCAGCAATCACACTTAGTTAAGCTGATGGAACAAAGACAGAAGAAACATAATATGGTGAGGAATGAAAAAAAATGAACAATTTGCTATCCCAGTGGGTGATACAAGAAAAAATGAGTTTATACTGCAGTAAGAAAGTTTCAGAACATCCTCCTTTTCCAGCATGACAGTCAAGAAACATTGTTTTGATTTGCACAGACCTTTATAAATGTGTTAATTGCACAGACCTTTATAAAAGCTGGTCTTGAAAGTCCTTGCTATTCCCATCTCTACACTGAAATGGTGAGTACTGTCAGTGTGGATTATCACAGCTGTTTGTCTAACCTGTTCTGGAAGATCTGCATATATCTGTAGGCTGCTTATTTCAGGCTTTAGACCCATTAGACCTATTAAGTGCCATTCTCAATGTCTTGCACTTATCAGTGATGAAAAAAATAAGCTTTATGTATTTCAAAAACAGCATGCCTTTTTATCCCTCCCAGTAAAATACTGTCCTTTTGCTTTACATGGAGTTACTTCAAAACAGATGAGACAGGAATGGCTGCAATAGGTACTATCTTAGATAAGGAGTTGGCCTAGACACCTATTAAGGTTCTTCCAGTCAGCTTGCTTAAATATTCTGGATTTGTCAGCAATGTAATTTCATGTTTGTGCTAGTTTCATCTTGATGGACAGCTAAATTCAACTACAACATCTCTCTCTCTCTGTTTCCTTAAAAGAAGAAGGGGAGAAAATATGATGAAAAAGGTCTCAAGGGTTGAGATAAGAACAAAGAGATCACTCACCAATTACTGTCACAAGAAAAACAGACTCAGCACATGGAGATTAATGTAACTCATTGCCTATTGTTAACAGACTAGAGCAGTAAGAAGCTAAAAGCAAATTAAAAGCATCTTCCCACCAATCCAGCCTCTTCTACCTCCTCCCCAAAAGTGGCACAATGGAATGGTGAATGGGGGCTGCAGCCAGTCCACAACACTTAATCTCAGCTGTTTCTTAATCTTCATTCTTCCCCTGCTCCAGTGCGGGGTCCTCCCCCACGGGATGCTGTCCTTCCCAAATGTGGGCTTCCCACAGAAATTCTGCAAGAACTGCTCCAGTATAGAGACATACCACAGGGTACATCTATCAGGAGTGGACTGGTCCAGCACTGTTCCCCCATTAGTGACAGCTCCTGCTAGACCTCCTGCTCCTGTGTAGGCTCCTCTCCATGGGCTGCAGCTTCCTTCAGACCAGGTTCACTGTCTCCACTGTGGGCTCCTCCACAGGCTGCATCCTGGAGATCTGCTCCGCTGTGGTACCCTATGGGCTCCACCATGTACCTCTCCACAACCACAGGGGAACTTCTGATCTGGCACCAGGAGCACTTCCTGCCCTCCTTCTGCACTGACCTTGGTGCCTGTGGTATTGGTTCTCTCTACATTATCTCACTCCTCTCTCCCAGATGTTGTTGCACAGACATTTTTCTGTTTCTTAAATATGCACTCAAAGTGCTGCAACGAGCATCATTTATTGACTCAGCTTTGGCCAGAAGTGGGTCCCTTTTGGATCCAGTGGGAGCTGGCTCTTATCTAACATGGGACAGCTTCAGGACTCTTCACAAAATCACAGAATCATCTAGGTTGGAAGAGACCTCCAAGATCACCTAGTCCAACCTCTGACCTAACACTAACAAGTCCTCCACTAAACCATATCACTAAGCTCTACATCTAAACATCTTTTAAAGACCTCCAAGGATAGTGACTCAACCACCACCCTGGGCAGTCTATTCTCACAGAGGCCACCCCCACAGTCCCTTCACTACCAAAAACTTGCCATGCGTACTCAACACGATGATGCTAGGAGACATTAAGTTGCACTGGTACTAATACAATTTTAAAACTCAGATAACTGAAGCCAAGTTACTTTCATATTTTATATGGACTTCAGTTGGTGAGTGTTTATTTATGAAGAATCTTGGGTGTACCAAGGCAGTCTTTGCTGAAAACTAAGCTGTTTTGAGAAACAAGTTCCTGGCTTTTCCAAGATGCTTCTACACCAGCTGCAAACATATCCTTAAATTTCAGCATTGTAATATGCCTGTTGGACAATTTTGGGATCAAGAAACTGTAATCCAAAATTCTGTCTTTGTTAATTGGCCTGGCCTTGTTGTAGGCTTCATTGTGAGAGCTGTATTCCCTGTGAATTTTCTGTATATTAGATCAAGCAGAAATTTCACATAAAATATCATTCATCTGTATAATTAAAAATAAGTAAATAAATAAATAAATAAATAAATAAATTTTACTTGATCTGAAGTTCTTTGTTAATGTTCCATGACTCTCAGTGCCAGGATTTTTAGAGGAATTGCAATATCTGAAATTGTCTGTCAGTATGCTTATTGAACCATATGAGTGAATCTGCATGTCCTGAGAACATGATGAGGTTGGCCCTTTGGTCCAAATTTCTAGTCAGAGCCAATCTCTTATCCTGGTGAACAACTATATGTATATCAAGTTTCATCTTCTAATCAATATTTGGAGCATATGAAGTGTGCATTTTTGTGGTTGGTATGGACCCTTACGAGTACTTCAGAATATGTCCTGAAAGATCTTATGGAGTGTGAAAGGAAGATGACCAATGCTCCTCTGTCAATCTTACCAGACATGTAATTTGAAATTGTAGTGGTGGAGGGTTTTTTCTGCTGGTCAACACCTCCCCCCCCCCCCCCTTTTTTTTTTTTTTTTCAGTATAACTTATGAAGTATGTATAACATATGGGTATATTTCAGCATTAAACTTGGAATGATTCATGCTTATGTGTAACTTTCCTCATTTTGTGCATAGAAATCTTTGATGACTGCTCAGGTGGATGAACTAAAGCATGTGCCCAAATGCTTGAGGTATTAGAGCCTCAATTATTATCTTTCTTTGGAAAATAAACCATGGCCACAAAGAGGTCATGTATAAATTAAAAATGAAGCAAAATGAAAAAGCAAATAAGTCAGGAAAAAAAAATAATTAGCTGACATAAGTTAATTTTTAAAAAATACTAGTTTGTGGAACAAACTGTAATTAAACCCTTAGTGAGCATATGGTATGCAAATACTAAAGCAGCTTATTAGTATGCATTCAGCAGAATATTTGTGATGATCATCTGCATATACATATAAAAGCCAGTAGAAAACTAGAATGTAAGTATGAGAGTGGTCTAGTAATGATGAATGTTTATTCTGCTGATATTTTTGGTTTTGAAGAAACCCAACAAAATATAACCTCTGTAAGGTACACAAACCAATTTCATTTTTTAAATGAGGGTGCAGGTCTAAGATGAGGGGAGAGTGAAACTAGCTGTGTTAAGCTAATTAAACCTACTCTCTTTTTTTTTTTTTTTTTTTTTTTTTTTTTGGTAATTTTCTAACACCAGTTACTGAATTAGCTGCAACCACCTGTAACAGTTCTGATTTCAATTTTCAGTAGTGTGTACTCCAAATCATGCTGGAATGGTTCCTTTCTCTGTTTCTCTCTTTCAAGTGAGATGGCTTTTGAAAGTTTTGTTCCAAGAGCTGACTTGTTACTTTCAGAGAGAGATTTTGCAAAGCCCTAAAATCTACACACAGAATTAATTTCACATTGTGGTCGTATTAGCATTAATTAAGGTTAAAAAAAAGAAAAAAAGTAGAAACACGTAAGCCTAAAGTAATCATAATGCATTTTTTCAACAGTGGGACAGAATTTGGCCCAAATCTAGTCAGTCATTGCATTATCTGGTCAAGTCTTCCTACCAAGAGCTTCTAGTGACCGGTTGTGCAGAACTAGTGAGATGGGATAAGTGAGACAGTGAGATAGTAAAGGAAGGAATATGGAGCAGTAAAAAGGAATATGATTTTCTGCGCTGCAGTGGTATTTTGGTGTTATGGAGCTAAGCCTCTGACTTCATGACAACCTTTATTCCTTGCAGCTGTGCTGTCTTTGGGGCCACTTGTAAAAGCATAAATATAAGCACATAATTCATCTGTGCAAGTACTGTGTCTTAGATCACAGGTAGGGCCTCAATTCCATAGCTGAATTTTTGCAGCAGAAAGCACAACTGAACACCAAATCTGAAATGACAAGAGTTTACTCAAGTATTGATTAATAACAAATCTCTTCATGTCCATACAAAGAATAAAGTCCACTGTATTTATAATGCTTAAGTAAAGATATAATACATAAAATAAAATAAAATAAAATAAAATAAAATAAAATAAAATAAAATAAAATATAAAATAAAATAAAATAAAATAAAATAAAATAAAATAAAATAAAATAAAATAAAATAAAATAAAATAAATAATAAAATAAAATGTTCACACGATGGGTCAGTTGTAGTAGTTATACTAAATGCATTTATTTTGAACAAAGCCCAACTATAGGAAAATATACAAGCTGAACACTTGGTTTGATGTGGAAGAAGCAAGTTGTTATTACATTTCTGAGGTATTTCTGGAACACGAAAGAAATGTATTGACTGCCAATGTATATGTTAATTGTTTAGTTATTGTACATTTACATGTCATGTTTCTTCCATGACTTTCACCATGCAACACTGTATATTGAGGAAAGTGGTCTGACACTTTTTAAAGTGAATTCATCTTCAAAATTGCAATAACATGAAATGAGAGCAAAACAAAGACTAAAACAGCAAAATAACTGTTGAGTATTGTTACAATTTGCTTCCAAATAGTGGAAGAAATTAAGGAATGGTTCCTTAATAGTTCTAAACTGCAAAATAATTCTGTACATTAATAAAAACAAAACCAAAATGTATTTGCTTTGTTGCTTCAATTCGGTTACTTACAGAGTCATCTGAGCATTAGTGGAACTCCAGCAAAATGGAAGTGTACTTTAAGACAGGGAAGAATATACTTTGTTTTCATCTATGTGCTTAACTGAAAATAGCTTTTCACTTATACTCAATTTGTGACATTTTCTCAACTGCAATTTTTATTAGATAGCTCAAATATATAAACAGAAAATTGGTTTAATTGAATGTTCTCTATAGATCATTAATTTTATGATAAGTCCTGAGTACATCACAAAATATAGTTGTTTTCTGAGTTTTTTGTTTTTCTTTTCTTTTTTTTTTTTTTTTTTTCATTAAAGTCCCCAATGGTCTTGAAAGTTAATAATCATGCTTGAAATGAGATTATAATATTTTGTTGAAATTCACACGAATTACATGTATTTTTCAGTGAAATCTTAGGATCTTAGAACCATAGAATCATTAAGATTGGAAAAGACATCCAAGATCAGCTGGTCCAACCATCCCCCTACTACCAATATTACCCACTGAACCATGTCCCTAAATACCATGTCCAGCTGACATACCTTTCCTTAAATATCTCCAGGGACAGTGAATGCATATTTCTCAGTTATCACATCATCTGACAACTGAATTTTGGCTGATAAATTTCCAGATTAAAGACTAGAGATTGTGGGTATATATATCACATGCTTAGAAAATATTACTGTATTATTATTATTATTATTTGTTAGGATTCTTAAGAAGAAAAAATAAAAATACTCAATGTATTACAGCCACAGTTTCCCTTTTAAATTGGGCATTCCAGATCCAAATAAAAGTTTTTGGTTTTAATTTCAAATTCAGACTGATAGCTTTTTTCTTGTGAATCTTCAAAAGTCTGATTTCCTTTATTTTAAATAAAAGGTTTTCTTATCAAGTAACTTTGCATGAGTTTCAAAGACAAAAGGATGACAAAATAAAACAAGTGATTCAGCATGTTGTCACTCAACAATGCTAGCTGGCACTTTAAAAAAAAAAAAAAGAACTAAGTGAGTTTTCACTAATGCTTGCTAATTTTGCTCAGTTCATTTCTGTCTAGTCATACTAAAATTATTATAGGGAATGATTCATTTGCACAAGCAGAAAACAAGGGGTACAAGAGGCCCTCTTTCATGGTGGAATTGAAGAAGACATTGCAACAAAGCTAAATTTGCTTGTTATTTGGTTTCCTCTACATGCAACCTCAGTGGTTTGGCAGATCTAGATGGTCAAGAAGTCTCCTCCATCTCAGGAAATGTTCCAAAAAACGTGTCTTAACAGCACCCTTTTATAACACAAGTTGTCTAATTTATGCCTCACAATGCATATGGGGTAGCTTGCTGGTACTCACTCCAATTACAATTATAAAAAGAACTTCAACATATTCATAATGTGGACTGGTGGAACTGAACAAGCGCTAGATGAGGCTGAACATGACTTACAGGTAATGGAGAGGATATGTATTTCATGCTTCTCAGCCAGAGTACAAAAATGCATAAAGTTCAAATGCTACAGGCTGAAAAACACTTAAAGAGAGCACTAATCCAAGAGTTCTGCTCTGTAAATGCTGTTTTGTTTCAATGAGACAACAAGCCTCAAGGAATCTGATTCCTTAGAGTAAGATGGATTTGTATGTGACCTTTATATAATATCGTTACAACTTTATACAAAGATTAAAGGCGGTGGATTAATGCCAAAGATTAAAGGGACAGTATTAAAAATATATGGGCATGTTTATATATATGATGGTCATTTCAAAGAATTGCAGCTAGAAAATATCCAAGAGAGTCAAATCTCAGCAGTTTGCAGAAGTACCTTTTCTCTACAGTCAATACAGGAATGTTTCCTGGAGGAGACAGTAGGGAAATTGTCTAGGTAGGGACAAAGACGTTGAGGCAGATATGGGAAAGATGGCCTTGCTCTGACTGCTTTCTCTTCTGCCAGTTCTTTTGAGCACAGAACATTCAGAGACTCTGGTATATACAGTAAAAGATGGTATATAAAAGTAAGAATGTAGAAAGCTGAGATACTTCCTTGTGACAGGATTAAACTCTGATTATAGAAGTATCTCTATGGCCTGCCTTTAAGCACAAAACTTGTTATGTATTCTTTGTGACAGGGAAGAGAGAAATAAATCATCTATACATCTCACTGAGATCTTGAAACATCTCAGACTTGTTATTCAGTATGCTTCTCAAGGTTCAAAGAGAATTACTATTTCAAGTTTTGCATCTATACCAGTCAAAAAAACTGCATGCACTCAAGAACTGTGATCCTATCCCTCTGGAAAGTTTCTATTTTTATTTTTTTTTCTTTAATGGATAACATACAATCCAAAACCAATATATTCTTTATGCTTGCTGTGTTTCTCAGCTTGTCTGGCCAAAGGAGGATAGAAATATAGCAACTCTGAAGTGTTATGTGGTGATTTATCCATAGGAAAATAATCTGAAACCAACAAACTCATAAAAAAGGGATGAAAAACAGGTAATAGTTGTCAGTTGCTAGCTTATTAAACTTCTCCTGGTACAGAGAAGGCTAAAGGACACCCATATATATGTCCATGGTTTTTGATGGTTCAAAAAGGGAAAAGTGTACTTTTTTTTTTTTTTTTTTTTTTCTTTCTGCAAAACTCCTCTATATTATTTAAACTGATTCCAGGGAAATCCAAGGGCAGAACATATCTTTTAATAAGGCCATGAACTGTATATCACAGCTAAGGCTAGTAATAAACTCTAATACTGATGTTATAAAAGCCGTCTTAAAGCAAGGTTAATAACATGACAATAGTAAACACCCCAGTCAGCATAAAATGAAATGAAGCCTATAGTGTTTTAAATGCATGGGTCCTGTGAAAAAGGATACCAAGAAAAGACCTTTTGTTCATGAGTTTCTAAATATAAAAAATCAGTTTTCTGCTAGTGTTGAAGGTCATCAGTGCATGAAAAACAAAAGAAAAACAAACAAAAAGGCTGCCATTCTTAGCTGCAAAATGGTGGGATAACATAGCAGCATTTAAAATACTGCAGATGCAGTGCTTTAAATGAAGATTGATATAATTTCTGAAATTAGAGAAATTCCATTAACAATGTATTACATTAACAATTGTAATAATTGTCATACATTAACAATATTTTATTCTTTCTTTCTTTTCTTTTTCTTCTTTCTTCCTTCCTTTCTCTTTCCTTCCTTCCTTCCTTCCTTCCTTCCTTCCTTCCTTCCTTCCTTCCTTCCTTCCTTCCTTCCTTCCTTCCTTCCTTCCTTCCTTCCTTCCTTCCTTCCTTCCTTCCTTCCTTCTTTTTCTTTTGCTCTTTCTCTCTTTCTCTCTTTCCTCTTCTCTTTTTCTGTCCTTTTTTTTCCTTCTAAAAATAATTTATTCACTTTAGAAAATGACAGAAATACTATTCCTTTACTTCATTTCTGCAACAGAACTAAAACAATCTTAAAAATGTCAGCATAACTTGCTGGCCATTTTCTGAAGAAACACTTTCTGTATAAGATCACTGTTCGGTCCATCATTCAAAAGGAAGAAAAAGAACATCCAAGTTCTGGATCAAATTTAAATCTTGACTGAGTTGTGAACTACTGGTTGGAATTAAGGATGCTTTCTGAAATTCTTAATCTCCACTTAGTTTTTCCAATCAGAAGACATTTCCAGAGTCAGTGAGTTCAGAATATTTGAATTAACAAATGAAACAAAACAAAAACACACAAACGAAAAACAAACCACAGATTTTCAGACAAGTAATCTCTCTAGTTGTTTCCAGCAAAGAATACTGATTTTTCCATTCATCAAAATTACACAGAATATTTGCAGGTTCTCAACATAATTTCTGTTTTCTGAGAAGGCAGAAGATAGGAAATATGTAGGAGGCTATCATTTGCCTGACTTTTCTTAAAAAAAAAGTTTAGAAACAGGCAGGAAATCAATTAAAAACACAGAATGCAACAAACAGAATTTTTGTATCCATTGTGGTGCTTTTCTACATCTTCACTTAACAATTTTCTCAATTTGTTTGCCTCGGAAAACTCTGGTGATGACAAAAATTCTCTCCCCAGGTGAAAAAACAAACAAACAAAAAAATCTTACAAATTTAATGATATTTCAGTATCAATATGTAAAGCTTATTTGAACAGAAAGAATGCTCATTTTAAGTAGGTTAAGCTTGTATAATATAAAAGTTTTCAAGATAGAAGAAAATAAGAAAGATCACATGATAATATTTCTTCTAAAAGGTAGGGATTTTTTTTTGGCTAGTCCCTTAGATTTGTCAAGAAGCTTTCCCTTTTGGCTTCAGACACTTAAAAATTATATAACTTTTAAAATATATATGTGCTATTATTTTACTTTAAAAATTGTATTGCTATTCCAAATTAACTCTCTAGACATGAAAATTCAGTTAATACTAAAAAATAAGGCACCACCACACCTCTCGTTAAACACTTTTTATTTTTTTTATTTTTTAATTTTTATTTTTTTTTACTTTATCCTTAAAACCCTTCAACTGTAGAAGTGTAAACAACTGTCAGGACGTCATGGTAGTTTTATATAATATGAAATGAGAAACTCTCCAACAAAAGAGGAACTGTACTTTCATAATGTAAATTTAAGTAAAAGACAAATAGAAATTATTTGAGGTAGGAATGTACATCCATTTTTCAGAATACTTCAATATATGAAGATATGTCCTGTTTTACTTATATATTTTTGTTTGTACTTATTCTCTTCCAGATTTTTCTGCCAGTAATTGTTTACCTTTCTCTAGATCACTGTAACATCTAAAAAACCTTATTCTCTCGCTTGTTTGCTAGTGTAGAGGACTCTTTTTTTCTCTCTCTTTTTTTTTTTTTTTATTCAGCCCAATTTTCATTTACTAGTGCCTGAATATGCTGAATATGAATTATGAATATGAATTCAGCTCTTGAATAAAAGGACTCAGTCCTTACAGGTACTTTTAGTACTTTTAGGCATTTAGTATACAAAGCAGGTACTAAATGTAAGTTGAAAGGTCGTATTATCTCTGCATGTAGCACTAGTGGAGATATTTTTGGAAAACTGCTCCCAATTTAACATCCAGAGTTCAGACTATCTGCTGATAACATTGGAAGCCCAAAGCAAAATTTAGAAACTTCTTATTCTGTCAGAGAGTTAGTTAGGTTTAAGTTCATGAGCATTTAGGGCCAACAATGGTAAGAGGCTCTTCAGTTAGCTCACAGATATACATGTATAGTATGATTTAATGGAAATTGAAAACTCAAACTCAAGCTGAGTTGTTTCCAGTGAAGTGGGAGTTAATTTCTAGGACAAATTTTCACACTGTTGTTGTGAGAATCCACATACAATTTCAAACGCAAGTTTTCAATTTTATTTATCTTTTTTTTTTTTTTTTTTTTTTTTTTTTTTTTAAGATGAAATCCATCTCCTGTTCAAACAATTCTGTGCTGTTCTACATCTTGTTTTACACAGGCAGTTTAGGTGACCAGAATCTTCCCTCCTAGGTTTGTCCCTTTAAAATGATGCTCACTTTTTGTTGTACTTCTGTGGTCTCTCTCCAGTTTGTCAGCTAGATGTCCTGAACATGATATTCCACTTGTGTAGATTTCCCCACTCTTGGATCTGTCAGCATCTGTGTAGGGACATCAAAATCACTATGAACATTTTTATTGCCAGTTCATATTCCACTGAGTATCTTTCAACCTCACAGGAACATTCTGCTACCAGGTATGTGTTTAACTTGGTACTTCTACAAGTTTTGTAGTTTTCTATCTATAGCTGGACATCCTCCCCAGGAGAGTGCGTAAGCAGGTGTCAGTCCTTGTGCTTTCACAGCACAGGGAAATGGTCAGCAATATCCATTCTGGTGGTGACCCCAGAGAGGTCAAGTGAATGTCATATCACAGCCTTTTGTGCACTAGCCTATGGAGGGGCAGAGATTCTACATGGTGACACCTCAGAGATTAGATGTGGCATTTAACATTGTGCCTCAGGACGTTTGAACACTTTCTTCTAAGTCTAACAGGAGCTTGGAGGTGCATTAGCTTTTACAAGCAAGTGTTTTCACTGTCTAGAAGGCCTGAAATAAGGTTACGTATCCCCCAAATAAATGGAGGCCACTCCGAAGACCTGAGTCAGAGCTATCTGCATTTATCAGCTCACATTTCAATGCAGTGCTGCCACAGAAGGCTTAGCAAAGAACCGCTCAAACTCAATTTGAATGTAGAATATCAGGTGATGAATAAATCAGACCTTAAGAAAGTCTCTGGAGGCAGACTGTGGCCCCTGAAGAGGAGACTGATGGCTGATTCAGTGCTGTAGGCTCTAGCTACAGAGAAAACATTTGTCCTTGAGGAACATCTGCACCATC
Organism: Anas platyrhynchos; assembly: GCF_047663525.1. Lineage (NCBI taxonomy): Eukaryota > Metazoa > Chordata > Aves > Anseriformes > Anatidae > Anas > Anas platyrhynchos. The sequence goes on along the minus strand of NC_092588.1, from coordinate 66,710,993 downwards.
AGCAATGAGGAACATTTTAATGCTACTTCCCACACTTGCCTTTTGTGGATGGAAGGCATATATTCTAAGATCTGACATGAAGCAGTCCAAAAAACACACAAATCAATGTCATACCATTTAAAGGATATGTCCACTTTTCCAGAGGCTACAGTATAAAGTACTCCAAAATGTAACTGTGAGACTTAAAATTGTTTGGATCTACTCCAGCCTTCTATTCTGTTTTGGTTTTGTTTTTGTTTGTTCATTTTTGTCCTATCAGCTAAATCAGGAATCCATTGCTACTTCCCTATAAAAGCAACTTTACGTAGGATATTAGGCCTTACTCTGGGGTATCTGACTGTTCCATACATGAGGACTATTCTCACATACCCCATACCTCAGTACACTTTGAATGGGTGCACAACAGTGATGTGATGTGCAGTACCTCAAGCCAGCACTGCAAACTAATAAAGCTCCTAAAATCAGTTTTAAGCCTAGAACTCCTCTATGGCAGTGCAGAAACACAAAGATCTGTTTCCCTTTAGTTTAAACATAATTTCTCCACATGCAGCATGAAATGTATTTTAACCTATTAAAAATGGCTATTTACAAAATAAAATAAAATAAAATAAAATAAAATAAAATAAAATAAAATAAAATAAATAAAATAAAGTGTAGGGAAACCCTTTAATAATGTTTGGAACAAAACAGTCATTTCCCTGATACACGAAAAATTTGAAATGACAGAAGACAAAATAACTGAGCACAGCCTTATAGAGAAACTCTCATTCTGTTGTTTGCTTTAACAATCTAAAATAAAAAGTTGTATCCCCATACATAACCTCCAGCTTTTCAACTCACCTGAAGATATCCCCTACCCACAATGCACTAAGTGGATGATTAAAAAGAAATAGGGGCTTAACTGAGGGGTAAGCGTGGGGTCTCTGGAGCTTTGCAAAGCACTGAACCATGCAGCTACAGCTGTCCTCCAAACAAGCCCAACATTCTTTATTTATTTGTTATGAAATATTTATGGATGTTATGAAAGGTTTAAAATAATGTGTCTGTCTCTCTCTCTCTCCTCTTATTTTTGCCCTGGCACAGTGTTTTCTAATGCATAAATAATTCTGGCCTGTGGACAGTGGGACAGCACATTAGGTGGGATGTATCCGCTGTATCACATTCTTTCTGCCTGAGAGAAAATATCATTCCTAGTAATTTTCTACACTTATACAATCTGCGTTGACAGTAAATAATTGATGTATGAATTTAGGACTAAACTCCAACACAATATGACTTTATGTCAAGGGTTACTCCCAGCAGATTTTGAGCTAAATCATCTTGCAAAATGGGTTCTTTCAGTGGAAAGAAGGGGGGGAAAATGCTTTTTGAAATTATTTTAATGGAAAGATGGGACCTCTGCATAGTGCTTTTTTTTTTTTGATGAGGTCTTGCTTTGCATGGTTAGTAATAAAACCAAGCAATCTACCCATTATGAGATTGGAAATGTTTCATTTGTGATCACAAATGTTTTTTTTTTTTTTTAGATTGACCTAAGCAGGTTCCTTTTTGCTCCTTTCGTTCTTTCATTATTTTTTTTTCTCTTTTCTTTTCTTTTCTTTTCTTTTCTTTTCTTTTCTTTTCTTTTCTTTTCTTTTCTTTTCTTTTCTTTTCTTTTCTTTTCTTTTCTTTTCTTTTCTTTTCTTTCCTTTCCTTTCCTTTCCTTTCCTTTCCTTTCCTTTCCTTTCCTTTCCTTTCCTTTCCTTTCCTTTCCTTTCCTTTCCTTTCCTTTCCTTTCCTTTCCTTTCCTTTCCTTTCCTTTCCTTTCCTTTCCTTTCCTTTCCTTTCCTTTCCTTTCCTTTCCTTTCCTTTCCTTTCCTTTCCTTTCCTTTCCTTTCCTTTCCTTTCCTTTCCTTTCCTTTCCTTTCCTTTCCTTTCCTTTCCTTTCCTTTCCTTTCCTTTCCTTTCCTTTCCTTTCCTTTCCTTTCCTTTCCTTTCCTTTCCTTTCCTTTCCTTTCCTTTCCTTTCCTTTCTTTTCCTTTCCCTTTCTTTTCCTTTCCTTTCCCTTTCCTTTCTTTTTTCCTTTCTCCTTTCCTTTCTCCTTTTTTTTTTTTTTTCTCTATTCTTTTATTCTCTTATTTATTCTCTTGTTCTTTTTTTTTTTTTCCCCTTTCTTTTTATTATAGAAGAGTTAGCATGTGATAGGGTGCCCTCTGCTTTCCATGCCTGTATTTTCCATACAAAGTACAATTACATTTTAAATTATGAGCTGGATATATTTGCAACTTAAAGATACGTAACTGGAAGAAAGGCTTCACATAAAGGATTACAAATTTACTCCTAGTGCCTCAATTAAAATCCTTTTCATCATCAGAAAGTGGTTACCATCAGACAAAAAGGAAACAAGGAAAGAAATGGAATGGAGAGAAAAGCTTTTATGATAGAGACGGAACTGAAATATTCAATACATTTATATGTCTTATTAAAGACTAGACAGGAAGATCAAAGAAAAATCATTACATAAATAGCCCATCATGAAATGTTCTTATTTATAGGGTGGGAATTAAGGGGGGGAGGGGTGTGAGGAAGTTTTCTGCTTGTTTTTTTATTCCTTTTTAAGATTTAATGCACAGTGGAAAAAATTATAGATTGCTGATTTCACTGCTGAAACATCAGGCATATACAGTTAATTTTAAATTAAAACATCATCACAGTCTTTGAACAAATATCAATATCATTACCTCTGTGTTCTCTGCTTAAAACTGTAATGACACTTGTTTACTTATGTTAAACCTCCACTTGTGGAAAATTACTGAATTTGTTGTGACACATAAACTGAATAGCAAGAGCAGTTTTTGTTAAAGAGACAAAGCAGACTCTTGGGACAACAGAGACAAAACTCCTTATTTCTCAACATTCAAGTAAATATCTACTAGTCACTGTTCCATAGATGGCACTCATGCCTCTAAGCAAGAAACACAGATCCACATGCAGGTGAGGAATATTAAAAATGAATACTTTGATCTGAAGAAAATTTCCTAAAAGACATCATCAATCATTTAAAAAAAAACTTTTTTTTTTTTTTTTTTTTTTATTTATTTAATATTATATGTAGACAGATAGATTTAGGGCCTAAGAATGCAAACCAGCAACAAAAGGATATATCTAATAGAGAAAGTTTTGTTCAATAAACTACTTTTTGTGCCTTTGCTTGTAAGATTTCCTGTGATTTTCTGGAATAATGAGAAGGAAACTGTAAGGAAAAGGTTGAAAGCAGTAAAAGAAGTTTCAGTTGACCCATAAGTTAGAATAGAGCAATTTCTAGTAATTTCTGCTGGTCAATCAAATTGTTCTTAGGTGTGTCGTCTTGAAGGAGTTCTGTTCAGCTTGACACAAACCAAACTGCAACTTCCAAAATGTTCCTAAAATATGCACTGAATATAGCTTTTGCAAGACATGTTTAAACCAAAATACAAAGAATGCATTTAATAGTTCAGCAAAACCTGAAAGTTACTTTTAACTTGAAAGCAAATACAAGAAAATTTGTAAACTGAAAACCATCTTCATAGGATATTCAAATAAAAACCTGCCCAGTATCTGTAATCTGTCATCTCTAATGATAAAAATATCTCTAGCGGAGTTTGACTGAACTAATTATCTGTATAATTAAAGTTATAAAAATATGGAACATCTTGATTGATGAGGAAGTCATGAAATTTTCTCAATAGGCTGCTCTGCAAATCCAGAAAATCAGGAGTGCTCTTTGGACTATTCCTGCTCAAACCACAAACTCTTAAGTGTTACACATCAGTAACCCCAGTACGAAGGAATCATACTCCTTATGTCTCAAATATCCTGTCATAGTTGCTATAGAAATAAATTTGTCTTGGGTCTCCTCTGAAGTGATCAAGCTAGAAAAGACCTCTACAAAGGTGAACCTTTGAGTCTTAAGGTACACGGTGCTATTTCAAACATGTGTTTCAAACATGATCATGAGGAGTGGAGATCTTCCCTGATAGAAGCATTATCAGGGGACTGAAGAGAATGTAAGATGTATTTAGGAATCTGAGTTACTCACATCACTTCATGTGGTGTAAATTTAGATGTGAGAAATAGAAGTGGTTCCTGCAACATAAAGGGGAAAAAGTGAGTCTAGTATTCCTATTGACTTCAAAAGAAACTAGGCTTCATTCGCCAACTTTCAATTAGGCCCATAAATATAAAATTAAATATGCTTAAGAAGACAGAGTGAACCAAAAAAATTAAAGGATTAACACTCACAGTTGCAAAACCCACAAAGGCATCAAAAGACTGTCTCAGTTTTCAGTCTCAGCAGTAACATTAGTAGATGCTGGGTAAATGAAGAAGAAACTAAAGCAAGTACAGCTGGCTCTTTCCTTCAGAATATTTCTGAGGACCAGTGAGTCAGGAACTTCCTGAGACAGAATTATATACCTTTGGTTTTGAAACCATACATCCTTTTGGCATCTGCAACATGCAGTGGCAATGAATTCCTTGCATTATTGCATATGCTATTTTATACAAAATAACGATGCACTCTTTGGAAAAGAATGTTCATTTTTGCTTTTGAGTCTTCTCCCCGATGGTGCATTGTGAACCCCCTAGTTCATCTGTTTATTAGAAACTGTAAACAACTTTTCCCTACTTGTGTTACTGGCATTTTTGAATGACTTTTTTTTTTTTTTTTGTCCCCTTCATATTGCAGAACCCGAGTATTCAATCTGATTATTCAACCATATGGAGGTAATTCTGAATCTCTGATCATCCTTATCTGTATTTGTTCTGCGACATAATTATTCAGAATGAGTGGCCGACATTGTGGCCAATGCTAAAGATACAAGTTCTTTGTGGTTTTAAGCATAAGGCAGAGGTGTAATGCTTGTTGTTTTGTTCTCTATTCTTTTGCAAATAATTTCTTATGTTCTACTTGTCTTTTTGCCTGTTACTGAGCACTGAGCTCATGTTCTTGAGAATGATCCCTGAAGACTTCATGATTACTTTTCTATATTGAAATAGATAATTGAAAGCCCATCACTATGCATATGTATAGGTAGAATCATATTCCTCCTCATCTTAGTTATTTTGCATTTTTTTCAAGACTGAATTTTGTCTTCCATTTTATTTTTTCCTTACTTGGTATTGCTACTGCTGTCTCCACATACTCAACCAACTATGGTTTTAACATCCTGAATAGTACCATTATACTACTAAACATTTTCGTTTAATTTATGAAGATATCGAAAGGTTTGCTATAACAATCAGTCAGGATGGAAGAAAACATTGGCAAATGTGACATATTGAAAATATTGACAAGTAGTTATGGTAAATGCCTCCCACAAATCTATAATGCTACCATTTGCAAGTGTCTATTCATGTTATGTTGGCCTTCCTCAGTCTTTCTGAGGTTTTCAAAGGTGATTTTTCAATTCCTCCTACTGGTTAGGTTTCTAAATCATTGTAGGATTCTTCTTTGAAAAAAAAAATCATGCAGTGGGGAAACAAACAAACAAACAAACAAACACTTTTTGCTTCCACAGGTATTGATGTTAAATCCTGTTACTTACCCTGGAACAAAAAATAACATTCTGTGGAAGAAACAGAAGTCAATACCAGAATTTATCATCAAGTAGGGGTGAATTTGCCAGGAAACAAGGTGAGTCTGATTGACTAGCAGAACGACTGCTGTGGACTGGAATGATCACTATGAAGTTTGGATGGCAAAAATGTTTAAAAGAAGTTAAAAGATGGTCCCTGGAGCTTCTTTGACCATTCTTTTCTTTCCCAGACCTTCCTGTTTGACAGACACCTAAAGTCTCTGCCAAAAGCAAGGGGAAAAAATCCTAATCTGGAAACTCAGTTCATACCGCAATTAAACTTTAAGGAAAAAAAACAAATATCAAAGACCAGAATTTGAAGAGTTAGTAATGCTGCTACACTGCTTGTTCATAAGTGCTCAAACATGCAAGTGAATTGTGTAAACATTTATAACTCTCCTTTCTGAAATGAAATGTTCATCATGTATTTTCAGTGAAGACAAATATTTTCTGTATTTCTGCTTCATGTTTCACAGCACAAGTTAATAAGTTAGCTGGCACTTTGATGTTCAACGTGTTAGGTTTCATTGTAGTTCAGAATCTCAGTTCCTGGTCATCTATGTCATTTTGTGAATTTATCAGAGGATATGTCTTGTGAGGCCTGCACATGGGCTTCCTCCATATTTTCCTCCACATATTTTCCACACCAAGTATATTTTAGAGTGTTTCCTCTTCAGCTTCTGTAATGCAGTGAAATGTAGTATCACCTGAGCTAACTTAAATCAGGGACATTGGTTCTAGGTAAAACATGGGCTCAACTAACATGCTGAGGAGCAAATGCTGAGCTGTATCAGGGCTGGAAGAGTGATGCTGGTACCTTTTCCATCTCCCTCCCAACTAGCTTGGATTAGCAATCTGCCTGTCATGGGTTTTTCTGCAGTACAGGCAAAATCTCCTCTATGCTGTCCTAAAATGAATTACCTTCTGCTGGGACACTGGGAAACGACCATGACAGGGAATCTTGATGGTGACATTCTTATTCAGTTATTTCTGATGTTAAACGAGCAGTGCTGCAATGCTCTAAAAATATTATCTTCTGGAGATGTTGTCTCCTGTTTTCCTTGCTCTGTTAAACTCTTCCTAGAGGTTTTTACCAACAGATTTTACATGCCTGTCAGTCCTGATAGATCTTGCCTGTTGGTCCTAATTGACATCTTTTTATACATTTAAATCTATTGAATGTAAATTCTTTATTCTAAAATTATAGTCTTTGAAATACTAATCTCATTTTGGCACACAAAATAGACTCCTCAAGTTCACTCCTACTGTGTCAGCAACGTGTCCCACCAGAACACAGCAGGCCTGTTCTTCACTATTCACCCCAAGGAAAGTATTCTGAAATTTAAGTCTTTTTAATTTCAAAATGGATTTGGGGGAATCAAACTGAAAATTTACATTCAGAAATTCTACTTCCATTGCCTCATGTATGTTACAATTTGAGAAGCTCTAGTATCCGCTGTTAACAATTGACCACTTCTTATCTGAAATATTTTTGTAATGCATCTGAAAAAAAAAGGTACATCTGTGGACCATGATCCTTAGAGTAAAATGAAGGTTTAAAGTACATTTCTCTTCATTTCCTTCCATCTTCAGCCAATATTTCAGATATTTCTTCTTCTTATCCAAAGGCAAAGCAGGCAGTTAGAGAAAATCAAGTTTTTAGAGAAAATCAAATTTTAACCCCAGCCCTCAGTACCTACTCGGGCAGATAACCAAAACAGAGAACCTTCCTAAAAACAGCTGTATGATTTCCAAGTGGATCACGTTATTTCTGTTGGGCAGATGGACATCTTTTTATTTCAAATATTTTGTTGTATACGAAATCAAGATTACTAACTTTTGTCTACCTGTGTGCTAATGAGTACTATTGTCTGAGATGATAAAAAATGCTTGAGGGAATCTTCTGATTAAATGCTGAGTGCTATATTCCATGAAATGAAAAGAGAAAGGTTCTTTCATTTTAAGAAGTCCACATAAAATATAGATAAGGGTCACAGTCAGTCTAAACTCCTTTCCATTTACTAAACTTGTGGTGTTTTATCTTCTAAAACAAAAATTAAAGGTATTCCCTGAATGAATTTTTCTTTAAAATGTAAATGGTATTTGGGTCTAGTTCCAAAAGTGAAAGCCAGTGGTGCTTCTAGTTTCTACAGATTTCCTCTTGGCCTGAGCTCCCTATTTTTGTTTTGTCAAGCTACACCCCCATAACTTAAAGCTTTTACCCATAAAGGACTGTAGAAAATGGTTTGAAAATAGGCTTGCAGATTAAAAAGTTGGCAGGAGTCTTTTGACATGTGAAAATTATTAAAAAGGACTGATGAACTGCACAGTGAGGGATTGTGGCCAGGTCATTCTCAAACCAGTAATGAAGTCACAGTCCAATTAAGTTCACTTCTTTTTAAACCTAAATGGCTGGAGTTATTCAGAGTAGCTTAATATGTAATTTTTTATTTTTATTTTTTATTTTTTTAAGAAAGTGAGCTTCCACCGTAGATTGTTCTTTTACTCTCCACTGTGTCTGTGGGGTTGTTGTCATGTTCTTAGTGGTGGTCCAACCCACTTTTTGCAGAACACCAGTCTGACATTACTTAGAAATATAGGTGCTGAAAGCTATTTGGACTAGACTGTCAAAAAACCTTTGTTTTAAAGACTTCACTCTTGTACATGCAGAATATTAGGGGAGAAGAGCACACTGAAGTGGAAAAGGGAACACGGAAAACAAGAATTAAACAAATATTTGATCCCATGAAAATTTAAACCAGCATAGATAATATTTAGGGGAATATTTACATTTTAGAAAAAAATAGCAAAAACTCAAAAGGCATTTATTTAAATAACCATCCTTTCAAGAGGTTAGATCAGCATATGCTGACAAGAGGCTTGTGTTGTGGTTTTTGTAGTACTCTTAGCCTAATTAACAAATGCGTTACTGGCACAAGCGAGCCTGGAACAATTGCCAGTCAGAACATTCAGAGTGGAGCCACCAGGGAACACTGGATAGCAATAAAAAGCCATAGCTGCTTATTTTTAATTCTTTGGAGGGCCAATTCAAACAGCAAATGTAATTACAATTCTGTAAATAGAACACCCAAAAGCACTCCTTCTGGCATTAGTATGCATATCTTTGATATTTGTTTAACAAATGATCAAGTAGCCCTTTTCCTATGTTGCTTCTTATTTAAGGGTTTTGCAAATTTGAAAAGCAATGCTGAAAATACCATATAGCTGTGTGGATTTTCAATCTTAAGTGCATTGAAAATTCATTGATTTGGCTATTTTAAGAGCCTGAATGTTACTTTTGACTTTCAGGTACAAGAGGTAGATTTGCAAATGCCTTTTGTGTTGGTACCTCTTTATCTGAAGACCAGAGGCTTATTATTATTGTGTTGGAACATTCTAAAGCCAAAATTATTTCAAAGGGAAATGATAACACTTGGATGTCTAAATGCTAAAATAAATCACCTCTGTTCCTTCTTTACCTTTACTTATTGCAAAATAAAAATAAATAAATAAAATATAATAAATAAATAAATAAATAAATAAATAAATAAATAAATAAATAAATAAGTAAGAGTCAGAAAGAAAACTTTGCAGTCCCTCTGAGGTGGCATACTTCCCCATTACCTGGCAAATAGTGTCTCAGCAGGATGTTATCCTACTTTGTAGTATTTTCTGCAGCAGGCAGGCTTTCTGTTGTAGAATAATTCAGAGAAAGAGTGCAAGTGGCTAAGGCACAGCAAGATGTGATCATAAATTAATAATGTTCAATGGACTGTGACTGAGAGAGCTGCTATTGGTGTTTCAGGGTGGGATAATCCCTAGACTCGGGTTACTTTCAGAAATGGCAGCCATTCATTTCATGTGCAAGTGGAAAAAACCTGAAGTCTTGAGAGGAACAGAAAGTTGTTAGACACATGAAGGCAAGTACTGGAGGGAGAAAAAAAGGAAAAAAAAAATATGAGGCTCAAACATGGTAAACTATCCTGCCATATGTATGTGAGTTCTTGATGACATAGTAACATTAACAACATGATTTCTGTAGTGAAGATTGATATCATCATATTTTTCAAATTCTTGCAAAGGTATGTTTTTCTTGCTTTTCCTCTGGCTTTGAGACATATTTAACGTTATTTATTTATTTATTTATTTATTTTTACACCAGACAAATAGGTGGTAAAAGAACAGTATCAGCTCTCATTAAGATGAAAAAAAGGGAAATGCATCTGTCTGTCCGCCCCAGTTTCATAGTTTTGGTTTGTTTAGGAAACAGAAGCCACCTATTTGGCTACCAAAATTCACATTTATCAGCTTTTAAGATTTCATTATTGCTGAACAGCCAGTGCTTCATGTCAGCTTTGAAAGACACTGCTACATTCTCAATACTTAAAAACATATCAAATTATTTATGCAGCAGGCACAAATATTTACTCTGTCCTTCTACTATTAAAAAAAATAAATAAATGTCAGTCTTACTGCTGGAATGTATTTACATTTCTGAGTTTATGATTGAGAGGAAAGCTCTACAATTTTTCTATTTTGATTTAGCTTTAAGAGTACCCATTCTTCAAAAATGGTGTAGCAGGTAAAAAAGGAGGCTGGCTGCTGGTTTATCCTTTACTATCTAGTGTGCTTTACTTCTCCTTGAGTCTTCACAAGAGGAGGAAGGAGAGTTCCTTCATGAGAAGAAAGTCTGCTCTTCCAAGGATGATTTGAAAATGCCAAGTGGAACAAGGTGAGAGGTTGGCATCACAGGATGTACCATTCATTTTCTCAGAAAAGCCAGCTCCAGAGCATTTACTTCCTCAGCCTGTACCCTGATGACATGTTGTATGTGATGGCTCTGTTCAATTATTTTTATGTGTAGCAAATCAATATACACCAAACTGATGCAAGTTAAAAAATAACCTTAAGAAGATTATTTATAACTCAAATAACTGCAATGAACTGATTTACAGTGTGGCCTCTGAAAGTGTTGTCCAAGCACTATGGCATAGGCAATGAACTAATGTGTGAGAACAACTGCTTGGGAGAAAGAGCTTTTTAATTTGTCTTTGCTGCCAAAGTCAATATATCTTGTACTCATGTCCTGAGACAGACAGCAAACAGGGTGCTTGCAGCATGAAAACCGGTAGGGAGGCTTCCAAATAGAACAGGAGGCCTGAATGCAACACAGACCAATCACACACAGAATCACATAGAATTTCTAGGTTGGAAGAGACCTCAAGATCATCGAGTCCAACCTCTGACCTAACGCTAACAGTCCCCACTAAACCATATCCCTAAGCTCTACATCTAAACGTCTTTTGAAGACTTCCAGGGATGGTGACTCCACCACTTCCCCAGGCAGCCTGTTCCAATGCCTAACAACCCTCTCGGTAAAGAAGTTCTTCCTAACATCCAACCTAAAACTCCCCTGGCACAACTTAAGCCCATTCCCCCTCATCCTGTCACCAGGCACGTGGGAAAACAGACCAACCCCCACCTCGCTACAGCCTCCTTTAAGGTATCTGTAAAGAGCAATAACGTCACCCCTGAGCCTCCTTTTCTCCAGGCTGAACAAGCCCAGCTCCCTCAGCCGCTCCTCATAGGACTTGTTCTCCAGACCCCTCACCAGCTTCGTCGCCGTTCTCTGGACCCGCTCAAGCACCTCGATGTCCTTCTTGTTGCGAGGGGCCCAAAACTGAACACAGTACTCAAAGTGCTGCTTCACCAGAGCCGAGTACAGGGGGACGATCAGCTCCCTAGCCCTGCTGGTCACACTGTTTCTTATGCAAGCCAGGATGCTGTTGGCCTTCTTGGCCACCTGAGCACACTGCTGGCTCATATTCAGCCAACTATCAACCATCACTACCAGGTCCTTTTCCGCCAGGCAGCTCTCCAACCACTCATCCCCCAGCCTGTAGCTCTGCTTGGGGTTATTGCGCCCCAGGTGCAGGACCCGGCACTTGGCCTTGTTAAACTTCATGCAGTTGACCTCAGCCCATCGGTGCAGCCTATCCAGATCCTCCTGCAGAGCCTTCCTACCCTCGAGCAGATCGACACACCCGCATAGCTTGGTGTCATCTGCAAACTTACTGAGGGTGCACTCGATCCCCTCATCCAGATCATTAATAAAGATATTAAAGAGAACTGGCCCCAGCACAGAGCCCTGGGGAACGCCACTTGTGGCTGGCCTCCAACTGGACTTGACTCCATTTACCACGACTCTTTGTGCCCAGCTATCCAGCCAGTTTCTAACCCAACGAAGCGTGCACCAGTCCAAGTCAAGAGCAGCCAGTTTCTTGAGGAGAATACTGTGGGAGATGGTGTCAAAAGCCTTGCTGAAGTCAAGGTAGACCACATCCACAGCCTTTCCCTCGTCCACCCAGCGCGTCACTTTGTCATAGAAGGAGATCAGGTTCGTCAAGCAGGATCTGCCTTTCATAAACCCATGCTGACTGGGCCTGATCGCCTGCTTGCCCTGCAAGTGCTGCGTGATGACTCTCAAGAGGATCTGCTCCATGAGCTTCCCTGGTACTGAGGTCAAACTGACAGGCCTGTAGTTTCCCAGGTCTGCCCTCCGGCCCTTCTTGTAGATGGGCGTCACGTTTGCTAGCCGCCAGTCAACTGGGACTTCCCCCGATAGCCGAGACTGCTGATAAATGATGGATAGTGGCTTGGCAGAGTAGCTCCTCTGCCAGTTCTCTCAGTACCCTTTGGTGGATCCAATCCGGCCCCATCGACTTGTGCACATCCAAGTGCCAAGTTCACAGCCCAAAGGCTCAAAGATGACACATGGCAAGAGGCCTCCCTAGAGATTAGTCCCTAGTATTATTGTGGTGTCTTCTGACTTTGGACTCATCTTCCCCTTGTGTATCACAACTGGAAATGGAGGTGGTGGTCAGAGACTATCAATCAATGGACCACTGGTGAAAGCTGTCACCTAGTGTATAAAAAGCAGACAATCAATTTGGTCTTGAAAGCATTTGAGCTCACATGTTCCAGCTCTCATAGATATGATTTAACTACCCTAAAGGAGATACTCTAGAAGTTTGATTTGTTTATTTTAACATTTCCCATCTGTTCCACTTTGCATAAAGTAATAAATCCTTACGGGGTATAATTCTACAGAACAGTGGTTACAGAAGATATGGTTCTAGTACCTGCTTCAATGACTGATGTATAGTACTTTCATTTATTGGTGGATGTTAACAGCTAAGTGTCTCCACTCATTCTCTCAAATTTTGCTATTTATATCAGGATCTTACATCATCCAGAAGTTTGTTTGGGTTTGACCACAGCACTGAGTAAAGTAAGCACACAACCATGGGTTTGTAAGAACTAGAACTAGATTTTGTCAGAACACAAAGTAAAACACTGAAAAATTGGTAATAAAAGCAAAAGGAAATGAAGATGGGTGGGCACAAAAGAGTAACCACATGAGATTTATGAAGAAGTCTCTCCCTCCATCTGTCGTATCTTTCCAGAACATCTCCTCTTCTTAGTGTTTGGTCTGATTCTAGCAGTTCAATGGAGTTCAAAATTGTAACCAAAACTGTTCCTTTTCCTTTAGTCCTTATGAAAAGTCTTCCCTGCCCTTCCATCACCTCTAAGGTTTAGGCATGCATCAGTCATGATTCTTCTCTCTTTCTCTATGTCCCCCTTAAAAATTCTGTTCCTTGCTTTCAATTTCAGAAGTTTTACCCAGAATGTTGCAAATAGGTAGATTTGCCCTCTTCTGCACAGAAGTGACCTTTAAAATTTGCTGAAGAGAACATTCAGTGTACTGCAGACAAATAATCAGCTGCCATGTCTTATTGTTGCTTCAGTGTTTTTTGTTTGTTTGTTTGTTTGTTTGTTTTTCTTTATTTTGGTTATGAAGTGAATATCACTTCAGAATGTAAAATTACATTTTATTTTTTTTTTTTTTTCTCCCCAAAGCCTGAAATCTGGCCACAGGTCTGGTTACTACTCTTTTTCAGCTTAAGCTGATTTACTGGATCTGGGTCTCTAAATGTCTTCTTTTGTTTATCATGTTCACCACAGGAGAAAAAGAGTGCTCTGTCCTGTTGGCCTTTTTCAAGCAGCACTAGGACTGTTAGACACACCTGAAGTTCCTGCTTCTGCTTCTAGTAGCCCAGATGCATGCTCTGAGACCATGGATTCCAGCACAAATCTCAAATGCCGGCCCAGAAACAGCTGAATCTGAGTTTGGTGCTACAAGTCCTGCCTGACCAACCTCATCTCTTTCTATGACTGTATGACCTGCCCAGTGGATGAGGGAAAGCCTGTTGACACAGTCCACTTACACTTCAGTAAGGCCTTTGACATGGTTTCCCACAGAATTCTCCTGGAGAAGCTGGCAGCCCATGGCTTGGACAGGTACACTCTTTACTGGGTTAAAAACTGGCTGGACAGCCTGGCCCAGAGAGTAGTGGAGAATGGAGTGAAATCCAACTGGTGACCGGTCACCAGTGGTGTTCCCGAGTGGTGGGTGTTGGGGCCCATCCATTTTAATATTGTTATTAATGAATTGGATGAGGGAATTGAGTGCAACCTCAGAAAGTTTGCAGATGACACCAAGTTGGAGGGAAACGTTGATCTCCTAGAGGGTAGGAAGTCTCTGCAGAGGGACCTGGACACGATGGGTCAATGGACAAAGGCCAATGGGATGAGGTGCTGCGATGCTAAGTGCCAGGTCCTGCACTTTGGCTACAACAACCCCATGCAGCGCTACAGGCTTGGGGCAGAGTGGCTTGATGCTTGCCTGAACATGAGCCAGCAGTGTGCCTAGGTGGCCAAAAAGGACAACAGCATCCTGGCTTGTATCAGGAATAGTGTAACCAGCACAACCAGGGAGGTGATCATCCCCCTGTATTCAGCTCTGGTGAGGCTGCACCTTGAGTACTGTGTTCAGTTTTGGGCCCCTCACTACAAGAAGGACATCGAGGCCTTGGACCATGTCCAGAGAAGGCCTACAAAGCTGGTGAAGGGCCTGGAACACAAGTCCTATGAGGAACACCTGAGGGACCTGGGGTTATTCAGTCTGGAGAAGAGGAGGTTCAGGGAAGACCTTATTGTTCTCTACAGATACCTGAAAGGAAGGTATGAGGAGCTGGACATCGACCTATTCAGGTAACTAGTGATAGGACTAGAGGGAATGGCCTCAAGTTGCACCAGGGGAGGTTTAGGTTAGAAATTAGGAGACATTTCTTCTCAGAAAGAGTGGTTTGGGCATTGGAATGGGTTGCCCAGGGAGGTGGTGGAGTCACCATCCCTGGGGGTGTTCAAGGAAAGACTGGACCTGGCACTTAGAGACATGGTTTTGTGGGTGACATGGGTGGTAGGGTGATGGTTGGACCAGATGATCTTGAAGATCTTTTCCAACCTTAATGATTCTATGGTTCTATGATACCAGTGTCTAATCTACTTTCTTCAAAGCCAGGCTGTTGGGATACATATGGAAACTCAGTCATGCTCAGATGTTCTATGTGAGTCTGTGTTTTAATTTTACAGGGCACAGTTATATTTTTAGATGTTTGTGAACAATCCCATAGGTCCACAGCACAGTATTTTATGCTGACCTTTTATTATTTTATTTTATTTTATTTTATTTTATTTTATTTTATTTTATTTTATTTTATTTTATTTTATTTTATTTTATTTTATTTTATTTTATTTTATTTATTTTTTATTTTTTTTGAGGAGAAATGTGACAAGTATGCGATGTAAGGTAGTAAAACTCTTTTTACAGAAGAGCAGCCTGATATGCAGCTATAACACTTTATACGTTTGCTCAGGATAAACTGAATGAATTTCTTTATATAGCCTTTGTGAAAAATCTCTTACTTGGGTTCATGGACTGATATACATACCATAAAATATACTGCTTCACATACAGCTCTGTGGGTTTCCAGGGAAGCACAGAGAAACTTGAGAAAAAGTGTACATGCCTTCCTTTTGGAAGCAGATCAGAAAATGCTACACTTCATTTTCAGCCTTTCTGAAATAAAAACTTAAACTATAGCCAGCAGGTAAATGAGTAAGCAAACAAACAAACACAACCTTGAATAAAAAAATATAATTTTTCACTCCAAAGACTGCATTCCTGGTTTCATTGTGAACATATTTGCGTCTGTCTTATATCAAACACTTTTCCCCTGGAAAACATGAATACTTCAGCTATGTTCAGATAATGAAAATATCTAAGTATATTTAGGTTGATGGGTCCAGAAAAATTGAGTCTACTCTATTTTTTCTTACTTTTCTTTTTATTAATTTAAAGTTCTGAATTGTATATAAATATATTTTTTGAGAAGATGGAAGATTAATTTTCCTTCACCAAGAAGAAAACTTGAATCCCAAAGAAGACTTTTATTTATTTATTTATTTTTATTTTTTATTTTTTATTTTTTAAATTACTCATATGCTTTGGGACATCCTTAAAATGTGTCAAAGTAAGTGATCTAATGTTTACATCATTCAACATATTCATAGGTTAATGACCAAGACTATATTTGAATTCCGTGTTGTATTGCGGAAGGCAAAATATAGTTTCTTTTTTTTTCCTCTGTGTTTTCCATTTAATATAATAAAAAATATAAGCTGTCTCTGCAAGAGTTGTTAGATTGTTTCAAAAATAATGATTACCATTTTTTTTCTGTTTTATGAATGTTTGGGGGTTTGAAACTTTTTGAGCTTTACTTTCCATCTCCCCTCCCCTCCCCTCCCCTCCCCTCCCCTCCCCTCCCCTCCCCTCCCCTTCCCTTCCCTTCCCTTCCCTTCCCTTCCCTTCCCTTCCCTTCCCTTCCCTTCCCTTCCCTTCCCTTCCCTTCCCTTCCCTTCCCTTCCCTTCCCTTCCCTTCCCTTCCCTTCCCTTCCCTTCCCTTCCCTTCCCTTCCCTTCCCTTCCCTTTCTCATCAAATCAAGAAGCAGGTAGACAAACCCATGGTAGGAAAATCAATCAAGACTAATCATATGCAAGATTTTTTTTTAGTCCAGTTGAGGAAATCTTTGAATTCTAGATCTCAAGACCACTCAAAGCTCATAGCTCATCTCTAGAGGCTGGAGACCCCCTTAACAGTGGAGACTGGTAAAGAATAGCAGGAGATTCTTTTATTTTGGACTTCTAGTCTTACTGAGGTATCCAGGGTTTGATTTTGCAGTAGATGTCTGGGCTGATTTTGTCTTCTAAATGACCTAATGTAGACATTCTAATGATCTTAACATCATGATTATCACACATTTTGTTATCTATCCTAATTCAATGTAGCACAACTTGGACTGACTCTTTTTTTTTTCTGCCTTTTCAAGGCCAGATTTTGGTGTCATCCTTTTTTTTTTTTTTTTTTTTTTTTTTTTTTTTTTTTTTTTACTCAGTTTTCAAAACAAACGATGTATTTAGTCCAGCCATCCTGCAATTTCCTCTCTCATAGACCAGTTCTTCCAGTCTGTGTAGAAACAAAGTCATCCTTAACAAATATTTCATTACTTCCCACAATTCAAGCTTATAGCAACTTCTGTTCTGTTGTTGCAGGATAACATGTAGGTGATATTAAAGGAGTAAAGCACAGAGAAAAACTCCCAAAAAAGCTTGTGGAGCATGAGAAATCTCACTTATCTTTCTCCCATCATAGAAAATAAAAAGATGCAGAGGAGAGGATGGCATTTGGAACAACTCTTAAATTATGGATTCTGAAGTTATGATTTCATAGATGCAAAAATAAAATTCTATATAGGATGTTACTACTCGGAGTGGCAGAATGAAAGCAGTAGGGAGGAAAATGAGAAGGGGAGAAAAAAGAGTACATGCTAAAATTATATGAAGTTTATTTTTGTCTAACACCTATTAATCTGCTGGGATTTCACATGCTGATCCCCTAGGGCATAATATTCTAGTTATGCTGCTACTGTTACCAAGGCCAGCTAGCAAAAATAAAGGAAAACTTAAACCATAGATCAGTCTCACAGCTACAGTACTTGGATAAACACAAAGAAAATGAAGGGTTGGAAGTGGTTTTTCTTGTACGTGCTGGTTAAATTGATTTATATCTGTCTGCCACTGAAACTCTGTTTTAAAACTAATGATTGCAGCTTCACGTAGAATAGTTGATATTCTGACCCACATCCTAAGAGCCTCCTTCAGTCCTTAGCAAACAGAAATAAAAATGACCCCAGGAGCTAGCAGCCTCCACTGAGGTGCTGAATCAATGACATCTTCTTTGTCCAAATCTTTCTTTTTATATATATAAAATAAATAAATAAATAAGAATCCCCGATTTTTTTTTTTTTTTTTTTTTTTTGATAATGCTTGAGGCAAACTGTTCTACCCCTTCCCTTTCTGAATGTTGCTAGTGTGCCAGGTTCTTTCCAAGCTCCAGTAACAGGCCACTACAACATAACTGGCTGGGCTTGGCTGCCAATCTATAATGTTCTTGGCGATGATTAATCTGATAAATAATAAATATATCAATCTAGTCTTTTAGACAAGGACAAATTCTTACCAGCGGGGAGGCACGAGGCCTCTTTTACGGCTGCCTGTAGTGCTGGAATTAATTATTTAATGCTTAATTCTTCAGGAAATGAGAAAGTTTTGATTAATGTTGTCCAGTGTCATTTCTTGCTTGTTTGATATGTGTCAGATAATTTTTCGTCAGCAGTCGCTCTAAAGAAGCCAGAGGCTACTGTCACTGGGATCACACACTGAATTTCTAGAGATTAATTGAAGAGAAAACTTAGAGAAATGTACCATAAGTGCTTGCCCAAGATAACCTTTTGCGGACTAAATTTAGCTTTCTATGATAATGCTAGCCTCCTATTGCTCTGGTGTAAAATATTTATTTTTAATGCTGTGAGAAAAGTTATTTTGATTGCTGGGATTGCCCCCCACCTTTTATCTTTTTTTTTTCTTAACTCCACTTATGTTAGCATAGTTTGGGGTCTCCTTAGGGCTTGTGTCTCCTTCTATTTGCCCCACTGTAATTCTGATGCTTTCATGGTGGCCACTGTTATGGTTACTATTTTATTACAGAAGAGGATGAATAGCTAGAGTCAGGCCATAAAATTAGAACTAAATAAACTAGGTATCAGCACTATTTACAGTCTGTGTCAGCTCTAGCTCTACAACATAGTAACTGGAAGCTTGTTTCTCTTGTTTGTGCCAAGGTAATTCATTCAACTAGCCTCACCAGAGTTGCTAATTATATATATTAGTATGAATAAGATAGACATCACTCCTGTATTCACCAGATACTTTGTGCAAGATGAGGTTTTCATTCAAATACCTAGATGTTAGGTGAAATTATTCTAGCTACACAATGCTTTTTCAGTCTGGCCCTTAGTTTATCTGAAGAATATTTCTGTATAGGTTGAATTTGTGGCATACCAAAGAAAACCAGACCATTTTTTTTTTCTTTTTCAAGTTGTGTTAGGATGAAACTGGGAGACCAACCCTCTAGAACAAGTTATATGTTTCACAAGTACCAATCATCCTCTTTCATCTAAAACTGTCAGTGCAATGCAGTTAGTCTTGGATAGGGCTCTCATCAAGACAGAAGAAATGTTGTGGCAGTAACAAGCACTAAATTGAAGGGCACCACCCAGCATATGTGGTACGGGACATTCACACGATTGTTTTCACTGTACCTCTGCACCCTCCAAAGCACTTTTTTCTTATGTTGATCTTTCCAATTCTTTAATTCAATTCCTTTGCTATCTTCCTTTACTAGTAAATAAAGGCTGCATTTTCTCATCTTATTTTAATTCTGAAGTTTCTGTAAATGCTTGTGCATATTATGTTTTTGAAGATTAAGTTGCTTAAATGACAGCATATTTCATCAGTTTTTCCTCTCACAAAAATGTAGTGATTCTTGTGGTTGTTTCTCTAAAGTAAAACATTTTGGGGCTAGTTAGGCATGTTTGGCCAGCAGCTGTTTACTGTTAGCATGATTATGGGCCATCACAGAATGCTAGTGATAAAACTGTTGCTATAATCTAACTTCTATATTCCTATAATTTATTACCGAACCATGTTTTTAGTGTGATTTAAGAGTTTTCATTAGTGATGTTGGGGCTATTTCATGAACCCACTTGTCCACCCAGGTGACGTCCCATTTAGATCTAAGGGGTAGGATGGACGAGTAAAACATACCCATAAATAATCTACATGATCTTTTCTAGATATGAATAAGTATTGAACTAAAATATGTTGACCTAGGCACCTTCACAGCTTTTGTCCAAATGTGCAGATTTTTTTGTGTCTGGCTTGGGAGGGCAAGGAAATAAATAAACTTTAGGGATGTATTAACTGTCTAGAAATAAGAGGTTCCAATATGGATGGTTTTGGTCTTTTTATTCCAGAAAAAGGTAACTGGTGTAAGGAAGTTCTAGTTATAGAGTAAAATCTTTTAAAATCTTACTGGGTTTTGTTTATTTTATTTTTTGTTTGTTTATTTATTTTCAATGTCAGCTGTTTAAAGCTGCATGGAAGTCAGGAATCATGGAAATGTAAGGTAGTTTGCTAAGCATGTAATGGAATTGTAAGTACGTGATTTATCAGATACTTTTGAAAAATATATTTACCAACTCTTATTGTTTTCATATAGTAATCATGTACATGTGGACATACAGATGGGGGCTAGTCCCCACTGACAATTTCTGTCAGGATGGATACAATAAACAGATATTTAAAACTTGCAAATGGATATAATTCATCACTCAATGTTAATTTCTCATATATATAAGTACAGTCTGAGCAACTGCAACACAGGAAGTATCAGGAAATAAACCATCACATAAAAAATCTGCACTTTTCTGGCTAGTTCTTTGAATCTTGAGGAAATCTGATCTTTTCATTTCACTTGTCCTCGAAACAAAACAAAACCAAACCAGCTTGAACTAATAAAAATACAGTACTGAAAAACTATAAGAATTTTGACTAATTCATGGCTTACTAAAAAGAAACCCCCAAAATACTGAGCCTAAACACAAGGCAGAAGAAAAAGATTTTGCAGTGTGTGAATGCAACTTCAAAAATAGAATTTGTTTAGGGAATTTGTATTTTCTGCTTCTTTCTTGAGGAACCTATTTGCATTTTAAATAATTAAAATGTTAAAACTGAAAAATTTATAAATGAGAGCTGCAAAGAGAATCTTCCTTGGCAGACAATAGAAAAGAAATTATTACCCTGCTAGGTTTGCTTTAATGTCATATCTGTCACCCTCCCCAAGGTAGGTTCATTACCATACCAAGTGCACCTCCTGCCAGCCCCCACTCTGCACACACATACTCCTTTTCTTTCACTCCTTGCCACTTAAGGACTCTGGATCTCTAGGGGACTTTGATCTCATTGTACACACTAACCCAAACAGAACCTCTGCTGTTCTCAATAATTTTTTTCTTAAAAAAAAAAAGGGGTGGGGGGCGAAGACAGCATCGGGGGGAGGGGAGTGAATTTGTGTGAAGAGTGACAGAACGCTTTGTCCAGCGCAGCTTTGGCTGGTTGTAACAAGCGTCAGGACATTAGACGCAACAAAAGCTGGATTGGCAGTATCATCAATCACAGGCCTGACAGTCGACTTCAGTTTGTTTGTTCCACTCTGCATAATAAGTGATTGGATCAGGTTTAATTAGATATTGGGTAATCAATCATTGCCAACAAGGCAACCCAGCTTGGGATCTAGATGCTGCAAAAGGGGAAAAAAAAAAAAAGCAAATCTTATCCAGGGTGCATAAATACTCAAATGCATAAGCGCATAGGGTGAAGCTTCGGAGGAAAGGTATAAAGATGTCTGCAAGATGGCACATAATAGAATCGTTCACATCTGTACTACTTGTTACCAGACATCTGCAGTTTGACATTTTACTTTCGCTGCATAATTACTTTTCAATATAATATAATATACTGACCTGAGGGAGAAAGACAAAGCAATTAAATTATGCATAAGATCCTTTCCTCCCCAAACCTTACCAAAAAGACAAAAAAAAAAAAAAAAAGAGAGAGAGAGACAGAGAAACTGAGAATAAGAATTAACATTCTTATGGCTTTTTTAAAGAAAAAGACAGAAAATTTTTCCTCCTGACTGCTATGATGATAAGTTCCACTGCATATCTTGTCAAATCAGCTACTCTGATTAAGATTAAAATAAAATATTCTTATTTTGCTCTCTCTACCTATAGATTAAGTCCCACACAATGAAGGAAGAGAAATGATAGATGAAGCAAATTAATCCCATTAACATTAATTAATCCCATCAATTGAGGGAAGACAAAAAAATTTTGGGAGAAGACCCAAAGGAAAGTGTACTTGCATTTTTTATAA
Source organism: Anas platyrhynchos (assembly GCF_047663525.1). Classification (NCBI taxonomy): domain Eukaryota; kingdom Metazoa; phylum Chordata; class Aves; order Anseriformes; family Anatidae; genus Anas; species Anas platyrhynchos. The sequence continues at coordinate 66,689,102 of NC_092588.1, read as the reverse complement.
ATACATAATGCTGATATAAATTAATGCAGGATAAAATGTATTCCTCATGAACAAGTATCTCATTATCAGAGGCCATTTCAATGGGTAGGCTAAGGTATACAGAAGGCAGATGGGAGCAGTACAATGCCTAACTCTAGTATGTGCTTCCACTTAACAGTGTGTGTGGTTCACAGGCAGATGAGTTACATTTCTGTACACTATGTGGGAAGAAGTCTGTAAGAAAGTGGGTTCAGGGATGCTGGTAAATTGGAAGAAGAGTTATCTACACTCAGCGGCTGAGACTCAAAACCCATAAAGCATCAGTGGAACCAGGGCAACTGTTGTATACACCTTCTAGTTCTGTTTTCAGTCTTCCTCTCTTCCACTGAGTATCAAGTAAGAATTGAGAAGCTGTAGCAAGACAGAGCATCACAGGGCTGATGCAGATATCACAATATCACATCTGTTACCTCTTGGATGAAAGTTTCAGCTGAGACTGATTTAAGGGTTCTATTTTTTGTTTTTCTGACCTGCTACTAGTGTTCTGACAGTTCAGCACCCCAAAGCTGTACCCCATTGCTATATTATCATACTGAAAGGACCAGACTGTTCAAAGGATGTGACAGACCTTTAGACTATATATATCTGGAGGAGAAGCCTGTCAGAGTTTGGTGACTAAGACTCCACATAAAAAAGAACTAGTTTCCATTCATTTTTCCACAGCTCTCATTGCCAAAGGTTTCAGCTCTTGATCAGGAGTGGAGAAGAGGTAGATGCCATGGTCAGATACTCTACCTCTCTGTTGAAGTAGTGCCAGTTTGAGAAAAAAAAAAAAAAAAAAAAAGGTTTATTGATCAAAAAAAGCAAACAAGCCTGCGCATGTATAAACAGCCTATTTGTTTAACGCAATAAGCTGGAAGGTTTGTGGTGTGGTTTGCAATTTTCAGGTGTTTTCTGGACAGGGTGGAAAAAATACGAAGGGAAGGGAAGGGAAGGGATAGGGAAGGGAAGGGAAGGGATAGGGAAGGGAAGGGAAGGGAAGGGAAGGGAAGGGAAGGGAAGGGAAGGGAAGGGAAGGGAAGGGAAGGGAAGGGAAGGGAAGGGAAGGGAAGGGAAGGGAAGGGAAGGGAAGGGAAGGGAAGGGAAGGGAAGGGAAGGGAAGGGAAGGGAAGGGAAGGGAAGGGAAGGGAAGGGAAGGGAAGGGAAGGGAAGGGAAGGGAAGGGAAGGGAAGGGAAGGGAAGGGAAGGGAAGGGAAGGGAAGGGAAGGGAAGGGAAGGAAAGGAAAGGAAAGGAAAGGAAAGGAAAGGAAAGGAAAGGAAAGGAAAGGAAAGGAAAGGAAAGGAAAGGAAAGGAAAGGAAAGGAAAGGAAAGGAAAGGAAAGGAAAGGAAAGGAAAGGAAAGGAAAGGAAAGGAAAGGAAAGGAAAGGAAAGGAAAGGAAAGGAAAGGAAAGGAAAGGAAAGGAAAGGAAAGGAAAAGAAAAAGAAAAGAAAAGAAAAGAAAAGAAAAGAAAAGAAAAGAAAAGAAAAGAAAAGAAAAGAAAAGAAAAGAAAAGAAAAGAAAAGAAAAGAAAAGAAAAGAAAAGAAAAGAAAAGAAAAGAAAAAAGAAAAGAAAAGAAACAAAAAGAAACGAAACGAAACGAAACGAAACGAAACGAAACGAAACGAAACGAAACGAAACGAAACGAAAAGAAAAGAAAAGAAAAGAAAAGAAAAGAAAAGAAAAGAAAAGAAAAGAAAAGAAAAGAAAAGAAAAAAAAGCTACGGTAAACAAGTTCCTCTGATCATCTGCAATGTACTGCATTGAACAATGTTTCATATTTGATGCACACTTTAACCTGACACCAGTGTAGTGATAGGCTGAGCATTTTGTCCACTGGAGAAAGCTTTTATCTTGATTTGTTGTGTTATGTATTGCACATTTTATGATGTATCTGGATCAGCTGCCATGATTTCTAGACCTGGGAGTAGCCATCAAATTATTGGAGTCAGCCATCATGTCATTGTAAAGAGATAGTCTCCCCTGACTCCTGCTCAGCCTCCTCAGCTGTAAATTGAGGATGGGGCAAGCTTTTTTCATCCACTGAGAATGCCAAATTTATTTTTGTGCAGTGACTAGTGAGACTGGACTCCTCTGTAACATTTACAATACAACTTTCTAGCAAACAAGGTCCCCCCCTTAATCCGCTTCTCTCGATTCTCTACGAACTCACCGAGTTTGAGGCCAGAGCCATTATTTTTGTAGTCTGATCTTTTATTGCAGGATATTACATCTGATAGAGCTACTCCATAGTTAGATCATAATTTCCAGAAAATAGACAGCTTTGATTTGAAGATATGAAGAAATAAGAAGGTAATCATTTTGTTAATCAAGTGATTGTTCACTTTATTTACAAAACGCTATGAATGGTTTCTTTTGTGTGACCTATTTTCAAATTCCTCTGTAAAAGAGGTGACAAAAGTATCTGAAATGCACCCTTGTTCATCCTCAGAACAAGGGTCTATGTAGTTTTTAGAAAGACCACAGAGTTTGTTGGCATATAGGACACAATTGAGGAAGGGAGTTCACAGGTTGCTGAACCTGCCCTGCCAAGCCACTGAGCACAGAGCTTGTCTGAGCTCCAGCATTAACAAAGTTTTGTAGGAAAACTGTTTAGAATCTCTGCCTCCATGACTGGAAATATGGTTTGTTCATTCATGGGATATGAATTTAGCTGACGATGTGTACAGTACTTCAACTGGATGAAACTTCTAACAATTAGTTGTCTAAATACCTGAGAGTTTTCATGAAGTCACATAAATTATTACTATAAAAACATGAAAGTTCCATAATTTTGTTTATTACTGGCATTTCTGTTTCAGTATGAATTCCCAATCTCATTTATATATAGACATTCACTAATTCTCGTCAACACCCCAATTGACTCAAAATATTAAAGCAAAAATAGTTTTGAAACAAAGTGATTTGTTGTTGTTGTTTGTTTTGTTGTTATTTTGTTTGTTTTCCCTCAAGATTTATTCTAGGCAGGTTTACATAAAAAAAAAAAATACAATATCTTAAATATCTTAATGGACTTCCACTACTGCTCATGTGCAAGCTACCTTTTCAACCCTAGAATCAATTTGGAAAGTGTTTTCTGTGATTTAGAAAGCTACTACTGACTAAGAACAGGGAAAAACCATGTTGGGAGCCCCACTGCAAGGTCTTTGGAAGTCTTTGAGTATCACAACACAAAACTATTTTCCAAGCGCTTCAGGAACTGAAGATCCTGGGAATTTAGGCTGTAGATCCCCCATTACACTGCCATTCAGGCTTCTGAGGAGTCAAATGGATGAGCAGTCAAGAGTTCTGACTGAATTGGGCTGTAGCATTAGCTAATTCAAAATTTCTTTGCGAAATGCTTGCACTGTATCCAGTTTCAGACTACAACCAGTCAAAGGGAAACATTCTTTTGAAGAGCTTTTCAAAAGCTCATTTTATTATCACCAGTATTACTACTAATTCAACAACTACTATATCGTTTGTGTCCCAAGGCTCAAATAAAGACCAGTGGCCCATTTTCCTGGGATCTTGGCAAATCTGCTAGGGAGCAGGCTGCCTCTTTCACTGTAACTTTGCCGGAGTTCATAGATAATCGAGTCTCTAATCCATCTGTTAACTGCTCAAATTCACAAGACTTCATTTTATTCAGAATTTCTATGACAAAATAGTCTGCTATCTCATCTTAGACTTTCTTTATTCCCTGATATTATATAGAGAAGGGTTCTTTTTCTCTTGTTGCTGCTCCACTCCAAGTAATCATACAATATGTGAAAGCAGCTCTACCCACAGTCTCCTCTGATGCTTGTTCCTTTTTACTGAAAAGGACTTTTGCAGCTCAGAGATGGCACTTTCAGTGACATTTTTCTGGCAGTAACTACTTTGAAAGCTTGGAAAAAGCATTCATGCAATATCTCCTTGAAGTAGATGTTATTGTTTTAGTGAAAGAGACAATAGATGAAACAGAGTATGGACAAAACAGTGAATGCTTGTTAGAAAACAAAGATACAGTGGTGGAAAAATATTTTAATAATGCATTTACTAATTCAACCAAGTTAAACATTAGTTTAAATTAAATTATAGAAGTATTCTTTTTAGACAGAAAATAGTTTTTAAGTCATCAGTATCTCACAAGATGATTTTAAGACCATCTTGTAAATAAAATTGTGATGATTTCATAGTAGTTGTAAAGTGAGTCGAGGGAAGAGGGAAAGGGAATTAGCTTTTTTTGTCAAGCTTTTGTAACTGGTCTGTCTTTCTTTAGCAAAGTCCTCTTTTGAATCCTGTACTTATTTTTTTTTACTGTGAAACATTTATGATCCTTGGCACACTACATTTTTATGATCCCCTTAAACACAATTTTCCTACTTGCATTTATGTATATAAATGCTTGTGTACAAATCCATAAAATAACCTGAATTAGCAGTATGTACAATTCCAAGAGATTCCCACTTTAAATATTTTCCCTTTGGGCCATATGGTCTAAAGATATCTCTGACCATGCTCAGAGCTCATTTTCTTTAATTCTGACTTTGCATCCAGTGGTCACTTACAAGTATAGTCACAGTTATTTTTTTTTAAGCAGACATTTAATAATTGTAATCACTGGTCACCACTATCAAGTTGTAGATGGTGTAGGTGTAATGCCCAGAAGTTACTCGTGCATTTCCAAAGATGATACTGAAACAAGGTCTCTGATAGCAGAAGTGTTGCTTGTTTGGGATCAAGGAAAAGCACATAATTATGTAATAAAGGGCTTAAAAATATTGAAGCTCTGTTGTATAATGCCTTGTGAATACCAGATATATTAATATATTAAATGGACTTTTAAAGTATTTATACTCTTTTTTTTTTTTTTTTTTTTTTTTTTTTACTAATCTAAAATAATAACAAGAGAATTAAAGATTGTTTCCATAAATCCTACTTCTAACACTGACTTGAAAAATACCATTAAATACAGCATTCATCTTCTCCTTGCAAGTACAGAATTGCTGAAAGACACTTAAATAAACAAGGCATTTAAATTATGTGGTTTCACCTTAAGAATGAAGACCCTCAGATCATGAAAAATCACTGGGGAAAAAAAAAAGGAAAAAAAAACACACACACACTTTTTCAGTGTATTCAAAATAACTAAGTCTACAGGGGTGGTGATGGCTTAAGCAATACTTATTTAATAGAAGATTCCAAGCACATACCAGAATCCTTCATATCAGTGAGCTCTTCCCAGCAGATTTCCTCTTAAAAATAACTATTATGCTTAAAAAAAATAAAATCTTATAAATACAGAACAAAAGTAATAGCATTTAAACAGTCACGAAATCATAGAATCATAGGGTCATAGAATGGCTTGGGTTGTGAGGGACCTCTAAAGCCTATACAATTCAAACATCTCTGCCATAGCCAGGGACACCTTCCACGAGATCAGGATGCCCAAAACCCCATCCAACTTGGTCTTGAACACTTCCAGGAATGGGAAATAGACAGCTTCTCTGTGCAACCTGTTCCAGTGCTTCACTACCCTCATAGTAAATAATTTTTTCTGTCTTTGCAGAAGGCATGTTCCTGCCCACTGATCATCCTTATGTCCCTCCTCTGACTCACTACAACAGGCTGTGCAATACTTGCGAGATGTGATTTAATAAAACTTAAGGTATGCCCATATATGCCCATACCTGAAGGAAAGGTTCAGCTTTGAGGAAGCTTCCAGTGTGAGATGTGGCAGTGTGGTGGTTTTATTCAGATGAACAGTTGAGCTCCACAGCAACTGCTCTCTCACTCCCCCTTCTCAAAGGGAAAGGGGAGAAAATACAATGAAAAGTGCTCAAAGGTTAAGATAAGGACAAGGAGATCACTCAATAATTATTCTGATGGACAAAACAGATTTAGTATATGGAGGTTAGAGAAATTTATCACCTATCACCTATTACTAACAAGCTAGTGAAGTGAGAAACAAAGAAAACAAACTAAAAACAGCTTCTCCCCATCCACCCTCTTCCGCCTCCTCCCCCCAAGTAGCACGGGGGAATGAGGAATGGGGGCTGCAGTCAGTCTATAGCATTTGACATGCACAGCTCTTTCATAGTCATTCTTTTCACCTCTTCCAATGTGGGGTCACTCCCGCAGGATGCAGTCCTTCCTGAACTGAGCCTGCAGGGGCTTCCCACAGGCATCAGCTCTTCAAGCACTGCTCCAATATGGATCCATACAACAGAGTCCATCCACCAGGAGCAAACTGCTCCAGCATGGGTCCCCCATAGCTGGGCGGCAGCTCCCCCCAGACCCCCTGCTCCTGCGGGGGCTCCTCTCCACGGGCTGCAGCTCCGGCCTGGGGCCTGCTCCTGCGGGGGCTCTCCATGGGCCGCAGCCTCCTCCAGGCCACATCCACCTGCTCCACCGGGGGCTCCTCCACCCACGGGGGGGCTGCAGCGTGGAGATCTGCTCCATGGGGGACCCATGGGCTGCAGGGGGACAGCCTGCTCCACCAGGGGCCTCTCCATAGGCCGCAGGGAAACTGCTGCTGCCTGCCTGGAGTGCCTCTTGCCTTCCTTCTGCACTGATCTTGGGGGCTGAAGGCTGATTCTCGCATATTTCTCACTCCTCGCTCTCCCAGCTGCTGTTGTGCAGCTGTGTTGTTGTTTTTTTTTTTTTCCCCTTTCTTAAATATGCTCTCCCAAAAGTGCAAACAATGTCACTTATTGGCTCGGCTCTGGTCAGCAATAGGTCCCTTTGGAGCCATATGAAACTGGCCCTTATCTAACATGGGGCAGCTTCTGGATTCTTCTCACATCTTCTAGTCCATTCCCAGGTGGAGCTCCATGCACCCCAACTGGTCTTTGACATAGAGGGCAACACCCCCTCCTCATCTCCCCTGCCTGTTTTTCCTAAAGAACCTATATCCTTCTATTCCAGTCACAGGAGCTGTCTCACCAAGTTTCCATGATGCCAGTAAGATCATACTGCACTGGGTCTGGCTGGGATGGAGTTAACCATACAGTGCTGTGCTCCGCACTTGTACCTAGAACAGCACTGGTATCACACCAGTGTTGTGTCTACTGCTGAGCAATACTGGCACAGCATCAGGACTCCGTCTATCCCCCCCACGCGCCGCCCCGCACCAAGAACCAGCAGGCTGGGGGTGGGCAAAAAGTGAGGAAGGAACATTACCTGACCTAAACGAACCAAAGGAATACTCCATTCAATATGATGTCACACTCAGCAATAAAATGCGTAAAAAGGAAGAAGAGGAGAAGAGTGGGCTCTCTTTGTGAAAATGTCTGTCCTCCCGAACAACAGCTATGTGCCCTGAGGTCCTGCTTCAAGGATGTAGTCAAGCATGGCTCGTTTATGGGAAGTAGAGAGTAATGTCTTTCCTGTGCACTTCCACACAGCCTTTGCTTTTTTTTTTTTTTTTTTTTTCTTTTTTTTTTTTTTCTCTTTTCTCCTTTCCCTTTTTTCTTTTAGTTAAATTGTTTAATTAATAATAATTTTCCTTAATAATTATTTTTTCCTTTCTTTATTTCAGCCCATGAGTTGTTTCTTTCCTTTTCTTCTTCTCCACCTCTTCTGAGGATCATAGAATCATAGAATATCCCGAGTTGGAAGGGACCCATAAGGATCATCAAGTTCAACTCCTGGCACCACATAGGTCTACCCAAAAGTTTAGACCATGTGACTAAGTACACAGTCCAATTAATTCTTAAATTCAGACAGGCTTGGTGCAGTGACTACATCCCTGGGGAGCCTGTTCCAGTGTGCAACCACCTTCTCAGCGAAGAACCTCTTCCTGATGTCAAGCCTAAACTTCCTCTGCCTCAGCTTAACACCATTCCCATGGGTCCTATCACTGGTGTTTACAGCGAATAGGTCACCTGTGTCTCCACTCCCCCTTGTGAGGAAGTTGTAGACCGCGATGAGGTCCCCCCTCAGCCTCCTCTTCTCCAGGCTGAACAGGCCCAGTGACCTCAGCCGCTCCTCATGCGTCTTCCCCTCTAGGCCCTTCACCATCTTCTTTGCCCTCCTCTGGACACTCTCCAACAGTTTAATGTCCTTTTTGTACTGTGGTGTCCAGAACTACACACAGTACTCAAGGTGAGGCTGCACCAGTACAGAGTAGAGTGGAACAATCACCTCCCTCGACTGACTAGCAATGCCATGCTTGATGCATCCCAGGATATGATTGGCCCTCCTGGCTGCCAGGGCACACTGCTGGCTCATATTCAACTTGCTGTCAACCACAACCCCCAGATCCCTCTCTGCGGGGCTGCTCTCCAGCATTCATCACCCAGTCTATACGTAAAGCCAGGGTTGCCCCGTCCCAGGTGCAGGACCCGTCACTTGCTTTTGTTAAACTTCATGTGGCTGGTGATCGCTCAGCTCTCCAATCTGTCCAGGTCTCTCTGCAAGGCCTTTCCACCCTCATCCAAGTCCACAATTCCTTCAAGTTTGGTGTCATAGGCAAATTTGCTCAGAACACCTTCTAGTCCAGGGACTAGAGGATGGGGAGTGAGAGAGTGGTCGTGGTGGAGTTCAGCTGCCTAGCAAGGTAAAACCACGACATATAGTTCTGCAGGCATGCACGTCTCTAACTACTTTTGTTTATTTCCCATGCTACCAGCATGTGCATAGAGTCACTGCATTTGGGACCCTGTAAGTTAGTACTTGCTGGCTAGAGTGGCTGGAATTCCTTTGTGCTACTCTTCAGGTTCCATCCTGCTGACCCATGACCTTTCTCCAGGCTCTGGATTTCTATTGCTGACTCTGGCATCAAACTGAGAGGAGTGGGATGGATTGGGGTTCTACTCCCCCAGCAACTCTAGTTTAAAGTCCCCTCTACCAGCTTGGCACGCCTGTCGCCAGAGATGCTCTTCCTCTTCTCTGACAGGTGGACCCATTAGCACCCCCGTAGACCAGGTTTCTCAAACTGAATCCGATGGTCTAAGTAGCTGGTCCCCTGTCTGTAGCACCAGTCCTATACCTTGGATTGCTTAGAATCATGGAACTATTAAGGTTGGAAGAGACCTTCAAGATCCAACCGTCACCCTACTACTAATGTCACCCACAAAACCATGTCCAGCCTTTCCTTGAACACCCCCAGGGATGGTGACTCCACCACCTCCCTGGGCAACCCATTCCAATGCCCAAACCACTCTTTCTGAGAAGAAATGTCTCCTAATTTCTAACCTAAACCTCCCCTGGTGCAACTTGAGGCCATTCCCTCTAGTCCTATCACTAGTTACCTGAATAGGTCGATGTCCAGCTCCCCATACCTTCCTTTCAGGTATCTGTAGAGAACAATAAGGTCTTCCCTGAACCTCCTCTTCTCCAGACTGAATAACCCCAGGTCCCTCAGGTGTTCCTCATAGGACTTGTGTTCCAGGCCCTTCACCAGCTTTGTAGGCCTTCTCTGGACATGGTCCAAGGCCTCGATGTCCTTCTTGTAGTGAGGGGCCCAAAACTGAACACAGTACTCAAGGTGCAGCCTCACCAGAGCTGAATACAGGGGGACGATCACCTCCTTGGTTGTGCTGGTTACACTATTCCTGATACAAGCTAGGATGCTGTTGTCCTTTTTGGCCACCTAGGCACACTGCTGACTCATGTTCAGGCCAGCATAAATTCGTTAGTTCACCAGGTTTGTTTGGCCCTTTCAAAGCCCTTCCCTTTGATTAGAAGGACTGATGAAAAAACTACCTGGGCTTCAGAGTCCATTACTGACACTCTCAGGACACTGGGATTACTTTTTGATACTCCTCAGACTGCTCTGGGCTGTATCACTTGTACCCACGTGAAACAACAACAGTGGATAATAGTCACTAGACTGTACAAGACTTAGTAGTCTCTCAGTGACTTCCCTGATATGAGTCCCCAGTAAGCAGTGCATATCTCTAGATAGGAAGTACAGCCCCATATGAAAGTCAGTCAGGAAGAGCAGCCCCATATAAAACATGAAGAACATGCTTTCATGTCGGCTGTTTTCTGTGTATGGGAAATTACATTTAGTGCTTATAAATGTTTTAAGAGCTTGACATATTTACCCTGATTTTGGTAAAGAATACTTCATAGGGTACATGATCTCATTGCTATCTCTCTCCCCTGTGTACTGAAGTTTGCTGGAAACCATTTCATGTTGCGAAAGAGGAAAGCAGGGCTCCGAGGTGGAGGTAAGGGAGCAGGAGAGAGATGTGAAAAAGAAGAAGCTGGGTGAGATTTTGTTCTCTTGCCACTGAGCCAGCAGCCGGCATAGATGAGACAGTGTTACAAGTTCAGAACAGCTGCCAACTAATGTTTGATCAGGGATAAAATATGTCGAGGTGACAACATCTTGCTCCCCTGCATTTCAGGGATGATCATTAAAAATGCAGCAAGGCTCGTACAGGCCCAGAAGGTCCTATGTTCTCTCAAGATACAAGGGAGAGAGACAAGTTCACAAGATGTCAAGAACAATATCCATTTGTGTTTACTATGCAAACCCGCTGAGTAACCTTTCTACGCATGTTTTTACTGAGGACCATTGAGGATTTAGGGGGAAAAAAGGGCATCTTAGAATGTTCTGAGGGCAGAAGCAGCCAGGGAGGACAAATAAGCAGAGAGGCATGTATATGGTAAGTGGAAAGATCCAACTGTATGAGAAAGAAAAAGAAAAAAGAAAAAGAAAAAGAAAAAGAAAAAGAAAAAGAAAAAGAAAAAGAAAAAGAAAAAGAAAAAGAAAAAGAAAAAGAAAAAGAAAAAGAAAAAGAAAAAGAAAAAGAAAAAGAAAAAGAAAAAGAAAAAGAAAAGAAAATAAAGTAAAAAATGGAAAGGAAAGGAAAGGAAAGGAAAGGAAAGGAAAGGAAAGGAAAGGAAAGGAAAGGAAAGGAAAGGAAAGGAAAGGAAAGGAAAGGAAAGGAAAGGAAAGGAAAGGAAAGGAAAGGAAAGGAAAGGAAAGGAAAGGAAAGGAAAGGAAAGGAAAGGAAAGGAAAGGAAAGGAAAGGAAAGGAAAGGAAAGGAAAGGAAAGAAAAGAAAAGAAAAGAAAAGAAAAGAAAAGAAAAGAAAAGAAAAGAAAAGAAAAGAAAAGAAAAGAAAAGAAAAGAAAAGAAAAGATTTTTAATAATATATTGATGTAAGCAGCTTGCGCATGTCAAACAAATTCTCTGCACAAAAAGTCAGCTGTCGGAAGAAGGCTCATCAATCTGGCAAAGTGCACTCAGGTAGAATGCCACTCGGGGCTCCTGTCCTTCGAGCCCCACTGCCTGGGGAGAGGGATTGCTCCAGCTGACGGGCTCATAAATGCTCATTAAAGAGTCTTTGCATTGGTTTGCAGAAAAAAACAGCTGTTTTTCAAGAACACTGGTAATTTATTTCTCAGTGATATTATGGAAGGCTGTTGTGGATAATTGAACTGTAGGAAGTTTTGCTGTTAAAATGGCACAGACAGTTAGACAAATTCACTCAATCAGCACTTTTTTTTTTTTTTTTTCTTCCCCTAATACAGCAACCATAGCAAATTCAAAGATTGTCAGTTTGGGATTCTTCACTGTCATTCTTGAGGAAGCATCTTATGATTTGCTTCCCAAATTTCTCACATTATCTCATCTTTTTGTCTTCTCTAAAGTCTAGTGAGAAAATGAAATTTATTTATTTATTTATTTATTAGTTTTTTTGCTACAGAAATGATTTATCCATGGAAGTCAAAGTTTAGGAGTGCTATTTTAGGAGTGTCACTATAATGTCACCATTTTAGGAGTGCTATGCAATGTTGTCAAACAACCACAAAAGGCAATACTAACGTTTAATTCAATTAGGAAGATTAGGTTTTGTAGCTTTAAGTATCATTAAAAGTCACATGTCTTATTAATTGTGGGATCAGTCTCCTTCCTCCTAAGGCTACAGGTGAGAGCCCTAGCTATTTCTTGCACTGAAGAAAGAACATGAATTAATGACATATTTTTTTCCTAATTGTTTTAAGTGCTTTAGAATTTGAGATCTTTTCTTTGGTTTTAATGTAGTAGAGGTTGTAGTAGTGATTAGTAAGAAGAGCTGTATGTGGTGGGTGAACAACCTGTTAGACGAAGAACCTTTTTTCAAACATTAGATGCTACTTATTTATTTTTATTTTTTAATTAACTGTTTTAAAACTAAACATTTTCATGGATTAAAAATTGAGTGGTTATCTTAGTAAACTAATTCAATAAAGTTTGCCAGTTTGCATGAGTAATTTGCTATCCCCATATTAATGAAAGAAACATGTTTACACCTGGCTTTTAAAAAAGAACGGTGTCAGTGAAAGTGTGTTTCTGTTTTAATATGATCATTGTAAGAAGAAGGGTAAACCAGTATGAGGGATCATACAGTTTTTAGTTCTTAGAAGAAATAAGAAATATCTTCAACTTGAGTTCAGTGAAATTCCACTGGTTCATGCTGGGGTTGAAGACTAAAGTCTTGAAAAGTCTATATCAGGGGAGAAGATTTCCAAAAAACAATAAACATGGAGGGAATAAATAAATAAATCAGCCAGTATATTATATACCATGGTGATTTCCTGCTCTGAAATCAACGAGGGGATCCCTTAACCTTTTGGCATCTTACTGCAAAGTGATTGCATAAACTGGTGTTTTCTAAGACTCTATCCACAAACTATGATACTGTATATAGATGGGTGACAAATAAGAAGAGAGTATGAATGCTTTACTTCTGCTTAAATCAGTTTTTGCTGGTTTGTTGTTGCTGGTGGTGTGGTGTTTTTTTTTTTTTTTTGTTTTGATATGGTTGTTCAAGAAGTGGCATGAAACTAAATATTTCTTGTTTAAAATACTGAGAATACCCATGTCATATTTTGTGTTGGTTTAGCTGAATCTTCTTGTAGACCAACAAAACTCCTACTTGTCAAAAGAACATAAATAAAATATTTTACTGCCTGCACATGAAACTCTGAAGAGTTCAATAAAGAAACCATTTTTCAAAACCTTTTTTCACTCAGAAAATGAAGAATCTGTGAAAGATCTAAGACAACTGTAGTACATTAAAGAATCATGCTGGGTATTGCAATGCCACATACCCTTGCCACTATGATCCAGTGTTTCATAAAGAAAATGATCATGACAGTGATATCAATAAAAAATAAAATAGTTATAAATAATAATAATAATTTAAGAAAAGTAAAAAAATATATATATATTGAAAACTCTCAGCAAGTTCTGTTAATCCTAGAGGTAAATCATGATGAATTTCCTCAGTACTTGCTTCTTTCTTGCTTCTGCTATTTTTCTCATAGAGAAAAAGGTAAAAATCTAATATATCCTAAGGAAAAACCAACCAAACAACAACAATAACAACAAAAACAGATTAAGGCAAATAATAAAGATAAATCTTAATAAAGAAGCTGCTGTACATTTAGATAAAACCTGAAGAATGAGTCAGCAGTCAATATTCCTTTATACTGAAACATGAAGGTACTAGTTCCATTCTCAGAGTTATTTAGAATAAAGGAAACAGTACTGTGTTTTGAGGTAGCCACTGACAAGGCATCATGGATTAATGCAGGATTCTGCTTCGTTGTCTTGCCTTCTCTGAGGAGAAAGGGACAGAGATCAGTCAGTCAGATAAGTGGATCAGTCATCCATATGTAAAGTGTTTGTAGCTGCCACTTGCTGTGGGCAGGTTCTGGCAACTGCATAATAAGAAATACCATGTAGAGTCATGGAGGCAGAGTGTAGACCTAAAGCAGCCTGCTGATTGAACTGTCTACCAGTTCTCTAACATCACCATAACAATCCTAACAGTAGCAATAAGACTGCAGATGAGGGTTAGTGCTATGTAGCAAATACACTGATGCTGTTAGGCTGTGCAAATCTAGCTCTCCCAAATTCTTTTGGCTTTCTGTGCATTTTGGAAATTATGAACTTTTTCCTTTTTTCCATTTAACTGATTGCTTTAACACATGTTGATCCACACAATGTTGTTTTTGTGAATGCACTGCTTACTGTGTTCAGACCAAAGTAGATATTTTGATGAAGAAAATTACCAAAGCTCATGTAGTGAATACCCAGATGGAACAAACATTTATATGATTTACGTTTGGATTTGTTATAATGGTTTCAGATTCAGAGGTCAAATCTCTGAAAATACTTTGTGACAGTAGTAGCCCCACAGTGGTGCAAGCCAAGTGGCTAGGTTAGTAATATTGATAACAAACAGAATCTGTCTTATCCTTACATGAATATCTAAACCCCAGCGACAGCCAGGTCATTAAAGCTGCTGGATATCAAGACAAAAGAAAGTGCTTCCTAGAGATCTATTTCTTTACTATATCCATGTTTCTAAATAACATTGTTATTATTATTAGATTAATTGGGGGAAAAAAAGTATTAAATTACATCTAAAATACAAATATTTTTAAAAACAGGTCTTCACATTATTCCATTCTATGCTAATTTGAAAGTGTGTGCTATTTTGAAAAGAAATCTAAACTTTTTATACTATAATAACAATAACATTTCTTTTCCTATAGAAATCAGAAAAAAAAGTTACAGAATCACAGAATAGCTGAGGCTGGCGGGGCCCTCTGGAGGTCATCTGGTTTAACCCCCTGCTCCAGCAGGGACACGCAGAGCAGGTTGCCCAAAACCATGCCCAGGTGGCTTCTGAAGATCTCCAAAGATGGAGTCTCTGCAGCCTCTCATGGCATACTGTTTCAGTGCTTGGTCATCCACACAGTGGGCTTCCTCATGTTCAGAGGCAACCTCTTGTGTTTGTGTATATTGTCTCTTATTTTGTCACTAGGAACCACTGAAAAGAGTCTGTATCTGTCCTCTTCACACCCTCCCTTCAGGTATTTATAGACATTGATGGTAGCTCTTCTTGGCCTTCTCTACTCTAGGCTGAACTGCCTGTGCTCTCTCAGCCTTTCCCCGTAGGAGAGATGCTCTAATTCCTTAATCATATTTGTGGTCCTTCATTTGACTCTCTCAAATATATCCATGTTTCTCACATACTGGGTGCAATACTCCAGGTGTGGCCTCACCAGCATTGAGTAAAGGAAAAGAATCACTTCCCTCTACTGACTGACATGTCAATGCTTTTCCTAATGCAGCCCAGGATACCACTAGCCTTCTTTATGGTAAGGGCACATTGCCTGGCCCATGTCCAACTTGGTGTCTGCCAGCTCCTTTTCTGCCAAACTACTTTCCGTCTGGGTTGGTCCCAGCATGTACTGGTGAATGGGGTTATCCTACCCAGGTACAGGACTCATCACTTCTTGTTGAACTTCATGAGGTTCCTGTCATCCCATTTCTCCAGCCTGTTGAGGTCCCTCTGGATGGCATCATGATCCTCTGATATATCAGCTGCTCCTCTGAGTTTTGTATTTGCAGACTTTCCGAGAATATACACTGCCCCATTATCCAGATTAATAATGAAGATGTGAAACAGGACTGGACCCGGTATTGACTCCTGGAGTATAGCATTAGTTAGCAGCCTCCAACTAGACTTTGTGCCACTTATCAATCCAGTCTGGACTCCATCATTCAGACAGTCCTCACTGTCTGCTCATCCAGCCCATATATCAACAGCTTGTCTATAAGGATTTTATGGGAGGATGTCAAAAGCCTCGCTGAAGTCCAATTAGACAATATGCACTGTTCTTCCTTCAGCATGTACCAGACCAGTCACTTTATCATAGGAGTTTATAAAATTTGTCAAGCATGACTTCCTCAGGTCAAATAAACCTGCAAAATATGACTTCCCCCAGTCAAATAAACCTGCAAAATATTTAACTTTTTTCATAAAAGGAAAATTGCTTGGAATTTTTGCCAGGGCCTCACTTCTAGTTAGTTCACAAACGACAGGTCAGACATAGATATCGTAAAAAGGTACAACTTAATTTCAAACACAAGTAGAAAAAGTAGAAAATTATTATAAAATTTAGAAAATTAACCTTACAAACCTTTCCAAGTGATAAGACTTCAAAAAACTTCAGCAACTTTAGTAACCAAACTGTTGTGTTCCATTTCAACAAAATTGTTGTTTTTCTTGTGTCCTTTGGTCATGCTTGCAAGTGAAGAAAATGTAGCAAATGGTTGTTTACATTTTCCTTCCTTCCTTCCTTCCTTCCTTCCTTCCTTCCTTCCTTCCTTCCTTCCTCTCTTTCTCCCTCCCTCCCTCCCTCCCTCCCTTCCTCCCTCCCTCTTTCTCTCTCTCTCTTTCTAGTGAACATGTTCTTCCAGTTATTTGAAATATTTCATAATCCAAGTTTTGGAATGTGACATTAGTTCTATGATAAACAATTTTAAAGATGATGGCAAAAGTGTGACATCACTAAAAATAATTAACATGAACAGTAAGTTATTACAATAAGCCTGTATTTCCACACGAACATACTAGCAACTAACAATGGGAATAAAATACTCTGTTTATTAAGTCTGGAACATACCTTCAAACTTGTATGTGGAAATATAAACATTAGTCACATCACTGCGTTAATGCAAAAATAATTGTTCTCTTTCTCCTGACCATCTGTCAGAGATCGGGCATGTTTTTTCTTGGTTTGAATTTTTGCTTATCTCCTACATACTTTTCTTTCTTGTTAAGATTCCCATAATTCTGCCTTCACTACACTCTATTTTTTCTTCTTTTGCTGGCCAAATCAAGCTGGCCAAATCAAGCCAAAATTTTGGATACATGAAATGAACAATCCTAGACCTGACATATTTCTTAGATTAAGTAGGAGAGTTAATAAGCAAACATTTCATTTCTGCTGGTGACATTAAGAACCTTAAAAAACACTAAATGTCTAAAGAAAGTGAAATAGTGACAAATTAGATAGAAATTGAAGTAAGGCTGACAATTTTTATAAGATTTTCACCAGTGTTTGCTAAAAGTCCCACTTCCTAGACACCGCTGATAGTGTCAGAATATACGCATCTGTTTATAAAAATTAAAAGAATGTTAAAGCACTTTTTCTCATGGATGAAAAATAATCCCATTACAACATGTCATTTGAAGGCACCAAATTTTCAAATAAATACAGAAATTGAAACTGAAGAATGCTATAATATGTATACGTATATTTAAACTTCATATATTAACTACCCTCAGAATTTAAGACACCTTGAGTCTTAGTCTGGAGTGGGTACCACAGCATTGTCCACTAACAGTTATCTCAGGATTCCCAATCACGATTGTTGCTCCTTACTTACTCTCCTATTCATATTTGCAGCAGTCTTTTCAGTCTTTTTATTATTTTATTTTATTTTATTTTATTTTATTTTATTTTATTTTATTTTATTTTATTTTATTTTATTTTAAATTTGAAACCACCTTGAACTTCTCCTGCATCACTTCTCAGTTTTTAGCATTGTTGAGAAAGCCTACCTTCAGCCATGTAACAGGTAATTAGAATCTTAGCTGTCAGCATTAATATTTGAATGTCTAAAATTCAATATGAGCAGCTGTTTAACAGTTAGTTTTGACTTCTTTCACTGATGAATATGACCTACAGTTGGTGTCAGTGGAGTTAACATGGAAAAGGATATATAAGTTTGGTCTATAGGTCCATAACACACCAACAGTTGTTTTCCTGGCTTCCAGCTCCCTTCATTGTGAAAACCAATTTTAGCATTTAGGATGGGTTCAGCTGAGTCATGTGATGCAGTTAGTGACTGAAATGAATTCCAGTGAGGTTGGCAGGAATAGAGATAACTTCCAACCCTTTTCCAGATCATTTCCAATACCCTAGAAACAGCTGGACTGGCCGCAGGTCAGACTGAAATCAGAGGACTTGTTTTCTTTCAGTTTTATTTTTGTTATTTGTCACTGTTTTATTTTTATCCTCATCTTTCAAGTGGGCTGTGATTTTTAATTAACTTGTGCTAGAGCAGTATGTTCATGACAAATCTGGAGAACTTGAAGTTCTTTAAAGGGGAGCTTCATCATCATCTGGGGTTTTCAACGCTCACTTGTCTCTACTAATTAGAAGTGCTTATAAATTAATTATAAGTATGCTTTACAAACCAGTAGGAGAAAAACTGTGTGCTATGCTGGATATGATTAAGATATAAGAGCAAAGAATTTGAGAGCAAACACAGAAAGAATTTTTTCTTTCTGTGTGGCTTGTCTTCTGAGTGGCTTGTCTTTTAGATTTTTTTCTTGTGAAAATCATTTTCTTTCGTAAGACTTTTTATAGAGTTTTTAAGACTTTCATAAGCTTTTTGTTGAAAAAGATATATGCTTCATCTGGAAGTGGAGCCATAACTTTTTAAAAACAGAATTACAATGAAAGCCTAAAATAATAATAATAACAACAAATTAAAAAGATGAGAAAATATATTCTAATATGTGAATACATATACCCCTTACATTCAACCTAAAGAAGAAATAAAATCAGAAAGTCAATATGTACACTCAGGAAGAAACATCTCTCCCTCTGTGGAAACCATTTCTGTTTTACTGTAGTGGGACAAAATAGTGCTATACATGTATTGTAATATAGGATTTGACAACTTTTCATCTCCATCTCAGTACCGTTTCTTTAGCAATCTGTCATAGAGCTGGAATTGCAACATCAAATGTTTTACACCAGTTCCTCATTACATCTTTATTTATCTACTTGAAGAGTGGAGTGCTTAATACACTTGGAATTCTTCTTTTTATCCTCTTAATATAATAATAGTTGCTTACAAATCCTATCTCAGTTTTAAATGAAACTGTGGGAAAGCTGTGAACAGAAGGCAAAAAGACTAGAAGCTGTGAACAGAAGGCAAAAAGACTAGACAAGGAAGCAATAGACATAGAAAGAATAGACAAGGAAACAAAAAACAACACAGGAAGCATATTTATGTGTACAATCTTAATGCTGAGTTGAGGTTATCTCTCACAAAAGTGGTAGCGTAGGACCAGAAATGTGCAAGTTAAAATATCTTGTAAAATAAATGATCTGTTATGTCATCTTCTCTCTTGGTTTTGTGTTGTTTGTTTGTTTGTTTGTTTTTAGAATGCTTGCAGCAAAATGGGACAAATCAGTGGGTTTTTGCTTCTTTACAAAACTCTGCTTTTCATTTATGAGACTCATTGATCGCTGCATTGTTAAAGCATCACCATCATCTCTGAACTAGCCTGACTCCCTTCTGCATAACTTTCCTTTCCATGTTATCTTTTCAGTGGCTTCTCCACCTGATTCTTAGCTTGCCACCTGCAGACCTGTTCTGTCAAAGGACACAAGGTCATTGATGTTGCCTAAATCTGCTCTGCCTGACCCTGAGTAAACAATAACAAAGTCCCATGAAGAGAACTAGAGTACAGCACAGCAGCTGTATCACTGACCTCCTTAGTGAAAAGAATCTATCTTTGCCCAGCTACCTTGTATTCTGAGAATGTCAACAAAAGCAACATATTCCCCACCTCTACTATCCTTTTTCTCTGTTGGGACTTTGAGTATTTTGTCACATTTAGAACTGAATGACAGAAATAACCTTTTCCTCCCACTAAGAAGGATAGCTTGACACAGAAAATTAACCTGAAATGTTCTACCTGAAGAAGGGATTTTTTAGATGAAAAGGGGGTGGTTGGAAAATACTTTGTGCCATTTTTATTTTATTTTTATTAATTTAATTTAATTTAATTTAATTTAATTTAATTTAATTATTATTTTTTAAAATTTATTTTCTGTTTCCTATTTTCTGCACATGAATTTTAAAATGTTTGATGCACCACTGAGACCTCTAAACTTTAAAACTTGAAATGTGTTTAACAGTTAGTTATTGTACGCAATCATATTGTATCATATACCTCCAACTCCCTGGTCCAATCTGGTCCACTAAAATGAAAGAAAAACATAAAATCAATCTGTGCTCTGCAAGAAGATGTGAAGCACAGACACAGTGCAATGGCTTTTGCCAAATCATTTGCTTCACCACGGATACATTACAATCTGTAATGAAGTGAAGAAAATAAGGCTGTAAGATATGAACACAATTTTCAAGTGTCACTTTCTGGAGAAGGCCAAATTGATGTACAAGACCTCATAGACTGATATGGGCTGTGTTTGGCAGAAATTCACATGAAACTTGGTACGTATTCAGGGAATTTCTGAAAATTTTATTTTTTATTTAATTTAGTTTTCAAATTAACATTTTTAGCAAATGTTGGATATTGATGGAAATGTCCACATATCAGTGAAGATGTTCTTCAGGCAACACTTCCCAGCTGTCCGTAATGATCTGTAGCAATTGGTATTGCTTTAATCTTTATTTTCTATGCTGTCTCCAAGCCCTGTTCATGATCTGATATCTCTTTCAAATATATGCTTGCTGCATAATCTATGCCTATGGTTGTGATTTTTTTTATATATTAGTGATATATTATTATATATATATATATTTTTCATTATGCTCTTGAGACCTTCTGAATTCTTAAGATCACTTTTTTTTTTCTAGATGCCTTTTTTTTTTTTAGGAAGAAATTGTTTTCTCACTTGTGAATAGGTATGGTACACATTGAAAGCCACTGCTTACTTACCTTTTTCCTAACAGTGCTAAATTTTGTACGAATATTGCAGTATATATGACAATATTCACATTGTATAATTTGTATTTCAATTTAAAGTGTTTTTGTATTTTTTTCTGAATATGGTGTGGTTGTAAGAACACTCTATAAGGCAAATTTCAAATTTCAAATTAATTGAGTTGCATTGAGTTGCTGGTGGGTGCTATTAGAGATTTTAATAAGTTTCCCTGATACTTTTTGTAGATTTCTTTTTTTCTATGGGAGCATTGTCTCTTACTTCTTAAAACTATTGTGTTATTCTGACTTGGTTTTATAATCTTTTTTTTTTTTTTTTTTTTTCATTGCTCCACATTAGGTACTTTCTAAGTTGTATATATGCTTCCAGTTACTGTTACTGTTCAAAGACCTGAGATTTACTCTTCTTCTGTTTAAAGAATTTCCTTTTGTCTTATGCTGTATTGATGTTATTGTAATCTCTTTTCATAGAATGCAGTGTTTTGTCCTAGCTCTTCCATGACCGTTTTAAGTTATTGCTGCATATTCCCTACTTCCTCATTGTTTTCACTATTTTTCATTTTCACAATGAACTTGAGCTGACTTAATCTGTCTCTTAGGGAAAGAATCTTCTCTGAATTTTCTTCATGTGTGAATACTGCTAATGTTTTCTGAGACAACAGGAAATGAAATTGGTGACTTGTACTACCATCACTTTACAGACCTTTTCTGTTCCAGCTGATAGTAATTTTCATTTTGCCATAGGTTTCTATAGAAATTAAGTACTGATTGAAGTCTATTATGGACTGTCTGAATTTAATATAATCTACTTTTTAATTACAGAACATTAATCTACTCTGTTAGCCATCTTTATGATGATGTTTTGAATACTTTTAAAAATGACTTTTTTTTCTTCTTCGTGTGTATAATGAAAAAACTGTTAAAATGTTGAGAGTTGATATTTTCCTTCAGTTTTCTAGAATTTTTCATGAAGATTTGTGTTTGAGTTTACGTTTTTGTTTTTTTTTTTTTTCTTGCTTTTAGTTTCATGTGAGACAGAATATGAGGTTTATTTGTTTTGTCCAAGTGCTTGTATTTAATTTCTTCAGTTTCTGAGTAGTTGATAGTATGCGCCTACAGGGATACCATACTTGCATATGTACATCCAACAGATAAATTTGCATTATATTACCTATTACTCTTCCCTAACAAATAGTACCAAATATTTTTAATTTATTTCTTTGGAATCTTACATTTAAAACACTTCCCCCCCCCCCCCCCTCACTTTTTGCTCAGCAGAATAACATAAATGCAAAAGCCAGATGAAAATTAAAAGACTATAAAATTTTACATCTTCACTTGGAGTTATCATATGGATGCAACACTCAATGATTTTGAGTATTTAGCTTTTGTAATATGAAATAAACCAAATATCAGTTCTGGTTGTGCTTATTGTTCATGTGCATATGAACAATATATACATGTATATAAATTCATGTATGTACATGTATATAAATTCCCTTTTACTATGTCTCTTCTTGGGCATCAGACACTTTCATCCATGAAATTTAAGTATAACATTATTTCTGAAGTCGTTTCTAATTATAAGGTTCAACAGAAACCTGCAATTTTGTAATTCTATTCTTGATTTATAATTTCAGAAAACCCTAGGTGCAAACCTACATTCCAAATATCCTCATTTAAAAATAGAATGCTGTAATTATATGATCATTTAATTTCAAATCTGCAGGGGACAGTAACTCAATATAAAGCATGAAAAAATTAATGAGAAGCTTAATTATAATAATATCATTAAATCCTAATAGGAGAAAAAGTCTGTCTTTATTTTAGCTTAGACATCTAACATAATTTTATTACAGAATGGCAGCACTATCTTCTGAATTTTAAGAGAAACTAATAATGTAACTGAAAAAGCTGATAATTTAGTCGTGTAGTGTTTTTTTTTTTTTTTCCCCTTTTCCCTTTTAAATATAAGAAAAAAAAGAAAAAACAAACAAACAAACAAGAAAAAAAAAACTCTTCACTGTACATCAGCTTGTGGAAAACATTTAATACCATATAACTAAGATCTACCATAGATTTTGCAATTATATTTAGCACTTCATTAGACTTTTGGCAGCTATTGCATAATTTTCTCACATAAATGTAATTGCTCTTTTACAATTCAGGGGCTATATGCCTTCATTCAGAATGGCTCAAGACAGGAACTTTGAGATGGATTACTTTCTACTTTAAAGAGCAATATACAAATGATATCAGCCAAACTTCAGTTACCATGGTTACAGAATGCAGGCTGGCGCAATTTTATTTATGGTATATTAATATTTAGCAGAGATAAGAATTTCCCCCCCTCCTTTTTTTTTTTTTTTTTTTTTTCACATTTACAACCAGATATTTTACAGAAGTTATTTATAAAGAGCACAACATTCCTGAACACACAGATCTGCTGGTGACAAATGTTTAAATGTGGAGTGCATTACTGTGGCATCAGACGTTGTCAATAATGCATGCTCACTACCATTTAATTATTTTGAAAACATCTGTTGAAGTAAAATATGTTCCAGAGGGGAATAAGGAAGTCAAGTGCATTAGTGACTGTGTTAACCATATTTCACTCTGTAACATAGTAACCCTAAAGGGAAGACCAGGATTCAAGGACATCAGAAGAATGCTGAAAAGTCATCTTCACTTCCAGTCTTTGTAGTTAAGAATGAAAGTGTTTTGTCTAAATCTTTTGTGGGAGATTGGCTTCCCAATAATTTTTAAAGTGGTGCTAAAACATCATATAAGAACATCTATCAACAATCCTTTATTTTTCCCATAGTACATCTGAGTGTATGTCATATATCTTTTGAGATAGTAAACAAATATTGATATACTGTGATGTAATTGTACTAGTAAAGAAGATCTTATTCTTGTCTTTTGTTAAAAAAGATTTGGTTAGCTTCCTCTCCCTAGTCCTTCTGTCTTCCTCTCGTTTATTATTTGATTTTAATTTCACTGTAAAAAATAAATGTTTTATTTCCCTTTCAGCTTTGCTTTTGCTATCTTATTCCAAATGCTAGAAAAAAAAATAAACAATAACAACAACAAAATCCTTCCATGGATTTATTCAGAACTTGATGTAAATAAGTTTGTGTATGGGTATTTAAAACTATCCAACTGTTAACATTTCATCATATTAAATTTCATAGATGATTTAGAGGGAAATGCAGGATGCTTATTGAGAAGATAACATATTCTACTCAATTCTTTTTATACATTTTTTACTAACTTTACCATCTTTGTCAAGTTAACTTGATGGGTCATAATTAGCAACACAAGGTGCTAATAGACTTCTCAGGGTGTGTTAATAACTTGATATATCACAGGCAGTATAAGGTAGCAGTCTTATATTATGATTGTGAATTTAGAAAACAGACAATATTCTGCCTCAATGGTTAGTTCTAACCACTACACAGAAAGGAGGGGATCCACATAGTGAAGACAACTGCCTATTATGTCACACTACAAAGAAAGTTTCCCCGGAAGTCCTTGAACCTTGTTAGTGGAGATAGGCCCTTCAAAAACAATGTAGAGGGTCCAAGCAAGGTATTCACAGGGGAGTCAACAGCAACCTTTGTCAGGGAACAGTCAGATCCCCTGAAGGGATCTGTGTATGGCTGAAAATGTTATCAAAGTGGAAGAGAAAGCCAAACTGGAATAGAAATAAAAGGAAGTTCTGTGAAGAACAGGTGATAGTACGGTCATGGAGAGAAACTGCCAGGATGGGAGAAAGTATGAAGTTTCAGGGAGGAGGAAAATTCAAGATGAAGTCAGCAAAGAAAAAGAAAAGGAGAGCACTAAAGTTTACCAGTCTGCAGTCTGATGTACACTTGAGAAGGCAGGCAGAAGCAGAGTTCTGCATTAGGCAATCAGCAATGAACACAACTCATGATCCTTGGCCCCCCAGGCTCAGGAAGGATGGGACAGATTCTTACAGCAGTGTTTGAGCCCTTTTAAGATGTGATACATTTTCTGAAAGGTACCCATGTCTATCTATTGACTATAGGGGAAACACAGCTGATGTGATTCCTAACTGAGAACCCATCATTAAATGTTCAAAGTTTGGCAAGATGAATCCAGACTGGGAGTATATGGGGTTAATGGTCCTATATCTTTATCTCAGCAGGCAACCTCTACTTGTATTAATAGTGGGAACACTCTGAAAGCCATTAGAAGGATTCTGGGGAGCTCTACTGCTTCATAGTCCCTTTCATCAGTCTCTTTAGTACGACAAATAGCTTGAGGCTGCCTACCAGCTAGTTATTTTTAAAGGTGTATGAAAGTGGCTAGAAACATCTGTTCAAATGTACCATTTTGAAATTTCTTTTCCATGATGAAAATAAATAAATTATCTGAAAATATGTAAGTACATTTCCATCAGTACATTACTTCTAGTTCAAATTTGTCCATATAAACTCTATCTCCAGCCAAGAAAAGAACACTAAGAAGAAAACTTAGCTTTCTGTGTACCTAATCTGGACTGCACAGGTGATTATCATTCTTTCTAAGTTAGTAATGGAAAATATCACTTAACTCTTTTAGTAGGTTTCTGAAAATGTGGGAAGTAGCTTGTGAGTAGAATCTTTACATTCTCTCTATTCCCCTCTGCAGGTAGGTGAGGAGATGGATTTTTCACTGCAACCTTCTAACCATGTTAAATTAGTTAATCCTACAAAAAAAATATTTATACCAAGGAAAAGAAGTACATACATAGATAGTAACAGGGTCTCCTGGGATGGCATAACCACAAATTTAGTGCATTGAACAAAGCCCTTGTTTGTGCTGAAAGACTATTTCTAGGGAAAAGCTTTTACAACATGTAATCACAGAGTAGGTAAAGAAATTACTGTTTTATTTGGGTGGTAATAGAGATGATAAAATAATGTTAGCAGTACTGTAATTCTTGAGTCCCTGAACTTGGCACTTCTCTTCTCGCTCTCTTTATTTATTTATTTATTTATTTATTTATTATTTTTTGTTTTGTCTGTTTGTTTGTTTTGTTTTGTTTCAAATCTCTGCACATTTTTTCCAGAAATCAAATCCATTAAATTTTTTGTCATATACACTATAAATCTTGGAGTCACAAAAATACAGGAAGCAGCTGTTTATTTTCAGCTGTTTTATAGGCTTTATTTTTGTTATTTCAGCTTCTGAGTTTTTTTGGTGTCACTTGAAAAATGACAGTTTAGGAATAGTTACAATGCAGAACTGGCAGCATATAGTGTTTTTTCCTAATACTTCTTATTGAAAACATACTATTTCTTATTTAGTTCCAAATTTGAGTTCCTTTAAATGGAACAGTTAGAGAATACAAAAAAGTTTCTGTCAATGAGTTCTTTCCATGCACAGTTCGTTTAAAAAATAAAAGTCTGCATATTTAACATAATTTAACATCTCTACAGCCTGAGCAATTATCCTAATAGCAGGGAACCAAGGCCTACTGGTAAGTTTTATCCTCCCTTTTTCAGGCTTGTTTCACTGATATTGGTATCTAGATGCATACCACAGGTTGAAACTAGGCTTTATTAAAGGAGGGTCAGCATTCTGTTAATCTAATTTAAAAGCATTAAGGGGAGTAGAGGAGCATTAATTAATTTGTTGGGAGGGTTCTGACTCCAGCCAACCTGATCTTGCTGTTTACACTCTCTTCATTTAGAAGATTGAAGCAACAACTGCTTGAGCAGTAGTGATATATAGTAGTATATAGTATATAGTAGTGACAAATGCCTTTATCAACAGACTCATGATGTAAAACATCACAATTTTCAATAATCATCAATGAGCCACTTTTAATGTAACAGTGACAACTCTGTAAATACTAGTCTTCAACACCAAGAAATTAAACTGTTTCATTATCATGGAGCAGGCTGCTTACAGAAAGGAGAATGACATCTTATGGAAATGTAGTCTTACCAGGACAATCTTGAAATAAATGATAAAAAGTTTATTTCTGGAGTTGCCTGGATATTTCTTCATTTAATAATATCATTGCAGTTCTGATTTTAAAGGGAGGTATTTGGAGGGTGTGTTCCTTTGTTTCATAATTTGTTTTTCCCCATGACTCCCACATTTTCCTATGTACTTGTACCCTTCCTTTATACGTAATGAAAAAAATAAAAGAACAAAGGGGAATTTAGTTACAGACTGGAGGGGGAAAAAAAAAAAAAAAAAAAAAGTATTCCTGTAGTCCTTGTGCATAAAAAATATAGACACTCATTTTTATGGATTCAAGCCAAAGATTGATGGAGTTGGCATTTAAGAAGGTGCAGTCTCTGATGGAAAATGTGATTGAAGTTTTCCCACAGTGGGAGCTTATAGAGGGTTCCCTTCTGTGTGGATTCTCTCCACGTGAGCCTTTTCTTCAGTGGGGAAGAAAATAAATGTCTACCAGGGCATTTATTTTGACAGGACTTGTAGGAGTTATTCTTTCCAATAATTCTACTTCCCTGTCATATTTGGGTGACTCTAGTCAATGAATGAGAAATTACTGGAGGAAAGAAAGATGTACATATTCATGTGCAATAGTAAGATTTTTGAGGGGAGAGATGTAAGGAAACCAAGCTAAAAACTCAAATATTTACAAAAAAAAAAAATATTTTTGAAAAAGTGAATACACCTAGGGAATTTATGAAGCAAATAAATTTGACTGCATTTTCATGTTCTTCAATCCAAGATCAGAATAAATTGTTTTCAAAAGATTCCATTCAAAAAATTTAAAATACATTTTCTTACAACTTGAAAACAGTGAAAAACAAAACAAAAGTGTCAGGCCTTTATGTGATCAATTCTGCATCCTAGATAGTTGTGTGCTCTTGATTAAACTGATATCACTTGACTGCAATTAATCAAACAAATGCAAATTCATATTTCTTACACATTTTTTTTTGGTGTAATGGCAGTTATTTGGGCATCTGGAAAACGTGCCTGAGATTTAGCTTTGCATAATACATCAATTGAGATCACATTCGTGTTTCTCACAGAGATCCTAAGGGAAGGAGATAAACCTGAAAGAACTAGAACCTTTCCTGGGGAGGCTCCAAGTCTATTAACATGAGGGACAGCTGTCTGTGTCAAAGCTAAGGGAATGGTTTCTAAGCACTATATAAAACCGCCTCATTTGCTGTGCAGTGGGTCATCAAAGTCCCCAAATAGGTCCCCGAAGTTCCATATAATTATATAGCCATAGCGGAGGAGCCCACATCCACAAGGACCGAGAAGGAAAAGACTTGCATGTATTTCTTTGGGTATATGACACTGCTGACAAGAATTTTCCTGGTTTCTGGCTTTAGGTTGACTCTGTGGAATTTTGTATTCTGTATATCCCTAGACAAAGAGATGTGGGGTACAGAAAATTAGACACTTGTTGAATATGATCATAGTCACTCTCACTGAGTCCTGGCAAAATAAACCATCTTTTATGAAGATTCTCAGCAGTCAGAGAGCTTGGGAACCCAAATTGCAGACACCACCCTTCCTCCAGGACCTGGACTACTTAGAAGTGAAAGAAAGAACTGGGTTTTGATTTACATGGTGGGTAGCAAAGAGTCCTGCTGGAATGTTGCTACACTTCGGGTGACCTGGTAAGAATGGAGAGACGGCTAGCAAATGTCTGTATGGAAACCACAACCAGTCTAGGGAAAATGCCACAAGATGAGACTTTCTGGCTCAGCAGCAACTAGACTGCCTCTTTTTGCCCATCCACTCTTAATGGGCACAGTGGCCCATCCTTGGTAAGGTTCAGCTGAGAGCATCCACTGAGTACATTATCAGATTCTATGGTTAACACATACTCTTGTCACATAGATGCTCTGGGTCTCAGCTCTTTGAATTCGTCTCCAGCCACATGAGAACAGAGCTGGAAAAGATTATGTGCAACCAGAAATGCTGTCCCTTCATGAGAAAATTTCATCTGTCCCTCTTGTCACAGGGTATGAAGAAGTTGCTTTAATTCTTTTCCAGCTCCCTTACAGAATCACTTGATCTGGAATTTTGATCACATCAATCAGTCTCAACAACAACTATAATTAAATACTAAAATCCATGCCAAAAATAAGACATTTTAGGAATAAATATAATAATCTGCTTAGATATCTATTGAGAAAATAAAATTATTTACTTTCAGTTCATATCCTCCAAAGATCCACTTTCATTGAATTAACAGCTTCCTAAATCTTTTCCAAGTGAAAAAGTTCAGGTGACTTTTACTTTTTATTATCTTTTTTTTTTTTTTTTTTTTTTTAAATCGAATTTCTGAATAATTTTGGGAAAATTTAAAATATAGCTGTATGAATACTAAAACACAACATTTTTAAACACTTGTTTCAATTCTTTTGATATTTCAAAACCAGGTCAGTTTTTATTCAGACGCTGAATCTTTTAAAGTCTGCTTTAATATAAAGCAACATTTGCTTTTCATGTTTAAGTTATGAGAATGTCACTGCCAAATAAACTGGCTAAAAATTCATACTTTTTGATTTTGCAATCTTGAGATAGTTTTTATTTCTGTTTTCATAAACTGTTTTCATATGTAAAGGAATGCAACAAGTTAAAACTTACAGCTGAAAACCTGCTTTCCTGCTGAAAACGACAGAGTTTGTCATGTTAAACACATTTGAATTTAAGGCTCAGGCTGAGACACTTGGGCTGCAGGTACCCTAGTTAACTACTGCAGTTTAAATTCTCACGTCCTTTGTATGTCTGCTACTACAGTACTCTAAATGAAATCCTTGAAGAGAAAACTTGAAAAAAACAAACAAACAAAAAACAACAAAACAACAACAATCCATGAAAAAAGAGCTCATTTTGAAGATGAGCTCTTCCACACTTTTTTTTTTTTTTTTTTCTTCCTACAAGCCATTCTTTCTTCAATAATTCAACAGGAGCAAGAACCTGAAGATCTTACAGCATATTTGATGTGCCAGCAAACAGACTGGAGATTGTTTCATTTCAATTAGCCCCTTTGTTGCCAACAAAAGACTGACAAACACACTGAGAGAGGGACAGGCATATGGCACTTTTGCTTTCCACTTTGCTTTTTATTTGATGATAGTTCTCTTATCGCAGCCTCTCACCAATTCCCCCTCCTGGTGCCCGCTTCCTCCTTTGCGTACTTTATCTGCTATTGTTCTCCATGTATCGTCTTGCTTGGGATCAAGTGATTCTCTCCAGCACAAAAATAAGACGACGTATCCTTTTCCAGTCTCTTCTGATCTCCCAGGCTAATTGGCTCAGGTGTAAACCAAGCCAGCAGGGCTGCAACTTTGATGTGACACTTTAGAGCAGAGCACCTGGTAACATCCCTGTTTGTGTGTCAAATACCAGCCGGCCCTGCCTGCTGCTCAAATCCAGCTAATAAAAACGCTAGTAATCACGTTGTATTACAAGGCTCAAATTCATGCTGTTACTTTATTGCAAGGTTGTCATTAATTTTGCAGGGTGAACCTGGAATCTGATCTGACCTGTTTTTAATAAGTGTGGGTCTGTGTGCAAGTGTGTAAGTGAGTGACAGAAAGGTGACTGCCAGCTGTTTCTTCTTTGCATACGGTGTTACCCTTTGCTTTGATCAATAATGCTGTTTCACTTTAAAAAGAAGCTCATTCTACAAGGATGCAGAATAGGGGCCTTCCTACCTCCCTTGTCCCTGTGGTTTATTTGTAAAGCACACACAATTCAGGAAAGGTCATACAACTGTAAGTAATATCTTACTTCTTGGATGTTGTTCACCTCCTTTGCTCTGTAGAGATGGACTGGTCACTGCATAGACATCTTATTACTACTGCTTGTAATGACATTTGGTAGAAATACAAACCTAGGTAAACCCTGGGAAAAAATAAAAAAATGTAAAAATAGGTCATGACTAAAATAAAAAGTCTTCTGAGTCACCAACACTCTTTTTAACTCCAGTCCAGTACAAATTTAATTATATTTGCATATAGAATATGTAAAACTTTACATATATATATATGCATATGCATCTTTGACTTTTAAAATATTAATTTATTTTATTTTTTTTTTGGTGTAGGGAAAATGTTAACTCTCCTCAAACTCTTTGTAACTATGGCCATAAATGCCTTCAATATTTAACAAATATGCTTCAAAGATTATTGTCTGATCAACCAGGAGGAGACTGAATTTGAACTGGTGAGGTAGGGGTGTAAAATAACCATAAGAATTTACTTTTGGATATAGAATTTCCACCAAATGACATGAACATTGATGTTACTTCTTACATAGGTTTTCCCCTCTAGACCCTTCACTATCTTTGTATCCCTCCTTTGGATACTCTCTAACAGTTTTATATCTTTCTTTTACTGTAGTGCCCAAAACTTCACACAGTACACAAGCTGAGGCTGCACCAGCACAGAATAGATCAGGACAATCACTTCTCTTGACTGGCTAGCAATGCTATTCTTGATGTACCCCAGGATACAGTTGGCCTTCCTGGCTGCCAAGGCACGCTGCTGGTTCATCTTCAGCTTGCTGTTGATCAAAACCCCCAGATCCCTTTCTGCAGGGCTGCTCTCCAGTATCTTGTCCCTCAGTTTGTACATATAACAAGGGTTGCCCCTTCCCAGGTTCAGAATCTGGCATTTGTTCTTGTTAAACTTCATATTGGTGATTGCCCAGATATCTAGTTTGTCCAGATCTCTCTGCAAGGCCTCATCACCTTTGACAGAGTCAACAGCTCCATCCAATTTTAGATTGTTTGTGAACTTCCTCAAAAAATTTTTAAGTTCTTCATCCAAATTGTTTATGAAAATATTGAAGAGGTCCTAAAATGGAGCCCTGAGGAACTCCACTAGTGACAGGTCACTATCTTGTTGTAATCCATTTACAAGAACTCTTTGGGCCTGATCCATCAGCCAATGTTTTACTCATCAGTATCAAAAGGTCTGCTGAAGCTTTTTGTCTATGGAAATGGGTTAAAAACTATAGTGATGAAATTTGAAGAAGCAAACTGAAAAAAAAAAAAAAAAAAACAACAACAAAAAAAACACCTCAGATATTATCAGTAAAAAGAAAGAGAAGGTGATGTAGAGAAAATGATGTAAAAAGTGCAAGAGTGAAAAAGTGAAATTCAGTGAAAGTGAAAGAGTAAATCTCACCTGATCCAAAAGTAATCCAAAATAATAATACAAATAGATAGCTGGTGGAAAGTAGAAACCTAACAAGACTTCTAACAAGACGCACAGACTTTACAAGCCTGTGAGAAGCTCTTTTACTCTTTTTGTGACCTGTCCTTGCTAAAACTTTCAATAGGGCAAGGGTGGGGAATGCTGGTAGCATCACACAGCCACCAGCATTCCCCACTGGTATCTCATAAAACAGGTGAAGGAGTAGCTTATAGCAGTTTCGCTGTCTCCCAGATGTGACAGCAGCAGCACACTCACATCAGATGATGGTTGGTTGTGTCTCTCTTCTATTCTGTTCCAGTCTATGACCCTAGTAACATAGCAGCAAAACTAAATTTGTGCTCACAGTGAAGGGTGACATGGTCATTGGGTGGGAGGCAGAATTTTCCTTGGGAAAACACTAGATATTGTCTTTATCTAGTGAAAGAATTGTTATTTAGTTTAATAATTTAATATATATATAAATTTAATACTTCACTTTCAGTTTTGAAAACAGTGGTAGAAGTTGAATTAGAGGTAGAAATCATATAATTGAACTGAAATGATTTATTCATCTCAATCATTTCAATTACTGTTTAAAAATATCTAAAATATGACAATTATGACTGCATTTTGCACCTTATTGCTTTGTTTATATTTTTACTTTTATTTGATTTTTCTTAAGTCTTAAAAGTTAATACTTAAAAGTTCTATATTTTCCTTGGATTTGCAAGTAATCATAATGGTAATTTAAATAAAGAACTAATTTAGATTCTTATTGACATGATCCTGAGCTTGCATTTTTTCTGATGTTCTTTGAAGAATTACCTTTGTGCACTCTTGACATTTCCAGAGAGGCAATGGCAGTGTCCCTTGGAAGAGTTTCAAAACCTTGCCTTTGGATTTTAATTATTACTGAGGATAGGAAAGCCTACAGAGGAAGAAATTATTTTAACTGTACACCCTTATTCCTGAAAAGTACTAATTAACAAACTGAAATGAAATTAAATCAATGTTTGTCTGGTGCAAAAAGAATAGGCTTAAAGAATATGTGAGACATTATAATATATGTGTGTTTTATTAAAATAATTATGGACCAGCTCCTACTCATTACTTGGGCATTTTGTTCTGTAATGAGGCTCACTGGCTGAAGTGAGGGCCAGGTACTTGTTTTAAGAAAGTCTAAAATCTGGAAGTGGGGAATCCAAACATCTGTGCAGCTGTCCATCCTTTGCCTCATTGCTGTAGTCTTCTCTAATGTAACAGCTTCTTAATTATCAGTATCTGTCACTTCCACATGCAATGTTGCTGTCAAACTTGTGGACACGTTCTCACACAGTGGAGCAATGCATAATCTGCTTTGCTAATAATGACGGTGTCAGTTTATCATTCTGAAAAAGTAAAATTCTTCAAGTGGAATATCCCAGGAGTTGGACTCAATGATCTTGGTGGGTCCCTTCCAGCTCATATATTCTGTGATTCTATTAATATTCATACCTATATAAAGAGTTAAGGTAACAAGCACCATCATGGCTACTGTCCTATTCACTAACATCCAAAAGAGGAAGAAATCCAAGCACTTACCCAAACTGGATCTGCTCTCCCAGCAACATCAGCAGAAAATGTTTTTTGAATGTAGCTGAAGATAACTGATGTATTATCTGTGGAATATTTTATAAAAGCTTTTGTTCGTGTAAAGAGGAAAGACTTCCTTTTTTATGTTTCCCTTCCTTGTCCAGCTAAGTTTATTTAAAAATCCTCATAAAATATTTTGGGAGAACCTTTCAACATAAATTCTGTTTAGATTAGGACAAATATCATTCAGTTATCTGATTTCTTTGGCAGAAAAGCATGAAAGATAACCAAATTTGCAACAACTGTAATGTTTCAGAGTATTGATTTAACTAAAAAAGAGTTATTATATTTTATTTATTTTTTATACTGTACTTATTTCTTTCCAATCATACAAATACAAAAACATTGTCCTCATATAATTTTCAGACTTTTTCAGTATATATCTTTGGATAAAGTTTCACATCACAATTTACAATATTTGTCAGGAGAGCTGGGAGATATGTCATTGAGAAGGAAATTCCAAAACACCTTACCAAACACACACAAATGTATAAACACTACCACAGAAGACTGCACAGTATGAGTTTAGTGAGGCTACTCTTCTTATCTTTCTAGAGGAGGTTTGTGAGAAGAGTGTGGCAAACCTGTAAGTTGCTGGATAACATACATCATTAAAAAAAAAAACAACTATTCTCCTCCTCCAACAAATGTTCAGCCCTACCCATTATTTAAAAGCATGGTTTATTATATCATTTACATTAATTCATTATTTATTTATTTACTTATTTTAATGAAAAACCTGCCTCACTGTTCTCTCTGTAGTAAGCAGCAGAAACAAAAGTCAACCCTGCCTATTTTTTCTGGTTAACTTAAATCTATAAAGGAGAGTGAATAGATGCTTCATTCACTAGTTCAGAATTTACCTGTACAAGCTGGAATTGTAAATTTTTCAGAGCCAATTTGTTTGTGTAAGATTATCTGTTCTTTCAGGGTTCTCTTGATATTTTTATTATTTTTTTTTCCCTGAAAAGTAGAAGTTTCATTTTGAATTCTACTTCCTACCATAGTCCTGGTAGCACACTGTAGTATTTTCTTACCTTTTTCTTATCTGTTGGACTTTTATCCCTTTCTCTTAGCTATTTTATGAATTCCCTTTTACCCTTAGGAATAACACAGCAGTATTCTGTGTAATCTCCACAAATGTTTTTTTTTTATTATTATTATTATTTTTGATTTCTTGCTCTGAATGTTAACCAGATGACTAAGAAGTCAGACTGGTGATCACAACTATGGGTGCTGACATTGGTCATCCACCATTCTGGGATGAGCAGTCATTCTGCACATTTTGTTTCCCATTTGTGTTACAGTCTTTTAAACAACTCAGTTAAGTGTAACCCCGGGAGGGAGGGAGACGTTGCTTTTTCCCTTCCAGAACAAATGAGCATGTTGAGGCAGAAAGGTTTGGAGACTTCAGGGTGTGGTGGAAATAGCATAAACATGAGAGTGTTCAGCTCCTACAGAGACATTGAGAGACCAAAGGAAAGAGCAAGGATCAAACAGGCAGGCTTTTAAGGGGATGACAATAATGAAGAAGGGCCCAGAGGGGACAAAGGCAGAGCTTTCTGCAACTCAGAAAGTCTCTGAATTGCCTACCTAGAAGAAAGACACAGACACAATGGGCAGGGAGACAGCTGATAGTAGAAATCATTTCTATTTTCATTCTGTCTTCCCCAGATGCTTTAATTACACTCAAAGAATGTTTATTACAATTATTATAAAGATTATTATTAAACATTGTTAATAAAAGTTTGGGAAGTTTTTTGGTCTCTTTTGGGAGCTGCCTTTCAGAAATCATGTAGGTAGGATCCACCTCAAGATTTCAGTCTATACATTGTCACAGAAACACATCAGTTTAATTAATTATGGATGGTAAACATGTATCCTATCTAGGCTCAATTCAGATCTGTTTCTTCTAAAAACATTATTACATTTTTGTGTGTTTTGTCTTCTGCAGTTCTAGAATATGAAGGTCATTTGTGAGCTACATTTCTGATCTCCCTCCCAAACATCGTGAAGAATCCTGAAAAAATCAAAAAAAGGAGGGAGGTGAGCTTGACTGGGGACAAGCAGAATAACTACTGTTTGTACTTGAGTGCTATCACAGTGTGTTCTATATGCAGTTGTATGTCTTTTAAGACATAGCCATATCAATCATAGCCATAAAACATATCTCTTGTCAATTTATTAGATATCTCTTCCCTGTTCATATATCCTGAAGACCAAGTCATCCGTGCTTGGCATTTTTCCTAAGTTTATGGTATTTTTTAATTTATTATTATTATTATTACTATTGGTAATAGAAAAGTTCTATCTTTCTGTTACTTATGTAACTATCTTTCCTCTTGTGGGTTCTTTGAACCCTTTAATGAGTTTAACAATGCTATGCATTGGCTATCCTGTTCCATTACTATTATTATTTTGGTTCTTAGGATGTAATTCTGCCCCTGACACTATGAACTTTATAATATTTTTATTTTTATAAATTGTTTAAAATTATCAGTGTTAACACTAAGTGCATTGAATAAAAATTACGATGTGTCTTTGCAGCACAAAATCTGATTAAGATCCAGGTCTCTTTCTGTTTTTTGTTTTTTTTTTTTGTTGTTGTTGTTGTTGTTGTTTTTTTTTTTTTTTTTTTTTTTAACATATCATTCTTATATAGACTCATGCATTCTAGCCCTCAAACTTTCATATTTGATGCCCAAAAAATCTCAAATTATTTATATTATTTTTCTCTCACCTCCATAATTTCTCTCATCTCCATAACTCATAATTCATCATGAATTTGAAAAGATCTTTAAATTTCTATTGTTTCCATTATCTTTAAGTGTCTATTGTTTCCATTTACTATTTTCCATAATATGTGGAAATTTATCCCATCCTTTTGTAAAAATAAAGATTTTTTAGCTGATGCTTACCCAGATCGTCAGCTGGGTGAAGCTATGACACAGTACTGTGTTTGTCAGAGATCCTGGGAATTTTCCAAGGCCCATAGTTTTCTTTTCTTTTAATATCTTCTTTCTTTTGGGCCTTTGACTTCTTATTTTACATTCTACTCTTGTGTCTCATTGACTCAGCTTGTACTGTGATTAGTTTTCTGCATGCCTTATTGTTTTTTGAGATATTCCTTTTTATTTCTTCTTTACATTTAAGAGGTCAGTTTGTATTTCCTGCTTTAAGAAAGTCATGAATATCATCCATTTTATCCTCTACCCTAAAGCATCCTATGGCAGACTGTGGAACATTTGTCCCTTCTGTTCTCCAGAGCAGTTTCTTATTTGTGGTTCTTATTGTTAAAAAAAGAAAAAAGAAAAAAAAAAAAAAAAAAAGGATTCAAAGGTTTATAGTGCTTTATGTTCTAAGAGCATGTTTCTATGTCTTTTTGTACTCATACCCTCTGCTTTCTTTGAAATCTCCATTTGTTTCCTGCTGCCCTCAGATCTTTCATTTAAAACACAAATCTGTCACTACTTGCTGGGTTTTAGTCATATTTTTGACTGTGTTAAGTTCCTCTAAGTAGACTGAAATATTATGAAATCTTATCTCTTTAGCAATTTATTCAGCAGCTTCTCACTTTCTATGTAGTATACTTTGTTTCCCACTCTGATAACTGGCTGTAGATGGCTCTGTATCCATTTCTATATTTAAGTGTATTCATTTCTTTTCACAGAATCACAGAATTTCTAGGTTGGAAGAGACCTCAAGATCATCGAGTCCAACCTCTAACCTAACACTGACAGTCCCCACTAAACCATATCCCTAAGCTCTACATCTAAACGTCTTTTGAAGACTTCCAGGGATGGTGACTCCACCACCTCCCTGGGCAGCCTGTTCCAATGCCTCACAACCCTTTCAGTAAAGAAGTTCTTCCTAAGATCCAACCTAAAAC
Source organism: Anas platyrhynchos (assembly GCF_047663525.1). NCBI lineage: Eukaryota > Metazoa > Chordata > Aves > Anseriformes > Anatidae > Anas > Anas platyrhynchos. The sequence continues at coordinate 66,651,910 of NC_092588.1, read as the reverse complement.
TCCCCTGGCGCAACTTTAGCCCATTCCCCCTCGTCCTGTCATCAGGCACGTGGGAGAACAGACCAACCCCCACCTCTCTACAGCCTCCTTTAAGGTATCTGTAGAGAGCGATAAGGTCGCCCCTGAGCCTCCTCTTCTCCAGGCTGAACAAGCCCAGCTCCTTCAGCCGCTCCACGTAGGACTTGTTCTCCAGGCCCCTCACCAGCTTCGTCGCCCTTCTTTGGACCCGCTCAAGCACCTTGATGTCCTTCTTGGAGCGAGGGGCCCAAAACTGAACATAGTACTCGAGGTGCAGCCTCACCAGAGCCGAGTACAGGGGGACAATCACCTCCCTAGCCCTGCTGGTCACACTGTTTCTTATGCAAGCCAGGATGCTGTTGGCCTTCTTGGCCACCTGAGCACACTGCTGGCTCATATTCAGCTGACTGTCCACCATCACTCCCAGGTCCTTCTCTGCCTGGCAGCTCTCCAACCACTCATCCCCCAGCCTGTAGCTCTGCTTGGGGTTATTGCGCCCCAGGTGCAGGACCCAGCACTTGGCCTTGTTAAACTTCATGCAGTTGACCTCAGCCCATCGGTGCAGCCTATCCAGATCCTCCTGCAGAGCCTTCCTACCCTCGAGCAGATCGACACACCCGCATAGCTTGGTGTCATCTGCAAACTTACTGAGGGTGCACTCAATGCCCTTGTCCATATCATTGATGAAGATGTTAAAGAGGACCGGCCCCAGCACCGAGCCCTGGGGGACCCACTAGTGACTGGCCTCCAACTGGACTTGACTCCATTTACCACGACTCTTTGTGCCCGGCTATCCAGCCAGTTTCTAACCCAACGAAGCGTGCGCCAGTCCAAGCCAAGAGCAGCCAGTTTCTTGAGGAGAATGCTGTGGGAGATGGTGTCAAAAGCCTTGCTGAAGTCAAGGTAGACCACATCCACAGCCTTTCCCTCGTCCACCCAGCGCGTCACTTTGTCATAGAAGGAGATCAGGTTCGTCAGGCAGGACCTGCCTTTCATAAACCCATGCTGACTGGGCCTGATCGCCTGCTTGCCCTGCAAGTGCTGCGTGATGACTCTCAAGAGGATCTGCTCCATGAGCTTCCCTGGTACTGAGGTCAAACTGACAGGCCTATAGTTCCCCGGGTCAGCCCTCCGGCCCTTCTTGTAGATGGGTGTCACATTCGCTAGCCGCCAGTCAGCTGGGACCTCCCCCGATAGCCAGGACTGCTGATAAATGATGGATAGGGGCTTGGCCAGCTCCTCTGCCAGTTCTCTCAGTACCCTCGGGTGGATCCCATCCGGCCCCATCGACTTGTGCACATCCAAGTGCCGCAGCAGGTCACCAACCAGTTCTTCGTGGATGGTGAGGGCCACATCCTGCTCCCCATCCCCTTCCACCAGCTCAGGGTACTGGGTATCCAGAGAACAACCGGTATTGCCGCTAGACTGAGGCAAAGAAGGCATTGAGCACCTCCGCCTTTTCCTCATCTCTTGTAACTAAGTTTCCCCCTGCATCCAGTAAAGGATGGAGATTCTCCTTAGTCCTCCTTTTTGTGTTGATGTATTTATAAAAGCGTTTTTTGTTATCTTTAACGGCAGTAGCCAGATTGAGCTCCAGATGAGCTTTGGCCTTCCTAATTTTGTCCCTGCACAGCCTCGCTACATCCTTATAGTCCTCCCTAGTGGCCTGCCCACTTTTCCAAAGATTATAAACCCTCTTTTTTCTCCTAAGCTCAAGCCACAGTTCTCTGTTGAGCCAGGCTGGTCTTCTTCCCCGCTGGCTCATGGGAACAGACCGTTCCTGCGCCATTAGGATTTGCCTCTTGAAGAGCGCCCAGCCTTCCTGGACCCCTCTGCCCTTCAGAACCACCTCCCAAGGGATTCCACCAACTAGTGTCCTGAGCAGCCCAAAGTCAGCCCTCCGAAAATCCAATACAGTGGTTTTACTGGTTCCCTTCCTGGCCTCGCCAAGAATAGTGAACTCCACCATTTCGTGGTCACTCTGCCCAAGACAGCTCCCGACAATCACATCCTCCACCAGTCCTTCTCTGTTTGTGAAGAGAAGGTCTAGCGGGGCACCACCCCTGGTAGGTTCACTAATCAGCTGCGTCAGGAAGCTATCTTCCACTTTCTCCAGAAACCTCCTAGACTGCTTTCTCTGGGCTGTGTTGTGCTTCCAGGATATGTCAGGGAAGTTGAAGTCCCCCACGAGAACAAGCGCTGAAGATTTCACAACTTCTGTCAGCTGCCTGTAGAACTCCTCATCCGTCTCCTCATCCTGGTTCAGCGGTCTATAGCAGACCCCGACCAGGACACTAGCCTTGTTGTCCCTGCCGGTCCTAACCCAAAGGGACTCGATCTTGTCATTCCTAGCCTTGAGTTCTACAACATCGAAAGACTCTCTAATATAGAGGGCCACACCGCCACCCCTTCTGTGCTGCCTGTCCCTTCTGAAGAGCCTATAGCCAGTCATTGCAGCACTCCAGTCATGAGACTGGTCCCACCACGTCAACCAAGTCGTAGCCTGCCCGCTGCACGATGGCTTCCAGCTCCTCCTGTTTGTTACCCATGCTGCGTGCATTGGTGTAGATGCACTTCAGCTGGGCCATTGCCTTATTCCCCGGCCTTGCTATTGTTCCCCCTGGCACAGCTCCAACAATCCTTGCTTCACCCCCATCCCCCTTCTTACCTAGTTTAAAGCCCTATCAATGAGCCCCACCAGCTCCTGGCCAAGGTTCCTTTTTCCCCTAAAGGATAGGGACCCGTCTACGGCCATCAGACCAGGTGCTGAATAAACTGCCCTATGGTCGAAAAACCCAAGATCTCTGTGTTGGCACCAGCCCCGGAGCCACGTGTTTAACAGGTGGGCTTTCCTTGTCCTCTCCGTACCCCTCCCTGCCACCGTAGGGATGGACGAAAACACTACCTGCACTCCCGCTCCATCCACTAACCGTCCCAGCCCCCTAAAGTCTCTTTTGATTGCCTTCAGGCTTCTGTCTTCAGTGTCGTCACTGCCCGCCTGGATTATCAGAAGAGGATAATAGTCTGAGGGGGGAACCAGGTTGGGAAGCTTCCTGGCAATGTCCCTGACCCTGGCCCCAGGGAGGCAGCAGACTTCCCTACGGGTAGGGTCAGGCCGACAAATAGGGCCCTCTGTTCCCCTAAGGATAGAGTCTCCCACAACAATCACCCTTCTTTCTTTCTTGATGGAGGCAGTCCTGAGGCGTGGAGTCGACCTCCTCGCCCTAGGCATCCTCCTGGGAACACTTTCTACCTCTTCCTCAGTTGCTGGTCTATCAAGCTCCAGGGCCTCAAACCTGTTGTGTAAGGGCACCTGGGAAGGTGGGGCCGGAAGGGGAGGGCATCGCCTGCCAATACTTTTATACTTAGTCTGATTAGATTTGTTTTTAAATGAAGGCTGATTTATATATATATAAATAAAATGTATGTATTTTTAAAGATACTCCTTTACTCCTTCCTGTAGGTCAGCTGGTTGTTCGTGATGTCCCTTTCAGGGAACAGAGAATTTTCTGTGAATGCTTCATCTTTATATGAGTTCTTATTTTGTTTTAGTTTACAGCACGTTTCATTTTTCTGCCACTTTTCCTGCAGATCAACTAACACTACACCTGTCTTTCAGATTAAGGCCCTGAAGTTCACTCTGGCCTGTCTGTTTGTTTTTGTTTGTTTGCTTGTTTGTTTTGCTTTTTTTTTTTTTCCCCCTCCAGTTCATATATCTAACAACATGAAACTCTTTAAGCCTCTAATTCTGCTAGATCTTTACTTTAATGTGTGATTAGGTTGAACACACTACTATCAGTGAAGGCTATCTCTTCAGAAAATAGTGAAACAGTTAGTTTCATTTCGTTAGTAAATTTTCAGTATTTTTCCATTCCATACAAACAAGCATTTTGTTGAGTAATGTAACCATTACTAACCACTGGGATAAGATTTTCTTGAACTATTCAAACTAAAATACATCTTTTCTTGTTCTGATACAATTAATTAAGGATGTATTAACATAAACATTGTTTTTTGTTTTTTTTTTTTTTTTTTTTCTCTCCCTTTCTCTCTGTAATGTATATTATATTGTACTCATTAAGGTTGATTTCCATTTTCTCCTTCATTGTTCCAGATCACTCTACTAGATTAACTTGTTCCAAATATTAAAGTTCCAAGATCGTTGTGAGGATAAATCTAAAATAACTGTGTGGTATCATGCTTCTCTCATTTCCTAGTTCATTACAACATGAATGAGCAATGCTGATCTTGAGGAGGGACTTCTTGATTGAGGAGATACATCTTGATTTCACTCTTTTCCCACCACAACACTAACAGTTTTTTCCACCTATTCTTATCAGTGTTGCTATTTGCTGCAACATTATTCACTGTCTTTAGTAACAGGACCTTTCTCAAAGTCTTTGAGAAAGTTCTAACAGGCAGGCAGTTCTTTATCAACTACTTTGTTGATATTTTCAAGCAATTTCAATGCCTTTTTGTACCCCTACTTGTACCTCTCCTCATACACACATGTTCTGTATTAAGCCATGCCATACTTCATTCAGCTACTTCCTAACCTTGGTTTCATGCAATTACCTTCATAAATAGACCATTTCAGTTCTCTTCATGCAGGGCTCCTCTTTTGTTTTTACCTGGCCTCCCCTGACCTGATCTCAGTGAGGTCAAGAGCTGTTCTGAAATCCCATTAAACCCAGCCAAGATTATACCACATCTGGGCATCTGTACTGGGATTGTTGCTGTCTTCAAATACTGCATTATTGGCTGTTTCAGTAAAGCACCACAGAAAATCATGTATATTAAGGAGTCTAGGAAACCTAAAGATCATACTGGCTGAGATACACCATTTGCAAAGGTTCATGAATGTAATTTTTTTTCCACATCTTGATTTATTTTTATTTCTTTCCCCACAAACATATTAAAATAGAATGATTTTTGAAAGCATAGCTCAGAGTAAAATATTAGAGTAATTAAGATGTTTTAACAAATTTCAGAACCAATTATAAATTTGTTGGGTTTAAAATATTTAAGGATAAATTTTTTAAAAATTAACAAAATTCTTCAAGAATATAAATAAAGAGTGTGGACACTCAGACAACTGCAATTGTCTTTCAGTGAGGCCATAAAATTGTTGATATTAAGATACGTTACATTATTTTCTTTCTTGTCCTTTTTATTTATTTTCTTTTTTAATGGTCCTCTCACTTAAATGAAACCAATACAGTCACTCACTTTCTATTTATTTATTTATTTATTTATTTATTTATTTATTTATTTATTTATTTATTTATAATTTCCAGTGGGAGTTAAGTTCTGATATTGCCTTACCATATCAGAAACTGAAAGATCACATTGAATACACTTCTAAGAATAGAGAGAAAAATAACTCTGTTTCAGAATCTTTCACTACCAAGAAAAATGCATTAAATCCGCTCACTACTTGCAGTCAATGTTGTTTGTTTGTTTGTTTGTTTTGCTTTTTTGTTTGTTTGTTTGTTTGTTTTGAGATTCTGGTGCAACAGCACTTCATTTGGATCAGCAATTCACTAAGCCTTATCCAATACTATCTAGGAACAGAATTTAAGAGAGTAAAAGAGAACAAAATGTGAAGTAACTGTTGCCCATTTTTACTTACAGCTTCCAGAGGAACGTTGAGCAGCTAGCTTTAATAGCTCTTGACAAACCTCTTTTCATATGAAGTTGCCTAATTGCAATTTAACTCCCATACATTTTTGAAATGTAAAACATCCTTTAGCAGTAAGCTTCAGGTTTATGGGGGAGAGGTGATTTTTTTTTTTAAGCTTGTACACATACATTTAAGCAAGTACACATACTTGAATGTGTACTTGAAGGACATGGACAAGATGTGTTTCTGAATAGAAAAGAAGGAAAGGGTTTTACTTAAACAGAGAAATGCAAATACAAACTTATCTTCAAAATTTAAAAAGAAATTTAAAATTTACCTTTTAGAAACCATAGATCTGAGAGAAATAGGTTACTACTAAGTAAATCAGGGAGCTGAGAGGAACTGTTTGAATAAACACATCTTGATTCCTCCTTCCACTGCTTTTTTTTTTTCTTTTTTTTTTCTTTTTTTTTCTTCATCAGAAAAGCTATGATAAAAACAAAGTATTTTTACATCACTACTTATCATTTATTTCACTGTGGTTGGAACAATATATATTTTTTCCAGTTTCATATAACTGCATCTGAGGATAAAACAATCAACTTTGTTTTGCCTTGGCTTGTTTATTGCTACAGAAATATCATGTTCATTGAGAAATTCCTTGAGTTTCCTGTTTCATTCCTGTTTCATTTGGCCTCACTCTAGTATAGAAGTCTTTGGGTCGGTGGGTGTGGTTGATTTGTGGAGTCGTTTGTGCAGATCCTATAACATCTCCTTTCCTAAAATATTTCCCATAATGAATAGAAGATATATTTTGCCAAAATGCCTATTTTGCTAAAATGCCTCTTATGCCTGCTAAAACAGATATATTTCACAAAGGGTTGTTTCTTAACAGATTTTAGTCACCAATTCATTCTTTTTCTGTCTGCTCACTATGACCTGTGATTTGCATGTCATACACAATCCTTCCTGAAAAGAAATCTCCTACTATTTTTTTTATTATTATGTTATTTATTATTATTATTATTATTATTATTTTATTTATTTATTTATTTATATTTTTTATGCACAGTGAAACACAACAGAGTTTGTACTATGCAAAGGGAAGGAATGTCAGGGCAGGATTAAAAAAAATAGTCCTGATTCATTCATTATTTTCATAAATAGGTCCCTAAATTAGAGTTATTTGTCGACAATAAAAAATTGCTACCAGATTTTTAAGAAAAAAAAAAAACAAAAACACCAACACTGAAGTGTCCTTAACTTCCCAAAGAAAAAGAAAGAGGTCAAGCAGTTACAGTTACAGAAGTTACAGAAAGTTATAAAGTTACACAATTACAGAAGAAAGTGCTTATATCAATTATATCATTGATATTCTTATATCAATTTACAAGTGTTACTTTTAAATTGAGCCAGTGACATTAGAGATGGAAGGGACCTTGAGCTGGGTTTGTTAACACAGAGGTGGAGTTAACAGCTTGTACAGACAGCTAACAGGAAAGCACTAACACAGTTATACTTCACGGAGATGATCAGAAGCACCAAGAAACTTGAGTCCAAAGACAGGCCTTCAAGCCAGCCCATCACTTTAGGAACACCTTCCTCTTCTCTCCAGCTGTAAATGGAGAAACTCTAATGTCCTATCTTCCAGTCTCATCTTGCAGTCACTGCCTCTGATTTTTCAGCAGGAACCCCAGCTTGTTTTTTTGCTTTCCAGGGCTCATGTTGAAAGTCTCTTTGCTAACCTCCTACCTGTGTGTACTGTCTGTTTGCCCTCAACTCCTCAGAAAGGTAACAAAGGAACACGTGATAAGGAATCAGAAATAAGAATGGCAGAGACTGAAGGAAGCCTGCATTGTTTCCTGGCCACTTTTGGTTCAGATATATGGTCTCTCCCACAGTGCACTGAAGAGTCCAGTGCATTATCACAGAGTAGGAAGGCGGACATAATTTGGTGGCTTGCTACTACAAAGAAGTGTTGGCAAATTATAAATCTTCTATAGTACTTTAATGAATATCAAGAGATCCATCTGCCTCTTTGTCTTCCCCTCAGCTGTACACCAAATAGCCTATAGTTGGTATGAACAACCACTGGCACAAGCTATCTCTGACTGAATTTTGAACAGTAATGAGGTGTACTATTGTTTGATTTGAGCCTCCCTGACAGAAGATGGAGATAAGAAAAGATGAGTGAAGTATATTTAATAAGAAAAATAAGAGCATATTGCAAATAAGGTAGGAAAACAATTACCTACTCAAGTGCACAAGATTTGAATAAAGAACTGGAAAAAATACAATGGGTGACAAAAATAAGGAACTTGCAAACTCTGCAAACTTACGAAAAAGCTAAACATCAAGAAGATGAGTCCACCAGAACTTCTGCAGTAGACCACCTCTAAGTTCTCAAAACTTCCTGAACACCAGCCTGCCAATATCTTGTTGTCAGAGTTGGTTAAGGTCTACCATAAGGTTGTAGAAGACAGACTGTTTCACTTTGCCTTCTCAATTATCTTCTGTCTAGATTTATACAAGTATTCCAAGTATTTTTGTCCCATAGAACTTTTAATATATTATAACTTTATTTTTAGCAGAAAACATGCAGATGTGAAAACCATAGAATCACAGAATGGTTCAGGTTGGAAGGGATAAAGATCAACCTATTCCAGCTCCTCTTCCATAGGCAAGGACACCTTCCAGGTGTTCACCAGGTTGTTCAAAGCCCCCATGCAAGCCTTGAACACTTCCAGGGGTGGGGGATCCACAACTTCTCTGGACAACCTTTTCCAATGTCTCACCACCCAGTAAAGATTTTCTTCCTAATATGTAATCTAAACCTACCATTTTTTAGATTAAAACTATTATTCCTTGTCCTGTCCTTATACTCTCTGACAACGAGTCCCTCCCCAGCTTTCCTGTGGGCTCTCTTTAGGTACGGGAAGACTGCAGTGAGATCTCCCTGGAGCCTTCTCCAGGCTGAACAACCTCAACCTGTCTTCATAGGAGAGTTGTTCCAGCCCTTTGATCAAATTTTTGGCCTTTCTCTGGACTTGTTCTATGGAATGTCCTTGTCCTTCTTGTGCTGAATACAGTACTCCAAGTGGGATCTTACGAGAGCAGAGTAGAGAGGCAGAATCAACTCCCCTGACTTGCTGACCACACTTCTTTTGATGTATCCCAGTTAGCTTTCTGGGCTGCAAGCACACATTACTGTCTCATGTTGAACTTCACATCAACCAACACCCTTGGGTCATCCTCAGAGCTGTTCTGAATCCATTCTCTGCCCAATCTGTGTTTGTGCTTGGCTTTCCCTATCCAAAGGACCTTCCACTTGGCTTTGTTGAACCTCATGAGCTTTGCCAGGTCCCTCTGAATGGTATTCCTTCCCTCCAGCATGTTGACTATACCACACAGATTGGTGTAATTGGCAAACTTGTTGGGGGTGTACTTGATCCCACTGTCCATGTCACTGACAAAGACGTGAAACAGCGCCTGTCCAAATACTGACTTCTAAGGAACACCATTCGTTACTGATGTCCACTTGTACATGTGGACATACTTGTACTGATCTCCCCTGTCCACAAGTGCTATAATCCCATTGTAGAAACCACCAGGTTTGTCAGGCATGAACTGCCTTTAGTAAAGCCATGTTGGCTGTCATGTCACCCTCTTATTTTCCATGTGCCTTAGCACAGTTTCCAGGAAAATCTACTCCATGATCTTGCTGGGCACAGAGGTGAGACTCACTGGCCTGTAGTTCCCAGGGTCTTCCTTTTTTCCCTTTTTAAAGAGAGGGTTATGTTTCCCCTCTTCCAGTCAGCAATAACTGCACTGCACTGCCACAACGTCTCAGGTATAATGGACTTGGTCTTACCAACTACCAGTTCCCACAGGGCTTGTATCATCAAAAAAAGATAATAATTAAAAACAAAAAAAAGAGAGAGAGAGAGAGAAAGAATGCACTGATGGAAAAGATGAGTCAGCACAAGAAAAAAAAGTCAGCATGATGTTTCAACTAGCTGTAGTCTTCCACTTGTTCTATTTGTCAGGCCTTTGCTGTACCACTGGGAGACAGACACTTCTCTACAGCCATCTTGTCTGTGTGAATAAGCACCTGGGCTGTGCTGCACAATACTGACATACCTCACCTGTTGCCAAGTAACAACACCAGAAGTGCTGTGGCAGTATCATCGAGCAGATCTTGTCTTGGTGTTGCACCACTTTGCTGTTTTTCTGATTCCAGAATGTGAGCCTACAAAGCTGATGTTTACTACTTGTATTTTCTTTCTTTATCTCTGTTAATAAGGAAACCTTGGTCACGCTCTTAGGTTTCTCAATTACCTCATGTGTACTCTGATAGTTCTGGGGAAATGTGGAAGCCTTCTAATTCTGATTTACTAAAATAATTTAATATTTTTGTTTATTTTTTTAAATCATTGCCTTTATAATTAACTGTTCACCATCCTCATTTTCTTGCTAAAGCTAACATGCTGTTGTTTGTTTACTCATTTTCATAGTCTCAGTATATGTCTCTGTTATATGTATTCTCAGGAAAACATCTGCTGGTGTTAGAAACACCTTGCTCACTAAATCCAATAATCTGGTAGGTTGATTTTTCCTGCCTTTACTATAAGGGGCTGTCATAATCAACTGGGATTGTAGTAATGGCATCTTTCTGTATCACAGAAATAATTTGGACAGGTGCAATGTGCCAATTAAAACATAAACAAACACAAAATGCTTAGATCCACTCCAGCAGTTTATTTTTTTTTCTCAATCCCAAAGTCAATTTGCAATTAATTTAATACTAAAGCAGAAATGACAGATGATCTAATTTTTAATGTGGTACAAGTTTAGAAAGACATTAGAGTACCATTCTGGAGAACTGTTGCACGTAATTGCTCAGGTGTTCAGAACACATTTCATTCCCCCTGCTGTGCAAGGACTTCTGTTCCTGGGTTTTCTTTCAATGGTTCCCCCAGAAGTGGGATTAAAAGTAGAAACTTAATGATAATGAATTGAATTGTTCACATCTAAAGGGGGCTGATTGGCAGGATGCCGGAGACAAAGAGATCTCTGACGATGGTTAAAAAAAAAAAAAAAGTAATTGGATTACACAAAGAAAATAAGATAAACATTCATTAAAATTACAGTAACAGACTGTGATTAATGAGCATATACAAGTGCAAGCAGTGCATATTCTTTAGGCCTTGCAAGGCCTACATTCAGCGGTATAATTAATAATTTTTAATTTTTTAGTAAGTAATTGTTATGCACTTTCCAGTTCGAAAGACCAGAGTTTGTTTTCCCCAACCTGATTTTATCTGTGACTACTATGGAGTCATCAAAGGTATTGTAATTGGTAATGAAGTCTAGTTTGCCTTTATTTTGGCTGTAAATTTTGACTTTAAGTTGTTCTGCTTGGGAATGTCATTATGGAACTGGAAGAACTCACTATGGTTGCAAGTTCCTTCTGTGCATTCTGACCTTTCCTCTGCAAAGACAGTTTCATGTTTGGGATTCTGAATGTTCAGAGCTGGTGAAAACAGCTATTTTTGGACTCTAGGTAGAAACTTTAGCTTTGTTGATTACATAAGCTTGTTCAGCAAGAGTCTGGCAATAAAGACAAAACACTCTGATGCCTAGGGTAGGAAATAAAATCAACCAAATACGTAGGTTTGAGTTCTGCTTGAGGATAAGAAGTCCTGCGGAAGTTTTAGAAGTTATTACAGAATCACAGAATCACAGAACTTTAGGGGTTGGAAGGGACCTCAAAAGATCATTGGGTCCAACCCCCCTGCCAAAGCAGGTTCCTCAGAGCAGGCTGCCCAGGTAGGCATCCAGACAGGCCTTGAATATCTCCAGAGAAGGAGAATCCATAACCTCCCTAGGCAGCCTGTTCTAATGCTCTGTCACCCTCACCGTGAGGAAGTTCTTTTGCATGTCAGTGCGGAACTTCCTGTGTTCTAACTTGCAGACATTGCCCCTTGTCCTATCCCCACAAACCACTGAGAAAAGGTTGGCTACATCCTTCTGTCAAATTTGACATGATCTGATTGCGATGGCAACTATAGATCCAGGCCTAAGCCATAAATAGTATGAGAAAAACAAGTTGACAATCTTCTGTCTTTTCCTCTGATTCCAAAATCTTAAACAATGTTGTTCAAAAGCTCTCAGTTGAGAGCAAGAGAACATGTGGTACCTATCTATCTACAGTGCTCAGACACAGTGACCTTTCTAAGGGTTCTAATTTCTGTCTTCCATAAACTTTCTGCCTGCGTTATTGCTTAGCAGGCCATCTGCAGGATCTCATACTGCTGTGTTTGGGTGCAGAAGAGCCCTGAAGGCTTTTGGAAATGTTTCTCAACAGACAATTAATGCTTGTAAGGATGAACAGTGAGTTTGGGGAGAATGGCAACAAAATGGTGCTTGCAGATTTGGACTCCCACAGCAGAACCTCTGGAGAGGAGTAAGTCCACCTCCTAGAGTCTTTGTGAAACTTACCAAATGTACTACATCATGCAGATTACTGCTGTACTTCTTACAGTCTTAAGTGATCTCTCTCAGCAAACTGCCAAATTTTTATCTGCTGGGAATGATATCTCTGTTTCAACGAAGCAATTTTGAATCAATGAAGCTGCATTGAAGCAATGGGAATTTTAAAGTTCTTTTCTAAACATTGTAAGCCTGGCTGTCCAAAATCATTGATGAGCAGCAGTGTCGAGTCTGACATCACTCATTGTTTTCAATATTATAGTTCTCTATAGATGCCATTCATAGGGTTTTCATCCTTATTGCCAATGCAGAACTACTGTACTGATATAGCTACCCAGCAGCTTGCCTGTGTGTCTGCTTAGAATTTTGAGTCTATGAAAATATCTGCCTTTTCCCTAGTGTTCCCTTAAGAACACAACCAGATTGGTAGAACATAATGGCTGATTCACAGGATGGTGATGAATGTTGGGCAGGATGTGTGATAAAGGACCTGCCTGTTTTTTGCTGAAATGTTTTCTCTTTCTGACTGATATGACAAGCTTGTGTATTTGGGGCCAGAGACATATTCTTGCCAGAAGATACCATGACCATTCATCATGGAACAATTCTTCTGATACCCAGTGCTGTGATCCCACATGAAAATATCTATAATGCTTTTATTTTCAAAATCTTTGCTTTAAAGATGGTTGTCTGTGGTATCAGAGGTGCCAGCTCAGAGCTGTGTTTGGTCAGTGTTGCCAGAGCAAACTAAAAGCTTCTAGTGCTTACTGTAGTACAAAATTTCTACTGTTACTACTGAGACAGGTAAAGACCATGTTGCAGATACTTTTTACTATTTTTGAAATCACTGGCTTTTGTTCATAAGTTATGTAATGAAGAGACTGATACTTTTGTCTTCTCTCTTCTGTAACTCGGAATGACAAGTATCAAGCCAAAAAATTTCACTCCTCATATGAAGGTCACGAGGAATGAGAGCATCCTCGTGAAGCTGGAAGAAGAAACATAAATTCTGGTAAGTCTGAAAGGAATAAAAAAAGTATTATCTAGGACACTGAAGCTGAAGTATCAGCTCAGGTTTTAGAATAAATAAATGAAAACATTGTACTTCTTATTTTTTTTTAGTAGAATTTTCCTTAATTTCTCAAATTTGGAAAGGTGCATATAGATTCTTTTAACGTAATTGCATCTTTATATGATAGACTGCATGGAGCTCACATTCCTGCCCAGGGTATCTTTTGAGAACATAGGGTATCCAATATGTAGAGACAGGTGATTTTTTTCCCCCTTGTTTCACAAACTATAAGCATAACAGTGCTTATATTCTCTTTGGAGCATAGAGGTTCTTGCAACCTGTCCCTACTGTACCTGTCCTTTGTGAAGAGGTGAAGAGGAACATGGTCCAGGTTTCTCTAAATAACAGAAATATGCAATATTTTTGATAGGCTAAGAAATTTGTTTTGCAAGTGCTACAAACATTTACTACTTTCTGCCAGAAATCTAGATACACAGAGTGGCCCCAGGTCCATAGAAATGCAAATGTTATTGCTGAGAGTGTTTTTTTTTTTTTTTGATATCATGTTCCTCAGCTATAGTCCAGGAGTTGACTCTTAAATGTCTTCAGTGTTTCCATGTCAATGTTTTCCTTTCCAACCACAGTTCATTTTACATGCTTACTGATGTATATAAGGGTCCTATTGTAGCCATGGCAATCCCACAGGGATACTAAGAAAAAGCAGCTAATACTATCACAGAAATGGTTTCTGTAGGAAGAAATGTCTTTTTATTTTTTAAAGTAGTAGATAAGTAGATAAAGTTGTAAGTCTTTTTTGTTTGTTTGTTTGTTTTGTTTTGTTTTGTTTTGTTTTGTTTTCCTGAAAACTCTTAAATATATATATATATATGACATCTGATATCTGTCCATCATGGGTAAAATATTAGAACCTTAGCATAGCTGTTTTAGAAAGACTTGTTTTTAATATATATATATATTTTAAAAATTATTTTAAGAAGTTTTATCAAGCTGCACCTACAAAATTCAATTCTATTTACATTAGAAAACCAAAAGAGAAACACATTAGAAATTTGTGAATAAATATGATTTTGCTAGTACAGTGGACTGAGGAGATGACCAGGTTTGGAAATCCAAACTAGTTTTCATTATGGCTGTATAAAGAATATCTGTGTTTGCTAACACTCACTCTGTCCTGCATGTGTCTTGGCAGTGTATGGCCTGTGATTTTAAACCTTATGCTAAGTTAACCTATACTGATTTTATGGACTGTGTGACCTTAGTGGTTTTTGAGGCAGTACTACTAGGGAGATTTTATAGTCCCACACAGATAAATCAAACTCCCAACTCAGGTTAGCAGTACATGGGACATAAAGCCATGCTATACATGTGAAGTAAATCCAATGTATGCTGTAGATTAAGTGAGTAACAGTGAATATAGTGGACATGAAAATTCTTTTTCTAAGAATATATCTAAGTATTTCTTCATATGGCTGAAGAGTTGAGTGTCTGTAAAAGCTGCTGGTTACTGTGAAAATCATATGATTGACTGAATGATGGACTTTGAAACCTTTTAAACTGTAGACCTGAGGCCAGAGCTATATTCATGTCCCAAAATGGCTTGAGGATGCTCAAGGCAAATTAGCTGAAACCAAGTGCTATGTGAACTGAGTATAATGAGCCATCTTTACCTCTAATGTAGATTTAAGCTCTTTCTGGCTTCCCTGAGGGAAATTGGCCATAGAAGGAGATTCCCAAATCATCACCCAAGAGGTATTTTACACTGGCAAGATCCCTGGATTCCCTTGTGGGACAACTCCTCAGTTAGTGTGCCTTGACTCATTAGTTCACAGCAATCAGAAGTGTCACCCATGGCACAGCAGAATGCTGTTACTAAGTCCCATGTTGCTGCTGATCTACCAGGTGTTTTTTCTAGTATCAGAAGTACTCAGTTCCCCTTATGATGTTAAAAATGAGGGGAAAATGCTGTCCATGAAATTTGGGAATGAAAATTACTGGGGATTGCTCTTTGGCCTAAACAAAACAACTGTAGTAGTCATACCTTGTCCTTTTAAATAACTAAATTATCATGTGTTGTGCTATCAACATCAGTTTTAACACTGCCGAAAGCTATGCATTAAAAAAAAAAAAAGTAATTATTTTTCCCCTTCAAAACTATTTTTTCACTTATGTGATGCATCACATTTTAAGTTCCTGGCTTCAATACTCATCAGGTGTAAATCAGAATAAGTCTGCTAAAGCTCATCTGTTAATTCTGACCTATATGCAGAAAAGTTGGGCCTAGAGGTTTGATTTTCCAGTGATTTACAATTTGTTTCCTTATGTGTGTACTTGAAAACTGGTTCAAAATTACTATATGCTATCAGGATAAGTGAGCTAAAAATTATGGTATTCAGACATTATTTGCATATTTTGTATGCAGTTAAATGCAAAAAAAAAAGTCTGGTATAAAGCAGGGAAAATATAAGACTCTTTTTTGGAACTCACTATTGTAATAGGACTTGTTTAGCCCTTCTCTCTCATATTAATATACTAATAGGAGAAAGCAAAAATGCCTAAAATGCCTTTTTTTTTTTTGTTTTTTTTTTTAGAAATATATGCGTGTTACTACATTTATTACTATTTTTCATGTATGTAAAAGGAAAAAAATTCTTAGTCTTTCAGGCTTCATCTTAAACAGATGAGCCACTCCCTCTGCTGGGGATATTTCTACAAACTGTTCTGTAAATGAAAACGATGTTATATTTTTAAGGGGAACAGTAGAAACACTTATAAAATCGTATAAAATCTTAGCAGCATTATCACAACAAAAATTTCTCAGGAGTATGTAACTCTCTTTATACTAGTCTATGATCTTAAAATATCCAATTTGTTCAGAGAAAAGAAGAAACAGAGACACCCAAATGTAGAGATTTTTCAACCTCTCTGGTTTAAAGTATTTTTCTTTTCACATAGTTATAACTTTATTTGCAGCTTGCCAAAGATAATTGAATGATAATCCTGCAACGGAATGTTTTCCACTTATCTATACATTAGGTTTAGCCTGAACAAGTGCTGTATGACATGTTCAGCAGATTTTTAACTTCTGTTAACACTCAAAAATAAATAAAAAATCAATAAAAAATCCACCCAACAACAACAAAAAAACACCACCCCAAGGGTAACAATTTTCAGGAAGAGTTTACTCGATTCCTAGCTTTTGTTCAGTTACTGGCTGTTTGGATGAAGCTGCGGTGAATTCCAAGGAATGTCTCTGATGGGATGCCAGAAGATGTTTCAACATATATTTATACATATATTGCTTCCTCAGTCAAGCTGAAAAAGTGTGTAAACATTTGTATTAAAAAAAAAAAAAGCATTTTAAAAAAAATGCAGATTCAAGGGATATGTAGTCAGATTATCTATCCACTGTATTTCTGTTCTTGCCTACTACTGCAGTAATTTATTTGCCCATATCAAGCAAGTCTGAAAGAAGGACAGATGTTTCAGAGGCAAGGAAGCTCCTACAAGCTCTCTAAAATCTGGTGTCTAGGTAGAAGTAGGATGCCCAAATCAGGGCTGCTACCTGGAAAAGAAGCAGATCTTAGCCTTTATACATGTTGCCTGGTAGCTAGTATTCCTATCAGGCTGCATGTATGAGCAGACCAAATTGTATATTATGGAAGACGGTGGACAAGTACTGTGACACAGTACTTCTCTGTTCCTCGGTAAAGGTGGCAAAAGAAACTAGAAGCTAACACTAGAGGGTATAGGGGACAAAATACACAACTCTATTAGAAACCATGTCACTTTAGTTCTGGTTTTCATGGAACAACCTCCTTTTGAATTTTTGAATTTGTATAGATGTCAAAATAAATGAAGTTTATAGAAAAAAAAAAAAGGAAAAAAAATGTTCTGAAAAACTAAAATGGAAACTGCAACCTCCCCATAATTTTCTTCTAGTTTGTTCACATAATTTTACCTGGATTCAGACTCAACATATAACTTTATTATTTTTTCTTTGATTTTTGAAAAAAAGAGACATGCTCAGCCCAGTAATTATTGTCTTTGTGGTGTTTTTCTTGTTTTAGTGGCAAATGGTTCAACAGGACAGAATGAAACAACTAACTAAAAGCTGCATTGTAATAATCTTATATGGAAAAGTACTAATTCCAATGAGACTATTTCAATAGAGTACAGTCTTTGAACATGTCTGAATTGGGCAAAAACTGGAGTGGTAATTTCACTGAGAATTGACTAAATGACAGGCACTTATCTGATTTTAAATTTCTACAAGTTCATTTTGCTTTTCACATCCAGCGGAAAACAGAAAGAATCCTGAAGTCCACAGGTATTGGTGGAGAAGAAGATAATATGATATTCTATGATTCTATGATTCTATGCTATGATTCACTCCAATGTTATTAAGCTGTGACAGACTTGGATTTATTTCCCATGCTCAGGGCCACTTTCTACCATTCTTTTGTACAGCGTGCATGAGTAACAAAAGATGCAGTAGGAATATTTGACAATCAAGAAATAGGCTTGTTTCTTGACAGCTGATGGATCCAGCACAACTCAGAATGATGTGAGTGTTTCTAGGAAAAACATGAAGAAATGAGAAAATTTTGATCATATATAAATTAAGTATGCATAGTGATATCCAAATTTTATAAAGTAAACAAAACAAAATTGAAACCAGAGATCAATATTAATGAAGCTATTACTAGATGAAATTGTGAGACTGTCTAACTCTAGGTAACTGCAAGAACATTTGACAAATAATCCATGAGATTTTAAGAAAGTTCTGATAAAAAGAACCTTTCAGAAAATTTTCTAATACTGTGTGGTGTTTAGCTGCTGGCTGTGTGGTGTTTAGCTGCTAGCTGGGTTAAACCACAACACTGAGGGACTCCATAGAATCCAAGGGAAAAAAAATAACAAACAACCTTAATCTTTGCATAAGAACATATATGTTTAAGACTTCTTTACATATGACATCACTAAGTAGGAAAAATGAAGCAACATTATACTTTGACTTTTGAAACATTACACTTAGTAAATTATCTTTCTACTTAGCATGTTTCAGTGCATTAAAAATTTTCTATTAAAGAATAAACCCATTTAATTCAGAAGAATCAATATTTGAACATAAAGATATGTGATGTACATAACACAAGGACATGACATTGAGACATGAATTATTATCTTTTGCTGTTGGCAACATGTATTTGTTTATTTTAATGAAAATCTTACATAGAACTTTACACCCTTGTTTAAGTTGTTTGCTAAGAATGTATGCATCTCTAGTTCATACCCTTTTATGACTCTTGTGGTATATGAAACATGGCTGTTTTCAAATATTTCTTGATGGAATATGGATGTGTTACTTTTCTTACGTCTCTGATAAAATTGGAG
Source organism: Anas platyrhynchos (assembly GCF_047663525.1). Taxonomy (NCBI): domain Eukaryota; kingdom Metazoa; phylum Chordata; class Aves; order Anseriformes; family Anatidae; genus Anas; species Anas platyrhynchos. Next base: position 66,633,350 of record NC_092588.1, on the reverse strand, counting down.
GTTGACAGAAGCACAGCACTGAGATAAATGAATGTGTGAACACAGCAAAGAAGTTAGGTTCTCACCTGAAGTCAGATAAAAATCAAGCACCAAAAGCTACAAATGTGGTTTCACTGTATTTTACATTGAGGGAAATTAGAACCAAGAGGAATTTTTCCATAGCTATATGATAGGTAAGTTAAGCATTTAATAAATTCAGAGAACTGATAGGTGGTGAACATAGGGCAATGTGTTCTGCCTGCTGAACATACAGCTGCTGCTTTTGTGAATGCAGCGGTCATTCTTGCTTCTCTCCTGTGGCTCTCCCAGGTGTTTCAGTGAGCACAACATCTGGAGAGTAGCACAGTTTTACTTGGGTCATCTATTGTTCTGTGAATTACAAATGAAGTCCTGTCAATTTAACTCTGTGTTTGCTGGAAGAACAATATTAAAAATTACAGAAACAAAAGTGTTCAATAATTTCTCTAGCTAAAAGAAACTGTCAGGTCAAATTTAAAAATATGACAGCATTTTTTTTCAACTCAGAACCTTTGCATCTCCTATGTTACTGCAACCACTATTACTATCTTTGAGTTTTGGAGTGTAAGTGGTATTTTGAATCCAATGTTCTGCACTGAAATTGAGTCCAAAGTCTATGCCAGCTCACAGTGGATCACAACTTTGTTTCCATTATTTTCCCCTTTGCCTGTCTCCTCACAGTGTCTTTATCAAATATATAAGTTGAAGCTTAGCTGCCTGGCACTGTGGTTGTTTTAACCCTGAAAAATCTGGCAAAAATATTCTAGAAATATGGGGACCTTTTTCACAGATTGGAGGAATATCCTGGTTGTATTTCGATATATTGCACATACTTTTTACTGAAAGGATTACAGAAACATCCTGAAATCAAATTTCTGTTTAAAAGGTCTATACAGTTAAGCATGTGCATGCCATATAACCTAGCTATCTTATTTCATCCTCACAGATCTTATTTCACAAGATTCTTCAAATAAAAATTCTCTGGATTTATTTTTATTTATTTTTTTTTTTGTACACCATCTCGAAATGAACAGACCCCAGAGTCAGAATCTTCATTCCCCTTGTATATGAAACATTGTGCACATGAAAATTCCAACCAGAAGTATTAGGGGAATAATAACAATAATAGTAAAAATGTTATATTTAACTGATGAATCTGCACTGAAGTCTTAGTACCTTGGCCAGATATTGTTTTCTCTGAATCATGAGAAAGAATGACTACACTGTTGGAAGGCATGATACACTGCACTGCTGTCTCATAGTAACAATATCTATTAACATATAATTTGTTTGTCTATGTGTGTGTGTGTCTGTGTGCTTGTGTGAATGTTTGTGTCTAAGTGTATGTATATCACATTCTCCTTTGAAAGATTCAGCCTGGGTAATCAGACTTTCTTAAATAACTTTCAGTTTGGAAAAAAATATTGAAACTATAGTCTAAGTTACACAAGTGGGGAAAAAAAAACAACAATCAGAATGAATTATTTGGTTGTGTTATACTAGTTTCACTCCTATTTAAACCTAGATCGTTCCTATTCTTATAGCAAATTAAAAAAGAGTCATTACTCTCAGTCATCAGGTTGTGTAGCAAAGAAAAGATAGAAAACTTTGTTTTCTTCTCTGCATATACAATACACTCTATCCTTAAAGGATAAGCTTTATAAAAACTAAAAGACTACATTTTTGTGCAGTTTCCTTTCCTCTGTGGCCCAGCTTTGCATGTTTCCATGGGACAGCAGTATATAGTCCTAATAATGTTGCACACCATGTAGATTTTTTTCCATCAAGAAATTACCTGAAAATAAAGTTGATGGAGTTTGGGACAGTTTTAAAGGTACTGCAGTAAATAGTCTAAATCTCATAAAATGTGACTTTATGTACTTGTGTGCATTTCTTTCAGTCCTGCTCTTAGATATTTAACATTTGCTGTGGTTCACAGTACAATAATGAAGTTTTTTGGAGGATTAGTCCTAAAGTGACAGGTTAGACACAAAACTAGAAAAATAACACAGATATTCCACATTATGATGTAAAGTTGTAGCCACTTTTAATGTTTTGTGGCTTCAGTGAACCAATGTAAGTTGAATTTCCATACTTGCTTTTACTCAGAGAATGAATTATCATGTTTTTACTGTTAAACCGATGACATATATGATCTACACAATGTAATCTTTCTATAAGAGCAAGTAATTTTTTAAGTCTGTTACAAAAGCGGGTGCATGCTTTTTTTTTTTTTTTTTTTTTCATTTTGAAATGTAATAAAGTCGGTTTTTGGCCTCAAGCAACACTAGGATTTAAAATAGGAACTACTTTGAAGCAACATGAAGATGCACCCAGCCTCTAGGTTATTAGATGTGTTTTCTCTCTCTGGCTTCCTAAATGTACCTCATTGTTTAATGGAATTGTAAGATTTAGTTGTAGGCATTTCAGCTGGACTTTAGAAATATATGATGATGCACCCACAACTTCAAAACACACCAAGTGCATTATAGAGGAAAAAAAAAAAAAAAAAAGAAAACAAACAAACAAACAAACAAAAAACTCCTCACAAGAAGGAATAAACAAATTATCAGTATTTCAAGAGAAACAGTAATACACCTGGTGGGTGGGTCATCTCAGGCAGCTGGGCAGGTAGAACCACATACATTGAAAGTCTTTCTGCAAAGTACATGTTAGATTGTGCAAATCATGATCAACAGTAGCCTGTTTTAAAAAATGTTGGCAAATAAGCAGTCTATTCCAGAATTTTTCCTGTTGTTCCAGAATAGTTTTCCTGTTAAAGTAAGAAGGTGTTCTCATCAGTAGGATCTAGCGATGAACTTTGACACTTTCAAATTTGAGCATCTGGATAAAAAGAAGAAATGATCATTGGAATTACAGAAGCATAAATATCACCCAGAATTTACAATGTTACTGGTCAGTTTGTGAGTGCAATCATATTCGCCGGCAGATATGTAGTGTGCCTAGAAGACTGAATTCTGTAGTTATATTAAATACATTTTATTGTAAAAATTCATATACTATGGAGGATTATACTACATGGATTGCATATACTATATTATACTAAATATATATAAATAGGATTATTTATACTATATTATACTATATATATAAATAAGTCATGTACTTTATGGATTCACAATGTATATATTGTGAATCTACTTTTAGTAAAAGTAGATTCTACTTTTTAATAAATCTACTAAAAGTAGATTCACAATAAAGCCAATGTATATATTGCACATAAGTATTATTGGTACTGCTATAACAACAAAATCTTATTGCAAAAAAAAACCTTTTCATCCTCATACTGTTAGGACAAAAAGGATGAAGAAGAAGAGAAAATGCATAGCCTTTTTTGCATTATATTCATCTCACAGAGAGTTTTCAATTTCCAGTGCTGTCAGTTTAGACATTGTTTTTTTAACTTTATTTTTTTTTTTATTTTTTAAATTTGCTTCAAAATGCTAATATCTTCTCACTCAGTTACACACCAACCCCAAGCAAAATCATGTTAGAGCAAGTAATACTTTCTGAATGAAAGTTTTATTTTCTCAGACAGCCAAAATGAGTTATATTGCACCTGCACAAATGATGTTTCCCTTATTTTATGAAACTGGAAGACAGCCAAGTTCTACAGGGTTTCTGTAGGTTTTTTTTTTGTTTTTTTTTGTTTGTTTTTTTTTTTTCCACATGCCTCTTCCCAGCACCACCTGCTTCAATGATTTGGGTGTTCCCCTCAGGTAGATCAGAATTTAAAACATGTTACTACTCAGATTGGTCACACCCACACCCAGAGATAATACACTTTTTTTTTCTGACAACCGTTGTGTTAGCCAAATATGATATAGTGATCTATGTTAGTAATTTTTTGAACTGTGCATAAATACGTTTGTTACTGGATGTCAGGGCTAGATTATACTATTCGTTATACAGAGATTTCTAAGGCCGTAGACCCAATTAGAAAGTAAACAAAAATAATTGGCAAAGGAAATGGGAAACTGAATGAGTCCAGTAGTCCAGGTAGCTGGGAAGAGACTCTTTACCAGGATTTTTGGTGACAGGAAAAGGGGCAACACTTTTATAATAATAATAATAATAATAATAATAATAATAATAATAATAATAATAATAATAATAATAATAATAATAATAATAAAGTAGATTTAGATTATATATTAGGAATAAATTATTTACTCAGAGGGTGGTGAGGCATGGAACAGGTTGTGCAGAGAAGTTGTGGATGACCGATCCCTGGAAGTGCTCAAGGTCAGGTTGGAAGATGCAGCCTGGTCTATTGGGGAGTATCCCTCCTCACGGCAGGGGGATTGGAATTCTTAAGGTCCCTTCCAACTCAAACCATTCTATGAGTCCGTGATTTTATGATTCTTGTCTCTAGCATTGGATGGTAAGAGACTTGAAAATTAAAGCAAAAGAAATGCTGCATAAAACTGCAATTTTTTAATCATATAGTTTTAATCTTATACTGAAGATCATAAGCAGAGTGGTATGTGGTAATCTATTTCACAAGGACATGGTCTAACACCTCAAAAAATGAATTTAATTTCCCACTGGTCTCAACCCAACACCTTTTGCAGAAGTTTGCTCACACAAAATAAACTAAACCCAGCTCCACACTGGGAGGTTCTGTCTATCTGGGGTGTAAAATGGTTCAATCCTAGTAAATTGTCTATTTTTATGCTTTAAATAGCTTTTGTTTGGTTAATTGGTGCCGTAGGCAGATAACCAATTTTCTCCTGTGCAGGGATTAGCAGAGTTCCATCATCAAGATGTTCTAATTGTTAATTTACATGCTTGAGAAAGATTACAGTTTTGATTGTGAAACATACCAGTTGTTTGTGTTCTGTTTTTTGTTTGTTTGTTTGTTTGTTTGTTTGTTGTTGTTGTTGCTGTTATTGCTTTTTTGTTTTGTTTTGTTATTTTTTACTGAACAGAAATAATTTTTTTTACACTTAATATTTACACCATATCAAGCATTGGGCAACATTAAGCACAATTATTTAAAGCACATTTAAAGAACAAATGGTCTTAATTCTCCTCTTTTGGAAAGCTAATGACCAACTCTTTCTCCAGGAGTTAAGCTGGAAAAAGTTGAAAACTTTTTTTTTAGAAATTAAAAGTTGAAAAGTTGGAAAAAGACTTCTAAAAGATGTTAAGTTCACAAACAATTGCAGAAATCCAGTAAACCCTACTCCTGGCACTGTTTTCAGTTCATATACTCTAGAAGTTCCCTTTATCTTTGCCCTTCTCTTCACAGTGAAAAATAAAATAATATTGAGTTATTGACTTGAGGTGCATAATTGGAGGTAAAGTCTTACAAAAGATGAGGTACTTTGGAGTTTTCATACAAAACAACATATTGTGATAAAACTGTGTGCATGTGTGAGGAGCACAGGTATTGGATACAAGCTAAGTTTTCATATATGCTTGGCATCTTATCAGAAATTTACTAACTGATTTATCAGGTTTAGGATTTTTATTATATTTTACCTAACTCAGGCTAAAATCTTTTCCATGACTAGCAAATGTTTCTGCAAAATTCAAGAGAAAATCTGTTTTTTTCTTTAGGAGAGCGTTGTGACACAATTATGTTACCACTTCTTTGCATCAATGGCATCCTCAGATAGTATCAGTTGTTAATATAAATTCCTTCATTACTCCACTGCTTGAGTTCTGTTAGTATACAAATGGTGACAGTAGTGGATTCAGTATTTTGAATTTCTGGTGTAAAAAGCCCTGCCCCCCTGTGGTTTGCTAGAGCCTTTTACTGCAAAATGTCCTCACGTGAAGCAGTTTCTTACTAATTTAAGGAAAATCTTTACATGAAATAGTGGAAATTCAAGACTATCTCTAGTTTATGGGTAAATAAAGCTTGTTGAGTGTTAGAGACTAGTTCTGCATATGTACCAGATCAAGGAGAATAAAATACTGGAAAGAAGGTGGATGAAGTACATCTATAGCAACTATGAAAAGCCATTGCTAAAGAATCAGAAACAAATAAATGTATCTGTGGTGGAAGAATAAAAGACAGCCACCTCCTTCCTTTGAGCCCTAGAAATAAGAAAAAAAAGAGAAGGAAGGGTTGTCGTCTTTTTTTTTTTTCCTTTGGTCTTTGGACATCTAACACGAGAAAACAGAATTTCTGCAGATTTGTCTTCCTGTGATCAAAGGAATGATGTGAAGAATAAAAATATGTATTGGTTTAAGTGAGGGATCCTAAAATCCCCATACAAAGTAATGTTTGAATAATTACATACCGGTTAGCACAATGAAACAAAAGTGTTTTCCTTAATTTACAGACTAAAAGGGAAAAATGAGAGAATTAAAGAAAACCGAATAAAACACAAAGTTTCATGCAAACATGGCCAGATAAACACTTTATGTTTTGTTATATTTCATGACACAAGGCAACTTCTATATGAGTGTTTTAAATTTTACTGATGATTGCAGTAAGGCTTTGGAGGGGAGTTATTGATTTTGTTTTGTGTAATTCATTCTAGTTTGTTTCCATGAAAAATATCTGATTCCTCCTTGTGATTCCAGCTTGTTCTTTAGTTCTTATTCCAATAGAACAGCTAGACAACACATCACTAAAAAGTTAATATTTGTAATTAGCTTGTTAAATAGTGTATGTTAAATACCAACACAAAAGTGGTTTTTTTTTGTGTGTTTGTTGTTGTTGTTTTTTTTTCTTTCCCGACAACAATAAGCAGTATAGAAAGGAACATAGAAATTGTACATTGTAGTTAGGTGTTATGACTGACACAACTAATTGTTGTTATAGAAGTTTTTGAAGGCACAATAAATGTGTAGATGGACAGTTACCAAATTGCTGGGGCCTCTTTTCTTGGCTGTTGGGTAACATTATGTTGAGCTAAGAAAAGCTGTTGCTTGGTCTCATTATGGCAAAAGTCAATGGTTGTGCTCCATGAGAATATGAAACTGATGAACTGATAATGAACTGATCTTTCATATGAAAGATCATATAGAAAGAACATAACTTTATTATGGTTTGCACCATTTTAGCAGACCAATGTTTTCTACTGATATTGAGACTGTTCACAGATCATCTTTCAACAGAATGACAGATATTTCTGATGACAACATCCATAAGAAAATGTTCCTTTGCAATTTCCAGGTCTGCAGATCATCATAGACTAAGAATTTGTCCTGAAGCTCATCCCAACCTGAAATGATAGTAAATAGTGATGGGAAAATAAAAACAAAAGGAAAGCACTCTGAGTTACCTAGCCACTGGGATATGACTGGATTGGTGTGCACCACTGGTGTGGATTAAAATGGAAAAGTTTGAGTAACAACAAAGCTGAAGAATGTCATATGATGTGCATGAGAATGGGCTATTGCAACAGGTGGTGAAAAAGGTAAATCCATATCTGGTCTCTAGTCTCTGGAAACCAACTGCTGTTTCCAGTTTGTTAGCATTAATTCAAGCCCTTTGTAAAATGCTTCCAGACTAAGTCGGCTCGTTAGTTTTAAACAGGACAAAGCATGCCATTCAACCACTACTATTATTAGATTGCTTGCCCTTAACAGCTCCAGAATAACCTTAAACTGTTTGTTTATATGCTTAATTTTTAGTTTTGGCCACATAGCTGGATAATCACTTACATCAGTGTCCATGTAACTTGTCATGGAACTGTGAACAAGTTTAAGATATAGGCAAGGGATATTTGGAGACTAGACACTGGTGTCTTTTTTCAATTTGGGTAACTGTAGGGTATCTGAGGTTCTTATGCTTAATTTTCTTCATATCCTTCTCAGAAAAATAAATAAATAAATAAAACAGTGTCTTGGGAATCGTAGAATCATTAAGGTTGGAAATGACCTCCAAGATCATCTGGTCTAACCATCCCCTTACCACCAATATCATCCAATGAACCATGTTCCTAAGTACCACATCCAAACTTTCCTCAGACACCTCCAGGAACAGTGACTCCACCATCTATCTCCCTTGATGCTCTTGTATTGAGGGACCCAAAACTGAACACAGGACTCAAGGTGCAGCCTCATCAGAGCAGAATACAAGGTGATGATCACCTCCGTGGTCCTTCAGGCTACATTATTCCTTATACAAGCCAGGATTCTGTTGGCCTTCTTGGCCACATGAGCACATTGCCAGCTCCTGTTCAGGTGAGCATCAACCAACATGCCCAGATCCTTTTCCTCTGCACAGCTTTCCAGCCTCTCTGCCCCAAACTTGTAGCATTGCATGGGGTTGTTTTGGCCAAAGTGCACAACTCATCACTTAGCCATGTTGAACCTCATCCCATTGGCCTCTTCCCATTGACCCAACCTGTCCAGGTCCCTCTGTAGGGCCTTCCTATCTTCCAGCAGATTGACACTTTCCCCCAGCTTGGTGTCCTCTGAAAACTTATTGAGGGTGCAACCAATTCCTTCAATTCCCCCAACACCCACCCCTGGGGAACACCACTGGTGACCAGTCACCAGCTGGATTTCATTCTGTTCAATGCTACTCTTTGGGCCCAGCTGTCTACCTGTTTTTTAACCCACCAAAGAGAGTACCTGTCCAAGCTATGTGCTGCCAGCTTCTCTAGGAGAACATTGTGGGAGACCAGGTGTTGTTTAGACTCTAGGTTTTGGTTCTAGCTTTTGTACATTAATCAGTGTAATCTCAGCAGCCTCCAGGTCTGGAAGATAGAATTAGATAGAAACTTCACCAAAAGGTTTTCACAGTTCTTTTGAAATATTAGCATTTGCATTAGAAAATGTTCTCTTGCAATTTCCAGATCTGCATGCTTTGATATAGGAGAGACTAGATAAAGTTTCAGATTTTGGGTGGTTATGTCAGTGAAGACCTTAGAGGCCTGTGCATCTTCTTCTGTAAAATGGCTTTCATCTCAGTCCAATATGGATGAACATTAAAGATTGATATTATGTATTGACAAGGTACTTTAGGTAAGTAAATGCAAAACAGTAGCTTTTGGGTAGTATACAAGACATAATTTTGAAATTAAGCTTTGATTGGTTACTGACCATGCTTTGTTAATGATAGGCAAGTGTAATTGAGTCTGTAGATCAGAAATATCACTGGGGCTCAAGAGTCAAATTAGAGTGATCCCAGACCGCACTGTATGCAATTTACTAGGTCACACCAAAAAACTTCATCAGGAGTATAACATGTCAAAATTAGACACTTAAGGATGTAAACAGCTCCAGAAACCGGACTGAGCATGCCTCCCGCCATCTGCTTTTGCATTAGTCTCACTTTTTCACAGTAGGTGCTGAGTTTTGTTCACTCAGCCAGACGATCATTGTTTTAAATTCAGCTGAGTGTCCCAAAGTAGCAGAGAACTGGAGATGTCAACAGATTGCTATGCCTTCCGGTAGGGGCACAAGGCTCTGGGCTCAGCAGGGAGGAGTAACATCAACAGCTGGCATATCCTAGGACCTTTTTTTTTTTTTTTTTTCTTCCTACAGATGTGAGAAGCAAATGACCTTGTTATTATTAGCAAAGGCACTCTGGGGTAGCGCTACACTCTTTTTAACTCAAGCCTATGACAAGCCTTCCTCCCCTGCCTTACCTCCCCCTCTCTTTCCCTTCCTCTCACCCTCCCACCCTTCTTGTCATAATTTTCTCTGATATTCTGAATTTTATTTATATTTTTTTCTTAGAAAATTATATTTTCTATTCAGTTTTGTTTGTTTTGTTTTGTTTTTCCTATCTGTCCTGAAGCAGCTGGTTCTTATGGGCCTGATTCTTCTGTGAAGATCTAAAGCTAATCTATCGCTGTGAAGCTAGATTATTTGGGTTAGAATTTGTTGAGATAGATTTATAAAGTTACATAAAATAACACAGAGATGTGGTTTAGAAGAAATTAAATACTTTTTTTTTTTTTTCCCCTAAAAAAATCATGCCAAAAGTCCTGAAAGATGTACACTAACTATGCATCCAGTACTGAAATGCCTAATCAAAAAAAAACATTAGAAGCCTCTGAACAATGGTAGCAGTGTCAATTGCTATTCCATATAAAAGAGTCAGTAGGGGATTAGGCAATTGGTGTGAAAAGAATAAGCCAATGGTTTCTTAAAAATTAGTGTTCTGCTGATAGCCATTTAATTAAACTGTTTGCTTTAGCATTTGTAAGTTTTAATGGAATTTCTGGGAAGGTTAAAAGGAAGAGCTGGATGATATAAATTAATACAGACATAGAAAGTTTTCATTTTTATTTTGCTAAATGCATAGATTTCAATACATTGTTATTCTTATCAATAGAATAATAGACAAAATATATGAGCATTCATAGCATAGCAACAACTAGTAGAAAAATCATCCTAAATTGAACAAGAAATTATATACTTTTTGGTACTCTCTTTGCTGTTTCAAAGTTTCAAAGATGTTAAGGACATAAAGATGTTTCAAATATGTTAATCTGATAATAGTTTACATCTTTTAGTCACTAGCAAAGAACCTGACCATGTGGCAAAGTGGATCGGATACTATTTGCCATTGCTCTTTAATTAGCATATGGAAGAAGAAGGGACAGGCTGACCACTGAAGGCTGATCTTTCGGTTTCTGAACCCTGATCCTGTGGACAAGTTGAGAGGACATGCAACCTACAGAAATTGGGTTAATCATAAATATTCTTAACACTTTAATTAGAAATCCACAATATTTTATAGGATAGCATGTCCTCCTCTTGCCCCCCTTACAGCTCCTGTTAAAGCTCATCTCACTGTGCACAAAGGAATGAAAGATTCATAAGCTGGAAGCACCATAAAGGTAGAGGTAGAACAAGGCTCTCTAATAGTGATGGGCAGCATACTATGTAATGTGGTAGTGTCTAAATAAATCCTGCATCAGTCTACACTCATGTCTTCACAGGCTTATGTTGCTTGCTGGGCTTCTACTTAAATGCTGCCTCTAGTCTTTGCCAACCCCTTTGCAATCAGCAAGAATGTACTAAAAACAGAAGTTACATAGCACTTTGGTCTCTCTTCTATCCACCTATTAGCCTTTTATAATATTTGATTCCATAATTTCATTGCACATAGTAGTACCATGACATATTTTTGTTGCTAAGAAAAATTTAGATGTCATTGATCATTCATGTGCTTTTTTTATTTTTAATTTATTATTATTATTATTATTATTATTATTATTATTATTATTATTATTATTATTATTATTATTATTATTATTATTATTATATATTGGTTAAGATGCTCAGGATATATGAGTGGACTCTTTAATTCCTGTTATTTCTGTTCCAAATTCTATTATGAACTTGCCTGAATAGGATCAACAGCAAGTTATAGTACCTCTTGATGTTTAAATAGTCTTGGAAAAATAAAGCAGTCAGGCCTGTTCTGAAAAATGTTCAGCTGTCATAGTGGTATATATTTCAATCACAATTGCATTGCTCTTACAATGAAATGGACTGGAAACTTCCTACAATATAAAGGATTGCTACAATATCATGTATCTTATCCAAGAAAAAGCAAATCAGTTTCATCTCAGCATTAATTTTCCTTAAAGTTTTTATGTATAAAAGCATCAGAGATGCTGGGATGGAACAAACAAATTGTCTCTGCATAATAATATTTAGAAATCTGGTTAAATATAACCACAACATGTCCCACATGGTTGTTATCCAGCCAGTTTACCCTCCATATCATTTATAAAAGGGCTGCCTATCTCTCAGTCTGCTTCTCTGGGGAAGTGTAGTAAGATAGGAGAGAGGTGTGTTTTGATCCAGATAATAGGAACACAAGGGTAACAGAAAACACACATAAATTAGGCCATGAATTTAATATATTCACCTTTGAAAATAAAAATTATGAGAAGATTTCTGTAGAGGATGGAAAACTGGGAATCCCTGAGGTACTCAGCAACACAGAAGACCACATCTTCAATAATTTGGCATAGTGATCATTGTTATAAGGACAAATTAACCAGACTTTTATTATTGGTATCCATTTTTATTTTCTTTTATACTCATAAATCCATCTTAAGAAAACAAAGCAGTACTTTACAGTGGTAATTGGGGGTAAGTATAGAAATGGTTATGGTAGACCTTTAATTTCAAACTTATTTAAAAGACAAGAAAACTAAGATCGTTGGGAAACAACAACAACAACAAACAACAGATGCTTTGCAGAATAGCATTTTCATTTTATTTATATAGAATGACGTGTAGTAAGTGCTAGTTAGCACAGATTCAGTTAATGTAAAATATCAGATATTTTTAATAAATTCAAATGAATTCTATTTATATTTTCTACTTTATTCTTCCAGTTTAGCTTTCCCCAGTGTGATGCATTGAATTCATTGAATCTCCTACCCAAGTACATACAGTCATCTTGATAATAAATATAAATTAGTTCAAGGTTCAAGATTTGTTCAATCCTCTTTGGAAAAACAAAAACAAAAACAAACAATAACAATAATGCAGCAAATATACTTCACTGGATCAGAATAAATGGCTGAAATGAGGAAGAAGCATGCTTTGGTCCAAAACTAACATGTCCCATGTGACAGCTGCATTATGTTAAAAAACAAAAACTGGGAGATCCATGCAGTATGATGCAAACCATAGCTCTGTTTAAGGAAGACTTTAGAGTAATAAATTATGATCTTTTTTAAACTATGATTCTTCTTGTCAGACAGAACTGATCTGGAATACTTCAGAGGCTTAGTCTAACACTCTCTTCTCTTTGAAATTTTAGTTGTGTTTTTTTTTTTTTTTTTTTTTCTTCTTTGAATAACACAGTGCTCTAGTGTCAATTATAATGTGCCACTGTCACAATGCGTGTTGCTAGGACTTAAGCTTAATGCTTTAGAGAGAGGAGCCAGATACTTGTAATTTGTGAATGTTGTCTGTAAAAATATAGAAATGTGCAATGACCAGCGTACTTAGCGTAAGGTCAAGTACCCCAAAACAACTGGCACATATTACCCAGAAAATATGAAGAGGTAAATTTTGATTTTAATGGCATCAAATTTCACCCACATAGGAGAAAACACTGATAGTAAAGGCAGCTTAGTGCTGTAACCTCTATTATTATTTCTTTGTTATATTTACTCCTGTAACTTGCCCAGTCTAGACAAAAAGTGCCATAATATGTCCACATTAAACAAAAGAGAGTTATGTGGACAAGCCATGATAAAGTGCAAAAGTGTTAAGTGGAATAGGACAGGACAAACCCTGCTTCCTCATTCTTTCTCCCTCACCCTGGACCCTGAGTCCCTGTAGACACCTCCCAACCCATCAGACCATTTCCAACACCTTTGGGCACTGCTTCTTCTCGAGTTACACTTTACTTTTCCTCTCAGGTAACAATCCTTGCTTTTAGGTTCCAAAATACCTCCCAGGACCTTCGTCAAGATGCACATTAATAGGGGAATTGCACTCAAAAGTCAGGGGAGAAATCATAAAACCACTGGACTTCTCTGTCTTGGAATCACTATTGCAAGTAGGCTGTATTTTTAACTTGAATTTCCCACACAGATACCCATTTACCCGACAGCTTCTACAAAATTTAAAACCTTTTGGACGAATTGTAATAATACCTCAGGTAAGTGACTCAAGTGAAGAGTGACGCTTAAATACTTTGGAAAGATAAGATCAATGATATATTCATCAGCTTTGCCTGCCTGCCTGCCTTCCTTCCTTCTTTCCTTCCTTCCTTCCTTCCTTCCTTCCTTCCTTCCTTCCTTCCTTCCTTCCTTCCTTCCTTCCTTCCTTCCTTCCTTCCTTCCTTTCTTCCTAGTAACATTTTTTTTTTTATTATTATTATTATTTTCCCCTTGTTCTGGGCTCAGTTTCCTTTTTGTAAGACAAAGGCCCTCCTCTTGATGTCTAAATCCACTTCCTTCTCATATTCACAAAATGCCTCATTGCTTTAGAAAGGTAATCTCTATTAGAACAAGAACAATAAGTGTTGATTAGGTTTGGTCTTCTAGTTTCTTTTCCAGAATGGCACAATTAACAGGCAATGAGCAGTCCAAAAGGTCTTTCCTACAAACCTTGCTTGGATTCCGTAATCAACTTTGCTTCCTGCTCCCCTCACAAAAGGGTGATTCTCATATTTTGATCTTTGTTGACATATGAGGATTTGTACTGTTACTTTCGGGCTAAAGCATGCACTCTTCTGATAGGACTGGAAAAGCACACAGAACTGCTGCTTTCTGATTACCTAGCTCTTTCACTTCAAATGGTCTTCAGTTTGTTTTAGACTTGTTTTACAGGAATTTCTTCAAAAAGAAAAAGAAAAACACAAGAAACAAGTAAAAATCTTGACATGGGTTCCAGAAAATAACTATGCAAACTGATTGATTGATTAATTTATTTATTGATTTTTTTTCTTTTTCAAAAGAAGGAAGGCTCAGAGAAAGTGAGATACTTATTTAACTATTTTAGTGATATTGAGATGCAACTGTGCCCTTGAGAAGTAAAAAGACTGGGAAAGACTATTAAGCAACTCATCTAGTCCTTTGCTTTTTAATCAAATCATTATCCTACTATTCCTATTAATACTCTTCACCACACCCTCCTAGTTTTCCTGTCTTGTCTCTTTTTGGTTTAAAAGCAGCTTTCAAAATTTGCAAAAACAAGTCCATGTTTACATATTTGAAAGACAATAAACTTATAGAAATTTCATTATCCTGTGTTTACAGTTCAAGAAGCTAGGCAGCTTTTAAATTTGTATGAGCAGCATATGGGTGGACCCTCTCGACAGTTTGCTTTTTTTTTTTTTCTTTTTTTCTTTTTGATTCATTCTGTACATAATATGAATTTAGAAATACTGCTTTGATACTGAACACTCTATGAACTCACTGAAATATTAAATAACAGTCTGTAAAACAATTGTAAATATTTCCAGTTTAAAAAACAAAACAAAACAAAAAAAAACAACAAAAATATTTGAATGCTGCATTTTTATAAGAAAGGAATATCATTGTAAAAATATTCAGTCTTGTAATCAATAAACATAACCTTCCATTGTGTTATTACAGACCTTCTTTTGTCTTCAGATTTTACTTGCAAGTGTTATTGGTTGCATGGTATGAAGGTCATTTTATGGAAAGTACACATATCAGATGTGACAAAGGTATTGTTACCAGACTATCTGCATTTCAAAAAAAAATGCTACAATTATTAATCTTCACCACACCCTCATACTTTCCTTGTCTTGCCTACAGCATAAAAATTCTAAACTGCATTAGCTTTCACAAATTTCAGTTTTAGGGAAAGAGTGAGTGAAAAGACTCACAGATTTTGAGTCTCTCATTATTCACCGATTTTGTCCTATATAATATTAATTTTGTCAAACCTGCTATGTGAATTTTCTTTCTGTTTTCAACATCAGAGCAAGAATATAAACTTTCCAAAGGGAGCTGTTTGTTTTCAGATATTTATTCAACACCAAGGACAATGTTTTCTGGGGTGGGAGTTTGTATTTGTTTTTAACTTGCTAGTCTCTTTAAGTATGTCAGTATTTGAAAACTAAGCAGCTTTTGTAGAAATCTGGGCAGTGAACGTAGCCAGTTTACTAACAGAATCGGAAGAACTCTCTATTCAGGCCAGATGCTTGCAACATCTCTAAAGGTTCTTTGATTAATTGAGGTGAAACCACCCTGTATAACAGGGTCAGCACACACAAGCTTTCATTATTTTCTTCATTTACATCAATTAGAATTATGGAGGGCCTGGGGCTACTCTTGACTTCTAAAGACATGATCTACTCCTAGGTGATGTTTAAATAGAGCACTGGAAAGACTACATCATAATTCATTAACAAATAAAACTTTTATTTCTTTCATCAGTTATAGAAAGATTTACATTAGGTGTATTGCTAAAGTAAGACATCAACATCTATCACCAAGGTGGTCAGACTCTGAAGAACTGGTGCTTGGTGTATATCACAACAATTAGCCTAAACATAGTGAATTTCATTTGTGCACAGACTTCAGTCAAGGAAAAACTAACACAAACTCCAGCAGACTTTGTGAATTCCTGTATTCTTTTTATGACAGCTTAAGTTGTGTGCAAACCACTGCTTTGTATTATAGCTGAACTGAGAAACGTCTTTACTAGATTAAAAAAAAAAAAAAAAAAAAAAAAAAGTTCAGGTCCTCTACCTTGAAAGCTAGATGAAAGGAGTAAGTCTACCATTCTTGGAGGTGACATAGCATATCACATGTCAGAATTAGAGAGGCATTCTAGAATTGAACCAAAAGAAATATGGTATTGATAATACTGCAATTTTCTATGGTCTGATGTGTAACAGAAGACATCTCTCCTGTGAATGTTGTGCTCAAGGTGAAATCAATGTCACATTTTCCTTTTCTCAGTGTAAGCTATTGGTAGTCGCTGTAGCCTTGCAAAGTGAAATTTGACTTACCATGTGTTTTATCTACATGTGTAACTCAATTACAGCAACAATATCACTTCAAGTAATGTGAATATTAGTGGGGACTGTTAGTGTTAGGTTAGAGGTTGGACTCGATGATCTTGAGGTCTCTTCCAACCTAGAAATTCTGTGATTCTGTGATTCTGTGAATATTTCTGCAAATTTTAATAATATTATTCTGAATAGTGGAATAATATGGGTGGTTAAGTAAACATTGGGTCCTGGCTGTGGCCTTAAATATGCCCATCTAGGATTGCAAACCTATGTTTAACCTAACTCAAATATTGCCAGTCAGAAGACTTATGTTAAGTACAGTTGATACAATACCTAGTACACACCTCAACACTACCAAACTGAGTCATGCCTGGACAATGTTTGCCACCTGAAATGTACATTGCCTGTGCTGTACTGAACAACTTTCAGATTACTCTGATTTGTGAGCTCAGTTCTAGCAGTTGCAATTAGTGAAGTGCTAAGAAACATGAGAATATAAACTGCCTGGAAGCTCTGAGACTGCTAAATTTCGGATGTTTTGTTATAACCGATTTCCTTTTGCATATGAGATGAACTGAATGTGGAAAATGTTGCAACTGGTGGTTAAATGCTGCATGCCACCTAGATGGGTAGGTTTCTTATTCCAGATGATGCCATACCAAGGTTGCCCTCAGAATGGAAAACATTTTTTACATGTGATGAGTTACTATAACAGTAGATAGCTTAAACTAATACAGATAACGTAGCTGTAAATACTGAGGCAGTAATGATCATTGCAGAGCACATTTTCCTCAGTTCATTTGCAGAAATTCATGAACTTTGACAGTAATTCACAGAACTTGATGCTTTTTACCTTCTGTATTTGTGTTCCATTTTGACTCTTTCCAAAATCTTTAATACAATATTCAAAGTTACACAGAAATCCAAATATGTTGTAGCAGGACCATAATAGACACCTTAGGATGTATACATCAAATTTATGTATCAAACACCACCACATTTCTTGCAAGCTAGGCATAAAAATGAAGGCACACCATTCATGATACGTATTTGATATTGTAGTTCTTAATGTATGAAGTCTTGACGGGTGGGAGAGGGAAGTGAAATTTCTGTCATATGATCAACATTTATATGAAATTATGACAGGACCTTTGCTTCATCAGATACTCTGTGTTCAGCTCAGCATTTTTTTTTTTTTTTTTTTTTTTATGAAGCTGGAAAGGATGTATTTTTACACAGAACTCTGCCTTGAATTGATATTATAATGATTCTTGTAATTTTGGTCTTTCTCGCTATCTGATCTGTTATGTTAGATGTTGACAGTAACTTTGAACATATGTTTCTTCTGTAGATTTTGACAGAGTGCTGTTATTTCCTGTATAATAACAGTTTCAATTTCCTGTTCACCATTTTGTTTTTTTCACACAGTGATCAGAGAATAAAATCTTCAGGGAAGACTGAATATGATTTGATCTTTAAAGATGGCTGATTAATGAAATGATTAAACCCATTCTTCGTTCCTATCAGATAATGCTGAAATGATTACACATTCCTCTTCCCCCCTCCTTTTTTTTTTTTTTTTTTTTTTTAACCAAAAATAAAAAGATTTAGTTGAGATGATTCTGAATTTGTAAAAAATTACAAATGCTAACTTCATAGGGGACTACAATTAGCACTACAAAAAAAAAAAAAAAAATCAATCTTTGTCCATTATAAGATTATGGAAACAGTGGGAGCTTGATTTTTGTGTCTCAAATATTTCTGCAAAGTTTTAAAATGTCATTCATACATTTTTCTTTAATTGGAAAGATAACTCCACCAACAGTTTACACTCCAGGAAGAGAATAGTCCAGATTTTCATGTATTATGAGCTAAAACAGATCCAATGATGATACTGGAATAGTTTAGATACACTGAATTACATATCTAAACCAAGAAGCAGTGCTGGGTGGATCTGCTGGATACCAATATCAATTATGCGTGGGGGACTCCTATGGTCTAGCTCTAATGTGGTCTAATGAACTGAACAATCATCAACAGCTAAAGCACAGTCAGGTTCTCTTTCAAGTATTTTTGAATACTATTTCAACATAACAGTTTATACCTGTGTAATCTCTTCAGTATGAACCAAGGCTCCACAAAAAGGTGTAATTAGAAGGATACACTTCAAAAAACACTTCCGATCCAAAGTACACTGGCAGTGCAGACACATCTCATATAATTCTAGGGAATGTCTCCTGTATGATTCTAAACAATAGAATCACATAAATGTTTGGGTTAGAAGGACTTCCAAAGATCATCTAATTCCATAAATAGTGACACCTCTCACTTGACCAGGTTGCTCAAAGCCCCATCCAACCTTACCTTGAACGCTTCCATGGACAGGACATCCATAACTTCTCTGGGAAACCTGTTTCTGTGCCTCACCACACTGAGCAAAGAATTTATTCTGAATAAAATCTCAAATTTCTTCTGAATAATATCTCCAATTTAGAGGCGAGGATAGCATGCAGGGACAATATTGAACTCTTTACACAAATCCAGGTAGGTGTTGTCAGTTGCCCTTCCCTTATCAATCAATACAGTTAACCGCACTGTAGAAGGTCACCAGATTTGTCAGGCATGTGAAGCCATGTTGTCTGTCACCAATCACGTCTCTGTTTTTCATGTGCCTTAACATAGTTTCCAGGAGGAAATACGTCTGTATAATACTTCTGTATAAATTCTGAAATTAGGATGTCTGTTAAATCAACATTCAGCTATCATTTTAAAATTACCCTCCAGTTAATATTTGTTGGTTCTCTGTATAGTCTTATCTACGTAATAGCATTTGTTTAGTATTTTGGCAGTCATTAAGTATATTACATGCACAGTTCAGAGGTAAGCTTTACATAGTTCTCTGGTAGCTACTAGTGATAATATCTCAGTTGCACATCTTCTGTCTAGCAACTACGATGATGCGAACATAAACCTTGAAGTGAAAGTGAAGACCTCTTCTTACTACCTGTGGAATGGGACATGATGATTCAGATACCCAGATATGCACAAGACAGATAAGTAGCAAGAGAGATGTAGCAGTGAATGTTAATGACATGTAAGTAAGGAAAAAATAACTATACAGAGTGAAAGAGAATTTAAAAGAACAATTCTCTAGGATGTTATTACTTCTGTGGAAATGAGAAACAACATTTCCACTGGGTACATTTAGAAGATTCCTGTTTCTAATACAAAATACTTAAGAAAATTCTGAATTTTAAAAGTATGTGTAATCCCTTGTGTTTAGTCAAGCCAGCTGCATTCTTGAAGTTAATCACGTGCTTGAGAGTTCAGCCTGATTGTGGCAGACATTCTGTTTTGCAGAATTTAATAAATAACTCTGAATGAATAACTTATTCAACAAACGTAATTTCTTATACTGTTTGCAGAACGTCAATGAGCTAGCAATGGTTTTCTGAACTTATTCATTATCTCTATTGATTTGCTGGATATTTGTTAACTTAGTGCACTGATCATGAGCAGTTCCAGTTATGAACATTAGTAACTTGATATTTTAAAACAAGTTGAATTTCCCAATACTGATTTTGTACACTATGACAAAAGGAGGACATGAATACAGCCAATTAGACTTACATGAACATTTACAATTTTACAAGAACATCAATTTATCTACCTTTAAACTCATGACACTTCTATTGTTATTAGGTGAAACAGGATGAAAACGTAGTCACATAAGATCCATAAGAATGCTAGATAAACAACTACCATTATGAAAAAAAAAAAAAAGATTTTAAATGTGTGGATTCAATGTACAATGTGCTCAGTCAAAGACAAACTTCTTACTGGTCAAACATCCATTAAAATCAGGGGTGCTACAGAAAGGAGGGATTTGATCTCCAACACTCAAAGTGTAATGGTGGGGAACTGGATCACAGATAAACCAGCAAATACATTTGAGGCTCATCCATTGTTTTGTTCTTTCTTATATATATTTTAAACAAGTAGGGGAGAAAATGTGGTAATATACTTTTGTCTCCTTACGATTTGAAAACTGATGTACTAGAACAGTTCAATGCTTTTTGACATTTGTTCTTTAATATGTTTCTGTAACATTCTGATGTAACTCCTATCATCCTGGTAATACTACTCCTTTTTTAACTCACAGGTTGAAAATTTGTTTTAGCTGTCTTATGACTGCCCACATGCATTGCCTTGAGGTATTTTTTCAGGGAGTACCCCCCTATAAGACTTTAAGTTACAGTTAAATGGCTACAAGGTTACCTTAATATCAGTAGATGTTGTCTAAGGCTTTGGAAAGTCATGTCATATCTTTAGCCAAAAGCAGATATAAGTTTCCTTCAGGTTGGCCCAATAACAATTAAAAGTTTCCTAAAAACAGGATTAAAAGGCAACTTTGTTTCAAATCTTCTTCACATTCCTAATGAAAAACATACATTTTCTTTCAAAACTTCTGGTTTAAATTTTTGTCAACTGGAGTTCTTTATGCAACATATTTTTATGACATTGCTAAACACTTTGAAGGGTCTTTGCTTTAGAGTGCAAGTTTACATACTTCACTATACAATTTGGATAAGCAGTGGTAGGTAAACTTTGAAAACTCACACATAAACATACCTGCTCTCTGCTGAGCACAGGAATTAGCTGGAATTAGTCTCCGGGGCCAGGATGCTACCATACTTGCAACTGTTGAGGGTGAAATAGAATGGTACCTCACTGGCAATGAAACCTCCTATTTCATGAAGACTGGTCTTTACACTTCTGCTTATAAATCCTGTTATTTAAAGCTATGTTCTGTTATGAACTCATATTTATATTTTATCTATTACAACAATGTTAAAAAGTGAGTCATATTTTAATTTTATGTTGTCCTCTTTCTAAGCCATAAAGATAGAAAATTTCAGCTTTTTCTGATCTCAGGGTCAGCGTACATGCTATGTAAAGTACATTAATTATTTTCATAAGTTTGCAGGTAACAACATCAGCAATAAAGAAGTTTTCCTGGTATACCTAGTAACACTAAGCAGTAACAAGAACGCTATAAAATCTGTTTTATAGAGGTAAGCACTGAAACAGCTGCTTTGTGGTTCATTTCAAGAGTGCTATTCCCTGCATTGTGCTGAACTCACCTCTCCATTATTCAAATTTCAGGTATTTTTGTTTGTGTGAGTATGTTTGGTTTGTTTGTTTTTAATTAGGCTACTTAACAGGATTTTTGTTTTACAAAAACCTTTAGGATTTATTTCTGTAAACTGGAAAGTTGGTTGTACATCATTGTGACTGAATATTGAACTAATCACTTCAGTTAACTGTCAGCTACCACTGACAAGAGGGGAACTCAATAAACCATGAATTAGTTCAGAGCTCTATTCAGCTCAATTTGTTGCTGTAAGTTACCTTTTGTGAGTTACAATATCCACTTTCCAACTGAAAAGCTCCTACTAAATCACAGCAGCAGCCAATTTCAGTCATGACCCATGCAGGGCTGCCCTTTTCTTTGTGGTATTCAGCTGTCATTCAAGTCAATCCTTTTCATTAAATATACTGTACCTCATCCTAAGAAGGCTAGTTCAATAAAAACATTGCAACTGCATATTGCTATTAAAAAAGTATGTATATTCATTCTCAACAAAAAACAACCAGGGTGTTTATCCTTTTGGAATATGAAAAGACAAGAAGTGTACTCTGTTTTGGTGCATATCTGAGCACATCAAATACCATGACTGCTCATTCAAAAGCAGATAGATGTGCAGCACCTTCAATATTCTGAGACCTCATACACTAATCTTGAATATTTTACAAATTTTTATTTATAAATATTTTTTTTTCAAGAAATTTCTCAAAAATTTCTTTTGAGAAAAAGAACTCTGCTATTAAATTTTTATATGTGCTTTTTATTCTGGCTGACAATTCAGAAATATTTGTTACTGCATTGCAATAAAATAACAGAGGAGTTATCTTGTGCTTTCAGTGTGACACAACTCATGGGATTTGTCTCAAATCTTTATTTCAATCTAATGTGTGATATGTTTCCAGATGTAACTCTACCATCAGCCTAAACAAGTTCAAAATATGTGAATTCATTGTGATTCCCTTCATATGTTATTTAAAAATTTCCATTAAAAATATTTTTGAAAATATCATATGTATGATATGATTCAATGGTCCTACACCATATTTAATGTCTTCATTCAAATATTTCTGATGAAGTTTTGTGTCCTGTACTAGAAGACTGCAGACCAGATAACCAACATAGTCCTTGTGGGACTGATAAAACGTGAATCCTGGAAAAGCTTGAGAGGGATCAGAACTCTGCCAACCCCTGAAACAGACACATATCTTGTCCTTCTTAATTAAGTAAAAATAATGTTTTACAACAGAAAATAAGATAAGCAAATGCTAATCAAAAGTATAAGAAAAATAACCAAAACAATTGGAGATACAAGGAACCTATAGAAAATTTGATCAATTACCATTTAGTTCAGGACAGATTAATTCACTTGTTTTCTTTCTTTTGACCTGAAAGTAATCTGGTTTCCTGAGTATTTTATGCATCCTCCAATGTTAACACTCCAAGAATGAAAATAATAGTGTGGAGCAATAATAATCATACATGCTTTGTAGCTTTTGGTGAAGTTTTCAATTGTAAATGCTTTCAAAGTTCATTTATTAAAAAAAGTGGTGTGCAGGATGTTCTTTTTCCAGAGCAAATGGAAAGAGTATCCTCTGAAAATGAATATCTTTATTTATTTTTTTTTCTATAGATACATTTCTTAGTATATGTATATTAATTTTGTGATAAAACCTCTTTTTGTAAGTAAAATACCATATTATTTTTAATTCCACTATGCAATAACACTGGTGTGTGTGTTTCCTGTAGTGTTAAAAGCACTTCTATTGAGACTGCTACAAGTACAGGTGCTTTTACTAATGCTCTGTACTGCTTCCAGTCTTATACTGCCCAGCAATGTGAAGAGCACCACAGCTTTATGCACCTTTAGTTACCTCGAGTTTGTGTGTGTTAATCATGTTGAAGGTCAAATTAGTGTTCTAGACATGAGACTTACCTATACATTCGTGTTAGAAAAAGTGTGCAAAAATCTTTCTAAGCAAGTGAACTCTTGAGCGACTGTTCCATTAATGAAGCTGTATCCTCTCTTCCATATGTTATTTTGTCCATAACTTTTGTTATTTTTTCACGCTCATGTTTAAACTGAAGCTGGCTGCAGACGTAGCTGAAGGATTTTAAAGTACTTGAAGACCTTGCTTGTATGCCAATCTGAGCCATCAGGGTAGCTCATGAATTAAAAATAAATAAATAAATAATTTCATTTTGTACTTTATATCAAAGTAGCCAAGAGGACAACATGAAACAGTGCAAACCACTTATTTAACAATGTCTAATAAAGGGAAGAAGTGGGATACACCTCCACCGGCCTTCACCTAGTACTGTCAGTCATCACAAAGCAGTTTCAAAGCAGAAAATGCGTCCAGAAATAAAACGTTTTCACCTCACAGACTTTCGTTGTCAACAGATTTGCGTCTTCCAATGTGCTACCAGCTATTCACACAGGCCAGATATGAGATTCAAGTAGACAGTGACAGTCCAAGGAATTCTTGAATCAAATGAACATGATGACTGGGAAAAGGAAACAGTGTTCCTCAAAAAGCTTTCCTGGGACATCCTACAGGCATTCATATTATAAACCATGTCTTTGGAGCACTTAGGTCCAAAGCCACAGCAATGAAGCACGTAAGAAAGGAAAGCACAGACCTTTCACTCACAAAGTCCATAGGAAAAAAGACTCGAAGTAAAGCTTAGTTGGTTCAGCTACATACACGTTCACATTTTAAACAGTGCAGTGAATAGTGCTAGTACCCTGGCGAGCTGACTGCAAATTTGTACAGCTTGACTTGTCCTGACTGGCACTGTTATCCTTAACAGCAAGGGATGTAAAAAACAGTGATGTTGGCAGATTGCAACCTCACTGATTTCATGATCAGGGAGTACTACAAAATATCTCGATGTATGATATTTTCAAGTAGAAAATGTTTACCTCAGAAGCCCAAGTGAAGCATTTGCAAGAAACTGTGTCATACAGCAAAGGGGGACAAGCACTTTCCTATGTGCAGTGACATGGGGTTGTTGTCTTTTCATAGGCTTCATTTTCCAAACATTGATTGACCCAGCACTAAGTTAGCTGAAGTGCTTGCATGCTTTTTTGAAGCTAATAGTGTTCATGTTTTGCTGTGTGCTCCTTTCTATCAGTTCTGCTAATTAGCTGTTCGGGACTTCACTGTATTGCTTTGCCTTCTATAAAGAATTATTTTGCCTTTTTTTAAAAAAAAATAATAAATATATATATATAATATATAATATATATTATGTATTTATATATATATATTTTAAATATGTATATTTTAAAAAGTTTAGCTTCAATGATGGTAGCAAGGGTTTAACTGCTAGTACACAAGTACTTCCCTCACAATATAGTAGACACTTGACCCTTTCTGGAAAGGGCATTGCTCTGAATTGAGTATGACTACATGAGTATATGACTGCATATATATTGTGTATATATATTATATAGATATATATATATAATGATTTATTCTCAAAAGCAATACAAGCAAACCATCCTGGTCTGTGGTGAGAAACATAAATTTACAATTGTGTTTATCTAGATAACAAAGTACACAGAGTACACCATAAAATCCTAACATATACTATGATCTCTCAACCATCCCACTGTGTTTACCCTTTGATCTTTTCCCGACCTTGGCAGTGCAGATGTTCCTAAAAGAGAAGAGAGCTCAGTTCATACTTCTATTCCAAATACTACTTGTATGTTTGCTGTTATAAAACTTTTGCCAAAAATCTCATATGGGGGTCCTCTAGAAGAATATGGAGGCCAGCTCTTTTCTCTTTTCTTGCTTTCTTCAGTGAAAGTCCAAGCCACAAGGTTGATTACTTTAAACCAAGTCTCTTTCTAACAAAATAAAATTTTAAACACGTTGCATAAAGTAGAAATTTATTCACGAGGAAAAAAAAATGTTTTCCTTTTCCTCGCTGGCAGCCTAGAGCTCGGTGTTTAAAAAATGTTTTGGGGAGAGGTGAGATATGATTTTAGCTGAGAACTACATCTAGATGTGCCATTTTCTGTAGCCACTGTTTGAGTACATAAATGTCTTAGAGGGACTTCTACTTTTGCCAGAGTTTGGAAGGGAACAGGGTCTGACACTGCCTTTGTGCAGAGGCCTATTGATTATGTGATGACAGAATCACAGAATAACAGAATCATCTAAGTTGGAAGAGACCTCCAAGATCATCTAGTCCAATCGCTGACCTAACACTAAGTCTTCCACTAAACCGTATCACTAAGCACTACATCTAAATGTCTTTTAAAGACCTCTAGGGATGGTAGCTCAACCACTCCCCTGGGAAGCCCATTCCAATGCCTAACAACCCTTTCAGTAAAGAAATTTTTCCTAATATCCAACCTGAAACTCCTCTGGCACAACTTTAGCCCATTCCCCCTCATCCTGTCACCAGGCACGAGGGAGAATAGACCAACCTCCACCTCGCTACAGCCTCATTTAAGGTATCCGTAGAGTGCAGTAAGGTCACCCCTGAGCCTCCTCTTCTCCAGGTCCCTCACCAGCTTCGTTGCCCTTTTCTGGACTCGCTCGAGCACCTTGATGTCCTTTTTGTAGCGAGGGGCCCAAAACTGAACACAGTACTCAAGGTGCAGCCTCAACAGAGCTGAGTACAACGGGACAATCATTTCCCTAGACCTGCTGGCTACACTGCTTCTTATACAAGCCAGGATGCTGTTGGCCTTCTTGGCCACCTGAGCATACTGCTGGCTTATATTCAGCCAACTATCAACCAAAACTCCCAGGTCCTTCTCTGCCAGACAGGACCTTTCTAACCATTCATCTCCCAGCCTGTAGCGCTGCTTGGGGTTATTGTGCCCCAGGTGCAGGACCATCACTTGGCCTTGTTGAACCTCATGCAGTTGACCTCAGCCCATCAGTCCAGCCTATCCAGATCCTCCTGCAGAGCCTTTCTACCCTCGAGCATATCGACACATGCACCTAACTTGGTGTCATCTGCAAACGTACTGAGGGTGCACTCAATCCCCTCATCCAGATCATTAATAAAGATATTAAAGAGAATTGGCCCCAGTACTGAGCCCTAGGGGACTCTACTAGTGGCTGGCCTCCAACTGGATATAACTCCATCAACCACAACTCTTTGAGCCCGGCTATCCAGCCAGTTTCTAACCCAATGAAGTTGTACGCCAGTCCAAGCCATGAGCAGCCAGTTTCTTGAGGAGAATGTTGTGGGAAACAGTGTCAAAAGCCTTACTGAGGTCAAGGTAGACCATATGCCCTTCCCTCATCCACTAAGCATGTCACTTTGTCATAGAAGGAGATCAGGTTCGTCAGTCAGGACCTGCCTTTCATAAACCAATGCTGACTGGGCCTGATAGCCTGCTTGCCCTGCAAGTGCCACACGGTGATAGATAATCTGCTCCTTGACTTTCCCTGGTACTGAGGTCAAACTAACAGGCTTCCCAGGTCAACCTTCCAGCCCTTCTTGTAGATGGGTGTCACATTTGCCAGCCACCTGGGACCTCCCCTGATAGTCGGGACTGCCGATAAATGATAGAAAGTGGCTTGGCCAGCTCTTCCGCCAGTTCTCTCAGTACCCTTGGGTGGATTCCATCTGGCCCCATAGACTTGCATACATCTAAGTGCTGTAGCAGCTCACCATTTCCTCGTGGATTGTGAGGGCCACATTCTGCTCCCCTTCCACCAGCTCAGGCTTTTGGGTATCTAGAGAGCAACTGGTCTTGCTGCTAAAGACTGATGCAAAGAAGGCTTTAAGCACCTCTGCCATTTCCTCATCTCTCGTCATTAAGTTTCCCCCTTCATCCAGTAAAGGATGGAGATTCTCCTTAGTCCTCCTTTTTGTGGTTATGTATTTATAAAAACATTTTCTCTTATCCTTAACAGCAGTAGCCAGATTGAGCTCCAGGTAAGTTTTGGCCTTTCTAATTTTGTCCCTACACATCCTTAAAAAATCCTTATAATCCTTCCGAGTGGCCCACCCTCTTTTCCAAAGACCATAAACACTCTCTTTTTTCCTAAGCTCCAGCCACAACTCCTTGTTCAGCCAGGCCAGTCTTCTTCTGTGCCGGCTCATCTTTGGGCTCATGGGGACAGACTGCTCCTGAGCCATTAAGATTTCCTTCTTGAGGAGTTCCCAGCCTTCCTGAACACCTCTGCCATTCAGAACTGCCTCTCAAGGGACTCTGCAAACCAATGTCCTGAATAGCTCAAAGGCTGCCCTCTGAAGTCCAAGACACATAATGTCTACTACATTCAGCTCTTCTGGAGACAGAGAGGAGAGCCAGTGCTGACTCATTCCTCCCAAACAGGACTCTGCATGATGAGAAGGAAGCTCCACACATTCTGTAGTGAGGAGCTGTGGTGCACATATGTCAAGAATAGAACTTCAGGTGCAGCAAGTATCAGCACTCGGAGACACTAAACATTACCTCTGCTTTATCCAAGGAGCACGTGGATTGGAAGGGTTTCTTTGGATCAGCCACAGCCAGGACCTTAACCCAGACTCAGTAAATGGAGAATAATTCTTCTGTGGTCTGTTTGTTTGTTTGTTTTATTGCTCTTGTTAAAGACTATAAAGAAGAAACATCTTTAATGATTATGAGCTCTCACAGAAGGCCTCTGGGATTAGAATTTATTAGGATTAGGATTTATTTCTATTTCCATTATTTTTCTATTTTTTATTTTAAATAAATTAAATAATATTGGAAAAACATTGGTAAGAATTTACAGGAGTCATAACATGCAGTAGTTAGAAAGTATTTCAGCACTCTTCAAGACTGTATTTTCCATTTGTTTATTTAGAGGACCAACTGTGGTTCTACAGTTTATGCAGGCATTTTACTGGGTTTCACCAGGTTTCTTCCTGGGTGCACATATGGCCTTCTTCCTTCGCATTTTCTCAGGCACACTACTCTGATATCAGTTTATCAGATTTTTATCTAATTGGCTGTGCATGTATGACCTGTGTGGACTCCGTTTAGTTTACATTACATCAGGTAAGGCTTAAAAGAGCCAGAGAGATCTACTGTGTCACACAAAACATGTTCCCTCTGTATTCACTTTGCTTTAGTGCAAGCCTTCTCTGAATAACATCTTTCTTTTATCTATGCAGCTAACAAAGTAACAAGAGCACTGTAACTACCATAATGAATTTAAGCAGAAATATTGAGTCTCAAACATTTGAAGAATTTAAAAAAGAACAATAAATCGAGTTTAAAAAAATCAAAAACTGAAATTTACTTTTGTTTGTTTGTTTGTTTCTTACAGGCATCTAGGCTTCTATAATGTTTTCCATATGATAAACACAGACTTTCACAGGGAAAGGACTCTTGCAAAAAATTCTAGTAGATTTTTTTTTTTTTTTTTTAAGGGGAGATCAGGCAAATCCAGGTTTAAAAAAAATAAAATTATGCTAAGCATCAGGGCTAAAGGGAGTTTCTATCACTCTAATATTTTATTTTGAATGCCTAAAAGATTGATGAGAACAAAGGGAAGTTGTTCTTTTCTTTGGAATACATGTATGATTTCAAATAAATAAAGATGCTTAGCAAATGGAAAGATTAGTATTTCTGCACATTTTGAAAGAGTCATTCATGACAATACTCTAACTCTTATTATACAACCTGAGTTCACACAAAGTATGCATTTAAAATGAAAAATGTATGGGTATTTTTCAAGACTTCAATGGATCATCAAAACCAGAATATGTTCAGAAGTGTGTTACTCTCTGGAAATTAACTACGTTTTTCCATATGAGTAAATGATCCACATTTTTATCATTTTAAGTTTTTCTTTCATGGTGCATTATTTAAATTGTTATGTTTGGTCTAGATACAACAGAAAAATGAGCATGTTGCATAATTGTAGAACTGTTTCAAGAAAATTACAAAAGTTACTTCTTTAGTTTCAGATGACATATTCCTTCTTTGGGTACTTGTTTCTAACAAATTTAACCACAAAACAATCTAATCAATTTAAAAGCTACAGAAGTTATGATGTAAACCTATTTCTACCATGTTTTTAATGACAGGTTTTTTTTTCTGTCTTCCAGAGTAAGAACATTTATTTGACTAAATAGTTTTACTTGTGATATGATAATTCCAAATTCCATGAAAATTCCAAAAGACAGTTTGAGACCCTTTCTTTGGTGTATTTTCAGGCCAATATTGATATAATCTATTTATCCTCCAAAGCAAGACTTCGAATACTCTTTCTGTTTTTACATCTTAAATGGTTTCCCAGTAAAACCATATCTGTACTTCACTTTAATATTTTTTTTTCCAGCAATAGATTGAAAAGAATGAGGCAGCTGTAGAACACAGATGTTGATGTTTGAAAGGACTACCTCAATGTCCCTGCACAATGCATTGTTTTTTACCTTCACAATGAGTGAAGGTAAATTTGTGGCTATTTAGTTGATATGGGGTTAGCATTCTTGCAGATGTCATTTAGTGACTGCTGAAAATGTACTTTTTAGTGTGACTTTCAGGGCCAATATAGTTTATGTTTGTATCTCTGTGAATGGAATTTATGTTTAAACTAACTAAAACCTATTGATAAGAATGCAGAAACCTTTCTGTCAAGTTCTGCTTCAACTGGACTTGGAAAAGGTTCTGGGACCAAGCTTCTACATGATAATCTTCCTCAAATACATGAGTAAATTTACTCTCTCAACTGTGGAAACAAGCGAACTTATAGAAAAAGATTCAGCAGTTCTCTATAAATATGCCCCATTATGTTCTTATACCTAATGGCACATTGTTTCTTCAGCTTTGTTAAATATTTTAATTAAAACATGTTAACAAAGCCTACGAAAAATAAATGAAACTACTCACAAGGAAATTAAACTTAGAAGCTAAGCTCATTTATAACAATTATATTTCAATTAGGCTTTACTAGGGATGGGTGAAGGGAAAGATAAGAAGAAACTATGATGATGTCTGAGTTTCTTAAATATTCCTAGTGTTCTGTTTGTAAAGTCCACAATATTTATGATAACAGTATATGACATGCAAGCTTTTTCATGCCAGTTACTATAATGAAAAATTCAGTCATAGTGCTACATCAAAATGAGTCAGGATTTGACTCCTAGGTTTTGTAAAGTTTCATAGAATCATATAATCATAGAATATCCCAAGTTAGAAGGGACCCACAACAATCATCAAGTCAATCTCCTGACTCCACAAAGAACCACCCAAAAATCCAACCATGTGCCTGAAAGTGGTGGTGTTTTTTTTTGAACTCTGACTTTTTGAACTCTGACAGGCTTGGTACCATGACTATTTCCCTGGAGAGCCTGTTCCAGTGCCTGACCACCCTCCTGGTGAAGAAACTTGTCCTAACATACAGCCTGAACCTCCCCTGTCACAGCTTCATGTCATTTCCCTGGACTCTATTGCTGATCATCAAAGAGAAGAAATCAGTACCTGTCCCTCTGTTCCCCTCATGAAGAAGCTGTAGACCATGATGAGGTCTCTTGTCTCCTCTTCTCTAGGCTGAACAAACCAAGAGTCCTTAGTTGCTTCTCATACATTTTCCCCTCTAGACCTTTAGTCATCTTAGTTGCCCTCCATTGGACACTCTCAAATAGCTTTACATCTTTATATTTTGGTGACCAAATCTGCACACAGTACTCATAAGGCTGCACCAACACAAAAGCTGAGCGGCACAATCACTTCCCTCTACTGACTAGCAACATTGTGCCTGAGGTATCCCAGGATACAGCTGGCACTTTTGGCTGCCAGGGCACACTGCTGATTCTTGTTCAACTTGCTGTCAGCCAGAATCCCTAGATACCTCTTGTCCCTCAGACTGTACATATACCCAGGGCTGCCCTGCCCCAGTTACAGAATCTAACACTTGCTCTTGTTAACTTCATGAAGCTCATGATTGTCCAGCCCTCTAATTTTGTCAAGATCTCTCTGCAAGGCCTTTCCACCCTTGAGGGAATCAACAGTTCCTCCTAATGTAGAATCATCTTCAAACTGTCTTAGTATACATTCAAGTCCTGCACCTATATAATTTATGAAAACATTGAAGTGAAGTGGCCCCAAAATGGAGCTCTGGGGAACCCCGTTAGTAACTGGAAATCATCCTGATGTAACGCCATTTACTTTGAGCCTGACCCATCAACCAATTGTTTACCTATTGTATTATGCATTTGTCCAGCTGTATGCTGGATATTTTTGTCCAGGATACTGTGAGAAACAATACTAAAAGCTTTGCTGAAATCCCAAAAGATTACTTCTAGTGACTTCCCATGGTAAAATAGATGGGTAACCGATCTATTAAGACTTATTGTCTAATTAAGTTGGTTAGACATGACTTTCCCCTTATAAACCCATGCTGTCTATGACCAATGATTACATTGTTCTTCAAGTATTGTTCAATAACTCCCAAAATAATCTCTACAATTTTACCAGGCACTGAAGTGAGACTGATAGGCCTGTAAATACCAAGTTCTTTTTATCTTCCTAGAAACTGGGATGATGTTTACCAATTTCCAGCCAACTAGAACCTCTTCAGATTCCCAAGACCATTGAAAAAAAAAAAATAAAATGAGAGAAGTCTCAGTAACATCAGCCAGCTCTTTCAGTAACCTAAGTTTGCTGCATTGCGCTAAACAGAAGTACAACTACTTATTGCTCTGATTCACAGATTCTATAGAATTTCTAGCTAGTCAGAAATTCTGACTTAGGTTATAAAATTGTATCAGATGATTCCTACACTAGGTCCAAATTTTTAGCTGGATTAGAACATTTTTATTAGATAAAAAAAGTGTGCCTTATTTCTCACCAATATTTACCAAACTTTAACTGCCAGCTTTTCCAACTTACCATTTTCTGCTTTTAATTTAAAGAGTCATGAAACACCAGAAATCTAGTGATGCAGAACTGCCAAGAACCTAGTCACCTCCTCACATTCTTCTGCAACCATTTCCAGGTTTCATTACATACTATCTTCCATTTGGAACAGATTATGTTACAATAATTTTTAAAATAATTATAATTAGCTTATAATTAAGTTACAATAAAATTATTTAAAATCATGTTATTGTAATTTTATTGTTTAAAATAATTATAGTTAAATTATAATTAAATTACAATATTTGTTAAAATAATTGACAACAAATTGCCAGACAAAGGAATTAGTGACAGACATTTTAAAACTACATCTATTTTTCTATCCAAAGTTTCTAACTGTAAAGATCAAATATGTTCCAATAATCCTTGCTAATTTTCTTTGTGAATTTTTAAAATCTGCTAAGGTAATGCTTTTTACAAGTGTGCTTCTTTCTTAAAGAATATGAAAATACCAGCTAATTTTTTATAAGGGTGACCCTAGATGAGAAAAATTAATGATGTACATGCATGCTTACTGAAAAGAGATTGGAAAGCTGGTAGATAATACTGCACATTTTTCATCATATTGTTATTATATCATTAAAAAAAAAAAGTTAAAAAAAATCTTTATCATCAAGTCATTGATTTATTTCCTTGGTGAAGGAAAGAGCACTGAGTGATTCACTCAAGTTGTTTAGGTGAATTAGTTCTAATAGATTTTTGTATATTTGTTTTTTGTTTCTTTGTTAGATTCTCACACCACCAGAAAATCAGCTCATCACTTAATCTGGAAACCCAAAAGCAACTTTCAGGCAGATAATAAGACTTCATCGGGGTGATGAAGCTTTGCTTCTGACTAGTCATTGTCTTTCCTAATACTCCCACAAGGTGAAGATGTATTCTATAGTTTGAGGATATGTACAGCCTGACCAGCTGAAATTGTGGACTTTATTTCTTTGTGAGAACTCAGTAGTCTTCACAATAGTGATTTTTCAGTCTGTATTTGATTTTCTGATTTCATATTGATTAAGTAGAAGTTGGTGTCATAACTAGCTCATGGCCTTGAGGTACAAAAGTATAGTGGGCATGCTCTGAAGACTGTGTTTAGGTAGTTTAAGTACTATTGTTCTTAGCTGGTTATTAAAGCAGTGACAGTTTAAGTCACTTAACTTTACATTGAGGTGGGTGAGAACCTATACCAGTGCTTTCTGCATCTTAATAAGCAGAAATACCTTAAACTGGTCTAAACTGATCTGCTTACTCCAGATCAGAGTACCAGCCACGGTCTCCCCTTTATTAGAGAATTGAATTCACCACATCCAAAAGGAAATAAAATAAGATCTGACTTTTCTTCCTATGAGTTTCCAGAAAATGTGTCAGAATTTCTGATTCATTGTGTTTATCATTTTAATATTCAGCTTGTATTAACATATTATATGTTTCTGTCTATGCTGTAATCAGCTGTTGAAATTAGTGGCAGTAACAATGGTACATGATGATACAGAACTGAGAATAATCAGGCATATTCAGTACTGGACATACATGTATTTATTGATGGCTAATAAATATATTATTATGTATCAATAATATTAAATATCTACTCTTTATTAATATAAAGATTACTCTTTACTTTCCCATGCATTTTTTCTTTTCATAATGTATTATATGTAACAATAATTAGAACCGATGCCACATCATATACAATTTTACATATAATACATTCTTCGTCTCTTCAAAGTGCAAAGTACATTAAATATTTTTAAAATATCCTCTTGTTCTAAGTGATTAACTATATCTTTATTCATATATTATTTACTATTCATTTTTTCAGTAGGTGGAACGAGCACTGATTCCTCAAGTGCCTAAATGCCACTGAAGTCACTGAAATGCCATTGAAGTCACTGCTGCAGCACACAAGTTTCTGCTGCAGGCACACATATTATAAAAGAACGGCTGAGGAAAGCTCTGCTCAAACAACTTACAGCTGATACAGCATTGCTGTATGCTGGAGTGAAGAAATACAGAGAAGAGTTGGTTTAACATACCAGCCACCAAGCTAGGCCCAGTTTAGATCTCCCCTCCCCCAGTTCTCTCCCTTTGTTAAATTCACACATTCTGCTTTTCCAATTGCTTTAGCCCGAAGCAGTTGACATTTACCCCGGCTAGATAATCGAGGAATAACATTTGCGTTACAGTTTAACATGACCTCTGCCTCTACAGCTCTTTTTAGATTACCTTCCAAAAAAAAAAAAAAAAAAAAAAGGTTGCTGACACTGTAGTGAGGCACTGTAGTGAGGTGTGGAAAAAAAAATAAAAGAAAAAGAGAGAGAGAGAAGCTTATTATTGCAGTGGAACAGTCAATGTCATGAGAAGCTGCTCTGCCCTTTTCAGTTGTGGGTGAGCAACTATTAAGGAGAAGGTATTAAAAGGAGGAACAACTGTGATGCGAGGGACACACAGGTTAAGCTAAAAGCAAAGGTTAATGGATTGACTGTTACCTGTGTATGAGGCTTAATGTTGGTCTATACACAAGAGAATTGCTTCTAGCTTGTATTTTTTTCATGAAACTAAATTAAAGGACTAATTTATTCCAGCATAGAAGAGTAAGATACTGCTATTGTTGTTGCTTCTAATGCACAAGGACACACGCACAGTATGTCATAAGGTGGTGCTGCTTGTGAAAGGAAGAGCAGAAAAATGGCATATCTGGCTAAAGATATTCACTGAAATCTTAAATGGGCTAATTTGGGTGATTTTGAGGAAATAAAATTTAGAATAATAATCTAATCACATTTAAAATTCAAAAAAGTAGGTTTAAAAATATTACAGCTCATATACAAATAAAAAGAGTGGAGTTTTCTAAGAGAAAAAATGATTCAATACCTCCTCCAGAGCTCTAATTTTTATATTTAAAATTCATATTTGCAACATTTATAAAATAGATGTTACACCTTAGTGCCTGCTCATCCTTCAAAGAGTTTCAAGGCGGCTGATCAGGTGGCCTGTAATTTCACACAAAGTGAGAATGAAGTTATTCAGCCAAGCTAAT
The DNA here is from genome assembly GCF_047663525.1 of Anas platyrhynchos. Classification (NCBI taxonomy): domain Eukaryota; kingdom Metazoa; phylum Chordata; class Aves; order Anseriformes; family Anatidae; genus Anas; species Anas platyrhynchos. The sequence continues at coordinate 66,597,880 of NC_092588.1, read as the reverse complement.
ATTATATGCTATGATCAGATTATCTCTTCTAATTTCAGGAAAATAAAACAAACAAAGCAAAACAAGCTGATAAAATCTGTTGTTGTTGCTGTTGTTGTTGTTGTTCCTGTTCTTGTTATGCCATCCTGAACATAGAAGATTTGGTATTTGTGTGCTTTGTTGTCACTAATACAAGCAAAATGTTGTGCAATAGAACTGCAGCATTGTTCTCTCCCTTTGAGTGAATTTAAGTAAAATATTTTTGTCCAAAGAAGAAAGAGTGACAGAAGACAAATATATTTGAAATTAAGGAAAAACAGCTAATCTTGGGTTTAGGCCATCTGTGGATTTTGAACTTTGTCGAGGCTCTTTCATTACAATCACTTTAATTATCTAGACTTTGTCTTAAGCACCACTTTCCGCTTGTTTAAATCATGTTTTCAGTGAAAAAAACAAAACAAAACAAACAAACAAACAAACACTAAACAATATCAGCATTATAGCTTGGAACAGAGAAAGATGCAAATCAGCCAAATACTCAGCAACTGTCACATAGAATTTGCATCTTCGATCAATTTTCTTGCTTGATTGTAAGTTTGTGAGGGAAGATCTTCAAAGGAAATACATAACAGAATTCAGAATCATAATTACTGAATAACTGAGATCATCAATATGTTAACATTTTGGAATATCAGCTTTCAAAAACTTGACATTTGAAAAAATTGCCTTCATGAAATATGACCTGTTATTCTGTTTCATTACCAATGTTGAATCATTCCCTGTCATTAATTTGGAGATATTTTGCCCAGTTTTATTTTAAATTTCTCAAGTGACTTTCAGCATTTCTCATAGGAGATTATTCTGAAACTTAGTATATTATACTGCCCAGAACGTCTTTCCCTATACTCATTCTTATATTCTATATGTTATTTTAAATTATTTTTCACAAAGATGGGGTTATATTCTTGCACATTTGAACCAGATGTAGATGGTAAAATTTCATTATGAGCAATTTATCCCAGCAGAAGACTTTTATCTTTATTTATACCCAACAGGAGTCATAATTATCACCTCCCCAGACTACTTGTTATTATTTATAAACATATTTGTTTACTAAATATTTTCTTATTAAGCAGAGAAAGTTGCCATATATTCTCAGATAATACTCACAGTGAAATTAATGACTGAACTCTTCTTTTTTAATTCAAAGCCATGGCATTTGGCCCAGACAAAAATTGTTGGATGAAGCTCAAATAATGCAATATAAAAGCTGTGTAACTGTTTTCCTACTGCAAGAGGACAATATGATATAGTTTAGAAAAAATGAATGTCTGAACATTTGATCTTTATTTATTTATTTTCATTTTAGGAACTGGTTTGTGCAACCTGTGGCTCTTCCACTAGCCTTCAGAAATACAATGAAGGGGCTCTGTCCAAAAGCATCCTTGGGTTTCAGAGCACAACAGTTTTGGATGCTCCAATCTTCAAAAAAATTTTGAAGTTAACTGGATTTCTGAGAAGCAGTGCTACATATGGGCACACAACCTGCCTGACTATACTGATGTCTACTCTAGGCATGACGGGGCTATTTCCATACAAATGAAATACATCCTTGACAGGTCATTCCCAATATGGCATCCAACCAGTACATGCAATTCATTCCCTCTAACAGAGAAAGAACATACCATGATCTTTGCATAAGCACAGAATATCAAGAGAAGAGGGGAGTGCTCTATATTTCTGACCTGGTACAAACAGCAGTCTTTTTTCACTATAGTATGAAAAGATACATTAATGACCAGGGTTGCATTTTTGACAAATGCTGACAAATGATTTCACATTCAACTATTTTTAAAGGTTGACATCAGATACAATAAACATAGAAATTAAGCAGAGGAAGAGGAGCAAGACTTAACTGATGTACCAGTAGAGTCCCTGCCTAAACAGTATTTAACAAAAGTTCATTTACATTAGAAGCTAGGAAGTCTTTGACTGCTGAAGACTGAAGGGGAATTCTTTGCAGCCCTGCTGCTTCAAGGTACAGGGGAATGGCTGGAATTAAGCAGGAATGAGCACTTGACTGTGGTATAAAAGCCAAAGAACATAGACAGACTAAAAATTCATAAATTTTCCTAGATATACGGTGTTCAGTAATGTTAAAAGGGGTGGTAATATAATAACAATGGACCTTGCAAATAAATGAAGAAAATATGTATGCAAATAGAAACAAACAATAACAGAAATCCCACTAGTATTCAAGGTATTGACCAACAAAAACTATTGTTATGTCCCACTGAAGACAAAGACTCAGGTCATCTACTAAAGCTCCCGTGGACACTTTACTATCATTGATTCTCTACCTTTCTTCCCAGTACTGCCTTCCCCTCCTGTTCATCCCCATTACATGGTAGTGATAGGCCACAGGAAAGCAACAACTAGATGGAGTTTTGATAACTGCATCTCACAGTTTACCCAGGAAAGAGTTAGTCAGTTGAAAAGCATAAACCAAAAGGACCTTTTGGGAACACACAATGATGAAGTAAATGAACAGCTATGGAGAGATATTGCCAGTTGCTTGTTTTCCATGGTTCAGCTACCTGAGTTTAAAAGGTGAGGTTTGAAGCTTATTACTTGGGAGCATCATAATGTCCTCCATCGTTGGTCAGGCAGGCAGGGAGAAAGTTTTCTGTGCTGAAGACAGCCTCTGAGGGGATGGAATTCTGCATGGAATGCATCTGTCTATAATGTAATGCTCTTGCATGCTGCAGGAGAGTGTTGTATTGCAGCACTGTCCAGGAGCTCATCTCCCACCTCAAAGCCTCCAACTCCTGTGTGTGCTGCAGGACAACCTGGTCAAGACAGAGTGGCAAGGGAAGAATAGGCAGAGAAGCAACATGGGTTGGGTTGGGACAGAACGGGTGCAACTTTTGAAGTTGAACAGAGGACCATTTTAAGAAGCTGGGCATGCTCTTGAAGAAACCCTGACTGAGCTTCTACCTGGAGTACCTGATGTAGGAAGATCTTGGAGAAAGACATTTACATTACCTCACTGAGCAGCCATTCATATTCAGCTTCTCTTCAGCACCTGGCTGTAGGAAGGAGGTGGTGCTGTTCCCATGAGAAAGGTCTTCCCCAGCAGCAGGAGAAGGAAGAAGAGCTATTTGGGGATTGTGGGACTGAAGGCACTGTCAGTCCCAGGGGTGCTGTGGAAGCCCAGACTTGGGACTGGAAATTCCCCAGGGAATGGTAACACTTGATATAAATGGTGAGGAAAATGCACGATCAGTCCCCGCTGTATTATAGAGTCATAACTGCACTTGTGCTGTGCTGCAACTCCACATGACTCCTCTGCCTTCTCCTGTTTCTTGTCCTGTCTTCTTCCTCCTGTCTCTATTCTGCTCTCTCCTCTAATCTCACTTGTGACACTTGGGTCTCATCCTCAGCCACTCTACCACCAGGAGTGTCCCTCATCCTCCACTGTGCCTCTTCCATGCATAGCCCTTCAGCCCTCTGGCACTGGCCCACCTCTAAACCATCCCACACCCTGCAGTACATAGACTCACACATAGCCTGAAACATCAGACCCAGGAAAAAAATAGTGCCGAGAAGCAGCAGAGGCAGCTGAAGACCTCTAGCAGCCTCCCAACATCTGCAGCATAGATCCTGGATCCAAAAAGTCCCCCACAGAGCTGTGAACAGGGCATGATTTATTGATGGTAATTACAAAATAATATTTCTCCTGTTTTAGGTAACTCCAGCTCTTCCCCTTCTGTTTCTGCCACTTCCTCACCTCCTCTTGCCCACAGAGATGTGTGCTGCCTCAGAGCATGTGTATGCAAACTGGTGGCACTGCAAAAAGTTCAAGAGCTCATGACTCAACTCAGTAGCTCACTTACCAATTAATAGAAACTTTTCTCCATCTGTGCCAGCTCTATCCCAGGATATTTCCACTCCCCAATCCCCTGCAGAGGTCAGCTTCATCAGTTTAGATTAAATAATGCATGTGGGTATTGAGGCTGTTTATGGCTGCAGTGTAAACAAGATGTAGGAGCCTCTAGAAGAAATGGGAAGGGAAGGAAAGGACAATTACTTTCATACACTTTATTTTCCAAAGTAGTTATTTTGTGTGTTTATGAGGTAAAATTAATGACTGCAGAACCCATTGAGAACAACTACACTTGTCAATGCTATGTGCATAAGTAAGTTGCATCTGTCCTGCAAAAACCATTGTGCACTTTTGAGATGGTCCATAGCACTTTGTCTGTTATACATCTATGCATATAACATTGGCAAAATACAGTGCCACAAAGGCAGATGCAGAAAAAACTATAAACTTGTAGATTCTATGGCAAGTGTAATTCTGGATCAGACCTTCTCCAGTCATTCCACATATAGGTACAGAAGTGATGGTTGACTTCTGGGGAATCTGGACCATTAGTCAGTTCACAATTCATGGAGATGAAAGGTGGAGAAAGTCAGAAGAATACACAGACAACTCTACCATGCTTCTGGGCCAGAAAGCCCATCTTGTTTCTATCCTGTAGGGTTTGTCAGAACATGGATGGGGTGGGGTCCTGTGGTAGGGATGGACTGGTGGAAGTGGGGTGAACACAGTGGGAAGACAGGGCCAGGGATACCTGGTGGTTAATCTTCTACAGGTATAGTTCTGTATGTTAAGAGCTCAACAGCAAAAAGGACACTGGACTGGACTAACTGATGATTAGAAAACTTTGCTCTAGATTAGCGTTAAAAAGTGTTAGAAGCTTTTTGTAGTCAGATTGTCTCAGTTAAACACTTCTTGTGCTCACACTGCTGAGTTCACTGTTTCTTTTAAAAGGGTAAGTTCTATCTCACTTTAAATCAATAATACCATACAAAACTTTGTAGTGCTTACAAGAAACAAGTCCCCAGTCAACACAGTGATTCTAGAAAAGCTTCTGTTAAAATTGCAAGATTTGGCCTTCCTGCTCTTGCCTGACAAACCCATTGAGATGAAATTTGTGCATGGGTAACACATGAAGATAAACAGAAGGTTTAATACCCTGTCCTTCGTTCATGCATGTTGAATATAGAGACTCATCTGCAAATAACTGCTTTCTTTAAGTATCCTTAGGCTTGTTGTGCAGGAAAACATTGCCATGCTGTATCCTAAGCAGGTGCATAAACTACAGGAACAGTAAATTCATAAACACTTCATAAAGTATAAAACATTAAAAAATATATTTTCTTTAAAGTTACTTTATTCACATTTTTTTTTCTAATCTTGATACTTTGTTTATTTATTTGTGAGCACAATTACTTGGAAATGAGTTAGCTGTTAAGAAACCAAACGGAAAATATACTGGGAAATTTGCTATTTAGCTTAACCCTATTTATATTTGAATAGCTGCTACATAGAATGATGATTTTTTTTTCCCCTCTGTATGTAGGTGAATATTGTAATGGTTGGTTTAGGCTTTAGTTTAGCAGTACATGGAGTCTGTATCTTTCAGTTAGATACATTTATTTAAGGTACTTAGAAGCTGACTTTTATGAGATTATTTAGGCAGTGATTATTTTTGTTGAGAAATGTGTCCTTTATCCCTCTCATTCATCCACCGCTAAGATATTTCTGTTTGTCAGAATGTTTCCATTTCTGATAAATGACTGAAGACTGACTGCTACACTTTATTAAAAAGTAATAACAATTTTTGTACGCACCCTTCACATTGTAAAGGGGGGACCATGAATCAAAGGACACTGCCTGTCTGGGTCTGATAAATGCATCGTTTACCAGCTGAGGAGTTATTTAGGACTGGCTATTAATTTAAATCACATTTATCTTCCCTGAATGGGGGGAGGTTGCTGTGATAGGACTGCGAATGACCAATAGTGCAGCTAAGTGCACATTATTTATTACTACCGCCTGCAAAGCACTGCGCAATATGTTAAAAAAAAAAAAAAAAAAAAAAAACAGTGCCAATTACCATGGTTAATCTAGTCAGGGCAGTAACAAATTTCTTCCTAACACAAGCCAATTTCTACACTTGTACTTCTTACTCTCTGGAAATTCAGTGTGTGCTGAAAATTCCTGATCATTAAAAACAGCCTATTTATCCTATCCTAAACCTTATTAGGCTAGCACTCTTAAGTCTCATCTTTACTATTAAAAACAAACAAACAAACAAACAAACAAACAAACAAACAAACAAAAAACCTTTCTCAACATTATGTAGTTTCCCAAGTGCAATAATATTATGTAAACTATGTTTTCTAAGAGATTTCTGAATTTTGTTCTGAGGCATCTGCGGAAAGAGAAACTTTGCTGAGGCTTTGCTGAGGCTTAGCACACTGTTACGTAGAGCTGCTCCAAGCCACTGCCATCTAACCTTTTCAGAAAATTACATACATAGAATTAAAGTAATTCTGATGGAAACAAACAAGCAAGCAAACAAACAAACATATACAGAGTTTTGCAAAGATGTGTGTATGAAATCAGCCTACTACATGTGTCTATGAAAACTATACTTATCTATCCTTTGTTGCTATGGGCTAAGGTAGTAGTCATCATGGCAGGTACTTCTGAAATGTGTAAGTGTAACTAAAATTGATGGTTCCTGAAGAGCAGCTACTGATTGCACTAAGTGTAGCTGCAGTGTTGTATGGTCACTCCCTGTGATCTTTCCGAGGACAGGAAGTTCCTGGGATGGACACTATGGATGGACACTCCATTGTGGCTTACATTCCAATTAACTGGCAGTGCAGGGTGGTATTGTAAGGTGGCCATGGACACAAGGAGAAAAGGAGGAACTACAGACTGAAACCACAATTCTCCTTCTTCATACCTGCTGGAGAATATTGATGACAATAATAAAAATAAGACATTATTTTGATTATCTGCAATCATTTACATCCACACACACTATTTAATTTCCACATCTGTGACAACACATGTTGTCCCTTCTGATATTTCATCAAAACTTCATCTGGAATGTTTTTTTGTTGTTGTTGTTGGTTTTTTTTTCTCTTAATGCTGGATTCAACTCCAACAAACAAAATATATTTGTTCCACTGCATACAAAATTCTTAGTAATAAATAGGTTCCTATGAAATTGCATTCAAAAAGCAATATCTACAGATTTTTAGCATACTTTAGCAGATTTTTTCATACTTTGTCAGGCTTAACTGCTACCATTGCCTTGCATTTCAAAAAAGCTATTGCTGTAAGAATAGCTAAGTAATGATTATCAGTGTCTAATACCATATGGTGCTGTATGTGGGTAATGTTGTTCCTGTATGTTCATTGCATCAAATTCCAACAGAAAGTAAGCCTTCATCATTACAAGAAGGGAGTAAATACTGAACACCATGTTTGGAGAAAGTGCTGAGTTTTCCACAACTTTAACCTGAGAAAAAAGCAGGACATTTTTGTGCAAGTAGTCCTAAAACAAATAAACAGAATATTGAAAACAAACAAACAAACAAACAAACAAACAAATCATAATTCATAAGAATGAATTAATTCTAGCAAAATGTTGCAAATATAGGTCCCTGGAAGTCTGATATAATACCTTTAATTTTACATATATATTTTTTTAAAAACATTGAGAGTATTTAAATAACTAGTCAGAGGACATACTGATTTTTTTCTAGGAAGATGTGTTACAGCAAGAGTATTTTTTTCTTTGATGTATAGGTGATAGGTGATGCTCTTATTCAGCTACAACACAGGAATTAATTCAGGACACTTTATTACAAGTAAGTTTCTCATAATTGTCTCCTCACTCCTAGCAGTTTATGGAGCTCTGGGACTCTGTCTTTCTCAAAAGTATAAACCTTGTGTTTATAGTTCTGGGGATCTGTGGCATACCTTTAGAATTTAAGGCTGGAAGGGAACATGTGGATAAAGTCCTATTCCATGATCTTGCAAACAACTGTATAATATAATCTCTTTACACTTACTAAACTCAACCTTAAAAGCAATTATGTTTTTATTCCTCATCCTCCAAAGCCCTACCTTGCTTGGGAAACAGTTCCAGGGAATGATTGCTGTACTAGATAAGATACTTCTTTCTAATTTCCAGCATGAATGTACTTACCTATTTCTTTTCATGCCAACCCTTGCATTCAGCTTAAATAGTTCCCCTCATTCTCCTGTGTTTATCTTTACATGTATTTATATACAACAATAAAATCTGCTTTAGGCTCTAGTATGTTAGGTTGAACATGCTAAATTATTTTGATGTCTTTTTGATATTCATGTACTAAATAATATTACTAGTGCTTCTCTGTGTTGTTTCCAGTAGCAGTTCATCTTTCATGTTGAATGTACACAGTCCTCATTATTAGGTTTTATTAGGGTTTTTCATGGCACTACTAATGTTCTTCTGTCTTTTCTGGAAATACCTCTGTACTGTATCTCAGAAACACATTGGCTTTTTTTTTTTTTTTTTTTTTTTTTTTTTCCAGTTACAGTATATTGGCAGCTCACAGTCATACTGTGATCAACTAGAGAGTTTAGGTCATTCTCCTCTTGGTGATTTCTGACAGATGAGCTCTCACCTCATAGCAGAGTATTTGTGTTATTAGTCCCTAAGTGACTGACCTTGTACTTTGTGCTATTGAATTTCATCTTACTTTTATTCCTGTCATTCTCAAGGCTGATTCTTTCATTGAGATATCCTGATCCTTCTCTGTACTGATGATGTGTCTTGCCACTGATGTTATCAATATTTTTGTGCACTAGTGAGATCCCTAATAAAAATACAACCCCTACCTTCCCAAAATGTCTCAGAACTGCACCAGGAGAAACTACTATCATATCCCAAACAGACAGTTCACTTTTTAAACACGCCAACCACCACTCTCTTCAGCCAGCCTTTTTTCCTACTTGATATACCTCCTCTGACAATCCTCAGCTTCTCCAACCTTACCAGTTTTACTGGTCTTCTAATTTGCACCATGGTTCTGATGTCTGATATGTGAATATCTTCCATTTAATGCTAAGGATGTTAGAGATGGATTCTTCCTTTATTGCTGTTGTTGTTGTTGTAGCTGTTCCTTTACTTTTGATTTCCAAATCACTATGTTAAAAAAGTGTCCCAGACAGCTCTTTTTAAGAATACGGAGCTGGATTTGTATGAAGCTGTGTTGGGAAGAGACTGCTTGATGGTTCCACAGTTTTGTACTGCATGAGACACAGCAATGAAAAGATAACACAGGCAATGAAGTGAGATTGAACAGAAGGCTGTGACTCAAATATGTGGCACAAAAGAGTGTATTGCTTTCAAATTTCAAGCTAGCAGGCATACCAATATGCCAACTTCCTGTCAAAAGCACAGAATATAATGAATATTTTTAGGTCAAAAGCTGCTATCATGTCATATAGTTTTTCATAACCCACACTGGTAGAGACTGAATATTCAGGGCAGGTAGATGTGCCCTGAAGAGTTTGTATGTCAATCATTTGTAGTGTAAAGAATGTCTCATATCCACATTGGGTCACAGATTACTTCAGTTACTACAAATTCTCCAACCTAATATTTAAACTGTGTTATACTAAAAAAAATAAAATAATTTTGGTCATGTTTGTGCCATGTTATGACTCTAAGCATTTTGTTTTCTACAAGCATTATAGGTAAGAATTTGACCCAGCTAATCCTCAGGCTCTGGTCTTTCTCGGAGTAAAAGACACACAAACACCTCCGGAGTTAGACACAGAAGATCACACTGCTTGCTTCTGTTGCTTCAGTTCTTTCTTTTATTATTTTGTAGGAGCTCACTCTGTGTCACTTCCTCTGCTTACACTGCAGGTATTTAAAAGGCAGTCAGTCCTAATTATCCCATCCCCCTTCACACATCCCCACACCCAATTAATAATGTTCAGTGATGTATGAAGTTGAGTTTACATTAATGCAATTTTTTAATACATTAAACTGCTGTGTGTCTCAGACATTTTATAAATAAATGTCACTAATTTATAAATACTTGTGCTATCCTGGGGAGCACAGACTGTGAAGAGGAAAGGTCAGCAGGGGTGCAATCCTCTCTCTTCCCACTCCTATTTGTAGCTCCTGGGGATTCTCAAAGAGATTAAAACTTACTCTTGCCAAATCCCAGGACGTACAGCTATTACTTACTGTACACAGTGCAATACAATCTAGGCTCAGAAAAGAGCAGCACTAGAACCTACTGTTTGCTCCCATTGTCATAAAAATTGAGTTTTTTTATAAATAAGGAAATAAAAAATGGTCAGGTAATAAATATAACAAGGAAATAAAAAATGGTCAAAGTCTGGAGTTCTGTAATAAGAATAGGTGTTTCTGCGTGTGGGGAGCTACAGGGCAGAAAGGTTTTTAATTCAGAGTCACAGTTACCAGATCAATGAAATTAAGATTATCTGTCACTTAAATCAAAGTTAATTAGAGTTAATGCATAAATTTAATTTCACATTGCAACTTGGGGTGAGAGGGTAAAATGGTACAGAAAAGCCCAAAACCAGAAAGTATCACCAGATGAAATTTCAAAAGTAGCGACTGACATTGCCTAGCTTGTTTTTGAGCTATGGGGAAAGTCAACAAGATGCAGCATTATGCAAATTATGTTTAAAGCTTCATCTGTTTGGGAGTCATTAATGTTAAATTTATAAGAATTGTGAGTCATTTTTTTTCCATTAATTTTAGGTCTCTACATTTCTGAAGCAGAAAATTATCACCCATTTGAACAGTGTACACATATACAGTGTACAAATGTATTTGAACAATGAACACATTGTATATACATGTATAACAATAGCCATAAGTACTTTTCCAAACCTGGACCTAAGTATGATACAACTGAAAAAAATAAATATATTTTAAATGTATTACACTAAAGTACAGAGAGAAAGTAAATTATGGTTCTGCCCCTAAATATTTTCATAAATAATTAATCAACTGCAAAGAAAATGTTGTGGGTTTTTTTTGTTTGTTTGTTTGTTTTTAGCCTGCTATCTACAGCTGACCTCTATCTCTGTTTTTTAGCAGATAAAAGAGAACTTTTTTCTTCTATTTCAAGGTGCAGATAATATGAAGGTACTTGTAACAGCATTTGTGGAATTTGGGTTTGAAGCAGTGTCTACAGACTCTCTCCTGCTGCATTTCCTGTGAGATGGTCTCAGAATGTGCCACTGCATTGTTCTTTTTGGGCTATGTTTGCAGACTATTTCTAGCCCACATCAATGCAATCCAAATAATCCTCAGAAGTTGCTTCATTATTTATTAGAAAAAGCAATCTGGCATGCGGTGTGCTATCGACAGCTGAAATCCAATACTCAAAGGTCACCAAAACAAATACCAGAAAGAAAAGGTGTTAAGGCAAATAAAAATACACCTTTTTAATTTTGACTGAATTGATTAAATAACAATTGAGTGGTGTCACAGGTCATAAGGCTTTGAGACATAAGGTCAGCTTAATAGAAAAGAGCCTGGGGCCGTGTCACAGGGTATGCTCTGAGGCCTAGCACTGAGGCCACATCATTGTGCTCATTCCAGCCCTTACCCCATGTAGTCTGAAATGAAGAAATGCCTAAACAGAATAGAGAGCAGTCTAAATAGACTAGTGCTTATTGCTGAGCGCTACCCCCTGAGTCAATGCTGTTTAGAACTGATTACTTTATTTGAAGTGAGAGTACTGGGCATCTTTCAGGAAACATTTCATAAAATTCAGTAGGCCAAGGGGAAAAAAAAAAAAACAAGAAACAAATAATAATAAAACTTTCTGTATCACCAGTACTCTATAAAGTATATACATCTCAGTACAGTCCTGCAGTTCAACCCAGTTATTTCAGGGCTGACATGAGATGAGTGAAGAAGAAAGGGAAACAAATACACCGAAATCAAAGGAACTTTCTACAGAATAAAGAAATGAGCAGTAGTTTATATACACTAAAGTTTTTACACTAACATTATGTTGCACCATTTTGTGTAGTAATGTTGGCTTTTAAATATTAAGTTGTTTTACTCATAAAAATAGCCAGGCAAGGGCACATACTCCTGCAGAAAATCACACATTCTGATTCTATTACTAGCTTTTTTAAAAGGGCTAAGTAATTTTATTTTTAATAATACAAATGAAAGTCTCAGTCTATATCTAATTCAGCCAAATACTTAAACCTGTGCTCCATCAAAGTACATGAGACATTAACTTTACCAACTTCACTGGGACAACACGTGCAACTATTGCATTCAGAACTCCTCTCCTAGAAACCCAACATATGGAAAATTCAGTTTAGGAAAGATATCCAGATGATGTAATGCTTACATGACTATCATCTGTCTTCAAGGAAGACAAATGCATACAACCTTACTGTGTTGCTTTTTATATGTAATTTCTACCTTTAAAAGGAAAGCTGACACTGAGGAATATAAGAAAATTTCTCTACTGAAGTGAACTGATTAGGAGGTAGCTTGCCTTTTCCTTGTGTGGACATGTATAGTACGTTTTCTGTCCATTGATACAAACAAATGATAAGCATTTGTTTGAAATTCATCTCCTGTGATTCTGTTAGTTCAGACTTTCCACAGTGTTGCTAATTTTTGCTCTAAATTTTGGCTTAATCATCTTGGCACTTAATAAATGGCTATATTTCTGCTGTCTCTGAGGATAGTGATTCTGATTTTCATTCCTTGTTTGAATTAGAATTTTGCTAACTAGTACACTAACTGACTTCATAATTCAAATATTGGGAAATTCTAGAGTTTACCTATCTACTCTTCATTTGTTCAAAACCAGTCATTAACTAATAAATACATAAGATGATGTACATACAGATAATGTTTTAATCTAATTATACAACTCTCAATAAATTATCATCTTCAAACACAAAAAATATTTGAGGAAGCAAAGTGTGGAATCAATTAAGTGATGACAATCAATCTCTCAAATAACTTCATGGTGTTAAGACTGTTTTTTAACACTGGGAATCTGATACCCATTTTAATGTATATCCTACTGAATAATGGAGTTATTACAGCAATATTCATTCTTTGGAGTTCAAAAAGATAGCTTTCATTTTAGGATTGCCAGTCTATTTATTTTATGTACTTTTTATCCTGAAACTGTTTGTTTCCATTTTGATCAGTTTATTTTAACAAATATTCCATGGCTTCAAAAGATAATACTTAAAAATATAATTATATAAACAGTGAAGTTTAGGGCCTACTCTGTCTACAAACATCAAAAGCAAGGACTTTAATACACAAACAACTTTATCAACAGTTGTAAACCCTTTAAATCACTCAATGATAGAGAAAACCTTTAGCACTGTTAAGAAATGAGCCTGAAGAATATCAATTGTAGACCATGTACAAATATACAATTCTGCTTGCAGTTTTCAAGTACTCGCAGATAGGGAGAATGGATTCTAGGAACTATACTTACAGGAAATAAAATGCTACTGATCAAAAGTCATTTGAAGAAACTACTTTTTTTTTTTTTTTTTTTTTTTTTTTCTGTGAAAATAGCATCTCTGTTTTGCATACACTTGTTCTGTGGTTAGTGCTGTGGTTTGTGTATGCACAGAAGAAGGCTGGACTGCACTCCGCAGTCCTACAAAAAATCTGTCAGATTATTTACATATTATCTACTATGACTGGTAAAAAGTAACAATGGAATAAAATAATAATAATAATAATAAAAAAGTAATTTACAGAAATGATGCAAAAGCGTTTGATTGCTGAAATGTTCTTTCCTGTGAAGCCTCCTTGGCAAAAGTGGTAGTGTGAGGTGAGTCAAAACTCACCTCTGCCAAACCCCATGGCCATGAAAAAAGCAAGGAGGATCTGTGAAGACATGGTAGCTCAGGAACAGCCTTAATGTCTCAGATAATTCACATAGTAGGGTTAATGCAAGCACTGCTAGTTCCCAATAACTTTGCATTTTCAATGTCCTGTGGATTTGCACATTTGTATAATAATATTGTTATCACAGAATCACAGAATTTCTAGGTTGGAAGAGACCTCAAGATCATCGAGTCCATCCTCTAACCTAACACTAACAGTCCCCACTAAACCATATCCCTGAGCTCTACATCTAAATGTCTTTTAAAGACTTCCAGGGATGGTGACTCCACCACTTCCCCAGGCAGCCTGTTCCAATGTCTAACAACCATCTCGGTAAAGAAGTTCTTCCTAAGATCCAACCTAAAACTCCCCTGGTGCAACTTAAGCCCATTCCCCCTCATCCTGTCACCAGGCACGTGGGAGAACAGACCAACCCCCACCTTGCTACAGCCTCCTTTGAGGTATCTGTAGAGAGCAATAAGGTCGCCCCTGAGCCTCCTTTTCTCCAGGCTGAACAACCCCAGCTCCTTCAGCTGCTCCTCGTAGGACTTGTTCTCCAGGCCCCTCACCAGCTTTGTCGCCATTCTCTGGACCCACTCAAGTACCTCGATGTCCTTCTTGTAGCGACGGGCCCAAAACTGAACATAGTACTCGAGGTGCAGCCTCACCAGAGCGGAGTACAGGGGGACGATCACCTCCCTAGCCCTGCTGGTCACACTGTTTCTTATATGAGCTTTGGCCTTTCTAATTTTGTCCCTGCACAGCCTCGCAACATCCTTATAGTCCTCCCTAGTGGCCTGTCCACTTTTCCAAAGATTATAAACCCTCTTTTTTCTCCTAAGCTCAAGCCACAATTCTCTGTTCAGCCAGGCTGGTCTTCTTCCCCGCCAGCTCATCTTTGGGCACGTGGGGACAGACCGTTCCTGTGCCATTAAGATTTCCCTCTTGAAGAGTGCCCAGCCTTCCTGGACTCCTCTGCCCTTCAGAACCACCTCCCAAGGGATTCTACCAACCAGTGTCCTCAGCAGCACAAAGTCAGCCCTCCGGAAGTCCAATACAGTGGTTTTACTGGTCCCCTTCCTGGCCTCGCCAAGAATAGTGAACTTCACCATTTCGTGGTCCCTCTGCCCAAGACAGCTCCCGGCAATCACATCCTCCACCAGTCCTTCTCTGTTTATGAAGAGAAGGTCTAGCGGGGGTGCCACCCCTGGTAGGCTCACTAACCAGCTGTGTCAGGAAGCTATTTTCCATGCTCTCCAGAAACCTCCTAGACTGCTTTCGTTGAGCTGTGTTGTGCTTCCAGGATATGTCAGGGAAGTTGAAGTCCCCCACGAGAACAAGCGCTGAAGATTTCACAACTTCTGTCAGCTGCCTGTAGAACTCCTCATCCGTCTCCCCATCCTGGTTCAGCGGTCTATAACAGACCCCGAACAGGACACTAGCCTTGTTGTCCCTGCTGATCCTAACCCAAAGGGACTCAACCTTGTCATTCCCAGCCTTGAGTTCTACAACATCGAAAGACTCTCTAATATAGAGAGCCACACCACCACCCCTTCCGTGCTGCCTGTCCCTTCTAAAGAGCTTATAGCCAGTCATTGCAGCACTCCAGTCATGATAGTGGTCCCACCACGTCTCCGTGATGGCAACCAAGTCATAGCCTGCCTGCTGCACGATGGCTTCCAGCTCCTCACGTTTGTTACCCATGCTGCGTGCATTGGTGTAGATGCACTTCAGCTGGGCCATTGCCTTATCCCCCGGCCTTGCTATTGTTCCCCCTGGCACAGCTCCAACAATCCTTGCTTCAGCCCCATCCCCCTTCTTACCTAGTTTAAAGCCCTCTCAATGAGCCCTGCCAGCTCCTGGCCCAGGATCCTTTTTCCCCTAAAAGATAGGGACCCGTCTGCGGCTATCAGGCCGGGTGCCGAGTAAAGTGCCCCATGGTCAAAAAACCCAAGATTTCTGCGTTGGCACCAGCCCCTGAGCCACGTGTTTAACAGGTGGGCTTTCCGTGTCCTCTCCCTACCCCTCCCTGCCACCGTAGGGATGGACGAAAACACTACCTGCACTCCCGCTCCATCCACTAACCGTCCCAGCCCCCTAAAGTCTTGTTTGATAGCCTTCAGGCTTCTCTCTTCAATGTCGTCACTACCTGCCTGGATTATCAGAAGAGGATAATAGTCTGAGGGGGGAACCAGGTTGGGAAGCTTCCTGGCAACGTCCCTGACCCTGGCCCCAGGGAGGCAGCAGACTTCCCTACGGGTAGGGTCAGGCCGACAAACAGGGCCCTCTGTTCCCCTAAGAGAGTCTCCCACAACAATAACCCTTCTGTCTTTCTTGGTCAATATGGTCAATATGGTCAATCATGGTCAATAAGACTACTGGATTTGAATACAGACAAAGAAATTGCTTATATTGTATTATACATGCTGCCAGTTCTGGCTGTAAATCTACTATATAAGGGATATATATCTGTTGAGGCTTTACATTAATATATGCATATTGCCCACAGGTCACTTATACCCCAGGAATATTCACCTGGTTCATGGTCTACTTCCAGCGCCCCATGGGTTTGGGTGGAAGGCAAGATGTTTTGGGTCTTGGGGTGCTGTAGTAGCTACTTCTCCCTGACCTATATATTTACCTGAGGGCCTAGTACTTTTTCATCTATAGTAGGTGATCTACACATGGCGTGGGAAAAAGGTTGAGGCCACACAGAGAGATTAGGTGCTACTGAAAAAAATGAATGAATAATTAGGCGCTTTGACCTTTGAATAATTAGGCGCTTTTGTTTTGTTTTACCTCTGTCTCAGTTTCACATTCTGTCTAATCTATGTTTTTGTATGACTGAAATATGAAAAGTGGTGTCTTTAAATGTCTGAATTTACTTTCCAGGCTGGAAATCATAGTTCTAGACAAATTATAACATTTGCATTTTCTCTGGATTTAGGCAGAACATTTATTTTCTGATCTACTTTCTCCCTCTCACAGTAGTCTCAGATACTGTGAAGAGTGGAGACATTCATTCACGATAGCCCTCAAGCTTTTCTCTTGTGCCAGCAGTCTTGGGTTAGCTTCTTGTATTAAATGCCTGAGTTTTAAAGAATGTGAACACCTAACAGCTCAGGTTTATAGCAAGGGTGGGCAACAGGTACTTGTACTTCTGGCACTGAGCTGTTTGTTTAGGAGTCAGATATTCAAAGTTTAAAGAGTTCTTGATGGATTCTGTTGATCAGATCCAAAGAAATGGCCATGGCTACAAGGTGTCCCTGTTGTACATCTTTGAAAGTATTCGCTTAAATTCATGAACTGGACTTCAGCATCATTAGTTGATTTATTTACATTTATTAACTGTACTGTTTAACCTCTTACCTCTTCCTTAGTAATGTATTTTAAATGACACTTTTTATCTGATTTTGCATTAGGCTAGAAAGTCTTCCTAATGGTAAGCATTTTTCACAGAATCACAGAATCACAGAATTTCTAGGTTGGAAGAGACCTCAAGATCATCGAGTCCAACCTCTAACCTAACACTAACACTCCCCACTAAACCATATCCCTAAGCTCTACATCTAAACGTCTTTTGAAGACTTCCAGGGATGGTGACTCCACCACCTCCCTGGGCAGCCTGTTCCAATGCCTCACAACCCTTTCAGTAAAGAAATTCTTCCTAACATCTAACCTAAAACTCCCCTGGCGTAACTTTAGCCCATTCCTCCTCGTCCTGTCTCCAGGCACATGGGAGAACAGGCCAACCCCCACCTCTCTACAGCCTCCTTTAATGTACTTATACAGAGCAATAAGGTCACCCCTGAGCCTCCTCTTCTCTAGGCTGAACAAGCCCAGCTCCTTCAGCCGCTCCTCATAGGACTTGTTCTCCAGGCCCCTCACCAGCTTCGTCGCCCTTCTTTGGACCCGCTCAAGCACCTCGATGTCCTTCTTGTAGCGAGGGGCCCAAAACTGAACACAGTACTCGAGGTGCGGCCTCACCAGAGCCGAGTACAGGGGGACGATTTTGCTGAAATACTAGCATAAATATTCCTAACTTTGCTTTTTCTTGGTGATATTGCCCATTTATATTTTAAAGTCTATATTACTACATATTCGTACTTGTATCTTACTTGGCATTCTTCAATTCTACTTCACATATTACATAAAATTGTGTAAATTCTCTGAGGTTTAATTCAACCTTTTCTCTTCAGCAAATTAATTCAGGACGTAATGTCCTGTAGGTGGATAGAGGGTTTATGTAACCTTTTCCTGAACTTTCCTAAGAGTTTTCCAATTAACTGAGGTAACAAATAAATCAATAGATTAAAACTGCAAAATTAATTTTGTGGTGTACATTGTTTCCTTTTCATATTAGCGAAGTTTCCTTAAAGAGCAATTCATATTTTTAAAGACTTTAACTAAAGCATGAAAGTTTAAATCATTGCTCACTGTTTATGGGAAGCACCAGCTGAGATGGATTTCCATGGCAATTCTTACCTGAGTGCTCACCATTCAGCTTCTCATTAGTTTTTGAATAGTAAAAAGAAATAAATTTCTTCTCCATAGAGAAGAAGCTCTTGTGTATACACAGTATACACAGTATACACAAGAGCTTCTTGTATAGCTCTTGCTATACATAAGTATTATATAATATCTCTGTTTCTATGCTCTGTGAATTCATTAAATGAACAGTAGCAGAGATATGAAGACCTCACCCAATTCAATGATACCAGTGAAGAGCCCACACACTCCAGATATGTAGGTGACCTGCAAACTAGCCAATGCAAAAGTGGAAGCTGTACTGCAGGAAATCAGAACAGTTCTTTTAAATGGGTACATTGAAATAATCACATCAGTTAAGGAAAGTTATAGCCACCCAAGATCGAACTTGTGGTTTACCTCATTTCATCAATACTTGAATAAGAAAGGTGAAAACTGATCGTTATCTGTAAGGTAAAGGAAAGCTGATAGTTTGGGACTGCAAGATCAAAATCTGAGAGCAAAACAAGTCCTTCAGAACTATGATGATTAGGGGACTGGAGCATCTGTCTTACAATCAGAGGCTGAGAGAGTTGCACTTGTTTAGCTCAGAGAAGAGAAGACTGAGAGGGGATCTTATCAACATATACAAATATCTGAAGGGAAGGTGTCAAAATGATGGGGCCAGACTCTTTTGAGTGTACCCAGCAACAGGACAAGAGGCAATGGGCACAAACTGAAACACAGGAAGTTCTGGCCTAATATGAGAAAACATTGCTTTATTCTAAGGTTGACAGAGTACTGGAACAGGTTTCCCAGAGAGGTTGTGGAGTCTCCTTCTTTGTAGATATTCAAAACCCACCTGGATGCAATCCTGTGCAATGTGTTCTAGGTGACCCTGATTGGCAGGAGGGTTGGACTAGATGATCCCCAGAGGTCCCTGCCAACCTCAACCATTCTGTGATTCTGTGATAATTATAAGAAATCTGCTTTATCCAAAATAGTCTAATTCCAAACCTGTGCCACTGAGTATTCCAAGACTGGCTACTGGGGAAATGAACCAACCCTCCAAGTAAGATGACTGAAAACCATGTTTATCACAGAAAAAAATATGTGAAAGATACGAAATGGCCCCAATTAATTTTGATGTCTTAGATTCCTATGAGTGAATAAAATAATCCCATAAAAGTTCATACAAGTGTCCAGAAAATACTAGTTACATTGTTTCCACAGTGATGAGAGATTCGTCTCTAGCACCACCTATTTTCTCATGTACCTGCTGTAATGTTTTTCTTAAATCTTTGATTAAATGCTTTTTGTGTGTGTGTGTGTGTGTGTTTGAAAATAAAAATAAATCTAAATGAAATTGAGAAACATAACTCAGTTCTGGGGTCAAGTAGTTCTAGATACATTTGATAACATGCTTAATATGCTTAGATAACTGTTTTCTGAAGAAATAGTACTGATTTCTTCTTGCCTTCAAGATTTTTTTTCTTTATGAAGAAAGTTCCGACTTCCCCGGTCACCAATTTAACAGTGTTTCATCATGCTGCAAGCTGCCTAAGTGTGCTAAGTAACCAAGAAGCCCATCTAGGTATGTTTATAATGTGAATAGTTAAAGACATTCCTACCCTCATATACATTCAAAAAAATAAAAAAGGGTGTGGAAAAAAAAAAAAAAGGAAGAAAAAAGAAACAACAACAAAAATGTCCTCTCTCTAACAGGTCTAGTGGAAAGCTAGAACGTTTGAATAAAATATTCACTATGACTCTTTTATTTGACAAAAATTCCCAGACCATGACTTCCTTTCATAGTTCAAATGTCAAGCATCCCTTCCACTGTGGTCAGGGTGGCATGCAGGAACAGAGAGAGACCCTAAACAGAAGTCTTTAATGATGACAAGCCTGGTTAACTCAATGACCCACAACATCTTTTGTCTCCTTTTCTCCCCATGTTGGCTCCTGCTGATTCATATGGGGAAAGCCAACTAGCAGAACAGTTGCTCATGCATACTCTGGGGAAAATGCTTTCTTCATCCTTGTGCAAAGAGTGCAAAAGGCCCTTCAATTTCCTCTACACTGTTTTTCTTTTTTTTTTTTCCTTTTTTGTCTTTTTCTCTGATTGACTAGCTTTATATTGATTGAAAAGTCATTTCCTTTGCCCAGTCTTCTGAAAAACAAAATAAATGTTTTCTGTGACCCTAACTCTTAGATTTTTCTTTCTGCAGAGCTAAAGAAAAAGTTTCCTGTCAATTATATTGAAGAAAAAATTATATTGTTGTTTTGTAGCACTTTTTTTTTCTCCCTATGTGTCAAAAGGGAGCAAATGATGCATTAAAGCCTAAAAGCTGAAATAAAGATTAGGTGTAAAGTGCTATTGATCCCTTTATGAAAAGAAGCTAAGACAGATTCCACTTCACTGTCAGGTTACATTTTCAGTAAGTTACCCAGATGCAAGATTTGAAACTTCTACAAAGGAGTCTTTAAAGCATCGCTGAAGGTATCAAACAAGATTAGACCAGACAGTAAGAACAACCATTAAAAAATGTCAGTGGTGCAGCTGAGGTACTGTCAGTTTGCATTGTCCCAGTCAGTTTAATGTAGCCCAATGCCTAAGTGTTTAGGATGCCCTTATGAAGAAACAGAACTTTAAAAATATCACTTATTTTGTTCTCTGTGTGTACACTGTACATACACACACAGACACGCACATATATCTCTGTGTCCAGAATCTACAAGGTCATAGGAATATTGGGTGTAGTTTTCATTGGACAGAGCAGAAGAGGATCTCTCAAAGCTCCAGTTTTCAGTTTCTTAACTCACTATTCATCCAAAGATGAACAATTTGGATATTATTACAAGCTATACCAGTTCTAATAAGGGAGCAAACTATTACATTAAGCCACTATTACATTAAGTCATTTTTCTTCCAGTCACTCTATCTTCCTGTTCCTAACAAACCTTTCAAGAAGCTGGACAGCAGCTGAAAAATTATGTGTTTTCTTGTGGAGAGTATATGGTCAAATGTTATCTTTCTTTGTACTGCTTTGATGTTCCAAAAGGTATGAGAAGCCTGCTTCTCAAGGAATATGTTACCTTCTGCATTAATTGATAACCAAGTTTAGCAGCTGAGTAACTGTACAAAGAGGAGGTGAGATTGACCATGAAACTTGATTGCTGGTTGCAAATCCTGGACACACCAGAGACATGAATCTAAAGAAAGATTATGTAGTTCCTGATTAAACTGTATAAGTTTAAAAGAATTCTATAAAGCTAAGACAATTAAATGATTTTCTTGATACTCAATAGGACATTTTTAGGAAACAAAAAAAAAAAAATCAAAATTTTTAATTTTGAAAAAAAAAAAATCAAATAGCAATTACCAAATGAAAGTGAAGGATGAACTTTCAGTGTAATCTAACAAATCTGGAAATATCCCAGTGAAGGTAGATTCCAGTGCTTGAGAAACACTAATAATAAGCAACTTTTGTAAAACAATGGGGTAAAGTTTTTGAAATCCTGAAACAGTAATGATACATTACTTCAGTAGGAAGGTTCAAGCTTAAGGATGATGGATTATATGTGATGAAAAACCTTAAGCTAACAATAGAAGAGGTGGACAAACATAGAGATGAGGTTTAATTCAAAGTTACAGGAGTATAGAAGGAATTTCTAAGTGGCCTGTATTAGAAACCAGAGTAGTAACAAAGAGGAATAAAAAGTAACATTTTCTATTAAGAAAAGCTACTACTCTGTGGACTTGTGAAACCAATGTACTCTCTCATAATGCAGTTTTCCCTGTTCACAGTTTTTCCTACCTATAGTGTACCCTAAATAAAGAAATGATATTTTCAGATTGCCCCATGTCTCCTAAGTATATTTTGGCTTCTGCCTCACCAAAAGTCAAGTGCTAGACTAGTCCAGAGCTCTTCAGTATTTGTAATGCAGATGAACGAAGTGGGCCTGGTTCAGACTGAAGATTCTGAGGTCTAGCTGCAACAGAAATGCAATCAGCTTGGACAACAGCTTCACAGGGTTAACTGGAGAATACTTTTTCCACTTTTGGTGCTGTCTTTAAATGGTGGAGAGCAACAAAACAAATATTGTGTTAATGTTCTAAATGGAAGAAAATTACCCAAATCAATTACAGACCACAGAGTATGAAACAGAACCTTGAAAGAAACATAAGAACAGTCGATATGTAATTCTATCAATAAAATTTTAAAGGATATAAATTAATTTTATTCTACTGAACAATTCTCATTGAAAACAAACCTCAAATGCTTACATCAGGCCATTGTGGGGTGCAAAAGAAACAGATCTTTCAAGTTAACTGTTGGATCAGGGTTGAAAATCCAAATTATAAAAATTATATACATTTTCAATATATATGTTTATATAAATATATACATAACATATATAAATTATATCATTTTTAAGCTCTCATTTAATTGAATACCTTCTAACAACTGGAAAATACTATGTGAGATCTTGTCATGTGCTTCCCAGTCCAATTTCAGCGAAAAAGAATCTAGTTCATGTATTTTGGGCCTGTTCCATGATGCAAACTGAAGCACTGTAGGTTAGGATGATTAAGAGATTTACTTATTATGAATTAATAAATCATGAACAAATCAATTCAACTAGATTGTATCTACCATGATGTATCATTTAGGGGTTGCTTGCAGCAAAAACTTCAGCCAGTGCTCGATTTTATTCTATCATCAGTGGAGAAGACAGAACAAGAGAATAGACTGGAGCTTGGTTTTCACTTTGGGATGAGTTGGCAGCTTGCCTACTTTGCTTGTAGAACTCAGACTATTTTGCCTGGAAGCTGATAAACCTCCCAAACACTCAACAACTGATTCCTGCACTGTATTTTCCTGTCTGAGTCTTTCTGTCATCTGAATTTAGAACAAATAACATCAAATTTAAGCTAAAAGTTATGAAGTGAGACCAGACAGACATACATCTTGGCAAAATGACATGGTTAATGGAAAATTAAGAAACGTAAAAGGAGAAAAGAAATTTAATTTTTAGAAAATATAAAGCTTTGACTTCAAACAATGGTTTTACTGCTAAATGCTGCTTTCATTCATCTTCTAACTGTCTGTATTAATAAAAATTGTTCCATTTTGATGTTAGTTTTACAAAATATTTTCCTCATATTATGGATATTCCATGTGAGATCAGGGAATTTCTCCATTTTCTATATTCACAGGGAAAACTGTGAGTGTATCCATTTTAACACACTTAAAGAAACCCACTGATAGACTAGTGCAGGACTGCTGTGGGTGAAGTTACATGAATGTTAAGAAGGACTATCCACTTCTATTAGGCAAGTTAAGATTAACTATGTGATGAAGATATAACATTGTTGATATGTAACATGCTGACAGCTGATGTGGAAAACGACAATGGTGAAACAGTAGCATAGCATTCTACATGTATTAGTGTTCCTGTTGTATATCACGGCTCACTGCAAAACTTCTGTGGAAGTTTCAGTAACCAATAAAACTTGTATATGTGTCTTTACTACTTACATTTAACAGGAACATTTCATGTCATACCAATATATCTTCACTATGCTTCACAGACATACTCATGTACAGAATAATCTGAGTAGCACACTCAAGTAATTGGTGTCTCAACAAGCCTATTGGTCTTGGACCAAGTAGTAAGATCCATTCACATAAAGAGGAAAGAAAGCAAATACTTGGGGGGGGGGGGGGAAGAAAAAAAAAAAAGAAAAAAAAAGAAAAAAAAAAGGAGGAGGAAAAGGAGGAGGAAATAACAAGCATACATGAATTTTCACATATGATCATTTTTATTGTGTCATTGCTATCTGCATTAGAAAGAACTGCAGTTATTTAACAGGTAACATATGGAACTAATAAACACCATATATA
This sequence comes from Anas platyrhynchos, assembly GCF_047663525.1. Classification (NCBI taxonomy): domain Eukaryota; kingdom Metazoa; phylum Chordata; class Aves; order Anseriformes; family Anatidae; genus Anas; species Anas platyrhynchos. Next base: position 66,573,726 of record NC_092588.1, on the reverse strand, counting down.
ACAATACTTGAGTTCTTTTAGTAACTGCAATATTAGAGCCTCTGCTGCATATCTCATGTCATGCCTGTGTCCTCTGAATCAAATTTGTAGACTTTATTATTGCCTTCCAGATTTTAGCTCAGCAGTTTCCACTCATTTTAGAAGTTGCCCCTTTCACTGTACCCATTTTTTGTTTGTTTGTTTGTTTTACAGACTTTTACCTATATAAGTCCAAGAATTCCCTTGAAATTTGAATTCAGATTGCTACAGGACAATTGGCCGTGTGTGCTGCAAAACCCAAATTTCAGTGAAAAAAAAAAAAAAAATGTATGTTGTTCTGACTTTATTAAGTATGGAAGTCTTCTATCAGGATAACAATTGATGTGCCATTGTCTCAAACCCAAGGAAATACTTAAAGTAGTTGTTTGTTTCAAACAGAGCTTCTCTTATAGAATAGGACAGAAACTGAAACAAGAATTGGCATGGTCTTTTACAAATCTGAGTTACAAGAAGATTGTGCCTAGCATAGCAAAACCTTGGAGCAATCTAGGTAAGACTTGTTCTGTGTTGTGACTCTTAACAGACGTACCACTTCAGATACAGGTTACTGAACTTGTTTCATCAGCTGTACAGGTTACTGATCTTTGTTTCATCAGCTGCTGAGGGTTAGTCATCTACTAACCTGCAGGCTAAGATGATGCTAGCTATGAAGACCAGTGGCTATTTGTTTTCTAACAGTCCTTCTGAAGACTTTGCTAATGTTGAAGTCAACCCAGGGGAGACATACAGCGTACTATGGTCACAATACTCAAAGAAACTTCCTCTGAAGGAAGCATAAAAAGATTGTGTTTATGTGTTCTAAAATGTAACAGTGAAGAGTTTACATAGAAACTACGCCCTTTAAAATATTTGACATCATCAGCATAGGAAGAACATGAGCAGCTGTACTCTGTTCAGACAACTTTTATTTTAAAAATATCCCCAATATATTTTAGAGCTTTCATAATGTCCTATATTAATTAGTGTTGTATAACCCTTTGACTGCAATTCTTAAGATAGTCTGTGTATGACATGCTTTGGAACTGTCAACATCCATTTAGTGTGAATATTAATCCACATATGTTAATTTTGAGGCTTAGCTCTGAAATACTTGCCAAAATGTCCTGACAAGAGAAAACTCTGGCTAGTACTTTGGAAAAGTCAAGCAGAAGTATAGGTGAAACAACTATCACCCCACCATCCCCGTCCCATCACTTCCCCCCCCCAAAAAAAAAGAAAAAAAAAAAAAAAAACACAGTTCACAGAGTTACAATTAATACTCTTTTTATTATCTTACACAAATTAATGTCTACTGAAAGGCAGAACTGTTTAGCTTATATTTACTCTGTAAATGTTATAGATCGTATATATATATTTTAAATATGTTGCCTGGGCATCAAGGAGAAGATGACTTCCTATCACTGGACAGACTTCCCTGTAGCAGGGGGAACCCTCCTGAGGGAGGGGCAAATAACTTCTTCCTTGTGAAAAAATGAGTGTGCCCCTTGAGAAGGGGTTTCTGGGTGGAGGAAGCAAAGTGGGAGTGACAAAGTCTGCTACAGGGTCTGGAGCACTATTGGGGTTGGAAGACTTGAAATAGAGAAAGAAGAAGCAGGGACCACATCCAAATTTGGCAGGGCACAAAGGGAGACTGTGGAGTTAGTTCAATCTGGGATGGCATTGAGCTGCTCTAAGATAAGCCATAGGAGGAAGGAGATATTCACAATGCAAGCAGGCTCTACAAAGTACAAAAAGTACAAATTTACAAATAAAAAGCTCTAGCTGGAGAGCAACATGACTTTGTTTTTCTCTGATAGACTTCAAAGACAAAGGCAGGGCACATCCAGTCCCAGGCTCTGGGATCACAGTATCCACACACACAAACAGAGAAAAGGAATGTACAGAAGTTTGTTCTTAAGAGTTCAAGATTTTATGCTTGTCAGATTTGACTTTTTGTCTGTCAAGGAGGATAAACAATGCCATGTGATCTAGATAATCCTTCACACCTTGAAACTGAAGTACATTGTGTTGTAATTTGTCGAAACACTAAAAACCTTCCATGTTTGTAAAGTAGACTACAAACAGGGAAAAATGATTCCAGCATAGTGCAAGTAATTTATTAGAACTATTTCAACCAGCTGAAGCAGTGAAGAATATTCATTTATTCAAGGGGAAACAAAAAAAAAAGTATTTAAAAAATTTATCTTCCTATCTGTTTGTAACACGTCTGACTCTTAATATCAGAAGAGTTAATAAAATTATATTGTTATTAAAAATTGTATTTTCATGTTTCTGTAACCTCTACCTGATAGTTAAGACATAGTTAAGGCTGAAGACTAACTCCAGTACTCACCTTCTATGACATTCTGCAAAGTTTACTGTCAGCACTAGATGCTGCAAGGTAATGGAAACAAAACCCAAAACAATTCCTAAAATTAGATCAGTTTCTAACCACACATAAGTTCAGCTATGATATTTGATAGAGTGAGCCAGCATGTATTTTCCATCTGTAATTATTTCACATAATTTCCATGTCCTTTCTAATGTGTTAAATAGTCATGAGATACTCATATTAAGAGGATATTTCTTTTAATTTTAGAATTGATACCTCACTGGTACAAACAGGCAGAGACAATTTAATAATCTCTGAGAACTTTTTTTTTTTTTTTCACCCAGGTCATATGAATGCTCATTAAGACAGAATTGCCCCATTTTCAAATAAATCACCTATGTTATATCAGTGTAGAGCACTGCACTGATTGAAGAGCAATATAGATTTGTGCAATCCACGTAAGTCACACTTAACCTAGTTGAGCCTGATATGGTAAATGAATAAATATTTTTTATTTGGAATAATCATGGTTGAAATATTTTTTTCACAGTATCTACACTGCAGATTTAACTTCCTGGACAGCAAAGCCAACTATGATGTCTTTAAATTCATTTAAATATATCTATGTGAAAAATGCAGAAAAGATTTTCATATTTGACCTGAATTGTTCATTTTAAGCACATCTCTGAAAGAAAAGAAGATTGTGAGGAGCCAAATGAATGGAGATATATTACAAAATATTTTAACTGAAATTTTGGAATTTCAATCAAAGTGATCATTTACAAATGTTCCTTCTCTTCTCAGTAAAAACACAGCTGTAAAATGCAGAAATGGGAACAGTCATAAGAGAAAGAATGAAAGAGTAGCCAAAATATTCTTGTAGCATGTAGTAAGTAATAAGGAAGTGATTTGAAGTTAGTTTTGATTTCTATGGTAATCCAACAGTCTGTGCCTGGTATGAATATCACTTTTAAATATATTGATTGATTCAGGTAAACAGGGGCTGAATTTCAGGTGGTGGGTGGTGGTTCATGCAGAGCTAGGTTGTATTTATTAATATATTGAGTTTCTCTCAACTACACTTTGATCACTGACTAAAACTGATGTTCTTGGAGTGAAGAAACATATGCTAAAGAAGAACTTGTCATGCAGGACATCTATAATTAAAGAAGATCTTCAATGAAAGCATTTCACAACACCTCCATTAAGCTTTGTCATACTGCAAAAAGAACATGAGCTGCTATGTAAAGAAAAGTTAAACAATTGTCAGCTGAAAGCAGATAAGGGTTTTATTGAATACCTGTATTACTAATGCATGAAGAGGTACCCATGCAGAGCACAGCAGATACAATCATTGCTTTTAATCGTTGTACAATTTTTATTACCAATGGAACTGCTAAACAAAAAGACAGAGATAGATTTCTTTTACTGGTAGCCATAGTTTTATTTCAGGAGAAGTCATTGACCTAGGTCAGTGAGTTGTCATTGATCCTTGTACCAGGATCACATCCACATGAAGACACAGGTAGGATTACTCTCTTGAAGACAGCACGGATCAGGACATTCAAATCTCACTAGCTGGGGTCACATAAAGGTTAAAGTACTTATCACTATTTTCAAATCATTCCTCTGCTGTTTGACAATAAAAAAGTTCACATATATTTATACAATTTTTAATTGAATGTATAACAGAAAAGAAAGAAATGTACATTACTTGAATTTGCTATCTATACTCTAATTAACTAGATTTGTGCTAGAGTCACAGTAATTCTGTCTTGAATAACAGTTCAAATTTCTGGATTACTGGGGAGTGCTTTTTTAAAGTTAGTGTTTGGCGTATACTAGAGACACTGCTGGCTACTTTTGATCAAGAGGTTAGTATCAGTTCTGATTTTTTTTAACAAACAAACAAAACAAAAACTAATAATAGATATTTCCATCCACAGTAATAGATATTTTAGTTTATAAGTTTTATAAGTGTAGGTGACTCGATCTCTCCAGACATTTTAGTGGACACTCTTCAAATTAAGTCAAAAGGGGGTAAATTGTTCTTTAGAAGTCCCTAGGTTTAAAATAATTAATAAAAATGCTCTAGTAGCAAAATTTATAGGAAAAATACACATATATTGTTCCCTTCCCAACAGATAATTTTGATTATTCAATCAATACACAATAAAACTCATTAACCGTTTCAGACAATGACATTGTTCCACCTTTTTCAAAATTGTTACATGGCATTCTCAAATATTTCATCTTCATGGATTTTTAACTACTTTTTTTTTTTTTTATATGAAAGTCTACACTATTGCAAATGTGAAATGTGTTCATCTGATATGGAACAATGCTAGGGCCGCATAGTATGATGAATGTGACCTTCTGTCTTACATACCCTTGTATAACTACAAGTCTAAGAAAAACAGAGTGGTTAATGTATATAGTTCTTGTATCTTGCAAAGGAATGTTTTAGCAATTTGTGTCAATAGAGAGCCTGAAGGGAAATATATTTGTAGGCTTTTCCTTGAAGTCTCTGATACCTGGGGGTTTTCAGAATAACTGCTAAATATTATGACTATTGCATGGGACACTATGCAAATCTCTGATATCTGGCCAGGAGGTTAAGGAGACAGGCAAAGCTGAAGAATGACTAAAAGACAAAGCTTGCAGGGGACGCTGCACAAGTCTCTGACATACAGCCACGTTAGACAAAGGAGAAGGACAAGAGGGAGGAAGACTATGAGCCTTCAGCACGAGAGACCCCCCTGAAACCCCCAGAGGGACCACCAGATACGGATACACATGCTCCCGTAGGAGGGTTTGGATTCCGGAAACTAATTATAATAACCATGTTTTTTTTTAGAAGTAGTAATGAATATGTATTAGCCTTGGAGCATAAAAATCAGATGCTTGATGTAACTGGTGTGCATCTTGGTGGAGCAGAGACTCCCGGCGCACCCAGCGCTGTTTGCTTACCTCTATTCCTTTAATAAATTGTAAACTTTGATTATAGTCCTATTTTGAAGACTGAGCCATTTATAACACAAATAACACCAAAGCCGTTACCTCCATGGCTAGCCACAGACAAACGAAGAGTCTAATGTCTACTACGCTGAGTACTAAAGAGTCTCATTTTAAGAACATTGTTTTTCAGAACTTTATTTTTTAAGTTCAAATTAGATTGGTAAATCTAATAGTTTATAAATGTTTATAAAATAACTTTTTAAAGTTATTTTCTATAAAGGAGTGCAATTTGCAAATGGATTCTATATATGTTGCCTGGTCACATACTCTTTCATGAAAATATAAAGTTATCACAGCTCTTTGCTTGCAGATACTGTCAAAACAATAACCCTTGGGAGTAAGAAGGGGAAACTGAGTGTTTTGACTCCTTTATAGTTGCACTCTTTTATAGTTGGAATAAGAGATCAGAATATAGAGAACAGTCAAACATTGGGACATATTTATTTGTTCATCCATTCATTTCTCTAAGACAACAGCAATGCAAAGGGCAGGAAACTTACTGTTATTTGTTACTGTTTTTAAATTCTTCTATGGTTTTTGTATTGTCTCTTTTCTCCCTGTCTGTTGTTTTTTCTTTCACATGCTCTCTGAAGAGTTCTCATTTTCAAAGGGAAAATCACCTGTTTTCTGTTTGATATCCTCAACTCTAGTGCTATCAAGCGTAATTATGCCTCCAATATATTGCTTCTTCTTTGGATACATCTCCTAGTGTGTTCATGGTGTTCTAGATTAATAGAGAAGAATGATTAGCATGGGTAAAGGATGATAATTTTCTGGAAAAACAAAATCCCAAACCCTTTCCCTTACTAAAAACTGCAAGGACATGGATTTGATGGATGGACCACTGAGTGGTCTATTGGCTGGATCATTGCACTTACAGTTGTAGTCAACAGCTCGATGTCCACATGGAGACCAGTGATGAGAAGCATTCCTCAGGGTTCGGTATTGTGACCACACTGTTTAACATCTCTGTTAGCAACATGGACACTGGGACTGAGTGCACCTGCAACAAGTTTTCCAATGACACCAAAATGTGTTGTGGTCGACAAGCCAGAGGAAGGGATGCCATCCAGAGGAACCTTGACAGCTTTGAGAGGTGGGCCTCTGTGAACCTTATGAAGTTCAACAAGCTCAAGTGCAAGGTCCTGTGCCAGGGCAATCCCAAGCACAAATACAGTCTGGGTGGAGAATGGACTGACAGCAGCTCTGAGGAGAAATACATGAGTGTGTTAGTTGATGAGAAGTTCAACATGAGCCAGCAAGGTGTACTTGCAGCCCAGAAAGCCAACCATATCCTGGGCTGCATCAAAAACAGCATGGCCAGCAGGTCAAGGGAGGTTATTCTGCCCCTCTACTCTGCTCTCATGGGACCTCACCTAGAGAAAAGCATACAGCTGTGGGGCCCCCAGTATAAGACAGACACGGACCTATTAGAGTGAATCCAGAGGAGGGCTACAAGGATGATCAAAAGACTGGAGAATCTCCCATATGAAGAAAGAACTGAGAGAGCTGGGGCTGTTCAGCCTAAAGAAGAGAAAGCTCCGGGGTGACCTCTTTGCAGCTTTTTAATACTTAAAAGGGTCTTATAAAAAGGGTGGAGAGCAAATTTTTGCTTGGGCAGACAATGACAGGACAAGGGAGAATGTTTTTAAACTAAAAGAGGAGAGATCTAGATTAGTGGAAATTCTCTCAGAGAGTGTTGAGGCTGGAACAGGATGCCCAGAGAGACTGTGGATGCCCCATCCCTGGAGGTGTTCAAAACCAGGTGTTCAAGACAAGGCCTTGGGCAACCTGATCTAGGGGGTGGCATCCCTGTCTGTGGCAGGGGGGATGTAACTAGATGACCTTTAATGTCCCTTTCCACTCAAGCCATTCTATGATTCTATGAAAAGTAAATGAAAAGGCAAATAAGGTAATTTTTGAGTGTCTTTATGTGGCACTTACAGGGCAGCCGGGTGATCAGGCCCAGTCAGCATTGGTTTATGAAAGGCAGGTCCTGATTGACGAACCTGATCTCCTTCTATGACAAAGTGACATGCTTAGTGGATGAGGGAAGGGCATATGGTCTACCTTGACCTCAGTAAGGCTTTTGACACTGTTTCCCACAACATTCTCCTCAAGAAACTGGCTGCTCATGGCTTGGACTGGCGTACACTTCATTGGGTTAGAAACTGGCTGGATAGCCGGGCTCAAAGAGTTGTGGTTGATGGAGTTATATCCAGTTGGAGGCCAGCCACTAGTAGAATCCCCTAGGGCTCAGTACTGGGGCCAATTCTCTTTAATATCTTTATTAATGATCTGGATGAGGGGATTGAGTGCACCCTCAGTACGTTTGCAGATGACACCAAGTTAGGTGCATGTGTCGATATGCTCGAGGGTAGGAAGGCTGTGCAGGAGGATCTGGATAGGCTGGACTGATGGGCTGAGGTCAGCTGCATGAGGTTCAACAAGGCCAAGTGATGGTCCTCCACCTGGGGCACAACAGCCATAAGCAGAGCTACAGGCTGGGAGATGAGTGGTTGGAAAGCTGACTGGCAGAGAAGGACCTGGGAGTTTTAGTTGATAGTTGACTGAACATGAACCAACAGTGTTCTCAGGTGTCCAAGAAGGCCAACAGAATCCTGGCTTGTATCAGAAGAAGTGTGGCCAGCAGGTCTAGAGAAGTGATTGTCCCCTTGTACTCAGCTCTGTTGAGGCCGCACCTTGAGTACTGTGTTCAGTTTTGGGTCCCTAGTAGGGCCCGAAAGGACATCGAGGTGCTCAAGCAAGTCCAGAGAAGGGTGACAAAGCTGGTGAGGGGTCTGGAGAACAAGTTTTACAAGGAGCAGCCGAGGGAGCTGGGTAGTTCAGCCTGGAGAAGAGGAGACTCAGGGGCAACCTTATCACACTCTGCAGGTACATTAAAGGAAGCTGTAGCGAGGTGGGGGAACGGGTTGTGCCAGAGGAGTTTTAGGTTGGATATTAGGAAGAACTTCTTTACTGAAAGGGTTGTTAGGCATTGGAACAGGCTGCCCAGGGAAGTGGTGGAGTCACCATCCCTGGAGGTCTTTAAAAGACGTTTAGATGTTGAACTTAGTGATATGGTTTAGTGGAGCACTGGTTAGGTCAGAGGATGGACTAGATGATCTTGGAGGTCTCTTCCAACCTAGACAATTCTGTGATTCTGTGATTGTGACTTTTTTTCTGTTTTGTTTGTTGTTTTTTTTTTTTTTTGTTTGTTTGTTTGTTTGTTTGTTTAAATTAAAACATTGCTCATCAGATTTTTAGTTTTAAACTGTTTTATATTTGTACATTGAACATAGCAGAACAAAGGCATCTCTTTTTTTTTTTTTCAGGGATAAAAGTGAAAAAAATATATTTTATTTTAAACTGGAGTACCATATATTTGGGGAAATTATCATGAAAAGTCAATATAAAGCAAAATCACAGAGATACTCAGCATTTCAGCTTTTCCAGAGAGCAGGAACGTGACTACCAGGAATGTAATGTTTTTATTTTGTTATTTGTTTGTTTGTTTTTCAAATATTATCAGAAAAAAAGCTGTTTAAAAAATGTCATGATGGGCATAAACTGAGACAAAGAAACAGAGATAAAACAAAATTCATTCAAAACATAAGGGCAGAAAAAACAAGAAAGCTTTTTCTTCACTTATGGGGATTTGCAAAACAAGACATGGGTGTTACAAGACTTAAAAGGTGTCCTGAATCAATTCAGAAGTTTGCCAATTTGAGTTTAAGCCAAATGACTATCCAATGAAGAATTACAGATGCACCTGATGACATAGTATTCCAGTTCAAGGACATAGAAGAAAAATCACTCTAGTTCTCCCCAGTGACAAGCTAAGCTATTGATTACATTTACAGCTCAAATGTGTTTTTTTGTTGTTGGTGGTGGTTTTTTTTTGTTTGTTTGTGTTTTGTTTTTGTTTTTGTTTTTTTTTTTCCCTTCCTTTTTTCCCCCTTTCTAGAATAACAACAGAATTTGAAGTGTATGAAGAGCATGCGGTTTTGGCTTCAATTCAAGGCCAAACAAAGGACTTTGACTTTCAATAGTGTCTGCAGAAGCACTTACACGCTCTGTATTTTATTTGTGCAAACTTGTTGATCTTTCAAGTTATCAAGCATTTTCAACAGATGGAGTACATAACAGCACGTTTCCTTTCATTTTCTAATGGGAAAGTTTATCGGTATACAAACTTATCCGTGAAAAGATTAACTGATGCCTTGAATCTAGGTATATCTTATCCAAATCATGCATTGATAACCAGAATCACTGATAATTGATCAATTGATCTACTGAAACGAGTTTGAAAAATAAGCCAGTGATTACCTGAAAGCATGTAACATTAAAAAAAAAAAAAAAAAAACACAAAACAAAACAAAACAAAAAAACAGTTCACATTTCTTTCAACTTTGTTCATTGAATAAAGGGTTTCTTGAAGATATGAAGAGAACACTTTTTTTTTTTTTTTTGAATTTAGCTAAAAAAATTAATATATGTATATGTATTTTCAAAAAGACCCAAAGGCTGATTAACTTGAAATGGTTTCCTTTAAAATTCTCTGGTGCTTACACCAACATTAGTATGTCTTTCCTACTTTCAGGTAAGCTTTAAAAGAAAAAATAAATAATATGGTTTAAAAACCTTCCTTTTTACTTTTAATTTTAATTTTTATTTTTTTATGTTGTAAATGGGCTCTAAACATACTTAAAGATTGAAAATGTCTTTTGAAATCCACAGCTTTTTCTTTTGTATTGTTTTTCTCACTTTTACTAAATGAAGGGAAAAGAAGAAGAAATTACTAAAACTAAAACTAGACTTTTTTTTTCTTTTCTTTTTTTTTACAGTTTACAATTTTTATGACTGATAAACAGGTTATGTACTTTTTAAAAAGTAAAAATAACAGTTTCAAACTGTTTTGTCAAACAGTTTCACTAAGAGACCAGAAACAGAATAATGACAGGAGTGTCACTTTGTTGCCTAGGATCATAGGTGGAGCTTGTATAAAGGGTGTGGGGTGACTGTGTCTATTTCATCATGAAATGCAACCTGACAAGATCAGGTTGAAGAGCCAGCACGCACACAATGCAAAGATAGTGTGAGGGCATTCCCTTTACATTAGCTCTAGTTTGCTTCCAAGGACTGAAACACAGCTAGAGTAGATGTGGGGTGTTCACAGTGTAAATTGTCCTGTTTTGTTTGTATACAGTTTGTATACTCCAGTTTGTATACTCTGAGGCTTCTGCGTGATCCGAATCAGCACATGTTAACTGGAGGGAACTTGGACAGTTTCCTCAGAAGTGTTTTTCAGGCTCATACAGACTCAGTTTCTACCTGAAGATGAGGAACTTAAGTATATTGGGTGATTATCTCCCATCCAGAATACAGAAGTACTGATATTAAAATGATTGCCCTTCTGCACTTCTAGCTAGAGATTAAGCACATTCTCTAGATTTATTTTCCCTTTTTCTTCTTGAGGAAGTTGAATTGTAACAGTTTGCCTTCATAGATGAATGAATTTGCAGTTAGAGAATTACATGATTCATATGCAAACAGTACCTGTCAAAAGGCAAATTAAAAGATGCGCTTTAACTTTTTGGATAATTTTTCTTTTCACCCTCCTGTGGTCTCAATGTGTCAGTATATAAGACGTTTACTTTATTTTCTTCTTGCTCCCTAAGATGTTACCATTTGTGCAAATATTTTAATGTCTATTATCCTGCAAATTCTTTCTGTTTCTGAGTACTGCAATGTTGATGAATATCCACAACAAAAGTACTATATATAGAAAAGTTGCAGATAAAGGAATACAACAAATTCAGAGTCCCCTTAAGATTCAATGAAGTTCAATGGAGTTATTTTTTGTTGTTGTTTGTTGTTTGTTTGTTTTCCTAAACTGCTGACTAAAATTACATGTGACTATATATATATATATATATAATTTATTATTCCTTTCAGAGGAGGGGGTGTCAATTTATATTACATCATCAATTCTATCCTGGTTATTCTTTGAAGTTTTGTTCAGGTTATGTGAGAGAATGGTCTCATCTGGCTGGACCAGAATTAATTTATTTAACAAACCAAAAGGGATAGCTAATATTAGGATAGAGTGTTTTATTTATGTTCTTGGTTTCTCTCTGAATTATCTCATTTTCTTGTCAAATATCATCATGACATTTCTTTCCTTATTCTTTTACGGATTTAGAAATTGGAAAAAGAAATTTTTGCAAATGATCCTTCAGGGATTTTTTTTTAAAGTTATAATGTATATAAACTACAAAAAATATACATATATTTTGACAATGAAAGAAAAGAATTTGTAATTTTTGCACATGAACTTATTATTAGTCACTTTTTTTTTTTTTTCTTGTGAAAATATCTAACCTAGAATTCAAAAAGAAACCTTAATTTGGTGTTCTGATTTTTGACTTTATAACCTCAATACTTAAACACAGATCATCAACTATTTGGGAACTAGAATCATCATTCAGTTATCTTCATATGAAATACAGTTATATTTCAGATTTTCTCCATTGTTCATTTTTATCTAAAATAAGGATCAGCTGCTAGAGTAAATCACACATTTATGTTTCTAGTACTCTTGTGAGAAATCTATTTTATATATATATATACTTGTAATTGGTGTTTTCCAGGTGTTCTCCACTTTTTCCATCTTCTCTCTCTCTCCTTCCCTCCCCTCCACTGTTTTTTATTTACTATTCCAAGGGCAAAGACAGTGATTAACAACCATCATCTCATCTGAGCTCCCATTTTCAAACACTGCATGTCAAAAAAGCTGTTTTAGCTGAGCTGAGATATATGAAATTCTGGTCCCACGTGAGACACTCCAGGCCACAGAAAATGAAGTCTGAAGGTGCACAGTATTTCTTAGGTGCAGAGCATTATTATTATTATTTTTTTTTCCCACTGATTTCAAGTACCTTTTCAAGCTTACTTATTTTCTGCAAAAACTGCAAAAATGTTCTATAATATTTTCTCCTTACTGGTCCTAACTTCTTACACCTCTATTCCCAGCTTACAAAACAAGAGCTTAAAAGTCTGAAAAAAAATAAATACAACCTACCTCTAATACATACTTTCTATTTCTAATATTGAAGAACCTTCTTAGGAATTTCATAATAACATATTACCTTTTCATTTGTACATTGTTTATCTCATTCTATGCAACAGCTATTTCCAAAATAGTGTTATGTGAACCCCAAAAATAACTGCTTGCCAGAATAAAATGAAGTGAAACAGAAACTAAGTTTATACTTTTAAATACCTAGTAGTTTCTACACAAAACCATTGTATTTTCTCATTGATTATTTCACAACAGTAATAGTATTAATAAGCACTAGGTCTAGGAACCTTTGTAACTATTGTTTAATGTCATACCTCTATTGGATTCCACAGTTTGTCCTTTGGGAGAATTTGCCCTGTTGCAGTATTTGAATAGCCATGAGATTCTGGTTTCAGAATTATTGTTTCTATAATATCCACAGTTTATTCCCATGCAGCTGACATTTCCTATTATTTTTCTTAAAAACAATATGTTCTGCCAATGCAAAATACAGATAACATTTATATGAAGAATGAGTAGAACAACTGATATTTGTCTCTAGAAATGGACAAAGAATGCATGCAGGTGAGTGAAAAACCTACAGCAATTCACAGTGCTGCCTGAAATTATTTTACTTTGAAAAGTCATTCTCTGTCTAAATTTAGAACTAAATGGAAAGAGATGAATAGCGTTATAGTCTCCAAAGGCTCACCAGTTTCTGTGTTTAGATGTATATATGATTGGATCCTTCCTTGGAGTGAGCTGATAGCTGAGAAGAGTTAAGAGTTCCAGTGAAGTTAGTCAGCTAAGATTGAGATGGATGGGCTTTAATAATGTTCTCATCCATGAAGACCACTGATAATGCTAACACTGACTGCAGATTCCAGATACAGTTCTACATGATCATGAGCCAAAATATATCAAAAATGTTTACACTGTACTTTATATATGATGTGAGTTTAGTGATGAATATTTTCTGTTAACATAGAGATGACAATGATCTCCAGTCATTCCTAGTCCCACAAAGCAGCACCAATCTCATCAGAATTTACAAAATAGAAAAAGCACCGAATGTATACTGCCATATAAGAAAAAGCAGTTTAATTCTAACCATAGCTGTTAAAGTTACTCTTCATATGCATAATGTTGAGAATTTTTATTTCTTGAAGATTTTAGGCACATGTTTGTTCCTTTATTATAGACTTTCTGTTTATTTTGCTTTATTTACTTATTTATTTATTTAGGCTGTGTACAGAGAGGTTTAGAACATAATAGAACACAATAGTTATAGGACAATGGTGGATATTTTTCACGTTTTGGGTGAAGACGCAGAAAGAGAAGTAAACAGAGCATGTAGCTCCTTGTTCAAAGTATTCATAAATGAATGTGAAATAATATGAGGGAAGATACCTTTTGGCACTTCATTTAATAGTTCAGATTGCACTGATATGACAATATATTATATTGTCTTTATACAATGCAAGTCTCTAAATGTGCAAGTTCCAATAATTAGAATATCAGCATGTGGATATGTGAATGGATTTCATCCAGCCTCACAGCTCTAAAAACAAAATAAGTTTTTAAGAACTTTTTAATTTTCATATTATTAAGTTGTTAGCATGATGTATACAATAGCAGCACACGTATAGATAAGCAACATAAATTTATGTTTCCCAACTGGACCATGAATTTCACATGCACTGATTTATTGGGAAAAGTACATGTTATAATCTGCAAGCTTTTAAATATGTATTGCTTTTGATGTAAGAATTAAATATTCTTCATCAACTTGACAAGACAAACCTAAAGGTGTGATATAATATTTCACAGTGGTAAGCACGACCCACAGTATAAAGAATTATTTGGAAGTGATAACATGTGAGATTAAGTTTTTGCCATATGTCTGCCTGACTGACTGTCCAAATGCATACAGTTACCCTGTCCCAACTGTAAATTGGAATATTGTTGTTAAAAACACCATTGAAAACTACATATGTCTGCTAAGATTCTGAGAGGTTTTTTTTTTTGTTGTTGTTGCTGTTTTCTCTCTCTCTCTCTCTCTCTCTCTTAACTAGATCACTGCATGTTTGTAATCTGAATTGTGCAGCCTCCACCTGTAGTACGAAAACCAATTTATGGCTTCTGTCTTCAGCAGTCTGTTTTGGCCAAATATGTTCCAAGTATGCATAGCTGTTTCTATTCTCCATATAATACTATTTGATAGCATTTATTAAGATTAATTTTAATTTAATCTCTCTCTCTCTCTCTCTCCCTCTCTCTCTCTCTCTATATATATATATATATATTATTATTTTTATTTTTTTTTCCAGAATTCCAATCATTGCTTTCTAAAATAGATCAGGAAAGAATATGGAGTATGTTTTATGATGGGGAATACAAAGAATCTGCTTTGTAATAGCCTGATTTCCAAGACTATAGTTATCCTTACCAGGAATCAGATATTTTAGCAATATAAGGAAAACAAAACAAAACAAAACAAAAAACACATAGCCATACAAGTTTCATATCTGTGTACACCATATATTACACCATATATTTTCTCTAGGTAACTACCAAATATTTGTAAATTAATGTCTTTGCAGGGTTTCAAGGGCGAGAGCTTACTACTCTTTTGCTCTTTAATGGGGCCCCTTAACTGAGCTGTTGAAAACCCAGTACAGAGTACACATGCTGAAAGGAAAGGAGTGTGCAATTTACACATTTTGATCTAGTGGTAGTATTGATTCTGTCCTCTAAAGGACGTAACTTTTCCAACTTGTCCCCACATAAAGTATTTTTTTTTTAATAATAAAAAAATTGACCTATAATGCATCAGTCCATCCAAAGTATGTACGTATGTATGTATATTTGTTATATATATATATATATATATATAAAAGCAAAGAGGGACAAAGTTGTTTTTGTTTGTTTGTTTGTTTGTTTGTTTGTTTTCTGATAATGGTATTATCTGTGAAAATAAAGGGTGTGAAAATCATCAAAAACATCCAAGAACTTTGCAACGTGGACAGAGAAATATGTTACCATTTCCATAACCTTGAAGACCTTCAGAAAGACCTTCATGAAAGAAAACAGTTGGTAGGATATATAAAATTACTGAGAAGGCATTGGATGTATTTATGACTACAAAGGTGTAGAGCTTATTCCTATTTTGAGTAGCATTAGAGAAAGGCAAGCTTTATTTTCAGCCATATTACCATAAATATATTAATATATACTTGTCCAAATATATATTACCATAAACATATTAATTTATACTTGCCCAAATTAAGTAAAAAAATGTGATGTAAAACTCCGATTTCTGGAAAACAGCAACAACAAACAATCAGACACTTCTAAGTGCCTTCAAATAAGAATAAGATGAGAGACAGGCAACACTGATTCATTAAAAACAAATCACATCAAACTAATCCGATTTCTTTGTATGAAAAGTTAACAGGACTTGTGAATGAGAGGAAGCATGTCACACATGCTGACTCTGGTAAGGCTTTTGATATTGTTACACATGACATTTTCATAAGTAAGCCATGAAAAGATAAACTAGATGATACTACTGTTTGGTGACCATAACTGGTTGGAAAACCACTCTGAGAATAATTATCATTGTCAAACTGGAGAGATTTATCAAATTGGGCTCTTCAGGAGTCTGTCTTTAATTTAGTATGATTCAATATTGTCATTACATTGTTGGATAATAGCACAGAGAGTAACCCCATTAAATCTACAGATGACACCAAACTGGAACAGATGCAAAGATACTGGAGGGCAGGATTAGAATTTGAAATGATCCTGTCAATTTAGAGAAGAAAAAAAAAAAAAAGAAAGAAAGAAAAAAAAAAGCTACACACGTAAACCAGTAAGTGTAAAACTCTTAGAACAATACAATGAACAAATTCAGGATGGGGACTTTGAGTGAAGAACAGTCTTGCCTCTTCAGATTTATTATTTAAATGGGAGAATTGCTTTTGTCCGAGTACTGTTGCTCTTTTTTCTACTTTGATATTTATCCAGTGAGACCTGAAATATGTCTTGCCCAGACATTCATTATTCTTCTTCTCTTTGTCACAAACAGCTTTAGTACAAGTTCCATGATCCAGAAATTTTCTCACTTCTGTTTCATGTACTCTGACTCATGTGTTCCTTACCAAACAGGACTGCCTCTGAATACTCACAGTGTGTTCTATTGTTTCTGCAGCACTTGACTCTCTTTTCCATACAGTACACTGGTATTCTCACCTTCCTACTAGTTCTCACCTACTTAATTTTAAAAGATATAAACAATGAGATGTTTTTATTCTTCCTTTTCATCTTGTTTTTTACCAAATTCTCTTTTGCTCATCTCTGTTTTCTCAATTTGCCTTAGTGAGCATATGTATGAATTAGCCAGGCATCATGTAGATCCTTCTCTCTCATGATCTTGCAATATAGTAGCATTAGTCACGGCATTACACATTAGCTTCCTGGAAAAAAAAAAAAAAATCAGTTGAAAGTCTGGGGTTTGTATTAAATAATTGGAATCTTGGAGAATCTATAGGAAAAAATCCCAAACATAAATCCAAGCTGTGAGAGATTTATGTGGTCTTCAACAAATCAGAGGAAGCAGCACTTCAGGTATTTGTTTAAAGCATACCATTGGAGCAGTGCTTTGATAGCAAATTCTAAAGGAAGGTGGAAAGTGACTTTAAGGACCCATATGTCCTAAATTCCAAATAGCCCAAAAGCTCAATCTGGACTTCCCATCAGCCACTCATCTCCAATCTATCACTTTCTCTCCATGGAACAGTTATGCTGAACAACTTAAATAGTGTCTTAAGTCCCAGGTTTGGCAAGAAAAAAATTATCTGTGCATCACCTTCCCATCAGTTAACTTTTGGACCATTCTGCTTTCACTAAGTCATACCTGCAGAAACATTAGCGTCAACCATAAGTCATCACACTGCTTGTATACAATGGAAGAGTGGAGAAAATTGGACTGAAAAATATTAACTGCTGAGTCTGGATATGGGTGTGGGGCAGCAAATCAGATGAAAGGAAGAAACACAGGAAAAGAGTCAACTGGCAAAGTAACAACTAAGCACCAAGGATTTAAGAGTGAGAAATTGAAAATGTCATTTTGTCAACACCTCCCTCCCACTCTCCCCCTCAAAAAAAAAAAAAAAAAAAAAAAAAAAAAAGGAAGAAGGAAGGAGAAGGAGTTGTTAAGAAAGAACTTAAGCAAGTTGTAGATCAAGAGTACAGAATCCAAAGGGAAGTAAGGGGGATTATCAGTGCTAGGAAATATTTAGGATGATACAAAAATGAAGAAAATAGAGGTATCTGTCAGTATCAACATCTGCACATGAATTAGCTCTTGGACATCCACTTCCACATCCAACACATCCAAACATAACGCTACTCCAGAAGCCAAGACTGTATACTTGCAAGCTTTATAGTGTTTATAGTCCCTGTAGAATTTGGGTCCATACAGGAAGCACAAAAGGCATTTTCCATTTCTTGTTCCAGATCATTCACATTATCTTTTTATCTATATAACAAGTATCTAGTCAAAGGAGACGATTCTCCTGCTATGGTTAATGGTAAAAACTAAGGTACAACCTTACTTTTAATTTTGTGTGCAGTTCTGGTCTCCACAATTTTATATTTATTTTATTTATTTTATTTTATTTATTTTATTTTATTTTATTTATTTATTTATTTTATTTATTTTTATAAGGATGTTAAATCAGTTGAAACAGTCCAAAGAGAAAAATTGTCCAAATCTGGATGGGAGGGCAACAAAGGTGGTAAAAGGGCTGGAAGGCATGTTATACAAGGAGAGACTAAGACTTTTGGATTGTCTAGTCTGGAGAAGAGATGTACAAGAAGCAACCTCACTGCCCTTTACAGCTTCCTGTGGAGGGGAAGTGGAAAAGGAGGAACTGGTCTCTTCTGCCTGGTAACTGGTGACAGGATGCACAGGAATAGCAAAAAAAAACTGCCCCAGGAGAGGTTCACACTGGATATTAGTAAAGATTTATTTACCATGAGGGTAGTCAAACAGTGGAACAGGCTTCCTAGAATGGTGTTTTTGCTGCAAGTGTGTCAATGTTCAAAAGGCATTTGGACAATGCTTTAACTTTTGGTGAGCCCCAAAGTGGTCAGACAGCTGAACTAGATGATCTTTGCAGGTCCCTTCCAACTGAACTATCCTATTCTAGTCTATTATAGTCTAGTCTAGTCTGCTACTCTAATTGGGTGTGTCGTGGTTTAACCCAGCTGGCAGATAAACACCACACTGCCGTTCTCTCACCCTCCCCTTTCCCTCTCTGGGATGTGGGAGAGAAATGGGAAAGTGAAGCCCATGAGTTGAGATAAAGACAGTTTATTAAGACAGGAAAATAATAATAATAATAATAACAACAATAATGATAATAGTACTACTACTAATAATGTGTACAAAACAAGTGATGCACAATGCAATTGCTCACCACTCGCTGACCGATGCCCAGCCTAACCACAAGCAGTCTGGCCCCCCTCCCCTGGCTAGCCAACACTATATATTGTTCAGCACGACGTCAGATGGTATGGAATACCCCTTCAGCTAGTTTGGATCAGCTGTCCTGGGTCTGTCCCCTCCCAGCTCCTGCTGCACACCCAGCCTGCCCATTGGTAGGACAGAGAAAGAAGCTGAGACGTCCTTGGCTTGGTGTAAGCACTGCTCTGCAACAATTAAAACATCGGTGTGTTATCAGCACTCTTCTCATCCTACGCCAAAACATAGCATTCTACCAACTACTAGGAAGAAAATTAACTCTGTCCTAACTGAAACTAGGACAGGGTGCAAGGGTGGAGGGATATCTAAATTTTGACTAAAAAATATATAAACTAGACTTCTTCCTCCTCGTCACCAGACTCACCTGTTTTAGTTTCAAAGCACTATACAGTAACTTAAAAACAAATAAGTAGAAGTTACACGACCGTATTTAAAACAAACTCTATTTGATTATCCACCAGCAAATGTCATGTTTAGATGTCTCTGTGACTCATTTTATGATACTTATTAAAAGCACTTGAGGCCAAATCTGATTAGGAAATATCTTTAATCTTACAAATAGTTTTAAATTATTTAGTCTAAACAAAAATTAAGAAATTATGTCCTCTTTCTTCTTATTGCATGTATTTTCATTTCTGCCAGGAAAAAAAAAAAATCACCTACATATCCTGTACTCTTGATTATAAAGATGAGAGTATAAATCTTACTTAATACAGTAATAGCAGAATAAATATGCAACGTCTTTGATTAAAAAGCAGCCTCATGTTAAAAAATCTATAATTAATTTCTAACAAAATTAAGATAAGGTTAATAGTAGCACAGGACATGAGGATACATCTGAGTTAAGATTTTAAATAACGTTGAAATAAAAGATATGAAAATGCAACATACAAGATTTTTTCATGTAAAAGCTGCAGGATTAGTAATTTTAGTGATAACACTTACAAATACTGATATTATATGAGTCATAAGTATGAAAACATGATGAAATAGTACATTTATTTTGAAATGTATGTATTTTTGCTCCACTGCAAACTAATGAACAGTACATATATTTTTCCTGGTAGTTTCTACTGGATAGTACAGCTTCATAGTTAACAACAATCACTTGAGATTTTTGTATCTAAAATAATTTATAAAACTAATTCTCACACTTTTGTTTATTTATTTATTTATTTATTTATTTGCCAGATGCACATGTATCTAATTTGTATATAAAGTTGCTAAGGGGAAAACCTCCCACATCATCATTTTTCAGAAAGGTATTTTCACTCAGATAACTCATCTGGGAAGACTGAAATCTAACTGAATACCTCAACAAGTATGAACGTGTTCACTTAAATCAGATATGAAATAGTATCTGTGTGTTCCTTCTATAAAATCAAAAGTGAAGTAAGATTATTACACTACATAGGTGGAAACAAATTTGTTAAACATGAGGAGTTTATAATGTTGAGGATAAAAAAAAATATATATATATATAGGATTACAAAGCATGCTTATGCTGATTCTTAGTTAAATAAAATTATTTTCAATTGGTATCTACAACTCACTCCTTTGGAAACATATTCCCTGAATATGTGAAACTGGTGGTCACTGAATACTAATCATGCACAAAAATTATTACTTAGACACTGATACTTGACGCATTTTGAATTTTGAATTTTTACTTATTTTAGAAATTGAATTAAAAAATAATAATAATTGTACAAGCTATGCCTCTGCAAATATGTAATATTCCCTACACATCTAGGGAATCATGAGATGTGCTTATTAAAAAATGAAACAGATTAACAAAACAGGTGAAAGCATGTTTTAAAACACATACACTTCAAAACACATATATAACACGGACTCTGTGTTCTTGGCACTAATAATTGTTTCACATCACAAGCCTATTCCTATTGTGAGGAACTGACTGGCAATATAGTCCTAGAGTGTCTACCTATCATAGCTGGCAAGACTGCTCCGTGCCATAGGATGTTGAAATCTAACCACCAAGTTCAAAATATGCTGCCACAGAGATCCTTATTAGTGTAGTTCCACTTGAAGCCTCTAAACAGACTGTTGGTGCCCTGTTCCAAGAGGTGGACACATACAAATCCATCAAGTACTGATGCCATGTATTCACTTTGTGGAAAAACAGCTCCAGCAGAAAACAAAAATAAAAAAAATACAAACAAACAAACAAAGCTTAATTTCCAATAGTCACTAGTGTGCTTCTTGTACAAAAGAAACCTCGACTGCCTCTTAGGACACACTAGAAGTAATTCCTTCAGTAGCAACTACTATATTTGATCTAGTACAGGCTAAAAGACAGGCAAAACCAGCATGAGGCAGCTGTTCAGATGAGTTCAGCTGTAAACATTGATATCGAGGTGCTCGAGCAAGTCCAGAGAAGGAAAACAAAGCTGGTGAGGGGTCTAGAGAACAAGTTTTATGAGGAGCGGCTGAGGGAGCTGGGCTTGTTCAGACTGAAGAAGAGGAGGCTCAGGGGTGACCTTATCACTCTCTACAGGTACCTTAAAGGAGGTTGTAGCGAGGTGGGGGTTGGTCTGTTCTCCCATGTGCCTGGTGACAGGACGAGGGGAAATGGGCTAAAGTTGCGCCAGGGGAGTTTTAGGTTGGATGTTAGGAAGAACTTCTTCACCGAAAGGGGTGTTAGGCATTGGAACAGGCTGCCTGGGGAAGTGGTGGAGTCACCATCCCTGGAGGTCTTTAAAAGAGGTTTAGATGTAGAGCTTAGTGGTATGGTTTAGTGGAGGACTTGTTAGTGTTAGGTCAGAGGTTGGACTCGATGATCTTGAGGTCTCTTCCAACATAGAGATTCTGTGATTCTGTGATTCTGTGAAATGGAAACTTATCTGGGACAAAATAGTGTTGTCTACTTCAAGATAGAATAAGATGACATAGAATTAGCTGAGGCAGGGGAAGTTTAGGCTTGACATCAGGAGGGGGTTCTTCACAGAGAGGGTGGTTGCACACTGGAACAGGCTCCCCAGGGAAGTGGTCACTGCACCGAGCCTGACTGAATTTAAGAAGAGATTGGACTGTGCACTTAGTCACATGGTCTGAACTTTTGGGTAGACCTGTGCGGTGTCAAGAGTTGGACTTGATGATCCTTAAGGGTCCCTTCCAACTCAGGATATTCTATAATTCTATGATTCTATGACAGAGGATACCATAAGTAAATAAAATGTCCTACTTAGAATTTGTAGGCAGATAAGTCATATGATTGTTTCTATATATCTACATTTGCAATATTCATTTTCTGATAACATTCCTTGCACTCAATTAGCCATCAATTAGCTTTAATTACACTGGAAAAGATATATTTTTTAAAAGTGAACACTCTTCAGTAAAATTCTGGGGGAAAAACAGCTGAGAGTTTCCATGCCTTCCTCAATGATACAGTATATCAGTTGTTCAAGTGAGAATAGAGAGCATGTTTTCAGAGCTCTAAATCTGAAAATTTAATCATGCAATTATTTTTATTCTCTATTTAAGTTTAATTATCACTTGCTATGGAAAAATACTTTACCAAAACAGATTGGAGAGTAATCACCAAGGAAGAAAATAAACTTGTAGTTGGTTTCTGGATTAATGAAAAGTTTAATATATATGCCTGGAAAATATCTAGCACACTTAAACAAGATCCATGTGAAATATATCTAACCGTCAAAAAATGAAGGCAATTAGCAGCAATTATACAGTTTCTTTCCCAAAACTACGTATCGTATATCTTTTTAATCAGGGAAAGCACCAATAACATCAAGCCACTGTGTGTCTGAACAGGAAGCCTAGTATGTAAGAACACTTTGCTCTTAATTAACTTTTGGATACCACTTTCTGCAGATTATTATTGGCAGAGGTGCTGCATAGAGGAAACTATGTATTTTAGATTCCAATTAAAGGATTAATTGTATTTTTAAGTGCAATATGGTAATGAGACATAATGGTTGTTTGCTGGAGGTATACTATACTTAATAGGCTGGTGGATTAAACAGTCCCTGCATTAAAAGGAATTATTGTATTTGTCATAAATACCTTTGAGGATAAATTTGCTTTCAACTGCTGGAGGAATTCTTTGATACAAAACATGAAGGATTACATGAAGGTGACAGGAGAGGTAGTCTGCATCTGTCAGGTGTGCTCCTGATCACAGGCCAAGAAAACTTACAAAGTAACCTGGGGCACATTACATTTAGAAACTGAGCCCTGTTATCAAAAATCAAAGAATCTAGTGCAGTTGAATGTTTTGTATCTGGAAAGGAGAAGGGAAGAAGTAATGCATTTGGAATTTATTGTGTTTCTGTAGTAGCTGCATTTTTTCTACTGGGCTTACTAACCCTTCAGTTAGAGGACAACTGTGTTTACAGCATTATCTGCTACTGTAATGTAAAAATGAAGCAGCAAGGTTAAGTTCTCAGTTTTTTAACTCAGTCATAACCCAAGTCATGACCACAAAGGGCAAATTAAGGGAAGAAAAAAAATTAAATAAAAATAAAACAAAAAACACTAAGGACTTATCCAGAGTGAATACTTTTCATCTACTGCTTCAAGACTGGGTAGTTTCCTATGAATTATTTTTCATGGGAATTTTTCAATAATCTGCTATAACCACACCCACCCTTTCATGTTGGATATGGTTGGTAATTGTGCAAGGGCATGGGTGGGGGAAAAATTGCTACTGTGATTTTAGAGTAATTTACTTTCTAGAAATTGAAAGCCTACCTTTTTAGCAAATGTATAATATAGAGTAAGCCATTTCCTGTAAAATCTGATGCTAACTTGGTGCACCTTGTTTAAACTAGAGTGCAGAAACTGGAAGTTCACATTGCTCTAAAATTGTATGACACCTAAGGAGGGAAAGAGTAAGAGCAGAGGGGAGTTTAGCTTTGATTTGGATAAGGGTGTAGGACTAGGCTACAGGACGACCATATTATGTGACAAATGTGCACACATAGCGGAATAATGTCAAGAAGAAGGAGAAGAGGATAACCAAACTTAAAGAGATCCCACAAGAAGAAAGCAAAACAACAACTTCTGTAAACTGGAATGAAGTCTAGAGTCACAGAGGAAGAAATATGAAAGAGCATAATGCAAGAGAAAATATATTTAGACTGTCATTAGCAGCTCTATAAAAATATGCGAACAGATGTGAACAAAATTATTTAACTTGATTTAGGTTTAGTACCTGTGTAGAAGTTATACTGTCAGTTTTCAAAATAAATTTTCCAGCAGTCCTCTAGATGTTGAAAACATCCTCAGCCTTTTAAAATGCTATAGGATGAAGAGAAATCAAGGAGGAAAGTTACTGGAGAGAGCACAGATTTAGAAGAGCAACACTAATCCCACAACATTCTCCTTTAAAGAAATCTCTCCTCAGTATAACAGAAACATTTTCTTTCATGTTACAAGAGATCCTTTAGTCCTCGACCCTCATGACAGAAGCTTCACTTAAGGATGATTGCATTTGGAAATCATCAGGAAAGCTCCCCATTTGTTTGTTTGTTTGATGAAACTTTAAAGTCTTTTTAATGTTGAAATAAGCTCAGCAAAGAAAAAAGTCTGAGAGGCAAGGCCAAAACAAAAAGTTTAATAGGCCTTGATGAATGATACTATTCAGATTTTTTTCAAAAGTTCTAGATCTTTTTTAGATGGAACTAGATCACACAAGTATTTTTCACTTGTGAGCTTCTCACAGTATTTTTCCTATGAAGTTGAAAAAAAATAAAGTGTAGAATTTGTTACAATACTATTTTGAGTCCTACAGCTATTGTTGTCAAAATATACACACAAAATGCTACCGTGATTCAAGACATAATTTGCATAGTACTGCGGTCTTACATGGGAATTACTACAATTTTAGTTTCATAAGGTATTATGTTAATTAAAATGTAGTTTATATGTGTATGAAGTCCACCACAACCAAACCCTTGAAGATGCTAATG
Organism: Anas platyrhynchos; assembly: GCF_047663525.1. Classification (NCBI taxonomy): domain Eukaryota; kingdom Metazoa; phylum Chordata; class Aves; order Anseriformes; family Anatidae; genus Anas; species Anas platyrhynchos. Next base: position 66,548,791 of record NC_092588.1, on the reverse strand, counting down.
CAATAAGCTAAAAAATCAATGAAGTGTGAATAAAAGTTGATGTCTGTATTCTTTAAATATTATAGTAATTCATAAAACATCAGTACTGGAAGATAGAATAAATATAATTTGTTTTCTGAACAGTTTAAAAATAAACTCTATGCCAGAACAAATTATATTTCCCATTCTGATTTTATTTTATTTTATTTTATTTTATTTTATTTTTGTTGTTGTCTGAAAGTTTTAACAAAGGAAAGTTTAAAGTAATTAAAATAAAAGGCCAAAAGGGTATTTATTGACAGTCAAGGCCAGCTTGTCAGTACAAGTCGTTTTTTCAGAATCTTAAGCCAGTGAGTCAAATAAAGAGGAGTCTACTAAGATAGTTATTCCTGAACCCAATTAAAGACAATTATGAGGTTCTTTCAACTTATCCCATTATAACCTTCAGTAAACCACCACCTAATTTTTTTTATTATAATTATTTGTGTAAATGCTAGCTCATAGACAATTAGTGTTCTCTGTAGGAGCTCACATGAAATACTGGACTGGCTTTGTAGAACAGCATTGCATAAAAGTTAAATGGTTTTATGAGTTAAGGAACTTAATATGGTTTTCTGAATCAATTCAACATGCCATAAAATTCCAACTGGCTAGTTTTGGAAAAAGAAAAAAAAAAAAAAAATCACTTACATCTGACAATTACAAGTCAATTACATCTGACTTGTAATTTTTAGTGGTTTGAGAGTGTAGCTAGTGGTAAATCTGATTATACCAAAAACTTATTTGCAGTCTTTGATACATTTACATTGCTCCTCAATGCTGGGGAAGACTTTTTTTTAGTTTCAGAACTAAAATGTCTTTATCAGTTTCAAATTCTTCGTGTTCTCCCTAGTAATCACAATTGCTTCAGTGCATTGGCTGGACTGACTCACAGGTTTCAGATTTAGTATATTTGTTTTCTCCTTTGTATTCACATGGTCTATGGGAGGTTCTGGAGGATTTTCTAAAGGTTTTGCAGAGAACACTTTCCTGTAGCTAATCTATATTTTTACATTCTTCTTCATTACACATCAAACCTTGCTTGCTAATTATTCATCTTCATTAGGAAATCTGGCTGATTTGGAATCCCCAAACTTGTTTGGAAACAAGTTATAGTTCAGTCTAGGAAATTATTTACATTTTTATATTAATTGGTCTCAGGTAACAGGAGTATAGAGGAATGACCTCCTGAATCATATGTGGACCTTTACCCATTTACCTATCTTTTGACAATGGTTAACCTACTACACAGACATTTGACTTTGTTCATATCCCATAATCTGTGGTTTAGGGACATTTTTGCTGATTGCCAGTTTGCCTATAACAAAATCACATGTCCATACCTATCCTTCTACAGAATGGTCGATAGATCTCTGAATTCTCCACTCGAGTCCTTTTTAAGGACTGGCTTCTAGCTTGGCACTTTCTTTGTAATAGTCAGTTCAGTTTAAGAAATATATATATCGTATCAGTAGCATTTATTTTTAAATGCAGGTTCTTTTTTTTTTAAGCTCTGATTAATTCCATTTATTCTAGTAATATTTTATTATTCATACACCTACTCTGATCTAAAAACTCTTTCTCAAATTATTCATCCTAAGATAACTTCTACATTTCATTTCATAGGAAAAAAAAAAAGACAAGGATAAAACATGTATATAGAAATTCTATAAACTCCACCTTAGTGAACGTCAATGCAGATGACTCAATTTTTATGCTGTGGTCTGACTGTCCTAAAGAAATTCAGAACACAGTCTAGGTGATTCTTTGTCTCTTCAATTCAATAAGACTTAAAGAGAGTAAAGACAAGTCAATACAAAGGTCTGGAATTCTTCTCTACAGGATTCTTCTCTAGTGGATTTCAAATTAGTGGAAATATTTTTTTCCATTAATTCTTTAATGCCATTACACAGATGATTGTCTGTTCATGTGCAGATGATTGTCTGTTGATGTGCATATCTGAGCAAACTGTTGTAAAATAGTATGCATCTGATTCAGATGAGAGCATATTGTCTACATTCAGCCTAAAACATAAATATTTACAAATGTGAGATGAATTTTACCTGGAGTAAGGTATCAGTGGACAAGCACTTGAGAAGGAAAAAAGTTAAAACCTGCGGTAAAACTGGCTCCTCAAGATGTGAAGACCACATAGGTGACTAAATCCTTTGCCATCAGGAGTCTGTCTTTGGCACTGAGGGAGGGAGGAGGCTAGTGAAGGAAGAGTGTGGTCATTATGTAGCCCTGGCTACTGGGTAGATTTAAAGATCAAAGAACTACCACATAGATTCTGCTACTCAAAATGAATTCAATTTCTTGTTACAGGGGTTCTTGTGTATCAAGAATTCAATAACAGAGGCACTTAACTTGTTTTGGTATGTTTTTTATGTAGTTCTTCATCTCCACTTTATGAGTTCAACCCAATCCACATCTACAAATACCAGAGCTCTAGTTGACAAGTGAGGTAGAGAATAATGCCACGTTTGGCATTTGATGTAGTCCTCAAGATTAAAAAAGTAAACAAACAGACAAAAAAACACTCCTACATTTGTAGCTATTAAAATCTGGCATACCCTTTAAAGCTAGAGCTGAAAATATTTCTATAAAAGACGACAGTACTGACAAAAAAAAATTTAACTCATACAAACATGAAGTCATAAGAACAGATTATGTATATGTATTTTATGTACTATACATATAAATACTATTGCCGGTGTAACAAGATTATTACAGAAGTCATCAAAATATGCTCCCTTTCCTCCTGTGAATGAAGAACTTCATACTAAGACAACTACTTTCTCCAAGTATTAGAAAAAAGACCTTATACCAAAAAAAACATACAAGCTAAAAGTCTGTGATGCTGGCACATCATTTGTAAAGGATCTAACAAACAACAAATTTTAATAACTAATTTTAATAACACACAAAAAGGCAGAGTAGGACAGAATAGGTGTATTTTTTGAATTCTTGCACCTTGTTGCTTATGCTGCTTTAATTCATCTTTCTGTTGTGTATTCTGATAGTATATTTTACATAGTCACAAGAAAAAAAAATCTATAGTGACTATTTAAGAGCAGCTTTTTAATATTTTCTTTTATCTGCATGTTGATTAAGGCATACTTCTCATCATACTTACAATATTTAATTCAAATCCGGGTCTTTTAAAAGTGAGAGTGACATCAGTCTGAGATTATTTTTTTTCCAGATTGAATTTGCCAAGGTCTTCTGCTTCTTCATACTGCTAGGTACATGTGACAAAGAAGGCATAAAGAAAGTGAATGCATTACCTGAAAGGATGTGACACACCAAATTCTTTGTGACAGTTATTGCTTGAACAGCAAAAAAGTTTCCAGCAAAAAAGTGACCATCCTCATAATTGTGCCCATTAGCCAATACCATTAGAACTATTTACAGTACAGAGCTTTCATATCTACCAGAAGTTTTATAATACTATTTCCCATTTTGGACAAAGAGTTAACAACATTTAAAGGGGCATGTCCTTTTTCTTCTTTTTACAACATCTTTTAATCTTCTCACACCCATCTCACTTCTACAGTGAGCCTAGTTCTTTAGGGCTTCAGTCCATGTTGAGGACTAAAAGTCAAGATGGCACTGAAATTTCAAGGACTTCCCTTCTATCCCTACCTCTGTGGTTCTTACCTTAACCATTCCATTCCTCATACTGACAAACATTTCCCAATCTTACACAAGCTTTATTTAGCTCCAGCACTAGTCAAGGCAATGCTTGGTACACTGTGGCAGACTAGAAAGAAAACATGGACTCTTCTTTCCATAACTGGGGCTAGGAAGTCCTTAAGGAAAAATCAGGAGGGGAGCCAAGGATGAGGCATATAGTGGAGCTGAGTGGCCCAAACCTCCCCAGGTAGTATGAAAAACTATTTGTACGGACGGATAGAGCAATTGTTGTGTGCCAACAATTAAGCGATCTGGTGTTATTTTAAAACATATAATATTATTATATAAGATTATTAGAATATAATAATCTTGAATAACATTACTCTCAAGGTGTTTGATATCAGTCATGTGATTGGTGCCTGTCACTAATGACCACTGAAATATTTATAGTGAAATGGCAGATGCAATACCAATCAGATGTGTTTCAGAAAGAGAACATGCAGCCATCTAAGCAATATTTAGATGTTGATATAAACTGTGTTAAGATGAAGCATGAATGTTGAAAATGCTAAAGGCTAAAGCAGAAGATGCTGAAGGATAGGTGGTGCTGTGTGTGCAGTAAAGATGATTTTTCTGCTTAAGTCAATACAGTTATCTGTATGTTCACCAAAACTGATTATCATGGTTATGATTCAAGCAGTTTATCCATATGTACTAGGTACTGTTTTTCACCCAATTTGCAACTATGTGCTAAAAATTACTTCAGTCAACGAAAGAAAGGCAAGGGGAACTGTGAAAAAAATAAAATCAAATCCTCCCTTGCTATTCTATGGCAATAAACTGTCCAACAATTAAGCTTGAAGTGATTATTTCCTTAACAATGTATCCCTGCAATTTGTTAAAAAGATATGAATAATTAAGGTGACAATAAAATATTTCACTTCTAGACAAATTAAATGTTTTGTTTGAGACAAAATGTATGTATTACTTCCCATCTCTGTGTTCCCGTGAGAAAAATGAGAGAAAATCACTTCAGGTTGGTCCAAAATTGATTTTTTCCACAATTTTTCAGGTCAGCCAATGAAGTGAAAAATCAATTCTTCACACAGCTTTAACTCAAGCCCTTCTTGAATATGGAATTATTACTTTCCTCATGAGCATTTTCCATGGCATTCCTCACCACATAAATTAATTTATCTTAATTTGGCATAGATTAATTAATTTATCTTCATGATACTTTTGTAAAAGAACTGGTATTGCTATTTCAATTTTATGTAAGAGAATTTGAGGTATAGTTAGATTAGAAAGTAAAAACTGTACTTTTGGTTGCACCCCACAACTAAAATCTAATTTAAACTAGTAGTTTGTTGTTGTGTTAAATATACAGCTCAGAGTATAGACTAGTTAAATGGTCAAAAATGGCCACGCTTCCCACAAACATCAGCCGTCTTTATTTCTGCAGTGCCTTTGCGTACAAGATAGCAGTTTCTTATTGGATGCTCCTCAGGGATACAGATGATGATTAGCTGTGGAAAAATGTACTTTATAAAGACTATTACACAGGAACAAGCTCAAAAACACAACAGAGAAACACTTAAAAATATTATTATTATTATTTTATTATAAATAAAATATTTACTTTTAACCATAAAATCTGCATACAGGGTAGGATTCTGCCATATTCAATTAGCAGTAAGGCTACCTTATTCTGCTACAATACGGAAAACATCAAGATTGGCTGCCAGAAAACAAAAACTACACAATAGGGAATGCAGATGAGACTGTGAATATTTAGTTCATGAAGACAGCAATGATAAGGATTAATAGCGTGTTTGAAAACATATACAGATACAACCATGACATTCCATTGACGGTATTGGAGACTCAATAAAATGTCAAATATGGCCTATATTGTCCATCTCTTTTCAAATACTTTTAAATAAGGCCACGGGATATTATGTGAGATTCAAAACATCAATGCACTTAAAATTGTATGGGCAAAAATCCTGTATCTTTGTATCACTCCATTAAAGTGAAATTAAACTTTGTGATTTGTCAGCCTGAACATCTTCTTTAAGTCTCATTACAGGGCAAAGTAAAGTGATTTTCATTTCTGAGATGTGATTAAACACACGTTCACATACTGACTGAGGTATAGAATCTTTTATTGAGAAAAAATAGACTTGAGTTGGCAGTATAGTGCTACAGTATGACACACTGTGAGACCATTAAATTTAATCCTTCCTTCAGACTCACTCCAGGGGTGATTTCAATTAAATTTGTTCAAAATTTATCAGTTTCCTGCATGTAGGTATAAATGATTCAAAGGCACTTACACATTCACTGAGCAGAATGTATTGAAGGGTACATATTATTGTTATAACTTTTCACACTTTTTTCATAAATTTACCTTATAGGAGCTTTTATTATTCAAAACTCTCATACTCAGCATTAAAGGCACTTGGTGTTCATTGAGAAATAAAATCTATTTTTCTATGCAAATTTTCAGAACACTCAGCCATCAAAACTGCCCTTTTCATTGGCATGTTGTTATAGCTATTTCACTGCAGAAACATAATGGCATTTAGCTTACTGATAACTTCGAAAGCCATTTTCTGACCACTGCTACAGGACACAAGATTGTTGATTCTGACACATTTTTCAGGAAACATGATGGTGCCTGTGTGTGGAGTTCATCACAATTTCTTTATTTTCTCAATTATCATCATGGGAAATGTGCATTTACACTAAACAATTACATCAGTGGTGAGAAGACAAACAAGTAAAACAGCACAAGCATTTCAGAGATAGCATTAGATAAGAGGGTAAGCACTTAGTTCACAATAAATGTGTTTGCTCTTATCTATCTACAAGAACCTATTAGACATCTTTGTGCCCTGAAGAATTTATCTGCAGGAATGCATTGTGTAGGGTCTTTGCTTCTAAATGTGTATCTGTATCTGAAAGTACTGGTAGTATACTTATATGCCTGTTTAGAGACAACAACTTCACGTGTTTCACAAATCTTTCAAAGACTGTGTTAAATCTACTTTTGGTTTTGGTTGCTTCTCATGTCTGCTAAATGGAAAATGCAGAGAAAAAAACCTAAGTAATTATAATATGAATTGGTCTGAGTAAAAACTTCTCCAGATTATGTAAATTAAATGTTTTAGCAGGAGGGGAAAAAGATGATCAAGTTGGTAGAAAATACAAATTCCTTTTTTTGTGTCTGTACGTATGTGTGTGTGGATGAGCACATGTGTGTGTGAGCATCTCTGGATGTAGCCGAAGGCTCACTTGTTAGCAAGTTGTAAGGATTAAACATTACATTGTACTCATCACCTCCTGGAATCTGCAATTCTTCCTCCTACAGAATAGCACTTACTCAATGGCTAACCAACCCACTTCAATAAGACTGCTTATTAAATAAACTATCATTCAGACTGAGTGGGAGTGGCAGACCAGATTAGCATGGTAAGCATTTTGTTTGAATTACCTTCTATAATTCAATCTTTTATGCTTCTATTCTGATTTCTTTTCATCATTATGAACTCAGGAAGAACACAGAGAACACAGGTTGTGCTATATAGCTTTCTTTCAAATAACTGTAAACTGTATTTTAAAGACAACATCAGATGTCACCTTCTGCTTCATATACGACCCATAAACCACCATGCATGGCCTGTCTAGCTAAAGCTGACATCTTGGGGACACCTTCTCTACTCCCTCCACCAGGGAGCAGGGCAGGATAGTGGCTTCAGATAGTTAAGCGGTTCCTCTCTAATGCTGGAAGGATAGTCACAGAAAATTATTCTGCATTCATCTATCAATCTACTCTGAAAGCCAAAGTCACTCAAAATAAAATGAAAAAGCAGCATTAATAGAAACAATAAAAATTCAAGGTAGCACGTACAAAGGACGAGAAGTAGAAATCACAAGTTTTCTCTGTGTTGTGTAGAAACTAGAACTACTGTACTCAGTTCACTGTATCTTTTTACTTATTTCATGCAGCAATTCCTGCAGAAGACTGATCACGTTAGTACTCTAGCTTTTATTCTGCAGCAGATACAGCTACAGTTGTAATTTATTTTCATTAATTTGGTCTTGGCTAGCATTATATTAAAAACACAGCTTCACATAATTTGTTTGTACAGTGACTAACACTAGGGAGTATTGGCCCATGACTTGAGCTTCTAAGAATGACAGTAATGAAGATGATTCCCAAAGGAAGGTCTGCTTGGCAACTTTCAGGCCTAAGACAATAAATTTTTCTACCTTCTTTGGAGACAGAAACCATAGGAAGAATAGGTGGTGCAACTGCTGCACATTTTTTTTATATAGCTGAGAAGTTTCCTGGAATAAGCCCAGAGAAATATTTCTTGGTCTGATCATTATTCATATAAAATAAGCTAGGAGATTGAGTGCTTTCTGGTCTTTACTGAAGTCATATTCTAAATCATCTGAAAATTAAGCCTCACTATTATTTATTTATTTTTTTTACCTTTGTATTTTTAATAGTTTAGATTATAAAGCCTGCTTTTTTTTTTTTTTTTTTTTTTTTGACAAGATTCTCAAAAAATGTATCTGCAGTAGCTATTACTTGCTCATTTCAACACTTCATCTATTCATTGTGGCCCTGGATTCACAATTTTCACAATTTATGATAAAAATAACTTTATAAAAAATTAGATTTCAGAAGAAATATATTTAAACTTCAAATTAGGAGAAAGCTTTATTTGTACAAAATATGAAAATTGTGGAATCTTATTTTTTTAATAAACTAAATTAAACAGTGAACATTAATATTAGAACCTACTTTTTTTTTTTTTTTCACAAAAAAAAAAAAAATGATTTCTAAGAACTTCTTTGAGGCAAACATTTTTCACAAACATTTGAAATAAAATTCTGACCATTTTTACCTTAAAAATTTCAAAGAAATTGAGTGTTCTAATCTAACAAAAAAAAAAAATTGTTTTCAGGTCATATTTGCAAAATGCATGAGGCTTAAAGTCCCACAGTGTATTACCATCCAAGAGGTGCTTTGTGTTGTCACAAGATGTAAGACTTATACGAGGGCCCTGTGTTAACTCGCTTGTGCTTCTGTGCACTGAAGCTAAACAAATTAAATATATCACAGGGTAGAGTCCTTGATTTTAATACCTTAGTATATGAATGTCAATACTGGAACTGGAATAAGGGAAGCAGGAAGAGAAATAAATCTTACAGGGAAAACAGTTGTCTTTATACCCTACAGGCAATACCCTCTCTGCAATTGCAATATATATTTTTTTTTTTTTTTCTGATAAGCAAGGAAATTATTTCAAATGCTTCAGAAAAAAAATTATCTAAGCTGATCAATCCTACACCACAAGTACAAGGGGAAGAAGGGATTGATGAAAATGCATTTATATGGGTCCATAAATGTGCCTGGACCTTCATGAAGCACCAAGAATAAAAAGGTCCTTGTCTCAAAAGAGTTCACAACCAATGACAACAGCTTACATATCCACTTACTATTTGACAGGCTAAAACAAATCCTGCCATAACATACCATCATCTGTATCACTTCTCCTTCCTAACACCCTACTTTAAAGAATCACATTTTAAAGCTGGTTCAATGTATTAAATGTGTAAGGGCAACTTCCACAGTTTACTACAGAGTGGTCATATAGATGGTATTGAATAGACAGCACAGAAGAATACAATGTGTTGAAATACTGAAATCACATCAATGATTATTCTCAGATATATTTTATATCTCTTTGCTCTTCCCTTTTTGCTGTTTTTTGTTTGTTTGTTTGTTTTGTTTTGTTTTATTTCTATTTTTATTTTGTTTCATTTTGTTTACAATTGAATTTTGGACTCCAAAATTTGAAATCATATTCTAGTGGGCTTTATACTTCCTACAAAAGCCTGTATTGCAACACCTGTTATAAATGTCATTGGAGCTTTCTTACCAAGTAGAAACAATTATATGACTCACACTAACCATTTTTTCCTCAAAGGGAATAGAAGGATTTTGATTAAATGAATTTTCTGAAATGTACTTAAATTTTATTTACTTACCTCATTTACTTCTTTTCAAATATTTAAATGTTACTCTCTATTTTTCCTTGAAGTGACGTACAGCATGTACCTCCCACTACCTGCATCCTACATATTCTGAAATGCTCTTGGTGTATAATAACAGACACTCTTACTGCCCTCCTTCAATTAAAAATTACAGGATGTAGAAGAGGACACTTACTGCATGTAGCCTTCCAACATAATCAGAACTAAGACAGATACAATAAAACAATGTTTGATACAGACATCAGAACACAGATCTTAAGTGTCTAGTCAGAGAAATGGGTAAAATGTTATAATCAATTTAAATATCGTATTTTGTTATCATATGCACTTTCTTCTCAGGATGTAAAATGATTTATCTCATGTCTTTGTAGTCATTCAACACAATAACTTGAAAGAATTTCCCCTTATTCCAGGTGTTCATAATAGGATTTAAATACTTTGGTAAAAGATGTAATCTAGTGTTATATCACGAAATATTAGGCATGTGGAGAAATTGAGGGATGATAATTTTTTACGGCAGACCAACATAGATTTTGCTGACAGGGAAGTTACTGGGTTGAATGGTGACAAACCAAAAGCTAGTGTGGTTCAGCTCCTTGGATGTTCTATCAACAGTTTTGGTAAACTATTAACTAGTAAACTATCTGATGATACAAAATTATAAGACATCTACACAGTAGACAATCTTTTAGTTTTGTGCTTGAATTGCTCGTTTCCCTTCCTGGCAAATTCAGGGCATTGTAAAACTAATAGAATAAGCATGAAAATAAATGTATTCAGTCAATATGGATGCTTTTGCACACAGCACTATGGAGAATCAATCTGAAATGCTGCTGGCTATTTCGGTCATGTATGTTCAGAGAAGCTGAATTTAAGCCAGAACAGAAAACCCACAATGATGATGAGGATCAATCCCTAAATTGTAACATGAGACCAAGAGAGCATGGGACATTGTGCTAGCAAAGGGTGGGCTGAACAGGAAGAAAAGTAACCTAGAGGAATAGTACCAGGTTGTAGAAATGCAGGGAAGTTGAAACTAACAGAAAATAATAATAATAAAGCAAATGAAATAACAGCTTGTGAAAAAGCAAGGGCTGAAATTATCAGACGGTACTTTGCAATCAGAGAGGTGAGGTTTCTGAAATAGTTTTCTGACAGGTAGAGAAAAGGTAAATAAATCCTGGTCAGTTCTAAGAACCGGAAGACAGCAAGATCTTACACTAGTGCTTTTAACTATGTCAGAAGAAAGCTTTCTCCTGTACTCTATGGAGGTTAGGGACTAAAAGGCAATTTTTTTTCTGCCTCGGTGTTTTAACTTTTATGACAAAAGTTATTAAAACTAACTGAAAAATGAATGTACTGTTTTTACAGAACTGATTCAAATATAGACATTTCCCGAGCCTTCTCAAAAGGGCTCCATATATACAATTTGTAGAAACAAATATTTAATATACATGCACACGTTATTTTCTAGGCATATTTATCTTTTGCTTATACTTCTTATACTTTATTTTCACACTTTTTTTTTTTTTTTTTTAATCCCCTTTCCAAAAGTCAAACACAAATAAGGCTAACACTGAAATCTGTTCACAGGATAGTCCAGTTCTATCACGCTGACCAATGAACTAACAACATGGGAAACTTTTGACAACATTATAGGAGCTACCATATATGATGCTATAAGAAGTTCAATCCCTATTCCAAAGAAATCAAACATCCCTTTTCCTTGTCTTACCTGAACATTCAGGTAAGAAACATTAGAAAAGAAATTTTATCTACTTTCAGTACTTGAGAAGACCGAAAGCCTGATGACCCTGCTGAAATTCAAATCTGGATGCTTCAGGCATTCAAATTATAGTTCTGCAGAAACAGGGGTTTTAAAAAGGACAATACACTTTTCCAGTGCCATTGGCACACAAAAACAAAACAAAACAAAAACACAACTCTAATAAAATGAAAATTATAAAAAAAAAAAAGTAAAAAAAAAATAAAGAAATGTTAGTGAAATCTATATGAAAGCTTAATGGTTTCATCAGAAGAACAATTTTAGACTATGGAAGGTCATAAATCAGACATATTTCATACTGTTTAAAAAAATATATACATATAGATATATATTTTTTTTTCCCCAGTCTCACAACTGATCTGTGGGGGCTGAATACTGCATTCCAATACTTCATACTCCATTGAAGATGCATCTGATATTACTGTGTTACTGGTGATGTCAAACATGGGCCCCTCTGGCTTGTTCTTCCTGTGAGTTGATGCACAGGAGCCTGATTATTTAACCACTCAGGGGACAAGCTTGGCAGATGAAGAACCCAGATAGATTTTACTTTTACAGAAGTGGCATCTGAGTCTGGTTGGTCTTTGGACATTTTCTATTGCAGATAGCCTGTTGCAGAGGTACCTTGTCCTTCTGGAACAAGTTTATTCTAAGCCATCTTTAATTATGAAGAATTCATATATTTTTAAGGTATGTTTAATATTATGTAACGTGTGTATCTACAGTTTTGTTCATAAGTGGAAGATGAAAATCACTGCATACAAACTGAATCTCATAAAATGCAAACATTAAAACGATAGATGATCCTAGAATCATAGAATCATCTAGGTTGGAAAAGAACTTCAAGGTCAACAAGTCCAATCATCAACCTGACCTGCTCAGTTCCATCACTAAACCATGTCCACATGCCTCTTAAGTACCTTCAGGGATGGGGAGCCCACCATTCCCTTGGGCAGCTCATTCCAATGCTTGACCACCCTGTCCATGAAGAAATTCTTGATGTTCGACCTAAACCTCCCCTGGTGCAACTTGGGAAGTTACTCAAGTTCAGCACAGTCAATATAATTTATCATTTTTGGTGTTCATTGAATAGATTTGAGGTATACACCATAAAATAAATGTATTCATGAATTAGTGAGCCGTCCTTCCCTGAATCAAGTCATTTGTCTTTCTGTCTTATATGTCAGTATGTTTTGTGCATCCGTCATTGTTCCACTCAAACAGACACTTTCTTGATGTCATATTTCAGCAATATGCAAGCTGAAAACAAGCTCCTTCATCTCTAAAGTTCATGAATAAAGCTTTTATTACTATTTGTGCCAGCAAAAGAAAAAAAGACACTTGAAAGGAAGGTCTGAATACAGACTTTATATGATGGCATAAAATTCCCAAGGAAGCATGACCTGAGTCCTAGGCTAAGAGCCTGCTGGAGAGACCACTGGTCCCCCTGAGACTGAATGTTACTGGTGAGTCCAAAGAGGATGCAGAACTATTGCTGTCATTGCCTGAACTACAATGGCTAGTTTAAACAGGTAAACACATGCCTGGTATTACATATGTTGTTATCCCTAATGCAGTGGAGTTCACAAAATGTCCATACTTCAGTCAATGAAAAATCTACATCCAGCTATGCATTCTTAGAGCACCTGGAATGCTTTCACCAGCTTACAGTTCCTGATTATTTTCCTTCTTTTCTTAGGAAGTAAACTTAGAAATATCTAAAACCAAGGTAAATCCTTACATTTGTCTAGATTACCAGGATAAGATTTTATTCTGGTTTTTGTATTCTTGTAAATATATTGTATTTATATACAAGATAGATATCTTTTATATATCTTGTATATATATTGTGTATATCTTATATATATGATATATTTATCACATATATAAGATATATACAAGATTATATATATATAGTATATATATAGTATATATACTATATACTATAATATATACTATATATAATATATACAGTATATATATTGTATATTGTATATATTATATTATATATATTGTATATATTGTATATATAATTTTTGTATTATATTTGTATTAAAATATTCTGTTTTTTTTAGCTGAAGTAGAATTTCTTTGAATCATTGCCTAGCATGTTTTAGTGACTCCATTTATAGTTCCTATACTTTTGCAAGTACAACAGTCAAATATCTTTTATCCTTTCTACCTTAGGATACTATGAGGTGCACGATTAATAAATGAAAATTTCCACCTCTTCAGGAACCCATAAAACAGACCTCAGCACAAGATTTGCTATTACTTAAAGTAGCAACACTAAGCACATGTCTCTTTCCAATAGAAACTCTGATCATGCCATATACACTTTAAAATATATTTTCTTAAAAATAAATATTATCCTAAGTATTTGCATGTAAGTATATATTTATAACATTTTCTGCCTTCCTGAAGTATATATGCATCTTTAAAAATACTTTGTTTTATTACAATATAATCTTCTAAATCACACTCCTGTTTTCTGTTCTTATACTGTTTATTTAAGCTTATGCTTTCATCATAACCTAACCTGACATATTTTAGAAGTTTTTGCTTATCACCCAGACTTTTCCATTTCCCTGTCAGCATTTAGAACAATTGAAATAAAATACCTTTGATAACATTTTTCACACTAAAGTGTTTGTAGATGTATCATGCATTAATTCCATGTATAATTGTCACACAAATTATAAAATTGCTCCAGTAAGCCAAAGATCTCAAGAGTCTTTATTTTCTAAAACATTCATTCAAGTGTCTGAGAATTCTTGAGTGAATAATTCTTAGTTTTGAAATAAAGGAGAATGCAGCTTTTGTCTTATTCACTTGCTGGGTCTAGAACTTACCACTGTGTGTTTTTAAATATATTGGAAAGTAACAAGGTGAGTAGTTCTAGCAATCTAATGACTCTAGGTTATTCAATTTAAGTTGGAAATGCTATTTCATTCTCCATAAACTTCATAGTGGGTTAAATTCCTTGCAGACATCAGTGAATTAAACTTTGGGATATATCAAGAATATCATTATGTCATTTTCACAAATGTGAAATGAAGCACAGTAAAGTTAAACAACTTACTTGAGTTCATGCAGCTTTCCATCAGAATCCAGAATATAGCTTCCAACTACTACTTTATTTTGACTAGAAGACATTTTTCCTCACAGTGGCAAATGAAAGTGAACAGTGAAGCTGGATGACATTCTTGCATCATAAACAGAGAGTATACAACCAGAAAATATCAGTTCTGAACAGACATGTGTAAGTGATGACCTCAAATATGGACTATTCGGTTGTACACTTTACAAGCTGGTGAGCTTTTAAGCATGGTGTAGGTTTCCCAGCCTGTTTTGGACAGTAAGCATCCTGCCCTACTTGGCATCTTAAAACACTATAGAGAGTAACAACAAATGAATGGGATTAAATAATTTAATTTTAAATTATTTTATCTACCCAGTTATGTAAAGATCAAAACATTGTAAATCATCTTATAAATAACAAGCCACAACACAACACAGTCCCTACACACATAAAGACATTATGATAACTGCAAGACAGGATTATCTATTTGTGCTAAATGTAGTGCTTGTGCTATGTGCTCTCTAGATTTCCCTAAAGAAATCATGTTATGATCATTAAGAGCAGCTCCTGGATATCTTGCTGAGACACTGTCACTTCACAGTGGCATTTGCAGTCAGCTATTTCCAACAGTTTCTCATAGAAAAGACAAAACCAAATTTACTTAGTTTATGATAAGTAGTGTAGTTAGTGTGTTTTGTTGTTGGTGGTGCTGGTGGTGTTTTGTTTTTTGTTTGTTTGTTTGTTTGGTGGTGGTGGTGGTTGGTGGTTTGGTTTGGTTTTCGCTTAAAACTGCATCTGCTCTGAAAATGTGCTCATAAAAGTAAGTTTTTCATGCTCACCCTGATATTCTCCAAAAGCCTGTGGAGTGCTACTATGTGGTACAGAATTGTAGTGAAGCAGGTGGAAGTGTGAGATGCTTATATGAGAGGTCTATCTTTGTGAGTCACTCCCTAAGACTGTCGCAAGAGCTTTGCACTTGCCATGACACAGACAGGTTCTGTGACCTTCACTTTTCTGTTCTAACAGAAGTCTTTATTCTTGCCTGTCCTTCTGTCTCCTTCTTTCTCCCTCTATGTTTGGTTCTGATGGACAAAAGGAAAAGCATATTTCCAGGCAACTTGCTATATTTACAATCAGGTGACATGGCAGCCAGACCATTACTTATCAACTTTCCATTAAACTTTAATAGATTAATCATCAATTATTGAGGAATTAATGTTCAGATCCAGCTGTGCTGTCCCAGTTCAGTTCACAAGTGCCAACAAAGATACTTTATGGCCTACGCTGTTGAGCATTCAGATTCTCAATCACCTCTTCCATAACATCTCAGCTTTGTGAAGCAGAAAAGAGAAATGTTTGCATTTGTTGTTGTTGTTGTTTTTAAGTGAATGTGCAGACAGAATGAGTGAGATAAGAGCAGAAATCTCATCTGAAGAATAATTTTACTGTGCTTGGGAATATCCTGATACTTTTATTCCATGAACAAATATCTTTATTATACAAACAAACAAAAAAACCCACTTAAACACCACTTGAAGAGCAGCTTTAAGAACTAGGTATATAACACTAACCTGAAACATATTATCCAGAGATCCTATAACATGAACAAATGCATATCTGCCACAAACTGGCAGCAAAAAGTGACAGTAACATATTAGTATGCAAAAAAAAAAAAATAAAACTACCATTCTAAACAAAGCTGAGCTTTGAATCTAAACCCAACCCCACTGTTATTATAGTTGATACACATTTAATAATAATAATAATAATAATAATAATAAACAGCAATATTAATAAAACGAAAATAAAACGAAACATGGTAAGAAGAGTTGTTATACAAATGATTCTGAATTGAATTGATACTTTCTCTGTTAGTATTGGAAGCTGAAATTCTGCATTGCATATATATTTTGTCAGCTATAATTACCGAAGCACAGGTCAAGCAATGATTCGATTTAAACTAAAGGCATACTATACATATGCCATAAATACAGGTTCTGTCAAACAGTCTTTCCCTTCCCCTCCCCCTGCCAATATCAGACTACCTGTCAATCCACCTACCTATTAGTATGCTGTACGAGGTTGAAAAGAAATACCAAAGCAGTGTTTCTCAGTCAGTCTTCATTACCACAAGGAATAAACAGTGAACAGAGAAACTTCATCACTAGTTCATTATAGTCACTTTTAAACCATTTAGAAGCATAAGCAGACTTTGAAAGTAGGAAAGTGATTACTGAGTTAAAAATTATATAAATCAGGATACTAAAATTGTCATCTGCAAATCCTACAAGGGAAAGTGAAAATATATATTGATATATAAGGAAGGAAGCCAATGTGAAATGATAGTGTATTACCAAATCATGTTAGCTGATTGCTTTCCTTGATGAGGACAGGTTGGGAGATATCAGACAAATAATTCTGACTTTGAATTTTATGGAAGATTCGAGTACATGGAAGAGAAGATTGGAAAATAAAAATTTGTTGCTGTAAATATAGGCCCCGTAAGCATTGATTGTGACTGAAGTATGAGGATCTAAGCATAATTTATATTCATTTAATTATTGTTAGGAAAGCATTGGCCACAAAAATAAAATCTCTTTATCCTGTAGTCCTTTAAAAGCATCATTGTTACTACATCCAGCAGTTTTCTTCAGTCTGTTGTGGTAACCAACACAGCCACATGAGAGGTTATTTAGTGAAACCCAACTGCCATCCTGAAGTGAGAGTTTCTACAAACTTCATACATTACATGTCCAAGATACACTTGGACAAAGTATCCACACCAGTAGATAGTTGTGAGATGTGAGCACTGAAGCTGTACACTGAAGGACAAGTTCTACCTCCCCAGGCACGAGGTAATATTTAATCAAAGAGGGTACATAACTGGTACACAATTACTTAATTACAGGTGGGATTGTTAGTTTGTTCTGCTTATAGTTTAGACAGAGATGGCTACGCTTATTCCATTAGCAAATATAATGGGATGATGGCAAGTAGTGGTGGACAATTGGCAAATTGTGTTCTGATAAATAATGGATTGCTGGACTCCTTGGAGGCTGAGAGACAAGGATGCAGAGCTAAGTGTTAAAATCAGAGAGGAGTCTAGGAACAACATCTTTAGTACTTCAGCTGTAGTACACAAACTCTTCCTCTTACCTCAAAACTTGCCTTGTAAGAAGGGCAATTTCAAAGTATCTAGCCAACATAAGGATATTCCTCTCCTTTATGTATGGTGACATGATATTGAACTATTCTTGTTCTGCTCCAAATGACAACTTGCAGAACATTTAGAGATATTTGGGTCCTCTTACACTAGGCTCCACACATTGGTTTACTAGAGTGATGGTTTACAGTGTGATGGTATAGAGGACAAATCTCCATATCAGTAGCTACCAAGAGACAGTGAGCACAGCAAGCTTGGGCACATTCACCACATGTGCATGTAATAAATTCTGAGGCAGTAAGTGTCCTCAACTACATTGATCCATTTAAGCTAAAACACCCTGGAAGAGCACTGGTGGGTTTTGCTCTCAGCACAACTCTCTGATTGATACTATGAGGAACAATGAATAATGTGTCGTCCTGCTCATTTGGTGATGTATTGGAATAATTCAAGCTCTATTAATTTCAATTGAAAATAAATGTATAAGAAGGTCTACATTAAGGTCACCTACCTGGTTTGGATTTCTGACTGTCCTGATGCTTTGAACACCTGTTTTGAAGTGAATTAAAAAGAATACTGGTCAAAATAAAAGGTTAAGTAGAGACCCAGAGAAACTTTACATATGTATTAAAATACCTTTACTAATTTCTAACAGAGATGGTCTCTCTTCTCATTCCCTCACTGCAGACAAAACAAACAAACAAACAAACAAAAAAAAGAGAACAGAACACAGAACGGAGTACTGCTTTAGGGTCAAGAAGACAAGGGGAAGTTTGAAGACTGTTGCAATATTACGTTGAGTACTTTCTTTCTTTCTTTCTTTTTTGGTTGGTTGGTTGGTTTTTGTAATAATTCATTTTCTTTCTTTTGTTTTCATACATTCACACACACCCCTACAATGCATCTGACTAGAAATCATTTGATACATGTATTTGACATAAATTTGCTAGCAAGCCAAATACACAAGACAGTATAAGTCTGTAGTTATACCACCTTGGGCTTTGATCTTGTCAGATCTCATAAACTAAGCAAGATTGGGCCTGCTGTGTAATTGGGATGGAAGACCTCCAAGGAAAACCCAGCTGTTGTAGGAAGTGGTGTTGGTCACTCAGTAGGTGGCATTCTTCATTCTGGCTCCATACTGAAACAATGCCATACTAAGATGCTACTGGAAGTATTATCTGTGCATGATACATAAATCTAAGATGCTGACCAAGTGGGCTAATTAGATATCCCGTGGCAGATTTCATAAGAGCTAAAATTGTTAACTGCAGCGTCCTGGACAAAGTCCAAACTGACTTCAAATACATTATGCTAGCTTAAGTATTCTCTCTAGTTTCAACTGAATGAAGTATTTAAATACTTTTAATTCACTGTATATTGTTTTGTGTCATTTATGTACATGGTTAAACAACTGCCACATTTTACTCTAGAGGTGATAGCACTTCACTGTTGGTTGAACTAATCCTTGAATGGCCTATAAAACACAGCTGTAGAAAAAAGCATCTTCTGCATGTAAATATATACACTGAAAAATTTTACTGCCATACAACTTATTTCTCAGATATCATATGGCCCAGTAAGGTCAATCTCCCAATCTCTTTTGGTGAACCAAAAATAAATTAAAAATATAAAAAAAAGAGGAATGCCTTATATATTTTAATTTTGTTACTTTAATTTTTAATTTCCTTG
Organism: Anas platyrhynchos; assembly: GCF_047663525.1. Lineage (NCBI taxonomy): Eukaryota > Metazoa > Chordata > Aves > Anseriformes > Anatidae > Anas > Anas platyrhynchos. Next base: position 66,529,342 of record NC_092588.1, on the reverse strand, counting down.
CTAGTTCAACAGTTATATAAAATTTACTATCCCATTGTAAATTTGTATAAATGGAGAATATTTTGATTGACACCAAACTAAAATTAAAAAAGGAAAACATTTTTTTCTAAGTCCTAAGAACTACAGATCTCTTAAAATGAGATAGAACTGTGCAAGAGGTAGGTTTGGGTATTCTTCAGAATATACCACTTTATTTCACACTGGTAGAGAGTTCACTGAGCCATTAAATAAATTGCATTATTAAAATCTCAATGTTATGTGACATAATTATGATAAAATTTGGAGCATCACCCTGATTTTTTATTGCTGTAGGATTTGCAAAGTTAAAATTAAAACTCTGTACTCAGCTTTGGATTTTAGAACTCTGATGGCATTGTAGGTGAAGCATCAGCAAGAAGAAAGATTAATGGCAATGTAATTTTCTCGGAAGAAAGAACCTCTGCTGTTAACATTCCAATTTAATTATTTAACTGTCATTTAAAAAAAAAAAAACTAACACATGATATAAAAAGCTATACATTGGATTACATTTGTATAATTTTGCCAAGACTGAAACCACACAATTCAACACAATTTTATTTGGCAGTACTTACGAAAGGAAGAGTGTATTTAAATGTTCATTTTAATGACATCTTGTTTGAACATGTCATAATAATTAAAGATATAATAACTTTATCAGCAAAAATAGCTGTCAGATCACTATTTTACTGTTGATGCTAGAATGTGATGAAATAACTGCAGAATATTTTCTGAGGAGTGGAAGAATACTGGAAAAAATGTCAATATTTCCTAATCACATTGAGATCATACATGTTTCAGAAAACTGCAAGTGATTAAAAGAAAAGTACCAATTCCTGTGCTACTCTATAAACTGAACATTTTTGCACATTCTTGAAGGAAATTTTTCACTAGTGTGGATAACAAAATTTACACATAAAAGGGAGTCTCCTTCACAAGCTAAATGGGCATTTTGATTGTAAAGTAGTTCTGCAACTGCAGATAACTTAAGTGTGTTTTATTAACTAAAATTCTGGAATGACGTCTCTTACTGGCAATAGAAAGATATTAACAATAGCACCTCATCTCTTTCAGGCTTTTGGGGGGATGCCTCAACTCATTTGTGAAACAAATCCTAGAACCTTTTCTCTTAGCTGAGTAGAACTCATCTTTTTCTTTTTAACATGTACTTCAGGATATTCTTGCACAGTTTATACAGTAACATGGTAGGAAAAAGGACAAAAAAGTACCAGGAGGAATAAGTGGAAATAAAGTCTCTTAATTCACAGTGAATAGTCTAAACGTTAAAATACAAAGTCTAATGTTGTTGGATTTATTATTATTAGTTTTTTATTTGTTTGTTTGTTTGTTTTTGCACTCAGGAGAAAGTAAATAAATAAATAAATAACATCCATTTCTTATTTTCTTTTCCGTGGACAGCCTTTAATCAGCTGGACATAGACTGCAGTCTACATGTACATAACATGCACAGACAGCTCCACATATTGTTCTTCTCCCTACCATCACCCCCACCACTACCACTTCTGCTGTGTACAAAAGTGAAAACAAATGTTTAACTCATTTCAACGTAAAATGGAATTGAACTTTCCACTTAATGGGAAAGTTTTAATTACAAAAGCTGAACAAAAGAGTTGAATACTCCTCTCCAACTACTTCATAAAATAAAAAAAAAAAAAAAACATATTTTTTTTTTGTTATTGTTATTACCTTACTATAAAGGTCAGAGGAAACAATGTTTAGTCCCAAAAAGAGAATTTAGATGTTAAAGTGGATGTTAACATTAATTTGCCTATTATTTGTTAACTGATAAGATCACCCGTATGGTAGACCAAGGGAAACCAGCTGATGTGATTTTTTTGGACTTCAGCAAGGCTTTTGACACGGTTTCCCATAGGATCCTACTGGACAAAATGTCCAGCATACAGCTAAATAAAAACATCATACGATGGGTGAGCAATTGGCTAACGGGCAGGGCCCAAAGAGTTATGGTGAATGGGGCTGCGTCAGGCTGGCGGGCGGTCACCAGTGGGGTCCCTCAAGGCTCCATTTTAGGGCCGGTACTTTTCAATATTTTTATAAACGATCTGGATGTAGGAATAGAAGGCATTTTGAGCAAGTTTGCTGATGACACCAAACTTGGAGGAGTTGTGGACTCGAATGAGGGTGGAAAGGCCTTGCAGAGGGATCTGGATAGGTTGGAGAGCTGGGCGATCGCCAACCGCATGAAGTTCAATAAGAGCAAGTGCCGGGTCCTGCACCTGGGACGGGGAAACCCTGGCTGCACGTACAGACTGGGCGATGAGACGCTGGAGAGCAGCCTAGAAGAGAGGGATCTGGGGGTCGTGGTAGACAGCAAGTTGAATATGAGCCGGCAGTGTGCCCTGGCAGCCAGGAGGGCCAACCGTGTCCTGGGGTGCATCAAGCACGGCATCGCTAGTAGGTCAAGGGAGGTGATTGTCCCGCTCTACTCTGCACTAGTGCGGCCTCACCTCGAGTACTGTGTTCAGTTCTGGGCACCACAGTATAAAAAGGACATGAAACTGTTGGAGAGTGTCCAGAGGAGGGCTACGAAGATGGTGAAAGGCCTGGAGGGGAAGACGTACGAGGAACGGCTGAGGGCACTGGGCCTGTTCAGCCTGGAGAAGAGGAGGCTGAGGGGAGACCTCATCGCAGTCTACAACTTCCTCGTAAGGGGGTGTCGAGAGGCAGGAGACCTTTTCTCCATTAACACCTGCGACAGGACCCGCGGGAATGGAGTTAAGCTGAGGCAGGGGAAGTTTAGGCTGGACATCAGGAAGGGGTTCTTCACAGAGAGAGTGGTTGCACACTGGAACAGGCTCCCCAGGGAAGTGGTCACTGCACCGAGCCTGACTGAATTTAAGAAGAGATTGGACTGTGCACTTAGTCACATGGTCTGAACTTGGGTAGACCTGTGCGCTGTTAAGAGTTGGACTTGATGATCCTTAAGGGTCCCTTCCAACTCAGGATATTCTATGATTCTATGATAAAAATAGGCTGAGGTAGGTGGATTGAGACATTAAACACAGTTAGAATCATAGAATATCCCAAGTTGGAAGCGACCCAAAAGGCTCATCAACTCCAACTCCTGGCTCCACACAGGACCACATAAAAATTCAACCATATGTCTGAAAGCAATGTCCAAACTATTCTTGAACTGCAGCAGGCTTGATGCTGTGATCATTGCCCACAAATGTGTCTTCTCTCAGCTATTTCATGGCTTCCTTGCTCCCTTTGGCTCCTGCTATTTTGTGAAGGGCACTGGTGTGGACCACATGCTTAGAGGACTGGTGGTCAGTTCTTCGGGTTAGATTCTGTCCAGCTCATTCAACAGGAGATAAACTGGAGAGGACGGAGACCCCACAGGCTCTGGGCACAGGTTCCATGTCTGAGCACCCTCACGAGGGTGATCTTTTCCCTTTGCCTAGCTGGGAGTTGTCCATCCTCCGGCATGGGCCTGCTGCCTCTCATCTTTTCACCACTGAGTGCCTCTGAGCAAAGTCAGGCTTGATCGTCTTCCACATTCCTAGTAGGCATCTGTAGTCAACACTCATGTCCCACCCGAGCCTTTTTTGGTTAATGCTGACCCTGCAGGTCCCTCAGCTTGCCCATGGATGCTGTGTGTCTGGGCACCTCCCCAGCTTTGAGGACCTGGGCTGGGCCCTTGTGACAAATGGCAATATGTTCCCTGTACTGGGGAGACCAGAAGGGGACCCAGGAAACCACAACCAAAGTCCAAAGTTCCAAAAAAGAGAGGGAGACACACATTGGTTTGCTTTTACTCTTGGTTGCTTTTGCTTTTTTATTTATTTTTTATTATTTTGCATAGTTATTTAGAACTCTTTATTTCCCACTCCTGACAATGAGTCCTAAGGAAGCATCTACACTGGACCTCAGCACCAAAGTCCAGCACTTCTTCCTCCTGTTGGAAGGGACGTCTTCTGCTTCTCCAGAGGAACAGCTGCCTCTCTCACTTCTGTTGCACCACCCGGAGGTCCCAAGAAGCCTGCAGGCTGTCAGACAGACTCCTCCTGTTGACCCTGGTGCAGCAGCCCAGAGGACGCCAGTCCCTGACCTCTCCTCTTCCTCAGGGCTCAGCACAGAGGAGATGCCAGCTCTTTGGGAAGTGCTGGAGTGGGGGAAGGCAAAGGAGGGATCTTCCAAGCTTTGGCTTGAAGAGTTGCCAGGAGGCAGACGTTACCTGGGAGTCCATGAGATGTTAATGGACTTGGGGCTCTCCCGGCTGATGGAAAATGCCTGAGAGTCAATGCTTCCATGGAGCGCGCCGTTTGGTGAGATATGGAGAGCCCCTAGCGCTCCTGTGAATATTCAGGTGCCGCCTCTTCACAGGCAGCCTGCACTTGATGGTGTGGTGCCCAGTCTGCCCTGATGGAGGTGGATCCACTTCCATTGGTTGTTCTTCATCTGGATGTGGATCCACCTCCATGGGTTCCACGTCACCATCAGCTGTATCGATGTCCATTGGCTCTGCTATGCATCTCCTCCCCATGAGCTGCAGCTTCTTCAGGGGAGGAGGATTCATTCTTCCTTGATGGAAGATTAACTATTTGCCTAGCTCTGGCAAAATAAAATCTCGCTTCTCTGGGCCTCCTACAACCAAGAGCTCTGGCTATCAAAAGCCCTAGCCGCTCAGCGACTGACGGCCTGGCCACAGGGTCCCCCTATTTATAGGGCTTGGCAGGAATGGCAGCAATTTTGACATCAGGAGGCCACGGCAACATGATTCTGACACTGTCCCATAGTGACCAAAACATGGCTGTGCTGGTAGCTGGGGCCGATGGCCTGAGAGCAGCACGAGTTTTGGAGGAGGAGGATGGACGGGGGTGCTGAGAGCCCCTTCCTGGGGATGGATCTCCTGGTTTGACAGAGAGAATGCCTGCCCCTGGGGCACAGGGATCTGTGGGGTCTCCAGCTCCCTCTTCATCCTGTGCCTGGCATCCTTTTCCATTTGGCGTCAGTGGCAATTGTCCCAGCAGGGATGGGCTTCTCCACTACCGCGCTGCTGCTTGCAAGTGGAGCCGCCCTGGGGCCCAACAGTAGCGGAGAGGGGTCAAAGCATGCCAGCACCTTGCACACAGCCAATGGAGACACAATCAATAAAAAACTGTTGAGTTTCATGGGTTGTGTGAGCCCTCCTTTCCTGTCCCATTTACGCCACCCCTGGAGCATGAGCAGGTGGCATCACCTCTGCCCTGATCCCCAAGGGTGAGGTGTGGAAAGGAGAGGGCCTGGCATCCTCTGGGGTGCTGGGCTAGGTCCACAGGATGGGTCGGTTGGAGGGTCTGCAATGTTCCTGGGGCCTGGTGGTGGTGGGATTGTCCTGTGTGAGTACGGGAAGGCCAACTGGGGGCTGCTGTCCTCAGACTGTTCTCCGCTCAGTTACCAAATGGGTGGCTGAAGAGGAAGACAGGACCTCCATGGCCCTGCAGACAAATGAGCTGGAGATCAACCAAGCCTCTAGATAAGTAGTTGGGACAGATTTGACCTCTGCAAGGGAGGTCTTGGTAGGAGGAGGGCTGACAGGGAAGTGGCATGTGTGCATAGGTTTCTGTCTGCCACTATCAACCGATTCCTATGCACCTCGAGGACTGGGGAAAGGTTCAGAGCCTAACATCAGGCAAAGAGGAAAGGGAGGTGTTTCTGTTTCCCGTACAGTAACTAAATTACAAGCAACGTGCCAAGAAGTTGTGCAGACTGCTGTTGAACTAAGAAAACTAAGAAAAACTAAGTTGTGGGAGATGGGGAGGTAAAGGGGAAACACAAAGCTGAGAAATTGAAATTCAGACCTCAAATAGGCACAAATTACTACTCCTGATGTTACCAGATGTTTCAAAATAGATGTGGCCACAGATTTTAGATGCCTAAAGGTAAAGTTCTAAATCCATATGAAGGCACCTAAATATACTGGCTTGATTTCAAAGCATATGTAGAAATGTAGCTTCCAGTATTTTTGAAATAACACTTCTGGTAGGTTATTTCAATGTGGAGTTTGCAGCTTGGATATTTGAGCCTGAAAGTTATAGATGCTATCACTTTTAGCTTTTACAAGCATAATGATGCAACTAATTGTGTAGCCAGATACTATATTTAAGGTCCTTTCATAGTTATCATGTGTACGTGGTAAAGACAGACACAAAATATATTTCTCCTCCAGTGGTGAAACCAAAGAGCTTTTGGCTCAATTCAAATGTTGCTGAACTCTGAGGGGCTTAAGTGTCTCCTTTGTTTAAAAGATAAATAATTCAGGTGCCTAAATAAGGGCTATAGAGAGTAACTTTGGGTACTTAATATCAAGAAGTATTTTGGTTAGTCAATAAACGTCTTACCTTGTTCATCTCTCCAAATCTCTGTATTTGTATAATGTTCCAAAAATATCCTATTTCTTATCTGATCTCTTCATGTTTTATATTGAAACATTTGAATATACAAATTGTTTTTGCAGCATTTGACATAATTTTCTTCATGCAGAAGTTTTAAAAGTTTTGGCTTAAACATGTAAATGAAATGAAAAATTACATTGATTTTAGTGGAGTAAAGTACAATTATTTCAATATCTCTCTTCTTTTTATGAATCTCTTTAGTTTTACTTCAAGTAGTGTTTTGTATCACAGCCACAGAAAACAAGTACTGACAGCAGTGGGACAGATGTTTAAATGCTGTGAATTTGCATTGCATTGTTTCATGAGACTGTAGTGAAATGGAGTTACAGTGATTTACATCACCTTAACATCTAATCTTTTGCCTAATCACATACGTGCATACAAGCATCTACCCAACCATATGAATAAAGATAGAACCTAAATTTATTTAAAAAGTTACACTCAATGATTATACATATATATAAAAAAACAAACAAAAAAACCAATATCAATAAAAATCAACCCTCCCTTTAAAGACAACTTATGTGCCATCAGGTTGTTATCGTTAGCTGGACTAAAAGTATGAACAAAGTAGCATCCCTTTCATTTAAGTGTGTTGTCAGGAGTTTAAGAGTTAACACAAAGGCATGTTTTCCACATGAAAAGCGAAATGCAAAATTGGATGCAAAGAAAACAACAAAGTTTTAAATTCAATGTTATGTTTATTGAACAAAAACAAAAACAAAACAAAAATAAAACAAAAAAAACAGCATGCAGCATGACAGAATATTAGCAGGAAAAAAAAAAGTGCTTATGCAACTTAAAGAATTTAAGGGACTTGACAGCTACTTCATTTACAGCAAATTCTTATACCTGTATCTGTTGGTTCCAGAATAATTTTATTTCAAAGACCACTAAGATGTTCATATAGGGCTAATGTAAACATCTTTTACAAATCTACATTTTCAATTCAATTTTCAATTAATTCAATGTTAATGTCTGTATGGAAAAAATAATGATGAGCCATCAAATGGGTGTTTTTTTCTAATCCTAGATTCAATTTCTATGCTTACTATTGTAATTATTTGATTTTTAGCATTTGATTTGATTTTAGCATTTTAGCACCCCCAGCTAAGCTTAGGACCAAACTATTTTAATATAAACCAGAAGCACTTACATAAGATGAATCTTGCAAATAATAAATCCAACAGATACATATTTATTTTAATTGATCACAGATTGTGGTTGCAGATTGCCTGAGACAGAAATGTTCTTCTGTGGACTGACTCTTGTTTCCTCATGCACTAAGCCTAAAACATTGTATACAATCTAATGATGGTATTTCCCTAAGATACTACTGCTAAAGATTTAACCTCAAATCTCTTGCAGTAAATTGTCAGTAAAGAGAACAAAAATGTTTTGTTATGAAAGTTATGAAAGTCTGTCCTAAATTTTCTGAAGTTATGTTTCTTTATTTTTCCAGATTGGTTTGGAAGTGCTTCAAAAAGAACATTTCTTGTGGGATTTGACTCCTCAAATCCCATTTCCAGGCCAAAAAACAGAAGTGGTTATCATATTTTAGAGTTTTAAAAATTGTAAAAACTCAGAGGCTGTTCTAGAAATCAATGCTACCAGAGGGAAGGAGGTTATGCTTTCCAAACTGTTTCTTTCACTCTAGTTTCATTCTCTCTCTCCACTTTAATGCCCACACAGAGATGGTTTTTCCCATTCCCTACCAAATTCTGAAAGAAACTGAATTCAGTGATTTAGGGCTGACCTGACTATTGGGGTACAGTCATTGGTTGAGTTCTTTTCAAACAGGGAGATATGTACTGTTAAATGGTGGTTTATTTTCTTATTTTGTTGGGTTTTGTGTTTGTGTTCTATGGGCTCCCACTAAATTATATACTACCCGTTTGCTGTGTATTGATTTTTTGTTAAAATACTCAGGAGGTTGCATGGCTTCATTTCTACAGATAAATGGTTCATGAAATCTTAATCTACATAAAAGTCGATCCTACTTTGACAAAAAAAAAAAAAAAAAAAAAAAAAGCACACATTTTAGTTCTCACTATTCAAACCAAAATTATATTTTCATTCTGTGATTTTTTTTCCTTTAATTTGTATGCTTCTGTATTTTGTTCTTAAAAAAATATCAGTAAAGAGCATCTAATTGAAAAAAAATTAGTTATTCTAGTGTAGTATGAGATTTGATTTATCTACTTGTAAATGCCCTGACACTGCAGAGGCTCCATTCTTGAACTGAATGAAGAATTTATGAAGATCTGGCATTTGACTAAAGTTGTTTGGTCATTTAATACAGATTTCCATCCAGTATACAACATAAAATTACGTCTTCTGGTAGCAATTCATTAGTTTGCTCTTTTAAAGCTCATATTTTAACTTTTCTTCTTCTTGTTGTTATTTAAATATCACACAGTATTTAAAAGCCAGATGTGTAGAAAATGTTTCTTTGGTATAGTCTTGTACTTGTTTCTGTATGAAAGGCATCAAGGTAAGCCCCAGTGGCAGATGTATTACTGAACTGTACAAAATATGTTTTTATTTTCCCTTTTAAAGCTGTTAGAAAAAAGTCTAACTCAGCATAGCATGTTTGTGGAGAAGGACTCTATCATGCTTATGGGTGCTCAAGTCATCTGTGACAAAAATGAATTTTGAATGTGGATCTCCTACAAATCATTTCAAAACAAAAGTTTCCTGTTATGAAAATCCTCTGCTTTCTGAGAAAGAACTGGTTTGGTAGCTAATGAGATGAACATTCTTCTCTGCCAGCATCTGATAAAGACAGAAACCTCACTCCACTCATACTCCAAGTACAAGTTAGGTACTTGACACCAGACAGCAAATCAAAACATGCTCCTCACACTGACTCTGAGTCAAGGGAATGTTAATATCATTGGAGGGGTTCAGCCAAACATGGTTCCCAGTGGATGAGCAGAATAAAGATCTAGGGCAAATACTCCCTGACCACAGAGGAATCACCATATCACCACACTGACCTCCCTAGAAGCTCCCAGATGGCCACAGGGTAGGTGGTGTTCTTCATTGCACTGCAGGATCCAGGCACAGACAAGTCATGTGAAGGAAGTACAACCTATGTTGTGCTTGGAAAAAGGCAGGAAAAAAAAAAGGGGGATGTGAAAGGTGGGTAAGAACAAATATGATCTGAAGTTATTCAGACAGATAGGGGATATGGCAGGTTTGACAGTACTACACGTGATATCTTACCAATGATATTTACAGCAGAACAGGGCATGTGCTTCTCTCTCCACCAACTCTCAAGTCCATTCTCAGGCACACTGTGCAAAGGGGTCTCTAGCTGAACAGTTCTACTCCTCTAACACTTTTGTCCCTGATCATCGCTTTGAAATTACAGGTGACTGACCTACTAATTCAGTCCTAACAGTCCTATTCATAAAGATTGCATTTAAAAAACAAAAACAAAAAAAAAAAAAACAAAAAAAACAAAAAAACTTCAAATTGAATGAAACCAAAGTTCCAAAGTTCCAAGTGTCAAGAAATCCCTAATCAAGTGGTGATTTTTATTTTATTTCACTATCAAAGATAATTCTACATCATATTCCTTGTTAAGCTTCAACTAATAATTCAGAAATGCTCAAGCACTTTCATGCGGTTTTCTTATATGAAAGAACAGTTTCCTACTTCCAACTTTCTCATTCTTGTTTTTTGTTTGTTTGTTTTTGTTTGTTTGTTTGTTTTTGTTTGTTTGTTTGTTTGGTTTTGTTTTGTTTTAAAACAAAATAAAGATCCAGATTTAAGCTTCTTGGTCTTTAATAAATTTGTTTCATTTTGGAGTAGCACATGACAATTTTCTTTTCTGGGGATATAGTTTATGCTTTGCTTTTATTACTGTGATTTGCAGTGTACTGATGGATTTGGATTGTTAAAATGTGATATACTTTTAAATATATGCATACACAGAGGTGTTATTATTTAGTTTTTGAGATAACAAGGGATGCATGGAACTAGAACTCGCCCTCTGTAGCTATACATAATATCTCAGTCATTCTTTGTAAATATTAAAAAAAAAAGATTAAAGTTGGTCATTTGAATATGTATAAATGAAACAGTAACAAAGTCTTTAAAAAAATAGTTTTAAAGGAATATTGTTTACAAATTTGTTAGAGCATAACAGGAAAAAAAGAAAACTATGCAAATGTGAGGTAATGACAAATTTTCTTCTGGGAAGGAATAGATATAACTAAATATTACACTGCTAGTAGCACTTTAAATGGAGGGCCTTAAATGCTGATTTATATATATAATTACTGAGCATTCATGGGATCTTTTTTATGTTAATTGAATTTCCATTGATTATTAAAAGCCTGTTTATGTAAGGTGAGCAACTACATAGATGCTCTATTTCTATTACATAGTTGTTAAACCATGGTAAATACCTTTTGAGAAATGATTTGGTGCTTAATTAGCATACAATAGTTCCTCTTAAAACTAAATTAAATTCCTATTTGAGGCACTTAATTTAAAGTGTTAACCAAACGTGCATACCTGCAAGGTGGTAATTTCAGATTTGTAGTAGCAGTCAAGGTCTAGTAACTCTATAATGCTGAAGGTTAGAAAGTATGAATTCAGTTCTCAGCTAGGTGATTTTTAACCTAATTTGCCATGTAATACATACAAATGCAAGACACAAAAATGATCATGTCTTTTCACAATTAATTAAAAAAATGACAAACATATTTACTGCAGAAATCAGTAAAATAAAATTACTTAGACATTGTTGGTTTTGTTATTGCTATTGCTTTAATGTGATTGTGAATATTTAGCCAAAATCAGTGATATAAGGTTTCATTTAATCTTTGGTGAACTTTTTCATCACAAGAAAATGAAAACCTCTTTAGCATGCCTAATGTCATTTTTCTCACATACTAAGATTCCTTCTTTACCTTGTAATACATTCAAACAATGTATCAGGTCTGCCAACTAAGAAATGTTAGAAGTAAGATACAGACCACAGGATGATACCACTATGTATGTGGACTGGCAGTACATCAGTCTATTCCTGACTTTAAGTTTATTGTGTAACTTTGGTGAAACCAGACATTCTGGTGTGGATCCAAAACCAGAAAGGAAAGAGCGAATCCTCAAAGAGGTAGGGCTGAGAGAAACCCAAGACCTTCTCACAATGCTGTTGCAGATTGTTGGGTTTCTAAGCATGGTGGCATACAGCCAACAGACTGACTGCTGAAAGGGACAAAATCAGTCAGGAGAATGTGCCTAGACCTAACCAGTAAGCAACTACATCATAGGAGGGAAAAAATCTCTACACAGGTTTCCAGAGGGTGGCTTTGTACTCCCAGATTCCTATCTTTGGGGAAGGCACTGTAATACTGCCAAAGAAGCAGGTGACGGAGGTACTGTCACTCCCTTAACATCTCCTCCCAGGCCTCCATTTAGAGTACATCTGAGTTATTTTCACAGAGGATTGTAGCTTTTTAGAAGTCTTGTTTTTCTTCTAATGCAAAGCAGTGAGAAAACATTGATATATTTCAGAAAACACACATTCATTTTCTTGAAAGTTCCATTTGCAGGTGAGAAAATATACTCTATTTTCAAAAAATAAAATAAAATAATATATATATATAAACATATTAGACAGCCAATCAACAAGCAAACACAGAATGAGACTATTTGGCTGTTGGTTCAAATACTTGAGTTCCATTTAGAGTTTCCACATTAATTCAATCTCTTGTGCATTGTGATTTGGCCTTTAATTAATCATCCTCTGGCTTTGAGACTTCCACATTCACAGCTGGCTTGGAAGGGCAGCTCAGTGAGATGGGAAACCTGGCAGGAACCCACTGGGTAACAAGGGCTCCCAGGACTCCCAAGCTCCCCAGGGAACTCATGAGCAGACAGATGCTGAGGACTCTCCAGCACCCCAAAAAGCTATGAGGACTTTAGAGACCCCCTTGGTCAGGCTCCTAGATTTAATTATACCCTTTTCTATTGCAGAAGGCAATCTTGGGGGCATTTTCAGCTTGAGCAGCTTGACTCATGCAGTGTTGGAGGCTAAAGCCCACTGAAGCTTTTGCTTGCCCTGGTAATCCACCCACTTAGCACTAAGGGCATGGGTCAAACCACTGAAGTGCTGCTGGTATTATGAAGACAGAATTTACATGAGCAATGCCTTCTGGCATCTGTAATTAACAGAGGAAAAGCTTTTTTTTCTATTACTTTTAAAATGACATTAAAGTAAGGTTATGTCCTTCACAATAATATTGATGAACTGCATGTGGGAAAGGATATTTTAGAAGTGAGACTGAGCTAGTTGTAAAGATAAAACAACAAAGACTGTGTCTGACTCGACTAATCTAGAGTGGAGTGAGGCACTGCTCAGAATACGGTGAGGAGAAGCTTCATTAGAGGCCTCAGTTGTATGTTTTGTATGTGCTTCTTTTTAAATGATCCCAGTAATTTTGAATTAATAATGCATCAGCTGATTTGAGTCATGATACTAGCTATGAAGATTACGCCACTGGAAAACAACAACAAACAGTAAAAAGAAACAATCAAACAAACAACAAAAACAAAATAGGTTAATTTTCAAAAGCCCCACCCTGTAAGAACTTGAACAAGGCAGAAAAAAGTATCAGCCATTACTTGATGAATTTTATTTCAAGTTGCTGGGACATAATCAGCAACATATTTTCTAAAGCAACAAAAGCAATGCATCTAATTATTGAGTATTAGCCTGCTATCATCACATTTTGGGGGTGTTTGAAATCCCCAAACAGTATCTGATTGATTTTGAAAAGCTCACATGATATATCTTATGCACATGAAAAATCTTCCTATCTTACTGCATATTTTATGAAGCACACAACTATATCTTAATCCAAGATTTGTTCATAAAATAATTCTGGGATCTGGCTTGTTCATACTATTTTTTTCTGCTAATTTATTTGGCTAATAAGTACATAATATATATATATATATATATATATACAGCAAGCATTTTACTACACAAAATTATAAAAAAAAATGAGTTTAGAAGAGTTTCAAACTGTATATAGCCTGCTTGCTATGAATGTAGGTATCTATCTCTTTGTCATAATGGAATTTGCTTTTTCATTTGAGACAGCTACATAAAAATGTTGAGAAAAAAATAGTTATTTCTTCATCTGCATTGCAAATTTGTGTACATTTTAACTGGATTGGAAGATAATTACTCTAACTTTACAAAGTTCTTTTAAGATGGAGACTGTCATTGGTTCTTCAGTTATCAATCTGTGTTTTCATGAAGATGGGCATAACATCTGTAATGATGATTACACTGGTAGCTCTGGACTAGAAGATAGTACATACTATCTTCTCCCCTTTTGGGATACAACAGTAAACATAGCAGAGGAAATGCTAGGGTTATTGTTGGGAGTGTACGACAAGGGTAATGATCAATGGATGAGTCTGTAGGAAACTAGGCTTCATCAGATCTTTCATATATATTATCTTTTTTATATATGTCAGTTGTCTGAATATGCAAATATTGTTTGTAATTCAGTTCTTTGCCAGTCTAGTATAGAACAGAAATAAAAACTTAAAAGTAGTTACAATCCTGACAGTACCGACTACTGTCCCACCACTCCTGTAAATTCACTATGACTTCAGCAAAAAAAAAAAAAAAGGAAAAAATAAAAAAATAAAAAGAGGAGTTTCTGTTGAACCAATATTAAGAGTAAGAACCAATTAAGAACCAATATTAAGAGTAAGACTAGAAAGATTTGCAAGCAAATTCTATTTATAGGGCTATCAGCATCAGAAAGCATAGTTAGCTATTTCACTGATATATGGGTAGGTGTCTACATGCTTATCTCCACGCTGCAGTGGAGCCAAACTTGCATAGGATGAAAGTCTATGAAAAAAAGGACTTCTGGTGGTAAGGAAGGTAAGGTCCTAGCTCATGTATGAGAAATGTGAAGGTATTCAGGTACTGTAGCATGATGGTAGAAAATACAAGAGCAAAAGACATAGAAGGTTATGGGGGGCAGAGTGAGAAGTCAACTCTGGATGATCCATACAGCAATGTACCTCCTGACATCAGTTAGACTTTTAAGCTCTTAAGTTACCCCAAGGAACAAAATTGCTCCCTGCATACAAGGCTGCAGTGAAGTTTGCAGAAACATTCAGACTTTCCAAACTAAGGGGTTTACAGCTTGGTTCAAATATCGTGAAGTAGGGAGTATGGGCTATCAATTGAGAGAATAAAACAAGTCCCAGCATTGCAGAACATACTGAAAATGAAAGAAAAGTTGGTAGACTTTCAGACTCTGGAGCTGCGAGAAGGGGTGGAGGAAGTTCCCAAGAATGAGAGGCTTGAGTCTTAAAAATATGCTGAGCAGAACAGGGCAAGATAGAGACTTAGAAGACATAATCAATTTAAGATGAGTTCAAACCTTTGGACTGGCATATGCTTCATTGGGTTAGAAACTGTCTGGATAGGCTGGACCAATGGGCTGAGGTCAACTGTATGAGGTATAACAAGGACAAGTGCCAGGTCCTTCACCTGGGGCACAACAACCCCAAGCAGTGCTACAGGCTGGGAGATGAGAAAGCTGTCTGACAGAGAAGGACCTAGGAGTTTTGGTTGATAGTTGGCTGAATATAAGCCAGCAGTGTGCTCAAGTGGCCAAGAAAGCCAACAGAATCCTGGCTTGCATAAGAAACAGTGTGGCCAGCAGGTCTAGGGAAGTGATTGTCCCCTTGTACTCAGCTCTGTTGAGGCCGCACCTTGAGTACTGTGTTCAGTTTTGGGCCCCTCGCTACAAAAAGGACATTGAGGTGCTCAAGCGAGTCCAGAGAAGGGCAACGAAGCTGGGAGGGGTCTGGAGAAGAAGTCTTATGAGGAGTGACTGAGAGAGCTGGGCTTGTTCAGCCTGGAGAAGAGGAGGCTCAGGGGCGACCTTATCACACTGTACAGGTACCTTAAAGGAGGCTGTAGCGAGGTGGGGGTTAATCTATTCTCCCATGTGCCTGGTGACAGGATGAGGGGGAATGGGCTAAAGTTGTGCCAGGGGAGGTTTAGGTTGGATATTAGGAAAAGCTTCTTTACTGAAAGGGTTTTTAGGCATTGGAATGGGCTGCCCAGGGTGGAGTCACCATCCCTGGAGGTCTTTAAAAGACGTTTAGATGTTGAACTTAGTGATATGATTTAGCAGAGGACTGGTTAGTGTTAGGTCAGCGATTGGACTAGATGATCTTGGAGGTCTCTTCCAACCTAGATGATTCTGTGATTCTGTGATGTTCCTGCCCTCCTTTCAGTCTTGATTTTTTGTCTTTCTTGATTTACTTCTCTTTGATCTTTTTTTTCAGTGGGTTGCTTTTCTGCTTAGCATACAAAAAGTGTTTTAATGTAGCCAAGTAATGTTTTATCAATATTACTATTATTGTTACTATTATTATTATTTTAACAATGTTATAAGGCAGTGACAAAAATAAGCAAAAAGAAATATCTGAAACAGCTTACCAGATTTTGGAGTGGCTCCTAAGTTAACATGTTGTTCTTTTTTTCAGGCACAAAGCTCTGAGGAAGAACCAAAGTCAGAATTTCAAATCTTTGCTTCCATTTCATTTCACATTTTCTCTGGATTTAATCCTTGTGTCTTAAAGGAACAGGAAAGAAGCCACTTCGGATAATAGTTTCCTCTTCAGCTGTTGCTTCTCTCCTCCAAAAGGTGACATCTTTTAATACAATCTAAAAAATTAGGAGAAAGGTAATTTTTATAAAAAGTCTATGCAGTTTATAGGAAGGGGAATAAATAAAGAAAATGGAGAAATCAATAATTTACTTCATAAACATTTTAACTGTCTTACTTCTTCCCCACCCTGTAAGTATAGTGAAATGTTTGAGTCAGTATTTGTAATGAAAATGAACTAAGCTGATTCCATACCTTTGAAGCCTTGATAACCCACTTAACTTTTAGTCACATGTAAACACATTATCCTTCTAAGCCAGTTTATTCCACCAAAACTAACAAACTTAAATATTACATTTAACAAACAATTGCATGCGAGAGGAATCAGGAAGGGAAAAGTGCGTGTTTCAGAGTTCACTGCTTACTGAGTAGTTGATCAATAAGGCAAAGACCTGAATGAAGGAACTAGATTTTAACTTTAGAGACATACTACAGAGCCCTTAAAAACAAGTACATCTATAGATATACAGTTACTAATACATGTATTAATAAAAGAGTTGCTGAATAAGCAGATTACAAACATACTTTTTTGTTTGTCTTTCTTTAAAAAAAAAAATAGGGACTTTTTTTTTTTTTTCCTGAGTAACATGTTAAAATAAAATAGCTATTGTTCCACTTTCTTGAGTTTATTCTTGAGTTTATTCTGAATTCTGGAATATATATGACTATACATATGACTAGAAATGCAATTTCATGACTATAAATATAATTTCATTTCAACTACAACCAAAACATTATTATTAACATAAAATACTTGAGCTAATCTGCATTTCCACCATGACCTGTCTGACACTGTATGTGTTTAATGCTATTTGCCAGTTTGTCTCTGAAATGTAGGTTGACATAATAATAGCCTTTCTTGATTGATGGAATGAAAAATACGGTTGAACTCTTGTGTTGCTGAGCCAAAGGCAAAAAACAAACAAACAAACAAACAAAAACCTTTTAATTGTATCTTCAATGTCACAAGTATATGTATTCCTTTCTTTCAGAAATTGCCACTAATTTAAGATTTAATAAGAATCTTTGAGAGCAAAGTTTAATCAGAATTGTAAATATCCTGTTTGACTCAGGAACAGTCTTTTAAATGTTGAAGGTTTGGGAAATTAATTGGGTGACTGTGGGACTATTTTATCTATAGTAATACTAATAAGGATGACAGAGGAACTGGTTACTTTAGTTCCATAATTCAAATTCAAAATATCTAGCAGTAAAAGCTATGATTATAAAGCCAAATACAATACATAAAACAGGCAAATTTTTGCCTCACATCTAAGAAATATTTCTAAGGATAAAATTAAACACATATAGAATTCACCGTGTATTGTCAAAACAAGTCTTCTCAAACAAAACAGGTTCAACAAAATACTATCATATTGCCAGATCCTCTGATAGTCTTGTTTATATATAGATAGCTATGGATCCACTGGACAAAACTCTTCAGCTTTGACTGAGGAGATATGGTTCATTGTATTCTGAACTAGAGGAAGACACTTTGGTTCACATTTTATTGTATTTTTCCACTTTGCTAGCTTCCCATTGAGCACTGAGAGTTTGAGCATATTACAGTTTAGATTTGGACCTGCACCCATTAGATAGAGTATCACCTTGTGTCAAGGAAGTGACTGAAAGAAGTCTAAGTCTACCTCAGTGAAGCCAACTTAAAATTACACAAACCAATGCATATCCTTTCTTCAGACTAGGAAAGACCTTGAGTGTTCTCCATTTAAGGTGTGTAACATCTATGGACTTTTTCTGCATACTAAGCACAGGTGAATTGGTGAATGAAGCAACAAATGGAGTTTAGCAGAAAGGCAGAAATCAACTTGCCTCTTGAATAGCCAGGACAAGATGAGAGTGATTTGTAGTCATTACACAAGAGGCAGCTTTTAAGGAGGAATTTAAATGAGTAGAAAATTGTGGGTGTTAGCACATAACACCAATGTGCTTGAAGGAAAAATGGATAAGCAGGTGATGAAGGCACACGATTGTAGGAAAATTACCACTGATGAGCCTACTTGAATAAGTGCTCACAGTCATGTACAAAGGACTGCAAAATCTATCCTGATGTTTGTAAACATATACCAAATAAAAATTACCAACCTAATCCCTGCCAAAAGAAGCAGGAAGATAGAAATATTAATTTAAATATTGCACTAAAACAATTAATTAATATTAAAACTAAATGCTTAAGCATAATATGTTTTATTAATTATATAATAAATGCAGTAATTATTCAATTAAAAAAGGACAAGATGCACAACACTATTACAATGGAACTATTTGTAAAGTTCTTACTCAGCTTCAGTAAGTAAGGAAGAATCAAGTCCCATATAAAACAGATGTTATAAAGAAAGCAAATGTAAACTTTGAGATGACATCATTGACATTTAATGTATCTATTGAAAGCAGATAAAGAAAATGCATAACTTTTGACTGTAACATTTCCTCTGAGATTCTTTCCAGTAATCACGCAAATCCAGTCTAATTTTTCAAACAGTAGGGTGCTGGTTACACATACCTGGAATATAAATGCATTGATGGATGAATAATTATTTTGTATTCAAATCATAGGCCTCCTGAAACAAGGCATCAAAAATGACAAAGGGAAATTGATGTTGATGTGAGCTCAGTGAATAAAAAGTTTTGATTTCTTCCAAGGATCAAAAAAGAGACAACATTTGAGGAAATTTAAGCTGATAATAAATGCTTCAATTAATTTTAAATAAAAGTTAAAATGTGATATCCTTCAAACTTGCAAAACATCCATTCCACAAGAGAAAAAAATCTCATCCTGGAGAAACAATTGGAAGAACCATGCCATTTAGAGAGTTTCTTGGCTATACCAACTTTTAGTAAGATTTATATTTAATTGCTATTAATGAAACTTAATACTTAACTGAAGAAAGTTTCCCAATAAAAGATTTTATTTTGTTTTCAAAATTACCATCTTAGTATATATCTTCATCATTTATTTATTTATTTATTTTGTCATTGCAAGATGCTGAAGAATTGCTCATGTATAGGCAAGATAATATTCATCCAGTGAGATGAATGTCTCTGAATGACTGCGTAAGGTCTACAGTCTGCCATTTCATGTTGTATGTAAATTTTATACAAATTTTTAGTTCATATTTAATTCGAGATGTTAAAATAAAACATTGGCCTAACATTAATCTCTGAGAAACCCCAGCAGAAAAATCTCACTCTGATTTCTCTGCAAGTACTTTATGGAATCCTTTGCTTCATCATGTTACACCATGTTATATTTGCTTTATTGGTGTTATATAATGCTATTTGTTTTAAGAATGTCATTCAGTGCTATTTCAAACAGTGTTCCATAAATTCCATAAACATTACATTTAAGTAGTCAGCTTTATCAACAAGAACTGTTACTTCTGTTAAAATTGCAAAAAGCTTGCCTGAAATCATACATTCATAATACCTATACATAGGCTATGGAAGGTCACTCAAGTTCTCACAAGATCATACTTGTGCAATTCATTAGTAGTATGAAAAATAAAAATAAAAATAAAATAAACTAAATTGTATTTTTACAGTGGACATATATTTTAAATGTATAAAGCATTTGTCTGTGTCCAATAAAATATAAAAATACAGAATAGAAGAGGTTAACCTGAAACAATCTTCAGTATCTGTACAGAGCAAGACAGTCTACCACCCTGTATTTAAACAGTCTACCACCCTGTATTTGAACAGTGCATGTGTCTCCCTTTTATTGTTAGATTTTCTCTCCTACAGTTTTTTTCTCCTACAGTTCTGTCATGAATTTCAAGTTATTTTAATATGTGTATGCTACATAATATAATTAATAATTGATATATTATGGTTTATTGATGGATTTGTGTCTTAAAATAGTATTTCTATAGGAGTCCTTTCTTTTACCCATTTCCAATAATAATGTATGAATTATCATAATGTATGAAGTATCATATTCCAGATGATGCTAAACCAACTCCTTCTTATTACAGTCTGTTTTTTCTTAAATTTATCAATGCGGTAATGCTGCCAAGGCATAACTCTAAGCTGTTTGACAATATAAATCAAATTCCCTTTATCTTCCAATCCATCAGTACATTTCTTTGTTTAAAATTTATTGCCCTGGCAGTTGCAAATATGTGGGGAAAGCCAGCTATTGTAAAGATTTACATCACTAACATTTTTTCTAGAATAAGCAATACACAAAGAAACACCTTCACTCTGTATATGTGTGTGTGAGAGAGAGAAATACACTAAAATGGCTATTTTAAAGGTCCATTTACTTTTCATTCTATTATTTCATTTTCATTTTGACTTATTTTAATATCAATACTGAAGATTAGCTTAAACCTTTATGCCAATTTTTTAAAGAACAACTACCCTTATTAATTTCAGAAAATACACTCAGAAAGGTACTAGCCTGGGGGAGAAAAGGAAGGATGGGCAGACAGGGTTGGGGATTGGTTATTTGCATAGCCTATGTCTATCATCAAGGTCTTTTTTTATAATAAATCAAAATAAATACAGAAGTTTTCAATACTGGATGATCAACAAAACACTTCTTGTATCTTAATGGTGACCTTACTTTTTATATATTAGGGAGTTGTTATTTGGGAAGAAAAATATTTGCTGTTCTTGGTGGTTTGAGGTTATTAGTTAGATGCTTCTGATCAGTTTATATGAGGGAAAAAAAAAAAAAAAACGGTCTGTACTCAGCTAGTTGAGTCAGAATTCTTTCTTCTGCATAAGAAAATGCAGGCTTATATTATTGTACATGATTAGTAGCTACATAAGTAGCATATTGGCACTGACTTTTAAGACTAAATAGGTGTTACCGCACCCATCACTTCATGGCCAAAGTAATTTAGGACTTAGAGTTGGGCAAGAAAGCTTTTAGGCTCCCCTGAAGTTTTCAGAATTTCACAGTAATTCAGTTCTACAACAAATTGATCTCACAATCTTTAATAAAACTCTGAATAAAACACTAACGTAGTTCCAGCTCTGAAGAATCTCTGTTTAACAGAATAACCTCCTACCTCTGTCCTTGTCTTAAAGGTTACCTTAATCCTACCTTCAGGAAATTTAAAATATTATTCTTACAATGATTATTTTCATATATATATATTTTCTGATTCTGATTTAAAATAGCTTAAGACAGTAGAAAAATATCCATAGTCTTTGGAAGTGGAGGTTGATTTGATATACCAGAGTAATTGTTTTTCTTGCTGTTTTGTTTTGTTTTTGTTTGTTTGTTTTTTTTTTTCACATTTATTTTACTTAGTATGCTAAAAATATTTTTTCAAACCCCTTTGCTATTTCCTTGCCTAAAAAGTTTTGTTGCCCATTACAATTATTGACATATCCATGTATCTAAACACTTTTCACAAGCAGTTTTTTGCCCTTTCTGGAATAAAGACTACTTGTATTTCAAGTCTTTTTTTTTTTTTTTTTTTTCATTGTGTAAAAGAACAACTTTTTGACAATAAAACAGATCGTTTAATTGTCTTTAATACTTCATCAGAGAGCTTAGTCTGCTTCTGAATGAAAGCTGAAAGTGATGCTCTTTTTAACTACAACATGATTTGCAGTTAGGCAGACCACATTTTTAGACAGATTTTTGATCTCTGAGTTTTTGCTTTTTTACTAGCAAGAATTGCCATTAAACTGTTCATACAGATTTCACACTGCACAAACAACAGCATAATTTTCTTATAAAGAAGACTGAGAACTAGAATGAAACCTCTAAAACACAGAATCTCATAGATACTTTGAACTGTTTCACTGACATGTCAGAAAGTACATATTTTGTATAGGGTTCTTGTGATCTATGGAACAGAAATGAATAACATAAATCAAAAGTCAGAATCCATCCTAGTACTGTGTACTATTATCCAGATTATTATCTCCATGACAATTATAACTAGGTTATCTTTTGTACTGTTGCACCTCAAGGTGGTGAAAGTTCAAAAAATGTAATGTTTTGATATCATACTTTCTTTCCTTCACTTTTCTTTCCCTTCCTTCCTTCCTTCCTTCCTTCCTTCCTTCCTTCCTTCCTTCCTTCCTTCCTTCCTTCCTTCCTTCCTTCCTTCCTTCCTTCCTTCCTTCCTTCCTTCCTTCCTTCCTTCCTTCCTTCCTTCCTTCCTTCCTTCCTTCTTTCCCTTTCCCTTTCCCTTTCCCTTTCCCTTTCCCTTTCCCTTTCCCTTTCCCTTTCCCTTTCCCTTTCCCTTTCCCTTTCCCTTTCCCTTTCCCTTTCCCTTTCTTCCTTTCTTCCTTTCTTCTTTTTCTTTTTCTTTTTCTTTTTCTTTTTCTTTTTCTTTTTCTTTTTCTTTTTCTTTTTCTTTTTCTTTTTCTTTTTCTTTTTCTTTTTCTTTTTCTTTTTCTTTTTCTTTTTCTTTTTCTTTTTCTTTTTCTTTTCTTCTTTTGTTCCCTAATGTTTTGATTTATTAACATCACAAACTTCAATATAAACACACATATCAAGCATCTGCTGAAATCTTAGAACCTCTGCAATGGCACTGATAAATTTCCTAGTTTGTTCTGTGGGAAGTTCATCAAGCTCATAACCAAATGTAAGGTATAGCCTGCTCAGAAAAAATAAGGGACAAAAGACATGTCAAAAGATTAGAAATGCAGAACCCTGAAAGAGATGCGCTTATCAAAAAGTAAGAGTTCAAGACTTTCAAACTCAGATCACCTTACAGTTAGGTGCAATTTCATGGGCAAGGGAAAACGAGAATGATGACAAATATGATCAGGTGGTGGCTTTGTGACATAGTTATGTTTGAAACTGTGCTGTGCTAAACTCAGCCCTCAGTGTTTAACACCATGTTAAGTCAAAAGTGAGCATGGAAAATCTTACAATTGGTAGGCCTTAGCTTGTAGCCATCTTGTGGAAGAGATGGGGGACTTCCAAAAGAGATGACTTGTCCTTGTAACAATTCTATAGTTATATTAGCTATGCATTATGAAACACACTCACCAGAAATATGAGCCTCAGTGTTTGCTGGTAGCCTATAGATTTCTGAATGTAACTATTAGGAATATACCCCCAGCCTAGTACTTGATATTTGGGTTCTGTAAGATATGAAAAGATTAAGTCTTTTTATCAAGGCCTCTGAACTTGACAATAAATTAATCACCCCGTTTGTGTCTCTTTGAAGCAGAAATTCATTCTTTTACTAAGAAATTCATTCTGAATACTAAGTTATGCAATCTGATGTAAACTGGTGTCACACATTTTTTATAATTCAATTTATGGCTGGTAAATAATTTCTGAAGCAACCGAGTCATTAAAAATATCAGGACATACTGGGACATTCTACAGCAAGTACAAAAATTTGAATATTCCCAACTTGTTTCAAAATGATCTGTTATCATGATGTCTCATCAGAATCTTGTCAGCAGAATATGCAGCATAATCCTCCTCTACACGCTATGCAGAGTTGCACAAATGGCATGCCTTTCCCACTTTCAAAGCAGGAGGAATGGGAAACAGCCTAAGCATGGTGATTTTTGGATGCTAGAAATATCTGAATAGCAATAGCTAAAAGACCATTACTCTGGTCAAGATGGCAATACAAAGCAACAATACGCCATATGTCTGCACAAGACAAGTTTTTTGTTTTTTTTTTTTTTTAGATGAGATATTTAATGCAGCAATAAAAACTAAATTGCCATCAGTTCAACAATTGAGGATGACAAATGACAGAAATTATTATTTATTAGAAAAGAACACCATACACTTCATATTTGGGCAATCTCTGCTTTAGTTTGTTTCTAAAGAATGAATTAACCTGTCTTCAAATTGTTTAAGATATTTCTTTCCTAACAGTGATATTTTATGTCCTTACTAAAATCAAACTTTTTAACTCTTAGAAGCAAGCCTTCACTTTCTAAGAGTTGGACAATGTGTTTTTAATCAGAATGTTTGATCTAATATGTTTGGATTTTATTTATTTATTTATTTATTTATTTATTTTATTTTATTTTATTTTATTTTTGCAAATGTAAGAGTTTTGAGAGAATGCTGTTCAAATCACATTCAGCAGCCTAAGGAAGAGGGTGTAGTGCTCTTTCCCACATAATCAGGCACACAGACTGATTCACAAGGTATCACAAGAAAATATTCCTGTATTACGGAGTCTTTCTACTGCCTGTTTTCTTGCCCTTATATACTTGACAATAGTTTTCTTAATTCTTGCTAGTTCCCAATGAGTCTTCAGTTCATTGGCTGTTGGACTGAAGAGGTGCAGGAGGGACATGCAGAGGGGTGGTTAGGCTGTTCTGCTGAAATACTTGAGCCTCTGCCTTTAAGCAGCATTCTGAAGTAGTCAGAAAAGTAAAGGAGCCTGAATGTTGGTGTTTTCTATGTCAAACTCACTGCCTTTGTGACTTGGTTTATATATACATGGACACACAGGCCTGAAATTAAACTGATCATTCTGAAATTCATTATATATTTTAAAGGAATGCCATAAAGTTTAGAGTTACATGTGCTTAAGTAAAATATGTCTGTAAATGAGAGCTGGTGAAGAATACTTCTATGTTTCTCAATTTAGTTATTTTCTCAATTTAGTTACATGAATGTTCTGAAGGAAGATAGTTTTGGTGCTTACCTCTAATTATGTATACTTTCTGATTAATTTTTCTCATTTTACTGTGAGAGTCATTCTGAAGGAAAATTAAAAGGATTTCAAGATTTGGTGATTGTTTACCGTTAATAACATCAGCTAAAAAGTCAGGCTTAAGTCAATTTGATTTCCTTATTATTGTTTGTTTTTTTTGTTTGTTTTGTTTTTTCCATCAGTTCTGAGTTGGTACAGCTTAGTGATACTCTGTTAAAGTCTCAAAGTTATAACTATAACAAGTGTACAAATGCAAATGCTCTATAAAATATGGAATTCTGGTGTCAGAGCTGTCTATTGTTTAGATATGTTCTGAACATATTTCATCATACTTTGTGTAGCACAGATTTCAAAATCCAACTCTATCAGATTGCTAGTACTAGAGATAATTCCAGGGGATGCTGTTCTTGGCATTTCTTTTTTCTCACATATTACCTCTGCAAAAAAATGCAAAATATGCCATAAAAATTCACTTATAGGAATGAAAGAATGTGGTGGGCTTTTAATAAAAATAAAATAAATAAAAATAATTTAAAAAAAAATAAACCTTCTGAATATTTTTCCTTGAAGAATTGTTTAAAGGGTGCTGATTAGTACTTTATTCTTTAACTTACACTAAAAGCACTACATTGTTTCATTTTAGATATCATACAACAACAAAAGTGCTGGCACATTTTTTCCTATTCTGTGCCTTCTCACTTCCCCAAGCTTTCTGATGTCTTTCCAGTTTGGAGCTCCTGCTTAGATAAAACAGATGACTTTCTGGGCCTGCTTCTGCTAACAGCAGGCAGGAGCAACGGTGACTGATTGGTTGAAACATAAGGATTAATGGGTATTTATATTTCATTAAATTTTATGCTCACTGGAGAATAATGTATCACTCGCAGATATTGAAACATATGTCAACCCTATCCACTTACATATAATTCAATTTGACTTAAATGCATTGATCAAATTTTATTAAAGTCCAATATATCTTCCAAAAAGGCCCGCTAACACAATATTGCTGCTTCACATTCATCAGATAAAAGGAAGCAATTGTGTTGTAATTCTATTTATACAATTTTTCGGGAAAAGAGAGATTATTGTGAAGTGAATACTCATTACAAGGTGACTGTTGCTGGCTGAAGGACTTGAGACTGAGATTATTAAGAGAATTCTCAAGTGGTGCCCTTTAGTTAAAATTACTCCAGGGTGGGTCATGCCTTCTTTCATCCCCAGTGGAAAAGAGAGATCAGCATTGTTAACGATATTATCCAGGAAAGTTTGCCATGCCATATTTTGGAGTATGCTAACAATTTATTCGTGTTTCCAGGCTTAAAAGTCTGGCTTATGAATCATGTATAACTGTTTTTCAAAAACTACTTTTCAGTATTTGTTCCTTTTTTTTTTTTTTTCCTCTGCACTCATTTCTCATTTTTAATTCACTTCTGCAATTACTCTCATTGTGATAATTAAGAAAAAAGTAAAAATGTTTCTATCTTTGATTCTGCACAGGAAGGGAAAAAGTCCCTCTCTCAAAAGACCTGCATCAATAACGGGATGTTTCTCAAGAAACCTTAAAAAGATGGAGAGCAACTTTTTGCTTAGGCAGACAATGACAGGACAGGGCAGAATGGTTTTAAACTAAAAGAGGGGAGAGATCTAGAGTAGAGGTTAGGAGGAAATTCTTCATTCAGAGTGTGGTGAGGTACAAGAACAGGTTGCCCACAGAGGCTGTAGATGCTCCATCCCTGGAGGTGTTCAAGGTTGGATGTGGCCTTGGGCAACCTAGTCTGGTGAGTGGCCTATGGCAGGGGGAATGTAACCAGGTGATATTTAAGGTCCCTTCCAACCTGAACCATTCTATGATTCTATGATTAAGTGCTTGTGTTTAGACTCTTGTCTGCAGTTCTTAGTGGGTAGAATAGAAGTAAAAATCACAGAATCACAGGATTGTAGGGGTTGGAAGGGACCTCCAGAGATCATTGGGTCCAACCTGCCAAACCAGGTCCTCTAGAACAAATTGCACAGGTAGGCATCCAGACGGGTCTTAAACATCCCCAGAGGAGACTACACGACCTCCCTGGGCAGCCTGTTCCAGAGCTCTGTCACCCTCACTGTGAAGAAGTTCTTTCACATATTGGTGCAGAACTTCCTGTGCTCCATCTTGTGGCCATTGCCCCTTGTCCTGTCCCCAGAAACCACTGAAAAGAGGTTGGCCAAATCCTTCTGTCTCCCACACCTCAGGTATTTATAAACATTAATAAGATTCCCTCTCAGTCTTCTCAAGATTGAACAGACCCAAGTCTCTCAGCCTTTCCTCATAGGGCAGATGCTCCAGGCCCTGTATCATCTTTGTGGCCCTCTGCTGGACTTTTTCCAGGAGATCCTTGTCTTTTTTGTACTGGCGATCCCAGAACTGGACACAGTACTTCAGGTGAGGCCTGATCACGGCAGAGTAGAGGAGGAGGATCACCTCCCTTGACCTGCTGGCCACACTCTTTTAATGTACTCCAGGATCCCATTGACCTTATTGGCCACCAGGACACATTGCTGGCTCATGGCCTAACTTTCATCCACCAGGACCCCCAGGTCCTTCTCCACAGAGCTCCTCTCCAACAGGTCGTCCCCCAGCCTGTACTGATACATACTGTTGTTCCTTCCCAGGTGCAGGACTCTAAACTTGTTCTTGTTAAACCTCATTCGGTTTCTTCCTGCCCAGCTCTCCAGCCTGTCTGGGTCTCGCTGAATGGCAGCACAGCCTTCTGACATGTTGGCCACTCCTCTCAGCTTTGTATCATCTGCGTACTTGCTGAGGGTGGACGCTATTCCCTCATCAAGGTCTTCGATGAAGATGTCAAACAAGACAACACCCAGCACCGAAAAGACCCTGAGGAACACCACTAGTCACAAGTCTCCAGCTGGAGTCTGCGCCACTGATCACCACCCTCTGAGCTTGGTCAGTCAGCCAGTTCTCAACCCACCTTACTGTCTACTCATCTATCCCACACTTTCTCAGCTTTGCTAACAGGATGTCGTGGGAGTCAGTATCAAAAGCCTTGCTAAAGTCAAGGTAGATGACATCTACTGCTCTCCGCTCATCTACCCAGTTGGTGATGCCATCATAGAAGGCAACGATGTTGGTCAAGCATGATTGCCCCTTGGTGAATCCATGCTGACTACTCCTCATAACCATCTTCTCTTCCAATTGCTTGGATGGCATGCAGAACAAGCTGTTCCAACACCTTTCCAAGGACAGAGGTGAGACTGACAGACCTGTAGTTTCCCAGATCCTCCTTCTCACCTTTCTTGAAGACCTGAGTGACGTTGGCTATCCTCCAGTCTTCAGGCACCTTTCCTGTTCTCCAAGACCTGTCAAAGAGAGTGGTTCAGCAATCACCTCTGCCAGCTCCCTCGGCACACGTGGATGCATTCCATTAGAGCCCATGGATTTGTGTGTATTGAGCCCACTCAGACACTCCCGAACCACTCCCTCATCAACTAGGGGGGAACTCTCCATTTCCCAGACTCTTTCTCCTCCCTCCAGGGTCCAGGAGACCTGATGGGGAGTCTTTGAAGCAAAGACCAAAGCAAAAAAGGCATTCAGTATCTCCACCTTCTTTGTGTCCCATTACCAGGACTCCTCCATCATTCAGCAGGGGACCCATGTTATCCCTAGTCTTCCTTTTACACTTTACATACTTAAACAAAAAAACAAACAAACAAACAAAACAAAACAAAACAATGAAAAAAAAACTTCTTATTATCCTTTGTCTCCTTTGCCAGCTTCATCTCCAGATTGGCTTTAGCCTTCCTTGTTGCATCTCTGCAGGCCCTGATAACACTCCTATACTCTTCCCAAGAGGAGAGGCCCCTTTTCCACATTTCATAAACCTTCCTCTTCATTTTGATCTTGTTGATGAGCTCCTTGATCATCCATGCATGTCTCCTGCCCCACTTCCCCAATTTCCTACTCTTCAGGGTGCACTGATCCTGCAGCTTGGAAGAAGTGCTGTTTAAGTGTTGCCCATCTCTCACAAGCACCCTTGCCTTCTAGTAATCTAGCCCATAAGATATCCCCAAGCAGGTCCCAGAAGAGGTCAAAGTTGGCTCTCCAAAAGTCCAGGGTAGCAATCCTACTTTTCACCTTACTTCTTCCACCAAGTTCTATCATGAACTCCACCATCTCATGATCACTGTATCCCAAGCTGCCCCCAACCTTTACATCCATAAAAAAAAAAAAAAAAAAAAAAAAAAAAAAAAACCATCCCTGTTGCTAAGAATAAGGTCCAGAAGATGAGGGTTTTGGCTTCTTAATAAGAAAACATAAAGACTATTTAAAAGCATGATACAGAACAATCATTTAGTCCTCACTCTCAAATTGTGAGGGGGCTGCTGGTTTAATATGCCTTAGGAAGCTCTTCATTTGTTTCTGTTTCATCTGTTATTAGGGGCTAAACTGCATGCGCATCAATGCAGAAACAAGCATCTCAGCACAAGGCCTTCAAAGAAAAGGTCAGTTTCTAGCCTGGAGAAGAAAGGGAATTAGCCAGGAAAGATGTTGAAAAATGAAAGTAAAGGAGTCTAGGAAACTTAAAAAATGTTTTCTTCATGTGTGATCCCAGCACATCACCTGAACTAGCGTTCTACCTCAGCAAAGCTTGAAATCTTAGTGTTAAGGTTACTTTACTGGGAACCTTACTGCTTACTTCAAATAAAGTATATTAGAAATATACTAATTAGCCTGAGAAGCCTCCCCCACATAAGAGGAGTCTTATCCCCAACTAATGTTTCTTGCTTTTGCTTTACTTCTTATTTCTTACAGGTGCTATTTTGTGCTGTGATGACTATCAGTCATCTCTTGTGTATATTGTAAAGATTGCTCCACAGTTTGGTTGCATTTGTCCCAGAAATAAATAATTTCAAAATCAGTCCTTCCCCTCAACTAAACTTTGAAGATCAGAATATTCCTGTAAATTATGAAGAATGGTATTAAATTAAGTAAAACTTTCATGAATACTTCCCCAATATATTTCTGTTTTCTTATCAGCTCAAATACAGTCATTTTGCTGATTCTACATGACAAGAAGAACCAGAAGATACTTTTTCTTCATTCTTGGAGAAAAAGTGCATTTTTACAAACACTGAATTTAATTTTATTATATTGTGTAACATTTTTATTATATAGAAGAAATTTAAGTACATTCTTCAACAGAAATTTTAGATAACATCAGAATAGTGAAGATATCTCCTTGTTATCACAGACCATACAAATCCATTAAAAATACTTTGTGCAAATCACCAACCAGTCTCTTTTTGTGAGGCTGATGCTTCTGTCAAGACATGTGGTCCTACTCTTCTGCATGTGTGTATTTAGCTTTTCCCAAACAAATTAAAGGTCCTTTGTCCACTTGTGGGATATAGGAAGGTATCGGAAGTGATGAGCAAGCATGATCCACACTTGAGCATGTTACAGCATTTTGTATATTTGAAGATAAGTTTCCCCCTTTTAGATAGTGAATGTGACAATTTCTTGACTTTTGCTCTGTTTCTTCATTTACCTTTAAGATGCCTAGCATTCACTCCAAGCACTAGGACTTTCAGAGGCAGTTCGTAAATGTTTCTGCAATTAACTTTTTGCCATGCCTAAATTAGCTGAACTCTTTTCAAAAGCATTTCCTAGGACTTTACACAGACAATGGGTTTGTGCAGGTCACAGAAACTCATGTATTTGTGAACATACTTGTTACCTTTAGCATGTCCGTACTTCAAGTTTTCTAGAAACAATTTTTTTTCTAGAAACAATTTTTTTTCTAGAAACAATTTGTGCAGCTTATCGATACTGCCAGATCAGCATATTCTTACATGTAAACTTGGTTTAAACTATGTTTGCAATACTATGTATACCCTCATCAGAAAGGAATAAAACAGTACAAGAGAATATTTCTGGGTCCTAAAACTGCTTCTGCACTATGAATCCTGCCAGACCACAGCTAGACATTGAAGTACAGATTTAAACTTAAAATTCTTTGCATAGCTTGGAATAATGGAATAGCTGATGTAGGACAGGATGGGAGAAGGTTATGTTGTCAATTTCTTGCTCAAATCAGGGTCACCCATGAGGGCTGATCAGTTTGCTCAGGGCTTTGTCTAATCTGGTCTTGAAAACTCACAAGAATGGAGACTCCACAGCCTCTTTGGTTTATGTGCTCCAAATATCCTCAGAGCAACAATTTATTTATTTTAATCCCTATATCCAGTAAGAGCTTGTTTTGTTGCAATTTATGAATATTGTCTATCATTACGCTGCCATGCACCTGAGTAAAGATACTGGATTCATCTTCACAGTAGCTTCAATCTTCTCATAGGTGTTGGAAGAATGGACTTAGTCTTCCAACACCTACTCAGCCGCAGCCTGTATAAGCCCTGTTCACTTAGGCTTTCCTTGCAGGGCATGTTTTAAAAATAAATAAATAAATAAATAAAAGAAAACTGACTGTGTGAGATGTTTTTCACAGACTGATGAAAAGGTACAGATACATACTGATAACATGATAACATGATTTGACCTATTACAGTTAGATGTTGAAACAGGGGCTTGGGTGCAACGTTCAAGGCAAATTGCCACTCCTTAGCCTTCTGTGCTTAGTAAGAAAAACACTCTGACAGACCTGCTCCTCTGAAAATGGCAGTATCACACCATATTAAGATTTAGTTAAAAGACATATGAGAAATACACATAAATGTGAGCTGTCTCTTCGCCTATTGTCATTAATTTGGTGATAAAATATTTAAGGGAGGAGCAGGCACAGACCCACATTATACTTCCCTTTGAACAGGGAGGTTCTTCTATTCTGAGATACCTTTTTACCATTGAGTCTATGTTGTTACAGCATCCAGGATGAGGTGCTCTTTTGGCAAATAAAATTACATTTGCTTCTCTTTACTTTCATGCCTCCTTCCTCCACCATCTAGACTTTTTTCCACCTTTTCTCACTGCTCCCAATCCTCTCTCCACTGGACAAACTAAGTAAAGCAGTAAGTATGACACAACTTCTAAAGGAAAAAAAAAATAAATAAAAAAAAATAAAAAATTGGACAGAGATAAGCAGTACCTGATTTGGATGAGCCAAGTCAAACTGTTTATGAGCTTTCCACTTCCCATTTCCAATGGGCTTTGTTTTTCTGTTCTTATGCCCCCTTCTCTTTTGTTTCTTGTCAATGCATACTAACATAACTGTGTGCAAGAAGTTAAGAGCTCAGTTATACGTTCTCACAGCCATGCTAAGTATGGTTCACATTTACTCATACTAGCATTTCTGTTAGATATGCTTTTTACTCAGTAGATCAGGAAGCAGAAACAGTAAACCATGGCTCATCTTTGAAACTAACACATGACATTCAACACGCCATTTAAACAATCACAGCCGAAGAATTGATATGGAATGTTAAATAAGCATAAACATGAGCATAAATGAGTTTTCCTCTAGTTACCCCATAAATTAGAAGTTTAATTACTATTTTTAATCTGATCTTCTCATGGATACACCACAAAACAAAATGAAACAACAACAAAAGTCTGTTTTTTGTTTGTTTGTTTGTTTTTAAAGTGAGTGATTTATTGAAAAATATTCACTCAAATGTAATAATATAGACATCAAAGTGTTAATTGTGCCATAGTTCTCTGTGAATTTTGGAAAAAAAAAAAAAGTTACTTTTACTCATTGTTAATTTTTTATTCTTTATGTCTTTACTGTTATAAGACCCATGAAGAAAATAATGTCTCACCAAATTGATTATAAACCCTTGCCTAACTGTTGTGCTTCCTTTGTTGACTAGCACAACGTTACACAACTGCTCTGATGACTTATGTTTTGGTGCATTTTTTCCCACATTTATTGGGAAATCCCTTCCAATTTGGGATATTCTATGATTCTATTGAGAGGGCACTGAAACAATCTCTCCAGGGAAGTGGTTAGGGCACCAAGCCTGCCAGAGTTCAAGAAGCAACTGCACAACATTCTCAGACATATGGTTTAATTTTTAGGTAGTCCTGTGTAGAGCCAAGAGTCGTACTTGATGTTCTGTGTGGGTCCCTCCCAACTTGGAATATTCTGTGATTCTATACAGATACTTGAAATATCACTCAATAAAGGGAGAAAGTGGCCATCATCATGTAAAACAGTGGAAACCTATAGGAGGCAAGAGGCCACATGTTACTCTTTGACACTACAGGCCAATGGGAAGAGTATGATCAGAGACTAAGGAGAGACAGAAGGAATTTCACAGAGCTTCGGTTAATAATTATAAATCATTTCATATTATCATTTTCTATTTGCTTGTTTCTGCTCAGCTTCCAATGAGAAAAACAAACTATTTCACTCAGCAGATAACTGTTTTAAATTAATTGCCAAACTTAAGCAACGTACCTTACAGGGAAGTTAATTACCTTTATGAAGATAAAGAAATCTTGGTGCAACCTTACCATTAGTACCACTATACACAGAACAAAAGAGATGCAATATATAATGTGATGTTGTTATATAGAATTTAAATGGCATGAATTCGGTGTGAATGCACTCATCAAACATGAAGCTATGAAGACATTAAGCAGATCATGTCATGACTTATGAAGGACAAACTGTTTACTTTTCTTTATAAATAAAGAAAAAGCAACATTTATGCATCTTTAACACATATGTAGACCCTTTCTCTAGTAAAAACAAGGCCATTCTATGCAAAATACAGCTTTACACTTGAAATAGGAATATTTTAAATGCAAAATAGTCATTTATATTAGAATCTTATTGTGAAGTGAATCATGCCTTCTCTAAGAGATTTTTAGATGTTTTCATTATAACACTACCTTTGACATCTCTTGTTCACTTGCACCCTCATTCCATCAATCACATGCTTTAAGATTAACCTAACATGCAATTCAAGTAAGCAATCTCAGTTATCTTAAAAATTGGTTAAATTTTTATGTTCTCTCCAATAATTTATTCAATTTAAATCTATACTCATCTAAATCTGTAGTTCCAGAGTCTTCTAATTATGCTATCTTTTCCTTGGAAATTATGTGATGAAGACTGACAAAAACCAGTAAAAGCTTTTAGTTCCAAGTAGCATCAACAGTGTCACCAACTGTGCATCATCAGAATGAAGTGGAAAATCAAAAGATCTACTAGACGCAGTGAAGCAAGAGATATTGCTCTTTTATTTGTTGTAAAAAATACAGTTGCCAGATATAGAGAATGTATCTTTCCTCTTAATACTTCAGTTTGATTTCTATATAAGTGAACAGACGACAATATACCTTTTCTCTCCTGAAGGCTTTCCAGAGTCACCTTTGTTGCTCGAGTAATCTGACTTTCCATTTGATCCATCCTTCACCAGATGATGTCATTATTACAAAGGCAACAGTATTTGGCAACAGAAATATGTGATTTTTCTTACAGAGTACCCACTTTTTGTGGTCATGACCCCAAGAGTTTTTTGGACTAAGAAATTACACTATGTGGTGCTCTTTATGATAAAAGCATCAAGCTTTCATGGCCTTTGAAAATAATTCATCAGGCAAATTATTTATGTGAACTCTTGTGCCCCACCTTAATTTGCTCCAGCTGAGAGGTAGGGATCATTTCCCTAGAAATCTTTCTACAGAGATCATCTACCAAAATCAGTTCTAAATGTAAACAGGTTACTTCAAATTTTAAAATAAACTGTTGGTGAATATTGTCTTTAGGTACAGATCCCAGGCAACACTCATCACTCAATATTCCTTGTATTATCCTCTAGTTTTCTGTGACTTGTTTAATCCACCCACCATGGCCTGTTTCCCACGTATGCTTCCATTAGTGGGTAGTCACCTTCATCTTGCATCCACATCCCTGTTCTTCACAGAGATCTGTTTTTAATCCAGCTTCTGTCTTAATGTTGGAAGCTTCTGCTGTACTGTTGCTTGCTTTCTTTCTGTTCAATCTATTTTTTCTGTTAAGATGAACACTTAGAACATTACATAGTCCAGATTTAATTCAGAATACAGTTGGCCTCAAAGTCATGGGACTAGATCTTTGTGTTTTTCTTTATTTTTTTTTTTAATTTTTAGTTTAAAATAAAATAAAATAAAATAGAATAGAATAGAATAGAATAAAATAAAATAAAATAAAATAAAATAAAATAAAATAAAATAAAATAAAATAAAATAAAATAAAATAAAATAAAGTAAAGTAAAGTAAAGTAAAGTAAAGTAAAGTAAAATAAATAAAATATTGTAATTTCTTATTTCATAAGACAATTGCATAATTTTGGGGTGACACTGGCTTACAGTGGGCACAGGAAAGAGAGAATATTTGTTCTGGTACCCATACCCATCACTGAGATGAAGCAAAGTACCACCATCTGTATTGGGTCTGTAACAGCACATTTTCAAATTGGCTACCATTTGCAAGCAAAAAATCCCAGAACCTCCTCCAGTGATGCTGAAGTCATCAAATCACTCAGTGCAGTCTCAGAATGTTTTCTGCAGTTCAAGCCTATCTCTGTTTAAATTCATAGAAGTTGTTCACTCAGGTACAGAAATGATACTCTAGTTGGGACCTAGAAAAAGAATGGGTGTCTATCTATCCGTTCTTCCTCCCCTCTCATCAACCTATAAAATTCCAGTGGAGGTTGCTTCTTCCTTAACATGATGAGTGTTTTCCTGAGCTACTGCTCTCAAGGGCTGATCTTGTGCCCTTGAGACCAGAAAGACTGTTCTCAAGGGCTCAAGTAAAGAAAAACACCATTATCCCAAGAAGAGCTGGCAGAAGGCAGAAAAGGCTGAAAAACTGATTTGACTTTGAAGCTTGTGGCAGGCACACCTGGTATCCTTCCCATTTCCAGATTTTTACCTTTGCTGATAGACTATGCAAATGTTTCTTAATATTTCTTCTCAAGCTGCTATAGATACGAACTATCCAGATATTTAGATACTACTGTATCTAATAGGATGCTATCAGTCTTTTATAGTAAGAGAATACATAAATTATAAACAAATATGTCCTTTGGTATAGTGGAACAGCATAATGATCAAAGACACACAATAGGAATGTATTTGCTTCTACAGTAAGCTTTATTCCCTCATCACTCAGTCTGTAGTGATGGACAGGCAGTGAGCTGTCAGTTTTTGTTCTGTCTGTCACACTACACTTACCTCCTGTTGTTTTAAGTAATCAATATGGGGGCTGAAATCACCTACCACTACCTCTGCTACCTACTATTTTGTCCACTCATAAATTATGAATCTCTGCACAACATCAAGTCTACAATTTCGATTGCATTTGCTAATCATTGATCAATAATTCAAAAGCCTCTTCTTCTTCAAGGGTCCCTAGTTTCCTGTAACATATGGCATAAGGCTGACAGTGTTCACGAGACTATTCCCTTATCACAAAACAGATACAGGAGGAAAAAAGAAAAAAAAAAAGTTGTTTAAAGTTGTTTCTTTTTTTGTTGTTTGTTTTCTTTTCTTTCTTTTTTAATCTTTTACTTTTTCCAAGACAAACTTTGTAATTTTTTATTATTATGTTCTCAGCTTGCTACAATTAATGTCTGCACAAGCACAGTAGCTTTTGTATAAAAGTAGCTTCCAGGTTTATTTTCAGTTTTACACATTGAGAAGACATGCCAAATATCATCCAATCTGTGTGGTTCAGTTTTACAATGATAATGATCACTGCAGACTTGTAACAATCATTGTACTTACGTGGACTATATTTCCCTTTTCCAGAATCTTATTTTCCATGTTTATGTTATGTTGTTTATCCTTATAAAAGATCATGAAAATTAGATTAAAAAACAAAAAAAAAAATCTTTATTTGGTGCTCCTGTAAATACATAAACATGAACACAGTGAGCAATAGTCTTTCAGAAGTGAAGTTCTTAGGCATTACAAGAATGCTTGCTGCAATGTTTCTTTCTCTAAGATTGCTTTATTAGCTATTTTACAGCTAGAGTAGGACCATGAATAATAAATATCATCATACAGAATGGTTCTGATTACTTTTCCATGGAAACCTGTTAAATGGCCAAATCCTGAAAACACTGATGTACAAAAATTCACTTCATGAATAATCTGTATGGATTAAGTAAAGGAGGTGCAAGTTTAGACCTGCTAATATATTTGACTGTGTTCATGACTGGCCTAAAGAAACACTTCCAATTCCCAAACTTTTTTTCAGGCCTTTGTTCTTTCTAATTTGAGAAGAGATGCAAAAAAGCTGTGTTGCGTAAGACTCCTTTAATAAAATAAACATTTCTATTTGTATTTCATTGGTTAAGAAATGTATTTATATATATACTTAAATATATATAAATAAATATATATAAATACATAAGTATATAAATAAAAAATATTATAGTCATACTGTCTGATACTTTTTAAGAAAAGTTATTTCACTTTATTTTCATCTATTCCTCTAAGGTTTCAAATACTCGCTTAAAAAGTTACAAGTCTTGTAATAAAACTACTAACATTACCATTATGTTTTCTAGGAGACAAGACAGTGTATGTTTAGCTTGAATTGATCTGACACGTTTCTAAAGTTTGTACTTTCTTAAATCATTTATTTCAGGTGGAATATAGCTGTAAACAGCAGCCATAGTTATAGTCAGTATCAGAGTACCTACAAGTTTTATTATGTTAGAAGCTTACTGAAGATTTGAAGGCAATAAATTGCAAGGTAGTTTACAAGAAAAATCAAACATTAAAAATATCAAACATTAAAAATGTCCCCCTTTAGCTCCTACTAAAGCTTGTATTAAAATAGTATTGAAAGAAACCCTTTCTACTGAAAGGGAAAAACAAACAAACAAACAAACAAACAAACAAAAATTCTCTGTAGTTTAAACCTGATTTCCAGTTATAGCCAGCTTTTGAGACTAATATTCCTGATATTCTTATTTAGAACTTTTTTTATTTTTTATTTTTTTTTATCATTTCAACTGTGTTTTTAATGCCCAAATGATAGTTATCTGATCAGAATAAAGATAAAACATCATCTCACTGAGTTAAAAAGTTAAAGTCAAAGTAGCTTATATATGACAATGACAATACATGCATGTTTGTGACATATGACAATATGTTTGTGGTTTGGTTGTTTTTGGTTGTTTGGTTTGTTAGTGTTTTTTTTTGTTGTTAGTGGTAGTGATGGTAGTTTTGTTTGTTTTGCTTGTGTTTGTGTGTGTGTGTGTGTGTGTGTGTGTTGGGGGGGGGTATGTGTGTTTTTTGGCCTATAATAAAACTTAAGAAATAATTTCTGCCCTACATAGTATACACATGCAATTTTTTCATGCAGGGTAACATGAATTTAACAGTTAGAGGATCAGAGGGAAGACAACAAGAAAGGTAATGAGGTGATGCATAGGACAAGAATTTTCCTAATCCAATAATTAGGAAAGTGAAAGTGGGAAGTGGTTCCTGACTATATCAGATTATTGGAGAGTTAAATGTGGTTCCACAGACGTCTTGTTATGAACACTCCTTATTTTTCCAATCTTTTTCTACATGAAAAACTCATCGATCCAAATTATAATTCTTTGTTACATTATTTTATTTTATTTTATTACTTTTTGGTGTGTTTTTTATTTTTTTTTTCATAGTGTAACTAAATGATGCTGAAATCAGGTAATATAATTTAAAAGAAAAAAAAAAAAAAAAGAAAAAAAGAAAAAAAAATATTTCAGTAATATTTTGAGAGAGATGTTCCAATACATCTGAAATTATTGTGTGAAAGTGGAAAATTAGTAGCACTCAAATCCTGAATTGGAAGTCATGAGTACAAGTCTGCAATCTCTCATTACTGCCTCTACTTTCCAGTGCAAATTTTACCTTTTTCCATATTTACCTCCTAAAAGACTTCATTTTAGCACTACCTGTTAATCTGCTAACTTCTATATTTGGGTCAATACAGATGGAATCTGCTAACTTCTATATTTTGGGTCTTCACAGATGGAAGATTGGCCTGCATTTAGCAAAGATATTGCTGCTTGACAAAATTAAGTATAAAAAACTAATTATGTTCTGAACTATTTGTTCCTGACTCTTCCTGAAGACAAAAAGGTTTTTATTGTAAGGGTGGTACTGGAACAGGTTGCTTAGAGAGACCATAAAGTCTTCATCCTTGGGGATAATCAAAAGCTGTCTGGACATGGTCCTGGCCAAATGAGTCTGGGTGACCCTACTTGAGCAGGGGGGGTGGACAAGGTGACCACCAGAGGTCTCTTCTAACCTCAACCCTTCTGTGATTCTAAATCTGCACTCTTTCTCTCTCCTTAAATACAATAAAATATGATTATTTGGTCTATTAAAACTGTTTCAGAACAGATTTCTGATACATTTACACATCTGTTCAGAACCAGATTTAATTTCAGATTTTATTTACACGAGAGCAAATATTTTTAAGAAATCCTGATTTCTTCTAATCTGTAATCTTAATTTGCTACATCTAATTTCTAAAAAGTAAATGCATCATCTAAGTAACTATTCTTGAGAGTGAGTCATTTTTTGTTTGTTTGCTTGTTTTATTACTATTAATATTAATATTAGCCATTTCCTGGGTGATTATAGACATTACACTTTAATAAATACACTACTGATAGAATTGGTGTTGTAGATCACACTGATCATAACAACTGGCATATCTTATATAGATGAAATGAGGAAGAACTCACCTAACAGAAATATTCTTTATGTTTTGTTTTATTTTGGTTTTGTTTGTTTGTTTGTTTTTTTATTTTTTTTTTTTTTTTTTCTCCTACAGAGTTGTAGTTGTAACACTGTATCCAGTGTTTTAACAGCTATCATGTAGAAGAAGTACAGATAGGAAAGCTAAGCATGAAATGCAAGTTGAAATCGCATTACAGAAAGAAAGATTCTAATGTACTAATTTAAGCCAGTGTTCAATTGATGAGAGCTAATGAACTACAAAAGCTCCAACATCTTTTGCAGCAGACAACCCAGTGTAAACTAATCAACATTAAGTCAATATAATCTAACCCTTCGTTGTTCATTGATCTTTTTTTTTACAGGCTACACACTGCCTGGTCATGTGAATGGGTCAAAAATATATATCAGGAAGAGGATGAAGCTGTTACCACAAAGGAGGACTAAATTAAAATTTGCTGGCTGAAAAGAAAATGGAAATTACCTGCTGCATCTCTTCATTTTGTTTTCATAAAATGCCTATATTTTTCATGAATGCCTGGGAAAAAGAGCCTGACCTGTTCATCCATGCTTGTCTAAGCTTGTCCAAGTATTCCAGCTGGAGCTGTACAATGAAACTACTAAAAACTTAATATGAACAAAGGTTGAGTTTGCTCTTAAAAGGAGCTTAAAAGAAGTCACAACAAGACTAGAAATTCACTATTTCTCTCACTAATCCTGAGAGGGCATATGAAGATATGAATCTCTTGTCTATGAATCTCTTGACTGTTAAAAACTAACTGTTGCAGAGATGCAATATTTCCCAAAAAACACTGCCTTTTCTCACATCTGTGGATATATATGGGGGGATGTCACTAGACATATAAAGATGTTGCATTCCTTTTGAAATCATTAAGACCTTTGGGGGAGAGAATAAAAGCCATGCCTTCTCCCAATTGTGTGGCAGATAGAAAACTGCAGAGATTTCATTCTCGATATGGGAACTTGGTATTTCACCTGGAGATGAAATACCTACCTACTCTTTTAACAGATGAAGATTCCTAGGACAATGTTATCCATGCCACGTTATCTAGAGCTTAGCTCAAATGTCTTTTTCTGCCTGTAGAAATTAAAAATAATATGCTATTTTTAAATATAAAAACATAGTGGAATTTATTGGTATGGACAATGTTTGTTAAAATCTGCTTTTGAAAATATTATGTTTGTACTTATAGACACACTGGGAAAAAATAAATAAAAGTAGAAGTAATAATTTATTTTTAAACAACAACAACAAAACTTTCCTAGTTTTCTCTGCGACTACACTTTACTCCTGTCAATATTTTCTTTCTGTTTGGAAATTTCATAGGAGTTTAAAGGTGCTAGAAACCTGACATAAGTGGAGTTTGAGAGTCAATACCCTGTGATTATGCCAGCTTTCAGCAAGAATATTCTTGAACACAAAAGACCTACTAAGACATATCCAGAACCAAAACCTGATTGCTTTGCTCACAGGGATTGTTCCAGTGCAGCTAATAGGACTGTTTGTGAGAGTATACCAAGCAAGTCTTGCTTGCAAAGAAAAACATTTTCATATTTCCATGCTAGAAAACAAATTAAAATATTTTTTTTAATCTATTTCAGAGAGGTGATTTGCTAGCGTTCTTACATAAACAGAAACAATAGATTTCAATGTGTTCCAGTTATTGATTGCCTTTGCAATACATTTTAGGCCCCTTTGGGATAAAATTACTTTAGAACATATATTTAAAATTTAACTGTTATTGTTGAATTTGAGATGGTATTTCTGCTTACTGTGACAAAATTAAGAGGGTATATCTGAGAAGGATTGGGATCACAGCAAGGAAATCTTCCAAATGACTATATAAGACAATGTTATTGAGTCATGAATCCACTAGAATAGAAAATAGAAGGAGATAAAAAAATAAAGCATTGTGTAACTTCAATCCCAGCTTTTTAGTTTATTCAAATGAAGGACCCTCAAATGGTTTAGTTAGGAATTAAGTTAATTGGGTTTGGTGTAAGGTTGGTATGCTTCCCGCTGGAAAGTTTCCCATATTTCCTTGGTATAAGTAGTGGCTGGACTCTCATGTCACCCTGTTAGCCCAGACTTTAATTAGTTCTGGCATTCGCCTCATAATGATAAATGCTGAGATGATGAATGGAAATGCAAATGAGTGTGAAGTGGCTCAGCCATCAGAGCTGAATATCATTAATACCTTCCTACTGTTAAATCGATCAATGTCATCCCAGGATCCCTCTGTTCAGCGGGTGCAGATGGCTGTCCGCCAGAATGCCTTCCATTACATTGGCAGTGAAAATTTTGTGGGTTTTTCCTCCCCATATGCTTTTATTCATCTTTTGCTGAATATTTGTTTGGCAACTAGAACTCTAATATATTTCCAGCTGAGATGATAACTATTTAGGGTCAATAAGCAAGTGGCTAATTTAGAGCAAAATAAATATGAATATGGATCTTGTCTCACATCAGAAGTGGAATATCAAGTGCAAATTCAATAAATTGGAGAGGAAGAGATTCACGATGCAAAAATGCACGTGGTAGAAATGAAAAATTAAAAACCAATACAATCCAAAGATTTTTATTATTTTCTGAGGTATAAAATAGTTTTGCATTTTGCATGTTTGTATGTCTGGCACCATGTCTAAAGAACTCAATTATAAGAATCAAAGAGCTGGGTAATATTCAACATGAAGTTTTAATATCTGAATTTATTTATTTTTTTTGAATATGAAAAATAAACCTTGAAAGTGTTTGGAATACTGGTTTCATAAGTGAGGTTGTATTTTTGTGCAGTGAGTTTGGCGGACATCCACAGGGGTCTTCATTAGCATAGTAGAGTTGG
This sequence comes from Anas platyrhynchos, assembly GCF_047663525.1. NCBI lineage: Eukaryota > Metazoa > Chordata > Aves > Anseriformes > Anatidae > Anas > Anas platyrhynchos. The sequence continues at coordinate 66,486,997 of NC_092588.1, read as the reverse complement.
TTATTCCTCATGGGGAAGCTTCCCAGCCTAGTAGGTGTTATTTGAGGAAGTGTTTCTGTACATATATACTTCTAAAGATCTAACTCTGAAACACCCTTCAGGAACATATCTTCATATATTTCACAACTTTATAAAAGCCTTAGACAGTGAGAGTGCTTTACTATGCTAAATCAGGAAAAGGTATGTTTCATCCATATAAAGTACAAATCCCCTTCTAGTACCTTCTATGATTGTGTAGAGTCTGAGAGGCTAAAGTCACTGCAGTGTGCCATCCTAGAGTCATTCCCTTATGGCTACAGTTTAATCTTACGTGATAACAGCCAAACTATTTCATTTTCACACTGTAATCTGTGTAATCAAAGCTCCAGTTGTCTATGAAACTGCTCATTTGTAGTTTTTGAAAGACTAAGGGAATAGTCTGTGATGTGTGCATCTTGTACACCACAATGCGTAGATGAAAAGTGTACTGGTACTTCCATCCCCTATTCTCATAAATAAAATATATTCTAAAAAGTAATTTCTATAAATCACCTTCACATTTAGCTGCAGAATTTGTTTAGTAATGGGATTATTCTCAGATTTTATGTTAAGTATTTTCATGTATTATTCTAATGAAATTTAAAAAATAAAATCATACAAAATATTTTGTTACTTTGGAGTTTACTAAAACTTTGGCACAAATGCTAAAGCAGGACCGGCCATTTTCAATAATATTGGAAACAAAAGAAAATAAATTGGACGTTTTAATTTTGAGATTAAATCACAGCAACATGATGGCTAGGGAAAAGCCAAAACAAATTCTAATGACAAAACAATAATTTAAACAGAATATATCCAATTCTGTGATATTTTTGCTAGGGTTTAATGTTAAAAATATTACAATAATATTTCATACAATGAAGCTGCTACACTGACTTGTGGAATGAGTTTGAACTTAACGATAGTTTTGCTTACAGTCCACATTCACGTGAAGTCTGAGATCAAAAGTTAAAAATGTTGCTCTCTCTGATTTGCTAAAGAATAAAACCACTCAAAAAAAAAAAAAGTGTTATTGTCTCATATTCACACAATATGAAACCACAAGCAGATTCCATGGATTATATGTGTCAATAACTAGTGTTATCTATGCTTCTTTTAGTAGCACAGGTATACATTTCTATGTCATTCATGCTTACACTGCTAACAAAACCATTTTATTATAGTTATTCACTTTTTTGATTCAGTTCTATTCTTGATATATATTGTTGTTTTCTTCCACAATACAGATGTATACGTAGTATTTTATGGAACAGAAAAAAAAAACAGGGGAGAGGACTGAGCCTCAAAAATACTCAAAGTAAAATGAAATTAGGTCAGAAGCACAGAGATCAATTTGGGTAGTCTATGACAGAGATTTCATCACAAGGCCATCAAGTAAAGGCCCTGTCAGTAATATTACTTGAGAGAGGTTTTGTATTCCAAGATATTCTCAAAGCACCAGAGTTATATACCATTCTCCAGGCTTCTGGTCTCACTCATCCAAAGACACTTACCAAATGTTCCTTTAACTAGCTCTAACATGGTTTGAGACAAATGTGGTCCACACAGAACATGACAACTGTACTGTTTTTCTCTTTTTTTCTCCCTTTGCTCACCCTCCTAAGCACTGTTTAACATCTCATGTCTCATGCTATGAGAATATACATTTTCTCAGAGCTTGTCACTTTGAACAGACTTCTTCTCTCATATTTTTCATTTCAACTGAAAACTCATCTTGAAATGCATCTTTTAGGCCCAACTAGAAACATTTAATTATTTCTTCCTGTGTTAAAGCACAACCACTAATGGATTTCTATAATCATGTTTTATAATTTAATACATATGTCTTCATTACCTATCTTTATATGTGGTGACTAATTTTCACAGTGCATTTCCCAACCCAGTGAAAGCAAGTGAAGATTTTACCATTAGCTTCAATGGAAACAAAATTAGTTTCTGCAATTTTATTCTTAATTACCATACATACTGTGAGGCTGCTATCTTGGTTTTACTCATTGGCTTCCATTTCTCAAGCAGTTTTTCAAACTGAGGGCTTGCCTTTTATAGTCAGTGGAGCTATGTGCAACAGGAGATATTATGCAGAATTAATAAAGGAGGATCTTGTCCCTAAGAAAATATGGGTCTATTATACATCAAGCTGATAACATTAATCTAAGATGTACTACTTTTCATTATAAAAGTCTGCATTCAGATATTTACAGCTTTAAGAAATCTGAACCATGGGGTGCATGTCTACAGATGCACATACACGTGTGTATTTTTACATGAAAAACAGTGGGTAGAGCTTTGAACATAAAGCCAGAAGACAATGTTGTCTATCTATAGCTAAACAGAGTCATCAGGATGACTAAAAATAGGAATAGGCACTAGTGAACTGATCAAAGAGAAAGTCTGGGGATGAATGAAAACCAAGTACTGAGAGAACAATTAGGACCACAATGAAGTTCAGTGGAGTAAAGCATGAGGCTTGCTCAAGTCTCAGAAGTTTAGAGACAGAAGAGCTATTTCCAGCTGGGCAAAGGAGGAGGAGTATTTCCATCAGATTTTGGAACAAAAACAGGGCTCTTAGGACCTCGGCTATATCTCAAAGGTCAAAAAAAGTTCTATGAAACTCCTTAGCAAAGTTCAGACCTCATTTACCTCCAAAAATGTCCCTGTGCAAAAGACAACATCTTGCTCCTGTTGCCACAGTTAGCAGCTCATGTGAGAGAGATTTGTGCTGTGGTCTAAAAAAGCTTTAGCTCAGCTTACAACAACCAAATGCTAATTCATTACAAAGACCAATAATTTTTTTTTTTCTAAAATATATGAAGTCCAGAAAAAAAAAGGCAAAATTAGAACCTATTCAAAGTCAAGGTCTCTCTGCATGAGCAACCTTATCTGAACCCTACAAAGTGTGATACTGGTGAATGAGAGAAGGTTACAGGAAGTTTTGTGTTTAAAGCAGCCTTGGATAACTGGATTGCCATAGAGGTCCTTGATGAGGTTGGTCTAGTCATTTGAGCCAAACACTTTGTAGTTGGTTGTTAATTATGTACTGTATGTTTTATGAGTCTCTGAGTCTGATTTGAAAGTGCTGGATAGTCAGCTTTTTGTTAGTGAGAGCTGTGATCCAAATTAGCAGGGAGACAGAGAACTGTAAGTACATACGTATAGATAGGACCACATACATCCAAACAGACAAACAAAAAATCAAAGCATTGGCCCAGGGGTACTACCAAGATTCTGAAACTGCTGTCAACATAAAAAAGGGATGCTTTGCCACAGGTCCCTGCTGCTGTCTTTTCCCAGTCTGAACACCCACCATGCAGTTCCAGTAACTGGGAAAGAGCTACAGACTTGTTTTGTTGAGTCCAGAACAAAGTTCAAATTCATATCCTGAAATCAACCTGGGCAGGGAAGGGCTGATATACCAACATGTCTCTAAGAATGAAGAGCTGGTCTATGCTTCTAAAATATATGTTTCTACACCTCAGTTTTTCCTGTTAGAAAACAGAAATTGCTACATTAATTTGTTCTACACAGGTATTTTTGCTACATGCTTTTATGTTAAATGTTGACCGCTACAGGATTTATCATCAAAAAATTAATGTTCCTGTCATGTGGGCAAGGTGTAGATGACATCCAGTAAGCCTGTTATGAGCCTTCATTAAGTAACAAAGATGAAAAGAGACACTGAAGAGCTGCTGGTTTTTGTAACTTCCATCCATCCCATTAGTTGAATCACAGAAAAACAGAATGTGATCATGTAATTAAAGACTACATCACACCCTACAAAACAGACAACCACATTTCTAGATTTTTAATATTTGAAAGCTTTGAAAACAAACTTGGTGTTCTAACTGCAGCTTTCTGTACATATGGATACAGGAGGGAAGAGACAGTGATCAGTATTCTATTTTCGAAAAATATTGACAATATGAAAGCAGATTAAATGTTCAGAAAACAAAAGCTACTCTACAGGGATCAATTTGTTAATGCCAGATTTATAGATTTATACCAGTATAAATTTGTAATGGCTGCACTGAGATCAAAATACTCTTAATTTACATGGGTGTCATTTGTAGTTCAGTTTTATCCTTAATCTTGCATTTCTGTTTGGTTATTGTAATTTTACAAAAGCATGTAATAACTCAGAGGGAAATTTTCAGGAACAGAACATCATGCACAGGAATTGTTTGCATATACACTGGGAGATTTTAAATACATATGAAGAATTAATTAATCTGAAACTGACTGAGAGTTCTGGCAGCATAATTAAAATAAAAGACAAGTCTGAAGGAAGCCTGAAGGAAAGTGTGACAAGGAGAAGGATGGGTAATGCAACATTTTGCAGGCACAGAAAAGTGAAGACAGTTGAATTAACAAATGAAATGAAACGGAAAAAAAAAAAAAAACAACAACAACAACAAAAAAAACGAAACAAAACGAAATGAAACAAAACGAAATGAAATAAAATGAAATAAAATAAAATAAAATAAAATAATAAAATAAAATAAAATAAAATAAAATAAAATAAAATAAAATAAAATAAAATAAAATAAAAAGTAAAATAAAATAATCATGAACATTCTGAGAAATACCTAGTACAATCTCATCATTGCAAACAGATGTTTAAGCTGTCCGTTATGATTCAACTTTACTCAACACCTGTGAGCATGTGATTAATTTAACTAGAGCACACAGTGTACATTTCTTTCAGTCAAAAAAATGTTGACCTCTGGTATTGTGAAAGAAAGACAATCAGCTAACCTAATAGGTCCTTTATTTGCTAATCAAACCTCTCATTAACAATTAATTGGATCAAAAGTTCGTTGGCCATTATTGCTGTGTCAGTTAGACTCTGAAGGCCTCTGAGGATGAAACTAAATGAGCTGGTCAGGTTATAAATAATTTCCACTGGCTACTCCTCTTACCTCAGGCTGTTCAGGTAGAGGTCAATGTCCTGCCTACAGCAGGCAGGAAAGACTGTTACTACAACAAGGAAGAGGCATTCTTCCTCTTCTGAGACATGCATTTAGGCTTAGTAATTTAAAACTTTTAAGAAACCCACAGTATAAAAAGGAGCTCCATACTGCATTGTTTCTGCATGTACTTGCTTATCATGACTGAATCAAAGCAACATTTCAGACTGCTTAAAGACTTTCAAAAATAAAAGAAGCCAGGAACTGCTTTAATCAAGAGATCTGCTTCTTAAAGAAACCCTGCAGAGATACCTTTATGGCAATATAATTATTTGTTTCTATTCTTAACCTAATAATACAGGCAGTGACTGACAGAGTTCAAATACAACTCATAATACAGCTCAAATAACATGAAAGGACCTGTCAGAAATGAACGAAGATACAAATGTGAATAAAGTGAGCAGGGTTTGGCCCAAAATATGTGCAATGTCACATTTAACACAACTTGTTGTTTGTTAGTTTTTCATGAGAAAGGAAAGGAAAGTGCAGGGAAGTAAAGTATAGGAAAGTGAAGGGAAGGGAAGGGAAGGGAAGGGAAGGGAAGGGAAGGGAAGGGAAGGGAAGGGAAGGGAAGGGAAGGGAAGGGAAGGGAAGGGAAGGGAAGGGAAGGGAAGGGAAGGGAAGGGAAGGGAAGGGAAGGGAAGGGAAGGGAAGGGAAGGGAAGGGAAGGGATATGGACATTCATAAGTTATAATGGTAATTTCCAGGTACTGCATGAAGCTATGTGTAAATATTTTTTGTTGGTTGTGCTGTTTTTTGTTTGTTTGTTTTCCAGTCAAATGAAAGTGATCTCTTAACTGCCCAGAAGGCATGTAGATATGGTTAGATCAGCATGACGTTAACATAGTTATTCAGCTTTGGCAAGGCTTGGGAACAAAAGCCACACTCTTGTCTTCTTGGAGCATAGACGGAGGTCAGGAAAGATTGATAGCTCTGAGTAGCTGAGACTTGGAAGCTTATAGTGCATAATAGAGTTCTTAGGGCACTCTAGAAGCTGGAGACTGTAGTTCCAGATACAACCACTTCTGTTGCACAAGTCTGTTCCAACAGGTTATGTCGCAGTAAACTTCCAATTCACAACCGTGGTGTGAAAAAAAAAAAAAAAACAACTCTCTTTCATCCAGATGCAGGAATGCTAATTTGCTGGTTGGGCTATACAGTGTCACTTGTAACTGACTTTAACAAAAGTAAAAGTCTCTCAGAGTTAAAGGCAGAAAACGGTGGCTATGTACCTTGAGAAAGGGACTCTGGGCCTGAAGAAGAGCCAGAAGGAGGAAACAGTGACCCCAGAGTCACCCCTCCTAATGAATTTTGCATATTAATGAAAGATGCACTGGTCAGGCAGGATTTGGCTAACTCTAACAGGATTAAATATACATGATTCCATTTCAGAGACAGGCTGTTTGTTGTCAGGCATATATCAAATATGACATAGCTGTATTTGGAGATATTTCATCCATTTAGTAATGCATATTATTATATACATACATATTTCTCTCATGATTACTTTTACTCAATACTTTAACAAAGATGTTTCTGAAAGGGTTGAAAAGAGGGCATGGGAACTGGATGAGACCGTTCTCCAAGCTTAAATTTTTAATATTAAAATGCATTGAGATTTGCTATACACTTGCTCAAGACGTATTGCCCCAAGCAAAACAGTGTTTTATAGATGGACATGCAATTTTGTTGCTTTCAGACAAGGGTCACATTTGTTTTAGTGGCTTTGGGATGTACAAAATAGTGAATGACAAGTATAAATAAGCATTTGATGTTTGGAAAAAAAATCTGAACAAAAAAAGTTTTGTATACATCTACATATATATATGTATATATATATATATATATACATCTGTATTGGCACAGATCTTGAAGAAACAACATTCAGGTAGAAGGAAATACTCTATTTTTATACTTATTTTACAAGATTGCATTACAGATACTCTAGATGAATCCAGCCACTTTCTTTCCACTGACAAAGCACAATATTCTTAATCTAAATCATGCCAACAGTATGTCCTAACCTTCCTACTCTCCTAGAAGGAAGAGACATCTGTTTCAGTCAGAGAATAGCTGAAATGAGTGGATGTGGACATTAGATCACTACTGTCCACCTAATTTTAAATGACACCAGTATTTGAACCATACATCATTAAATATTCCCAACCACATTCTATCTCTACAACCCACTTTCATCAAGACGTGCAGGGAAACTCATGTGAAAATCTTTCTCATTGAATATATAAGGGAAAGAGACAGAGAGAATGTCATAATGTTAGAATGCTATCCTTGTGGTTTGTCGTCACTTCTACAATTACAAACTGTAGCATTCAGGCTTACACATTCAGGGACGCTTCCTTAAATGGTGTAAATCAGTGAAGCTTTAGCAAAGACAAGTGATCCATACTCATTTACAACATCTAAAGATTTACATGTAGGTGTCAATGGACAAGGTGAGTATAGTGTTTATTTTTTCCTAAACCATAGACAGAAGAAAATTTCCCAGTGTAGGTGGTAATTTGGGGTATCTCAAATCTTGAGAAGATAAAATGTGATACTTTTCCCCAGATCTTCTATGACAGTTAGAACTTCTAACTCTATTAAAACAAACAAACAAACAAAATTTTGGAACTTCATTGATAGCATTAACACTAATGTAAACACTATTAATTGAAATAGAAATATTCACAAACCAAAAAAGAGAATAGATACACAACAAGCAAATATCGGTATTTACTTAAAAGCACATTGCCATTTCATGCTGAACACAAAGATTTCATGAGGTACTCTCCGATTTCAACACATACTGGCTTTGTAGCTAGGCGTATTAGGTAGCACTTAATGTCTTTCTGTCTATACTGTTAATAGTAAAGTGACTGTAGCTTGCACTAAGGAAATATTTGTACTGTAGAAGCGATGTGCTAATTTAGAAGGTCTGCATTAAAAACAAATACCAAATCACTTGGTCTACATAATGAGAGGTGAAATAGAACAAATTTTTCAGGCCTGTTTGGTCATGGCCTGTTTGGTCATTTTACTACCCATAGAAGGTAGTGAATCAACAGGTGAGGCAAAGCTGTAATTTAAGAGGATTGCTCTGTAATTAATTCATTGTTTGTTTGTTTGTTTGTTTGTTTTTGTTTTACTTTGTTGTATTTTTCATCTTCAAACAACAAGAGAATTAAGCATCAGAAATATAAAAAAGATGAAGACAAGTGATGTCACTTGTGTTTATGTTGAGGGTTACTTTAAGATATCTTTCCATCTATGTCCTTCTTCAAAACTGATGAAACTCATCAAAAACTCATTAGAGTCCTCTGTTGTGAAAGAGTTCTAGAAGGAGAGGAAGAAAAAAAGCTGGATTTCTCAACGTTTTTGGTTCATATCAAGTGTAATTTCCTTGATATCATCAGACAGTTAAATTTTTAGGAAACCCTGTTCCAAAAGGAAGAAAATGTACACATTTTCAAAATTCAGGATCACATAAATGGTAAACATTTTGGAACTCATTTCTAAGCAAATACATTTGGGGTGCTTGTGCCCACAGGCTTCCTTAAGTCAAGACATATAAAGCAAGTGGTCTTGGATACCTGCCCTGGCAGACTGTGCCAGTCATCTCTGGCAGTCCTTACAGTGGAGATTTCAGTCACATTGCTTTAATTTTTCCTGTTCTGACAGAGGGAAACAGATACCAAAGAAGAGTCCAGATCTTTTTACATGTTGATACATCTCACTCATCATGTTCTCCATACTTCATCCTGCAGACAGCAGTTCAGGAAATCTTTTATACTAGAAACAAAATAAAATTGAGTACACAAAAGAAGAGAATGCCAATAAGATATATTCAGTGTTCTTGATCTAGGAAAAAGTTATAAGACCAAGATGTAGATCTGCAATTCCTCACAGGACAGTTTATTCACACTGATCTGAAGGAAAGTTAGGTTGGTACAGTGTGTGCTTTAGTTGGACATGGACTTTAGGAGTTTTCCCCCTAAATGAAAAAATGAGTATAAGCCTCTGTACAGGGAGTCTTGAAATGCAGGCTTCTCTTGGGAGAAGCTTGAATGTAGCTTTTACACAGGGACCATTTTAGTAGCATGGATCAAAGACCTGCCATGTGTAAACAAAAGGAGCCAGAGCTCCACTATTGATGGGTACTAAAAGATGAAGTAGAATGAACGGAGACTGAAATACGAAACACTTTCCAGTGTATTACTTGGATTCTTGACACTGTTTTTTTGATTTCTTCTTTCATTCTGACCCTAAATGAAGCATTGCTAGAGCTTGTTAGACTTTACCACATAGGGCAAGAAAAACAGTATCAGCATGATAAAGACTGGTTTTAGAGGGGTTCTGTTAAAAACACCAGACAAATACAAGGTCTTTGGAAATCAAGAAATCAGGAGTAATTCATATAGAAAAAAATAGAGTTAAAATTTAAAAGGACTATTTTTTTCACAATGACTTCTTGAGAAGATAAGCCTCATGGGTGATTACTATAATCTGCCTGCCTTCCCTCAGTAAATATTTTTACCCACTGAGAAACAAATAGATATCTCAGAGATACAATGGTCAGACAAGTTTCATGAAAATCAGTCACTGAATACAGGGAAAAACTCAAAGGAAGGCCCTGCTCAAGGAAAGGCTGAAACCTGAGTTCAGCACTGTTTGTTCTTTTTTTAGCTAGTGGGCAACCAGGGTGCATATTCTGGCCGCGTAGCCAGCACACACAGTTTGGAACCAACCACAGCATATTACTACTTCTTTTACAGCTGGTGTTTACTGTAAGGCAGAGGGATCTGGGATTTCAGTACAGGGTTTGAGGAGTTGTGGAAGAGAATGAGGGACATTTGAGGGAGTTGAGTGCGACACAAATCTGTGGAAAGAGTTTTACTACATCTGTTATTTGAGGAACAACTTACCAAATATGCACACAAAATCTGTAAAGGGGATTTTATGGCAATAGTAGTATGATAACAATTAAAACCCATAAATAATTTATTATTTTACGGGTGTAATGGGGGAAGAATGGCGTTTTTTTTTTTTTTTTTTTTTTTCTTGCTCTGAAAGAATCACATTTTTTCAATAATTGCGTACAGAATATTATAAAGGGGTGTTTTAACTACTTAGGAGAAGTATACACTCCTAAAAGTATGTTATATAAATGCTGTTAATTTCACTTTAAAACTCCAAGGGAAGGGGGAAGTACATTTGAATTTCAGGGTGGTGTTATCCATGATTTGAATTTTAATAACACTCCTATGAAGCTCTCAGGAATTGTTTTGTCATTAGGGATGAGAAATTCAGAAATAAGGGAGTGGCTGACAAATATTTTGCTCACAAACAATGCCGTCTAATAGTGACAGTAGTAATCATGTTAAGTGTTTCAAATCCAGAGACTCAAGAGAAATGTCTAACATGAGAGGGCTTTTCAGTCTGTGAACCAAGCAGAGGAAGGAGCAACCAAGAAAGACTAGATTCAGCATATCAAAGGGGGCAAAACCTGGCTGGAGAGATCGTGGTTGTTTAATCAACTGACATTAAATTTTCAAAAACAGTCTAAATGATAGGAATGGAGATAAGAGAAGACAGCTTGTAGTTGTTCTCTTCTAATCTGAATGCTGCACCAGCTGTGTGAATATGAATAGTACTACAGTAATGAATTCATGCATATTTCCATTGTTGCAAAAACTGTACTCAGAAATGATGATCAAAATGAAGCTTTTAAAAAATGAAAATTGACCTCAGTTGGAGACTTGTGTGGATTTTTATTTTACTTGTTTGTCTTCATGTTTGGTTTGAAGGAGAACCGAAAGAGAGTTCTCCACAAGCAAATTTAAATACTGGTTTATTTATTTAAAGTTTAAATACTGGTTTTAATTCTTTACTTTTTGTTTGTTTGTTTGTTTGTTTTTGTTTTTGTTTTTGGGGCACGGTGGGAGGGAGCAGGGAGGGAGGTCTTTTGCTTGGTATGAAAACTAGAATTGAAAACTTTGTCTTGAAGTAGTAAAAAACAAAACAAAACAAAGCAACTTTCAATTAAAGAAAGAGTTAAAATGAAGTGTCTCAGATATTTTGCCTTCTTTCTTATTTATTTATTTATTCTTTTAACAGAGCTAGTCAATATTATGACAAGTCATGAACCTTTCAGGTTTTACCAAACTGCGCTTTTCAACCATTAATACACTTAGGCATATTTGGACACTTTGGTATACCATAACAAAGCATTGCCCTGTCAGATTAAACCATTACTCTTAGAATATGATGATGTTTCTAAAACTTTGCCTATCTATAACCAGATGCCTTATGATTTATATCTCTTCACAAAACTATTTGCAGTGAGAGATAAATGGAATGCTAATGTTCCATATGTGGCTAATGTAAAAATAAATAATGCAGCTAAGGGAACAGAAACTTATGCAGATTCTGTAATACATGTAATTACTGAAGAAACACACCGTTTCATGAAAAAAAAAAAAAAGTAAAACTCATGTTGTACTGAATAATTGCAGTCAAGGGGGGGGAAGATTTTTGGAAGCATGCATAAAATACAAGGCTGGATATTTAGTGTTATTAATTATAGCACAAAGAAATGATCCTTTACTAATAGACATAAGTTAATTTAACAGTGGAATACTGGAGACTGACCACAGTGTACCATTATGTGTCATTACATCAAAAAATATCAAGTGTTATCTTGGTGTATCAGTGTGGTTAAGTATAAAATAAAGTAAGCAATTAAAAACAAAAACAAAAATCCTGCATGTAAAATTATAGAAAAATATTTCTAAATATTTTTCTAATGTTAAATGCTCTAAGAAGATTTCCTTTAAAAGAACATTTGGAGAACATTAGTTTGCCCAATAGAAGCAAAGCCAGGCACTGTGAGTGATGATTACTTATGTGATCACCAGTTACTGAGAGTGATGCTACATGGACATTGACCTTTCAATTTGAAACAGATAATTACTCAAAACCAGAAAATCCATGTGTATCCTTTAAATCAGTAGGAATGGTTAAATAAATAAATAAATAAATATTAAAATGACCTTATTTTCATGAACAAGTATTCAAAACAGATTGCAAAGTATTTTTATGGACATTTTTTACATGTACATGAGTCTGAAAGACAACAAAAAAGATGCAAAAGTGTCCTTGCTGTTCTCCAAGAAAAAATGGGTCTTTTTTTTTTTTTAATATATTTGACAGCTGCTATTCTTATCTTACAGTTAATCTTTATTTTGATATTAAATATATAGATATGATTTTGAACAGATGCAATGTAGTAGTAAAAAAGGAAAACATATTTTAAATTTAGACCTGTGGTGTGATTAATTCTGTAAAACAGACCACGTGTAAGCTGAAAAATTTGAATTTAAAATTATAAATTTGAAAAATTGTGAATCTTTTTTTTCTTTTTGCCTTGATGTAAGGTTGCATGGATGATTTAGTGAAGAAAGTTGCTTTTTATACTCATTTTCTCTTGAACATTGTTATTGCTTGGAAGTTTCAAAATGTGGATCTTAAATATTGTATTTGATATATTTTATTAGTCTTTTCAGATGATTCATGCAATCCAAAACCAATGTAACTCATAAAAAATGCTTAACAAAATTAATCTCTGGAAGACACACATACTAAATAGCAAACTAAATGAAAACAAACAAACAAGCAAAAAAAAAAACATTAGTTTCATCCCCCTTAATTTTTTTTCCGTGGTTGATTAACTTTGAATTTGTTTGAAAGAAAAGGGAAAAAAATGTGTTTCTCCTGAGTATCCTATAAAGATCATTAAGACCACAAACTGAAAATGAGGGGAAAGATTAAAAAAAGAATACAATTAGATAAAATAGTGTGAGTCACTAAGTCTAGTTTTTCAGGTGGGAAAGAGATATATTCCCTGAGAAAAAGAGATATATTCCCTGAGAAAAAATATTCCCTGAGAAAAAAAACTGAGAGTTGTCTGCCACCTTTTCATTTGAGTAGCAAAACCTCTACCCTATATCTAACATCAACTCAACATGATGAAGACATATGAAACAAGAGGCTGCACGTATGAATCAGATCTTGCATCTGGAGGTAGAGGTACTCTTCCCTGAGTTGCAGGACCTAACAACACATGCCCATATTGCAGATGTTTGAAAAGGTAATGGCTGTCGGGAAAGAAGGAGGGATCAGGCCACAGTCTTACTGAATAATTCTGGCAGGCAACATGCAGATCACAGATCACGGACAGGCCATCCCTGTTGAAAACTGATGAAAATTAGAATATTGTCTATAGCAACTTCTAAATGGATGAACAGTACAGGTTAAATCACAACACCAGCCACAACTGCCACTCCAACTATCCTTAGAAAAGCAGAAATGAAAAGCAACTGTTAGGCAGGTAAAGGTCAACATTGACAAATCTGGATCTTCAAATTTGTGCCAAGGTATTCCCAGGTCAACATCAGTTAAACTTTGCCTCAATATTACTTTAATAATTGTGAAATAGTGGAAGAAGGGATGTCAAGTGGGGGTGAGGACATGGAAGTTACCAGCGTATACAGAGAAAAAATCAGGAAGTCTAAAGCCCATCATGAGCTCAACCTGGCCACTACGGTTAAAGATAACAAAAATGATTTTATAATTATATTAACTGCAAAAGGTGGGTCAAGAGAATCTCCATCCTTTACTGGACGCAGGGGGGAACATGACTACTGAGAATAAGGAAAAAAACGAGGTTCTTAATGCCTTCTTTACATCTGTCTTTAATCTGTCAGACCACTTATTCTCAGAGTACTCAGCCTCCTGACGTGGAAGTCTGGGATGAGGAGTAGAAATGACCCCCCGCAGTTCAAGTGGAAACATTGAGAGACCTGCTGCTCCACCTGGACTCAGGGTAAACCTTATCGCTCTCTTAAAGGAGAAAGGTGGGGACTGGGCTTTTTTCCCAAGCACCACATCTTAAGATCTGAGGAAATGGCCTTAGTTTGTGCCAGAGTAAGTTTAGGTTGGACATTAGGAAATTTTTCTTCATTGAATGGGTTGTGAAGTATTGGAAAAGGCTAGCCAGGGAGCTAATTGAGTTATCATCCCTAGAGGTCTTCAAAAAAACTCTATCTGTAGATGTAGAACTTAGTGACATGGTTTAACGGTCAATTGGCATTGCTAGGTTAAAGGTTGGACTAGATGACCTTAGAGGTCTTTTCCAACCTAAATGATTCTATGAATCATAAGTCCAGGTTTTAAAGAGCTGGTATCTTCCCCTCTGTTGCTCATAAAGCTGTATTGTTTTTTATCATGACTGATTTTTAACATTTCTTATGGGCATCTATTTGCTGGTATGTTGAAGTAAAATAACTAAAACTTGTCCACTACAGGGAGAGACAATGAACTATCTTCAGGGTTTTCAGTTTGTCAACTGATCTACCTTATGTAAATATGGCTAGGGGCTGAAAGGGTGACTTTGACCTGACTCTATCATAGTTTCCACCTGGTATGTGTAAGAGTGATTCCAGCTCTGAACAAACCTTCTAAAGCAGACTTAATTATTTGTGTTGGGAAGAAGGAATTCACTGACCAAAACTCCTGAGGAATTCACTGGCCAAAAAAAAAAAAAAAAAGAGAAAATCCACAAGGCAATCAAAGTATCTCACATTGTCATCAAGTGCTTTCTTTTTGTCATTTGCAGGCTTTATAGAACTGGAGATGGAAAGTTCAGAAGCCTCCAAAAGAAAGTCCTACAACTTCTCAGAACTGGATTTGAGTTTCTCCATTCTGCTGTAAGATGTTGGTTTTTACACATTTACAGAGTGGTTTATTAAAGAGGAAGAAAATATATATGGCTACTTTTGCTGTTCATGAAGGGTACAGTGATAAACCGTGGCCTAATCAGAGATTCATGGATATCTGAGACCAGATGCATGTTTCACCTTCACAGCTATTTCTCAGTGTCTTGGTCACTCGAGCAAACAGCTCTGGCACTGACTTTTTGGCAAAGAGGAACTAAATCAGCATCATTCACCTTGGAACAACCGCAAGCTCCTTGAATCTTTTTCATTTTTATTTTTTCTCCCATGAAATTACTTGAATAGGTCCACTGGCAATAGTACACAGGCTGTGACCAATAGCATTCCTCCTCTGTACTGTCAGCTATGATACAGTCAGTGCTGGGAATGAGGTGACATTGCAAAATGTCTGTTTGGTCCAACTCCCACACTGTAGTCATAGCACAGTATTATAATACCTGTCCTACACAGACTTCTTCAAATCTAGTATTTCTAAGGTTGATGTTTCAGTTGATTTTACAGCTCACCTCTGCTGAAGGGTGTAAGTCACATTCCCCCTTTGCATCTTCCTTGCTCTCTCCTTGCTCTCTTTTACAAGCTTCTGCATCATAACTTATGACAGTGCTTATCAGATTTATTAACTGATTTGGTGTATTAAATTCCAGAAAACAAATTCAACCACAACAATAACAACAAATTTAATGTGTTTTTTTTTTTTTCTTTGTTTGTTTTCCTCCCTTTTTGTGCTGACTTAAGCAGCACACAAGAATGCACAGTGAGCACAAGGCTGCAGACAGGTGGCAGCACAATGGTAGAGTGAGAAGATGGAGAGAAAGAGGACAGGGAAAAGAAATGACAGAAAAAGAGGAAGATTAAAGAAAAAAGTTTGCCATTAAAAAGGTAAGAATTAATTAGCACTACCCTTTTGCACCTGACCTAGGTATACAGCTCATAGTCAAAGTTGAAATCCATTACTTGGAGCAGTCCTAAACCTGTTTCAGGAGGAAATATGATTTGTTTTTCTGCCAAAAGAAAAAGTTTGGGAAATGGAAATAGGCCTCTTGGATAAATCCTAAATAATTGATCATGCATCTGGCATAGGAAAGCCTTCCCCCAGCTTGTTCTTTCAAAGCCTACTTGAATTATTACTCCAGTTGCCTGTTACCCTTCTCCCATCCACATGGATTAGGAAAGAAGAGACAGGACATGGATGGGACCAACTTCCAACCAAGTGAAAGTCAGGAATGGCTACACTAGAAATAGTTCTGTTCTGCAAGGAAGAAAGCAGTGTGGTGTGGTGCAGATGAGCATTAATTTTTGGGGTCTGCACGTTGAAAGAATAAGCTGTATCTTCTGCTGTCTTTACCTCTTTCTGTGGAGACATGCTGGCATTCCCAAAGCAGTTCAGAAACCCAGCATGGAGTTAAAAGACGTGATGGAGGCTCTACAGACTGGCTTGGTGGAACAAGTCTTGTTGGACCTGTTGATAGCTTCCCTGAGCCACTGCAGCTTGGAGTCTGATGGAAAGGTTGGATACACCTGCCTAATGTATGAGAGGGTCTCAGAAATGTTTTTATTCAATGACTATTGAAACTTGCAGTGAGGGTAAACTTGCAGTATTGGGAAATACTGTGACAGGTTGCATATTATCTGCAGATCCAGTGAGATAAACCTTTCCTTTCCTTCAGGCTATTTTTCTCTATATGTTTGCAGTTTTCCTGTTGTCTATTACATGACCCATTGCATAAAAATGCTTAAAGAGTTCAACAACTGCATAAACACTACATGATATAAAAATTGGGTGATAGAGCAAATGTATTGAAAACAAGAAATCAGAAAAGGAGAGAAGCAGATGGGGAATTGAAACTGTTTAAAAAGCCTCTGTCTCCAGAAATGAGTGTAAACAACTAAGATACAAGAAAGTGATTTCTTCACAAAAGTAAGTGAAGCTGTACAGAAAAAAAAAAAAAAAAAAAAAAAAAAAAAAAAAAGTGTATGAGGTAATTATATCTTCTGACAACGAGTTTTAGTTCTAAGTAACATAAAAACAGATTAGTTACCAAACTGCAACACTGAACTCAGAAGCTGATAAATTACAGAGATCTGTTTTACAGGAAACTGTAACAAGGCAGATATGTAACAAGGCAGGTAAATTTTTGAAGGATGCATCAGCTACCAAATAGGCAACTGTTAATTGATTACTTCCATTAAATCCCTAATTTGAAACCAGATCTTAAAGGACTTCAAAAAGACAAAAATAAGAAGTGGACTATGAGGGAAATTCAATTTAGACTTTCCTGTTTTTATCAGTTCCCCTAAATGTAAGGACTAGATTACTAGATTTGGTGAAAGGATGGTGAAAACAAAGAAAGCATGGTGCAGGCCTTCAAGCTGAATATAGGGACAAAGTGCTTGTTACAACAAATTTTCAAAATATAAATAGAATGACTTTGCAAAACTCACAAAAATGCCCACAGAATATACCTACAAACGTTGGATGTAGCCAGTGTCCGTTACTCGCAAGAAATAAATTATTTTTGAAAAGCACTTAAAACTATGTTAAAAATAGAAATAAAGTTTATGTATTCTTAACAAAGGACATGACACCAGTAATGTTCTGCACAGAAACTAAATCATCCAGAACAAAGAGGATTTCAGCAGAGGATTTCATCTACTGTAGAACAAGAAGAAACAACATTGATGAAGAGGACTTGTTTATGGGAACTGTTCAAGAGAAACCTTGTCCATTGACTGGAATACTACATTAAACAGAAATTAAACATGTATTAAATATAAATTGGACATGGGTGCACAAATGAATTTGAGACCTGAAACTGTAGCAAATGGTTTGAAGAAAAAAAACTAGTGAAATAGAGCACAGACAGCAAAGCTTATCTCTCATTCTGTGAAGATAATTCCTAATATGGGTATACGTGAACTCTATATAAAGATAAAACAAAAAAATCTTGACAGGTTAATTATGTCAGAAACAAGATATCTATATTGAAATGAAAACATAACAGACTGCAAGTTCGAGTGAAAGAATGAAGACCGTAGAACAATGAAACATAAAAATGGAAATGGAAGGAACAAAACAAAAAAACAAACAAAAAAAAAAAAACAGAAAAAGACAAAGAAAACAGATGTGTAGAAGTATAATGAGTATCCAAATACCATAAAGAAAAATATAATTGATATACTATGGATGCTGTTAATAATGTGGGCATTTTTAAAAACAAACAGATAACAGAAATAAATGTATTACAGCATATGAAATGAAATAAAGAATGCACACAAGACTCTAGTGACATACATATAGATATTCATTGATGATTTCATCATGAAGGGAAAATGTATACATTGATTATTGAAATTGTCCAGAGTAGCCACAGAGATTAAGATTACAAAATCTTTAATCAAATACACAAAATTAATATTTTCTATGTATTTACTATTATAATGGCACATAATTAACCATGATGTAATTACCATAGTCATTTAAAAAAAAAAAAAAGATTATGGGCAAGCACATAACAATAATATTATGGAAAACAATACTACGGTTGTGAGAAAAAAAAAGAAGTTACAACATCACTGACCAGATGAAGAGGAAGTACTCAGATGAAAGGAAAATATCCAAAATGAAATCTGATACAGTAGACAATTTAGAAATAATTTAGCCCTATTCTGAAGAGGTTCAGCAAGACAAAAGCCCCCAGTTAACCTTCTAGAACTATGCTAATCCATGCTGTCCGACCTGGGGTGCTGATAACCTGACAAAAAAAAAAAAAAAAAAAAGGTAAAGGCTACTAAGAGTCATCCTGAGTTAACCTTCTTCACAGACACGTTTAAGATGTCTTCTTAGATAACACTGATCTCTTTCACCTGTACCAGTCAAGTAAAAACGTACTTATATTTTTCAAGTTTAAAGGTCTCACCTTACATGATATCTGTCATTGACTTTAGACTGTGAATCCAACTTCTGCCCTCTCTCTCCCATGAAACATAGTTCTTAATAGCCATAGACACCTATGTCCAAGACAGCTAGCACTCAATTCAGAGAACAAAAGGTTCCTCCTTCACACATGTTGCAAGCAATATTTGAGAGATACACCCACTGTTTATCATCAACCCTTCCATTCCTGACTAAATTTATAGAGAAGCTAGGGAGGGGGGGAGGAGGAAAAACAAAACAAAACAAAACAAAAAAATCTGAAAGATCACTTGGGTGAAGCAGAGACTATATATTTGAGATAATGCAGACTTAGATCATTGTGCTGAGTAGAAGCAGCTTTAATGTTTTGTTAGATGATTTCTGTCTGTCAGTGCATAGGTGCAAGATATCCACTCTCATCATCTGGAGTAATTGGCTTCACCAGCAGGAAATAATGGGGCCTTTCCCCACAAAGGTGTTAGAGGCAAGATGAATGAATTAGAAGGATTTATGTCCTTCCTGGCAGGACATGTCGAAAACAGTTATGGGAAATCACTTCTCTATGACTCAGCCCCTCATTTATCAATACCACACGTCTATTTTTTCCACGTCTATTTGCTACCTACTTGCAGCAGCAAGAAATGCTCAGGTAGCACAGGTTTCCAGAGGAGGTAATATTTATACAATACAAACTTTGCCTTCCCTTACAATGTCTAGGATGGCCTAGTGTTCAGAGAAAAATGACTTATGAATGAAGAGCAGCTTATTGACACTGAACTTAAATGAAATTCAGGTGATATTGATTGTCAGGGAAAAGTTACTTAGAGAACTGGCATTTATCACACAATTTCTTTTGGCTGTACACATACCTTCACTCTTCATCAGTTCGGTCTGCAATCTTGTCCATACTGAGCTACATGTTATCGTAGTTCTAATGGTAGTTTCAAAGAAATTAGTTACTTGTACATAAAATTGTAAACAATGGAATGGCTTTCTTAGAAATACAGACTAGCATAAATACCACCATTTTTCATCCCCAATGCAATGTGCATTTCCCTTAAGTTTTATGGGAGATGGCAAGTACCGAGGCATAAGTATCTTTCTAAAACTAACTGAAACACATAAAAATGCAGTCAAAAGAAAACATTGCACAGCATATGCCATTTCTCCTTGAAACTATATGACAAGAGAAACAAACTAGACATGATAAATGTTAATCATATACCAGAAAGTGCTCATTATAATGATGGTAGTTGAAAAGAATCACAGTAGAAAGCCACTGCAAATTACAAAATACTTTTGTTTTCATGTGAATAATATACTTTCTTTAAGCTTCCAGTCTAATTCTTCAACAGAAAGAATAATGTAAGTCATTACTTATACTGCAATACATTAAAGAATCAGGCCCCAACTCTTGCTACTCAAAACATTAGATATCTGGATTTTCTGTATATATCTCAAGATTGCAAAAAGATTTAGGTACAGCAGAGAATCTTTTATTTCTTTCTGTGTATACATAAAATTTGATTTTATTTCTATGTGACTTTTAAAAATCATGTAGTAAAGATTGTAAGTACTTTTTTTTGTTTGTTTGTTTTTTTAAATGTTTTCCTTTCCTGATTATTTTGTCTCTGGTTGATTAGTGCAAATATATGAAAGCTACTAAATCATCTGTTTAGTAAACATTAAGAAGTTCATTAGTCTCCTCAGTATTAAAACATTTGCTTTCTTATAAAGATATGATGACTTCCAACATTTAAGCAGCAAGTAAGGTATTCATTTTTTCTAGACAAGCAATACAGCAGCTCAGAAGCCCACTGAAATATGTATGCCGTTCCTAGGCAAACAATATGGAAAAGAAAAGTAGCAAATATACATTATTTTTTTTTTGCATTCAAGAGCAATGATTCTCTTATCTTAAATTAAGCTATATTTACTGAAAGAAAACAGTGTAGAAAAAAAAAAAAAGTAGTAAGAATTCCTTAGTATATATAGTTGTATAATATCCACCTTATTCTTTTTCTCTGACAAAGAATAGCCAACTATATCCTAGCTCTGACATACATTATTTCTATTAATACAATAAAAATAGCTATCATGTTTTACTCTCTTTTTCATGTATTCCCTACAATGCACCACTGGTGGGCAGCAACCAAGTGCAGTGTGTGTGAGAGCGACTGCAAGGTGAAAATTAAACTTTAACAACAGGTACAAAAACTTGCCAAAACCACAGAGGTTGTGTTGTTGGGTAAAGAGGTTCTTGGTCTCAGAAGTCACGCTTCAAAAATTCATATTGTTTTCTAAAAGTCAAGCTGGCAAGAGAAGTAATTCAAAAATTGATATCACAAACATCAGAAAAAAAAAGATACTGCAGCAATAATTTTCAGAGTAAAATAGCAGTGATTTTATTCACCTCAGATGGCACATTACATTTCATTTTCAAATTTTGACCCAAAAAAAATCTAGGATCTAGGTGTAATGCATTGGCAGGAAATTATTGCAACTGTGATCTGAACTTGTCAAGTTTCAAAAATTTAGAGGGCCAGGAGAAATTAGAAAAGGAAAAATATTTTAAGGTGATATGAATTCAAGGAAAATTATTGGTTTGAATAGAAAGCTGGAAAAATTGGTTAGAGATAAACTGCTCTGGTATGCCAGGCATTGCTCTCAAGAAAGCTGAGGTAAATTCTCTTCATTTTACCATTTAAGTGATGTATGAGTTGAGGCGAGAATTTATCCTGCATATTTAAACTGAAGGTTCTCTGGAACCCTGAGAGCTAATACTTGCTCAGCACAGAGAGATCCTGTAATTGTAAGGGACAGCTAGGCACCACAGTCATGTCCAAAAACAACATTAGCAACTACATTATCCACTTTACATTCTAAGTAATTATTACTTATTGTTGTAAGTAACTATTTTTTATTAGTAGCTACTGTTGTTATTGTTGCTACTGATTTGGATAGAATTGTACTTGGAGAGAAAGGTTTCTTCCTCTCATCCTCTTGCATTGTTGTTCTTCAGTTTAGTCACTGAAGCTGAAGTTCATATGCTATATTTGTAAGCTTCTTCTACTATATTAACAAATTAAATCATTTTCGAACCACATTAGTAAGAGACATTATATGCCATATGACTACTTTTTAAAGATAAACAACTCTCACTGCAGGTATGCTGACTGATAATTTTTTCTTTAAAATAAGAAAAATCCATCTCTAAAACCTATCAGTACCGTTATCATGGGTCAATGCTTTTAAAATGGCCAATTCAAGCAAAAATCTATTTTAACTCCATGACAATAGTCCCTCTTTGTAACTATATCATTATGTAGTTCTCTTTCACTCTCAATTTTCCTTCCTTATATCTTGTGCAATGGGGACAGCCTCTTGCACTAAATTTTACAGATGAAACTTTTTCTGATGTCACTCTCTTCTGTAATAGTGCATGCAAATGGAATTTTCTCCTTTTGTCTAATCCATATGAAGGTATGTTTCCAAGTCTCAATAAATTTCATTAGAGTGATGCAGGACTTACAAAAGCTGTCTGCTTAGGATTGAGTTTCAATGATTGTCATTAGTATCTGCAAGGTTGTTAGCTTCAGTTGAAGCTTTTGGGGCATTTATGAAGTATCCTTCGTGTGTCTCTAGACTAGTGTGAAATGATATATCACTTTCTCTCGCTGTCTGGATATTTAAAAATATTTCTCTCTTCCGAAGATCTCATACAGCTTAGAGGAAGTTATATCTGTTCAGTCATATTTCATAAAAAAAAAAAAAAACAGCAGAAACATTCAACATTTGGGGAGAAAAAGGAAAGATAAATAGTTAAACAGGCACACACCAAATCATACATTAAACTCATAAAGCTTGAAAACGTGCATGGAACCAGCAAATTTCATCATATAGAAGTGAATATTTCCATTCTGGAAACTCCAGAGTTGGGAAGGTCCTTCTAAATTCACTTTCTAGAGCCTATTCTTTGGCTTTCTCTCTAGTTCCCACAAAGTCAGATCTGATTCCAAGTCCAATTCTTGCAATCATACTGGGATATTTTCTGGGTTTCAAGTACTGGTGAAAGAATCAGAATCATCTTATTCCACCAGGATAGCTCCTGCCCGTGTAATACTTTCAAAATCATTGGAGAGCACATGGTGAGTGAACCTCTGAGGATATGTGCTAGATCCATGTGTTAAAGTAAAGAAAGATGGTGTAGTTCTTTTCTTTTTATTCTGCCACAGATGTTCTAAATAGCTTCTGATGTTCCCAGTACAATACACACTGCTGTGGATGCTCTTTTAGTAACAGCATGGACTTCACCTCAGTATACTGAGTGATTGTACCAAACTGCCAACATTTTTCTGCAGGACACAAGGAAGAGAATTTTCAATATATAACCTCTGCCAAAAAATGCAACTAAAATTTCATGGTGAAAGGGTTTTCCTTAACCCTTAGATGATTTCTGCAAAGCCCGGTATCAGATCTTCTGTGAAAACAATGGAGAGATGAAAAATGCAATGGAGAGAAGAAAAATAAAAGCCAGGAATCTTTTCAAATAGGAAAGGCAGAAAACCCAAAATGCATATATTATGTCCATTTCTCCAATAAATAAAAAATTAAGAAGACTTAGTGCTTGAGACAAATACTTTATATGGAGCAGTTTATGTTATAAATTTTCCCACTGACTGCCCTGAATTTTCAGCTGATAACACAGGTACCACTTATTCAGGTTCTCCTTACCAACCTGGGATTACTTGGAATCAAAATTCTGAGGCTATCTCATTAGATTTGGAACATCTAGTTTCTCTAGGAAAACAAATTTGCCCATCCAAGGCTGAGAGTGCACGGCAGCTTTGCCTGTAGTCTCCCACACCCTTACTGCATCACCTCAGCACCACATGCTGGGTGCCACATTCACTTCTTACCTACACTGGGGCACAAAGAGGGATCTACAAAACCATCTGAAGAATCCCAAACACTACCCAAAGCTGCAACAAACTCACTAGATAAGCAGCTACAGCTCTGCCAGGAGAGCTGGTAGCCTAGCTCATCCCTGCTAGGTATCTGAGAATCTCCTTCTTGAGCTTATAATCAACATAATCACTGTACTAAAGGATTCAATATCTGCTTAGCAATTTCAAAGATTTTCACTTCGTAAACTTTTGGTTATTTCCACTAAAAATTAACTACTGTGTTTTCACATTATTATTATTATTATTATTACTATTATTATTACTATTATTATTATTATTTTGCTTCATGACAACATTAGATACAATAGATGCATTAAATGTGATTTCCCACCCAAAGGAAAAAAAAATAAAGATTAAAATAATTAAGAGTGATCTATTGATCTATAGTGGTCCAAAAGTTAACCATGAGTAACTCTGACAAAATCAAGAGTATATAAATTATTACTACAGAGGAACATTTTTTTTTAAAGTATAGTTACAGTTAAATAAAATAGCTAAAATTACCTCCGTATTGCAGAGATAAATTCACATTAAAATTACTAAATCTCTTTTAAAATAAATTTGTACTCCTCACTGCACAAATTTATCTTTGCATGTAAAAAGATACCTAACAGTTTTGTTAATAGAAATCACAGGTAAAATAAGTCTCAAACAGTTACACAGTGTGAAGTACCCTCTATTATACTTTATAATACGTATTTGCAATTTCATTTTTCAACGACGTTTTAGTATAGGAACCAAGTCAAAGCGAATAACATAATTTAACTCTCAGACTGAGTAGAAAGAGATGTGTTAAGAAAATGATTACCATAACAGACTTGTATTTGTATATATATATTTGTATGTTTATGCATATATGGAGAAAGAAAATCTCATAGGATTAATAGTACTTTACAGTTGTACACTAATATGGTATTCTAAAGATACCAGTACCACTTTTGCAACTATCACATATAAAATGATGAAATTAAACTACTTCCTTATTTTAGGATGAAATTTCAGGATACATACCGGCATTTCAGCATTTGCAATCTATTTGAAAATAAAATAATAAAATATAAGAAAAGAAAAGTTGGGGGGAAAAAAAGGGCAGCAAAAGGGAAAAAAAATAAAAAATAAAATAAAAAAAAAAAAAAACCATACACACTGAAGATAAATCACAGAAACACAGAATTGTAGGGGTTGGAAGGGACCTCGAATGATCATTGGGTCCAAACCTCCTGCCAAAGCAGGTTCCTTAGAGATGAATGTACAGATGTAATCCAGAAAAGTTAATGATCAAATCACAACCTTCCTCACACCCACCCTAAAAACAAAGAGATGAAGAGATGAGAAGGGGGGAAAACAACAACACTTTTTTTTTTTTTTTTTTTTTTTTTTTTTTTTTAAGAACAAGAAATTAAAGAGTAATAATAGATTAATGCAAAGCATTGGGTTAAGATGAGAAAGTTTTGTGCTTATCAACATACATGTATACCAAAAGAATTTTCACTGTAAACAGACAACAGAAATGTTGGATACAATTGGTTTAAGTGGAATTTAAAACATGGTGGTATCCAGTTGGAATTTTACTAGAAGTTGGATAAAAATGAGTTATACTATTCACAGTGAAACAAAGAACTCTACACAAACCTGTATTGGCTATTCTTTTCACAGACCACAGGCCTACTATCCAAATAGCCCTCCTGGGCCTCAGAGACCAGGACTGAAATCTCTAATAAACTTAGTGAGAGATGCAGTGGTCCTTGGTGCAAATACATCTAAAAGTTTGATAAATTAATCTGATCTACTAGTTTCCCATATTAGGAATCATGACCCCATGTATCCAATAATACATAAAATTGTATGGTTACTAAATAGGAACATGGTATATAACAGATATCCAGTAAAGAAGGTTTCCTTAATGATTTTAATTTTAATATGGTTGAGAAGAACATTAAAAACACAACCCAAATATTATTAACTGGCCAAAAATACTATATTAATATATTACTCCCAAGCTGAAGCAACTACTTGATCAGTTGTCTCCTGCTTTTGCTGAAGCTAAAGCACATAATATTTTGCGTACACTGAGCCAGAGTTATCTTGAAAATATATACTATTATTTGTTTAGCTACCCAATTCTGCTACAGAGTGATTATTTCTAACCACCCACACGCAAAACTTCTCTCTAGCTTATAGCCATATTTGTTCATGGACAGTATATATCACCTTCCTGTGTTAACATTATCCTTCGCTGTATCTGGTAAAACTGTATCTGTTGTAAACATTCCTTTCCCAGTGTTTATCCATTGATACTTGCACAACCAGCATAACCACCATACCCCACCTCCACTTTCATTTTGCTACACTGCATGCATCAAGCTTCCCTTGGCTTGCTTCTCTTTATGTCTAAAATCTTGAAAGCCCCATGTACATGAAAGCCCCATGTACAATTCTTACCCAGATGAACATTTTACAGGTGACATTCAGACTCATACAACAGTCATTATTAATTTTTTTTTTTAATCGTTTTTTAACAGTGAACTTGGAAATGGTCTCCTTTGTAAATTTCACAGAACTCTGTGTGCCCTTCAGCATTTGTGTATTGTATCTATATTCCAAACCATACTTGCAGGGTAGGAGAAAGCTTCAGGAGCTTTCTACATGCCATCATACTTTTAATGTCAGCACAATCTGTAGCTAGTCACATCTCAGATGGAATTTGGTTCGTGGGCAAACCTGGTACCATACCATTGCTTTCATCATCTCATCTCAGACTCAAGCTCTTATGAGCTTATGGCCTGGAGAATAGCTTTGATGACTTTCTATCCCAGAATAATACTGTATGTCAGAACTGTTTTTCCTGTAGGGAAAATGGATACATTGTGCTTTGAGCAGAGAAAATGCATTAATTTTTCTTCTTGCTTGTTTTTTTTTTGTTTGTTTGTTTTTTGTTTGTTTTTGTATGTGGTTTTGTTGTGTTTGTTTTTTTTTTGTTGTTGTTGTTTGTTTGTTTTGTTTTGTTTGTTTGTTTTAATGACAAAAGGCGAGGTAAATAGAATAACTATAGTCCCATACTTACTTACCTTTAAAAGAAAAAATTACCTTTCATATTAGCATTTCACCAAGGATAAAAGATCAAGATTAAGAAATTGTGCATGTTTTAAAATTTTACACCAGCTGATAAAATCCAACTTAATTGTAAATGTATTTTTTCATTCCATTTGGTCAATGAATGCCAGCTGTTTAAAGCATAGTGGAGCAAATTAAGACTATGACATCATGAGTACAAAATATAGAATTACTAATTTCTTTACCATGTATCTTCATTTAAGTAATGTTCTAGTTACCAAGCTTTCACATATACAATTTCTTCAGGTTAAATAAACTGTAACTTGATCATATTTAATACAAATATTCTATCATGATGTTGTAAAATTGTATAGTGAGCCACTTACCGCCCAAACATACCTTTCTCTCTAAAGATGTCATTTTTAATTCACTTAATATCTAATTAAATAATACTGCCTAGCTTGACCAAAGTCTGATACCAATAATATCTTGCAAAAAAAAAAAAAAAAATGATAATGAGGTCTGAATGTAATTAATTTAGAGACATATATGAATTTTTTCATGAACTATCATATTACAGCACACAGATTAAGAAAATTATTTTTTTTAAAATGCATTATAAATACAGTCATGTATATCCCAGCTGTTACATGCCAGGTTATCCTGGGGTATGAGATGAGAAATTACAGCTTTTTTTTTCTTGACAATATCTGGCTAGACATTTATCTATAATCCCACTAATACTTTTGTTACATTATATTATACCAAATCAGTGAAACATCTGAACTGGAATAATTCAACTTCCTCACCAAGTCAGTTTTCCACATTAATACAGAAAGAAAATATATATGTTCCCTTTTTCAGAAATTATATTTTGATTATATATTATGAGTCTACTTTGTACAAAAATAGCTATGATATATAAAATCTTGTACAATCTAATGAGTAACCAAGTCAAAATTGTGGGACCCATGGGCTGCAAGGGGACAGCCAGCTCCACCAGGGACCTCTCCACAGGCCATGGGGGATCTTCTGCTCTGGTGCCTGGAGCACCTCCTCATTCTCCTTCTTCACTGGCCTTGGTGTCTGCAGGGCCTGGTTCTCACTCCTCTCTCTCCTAGCTGCTGTTGAGCAGCAGGGTGGTTTTTTGTTCGTTTGTTTGTTGTTTTGTTTGATTGATTGATTTATTTTCCTTCTTTCTTAAATATGCTCTCACAGAGGCATAAACATTGCTTTGGCTCTGGCCAGCAGCAAGCTGGCCTATCTAACATGGGGCAGCTTCTGGATTCTTTTCATGGAAGTCACCCCCATGTTCCACCGCTACCCAAACCTTGCCATGTAAACCCACTGCATCTCTGCTATGCCACCCTGCTAACATCTGTGGGTTGTGTAATACTACCTGTGAAAGAGCTCTGCAGGGCTTGCTCTGACTGCTCTTGCCTATCTGTACATTATCTTCAATTGAATTGATTACACCTTAGTCCTCCACCTACCTCTCTTTATCATTCCTTATACTGTATTAGCCTACAGCATTGTTGTCTTCTAAGTGTTCTGTTTCTTACCTGAAGGGCAGTGAAGGAAACCCATTTAATTTCTAGTATCTATTAGATGATGAGCTCTTCTGAAGTCAGAGCTTCTACTGCAAAGACTGAATCATAGCCAGGATTCTGGAAGTATGCATTAGAGAGACTGTATGTAACTGAGTACTAGTACAGATTGAGGAGGGCCTCTCAAGCAATTAGTTAGTTTACTTTCAACTTCTAATGACTTCTAACTTCTTACACATTTACCACACAGGTTAAAGAATCAAAAATCTTTCCTGCAGGCATATCCCAAGGTTACTTTCCGTCTCCATCTTTGCAAGAACACAGTGGATTGAGATTTTATTATTCCCAATATTTAAGGTAATATTCCCAGGCCTCAAGTCATTCTCCTTCAAGTATAGAGTCTATCCATTGGAAGGTATCTACATATTTCTCTGTTTAACCTTTTGTCTGAAACAAAGAGTTAGTTGTGGCCAAAATTCCACAGGGCCAATATCACCACCCAAAGGATATTATACTATCACAAAAGTCTTTGTAAAAATTTTAAATAAAGGTTTATAAAATGCATTCCTGTTAGGAAAAGGAACTCCTTACTTCACCAGTACAGTAACATTTTCTATCAGGTGACTGGCAGATGTATTCAAGCAGAATTATCTATGGATTGGTATTCTAGCCTGAATGGTACTGATAAGTTTTGGAAGAGTCCTGGGAGAGTCTTGGACACAAAGTATTTAGAAATTACAGGCTTTTTGGCTTTGCGTCTACGAATTACTATGATATAAATAAAATGGCAAGAAGGAAAATAATACAACTTCTTCCTTTCCCACAGTATGTGTATATATGAGGCTTGAAGCCAAAAGGCTGTAAGGATCTTATTGCTTAAATAATAGCTGGATGTGGGAATGTGGACTGTGTAACATGTTCATCCTGAGGTTAAGCCCACAACATTTTCTAAAAACCTAGGAGAAACTCATCCTTCTCTTGACAAAGCAGTTAACTAACCTCTGCCTAGAATTGTCATAAAATGGTAATTTTAAAAAGGTCATGAGAAAGCAGAGCAGAGTTTTGCAGGCTTCTATGTCATACCAATGAGGACAATTTTTTTTTGTCTCTTCCCTAAACCAAGCAGCCTTCTCCCTAAGAGTCACTTGGGCTTAATTTGTTCCAACATAGACATCAGGTTTGTGGGATTCTTCCTGACTGCAACTTTGCTAACAATGTTTTTGCAGTCCCAAGAAAATATTTGCCTTTCTATCCTTAACATCAAAGTATGAAATTTATTTAAAAAAAAATAAAAATAAAAAAAAATAAAAAAGAAAGAACACCACCACCAAATAATCTAAGTATCATCCAAGATCCTGGAGGTAGTCATAACAGAATCATAGAATAATAGAAAAGTTTGGGTGGGAAGGGACATTAATGATCACCTAATTCCACCCCCCTGCCATGGGCAGCAACATGTCCCACTATATCAGGTTACCCAAACCCCCAGTCAACCTAGCCTTGAACACTTCCAGGGACAGGGCATCCACAGTTTCTCTGGGCAGCCTGCTCCAGTACCTCCATCACCCTCTGAGTAAAAACTTACTTCCTAACATCTTATTTAAATCTACACTTTTTTTTTTTTTTTTTAAGTTTAAAGCCAAAACACTTTTTCCTATCACTATACTTCCTGATAAAGAGTCCACAGCTTTCCTGTAGGCCCCCTTTAAGTACTGGAAGGTTGTTATACAGTTTCCCCAGAGCCTTCTCTTCTCCAGGTTGGACAACACCAACCATATCAACCTGTATTCACAGGAGAGGTTCTCTAGCCCTTTAATCATCCTCATGGCCCTCCTCTGGAATCACTCTAATAGGTCCATGTCCATCTTACAGTGGGGGCCTTGGAGCTGAATTCTTTAGTCTAGGTGGGATTTCATAAGAGCAGAGTAAAGGAGGAAAATCACCTCTGTCAACCTGCTGTTCATGTTTCTTTTGAAGCAGCCCAGGATATGGTTGGTTTCTGGGCAGTTAGTTCAAGTTGCTGGCTTCTGTTGAGCTTCTAGTTAATGATCACCTCTTTATTTGTCTCCTCAAAGCTACATTCAGTCTATTCTCTGCCCAGCTCAGTATGAGATGAGAGGTTGGAATGATGATTTGTTAGGTCCCTCCTAACCCAAACCATTCTATGATATATCTAATCTGAACATAAATGTAATCATTGCACATGAAACTGTAGTCCGATCATTGCAGCTACATTGCTCATAGAGGGTTTTTTGTTTGTTTGTTTTTTTTTATCATTGAATTTAAATTTGGTTTCTGAAAACAAGCTGTTAAAGAAAGAGGAACCTACACAGCATTTAATACACAGATTTAATGGCAGCTTTGACCAATGTTTCTGTTACCAGAAAAAAAAAAAAAAATGATTTTATAGGTCAGGAGTTGCATAGAAAAGTCAAACACAGATGGTGAGTAGGATTTTGTGATCATTTATAACATGATAGTTTGTGGGTAACTCCACAATAAATAGGCATCTGGAGTGGCCATTAAGGTTTGTCAAAATTATTATATATCATGAAGTGATTGTTGAGCTGGGTGGGTTAGAAGTTAACCCCAGTAATAAGATCCATCCACAATTGGCAGAGATTCTAACAGTATCCCAGCTGTGCCAAACCAAGAATGAGGATCCTACACCATGCCAAGAAGAGGTAAGCTTGCTGAGGATCTGCTTTCAGAGGAGTAAGCCCTGAATCAGGCAGGGTATGAAGGCAACTGAGAAACCTTTGCAGAATAAAGAAAGTCTTTCCACTGATAAGAACTGGCTAATATACACAGTTGAGAAAGTAGGAATATATGGTCAGTTTCCATTACAGAGAAAAGTCACTTGGGGAGTCCTAAAGAATCAGTGCTGTGACTATGCTGAAATCTGCTCAGAATTGGTCTAGAGCAGGGCATAATCCCTGAAGTGGTTGATGGTTGCTGATGTCTGCTGCCTCATGTAAAGCAGGTGGCACTAACCCGTCTACCACACCTGGCCACTGACAGAAGACAGGATTCTGGCAGTGATCATCTGGTTTATCCAATGAAGTTTTTTTGAGGTATTACACAAAGGTGCAAACTCCAGGGGAAAAACAATTCTAAATTCATGCAGAGCCAGACCAGAACAGCAATAAAATGGAAAAGATAGTCAGGTAAGTACACTTCTGCACAGTAACCCTTTGATGTACTTCTTTGCAGTACTGTCTTTCTAATTTATCTAAACAAAATGTCTTTTCTTGACAGCACGTACAAACTAATTTAAACCAAGAACATAGTAACTATCTCTTAATGCAGTCAACTTGTCAAAAAACAAACAAAAACAAACAAAAAAGTCACCACAGAATTGTAAGTCAAAATCTATTAAGGTATCTGACAAAGATTGTCAATAGCTTACTCTGAAGATTGGACAACTATCTCCAAAATCAGGCTGTGGTTCTTGGGACAGAGGTAGAGGGGAAAAAAAAAAAAAAAAAGACCACAGAAATGGTCATAGTGGCAAAGAATGCAAATAGCATACTAAGGGGGTGAAATGTACCATCAAATTATTTCTGAAACACAAAGATTTCTGTCAACATTACTGTGCCATTTCCTTGAATGTCCTAAGTGAAGCCATCTAAACTTCTCTTAGAGCAGTACTGCACCCTCACAGTGCTGAGCTTTAGTGTTTTCAGACACATTAAGGTCAACAAGAAGGTGTGAATTTTTAAGATGCTGAACAAACATAGCTATGCCAGGAGAACTCTTAGTTCAAAGATGACCCTAGAGATTTCATAGGCAATTGAGAGTTATTTTGTTGTTGTCTCAGCAGCCACTATTATATCTTGGTTATTCCTTTTCTACACATGAGGGGAGGACAAAAAATAGGCAAAAAAAAAAAAAAAAAAAAAAAAAAAAAAAAAAAAAAAAAAGCTCACTGTCTTAATACATGCCATTAATGTTAAATAACCACAACAGAAAAACAATACCTCATTTGTTAATATGATATCTTTTGTACACTTGTCACAATACTGGGAAACTGAAGGGTTTAATCTTTGATATTACATATTTACAAGCCTTACAGATCAAACTCAAATAGTATTTCAACTGTACTTTACCTAGAGCAAGAAATGTCTAGGCAGATAGCCCAGAGCATATTTAGAGCTGCCCTGCAGTCACTGAGACACATGAAGTGAGTATACAATGTCAAAGTACTGTAAAAAGCTATCATATAATTGGCTTGGATCATAGGTCTACAAGGGCTAAGGCACCCAAGCCACTAGTAAATTATACAGCCATTTTTGCTTGATTTCCTGTTTCTTCAACTCTGAAGTGATAATTCTGTTGAAGATGATAAAGACCGTTGAAGAGATTTTATTTAATACAGATGGACATGTTAATGCAGAGTGATCTACCCATCCCTCCAATTAGCCTACTAGGTGCAGCTTGATATAAAGCAGAGACTGGAGCCCCGAGGACATAAAGCAAGACAGGGAGAGCAACATAGCTCAGCATGTTTTCAGGAAATCCAATTATTTGTCTGAAGCTTTGAATTCAAAAGTGGATTCAGAAAGTCCTAAAGCAATTATGATTTGCACTGAAAGAGACTGGCTAAAGCCAGCAGCTAAACGTTTGTATTGTTTTTGGCTTGTGTGCTCCATTTATACAGTAAGACCCTTTAGCACAATCACTTCAGCATGTAACTGAAATGAGTTTGGTTTTCAATAGGAGTCTTCTTTCAAATAAGTTGATAAGAAACACACAGTTTTTTCTTATTTTTAGTACAGACAGAAGGGCCTGGAAAAAACTCTGGATTTCAAAATTTACTTTAAAACTTTTCTGAGCTTTAAGGACAACATTGTGTTGTGTTAAATATCTTGCACAATTATGTTAATGTTAAAATTTCTGACTAGGTATGTGCACTAGATAGTCCTCTTTGTATATGCTTTGATATGTATATGCTCTTTGTATATGCTCTGATACCTCCTTGTATATGCTAACACATCTGCTGTGTCATCATAATATGAGGGAGGAAACATGTAAGCATGATATGTAAGTACTTTTTGCTTGATATACTTACTTAACCGTAAAAAAAATGCAATGTCATTCTCTGTGTATTTCAATATTGTTACCATTATTGTTACCATGTGTTCTGTATTTCTGAAAATCTACCTAGTAATTTGGATACTTAAATGAACATAGTTATGTAAATGATATGCATAGTCTGTATATATTTCAACTTTAAGCTACTTTGCTGTCGGCAGCAAGTGATACATGAAATCATTCTAAAGGAACAGAGATATGCAAAATTATATTTTAAGTTTTCAGACATTTCTGTCTTGAATAGATCCTGACCCTGAACATATTCAACTTTACTCACATTTTATGCATGCCTGCATTTATTTTTTTCACTTTACACTTTGGTGATGAATACTATGTCTGATATTTGTTTTCAGAAGTCACCAAATACAGATAATTATGTACTGTAAGACATCTGTATCATTAAGAAATTTATTTTTTATTATATATGTTTAATGTATATATTCCTAAAAAGTCAATGATGGACTACTTTGTTTCAATTTTGGATCCTGTTTAGAGGTTAGTGCTGAAGAACAATGTACATTTTTAAACACATTCTTCTTATTTTAAATGGTTTGTGTGGTTCTTACATCCAAAAATCTCTTCTATAAAAAACACTCTCCTAAGTTGTAGATATTAGATACAAAGTCTTATTTTTTTAAATAGCAATAAAAATACCTCATAAGCAAAACTGGCCCAAAACTAGGATTCCAAGTTCACTGGAAGTTGCTTTTTAATTTAGTTTTGATCTGACCTGTAGTGGCTGTTTCCAATGTCCGTAGCCCAGGCAGACTCTGCAGGAATCCAGGCAGCGTTCTCTTTGAACTCTGCCTTGAGTTTGCTAAAACCTCATTGAACCCAAGATGTTTTAAATGAAAAACTTCAGACTGGATGAAGTAACAATTTTTGACAAAACTTTGTTTCCTTTGATAATTTCTGAACACTTCTGTTTACAACATGCTTTGATTGAAGACAGACCGTCATGATGAAATGACAGGCATTTCATAATTATTCCTCTCCAAAGTCTTTTGGATACCAGCCTTGTCATAATTCACAAATGGGTCTGTCTACTTCCTTTTGACTTTGTATTTTCATTCACTTAATAAGAACCAATGTCTACCAAAGTAATCAGCTCAACATATTTTAACAGACCTCTAAAACAAAATGGCAAGGATAACCTCGTGACTAATTTTCAGGATTAGTTATAAGAAAAACTGCATTCTGGTCAGTTTTGCTGCCAATACGGTGTCATGATTTTTGTCCTGTCAAATAAAACCTCTGAGAATGCCTATATTAGCTTTTGTGATGCATCCTCAGGCTGCTTTCTACATTAGATTTCCAGTCCCCAGCAATAATAATCCTTCCATTCATTTCTTTGTCTTTCCCATTATTATTAGGCCTGATGCTCATTGATATGAAATTTGTTGGGTTTGTTTTGTTGTTTTGTTTTGTTTCATTTTGTTTTGTTTTAGTCAGCATTGACTATCTGACATCTATCCCAGTGTACCTGCATGGTTACCCAGACCTGTCCCATGTTGATTTGATCGCTACTGGGGAAAAAACAATGCCATCAGTCCTCTTCCTTGTATGTGAGTAGCTAACAGCCAATGAAAACAGAAACTGTGCTGGAAAGTGCTCCAGGCACACCGCCCCTCTGATTTAGCATCTCTGGGCAACTGACCAGACTGGCTGGAGGATAAGATGATCCTGCTGTTAGTTAATTGTGCATGCGTAAAAGTCAGAATTAGATTGTCAAGCTGCATAACTGCAATTAAGCACCCAGTCTCTGTATTCAGCAGTACTCGTGGGTTTTCTGCCTTGCTAACTGCTCTTGATAGTTACTGTATTTTCTAAAGTGCTTGAAAGAGGCAAAAATATATAGTAAGAGCTATACTTTCGTATTTCATATATCTATGTAGATATACGTAGGCATAAGTATTTGTACATAAAAGATACATAAAATTCTGTGATATTTTTAAAGCTTACAAAAACAAACAACAAAGGCAGTAATTCCAACAGAAGGTGACATTGAACAATTATTCTTCTACAAGTAGTTGGGTATTTTAGAAGTGCTTTACTTGCTCTGCATTTTAGTTGTCTGTGATTTGTGCCAGTCGGTTATTACAGTAAATCTCTTTGTCTCCCTCTGGTGGATACCTACAGAAAATAGAGTCTGAATGTCCCGTGGTATGGAGGATCACAGCCTCCCTTATGAGAGAGGTGCCATATCCTTAACTCAAGCAGAACTCACTTACTTAGACAGAGAAGAGGCAAAGCTCAGTCTTTATGAATGATCCAGATATCAAACGAAGAACAATATTTTTCCACATTATCCTCAGTTTATAAATAAATAAATAATTTAAAAAAATTTGAAGAAAGTAAGGGAAATGAAAACAGACTTTGAAAAATGCAGTAATGCACATATCACAATACAGAATGTATTCTTCTAGCTTACCTTATACAAAAAGGTGGATTTTGTTCATAAAATATATCTTATTCTGTTTGTGTCTTATTAAATTTTAAATAGTCATACACACATGCACATACATGGTTACTTTGGAAAACAATTAAAAATAAATAAATAAAATGTTCCCCCCCCCCAAAAAAAAAAACACTACAAATATTTAAACATCAGAAAGATATTTCATATCCAATTTAGAAATTAAGTGTTCCTAGCTTTTTATAAGATCAAAATATTGATGTCAGACTGTGACATCAGAGCAGCAGAAGACTCACTGGTGTAGAAATTAATTTTGTCCAGTTTGGATCTGGAATAAAACTTGTTTTGAAGAAATCTGTGATCAATATCACTATTTTGATTGCACTTTATATGGTTGCACCTTAATAATATTCAACTTGATGAAATCGCTGCTCTCTCTATCTGAAAAGCAGATGCAAATAGACAGTATACTACAGAAATCTGTACCAGTTGTTGCTTAATTCCCTGGTGGAATTTAAGACAGAAGTGAGCTATGAAGTCTTAAGTGGCTTTATTTGGGCTAAATGCTTCTCTATGTACATTACATTACATTAGATTTGTTCTTTGAAGACGTTCAGGGTAGAATTCTCTTTGGAGAAGATGAGAAAGAAGCATTACTAGTGTGTTTTCCATGAATAGTTTTCCTTATCTCTAGGCTTACTTCCTTTTGTATTACCATAGCTTTATAATGCTGTCATCACAGATCTGTGTAGTATGCTGCAAAGCATTTTTTTATTTTTCATTTTTTGAGACATACTTTTAGCAGTAAGAAAGCTTTTAGGGTACCATGGTGTTTGGGCAACACTGCTTTGTTGTGGAAAGTCATTTCTGACTGCAGTTATTAAGCAAGAAAGCATGAGAGTTACTTCTAGAAACCAAACTGCCCTTTGGCATTTTAAGTATTAGAATAAACTTTACCTTGAGTATGTTTTATTTCCCATTTTATTTTTCTGAATATTAAGTTCACACTTTCAGTAATGGTACTGTAAAATTGTACAATACTAAGAATACATTCCATATGAAAATTTTGTCTGAGTGAGGATGGTGTTGGACTGACTCCTTTGTGACCATATGGACATAATAGAACAGGTGTATATTGACAGTTATGCATAATTACACTGCTTATGTTAAAAGGAAATTAAACCTTTACAAACCATGGTTTAACGTTTACCTCACTTTAATTTTAAAATGCTAGCAAAATCCATAATTCATGCACTTCCATCATGTGCACATTCAGAAAGAGTATCAAGATGTCAGACTTGTACCCTTTTGAATGTTTAAAGGACAAGCTATAGAAAAGCATTCATGGCTGAGAAGGGCTGGTGGGAAGAGGGCAGGCCAACACCTGCTTTGTGAAGCCTTATGGAGAAGCTCACATGGAAGTCTATGCCCTATGATTCTTTTGGGTTTCCCTTCTTCAATCACTGCCATTGCTCACTGCTTCCCTTTCCTTCCCCTCCTACCTACTAGTGCTTTGAAGCTCACCTTGAGTTTTAATTTCATTGTCATTTATATCTATGTGTATTTAATTTTAAAAGCTGTTTTGTTGGTTTTTTTTTGTTTTGTTTTTGTTTTTGTTTTTTCTTGAAAACTCCCTTTTTCACTGTAGGAATTATTGTCAAATAAGATTACACTACAGGAGAATAACCCATGAAAGAAAATTGTGCATTAAAAAGAACATTTTGTGAAAAGGTTATTAAATTTCTCCCAGTTTCCTGCTTTAGAAGTTGTGTCTTCTGGATGTGGCTCTGAGGGGAGCTATTCCAAGCTTCACCACCTTGAGAATTGCTTGCAAGGCTAGAGGCCTTGCATCTTACATCAGGCTAGAGTAATAAGACAATATCACAACACCAGGGATGCCAAATCTCTAGCTACTTGTCAGGCTGTGAAATCCAGCTCCCAGAGTTCACAATTTGGTTAAAATGGAGAAATATATACCTAAGAACAGGATACTAAGTTGTTGCTTGAGGAGCCGCTAAAACTAGCTACTTAACAGAAACCAATGCAGGAGAGTATGGAGTACTCAGTGATATTATAGTAGAATGTGTTTGGAAAGAATGCAGGTTATGCTTATGAGACACGATCAGTCTTGAGACCCAAGTAGATTTATGTTTTTTTCTCTGCTTTACCTGTGGGGCCAGGAAACCATTTCTCTCCTTAATAGAATTTGGTTTCTGAGGAAGAGAGTTATTTGTGGAAATTTTTTCCACCTTGCCCTGCATCAGAAACTGGTTATATTAGATACTGAAGAGAGAACCTGTAATACAGGAGATCAAACTATAAATGAGTGATAACCCATCCTTCTCTGGGGTTTGATCTATCATCAATCACTTCCCAGAATCTTCCTAAACACTT
This sequence comes from Anas platyrhynchos, assembly GCF_047663525.1. Classification (NCBI taxonomy): domain Eukaryota; kingdom Metazoa; phylum Chordata; class Aves; order Anseriformes; family Anatidae; genus Anas; species Anas platyrhynchos. The sequence goes on along the minus strand of NC_092588.1, from coordinate 66,448,818 downwards.
AGACATTTAAGAGAGCTTATTCACAAAAGATTTCACAGGTGTAAATGTAGCAAGTCAACAACAGTCAGCCAACTTGCAAGTTTTTACTGCCAGTGTCTGCTCAACCACTTTTCAGCTCATAATGCAGGTTTCTTAAGTGAATGCCACGATTGCGTGCTTATGGGGTTTGCTGGTGTTTTGTTATGCTTGTAGAAGCTATGTTCGTACAGACAAGTCAAAATTAGTTGGGCTGGAGGGAAAAATAATAATAATCATAATGACTGTAACCTACTGGAGAAAACACTTACCTGAAATAAGGACACCTGAATTCTTGTTCCTGATCCAATGAATCTTGAATTATACTGCACCCTCAACCTTGAAGTTAGGGGGCATTAAAATGGGACTTAGGCATTGAAATCCTGCAGATGTCCTGCACTGCCCTCTGCACAAATAACAGTGTGCCTGCCATGATAGTTCTTAGAGGTGTATTGGCTGCTCGTTCCCTGTGGCAGACTGTGTGGCAAGGAGGAACAATCTGAACAGGTGTTGTGGTTTAACCTGGCAGACTGCTAAGCAGCACACAGCTGTTCACTCACCTCTTTCCACCTCCTTCCCTTGCTATCTCTCCCACTCAAATCCCTGCAGTGGGATGGGGGACAGAATCATGAAAAAAAAAAAAAAAAAAAAAAAAAAAGGATAAAAGCTCAGGAGTTCTCATAAAGACAGTTTAATAGGACAGAAAAGGAAGGAACAAATAATAATAATGATGATGATAATCATAATAATAATACAAACAAAGCAAGTGATGCCCAATGCAATTGCTCACCACCTGCTGACTGATGCCCAGCCAGACCCCAAGCAGCAGCCCCAACTCCATTGCCAATTCCACCCATATTTATTGTTCAGCATGATGACATATGGTCTGGAATATCCCTTTGGCTAGTCTGGGTCACCTGTCCTGGGACTATCTCCTCCCAGCTCCTGCTGCATCCCCAGCCTCTTTGGTGGCAGGGCAGCACAAGGAGCCAAAAAGTATGCACTGGGTATGCACTGCACAGCCACAACTAAATCATCGAGGTGTTATCGGCATTATTCTCATCCAAAATCCAAAACACAGCACCATACCAGCTACTGGGAGGAAAATTAACTCTGTTCCAGCCAAAACCAGGGCAGCAGCTCCACTCTTTTTAAGAGAACTGTACCTAAGATAGCAAGTGGTGAAAATAGATTTAATTAAAGAGACTGACAATTTTAATGATACTTTAAATCAGAATACAAAGAACACTGTTTGAAGCATGGAATTCCCTCTTGGTTGTTGTTCCTCTTTTTTATGTTGTTGGTGTGGTGTTTTTTTTTTGTTTGTTCGTTTTTTTCCCCCAAATAAAAGTTCATTTCATGATTTATCCTTCAAAACATGCTGCTTCTTCACCAAATATAGCCTTTATACAAAACATATACAAATAACATTTATTTGTTTAACTGTGTCAATTAATTTTTGTTCATGTGGTAACACAGCTTAAAATATTTTTTGATTCCTAACTTTTGCATTATTACATTAAAGATGATGAATGGTCCATTACATGATTGTTTCTTCTTTTCCCTTCCCCCTCAGGACTATTTTTTTGTAGATGAAAATCAGCACTGAATTGAAAATGCACAAATATAACATTACTGCATTGTTTATTAGCTAAGCTGTGTTCTATTGTATGTGCTGATGAAAAAAAAAAAAAATAAAAATAAAAAGACAATTGTTTTATTAAAACAGTGTTGTATTTGAAAAATGTAATTATGCACTACAGATCATATGCAGTTTCTTTATATATTTCTGGTTTCCATGGATAAAATTCCAAAAGGCAGATAAAGCCTTATGGGACTTAATTCCATAAGCACTTATTCTTCTTTTCCTCCTTCATAATGTAAGTGGGTACTGTGAGTCAACCTCTTTAAGTACCTTTGAAATCCTGCCTCTTTCTTCACCCTCAGAAAATGCAAACAAGTTACAGTAGCTACAGCAGGGACAGCTATGCTGATCATTATCTTTCTTCTAAAAGAGTTGCTGTGAGGATGTGCCCCAGGAATTTTGGTTTGGGCTAGGATGCCCAAAGCACCTCCCTAGAGCAGATATGCTTCAAACATTCACTGCCTAGTCCAAAGCAATGCCACCACCACATTAAAATAAAAGTCACCTGTAGAATTATGGTTTATCCAAATCCTAAGTCTTATTTTAATGTCCTCAGAAAGACGTGATTGGTGTGAAAAAATGTCCTTTGCTACAACCTAATGTGCTATATGAACAGACATTAATCATCATTTCTCTATTATAAGAGAGAGCAATACCAATAAGAAGGGGATTGAGAGCAGAGCAGGGCTTTGCTTGTTCTTTGCTGTTTTTGCTTCTAAATGTTAGTGAGGAGTAAGAAAGGTTATTTCATTCATCAACAATGCAAGTTCCAAACCACAAAAGTCCCAGGAGTCCAAAAGAAGGTGCCCAGATCAATTCTTCTGTTGCTGGTAAGTTATAACTTGACTTTCTTATTGACAGGCTAAGTCTCTCTGCCTCTATATATTCAACAGAAATTCCTCCTTTGTTGAAATCAACAGAGAAGCCTCTTTCTCATAGTGAAGACAAAGTTTAAACAGTCTGAAAAATTCAAGCTGCTTTCCATATTGCAGTCTTGCAAGTTTAGGGGCAAATGTCCTTCTAAGTATACCCTTGGATTATGACCTTCTAAGTATGCCAGAGCCCTGAAGGACCAAGGATGGTTGGGGTTGGTTTGTCAGTCTTTTTCACTAGGGTGAAATCCCAAATGTGTTACTCGAGGTTACTCAAGGATGTGTATTTCACTTATGGGGTAGACCTGCCTTGTGGAAAAAAAAAATCTTTTTCTGGATCTAGGCCTGACTGCCAAACTATCTTTATTGTTAATGTGAAATAAATAATCCTATGAACTCTCTGTCTTCAGCTTCTGGCTTTTATTGCTGACAAATAAGCAATGTAGCTGAAATTTATTAAATGTAAAGTGTATTGAAAATGCCACTTCTTTCAAAATGTGGCTCCATCATTAAAGTATTACTTCATTGTTGTCTCTAGGTTTTTGTTTTCTAATATCAGATCTGGTGCTGAGACACTTGGTAACACATATGATGGTTTTACTTCATGGCTAGCACATCCAAATGAGTCTATACTTTTATAATAGAGAACTATTCAGCTCTACAACATCTGTATCAAGTTTATTACCCAGAAAGTTAAAAACAATTCAATTTGATCTCATAACTTTGTAATATGTCTTGTGTAGCTCAGAAGATTATGTCTTACTAGAAAAACCATTCTTGGACTATGTGGTCTAATAGATCTTTCATATAGCTAAATCTGCCCTAAATCATGGAAGAAATTAAACTACTAAAGATTTCTTTGTATTCTGGTATAAATGAAAGGAAGCCATCAGTTCCATATACCTTTTATTTAAGAGAGGTTTTCTTATCCATGAGGTGAGATTAGAACTCAATGTAAATACAGATTGTCCAATTTAGTCCATATAAAGTTTGTACACTTTCCAATGTACAATGCTTGGTTTTGGACAGCTTTAGAAGGTTGGCTGCTTGCTTCTTGTTAGGATTTTCTAGCTTATAGGTTATTTGTAAGAAGAAAGCTAAAATTGTGATTTCTGTTAGAAATGCTGGCAATGACTGAAAGAGAAGCTCAAATTTTGCCTCTCTCATGTTAAAGGGCCATCAAGACTGAACAGTATGGACAACAAGGGTATATTAAGCTAAGCAGACTTCTTCATCTATTTTCAATTTAGTCTTATTTAATTTATCTTTTAATAAAATATATTTCTGTTAACTATCACTTCACCCTATTGTCTGTACAGCTTCAAATGACTGCTTTTTAGAGCTATGAATAACCAAAGTAAAAGTCTATAGTTACATTAGTTGCAGGTTATTGGTCATTAAGTGTTCATTAAACACTACACTTATTCTTTTCAATTTACACTGTTATTTGTTTTCTTATTTGATCAGCTTTGATAAGTCATTTAAGAGTTATTTATGCAAAAATATTAGTGCCTTTTATAGCAGAGCACAGATAAGCTCTACTTCATGCAGTATAATTTGCAATATCTACTCACTCTCCTGAAACTTATGGTGATTGTTTGCACAATTACCTGATGAATTTTAACTGGGATTATTGAGGCTTTTTTTTTTTTTTCTTCTTTTTCTACTTCAACAGATCAAAGAAAAGCCAATCACAGTACATAAGCATTTATGGTGGAAGACAATATTATATGCAAGTGTTAAGTTTAAATGTAATATTTTGACCTTTTAACTTTGAATTATAGTTTCTGTATATTCCTTGTTTATAAAACATGGCAACCTAACCCAATACAAAATTTAATTCACATAATTTGGTTTGATGTTTATAATAACTTACACTGTACAAGTATTGAAGTTTAGTTTTGGTAAATTCCACCAAAGTCACTTCCCAAAGCCATAACTATAGCAATTTTTGTTTTAGTTTAGTTAAAAACAAAAAAAAAAAAAGAAAAAATGTAAACAAAGAAAAATACAGATTACGAGAAAATTTAAGCATGAAGGCATTTTAGCGCATGAAGAATTAGCTTATCTTTGGGGAATGCTTCAAAGTGAAAGACTTTTTGTCAGAAAACAGACATGGGTTGTGTTTTTGTTTGTTTGTTTGTTTTCCAGTTATACCAATATAATTCTCATTCTGGAAGTGCGAGGAAGTTTGCTGGTTTCCTGAAACTAACCCTAATTACATAGGTGCTTTTAAATGTTTTCTACTGTTGCTGATAATGAGTGTATTTTAGTGTATTCAAACACTGACAACACTGACAACAGCATGTTTGAATAAAAACAAAAGATGTGTGATTTTGTGCCCAGAAGTTTGGGCTCTCACCCTAAAAAAAAAAAAAAAAAAAAAAAAAAAAAAAGATGTGGGGAGGGAATATGTGTTTAACAGCTAACTAAATAACTACAAGAGAAACAAACAAATCTCAATTATGAAAAAATACAAAAATATGTCAACCGTCCAAACTGGTTAATGCATCAACCCTGATCTGTCACAGTAAGCTGCTCATCATCGTAAAGCAATAGTTCTCATTTTAAACCAGCTCTGCATACATTGCTGGGAAGATCTGATGTTATATTTTACTTAGAATGCATCCTTCTTTTATGACTGCCAAAACAAAACTTTGTACTGTATTGTGCCTTTCTAAAGTGGTGTCTTGGTCCAAGGACTGATATTGTTTTATAAAAATAAGGAAATAAATTGATTAAGTAGTATTGTGATCTACTTTGAATTATGTCATTCCTATTCTGATAACTTACTGAAAGTGACTAATAAGATCAGGAAAATCCATGCAGAATGACATGGTACTTAGAGCAAATATATCAACTGCCAACCTAAAATCTATTTAAATTAATAGATTTTTTTTTTTTTTTTAATTTTACATCATTTTTGTACTCCGTGTTTCATGTAGTTTCATGGAATGATTTTATTGCTGATTCAATAGGGATAGAAAGTTATGTGACAGATTCAGCAGGTCAATTCATAAGTATATGATGAAAAAAATTCAGCTTGATAAATACTACAAAGGATCGCCTGTATTCCCAGCCTGTCTTTTTCTCCAGATGTTCATATGATCCATTACTCGTAACAACAATAATATTTTTCCCTTATAGCTTCTTTCTGTCCACCTACTCATTCCTTTCCTGTAGGATACATACTCTGTCCTTGTGGATTTAACCACAGTACTTGCCAAGACAGACAGAACCATGTATTTTATGCTTCCTTTTATTCTCTGTCATTTCTTAAAGTAGCAGCTTTAACAGAACAATCAGAAAGAGGGAAAGTTTCTTAAAAAATAAGTGGCTCCACTCATTAAACAAGAAATCTTTTTTTTCAAATGATTAAATGTTACATTTGAAGAGAACATTCAATGGCAAATCCATCAGTTGTCAAAGCTATATGATAAAATGTAGTGTTTTTGCCACACTGTGGTGGCTTTATTCAGGTGGGTAGCTGAGCTCCACCACAACTGCTCTCTCACTCCCCCTCCTCAAAGGGAAAGTGGGAGAAAATATGACAAGGGCTCAAGGGATAAGGGATAAGTATAGGGAGATCATTCAATAATTTTTGTGATGGGCAAAACAGACTCAGCGTAGGGAGATTAGAGAAATGTATTACCTGTTACTAACAAGCTAGAGAAGTGAGAAACAAAGAAAACAAACTACAAACACCTTCCACTCATCCAACCTCTTCTACCTCCTCCCCCTGAGCATCACAGGGGAACAGGGAATGGGGGCTGTGGTCAGTCCCTAACACTTCGTCACTGACTCTCCTTCGTGGTCACTTTCTGCCCCTGTCCATGTGGTCACTCCCATAGGATGCCATCCTTTCCAAACTGATCCTGCAGGGGATTCCCACAGGCAGCAGCTCTTCAAGAACTGCTCCCATATGGGTCCGTACCATGGGGTCCATCCATCAGGAGCAAACTGCTCCAGCATGGGTCCCCCACAGGTGGCTGTTCCCCCAGACTCCCTGCTCCTGCAGGGCTCTCCATGGGCCACAGCCTCCTCCAGGCAATGTCCACCTGCTTCACTGGGGGCTCCACCATAGGATGCAGTGTGGAGATCTGCTCCACTGTGGGACCCATGGGCTGCAAGGGGACAGCCTGCTCCACCAGGGGCCTCTCCACAGGTTGCAGGGGAACTTCTGCTCCCTGCCTGGAGCACCTCCTGTCCTCCTTCTGCACCAACCTTGAGGTCTGCAGGGCTGCTTCTCTAAAAAAATTGAGAGAATTCTTTCAACACTATAATTCAGCCTATTCTCAAAATTACTACTTTCAGTCATTTCCAAGGTATCAAGTCTTCTCTCTGTCCATGCCAGCTAACAGGTAACAGCTGAAGCTACTACTGAAGCATGTATAGTTCTTAGGGACACTTCAGCCCTAGAATGAAAAAAAATGTGTTAGTTGATTGTCCAAACACAAGTCTGGATGTTCTCAAAAAAGGCCTAAAATATGATGCAAAGACTTAATTAAATTATCTTTTTTCTATATTTCTACATTTATTTTCTTCTCTGCATTACAAGTAATTTAATCTGTAAATTAATCTACTATTAAGTAATTTAATCTGTCAGAAAATGTGTTCTTAACATTCATTTCCACAAGTTAGAAAGTAGAATGTGATCTAAAATAAATAAATAAATAGATAGATAGATGTGATGTTATCAAAACAGAACAAATAACAACATAAAACACTTCTCAGCAGGAGATGATAAAAACCTTGATTTTGCTATGAAAATATATAGAAAGGGAAAAGTATAGAAAGGGAACAGGAACACGTCTTTAATGGAACACAATTCCCTTTGAGACAGGGAACTATGGTCCCCTAACACTAAAAATGAATTGTTTTGCTAACTAGAATACATATTTATTTTTATGGCATATCTTTAAAAAATATTTTAAAACTATAAATATTCTTCAGTGATACACTCATAGTGGAAATAGTGTTCTGTAATTTTTGAAACATCAGATTTCCGTGCTTCATATCATGCATAACCTTCTAGTTTCAAAAGTGTAAGGTTTTTTGTTTGTTTGTTTGTTTTTCAGAAAATATTAATTTAGAAGTATGCAGCTCCAAAATATCTTAAGCTATATCTATACGTGTATCCTGAGTTCCCATTTCAGCCACAGTTTAACTCTAGGATTGGTTTGATATGATCCATCAGATTTTCCAGATAATACCACAGTATCATATATTCTATTCCAGGACCAGAAACTGGAGGAGGCAGGGTTCAGGGAATAAAATATTCAGTGCTCTGCAGAGCACAGGTTCTCAAGATTTGGGTCTAAAGAATCCATGACAATTTTTGGAATCTCTTTTGTCTGGCATGACACTTCATTAGAAAATTCTAATTTTCTAATTTTCCTCCCTCTCCTTCTCCTTCCCTTTCACTCCTTCTCTTCCCTTCTTCCCTTTCTTCCTCCTCCTCTTCATTTTCTGCATCTTTCTTTCTTTCTCTCTCTCTTTCTTTCTTTCTTTCTTTCTTTCTTTCTTTCTTTCTTTCTTTCTTTCCTTCCTTCCTTCCTTCCTTCCTTCCTTCCTTCCTTCCTTCCTTCCTTCCTTCCTTCCTTCCTTCCTTCCTTCCTTCCTTCCTTCCTTCCTTCCTTCCCTCCCTCCCTCCCTCCCTCCCTCCCTACCTTCTTCCTTTCTTCCCTTCTTCATTTTCTCAATAGTCATTTGTCTACCAAGTGAGGCCTAGATCTGAAAAAGGAAAGCCAATTTTACTTACTTATGTAATAATGGCTTGCAGTCTTTCCAGTAATCCAGATTTTTAAAAGCCAGAATAAGACCAAAATATTTGCTGTAAATTTCCCTTTAGCATCCAGGCAATTAGCTCATTTTTCTTTTATCTTCCACAAGCTCAGTACTCTTTGATGTTTTCAAAACTGTCAGGGAAGTGGCCTTTGATGTCTTCAAATCAAAACTAGATATCCATCTGGAAGATATGCTTTAGTTAAATACACATTATTCAGCTCAGTGCAGGAATAACCAGGTGAAATTCTACAGCCCATGTTTCAAAGGTAGTCAACCAGATTAGCTAATGTTTTTTTTGCCATTACATTTTATGAAGCTATAAAAATAAAGCACTATGCATCTTTATGCAAACCTTCAGAAGAGGATCATAAAAAATAGTATGAGAGAAAGCAGACACGGTTACAGAATGATGAATTTTAGACCGTGGCAATACTTAAAATGATGGGGAATAATCAGACAGATCAAAGATGGACAAGTTTTTATACAAAAAGTCCACTGTAGAGAGAGCTGCAGAGCTTCTATTATGCAGTTGTTCCACATTGAGAGTGGAAAAATAAAAGTAGGATAAGAGATACCCAAAAGAAATATAGCTTTCCAACAATCAGTATCTGACCATGGTAAAGTCAAGTCTACCTTTTCTGTTGCTTATACTCTTGTGTGAACAGGTTACTTACATTTATTATCCTTCCTCAGGAATCAGTGGCAGTTTAACAAATCTGAAAATATCAGAAGTTTGCATCAGATAACAGTAGATCTATCTGATTTACTGGAATGTAATTTCGAAATTTGCTTTCTGAGCTCTTTTTTATAAAACCTGTGTAATGTCAACAGTCCCATTTTAGAGGCAAAACACTTCCATCACCTAACGACTACTCCCCATTTATACACCCAAGAGTCAACATCAACTTACTGTCACGTCATGTCACAGATCTTCACACTAAACATTTGTCCACTGTTCCTCCTAACTCCTTTGAAAACCATATCTTGTCTATAAATATTGATGGTGCACCCTTTCCCAAAGATAGATGAGTTGTATTTAAGATATGTGAAAATAACATGTCATTTAAATAGGTACATGTAATGTAATATAATGTACCTCACTGAGACTTCTTCCATTCCTTGATTAAGGTGCAAGTTCTTGGGACATGTTAAGTCATCCTATCTTCCTTCCCTGATTTCCTCCTTCTTCTTTTTTTTTTTTTTTTCTTTTTCTTTTTTTTTTTTTTCTTTTTTTTTTTCTCGTTGTTAAGTTGTTCTATCAGATTTGATTGAACAACCAATCTAATATGGGGTTATACTGTACTGGGTCTGGCTGGGATGGAGGTAACTTTCCCTGCAGCAGCCCATACAGTGCTGTGCTCTGAACTTGTAGCAAGAACAGCACTGGTATCACAACAATGTTTTGTATATTGCTGAGCAGTGCTGGTACAGCATCAAGGCACTTTCCAAACCCTCCATAGACAGTAGGGTGCCCAGGGGGAGAGCAAAAAGTGGGGAGGGGACATCATCAGGGCAGCTGACCTAAACTGACTAAAGGGATATTCCATACTATGCAATGTCACGCTCAGCAATAAGTGAGAAAGAAGAAGGAAAGGGAGCTCTCATCATGAAGAGGTCTGTCCTCCCAAATAACCATTACACATACTGAGGCCCTCCTTCCCAGTGTGTGGCTGAACATCACTCACTGATGAGAAGTAGAGAATAATTTTTTTTTCCCCTCTCAACACACAGCCTTTGCCTGTTCTGTTCATTTGTTTTGTTGTTGATGGTGTGTTTTTTTGTTTGTTTGTTTTGTTGTTGTTGTTTTGTCTTGTTTTTCTCTCTTTCTTTTCCCTTTAATTAAGTCATCCTTACCTCAACCCATGAACCTTCTTTTCTTTCCAGCATACTTTCTTCCCCTCCTCCCCCCAATTTTCTTTGAAGAGGAGGAGTGAGAGAGCAGTTGTGGTGGAGTTCCGCTGCCCAGCAAGGTAAGAATACCATATACACTTACTTGGAGAAAAGCTTATTTCACAAACTGACACTCTTCTCTCCTGTTACACGCACAAACTATTTCCCACACAGATACTCAGGCATGTAGACATTTCATAGAATCATAGAATATCCTGAGTTGGAAGGGACCCTTAAGGATCATCAAGTCCAACTCTTGACACCGCACAGGTCTACCCAAGTTCAGACCATGTGACTAAGTGCACAGTCCAATATCTTCTTAAATTCAGTCAGGCTCGGTGCAGTGACCACTTCCCTGGGGAAGACCTTTAGAAGACCTTTCCTTGTGGCTTTCAGTACATTTGGTAACTCTGGTACAGTTTTACAAAAAAGAGAGAAAATTAATTTCTAAATGTTTATGCATAGGCATATAGGTACTTAAAACAACATAAGTGTCCCACCACCTAGATAATGTAAAGATTTAGGCCAAATGACTGGTATAAAACATACTGGTCTGACAACTGGATTCAACTGATTTTATATATATATATATTGATTCACCTGGCACTATTCTTGAGTTAGATGGCTGTAACTATGAAGAACATAGTTGTTTTCACGTTGGTAATAAACAGTGGACACCACATAAATATCAGCAAAAAGTTAGTATGTTACCATAAATGCAAATATTTAAAGAGTTCTTATACAGAAACAAATACGCAAAACTCTTCGTGACTGCACACAAGTTGAAAATGCATACAAATGCGAAAACATGTTTTCAATATTGTTTTTAAATGTGGTGCCTACAATACACAGAAAGTGTCTTGCTAAATCTTCAAATCTTTATAATTCATAATAGTTCTTTAAGGATTTAAGTTTTAAATAACTAAAGTTCACCTCTAAGAATAAAAAAGAGAACCCTACTCAGTATTTGTACTGATATTTTGATTTCTTCTAACAGACCTATATCTGCCACTGTGAAGCCCCATCTCTATATAACTTAATTCTAATTCTGCTATTTTAGCCATGTGATCAGAGAAGAAACTTATTTTTAGGGATGTTCTTATGTCATACATTGAACCAAAATAATGTCCAGCAAAGTAGCTTTTCTTAATGTTAAGATATGAAAAGCTTCTTTGTAACAAGTTTTCTAGCACACACAAGCCTCTCTGAAAGAGGCTACTGAGTACATACCTTTTGAAACTTCTTGCTTATTTTTTTCCCAATTTCCCCTGTGTTAAGCCACCATATCTCAGGTCATAGCAAAGGCAGCAGCAGGCCAGAGTGAAGGCTGCTCATGCTGTTGCACATTGAAGAAAGAGTGTTGACCGCTGTGAGAATCATAAACCTCTCAGTTTGATGATCAACTGAGCAGTAAATTAATTAATCATCATTTTATGCCTCATCAAGCACTTTGCTGAGACTCTCAACAGGGGCCAACTCAATTAGCCAATGGGAAGCAGACTGTTTTGTTTAGCTGGGTGAGTCTTCCATAAACAGAGGAAGCTTTGACAAGCTAATAAATATGTCATCTGTCTGTGTCACTAGCTGCAATGTGGCTCCACCTGTAAAGTTGTGGGATTCTGCTCAGTATGGTGGATAGCAACTTGAAAGAATGAGAGCGAGGTATCCAAACTCCTTCTCAAACAAAACACATCTTAGAATATATTGGGGTTTTTACCTAATGAATTTGGGCTAGATTATTAGGAATCAGGTATTCATTTTTGACTTCTGAATCAGATATTTATATCCTTTCGAAACATATTCCCCTATTAGGCATAAAACCACATGGCTGCATTTATGAGTTTAAAACGCTCCTTTCCTTTATTTTTTTTTTCTTCCTTAGAGAAAAAATGCCAACCCATCAAAATAAGTGCTTGTGGTAACAAGCTTCTTGAGGTAAAATCTTTTGATTAAGTGGCAATAATGCTTCTGCCAAAACAGACAGGTTTGAAAGGTCCTTGTATCAAATCCTGCAGTTCCACTGAAGTTATTGGAGTCACATCAATCTAACTGCAGCCAGAATTCAGCTCCTGATGAATTAGACATCTCATCATTCAGAACTGAAAACAGAAACATGAATTTAGAAGTCTCAGACTTGAATCAAATCACTGACTTTTGCAAATTTGATACACTATCAATATTCGTGTATCTCTATGGCCATAAGGGTTCATTATGAGTTTCTAACTTGATTTTCTTCATAACACTGCTTATAACCTCTGGCTGAACAAGAGATTATCACTAATATACCCAATCTTTGCTGAGGGATTTCAGGTGGTAGAAAATACAGCATGTTCATTGATAAGCCACTTCTATAATTAGTTATTATCATATTAAAATGTGCATCTTATTTAAGACTTAATTTTATATGGCTTCAAATTCCAACTTTTAACTTTCCTAAATCTTCTTTCAGGGGAAGGGGTCCCAAATTTCATGTAACAGATCTCAACAGTTACAGAAATATTGTCTTCCAACCTTTTAACACCTAGTCCTCACTTAAGAAAATAAACTGTATTATTTTGGAGGAGCATTTTTACTCACTCAGCATCCCAAGGCATTCTGCGTAACACTGATGGGTTGCCAGAGCTGGAAGAAACTACCCTCTCTCCTTGTTCCTGGCTGTATGCACTCAAGTTCTACGGAGATAAATGTTATTATTCTAAATTTTCATGAGTTTTATGCCAGACTCTTAAGGGTTTTGGATGAGGATGACCACAGTAGTAAGATGCTAAGGCTTTGGTAAACTGAGGTTAAGGGTCAGCAGGAATGAAGGGTTGACTTTGTTAGAAAATGTGTCTACAGAGCCCTGACAGGACTAAAGTGTCAGAACACAGAATAGCACTTCATCCAGTGAAGGAAGTGCTTTGGTTTCCCCAAAAAATGCAGGTAGAAAAAACAGCACTAACATTTATAAACAGTGAATCCAGGGTCCCCCCAACTGTCCATACAAGCTTGGAATACGATTCACTACACCTGCCTTTCCAACCAGTAAAAATAGTAGCAGCTCCACTGAAATCAACAGCTCAAATATGGGAAATGAATTTATAAATCACAGTAAGCCTTAAAACTTTTTCCTTCAGCTACATCATCATGTGAGAAGTGCAAGAGATACTTACATGTGACCCAGTTTGGTCACTAAGAAGGTTCTATCAGTATTGTACTCCCACCTTAAAATGTCTTTTTTTTTTTTTTTTTTTTTTTTTTTTTTTTTTTCTGGCATGCAATTTACCAAAAAGTCTTGACTACTCCCTGTAGAAGCACTTTATATGTACAGTCTTTGCACCACGTACTAATTTTACTAGTAAAAGTTTTTGATAGTTATTCCAAGCCATTGGATATTATAGAGTATAACAGAAATCTCTGTTTTTCTTGCCAAATGACTGCATAAAACTGCAAATAACGATGACTCATTCTAGCAGTTCTATTTTAAAATCAGAGAGTCTGGATTTAATCCATTTTATATTTCTGCAATGATTTCATACAGGACTAATTTTTTACTATGTGAAGTAACACTCATTAGAACCTTCCAACTTGGAAGGACGGAAGGACGGAAGGACGGAAGGGAGGGAAAGAAGGGAGGGAAGGAAGGGAGGGGAGGGAGGAGAGGAAAGAAGGAAGGGAGAAAGGAAGGAAGGAAGGAAGGAAGGAAGGAAGGAAGGAAGGAAGGAAGGAAGGAAGGAAGGAAGGAAGGAAGGAAGGAAGGAAGGAAGGAAGGAAGGAAGGAAGGGAGGGAGGGAGGGAGGGAGGGAGGGAGGGAGGGAGGGAGGGAGGGAGGGAGGGAGGAAAAAGTTTTGGAAAAAGTTTCTCATGGAATCTATGCACAGAAATTATTGTAGTTGTTACCATATATGTGCATAATAAGGAATATTTGCATTCCTGCATACCCTCTTATTATACTTTTGTAAGGAAATGCAAGCGCACATGCACTCTATTCAAAATTTTGCTTCTGTTACCTAGGTGAACAGGTATTGGTCTACTACTTTATTTCTCACAAAAGTTACTACAACATGTAATTAATTCAAAGGATGGGAAGGTGCCAAATAATTCAGGAGTAACTTTCATAAATTAAAAATAATGAGTTTTTTTTTTTGTTTGTTTGTTTGTTTTTGCTGATATACATGAAACCATTTTCTTCCTGTGTATTCAGATGAATAGCTGATATTTCTCCCCAACTCAGCAATTTTGCCTTGCAAGTGTTGGTGTGAACACTACTTTCTGCTTCAGGTCGTGTGGGTTCAAAGCTCTAGAGTTTCACTTTGAATTTGATGATTGCTTACTGAGAACCATTTGTCTTCACCCACATAAATCAACCTACATTCAGCAAGAATGGGCTATGGTTTCCTGAATGTTTCAAAAAAGAAGGAACAAGCTTCTAGCATGTTTTCTACAGTTATAGATTTCATAGTGAAAATTTTGCAGAGTGGTACTCAAAGCAATTCTTTGCAAAAGAATAAGTTTCTAGTTTCTAGAAACATATAGAAACTATAGTTTCTAGTCCACATATCCTTCACATTTGTGTTTCAATGTCTTTTGAAAACAGCTGAGACATTTTTAAGCCTATGATTACAACAAACAAACAAGAACAAAAACAAACTAACAACAACAACAAAAAAAGACAAAATGCAATGGGATTCTAGCACACTACATGAGCCCTGACCCGGTTCTCATTAGAGGCTGATCAGAGGGTTTCAGCAACATCAGGGAACACTGGACAGGGAACACAGATCTGTGGGACATTAGAAACAATATGTTATTATGAAACCAAATAAAGACAAATAACATAAAGGAAGAAAATCTCCCCCTTTTACCTTTACATTCCTTTTTCAGAAGTCTCTGTATGCCATTAGTTTTAAACCAGGAGCCGACCTGAATGACCCAATCTCTTTGTTTCCACTTTCTTTTGTAGATAATTTTGGTGAAAATTTTTCTTTGTTCACAATGTGAAATTCACTCTGCCTTGTTCTATTTTACAATAACCATTCTTTAAGATACTTTGAAGTGAACATCCCAGAAAAATCATAAATCTCACTGTCATACAGACATATGTGAACTTTCTTTTGAAAGCTTCATTTTTACTCATCTATTCTGTCTGATTATCCTAACCCTGTACTTTTCATCCTTTATCACTTTTATAAAGGGCAGAAAAATTAAATATTTGACAAACTCTCTCAACTCAATTACAGTTTGACTAATTACATGACATGAATTTTAACCCTTTTGGTTTTGTCCAAGATTAATATTAGAATGTCTCAGATAAGTTTATAGACAGTCTTTTTATGCATCCAAAGTATAACACTGAAATGAAGAAATCCATAGCACAAAGCAACTT
The DNA here is from genome assembly GCF_047663525.1 of Anas platyrhynchos. Lineage (NCBI taxonomy): Eukaryota > Metazoa > Chordata > Aves > Anseriformes > Anatidae > Anas > Anas platyrhynchos. Next base: position 66,433,244 of record NC_092588.1, on the reverse strand, counting down.
CACTAAAAAGCACTGAGAATATGACTATGCTGGTGATTAAACAACAATATCTAATCTGGTTTCAGGCCTACAGCTGAAAATCATCTTTTGTAAAGTGTGTCTGCCAAGGTTATTGTAAAATTATCCCAGGCACGAAAGTGATGAATGGTCCCAGCATTTGCTGTGATATGGATGCCATCCCTGTGGGGCTTCACCAAGCAGGATTTTTCATGTGGACAGACTCACATGGAGGACAGATGGGAAAGAAAACAAAATTAGTTGATCTGTGCTAGAGCAAAAATCCATCTTTCCTTTGCTACCCACATTGTGCACTTGCTTCTTTGCAGACACGGAAATGTGTTTTTTAAATTATATCTCTTCCCTTTTTCCTTTGTGGAGTGATCTGCTTGTTTTATGTTGACCTTGAGTTTAGTGCTGATTTGCATTCTTGAACTTTCATGCCAACCTAATTTTAGACATGCTAAGCGGCAAGCCTAATATCTAACTTAGCACAGAAACACTGTCTCCAGTTGCATTAGTAACAGATCTAGTCCAATTTTGAGGACAGGCAGTTCATGACAGAAGAAAAGTTTCAAATTAAAATGATTACCCAAGCTTAGCTTTGACAAAGTCCAACTAAGGAGACAGTCAAATGGTAACAGTCTTGTTTAACAGACAAGCAGGCTTTCTAGGCCTAGACTTAAGCCTCTGTCCTGAAACAGGTTCCTCTCCTCTTCTCAGATATGAGAAGTCTCAGTAAGGAAGACAGGGAAACTGGTGCCATGCGGAATTGGGGCTAGCTATGGTTAGCAGCCATGATGTGTCCACATCTGGGGAAAAAAAAAAAAAAGAAAAGAAAAAAAAGAAAAGAAAAAAAAAAAAGAAAAAAGAATCACTTTGTGTATTTTTCCATCTATGTTTATCTCTTAATCAGATTTCCTGGGGTGAGAGGTTAAGCTTAGAAAGCCAGCGAAGATGTTAGGATTATTTAACTGCAATATAACTAACACCTTAGGAACTGATTTGTCAGAATGAATTGCAGTCCATAGTGCTCTGAGTTTGCAAACTAAATTTGTTCTTAAGATAAAAGGCACTTTTTAAAGAATCATGGTTCTTGTTCTAACCATTCCCCCACACTCGCCTCCAAGGCATTTCTCATAACTCTGATAAAATCACAGACCAGGTGCTCCCAAGACTTTCAAAATAATAAATTCCAATCTGTCACTAAAAAATAAAAGGTTAAACAAGTTTATAGAGGGAGTTCTGTTCCAGGTGTTATTTTGAAAGTATATGCCTAATTTATTGTTTTTCTGTAATAGTTACAAGTGATAAAGATCATGTAAATACTCTGTATTAGAAATAAGCTTTCATTTTGTCATGCAGATAGTACTAATGACTAAATAGACTTTAATCAGGAGATCTCCACCTCCTGATGTTAGAACTTAAAAGTAATGCTATAATCAGATTTCTCTAAAGTAAAATGCTTGCACAGTAGGAAAAAAAAATAGAAAGAGAGGAAAGGGAAGGGGAAGGGGAAGGGGAAGGGGAAGGGGAAGGGGAAGGGGAAGGGGAAGGGGAAGGGGAAGGGGAAGGGGAAGGGGAAGGGGAAGGGGAAGGGGAAGGGGAAGGGGAAGGGGAAGGGGAAGGGGAAGGGGAAGGGGAAGGGGAAGGGGAAGGGGAAGGGGAAGGGGAAGGGGAAGTCAAATATTGGTTATATACTAGTTTTTATAAGAACCAGAAGCATGAAAACTTTTCACAAATCACCTACTTTGGAATGGACTTTGTATAGGTCCAGTGGGTGAGTCTACCAAGTGGAACGAGGCAATGGAAACTGCTAACATCTTCCATATGTGACAGACTTTAAATTATAATCCTATTTTGGATACAGTGAATGGACTGTTCTAAAACAGCAGTATGTCAAGCGGGTGGCTGGGTTTCCCTAGAGTATCTCTTTCACTGTTTTCAGTAATTCTGACACAGTTCTAACTCTGCTATCTTGTCCATTATTTGTTAAAGACTATACCTAAAAAAATAGCACAAGTTTTGCCCTGAAGGTCTGAAATATGTGCATTGGCCCACCATAAATCAAAGGGAAGTCTATAGTACGCAGCCATTTTGAAGCCCAGAGGAGAATCCAGGTCTCAGTTAGGCAGTATGTGGGTACATTCTTAAATCCCATTCAGTTTCACGGTTTTCCCCTATCTGCAGAATACAGTGTTTTGTCTATGACAGATTCTGTACTTTTTAAAATCAAATACGGCAGCACATGGGGTGGCATTATACTGCAAGCAGATAGCAAAAGCTGATGGATAGGTTTCCACACGTCTCTCTATATATATCACAGGCTCCATAAATGAAGAGAGGTTGCTTCAGTCAGCAAGGACCAAAATTCCTTTCCTGTTAGTTACCTCTTATGATCCTCCAAAATTTCTTTATTGTTTCCCCAGCACTTTCAAAATTTTTATTTTCTTGTTTTCTTTATAACCCTCCCTAATCCTATATAACTGCAGTGTTAAAGTTGACTGCCCTGAAACTTTCCTATATTTTAAATAATAACTATTTTATAAAAAGTCATAAACAACTGATTCTAAGATCAGCCTGTATAGATTCCAGAGATGAACATACAAAATTTTCAGTCACACACAAAAAAAAAATCAGGATGCTCTCCTGTAAAAAACTTTAAAGGTAAAACTGCAAATAGAACAAGACTGAAAACTGAGTTTCCTCCTGCAAGATTAAAGACTGTTTCTTAGAAGGAAAATAAGCTTTTCTCTACAAAATCTGCTGTCACATTATGAAACTCTAGGGAAGATTTATAAAAACATCCCTCAAGGAGCAAAAAAGGTGATGAATGACTATAGCTATATTGAGTTTTCTCAATGTGGAAGTAAGCTTCTGCTGCTAACACACAATTAAGCTGAAGTTTCCAATGCTTACTCATAAGAATATAATGCAAGTTTCACAATACTTAAGACTGTGAAGTTTTGCAGTGTTGTGGCTGATTCTCTGTGTCTGACTGTGTTGGGTTTTAATATACAGCGACTACCCTTAAATGTGGAGTCTTTTAGCAAGGCTAGTAAATTGCTTTAAATTAATACTGTTAATTTTTTTAGAAACAGTAAAATAATAATTCTCAGAGTAATTAGTGGTAGTTCTTATTAAATAGTAAGTAGCTGAATTATTTAGTATGAATTGAACTGAGATAAATGAACTGGTAATTTCTTGAAACTAAAAATAATTATTCAATACAGTATGTAAAAATAACAGAGAAAAGGTACTACTTTTTTTTTATTATTATTAGTTCTTATTTATATGCTATAACTAGCTGAGCTTTATTACATGCTCCTGTATATGTGTAAGATGCTTTGCACTACTTGCAAAATGGACATTTCTTCTACCCCTTCAAAGTAGCTGAACTTTAAACATCCCGTGTTCTGCATTTCTTTCTTTGTAGGTAGGCTTTTTTTTTTTTTTAATGAAAAATGTTTGGGTGCAGCAATGTTATTTTGTTACAGTAAACTACTTACAATAAATAATGAAAAGAATTAATAATTAAAAGTTTTACTTTTAATTATTAAAAATATATATATATATATGTTTAAAAGTTTTAAACCTTTTATTTAAAACTAGGGGGAGGTAGGAGGAAATGGTGGTACTGAGCTTCAGCACCAGGGAGCAGCACCATCTAAGAATTGTACTTCAAAGTTCCTCCCTTGAACCCCAAACTTTTTCTAGATGAAACAGCATATTTCCTCACATCTTTGTGGGTATAAACACATAATTCTCCATTTGGGTTAGTTTCCCAGCTGATACATGCAGAGAGAGGCCCATGGCAATGTTGTTTGTTTTTTTTACCACATTGACACATACTCAATCCATTTACTTGTGGAAGAGTATTAGTTCACAGACTCACTTTTCACACAACAGAGCGCATCATTAATGTAGATCTAATAAGACAATGGAAAAGATTGTCAACTGTAAGACCAAGTCCCTACTCCAAATGGAAAGATTGAGGTTAGCAGTATTTTACTTTGTCTACTTAAATAACTAAAATAAATAACTTAAATAAATAACAATAAAAAACAAAAACTAACTTAAATAAATAACAATTATGTCAAAGTGGATGGTAGATTTTACTGTTATCCTTGGGAACAGTTCAGCAATGCCCTCTAGCCCTTTTTGCAGTGATCATGGGAGCGCAAAAGAAAGTCTAAAAAGCAAGCAATTACCCCCAGGAAATAATTACAATGCAAAAAACACTGGATGGTACAAATGACATTCCAGTAAAGGAGGTGAACTTGTATCATCGCCCAGCTTTGCCTCAGGGATTTTCCTGCCAAAGGAATATCAGCCTGTTCCAAGAACAGCCAGATATGGAGGTGGGGCTGCACATGAGGTGTTTCAGGTCTAAGCCTCAGGGAGACAGAAGTTGTGGGCAAAGGAAACTCCTACTAAGCCAAGAACTGACATTGCAACTCCCCAAAACCAGGGCAGCAAAGCTTGCTAGAGGTGATTTTTAACCACTAGGTTGGAAACCATGCCACACCCAATGCAGTCTTGCTTATATATGAGACTTTCTTATTCCAAACTTAATGATTAAGAGAAATACGGAAAGCAAAGTATTTTTTATGTCTAATCCTGTTCACACTCAAAGCAGGATCTCTCTCTTTTCTTGGATTATATTAAATTTCAAAGTTTAACTCTGTTGAAGAAGTTTGTCTGCAATGAGCAGAAGCCAGAACCAAACCACACTGTAGAAACAATGGCTGGAAGACCAAACAATTAAGGTGAATGTGGCCATGTTTTATCCAGCAACATTTCTCAGTATGTTTCTAAACCAACTCGACTAGCCACGTATACACACACACAACTGATGTTTACTTAGGTGGATTAGGTGTGCCTAGGCGGCACACAGTACAGCAGCATTTAGTACCTGATACTATTGTTCTCTTTAACTTACTTTTAAAATGTTTTTATACATTGCGTATTGACCATTTCAGAATGGAAATCAACTCTTCTACATTTACACACATTCTACAACTTCCTCGTGAGGGGGAGTAGAGAGACAGGTGACCTATTCTCTGTAATCACCAGTGACAGGACCCGCAGGAACGGTGTTAAGCTGAGGCAAGGGAAGTTTAGTCTGGACATCAGGAAGAGGTTCTTCACCAAGGGGGTGGTTGCACACTGGAACAGGCTCCCCAGTGAAGTAGCCACTGCACCAAGGCTGTCTGTATTTAAGAAGTGATTGAATTGTGCACGTAGTCACATGGTCTAAAATTTTGGGTAGACCTGTGCGGTGCCAGGAATTGGACTTGATGATCCTTATGGGTCCCTTCCAACTTGGGACATTCTATCATTCTATAATTCTATGATTTTTATTTTTTTTACATGTTTCCTGGAAATATACAAAATAATGCTGATAGGATATAAGTGTTTATATACATCGTTTCTGTGTCTGGATTGCTACTGTCATAAAAATGAAATTTGACTTAAAAGTCTGCAATGTTTGAATACATTTTCAGAACCCTTGGTGGATCCATACTATGCAGGTCTGTGCAACAGTGCTGTAGACGCTTAGTCAAACCAAACCCTTCTTCTCAGTCTTCCAGGGTATGCTGTCAAAAATGATCAAGGATGGATCTTCCAAAACCATCAGATTATCTGTTCCCCAAATAAAACAAGCAAATGTACAAAAATGCTTAAGTTGAAGCTGCCTCAAGCACTTATACCTCATATAACCAGCACATTTGGAAAGGTCCCATTGACCTTGGCAGCATATTCAAACATGGATGAACAGTTCTTGAGCAATTTTTCCAATGAATTAAGCACAAACAGGCATGTGTTATTGGGCACACATGCAGACTTTTCTGTCCCTTCTATCCCCTTAAAAATTAATAATTTCTCAGAAATGTTATGCAAAAGAAGACACAGCAAGATGTATATCCTAGTATATTACTGACTAGCATTTGGTAATTAAAATTACTTAGCTAGATGCTTTGTAAACAGTGCAGAGTTGGGTTCTGATGAGAGACCAGCTAGTCAAATTCATTTATTTTTTATGACATTCATTTTAATCACAAAGTTATCATAATATGGATATATGAACTGACTGTGCATAATAAGGTTACCAAAGAGGGAAAAATTAAGAACTTGGAAGCACTTATACTATGTATTAAACTCAGTCATCAACCTTTTGCAAAGGCAAAAGCTTCACTAGTGAAAGCAGAGAATAGTGATAAATGTGTTGCACACTGTGCATGTTCACTAGTTTAAAAATGCTTTAGAAAAATGTAAAAATCCATCCCACTGCTGCAATTGTAATCTCACAGAAGTCATCTATTCTTTTTGCCAGGTGATTCTACAGATTTTCTCTTTTGTGCCAAACAGTTGTCAGACATCATTATCACAGCACTATCAGTGCTTTGACCTGGACAGGGAATCAGTGTTACATCAGTGCTGCTGCACTGATAAGTACTCCCTACTTGGCTGCATTTCTCTGTTTCCTAACCTGTCCCATCAAATGCCTTTCTTCATTCATTTCCATGCTGCCCATTGATAATCCTTTTCTGCACCTATACCTAAACTTGCAAATTGGCCTTCCTTCTTTCATGAATTTCCAAACTTTAGTACCTTTTTTGTTCTTCTCACACTAATTTTCTTTTTTTCCTGTGCAACCTGTGAAAGAAAACAAACACACACACACACACACAAAAAAAAAAAAAAAAAAAAAAAAAAAAAGATAAAATAAATCTTGGGAGGAGGAGAGAAAGAGAAAATGAAATGAAGTAACTGTATTGTAAGACAGCACCTCAACTAGAAGAATTATGACTCCTCTGAAGCTTTCGGCACATATTTTTTTGTACACTACTCTGACACCGAACATAAATATCTGTTGCCATGAGAATCTCCACTTACCATTACAGAATCACAGAATTTCTAGGTTGGAAGAGACCTCAAGATCATCGAGTCCAACCTCTGACTTAACACTAACAGTCCCCACTAAACCATATCCCTAAACTCTACATCTAAACATCTTTTAAAGACTTCCAGGGATGGTGACTCCACCACTTCCCCAGGCAGCCTGTTCCAATGTCTAACAACCCTTTCGGTAAAGAAGTTCTTCCTAAGATCCAACCTAAAATTCCCCTGACACAACTTAAGCCCATTCCCCCTTGTCCTGTCACCAGGAAGGTGGGAGAACAGACCAACCCCCACCTCGCTACAGCCTCCTTTGAGGTATCTGTAGAGAGAGATAAGGTCACCCCTGAGCCTCCTTTTCTCCAGGCTGAACGAGCCCAGCTCCCTCAGCCGCTCCTCGTAGGACTTGTTCTCCAGGCCCCTCACCAGCTTTGTCGCCCTTCTGTGGACTCTCTCAAGCACCTTGATGTCCTTCTTGTTGCGAGGGGGCCAAAACTGAACACAGTACTCAAGGTGCGGCCTCACCAGAGCCGAGTACAGGGGGATGATCACCTCCCTAGCCCTGCTGGCCACACTGTTTCTTATGCAAGCCAGGATGCTGTTGGCCTTCTTGGCCACCTGAGCACACTGCTGGCTCATATTCAGCCGACTATCCACCATCACTCCCAGGTTCTTCTCTGCCTGGCAGCTCTCCAACCACTCAGCTCCCAGCCTGTAGCTCTGCTTGGCATTATTGCGCCCCAGGTGTAGGACCCGGCACTTGGCCTTGTTGAACTTCATGCAGTTGACTTCAACCCATCGGTCCAGCCTATCCAGATCCTCCTGCAGAGTCTTCCTACCCTCAAGCAGATTGACACACGCACCTAACTTGGTGTCGTCCTTGAACTTACTGAGGGTGCACACGATCCCCTCATCCAGATCATCGATGAAGATATTAAAGAGGACCGGCCCTAGCACTGAGCCCTGGGGAACGCCACTAGTGACTGGCCTCCAACTGGATTTGACTCCATTTACCAGGACTCTTTGGACCCGGCTATCCAGCCAGTTTCTAACCCAATGAAGCGTGCGCCAGTCCAAGCCAAGAGCAGCCAGCTTCTTGAGGAGAATGCTGCGGGAAACAGTGTCAAAAGTCTTGCTGAAGTCAAGGTAGACCACATCCACAGCCTTTCCCTCATCCACCCAGTGTGTCACTTTGTCATAGGAGGAGATCAGGGTACTGGATATCCAGAGAACAACCAGTATTGCTGCTAAAGGCAATACCGGTTGTTCTTTTCCAGGCCGTTCAGCCTGGAGAAGAGAAGGCTGAGGGGAGACCTCATCGCAGTCTACAACTTCCTCGTAAGGGGGTGTCGAGAGGCAGGAGACCTTTTCTCCATTAACACCAGTGACAGGACCCGCGGGAACGGGGTTAAGCTGAGGCAGGGGAAATTTAGGCTTGACATCAGGAGGGGGTTCTTCACAGAGAGGGTGGTTGCACACTGGAACAGGCTCCCAGGGAAGTGGTCACTGCACCGAGCCTGTCTGAATTTAAGAAGAGATTGGACTGTGCACTTAGTCACGTGGTCTGAACTTTTGGGTAGACCTGTGCGGTGTCAAGAGTTGGACTTGATGATCCTTAAGGGTCCCTTTCAACTCAGGATATTCTATGATTCTATGATAAAGACTGAGGCGAAGAAGGCATTAAGCACCTCCACATTTTCCTCATCTTTTGTAACTGAGTTCCCCCCCCCCCCCCCCCCGCATCCAGTAAAGGATGGAGATTCTCCTTAGTCCTCCTTTTTGTGTTGATGTATTTATAAAAACATTTTTTGTTATCTTTAACGGCAGTATCCAGATTGAGCTCCAGATGAGCTTTGGCCTTCCTAATTTTGACCCTGCACAGCCTCGCAACATCCTTATAGTCCTCCCTAGTGGCCTGTCCACTTTTCCAAAGATTATAAACCCTCTTTTTTCTCCTAAGCTCAAGACACAATTCTCTGTTCAGCCAGGCTGGTCTTCTTCCCTGCCAGCTCGCCTTTGGGCACGTGGGGACAGACCGTTCCTGCGCCATTAAGATTTGCCTCTTGAAGAGCGCCCAGCCTTCCTGGACTCCTCTGCCCTTCAGAACCGCCTCCCAAGGGATTCTACCAACCAGTGTCCTCAGCAGCACAAAGTCAGCCCTCCGGAAGTCCAATACAGCGGTTTTACTGGTCCTCTTCCTGGCCTCGCCAAGAATGAAGAACTCCACCATTTCGTGGTCACTCTGCCCAAGACAGCTCCCGACAACCACATCCTCTACCTGTCCTTCTCTGTTTGTGAAGAGAAGGTCTAGCGGGGCACCACCCCGGTTGGCTCACTAACCAGCTGTGTCAGAAAGCTATCTTCCACGCTCTCCAGAAACCTCCTAGACTGCTTTCGTTGGGCTGTGTTGTGCTTCCAGGATATGTCAGGGAAGTTGAAGTCCCCCACGAGAACAAGCGCTGAAGATTTCGCAACTTTTGTCAGCTGCCTGTAGAACTCCTCATCCGTCTCCTTATCGTGGTTTGGTGGTCTAAAACAGACCCCCACCAGGACGCTAGCTTTGTTGGCTTTCCCGCCGATCCTAATCCAAAGGGACTCGACCTTGCCATTCCCAGCCTTGAGTTCTACAACATCGAAAGACTTTCTAATATAGAGAGCCACACCACCACCCCTTCCGTGCTGCTTGTCCCTTCTGAAGAGCTTATAGCCAGTCATTGCAGCACTCCAGTCATGATAGTGGTCCCACCACGTCTCCGTGATGGCAACCAAGTTGTAGCCTGCCCGCTGCACGATGTCTTCCAGCTCCTCCTGTTTGTTACCCATGCTGCATGCATTGGTGTAGATGCACTTCAGCTGGGCCATTGCCTTATCCCCCGGCCTTGCCATTGTTCCCCCTGGCACAGCTCCAACAATCCTTGTTTCAGCCCCATCCCCCTTCTTACCTAGTTTAAAGCCCTCTCAATGAGCCCTGCCAGCTCCTGGCCCAGGTCCGTTTTTCCCTAAAAGATAGGGACCCGTCTGTGGCCATCAGGCCAGGTGATGATTCTACCTTTGCTTTTTTTTTTTCTATGCTTTTACATATTGATAGCATGTTCCAAGGGCTTTCTTGCCTCAACATCAGGTGTTATAGGTACAGCTTTGGGCTGCTGTGAAATACTCATTCCACTTTATACAAAATATAATACAAGCCTTAGTTCTATATTTTCATCAATAAATGTCAGGACAATATACAAAGTTCATTGTCATTAAGCTATTTCACAAAGTGGAGGCCATGAATGAGAAGCTGATTAACCCAAGAATCCAGTGGACTAGCCGCAAATGGATGCCATGTCTTTCAAATATTTTACTTATCTGGTCACTAAGGCACACAGCCATACAAACCAAGTGAGACAGTCATTTACAAACTAGGTAGAAGTTCAGTCACCTCATTGCTACACCTTCATCTGGAACTTTAACTATACAAAGACTGTGTGACTGGATTCATAACAGACCATTTAATTATGCTGTCTTATTTTCTCATGTTTATATCTGAAATTACTTATAAAGCACATTTTCCTTACAGTTCAGAAAGCACCCAATAAACTTAGGAGTAATTATAAATAAATATTACTTTTAAAAGACTAGCTAGACACAAAATATTTTGTGAATCAAATAAAATAGAATTATGCCATTTTTCTTAGTGGCTTGTTAAGCCAGCTAATGTGATTCCACAGTTTCTTTCAAACTTTTATACTTGTAACATATGTTTGCATTAATTTATAATGTAATCATGTTGCAGTAAGTTAGCAAACTACTCCAAACTACTATTAATTAGTACATGTGAGTTCAACCAATTAACTATCTTGGATCTTTTATTTAGAATTAAAAGCATAAGGAAACGTGAGAGCACTTGACAGCATGATTTCTCAGGGGAAGAAAAAAAAATAGCTGTTTAATGTTAATTTCTACTTGGTTTGATGTTTGCTTGTTTGTTTGTTTTTGTTTTGTTTTGTTTTGTTTTGTTTTTTGTTTGTTTTCAGTTTTCAATAAGTGCCCTGTTATGATCACAGGAAAAGTTATTAGAGAAAAAAAAAAAAATAGGGTTTATTTGTTCCAACAAAAGTTACATGATTTAAATAAAACAAACTGAACATAAAATATGTAAAGATAGTATGTATTTCAAATTAATAGCTTATTTTTAAAAAGGAAAATTAATAAAGCAATGCTGTTAGCAATTTAAAAACTGGAAAAATGATGGAATGTTGTCAAGTTTTATTACCTGTGCTGGAGTGCAAATAACTAGTCATTATACCTGCTTTAATTGCAATCAGAATGAACTAGATGACATTATTCAAATATATAACTGGACAGGTCTTTGTCTTTCCAGAATGGAAACAGGATTTTAAAAGAAAAGTGTGCTCTCATCTTCACTTTTTATGTAGTTCCCTTACATAAACCCAAACCACTACAGCTTATTGTCAGTGAACACTGATATAATTCTGAATCCCAACACAAAGTTTTGTTGTTGTAATATAATGAAGAAATTAAAATTAAAATGATACTGCTAAGAAAAACATTTATCTACATCATATTTAATCTTGATTAAAAAGAATCTAAAATCAAACTATTGTTATAATCTCAAAATAGTATTAAGGATAGCAAAAATGCTTAATTTTTAGGTACCTGCATTGAAAAGATATATTTGATGTGACAGTTTCCATGACAACAACTCAGTTTCAGTGTATACCTCAGTATATGGTTATGTAAAAGCTGTTGATGCATGCAGCTTTTACATGACATCACTATGACAACCTTACAATTTATATTCATATATAATTGTTTAATTTCTTTCTTAAATGGAAAAAAAATCAAGACTACAATGTTTAGCTTTTCTGAATCTTCGTGTTCTTTTATGAGTGGTAGTAAGATCTTTTAATAGTGCTGTAGAAATATCAGTCCCATAGAGGACCAAAGAGAAAGGACAAAAAATTTTTGTTTCACTGTATCTTCACACTTTCCATTTCTCTAGATTCTTGGTTGCCCAAGTAATTTGTGATTTGAAATGATTATTCATTCATTCCTCATTACTACTCACAGGCTATTTTTTTTCACAGGCAGACATTTTTTTCTTTGGACTTTCCAATCAAAGTAAATGTATAATTCTAAAATTTACAGAGAAAAAAAAAAAAAAAAAAAAAAAAAAAAACTTTTACAAACAGATAGGGACAAAAGTACTGGCTAAGTACTACAAGGTTTATGATAGCTCTGCACATAGGAGAAAATTTCTGCTCTACAGGAACACAAAAAGCAAATTAATGAAAAAGAGGCCACAGAATTTCAGAAAACAACTAGACATTTTTAAGAGTCTAGAATGGGTGTAGATGAAACATAGAAGCATAGAATCATAGAATATCCTGAGTTGGAAGGGACCCTTAAGGATCATCAAGTCCAACTCTTGACACCGCACAGGTCTACCCAAAAGTTCAGACCATGTGAATTAGTTCTGTAAAATAAAACCTTTGTTTATGAAAAATAAATAATAAGAAGAATGATGTTGGTGCTATCTGTTATTAAAAAGCAAACAAACAAACAAACAAAAAAATTTCTACGAAGTTGTAGATGGGCTTTATGAAAAGCTTTCCTAGGAACCTAAGCATGAAATTTCAAAATCTCCAAACCTGCTTCCATGTTAAGTACTAAAACTCATCAGGGGTGCACCAAAACCTCAACAGGTAGGACTCACCTAAACTTTCATTTCTGCTGTTACCATTAGTGATTAGGTAGTGATTTCCATGTCAGTTTAACAGCTGATGGCAGCTCAACAGATGTGATCCCATGTCACACAATGCAGAGAGGTTTTCAGAGCTTGGTAGCCTTAAAAACAGTCTTGAAGTTTTGGTCTTTACTGTAGAGTTGAGTGATACAAGCATTCAAAGACAGAGGATCAAAGAGCCATTTTCCCATCTGGTGCAAAGAGCATCCCCACAGCCAGACTGACAGGTGGGGCCCAGCCAGAGTTAATACAGCTTTCTTCTGGATGACGTCACTCTCTTTCCTACCAATGTTTCATGTTTTCTCATTTTGTTTTGTTTTGTTTTGTTTTGTTTTGTTTTGTTTTGTTTTGTTTTGCTTTGGCGGAGTGGAGGGAGAGTGGGGGTTGATTTTGAGAGAGAGAGACTTGGGACAGGAAGACAGGAGCAGGAGGAAGGGAAAAAAATCACCTTTATCTGCTCTAATGTGGGTGCCTGGGAACACACCCACATTAGAGAGCTCTGAATTAGTTTAGGCATTGCCAGCCATTCAGGTCAGATCCCCTCCAGCTCTCCTACTCTTACTGCCTGAAGCCAACTCTCTTCATGGTTACATGGTCTACCTCAGGTACAGTTCACCCCAGCTGTGTGTACCTACTGTGCAGCGAAGGAGCTGTGGAATGAGGAAAGCTCTGATGGAGGTCTGGATAGGAGGGAAACAGCCTCAAGCTGCCTTCTGGAGAAAGTAGTAGTCTCAGGTGCTGCCCCAAGGCAACGATGATTGTCTACTGCCCTGGCTGCTGCTTTCCCAAGGGGTGCTTTGTGGAGCAGGAATGGTTTAACAGGTTTCAAAATGTGTGGTGATGAGTGGAAAGCAGGGACCATAATGTAGGCCTGCAAGAAAAGCATTTCAGATCCTTTTAGTTCTTATTGTTGCCTTTCTGGTAATCTTTGAAGTTCATAAATTTCCTGGAATGCTGTGCTTCTTAGAAGATATACATTGGTTTTGTTCATGCCCTTCAAATGTATATAATTTCCTTAAATTGAGACTAAGGATATTTATTTCCACAGAAGCCCAAATCTTTCTGTGTTGGATCACACAATGGTTCTTAATTTCATCCCTCATATATGTATGTGTTTAGATAAGGTAACTTCATCCCAAAATCAGTGCTAGGTATGAGTCCTTGCGTATGCAGGGCTCGATCCTTTCTGCTAATAGCCATGGCACCACATTTTTGTGGTGGTAGCAAGGGAAACTTCATGCTGACTTCAGATGGATCTGTGCTGTCGTTTATACTTCTATGGTGGAGGCAAAGAAGAATGAAGCAGAAAGCAGACTGAGGCTTCATTAAGCGGAGAGCAGAGAAGATATTTCTCTTCTTAAACTCTGGACTTCTCTGAGAGTCTGAAGACAGCCACTCAGATGCCCAGCTTTTCCAATGTGCTGCCTCACTACTTTTCAACAAAGTCGAATGAGAGCAGTGACAAAGATCATCCATGCACACAGACTAAAAACAGTACTAATTTTCAAGAAATAGTTATCTTAACTAATATAACCCCCTCCTAGCTATGGATTTAGGACAAAAACTTCTCACAATTTTGACAGCAGAGAACCAGATTCTGAAACATTTTGGCTGTGCTTCAGCCACTCAAAACGTACAGGGATTGTTGTCAAAATCACATGGATATGATAGGGTTTATCCTAACACATAGCTGCACTTATGTGGCCATGATATATGAACAAGATGAGAGAGAAAGTTACCAGGCAAGAGTCCTACAGATAACACAGGATCTCTTCTGCAGGGTGTCCAGAAGGCTTCTCTGCAAGTTGATGCAAAACTGCTTGTGTAGACACCTGTTTCTTCTTCCTCCTTTCTTTGTTTCACCTCCATCCAAGAATATATAGGCTGAATATCAAGAATATTCATCTGCTTTTCAAGATTTGCTCTTCAGGAGTTATATTCAACTCATACTGTCTACCAAATGACTATTTTAGTGTTAAAGATTCTCTGTTTTCTCATGAATAACCATCAACAGCCACAATGAGTAGGACTACCATGTTGACCACATGGGATGTATAAACCATGGCCAACAAGCTGTGAAGAGAAAGATGTTTAGATTTGCCTCACAAAAATCAGAGGGAATTTACCTCCAAAAATGCTCCTTATAGTACCCCACAGGCACAATCTTTAGTCCTCTTGTAGTGACAGAGTTTGAACCTTTTACATGACACTCTGTATTGTGCTTATGTGGCAAGGATTTGGGAGCAGGGGGCTGCAGGAGTGGCCTCTGTGAGAAAACTCCAGAAGCTGTCCCATTTCAGGTAAGAATCAGTTCCAGCCAACTCCAAAAGGGACCTGCCACTGGCCAGTGGGCAATGCTGGTTGGGCCTCTGGGAGAGCAGACTGAAGGAAGAAAAATCTTCTGTGCAACAGTATCTTGGACAGAGGAATGAGAAACAGCCCTGCAGACACCAAAGGTCAACGCAGAAGGAGGGCACATGGTGCTCCAGCCACTGGAGCAAGGTACCCCTGTGGCCTGAAGGGAGGCCTATGGTGGAGCAGGCTGTCACCATGAAACTCATGGGTGGATCTCCCCACCCCAGCTCATGGAGGAGCCCCCAGTGGAGCAGGGGCAGAGAATGATGGTGAAGGAACAGCAGAGATGAAACATCATGGACTGACTGCAGCCCCCATTCCCCACTGACCTGCGCTGCTCAGGGGAAGGACATAGAATAGGGTGTATGGAGGAGAATATATATTTAGTTTGCTTTTAATTCTCACTGTTAGTCTCACCGTAGTCTCCTAGTGATGGAAAATAAATTATCTTCCTACTCCAAATCTGTTTTGCCCATGACAATAAATGTTGAACAATCTCCCTGTCCTTATCTCAACCCTTGAGACCTTTTCATCATATTTTCTCCCTCTTTTCCTTTGAGGAAGGGGAGTGAAAGAGTGGTTGTAATGGAGGTCAGCTGTGTAACAGGGTAAAACCACCACACACTCAAAGGCGAGCCTCCTTTTACATGTGAACACTGGCTGCCAGATGACACCTGCATTCCCACTACTATATTTTTGCAGTAAACTCTTGTTTTGACCAACCAGGAAAGGGCCTCTGGTAGGGTTTGTGAATATTTGTTACTGCTTTGTGATTGATAAGCTGCTTAAGATCTTTGATCCTCTTCATTTTCACCATTCTAAAGATAAAATTTATGTTTATCTGTCAGATTAGCTACAGCTATAACTTGCACTGGACTACATAGAATAGAGCTAGACCTTGTGGAGAAATAACTGAACTTGAGGGCAAATTTATGGTTAAGGGTTAAAAAAAAAAAAAAAAAAAAAGCTTCTTCACAGAAATTACTTTAGCTTTCAGTATTTCAGTTGTTTTTTTTTATTATTACATAATCTTTGAAAATTATATTTTAAAAGTATGTTACTTGTCTCTACTGCAAGGAGAAATATTAGTAAAAAATTATTGTTTGCCACAGTGAGAAGTGAGTAATTCAAAAACAACAACAACAAAAAAAACCTTCAGTTGGAATAAGCAACATATTTTTTCCCCATTTTTCTGAAATCAGAGAATATCTGTACTATGAAATAGTACAAGGGGAGAGTTACTGTCTAGTACACCCACATCTGAGGCCTTAGGCTTGAAACTATGAAAGAAGGGTGTAACAAAAAGGTGTCCTAGTCACTACTAAGACTGTTACATGTAGGCATGCTGCAGAACAGGCCTGCTTAGCTGGTTGTAGGAATAAATCAAATCCTGGCTAGAACTTGTGTGTTTGCTACTGTTAAGTCTGACAATGATCATGCTGAGACACATATAAAAATTGTGATTTTTTTGTGATTATGTAGTCTGACTTTTTCATACCATTACAGAAATGAATTGAAGTTTTGCAGCCACAACTATATGAATTACTGTCCTTTAGTAACATTCAGATGTAGTGTTAACTTAGTGTATGGAAGCAATTGTTTTATCCAGCATAAACTAGAGCAGGTTACCCAAAAATTCTTTACAAGTGTCAGGTTGGGCAAGTTCCCAAGTAAACATAAAATGCTTAAAAGACCTTAAAAAAGGCAAAACACTTCAGTGGTTTATCTCAAATGACTGTACTTCACTGCAGTTTCTTTCAACATCCAGAGCCCTGCTTACAGTGCTGTTCTTTTCTCATAGTCAAGTGGTCTGTGAAAACCAAGTGGCATCCAGTTCAAGAAAATATTGAATTTTTTTCTTGCATACAGTGAAAACAAAGCCAATGAGACCAATCACAGAATATTCTGAGTCAGAAGGGACCCACGAGGATCATCAAATCCAGTTCCTGGCTCCATCCAGGACCACCCAACAATAAGACCATATGTCTGAGAGCATTGATCAAATACTTCTTGAGTGGTGCTATGACCAGTTCCCTGGGGAGCCTGCTCAAGTGCCCAACTACTCTCTTAATGAATAATCTCTTCCTAATACCTAACAAAACCTCTGCTATCACAGCCTCAAGCCATTCCCTCAGGTCACATTACTTGTCATGAGACAAGAGATGAGAACCTTCCCTTCCGCTCCCCCTCATGGGGAAGCTATAGGCCACAATGAGATCTCCCCTCAGTCTCTTCTGTTCTAGACTGAACAATACAAGTAACTTCAGCAGCTCCTCACGTGTTTTACCTTCTAGACTCTCCACCATCTTTGTAGCTCTCCTTTGGATATGAACAGTTTTAAGTTCTTCTTATACTGTGGTGCCCAAAACTGCACACAGTACTTGAGGTCAGGCCACACCAGTGCAGAGTGAAGTGGGATAGTCACATCCCTTGACCAGCTAGCAAAGTCTGCCTCATGCACCCCAGAATACAGCTGGCCCTTTTGGCCACCAGGGCACACTGTTAACTCATATTCAGCTTGTCGACAACCAGAACCCCCACATATATTTCTGCAGGGCTGCTCTCTAGCCTCTCATTTCCCAGTCTGCACATACTTCCAGGGTTACCCTGTCCCACATGCTGAATTGAGCACTTGCTCTTGTTAAACATAATATGTTGATGATTGCCCAACCCTCTAATTTGTCAAGATCTCTCTGCAAGGCCTTTCTACCCTTAAGGGAGTCAACAGCTCCTCTTAATTTAGTATTATTCTCAAACTCAGTTTATCTTCAAGTCCTGCATCCAAGTCAGATACAAAAACATTAAAGAGAAGATGTGCTCCCTCTTACCTAAGCATCAGTCATTTAGGCATCATTCTCTTCTCCCCTCTTCTGCCATTTTAGAAACAACTTTAGTTTTGTAAGATTTAGCAAAGACAGGACCAGTATGGCATGCCTGTATTATCCCAGCAGTTGATTCTCTATACAGCATGCTCAAGTTTTCAAACTCAATTATGCAGCCAGTCAAGTCATGTCTTATCTCTTACCTCTTCTTCCCATGAAAGTTTGCATCCCTGAATTCTTGGAAACCAACTGCCTCATGCTATAAGTAAGTGAATACAAGTATTAACCATGAAGAAAATGAGATACTTGACTTCCAAACATCCATATTAACCACTAGATGACGTACTGACTCTCAGCTGTCAAGAGACTGTCATCACAGATGATATTTTATTCTGATTCTTATGTGTAGTTTAATATCTTTTTATGCAGTTGGGTCTGCATGAAGGCAAACAGTAACTCAATTGCTGACATTCTGATGTAGGGTACAGAAAGTTTACATTCTAACAACAACCTCAGTGGTGATACCTATGGCTGCCTAAAATAGCATTACAGGGTGTTTGTTTTCCTTCTTTTAAAGGCTTGTGACATTCACATGATGCAAAATTCTCTTACAAGCTTCATAATGAAAAAGCCATTGCAATCTTTCAGTTATAGCCTGCCACAAAAGAAAACACAGTTGTTATATATTTTGAGAACTTAGAGTACACTGTGATTGTGTCATATTTTGGCAGACTTGAAAGTTCAAATAAATAATTGCAAATTTTAAGAAAGAGGTCTGCCATTTCCCTGCGGCAGCCTGTAACTTGAATGTCATTGGAAAATTGAGAATCATTGTCCAGTCAGACCACTACTGATGCTGCAACTGTCTGAGCAGAAGCAGTTCCACTCTGTTGATTGGCTAAAATACCTTTGTGAGTTGTTGAAAATAGTGGCCATTTTGGTAAAGGGTTATTGAAATAACATTGGGGAAAACAAAACAAAACAAAACAAAACAAACAAAAAAAAAAACAAAAAACAAAACAAAAAAAAAAAAAAAAACAAGCAAAAGGCAATGAATTTTATAGCCACACTAATTTCTTGCAATATATATTTGAAAGTTAGTGAGCCAGTAACTACAAGATTTTTGGAGAAGCTGAAAGGTTGTTCAGGAGTCACTTATAAATAAGAGGGTTCCAAAATTTTAAAATTACTTCTCAAATGATATCTTCGGGAATTTTGCCTTCAAATTTGAACTCATAAGACTTGAAGATATGTGCTAAATTATTCCTATAAAACAGAAGCTACACTCTGCACGAAGAAAATGAAATGGAAAATTAAATGAAACCTTAAGTCAGAAATACTGCAGTAATGAGCTCATATTTTTTCCTTTATTTCCTCCTGTTTCAGCTCCTTCCTAAAGTTCTAAAACGAAGCAAATAAAAAACATGTTCTAGCGAACTTCTGTGTTGTTTTGTTTTGTTTTGTTTTCAGATAGTGGAATATTCAATTAACTGAACTTTTCTATGTATTCATGCTTGTATTAACTGTATTATTCCTCTTTTTTATTAGTCCAAAAGCATTTCCATAAAGCATCAGTACACAGAATATTATGACATCATCACACCTGACACCATGACCTTCTTGACCTCAGGAATTAACTACCTTTCCTCATTATTCCTGCAAGTCAGAAATACAACTCAGTATAGAGATGGCACATCAGTCTTCCTGCCTCCTTTTACTGAAGAGACATTTTTCCTCCAGGATCACTTGCATAGCCATGTATAGCAGATTCATAACAAATCAAAAATATATAAATGCTGTCTACTCATAGTAACATTCACAAACACAGCTCTTCCCAACACAAGCCATTTTATTTGTTTTACTCACAGCATTTGTGGAGCTGAGGATGGCTCAACAAGCATTAGAGAAGCTAGTAAAATCTGGTCTAGCTTTTATGATGGAAAAATTTTTACTATAAACCTAAGTTCAAGTGTCTTCTGACACTAAGCCAGATTTTCATTTTTTTAGCTTTAATAGTAGAATAAATTAAATAATACAACAAAGTCTAATGCAGGAAGGAGACCCTTATTAAAACAAAATGGAACTTCATGTGTTTTTGACTGTTTGAGCCTGAGGCTTCTCCCAGGTGCTAGTAATATATTGGCAGACAAAGTCAGGCAAAAGTTCAAGGAAACACTTCTCTGCTTTTAAAAATCTGTCAAGCAAAACTTCCAGTTACTGATTTGAATAAATGATTTATAGCCATCTTTCTTAGGAACAGTTATCTGTCAAGGATATTTTGCTGAGAGTCCACCTCTTATAAAATCTGTTATTTAACTTCTGTACCCAGGTAGTGAACTGTTAGTGAAATATAGCTCTTCCTTCCATTTACAGCATTGAGGTTTTTTTTTGCATGATCCTAATCATGAAGGAAAACTAGTTATTCAGCCTTGGGAAAAGATTTAACTTCTGTGTTCACAATTCACTTTTTTTTTTTTTCACTTTTTTTTTTTCCTTTGACTTCTGTAATTTCTACCATGGTGTAGTTCTTGCTAGACTGCAAGAACTCAGTTTGAGCTGACGTTATCAAACTTTCACCAGTTTCACAACTTTGCCTGTGAGGTTTCCTTAATATACTCTCTTCAGAATTGATTTGCTTTCTCTTTGAGATTAAAAAAAAAAAAATTCATTAAATGAAAATAAAACGTGTATATAGAATGTCATATTTCAAATTATTATTGTTCTTCTTAGTAAAACTAACAGCGCAAGCTTATGTTTAATTTATTCTAAGACTACTTTAAATTGTAAAAGTAATATGCAGAAGTCTTAGTTTAAATGAGGTTAAAGGTATTTGTATTATTTAAGGATAAGGCTATCTTTATGCGTAACACTATGCTCAGTCAAGTATACTATTGCAGAACTAAAAATTGCATACAACATAATGAACCATGGAAACACACTCAGTTTACTGATAGATGTATAGCTTTTGTTTTTAAAATGTAATAATTTCAGTGTTAAACCTTTCTGATTTGCAGCTACGTTTTCACTGGAACAGTTAGCTTATTAAAGAGTAACTAAAAAAAAAATCACAAGTAAATTTTCTTCTCATGCAGATATAAAGTAGTGATATATATTTTGACTATCTAATTAAAAGGCTTGTAGTTCTCAAGAGCTTTTTTTTTGCACTTCGATCACATTTTGAAATGGAGAAAGAGACAATAATCTTATTCACTGTGTTGAACTGCCTTCTGTACCTGAAGATGGATACCCTTAAAAAAGGGGACAGAATGCTGGGACTCTAAACAGACCGCATATCTATTGCCTATTTTTAAGAAAAAAGTTGATACAGTCATTGATTTTTAGTCATTCCTCTTCCTTATTAAACTACTAAAATCTACACCTCGGCTTTCTTCTTGCTATGTACTGGTAAATCTTCTTGTTATGTGAGACTGACTAACCAAAATGATTAAAGAGTTGTTTCTGTTTTGCATTTGGAACCTCAGGATTAATCCTCATGGATAAGTTACACTTCAACTTTGCACTAACATATATAACTATGCCACTGCATTTGCAATATTAAAGTCTTCCATCATTCTTAATATTTGGCAGATGTAATAATTCCTTACTCTCTTGATTTTTTTCTTTTTTTTTTCTTTTTTTTTTTTCTTTTTTTTTTTTTTTAATCATTACTTTATTTTAGAGGGGAAAATGACCCCATACCCGAACGATCCTGTTAAGTAATACAGGTCTACTGGAGATTTTAATTTTTTGTTGATTCATTTTATTTGTTATTTAAATAAGTGTACTGACTTATCTCATGAGCCCGCTTAAAGCCCAGCATCTTTGGCGCTGTACAGATTTCTCAAAAATGATTTCTGAAATGAAACTGCACTACATTAACATTTGTTTTTTTATGGAATGGGAGACTTATCCCTACAAATGTAGATGGGAGAAAGTCAATATGTAAAGGATAACAGATTAGAAAGGAAGAAAATCTAAAGTGGAAAAGTACTACAGAATATTTCACATTCTGGTTAAATGCAGATCAAAATTGAAGTATGAAGATCCTATTTGCAACTGAACATATTTTTCTTTTTTCTTTGAAAAGCAAATATTACAGGTTCAGTGGAATTAAATATAATAATAAATATGATGGAGAGTAAAATCAACTTGGTCTTTCACATTTGCATATTATTGGATTCATGTGCTCTTTATGTGTGTTTTTGTCCATTCTGCAACCCAGCAAATGAAATTTTTCTAGAAGAAATTACAAAATGTGGAATATATCCTACATAGACTGAATTACACTATGATAAAATTCAGAGGAGGTATTACTAGGTATTACCATATTGATCACTGGGTACTGCTTTTGAGACTTCACAAAGGCAATCAAATAAATGAAAAAAAGAACTTCCTTTCATATAGTAGGTACATCTATAGATAAATAAGTGATTCAACTAAAACATATTTCTAAATTCTTGGACTTATTCCCAGTTTAACTGGCAATTACTTAGCTCTTTCTTACTAGGGATAAGTTCCTCAGCCTGGATAAAATACTTAAATTCATTTTCACACGTACAAAGTTAGATATTTAAAATTCTCTGTCCCACAGAATTAGAAAATATTATTTTAGCAATTTACAAATTACTATTTCTAGTCAAGGCTTAATTATTGTTTATGTATGGCTGATGAGCACTACATCAACAATGCAAAGTATTACGTTCATACAGTCCCTTAAAATGCTCATAGTCTGATAAAAGTTAACTTTGTTATAAGAAATATTGTATTTACAATGTTATTCCTTTATTGGTAAAAAAAAAAAAAAAAAAAAAAAAAAAGGAAAAATGATTCTTTTATATACATATATATATATATATACCTCGAGTACTGTGTGCAGTTCTGGGCACCACAGTATAAAAAGGACATGAAACTGTTGGAGAGTGTCCAGAGGAGGGCTACGAAGATGGTGAAAGGCCTGGAGGGGAAGACGTACGAGGAACGGCTGAGGGCACTGGGCCTGTTCAGCCTGGAGAAGAGGAGGCTGAGGGGAGACCTCATCACAGTCTACAACTTCCTCGTAAGGGGGTGTCGAGAGGCAGGAGACCTTTTCTCCATTAACACCAGCGACAGGACCCGCAGGAACGGGGTTAAGCTGAGGCAGGGGAAGTTTAGGCTTGACATCAGGAGGGGGTTCTTCAAAGAGAGGATGGTCGCACACTGGAACAGGCTCCCCAGGGAAGTGGTCACTGCACCGAGCCTGTCTGAATTTAAGAAGAGATTGGACTGTGCACTTAGTCACATGGTCTGAACTTTTGGGTAGACCTGTGCGGTGTCAAGAGTTGGACTTGATGATCCTTAAGGGTCCCTTCCAACTCAGGATATTCTATGATTCTATGATTCTATGATATATAAATTAGATAGATCACCTTCTGACCACAAGAATGAGAACTGGACTGAACTAGTTAGTTAATCCTGGATACAAATTTCTTTCCCTAATTTTCTGCAGAATTTATTGAAGGAGAGGCTTTGCCTTAATAACAGACATTAAACTGCACTTTTATCAGTATGCTGAAAAAGAAAATAATAATAATACAGGATTCTAGTACTCAAAACTCTTTCACTGCATGATTCAAGAAATGCCTGGCTGAACTTTGACATGATTCTTGACTTGTCTTAACTCTACTAACAATCCAAAGGCAGGGGATCACTCTGATCACAGAAGAATCCTGATAGTAGCCATCTTTGTGTGTAGGGCAACTGAAATCCATGCTTAACACAAAATCATACTTTATTCTTGAGATCCAGGACTTGATTTGGTCTACAGCTTCTAAAACTTAGAAAAAATATAGTATTGGCTTTTAAAGCTAACTTTTCTACAGCTTACTAACACTGACTAAAAACTATCCCCGTGCATTCCTTACATGTTAACCATCTTCTTGGACAGATATGAAAAACCTCTCCATAGGGGAAGGCGCAATGCAGAATAGTGAACGATACTTCTTTATGAAGAATAGTGAAATAGTAGATAAGATCTTTGAAATATCTTGGGAATGGCAGATCACTTAAATTTTAAAGATCACTTTAAAATTCAGACAGACACTAAAATCTGGAGGATGTTTCAGAAATTTACGTGCTTGGAAGGTTGAATTTAATCGTGCCTTATTGAGTTTTCTCACAAATTAATTAAATAAATAAAATAATATTAAATATAAGGAAATAAATATGTTTTTAGAAAGTTTTCTTAATACAAGGACATTTTTTAAATTGTTACACCCTTCTCTATTTGTTTTTTTTTGTTTGTTTTGTTTTCTATTATTACCAACTATTCAAACTGCTGGACCTCCACTCTACAAACACAAAAAGGTCCCGGATAAAAAAAAAAAAAAAAGGAAGGAAGGAAGGAAGGAAGGGAAGGAAGGGAAAGAAGGGAAGGAAGGGAAGGAAGGGAAGGAAGGGAAGGAAGGGAAGGAAGGGAAGGAAGGGAAGGAAGGGAAGGAAGAGATCCCAAGTGAAATAAGGAAAGAATTGTGATCATGAAATAAAATGTAATACTTCCAAAAGAAACTTAAACAAAATTAAAAGAAAAAAGTTTTTCCCTGCTTTTGCTGCTGGGGAAGAGGGAGGCTGGTTTTGGTTTTGTTTTGTTTTAAGAAAAGCTAAAGCAGTCAGGTCATAGTTGCCTCTCTGATATGTCCCAGCTCTGCAGCCTGATGGTAGGGAACTAGTGGCTGGAGGGAAGTTTACTACTCTCCAGAGGCCCACAGAAACATAAAGATTGGAAAAGACTTCCAAGATCACCTGGCCCAACCATCACCCTACCACCACTATCATTTAAAAACATGTCCCTAAACACCATGTCCATTCTTTCCTTAAACACCACCAGGGACAGACTCCACCACCTCCCAGGGCAACCTGTTCTAATGCCCACACCACTCTTTCTGACAGGCCTGACAGGCCAGGTCCTTCTTATGACCCTCCTTATAGATGGGCATCAAATAGTACACATCCGTAAAACATATGTAGCTGGGTGATGCTTTTGGAACACCTGGTGTAACTGGCAATGGGAGAGAAATACAGCAAACAGCAAACCTGAAGAAAGAGTGGAGAGACACCCTGTGAGGAGCGCAAGGAGCCAGGCATCAAGGGTGACAGAAAGTAGATGACTTTCCAGCAAACCACAGTAATATTAAGAGTTTACCCAATCAAGGGACAGAGAGGTTGTTGTTGGATGGGGCCTGCAGCATGTGTATGCAGTGCGCCAGACCTCCTTCACACCTGACAGACTGCATTCTCACCTTCAGAAAGCTATTTTCTAGGTCATGCTCTTCTGTTCTACTAAAACTCTGTTTGAGATACTGGATGTCTTTGTTATGCTCATTCCAAAGGAAAGGAGGCAAAAGATGAAGAACTGTAGAACTGAAACTGATCTTGCAGATCTTGTAGCTTCTGCTACAAACGTATGATGATTCATATCAACATTAGCTCAATGTTTATTATATACAAATATATATATATATCATGTGTCTTTAAATATTTGTGCATGTATATAAAATATGCATTTTACTTATACATATATTTATATACATGTAACTTTATATATTAAAATTAATATTTAAAAAATAATAAAATTAATAATAGACATTCACTAGTGACCAGATTTACTATATGTCCAGTTCCTGATGTATTTTGACATTTAGAATTTTTGTATTTGATACGTATGGATAAAAAACTTAACAGAAAAGAATCCTGTTTGATAAATTTAAGAGGCATCTCAGGCTGTGGTTTGGAAACCACTGAAATGAATGCTATGAAACAAGTCAGGCGAATTTAAAATAAAATGAAGGGCCTTGTCTATTTCATTTGCCTTAAATATCTTTGTTGGTTCCAGCTCTGAAGAATATCCAGGAGGAAGTATGTTTTAACAGGAACTAGTGTTCACCATTCATTTTTGTTTAAATTAAATTAATTAAATTAAAGATTTAAACTTTGGAAATATCCCTCTGATTAAAGAAGAAATTTAGGGCATTACAACTTTCAAGTACTACCTTCAAGATAAAATTTAGGCCTCTGGCATTCAGGACTGTTCTGACTAGTAAACAATGCTTATTACTTATACAGAAGTTGTTCTTTAGTTAAGCAGAGCTTTTGTTTTGTTTTGTTGTTGTTGTTGTTGTGCAAATATTTAATGGTTCTGTGCAAGTTCTACAAGCTATATATATAAATGTCATAGTAAATATTGTTTCTAATTAATATATGTATAAGAATGACTGTCTTAATATATTAGGCAGCTAAAGTGTCTAGAGGAAGTCAGCTAGATTTAGAAGACACAAAGAGAGACAAAAGGTAATTTCAAGCAAGTGAATCAAGACTGTATTTTCAAATCTAGATGAGAACATTTTGTTTTATTTTTAGAGATTAAAAAACCCATATTTTTTAATCCATATTTAGAGAGCTCAGTAATCTAATCAGATTCAGTAGCTATAATTAGCAGCTTCTCTCATTAGCATCGAGAATGAAAATAAATACAAATGCTGAACTTAAGCACCTCTTAAAACTTTGACATTGTTTTCTTCCACTTGTGCAGAAAATTGCTTTGAGCTTTGTCTTTTTAGGTACATCTTCATCTTTAGCAATGTATAATTATCCACAACATTGTAGTAGCATATACGTAAATGTTTTCCTACAGTAGAAATAGCTCAGGGGAAAAAAATAAATATTTGTTGTGTGTAACTCATGTTAGCACAATCCTCCAGGATCTTAGAGATGCGAGTTTGAATTCCTTTGAAGAGTGGTATGAGGTCTCATTTCCACATTGTATGTAATCATTTTCCTGTGTTCACAGAAACAGGATATAAACTCTGCAGCAGGTCTGAAGTATGCAGATCCACTATCCACTACACCAAAGAATAAAATCCAGAAGAATTTGGACAGAATTAGTGTTTACACTGATGTGTCCAATTTCTGTGGCCCAGCCCATCTCATTTGTGCCATTAGTGTAAGTGGCAGCAAATGCAAACAGACTTGACAACCATCATCGTGCCTACATTATTAGACATTTAGATTAATCCTACCTTCACTACATGAGATTACACACAGGAGACAAGAAATCAATAATGAAGGGATCTATGGTGTGTACCAGTAACTGACCAGTATATACATGTTCTGCTCTTCTGCAGATCCTGAGAGCTATGCTAATGATAGTGTGTGATTGATAATTACATCTGTTCTTTTTCTTCTGTCTGCTTGTTCTGCAGAAAGTGTCTTGGCTCTCTGTGAAGACAGGACAAGCTTACTTTTTACATGCAGCCACACATGTTTTCAAAGGTATCATTTCTCCTGCTAGAAGGGTATAACTTTCTGATGAAGTCATTGACATACAGCTCAAAATATGATACCATATGGAATCTGTTCTTTAGATTTCATGCACTTGTCATAAGAATGACTTGTGACTTTCTATTAACTTCTGTTTTCAGACTTCTCAGTCTTAAAATAAAGTACCTTTTCTTATACGTAATACAGTAGCTTCACTACTCTGACTCACAATATCTCTGTATTGCCTCATCTGACTTATCTATTAGAAACAAAACAAAGTGTTGTTTGGTCAAGTATGTTCAGATCCTTATGTTATTATGTTATCAAGTATGTTCAGATCCTTATGTTATGATATCCTAAATATCGCAAGTCAGGAAGGCGGGGCAGGAGGCCGTCGTGGCTGACCAGGAACATTCTTATGGAGATTAGGCGGAAACAGAGAGTGTTTCGCTACTGGAAGGAGGGCCAGATGACATGGAAAGAATACAGGGATGCTGCTCGTGTCTGTAGGAAGAAAATTCGTGTGGCTAAAGCACACCTAGAGTTGAAGCTGGCTGTGTCTGTGAGAGAAAATAAAAAGGGTTTTTTTAGATATGTGAATGGAAAAAGGAGAACTAAAGAATACATAGGGCCGCTCCTTGACAGGGAAGGTCTTCTCACAGACGATGACATAGGCAAAGCAGAGACGCTTAACGCCTTCTTTGCCTCTGTCTTCAATGCCGATGATGGGCTTCGGGACCCAGGGTGCCCCGAGCTGGAGGACTGGGACGGTGGGGATGACAAACTCCCAACCGACCCTGAACGTGTGCGGGATCTGCTACTCCACCTGGATCCCTACAAGTCCATGGGTCCGGATGGGATTCATCCCCGGGTGCTGAAGGAGCTGGCGGACGTCATCGCGGAACCTCTCTCAATTATTTTTCAACGATCCTGGGAGTCTGGAGAGGTCCCGGTAGACTGGAAGCTGGCAAATGTTGTGCCGATTTTCAAGAAGGGTCAGAAAGAAGACCCTAGCAATTACAGGCCTGTCAGTCTCACATCAGTGCCTGGTAAAATCATGGAGAAGATGGTTCTCGAACGTATTGAGGCGCACCTGGGGGACAAAGCAGTCATTGGTCCCAGCCAGCATGGGTTTGTGAAGGGCAGGTCCTGCCTAACTAACCTGATTTCCTTTTATGATAAGATCACCCGTATGGTAGACCAAGGGAAACCAGCTGATGTGATTTTTTTGGACTTCAGCAAGGCTTTTGACACGGTTTCCCATAGGATCCTACTGGACAAAATGTCCAGCATACAGCTAAATAAAAACATCATACGATGGGTGAGCAATTGGCTAACGGGCAGGGCCCAAAGGGTTATGGTGAATGGGGCTGCGTCAGGCTGGCGGGCGGTCACCAGTGGGGTCCCTCAAGGCTCCATTTTAGGGCCGGTACTTTTCAATATTTTTATAAACGATCTGGATGTAGGAATAGAAGGCATTTTGAGCAAGTTTGCTGATGACACCAAACTTGGAGGAGTTGTGGACTCGAATGAGGGTGGAAAGGCCTTGCAGAGGGATCTGGATAGGTTGGAGAGCTGGGCGATCGCCAACCGCATGAAGTTCAATAAGAGCAAGTGCCGGGTCCTGCACCTGGGACGGGGAAACCCTGGCTGCACGTACAGACTGGGCGATGAGACGCTGGAGAGCAGCCTAGAAGAGAGGGATCTGGGGGTCGTGGTAGACAACAAGTTGAATATGAGCCGGCAGTGTGCCCTGGCAGCCAGGAGGGCCAACCGTGTCCTGGGGTGCATCAAGCACGGCATCGCTAGTAGGTCGAGGGAGGTGATTGTCCCGCTCTACTCTGCGCTGGTGCGGCCTCACCTCGAGTACTGTGTGCAGTTTTGGGCACCACAGTATAAAAAGGACATGAAACTGTTGGAGAGTGTCCAGAGGAGGGCTACGAAGATGGTGAAAGGCCTGGAGGGGAAGACGTACGAGGAACGGCTGAGGTCACTGGGCCTGTTCAGCCTGAAGAAGAGGAGGCTGAGGGGAGACCTCATCGCAGTCTACAACTTCCTCGTAAGGGGGTGTCGAGAGGCAGGAGACCTTTTCTCCATTAACACCAGCGACAGGACCCGCGGGAATGGAGTTAAGCTGAGGCAGGGGAAGTTTAGGCTGGACATCAGGAAGGGGTTCTTCACAGAGAGAGTGGTTGCACACTGGAACAGGCTCCCCAGGGAAGTGGTCACTGCACCGAGCCTGACTGAATTTAAGAAGAGATTGGATTGTGCACTTAGTCACATGGTCTGAACTTGGGTAGACCTGTGCGGTGTCAAGAGTTGGACTTGATGATCCTTAAGGGTCCCTTCCAACTCAGGATATTCTATGATTCTATGATTCTATGTTTTACAGTGTAACACTGCAGGCTGATAGGCATTTATCACTTCAAAAGAATCTCTTGTAAATCAGACCAAACACTGAGACTAGCCACCTAATTTATCATCATGTACAATCAAAGATTACAGTTCATCAAATAACAAGAGCAAAGCCATTTTTATATTTTTTTTCTTAGCCTTCTTAAATGAAAAGAGGTTTATTTCACTTTGGTAATATATAAATAATAAATAAAAGTGCCTGCTTATATGTTTCTTACTAGCTTCTATAACAACCCTGTGGTGATGAAAACAACTGTAATCTGCTAACTTGTATAACTGGCATGGTTTTAAGAACTCTGAAGCCCTGCTTAAAGGCATGACTAAATGTCAACAGAGAGGCATATTTCCCACCTACATAAGTAGGCTTGTAAGTTGCAATTGGAAGAATACTTGGAGGATATTTTTCTCATTAACAAGAATTTCACAGTTTCTTTCCATGAATAGATCAGAAAAAAAAAAAAAAAAAAAGTCTAAAATATTTAGGTACCTAAAGGAGAACTTGTGCCTTGTGCTAGAGAAATTATGTCTGAATTTGCCATCATCTTCAAATTTCTTCTCTGATGCCATTATAACCTGTGTTGATTGTAATGAATAATCTTAAAGGTCTTTAGTTACTTAGTTACTCTGTACATGTATAGCAGTATAAAACCACTAACACAAAGTTAGACACTGTCAAAGCCCCTGACTAGGCTCTGGTATGCTAGATCCAGTTGGTGTATTTGAAGTATGTGCTCCAGAAGCATCATATTACCAGCAAAACACAACAACCACTGTCGCTATCTCTGCAAACAGAACAGCATGAACTAGTGATACTGATGCTTTGTTTTCTGTAGAGGTATGGTCACCTACAACATGCAAATCATGCTTCACCACTCTTCTCCAGAGGATTCAAATACATATTTCTCAGATCCCAAAGAAGCATACTAACATTTAAGCTTACAGGCAGTTTGGATGGAGAAAGGAAAAAAAAAATAATATATCCTCTCTCCCTTGCCTTGTGAAAGTTGCAAGACTGAGAAGAGAAAAATATTAAGCTACATAAAGACAGCACAAGAAGGAATATCAGTTAGTAACTCAAACACCAACATGGAAGAAAAAGAATTAGTGTTTTACTAATGATTGTAAATTCTCTGAACTCAAAGCACTAAAGGACAAAGGTTCTTTTCTCCATATTGATGTGAGAATTACAGGCTGATTGTACACTCACTGCAGGCTTTTCCTGTTGCCCAGCCTAGAAATCTAAATGTTCTATTTGATACACAGTTGTTTCCCAACTCATCCAACATGTTGTGCATGCGCGCACACACACACACACACACACATACACACACACACACACAAGGTAAAAAATCCACTTCTAGGAATCTGAATGCCACAGACCAATAGCCTGAAATATAGGCATTCAATCCTTAGAACTTTGTAGTTTAATGAATTAGACCATAATTATCATTAGACCATAAATGACTTCCTCATGATCACACAGGGAGCCCATGCTAGTAAGTGAAATCTTGTCTTCTCATGCTTTAACAGGCATGGAAATTATTTACTAAAAACAAAACCAAAGAGTTTATTTATATTGATACATCTATGAAAAACAGTTGTGTATCACATTAGATTTATGTATGAGAGGAAGGCTGCAAGAACTCTTGTTCTCTAACACTAATATATTGTGCCTTGAAGGATGAATTCTTGAGGGAGAAAAGAACATCCCTATGTGATGAGAATTCCTGATAACAGAAACTGGAATTAAATAACCAAGTTAGTTTCATGTGACAATCAACATATTCTTCCTGCTTCCCTTACCTGACAGATTTCTCTGAACTGGATCTTCAAATATAGTATTCTTAGATGGCAAAGTTGTTGTTGTTGTTTTGTTTTGTTTCAGTTCTTGAATAATGATGTAAGAATAAGTGACTAGCAAGATTGACACAATAATAGTGTTCTGGTAGCCAGATTAAAGACAAATGTATGAAAGAGCCTCCATCTGAAATGTTCCATGAAGCTAGTAGTGTGAGAAAATTTTCATTTTCATTTTGGCTAGTTCTAAAAAGCCATGGATTCCTCAGATGATTCAACAAAAGTGTATTAAAGAAAGAAAGAAAAAAAGAATATGAGATAAAAGTTATGAATCATGCTTAAAATTTCATCCTTTCCAACACACAGCACATTTATATTTGAGAGAAACATAAACTAAGTGAAAGTCTTTTGCTGTCCTGCTCTAAAAGCACAGTGAACCTCTGCTTCTGGTTTATGGAAACTCTGCTTCCTAGTTTATAGGAAATCTGGGTTTGGGTTCTGTCTTTGCCAGCAGAAATTCCTAAGAAAAATGTTTTAAATATCAAGTTCAAAGCTTTTCTGCAGTGGATGGGTGCAACACACTTTTCTTTGTGCTGATTTCAGAGTTCTTTCACTTTTTGTTCACTTTTTATGTCCCTATACTTCCCTATACTTAAATAGGGATGGAAACAGAAAAAGGCTCCCCCGTTCAGTATTTGAACACCGAGTTCCAGTTGGTGATCCATCAAATATGTAAAGTTAAATTTCTATTAACCCCTCCTTAAGGGAGTTTTCTGAAACACCACTCCTCATTTCCTGTGTGTCTTTTCTTCTTCTTCCCCTGAAGACCTTTCTACACACATTCATCTGTTCTATGCAAAATGGCAGGCCTCCAGAAGGAAAGCTATGAAGTCAGTGAATTTTCTGTGACCTGATCATTAAGATACTGTCTGGCCACATACCTGCTTGATTCCCAGGTAGACAGAAGCTCCAGGGACTTTTCTCAAGGTGACATTTAGCCTAATCAGAAACTTCTGACTCATACAAAACACTAGGAGTCCTGGCCTCCTTTGAAAGTCCTGATTCTCAGCAACTACAAAATTCTGTCTTGAGGCAATTTGGAGAATTACACTAAAGAATTATCCTATTGTGCACCAGTAATTTGAATTAATAAATAATGCCCATCATCAAACAAGTTATGATCATTTTGACTAACAAATTACAATTATTTTACTTTTAACATAACACTTTTTCTTTTTTTCCCCTTAGAGTGTGAAAGCACCTGCTTCTCTTATAATATCCATGAACTGAAAGCCTCAGAGAGGTATATTTCTTACTAAAGAATTAAGTGTTATTGCACATTATGCCAGAGCAGCAAAGGATAATGGAAAATACTTAAGTAATTGCTCGTTATTTTCCTTCCCACTTGCTTAATTCTATCCTCTTAAAAAAAAAAAAAAAAAAAAAAAAAGTGATAAAGTGATAAAACCTTCATTAATCTTCAGACTAACTATTTGGCAGAAAAATTTTGTACCATAAATGTTTGAGTTTAGATGCCCTGTCTTTAGTCTTACCTGGTAATTGTTCTCTGTGCTATTACTCATGTATACATGCCCAAAAACAAAGTTTAATTTTAGCCTGTAATAAGAAAATAAACCTCCTGTTTACTTTTGTTCACCACTAATTAAATATAATACGTTCCTCAACATTTTGCAAATCATAATTATATAAAATTAAGGAAATTGAGAGAATATTCATAAGGAAGGCAAAAACAATTCAGTGAGAGCCTTTCCTCTGTCAGGTAAATAAATTTCATCCATTTACACACCCAAACCAAATTCTCTCAAAATCAATGGAAATACTCCATTGGCTTCAGTGGCTTCTGGATTAGACCCAGCCAATTCCCATTAAAGTCAGCTCAGGACTTCAACTAGATCATGATGTAACTGAATTAATTAACATTAAATTATGAGAAACTCTTCTCCATTACTACAAATTACTTGTAAAATAGCCAAGCTTTACTATTAATAGTGAATTCAGCAGTGCTATATGAGAGTTTCTTTCCATTAATGCTTCTAACTATGTATTTAGGACCAATTTTGGGCTTTTGGGTTCCCATTGCCATGTTCTGCTAACAGGCATATAAAAGCATGACTCCTCACTGCCACCTCATTGCACTGGTTGCTACCAACTTGAGTTAGGTAGAATCAATTCTGGCATTGTGAATTTTCTCCTGGACTTGATTGTGTGTGACTATCATCAGGATCCTATTCCTTACGAATATTGCACAGTGAACTTTTAAGCCGTTTGGAGTGTGTACTCTTGTTTAAGAGAGCTTCAAGCTGGGAACTTGATGCTAGGTCTATACTTCTGGCTCCAGCCCAGCTGTCTACATTTTGAAATGTATTTGATTTTGGAATGAACTTTTCTGGAACGGAATGTCAAGAAAATACATAATCAAGAGGGCATCATACATAACGAGATACAAAAACCTGTTTGTCACCCTCCTCCCACAATAGCGAAAAGCCTTCTACAGCTGCTAATTAGAAAATTAGAACACCACAAATGGATTATATTTTACTGGCAGCAGAGCATCTTCCCCCCAGTGTTTTTAAGTACTTTTTGAATTGTTTGCTGTCAGCAAAACAAGTACGCTACCTGCGATCCTATAGACAACAAAGCCCAGCAGCAGGATTTCAGTCAGGTGATGTCACCCAGGTAAAATTGTACTGACAAGCTTTTAATTAAAGTTTTCCCACACATCTTTCTGCTGGTCCCCAGGAGCTATTATTCATTATGTGCCGACTGTCAGCCAATTGTGAGTCGGGAGGGAAGTGTTTTATTTTCAAAGCCCTTGCTGACAGCTAGAGAACACTTTGTTATACAATCTGTTTACTTTTTTCACACACACAATCTTGCTAAAGGGGAAATGGTCATGCAGTAGTGTTTACAGTTTATGGCAATAATTAAATACATCTGGCAGTGCAGTAGCTGAAAGGAGGTCGGTATGGGTGTGGGTGAAAAGCCATAAAATTTTTCATATAAACAGTTACTCTCACCTTGCAGAGCCCCTAGCATTTTGAGACAAAGTTTCTTTGGGAAAGGGCAGGTCTAAACAGGTGCACCAATTCTGAAATTGAACTATGTGGCTTTAAGCATGTGGTACTTGATGCTAAGAAATACTGTCCAGGAATCAAGGGAACACTCTGTACTGATCTACCAGAACAGTTTGAAGAGGTTATAAAACAGCTGCTTGTCTTTCACACTGCTGATGTCCAAAGTACTTACCTCTATAAGAAGTAATGTACATTGAGAAATTACCACCAGTTGCAAGCAGAAGGCAGTATGGTGTCTGTTTCAGCAAATGGTCTGTATTTGATGCTTAATACTTACAGGAAAGCAGTCTTCTTGAAATTTTTTAATGACTTACAACAAAATCATTTTTTTAGTTGGCTGGTGATTATAGTATTTATTTGTAATTATGAAAAAATTTAAATCTTTTTTTTTTTTTAAAGTAACATTAATCACTGCCTCACCTTAAGTATTTTTGTTTATTAAGAATGCCAGAAAGTTAACAAGCATTCTTAAATTGTTTTAAGATTAATTAAAGCTAGCACAACATTCACAAACAGAGGTAAAACAGAAATTGCATGGAACAAGATCAGTTGCCTGACACTTGCTGCCAAGCTAATGGTTATTCTGTGGAAATGGCTTCCACTACTTAGCAAAAAGAATAGCAAATAAATCAATCAATGAATATTTAAATACTGTCTTTTATTGATAATATTACAAATAACTCCAGAAATTATACAAAGGTTATATAGTACTATGCTAATGAATCTTACACAGCTTTTAAGTGTTTTTAAATAATTACAGTCTTAAGAAATAATTTTCTTAGATGGAAATAAAGTTAAGCAATCCAGGAGAAGACACTTTAAAATGGACTGTTTCTGAGGTTATTAAACATTAAACTGTGGGTCTTAGCTGTATATTGGGTTGGAAAGCAGTTTCAGTAGACAATATAATATGCATGCCTTAAAAAGCCTTTCCTGTTTGGAGATCATACCAAGACTTTAGCCAACAAGCATATGAACACAGGTTGCACTGCTGGAAAGAAAAATGTTAAAAATTCTAATTGTAAATGTAACTCATATGTGTCACTTTGTAGACTATGTTTTTCTGCTATTATTCTATTTTTTTTCTCTTCGCTAATGAAAGATTTTTTTCTGATGATAGATGATAAGAGCAAGATGATATTTTTTTGGTTGTTGTTTCAGTCACAAATAACAAATAGATTCTAAGATACTTCAGTTACATTCAAATTAACTTATTTATAATCATAACATTTTCATATTCCCAAGCTTAACTAAACCAACATACTATGAATAATGTAAGCATTTTATGTTAATCTTTGTTTTAAGGTCGATGTTATAAGGGAGTATTATTACTTAAGGATCAGCATTATAAACACTAACAGTAAGATTTATCAGAGATTTGAGAAATCAAAGTATAAAGATTAGGTAACTTGCCTGAGATTTATGGGGTAGAAAAAGTGAGGAAGCTTTTGTTTCAAAGTTCAAAGCTGCCTGTGCATTTTAGTCAATCACTATTGCATCCAAATGCACAGAGCAATAAACCTAGGCTCCACACTGATAACAGAAAAAGAACTCATCAGTCAGTCATGACCATTCTCACTCTTTTCTCTCCCACGTGCTTTCCACTCCAGAGACCTTGGGGGAGCTGCAAGGCAAAAGAGCCAAATATCTTCAGACAGAGAAGGTACTTGAATTTAGCAGGGATTATTCCTTCAGGCACAGTACTGTGCTAATGTGATTACATATCTTCCTGCTGGAGCTAGTCCACATCTCGCTGATCTGAAGTGATACAAAGCCACTGTCTACAACTGGCTTCCTATTTCCCTCCTTAGGAATTCACTTTTCTTTGTGATCCTGAGCTCAGGACTCTCATGTGACAAATGCGAGGGATGGGGATACTTCTGTCTGAGCTTCCATCAGTTCTCACATGCAAAGAGAAACTGTTGGTCAAAATAAACCATGTAAAAACTGTGGTGAAGTGATGCTTGGAGAGTGAGAACATTTTGAAGTTACCAGAGAATTCATTATATGGAAAAGAGGGCTTACCAAATAAATCTGATAAGGATTCTTCAGAAAATTTCAGGTCTGTCTTGTATGCACATAAGTGATTGGATTTTTAGCAAGATGTTAGGTAAAATTAAACATAAGACAACACCTTCCAGTACCCAACATATGTGTTCTGGTGAACTGATATTGAAGCATGTATCACAGTCTCTTCTCTGTTCTTTTATGTAGTTTGGTTAAAGCAATGAGGACTACTGGTGATACACATACACGATCATAATGAGTAGCATATGATAGAGAGCTAATAAAGTCTTGGCAGTATAACATTAATTGAGAAAATATTAAATTGTGTATAAACAAATGTAAGTGGGCAATCACCATTTAACTGATCCATTTTCAGCATTGTGTTGAAAGGATGTATTTTTTGCCCTATGTAATTTGATAGTATCATCAAAGATCTGAAAGATGAAATGTGAGGGTAGCTCAAAAAGTAATTAATAAAATCTGGTCAGCTAAGCAAACCATTGAATTTCACCTTAAGGATTTTAATAGCCATTTTCTGCTTGGTTTGGGATCAAGAATAAAAACAGGTATGCATGAACTGTCTTTCTAAGCAGTGATCAAGATGGGAAGAAAGTATACACGCACACGAACACACAAAAGTGGGTATTTTTCCCATACTACAGTCATTTACAAAAGGGTGTCTCCTAGACCAAAATGATCTGTTTAGTGCACAAAACATCTGTATGTGAAAAATTGTACTTTGACTGTTTTTCTACCTTCCCCAGTCCTTTAGATCAGAATAGCCACCAAAGAAACCTATCATTTAGCGAGGTGGGGGTTGGCCTGTTCTCCTATGTGCCTGGTGACAGGACGAGGGGGAATGGGCTAAAGTTACGCCAGGGGAGTTTTAGGTTAGATGTTAGGAAGAATTTCTTTACTGAAAGGGTTGTTAGGCACTGGAACGGGCTGCCCAGGGAGGTGTTGGAGTCACCATCCCTGGAAGTCTTCAAAAGACGTTTAGATGTAGAGCTTAGGGATATGGTTTAGTGGGGACTGTTAGTGTTAGGTTAGAGGTTGGACTCGATGATCTTGAGGTCTCTTCCAACCTAGAAATTCTGTGATTCTGTGATTCTGTGATTCATTCTTCTTTTTCCAGTGTGATATCCCCCCTGGCTATGTAACATAACTCTGGCCTAATAAAGAAAGAACTACTTCTGACTTGAGTATATCAAATTCAGAGTTGTATTTTTGAATATTTAGCTGCTCCAAACCAATGTTTTTGTTGTTGTTGTTTTGTCAGAGTCAGTAGATGGTATGATTATTGCTATATCAAATATAGTTCCTTAACATAACAGAAATCATAGTTTGACAGTGGACTATGGCTTGGCTTTCTGCCATCTGCTGGACTCATATTTGTTTTCATGGGAAGAAAACAGTAAAACATATTGGACTTTCTGCTATTTGGGTCTCCCTTGACAAAGTAAAAAAAAAAAAAAAAAAAAAAAGAAAGCCTTTCAATTCTCTTCCCATTCAACTCTTGCCAGTTGTCTGCACTGGTACACCACCTTCCTTCTGCACCATGTTTTAGTTCATTTGGAGTTATCAAGAAGCGCTTTCTTAATTCTGAAATAAGATATACAAAAAGGCCCCTCTGGAAACTGACAGTACCCTGCAGGGCTCTGGCCCCAGGCATCTATGAAAGCACATAAAGACACCATAAAGGCTTGTTTGAACAATCTGAACAATTCTTTCCTTACCCTCAACCAGGTTATTTCCCCTATTTAACTGCAGGTCAGACTGGCAGATATCTTGCTCATCTTTCTCTCTCTTTTCTTTCCTTTTCTCTCTCTCTTTGTTGTTGCCCATGTTTATATTTTGAATGAACTAATGCATCTCTAAACATGTCCATTATATTTCACATTAGTCAGTGCAGGAAATTACTGTAGCTGTGGTTTCTCTCTCTCATGTCTCTGTTCAGAAACTCCAATATGAATTTGTCATAATTTCCAACTTGTTACGGTGAAATAAATTTTAGGGTATTGTGAGTGTTTTCCTTCCTTCCTTCCTTCCTTCCTTCCTTCCTTCCTTCTTTCCTTCCTTCCTTCCTTCCTTCCTTCCTTCCTTCCTTCCTTCCTTCCTTCCTTCCTTCCTTCCTTCCTTCCTTCCTTCCTTCCTTCCTTCCTTCCTTCCTTCCTTCCTTCCTTCCTTCCCTTCTTTCTTTTATTTTTTTTTTAAGCCAAATCAGAAAAGATACAGGATGTATCTTTCAGTAACACAGACCATTCTTGTTCCTTTCCCTTCCCTACTCTTACAACGCTATGAATGAAGCAAGCATTAGGGATAGAAGTCAAACTGCATGAGGAAAAGCATACAGAATTAAGTTAACAACCTGAAGATATGCGCTGTAACGCTGTTCATGACTGCTCGTGTGCTCACAGTTTCCTCATTCTTTGTGTCTCTGCAATCCAATGCAAATAGGAATTTAACTCCAGAGACTATTTCTCTTCTTGCACTCATCAGTGTGGGTCTTCCTATCATCAGCTCCCCCTTAAAGCAAACTGCATTGCTCTAACTGAGTCTTCTGTCTTCCTGTACATCCTTCTCTTCATATGTGAATGGCAATCAAAACAAGCATGTATATCCGACAGCTTAAAAGCAACTGACACATCCAAACTTATGGCAAGCCAGCTTTCATGTGGCTCAACCTCCCTCTGCATTTGAACACTGAATAGGTGCAAACCTTACATCTGAGTTACCACACCCATTTGCCACCCATTTGTCATCAGTGAATGATAGTGTCTTTTGGGGCATGGGCTTCTCAGCAGTCAGTGTCTGGAAGGAAATGAACAGATGAAAACGCTAGGATGGCAACACCTTGTCAGACCAAAGATCCCTATAATCCTTTCTCTGACAATACCTGTCAGAAGATGCCTCAGGAGCTGTTGGGAAACAGGACAAACTTGTGCTGATGTTTCTGCTGGATAATCTGTCACCCTTCAACTCAAAATTCTGAGATAGAAATATCTCCATATTTATTTTTATTTTTTCCATGAATCACTTTTTATCTCAAGTAAACTTCTAGAAGTTAAAACATTTTGGCAATTAATTCCACAACCTTCCACACAGTATAAGAAAAACTACCTTTCCTGATTGAGACCTGCCAACAAAACATTTCATTTGATGGTTTTAAAGTTCTTGCAGAGGAAGAAGCAGTGTTTACTGCTCTTCTCATCTTCCTATCAGGAATCTATAGACTTGTGTCACATCTTTCCTAAGACATATTCTTTACAAAAAAATTCCAGTTGCACAGGACATTTACTTGCATGGGAGTGATTTTACACCTCTGCTTGCCCCTGCTGTCCTTTACCTTTCCCAGATCTGCTGTTCTCTTTTTAAAGTGAAAAAAAAATAAAACTGCATTCAATACTCATGATGCAGATGAGTAATTTATACAGCAAAACAGTATCATCATCTATTTTGATCTCTAATTGTTATCATATTATATATTTTATTTATTTATTTATTTAGCTAGTGTTGAGCATAATTTTCACAGAACTACAAAGTTGGGAGTGTTTCCCCCCATAAATATCACTTCAGATTTTTTCTACCCCAAATGTTATTTGACATTTCATCTACCACTCGCTCAACAACATGAGAATTACTGGATAAGTTTACTACACTTCTGCATTACTTTACAAGCATCTCTCCTTTTTATAACCTTGATTAACTTAGTATTGCCTGTGAAATTTTTCACCCCAACATTTGCTTCCTTTTTAAATCATGTGTTAGTGTAGTGAACAATACATATATAAAATAGAATAGAATAGTTCAGTTGAAAGGGAACTACATTGTCCAACTGAATGTCATAAATGCTTATAAGGCTCCACTGTTCCACAGTGAATATTTATTTCTGCATGCTTTTTCTCATCTTATGCAAATTATTTATGCATGTGAGAACATATGATTGATCTCATAACAGATCAATCAAGAACTTTTGGGAAAACTTCCATATAAAAATGTTTTTGGAAAACCAAATGGCTACCTCAACTGATCTACACTATTCACAACCTTGTTGACTTCAAAGAATTTATAGTTCATTAACTTACTAGAACTGTTTTCACAAACAAACAAATAAACAAACTAATGACTCTTTCCTAGTATGTTATATTCACGGTTACATTAATCCCTAACATTGTTATTCACATTTTATCTAATTCTATCCTTTAGTGTAGTTTCTACCAATTTTCTGGGATCATACATACATACCTTACAGACTTTTAATAGCCCCTGAATAATCTTATAAAAATCTGCATCTTGGGGCTTTTGGGACTTTTCTACAAAGGAAACTATATTCTACAGTTATATTTCAGCTATTATATCCTAGAGAACCTGTAAAATCTGTGAGGCTGGTGAATATTAGCTATTTGATAATTTTCAGTGTTCCATTTATTGATTTATTCCTCTGGTCTTTTTAGTGATATTTTTTTTATTTTGAGGCAGATACTGTGAGTTGTACTCCAAAATAATCGTACATTTTAAACCTCCCAAAACTAAAATTATGAACAAAACTGAAGGGGAAAAAAAAAAAAAAAAAGAGAGAGAGAGAAAAAAAAAAATCCACTATTAAATTATCTTATTTGTGCTGCTCATAGTCCTTTGTTCCTTTAGATCCCCTGGCAGGTTTCCTAATTCTGATACATTTGAAAAGTGATTTGTAAATTATTTCTCAGACTTTTTCTTGTCAGTTTATTATAATGTTCAACCCAATATTTCTCCTAACTTTTTTTTTTTTTTTTCTT
The DNA here is from genome assembly GCF_047663525.1 of Anas platyrhynchos. Taxonomy (NCBI): domain Eukaryota; kingdom Metazoa; phylum Chordata; class Aves; order Anseriformes; family Anatidae; genus Anas; species Anas platyrhynchos. The sequence goes on along the minus strand of NC_092588.1, from coordinate 66,392,032 downwards.
TATGAATAAGGCATTATGCTTTGGTTCTGCTGCATTAAGGAGTCCTTTCTCCATAGCCTGAGCAAACATAGAGAAATGTAAATTCTTGGATACTTGTAGGAGATGAGAACCAAGAGAGAGTGGATTTCTAGACATGTCTTTGGAGAACAGTGGCTTAAATGTGAAAAACATCAGTGAACATGTGTGGTATGAAATCTTGCTGTACAGCTTCACATGTCTGAAAAGTGGAAGCATATACAAGAAATACTAGTATGAGCAGAGGAGAGAATTATTCAAACCCACAAATTTTAGCCAACTGACATTTGGTAGATCTACTTACATTGCCTTTATCTCACCAAACATGTATGTTAAACTGTGCTGACAGTTATACAATCACATACCAGCAGATTTCAGCCACTGACTGAAAACAGACTGCACCTTGTGGTCATAGGTTTCTTGCTTTCCAGCCAATATTCATGCTCAAAACAAGGAAAGGCTTTACATTTTGCCCATAATACTTCAAAGCACGGTTCCACAGAGTCAAAAGGTAAATCCAGTTGCTTATAAAATACCTGGTTTCTGGGACAGTTCATAGTGCAGGATAGGAAGTTTTCTGAGAGGAAGTATGAGTGCTTTTATTTTAAAATACTATTCTAGTAAAATTCTAGAAATAAGTACAAAAGATGGTCATTTTAGAGACAGTTTTTTCTCAGGAACTCCTTAGCCAATGAAGGTCATTAAAAAACTAACAATAAAATGAATTTGAAATTAAAATATATATATTTCCCAGATTTACACAGCAACAAATGTGAACATAGAATCTAATCCATCACAATTAACAAATAAATAAAGAAATATAAAATATTTTTTCTGTTCCATAAAAGAGTGGTTCTTCTAAATAGCTCAACCTATAAACACGGTTGAGCTATTTAAAAGAACCTGAAGTAGATTCATGAAGGTGTTCAGCATTAAAACAGTCTTTGACTTCATGAGAATCGTAATTATACAAAAAAAAAAATGTTTCTAGAAAAAATATTTTTTCCAATCAATACTCAGATTTACTAAACATAATTAAATCAATATCAAATGTATTAAAATAATCAAATCAAATTATCTTGTTATCTTTAATTCTGCAAAGATCTCTTTGTTTAACTTTCCTCTTCCATACAGAATAATATATTGAAATAAAAAATTAACCAGTCCGTGAAATACTTTATAAAAAACAAAACATTGGTACTTTGTTTCATTGGAGAACTGCCATAATCATATGACAGTTATACTATAAGTTATGGGTAAGGAGACAGGACAGTGCATTAGATTAATACTTTACCATTTTAATCTATTAATCTACCACCTTTGGGACATGATTTTAAATCTACTCTGGAAAAAAGTGATTGAAAATCATTCCATCCTGACAGCTTTAAAAGATCACAAGTGAAACATGTTAAGAAGGTCTCAAACCAGTTGATACTGAACAGGAGCAGTCATCTCAAAAGATACCCAGCACTGATGCCCTTTCTGTATTCTTACCAGAATAGATAGCTTCATTACAGCAAGGGGTATTTCATGCTAGACTGATGATGAAATGATTGAAATACATGCTAAAGCAGACAAGTGCAGTACAGGTTCACTGTTGAAGAATATGTCAGATAGTCATATGTAAGAACTTAGGAAAAAAAATTCCCTACTGATGCTGATATAAAGAGGACAGAATGATATAGTGAAAAAAAAAAAAAAAATCACTGATTATTTTCTAACTTTCTAGAATGGATGAGAAAATGACAAAATCATCTGAAAAGCAGAAAGAAGCTAGGTAAACCATTCTTCTACTTTAATGCGCTACTTTAATTTATAACTGCAGATTCTATATTTGATCTTTTCTAACAGCAAGTTTGTATAAAAAGTGTCTTTCAAAGATCTAGAAAATAAAATAAAACTACAGCAACTTCTGTGGTTTATTTTTATTAATAATAAATGCAAGTAAGGAAAAAAAAAAAAAAAAAGCTTTAGTTCCTACTGTCAAATTCCTAATAAATTAGTTTATTAGTAAATTATCTAACCTTCATTTAATGAGGCCCTCCAGATGTTGTATTTTAAGTGTAGCAAAAAAAAAAAAAAAAAAGCAGCTCAATGTTAAGCACAACATAATTATTTATGGCTAGTCTGGAAAAAAGACTGCATTCTCATGTTACCATTACTGTAATAACATATGATATTCTCTAGAAATAATCAATAAGCGATGACCTACAGAAAACTATCTTCAGCTACAATTTTAAATATACTCAGCTCTATTTGTTGCATTTCTATTTTTCTGCCTACTACTAGTGAGCAGCTGTCTCTAACACTTAAAGATTCTAGTTTGCATGTTTCTGCTCTGTTTAAGATTTTCATTTTTATGATTTTTTTTTAATTTGTTCCTCCTAAAGAAATATGTTCAGTATAGTTTCATATTTCCTTTCCTTAATAGTTAGACAGAAAAATCATCTCAAATTGTTTTATTTGGGATTTTTTTCATGGGATAAGAATTGATCAGAAATAAGATAATATTTAAGAATAGAATTTTCATACAGGAGAGAATATAGCCTATTATTACAACAGTCTAAGTTTAAGCCAGTACTCTACATAAGCATGATGAGAAGTACTTGAAACAGCATAATATTTTTTCATTAATTATATTGAATTATATGGCAGAAGTGTTAAATTTTCTTCTGGAGAAACATGGAGATAATTCATTTACCTTTTCAGTGCTTATTAACATTTTAAAATTAGTCATGTGATACTTCGTTGAGTTCAAAAACAGAATGTAGAAAAAAGAGAAGGCTATTTTCCATAAACATCCAAAATATTTTCAATAAAACTTTGTAGTCATAGGATAAAATCCTTAGCCATAACATGGGTAAGTACTGTGCTACTGTGTTGGAAACAGACCATAGGAAGAGATGGTCAATTCTTATGATGGAAGGACGTTTACAGTGGAGTGATTTACTCCAGAGTCCATGTTGTTCATGTCACAGGAAAAAGGATAACCAGCTGACAGAACTTCTTATGACGCTATTCAGGATAGTAAAACAACGGCCATCTCTTAAGAGCAACAGTAGGATCTTATGAAATTCAGGGACTGCACAATAAAACCATGGATGAAATTAATCTTTTATAAACCTAGACTGATACTTATCTTTCCTTATAAAAGGATGGTCCCTAAGCTGAACACAGCTGCTGAAGTACAAGGTCTTGGGTTTATGACAGAAAATTACATGAAAACATCAGCCTGATGTTGATGTGGCAGTCAAAAAGGCAAATCAGACATTATGAATTAAAAGGGAAGGGCAAGAGAAGAAAGAATATTTTATGTCACTCAGTAAAAAAATGGCTGACATACATCTTGAATGACACAAGCTACAGTCCCCACTTCTCCAGGAGGATAATCTTTCAATTTCCGTTGAAGGGAAAGATTGAGAGGAAGGCAAGAACAACCAAGAGCATGCATTATTAAAGAAACATTTCAATTTCTTCCATTTGGAAAATAAAAGAACTACAGAGAGGTATGGTAAAACCGTCTGTAGGAAGGCAGGAGAGAAGGAGTGGACAGTGGTAGCCAGTTCACCATCACTTGCAGCATAAAGAAGACCATTTAAATCTTTTTAAAGACCCATTTAAATATTTTAAATCTTGCAGCATTAAAAGCTAGCAAGAGGAAGGTTAAAAAAAAAAAAGGTAAAAATGTAGTTAGGGTGGCATGCCCTACCACAGAATGATGTAAATGGTAAATGCTGAAAGCTTCAGCAGAAGCCCAGGCAAGCCTGTGCTAGAGAAATACATTGAAGCTACTGCATACACAAAAATCACAACTAGATGAGGAACCCTAAGGTTACTGAATGGTGACAAAGCATTCTCCTCTTTTCTTTTACAAAAGATTACTATATGATAGTCTAGTTCTAGAGTAGTTTCCCTCTTTATTTTCTAGAATTCTGTATTTTTTCTTTTTCCTTCACATTTCTTTATGATACAGACAAGATTGTATAATTTCTTTCTTCTTATTATTATTATTATCATCATCATATTAACAACTCTTCTGATCTTAGGAAAAAAAAATGTATTTCCCCATTTTTATTTTTTTTTTATATTTATAATTTAAAAATTGCATTGTGGAGAAGAAATAAAAATACATATTTTCAGCATAATAATAAAAAAAAGACAAAAATGGAAATTCTAAATAGTTCTTCTAAAGTGTTCCTTCAAAAGCAAGCATATTTTTTTTTCAAGATGAGGAAGATTATTATGATACAGTTTTAACATTTAAGATAAGACCATCAAACATTACCCTCAGATAATGCCAAATAAGACCAAGTAATGAATAAAAAACACATGGAAAATCATTCAGAAGAGTTCTGCATAGTGGAGAATATCTACACCTTGGAACTTACTAAGAATTCTCCAAGAATGAATCATCTACAAGGATATCATCATTACTGACCAGTTTTCTATCTAGCAGTTTTCAACAAACACTTGTATTGATATATTTGATCTATGAGTTGCGCTGAGGTTGAAGAATTGATGGAATGTTCATAGCAACTATTTTTGTTTGTTACTAAGGTTTAGTGATAGTTCACCACATTGTCTTGTTTCTTTATAATTGGATCATTTAACCTTGCTAGATTCCTTCTACTTCCACCAAAATTAAATTAAGTTTATTTCTTTAATAAATTCATCCTGGCTGCTTTTCTGTAATTATTGTAATTATAGTGAACACTTACAGGAGAAAAAAAAAAAAAAAAAAAAAAACCACCTTAGCTCAACGTGGCAAAGTGGTGTTTATGCAGCATGAATAACAAAGATCAAATTCAAACTGTCATTTGGGGTTTCTGAAAAAATATTTATGAATATTTTTCTTAAATGGACAGTAAATATCAACATGGATGATTGCCATCAATAAATAACAGAATAGTTTAAACAACAAGGATGAAGAAGGTACATGGGAGTCAGTATGCAGATGACTTTTAACTGTTTTTACAGAACTGATTTGGCTACAATTAACCTGCTTAAATTCTAAGACCACTGGGAAGCAAATAATACAGTCTAGCTTTGACTCAGTTCTTACAGGAAATGTTTGAAATAAGGTGAAATAATTTATAATTCAAACCAACTGTGCTCAAAGTTTCAACCCACAGCAATCTGCAGTGTGTGTTTGAAAATTATGTAATAAAAATATATATCAGGGTGATTGCTGGATCTTGGCCAATACCTTAGAAACATATTCTCCAGGTAAGTGTAAGTATCTCAGCACAAAGATCTGTTGCAAAAACAGTGTTCAGCTTGTAGTCAGTTGCTTTTTCTCTAATGAGAATCCTTTGGGGCTCTTAAGAGGTTCAGAGACAGCTGTCTGGACTTCTTTGAAATCAAATCATCTCTGAACAAGTTCCTTCTCTGTATCAGAGTTTGCAAAAATGTTTTCCTTATTTGATAATGTTATGATATATTTGAGAGGAAAGCTTGGTAAAATAAAAAAAAAAAAAAAAAAAAAAAGGACAAAACTCACATGATAGTTGTCAGCCATATAAATGAGATCTATTTGCACTTTCACAAGTTAATTACATCAATTTAAATGGCATGCTTCTAACTGCTGCATGGAACATGTATATTAGAAATCCTCACTTTGTACAGAAATGTAGTAATGACTAACACTGAACTATAATCAAATCTCACACCATCCGGCAGAAAACTGTGGGAAAAGCTAAGCTCTTCAGAATGCTTCAAAGCAAATCCATTGTAAAAAGCTGTCTCTTTCACTTTGCCCCCTTTAGATTAGGTCAAACCCAGAGCCTTAAACTACATGTATATCTTGCAGCAGGAGTGCAACTGAGTTCATCATGAAACACCAAACTCAGAAAACACATTTATTTAATATGTAATTCAAACCTATCCACACAAATTATCACACAAAATCTTGTGAAGATTGCATCTCAGCATGACAATGGGATGGAATATTGTAACAGGGCCCATATCTGAGGGAGGCAGTCACAATCTTCCATGTAAGTATGAAGGACAAAAATAAATTTATGGAAATCATATTTGCTTGTTTATTTGACTTGTGAAGGCATGGAACTTTTCTACATCACAAAACACACTCTAATTTAGTGGGAAATTTATTTATTTTAATTATGCTATTTGCAATTTTTCTGCTGGATACACTATAAAAGTAATGAGGTTATGTTATTACAAGATACCTATCATAACACTCTGCTATTAAAACATTTTACTACTTCTGTATAGATTACAAAGCAGTGAGTAGAGGAATGTAGTTAAAGCAGTCCTCCTGTAGATAAAAAATTGTACAAGAGGTACAGTTCAGTAACTGATATACCAGCAACATGATTACCCACAAGTATGATGTGCAACAAATCATCTGCAGGAAGGAATACCTGGAACAGAATGAGCTATCATTTGATCAGTCATTTCTTTCACAACCACAGTGTAGTGTAGTAGAATCACATTTTAATGTTTATGCCAACTAAACTCCTCTTTAAAATGTTGTATTTTTCTTTTACATTTGATAGGCACATACTGTTCAGTTTCTTGTACAAGCAAAATACCAGAAAATCCTCACAGAAGAAAAACAGTAAAACTCAACTTCATGTGATTATTTTATTTTGTACCTATGAATTATGTCAGTTGACTTACACATGAACCCATTTTAAAGAAAAATGCCAAGACATAAGACTAAAAGAAAATAAGATTAATTGAAACTCATATATCTGCTACATCTTAACTGCAAAAGATTTTAAGCCCAATAGTGAAAATTAATAATAATAATAATAAACCAAATATTTTATGAGAACAACAAGAACAAAAATAGAGGCCAGAAACTGGATGTTTCTTCCATTGGTTTACAAACCTCACATTGTACATAAAACCTAAGCAAGCATCAGAGGTTCTTATTAATGAAACTGAATACTGAAAATAACGACAATGTAAGCGCACTTCCTCCTTGAAAATATATGTTTGGATCTTCATTTATATTCTGATATTATTTCTCAAACCTTCCATAAGGTTGTAAACTCTTACTAGGACTCTGAGTATCTTCACAAACAGAAGCATTAGAAGCTTTGAAGTAAAACTGTAAGTACCTTGCTAAGGTCAAGAGGACTTTTAAATTCAGAAGTCAGGTGGTACTTAGCCATAAATGATGTCTGTATTTAGACACAAATGGCTACCACCTGAATAGAGTAGATACAATTCAAAATGTCAAGGTAAGACAAGACAAGTGAAAGACCCTGTTAAACTTCTCTCTGCATGCCCATCAGTGCTGTCCTCTGACTTGGCTCCAGTATGTTGCCATTGTAAACCTGCAAAAATGCTGCTGAGTCCTCATCCTGAGTTTCTTCATGCCTTCTGCAACACCCTGCTCTCCCTGTTTGCTCTCTACTCTTTTCAACGGTACCCTCTTTTGTTCCCTACTCTTTTCAACTCCTTACTGTTCTCAGAGGGACTAAGCTGTCCCATTTGCTCTGGTTTGTCCCTGCAGTTGGGAGGCTGCTCACCCTGTGCTGGGATGTGGCAGGCCAGTGGCTCCCCAGAGGAAGAGAAGCTCTCGGTCCCAGCAAGTACCTTCTGGAGGAAACACAACACAGTAGCATGCACAAGTATGCTTACCCTTCTGCCCCTGTCCCCCCAAAAGTAACCACTCTCAACTTATCCTTTGCCATGAAGAAAGCTATATTTTCTGAAGTATTGCAAATCAGTTCTCAGCCAAAATAAAATGCTTAATTAAGTGTTAGGGAAAAAAAAAGGGGGGGGGGGGGGGGGGAGTCACTGTGGTGCCATGCATTTTCTGAAAAGAGTCCTTGCTACCTTTTCAGTTGTTAAAGGAATAAATAACCATAGTTTTCTGCATCTCAGTTTTAAAATTTATGGTTCAGATTAATCAGTATGGACAGAATAACAATATTAGAATTCCTATATAGGTTGTTAAGATGAAATATTAATCTGTAATTTCAATGCAGTGTTAGCAGTTAAAAGTATTTTTTTAATAAAGTAGATCTCAAAAAGCTCCTAACTGTGCATCTGCCAGGTCCTCTCGGAGTCAAGAGTCAGTACTTACATTACACTAAAGGAAATAAAATTGATATAACTAGAGTTGATGATAGCCTAGAATTATTCATTGCATTAAGTATAGGTGTCCTTAAATCTGTATTAAATATAATTCAAACATCATCAAACCAAGATGAAGAAAGTATTATATGATTAATAGTTTAATTTAAATAATAACAGTTTTATTGTCCTACTGTGAGCCAAGGTGATGTGGATGTTATTGGATGTTGCATGGAATTATTACAGCTTGTACAACTTCAATGGAGATGCTTTACTTTGTATGCCTTTTATGTTATATTTTTGCAGGTAGTATCTCAGACCTTGATTTGTACGTAACTCAGGTTATTTCTCTGCTCTTTGTATCTCATTGATATACTATTAAATTACATCATTATAATTGATTTTTGTTGTTGTTGTTACTTAATAGATAAAAAATCAAAGGTGAAAAACAAATATTTTGGGGTAAATTACTAGCTCTTTTATATACATAAAAGCTATAGCTGAGACCCCAAGATTCTAATTCAAAAACAATCAAACTCTGACCTGTTGAACATTCACTGAAATCAACCTACCAACATCCATAAGTTTTTTCCAAAATTAAAATGATTATAGTAGCTGGCTTTGTACCTCCATGCCTAACTTAAGGTTTATGGCATTCAGTCTGAGAATATTCTGGTATGGTTACTAGTTTTTTTACTGATCAAAATAAGAATGCCATCCCTTCAGACATATCCTTACAAATATCTCCATAAGCACATACAACTACAATCTACCAAAAGGTAGCAACCCTAAATTTAGATGCCTAAAGTTTGGCTCCAAAATTCGCAGTGAACACAGTGAGGACCCTACAGCCTTGTGGCTATGCTTGCAAATCACAATGTAATCAATGAGATATCACATTCTTATTTATGATTTTTTTCTTATCTTTATGTTTATATATGGATTTAGAACTCTTACTTTAGTACACATATTTTGGATTTATATATGTATATATATTTCTATCTTTATTAATCACAAGAACATGATTTCTTGAATATGGAACAGGTCAATCAATATATTTTAGATTTCCTTTTGTGGATTCACATTACAGTTTCAAATTCTGTTTTGAGCATTTGAACATCTGTAAGGAATGCCTAAAATTTGTAAAAGAAAATGGAAAATCTGTCTTAATTTTTTCTTCTTCATTCATGAAAATCAAGACCAAACTGTAATATTGGACAATTCTAAAATAAGAGTGCTGTAGAAAGCAGTTCTCTGCTTTCCTCAAATGGGGTTATTACTATATGGTCTTGCATACTATGCAACTGTACTTGTGTGCTGTTGCTATTTTTATCTCCTGTGCAAATATTTTGCATGGGAAAAAAAAAAATCTGATAAAATTGTTTCATGTCTTTTAAATAGCAACTTGGCATTTCTTGATGAAAAAGACTTAGAAGGAAGGTCTCTTATTTGTAATTATCATTCTTAATTTAAAGTGTTTTTTTTTTTTGTTGTTTTGTTTTGTTTTGTTTTGTTTTGTTGTGTTTTCACGTGGCTTACAATACTAAGACTTCTGGCAGTGTCTTGTAATCCGAGAACACTGTTGCTTCAAAAAAGACTCTGGAACCCCTGTTGGGATCCTGTTGGGAGATTATAATTACATATTCCAAATCTTCAGTTTGATTCTTCATAACATGGTGTTATCTTGTCAGCCATTTAAAACAAATGAGACCAAGCCAAATGTTTTGTGTTTGTTTATCATTAAGGCACTCCAAATATTTCACTGATAAGTCAATGCATGTGAAGAGTTACTATACCAGCTGTACTTTGACAGCAATATTCTGAACTTCTTGAACTACAAAGCTTGTTTACAAACTTGTGCTAATGTGGAAATAAAATAACAATAATTATTATTATAATAATGATAATGATGATGATGATGATGATAACAACAATAACAAGTAAGCACATAAACCACAACTTACTGATCCATATTTTTATCCAGATTCATTGATCTGATCCTATTAGGTACACAGCTGTGAAGCTGAATTTACATAGTCATGAAGCCAGTTAATGTATCATGAAACTTGGTGTCAAAGAAATTATAAAGGCTTAGCACTGCAGAGCCTTTGGTGTTAAAGTGAATAAGTGGAACTGAGTTCCAATTTTTAGGAATAAAAAAATATATACAAACCTGTATCTGTCACTTATTGCTCCACCATTATACCATGTCACTATCTAATTTACCTTTTCACAGAAATATTTTATGTACAGTACTCAAACATTTCATTCAGGTGAATATTGCTGAGAGGCTGTGCATCCAGAGCTGAAGTTCATTTTAACTTCAGTTAGGTGTGTTTTAAGTGCATCCTCTTGCTTACACAGTGCTTTGACTTTTATGTTCTAGTTTAATTTGCTCCTTTGATAAGGGCCATGATTACAGTCTTCTTTCTTTCATTTTTAACTTCAACATTCTCTCTCATTGCCCATTTATGCTACCATTCTCCCCTTCTTTCCTTCCTCTTCCTTCTGCCTTTGCTTTCTATTTAGACTGAATGCTGTTCAGACCTTGATCAGCAAGTCTCTTAATTTGTTTTTGTAAATTACTGTTTATGAAATGGAATGTTGTTCTCAGTTGTCTTTTAAGCACTTAACTGAGAAAATGTCATTTAATTCCAAGGTGTTGGGTAAAATGAATGCAAATGTAACCTAATTCTCAGGACTTTTCAGCTGCAGGAGGGTGGAACACGAGACCTAAGATGACCAAACAGAGTACAGAGAAGTATGTAACATTACACAGTGTTAGCTCACATCATTCAAGATACTCAGATCTTAAGAGAAAAATATAGTACTTCCACAGCTATAACACAAAAATTCAAACTAATCATAAATTTGAGGAAAAAAAAAAAAATAGATGGTGTGTCAATCAACATGGAGAAAATCATGCTGTCCCTTCCACTATACACAGCAAAACTGAGCTGTTTGCTGCACATAAATTCACTTAATTTCAAATTATTTCAAATGATTGTGTCAATATTGATGGAGAGGTAGTTTCCTGTATTCGCAAAATTAGGGGAGTTTTTCTACAGTTTTACTAAGTAAATGTGGAATCGATGTTAGATCAGACTACAATGCAGACTAAAATTGTACAACACTGCTGTGCTGAACAGACGCAAGATTTTGACATAGTATAGAAAGCACATCTGCCAGCTGGAGAAGTTCCACCAGAGGCACCTATGTGTCTTGCTCTGAGTCAGATGCTACACTAAGCTGACCAGTGATGAATTCCTGCAGTGTATCCACATGGAAGGCCCAGGTGTAATGGGCTGGACATATGGCTTGGATCAACGATGTACATATGTTCAAGTACCTCCTATGCAGAGAACTGGAGTGTGGAAAGAGGAAGCAATGGTGATCCAAGAAAGCACTTCTAGGACACCCTAAAGGCAGGATTGATTGAGTGCAACCTTCCGGCCAAATCTTTTGAGTTCTTTGCCAGAAAGAGACAGCAATGGAGCATCAAGGTGAGGGAACGCATAGGCCTCTTTGAACAAAAACAGATGCCGCTGGGCAGGAAAAGTATGTGGGAAGGAAAAAAAAAAAAAAAAAAAAGAGATTGTGTCAGCAACAGCAGCAGCAATAGATCATTACATGGAGTGAGTGGCATGGTGACAAGCGTGGTAAAAGATACTTATCCTGCACAGGCCTCTACAAGTTTTCTTTGTACCCACTGAGTTTGACTCACCCATCAGCTGAACAGGACTGCCTTCCTTCACTTGGAGGGACAAACAGTGAGTGATTCAAAAGTTTGGCAGATATCTGGGGAGGGTTTTTTATTATTTATTTATTTTTGTTTGTTTCACTTTGTTATTGAAGCCAAATTCAAAGGAATATTAAAATGATATCACTTCTACTAAACTAATTGTGAAAAAGCAAACTTTTTATCTTAAGAATTTTTCTCTTTTTCTTTTATTTTGATAATATTGTTGAGAATTCTGACTACTATCTTGTTATTCTAGTAAAATTCTTGTCATAAAATCTGAGATCTGCCAGCCTTTAAGCAGGCTGGGTATACAAAATCACTATGGTTTCTGATGACATCCGTATATTCTACCTCTGTTCCAGTTGGGAGTCTTATCATGGAGTCATGGAGTGATCAAAAAGGCTAGCTGGCCTACCTCAGAGACCCCTACAGTTCACAGAATGAAAGTATCCTGATGAGGTTTATGTAACTTTGTCTGTGCTTGCAAGTTCTCAGGACATGGCTAGGACCCAGTCCAAAAACACATCTGTGCCTTAGATGCTTCTTCACACAGCCAGGTAACTGCATGCCTCTAAGTCCTCAAGCCTTTAACTAAGGTTCTGGAGACCCAGTTTGTCCCACTACTGGCTGTAAAATGAGTTCAGGGTGATTATCTCAGACTTTGATGTTTGCCAGTAAGATATCAAAATACTGGACACAAATCCATGGGAATTTGTATTTTTTAAGTGGAACTTCCTAGACTGTCTTGCTGTGTGCATCAGAAGTTGTCTCTTTCTTGGCAGGACACTGCTTAATCAGACCTCATGAATTTAGCAAGATTACTGGAAGTTGCATAGGTACATTTTATCTTTTCCATACACATTTTGGAAAAGGTGTGGCATCTCCCTTCATCTGAGTTTTTGTTTGGTTGGTTGGTTGGTTTTGTTTGGATTGTTATTTGGTTTTGTTTGGAGGAATAACTTGTTTAATAGTGTCAACCTATACACTGTGTTGAAAAATCCTCATTTGTTGTTGGATATTGTAGGCTTGACAAGACTACAGGACACTCACTAGTACAATATAAAACGTTCTTTTCCTTCTTCCATGCTCCAGGTCAGATTTTGGATTCACATACCGTCTGTTGTGAGGACCAGTCTGAATGTCTAACCGTCATCCCATATGGCACAGAAAACTTACACACCTAGGTGAAAGCTATTAAGCTATTAAGCTTTCCTTCAGTCCTTTCAGGGATTTAGCAGCAAACCTAGGTTGCTATGTTTGAGTTTTTTGGTTGGTTGTTTTGGGTTGTGTTTTTTTGTTTGTTTGTTTGTTTGTTTGTTTTTGTTTTGTTTTGTTATCACTAAAACTTTTGTTGGATAAGAAGTTAACTTCAAAATAGCTCAAAAGGACCAGGAAGTAAAGACATACCCAAAACATTTTTATCTTACCAGTTAGGAAAGTAAGGCAAAAGGATTTGTTTCTGAGACAAGCTAGTCTTTAGCAAACTGCAGGTGACAGTTTTGCAGTTTTCTGGCTCAACTATATAGTCAGCAAGTCTCCAGTTTTATATCCCTACACCATTTGATCCTTGTAAGCCTATATATCTCTTCAGGGCATGAAAACCCATTGAGATGAAGTTACTGATTAAATGAACAGCAGCAATAGGAAAAACTAGTGTTACAATGGGATTTGAAGAAGAAAAGAAACACTGAGCAAATATTATTTCCCTTCCTAGTGATGCTCATCTTTATTGCAAACAGCTGAGTATAACCTCAGTAACCATGACAGAGAAATAAATGTCCATGAAGTAGTGTCAAACTACCACCTACATATTTTCCTCTTTCTTTTCTTACTTACACATCTCCATGAAGACAGTGTGCTACAATTTCTGTCTCTACAATATAACAGAGAAAAAAAAAAATATTATATGAATAATAAAAAACCTTTATCAAAAACTCTATAACTAAACACAGAGCATTTCTGTAAGAATTCCATAAATATTCTGTAGAATGCTATAGAAATTCTATAGAAGGTTAAAAAGGAGATCGGAGCACATAATTTACAAGTTTCATGAAGAGCAAATTAGTACATTATTTTCTAAGATCCTTACCTGGATCTGTAACTGGTCACATTTACCAAGTAGAGTAGAGCATCCTTGTTCAAAGACAGCATTTTGACCTATAATCACAGGTGGAACAGGTCTTGAGAGTAAGCTTTTAGAGTAGCAAATCAATCAGTAATACAGCACCTGAAGTAGATTTTAGGACAAATTTAATTCCAAAATTGGTATCCAGATATCGTTTCTTGTTGTTTTTTTTTTGCCTACCCTCAAAGGCAATTGCAACCTTACTGTCCTCTGTCTTTGTAATCTCAGATTTGCTCTAGGTCTAGCTGGGATGAAGAGCTGGGCATCTTGCTTACCAGATTGGAGGGGGTCCCAAACTGGACCCCCTCCTGGATCTCCAGAAGATGCTGTCTAATAAGTGTTTGGTATTTCTTGCCTTTATTTATATTCACAAAACTCTGTCCTGTTCATTCTTTCAAAAATCAGCAGCAGCCTTATACTGGAGAGAAGGTACAAACCTGTGGTGTGTGAGTGGGTGTAGACACCTGGGCTGGGTCACTTGCACCCCTAGGAGGGGCAGGATTTCACACTGCCCTGCTCAGCTCTTCCTGTGATGGTGGATAGGAAACAGTGATCCCATTCAGAATTGCCTGATTTTCCCTACAGAATGCTAAATTATGTTTCCAAGGACAAGCCCAACTTTCTCTAGGAGTTCTTCTGAATTATGATCAAATCAGACAACTCGGCTACTTTTGCTGCACCCAATAGCCAGATACAGCTGTATAAATAAGCAGTGCTTGGCTGAAGTCTGTATAACTCCACTGATTTACATCTGCTTAGATTCTGGACTTTAGATATGGATTTATGTTTTGATATCTTAGCACTTAGTTTCAAACGCAACAGGCCTGCCAATTCATACAATCAAATAGATATTTTTTTAGTCACTCTTCACTTGCAATCAGCATTTCGTTTTACCTCCAGTGCATAAAGATTACTACCAGCTTTAAAAACACCATACTGCATTCACCTTGATCTCTGAGAAAGAGTCCTTAATTCTCCAGAATTTTGTATTTGAACCAGAACAGAAGAGTTTTCCAGGAACAGAGCAAGTAACTAATCTGTCGTTTGTATATAAACTAGTATGCTAATTACAACTCCCTCATCAATCTATTTTTCCAATGAAAACTGTAATTTAAAATGTTTCTACAAAAAAAAAAAAAAAAAACAGTTGACAAAACAAAGAATTAATTTGAGATGATTACCAAAATCTCTGGAAATTTTTGTGTGTATTACTTGAATTTAAACGTCAGAATTTAAGCTCCTAAATCACAGAACCCATGTTGGAGTCAGATTCTAGTTTAGGAATAAAATCATGAAAGTGTAATTATGTGGCAGAATTACATTGAACACAACTGAGGGTTGCTGAGGATTGAATTGCTTGTCTTTCTCCACCTTGTCCTCAGCCAAGTAGCAGGAAACAGCTGGTCAGAATTTCTGAGTGCCTTTAATGAAGTGAATACTTAGTTGTTCGGATTTGGTGATTAAATGAAATAAGACTAATATTCCTGTGTGGATTTGCAGAAAGATGACTGTCCTGAAAGTAATGCAACTCTCTGAGTGAGATTTAGCTAGGGAGTAAACTTATTCAAAAGTGAAATTTATGCAGTAAATTCTTGGGGGGGGGGGGGAGGGGGAGGAAAGGAGGTGTCTATTTTTTTTATTGTTGTTGTTACAAGACTCCTTAAAGGCACTAAATCAAGGCACAAGTTAATTGATTTATTTTGGATGTCTCACCTCAACCAAATACACACAAATGGCAAAGCTAAACAAATAAGCTAAGTGAATTTATTCTGCTGTCAGGACCTTCTTAATGTTATACTGTAATGAATATAAAGCTCAGAAGGTTACTCCAGAGCAGCTGTGGGTTAAATAAAGCTCTTCAAAAGAAAATCCTGAAGCTGTACAATGTAAAATCCTCAGTATACAGGAAACTTATTCTGATGTTGGAAGTTTAGGTATAACAACAGGCATCAAAAAGTGACCAAAAATATGATGTTGGACATTTTGCATCTGTTTATGTTTTACTAGAGGAGACATAAGAAATTCCAGATTCGCTTTCATCATATTTGGTACTTGCAATTGATCTATATTCCAGATTTGCTTAACAAGAAATATTAACTTTCTGGAAATTCACCCTCCTTTTTAGCTGCAGTTATAATCAAATCATAATGTACTCCATGAAGTAAATATTTTTGGCCAAATGATCAAACTAGACTTACTATTCCTTTGCAGAAAAGAAAACAAGAACAGAAACATGAACAACAACAACAAAAATAAAATGAAAAAGAGTAAACTGAGTTCAATCAAAACACCAAAAACATTGTTGAGTTATTTGGATGTCCAGTCACATGATTCTGATAACAATTTAATTATATCGAACAATGTACTCAATAATCATGATGTTTGTGTTCAGTTTATTGCTAAAAGGCATTTATAAAACTCTGTATTATTCTCAAAAGAATAAAAAATAAAATAAATTATAAATACCTATCATTGACAAGTAAAATTGGTTAATCTTCTTGAGTTGGTGGAAATCATCAAGGAATAACGTTTTTCAGTTTCTTCAGCCAAGAAAAGGTTTGAGTAATTACAACATTTTTTTTTTTTATAATCAAACTTTTTTTAAACATAAAAACTTACCTCCATTTACAATTTTATCCCAAGTGAATAAAAGGAGGATTTTCTGGCAATTTTAGAGAACTTTTGGTAAGGTGTGCAAACCTAAACAACTCACTTGACTTTAATCAATTCACAGAAGTCTAAAGAAATGTCACTTTTATGTACTGCACATGATGCCCTTGGGTATGGTAAAGGTTTATTGCTCAACCTGAAGTAGTGAAGAACCCTGTTCTATCATGAGGTAAACAAATTGTAAAAATGACTTATAATAATAATTTATACTAGTGCTAATAAATTCCAGGGACAAAGCACAAAATGTTGTATCTAATTTAATCTTTTTTTTTTTTTTTTTTTTTTTTTTTTTTTTTTTTCCTAGAGGCTTCCAGGATTTTTGTGATATTGAAAAGATATTTTACAACATTATTGTGTTTGGGGGTTTTACATACTGCTCGGTTCCTGCTGATTTTCACTCTTTTTGCCTATAAGGGGATATCACAGCAATATAATCTAAACATCCACAATACTCACTTCTACCTTTGAAAACACTGTGTAAAACATTATTAATTTGTATAAAGACAAACCTATAAAATCTAGAGATTTTAAAACAAAATATTATAGTGGACCCTCATGATATATTATCTATTATTTATTTATTTATTTATTTATTTATTTATTTATTTATTTATTTATTTGTAGCTGTCTTATAGAGAAAAACAAAATAAACAAACAAACTGCTGCCTGAGGCGACGGCTTGACAGAGGAATACATTCAGGAGAGTGAAAATGAAACTGAGCATAACACGACTTCACATGGATGATGCAGCCACCACGGCCTCATCCCTCCGCTTGGAGCAGAAGCTGCAATCCTGGCTCCCAGAACTGGCCCCATTCTCCACATCTGCTCCACTTTTCTTCCCCAGCTGCCTTCCCTGTAGCAAGAGGGGTCAGTCACAAGTTCCTCAGTGTTGGGAATATAAAACTGTGTCCTACTTGCAACTACATCTGTCCCAAATGAATATCCTTATGCATTCAAAATAAAATATCAGCAATCCTACTGTGAGATCTTACCCAGTTTGTCTCTTTTTTTTTTAATTTGTTTTTAATGGTACAAAAAAAAAAAAAAAAAAAAAAAAAAAACTACCTCTGTAGAGCCAGACCTGAGCACAACTCTTTCAGTAGCATGGACTTTGCTAAGCCTAACATTGCTCTTGCCCTGTGACTTCAGTGAAAAACTTAATCCTCAGATGCTACATCTGATGTAAAATGGTGACAAACAACAAAATGTAACAGAACAGATCTCCTTTACCATACCACAGTGATTCAGTTCCCATTGGAGACAAAGTTCTACAGAGTATGAGCAGCTGAGGTTATGAGCATGGTGACTCGGTCCATAAGGCAGAGTAGTTATCCCTAAATTTGTATTGCTTATTTCCTCAACCTTTGCTGTATCCAGACAATATTGTATCACTTTTAGAAACACGTGAAACTTTATTCTGCAGTGCAAAAGAAGCACAACACAGGGTTACTGGTGAGACATGAGCACATCAAAGTAAGAATTTTGTAACTGTAAAACCACAGAAAGTATCAAGCTTAGGTCTGTTCAAGCTATTTTGAATTGCCTTAATGAAAAAGACATTATTCTTAGATAACAATTCCCTTCTAATCTCATACAAAAAAATATCCTTGATTGATGGTTTTTATATGGCTTTTATGGTGTCTATATGTTTTTGTTTGTTTGCTTGCTTGTTTTTTTTTACACTTGCTTTATCACTGTTGATTGGTTATTATAAAATTATTGTAAAAATATTTCTTTCAGTATCATAAATACTAACCATATATTACCAAACATTCTGAAATGAAATGTCTGGGGTCAACCTTTCCTGCAGATGTGTCTAAATAATAATCTCCATCATGCAATAAAGAAGTGTGTGAGTGTCTGTGTGTGTCTGTAAAGTATCTAGAGGATTGGGGATATATATATATATATATATATATATATATGTATGTATATGTATATGTATATGTATATATATATACATGAAAACTAGGGATCTGCATTCTTGCCAGTGCGGTTATTAATCTGAATATCTACGAACTGAGAAATCTTTTAAATTTTCCTTCATCTGATTTCCCACAAATAGATATTATTCTATGTCATTACTTCTTGGATGGCACCAAGGGTTAGATGCTTGTTACTTTATATGCATTATGTCATGTCTTATTTCTCTGGAGTAGAAAAAAAAAAAAAGAGAGAGAGAGAAGAGCATTCTTCTCTCTTATATTCTCCTTCTGCTGCTAAATTCTTACGTTTGTTTTTCTTCCTAGGAGTAATTCATGTGGGGGAGAATCACTGAATGATTGACCAACTGGCTCGAGGAAAGCATTAGATACACTACAAATGCTTTGGCAGGACTAACACATCTGGCAGTTCAGCCCCAGCTTGTCCATATCCCTTTCCCATTTAGGAAGACAACAAAATAACCAAGGCTCAAATCCTGCAAATGTTAATGTAAGCCAGTAATTTTAAACTTACAAATGGCTCATTGCCTGCATTGACACTAGCTATCTGCGTACATATTTGGACTGATATAGGAGCTCTGTATATATAAATTTAGCATGGAGCCTTGCTGCAATCAGTTAGTTACAGCGTATTGCAGCACTAACATTGTTGGAAGAAACAGAAAATCTAAATAGCTACAGCCAATAGTTGCAATCCTAGAAATTTTCACATCTGAATAACATTAATGTTATAAATTCTTATGCCGGATTTTGTAGTTCTCATTCAAATAAGGTAAGTTACTTTATCAGACTGTTTATTAGATTATGTAACTCTCTAATGCTCTTTATGCTATCTTCATCTCACAAAGAACATATGAAAAGAGAGAACACATAATATATGCATATATATAATGCACATCTACATGCAATTCACACATGCATATAAACACGCATAGTCCTGCCAATCAATGACTAAAAGCTTGATTGTGTCATTTTTCTCTATCTTTTACTGTATTCTTTTTTTTTTTTTAAAAAAAAAAAAAAAAAAAAAACATTGGGGCTGCAAGGCCAAACATGGAAAATTAGCAAACCTGCAAGCTAAGGTCAATTTTTGAAACAGTTTCTCATTCACAGAGAACAGTCTATCCAACAGACAATTAAGTGGGATGATGTAGGGCCTAAGAAGGAGCAAATATAATTAATTCTTTGTTTCTTAGTCTGACAAAAATGTTAATCACATAAAATTTTTCCGATTCTCACATCATGGACAATGATGTTGGAATTTGAATTCCAAGCAGAAGTTTATCACCTGAGGCAAGAGTATGGTCAACAAGGATTATGGAGCCAATACTATGGGGAATAAGAGATTTACATTGCCAGTGATACCCTAATCATTTAGGAAATAGCAGAAGAATCCTGATAAACCAAAATCTTTTGTTCTACCCCATGTCATGGAAGAATATATATTTTAATGGTTACAGACATTTTGCAGTCTATTTTAATCTCTCTGATCCTACCCTTATCTTTTCCCCTCCACAAGTTCTTTTCACCTCTCTTTCTATTTTCTCTGCTCCCCACTCACACTTTTATTCAAGGCTGATTAACCTGTTGTTCTTCAGGCTGCCCTGAAGTGATATAGATGGTCATGAAAAAGGAATGAGATCAGAAAAAAATACATTCTTCTTGCCCTCACTTTTAGAATAACTAAGGAGTTATTCTAAATAAATAAGAGTTAAAAAGTTAAGGAGTTACAATAAGGAACAAATATAGGGAATTACCTGCTTAGCTCCGATATAATTAGCCTTGTACATACACAATAGAGATGAAATCTACAAAGAAATAAAGAATTTACATCACATAAATCCAACAATAACTCTGCCAAATTGGGAGTGTAGTTTTATAGGAAAAGCAAAAAAAAAAAAAAAGATACCCTCTTTCCTAAATTTGCATCATTCAGAGTAGCTTATTCAGTGAAGTCACGCAGATTTTTAACATTAGCAAACGAAACTATTTTTCCCTATCATCTTTCCTGGAAACAGTTAAACTGTTTTGCTGAAGCTTTCTTTTTATATAAAAACAAGACACGCAGTGTGAGGCAGACATCAGTCATAAAAATTCTCTTCTGAATTATTACATCTAACAATAAGAAACACACTAGAATCTTACATAAGGAAATGCTATCCATCTTTAACTAGGGATCTAATTTCCAGTTCCATCTGTAGTTTATATGTAAATATAAGTGTTCATTTTTGAATGTTATCTATTTTTAACCATATGCTTTCATTGTAATTTCTGATGCATTTCAAGCTCATTGGGCCAGGTGCCCCTTGATAAATTCATCAGCCTTCTTTTGAGTAATACCAGAGACCAATTTCACCCAAGATATACTTAATGCTTATGTAAAAAAGTAAATGCACTTAAATCTGCACCAAAATGTCTTCAACGTCTTACAGTTCTCCTTGTTCTTTTTTAGGCCTTTATCTTGAATAATGTGCTAGTTAAAATATCAGTATACATATTTCCAGTGCAAAGGCTGATTTAATGATAAACCATTAAAAAAAAAAAAAAAAAAAAGAAAGAAAATAAAAGAAAAATCTTTTTTTTTTTTCTCAAATTCCTATACTCTCATTATATGACAATAAACTCAAATAATGGTATAAACAATATACTTCACTGTTTTATGTTAAGATTTTGCTTACCTTTCAAGGGATTCATATGGGAGACTATAATAGTAGTTGCATGCTTAAGTCTTAAATGAATTAATGGAAAAGCTAACCTCATAGTTTATCTACAACACCTCTGAATGTGTTTACATTTTTGGATAAAGGCAACCATATTCCCTTGAAGTCAACTTATAGAGCCTTTTGTGTTGATTCATGTATTATTAACATATTTGAAGAGATTAGTATGCTAAACGTGTAATTTTGTGGAGTAAAGTGATATCACATTTCTAAAGCAAAATGTATTTTACAGATGCATAGATTTCCTTGAATCTAGCATTACAAACTTTGCATTACAAGATGATAGCTGTATCTCAGCATGTAGATGAATCCTGGCTGAATATCATAAAGCTTAGATTTCTGTAGACACGTGATTTCCTTCTCCTCTCTGCTCCATGCACACACACCACATTTCTCTTGAGAGTGGTTTAAATATTAGGTATTTATTTTCCCAGCTTCAACCTAGGCCAGCAAGAGCTGCTCTTCTTTGCTTTCTACATCTATGAATTGCTGTAATGGCAAACTCTCTCCGATAATAGACAGAGTCTTTACACCAGTAGACACTGTTCCAGAAACATCCAATGGCTTCATCAACTGAGGTGAGAAGACAGTGAAGCTGAGCTGCCAGCAGTCAGCACAATGCCAGCTCCTCTGCCTGGCTCTACCTGATATAGATGTCACTCAGTTCAGTCAATGAGGTGTATATGAAAATGATGGATTTTTACTGATGATGGTAAAAGGTAAGAGGTAGTTACAGCACAACTTTTTTTTTTTTTTTTTTTTTTTCTAATATGTGGAAATTACATACATAAGGAAATATCAGATCTTACACATTTTGTACCATTTGATTCCCAACACATCTTCCTTTTACTGTGGTTGTGCTTCACACATTTGTAAGGCAGTACTATTTTTTCTCTCTCTCCCCTTGCCCCCCCTCCACCCCCCCTTACATATGGGTCTTACATATGACCCCCACACATCAAATGCAATTGCTTGACCTGATCTGCAATCTACTAAACAGCTGCATCTGGAATCACAGACTGGGAGAGGAGCTGTGGCAAAGAGATGGAGATAGAGGAGTGCCTCGTTGCAGATTTCTGCAAGAAAATCTCCAAATACTCCCACTCAGGGCAATAGCCTTCCTTCTTATATGCCCAGTGTGCCTTAGAAACATGATAATGGAATCATCAAGGGCTCCAGAGGCATCTAGTTCAGTTTTCCACTGCAGTGGAGTTCAATCCTCCACTACATGACCTGAGTTATGTCATATTTTTGATTAAAAAAAAAAAAAAAGGAAAACAAAACAAAACAAACAAACAAACAAAAGTATTTAATTTAGCCTTCAAATTCAAATGTGATTATCACATAAATAATGTCTGTGTGCTTTTAATTTTGTGCTGTTATATATATGTTTTACAATAAAGTAATTAGCTAAATGACCACACAATATTTGTCCACTGGACTTCTCTTCTTTTTTGATATCCATTGTGGATATCCATGATAGTAATTTTCATCTAAAAAGATGGAACTTACCAAATAGCAATTATTCTGCCAATTGCTTAATTAAATAGGTTTGTATTCAATACGTGCATTTTAGACTTTAGGTTTTAGAATTGACACACATTTTATTTTATTTTATTTTATTTTATTTTATTTTATTTTATTTTATTTTATTTTATTTTATTTTATTATTTTATTTTATTTTATTTTATTTTATTATTTTATTTTACTTATTTTATATTTTATTTTTCTCTTTAAAGGCAGAAATAGCTAATTCACCATAGGAAAATGTTAGAAACAGTTTTTTAACTATTGATGAATGATTTGACATATTTTAAAAGAGTATCTTTCAACTGATATTTTTACTACATCTCTATTATATACTTTTTCATTTTAATATTCTAACAGTGTGATAATGGAAGTAAACAGAAGAACATGACTGAAGCCGTATCTCCCACTGATTCACATAGACACCTTAAATGTATATGTTTAAGGCTCGCGCTCAGGCATTACAGAAGGGACTAATATAAATAAAATAAAATAAAATAAAATAAAATAAAATAAAATAAAATAAAATAAAATAAAATAAAATAAAATAAAATAAAATAAAATAAAATAAAATAAAATAAAATAAAATAAAATAAAATAAAATAAAATAAAATGTGAAGAGAAAATGTACAGGTTTATTTGCTGCCAAATCCTTTCATTAGCTTGAAAACAAGTTTACCGTGGATTTACACTGTGACTTATTGTCTTCAGAATCAGAAACCTACTCCATTAATAAAAATAAGCTTATATGCACACTACATTAAAATAACTTAAGGATGAATATTTCAACTTTACCACTTTTTTCAGGACTGGATTCAATAACAGAAATTGGACTCAGCTGTATGGATTTTTCAAGGATATTATGGACCATATTTCCACAGACATTTTTATTGTTTCTAGTCCTCTAAAACATCCAAAAAGCTTTAACTGAGAAGTTTCTTCTGTTTATTAATTCATGTAAACATTTTTTTGCTGTTATGTCATTTGTGGGGCTATAATTTCATTCTTGCTCTTACAGATAAAGAAAAGTTAATTTGACTACTACTTACTGAACATTTAACTCCCACTGAAGTCAGCTGAAGTAGAGTGTGCTTGTAACTCAGAAAAGGCTTTGTACAAAGACGGTTTGGAGAATTCTGCTATATGTGTTTTTTTGTAAGTCATAGAAAAATATAAACAATTTATTTGCTACAGACAACTTCGCAAATTCAGCATAAGAAAGCAAAGTGATGAGTTTTTATGTGATTAACAACAATATTCTGCAATTTGAATATTTTATGATGAAAAATCTAGAGGAGGGAGATTTTTCTTCTGCCGTAACCACATTTTGCAGCAATAATGAGAACTTAAAACTTATATATAGAGGCCAGTGAAACAAGAATATATAGTTTAGAAACATCAATACAGACTTAATATGGGGAAATAGAAATGCAATCATTCAGTCACCTTGCTACAAATATAACAATTTAAAGTTAAGTGAGATTTCAGTATTTAATGGAAAAATCTGATATTTGTTTGGCTGTTTGTTTTGTGTTTGTTTCTTGGTTTTACTTCAAAGCCCAGATCCTGTAATTAAGTAATGAATCAAGAATTTCACATTTCATTATTTTATAAATGAATAGACTTACAGTGTAAAATTCTGCATGAATGAAGTTAAAAAAAATGGAAGACAAATGAAAACATGAACATAAAAAGAAGAAAATCTATAGAAACACATAGAGTTGTACATTGCTGGGTTGTTGTTTTTTCAGAGAAACGTGCTCAGAATAAGATTATTCCCATCCAGCTGAAGAGCAAGCAGGAGGAGATAGCTAGAGAGGAAATAAGTCCCGCAGCTTTCCTCTTGCACTCCCTCTCACCAGTCAGTAAGTGGGACTGCACCTCACCTACTTTTTGGCAGCTGCAGGAGAATTGACTGAGACACCTCAGCCACTAGTCTCAGAACTGGATCCAAAGCAGCTCTCTCCCTGGGCATGAAGCCACCTATCCTGTGTTTAGCTATCCAAAAGTAAATGCAAAAGCAGCAAAATGTGGCTTAAATTTTTCCCCTCACCACCACACCCGCCCACCATTCAAAGCTCATGGAAGATAACGTCCATATGCTAGAGTCCTCCTCCATAGGAAAGCATCCATGGGAGCTCTTTACGGGAGCTGTGAGCACCCAGCTGTTCAGCCACCTCTGCACAATGCTCGACAGGTCCCACTCCCCCTTGCCAATGATGCTGTGGAGAAAAGCAACGTGAGGGACACTGCACTGGGAAGGGAGACAGATTGGGACTGTGACTGCATTTTCTTGCTCTTGAGTAGCTCTGCTGGGAATAGCTTTATGTCTCCGCTGTAAAGATTTCATATTTGTTTTGCAGTGTGCTGTCACCAGCAGGAACATCTTCATCACAGTTGTACCTCTGCCTCCTCTAAGCAGATGGAATTTTGGGACTGCTTGGAGATGTGCCAGCCTGAGTCCTTCAAGGACACAAGATGGGGGCATGCTCTTGTCTGGATCCCAGATAACCTTCTTGCCACCAGAAAAGCTGAAGCCTTTCTTGACAAGGGGAAAACCTTGCATTTATTCTTGGGTGAATTTAAGGTCAAAAAAGCATGATCCTGAAAGTGATTAATCTCAAGGAGAGAAAGCAAATTAAGACTTTCCTATTCCTCTTACCTCAACATTTTGTCCCCTTCTTGAATATAGCCCCTTCATAAAGGCTGGAGGGAGGCCTGTCCTTTCTGACTTTTATTATTATTATTATTATTATTATTATTATTATTATTATTATTATTATTATTATTATTATTATTGTTGTTGTTGTTGTTGTTGTTGTTGTTGTTGTTGTTGCTGTTATTGTTATTGTTTTTATTTTTTCACAGAGAGCAATGCAATAACAAGGTACCACACCAAAGCTTATACAGTCTATGATATTAGTCCAGAAGGCATGGAAAATCCCTCTTGGGGACCTGATCCTACAGTTCATGCAGACCTGTGGAGAACACCCACAATTCAGAGACACAGTAACAACTTTGTGTCTCTCTTGATACTAATTGTAAAGTTTTGCTGTTTAAGGTACTCCACAAATGCTTTAACTTCCAAGTACATCCCTACTGGGAGGGGGAAAAGTCACAACAGGAATAGGAGCTATGTGCACCTTAAAGGTTCTGAAAACACTTTCTATTTCCTTAGAACACGAGAGAGGTTCTACAATGCCCTTCAGTTTCAAAATTAGACCTGATTGCTTTCTTCCAGTGGTGCATGGCATGCTGGTGACATAGGCACAGAACTGCTGGCTGAATCAATGAGGAGCTCTGCATCAGATCAATGCCCCGATATGGTCAGCAGCAGGCACAAACCCATTTCCATGTGAGTCACCTCCAAGGCTGCAGGTGCTGGAGGCCTGTGGAAAGTTGAATCCTAGCCACTAACAGCTAATGTAATCATGTTGCTTGCTCAGATCTCCTGCTGATAAATGCACCCAGTTACTCCTAACTGTCTCCCTTACAAAATAACACCTCCCAGGACACCTACCTCTTCAATAGTTTTTAACCACGGTGCAGCTGCACAAGAAAATCCATTCATCAATTATAAATCAATTGAGGAAGATAAATCTGCAGTCCGCTTGATTGCCCTTGTTGTCCCTGCAACTCACTGATCCAGCTACAGAAACTTTACAGCCTGCCAGGTCTGTTTATTTATTTATTTATCATATTACTATTATTATTATTGTTAATTATTTAGAGCCTGAAAAGATCATTCCTTCCTTTGCAGAAAATAACTCTGCAGCAGTAATCCATTGGCAAAGTGAGATAACCTCTGGTGGGAGAAAGAGAGAGAATGAGAGAAAGAGAAAGAGAAAGAGAAAGAGAAAGAGAAAGAGAAAGACAAAGAGAAAGAGAAAGAGAAAGAGAAAGACAAAGAGAAAGAGAAAGAGAAAGAGAAAGAGAAAGAGAAAGACTATGTATTCCACAAATGGCAATGAAAGTGTGGTGGGCCAGATGTAGCTGCAGCCTCTAGCTACAGATCTCCCTCTGTGATTGCAGGGGACTTCTTTAAATAGGTAACTATTCCTGAGAAAGAGTTCCACTCCTCCTCTCCAGTTTATGCTGTCAGTCCCCAACCCTCTCTTTCCAAGCAAAGATTTGTGTTGCGAGAGGCTGCTTTTAGCAAGTAAAGTGTTTGGGAAAGTTTATTTCAAAAAGGATTAGGCATGCTTGTTGCTCCATGGTGAGAATAAAAAGAACACAACTGCCTGGTTGAGGAGGAGTACAGGTGGGCTGGAAATGTTAGAAACACTAGGAAGGACCTAGGTAAAATACATCCATTCTCTAAGAAACATAGCTGTATTTATGATCAGTGGAAATGGTGGAGGGAAAATTACACTATTGAAGTGAATAATAATGATAACAATAGTTATTATTATTAACAATAATAATAATAACAATGAACTCCAGAGGGGGGAGATTTTTTTGTCCTTCCCTGCTGAAACACCTTTGCAAATATTTTTTTCCTTCTTTATTAAACTAATCACTGTGAATATCACAGTATTCTAGTATTCCTGAAGCAAAACAAGTGGCAGGACAACTGGATGTTTTGCTTTTTTTTTTTTTTTCTTTTTGGTGTTGAGTGTTCCAAGGTGACTAAATTTGCCTTGTTGAGCCTTGTAAAATCCTGACTTAATCATGTAAACTTCTGTGTAAGCAAAATAGATGAAACTTCAAAGGGTCAAAAACCCTTTAGGGATTTGTGAGGAGACGCCAGCAATAGATTCTAATCTGCCTCCAGAATCCTGGCTGTATTTGTCCAAGGAACTGGTACCAGCAAACTCTCGAAGGTAGAGATAGTGGGTTGATTCAGCCTTTATCCCCTTAGAGAGTATTGGCTTTGTGAGGCTCTAGGCAGCACTTCAACGCCAGGGGATCTTGCCCAAACCCTCTAAAAATGAAGTACAGGAGTAATTTGAGATAATGACTTTGTAACAGGCTTGGGCAGACCTTGGACAGAAGAAGTGAGAGATGTTATCACCCCAGCATTCCTCTTAAAATGCAGTTTTTCCCCCTGCTTATTCCCAGTTAGTCAAAGCTACATTAACATTCCATCCAGGGCTGCTAAACAGAATCTTAATTAGTCCTGATACTCTTGTGCAAGGGGTTTATTCATTGCACTCTTAACTAATGGTTGCTGTCAGTGTATTTTTTTTCTTCTTTGGGTTCTTTGGGGATATCGTGTTCTGCTGCAAAGCATGACAGAAATGTAATGTGCATTAAAAAAAAAAAAAAAAAAAAAAGCTTGCAGATCAGAAATCTTGAGACTGAGGCTGACTCCAACCCTGTCTAATGGTGAGACATTGTTAAGACTAATGAGAATAACTTCACCAACAGAAATTCCTGCAACATATTTATCTTAAATTTTAATAGAACACGATCTCGCTTGCCTTTTATTTTTTTTTTAATTCCCCGTGACAGAAAACATTACAAACTTGTTAGTATTTTGAAGCAGTTCACGCAAGTCTCACTAAATTTGCAGCCCTCTGTATTTTGCATTAGCCACCCGTGGCTCCGTATTTAATGAGAGATTCTGTAGGTGGAGAAGAACTAACAAGTTACTAAACGGCCGGTTGCTCCGGCAGGACCTTCCTCGCTGCGTTATTTTGTATTTATAACCCGGCTTCGCAGCCATTCTTCCCTCTGCCCGCCGCTCTCCCCCCAAGCACCCAGGTTAGGGTTTACACGCATACGTTCACGCCGGTCTCTCTCCACCACACGTCAATTAGGACTCGCTCCGATGTCTGCAAGGTGAAACCTGGGTGCCTGTAAGCACGGGATCCACACGAACCGTATCATGGGAGCGTCCCTCAAGGTTATTTATGCTTCGGGGCCGAATCGTGACCATAAACCGCCGGGACAGACGACACTAAAAAAATCAGAAATGTAGCACGGGTGACTCGCCATCCGCGTTGAATTCAAGAGACTGTTTCGTTTATCAGCCGCGGCAGAAGTAGTTATTTGCCTGTAAATCTACGTTCAGCTACACCGGTCGCGGAAACAGATTTATAAGACTATAAATTACCGTTTCTTTCTTTCGGGCTGGAGGAAGGAGATGAAGAAGGGGGGGGGGGGGGGGAAAGGTGTTTTTTGGAAATAGGAGGTCCATGTTTTGCAGCTAGTGCTCAACCTTGTTTAAGGCTCCTTCCCATAAGCTTGCGTAACATTGATTACTCACAAAGAGTTCACAATAACTATCATGTAGCTAAACTAATTGAGACAATCATGCTAAGTTATAGTCAGTCTAAAAGGTACCATTGATGTGGTAATGCCTATAGAAAGTCAGACATGCGACTCACTACCATTTAATTGCTCCTTTAAACCTGTTATTACAATGTTAACTGGCTTAAGTATATATTGCTGCCTTTTATTGCCTTGATGTGACAAATTAAAACATACACTGTGGAAGCGGCATTCATTTGCGGAAAGAGTTGCAGGAAAAAGGGAGCCGGGCGATGTCAAACCTGTCAGGATGAATTAATTTTCAAACTTGCATTTTGCACTGCAATTCCCACTGCAGTTTTGCTGCACGGGGGAAAGATTTTATATATAAAACATATGCCTATTATATATATTAGATGCACATATTCCATCTCACGCGTGTCTGCCGTAAAAAGAGCCTCACTGAGCTAAAAACGAAAAGTGATCTTTGGCTCCGAAGCCTCGTCTGATGCTAAATGAAGTGGAGGTCTGGAACAAAACCGAGGGGAGCGGGTTGGGGGCAATGGTGAAGTTTCTACCTCGGCTCAGAACCACATGCATGTGTGGTAGAGGGCTGTGGGGGCTTTTCAATGCTTAACTCACCCTTGGCTGCCAGGTCCTGGGGGGTTACCCCCGCCCTAAACCTGGGAACCAGGCAGCAGCCATGGTCCCTGCGGACTGCCCTTGATGACGGAGCTCTGTTGAGCTCCCGCAAGGAAGAAAAAAAAAAAAAAAAAAAAAAAAAAAAAAGATAATTTCTTGCTTCCTCATCCCCAGGGCTAAGCCAAGCTCAGGATCATTTAAGCGTGCACGGCTGCTCCTCGCCCGCTCCGAGAAGCGGAGCGGAGCCAGCCCCACTCTGCTGCCCCGCTGCCCTCCGCGCATCCTACGTGGGCTGGGCGGGGGGGCTCCGCGGGCTCCAGGTAAGCTTTCCCTATTCACTTGCCTATGCGATCGTGAAAGCACCGAGAACTCCGCTAAACACGAAATACTCGACCCTTTCCTTTGCCTCTCTCTCTCTTTTTTTTTTTTTTTTTTTTTCCCTCCTCTTCCCTCCATCGCTCGCGAGA
The DNA here is from genome assembly GCF_047663525.1 of Anas platyrhynchos. Taxonomy (NCBI): domain Eukaryota; kingdom Metazoa; phylum Chordata; class Aves; order Anseriformes; family Anatidae; genus Anas; species Anas platyrhynchos. The sequence continues at coordinate 66,361,931 of NC_092588.1, read as the reverse complement.
AGATGTCAGGGGGTTAAAATGTCCTGTTCACCCTCTCCCTTGATCTCCGGGAGAGAGGTAAAAGTTGCTGGCACCTTTATGGGACTCAGACCTGCTGCGGCTGCTAGAAGCGTCGGCCCCAGCTAACTTTGATCAGCCTTATTCATCCCAGCTGCGCTCTATTTGTTTGTCATTTCGCCCTTTTCCTCCTAGAATCGTTATTTATAGTCTGAAAAGTGAAACGCGGCGCGATTTGCCTTTATATGGACACTTCTGCAAACGGGGGTGGGGTGGGGAGACACCTTCCCCCCCGCGAGAGGGACTACCAAAAGAGAGGGAAAAAACCTCTGTCTCAAACATTATCAAATCAGCTTTGAATTCATTACTCCAGAGCATTAACTAATTACCAGATCAGAGAGAAGCAAAAATAAATATTCCTTTAAATAAGTGAAGGTAATTATAACCCTGTTGTTGACACTAACGATTAATAATTGATCAGAAGTTATACACAATAAATTGCCAATTTATCTCCCTATAAAAATGCACACTTTTTATTTATTTTTTTCTTTCCCTTGGACGGTTTTTAAGAGCCCGAGCAGTGACAGTATCCGCACGGAGAGCACGAAAGGTTTTTTTTCTTCTTTTCCTCGCAAATATGTGCTCTTTTGAAATCCCCCGTCACGTATGACACAAGCCCGGGTAGAGCAGAAGTGACTTTTGCAGCCGGCCTGCGCTCCTGCCTTTCTTTCCGAGGAGGGCCGGGGCCAGGTGCCAGCCCTCTTGTCTTTCCTTTGGGTCCCCAAATCCCGGACGGAGCAAAGTGAGGGGCGCGGCTCAGCAGACACACGGTGCCTGCCCCGTGTCGCTCCGTCCCTTGCTTTTACTAAGGGAAAATACCGTCGGCTCGGCCGGGATTAGATGTAAAAAGGTGACATTCCCCTGTGACTCTAGGCTGTGGAGGAGGGATTGGGGGGAGGCAGGGAACACGGGTCCAGGCTGCAAGAGTCCCGCTATTCCCCTGGCCAGGGTGCTCGCAGGTGAAGCGCTTCTGCCTCCAGAGACCCTCGCGGCTGCTTCTCTGCCATTGGGTGCCCTGCCAGCCGTACTTCTCTTCTCCGGTTTTATTAAAGACTCTGCTTCAGAGTCACCGAGTAATTATCAGGGATTAGATGCATGGTTGCTTTGAATATTCACCAAGGATCCCTTTGTTTCTTAACTTTTTTTTTTTTTTTTCATTTTTTTTATTTCTTTAAAAGCCAGGAACATACCTGAGTTATAAATTACTGTATTAAAAAAAAAAGGGGGGGGGGGGGAAATTCATATTATTTAATGTGCAGCACTACTATTTTATATATATATACATATATATATATATACACACACCACTATTATTCAATTCCTACACTGCAAAGTCTCTTTTTGAGTAGTTGGATCGTGAGAAGCTTGCCCAAGTACTCGGGAAATGTCTGAACACAGAAAGCAACAAGCAGACCTTAATGAAAATTCCTTTTCTCTCTCTCTATCCCTCTTTATTTATTTATTTATTTATTTATTAATTTTTTTTTCCCTTCAAAAAGTTAATAAACGATAAAATCCTTCCGGTATTAATTACATCCCCGCGAAGGTTTCTCAGTGGCTCGGTGAGTCTGAACTGCCTCTAAGTGAGATGTAACATGTGAGGCAGAAACTTCCAGTGGCGAGAGGGCTTTTTCTTTTCTTTTCTTTTCTTTTCTTTTCTTTTCTTTTCTTTTCTTTTCTTTTCTTTTCTTTTCTTTTCTTTTCTTTTCTTTTCTTTTCTTTTCTTTTCTTTTCTTTTCTTTTCTTTTCTTTTCTTTTCTTTTCTTTTCTTTTCTTTTCTTTTCTTTTCTTTTCTTTTCTTTTCTTTTCTTTTCTTTTCTTTTCTTTTCTTTTCTTTTCTTTTCTTTTCTTTTCTTTTCTTTTCTTTTCTTTTCTTTTCTTTTCTTTTCCCATGAGGTTGGGCATGGAGGGGCCGCGGCCAGAACGGACTGCCCTGGTCCCGGCTTTCTCCCGCTCCCTGTATTTGACATTGCTGGGGAGGGTTCCGCCAGGTAGCTTGGATTAAAAGCTACACCTTTCAATTTGTTTCTTCACCTGAAAAATCACCTTTCTCCCTAAAACCTCAAGACCTCCTCCAAGAATGGATGCTGGGGAAGGTCGTCCTCTTTTTCTTTTTTTGTTGTTACTGTTTTCATTATCATTCCTGTTATTTCTGCAGCCGCCCATTGCGCTTTATATTAACTGTCCCTTTAGTTAATTCCCCTTAGCCTGTTCCCTTTCAACCGGGAACTCATGTCCAGGAGCAATTCCCACGTCATTTCGTCTGTCCGCTACTGGCTTGGGCTAAGTGCTACCTCCGTCCTCATCCATCCCTTCCCCCTGTCTCTAGCCAAACAAAGGTGGGTGACGCTTTTTTCCACTCTCAAAAGCAGTTGGTGAGCAGCTTTCCTGAAACAATAACTCTGTTATTGAGAACAAATGTTGACATTCGCAGGGAGCGAGGCAAAACGCAGCCCAGGAAGTGCAAAGTGGAAAGCGACCCTCTTCCTATCTGGCGACAGCGCCAATTCCTCGGGGATCCCACCTGAGATTAAAGCTTGAATTTCAATAAATCAGCTCTAATGAAACCTCTGGCCCCGCAGAAGGGAGGGTTTGTCTTTCCCGCTCCGAAACGAGGGGAGGGGATGGGGGAAGAAGGAATAAATATAGAAAGGGGTGTGAGATTTTAATCCCAGCGGGTTGATTGGCATCGTTATGAAATAAACTGCACACAAAGTGATGTATTTTATCGTTCATGACTCTTTCTTGCTATCCTGAAATAAACACATTGTTTGTGCCAACAATTTAACAGGGCTACACTTTCCTCCTGCTTTCAATTTTGATTATTAAACCTCAAATGACGTTGAATATGCAGTTCTTGCCCATTAATCTCTGTTTTTTGTTGGTTTTTTTTGTTTGTTTTTTTTGTTTGTTTTTTGTTTGTTTGTTTTTTTTTTTTTAATAAAAATACAAAAAAAATAAAAGGTTTATTTGCCAAATCATTTGGGTGTCGCCCATCTGTATCCATGAACCACTCGTGAATTTCTCAGAGGATGAGAGAAGTCCATTGGGTTTTACATACATAGTGAATATTTAAAAGCGAGTTTTCCAAGTCTTTCTACTTTTCTTTCCAGAAAGAAATCCAGGTCTAAATACTAGCAAGGGTGGGTAAATTATGGAAATCTTTTATAAGTCTTCGGGCGTATAAACATCAAAGGAATGTCGTTAGCCTTTTTAAATCTCTGCCACAGCTTTTGGTTTTTACCAATTGAAATGTACACGTTGCGTCCAACAGAGACCTGGAACATAAAATGTGGGTGGTGGGGGCGGATGAAGTAGGAGGCAGAGCGAGAAAGAGAAATTTCAGGCATCTCACCTAACTTAAAAAGTTCCTCTGTAAAATCTTCCCAAACTGCACATAAAAGACGGTTTGAGTATTATTAAAGTAAATATTTGCATTTACATCATGCACTAAATAGGAGGGGAAAAAATGAATTACTTTTTAGCTGGTATCTAATTGTACTGCACACAGACAGAATGACATTTTATCTCAATTTAAAACAGGATGTTTTAGAAGCAGGGAAGTATCATTCAACGATATGAGAAGATGAGTAGGCCTCCAGCTGTAAAGATCTTCAGTGTTTTATATTTAGCTAGATGGATCCCAGAGTTCTCCAGAATTACAATATTAATTTCTGCCCTATCAGCTGAAAAACACATGCATTTTCTCAATCATTTGGACAGCTTTATAGGGGTAAAATATGATTGGGTGGTGGGGGGCAGGGTGGTGATGGGGAGATGGATCATGGGGATTGTGTATATGTATTTAAGAAACACTGCTTCCTTTCCTCCCGTTTAATATAAACACAACATATTTCCTGACTCCAGACTAGCATGGCTCTTTATCCAGTTAACATTCCCAAGGCTGATGCCTCAAGTATCTAAGATCACTTTCAAATGCCCTTTCTAACAAGACCTGAGCAAGAGGCCACTAATTTTCAGTGAACAAAAAGCCACTGGAGAGAGATCCGTTTGTCAATATCAACTGGTCCAGCAATTTCCCATCTTCAGACACATCGGCCTATCTGAGCTGGCAGATGTTTAGACAAGATTTTATAAATTGTTCAATATCAGACCATAATGAACCCCAACTGACCATTCCAAAGCAGCTAAAAGCATTCAGGATCTCCCCTGCTGGGATCTAATAATGCTCTCACGCTGGAACATTATTAATCATGGAATAAAATAGATGAGCCTCTTGAAAAATAAGTGTATGATTGATTAAAGGGCAATCTAAGAAGCTATTATTCTTGTTTTATAACCGTACGTTATATTCACTCAATTTATCTTTTGGGGAAAATAAATGATTGTTCGTTTCTTTTCTGAAATTATATTATATGAGGATTCCCATTATTTTACTGAAAATTAAAATGATTAGTTAGCTGATCTTATGAGTCCAATCAAGGTGGATTTCTTATGTGACTATTAAATTAAAATATGATTCACTGATATAAACAAAAAAGGGAAAAGGTTATTAAAAAGCAGGAATTGGACTTTTGTCTCTTCATGTTTTTGTGTTCGCTTGCTTTAGCTAGAAGCAAAAACAAATAAATTAGAAATAAGCTGCATCTGATTATGATACTTTTTTCTCCCTGGAAATAGTGAATTTAAAGAATGTTAACTCTAATGAAGAGCTACATCACACCCAACATAAATAGTTTATAAGAAACATGCCTGTATTCACTTCACTCTCTCTACACATTTGCATGTATGTATACAAATACGTACTTGCACACATGTGAGTATTTAAACCTTCAGTATAACGGAACAACCCAGAAGGAATTAATTTATGCAAAGCATATCTCTGTAACGTATTTATATTGCTTACTCATTTTATAACCTAAGCTGTACTAGTGAAATTATAACTTTCATCATCTTCTGCATAATAGATTATTATTTTGGGGAAAATGAACGAAAAACACCATATTGTTGCAGACTAGTCTGTTTTTATTTACAATTAGAGATATAAATTAGTAAAGAATTCTCATTAAACAACCAAAGATTGTATAACCATCAACGTTTCAAATAAAAACCAAGCAAAATTTATTTACAAAAAGTTCAGATTCCATTGCAATACAACTTGCATAAATTACTAGAAGCTTTATATCATTACAAAAATAAATATCAAATTTGTTTCCACTTTGTAAGGACTCATGTTCTCCAATCACGTCTTTATTATCTCTACAGTATACATCTTTTACAAATAAATTTTACAATAAATCCTATCACACCTATCGAATATATACCGTGGCAATGAAGTGATCAATTCAAGATATCCTGAGAAAAACAGATCTGTTTTTGAAAGTCACACATACATTGGGGAAACTATACTATACCAGAAAACTCACATTATGTCCAACAAAATTCTGGTTTAATAATTAGAGTCTGAAGATTTAATAGTGCTCTGTGGTCTTCTTTTTTACAGTGGCACAAGATGTGATCCAGATTTAGAGATTTGTTATATATATTAGCTCGGGGAGAGATGATGGCTTGCTGACTTTTTTCAAAGCAATTGTGACACCTACCTGTGGACCAAGGAAAAAACCAGATCATCCAAAAATCCTTCAATTACACACTAACACCATTAAATTGAAGAGAATTTAAAAAAAAAAAAAAAAAAAAAGTAAAATTCTTTCTCATCTAATCTATTTTAGCAAAAGAATTAGTTGGAAAAATATCGACAAGGCAATTTTTGATGCTGTTTATTTAGCCCTAGATAATGAAGGTATTAAGACTGCCATTGATAGTCAGGCGAGGGGCAATTCATAGATTTGCTGCTTAAGATGCATGTCGATCTCTAATAATTCTCCCTTTTTATTTCAAATATATGGTCACCACGGGAAACCTCGCTTAAAATGTGCAATTACAGCACTGCCACGTGAGCACAAGCACTTTGTTTTTAAACAACAATACCTTCAAGAATATTTTTTAAAGCTCTCTTTCCATAACATTTAAACAGTCCTTAAGGCTTTGCCTCACACAAGCAAAGAGTATGGGAGGTGAGGGAACTGTCTAACCTGACTTTAAAATGAACACGAGAAAGAAAGGCTGTAATGAGAGGCTTAAAAATAACAGAAAAGAGTGTCTTACTTTGTAATCAGAGCCTTATGTAATGAAGCAAGAAATTAATGTTAAGCAAGTCTAGATCTGTGCACTCTTAGACCTGATGCCAAATGATCAGCGTAACAGAAAATGCTCTCACTTACTTGCATTGCTGTGTGATTGCACTTCTATAGGTATGGTTGTACTCCTACTGTGCAGACTTCAGTGGGATCTGTCAAAATATAACCGTCAGTTAGTCACAGGACACAGCTAGCTAACTAGATTATACACTTTGTGTACATCTCAACTCTCGCTCAAGCAGAATTCATAGCTAAGTCCTTTAAAAGATTGGACAATATTCTATAATTGCCCTTATATTGATTATTATTATTTTTTAAGAATAAGAAGACGATTATACTAGCATAAAACTTTCTAAAAAAAAAAAAAAAAAAAGTGTTAAAAATGTCATGCTCCACATAATTTCATGTCCAAGGTTAGCAATTATCCAAACCCAAAGCTACAAAAACCGTGAGAATACTGGCAACAAAGAGAGCAAAACCAGTTTGTCAGAAAAATATAAATATATTAAAGGTAATGACAGCAGTGCTCTCTGGATACCTTTGTATTTAGTTTTCCTTTTAAAATGGCTTTAAAAGCTGTGTCTGCAGTGTGCAGGAGTGATCTAAAAGTCGTGTTTTAAATTTCCTCTCTGCGTTCCTAAAGGCAAGTATTGATAGGATGGTGACATGCAATTTTTAATCCCCAGATTACACTATTGCCCATCTTCAGTATGCGGCCAGTGGCAACGATGACAGTGTGCTCAGTGTTTTGTCCAGAGCAGGTTTCAATATTTACAGTGTATAAGGGATTCACACTGGCCAAGGACGGGGGACGAGGTGGAAGGGGGGAAAAAGTGGTAAAAATAAGTCACCTACCTTTCTTTGAGTCATAACTAGAGGGCCTGTAATGCTGTTCTAGCTGGTTAGTGATCGTTTTCAAAGAGTCACTGCTCTGCTTGTGAACAGAGCTGGCATTTAAGACAGTCTGACTTAGTCCCTCGTTTGAAGCCACTGCTGCCGAGTTGTATCTCAGGATTCCCTGGCTCTGGAGAGCATTAAAGTTCCCATAGTTTGTATAATTGCTATAAAAAGGTGAGGTGTAATAAATATGCCTCCCCAGGAGGGAGGAGGGCGAGTAGGCAGCGCTGTGCGGGGCGGAGGCGGGGGTGGCCGAGGACAACGCCGCTGGCTGGCAGCCTTGGCCCAGGTTCTGGCTCTTGAGGTCCGAGGTAGCGATTTCGGCCAGCGACCAGAGCTTGGGCTTGCTGGCCGGCGTCGGGGGCCCGGGGGAGGCGCGGCCGCCCAGCGCCGCCTTGCTGGCGCTGCGGGCGGCGTCGGCGTGCGGGTGGCCGAGCAGCGGGGCCTCCACGGCGGCCAGCGGCGAGGAGGTGGCGGGCTTGGCCGGTGGGTCGCGCTCCCCGCCGCCGCCGTCGTCCTCCTCGATGTCCTCCTCGTCGTCCTCGTCCTCCTCGTCGTCGTCCTCCTCCTCCTCCTCGACGTCCTCGTACTTGTCCTTGCACTCCGAGCCCGACTCGCAGAGGGGGTCGCCGGCTCGGCAGGGCAGCTTCTCGCCGTCCGACTCGGCGGAGCAGGAGTGGTCCGTCAGCGAGTCGACGTGCAAGCTGATCCCTGCGAGGGTCGGCGGGCACAGAAAGACACAGTTAGGGGGGGGTGGGAGGGAAGGAAGGAAGAGAGGCAGCGGCCGAGAAACGAGCCGCCGCGGCCTCGCCGTGCAACTGCCATCTCTCCCGTCCCCACGGGCTGGCTCTGCCGCGGCGCCCCCCGCCGCCCCGCCGGCCCCCCGCGTCCCCACTGGCCGCCCCCAGCGCTCCCCGGCTGCCGCCAGCAAGCGGAGACCGCGGAAGCCCTGTTGGACGGGACAGGACGCGTTTTGGGGGAGCCTCTGTTAAAAGCCCGCACGCCCCCCCCCCACCCATCTGCCAGCTTTCGGGGGGACGCGGTGGGATGGGACGGGACGGGAGGGGGCCACCCCGCCGCCGCCGGGCGCCTGCCGTCACCCCGCGCCCACCTTCATCCTCCGCGGAGGTTTCGTTGCTCTCGGGCATCTTCTCGGGACTCTCCTCTTTACTCCTCGCCCCGTCGCCTTCGTCGTCGTCCTCGTCCTCGCTCTTGTTCCGCGGGGCCCAGGTCATTTTGTTCTCCTTCTTGAGCCGCCGGCGGGCGTTGGCGAACCAGGTGGAGACCTGGGTGAGGGTCATCTTAGTGATGATGGCCAGCATGATCTTCTCGCCCTTGGTGGGGTAGGGGTTCTTGCGGTGCTCCTGCAGCCAGGCCTTCAGCGTGGCCGTGGCGTCGCGGGTGGCGTTTTTCCTGTACGCGGGGTCGTTGAGCTGGTAGGGGTAGGCAGGGCTGCCGTACGGGTGGTAGCTGATGGCTCCGGTCATCCCTGTCGTATGGGCGTCGTAAGGGGAGCCCTGGACAGAAAAAAACGGTGGGGTTGGCAATTTGTTACTGCTGATAGCCATTAGTAAGTTGTCAAGGCGAGATCGGTGGTTATATTTGTATTTCCCCTGGACGGTGTCTTGTATCCATATTCTATGAGGGGGAGAAGCAGCACCCAAAGGCCATTAAGTTGTGACCCCCCCATCCCACCCCCCATTCCTCCGCCCAACGCATAGGCACGGGCACACACTTAAAACCGGCGATGTTATAATCTTTCTGACTAATTTCAGCTCCTTGTAATTGAATATTTCCCAATATCGTTTTTGAACCGCGCAGACATTTTAAAGGCCCTACAGGTAGTGTCTTGATATCTACATTTCTCTCAGAGGTTCAAAAGATGTTTCCTTTTTTGCTATAGAAAATACAACAAAGCCGCCACTTAGCAATTCACTGCACTAATGCATTGCAAATCCAATTTGCAAATCAGAAGATATGCACCGTTTCGAATTGTTCAAATGCGATGTAATTAGCATTTTAATTCGCCCTTTAACGTTTAAATTGCGCTTATTTAAGTCTGCATAATGCAAGAAAAGTTAAAGATATCACTAAGGAACTCGCTAACTTTCCGCACGTCTCTGAACCCCGTAGATCGGCGACTCACAGGCGCACCGTCACCCAATATCCCGCACAGTTCACAACCTCGCTGCAACTTCCAGCCACTCGCCTACTGCTTCTCAACAGGAAAAACAAACGAGCGAGCTACTCAGATCTTTTATACTACCCAGAATAAAGACTGCACGACAATTTATGTACCGCATTTTAAGAACAGAAAGTAGTTTCCCTGTCACTTTGCAGGGAGAGCAAACTACCCTGCTGCCATCCCCTCCTAGGATCTCGACAGCGGCTCCGGTCTTAAATTCCGGGTACAGGTCTTTGTGTGTGCGGACTAAATATGTGTCTGACTCCGCGTGTATATGTTTATAAAACTATATAACCATCTAGACGTACAGTTTATTTTTATAGTTTATGGTTTTATTTATATAGTTTATGCACACGCAATTGCAAATGCTCCTTTTAATTAATGAGAAGAAAGTGAAATCCGAAACTGCGGCCACCACAACCATCTTGGGCTTAAGCGAAGCTCACAGATCGCAAACAGATGCTCCTTTTCATTCCCAAAATCCAGTTAAACCATTAGCACAAAACACACTGAAAGTAAATAAAACCACAAGAGGATAAAGCCCGCAGCGCCTCTAAACACCGACTTAAAAAGAGAGAGGGGGGAAAAGAGAAAAAAAAAAGAAAAAAAGAAAAAAAAGAAAGAAAAGAAACCGTCCGCTATCCTACCACAGCGAAAAGAAGGGAAAAAAAAAAAAAAAAAAAAAAAAAAGGAGAAAGCGGGGGGTGTGTGGAGGGGAAGGGGCCGGTGGGGGGGGGGGGGGGGGGGGTGGAATGAAAGCCTGCAGCCCAACTGACTGAGAAAGCCGTGTTTCTTTAATCAGGGCTCCCGCACGGCTCCGGGAACCGCGGGGCGAGCCCGGGTCCCAGGCCCGGCGGCACTGCGCTCGGCCGGGGCGCGCAGCGAGGCAGCTCCCCCGGCCCCGGCCCCGCTCGGCCCCGGCCCGGTCCCGCTCTGCCCGGCTCGGCTCGGCACTGCTCAGCTCCGCACAGCCCCGGCCGCGGTGCGGGGCTGGCAGCGCGGAGGCGGCGGCGCTAGTGCGGGGCCTCCGGCCGGCTGTGTCGGGGACTGATGGCGAGTGTGTGAGGAGAGAGGCTGAAGATGATGAGGATGAGAATGCAGATGCTAATGAAGAAGGAGAGGGGTTCTCTTCGGTAGTTACCATGTAGGAGGGGAATCCCGTGGCGGGGTCTGTGGAGTACTGGAGCGGGCTGGTGAAGCCTGTGGCCGCCGCCTGGGCGGTGAAAGCTGCCGATCCCGGGTAAGGGCTGAACGCCGATCCCGACGAAGACCTGGCCAGCTCCTCGCTCCTGGGGGCCGCCAGCGCCGACGCCCCGTACGCCGGGCAGGAGTACAGAGCCAGCGAGCCGGGGGGCTGGTAGAGGTAACCCTGAGGATAGGACATGGCTTGCACTGGCGTGCACAGGAGCAGGGAGGGGGCGAGGGTGACCGGCCCTGCTGCTGCCGCTGCTCCTGGCGCTGCTTTCGTGCTTTCTCTCTCCCTCTCTCCCGCCCTCTCTCTCTCTCTCTCTCTCTCTCTCTCTCTCTCTCCCTCTCTCTCTCTCTCTCTCTCTCCCCCCCCGGTTGGCTCTGTGCAGTTATGTAGAGAATCAGAATTGTTATATGCTCCCCCCCATGCGCACCCGCTCAGAATAAAAACAAACAGAAGGGGAAAAAAAAAAAAAAAAGAACACCCCCCCTCAAAAAAAAAAAAAAGGTAAAATAAATCGAACGGTCAGAAATCTAACCGGGAGGGGAAGGGCATCTGGGAGAGACGGAAGAGGAGAGGGTTAATAAAGAGAGAGAGAGAGAGAGAAAGGGAGAGAAACAGAATGGGAGAGAGGGAGAAAGAGAGAGAGAGAGAGAAAGAAGCGAGCCCCCGAAATCAGAAAAGTGGCTGCTGCATATGGAGTTCTCCCAGCCAGCCAGCCAGCTCCCCCAGCGCCTGCGAGCCTGTATTTTGGGGGAAGTATAGAGTCTGAAGTGAAGAGTTGAGGGAAGGAGCACTCGAGTTTCTGAGGGACATTGGAAAACAGAGCTGTCCGTCACCGCCGCTCATCTGCATAGCGCGGCGGGCCCGCCCCCTCCCGCTCCGGCCCCGTCTCCGTCTCCTCCCGCGGCCGGGAGGCAGGCAGGCGAGGAGGCAGCGAAGGCAGGCTTTGTAATGCAAGCCAGCCTCTCCGGCTGCGAGCACACTGCTGAAGCCAGACGACGATACTGCTCATCAGCTTCTCTCCGGACTCGCGGAGCCATAAATACTCTTTCACACACTCTCGGTTACACTCCGTCGCCCGCTTTCTGGGTCCAGACGGGGAACAAAAATTGTGCGTATGATAAATAAATGCATCCCCTCACATACGCACTCTCTGGAGAGCTAGCAGCTCCCGCTGGACGCACGCACACGTGTCATATGTATGTGCATTTGCACGCATGTGGGTACGCTAAGCCAGGCTCGACGGAGCTGGGTAGGATACAAGGGGAGAGCACTTTGTAAAAGTACTGCCCTATATGGCAGAAAAGAAGAGCAACTGCTCAAAGCAACAGATCCAGGATCGCGCTGTTCCTGGCAGCGAGAGCTCTATAGTTTTCTAAGTTGCCATGAACAGTCTAAAGCAGGTCATGGATCGCGTTTGCGCATGAAGGGGAAAAAAAAATCCTCATATTTCTTTCATTTCTATTCTTCCTGGTCTGGTGCGTGGGGAAGAGGCCTGAGTGACTCCTTCCGGGGGGCTAGCTACTCCCTCCCCCCCTTTTGAAGTTCAGATAAATCTCTCGGAATACGATCGCGATTTAATTAATTTCCCAAATAACGTAATCTCTTCCTCTGCCCCCTCCCTCCCTTCGGCCCTGACCACTCATCAGCTTCTAGACGTTAACAGCTCTGCTCCTACGGGAGGGCGAAAGCACAGAGCTTTCCTTCTCGGTACAGATCTAAATACATACAAATATATATCCATGTATATACGTTATAGATCCTTTTAAGAATAGCCCGCAGGGACTCTTCAGACCGCAGCGGGGAATCGCAGCCGCTCGAGCTCCGGCCTGGGGCTCCCGGGACGGGCTCTCCAGCGGCCCTCCCCTGGTTACTCCCGCGCCCCCCGGCTCCCTCCCTCCGCCCTGAGGGCACGGCGCTGGAGCCAGCCCGCGGCGTCTCCCCGCCGCCCCGCCGGGGGGCTAGGCCGCTCCGCGCCCCCTGCCCACACCTGCGCCCCGAGCCGGCAGGTGGGAGCGGAGCCTCCGGGGTTGGGGTGCTACGAGCCACCGCGCTGCCAGCCAGCCCCCTCGTCCGCAACGTGCGCAGGCTTAGGAGCCCCTGCGCTGCTGGAAAATAAATAAATAAATAAATAAATAAATAAATAAATAAATAAATATTGAGGTTTGCATAAAAATAAAAAAAGGTTCATCAAATTGCGTGGTTTATTTATTTATTTATTTATTTATTTATTTATTTATTTTTCCAGCATCTGTGAGTGAGCATTGGTTTTGCTTTTAGCAAATAAAGTGCCTTTGTGTTTGCGGCCGACTTGGTAGAATACCTTAGGTAATTGCCGTTGGGTAGGATGGAGAACGCGCATCTGATCAGGTACGCCGAGGAACCGGCTCGAAACTGACAGGAAGGGAGGTGGCACTAGCTGGAGAGTTGCAAGCGAGCAGGACAGCCTATTGTTAATCAATTAAACACGCAGCTAATAAACAAATACACGTCGAGAAACCGTTTCTATACGATGACGGATGGAGCGGGGAAAATGCCCTCTTAAAACTACGGGCAAGTATCAGGGTGATCAGGGTGCATGTACTGTCTGAAGCGATCTGGGCTTTCCTTTTTTTTTTTTTTCTATCTGATTTTTTTTTTCTTTTTTTTTTCTGTGAAACCAGTATACCACTATACCCCTGCCCCTGCACACAGCAGCAGCAGAGATCTGGCCACCAGACATACTGGATTAATTCCCATCCAGATCTATCAGCTGGCCTGTAGAAGAGGCAATCCTTAAAAAGGCAGGTGAGGGGGAGGAGGTTAACACCAACAGGTATTTCTTGTCATTAACTCCCGACTTCCTGATAAGAGAGTGATAAACCACTTGTAAACTCAGTGCAACAGATTACAGAAAAGACGTTTCCTTCCCTACTTGATGATTAATGCGCATACATTAAATAAAAATAGAAACTCTAAAAACAACAGCTTTATATAAAACACATTCATATTTCAGTAGTTCTATGGAATAATCGATATCATGCGATTACATCTGAATAGTCAATTCCTGTGTTCCGCAGACCGATTTCTAAGTATATGAGCTCTGCTTTTGAACAGAGCAGCAGCTGGAGAGCTGAGAATGCAAAATTAATTATAACATTATAAAGTCATACATGAATCTCTCTAAGTCAACCTGCATGCCTTGCAAAATGTATTATACTCTCTGCATTTTTATTTGGGAAGCCAAGTCTGCTCTTTCCAGCAGGGGTGGTGTAAGTAAGTGTTTATCTACGCGAATTGATTGCTTTTAGTTCCTCCTCTTTAATAATTAGTGGAACAATACAGATTGGGAATACAATGGCCGTCGTGTTTACATTATAACAAGGGATTAATGCTATTAAGTGAGTGTTACAGTTATGACCTGGGAAGAGTACTTAAATAAATACCGTGATCCCAGGAGAATCGATATAATTCAGTTCAGAGTGTGTGTAGATACGCACAGACACACACGCACACACAGGAGATACAAATCTCCATAAGTATCTACACGCATATACATATGTTGTACACGCGAGGTATACGTGCCCGTCCGTGTAAAATCTTGGTGTTGCTTTAGCGTCCATCTGCATGTCTTACTTCTATGAAAATAATTTTTTTTCTGTGATTTCGGTGGAAGGAATATTTAAATCAAGAACATTACCCCCTTCCCCCTAACACAAAGAGCAACAGATTATATTTCTCGTGTTTTAATTTGTGCAGTCTAAAAATGTAGTTTTATGAACAGAAACAGGGTTAATTTCCCCATCAAAGATTAATGGGGTAAAATATTATCATTTCAAAAGACAAGTTCTTAGGTTGATTTGATTTGCATAATTTTTGTATGGCTTCAGAAAGGCATGGATTTACCCACTGCAAGGAGAAGCTATGCATTTTATTACAAGTACACCACTAATTTGACTCTGCTCAGTGTGGAGAACGAGAAGCTAGTGGGGATGTACAACGTGGAGAACGAGAAGCCAGTGGGGACGTTCAGTCTTAGGCAAGGTCTCTGCACTAAACAAACGAGAAAACCGTGTCAAAAGCGCTTTTAAATAGCGGTCAGCGTACTTGGTTGTATTTAACTTCTTCTCGGAGTTATCTCGGTTTGATTCGAGTGCCTTTCGCAGGGAAGAGTTTTTTGCATCTGCTTGGCTCCACAGCTGAAATCTAATTTTCCCATAGTACTACCCGTTACTAATAAAAAGCCGTCTAACTTGCGCTGTTAAACAGTAGAATAGTATTACATGCACTTTTTATTGGTAATAACTGTGGCAAATTAACATGCCTACACAGAGACATTAAGACTTTACACACTGCGTTTTTTATTTGAATAATCTATTCATTAGCTCAGCGTTTACCTTCCTAGATTTTAAGCGGTGCTCTCGCCTTGTCTTCTTTAATTCAGTTTGCTCCTGCTCATCTGAGAGCCCCCTCACCCTCCGCCCCTCTTCAGCTATCTCTCACTGCCGTCCTGGGAGACAGGTTTTGCGGTTTGCCATTTATTAGCTACATCTCCTTGCACTAGTGACAGAGGCTGAAGTTTTCGGGCGGGTGAAGTTGAAAGCCAACGTCTGGGGAGAAGAAGAGCGCCCGTGCCCCTGCTGCGGGAGCGCGGTCGCCTCGCTCTGCGCGGCGGCTGCGTGCGCCCCTTCGTGCGCTGGACTTTGGGGTATTCTGCCCCGAATTTCTGCTCTGGAAAGTCACCCAGGTAATGCAGAGCAGAGCAGAGCAGAGCAGAGCAGAGCAAAGCGAATCTCGCTGGCGTGAAGGAGAGATTTCCCTGCCTCAGGAGGGCTCCCTGTGGCCCAAAGAGGCACGCACGCCCATCGCCCGGACAATGCCGGTTACCCAATCGTCGTAACACTGGACACAACAACTTTTGGAGCAGAGAGAAGTGGAACTTCGTGGGATTTGGAGATGTAACACAATGCGCAGCAGAAACGGTTTCCTGTGACATAACCACACAATGGTCTGGGAATGCTTTCTCCTTTCTCTCATGAAATGGGGGGTCGTCACCATCTCCCGGAGACAACGACGTGAAATAATAGACTATTGTATTTAAAAATAACAAATGACACACGCATACTGTGCAAGCGGAGTTGTCCAGTTTTCTAATAAAAGAAGCCTGGCTTGTGAGGCTCTTTCTGAGCGAAGAGGAGCGATCTGTGCAAACGAGGGAAGGCAGGATGAGGTGGACGAGCCTTTCTGCCGCGTGTCTGCTTGCAGGGATACAGCAAGGAGCAGAGAAAACAGAAAGGGAGAAATTAAAAGAAATAACTTTTCTTTACGCATCTTCAGGATGAAATCTTTAGTTCAATCTGTGTATGGGAGGGGGCGCTGTGGCAATGAATTCACCAGTGCTCCCGAGCACTCGCAGCGTAACTGTTTATGTAAGCGTCTTCGCTAAGGTTTCTTTTCATATTTCAGTCATTACTTTTATTAATAATATCATCTAACTGTCGCCCCACGAGACCTGCACTAAAAGGTGGGCTGATCGAATGAGTTATGGCCACTACTCTAACCCTTGTCCCAGATTTATTTTTATTATTATTATTATTATTATTATTATTATTATTATTATTATTATTATTATTATTATTATTTATTTTCAGTTCAGCAAGAGTGCAATAGTGTATTTCATTTTGAAAACACAGTGAAAGAAGGGGCTGCCCAAGGAAGCGTTGAGAATTTAAACAACTCTCTATAACATGCAAATGCACTCAAATAGATGAAATTTAACCCTACTCCTTATTTGTAGCTTTTTTTTTTTTGCTTTTTTTTGGTTTTGTTTTGTTTCCCCCAGGGGATTTGTGGCTTCGAAAGTTTGAACTAATAACGGGCCACATCTCTAGGAAAATTTAGCTCTCCCCTTTTGGGACGTTACTGGGGGTATATGTTGGGAAAAAAAAAAAAAAACACACACAAAAAAAAGACAACTAAAGCGGATCTCTAAAAAGCAGATCTGGGGCTTAGAAAATTTGCTTCCACTGTCACACTATTATTAAGAGTCTTAGTCATTTTCTGCTTAGGGAAATATAAGTAAATACATATCTGTAAGGATAAAATAAAAGCCCTCCAAATCTTTCTCAGAGCCTGCTATTTTCACCTGAAAGGCAGGCAGTGTTTCTCAGGACTAGAACAAATGTACGATCTACAGGTGGGATTGTTCCTCCTTCTTAGGCAGGAAAAAAAAATAGTTAAATCAGTGTATCTGAGTTGATACGAGGATAGAACCGACCATCGAGAAATCTGAGTGGGACAGGCAGGGACATGGAGGTCCTGTCACTCTGAGGGGCTCAGAGGCACTCAGCACCCGACATGCTGCCAGGAGAAGAAGTACTCCCCATTCCTCATCTCCGCTGGAGCCAAGCAGTCAATATGCCATGTCTCTACCAGTGGGTTTTGTGCTCGGCCAATGTGTCTTGGAAAGTCTGCTGCAGAGTTAGTGGGAGGCTAAATCCCTTCAGCGCCTAGTATGTTTTCAAAGTGGATGATGGACAGAGTAAAGGCAAAATGGGATGATTTAACTGAAGGGGACAAGGTTGCTTTAATTTTAAAGGCTCACATTAAAAACGGATTCTTCTGTCACGGTAATAGCCAACAAGTAAGTCTGGGCACTTAGGTGCCTGAGGAATACTGGCAGCCTGATGGTTGGGAGTGCATCACCCTGAGAATATGTATATAAATGGAGTTCTCCTACTGTTTTTTCCCCATTGTTATGCTGGCAGCGTGGAAGCATGTTGTCAGGTTAAAATTGCTTTAGACAATTTTGAAGTAACTCTGCCAAACCCCTTCCCCTTCTCATAATTGCCATAATCTGTTTGATCACTGTTTTTAACACTAGAGAGCACCTGCTCACCTGCTTTGTGCTTTTCTGTCATTCATTCACACGTTCATTCACTTATATGCGTGTATATGTGTATAACCTTCACTTGCAGACCCAGAAACACATTTCTAGATCAACAACAACCCCTCAGCCCCCTCCCCCAGTCCAGAAAGGTCTGCTCTCTCTAATGAACAACCTGCTGGAAAACACCAGACAGTTCCCTTCCTCAGAACAATCAGCTATCTCTATCATATCTTCAAAATTGTCAGGATACCCAAAAAGCAAACAGAAAAATACAGAAAAACTGTAGGCATACTTATGAAAAGCATTAAATATTCATGTGTGTAGTAGTACTATGGGTTATAACAAAGTCCCTTTAAATCGATACAGCATAGTTCACAAATATTCAGGTAGTTTTATAGTAATTTTATACTTTTCTTCCACTAATGGGCAAATTGAAAGGTGTTTGAAGCTTTTAGTTTGATATTTTATTTTAAATTGAAATTTCCTCTAAATCTGTGTTGCACTTCTGTTGTTCCTTATGTTTAGCTAAGGAGCAGCAATACTATTGTTTAACTTCAAGCTTAACTGAAAGTTAGAATTTCTCATTTATTTAATTACTTATTTTTGTGGAGGGGGGACTTTTCATACCACTAGTCCTTCATATATAAATGGTAAAAAAAAAATACATTATTTTGGATACAAACAAACAAGCAAAAAACAACAAAACACATAATACCATTTCTACGTTATTAAAAAAATATGATCTAATTTTACTGATATGGTCTCACAGCTTTTCCCCACTTTGTAACAATGCTAGAATAGAATGTCTACTGAACCAAGTTTACAACCTTCCTTCACATCACATAAAGGAAGTGCAGCCAGACCATCTGGCCTTTACCTTCTCTTCCTCTAACATTACAGGTTTTAAGACACTTTCATCTGGGAAAGCTTGGTGGCCAACCTGCCTGTGAGAATTCTAACCACATGCATATTTCTTCTCCTACAAATGACTAATTTTCTAGTAGAAGCACAGAACAAAAACTAGCTGAAATGTGCTTTGATTCCTTCTGATATCAATGTGGTTTTAGGAATGCATGAACTGTTGACTTTGTCGTGTGTTTGTCTATGCTCAGCATTACAGTGGGATTCTGTCATAGCTAAAATACGATAGTACCGTGTATAGGCAGAGTCTTCACTCCATGGAGGTTTTAGAGAGCTTGTATCATTTTGGTAGTATGACATCTGGAAAAAAAAAAATAAAATAAAGGCTTGACAGAAGCCCTCGGAAAGATCTATCTTAAATTAATACTAACACAAGCTTATCAACAGTTTTTCGCACATTTTCAGGAAGGCATTTTACGTTTGAAGTATAGGTTCTAGTAGTTTAAAAGAACAAATCTCTTCAATCTTATCAGGAGACAATGAATTCTGCTTTATGCAACCCAGCCTTTAAACACATGACCTTTTAGTGCATCTCTGAAAGGAGAGAAAATATATATATTTTTTCTTCTCTTGGAAGTTCCCCAATTGCTAATTAGTGAAGTCCTAGAAGATTATAATTCTTCTGCGCTTTTGAACATGGAGTTTTGAAACTATTGTTGAGAATTATGTGATATCATTATCTCAAACACCAGAGGTACACAATGTTTTAATTTTGCTTCTCATGCAAATGCATCACCCGATTGTTTCATCTGGGACCTTTTTGGCAGAGACCTTGTAAATGAAAGATAGGAAGCAATAGGAGCCGAAAGAAACAACTGATAAACCAACAGCCTCAACTATGACATTTTGTCACAAATATTTCTGTCATGAAACCACCAAAATTTCAATAGTTTTCTGATCTTTACAAATTTTTAAAGCTGTTGGAATATAAAAACAGAAATATACCAAAAGTTCCTCCCTTAACAGAATCACAGAATTTTCACAGGTTGGCAGGGACCTCCAGAGATCATTGGATCCAAGACCCCTGCCAAAGCAGGTACCCTAGAGCAGGTTGCACAGGTAGACATCCAGGTGTGTCTTGAATACCTCCAGAGAAGGAGACTCCACAACCTCCCTGGGCAGCCTGTTCCAATGCGTCGTCACCCTCACTGTGAAGAAGTTCTTTCACATGTTGATATAGAACTTCCTGTGCTTCATATTTTGGCCATTGCCCCTTGTCCTATCCCCACAAACCACTGAAAAGGCCAAAATCCCTTTGTCTCCCACACTTAAGGTATTTGTACACATTGATAAGATCCCTCAGTCTTCTCTTCCCAAGGCTGAACAGACCCAGGTTTCTCAACCTTTCCCCATGGGGAAGATGGGGCCCTGTATCATCTTTGTGGCCCTCTGCTGGACTCCTTCAAGAAGATCCCTGTCTTTTTTGTACCAGAGAGCCCAGAACTGGACATAGTACTTCAGTTGAGGCCTGATCATGGCAGAGTAGCGAGGAAGGATCCCCTCCTTTGATCTGCTGGCCACACTCCTTTTAATGCATGCCAGGATCCCATTGGCCTTCTTGTCCACCAGGGCTCATTGCTCACTCATGGCCAACCTGTTGTCCACCAGGACACCCAGGTCCTTCTCCACAGAGCTCCTCTCCAGCAGGTTATTCCCCAGCCTGTACTGATAGATGCTGTTGTTCCTTCCCAGGCGCAGGACTCTACACTTACTCTTGTTAAGCTTCATTTGGGTTCTTCCTGCCCAGCTCTCCAGCCTGTCCAGGTCTCACAGAATGGCAGCACAGCCTTCTGGCATGTCAGCCACTCCTCCCAGCTTTGTATCATTAACATACTTGCTGAGGGTGGACACTATTCCTCCATCAAGGTTGTCGATGAAGATGTTGAACAAGACCAGACCTAGCACTGACCCCTGAGGGACACTACTAGTCACAGGTCTCCAACTGGACCCTGCATTGCTGGTCATCACCCTCTGACCTCAGCCGGTCAGCCAGTTCTCAACCAATTTACTGTCCACTCATCTATCCTACACTTTATCAGCTTTGTTAGCAGGATGTCATGGGAGACGGTATCAAAAGCCTTGCTAAAGTCAAAGTAGATGACATCCACTCCCCCCATCTACCCAGCTGATGATGCCATCATAGAAGGCAACAAGGTTGGTTGAACACGATTTCCTCTTGGTGAATCCATGCTGACTACTCCTCATAGAACAAGCTCTTCCAACACCTTTCCAGGGACAGAGGTGAGACTGACTGGCCTGTAGTTTTCTGGATCCCCCTTCTTGAAGATTGGCGTGACATTGTCTATCCTTCAGTCTTCAGGCACCTCTCTCATTCTTCAAGACCTTTCAAAGATGATAGCAGTTCGGCAATCACCTCCACTAACTCCCTTAACACATGTGGATGCATCCCATCGGGGCCCATGTATTTGTGTGTGTTGAGCCCACTCAGACATTCCTGAACCACTCCCTCAAAAAACAGGGGGGAGATCTTCACTTCCCAGACTCTTTCTCCTCCCTCCAGGGTTCAGGAGTCCTGGGGGGGTTGGGCAGGGGAGGGTAGTCTTTGAAGCAAAGACTGAAGCAAAGTAGGCATTCTGTATCTCCACCTTCTCAGCATCCCCCGTTACCAGGACACCCTTCAGCGTTCAGCAGGGGACCAACTTTATCTTTAGACTTTCTTTAACTGTTTCCATACTTAAAAAAAAAAAAACATTCTTATTATCCTTTATGTCTTTTGCAAGCTTCACCTCCAGGTGGGCTTTAGCCTTCCTTGTTGCGTTCCTGCAGGCCCTGACAACACTCCTATACTCCTCCCAGGTCCCTTTTCCACATTTCATAAACCTTCCTCTTAATTTTGATCTTGTTGATGAGCTCCTTGCTCATCCATGCAGGTTTCCCACCCCTCCTCCCCAAATTCCTTCTCTTCAGGATGCACCAATCTGGAGCTTGGAAGAAGTGCTGTTTAAATGTTGCCCATCTCTCACAAGCACCCTTGCCTTCTAGCAATCTAGCCAACGAGATACCTCCAAGTAGGTCCCAGAAGAGGTTGAAGTTGGCTCTTTGAAAATCCAGGGTAGCAATCCTACATTTTGCCTTACTTCTTCTACCAAGTTTCATCTTGAACTCTACCATCTCATGGTCGCTGCATCCCAAGCTGCCCCCGACCTCCACATCCCTAACAAGCCCACCTCTGTTGGTAAGAACAAGGTCCAGAAACACCCCCTGCCTCATTGGCTCCTCCACCACCTGTATCAGGAAATTATCTTCAGCGCTTTGAAGGAACTGTTTGGACTGTGTGTGCCCAGCCAAGTTGCTTTCCCAACAGATATCTGGATAACTCTCCCCCATGAGAGCCAGTGCCTGGGATCATGAGGCTTCTTCCAGCTGCTTGTAGAAGGCCTCATCGACCTCGTCCCTTTGATCTGATGACACCCCCCACAACAGTGTCACCCATATCAACCTTCCCTTTAATTCTCACCCACAAGCTCTCCACTTGTTCTTCTCCCTCCCCCAGGTGGAGCTGGGTACACTCTAATTGCTCTCTCACATAAAGGGCAACTCTTGGGGAACCCTTACTTCCCCATCCTGTCTTTTCTAAAAAGGTCATAGCCCTCTATGACAGTGTTCCAGTCATGTGAGCTGTCCCATCATGTCTCCATAATTGTAATGAGATCATGGCCCCATGACAGTACACAGATCTCGAGCTCATCCTGTTAATTTCCCATGCTTTGCACATTGGTACATGCATTTTAGGAAAGCAGCAGGCTCAGTTATCCCTAGAGACATGCAAGAAGAAGATTCCGAATGGGGTATCGGGTATATTGACAATGAAACACATAGGACATTATTATGCCTTAATTTTCAGGTTTACAATATTTTTCATAGGAAAATTCAGTGAATTTAAGAAAAACAAAGAAGTAAAAATAATTATTTCACTAATATTTAATATGCTCTTCAATAAATCATGTTAATTGATAATATTAATATTAATATGACTCTTCAGTAGATCATATCCACTTAATATCAAGTTCTGTGCAAATGCACAATGACAAAGGACTGCTTCTAATCTACAAAATAAGTAGGATATGTATATTAAGAGTACTAGTGAGGAGGTAGCAATACTAACAGACTTTTACAAACTGTTTAGTAACTTTAAGAATATAAATTATGTTTTACACATTAAGACTTTCAGCATAAGTTAGGTCATAACAAAGATGTCAAGCACCGAAGAATCACTATATATATATATATATATATATATATATATATATATATATATTAATAGGTGAAAAACTGTGGAAGCAATCAACTGTTCTATTTGAAAGGTAGGAGTGAGTGCAGAGCAGGGTTAGATTGGTGTAGGTAACCACAGCGTATATACATAAGATGAAACCCTAAACAGAATGAGATATGAGCAATTGAGTAAATTAGAGATATCCACTTGTCATACTTGTAATAATTAAGTTTTATACCATTGACTACATAATCAAGGAAGGATTCTGAGATGTTTATCCCTGCTTAGTGTCCACATATTCCTCCGTTCCCTAGTGTCTGCAGCTGGGCAAGAATGGTATCTTCATGGGCTGACCATGTTTCTGTCTCTTCATATCTTAAAGAATATGAAAGAAAAAGCATTCAGAACAGAAAGACTATTCTCTCTGCTACTGTTATTAGAACCATATCATAAATTATTTCCTTCTTGCAGCATTTGTATTGCATTATTTTAATTCATTTGCTGAATGTCATTATTGATATTTTCATCAAAACTCTCTTAAATTTTTTCTTTGGAATATTTTCTTTGTCTGAAGCTGAACAGTTAATTTTTATTGGTTTCTAAAATATGACTGGAGGTCAACACCAATATGAGAGAAAATTCAGGTGTGGGAACAAATGTTGGACTCCAGGTAGGAAGGTAGATTACTACTTTCATTACAATGCTAGAATATTTTTTAGTTTTAAACATTATGTTTTTATTGATCTTCCTGATTAAAAACAAAAATAAAAGCAAAACCTACAACATTCTATTCCTTCCTTCCTTCCTTCCTTCCTTCCTTCCTTCCTTCCTTCCTTCCTTCCTTCCTTCCTTCCTTCCTTCCTTCCTTCCCTCCCTCCTTTTTGTACATTATTCTGTGTGATATATAACTCTAGATTTCACTAGGATAATATAAAGTTCTGTCAAATAAGATGTATATGTATATGTATAAAATTTTTCAAGCTTCCAATCACACAATACTTTATCATAGGAACTATACATAAAATGTATATATCACCCTATATGGGGGGATAAAGCTCAAGAACAAAATATAAATTTTCCATGGTTGAGATCTGTTTGAAGAAGTTGCATCCGTATCTCAACAAAATTTACAGGCCTAAAAGACATTTTCAAAGCATTTTTGACATACTAAGCAGCCTATACCTCATTGGCCTTCATGTGTTTTGGGCTAGTAAGAGCCTAAACCCCCGCCAAAACTGTTAGTTGACAGAAGAAAACTTCTGAAATGTTTGAGTATCTAATGTCCTGATTAAGAAATTGGTTCCTGGGCCTTGCATTTATAAAAAAACACAGAGCCTGAAAGCCTGGAAAAAATGGTTTATGCAGGAACAGTTTTTTTTTGTTTGTTTGTTTTGTTTTGTTTTGTTTTGTTTTTATGAATGAATGACAAAAAATGACCTGTCTGAACCTTGGGCAGTGTGCTCAGGTTTTGTTCATCTGAGAAAAAAAAAGGCCTTTTTCAAGTCATACAGTCTTGCTACACTCAACTAGTCTGCTGAGGCACTGAGAGTCCTATATGCCCAAGATAGGTAGAGTGGAACCACAAACCAGGTACTGAAATTTGGTCAATAACCTATTGAAAATACAAGCCCCCTCTCTACCCTATTGTTATTTTTCTGTCCTGTAACTTGACTGCTGAGTTCTCTTAATCCTCTTTTACTCCATATGCAATGACTTTCTGTCACATTCTTAGGAGAACTTGGCCCCTTCTTAGGAGAATTTCTTTACTTTTTTTTTTTTTTTTTTTCCCCACTCTATTTCTTTAATGTAGTGTTACATGAGAGCAGATTCTATCTAAGATCTGGGAGGTGAGGAATGATACATGACAGCTTTTGAAAACAAGAACTAAAAAATAAAATTACTCAAAAGGGTTCAAAAAGCTAGTATGAGAAATCAGAATTAAATAGCTGCTGTCTCAGAGAACAGCTCTGTTGCAAATACTCTTTTACTGTAAAGGTTATTCTGGGAAATTCAGGGCTGAGAATTCTTACTTTAGTACCAAGAAAGTTGGTTGAAATGTTAATTAAAAACAGAATTATAAAATACCCAGCTGAAAATAATATGATGGAGACAGATCACCATGGCTTCTGTAAAAGAAATCTGTGCCTCTGTAAGCTATTCACATTCTTTTAATTGTTTGGGTGTGATAACAAAAGAGCAAATACAAGCAGATTGGAAACCATAATTTATTTTGACTTTTGCAAAAGATGGCAAAATTCATCATGTAAATCTCATGAATTAGCTAGGTTCAGTAAATGTAGTTTTTATTATTATTATTATTATTATTATTATTATTATTATTATTATTATTATTTTATCTAAAGCACAATCCACTGTTGAGGTCTAGATGTCCTCAGTGTGGCAAAATCAAAGAAACTTAAAATCATTTTCAAAACTGATTTCACTTTTTTTAAGGAGGGTACCTTAGCCAACAGAAGAAAATATTTAACAAAAAGATACAACACTGATTCACGTAATTGTGGAGTAATTGTACGCATTTTTATATATATATATATATTTTTGTTAACAACTTCAGCAACTAATTACAATTTTGGGCAAAGAAAGTCTTTGTTCAAGATCCTCATTCTTTATTCAACAGTGCCAGAACACCCAGAACACTAGACTTCCCAGAGCTGCTCCAGGAAAAAAAAAAAATAGCAAAGATGAAACTTGGTATTCCTATAATGTTAATAAGCCTTCAAATGATTAAATTGAGAAAGAGAAGGAGAGACAGAGAAGGAAGTAGAAATAAAAAAGAGAGAAGGAAAAAAGAGAGAAGGAAATAAGGAAAAAAGTGAGAGAGCTTTGCAGTGAATTTTGTTTTGAAAGAAAAAATTGTTTTAACAAAAGGAAGATTTGTTCTTAAATACTGGGAAAAAAAAATCCCCCATATGAATTCATGTGCATCAGAGGACTCAATCCATTTGGAGCAGAACAAATACTTTTTGTTTCAGGGACATCAAAATGATTTTACCTGTATCCTGACACCTGCTGTGGTCCACATTCATCCAGCATTATTAAATAGGGACAGCATAAGCCTAAACCATATCAACACAATATTTTTCCCAGTGACCTAGAATCTTGCCTACATGGTGCTTTGGGAGCCTGCGTGGATTCAAAAGCAACGTAACTTTGTTCTTGAGGTGTGATATTGAAACCAATAAACTCAGCTGACAGTTACAGAGATGGGGCATCTGTATGGCACAGCAGCAGGCCATATGGCTTAGCACTTCAGGTCAGCGTTAGCTCAAGGCACTCTTTCCCCAGCACAGTTTGATGTGCTTGTAGATTTCTGGGAGGTCTGGGAACATATGAAAATACTCTTTAGACTTAGTTTGTCCTAAAGACCACAAGTTTTCCTCTTCTGCTCTATGTCTCAGATCTTCTTATTTAGGAGAATCCTTAGCCTGCCAATGGAGGCATATCTTTCACCTTGTCCTGAAAATTGTTCCATTTCTTAAATAACTGAAATCCGTGAGTGATGCTGACACTTGTTTTCCTCTCCAAAACTCAAATAAGAAACTTCTGCCAAGCCTATGAAAATCTATGAAATAAAAACTGCTTTTTTTTTTTTTTAAAGTAATTCTTTCTATATAATAAGCTTCTGAAATCACTGTATCTGAAGTCATAAAGTAAGATTCCCAGATAGCATAACATAGTTTGTTAGTATGGAGCCCGTTTAAGCTGGCAGAGACTTTCACCCCTAATTTTCTGGGGGAGGTATTTATGTGGAGATCACAAGACATTCTGTCCTGGAATGTCTGGTACACAGGCATCTAAGAAGGACTGGGCAAAAGGAGAGGAGAAGGAATGTACAAGAAAATGGAAAATAATAAAGAGTAACAAAAACATTAATGTCATATTTGTTTTTAATTTTTCTTCTTAGTGGATCTGGGTTTCTGGTAGGCTATTCTGGTTATGACTACACTTACACTTCAGGGACACTTCTGGTCTGCATGGCCAAAAAAAGTTCACTGTCTACATATTTTTTAGCTCTTAGTGTTTGTTTGTTTATGAAGCTGAGTGGTTTTTTTGTTTTGTTTTGTTTTGTTTTGTTTTTTTCCCAGCAGTGGAGTCAGAGATATACCAAAATATTTTGCAAAATTGGGTTCATCTTCTTGAGTGTTTCAATTTGAAAAGAACCTTGAAAATTTCTGAAAGAATCAAATTCTTCCTTTTGACATTTTTGTAAATGAAACATTTCAATTATCTAATTTGAAATGGCATTCCATTTTGAAATTTCCTTTCTTTCTTTTTTTTTTAAATAGTTTTGAAAGGTTTGAACCCACATTAAAAATTTTGGGTTGCATCATTTTTGCAATGCTTCATGAAACTATAAAAAAAATCATTTTTAATTTGATCCAAAACAACTCCCCCTCCCCGATTTTTGTTGTTGTTGTTGTTTGTTTGTTTGTTTGTTTGTTTTGAGCTATCAGTGAACTAAATCTTTTTTTTTTTTTTTCTCTGTTCAAACTCCAGAAACTAAATGAAGGATTATTAAGGAGGTGTTAACGTATATTTTTCATAATTTTTCATACACTTTTCAGAGGTAATTCCATGCAACAATTTAAATTTAATTAACTGTTTCAGTGTATTTCTGTCATTCACATATCTCTAGTCCTGATGAGCAAAACACGGAGTCACTTCTGGTTCTGCACCTCATGAGAGGACAGCCAGGGCTTTGATGATGATCTAGAGGTTTTCCTTACTGCGAGCTCCCTGAAGAGACCAAAGAATCTTTTAAAGTCAAAAAGATGGTTTGTATGGAATAGAAACGAGAACGTTTAACTTTATAAACACAGAAACATTTTTTATCTGTGAGAAAAAAAAAAAAAAGTAGGAAAAGTTTATAAAATCTTCACCCATCTCCCTCCCTGTGTTGTATGAGGTGGGTTCTTTCTTCCAGGTTTGGTTTCAGTCAACTCTGTGACTTTCTGGGCTGTAGCAAACTCTGCACAGTCCTCTGATCCCTAGGAAGTTTTCTTCCTGTCACCAAAAGAGCCTGGCTGTACATATGTTTGTTGCTACTTTAGTCTTTTAGTCTCTTCATGAACAGCAGGCTCCCATCTTCTCACTGGGGCTCCCATTCTCTTCTCCTCTCTTTGCTATACCCTGAAGCCTGGGAGCTCCTCCTCTTCTCCTCCTCCTTCCACCCAGACCCCAAGCATGCTCATCTGCTCTCCAGGGAAAGGAGGAATCTCTGCTCCCTCCAGGGGGTCCATCTGACCTAGTCACTCCCTTTTTAAAGGAACATGACATACAACGGAGAACAAAAAAATAAAACAGATGCTGTCCAAAATAAACCTACTCACATGCCAGAAGAGAAAATCAGCACATCTCCCAGGCTTGATTCTCTCAAAGCCCCGTCACGTGGATGCCTAGACCCTCCAGCTGTTCTCTGTGTGTGGAGCAATGAGACCGTGTTCTGGTAAATTCTGCACAAACTGGCCAAGATCCATCAGATTTTTTGATCCAAAGCTTTTACGCATTTCCAGATTGCAATTTACTAACTCAGTGTATTTTACATGACACACACAAAAACAGTGAGTAAATCCAAGACCGATTGTTTCTCTCTCATGCTCATGTAAATAGCAAGGGCTGTAGGGCCAACTTAACATCATGGGCCTATAGGCTAGTTAAAAATCCTTGTGGTAATGTGTGGGGGCTTTGATAAGCATACTGGACTTCTTCATGTGCAACTGTCCCTTCCTTATCCTCCACCAAAGTTATGCTAATCAATGCCTAGGAAATGAGCCCAAACCTATGACCCCCACAGAAGCCAGATGAAGTCCGAAAATACCTCGGTGTTTCTATGGGCAGTGGATGATTCATGCTAGTAATTAATGGCAGAAGTAGAGAGAGAGAAGGGTGCATATGAGAAACATTTTCAACATTTTTACTGCTGTATCTCACTGTCTTGGTATGTTCAGGTGTCTTTCCTTCAAGGAAGATTAATGGAACTGACTGACGATGGTTACATGCAATTTAAGGCCAGAAAGGATTTTTAGATCATTTTTGTCTGACATCCTATGCATTACAGGACATAAAAGGTATGTGCACATAGCATGGTACGGTGCTACACAGAGACACTTGCACTAATTCTGAACAAATTAGCTGAAACACAAGAAGCAATAGAGCTATATTAAGCTGGGAACAGTGCTGAAAGTGGTATAGCTAATATAGTCCAGGTACAGCAACTCCCAGCTGCAGCTGTACTGCTTTCGGTGTCCAGCTGTCACTACCAGAAGTGTCTCAGCTACCTCTACTCAATTAAGTTACTTATTGATTGCACTCTCAGTAAGTTTGCAGATGACTCCAAGTTGGAGGGAAGTGTTGATCTGCTGGAGGGTAGGAAGGCCCTGCAGAGGGACCTGGACAGGTTGGATCAATGGGCAGAGGCCAACAGGATGAGGTTCAATGCGGCTAAGTGCCAGATCCTGCACTTTGGCCCCAATAACCCCTTGCAATGCTACAGGCTTGGGGTGGAGTGGCTTGAAAGCTGTGCAGAGGAAAAGGATGTAGGGTGTTGGTCAATGTTTACCTCAACATGAGCCAGCAGTGTGCCCTGGTGGCCAAGAAGGCCAAGGGCATCTTGGCTTGCATCAGGAATAGTGTAGCCAGCAGGACCAGGGAGGTGATAGTCCCCCTGTACTCTGCTCTGGTGAGGCCACACCTTGAGTACTGTGTTCAGTTTTGGGCCCCTCACTACAGGAAAGACACTGAGGCCATGGAATGTGTCCAGAGAAGGGCTATGAAGCTGGTGAAGGATCTGGAACACAAGTCCTATGAGGAGCAGCTGAGGGTACTGGGGTTGTTTAGTCTGGAGAAGAGAAGGCTCAGGGGAGACCTTATTGCTCTCTACAACTACCTGAAAGGAAGGAGTCCTGAGGTGGGGGTCGGCCTCCACTCACAGATAACTAGTGAAAAGACAAGAGGGAATAGCTTCAAGTTGCACCAGGTTCAGGTTCAGGGAAAGTTCAGGGAGGCTCAGGTTGGAAATTAGGAGAAATTTGTTCTCAGAAAGAGTAGTCAGGCATTGGAACAAGTTGCTCAGGAAGGTGGTGGGGTCACCATCCCTGGTGGTGTTTAAGGAAAGGTTGGACATGTAGCTTAGTGACATGGGTGATATTGGTGGTAGAAGGATGGTTGGATCAGATGATCTTAGAGGTCTTTTCTAACCCGAGTCTATGATTCTATGATTCTATGAATTCCCTCTCCCAAGCAATGCATTTCAGCTTTTAGGAATACTAAATTGAGAGTTACGTGAGAGATCATAGAATCATGCCATGGTCATTGACACTTTCCACAAGACCAGGTTGTTTAAAGCCCCATCCAACCTGTTTTTAAAGTCTTCTAGGCATGGGACATTCGCAGCTTCTCTGGGAAACCTGTTCCAATGCCTCACCACCCTCTGAGTAAAGATTTTTTTCCTTATATCTAATCTAAATCTTCCCTCTTTTGGTTTAAAACCATTGCCCCTTTTCCTATCATTACACTCATTGACAGAGTCCATCCCCAGCTTTCCTGTAGGCCCCTTGTAGAAGGTTGTTATAAAGTCTTTCCAGAGCCTTCTCTTCTCCAGGATGAACATCCCCAACTCCTTCAGCCTGTATTTATAGGAGAGGTGTTCCAGCCCCTCAATCATCTTTGTGGCCCTCCTCTGGACTTTTTCTAATATTTCTATCTCGCTCTTTTGCTGGGGGCCCCAGAGCTGAATGCAGTACTCTAGGCAGGGTCTCATGACAGCAGAGTTGAGGGGGAGAATCACCTCCCTTGACCTGTTGGCCACTCTTTTGGTGTAGCCCAGGATATGGTTGGCTTCCTGGGCTGCAAGCACACATTGCTAGCTCATGTTGAGGTTCTTGTCAGCCAGGCCCAAATACTCAGAGCTGCTTTCAGAACTGCATTCTCCACCCAGCCTACATTTTGGCTTGGGATTGTGCTGGCCCAGATGCAGGATCTTGCACTTGGCCTTGTTAAACATCATGAGGTTCACACAGGCCCACCTCTCAAGCCTGTTCCTGCATGGGTGTTGACTGCAGAACCTAGCTTGGTGTCATCAGGAAACTTGCTGAGGCTGCACTCGATCCCACTGCCCATGCTATCAACCATGGTTCCTGTCAGTGAGAACTTCAACGGACTGCCACAGCTTCTCAAGTATGGTGGACAGTGGCTTAGCAATTACATCCACCAGTAACACAACCTGACCTTCTCATACTCTGGGCAATTCTTTATTCTTACGGTTTCTGGCTTTGTCCTCTAGGGCCATGTGTCTGGAACTCTTGTCATTGAAGACTGAGGCAAAAATGTAATTGAGTATTTCATCCTTCTCCAGATCCAGGGTGACCTGGTCTGCCATTTCTTTCTGCAGCGGGCCCACAACTTCCCTAATTTTCCTTTTATCACTGTTGTACCTGTAGATTTTCTCGATGTCCTTCATGTCCCTGGACAAATTTAATTCTAATCAGATTGTAGCTTTCCCAACCCGACCCCTGTCTGTCCAGACAAAGAGGCCAAAGTCTGCTCTCCCAATGTCCAGGGTAGCAAGCTTGCTGTGCTTCCTCCTCACTGCCCTCTGAATCCAAAACTGCACCATTTCATGGTCACTGCAGCCAAGGCTGCCCTTGAACTACATTCCCCACCATCCCCTCCTATTTAGAGAAATTGTGATACAGCATAGCACCTCTCCTTGTTGTCTTCTCTATCACTTGGAAAAGGAATTTGTCATCTGTGTATTCCAGAGGCCTCTTGGATTGCCTATGCCCTGTTGTGTTGTCCTTCCAAAAGATTCCCCCATGAGAACCAGGGTTTGCTAAAGTGAGGCCACTTCTATGTGTCTGCAAAGAACCTCATCTGCTTGGTCTTCTTGATCGTGTGGTCTGTAGCACACCCCCATTATAACGTCCCCTATCATTGCCCTCTTTAATCCTGACTCACAGTCTTTCTGTCAGCTCCTCATCCATGCTCAGGCAGAACTCCATGCATTCCAGCTGCTCAATGATATAGAGGGTGATGCTTCTCCCTGCCTGTCCTTCCTAAAGAGCCAGTATTCTTCTATCCAGTCATGGGAGCCATCCCAACATTTCTCTGTAATGACGGTGAGGTCATAGCCCAGCAGGTGTGTGTACATCTCTAACTCTTCTTGTTCCTTATGCTACGTATATTAGTATAGCGACATTTAAGTTGGGCCCCTGACTTACTGCTTAGAGTGGCTGGAATTCCTTTGTGCTTCTCTTCAGATTCTTTCCTGTTGACCCATGTCCGTTCTCAAGACTCTGGACATCTATCACTGATGACATTAAACTGGGAGGAGAGGATTGGATTGAGGTTTCCGTCCCCCAGCAACTCTAGTTTAAAGCCTTCAAGCCTATGCTTGGCTGAAGATGCACTTCCCCTTCTCTGATAGGTGGGCCCTATCAGCTCCCAGCAGACCAGGCTTCTCAAAATGAGTTCCATGGTCTAAGTAGCTAAACCCCTGTCAGTGGGGTCAAGATCAACACCATGTCATTACTGGCTAGAAATTTCCCTGCAAATGCTCCTTGTGCTATTGTTACCAAGGAAAACAAAGCCTTGTTAAATCGCTGCCTGGTCAGACACTAGTGAGAGACAACCTGCTCTGGTGAAGATGCACATCTTCTAAGTGATCCCTGGAATAACTCGCCTCTGCCCTTAGTCAACAGTGTAGAGAAAGGGTTTCTAACATAGAGATATGTTAAAGTCAAGGCAGTGTACAGAAACAAGATCACTTCTCTAATTTCCCTTCACCTCTTTTTTTTCCCCTGTTTTAGGTTTCTGTGGATCCCACCAAGTCTTTTTCTTTTTCCCTTAAAAAAAAAAATATATTGTTTTTAACATTACTTTGCCATAGACTTGCACTGTCACTGTCATCTTGTACTGAACATCCTTAATTTGATCCTTTTGTCACAGTTTGCTAAGGCAGGGCATCTCAACCTGCAGGGTCAATTTTCATTCTTTACTTCCAAATATATCTTCAGGGAACATATTCTTTTTTTTTTTTTTTTTTTTTTTTTTTTTTTTTTTTTTTTTTGGTGGAGGGGAGAGGATGGG
The DNA here is from genome assembly GCF_047663525.1 of Anas platyrhynchos. Classification (NCBI taxonomy): domain Eukaryota; kingdom Metazoa; phylum Chordata; class Aves; order Anseriformes; family Anatidae; genus Anas; species Anas platyrhynchos. The sequence goes on along the minus strand of NC_092588.1, from coordinate 66,329,309 downwards.
GGGACGTGGAGTTTTAAGCATCCTGTTTGGATCATTCTTGATTATTCTCTTCATTGCTTACCTCACTAAACTTTGTATCACATGTAAAACTTATAAACAAAGATTTTGTATCATCTTTAGTTGATTGGCACATGTAAAATAATATGGATAAAGGCTAATCCTAAAAGACTTCCTTAGAAATAGGACTACCTATTCTGAGATCTGTGAACTAGTTTTAACCTGACTCATGTACTCTCTGCTAATTTTAAAACGTCTTGTACTCTAGAGAAATCTGAGTTTATTATGGTAATATATATAAATTTTAATATTGACGAAAATAGTTGTTTGACAACAATTATTTCACCCAAAGTCATCTATAAATAAATAAATAAAATCTTTAAGTTAAAACAAGTTAGAAATATTTGGTGCTTTAAATATCGGAATTGTGTTGGTACTTGAAATTTTTCAATATATTGGAATTTCTCCATTTTTTGTATGTCAAAAATATAAAAGTGTTTTTTCAAAACTCTGTAATTTGTTTCTACAAGATTTTGCATGTAAAATATTTTTATAAAAAAGGACAACTAAATCCCATATCATTTTAGCATGTTTTCCCATGTGCCATCCTTTGATGGTGATAAACTTCAATTTTCCGACACATTGTTGAATGTGGTTGACATAGTGTTCTGTTAAAAATACAACCTTAAAATATCTGCTGAACATAAATATCTATCTAGACTTTGAAATCTAGAATATGCTCACATAATATAGGTATTTTCTTGTTCCTCTGTGTTCAAATTTCTTTTATTATTACATATAGGCAAGGTTATTTTGGGATATATTTAGTGCAAATCTTGCAGGGAGAGGTGATGTTTTTTACTAAATCAACAGATGTGACTGGAGAAAGCAGACAAGTTTTTGGACATACAGTTCTTCAGGTTGAATATATTTCATCTTGTAGCTTTTAATACTTAGTTATTTACTCAGATTTTGTATTAATATTTTATACTCCACTTTGTTTCGAATTTCCTTTTAACTAGGAAGGCTTCTTGTTCAGTATAATTTGCTTTACTTGTGAACCATGCTCGTGGGTATCCAGGACTTTATTTTTAGTGAGTTTTCATTTTTTCTTTTTGCCAATATACTTTAAATATATGATACACAAGTGACTATTCTAACGTACAATACATGTATATCAAAAACTAGCCTACAAAATGTTAATTTATATGAATATATGACATTTGATGATATATTCTGTTTGAACATGGCAATGGAATTAGATCATAATACCTATATTTAAGATACGTCTTCCTTTATGGTAGCAATTAACATTTAGTTCATTTAAATAATAAGAACAGAGTTATCTTGTTTGAGTTCAGGAATTTCTACATAAAGAATTTATTATCTATTATTTTTAGAAATTCTAGAAAATTTTGTCATGTATAGGATAATGAACAAACATCTTCCAGGGTGAAATCACCCCTGTTAAAATTTTTAGCCTGGTTACACATTATGGGCAGATGTTAAAGAGCAATACAGGCTGTTACCTACTGTGAAGGGGTTTTCTATTGCGGATTCTACAAACAAGACAGTATTTCTTTTTTTCCTATGTAGATGTTTCATCCACAACGTTTGCTCCCATTTTGAGCTACCAGAAACAACTAACAGTCTAACAGTGTCTTTGATGTAAAGTCTGGTGGTTTTTTTTTTTGTTTGTTTGTTTGTTTTTTTCCTTATGGAAGGAGCTGGAAATATGAAAGACTATTTTAGTTACAGCAACCATCTTGTCATATTTCCAACACCAAATGTAGAGTGTTCCTTCTCAGGCAAGAACATCTCCAGCTGTTATTTTCATTATCTAGTCTACTCTCACTAATATACAAATGGTTAAAAATGTGTTCTTTATCTAATACTTTTAGCTTACATTATCATGTGGAGGGTACCATAATACTGGTTTAAACAATTTAATATATCTACTAGGATTATCCTGTTACCACCCTCTGCCTTCATGGTTACATTAACAACAACCTTACACCTTACCTAGAGATTATTCTCTCTACTACTGAGATTATATCCATTAGAAACATGTGATCTGCCTCTTTTCATAACATCTTTGTACTCTTTCTCCTTCAAACTACCACTAAAACAATTTACAAAGAAAATGAAGAGATACTGGTATAAAAAGATATTAAACTTTTAAATAAAATAAATAGGAAATAAAATTTTGGAGTTGCTAAGAAAAGGAGACATCTCTTACAGAATTACTTTCAAAAACCAGAGAAAAGAGAGAAACTTAATGATATTGATCAATAATTGCAATTGCATTTTTCCAGCAAAATATATTCTATGAGTTAACAGAATTACGTAGAAATAATAGGGAGGAGAGGAGAGGAGAGGAGAGGAGAGGAGAGGAGAGGAGAGGAGAGGAGAGGAGAGGAGAGGAGAGGAGAGGAGAGGAGAGGAGAGGAGAGGAGAGGAGAGGAGAGGAGAGGAGAGGAGAGGAGAGGAGAGGAGAGGAGAGGAATTGTCTTAGATTTCATAATGGCAAAAAAACATATAATCACAAAGCAAAATAACACTAATTACAGAAGCACTTGTAAAAGCACACATAAAAGAAACTTCAGCTTCATGAAGTTGCACATAAGTCCAGAAACAGGAAATAAGAAAGATTTACATTTTAGCATGTAGATGTAAAGGATGATCTTCTCCCATGCTACATAGGAAGAAAAACCAACAATGAAAACAAAACCAGAAAATAGCAGGAGCAGAGTATGTGTTACTTTCATCAGCTATATAACGGCACAGGTGTGCTTTATAAGCCTGTGGGAGAAACGTTCAAGGGGAAATACAGAAGTAGAAGCTCTGTAATAATAACATAGATTAAAAAATCAGACCTTATATATAATCAGGTGGCACTAAAAAAGTGAATTGTAGCCAGAGCTAGCTGCCTGTGACATGTTATGGGGAATGCAATACATCAGTGTACCATCATCAGAATGGTGATGCTTCTGAATAAGAAAAAAAGCATATTGGTACTTTCCTTCTTCCTCCATGTTTGAGGTCATTATTTATATTCAGTTCCAGCTGCAGACTTCCATAGTTACCCTATGTTTATGTTTGATCTCACCCCCTATATTTGTGCCATCCACACAGGGGCCAGTTATGGTCAGAATCTCACACTCGCTATAACAGCTGTGTAGACCTACCATTTTTTTTTAGCATCCGCAAAAGGCAGGGCATAGGGAAGAGAATGGATTGTGTATGCTAGCAAACACTGCTATTGCCAACCTCACCCTCTTTGAGCAGAGTAGCTGTCTCAGTTCTGAGCTCTTTGAGAATCATGATGCCACTCTAAATTCCTGCATTGGCAGGTTTTTTGTTTTGTTTTGTTTTGTTTTTTACCCTCAATACTGCAGTTGTAGGCCATAGTTTAGCTCTAAACAAGTAATTTTTACATTCTTCTTCTTCTGCAAACAATCAACAGAAATCTAAACATGTGCATAACAGAATATAGTAAGAACAGAGCTCTAAATTTAGAAGTCATGCATTTGGGATTTCAAAGCTGCTTCAAGTGCTGTTAGTACTTTTGGCAGCCCAGATTTATGTTAATTACATGAGGGTTGCTGGAGATGTCTCTTAATGTCTGGACATTTTTGCATGTACTCTGTCTGTCCTGGTTTCCTGCATGCCACAGTCTTTAGCCGAATGTCAAATTTTAGTTGCAGTGCTGAAATCATAATTCCACACAAATTCTAAAGGGCCAGACAGAGATATATTTCATAGCTTAGGTTTCTGCAGCAATATGGACTCGGTATTACAAACCATCTAACACGTGACTACTGCTGAAGGAAGCAGGCACAGCTGGCAGCTGCGTGGATGAGCAAGCACATTGAATAAGGACATTTTTCAAGCACTGGTTGGGGAGAGAGAAAAATATGCAAATAATTTCTTTGGCAGTGTTTATTTATTTATTTTGGAACTCACCCCATTGTTTATCATCATGATAGTTTTTGACAGATCATGTGTTGTGGTTACTTTGTATTTCAAAGGCGGATGTTCTGATATAAGGGATGCTGCCCACCCCACTTATTAATAGCGAGGGGTTGTAAACTTCCATAACTGCACAGTTTATCATATCATATGTTATGCCTTGTCTAGGAGGAATGTTTTCATCTCTGAAAATACAGACAATAATAAACAATAACATACTATAATTTGTGACATCTAGATTGTCTTTGCTGGGAAATGTGATGACCAAGCTGGGCAGATCATTTGGACAGTGAAGCCAAAAGCCACCTGATTATTCTATGCATGTACTTGAATGAGGGTTTGTGAATGTAGAGCCAGTGCAGTCATTTCATTTATACACTAAATGTGGCAAATGAAAAGTCCATTTAATTTCTATGCAGACCTTCTTCTTTTCGTCCCAGATGTTTTACCTCTTTCAGTCATGTTTGGTATTGAGGACAACTGATTGAACTGATGTAACAGCTGTTTTGATTACAACATGAACCCTGTAATGCTGAAGTTTTGTATCAGACCTTGCATGTATTCATGGAAACTTCTGCTCCTATGAGAACTTAACAAGACAAAGTGATGCTCCACAGAATCTAGCCTTTCTCAAAGCCCTTAGCCCTAGCTTTCTCTAGCCCTTAAGTTGCATTCCCCAATTCACTGTGGTGACAGTGGAGTCAGCCACTGGCTATACAGTAAAATCAGCTCCAGGGCAGGGAGCAAGGTGGCAAAATGACACTGCAATATTCCAAGTCCAAACAGCAAGGACATTAATGTCCAGTCAGTACAGCTTATTTAAAAAGAAGTTTGACAGCAAGATGGAAAGCCCTTCTTTAGTTAGAGCTGGCTCACATATTCTCAATGTTTGTAGAGAAAACCAAATTTTGCTTCCCAGCAAGTGAATGCCAGTACCAGGACAAGGCAGAAGGGGGAGGGGGTGGGGAGGGGGGTAGAGGAGTGAGGGTAGGGGAACCCTTGCAGTGTGAGTGGAAAGGAAAGAGGGAAAGGGGACAATTAAATAAAAAGCTGAGAGAAGAGGCCTGGAAAGTTGAGATTTTTTTTTCTTGCTTCCGACCAAGCTTGCTTTTTGGGACAAAATGTGCCTACAGTTGGTGATGTCCTCCTTCCACATGGAGCACTCTACCTTGGCACTACAGGCTCCTCAGGAAAGGGGAAGGAAATCAGTAGGCTCAGAAGTATTTGCTACTTCCAGGAACTGCCAACTTTTCCATGCTTATGGCTGACCATGTTATGCTGGGGGGAATTCATACCATGTCATATCTACACAAGGTATTGCTTTCTACTGATGGCATACCTTCTGCAAATTTAACCTGGCAAAGCTATCTGTCTTAAATTTCTTTCTGGCTGCAAAAACTGCTGTCTGTGGCTGTCTGTGGCAGCTGACTGAACTATTCTTTTTATTCTCTAAGTACTACCTGCAGTACTGGAAACAGATCTGAAAGAACCAGTGCTGGTAACCCCAGCAGATGCCTGAAGCACAGTATATTCATGTTGCCCTTCCACCAGTTCAAGTGCATACCTGGAAAGGGGCACATTTTCCATCAGGGGAACTCCCCTCTTCCTAGCCCTTCAGGTCTCATTTCTCCAAGGCAGCTAAGGAAATCATTTCTAAGGAGCAATACATTAATATACGTTTTTAAGCTGGAACAGGTCTAGAACTGCTAGTAGGCATGAAGCGGTTCTCTGGATGTCATTTGCACAAGCAAAACTGTGGCTTGATTCTTTAGTTACCAGCATTTAGTTCTTGGACTACAACTTGCAAGAATTAATTTATAGAGGTGTCTGGGGGGCCCTAAAATAATTCACCTTTATCCACATTGTCCCTTGCAATAAGTGCTCTTGCCCTTACAGTGCCTGAGTAGGGCTGCACCCCATCTTTTGTCTTGCTCCCCTTCTGATCAGGCCTCCATTCACCCCATCCTTCTTTGTATAAATCCTTTTTTTGTATTGATTCCAAAATATGGTCTGGAGGCTTATGATAGTATCAGGTATATTTATTTATATGTAAAACTCAAAATAATAATAATAATAATAAAAAGATGATTAAGGGATAGATTCCTTGCTTCCATTTCCATTTAAAGTGAAATCCAGCTGCCAGTCAATAATCAGAACCACACCACACTTAATATATATATTTTTACAAACAAACAAATAAGCACACAAGAACAACAATAAAATTAGAATGTCTGTGAATTAACAGTTATGTTTCTCAGCCTGCTCCCTCTCTGCACATAATTCTGTATACTCTAGTCACCCTACACCTTTCTAAGTGTGGCCCCCTCCTTAAACTGTGAAAATTTGTACAAAGGTGAAAATAACAAATTGCTAGGTGATTGTTGGAATCAGAGCATTTAAATAAGAAATTTAGGGTTTAAAAATAGGGTTTTATTATTTGTATTTGTCCTGCTCCCTGTAAGGGCAAAAGGGTTTGTAATGGCAAGAGCAGGACTTAATAGATCCTTGCTAGATGGCATATCTCTAAACAGGAGACGAATGGGATGAAAATAAAACCATTGCATAAAAATTGCTGTACAGGAATTGCATTAGAATTGTACTGTAGCTAAATAAATTGAGCAACATTGCCATAGTGTGTTTGTTACATTGAATCTCTCAGGCTGTTTCACAGAGTTGCTGGGCACAACTGAAGAGACTGGCTCCATCCTCCTGACAACCCCTCAGATATTTATATACATTGATGAGCCTCTTTTCCAGGCTAAACAGGTACAGTTCTCTCAGCTTGTCTTCGTATGACAGGTGCTCCAGTCTTCTAATCATCTTAGTAGCCCTTCTCTGGACTCACTCCAGTAGTTCCATGTCCCTCTTGTACTGGGGAGCCCAGAACTGGACACAATATTCCAGGCGTGGAGTATTTTTACATCTTTTTATGTAGCAACTACAACAAAGGTTACTAAGCTTGATAAAGCTTAATGAAGTCCAGTTAGTGCCTCAGTCTGTTTAAACAACATACAAAAATCCCCCTAGCACTCAGACTCTATCTATAATTTGTTAGCTATGTTCCTGTGCAGCTTTAGTCAACATGAGGAAGAGATATCTCAAATACCCTCTTGGAGAAAAAGTAAATACAGAATAATTTTACCCTTAAAAGGTATTTTTATATATTTATTATGTGTTCAAATATTTTAAAAGAAAGAATATCATCGAATAAAAGCCTTTTAATTATATATTAATATCTTAATTGCTTTTTTTCATACAATAATTCTAATGCTCACAGTAAAATTACTTAGTAAACATTCTTGCAATGCTAGTGCACAATAGTAAGCCTCCACATGACCTCTGACTAATTTGTAAGAATGGAATAGCTTAGTATGTGTAGTATTCTAGCAAAATCTATTGTTACGTACTTCAACAGGTTTCATCTCTCTCTTATGTCTGTGGATGAAGAGTAAGACAAAGAAAATCTATATCCCATATCCTTGACGAATAAACTCTATTATTAATTTTCTCATAAAGTAGCATATATTATCTTTGTAGAGATATAAAAAGAAAAGTAGAGGGAAGTAAAGAAAAGTTGTACATATAATATGAAAGTTTGAACTGTCATTCAGAAATCCCTAAACTTGAAACTGTTATATTGACTGGATTTTTGAAGACATTTTGCAATTCTGGAATGCATTCAACATATATTTTAATAAAGAATTGTCTGTCAGTTTTTGTGAAAAAAAAAGTACCTTTCCAAATGGACATAGTTCACTGAAGTGTAATGCAAAGATTTGTTCTAGATAAGTTTGTTGTTTTTTTTTTTTTGTTGTTGTTGTTTAATTTTATTTTACCATGCTAAAAGTATTTAGAAATATGTATTTATCATACACTTTTTATTTTTTTTATTTTTTTAACAAGTTCTTTCTTTCTTACAGGCACAGATTTGTTGTTAGGTCTACGGCTGGAGAGAACTGGCAAAGGCTGAGACTTTTCTCAGCATGGACAGGTAACATTGTCATTCTTACAACCTCTCTGAAACCAAATATCTACATGAAATGATAAATGACCTGAGTTCAGTTCATTTATTGATTGGTCTTAGTAAGTTCAAATTTTCTTTGGGGAAACTTTGTATCCTCTTCAATAATAAATATCATTGCCCTAAATGTCAACTGACTGACAGTCATTTAGGTCAACCTAACCTAAATCATATAAAAAGAATTGTGATATGGAAGTAATCCACTTTGGCTACAGAAGCATCACAGGGGGTCATGTTCAGCTGATTACTGGATGTCCAGTCCTTTCTAAGCTTCTTCTTTGCTATCAGGGAATTTTTACCTATTAGTTCATTTACACTTATATTTTAACATAACCATTTACTCTTTACATTTGACCATACAGAAATGAGTTGTTGCTCATGTTCATGATTTTGCCAAGTAAGTTATGTTGCCCTCTATGTACAGAAAAACAACTATAATAGGTAAGACCTGCAAGGCATTCAGCTAAAATTACAAAATAGCCTTTAGCTTATATTTAGCCTATAGATGCTATTTAGCCAACAGCAGTTTTTAGCTTCTTGGAGGGGGGAACATGAAGGTGAGAAGGTGATTTTTTAATTGAATTTAATTTTATTTTTTATTTTATTTTTTAATTATTTTATTTTATTTTAATTTATTTTATTTTATTATTTTATTTTTTCCAGGGAAAAGGCCATCAGATATGTTCATGCCTGTGATTTCCTCAGATGCAGAAAATATATATATATTTTGTCTTACTACATTTAAATTCTAGCCTGGTTTAGCACAAAAAACTAAAACAACTCCAGTACCAAAAGTACATGCCTAAAGAAAAGTAGAAGAGACAGGTAATGTTATTTTTATGAGAGTATTCTCCCAGTCATCAACCATACTTGATGTGGGGATTTCCTAAGCCTAAGTACTATCCTGTCAGGTAGCTCTTAGTGATGGATTTTTCTTCCATGAAATTATCTAGACTTTTAATTTTAGTTTTTAATCCAAACATGTTCATAGCATCCAGGGTTTGACATTTTATCAACAAATATTTCAGTGCCGTCTTTACTATTCTAAATACCATAGTATCATTGCCAACCTATCTATTGCTTTTCAGATGACTGATTAGCAGAGACTCCTTTGAGACTTCTCAGGTAATTTCCCTTTATTATGAACACTGACAGTTTACTCTTACCATCTGTTAAAAAATTGTTATCCATTTAGGGACCTTCCTGTAGCTTAGTTTCTTTAAAAGAGCTCAGGAAAGCAGCTTTCCTGAACTTCTTTTGGATGTTTGAGAAGGTTAGATCAGCTAAACCTTTGTCCACATTTGTTTGACTCTTACAAAAATGTTCTATAGATTTGTGAGGTATCATTTCCTTTCACACACACAGAAAGTTTATTTCCCAATAGTTCATGTTTATCCATTTATCCATTAATGAGACCCATCTTCTTTATAGATTGCACTTTTCCTAGCCTTTGTCATTAACTGATTTTATCAATAGTATTTTCAGATAACAGATAGAAAAAATAAGTAAGAAGGGACAAGAATTTATCAATAATGTTTCTTAATTAGTGAGTTTAATGAAAAGCTAAAATTTTTCTTCTATTTAATTATTGCTATTTAGTGATTGTTGATATTTATTTAATGATATTTGTTGATATTTATTTAGGCTTCAGAATTAGTTTGATTTCTTCATTAGAATATGTGTTATCTGGCCAACAATTGTGCCAAAAGTCTGTCTCTCACTCTCCCTCTCTCTCTTCTCCTAGTATATATTATCATGGTAAAGTGTATAAAGCAATATATAAAGCAAGTTTCTGTAAGTCAATGTTCAGTACAATGAATTATATTACTTTTCTTGATTTTCTTTTTAATCACGTCACATTGGGTATTTGAGTATTCTGTGGTTAGTCTCAGGTTTGTAGGGCTATAATTGTTACGGTCTTCCTGTTTATTTATTTATTTTTAAATATATTATTTCATTTTGGAGGAGTTTCCCAAATTCCTAGAGTCATTGAAAAACAGCCTTCATAGCCTAGAGAGTTCTTTGTTCAAAATTTTTTTTCAAAAATTGCATATTTTCTAGAGTTAGTGGTTCAAAAATGATTAGTAGATGCTGTGTAGTATCCAGGTAACAAACTCTTGAGCAGAAAGTTTCATCATCATAGAATTCTCTACCGATTCAATCTGTTTTTCTTCCAAACAGAATACTGTTACCTTAACATAATTATTCTTGGCAATTCTACAATTTCCATTTATCAGAATTCTTTTTTTATTTTTTATTTTTTATTTTTTATTTTTTATTTTTTATTTTTTTCCAAAATCTGGAAATGATACTGTGACCAGGGCTGGAAATTGCAAGCAGATAGATATTCCCTTTCTCTTTGCCCTATTGTTCCTGGAAGTGACTCAGGTACCTAAACACAGATTCCAGAGAATGTATGGGACACCCTCCCCTCCCCCCCCCACAATGGCAGATATGATATGGGAACCACAGGAGACACCACATACTTCCAGAGCAACAGCTGGTGACCAGGCAAGATGATGAAAATCATCTAAAATGGTCTGTGTTTAGGTGATCTTGCAATGCTGCCTTCTGCCAGGCTGAAAAGATGACTTAAATGAAAAGAGAGAAAAAATAAATAAAAATAAAAATGTCTATGGTATTCACTAACATGCTTTTCCTCATCTTTTATTGTTCTTTTATTGTTGTACTGGACATCCTGAGCTCTCCTAACTTAGAACAGCAGATAAGAATTAGAACTAGAGATACAAAGTATTATATAAGACTAAGTAACTAGTGAAACCAGGCTCCAAGCATCTTGAATGTGTGAAATGTTTGGAAACTTTTCATCCTAAATCCTATTTATAAAATAAGTCACGAAAATGTTAAAACACATGCTGATCAAAGACTTGCAGAAAAGAACAGTGGACTCTTATTCTTCTCCTGACTCATATTTAGTCTGTGATGCAGAGTAAATAATTTCATATGCTTGCAGACCCATTGGCCTACTGGCAAACTCAGACTAGTTATGTTTTCCATTTTTACAGAAGTTTTTTTTGTTTGTTTTTGTTTCTTATGGATGAAAGAGTTACGTACACAACATGTAGTATTTTAACATGTGGAAAAGAGTCAGAGGTAAATAAAGTCTGAGTAACTTACTAGAGGTAGTTACTACTAGGGGTACCTTTAGAGGTAAAGAATTCTCAGTCAATTGAAAGCTTATGAGTTGCACACTGCTGTCTTACTTCAAAAGCAACTCAGTAAAAAGATAAGATGAATATAGCAATGTTTTTATTAAGTAAGCACATATTATACAGAACTTGTTTTATTATTTAGTTTTATTTTGCTAAATGAAAGCCTGAATCATGTGGCACCTGGAGTATTAATGTAAAAACACTTTACTGGCTTATCAAAATAATCCTTTTTAGATATGTCTTTCAGCACAGTTGTGCAAACTGTCTGGCAAAACCAACCAAACAAAAAACCCACCCCCCAAAACAAACAACAACAACCAACCAACCAAACAAACAAACACTAAATCACATATAAGTGGAGAAAAGTAAAATACACATGTACCCTGCTGGACATTAATCTGATTCCTTCATTTTTCACTATGTTCAAGAGCTAGAGGTTCTGACAGATCCAACTACAGGTCAAGACTCAGAACCTGTCATTTCTTCAGAACAATGTGGGGGTATGTAAAGTAAGTTTATAGTTCAGTGAAAAAATCTGTGAGCATAAGTCTAAGTACAACTTTTCTGCACATAAAGTATTTTGGTGTTAAATTCAAAGGCATTGTGTAAAACCTTTTGGCTGCAACTTTCCTTGTGTTTTAGTAAAAAGTTAGAATATCATCAAAACAAGAGAGAGAAAAACAACTGCTCTGCTAAGCTATAAGCTACTTCATAAGTTTTTAAATATTCGGCTGTTCTGGTAACCTGAGGTACCTTAGATACTTCACTAATTAACTGAACAGTCACTAGCTCTTGTCATAAGCTCACATAAGAAGGTCTAGAATGTTTAAAAGTCATTAAAAAATAAATAGCAGTAGAGATTTTTTTTTTTTAATTTAATGAAAATATAATGTGGCTTACAAAAACAACAACCAAACAAGAAAAACAAACAAAAACAAACAAACAAAACAAACTAAAAAACCTACCCAGACTGATAGGAGTAGAGCTAATAAATCTCATAACCTATTATTTGTTAAAAGCAATCTCCACATGTAAGAAATTCCATTATAGAAAAACCAAACCAAACCAAAAAGACACCTATCTATTGCTAGTACAGCAGTCTATCTCTGAAAGTGGCAGAAGTTTCAGAAGGCGTATAAAATGCTACAGTGTTCCAAAGAATTTCTTCCCACCACCACCTCATTTGAACCTGATATATGACATCGAGTGGGTAGTTTTTATAAACTAAAGTCCCCTTTTCAAAAAGGTTATTTACAGTCTGTTTATAAAAGTATCAATTCTATAAATTTAAAGGTCTAGGCCTCAATATTCTGTGACAGTGAGTTTTGAAAGTTAACAATATGATGTACTCAGTGTAGATTATGCTTAATAAGTAAATGATTAAAATATAGATGTTGCTAAAAGTCAGTGAAGTTTAGCTCCTCAAACATTAAAAAAAGTAATTTATTTTTAAGTACTATGTCTAAGACATTCACTATTTTTTTCTATGCATTGAAACAGTCAGTGAGTATTGTATATGTATCTTACATATTTAGAACATTTTTACTGTGGTTATGACACACTTTCTGAAGGATTTGTGACCGTTAGCAAGTACAAGATGCCATATGTCCTTATGTATATGGCTCTGATTCAAAAAAAGTAAAAAAAGGAAATAATAAAAGTCTGAAGGACACAGGCAAGTATCACATGATGTCCACCTTTTTTCTTTTTTTTTTTTTTTTTTTTTTTTTATGTCCAAAACATTTGGACAGTTCAGAAGTCTTCAAATGAGTATCCAGATTTATTAACTGAGACTTTAAGGTTTTTAAAATTTGGCCATCTTTACTCAGTAACCAGTAACTTTCAACCAGTAACTTTTTATTATTGACTTAATGTTTCACTTGAATAAAAAGACACATGGTATTCTTTTTACATTAGTCATTTAAGCCACCTGGCCACCAAAAAAAAAAAAAAAAAAAAAAGAACAGTACTTTTAAACACACACATAGAGTTGCCATAAACAAGAGAATATTTTATTTTTATTATTATTAGCATTTAATATTTACTTAAAAATGACATATTCTGTTCTGCAAAAAACAAGATTCTCCTACAATGCAATGTTTAGGTATAAGGATATAAGGATCGACTTTGATCCTGAAGGTGTGCCTCCACTGTTTCAGGATTTTTATGCCTAATCATTCTTAAGAAATCTCATGGAAATATCTCCTTTCTATTATATTTCTTGCATTGAGACAATATTAGGATACAGATACACAGATACTACCTTGTGTCTCTGGATAGCGCTCAAAACTTCAGACTTTTAAAACGTTAGCTTTCCTAGTAACCATAGTATTTATCTCATCCAAATAACAAAGCTTGAAATCCTTTAATAATTCTTTAAAACACACACACACACAAAGAAAAAAAAAAAAAAAAAGAGAGAGAGAGAGAGGGAGAGGAAAAAAAAAGAACCTCTGATAAAAAGATTTTGAGTCTTCTATGATAGTACAATTCAAACCAAGTTGTTTTAATGCAAGTATTTAGAATGCAGTAACACATTTCAAAACCATTATGTGTTAAAGATAACTGAATTTATTTGTGTATAGAAATCTCAAAAGGGAGATATGAGTTTCTTACTGAGTTTTGATAATTTATTTTGTATAAGTAATGACTGTAACCTAAAATACTATTTTTTTTGTTTGTTTGGTTGGTTGTTTTTTTTTTCTTCAGTAAAACATCCTCTATTTCATGCTCGGCATTTTTTTATTTTATTTTATTTTATTTTATTTTATTTTATTTTATTTTATTTTATTTTATTTTATTTTTATTTTATTTATTTATTTATTTATTTTTTACCAGATGTAGTAGTAGCAATCTCTCAACAAAGGTTGAAGAGTTTGCAGGAAAAGGATTTAAGTACAGTACAGTGTGTACATGGGTATACTTTCCTTCTGCCTTGATGAATACTAAACAGGGCAACAAGAAATCTCTGGAAGAGCAGCTTTGAACATGATCCTTTGCAACAGGGGAGAACCCAGTCCCTGCTCCATGTCTTGCCAGGCAGGAACTTTCATATGGGTCTTACATGGGAGAAATGTACAGGTCGTTTTCTACCTTTCTTTTACCTTTCTTACCAGCTTTTTGGTTCTGAAAGGTGCAACCAAGAATCTTTCTCACTTTCTTTCACTTTAAAGCCTCACAGGTCTGAGTAGGATGTATCCTTGGCAAGAGAGCAATTAATAGGCACAGAACACAGAATGAAATACATGTTTCTGTATTGGATCATTTATTTGGAGGCAAACTTTTGCAAGGGATTATACAGCCTAGAACAAAGGCCAGGGTGTCAAATTCCCAGTCTTTGCCATGTAGCTGGGAACTGGCAATGGTTTGAGAGGAGAAGAGAAGTAAAATTGCCTATCAGCCCTCAAAAGGCAGAAAAGAAAAAAGGAAGGGGAAGGGGAAGGGGAAGGGGAAGGGGAAGGGGAAGGGAAGTGAAGGGAAGCGAAGCGAAGCGAAGAGAAGAGAAGAGAAGAGATTATTAAAAAAAAAAAAAGAAAGAAAGAAAATTAAAACAAAGAAAAGATGGCATAAATGGCATCTTACCCTAAAGAAACCTGATGTAAAGTTATTATCATCCTAAAGACACCTTGGAGGTTGCATATCTCCCAGGCACAAATCCTTAAGCACTGTGGTAATGGAGTTTTTTGCCAGCTCCCCTGCATCCTGCACAAAGTCTGAATGGACTTAGCAAGGGAGAAAAACAATGTGAAGTTAAAGGAGAGGGTGTAGGGGGAATTGTTTCCCTGAAGCCCAAAGCTATGATGTGCAGAAGTTATGTTGCTGCAACCAACCACTAGAGATCCTTTGCATAGCGGCTCTACATGATGCAGAGACATAACAGTCATATTCTCAACATGTTCCTCCCAACTTCCTCTTTGCACCCTTTTGGAAAGGAACAGAAGTTGTGCAACAAAATTCAAGGACACATAAAATTAGAGGTTCTGTCTGCAATTTGCCCCATGGCATGCCCTTTTGGCCTTTGGATCCTTTTGCCATGAGATTTAATATTTGGCATAAAAAGATTTAAGGTTTGAGGGGTTTATTTGAACTTGTTTAACAGACATTTTTAAAGCTTCAGGCAGCAAATACAGATTGTATAAACATTTAGATTGGTTTTATGCCTGAAGTTTGAGAAAGAACTGTATCTACTGAAAAAAAATTACATTACAAATATTATTAAAATATGCATTTACATAAAGAGCAAGTTTGTTCCTGTCTGTGTGCTCTGTTTCCTGCACATGGAAAATACCACATTATAATAAACAAATGAGCATTTTAGTTGAATGATCACACCCAGAAACATAGAAGAATAATCTGACAGCTAGGCTACCCCCTGTAAGCTTGCTCATGGCATTGCTTCTGGCTGCTTACTCCTGTCTTCTCCCACACTTTGCCTGTAATAGAAGAAATCATAGACTCCAGACATGACTATAGTAGACTTTTTACTTCATTTTTCTTTTATGACTGCAATGGGAATAATTTCCACTTATTCACATGTGAGGCCACCACAGAGATCCTTAAAGATATTAAGATGGAATTGAATCATACATGAATGGAAGTGCTGGTGGGACATTCTTTGTGAAACCAGGTTTATTTAGGAGTCTTCTTTATTTAGGAGTCTTCTTTTCTTCAAGCCATCAGTGCCGATTTCTGTTTACTTTCTTGACATATTGCAGGACTGCACATGATACAGGTTCAACTGGTGCATTTGTATGTGTAACAGAAATAACTATATAGATCGTAGTCTTGCAATTAAACTGGTTTGCACAGGAATAGGTATGACAATTTGCAACAACATGTTAATAATTATTCTTGGGCTGCAACACTTTGTACTGAATATGGTATCTTTAGTTAATCTGGAACATGAAGAAATCATCTTTGCAGCCTAAAATTTGACTTTAGCATTCTATTCAGACACTCATTTGGTAAGTAGCTTTATAGCTACACCTGCTATTCTACCAGCCTCAACAGAACTATTCAAATTCTTGATGTTGCTTTGATAAGACTTGTACAACTAGGAGCTAGAAAAAAAATATTAAAATAACTAAGTCACCATTCAGCTCCATTACTGAGGTTCATATGGAAACTTTCCAATGAAAAAGATTTTCAGTTTCCACAACTGAGAATCAACAAAAAAAATCACAATCATTCAAGAATCCAAACTAAAATCAGAACTCTCCTATCTGAAATGAGAAAACTCATCATCAAGACTCATACATGTATTTATCCCAAATGGGGGTAATCTGGAACCTCAGGGGAATTCAAGACTGGGTCACTGGTGTGAACTACAGCAAAGGAACACCCTGTGTAAGTATCTTGCACTAGAGACAGAACCGAGAAAGTGACATTATCAGGTGGGCAGTTGATCCTTGCAGATGAACTAAAACCTAGTTCCCAGTGTTCTGTTCTCACATCCTGTTCTTAATCCATCTATATCAGTCAATGAAAAACTTCTTGCTGGAGTTGCTCCTTTGATACTTGGTTATCAGAACTATCACCTTTAGTAATGAGTTACTGGAAGAACAGCTTCTGAGAGCTCTTCTCAAATGCACACTCAGACAGGTTATTGCACACAATCATATTAATTGTAGAACTAATATGTCTGATATTCATTGACATGAATTAGGGATCATTCACATGGGTTCATGGAGTTGTTCCAGGATTTGAATATCAAAGTTGGTAACTTCCGCATATGGAAGACAACGTTAATAAGATCAGGAAGGCAATAGCTTTTGTTCTTAGAGCTGGATACGGAAGATATAAAAAGTGAAATCAAAGAGAAATGTTGACAATGCAAATAGTAAGTAGATGACAGAAACTGCACACATCTCCATACTGTATAGTGGAGGCTGGTAGATACTTTGTCAATCTAACACCAACAGAATGGCTACATGTACGTTTTACTGTGAGTTGTGAGCAATGACTCAAATTTGAGATTAAGTACTTGCACAGGAAGTACTTCAAAACTGAAAATGGAATCAGAAAAGATGAATGACTGTCTGTTATTAACATCACTTCTTTTAGAAGTAGTTAAAAAAATTAATAAAGCTGTCAGTTTTGCTAAGTAAGTACAAACATATTCAAGAGTACATTTTGTATTCACATACAAAATATTTTCAAATACAGCATCTGCTTGTATAGCAACATAGAGAATGATAAAATTGTAACAGTACTAAGACAATACGAAAGGATTAGTTTGTTTCACCTGAACCCTACAGGTATATTTACGTATTTTTGCTTTTAAAATAGTATTAAATGCATAGATTAAATGCATAGTGTGACATTTATTTACTGACCAAAAACATATTTTAATTAAATCATAATAGTAAAAACAGAGAAATTCCACAAGTAAAGTATAACACTCTTTGATATTAAATGAATTCATTAGACTTACCACTTTTCTACTACAGTTTAAGTAGTATAGTGTTTGATCACTAATAAAATACAATAACCATTCTATTCATGAGATTAGTCTGAAAAATCGCTTGCCGTTATGGTCTGAGTTATTCTCTTAATCCATACTCATGGGATTAAAAGCAATTATATCCTTCAGTAAATCATGCATCTTTCTAAATATACAAGTATTTCTAGTTTTCTTCAGAAGTACTGGTAGGAAAGCAAGAAGTGGAGTATACAGAGTGATTTCCCATGGTCTTTGAAAAGGAATTCATCTAATTATATTACATTTACATAACTCCTAGGCCTTTTGCTTAAAAATTGGGCTTCCTTTAATCCATCTGCCTTACTTTATTCTACCACAGGATAAAAATCACAACATGCTTCAGAGAGTTAATCATTAAAGACTATGAATTGCACTTTTATGCAAGAAAGGGCATAGATACTGGCACAAATACACATTATATCATCTTATCACACTATCAGCTACACATTTAGCCTGCTTTGATCTTATCTAATAATAGATATATTGCCAAAATAATCACCATTTAAATATATTAGGTTGTTTGACATAGCTACTACACACAAGGAAAATCAATAATGATTATACAATCACTAGATACAATGTAAACTGCATACCGCAAATGTCTTTACAGGGTCAGATAACATCACAGAAATCCTAATGAAAGTCAATAGCCATTAGTTTTTAGAAGCAGCACTTGAACTTTTGGGATTTTTTACAGTAACTAGTAAAACCTGAGGTGTTAGGTTTTAAAACAAATGAAGATCAAAGAAAGAATGACAAGTAGATTTAACAAATACATCCCTGGAACTGGTCAATATTTGCTGCTCTTTTGAAAAACTAGTAAATATATATTAATCTTCTGTAGTAAGAGAAATCTATGTTAGCAAGATTATCCAGAACCTTAAAGTGAAAGTATTATTTTAAGGTCTGTTTGCAATGATAGCTGAACTAATAGCCACCACCTGTTAGCTCTCTAAAACTGTAGCCAGTGTGCCTACATAAGGGTAAGGTCACTACACAGAATTATTAAGTAAACCTTTATTCTACCATCTGAAGTAACACAACCAAATAAAATAACAACAAAAGCTGAAACCACTTTTAAACATATGTTCAAAATCAGATCACGGTTTGTGAATAAGGCTTTCTGTAGTTCAGCATGTCTGAAAGTAATGCTCTAGGATTCTTTTTATTCTTACTGAAGTTACACTCCTGTCTACTTTCAGTGTGTATTGGGGAGGATTTAGTATTAAACAAATATATATATTTTGAGTGAAAAGTGCAAAAAAACATGTTTTATAGACAAATTGTAATGGTCACTTAAGAAATACACAAAGTTTTATTAGAAGTTGAGAATTAAAACTTGTTCACATGCTTTCGCATAGCAATTATGTTAGGACTTTCAACAAGATGTATAGCATTTGCATTTAATCAAAGTTGAGTGCAGTTTTAACTCTACAAAAAAAAAAAAAAAAAAAAAAATTGGTAGCTCTTGGTAGTTTTTGGATGTAAAATAAAGTACACAATACACTGCCATAAAGTTTCTGCTGTTTTTCTAACCAATAAGATATGGAAAAGATTTGGCAGATAAGCCTTAATAAGAAATTAATTGAAAATAGTTGGAAATCTGTAAAACCATTAGCTACTGTTTTAAGCAACATTCAGATGGCAATTCAGTTCAGTTGATTTTATAACCACATGGCTTTGAATCAGAAAATTTACAGATCTCAATTTATAAGTAAACACAAAAAGAGGATAAAAAAGTTTCTCAAAAATATAATCCAATCATTCCTGTCTTCTTATGAAATTAAATGATTTTGTAGTTATAGAACCAACAGTTTATAACCCTTATATTCTATCCACTCTAACATGGCTGTCAAATTTACTGTTTAAGCTTTTCTTTGTAATCACACTATTACGCACTTCATCACCTTCCCCACCCCCATCATTCGATCTAATGGTTTTAAAGGGAAAGGAAATTACTTGTCTTCACTGCCAGCACTTGACACTTTTATGGGTCATTTGTAATGAAGCTATTCTTCGGTTTTAATGGAGACCTTGATTTGGACCAGTGTGAATAATTGTCAAAAGGTGATTAATTAAATAATCACCACCATCCTGTAAAATGGATCAACATATTACATTACTCTGGTCCAAAAGTTATTTTATTCCTGCATTAGACTTCAAATCCTATGCATTTAAACAAGCCTTAAACTGGGCCATATAATTTACTATGCATTAATTATACATATAGTGTGGCTAAAGTAAGGAAATGTGTTTTACACCTTTTTTAACTTTGTAAAATATGCTGTCAAGGCTCATAACAATAAGAGATTCTTTGGGGGAATGATAGTCCTGACTGACAATACTTACATACACACACTTAAAGTAAATAGGATTATCTGTATAAAACTTAATATTTATAAGGAACTCTGCTATAGAAATGCATAGTTTCAGGTGAGACATGTATTTTGAAAGAAAACATCTCCACATTTAGTTATATTGGAACAAGAGACAAACATATGGTTAATAGCCTATTTAGAAGATGGATAGGTATGTACTGTTAAATCATGAAATATTATTCTTTAGTATAGACAGTCTTGTACAGGTCCATGCACTGCTAACTCTTCAAATAATAAACTTTGTTAGAGTCATATGTTTTGTTACAGTTTATTTCATTTAGTTCCTTTTAGACAGTTGGAATACTATTAACAACATTATTTATAATTTTATCACAGTCTATGTAAATGAAATGTCAGGATTTCAAAGCACAATTTTTGAGACTAAATGGCAGAATTTTGGTGTTTGAACGTTTCCAAAAGAAATTAAGTTTAAAAGTTATCTGTTTAAGGTATAAGAAGGCACTAAACAAAATATATATAGTCATTGTTGGAAACAGTAGAGAGATAATTCCTTTTTCAAAGCACATTTCTGCACTTGTTCCAGTGTCTACAAAATATTTCAATATACTGACAACAGAGTAATATTTCAGGTAAACATTAAATAGCACCAACATGTTAAATGATGGAAAAGGCAATATTTCACAGAAATATGTAGGTGTCTGCTGTACACAAAAGGCAAATAACTGTTTTGAACTGTGAAGACTATTTAAAGGTTTAGTGTACACCTTGGATTCCTGCTGCCTACAGAAGTACAGAGACCTAAATCCACTGCATACTGGGACTAACTGATCAAAGCAGTAGTTAAATCTATCCGTGGAAAATCTAAGTAGTCTTTGGAGGCAACTCTTTGAATGCAGATTAGTGATTTCATTGAAGTAGTCAATCAACTGCTTTTTTTCTGGTTGTTAAAATGTCACTGAGTGAACACAGTAGATAAAAAAATGATGAGCAAAAAATAATATTTCAACTTGAACAAACTTGCTATTTGTAAACTGGATCACATGAATCTGCTTCAGTCAAGATCATTTCAGAGGTAGCTACAGGAATGAATCCCACAAAGGGACTAAGTTTAATCATCCAATCCCAGACTGTATTGATTTTGGAACTACTTGCAATGACTATATAAATAAGCCATTTCTTTGCAACTGTATCTGGAGTCGGTCATGAACCCAAAACCTTCACAACCTGGTCCAAAGTGAATTATGCCCTGCAGAAATAAATTAATAAAACTAACACAGCTAGGCTTCTCTACCAACTTATTTTCACGTTTCAAGAGCTTAAAAATATAAAATCAATAATCATTTAGTCATAAGGGTAAATGAAGCGACATAACATCAAAGTATACCCTTTAGCCATTCAAGTCATTCTAGGTAATTTATCTCATCAAAAGGCACTGGTAATAATCCTTTCCACTCTGAGACAAGCCGCCACACAGCTGCTGTATTATCCTAGAGTAAACAAGTTTGGAGAAAATATTAAAAATCAATATCTGTTTCCTTCTATCAGGCCAGATGGCATCCATCATAAATCTGCCTTTGTAAAGAGTTCTTTAGGTTTAGCAGCCAGAGTGTGAAAGACAACTGAATTAACAATATAAAACTCAGGCAAGTTTAATAGGAATTGACAGCTGGATTTCCTTAAACTTACAGTATTGAGGCAACTGAACAATTTGCTAAAATTAAACAGACATGGAAAACAATCCATTACATTAATGTGCTATCTAAAAGAAGCTTTGACTAATCTTAGACATTCTGAATAGTAACATTAACTTCATAGAATCCATAACAGTGTAAACATAAAAGGCTCCCAATTGTAATTTTTTGCATTCCTGTGGTTCTTATGTGACAAAGCACAGCAATCACCTCTCTTTTGAGGGTGTGCCACACAGTCCAATTTCTGTCAGGCAGTACTTACGCAAAGTTGTTTTTTTTTTTTTTTTCTTTTTAAAAAAAAATAAAAGGAACCTGATTACAGCATCCTGAACACAATAGTCACAATTCTCAATCAGATTTTGTAGCAGCTGTTTAAATCACTGTCATATTGAAAAATAATAATTAAAACAAACAAGCAAACAAAAAAATTTGCAAGTTTATTTGAGTTCTTTACATAGTTTTCATGTTGAAATCTTGCAGGCTACCAATTGCACTGCTAAGCAGGCAACAACTCTCTTATCCTGTGGTACAAACAAAGGTCTCAAAGTAAAAAATACTGCCTTAAAGACTTTTGTATCACATGCTTTGTGTCCTGACAAGGGATCTTTTCCTAAATATAGTGAAAGGGGATATCAGGTTTCTTTTTGCAAATCTACAAAATGGGGTGTGTTGTGCTTGAGAGGGCTCTTAAACACTTACAATTAAGACACACCAGCTTCCTTTTACATGTGGATTACTCTGCTCAGTCAGCCTCTTTCATTTTACACTGCTGCTTTTGCTTAAACAATCTTCTGTTCCTTGGGT
Organism: Anas platyrhynchos; assembly: GCF_047663525.1. Taxonomy (NCBI): domain Eukaryota; kingdom Metazoa; phylum Chordata; class Aves; order Anseriformes; family Anatidae; genus Anas; species Anas platyrhynchos. The sequence continues at coordinate 66,306,831 of NC_092588.1, read as the reverse complement.
GCATCCAGAAAGTTGGGCTTCCAACTCTAGACTTCAAATGTGAAAAGAAAAGAAAAAAAAAAAAAAGAAAAAGAAAAATTCACTCTGTCAGTATTCAAGATGACATCACTGCATGTGGCTTTTGGACAGATTTGAGAATCTGTCTTCAAACAGAAACATTGCTGCAAGCTTACTCACAGTGTGGCTAATCACTATACCATGATACAGTTGGATGCCAACTCGATTTCAAGGTTTGAAACCATAGGAATCTAGATCTCTTCTGGTTCACACATGACAGAGATACTGATGTGCTGAAGGGGTTTCAATCAGTCACTGACTGTAGTATAACTTGTGACATGATACTTCAGATTTCATCAGAATCGTATGCTTTTTAATCAATCCATCATTTTTTTTCTCAGTCATCTGTATTTTCCCAAAGTAAATGCACATTCATTTCTCTGTGCTGGAGAATGACTCAGACATCACTACAGTATTCTTTCTTATGCCTGTACAACCCCAGAGTATAATTATTTGCAGTCTTGCCAAATCTGTGGTCAGGAGCAGATGAATTATTATTTATTTTTTTTTTTGTAGTTCAATATTTGGCATTTGCTAACATGATCATTTGCATTTCTTAAGTTCAGTTACATAAAACGATAAACATCATTTGATAAGCCAACAAATCTTCTCTAGAAAACCTGAGAAATGGCATGCGCAACCCTGCACAAGAGTTTTCAATCTTAGGTAGAATATATGAATGCTAAGGAAAGGTCTCGTGAATAAAAAACTGGCCAGTGATGGGACTGAGGGCAGGCTTTGTTCAATAAGAAATCGGGAAAACTGCTGTCCTTCTCCTCTGTCTGCAACAATACTGTCTACTTGCTGTTTCTTCTCTAAGGTACAGCAGAAGTGATATACAGTATGATGGTTTGCCTGGAGGTAACACTAGCTCTCCTAAAGCAGCTTAGATAGGGTTAGGAGAAGTTCTCTATTTTAAGATGCAAATGTGAAGTCTTACAGGTATAGAATCTAGGGGTCCTGTGTCACACAAAAGAACATACTATACAAATTGCAAATGTCCCATCCTCCCATAAAATTGTCTGTCTGGTAGAATGAGCAACTGTTAACCCACCTTTGGTCTCAGCTGTGAATGTCATAGTTTAAGTTTTTGCAGGTACACATGGCATGCTATCAAATAAGCAAACATCATTCCAGAGATAGGAAATTTGGAGGCCTTCCAGCTCTTGGGATTCTTCTCCTACTCCCATGCTAGCTTCTGTCATTCTCACATAGATTCCCTCTTCCCTCTGTTTTCTAATCCTGTTTTTAGGTTCACAGCACCAGTGACTTTGTAGTGAAATTTGCTAGCATAATGAGTTTCAGTTAGTAGCTGAGCTGGAGGGCAAAGAGAGTCTTGTGACAAGATAACATTTTCCTATGAAATTGCACCTACAAAGAGAGCTGGGACAGAGAAACAGAAAACCGTGGGAGGAAGGAATAAGCTTGATGAAGTACCCAAAGAAAGAAAAAGAAAAAAATGTCACGGTCCTCTGAAAAAGCCTAAGTAGAGATAGCAAGATGAGTTAGCCATTCAACACAGATCTGGATATATTTTTGGGGGGAATAGGATCTATTTTTTAGATGATTAGAAAGATACTTACTCTCTAGTATCTAGCTGTTTTGGGAAAGTGTTTTTTATGCATTTCCAGTCTCTCCTTTCAAATCAGTATCAATATTCTCATTCACATAAAAGAATCCAGAAGGAAGAACCAACTGTGCCAGAAAAGTCATTAGATGCAAGTTATTTTCCCTTGCCGCAGATCTTCCATGAGATAGGATGGTTCTGTTGAAATTAATTATATAATATATGATCATTTAAATAATAAAGATGCTGAGACAAACATACTAGTTATTTTTCCCTAAAAACTATAATTATTATACCAAACTATATTATGTCAATGCTAAAGGCAATGGAGATAGGCTTTTATTAAGCAAAGTTTTATAATTAGTCTGCCCGTTTTATTTCCTCCAAATAATGTTGTTATTGATGTTATCTTCCCTCTGAACTTAATGGTAGACAAATAGAGGTAATTATTTCCATAATATTGGCAGTATTAAACATTTTATTAGGTAAAATAGAAGGATTAGACAAAGTTACTTCAAAATACAATGGGTGAAAAAGTATTCTTTAGTATTTTCATCATTCTTATATATTTTGACTTTTTTAATGACAATACTAACTCACATGGTCATGGCTAGTAACCTCAGTTAACAATGTTTTTAGTAGTTCACTCTAAAGGGCCTAAAGTTTTGGCTCAATATAGCAACCTACAAATGACTATCCACACTTCAAATACCTATTTTCCAGAAACCTTATTCCTTGCTTTTGATGCTAAGTTCAAATTGTGTAAACAGAGGCCATAATACTTGCCACAAGTTAAAGACTTTGAGCAAATACTAAGAAATTCAGTGTATGGGAATAATAACTACGCCTCCTGACATTTATAGTTGAAAACCATTGGCATTTCCTTCATTTTGGTTGACACAGACTGACATACATGTACCTAGTTCACATGAACTTCAGAAAGTGAAGATGGAATCATAGAATGGCTTGGGTTGGAAGGGACATTAAAGATCATCAACATCCACCCCTCCTGCCACTGGCAGTGACACCTCCCACCTGATCAGGTTGCCCAGTGTATCACCTAACCTGTTCTTGAACAACTCCAGGGATGGGGCATCCACAGCCTCTCTAGGCAACTTGTCCAGTGCCTCACCACCCTCTGAATGAAGAATTTACTCCTAACCTGTAATCTAAATCTCCCCTCCTTTAGTTTAAAAGCATTCCCCCCCCCCCCTGTTCTGCCATTCTCTGCCCAAGTAAAAAGTTGCTCTCCATCTTTTTTATAAGCCCCCTTTAAGTATCGAACAGCTGCAATAAGGTCACCCCAGAGCCTTCTCTTCTTCAGGCTGAACAGACCCAGCTCTCTCAGCCTTGCTTTGTAGCAGAGGTGTTCCAACCCTCTGATCAATGTCACAGACCTCCTCTGTACCTGTTCTAACAGATACACATCCTTTTTTTGCCAGGGACCCCAGACCTGGATGCAGTACTCCAAGTGAGACCTCACAAGGGCAGAGTAAAGGGGGACAAAGACCACCCTCACCCTGCTGGTTGTTCCACTTTTGATGCAGCCCAGGATGCAGTTGGTCTTTTGGGCTTCAAACACATACTGTTGGCTCATGTCAAGCTTTTAGTCCACTAGAACTCCCAAGTCTTTCTCTGAAGGGCTGCTTTCAATGAGTTCTGTACCCAGTCTGTGCTCGTGTCTGGGATTGCCTCAACCTAAGTGCAGTACCTTGCATTTAGAGTTGTTGAACCTGATTATGTTCACATGGGACCAATTCTCAAGCTTGTCCAGTTCCCACTAGATGGCATCCCTTCCTTCTCTTGTATTAACTGCACCACTTAGCTTGTTGTCATCTGACAACTTGCTAAAGGTGCACTCGATCCCCCTGTGTACGTCACTGACAAAGTTATGAAACAGCAGCGGTCCCAGGACAGACCCTTGGGTGACACCAAGCATCACTGGGTTTCACCTGGAAATAGTGTCATTGTCCACCACTTTCTAGGTGCGACCTTCAAGCCAATCCTTATCCACTGAATGGTCCACCCATCAAGTCCCTATCTTTCCATTTTGGAGACCGGGATGTCATGTGGGACTATGTCAAAGGTCTTACAGAAGTCCAGGTAGATGACATTGGTAGGTCAACTGGTGGAGTCACTCCATCATAGAAGGCCACCAGATTGGTCAGGCATTATTTGCCCTTAGTGAAGCCATGCTGCCTGTCTTGAATCACCTCTTTGTCTTGCACGTGCCTTGACATTGCTTCCAGGAAGATCTTTTCCATAATCCTCCTGGGCATCAAGGTGAGGCTCACCCATGTGTAGTTCCCTGGGTCTTCCTTTCTACCCTATTAAAAATAGAGGATTGGTTTATATAAACTGTCCAAGTAGCTGAAGATCATTAGTAACAATCTCTATTAAAAGTATGCATCCTTTTTTCTCCTTCATCTTTTGGGCAACAGTACTTGGAAACTTTAAGGATGTCCTGATGTTTAGCTACCTAAATGTTATGGATCTTAACCTCAAAGTAGCTTCTGTTTGCATAAAACTCTCCTTTTCATAGGAACACCATTTTGGGGAAGAGAACTGCCTGCTGTAATTTACCAAAGTTAATCAGTCAGTCAGTGAACTCACCAAAAGCCCCAAAAACATAGAATGAAAATCAGACATCATACTTCTCCTTGATGAAAAATAAATAAATAAATAAAATACATAAAAATCCAAAGTACCCATTTCTAGATAATTCCAGACAATTTTAATACTAGTTCCCCTTGATACAAGTACTTTCTGCATCTCTGCAATTCAAGATTTCTTAATTTACTCACCTCAGAGCATACTAAAGTCATGGTTAATAATTTAACAGAAAAGTTAAAATTCAATTAATACATGCAGGAAAAAGCATGTATATTGCACAGTCCTAATTTTAAAATGGAAAATAAAAAATTCATATGGACTTGTAGAAGAAACAGAACCTTGTTATTTTTAGAACATTTTTAATGAGCATAGACTCTTGTTCTTTTGATAAGTATCATGAAAAATTGAACATTCCTAATTTCTACTCATGATGATTCTTTCATATTAGACATTTATTTACACAAATTACTGGTATTAAATTGAATTATATTCCTGCAACTCCCCTGCTCATTTAATACTTTTAATCTTTAATAGAAAGAGCAACTTTCCATTTACACAATGTACCTATATCATGAAATCAGTCACGACAGTAAAACAATATTATTTTCAGGTGGAGAACAAATTAAATGACAGTTATTCAATATACATAAACAAATATAATCTATAACCATATTATACACACGTAGATGAATATTCTTTATTCAAACATACTTTTAGAATATTCACTTTTTAACTTGTCAGATAGACAAGGTACACCTATCCAAGAAAATGTGAAATTCCAGCTCACTATAGACATTTAGAAAAATCCTACAATTGCTTATCCTATTGTTTTAGTTGAGATTATTATCCACAGTAAGCTTCCTTGTATAATGATAAATACACCCTTTGCAATCTGCTGCAAGACAAGTTGTGGTAGGACTAGTCTTACTGGATATTTTTATTTGGAGATCATGCAGCAATATGAAATAGTCTGAAAGGTTTTATATTTCATAACTGGAATAGAAAATTAAAGGTGTTTATCCTCTCCTTGAAATATAGGATGAGAATACATTAGCAATAAATTTGGTCATCTGTTCCCCAACAACATGCTAGAGCTTTGGAGAAGACTGAGTAAGTTCTTTACCACAGTAAAGCTTGGAATGCCCTGACTGATGGAGCTTGATAGCTCTAACATCCAGAAGCCTAATTAGTTTTTGAGGTGTTCTCATTTTTTTCTAATTGGCATGATGACCATGACTTTTGCCAAGTTGAGTGTGGGCCTTACAAATACAGTTACATTCTAGCTACAGGGTTTGGACTGTGACTGAAAATCAGATACTTGAAAAATAGAGCTGATGTCTCCTAGATTTTAAAGCTATTTTTATGTTGCCGAGGAGAGGAATTTGGTTTGACAGTTCTAGCTCAGATATTATTAGAATCAGAATTCTTTCAGGAACCTGGGAGTGAAGAGAAATGTAATTTTCTTCTGATAGGCCATTCTTTCCAGGGTTTGGAAACTTCTATAATAATGCATGCTTTCAAACTCTACAGTGACTATCACTTGTCTTTTCTCCAGATTTTACATCTGGTAATTGTTTTTGTTCATTTGCAACATCTGAAGTAGATGTCAAGGTAATTAGAGTAAATAAATTTCTGGCTGAAGCTGATTTACCTTGATTTGATGTGCATCTAGAAATATGATTTAATTTTAATTCTTATTTTATATTTTTTTACAGTAAATCACAGACACCTGTATTCTGTGATAAGTATTTCCTGATGTTGTATATGATTAGTTAGCTAATATTATGGAAACAAACATTTGAGCTTCATAGAGCTCACAAATATTATAACATCTGAATAGACTTTATAAACATTTTTCAGAGCTCTGTCACAGGGTTTATTGAAAGATGTACATTTGTCATAGTGCCGATCAAAAAAAAAAAAAATTAATTAGGAATTTGGTAACTTCATAGTTCATGAGACTAAGTAGCAAACACCTTTGTGCAAAGACCTATCTTAAAATAAATAAATAAATAAAGATGCTTAGTTGCTTAGTGATGTTTCTCAGCTCTAAAAACAAAACAAATTGTTTCAAGGAGTGACACATACATAGTTTAAATAGTTTACTAAGTCCTTAATAAATATAGCTCTGATTCCAAGAATATAAAAGTTAGTTATCAACTGCTTAATTATTTACAAACATAGTTGAATGCTTAATAAAAATTAGTCAAAATATTTTGGAAATAAGATGTTTTTACAGTGTGAAGACTGTGTTCAACTCGGTTAAATGTAGAAACACTTATATAAATGAATGACAAGATAGTCATATTTGCTTATTAATTTGCTTTGTATTTACATGTGCTGAACATAGCTAAAGAAAAGCTTTCTAAATTTTGCTGCGATTACATTCTCAGTATCTGTGTTCATAATTATCTAGGTAAATAAATAACTATGTATAGTATCCATGTGTTGGGTCACCAGCCATTGTGATAAAATATCCACCAATGCAGTAATTGACCTACTCTCACCACAAAGGATTCAAAAGAATAATAAATCTAAAAATCTAAAAAATAATAATAAATCTAAGTGAAAAAATCAAGACAATTACAAAATGCATATTCTTATTGTGAAGACTGTTGTCTAACAGCATAAATTATTAATTCTTTTGATGGTTTCTGCATTACTTGAAATCTTTTAAAAAAGGTTGGTGCCTGGCTAGAAGACATCTTCTAATCAAAACAGGATATGTGGAATTAATGTAGGGATTCTTTAGTGAAAATCTTAGCCCCATGTTATTTAGGAAAGACTTGTAATGACATACGCTGATCTTAATTTTTCCTTTCACTTTGTTTGGTAGAGATTCCTGTTTCATTTAGTGCAAAGAATGCTGAGGTCTGCAGCTCTCAAGTAGAGGATTGTAGATGATGATGTACAAATCCAGGAATTTTAAGAAAATTAATGTATTGTTTTTTAGAACGGCTTCTAGTGACAAAAGAAAAAAAAAAAAAAGACGAGTCTGATGGCTGAGTATGTAAAGAAATAGTGTTACAAGCGTTGTTGTCAGTCCTTGAGCTCTTTCACAGTAAAACAAATGGAAATAAATCTTCTTGAAGCTCACACATAGATCAGAAATGTCTTCTTACTTTACTGTATTTGTATGGTGTGACTGGAGCCCACATGCACAAAGATATCTGAACAACTGCATATTCCCTTTGTATCAGATTCATTGCAGCAGCTTCACCACAAGCAAAATGACCTTTTCCAATGTTTGAGGACCCCATAACAACTTATATGAACACTCTTACCATGAGTGGTGAGATACAACTACCGAGACTGTTATCTATCATAATTTTAGGCAAACTAGAGATGATCACAGCTCATTAGATACTGTCCTGAAAGCTGATATTTAGGAATCTGCATTTGATTGCCTGCTAGTACTAGAAAAAATAATTCTCCCGGGGGTGAAGGAGACTTTAATATCCACAGTTTTAAGGAACGAAATCTAGGAATCAACACATTAGCATCAGTTAGAATAGAAATGATTAACAGTGTTCTGTTCATACACTGACTGTCACATCAACCCTGGAAATGACAGTAGAATGTTCATCCAAGGTTCCTCCATCCCAGGGCTCTTCAGTGTTTTCTGCAAATACTGAGATGCCAACTGAGAGAGAGAGAGAGAGAGAGAGAGAGAGAAAGAGAAAGAGAAAGAGAAAGAGAAAGAGAAAGAGAAAGAGAAAGAGAAAGAGAGAGAGAGAGAGAGAGAGAGGAAGATAAGTCTTGCACTTGAGTTAAAGCTCAGGTTCTTAACATGTTAGGTTCTGGGTCCCTGGAGAGACCCTGAATTCAAAGCCTTTGGGGATCACTTTGACAGCCACTCTGTAGTGGTATCATATGTGACTTTGGGGATGTAGTGTTCATCATTACCTCTTTTAACTTCTAGGTATGTAGTAAAGCAGGTAACCTACTTCTGGCTGTCTTCAATGTGCATAACCAGTCAACAAGAGTCAGGCTTCCAGAACTCCAAGGGAAATTTGTAGTGATATTCTGGGAGTGCACATCAGGTTGTCCATAGATTTCACCTGGAATGACTTAACGTAAACATATCAGAATATGAAAGGAGAGGTGGCCTTGCCAAAGTCTGGAGGGTGAGAAATGACACCTATCTCAATATGAATCCCCTTTGCAATGCCATTGTGTTCCTTCAAAGTTCCACCGATATCATGGGTGTGATGTTTTTCTGTGTTATCTGACTACTTTGCTGACAAGTTCCCAGGACCTGCACATAACATCCCAGTGTGGGGTGCTGATGGAATCTGAAAATCCCGTTGGTGATGTCCCAAAACCCTCTTCATTTTCCTCCCAAAAAGAAATGACTAAAGCATAAGTGCACTCGGTTGGGGCTGAACATACCATACAAATTCTGGTACACTGAACAGAGTAAGTACAGCAGGGACCGTTCACCTGTTTTCTCAGGAGTCAGTCACAGGTTGGTATCTTTCCTTCTCAGATATGATGGATGGACATCTATAAATATGAACATGATGTTTATACACTTAAACACCTTACAAAGTATGTATATATATATATATATATATATATATATATATTTTTTTTTTTTTTTTCCTGAGCAATATAAGCAATATTAAGGAGATCTATTTTCTATCTTTTTTAAAATTAATCTTTCATCCTTACTTTGTTAACAGCAAGCTATCAGTGAGCTGATCAAAAACTTTTGAAGGATGAAATAAAAGCTATCAAACAGTTAATATATTTTTTTCCTTTACCCTTTGCTCTATTGTCAAGGTCAAAGAAATTTGAAGTATAAGGTACCTTTACAAAGATTACTATTTTTTGTTCCTCTATGAATTATGTTGCGTAACTTTTCTGTTTAACCTCATTTACTTGTAGTTTAAGTAACTTTTTCTAATCTGTCAATCACATGATCACACGATGCGATAGAGATATATCAGCTTGTAAGTATATTATTGCAGACAGTTACAAAAACAAATAGGATAGATGTTTCGGACAAAAGCTTAGGCATATTAATATTAAATGTCTTCAGAACTCTAACATGCTAAAAATCGTCAGAATGATATTCACCCATCATTTTAGCATTTCCTCTTTTGTTGCTTTAGTTTCTGTATTGTGTCCTATCTACTACATCAGAATAGAAGATCTGGGAAATACATCTCCCACTAGCTTTTAAAAATATTCAGTTAAATACGTTGATGTCTAAACAATGACCACATTCACTTTATAAATTAGCAATGCTAAATTAGGAGCTACAGTAAACCAGTGAGTGCACTTCTGGCATGCTTAAAGTATTGGTAAGCTTTTGATTTCATATTCAGTTATTTTTACTCTAAGCTATAGCTTTTTATAATTCAGAATTTACATTTTATCTTTTGTAGCTGATAGTTAAAAAATCAACTAAACAGCATTAGGATTTGATTACATAGGATTTTTTTAACTGAATATGTTTGTACTTGTAATAATCTGTATTTTTTACTCTTAAATAATTACTGCTGATAATTCTCTTACACCTGTGAAGTATTTACTGAAGAACTGACAATTTTCAGGTGTTATTGGAATGTGTTTCTATTAACTGTATTTTCTGGTGTACGTTTATCATTGGAAGTTGAATGGAAAAAAAAAAAAAAAAGAATAACTGAAGAGGCATCAGCAAAGCAAACAAGGTGGATGAAGGTAGGAACTCTATTGCACTTGTGTTTATGAGTGATTTGGATGAAATCTGTCAATTTGTAGTGTAGACTGCCATAACTTATCAGGCCTTGTTGCAATATATTCAAAGTTGAAGGTGCACTGATGTTCATATCAGAGTGAACCAAATGCTTCCTCTAAACATGATAGTTACGGTTTCATAGATTCATAGAATCATAGAATATCCAAGTTGGAAGGGACCCAAAAGGATCACTGAGTCCAACTCCTGGGTCCCCAAAGGCCCAGCCGAAATAAACAAACAAACAAACAAATAAATGAATAAATAAATAAATGATCAGATCATATGTCTGAGAGTATTTTCCAAATGAGTATTTTCCAAACTCTCTCAGGCTCGGTGCTGTGACCATTTCCCTGGGGAGCCTGTTGCACTGCCCAACCACCCTCTTTGTGAAGAGCCTTTTCCTGATATCCAGCCTGAACCGCCCCTATCACAGCTTCAAGCCATTCCCTTGGGTCTTATTGCTGGTCACCAGTGAGAAGAGATCAGCACCTGTGCCTCCACTCTACCTTGTGAGGCAGTTGTAGACTGCAATGAGGTCTCCCCTCAATCTTTTCTTCTTGAGGCTGAACAACCCAAGTAACTTCAGCTGCTCCTCATACCTCTTCCCCTCTAGACCCTTTGCCATCTTTGTTGCCCTCCTTTGGAGACTCTCTAACAGTTTGATATCTTTCTCATACTGTGGAACCTGAAACTACACACGATATTCAAGGTGAGGCCACTCCAGCGCAGAGCAGAGTGGGACAATCACTTCCCTTGACCATCCGGCAATGCTGTTCTTGATATACTCCAGGATACAGTTGGCCCTCCTGGATGCAAAGGCACACTGCTGGCTCATGTTCAACTTGCTGTTGATCAAAAACCCTAGATCCCTTTCTGTAGGGCTGCTCTCCAGCATCCCAGTCTGTATATATAACAAGGGTTGCCCCTGAAGTGCAGAATCTGACATTTGCTCGTGTTAAACTTCATATTGCCCAACTCTCTAATTGGTCTAGATCTTTCTACTAGGCCTCACCACACTCAATGGGCTTAATATTGACCATATAGTTGTCAGATAAACTGAAACTAAAATTAATCTACAGTCTCATTGGCAAGTCATGCTAAACATTCAGGAAGTTTTGGTACTTTTTCTAGTCAGTTGTAGCTCTCATTAAAACTGTCTTGATTTGGATTTAATATTTTCCCGGGCCTTCCCCATTTGAAAGAAACTTCATTTTATGTGTACAGAAATAACAGTAAGAAATAGTTGTTGCTTATGCAGGACTGGGGAAGCCTTTCAGAATATATATATATATATATATTTTTTTTTTTGAATGGCTCTGGTTTTGAGTGCTAACACTGTATGTGGCATCAGATGATGTACAGTAACTTTGTTGTTTCTGACGTCACTGACCATAAGTTTAATATGTAAAGCAATAGTTAAATAGCATACGAAATCAGTCACCAAGTACAAAGCACAGATCAAAGTGGAACACCATGACAATGTCACGGTGTGATGTCAAGACAAAAGAAAACAGGAATAAGGATATGGGATCATCATAAAAAAAAAACCTCCTAGACATTTTACAGCTGCAGTGGGCCTTGAAATTGTTTGAATTCACTCATTATATTTCTATAGGTACATAGATCATAACTTTACTTTCATTGACTACTTAGATCAACTCAAGCTATAATTTTCTCCTCTCTGTTCTTTACTAGAGTTTCTATCCTCATGCTGTACCTCTCCTCTGCCAACACAAGTGTTTGTGTGCCCTCACAAGGTAAAATGGATTGAGGAACTGCTCTGGCTGCTAGCTATGCATGGCGTCCTGAACTGGTTTACCATCTGTACACAAAGACATTTGAACCAGCATGACAGAGTTGGAAGCATGGGGCAAGGACTGATGTCTAAGGGTAGGGGTTAATGATGCAAGAGAGCAGCTGTGAGGGTGAGCAATGAGAACAAGCAGTTCCAGGAGGATGCCTAGGGAGAGGAAGTTGACTCCATGCCTCAGGACTGCCTCCACCAAGAAAGAAAGAAGGGTGATTGTTGTAGGCGACTCCCTTCTCAGGAGAACAGAGGGCCCTATTTGTCGGCCTGACCCTACCCATAGGGAAGTCTGCTGCATCCCTGGGGCCAGGGTCAGGGACATTGCCAGGAAGCTTCCCAACCTGGTTCACTCCTCTGACTATTATCGTCTTTTGATAGTCCAGGCTGGCAGTGATGACACTGACGAGAGAAGCCTGAAGGCTATCAAACGGGACTTTAGGGGACTGCAACAGTTAGTGGATGGAGCGGGAGTACAGGTGGTGTTTTCGTCTATTCCTATAGTGGCAGGGAGGGGTACAGAGAGGACACAGAAAGCCCACCTGATGAACACGTGGCTCAGAGGCTGGTGCCAACACAGAAATTTTGTTTTTATTGACAATGGGGCGCTTTACTCGGCACCTGGTCTGATGGCCACAGACGGGTCCCTATCTCTAAGGGGAAAATGGATCGTAGGCCAGGAGCTGGCGAGGCTCATTGAGAGGGCTTTAAACTAGGTGAGAAGTGGGAAGGGGCTGAAACAAGGCTTGTTAGAGCTGTGCCAGGGGGAACAATGGCAAGGCCGGGGGAGAAGGCAATGGCCCAACTGAAGTGCATCTACACTAATGCATGCAGCATGGGTAACAAACAGGAGGAGCTGGAAGCCATCGTGCAGCAGGCAGGCTATGACTTGGTTGCCATCACGGAAACGTGGTGGGACCACTATCATGACTGGAGTGCTGCAATGTCTGGCTATAGGCTCTTCAGAAGGGACAGGCAGCATGGTGGTGGTGTGGCTCTCTATATCAGAGAGAGTTCTGGTGTTGTGGAACTTGAGGCTGGGAATTATTAGGTTGAGTCCCTATGGGTTAGGATCAGTGGGAAGGCCAACAAGGCTAGCGTCCTGGTGGGGGTCTGTTTTAGACCGACAAACCAGGATGAGGAGACTGATGAGGAGTTCTACAGGCAGCTGACAAAAGTTACAAAATCGTCAGTGCTTGTTCTTGTGGTGGACTTCAACTTCCCTGACATATCCTGGAAGCATACCACAGCCCAGAGAAAGCAATCTAGGAGGTTTCTGGAGAGCGTGGAAGATAGCTTCCTGATGCAGCTGCTTAGTGAGCCTACCAGGGATGACGCCCCGCTAGACCTTCTCTTCACAAACAGAGAAGGACTGGTGGGAGATGCGGTGGTTGGAAGCTGTCTTGGGCAGAGTGACCACGAAATGGTAGAGTTCTTCATTCTTGGTGAGGCCAGGAAGGGGACCAGTAAAACCACCGTATTGGACTTCCGGAAGGCTGACTTTGAGCTGTTCAGGACACTGGTTGTCAGAGTCCCTTGGGAGGCGGTTCTGAAGGGCAGAGGAGTCCAGGAAGGCTGGGCGCTCTTCAAGAAGGAAATCCTAGTGGCACAGGAGTGGTCTATCCCCACATGCCCAAAGACGAGCCGGCATGGAAGAAGACCGGCCTGGCTGAACAGAGAATTGCGGCTCAAGTTTAGGAGAAAAAAGAGGGATTATAATCTTTGGAAAAGAGGGCGGGCCACTCAGGAGGACTATAAGGATGTTGCGAGGCAGTGCAGGGACAAAATTAGGAAGGCCAAAGCTCATCTGGAGCTCAATCTGGATACTGCCATTAAAGACAACAAAAAATGTTTTTACAAATACATCAACACAAAACAGAGGACTAACAAGAATCTCCATCCTTTACTGGATGTGGAGGGGGAACTTAGTTACAAAAGATGAGGAAAAGGGCAGAGGTGCCTAATGCCTTCTTTGCCTCAGTCTTTAGCAGCAAAACCAGTTGCTCTCTGGATATCCATACCCTGAACTGGTGGAAGGGGATGGGGAGCAGAATGTGGCCCTCACTATTCATGAGGAAATGGTTGATGACCTGCTACAGCACTTGGATGTATGCAAGTCGATGGGGCCAGATGGGATCCACCCGAGGCTACTGAGAGAACTGGCAGAGGAGCTGGCCAAGCCACTTTTCATCATTTATCAACAGTCCTGGCTATCGGGGGAGGTCCCAGTTGACTGGCGGCTAGCAAACGTGACGGCCATCTACAAGAAGGGCCGGAGGGTAGATCCAGGGAATTATAGGCCTGTCAGTTTGACCTCGGTGCCAGGGAAGCTCATGGAGCAGATTATCCTGAGTGTCATCACATGGCACTTACAGGGCAACCAGGTGATCAGGCCCAGTCAGCATGGGTTTATGAAAGGCAGGTCCTGCTTGACAAACCTGATCTCCTTCTATGACAAAGCAACGCGCTTGGTGGAAGAGGGAAAGGCTGTGGGTGTGGTCTACCTTGACTTCAGCAAGGCTTTTGACACCGTTTCCCCCACCATTCTCCTCAAGAAACTGTCTGCCCATGGCTTGGACTGGCATATGCTTCGTTGGGTTAAAAACTGGCTGGATAGCCGCGCCCAAAGAGTTGTGGTGAATGGAGTCAAATCCAGTTGGAGGCCAGTCACTAGTGGCATCCCCCAGGGCTCGGTACTGGGGCCAGTTCTCTTTAATATCTTTATCGATGATCTGGATGAGGGGATCGTGTGCACCCTCAGTAAGTTCAAGGATGACACCAAGTTAGGTGTGTGTGTTGATCTGCTCAAGGGTAGGAAGGCTGTGCAGGAGGATCTGGATAGGCTGGACCGATGGGCTGAGGTCAACTATATGAAGTTCAACAAGGCCAAGTCCCGGGTCCTGCATCTGGGGTGCAACAACCCCAAGCAGAGCTACAGGCTGGGAGATGAGTAGTTGGAAAGCTGCCTGGCAGAGAAGGACCTGGCAGTATTGGTTGATAGTTGGCTGAATATGAGCCAGCAGTGTGCTCAGGTGGCCAAGAAGGCCAACAGCATCCTGGCTTGTATAAGAAGCAGTGTGGCCGGCAGGGCTAGGTAAGTGATTGTCCCCCTGTACTCGGCTCAGGTGAGGCTGCACCTTGAGTACTGTGTTCAGTTTTGGGCCCCTCGCTACAAGAAGGACATTGAGGTGCTCGAGCGAGTCCAGAGAAGGGCGACAAAGCTGGTGAGGGGTCTGGAGAACAAGTCCTACGAGGAGTGGCTGAGGGAGCTGGGCTCGTTCAGCCTGGAGAAGAGGAGGCTCAGGGGTGACCTTATCTCTCTCTATAGGTACATTAAAGGAGGCTGTAGCGAGGTGGGGGTTGGTCTATTCTCGCATGTGCCTGATGACAGGATGAGGGGGAATGGGCTAAAGTTGTGCCAGAGGTGTTTTAGGTTGGATATTAGGAAGAACTTCTTTACCGAGAAGGTTGTTAGGCATTGGAATGGGCTGCCCAGGGAAGTGGTGGAGTCACCATCCCTGGAAGTCTTTAAAAGAAGTTTAGATGTTGAACTTAGTGATACGGTTTAGTGGAGGACTTGTTAGTGTTAGGTCAGAGGTTGGACTCGATGATCTTGAGGTCTCTTCCAACCTAGACAATTCTGTGATTCTATGATAAGCTACTATGGGAAATTTGAACAATTTATTGATTCTAACCTTTAGTTTCAAATGAAGTCATTGATATTATATGTGTATTTATATATTTAATTACTGTTTAATGCCTTGATCTTATTTATTAAATGTACTTATTGCAATAAAACATTTTTAAAGGTATAAAAATCTAAAAATCTATCTTTATCTAAGTAATGAAGCATAAATTCAGACCTACGCAATTATTCACCTTTTGGTCTATAATATCCTTATTTTCTTTAGAGAGTATGTGAGTGCTGTTTAGCTTTAGGTTTAGCAATAGCTAAAGTCAATCATTTAAAAAAGATGCTAAGCATAAATAAAACAAACAAACAATAGCATGGCTGATTTTCACAGTAGTAGAATTATGTCAATGAATTGAGGCTTAATGGTATTAAACAATAATTAAGCACTTGAAACATAGTCTTTTACACTTGCTAATCTTGGTGACTGTTTACATGCTATTGTTTGTTAAATGGCAAAGTTTATTGATTTGGCAAATTCAGTACCACATTTTATATTTTTATTCAGTCTGTGTTCCTACATGCAGTTCAGCATTTTTAAATGTCAGCTGCAAAGTATTATTGATCTGTAATTAAAAGTGCAAAGAAAAATTAGCATAGTAGAAGTTTATGGTCATTAGTGCAAGTACTGTTAGGCAATTATTTAGCTTGCTTTAACATCTCTCACTCCCTCCTCCTCTCCCCACCAATATTGACATGCAGTATGATTCTCACCTCCATGCTTTTATTTTACCAGAAAAGCAAATTTAATAGTTATCAGGCAGTGGAACTTTTGATATTTTGGTTTTTGATATCAGCGCCTTGTGGAATTATCTAAAAATCATTTCTCTGAAGGTTTTTCTTAAATGCAAGAATACTTAAAAGAAAAATGTTATGATTTCATTATTTATTCATTATGCAGAAACATTCAGTATCTGAAATCAGAAATAGTTTTTCCTGTAAGAATAGAGGTGAGGAAAAATGGGATTGGACCTTTCTTTCTAGCTTGAGATGCAGATACTTTAATTAAATACATGTTATTTTCATGTGTATGTATTTTTTCTCTAATAATACTTTTTTCCTTCTTCAAGTACAGGATATGTTCCTTCAAAGTGTTCTAATACGGATTGTTTTCTTTCTTGATCATTTTAAGATCAGGTGAATAATAAACGGAGGTGACTGGCAACTCTTCAGTGGCCTGAATGAAAGGTCTTCTGCAGTCCAAAAATGGTTTCCAGTGATTATCACTACTTGGTGACCTTGCTGGTGCCATCAACAAGATGATGGTGGGCCTCAAACAGAGAGGCCAAGCAAATTGAAGAGAAGACCTGCTAGGATAAGGAGAGAAAGACCGTGGAGCATCTGTTGCTATCATGCTGTCTGCTACATGAACAAATGAGAGATAGACTCCCAGGTCCTTGTCCCAGTTCCCACTATGCATATTCATTTGTTAGTATGCACACTTACTGTACAGTACTGACTCTTGGTGTTAGAATAATTTGGAGTATATGCAGATACTTGAAATGTTGCTTGCTATTGGTGTTTTGTTTAGGTATGTATCTCATAGTTCTCATACTGGCAACTCTGAGGCTTCATTTAGAATTGATTTTAAAATGAGAAATAGAAAATATCTTCTCTTTGGTTCAGGTTAGTTCAGTTAAGCCTGAAATATTTCAGTTGTTTAAGGGTCTGGGAACTCTGAGTTTCAAATCAGTTTACCATCAGTCTGCATTTCCTTAAATCACAGAATTTCTAGGTTGAAAGAGACCTCAAGATCATCGAGTCCAACCTCTGACCTAACGCTAACAGTCCCCACTAAACCATATCCCTAAGCTCTACATCTAAACGTCTTTTAAAGACTTCCAGGGATGGTGACTCCACCACTTCCCCAGGCAGCCTGTTCCAATGCCTAACAACCCTCTCGGTAAAGAAGTTCTTCCTAAGATCCAATCTAAAACTCCCCTGGCGCAACTTAAGCCCATTCCCCTTCGTTCTGTCACCAGGCACGTGGGAGAACAGACTAACCCCCACCTCGCTACAGCCTCCTTTGAGGTATCTGTAGAGAGCAATAAGGTCGCCCCTGAGCCTCCTCTTCTCCAGGCTGAACAAGCCCAGCTCCCTCTGGGCTGAACAAGCCCAGCTACCCTTTGTCGCCCTTCTCTGGACTCGCTTGAGCACCTCGATGTCCTTTCGGGCCCTGCCAGGGACCCAAAACTGAACACAGTACTCGAGGTGCGGCCTCACCAGAGCCGAGTACAGGGGGACGATCACCTCCCTAGCCCTGCTGGACTTTTTGTCGAACCATGTCTCTGAGGAGCTTTCATCATCTGAAATGCAGTCTAGGAGTGCTCTGACCTGAATCCTTGAGATTCAAATTACACACATGTCTACTATACAAATGCTAAGGAAATAAGTAAATGAGAATTACCATTTTTACTCACAGAACATCCAGGGTACTTTGTTTTCTAGTGGTCTCTGAATTTTGAGGCATAATTCTAATTTACAGCAGATTAACACCAAATTTATCTGTAATAAAATTGACACCACCCCCACCCCTTCCACTCCATCCTGTGGCATTGATCTAAACTATGAATAATATTTTGGTAGCTCTTGGAAGAATGCAAATTTATATTTTCTTGGAGTACCATATAATGTTTATAGCACAGAATTTTTATACTTCTTCCCCATCATAATTACAGCCATAAGCTATGAATTTCAAAGGATTATGTTCAAAAACAGTCAAGGTAAATATAAATATATTAACAGATTGAAAATTAATTGTGATGAAAAACAAACTCCCAAACTTCTTGTAACTATGAACAAGAAACCTTTCAACAGTGAATCCAAAATCACTGGAACTTAGGCTCTTCTCAGAGCCTAAAATTTAAACAAAATATTTGGCCAAAAATTGAAGTCCGATCTCTGAGATATGGACACTGAATTTTAGATATATTCTATATTGTAGATACATTATTTTAGACATATTCTTCCCAACAGTTATAGAAAAATATTAATTAAAATATTTTGAAAATACTTATTTTGAAAGTTCAGCTGTGAAACAAAAGATTGTGCAAGTTATAAAATGTGGAATTATTTTTTTGAAGCTCAGGTTTTTATTCAGACAAGTATCAGAGCCCTTTTTGGATCCTTGTGTAGAAAAATCTAAAATTAAAATATCTTTTATTGAATCACAGAATCATGGAATTTTCACGGGTTGAAAAGGACCTCCTGAGATCATCGGGTCAACCCCCCCCTGCCAAAGCAGGTTCCCTAGAGCAAATTGCACAGGTAGGTGTCCAGATGGGTCTTAAATATCTCCAGAGAAGGAGACTCCACAACCTCCCTGGGCAGCCTGTTTCAGCACTCTGTCACCCTCACTGTGAAGAAGTTCTTTCACATGTTGGTGTGGAACTTCCATTGCTCCATTTTGTGGCCGTTGCCCCTTGTCCTGTCCCCACAGACCACTGAAAAGAGGTTGGCCATATCACTTTGTCTCCCACACTTCAGGTATTTTTAAACATAGATAAGATCCCCTCTCAGTCTTCTTTTCTCCAGGCTGAACAGACCCAGGTTTCTCAGCCTTTCCTCATAGGGAAGATGCTTCAGGCCCCATATCATCTTTGTGGCCCTCTGCTGGACATTTTCCAGGAGATCCCTGTCTTTTTTGTTCCAGGAAGACGAAAACTGGACACAGTATTCCAGGTGAGGCCTGACCAGGGCAAAGTAGAGGGGGAGGATCACCTCCCTTGACCTGCTGGCCACGGTCCTTTTAATGCATGCCAAGATTCCATTGGCCTTCTTGGCCACCAGGGCACACTACTGGCTCAAGGCCAACCTGTAGTCCACCAGAACCCCCATGTCCTTCTCTGCAGAGCTTCTCTCCAGCAGGTAAACATTCAGGAACTGCTGCCAAGGCAAATTAATATATGTTGTTTTACATACAAATTTTTGTCAAAGATAGAGATTTGAATTTCATGATGAAAACAGGAAAGAAAAAAAAAAACACACGCATTTCATTAGTGTGACAGTAATGGTTGTTTTTCTCTCTGTGTTGACAATATTGAAAGTAACAGTGAATTTTCTGGAACGATATTATACCTGGAATAATTATTATTCCAGGTATAACATTATTCTGGAATAATATTATTACCAGTTACCTTTTTTGGTAATCAGTTGATTTTGTGTGAAACTCAGAGAAATTAGTGCAAGAGTCCCTGTGAGATTTTCACACATTTGTTTTTTGTGAGAACAAATATTTCCTCTGAAGCATGTAGTTCTAATCTACTACACAAGTACCAGAGATGATTATGGGTCACAGTCACTGAGAGAGATTCCTAATGCATGGCAGCAAAGATCTTAGCTTAACTTAATACAATGGCCAGAATAGTTGCCATTTCAGTTGACTGTTCAGTGACATTGCTATACAGAGGAGGAATGGAAATTAATGTTGGAGTAGAACTCCTGGCTCCAGATATGTTCACCCACATAGCCCAGTTCCCAAGTTCAGTGATACTTTCATGAAAGTAGAACTACTATATGTAGGAACTGACAATCCCTTCACAGGTTTCTTAACTTGTGTACTGAAAACTTACTTCTCCAGTAAACTCTGAAGGAAAGGCAGCTTTTTCTCTTCAGTTAGTATTGTTTTGCTGTTTTGTTGTTGTTTTTCCCCTCTCTTTGCTCTTCTTTTGTCATTTAATTTGTAAACTATGTTAATATAGTGCTTAGTTTTTCTTTCCAATTTATCATTTCACAACATTCTGCTCTTTATCAATATATAAAATCTTCAAAATACATTAAAATAACACTAAAATATAACATTGGAACCTTATTAGGACTTGTGATTCATTTTTTATTTTTTTTCCCAGCTTTCATAGTATATATGAAGTAACAGTGATAGGGAATGTACAATAAACTACTGTTCCAAAATTCATAGGTGTCTAAATATAATTTATTTTTAACCTACAATATATTAACTGTAAAATATGACCACATAACAAATAATTTCAGATCATGTTATACTCCATTTCCTTTCTTTGAGTGGCATAATAAAAATAAATAAATAAATAAATAAATAAATAAATGGCATTTATGTTGCAGTATTAGAGGCTTCTATAAGGCCTTTTGAGCAGTACTCTGGTACTTTGGTAAAATTCATACACATGCACACACACATGCACACATGGAAAATATAATCATAAGCATTTCAACTGTAATAGTAACCTTTCCATAGACTTTCCAACTTGTCTGGTCTTCCTTGAAGGTCGATTGGGTTTTCAACTCTGTTATCGGCTAGGTGTTTGATGGAGTGGTCCAGATAACAGAGGAGAGAGCAAAGGAAAAAGAATTTTTTGAAGATCAAAAGTGTCTGTTCATTTTGTTATCTGACCCTATCTGTTGTCATAGTAACAGGTTTCTTTTAACCTCTGCCATCAGATGATTTGTCTCTATCTGCTATGAATTTTGCTTTGACTGAGTAGCTGCTGGTAAGGTATAAAGTAGGTACTGTGTTTTCCAGTTTCCTACTGCAGTACTAAAAATTGAAACATAGAAGATGAATTCTATTTCCTATTAAGTTTTTAATATTCCCTTTCTTAAAAATACTGACCTATCATCCTAATTTGACCAATAGATAAAATTTCCCAAAATGGTTCTGCAGTGATCTTAGTCCCAGGGCTAATAGGATATAAATGAAAATCCAGGACCAAGTCCTGAGAGGAACAACGCAACTCCTGATTAAGGCTTCAGAAGCTGAAGTTACTCATTAAGTGCTCATTGCATCCCCAAAAAAGCTGGAACAGGATATGAATAGCTTAGTCACAAAGGGGTCCAGAATAACCTTATTCTTTGCCAGATGCACATAATAGCAGGTTGCTGTAGTAGTTTCTACTTGAATGGACTATAAATTCCCTCCTCCTTAGGGTGACTTAATCATCATCCTACATACAGAAAGATTATAGAACTTGAACTGAGTCTTCATACCTGGTTGTCTGCCATTGCAAAAACATTGTTCCTTTCAAAAAAAAAAAAAAAAACAGAACAAACTGTTCAGCTTCCCCTTATAAAGTTTTGTTTGTTTGTTTGTTTTCTTTCTTCTATTTCCTATGTCGAAAGGCAGCTCCAGAATCATGTGGTCATCATCAACATGTGACCATTCTCTACCTCATTTTTAATAGGTTCTCTACCAAGTTACTTCTGTCTTGTCTGTTAAGTTGAACTCTGAAGCCACAGAAGAAATCTGACATTTAAATATTATAAATGTATTAATCAGGATATAGTTAATAATTAGATAAATATAACAATACTAAAATAATTTAAACAACAACAGTATACATATTTTGTAAAATTGCGATGGCATAGTGTATTGGCTTTTTGTAAGTGCTTGTGTATTGGGTAAGTGCTTAGGAACAGAGCACTGTGGGGTGGCCTCTGTGAGCAGAGCCCAGCAGCTGCCTCATGTCAGATCAGAGCCAGCTCCACCCAGCTCCAAAAGGGACCTGGCTGCTGACCAGAGCTGAGCCAGTGAGTGATGCTGGTTGGGCCTCTGCGAGAGCAGATTTAAGAAAGGGGGAAAAAATCTGCTGCACCACAGCAGCTGGGAGAGTGAGGAGTGAGAAGCAGAGCTGCAGCTCCCAAGGTCAGTGCAGAAGGAGGGCAGGAGGTGCTGCTGGCACACAGCAGCAGTTCCCCTGTGGCCTGTGGAGAGGCCCCTGGTGGAGCAGGCTGTTCCCCTGCAGCCCAGGGCTGCCACATGGAGTAGATCTCCATGCTGTAGCCCACAGAGGAGCCCCCAGTGGAGCAAGTGGATGTGGCCTGGAGGAGGCTGCGGCCCATGGAGAGCCCCCGCAGGAGCAGGCCCCAGGCTGGAGTTGCAGCCCGTGAAGAGGAGCCCACGCAGGAGCAGGGGGTCTGGGGGGAGCTGCCACCCATGGGGAACCTGTGCAGGAGAAGTTTGCTCCTGATGGATGGAGCCATGTGGGAGCAGTTCTTGAAGAGCTGCTGCCTGTGGGCAGCCCCCACAGAATCCGTTCAGAAGGAACGGCATCCCAAGGGATGTACCCCATATGGAGCAGGGACAGACAGTGACCATGAAGGAGTGGCAGAGATGAAGTGTCATGGACTGCGCAAAACTCCCATCCCCCTGTTCCCCTGCACCACTAGGAGAGAGGACATAGAAGAAGCTGGATGGGGAGGAAGGCGGTTTTAGTGTGCTTTTAGTCCTCACTGTTCTAGTCTCCTAGTGTTAGTCAATAAATTATATTAATCTCCCTAATTTTGAGTGTGTATTGCCTGTGACAATAATTATTGGTGAGCGATCTCCCTGTCCTTAGCTTAACCCTTGAACCCTTTCGACTGTATTTTCTAGCCCTTTTTCTTTGAGGAGGGGGAGTGAGAGAGTGAAGGCCAGCTACATAGCAGGGTAAAACCATAAGACATAGTTAAACACTATGTATGAACATTTTATATAAGTAGGTGGACAATGTCACCATGAAAGGGACAAAAATGTGTGTAGTTACAGAAAGAGCAAAATAACAAAAAGTTGGAAGACAAAGAACAACTGCTTGGGCTAGCTGATGACACTGCCTTTTGGGAACTAAAAGAATAAATAGAATTAAAAAAAAATATTTAAAGCAAGGACAAATTGAAAAGAAGTCAAGCCAATTTCTGTTCCAACTTCTCTCTACAAAGAGGTCTTGATCCTTATCACCTTGTAGTTGTGCATACTTAGAGCTAACATTTATATTCACAAGTAAGGAATACACAGTTAAGAATTTCAATGGCTTTGCATATTTAGTGATAATGATTAAAATTGTGTGAGAACTGTTTGCAAAAAGTTTGTTGTTTGTGATTAAATTTAGTAAAGTTTTGTTCTGATGTTTAAAATTGTCCTTATTTGGCCTTTGACTCACTTCAAAGCAATCTCTAGTACCCTAAGATATAGATATAATTGTGTAAATGCAGTTGTTTATATATTCAATTGTAATAACTATCAATGCTAGATTTTTTTTCTTATCATCCTAGCTTTTTTTTTTTGCTTCAATTGACTCTGTTTCTATAGTGCATGCAAGTGAAATGCATGTTCAGCAACTGTCCCCTCAGTTTATGAACATAAATTGTATGTCCTATACCCATCTTCCCCAAATTTCAAGGCCCTGGGACTTCCAGGACTCAAGCCATCAGTCAGTCTAAAAGGCTGTAAGTTTTGAACCTTTTCTTACCTCTATACTGGGTAGGAGCATTTTTTAAACTGATGATTGGATGCTTGTATGTGATACTCACTTGGTAATGAATCAGTGTTTATA
Organism: Anas platyrhynchos; assembly: GCF_047663525.1. Taxonomy (NCBI): domain Eukaryota; kingdom Metazoa; phylum Chordata; class Aves; order Anseriformes; family Anatidae; genus Anas; species Anas platyrhynchos. The sequence continues at coordinate 66,283,092 of NC_092588.1, read as the reverse complement.
GGCTTTTGCTCAGTTCTGAGAACGTGAAACTCTGACTAGGAAGAACTTATCTTTATATAAAAAAAAAAACACAAAGATAGCTGAGGTGGCCATTGATAATGATTTATTAATGATTGTTAAATCCATTTAAATAAATGGATTTAAATAAGCCATACTCAAATGACTTATCAAAACACATGGCAGTCAGTGTCTGAGTCTCTCTGTCTTCACAGTCTGAGTCTGTGAAGAAGGGTCTATTGTTTGCAGTGATATTTTTTATTAATTTGAAAAACTAGCAGATTTTTCAGACTGGTTTCTTGAATAAATATATATATGTGTGTGTGTGTATATATTTAATTTAGAGGATCTAAGCATCTGCCTAATATACATGTATTTTGAAATTACTAGCAAATTTCTAACAAGTTTGCTACAAGAATAAATTTCAAAAAATACGAAGCTTCCACGGGCTTTGAGGTGGCTGAATGGAGAAGGGCCCGCAGAAATGAGAGATATACCATGATTTCTAATATTAGAATCAGAAGATCCACGTGGAAATGTGTTATGGAGGCATTAATCCATTAGACATGGAGCAATTCAACCACAAAACAAAAGTCACAAGCAACCAGGCTTCCTAACTTCTGTAGTTCATAAAATGGTTACAGCTGCTATTGATACTCACAGTTGTGAAAAAATCCTGATTTAGTAGATGCCTGAAGTGAAACACCCCTCAGCTGTCAGATGGCTGGCTGTGATTGCACGATGTGCAGCTAACTGCTGAGAGGTTCCTGAGGGAGGTGCAACAGGGAGAAGACTCACAGATCTGCTAAGAATAATTGGCAAAAGTGAGAAATGGTTTGTTATGCAATATATACAAAGCAAGAGAAAGAAGGTTTTTAAAACTCCATACTGAATACTTTAAGCAAAAGAGTTTTTTGAGATAAATATGCATTTGAATGGGGCTTCTGTCATCAAAGACCTTTGATATCAAGCTTAGCCAAGAGAGAACCTGTGGCTAGCTCTCCAAGTGTCAGCTTTCCCAAACACAGGACAGACTATTACCAATGAACATTTCACAGAACACTACTTGATCAGAATTTTCCATATATATATATATATATATATGATCAATAGACATGATGATGTAGACAATTAACAATATTATTACTTTCATTAATAAATTACTTTATTATTAACAATATTATTACTTTCAGCCAACATGAAATGTGTGATGATATCTGCTTTGAGTGGCTTTGCAACAGTTACAGGGAATCCAAATTGGAAACTTGCCAAAGAAGCCATTTCTCATTTGCTAAGAAAAAATGTAAATCAGTTAATTTATATACTTTCTTCAGAGGTATGCACCCATGCATTTCGGGTGTCAGAAATCAATGGGTGGATTTCAACTTGACATACATTAATGTTAAAATATATTTTACGTGGCTGCTCACTTGATATTAATCTGGATAGTTTTGTTCCTAAAATTCTGGTGTTGCATTGAATATTTGTTATTTAGCTATATACTCTATCTGTACTAATATTTTATTCTGTGGGATTCTTGTAGCTTTGCAGTAGGTGTCTCTTCTGTTCTAAGAGAAGACTGATTTCAGGCTATCTGCAAATCCAATCTGACCTAGTGATAGGTCTCCTGAGCTTTCTGGAATGACCTTGAGCTACATTATTTGCCTGATACCAGCCACATGACAATGTGACATGGGCAGATGTGATATACAATGGCAGTTGGAGAGCACATGCTGTGACTATCTGCTGTAGGTGTGCAGCTAGGACTCTCCTGAGGAGCAGAACCCAGAACAGAAACACACTTTCTTTTGACTCATCTAGGTACCTGGCTAAACACAGACGTGGAAGGTGAGGTCGCATTTTAGTGTGTGTTTAGGTCTGTGCCTGATGTGTAGTGGAGAAACATTCTTTTGGATGAAGAAGAAACATGTACTTCTAACTACTTGTGCTTCAAATTTTCTATCCTACCACTATAATTATTGCTAGAAGATAGTTTTGATTTAGGATGAAGAATCTCAATTCTGCAAATGCTTATACATGTGTTTAACTTTAAGAATGCAGATAGTTTCATTGTGGTTTATGAAACTAGGCATGTGCTTGGAGTTATGCATGTGCATAAATGTCAGGATTGCTGCCTAAGGACATAATTTACCAGTAACCTTTAGGAATAAAAGCAATGTCTTCTACAGAGGGCAGAAATTTCTTTCAGAAATGCCTACTTGACTTGGGATGTTGTTTCTACAGTCATTTTTAGATGAGTTACTTTCTACAAATCCTGGTTTATGGGATTTTCTTTTGAATGTTTAATGGATATATATATATGTGTATATATATATGTTTTATTGAGGTATATTCTGGTGAGAAATTTAAATCAATTTTCAAAAGCCCAGCTTCTTCTCTTTAAAGCAGGCACGGGTGGGCCTCGTTCCTTCAGATCTGCAAACTGGGGAATCTACAGGCAGGTCAGATCTCAGGAGAGGAGTTTGTCATATGGAAATGTTTAACGGTCCAGCTTACATTCTGTATAGTCTCTCTTTTATCTTTTCAGGGTTTGAACATGATCCTTTCAAAGCCAGATAACCCAGAAAAATCCTCATGACTGCTTTGCTCACTCCCTGATTCCTATAATCACAGTCCAGAAGGAATAGGTTACTATGACAATATTGTTACAATAGTTTTGTAGGTTTTTTTTTTGTTTGTTTTTGTTTTTTTAATTTAAATACTTCTCAGTTCTAAAGTCCTTTTCTGTCCTGCAAAATGATACTTGTGTCATTTTACTTATGTTACATTCAAGAAACAGAAGAACCAGAAAAATATTTTGCTATACCAACAAGACTTGCCTCTAAGTTTTTATCTAAGCAGTGGAACATGGTCAGAGACACTAATTTAGAAAACATCCTCAGTTACATGTACAGCTATATGCTCTTGAAATGTCTTTATACAACATTTGTTTATTCCTAAATGTCTAAAATAACATGAGGATCGTGTTTCTGTATGCCTTCATTATACTGATAAGATCATCACGAGATATTATAAACACTAATCCTCTCTTCAAGTTAATTTGTGCTCTTGAAAACATTATACTCATTAGCAAGTGACTTCAAAAACTATGATGTAGAAGAGAGAAAACCTTCAGGCAAAAACCACAAGAAGTTAGGGCCAAAACTTTGTTGACATCTTAGGTCTATGCAATTAATGTTGCTTTTCATATATTTTCGTGAATGATAGTAATGTTTTTGTGTATGACAAGTAAGACAATGGATAAACTGATGTAATTTAAGGTTTTGATTTTAAATTTATTGTATCTTTATGCTCATAGGATGATTTGCTGTAAGGTTATATAAGTCCTCAGAAGGTCTACAGCCCAATCACCTGATGATAGGAGGGCAAGCTAAGAGGTCAGACCAGGCTTCTCAGGGCTTTATCCACTCTAGTCTTTGCCTGTTCTGCTTTGAAAGCCCCATAAAATCTATACAACGATCTGGGACCAAGATTCCTCTCCCTATCCTCAGTGCCATTCGTAGATTTTCAGCCTGACTCATTGTCTTACTTGCTGATGTGAGGGTGTTAATTCTTAACTGGAAAAACTCCTGGGCACCAGTTCATTGAAGTAAATGGAATTTCTCTCATGATTGGTATTATGCCTGTGCTTCATGCTTTTCTATTTCAGGTCCTAATTCTGAATGGTAGGATCCCATGAGGCAGGGAACATTTTTGCAGATAATGTCTAAAGTGATTAATTAGTTTTAAACATTTCACTTGTGTAGGCTGCTGCATTACTAGGGCTGCTACAACTTCTTAACCAAAGGCAAAATACAAAATATTTGCATACTCAAGAGAGCTACCAGTGGTTTCTAAACATGGCTTCTGGAAACAATGATTTCCTACCAATATCAGATCTCCTCTTGAGTTAAGCTTTTGTTGTGATGTGAATCCCAAGTGGAAAGGTGTGGTTACTCATTAATATTGTATTGATGTAAGGAGAGAAAAATATACCCACCTGTACACAAGCATTGGACTGTTCTGAAATAACTTGCAATACTATGTGTATTTTTGCAAATCTTTCACAAATTGTTCTTCTGTGGTAATAGATGCCACTATGAAGCAAGTAGAGTGTTACCCCAACAAAGCTATATTGTTCTAGTTGTCAAGAGGTGCTATTAAGAACTTAGATAGGGGCTAGAAGCAAACCTTCTTCCTAGTTGAACTGTAATCAAGTCAAAGTGATATTCTAAAGTTGTCTCATGATGAAGACATTTTATTTTGCCTACCCATGATTGATTACAGGCTGTATAAAATATTACTATATATAAAATATAAAACAATATAAGAGGTGTTCAGAAACAGCATAATGTATTTAAGTTTATATTGCTAGACAAACCCTAAACAATCATAAAGTCTTTGAAAAAAAGATGATAGGGTAGAGAAGTCAATCTAAAGTCACTCAGGTAGAATCAGGTATAAGATTTTGTTGGACTATATATCGTAACACTAAAGATTATATTCTGATAATAGAGCACAGTTTTAACACCTACAGAGAGATCAACATCACTGATGAAGAAGTGGACACAAAGAGGTGAAGGACTCACTCTGGTGACCAACACTTCTGCTGTGTGTAGCGTTGTGATTTTTGGAAAGTACTTCTTGGAGACCTTATCTGCCCTTATTTTTTTAATATTTTTTTTTTCCCCAGGCAATAAGTAGAGCATGAAAAGTCCTCTTTAACTTTTTCATCTTTCACACTTTTTCTTGTGATTTATTTTACTACACAACCTAGGAGCATTCCAGATATGCTACTACTGCTGTAACACCCCAGCAAACTAATGCTAAGTTTGGCCAGATACCTGCTAAGAATAAGAATGGAGTTGGGAACCACCATTCACACCGTACCCAGATAAATTTTAAGGTAAGCAAGGGAGCTGGAATATGGGTATCTGGTACATTCAGGAAGATCAAGGCATGTGGAAGAAGGGCCGGAAACATATGGGGTGCAGAGACCACATGGGGAGTGGGAGAGCTGGCAGGACAGATGGTCCCCAGATGATACCAAGATCAAATGACTGAGCACTTCAGTATGGCTTAAATAGTTAAGCAGTGTGGAGGTGAAACTCTCATACACAATAATTTGTGTGTATTAGTGCTCTAATTAAGTCGCCTTCCGTAAGCATGAATATCTGGGAAACAAACAAACAAAGAAACAAACAACGACAACAACAAAACAAACAACCATCAAAGTCATGGAGACAGTTGACCCCAAAATATCAGGATTCTTTCTAGCAACCCTTAAAAGTCTCAGAGATCATCTAATCTGTGGAGAAGCTATGCAGTTAATAGGCTATGAACCTGTAGCTCATATTGGAATTATTCTAAGCAGAAAAATAAATTTATCTAGTTTATCTATTGTATCACTGAAGACACACCATGGTGTGGACTTTAATGCACTCTAGTAAGCCAGCCATATGCTCAGGACCTTTCAGAAACTGCACTAATTGTTAATGCTGCCACTTCATTTCTCTTTCTCTGGTTCATGACTTTCACTGTGTTGTACATGCTTACATTTGCTACAATCAGGTCCTTTTACTATGTTATGGAGGCACTAAAGGATGTGCAGTTATGAGCTATTCTATTTCAGCACTTGTTAGCTTATAAAGGTTTTGTTTGTTTGTTTGTTTATAAAAACTGTAGCAACTTGTTTAGGTTTAAATATTGCTCGGCTCCAGGTGTCTTGTGTTGTTGTTTTTAATGTTTTGATTTTTTTATTTTTTTTTTTATTTTTTTTTTTCCCAGAGGCAAACTTATTCAGAAGTTCTAAAAAAAACATCACACTCTACATGAAGTACAAATCTCACTTTCCTCCTATTACTTGCATGGTCTTTTAATATCTGCTAATCATAGAATCATAGAATATGCTGAGTTAGAAGGGACCCTTAAGGATCATCAAATCCAACTCTTGACACCGCACAGGTCTACCCAAAAGTTCAGACCATGTGACTAATGTTTGGGAACATGATAATAATACTTGTACCAGATGTACTCAGTGAAAACAAACAAAGAAACAAGCACCAAACATTTAAAAAAACAAAAAACAACTAAAGAAAACAAAACAAAACCAACCAAACAACAACAACAAAAAAAACAAACTTTGTTCAAGGTGAGGTTGAATGGGTCTTTAGGCAAACTGATTTAACTGATTTAGTGGAAGGTGTACCTGCCCATGGAAGAAGGGTTGGAACTAGATGATCTTTAAGGTTCCTTCCAACCCCAAACATTTTATGATTCAAGCTGGAGATTTGCCTCTCAAGTGTATAATAGAAAACACTTTGTTCCATCTTAAATTTACTATTACTAGTCAGTTAATGTTTTGTAAGCATCATAGTTACTGAAAACAGTATTTCAGAAAGGCATTAAATCACATTATAGGTTAGGTATCCCTCTAAGAATCTACAGACTGTGAAATTAAGGCCTAGAGAGGCAGCAGCTTTTCGAAGATCACATGGCAACCTAAGAGAAAACTAGAGAGGGATCACAAGACATTTGAACTCCTTTGTTATGGGCCTGTCCACTGGATCATTCTGTTTCCTCCAAGAAGCCTGTCTCATGCATATCTTTTCTGCTCCATATCCAGGCTTGTGCCAGTTAAATGCATCTGAACAGACCTTGAGTTGAACAGTTGCCCTGTTACTGTTAGGTGGAGGGAGGGGACCTAAGGGACCCAGGAGTTGAGGAGGATTGGAAACAGGTCGCTGCTCAACATTGCAGGTGATGCCCCCCTCTACCAACCCCACCTTCCCAGGTGCCCTTACACAACAGGTTTGAGGCCCTGGAGCTTGAGGGACTGGTAGCTGAGGAAGAAGTAGAAAGTCTACCCAGGAGGATGCCTAGGGAGAGGAAGTTGACTCCATGCCTCAGGACTGCCTCCACCAAGAAAGAAAGAAGGGTGATTGTTGTAGGCGACTCCCTTCTCAGGAGAACAGAGGGCCCTATTTGTCGGCCTGACCCTACCCATAGGGAAGTCTGCTGCATCCCTGGGGCCAGGGTCAGGGACATTGCCAGGAAGCTTCCCAACCTGGTTCACTCCTCTGACTATTATTGTCTTTTGATAGTCCAGGCTGGCAATGATGACACTGACGAGAGAAGCCCCTGAAGGCTATCAAACGGGACTTTAGGGGACTGCAACGGTTAGTGGATGGAGCGGGAGTACAGGTGGTGTTTTCGTCTATTCCTATAGTGGCAGGGAGGGGTACAGAGAGGACACAGAAAGCCCACCTGATGAACACGTGGCTCAGAGGCTGGTGCCAACACAGAAATTTTGTTTTTATTGACAATGGGGCGCTTTACTCGGCACCTGGTCTGATGGCCACAGACGGGTCCCTATCTCTAAGGGGAAAATGGATCGTAGGCCAGGAGCTGGCGAGGCTCATTGAGAGGGCTTTAAACTAGGTGAGAAGTGGGAAGGGGCTGAAACAAGGCTTGTTAGAGCTGTGCCAGGGGGAACAATGGCAAGGCCGGGGGAGAAGGCAATGGCCCAACTGAAGTGCATCTACACTAATGCATGCAGCATGGGTAACAAACAGGAGGAGCTGGAAGCCATCGTGCAGCAGGCAGGCTATGACTTGGTTGCCATCACGGAAACGTGGTGGGACCACTATCATGACTGGAGTGCTGCAATGTCTGGCTATAGGCTCTTCAGAAGGGACAGGCAGCATGGTGGTGGTGTGGCTCTCTATATCAGAGAGAGTTCTGGTGTTGTGGAACTTGAGGCTGGGAATTATTAGGTTGAGTCCCTATGGGTTAGGATCAGTGGGAAGGCCAACAAGGCTAGCGTCCTGGTGGGGGTCTGTTTTAGACCGACAAACCAGGATGAGGAGACTGATGAGGAGTTCTACAGGCAGCTGACAAAAGTTACAAAATCGTCAGTGCTTGTTCTTGTGGTGGACTTCAACTTCCCAGACATATCCTGGAAGCATACCACAGCCCAGAGAAAGCAATCTAGGAGGTTTCTGGAGAGCGTGGAAGATAGCTTCCTGATGCAGCTGCTTAGTGAGCCTACCAGGGATGACGCCCCGCTAGACCTTCTCTTCACAAACAGAGAAGGACTGGTGGGAGATGCGGTGGTTGGAAGCTGTCTTGGGCAGAGTGACCACGAAATGGTAGAGTTCTTCATTCTTGGTGAGGCCAGGAAGGGGACCAGTAAAACCACCGTATTGGACTTCCGGAAGGCTGACTTTGAGCTGTTCAGGACACTGGTTGTCAGAGTCCCTTGGGAGGCGGTTCTGAAGGGCAGAGGAGTCCAGGAAGGCTGGGCGCTCTTCAAGAAGGAAATCCTAGTGGCACAGGAGTGGTCTATCCCCACATGCCCAAAGACGAGCCGGCATGGAAGAAGACCGGCCTGGCTGAACAGAGAATTGCGGCTCAAGTTTAGGAGAAAAAAGAGGGATTATAATCTTTGGAAAAGAGGGCGGGCCACTCAGGAGGACTATAAGGATGTTGCGAGGCAGTGCAGGGACAAAATTAGGAAGGCCAAAGCTCATCTGGAGCTCAATCTGGATACTGCCATTAAAGACAACAAAAAATGTTTTTACAAATACATCAACACAAAACAGAGGACTAACAAGAATCTCCATCCTTTACTGGATGTGGAGGGGGAACTTAGTTACAAAAGATGAGGAAAAGGGCAGAGGTGCCTAATGCCTTCTTTGCCTCAGTCTTTAGCAGCAAAACCAGTTGCTCTCTGGATATCCATACCCTGAACTGGTGGAAGGGGATGGGGAGCAGAATGTGGCCCTCACTATTCATGAGGAAATGGTTGATGACCTGCTACAGCACTTGGATGCATGCAAGTCGATGGGGCCAGATGGGATCCACCCGAGGCTACTGAGAGAACTGGCAGAGGAGCTGGCCAAGCCACTTTTCATCATTTATCAACAGTCCTGGCTATCGGGGGAGGTCCCAGTTGACTGGCGGCTAGCAAACGTGACGGCCATCTACAAGAAGGGCCGGAGGGTAGATCCAGGGAATTATAGGCCTGTCAGTTTGACCTCGGTGCCAGGGAAGCTCATGGAGCAGATTATCCTGAGTGTCATCACATGGCACTTACAGGGCAACCAGGTGATCAGGCCCAGTCAGCATGGGTTTATGAAAGGCAGGTCCTGCTTGACAAACCTGATCTCCTTCTATGACAAAGCAACGCGCTTGGTGGAAGAGGGAAAGGCTGTGGGTGTGGTCTACCTTGACTTCAGCAAGGCTTTTGACACCGTTTCCCCCACCATTCTCCTCAAGAAACTGTCTGCCCATGGCTTGGACTGGCATATGCTTCGTTGGGTTAAAAACTGGCTGGATAGCCGCGCCCAAAGAGTTGTGGTGAATGGAGTCAAATCCAGTTGGAGGCCAGTCACTAGTGGCATCCCCCAGGGCTCGGTACTGGGGCCAGTTCTCTTTAATATCTTTATCGATGATCTGGATGAGGGGATCGTGTGCACCCTCAGTAAGTTCAAGGATGACACCAAGTTAGGTGTGTGTGTTGATCTGCTCAAGGGTAGGAAGGCTGTGCAGGAGGATCTGGATAGGCTGGACCGATGGGCTGAGGTCAACTATATGAAGTTCAACAAGGCCAAGTCCCGGGTCCTGCATCTGGGGTGCAACAACCCCAAGCAGAGCTACAGGCTGGGAGATGAGTAGTTGGAAAGCTGCCTGGCAGAGAAGGACCTGGCAGTATTGGTTGATAGTTGGCTGAATATGAGCCAGCAGTGTGCTCAGGTGGCCAAGAAGGCCAACAGCATCCTGGCTTGTATAAGAAGCAGTGTGGCCGGCAGGGCTAGGTAAGTGATTGTCCCCCTGTACTCGGCTCAGGTGAGGCTGCACCTTGAGTACTGTGTTCAGTTTTGGGCCCCTCGCTACAAGAAGGACATTGAGGTGCTCGAGCGAGTCCAGAGAAGGGCGACAAAGCTGGTGAGGGGTCTGGAGAACAAGTCCTACGAGGAGTGGCTGAGGGAGCTGGGCTCGTTCAGCCTGGAGAAGAGGAGGCTCAGGGGTGACCTTATCTCTCTCTATAGGTACATTAAAGGAGGCTGTAGCGAGGTGGGGGTTGGTCTATTCTCGCATGTGCCTGATGACAGGATGAGGGGGAATGGGCTAAAGTTGTGCCAGAGGTGTTTTAGGTTGGATATTAGGAAGAACTTCTTTACCGAGAAGGTTGTTAGGCATTGGAATGGGCTGCCCAGGGAAGTGGTGGAGTCACCATCCCTGGAAGTCTTTAAAAGACGTTTAGATGTTGAACTTAGTGATACGGTTTAGTGGAGGACTTGTTAGTGTTAGGTCAGAGGTTGGACTCGATGATCTTGAGGTCTCTTCCAACCTAGATAATTCTGTGATTCTGTACTTGTTGTCAAAGGCAGGGGTTCAGAGAAGAAACGATTTTTGTCTGATAGACTTGACCCCTGTGAAATGGAAGAATGATAGCTTATTTCTCTTATATTGCTTATTATATGAGGTTCTAATGTCTAGGAAAAACTGACATCAGTCATTGAAGGACAGAAGACCGTATCTAGAATCTGATATCATTTCTCTCCCAAGATGGTTACTTCTGTTATTGAATACTTGGATAAGTTGGGTAAATGGAATAGAGGTGAAAATCTGTGAGTATTCTTCACAGTATGTGATATTTCAAAATTCAGTCTCATTTTATCTCTATTCTGCCTTTTCATATCATGTCTTCAAGAACCCTTCAGCAGCAGAGTAAATTTGGGCTCGTGAGATGTCCTGACTCAGAGAAGTTCTCCTCGCATATTATTTATGGTCACAGGTGTAACCTTTCCAGTGTTGTGACTTTAGGAAACTTCATTAAGAAAAGCCTAAATCCACTAAAATGTTTGTCAACATTCACTGGTCTACTGATTAAATTTGAACAATTCTTTAATAAGTCATAAAACATATATATCTATCTGCGACACTTACTCAAATAATTTTAGGCAATTCAAAATGAATGTTCTTCTGCAGAATCACAGAATCACAGAATTTCTAGGTTAGAAGAGACCTCAAGATCATCTAGTCCAACCTCTGACCTAACGCTAACAGTCCCCACTAAACCATATCCCTAAGCTCTACATCTAAACGTCTTTTAAAGACTTCCAGGGATGGTGACTCCACCACTTCCCTGGGCAGCCTGTTCCAATGTCTAACAACCCTTTCAATAAAGAAGAAGAACATGAAAGTTTTGCAATTGTTTTACTGGGAAAAGATTAGAGCTTTGTTTTATGGTAATAACAAAGAAAACAAACAAACAAACAAACAAAACAGTAACAAATCTAGCCAAAGACCATCATGTTGTCTTTTAAAATTACCCATTGACTTCCACCCTATTTTCTGTAATTTAATTGAAAAAATATTGTAAAATAAACATTTTAATTTTCTGTGTCATATCTTAGGTCTTGTATTCCAAAAGCCTTCAGAAATCTATTTAGAGCTATCATGAGAGAGTTAATAAAATCTTGAATTTATAAGATGCAAGAGAGAGACAAGATTTAAGCTGGCACTTGATTACTGTTGCAGTTTCTTACAGACAAATGGACTTTTCTGGGGTAAGCATAAATATTCTTGATTTTTTCTGAGTGGGGCTTGAATTATTGATATTTTCCATGAAAACACAGGGCTGTGCAATGAGGGCAAAATATTTTAACTATTCTTGACGTAATGCCAGCTAATGCAGCTTATTTCTAGTTAATTGGAAACAAAAACAAACAAACAAACAAAAAACAAAACAGAAGCAACTAAACAAAAACAAATAACATCAAAAAAAACCTGCTATTATATTTCATTGGACTTTGTTTGGAACTTAGAAGAGTATTTCTTTCTTTAGACCTTCATTGTTGGTGGTTTGTGCTTGTGTCTTAACAGTATAGTTGAAAGGGAATATCTCTGACACCTATGTGTCTAGAAATTCTGGCCTCTGTGCACTACCTGAGACTAGGAGAGACTTCTCATTAATTTTACTGGATATGTTATATCTATCCAGTAGAGAAGCTCTGGGAGTTGTCGCACAGATATAATAAAAAGGAGATATTTTTGGTTATAGTGCTAGCTTTAGTGATTAAGTAATAACTATATTAACAAAAAGAATATATATATATTTAACATAAATAATGATCCTTTGATAGAAAATGATCCATGATGATGATGCTTTAATACCATAAATAAATAAATAATATACAAAGTTTTACTAATTCCTAAAAAAAAAAACAAAAAACAAAAAACAACAAAAAAAAAAACCAACAGAGTGCAGAAAACAGAGTGCAGAAACAACATATACTGCTGCTGCAATACCACTAACACAATTTCGTATCATTAAAAAAACAGTCAGGGTACGTTCTGTTGTGTCCTTTTTTTAAAGCATCTTAATACTGTTTTGGCAAGTTTGATATTTCATTTGAAGGGAAAATAATAAAGTGTTTTCTTTGTATTGACTGAAGAAATATAGTGCTTATTTTTTGCTTGGTTTTCTAGTAGTTATTCAATAGGTTAAAGGGCAATATCATCTGTTTCCTAACAGGACATTTTGTGTAAGATTTGCAAGTCCTACAGGTACCTTTAAGCATGGATAAATATGCACTCATGGTTTCAGCTGGATAGTTTTTCACCACCAAAGGATGATTATGTTGTGTGCCTTGAGACATAGGCTATAATATATTTCCTGTCCCTTTATTGCATTTTGGAATCATAAACAATGACTGTTTGGCTCAAAGCCATTTATTCAGCCCAAAAAGACATTATTTGCACAACAAAAATCAATAAAAATGTTACTAGGTCTGGCTGGATAGTTTGCTTAACTGTGATATTTGTCTGTCACTGATGGCATGCCATCTCTCGTAGGAGACTGGGGCCAAAACAGAGCTATTGATCCAGTCATCAGTGATGGATACTGGCATTTGGAACAGGCTGCTGCAGAGAATCTCGATTAAAAAAATATTTCTATGTTTTGCCTGCAGCAGAGTCAAGATAACCTGAATGAGTAGATTTTCTCTTTTATATTGGGTTTCTCCTCTTGTGGTTGTTAAATGCTCTGGACCAAAGTTCATTATTGAAAGAATTAAGTCAATCTATGTTTAGCCAAAGGCTTTGACATCATATCAAGCTCTCCTGATTTAGACACAAGCTAGTTGTCCTTTTCATCACCTTAAAAGCATAGAGGAAGTGTTTTATACACACCAGTGATAGACATGTTATGCTGGGTATGCTTACGCTTTTTTTTTTTTTTTTTTGTAAAACCTGAAATTATGTCTTAGAAAAACAAGACAAAAACGATTCTCACACATTGTTATATAAACACTGTCCTATCCTTTGAGGCACTAGAATCATAGAATCATAGAATATCCCAAGTTGGAAGTGACCCATAAGGATCATCAAGTCCAACTCCTGGCACTGCACAGGTCTGCCCAAAAGTTTAGACCATGTGACTAAGTGCACAGTCCAATCACTTTTTAAATTCAGACAGGCTTGGTGGATTGATTATGTAATCTCTGGTCTCACTTTATAAAAAATTTAAGGTATTCAACACTTAGAAATTCCCAGTGTTTGGTGTGAAGTTATTTAATTATGAAACATCACTGTAGCTGCTTAAGAAAATTTGTTGTGGCTAAAATATAAGAAATTTTTAGCTTACAATCAATTAACAGTATTTAAAAAGGTTACCTGTTATTTTGAAATGCATGTTGGTATTTTAAAATCAGTTTTGTTGTACCAAATTCACAAATGTATAAATACTGTTATGTTTTATTATACAGTTAGGAAAAAAAAAGAGGATGAAGGTCTCTTAAATCAGTCTTTTAGAAGCACCTTCAAATTAAAGTTGCACAGATTCTTTTAGGTTATTTATTTTCTTTCAGAGGTTTGAGCTTTCTCAAAAAAAATGGTCATATAAATATTCTAAGAGTGGCCAAAAGTGGGTAAACTTAGAAAATAGTATCTTTTTCATAGCATTGATAGGGATTTAGGAACAACAGATCACTGACTCAGTTCATCTGATTTATATGTTACAACTTTAGCTCTGAATAACTTACAGACACCAGAGTGGCCACCGATTTTGGCAGTACTATTTGAACTATGTATAAACAAGAATACATGAAAGCCTTCTTTGGATTTTGATCACCAGAAAAGCTGTCAATGAGATGTAGGCTAGGCAGTACAATTTTTGAAGCACCAAGTAAATTTTGAAAGACTCTTCCGTCATGTAGGTAACTAACAAAATGAAGTCTTTATTTAGAAGTCCAATATAATAGCAAAGTTTTAGCCAGCATGATCATTTCACCAACTGTAGTATGAATATCTTGTTGATGGTTAGAGTGGCTATCAGAGCAGCTAACTTTGGTTGATTTGGAAGGTGTTGTTACCAACTGCATGTTTTTCTTTTTAATTTCTCTTAATTATAATTCTCAACCTGAAGATTAAATGTTAGGAATAATTATACAAACCTATAAAATTTCTGCAAACTTGCAGTTTTCAACCAAGAGTATATGGAAAGAGTATAAGGGAAAGTGTTGAGTAATACAATGTTTAAAATTACTTCTGCATATATAATTTGTCTCATGCAAATTATCAGATATATTTGATAATCAAGATGAGTTCTAAAGAAATAATATAACTGGTGAAGGAACATTTTCTATATCTTTGCAAGATGATTAGAGGTGGAACATCTAAACCTTAATATCTATATGTTATCACAGGTTATCATTTGGTCTGTCTTTTTAGTTTTCTAGCGACTGACAGAAATTAAACATTTATTTCAGATAGCAGGAATAATGTAAATAAATAAGAAAAATAAGAGTGCACTGACTGGGGTTGTAATGTGGCCTTTCAATGTCTGTTGACTTGGATTACCTAGACTGTACTCAGACATGGCTGTGGAGGGTGAATTTTATGAAGTATAAATTGCACTGTGACTTGCTACTGTGGTGGTTTTACTCAGGTAGTCAGCCACGCTCCACCACAACCGCTCTCTCACTCCCCCTTTCCTCAAAGAGGAAGGGAGGAGAAAATACAACACAGAGATCTCGAGGTTTGAGATGAGAACGGTTTAATTAAAGGGAAAGGGAATGGGGAGAAAAAGAAACAAAAGAAATAATAAGTCTGCGCGGAAGCACAGAGAGAAAGAAAAAAAATTATTCTCTACTTCCCGTAGATGTTTGACGTGGCCAAACATCACTCAAACGAGTGATGTTTGGCCACGTCATGGGAAGCAGGGCCTCAAAACGCGTAGTGGTTGTTCAGGAGGAACAGCTCCCTCCCGCACGAGAGCCCCCCTTTTTATTGCTGAGTGTGACATCAGGTGTTATGGAATATCCCTTTGATTGGTTTAGGTCAGCTGCACTGGTGATGTCGCCTCCCCATCACTTGCCCACCCCCAGCCTGCTGGCTCTTGCGGGCTTGGAAGGAGTCCTGATGCTGTGCCAGCACTATGCAGCAATAGACATGACACTGGAGTGATATCAGTGCTGTTCCAGCTACGAGTGCAGAGCACAGCACTGTGTGCGCTGCTGCAGGGAAAGGTGACTCCATCCCAGACAGACCCAACACAGCTACATAGTCTTTTCATCCATGCTTCCTCAGAAGAAAAAGCATCTGAAAAAACTAATACATAATTGGTGCTCCATGACATCTTCCAAATCCCTTAATACCTAAAACCACTGGTTATTATCTTGTCACAAATCATTTTTAAAAATCTGCCTTTTCACTAGCATAATTTTAGAAAGGATAAACATTTATCTGTTTCACACCAGAAAACTTTCTCTACATGCATACAGGACTCTTATGACTTTGATTGTTTAATAGTTTAATTAAAAAGAACAGCAGTAAATTTATTCTGCTTGTTTTCTGTCTGAATAAGCAGTTTGAAGGTAGTAAGGGTTTTTTGTTTGTTTGTTTGTTTTATTTCTGTTTTAGAAACACAATTTCCAATAATATTATTATTAAAGTCAACGATTATATGCTACAAATGTTGCTTTTCTGTCTACTGATATTTCCACATGCTAACACAATGCAGTTGCAGTAAAACAGTCAGTATCATCTGAAAACCTTTTCAAACAAAGGCAATTTGGCTTGAATACCTCCAGACTTAAACATGAAATTTGTTGGGAACATGGATTTCACTTTCATATTTGCTTTCCTGCTACATTTTTTAAAGTACACCTCATATTTTGAAAATCATACTATATGCATTTTGCTAGCCACTATTGTGACAGGTTTTCCAGAATTGAACTCACTGATAAAATTGCAATTGTTGACAAACATGGTGTTATAATTTTTCATTCTTTCTTAGATGGTAACTAAAAATGACCAGTATTAATGTTCTATGTTTAACCATAATAAATTATATGTATTATCAGCTTAGAATTAAGCTTTCCATATCCGTTTATATTATTAATAAAAACTATGTAAATTATGAAAACGAGATCATAGATGTCTACACATATGGTTTTACATTAATTGTCTGAAGAAATATCCTCTTATAATTTACTTTTTTTTTTTTTTTTTAGTTTATTCATTAGGTTTTTGTTCTAACTGTGAAGAATAGTGTAAAAACCATGTACATTAGCTGGGTTCAGTTCTTCAAATGGAAATCTATTCTAGCATAATAAAGCAGGTGAGTTAGCCTTATCTGAACTTATGTTCAGTGAACTGAAATTCCTCCTGTAAAGGAATGAGACTGTTGATGACATCTGATTTTTCTAAGACACAGCATAGCAGTGTCTTAGACACAGCTGTAGGAGAATTGTTTTGGAAAGAGAAAAATATTTATGATTGACATAAGAAATAGGGTCAAATCTCTAACAAACTTAGAGAAGTGCAGTAAATTTTGAAGTTATTCTCAGCAAAGAGTTGAAGTACATTAAGCAGGTGTTACATGCAGATTATGTTTAAGGAATCTAAATAGGGATTGTAGCATAGGGTAAAGATTTTGTAAATACTTTTCTAGTCCAAAATCAATGCCATCGATTGTCATTAAAATGGCAAGCTAAAAACAATGAAGTGGTTTCTAATTTTCAGGCTTCTACTAGAGTCTGCTCTATCCCTTCCTTTTTTCCAGTTAAGAGCATCATTAAATGGTAAGAGCAAACAGCATATTGAGAGGCCAAGTGTTTTATTAATTCATCATCAGAATTATCTCAGCACATTAATATTAATTGCCTCAAATTGGATTTCATTTAGAAGGTGAAATAAATACGCTGATAGTAAAAGCCTACATAGCCAATGAATCTTTTGAAATGGCACTTATACGGAGCAGTATTCAAAACCAGATTTGATAAGTCATGCTGAATTCCTTTAGCATAGGAGCACCTTCTGGGTAGAATTTCATTCTGGTCTGGAACTCAATGAAACTATAACTTCTGAAAAAGACTTGCTTCCTCCTTTGGAAGATTTTGGCCTAAATGACTGAGGAAAAAGTGGACATACATCCCTCCCTTTATCTGACACCTTTCTCATTCCCTGCTGATTGTACACCTTTCTCATTCCCTGCTGATTGTAGTAGTCACACCTACAAACTATGTATTGTTTCTCATAATGGTGTGTGGCTACATATCTAAGAGTATTATTTCGTGTTTGCATTTGAATTGAATCACAACTGGTGTCTTTTTTTTTTTTTTTTTCCATTATAAAATTCTTTAGACTCTTAGAGTCATAGACTCTATTTGTTGCTGTTTGCAAATACTATACCTAAGTAAAAGTCTAAGAACACCAAATGTTCCCATTTGCAAGGATGCAACATAACTAAGGATGGAGATGAGGGGAAGAATAGAAATGTTGTAGCTGTGCTTGCATATGCCTAAAGGCACCACCAAGGACACCCAATATTTCCTTACCAGGTGAGTCAGTTGTGACAGCTCAGCTCAGGCATTCCCTCTCCTCTCCCTCGTCCAGTAAACCTTTCTACACCTTCACGTTGCTAATGCTAATCTGTTGGCTAATGTCAGTGCTCCTATGGTAGTCTGAAAAAGGAAAAAAAAATGCTCAGGTGGAAATGTTCACCCATATATATATAAGGTGCCACAGCTGCATTCTGACATCTTAGCTAATTCAGCCATTTTGCAGGAATACCAGATTCAGGCAGATTGAGGTGACACAGATAATTCTGCAGCCACATTCACCACTCAGGCTCCAGGGGCACTCTTCTATTTGTTAGGTATCATTATCACATGGAGATGAACTTCTCACTCCACCTTTCAGTCATTCAAAGTGTCTGCCCTGGTAGCCTGAAACAGCCAGAAAGATTCCTGATTCCTGGATAATCCTCATTGCTATCAGGGAGACAGATTAGTCAAACACCAAACACAGGCACAGTATATGCCTAGGTGTCTCGTTACTGGAACCACAGGATATTGAAAGACTAGTTTATTTTTTCTGTTCTTCATTGCTTCTCAGGAGAAGCCTTAAAACAAACTTGCACCACTGAAAATGTAATGCTGCACAGAAAACAGAAGCTGTGTTCTGAGTCCTTCACTTTGTGACCTTTTTAGGGACTGTAGAGTCACCTGCAGAAATGTTGGAGACATTGAGTGTGGGTTGGAACATGCTAGTGTGATCATGCACTGTAGTTTATCATTGCCTGTATGGAGGATAGGGATTGGGTATATTTTCTCACTTATCCACCATGTGATTTATGTGAGCAGAGATGGACAACATGGGCAGGGGTGCAATCAGCTACTCCTTCTGCAGCCATAGCATGACAGCAGGATTGTGCCACAGAGTGAGAACATTACGGAACTGGATTGTCTTCACCTTGTCAATTTATGTTTCTACCCTGGACTCTTTCAGTTCCCTATGGTAGTCAGGCCTCAGAAATATAAATGCAAGTTAGGGTAAATATGATGTTCTGATATTTTTATATTGTTTAAATCTATTTATTTAGATAAATAGAGGAAGAAAGCAACATAATACAGCACAACTTGCCCCATGCTTTGTCTCCTCACATGCAAATGATGGTAAACCTGTCCTGAAGACAAACATGGCACTCAGGAGAAATGCATTTTAATATTCTGCCTTCACTTTACAAACTCCTTGACCATAATAGCCATGCATGAGGACTGAGGTGTGACTGAGTAAATTTTAACACTACTGATCAGTGAGAAGCATGTCCAAAATGTCCATGACAAGGTGCGGCTGCTTAGCTACCTTCAGTTTAACAGAAATAATAGCTTGAGGCTAAGGAAAGGTTTGGCTCCCTCTGTTCCTGACAGACTGAGGTGTTTTACTTTTACATCTATAGATCAACCCTCTATGGCTGAAGGTACTGGCTGTCCCTTCAGACAAATAAGAGAAAAGAATGAAGATTTGTTAGTACTTGAGGTACAGTTGCTAGTAAGAAATAGTCTGCATTTTGAACTGGCCTGAAGTCTGAATCTCTTGTTTCAAACAGTCCAGCTATCTGTGTTGTATAAGAATTTTGTCAAGGACTTAGTTCAACACCCTGATACAGTCTACATTAGAAAATGGAACCTCTGTTTCCATACATGACAACAATCCATGTTAAACAAGAATGAAGAGATGTCTGTGAGGGAGTGTTCTTCCCTTCCCTTCCCTTCCCTTCCCTTCCCTTCCCTTCCCTTCCCTTCCCTTCCCTTCCCTTCCCTTCCCTTCCCTTCCCTTCCCTTCCCTTCCCTTCCCTTCCCTTCCCTTCCCTTCCCTTCCCTTCCCTTCCCTTCCCTTCCCTTCCCTTCCCTTCCCTTCCCTTCCCTTCCCTTCCCTTCCCTTCCCTTCCCTTCCCTTCCCTTCCCTTCCCTTCCCTTCCCTTCCCTTCCCCCTTCCCTTCCCTTCCCCCTTCCCTTCCCCCTTCCCTTCCCTTCCCTTCCCTTCCCTTCCCTTCCCTTCCCCCTTCCCTTCCCTTCCCTTCCCTTCCCTTCCCTTCCCTTCCCTTCCCTTCCCTTCCCTTCCCTTCCCTTCCCTTCCCTTCCCTTCCCTTCCCTTCCCTTCCCTTCCCTTCCCTTCCCTTCCCTTCCCTTCCCCCTTCCCTTCCCCCTTCCCTTCCCCCTTCCCTTCCCTTCCCTTCCCTTCCCTTCCCTTCCCTTCCCTTCCCTTCCCTTCCCTTCCCTTCCCTTCCCTTCCCTGCCCTGCCCTGCCCTGCCCTGCCCTGCCCTGCCCTGCCCTGCCCTGCCTTTCCCTGCCCTGCCCTTCCCTGCCCTTCCCTGCCCTTCCCTTCCCTTCCCTGCCCTGCCCTGCCCTGCCCTGCCCTGCCCTGCCCCGCCCCTCCCCTCCCCGCCCTGCCCCTCCCCCTCTCCTCCCCCTCCTACTCCCCCTTCTCCTCCCCCGGCGTTCTTTTCCCCTTGCGCTCTTTTTTGCTACCAGAAATTTACAAGGAGATTACTCTTGTAGTTGTGGCTGTGGAATTACAACATGATTCCTGGCAGTGCCACAGATTTGTTGTCTGTTCACTTAATTTGTCCATGTTTTGGATCCCAACTGACCCAACAGAAGGATTTTTTTCCTTAATGCAACCACAATGAAGATGCTTTCTTTCATGTTTGTGAGTGGTTTTGAATCACTGGAGAACAAAGCCATGCAGGACCCTTGAGACATTCAGATTATTTAAGTTTTATGTAAGTCATCCTTGTCACCTCAGAGTATCTGGTCTCTTTCCCACCAATGAGCAAGACTTGTAGCCTACAGACTTTCAAAAGTGATAATGAAATTGTGTATTCAAAGCATTTATCTGCCAGTCTGCATTGGCCTAAGCCTCAAACATTGTTCTCAAGCTAGCACTCCTGAAATTTATTATGAACTAAAAGAACTTCCCTACAGCCTGCCATTATTACTAGAGAAAGAATGTACAACAGGGACTGCCATTTAGGCCACCATTTGGAACAACATTTAGGAGCTGCTGCCTGGAGTTGACGTCCAGAATAATGAGGCTGACATTCAGAGGACCCACCCAGAAAGAAGAGGCAGAAGTAATCTAATTGTTATTGCTTTCTTTCAGACTCACTCCCCCCCTACTCTCAACCCCGTCCATCCCCATTTTTCCTGGCTTTTCCCCAAAATAAATGACTCTAATTGTAGTAAAAGTCTGGAATGGAGAAGAGTTATTTTGTTTAGTTTGTGAACTGGTATTTTCAAGATTCCTTAATGACCAATATAATGGAGAGGTTATTATCAAAATATGCTGGGTTCAGAGTGCATTAAAGCTCTCCTAGTTTACTCTCTGTTACAGTTCAGCCAAACCAAACACATCATGTTCAAGTAGATAGTCTCTTACTTCTTACTTTTTTGGTGTGTTTCCCATATCTCAGCAGGCAGCTATATACCCAGTAAGACAGCAAAACATTCGTATGTCACACTATGAAAATCAGAAGGCACTTTTTTTTTTTTTTTTTTGGTCTGTTCATTGCTCCTTTCCTGAGGCAGACAGCAAATGAACTGTTGTCTGTGAAGCCATAAAAATAACTGGCTATATCTTGTCCTTTCTTCCATCATGTGAGCTCTTCTGTTGGCATTTTTCTTTTCCCTTCCATTCCTCATTTCTTCACTGAGGTGGTGCAATACAGTTAAGAGGCAAATCCATACTGATACTGCTAGGAAGTTTCTCAGTGATACCATTTTTCAACTTTATGCCAGCAGCTCTACTTGTACACTTAATGTAAAAGAAGTGGTTTCTTCTCCTCCTCATTCTGTAAAGGAAGTTGTGCATCTTTTCCACATTTTTAATAGAAATTCAGTACCTGATACTAAAGAAGATCTGAACAACTAGAACATTAACGGGATTACAGCTTCATAAGTACTAAGGAAGATAAACCTGACCGAGAAATTGATTTCCATTTGGAAAATTTAAAAGATCTTAGAATTATTCTTGACTTTATGAACAATTATCTAAACTGAAGAACAAAGATAAAGGTTTCTCTCTGAAACACCACAATTTAAAACTCAAATAGCAACCTTTTTAATGAGATGGATGTTGAGATTTCTCTTCAAAATAAGTGTCCTCGACTAGTTTATGGATGCTTGTACAAACGACTAAAATTCTCTGCAGATGCTTTTTGCTTTGCAGGACAAGACTGTATCTCACACATATGTCCACACTTCAGTAATATTCACTATGATTCTCATTGGCACATTGATAGTTTGATATGTTTTGGCTACAAAGCAGATATTAATGAGCTAGACATGAAGATGTCTAGTCTAACCTCATGGTTTGGTTCACATTTCATCTGTGGTTCATAGATTTCCTCGCAGACTTGTATACCCTGAAGATATACAATAGGTTCTCCTATTTCAGCTGTAGAATGGCAGAAGGTA
Organism: Anas platyrhynchos; assembly: GCF_047663525.1. Lineage (NCBI taxonomy): Eukaryota > Metazoa > Chordata > Aves > Anseriformes > Anatidae > Anas > Anas platyrhynchos. Next base: position 66,260,823 of record NC_092588.1, on the reverse strand, counting down.
GCTAAATGGGTGTACACCACTGTGACATAATCAAACCTTCTTCAGGTTATGCAGACTTGCAATAAAAGAAAATTGGATAACCAAGCCTGATCCAAATTGTATTTGAAATGACCATAAGACTGGAAAATTACCGGTGGTGTATGGAAATACAGGACACAGGTAATTCAGGAGGTTCCTTCCTTCTCCAAATGATAGCAGAGCCAATGAGGAAAACTGCTGTGTAGGACCTCATTCTCACTAACAAGGAAGGGCTGGTGGGGAATGTAAAGCTCAAGGGCAGCCTTGGCTTCAGTGACTATGAAATGGTGCACTTTAGGATCCTGAGGGCAGTGAGGAAGGAGCACAACAAGCTCACTACCCTGGACTTCAGGAGAGCAGACTTTGACCTCTTGAGGGATCTGATACCATGGGATACTCTACATCTGGTAGAGTACCATAGGACAAAGACCTGGATGGAAGAGGGGCCTAAGAAAGCTGGTTAATATTGAAAGAACACCTTCTCCAAGCTCAGGAATGAAAGAGGATAAAGAGGAAGTCAGACAAAAATGCCAGGAAGCCTGCATGAATGAACAAGGAGCTCCTGGCCAAACTCAAGCAGAAAAAGGAGACCTACAAAGGATGGCAGCAAGGACAGATAGCCTAGGAGGGAGAGAGAGACAGTGGTTGGGTTAGGAAAGCTAAAGCCCTATTAGAATTAAATTTGGCCAGAGACATCAAGGATAACAAGAAAAGCTTCTATGGGTACATCAATGATAAAAAGAAGACTAGGGAAGTTGTGGGCCCTCTCCGGAAAGAAACAGCAGACCAGGTCACCCAGGATCTGAAGAAGGATGAAATGCTCAATGACTTTTTTGCCTCAGTCTTCAATGACAAGAGCTCCAGCCACATGGCCCAGACCCAGATGACAAAGCCAGGGACTGGAAGAATGAAGAACTGCCCACTGTATGAGAAGGTCAAGTTTGAGACCATCTAAGGAACCTGAAGGTGCACAGGTCTATTGGACCTGATGAGATTTATCTGTGGGTCCTGAAGGAAGTGGTAGATGCAGTTTCTAAGCCACTGTCCATCATATCTGAGAAGTTGTGTCAGTCCAGTGAAGTTCCCACTGATGGGAAAAGGGGAAACAAAATGCCTATTTTTAAAAAATGAAAAAAGAAGACCCATGGAACTACAGGCCTGTCAGTCTCACCTCTGTGCCTGACAGGATCATGGAGCAGATGCTCCTGTAAACTGTGCTAAGGCACATGGAAAATAACGAGGTGATTGGTAGCAGTTCTTCACTGAGGGGATGGTTGAGCATTGGAACAGGGTCCCCAGGGAAGTGGTCATGACACCAAGCCTTCCAGAGTTCTCAGGAATATAGTCTCATTTTTGGGTGGTTCTTTGTGGAACCAGGAGTTGGACTTGATGATCCTTGTGGGCCCTTCTAACTCAAGATATTCTGTGATTCTATGATTCTATGATAAATTCATAGGAATCTAGCAAAGCTAGGAGAAATGTTATGCACAAGAACATATACCCTGGCCTTCAAGATGATCCTGTTCTTAAAGGGTTTTTAACCAAACAAATTACAAGTGTTCAAGAAAAAACTCAAGACCTCAGCAACTCAGTGAATATGTCTGTTCAGTACAGTGTCATAGCCAAATACAACAAACAGTATATGTAGGATTTGTTTGTTTAGTAAAGTATGTACAACATTTCAAACAATAGTCTTTCAAGAATACATACGTGTATGTACATGCACCTGTATATACATTTATTACACGTTTATGCACCTAAGTTACACGTATATATAGTCATGAAATGCATTAATATTAGCACTGTTTGCTTTTCGTTTGGTGACAACACTGAGTCTACCAGGATTTCTTCAAATATCATCTTTGTCAATGTGTGTTCCTGGCCTCTACTTCATCATTCAAAACACCATACCAGAAATTCATTTATAATGATTTGCAATACTTTTTTTTTCCTTTTTAAATTGCTGTTAAGATATTTCCACGACAAATTTTATATTATTTTGATCTTGTACAAGCTTGTTTAATTTTGACAGTTCTTATAGAGTACAGTAGACTAGACTAGACTAGAGATCTTAAAATTAGCTCTCTGAAATTCCAGAGTGACAACTCTGTTGACCTTTTTTTCTCCTTGCACCAATGATTTTGAACTCAACTAATTCATGATCACTATAGCCAAGACAGCCACCTACCCTCATCACCTCTCCCTCAAGGCCTTCCCTATTCTCAAGCAACAGATCTAAGTGGTACGTTTCCTAGTTGGCTCACTCAGTACTTGGGACAGGAAATTCTATTCAACATGCTTTAGGAATTTCCCAGACTTCTTGTAGCAGTATGATATTTCCAGTTTATGTTGAGGAATCTTTACATTATGTTTCTTAAGTAAATGTATTTATAAAAAATAATCATATCTTGTCCCAGCTTCTGTTTCACAAGTAGCCTCTTTTAAGATTTGTTTTCTAAATTTCTTATCACCTGAGTCAGCTGGATTTGAATTGAATCTATCCCTCTAAACATAGCTGATTAGAACTGAGACTGATATTCTAATGATGTCTTGCTAAAGACTTGTACAACAGAATTATTATTTCCTTGTCTTTACTTAAAATACCTCACCTGTTGCCTCCAGGAATTAAATTGTTCATGGCTATATAGCACTGACATTGCTTAATCATCAAAAATTACATGCAGTTCTCTTTTCATTTCTTGAGCCACAGTCTGTACCAAAGGTTCTTCTAATTTGTACATAAGCAGTTGTGGTTTTGTACTTTGCCTTCACAAGAGAGTTAAAAAGATTCTCCAGTTCTTGCTGCAGAATTCTTGGTCTTTCTAAATACTGTCAGTGGACTACAAGTGTGATATCCGAAGTTTCGTAAGAATATACCTAGTCCTTTCATCGAGAGGACTAGAGATCATATCAATGCTCACTTTTAGAGGGATGATAAAATTTTATGCATCACTACTGGGATCTGCTCCTACAATTTTTACAATGTACACTCAAATTGACAAGCATAACTGTCAAGGAAGAAATAGAAGTATATATAGTATCATTTTGTTAACTTACTAAGGAAAACAATCTTAAATTACAAAGGAAAACAATCTCTGCCACAAACAGATTAAAAACTTTTTCAAGCAACAGCAACAGCCTGATGTACCCATATTCTTTTAAGTGTTCTCCTTAAGATTTCTGTGTGATGGGTTGGAAGATGAAATTATATTTTGGTCACGCTTCCCACTTCAATCAAACTGGGAGCAACATCCTAAAAAGTAAAAGTTGAGGAGGAGAGGAGAGGAGAGGAGAGGAGAGGAGAGGAGAGGAGAGGAGAGGAGAGGAGAGGAGAGGAGAGGAGAGGAGAGGAGAGGAGAGGAGAGGAGAGGAGAGGAGAGGAGAGGAGAGGAGAGGAGAGGAGAGGAGAGGAGAGGAGAGGAGAGGAGAGGAGAGGAGAGGAGAGGAGAGGAGAGGAGAGGAGAAAATAAATCCAGTTATTCAGAATAGTCAAAGATCTTTCAGTTAGAATACGCAATAACTCAGTGGTTGTAGCAAATGTGATCAATGATAAGAAAAGAAACATTTAGCCAAAATGGAAATAAATATATGTGGTTTTTGCAGGAGTCATTTATTGATTGAACTTGATTTGTCAAGCATTTTTGTATCTAGACTACTCAGGCTCTGAGTTGCACCAGGCTCAGTGACATAGGGGTACTATATTACAATGTTGTATTTGTTCTTCCTTACTCTTTGAAGAGGCATGTCTTTTAGACGCTTTGTTCCACTTGCTGTCTTAACAACATTTTAAAATTAGGTATTTTTTGTAGAAGAGCACATACATACAATACAGAGCGAGTTGTAACAGCTAAGGCTATGCTATGTGGATCTTCAGCATATTAATTCTTACTGAAGAAGTCTACAAGGTAGACATTCAAGGTTAAATATATTTCAATGTTGTCCTGAATATTAATTATTTTAAATAAAGTTTTGACTGTTTTCTTATATCAGAGCCCATTGTGGAGTGTCATAGTCATGCTTTACGGGAAGTGTGGAAAGCTCTAGTCAAGGTCTGAATGCAGTGACATGGGCATGCTGACAAAAGATACATACACAATTAACAGCTATTTTTAAATGGCCAGAACTGCTCTGTAGAAAGCTTACATTCTGTTAGAACAAGAGGCACTAGGTAATAGATATTATTCTAGAGTAGCAAGTTCAGAAACTGCTAAAAGTATGTCTCAAAGTATTTGTAGTGAGTACAGAAATGTATAAGACAAAAGAATATGAGAAATCTCCTAGATTATATCCGTTGTCTCTAGGACCATCAGCAAATTTCAAGGAAACTGGGGATAGGGAAACAATCCCATTTGCTTGCAACATTATTCTGAATAAAGAATGTAGAATCATAGGGCACAAAGAAAGATTTAACAAGGAAAAACATTGTTTTCAGAGCATTTTCAATACAATTTAAGATGTTGAAAATTGGGAAGAAGACAGAATGTGGAAAAATGTAAAGAAAAAGGAAAATAGCAGATTAATAAATTATTGAAAAATCCTGTACATAGAAGAAATTGAACCAGATAAGAATGTTGTTCTTGATGGATTTATTCCTAGGGAGTTGAAAGAATGCATTAAGGTATCCAGAATAATTCCTGAATTGAATTAAGCCACTAATGAAAATTCTGTTGAAATTCATTGCAATCAGTATGATAAAAAAAAAATAAAATAAAAATAAAAAATCAAATATTAAAACCTTGTTGGACAATAAAGAGGAACAGCAAATCTAAAGAAAATAGACTTGTTTGCTTTCAGGCACAAGGAGAGTTCAAAGAAACCCCATTAATAGTTTCAGGAACTGTAGCAATATGTTGAAACGGAGCAAATAATTTGTAATGAATAATTGGTCATGAAAAGGTCTGATAATGACCCTTTAAATTTAAGTCAAAAGGAAACTTACAGTTTTGGAAGTCTGAGCATCTAAATTCCAACTCAAAACTTGTGCTACCATTAAGAGGAGAATGGGATATCAGCTCCTAGAATACTTAGTAGTAACAATCCAAATAAGGTGAATTTTCTTTTGCTTTGGTGTATTTTCAATGGACTTGAAATAGCAGAAAAAACAACAAAAACATTTTCTTCCATAATCCTATTTAGATTTAAGTATTATCCATTTCCTTACATTTACTTCTACATTTGGGATCTAACTATCCACATATAGATTGATTCACCAGGGACTTCTTACAAAACACATAGTTTTTCAATATGTTGAAGTACGTAGCTTTTTTACTAGATCCAGAATGATACAGAATATGATAAATCCATTGTTTCTGATTAGATAAAACAGTATTTGATTAGATTTTCTAATACAACAGTATAAATGAGCAACAATAATGTCATGTAACTCTTGCATCTTCTAACCATGTTCACCGAATGTTTAAGTGTTTCTTTTAGTCTCAGCCTAATAAAGTCTTTTCCTGGTAGAGGAATCTGATCAGATCTAAACTGAGTGAATTTCAAAGACAATATACCTCATCCTAACCAGGATTAATTCAACACTGTTTTATTTATTTATTTAGTAAGTGGAAGGCATTTTGTTTGTAATTGTATCTTCCTGCCTTCTTACTCTTTGGGACATATTTGACAGTTTTCCTTTATGTTTGCAGAATTTTTGAGATAAAGCTTCTGACTTGTACATATTTTAATTTTAAAAAGATTAACTTTTTCTATTACAGTGTTAAAGTATATAAGAGGAAGAATTTCCACAATGCTCCTGGTGAATAAAGATCTCATTAAATCTGAGCTAATAGCACTGAACCTGTACTCAAAAGATGTTTGACCCTCAAGACTTTACATAGTCCTTGCTGCAGCTGTATTTAGGAAATCATAGAATCATAGAATATCCTGAGTTGGAAGGGACCCATAAGGACCATCAGTACAATTCCTGGCACCACACAGGTCTACCCAAAATTTTAGACCATATGACTAAGTGCACAGTCCAATCACTTGGACTAAGAAACTAAGAAAACAAAGGTAAAGTTTCAGCTGAGACACACTAGGGAGAGCTGGAATTTTCTGTGAATCACAGAATCTTTGAGGTTGGAAGGGACATCTAGAGATCCAGCCCCTTGCTCCAGCCTGGATCAACTGAAATCAGAACAAGTTGCTCAGGACTTTGCTGAGTTTGAATTTTGGCTATTTCCAAAGATGGAGAATCTACAGCTACTCTGGGCAACCTGTTCCAGTGAATTACCATCTTCACAGTAAAACTTTTTTTTTTCTTCTTCCTAATTTTAAAGTAGAATTTTATATATTTCAATTTATGGCCCTTAATTTATGGCCCTTAATTTTTCACTGTGTATCACTGAAAAGAGACTGTTCCCACCATCTTTACATCCTCCCATCAGCTGTCTATTCACATTTAGCCTTCACAAGCCTAAACAATCCCAGCTCCTTCTGCTTCTCTTCACGTCAGATGTTCTAATCTCTTACTCATTTTCAAGGTGCTTGTTGGACTTCCCATATCTTTCTCATACTGGAGAGCCCAGTGCTGGATGCATCACTCCAGATATCCTCTCACTAGTGCTGAGTGATCACTTCCCTTAGCCTGGTGGTGTTGCTTTTCCTAATGAAGCCTAGGTGCTGCTGGCAATGTTTGCTGCAAGGGCACATTGCTAACTCATGTTTCACTTGGTGCCCACCAGGCCCTCAGGGCCATTTCTACAAAGGTTTGTGCAAAGGTTTGTAGAAAGGTTCCAGTTTGTTGGTCCCCAAACAGCTGAGGTTCCTCTGAATGGTGGCACAAACATCTTGTATGTTCTCCATTCTCTCCATATTGTATAGTCTATAAACTTACTGAGGGTACATTCTGCGACACCATACAGATCATTAATAAAGTTAAATCATATTGGCCTCAGTGTTAACTCTTGAGGTACACCACTGACCTTCATCTTGAAATTTTGCCACTGATGACCACAACTCAGCAGTTCATCCGCCTCTCAGCCCACTTCATTCTTCATTTGTGTAGTGCATAGTTAAAGTATTTGTCAATGTGGAGGCCATGGTCAACAGTATTAAAAACCTCATTAAAGTCAAGATAAGCCTTATCCACCACTTTTCCCTTATCTATCAAATTAAGCATTTCATTGTAGAAAGTTTTCAGGTAGGTCAGACATGATCCATAAATCCATGCTGACTTCCAGTCACCTTCTTGTCCTTAATATTTTTTTTGTAAATTTCTTCCAGGATTATTTGCTCCAGTGTCTTCCCAGGGCCAAGGTAAAGCTGACTAATATGAATTTCTCTGTCTCCTTCATCTTGTTCTTGAAGACAGAGGTTACATTTGCTTTCTTCCAATGCACAGAAACCTTCCCAGATTGCCATGATCTTTCAAAATAATTGAGAATGGCTTTGGCAAGGACATTAATCAGTTCCCCTAGCATTTCTGGGTCATCAAGTCCTGTGCACTTAAATATGTTCCATTAGTTCTAAAGGTCCTTAACTTCACACTACTGAATAGTGAGTGTCTTCATTGCTCTAGAATTTACTTCTGGTCTCAGGGGCCTGGGATTCCTGAAGGTCAGTCCTACAAATATGTAAAGACTGAGGAGAAGACAGCATTGAGTACCTCAGCCTTTTCTGTGTCCTTTTTCACAAAGGCCTGTGCCCTTAGTGGTGGGCCCGCTTTGTCCCTAGTCTTCTTTTTGCTGTTCACATACTTACAGAATCCTCTCATTTCCCTTCATATTCCTAACCAGATTCAACTCCAGACAGATGAGTTTTGATTTGCCTTACCTCATCCCCACATGCTTGGGTAGTTTCTCAACATTTTTTTCTTATCTGTCTGACCCTCTTTTTTTTTTTTTTTTTTTTGAGTTTAGTAGAGCTCCTACTACATCCTTGATTCCTTGGACATATGGAGAGGATATTCTTGAGCTTGGAAGTGATCCTTGAAAATAACCAGCTTTCCTGGATCCCAGTTCTGTCCACATCTATTTTAGGTGGGAGTCTTCCAAGTAGGTTCCTGAACAGGACAAAGTTTGATCTACTAGCAAAGTAGAGCAAACTCAAGTCTAGAGCTGTGATCCTGTTTCTTGCCTTGTTCCCTTTTCTCTGGATCCTGAACTCCACTATCTCCCAGTGAGTGCAACCAAAGGATTCTCCAATCTTCACATCTTCCACAGTGTCTTCCTTGTCTGTAAATATCATGTTCAGAAAAGGACCTACCCTCATCAATGTCCAGTCATGGATTACTTGTTAGAAATTTGGCATCATTGCTCTCCACATTTGCTCTGTTGCATATATCAGGGTAGTTAAAGTAACCTGTGAAGACAAGGGCATGTTAAAGTGAGGTTTCCTCCTGTTGTCTGAAAAAAAGCTCATCTACTTTCTGCTGAGGGAGCCTGTAGCAGACAGCAACAGCAATCCCCCATGTTTGTCCAACCTCTAATCCATAATCTCTAGACTGGCTCATCATCCTTCCCAAAGCAGAAATCCAAGTGTGCCTGTTATTCTTTCATATAAAGGACAGCTCTCTATCCTCTCCTTCCTAGTTTGTCCTTCAGAAGCAGAGAGTACCCATTCATTGTTGTACTTTAGTTGTAGGAGTCTTCCTAACACATCTCTGTGACCCATAGCCTTTACCTGTGTACAGACTTCTAATTCCTCCAATGCTGGATGCATTAGAGTTGTGGCACTGTATGCCAGTCTTGGCACTGGTCAGCCATTCAGCCAGTCATGCTGATTCCATCCCCCAGCTTCCTCCCCCACACTCCCCCTGACTAAAAAAAGTGCATATGTTTGAAATAGACTCTCTTTGAATAATTTGACTACTGACAAACACTGAGGTTTACTATACTATTTTTTTCTCAAAGTATTCAGTCAGCCATCTGACAGACATTTGATAGGTATTAATTAAATATATGAAATAACATATTTGACAAGTGTTTGTTGTCGTATGTCTCTCCTAGAAGGATATGGTTCAGAAAATGTCTAAAACATGAAGCTGTTTTGCTGTATATTCATTTAAAGATATTTTACAGAGTATGTTGCATAACAGTTTTGTTAACAGTCATTATAGATTTCAGGATGAAGAGGACTAGAGACTAAAGTGTTTCACTTTAGGTAGCAGATTTTTAGATCTAACACAGAATGAATACATGCATTTCTGAAAGGGAAGTTTGAGCATACAGTTTTAAAATAAAAACATGCCTGTCTTCTTCTAGCCTGAACACAGTTATTTCCTACATGAGGGTCAAAAAAGTAGCTGACTATGGGATCAGTAATTGGTGAGTATCAGAATTAGGAAATCTATTGTATCGTTTGTATCATGGGTCTACTATTTATTTTAAATGAATAAAAAAATACCAATTTTAGATCATAGAATCATAGAATGGGTTGGGTTCGAAGGGACCTCAAAAATCACCTAGTTCCAACTCCACTGCTGGGACGCCACCCACTAGTTCAGGTTACTCAGGGCCTCATCTAACCTGGTATCAAACACCTCCAGGGATGGGGCATCCACAACCTCTCTGGGCAACATGTTCCAGTGCCTCACCACTCTCTGAGTGAAGAATTTCCTCCTAACTTCTAATTCATATCTCCCCTCGTTTAGTTTAAAACCATTCCTCCTCATTCTGTCAATATGTGATTGAGCAAAGAGTTGCTCCCATCCTTTATGTAAATCCCCTCCAAGTTCTGAAAAGTTGCAGTGAGGTCCCCCCAGAGCCTTCTCTTTTGTAGGCTGAACAGCCCCACTTCTCTCAGCCTTTCTATGTAGGAGAGGTGCTCCAGCCCCTTGATCATCTTCATGGCCTTCCTCTGGACACACTCAGATCAACATCCTTCTTGTACTGGGGGCTCCAGACCTGGACACAGTACTCCAAGTGGGGCTTCACAAGGGCAGAGTAGATGGGGACAATCACATCCCTCGACCTACTGGCCACCCCTCTGTTGATGCAGCAGAGGTTGCTGTTGGCCTTCTGGGCTGCAAACATATACTGCTTGCTCATGTCAAGCTTTTGATCTATCAGAACCTCACAAGTCCTTCTCTGAAGGGCTGCTTTCAATGAGTTCTTCAGTCTGTAGTCACGCATTGCTCCAGCCCAGGTGCAGCACCTTGCACTTGGACTTCTTGAACCTGATTAGGTTCATGTGGGCTCAATTTTCAAGCTTGTCCAGATCCCTTTGGATGGTATCCCTTCCTTATATAGTATCAACTGCACCACTCAGCTTGGTATCATCTTCAAACTTGATGAGGGTGCACTCTATCCTATCATCTATGTAACTGATAAAGATTTTAAACAGTCCCAGGACAGAGCCCTGAGATACACCACTTTCTACCGGCCTCCACTTGGACATAGAGCCATTTACCACCAATCTCTGGGTGCAACCTTCAATCCAATTCCTTATCCACTGAATGGTACACCCATCAAATTCATCTCTCTCCAGTGTGGAGACCAGGATGTCATGTGGGACAGTGTCAAACTTAGAAATACAAATATAGTAAAATATAAATACAAATATAGAAAATTCAAATAAACCTTTCTATTGTTCAATAGGTAATTCTTTATTCTCATTTCTTCTCATTCTATAATAAAAACTTCTCAATTTACACACTGAACAATACTCAGAAAATTGGCTCCTTAGGTTCAGTTCTCCTTCAGTTGTCCCACCCAAGACACTATAAAGAACTGCCTTGTAGGCTTGAACTGTGAATAGTATACTCTGATCTACTCCGGCAACTTCACTATATTTGAACTTTCTGTTTCCCAGGGCACTGCAAAAACCTTTTGCTCCTGTTACTCTTGAAATAAAAAGAAGTGTTCTTTATGAATTTTTAACATGGCACACTTTTCCTGCCAGTGCTTTCAGGCAAGTCATGTCAGTATCTGGACACTTGGATTTGAAGCTCAAAGCCTGACTGCCTCTATTTGTAAACAAGTGTGAACAGCATGAGCACAGGAGTGTCACTTCCCAGTAAATTCAGTGTTAAGAAATTACAAATGTATGTACTATAGAACAGTTTGACAAAGCTGTATTGAAATACATTATTCATAGTAATCTTTTTCAACACCTGACATTTTTGAAAGTTTTCCATTTTGTGTATCATAAAATTGTAATGTTGGGTTTGAAAACGGGAATAACAACAACAACAACAACAATAACAACAAAATGTTTTGCTTTCAAAGAACAATTTCCAAAGAAGCAAGATTGGTTGCTTTTTCCTCACCTTAAGGACAGCTCATTTTTGTCTAATTATTACAAATGAATTACAGCTGATCTTTATCTGCAGTGGCACTCCCAGTTTGCATTTTGTGTATGTGGTCAGAGAAAATAATATGTGTCAAGACTGGATTATAAAATCAGTCCTAAGCCTTTAACCTTCAGCAAAGCACTGAATAATTGAGGGGTCTATGGACACTGACATTTATGGCAAAGCAGAAAAATAGATGTCTATTAATGGGGCTGTATCTCTGATCATAGTTCCTAGTCCCCTTTCGGTGGTGGAGTTAACATTACTTGCTTGATGTCAGGCACTGCATTGATCGCTGCCAGATGGTCCCATGTTGATGGTCCTAGGTCTCCTGTGCCCATGATAGCTCTTTTTCTGATATGATCAACATAATTCAATCACTGTCAATACTTATTTCTTCCCTTTTTCTCCATGCTAGTCACTTGCTGACTTTTCCATACTCTTTATTTTTGAAAAATATTAACACAAGAGAAAATAAAAGTGAGCATTCACCAACTTAAATCTTAATAAACTTCATATTTTGTTCACCCTCCTTCAATCCCACATCACTATAAGTGTAGTTTGATTTGTAAGAAGTGCACTCTGAATGTAGGGAAAGTGTATGCACTTGAAAATATCATTGTGACCGAAGTGAAATAGTCACATTGTTGAGTTTTACTAATTTATTGAATTACATGTCTTCTGTCAGAAGACTTTTTATCACACTCATGAAAAACTAAGTGGCTATTAACAATCTTATCTGAAACAGCTGTTACAGATTTTATAGACTTCTGTTTATGAATGTTAAATATTTATTTATAACTTTTTAATTTTCAAAATATTTTAACTCCCCTACTGGGTAAATGTTACACCTTATAAAAACAACTTTACTGTTTTACACTCTTTCTTTAAGATGCTACAATAAATGATTATTTACTTCCTTTTAAATAAATAAATAAACAACAAAAACAAACAAAAACAAGCAAAAAAAACCAAACAACCGACTACTGTGAAGAATCAGTGGAAGATAATGTCTGAAAAAGAGGGCAGTTCCAGTGTTCCCACCTCTGTTTTGCACTGCAACCTGCACCACAAATGCATTTTTTTTCCAAGCAACAGAGCCCTCAGCACTGCAGCAACAGAGCCAACAGCACTGCAGCAAAATCAGATCAGCTTTGGACCAGCTGTGCTCATGTGGGGGAAGAGATATTTTCCCCTCTTGCCTCCCTTTACTTTCCACAACTCTGATCAGCCCCACAGTGGTGTCCATACCACAATATCTTGTTTTGGTATTGCTTTTTGTGAAGGCTTCCAGTGACACTGTCCATCACTTTCTGACAGTTTCTCCCATTTGATTTACACTGGTGTCTGACAAATTTATTCATAATTTTTAAATAACTTAAAAAAAGTTTTATTTAGGACACTAACGATCTTTTCAATGCCAGCTGCTGAGATCTTCCACAAATGGTAACTCTCCATAGCATAACAGTCATTCTGTCCAAGAGAAAAGCTACTTTGGGTGCCCTGAAAAAATCAGTTTAGCTTCATAATCCTTGTTGTTTTTAACAATGAGAAATTACATGAAAATGAAGGAATACTGCCCTATTTCCTCCACAAGTTTGGAGCAAAAAAATTCCAGTCCATGAGTAAAGTAAAGCTGGGTCATAGTACATAGCTAAAAAAAAGTCTGTGCTAGAGGAATTGATGGGTTCTTTCCCCTTCCCTTCCCTTCCCTTCCCTTCCCTTCCCTGCCCTGCCCTGCCCTGCCCTGCCCTGCCCTGCCCTGCCCATTTTTTCTCTGTGAGGGTGAGCAGGCATTGGCACCTCTTGCCCAGAAAGATTGTGGAGTCTCCTTTCTTGGAGACGTTTTCTATTTTTTCCTTTTTTTTTTTTTTTTTTTTAATAAACCCATTGTAAACATACCAATGGTTTTAATACTATATTTTATTTTTATGTTTCTGCCATTTAAGATGATGATGATGATGATGATGATGATGATGATGATGATGATGATTCTCTGCCTGATACTTGCTAGAGAGGAAGAAATTAGAAAATTATTCCAAGCTTCCATCTATTCTCAAAATTATCTCCTCAGATCAAATTTATCATTTATAACACACATTCAGTTATCAATATACATAAGAAAATATGATCATATTTTCTCTCTTTGCAGGAGAAATCTACTTTATTTAGTTGGCAGAGCTCCTGCCCTAGAGATAGGCATTATTGTGTTCTTTGCTAGGTTATGATTTGGATGACTTTTTAGATGTGATGAGGGATCTTCACAATCTTCTGACTTTTCAGGATGTAGGTATAATTTCATTGGTTGGAGGAGCTAAAATATTTTTCCCAGGAGTTTCATATCTTCTGTTGGCAATCAACTGACTTGTAGCAGCAGTTTACTTCTGAAGTCTCAATTTTTTACATCTTCATAATGTCATGACCAGATGCATGAGAGACTGAATATTCTTTCATGAGCAACCATTCAGAACAGTATGACTGACAATGCCTGAGGTGAAGCTACTGAGAGGCTGAGATAAACCTAAAGCTCAATGGGCATAATGACTAAATTATACTCTACCTAAAAGTGGTCCCTTCAGGTCAGATTGCCAGATTAACTGAATTACTGGGTCTGGGTTGTGATGTCGCAATGGCAGCGATCTGTGCTTTGTCTGTTCCAGGCATAAGTGGACAATAAGCGCAGCAAGGCACAGTGTATGTGAGGTCTTGTTTGCAAAGGCCTGGATTAAGGTTGTTGAAGTTTTAATAAATGTAAAATCCACTTCATAACAGTCTGCCATCCCATTGCTACGATGTACCATTAATATAGTGAAGAACTCAGTAATGAGAGAAACTACTTACTCCATTTCTCAGAACTGTATCCCATGAGGATTAATTAAGGAATATTATTTGAAGACATCTGAATGGATAGCACACAGTTCCCATGTGTATTGTACATTTTCTTGTGTTACAAGTAGAGATGGCAAGTAGTTTATGCAGAAGTGTTTGCTGTTATATATTAATTAAGGCTTCAGTAAGTCTTTACTGCTTTCATATATTGGGCCAGAAGACTGCCAGAATGTTTCTATACTTAGTTCAGCAAAAATGTCAGTATCTGAAATATAATGTGTACTTGTCAAGCCTGAGTACCTGAGTGGATTATTTTATTTTATTTTATTTTATTTTATTTTATATTTTATTTTATTTTATTTTATTTTATTTTATTTTATTTTATTTTATTTTATTTTATTTTATTTTATTTTTTTTTTTTTTTTTTTTTTTTTTTTTTTCCTGCAGAAAAATATGCAAAGATGCAAGAGAACTCTCACTTTCCTGATCTGAACTGTGATTGAAATTTGTGCTATCAAAGAGTAAAGGAGTAATGGTTTTAAACTAAAAGAAGGTAGATTTATATTAGATATTGTGAAGAAATTATTCACCATGAGGGTGATGAAGCAAAAGAACACGATGTCCAGAGAATCTGTGGATGCCCCATCCCTGGAATCATTCAAAGCCAGGCTGGATGGGGTTTTGAGCAACCTGATCTAGTTGAAGGTGTCTTTGCTCATGGCAGGGGATTGGAACTTGTGTATTTTATAATCTGGTTAATCATGTTTAATTTTTAAACATGGCATAGCATTGTGATCTGGATAAATAGTAAAACTCTGGATTTAAAATAGCCTAGCTTCCTTCCTTATGGAGAGAAAAATAAAGTAATACCATCATCAGAAAAGACTTCTTGAACTGGGACTTAGATGTACTGTGGATTTCTGTGAGCAAAACATGTTATCGTCCTGTGAGTTTGAAAAGCAAAGGCAGTTTGAAAGTTCTACACATGCTAACAGGAAGGACAACAAGGAAAATTAGTCTAAACAGACAGATTTTCACTTTATAAAATATGTTACTGCTAGCAGAAGAAGATTAGATGAATGCTGGTTTCAGTACAATAAAGCATTTAGTCAATACTAAGAGAAGTCTAAGATATCAGCTAGGACTCTCATGGGACAAATTTTCTTGTTAAATATACCACCATGTATGGTTTAGTGTTACCTGTCTTGGATGTTTTGAGTTAGGTATTTTCAAATTTATATATGTATAATCTGAAAAATATATATTGAAATGGTTATGGAAGTCTGCTTAGCAAAGTTATAGATGATACAAAGAAATACAACTTTTTTTTTTTTTTTTTTTTTCTTGGTACAGATCTCATTTCACAGGTTTAGATTTCTAAACATCTTAAATTTTCAAAATAATTATAGAAAATGATTCAAAAAACACTAGAAACTCTAAAATGCCTAAAAAAAAGTGTCAAACATTTTCGTTAGACAAACTGTGCTCATATATGTGTGGGTTAACAATGCATAGAAATTATAGAAATGGTTAATTTTATCTCGGGATAAATCCATGACCATTGTCATTTCATTCAAGACTGGGCTTCGGATTCTAGTCTGATTCTAGAGAATTAATGTTAGAAGTGAGATTTTTTTTTTTGTAGTTTTTGTTTGTTTTCCCTTTTTTGTTTGTTTGTTTGCTCATTTGTTTTTCATGACAAATGTGGGGAATGAATAAATAGGTTCTTTTCAAAAATTAGAGGAAAGGTAAAACACAGAAGTTAGAACAGTGTGAGCTGTGTAGTCTCACTATATTTGAGTTTTCTGACTTTCCACCAACCTGTTAGGCCAGAGTTATGTTGCACCTTGAAGAAAGGAACAAGATGATAGTTTTTGCTCATGAAGTGTTGGAGACACAAGTCAAACATTGTACTCATATCAGAAAAGTTATGAAACAGAAAATCTTCTCTTTGCAGTTTGTTGTTGCGCAAGTCACTATATATGAATGAGAAATCACGGGACTTGAACTGAACTTCATTTTTACAGCTCTTTTGTCTTTCATCTACGTTAAGTAAAGAAGAGGTAGTTGTCCATTCAAATAGACACCTCAAAACTTGCCACAGCTGAATACGATACACTCCTTGTTCTTGATCTCTGCAATTTACCCAGACCCCAGCACATGAAAGAGAAAAACCTCTTCCACATGTCTAAGAAGTATCTCAGACATTGAGTGTTTTGCAAATGAGGGCACTGGGAAGAGCAATGTCAGAAGTAACAGAGTTAGCAAATACTTTGAATATAGCTTACACATTTATGTCAAGACATTGGTAGCTGTAGATCATTCTATGCAAATAACATTTTTAAGTTCTTTAAAATATGTTCCAGCAATTCTCTAAGTTCTATTAAGCTGTGTTGTTTGTATATTTGTTGTTGTTGCTGTTGTTGTTTGTTTTATTTTTAAATACATTTGTTTAGTAACATTATTTTTATTGCATCATGTTTGAATTGAAAGATTGAAGACTGTATTGTGAAATACTTGCTTTTGAAAAGAATATAAATATTCATAAAGTTAAATGTCTTTACTACTTGCTTGCATGAACAGTATTGCCTTATTGTTTCAGCAGCAATTGAAACAAAAATGTAGCTTCTATTCCTATTACTCCCCCTAAAGCAGGTATGCACTATCTGTTGCCTTGCATCTTTAAGTTCTGTCTAACTCATTTTCATCTACCTGAATGTCTATTAAAAAAAAAAAAAAAAAAAAAAAAAAAAAGATGAAAAACAACAGCTACAATTTAAAAGTTTGCTCTGACATGGACCTTTAATATGTTTTCAGGCATTAGATTCTATGGGATGTTTAATCATTTTCTCTGGCTAATGTAAATATTTTCACATATTTTTAAACAGTTCAGTCTATCTTAGTAGGTTTCATAAATGGAATATTTCTTTCCTTCCTTATGTTAAGTTAGCTGGCTGTTTTCTGCTTAGTTTTGAACGCAATAGTACTAACTCATAAAATTAATACCCATTTTGTGGGATTGTCAGAAATGAGGATTGCTCTGACCCTTGTTTGAACTCATCAGCTGAAATGAAGTTGTTCAGTGAGCTGGAGAAGACAAAGCTGAGTTCCAAGAAATTAATCAACTCCATCAGCTTCTGTGATAGACCTGAAAATGGCACACATCAGACTGACCCTGAGCAGCTCTGGATTCCCTTCGTAAATGAAAGTCATCATTCCTGGCAAGGAAGATACTAAATTATAGGCTTTTAAATTTAATTTTCAGTTTACTTGTGTTTTCGATTAGTGTGCCATGTTTCATAAAGATGGTAGTACCTTTAAGTAGTAAATGCCCTTCATCTACCAGCTGAATCCCTGTTGTAATAAAAAGGTAAATTTGAAGTGCAAACTGTTAGCAAATGAAACATGTGGATGTTTATTTTTTTTTTTATTTTTTTTTTTTCTTTCTTTCTCAGTGACACCTTAAGCAACAATACCAAATTATTTTCTTCATACCAAAATCAATAACAGGCTTGGAAATAAAAAGTAACCCCACAGCCTGAGGCCACAGATTTTCATGACAGGCTACTAAAACTATCTTTTGGTAGCCTGAAGGTCTGCCAGCTAATCATTCACTTTCCTTTCACTATTTAGTTGTTGGATATCTCTCCGGGGTAGTAAAACTTAAAGGCTATGTGACAAATTGTTTGGTAAAGCAACATTGCCATTTTTATCTTCATGGAACTTCCATCTTTAATGTGTACGCTAAAAAGTTCACATTGTTTCGGAAGGAAGACAAAAATTGAAACTGTAACAAATATTAAGTCCCAGAGAAATGAATGGCTTCTTATTTTAATGAAATACAAGACATTAAAGCCATTGTTCTGCACCTTTCCAAAATAGATTCCAATATTTATTTATTTGTTTGTTTGTCTGTTTATTTTCTCCCAGAGGGACAAGACGGATACATAACGGAATACAAGTTTAAGATTCTTCAGTTACTCTCTTTAAGGAGAGAGCATGAGAGCATTACAATTAGGTTTGAATGTCTTACTTAGGCTTGCCCCCCCCATGCATGACAATATAAACTATAGTTAAGTAACTGTAGCAAATTCCCAGCAACCATCACAAATGACATCTATCTTGTTGTAGTGCTGGGTGGAAACTGGAAGGTGACAAATGCTATCAACACTCCTGTGTACATTTATATTTAATAAATTTGGCCAACTTGATTATATTTATCATAGAATTTAAAATTTCATTTATTCCTTTTTAAAGAATCAAATTTTAATATTTCTCAATTAAAAGATCTAGAAACTTCTTAATAATATCAACAATAATTTCCCATGAATACTCTTGGGAGACATTTAATAGAGTAGCTTGACTAGTGTCTTCTTAGTATTCCAAGCTAACCATGAGTTTCTAGACCTGTACTCATACATTCTTTCAAGTGAATGGCTTGAGGCAAATATACACCTTTCCTTCTGAACTATTCTTCAGCAATCCTTATGTTCCTCTTTTCCCTCTTTACTTCTATTCTATTCAATCTGTGTATTGGATTTTTTTTTTCCAGATAAAGCAAACTAAAGCTTTCAAATAAGTATAAGTATCATAATCTGTGTTAAACCTTTACATTATCTTAAAGATATTACATCAATATAAGTCTTTAGATCATCTTAAGTACTTTACACCTATTAATTTGTACTCTAAATTTGTACTCTAGTAGATGCTTAACTACACAGGTGTAGAGACAAGGGGTGATTAAGGTGGAGGCAAATCAGTTAACCCTGGTTTGAAGTCCTTAAAGTGTTTTGCCATAGCAGCCTTTTTCTAAGTTTTAGTGATTAACCTTTCATGGCCCCCAAATATGTTGCTATAATGGATATTGTACAACAGTTTAGTTTAGTAGAAAAGAACAAGCCTTTACACCCTTAATTATTTCTTATTAGCTTTTATATCCAAAACAAGAGTTTTAAGGTGTTTCAGTTCTCCATCACTCACTGTTCTGGAGAAATAGCTCAAGCAATCAGTTCTTGTTAATGTTTTTCGAAACAGTGAAGCGCACTCATGTATATCATATATGTATATTGTACACAGAAACAGACACAGAAAACGGTGAATTTCTCCACTGTTCTTTTAACTCAAACACAGCCCAAAGTAACGCACTCCAAATCTCTGATCCTTCCTATTCCACTTTATCATTCTCCTTAAAAAAATATATATATATTTTTGCTGCTGAAAATTCTGACTAAAGATGTGATGATTGCCTTGCCCTATAACCAAGAAAGAAGACTATGGGTGGTCCAAACTTCTAAGTATAGCAAATATGATAAACAATTACAGTGTCCTTTTAAAGAGCCATTTTGTAGGTTTGAACCCTTATGAGCTGAACAGAAAACAGCACAGAGACACACATCAGAGGGTAAGATTTAAATGGTATAGTAGTAATAGACATGAGGGTCTTGGAAGAGATGAAGAAACCTATAGTCTTTTTTGTCAAGACAGGAACTAGGCAGCCTCATGACTTTGCTTGCTAGCTGTGTTAGTGAGTTCAAAGACTGATTGACTCTGGGGTGTGAACATCCACACTATGCCCAACTTCAAGCAACTTTATCCACGACTATAGCAAAAGTCCAACTCTGTGTGTATGCATGCATATGTGTGCTTGTGTACAGAACAATCATTTTTGTAGGCAACTCAATCTGAATTCATTGTCTATAAATTCCATCTAATATGTTAACAGCGACAGGAAGTACTTTCTAAAGAAGAGTCACAAGTTGTCTTTTCCACCTGAACTGTATTGCAGTGGTAGTCAAAATAGACTGAAATAGTCCAGGATTCAATTATGCAGGTAATCATATTTTTAGTGCTCTTATGTGAAAGGTAAACATATGGCTAGTGTAGGTTGAATGAAGTTGTAATATCTAAGTAGGAATATTTTGAGTTTTGGGTCAGAGTATTTGCTCTTGTAATTGCTCTTAAATAAGTGGTGCTTCAACGTTTTGGGAATATAATTAGCAAGACATGATGGAGAAAATTATTGTGGTTTGATCTAACAGTGTTGCTGATGTTAAAGTTTATCTGACAGTATATATATATAGCTGGGATAGCTAACATGGTTATTGTTGGTTAGCTGTTCATCCTGTCCCTGTGCTACAGCTTATCCATAGAGTATGAATGATTTAATAGTATATACAGTAAAACTTACATTTATTTATTTTTTATAAAGAGTAGAGTATTCATGCAAACATCTGGAGATTTCAGTTTACATTAGCTCCTGCTAGTACTTGCATGTTAACTTTTGCATACCTACTCAGAGAAAAATTCAAAATGGAGAAGCAAATAATCAGATATTCCACATGAACTATGAGTTGACCACAGTGGTCTCTGCGTTGCTTATTTCCATCTAGAGTTCCACACTGAGGCCACAATATGAGTGCTCTAAAAAGCATCTTTATTTCTTTCCTCAAAATATACTTTTTGACACCTTGGAAATCAAGGTATATCAGATATATGTATGCAGATGTTCAGCTCCAGTCTCCCCCTTGTTCTATTAAATTACATACGTATGTTGTGCCCATCTCTCCCTATGAAGTCATCATTTGTTTTCTTCCCCTTGCCTCAGTACTGGGTCTCAGTACAGCCATCCACAATGACACTTGCTGGTGGAAACACTGTGAGAACAGTAGTGGAGATCTCTTCTGTTGTATGTTAGCTGTATCGTTATTGGCACTTGATCTAGTGGTATGTATTTGTTTAATGAAGCGTGGTTGCTTTAACCTTCTAGACTGTCCTCCCTGGGAAGTGTCATCTCTCTCCTAGAAATTGAGTTATGACACAGTAACATGCTAGTTATTATAGTAATGATAGCTGTCCCCCCACAGCAAAGAGTAATTTGATAATCTTCTGTAACTAACTGTACATGTTACTTTTCAAATAAAACATTAGTTTATTACTTATTATTATATAACCTATAAAATAATAGTTTATTGGAAACTGCTGAAGAAACACAGTCCAGGACTTTTAAATTTTCTTTTCTTCCATTTATTCCTTACACAACTAGATTCACTAGAGAAATGAGGTCTCAAAACTTAACAATAATATTAATACTTTGTTAGCAAAGTCTGAACCTACAACAGTAGTAGCAGCAAACTCTCCAGCTTAACATTACCTTGTAGATACTAGTCTGAACAAATATGTGATTTACATTAGCTAGCCTGAAATATTACATATATAACTAGAAATTGGGACCTCAGCCTACAATCTATCATTAGCATGGCACTAAGTATAAAGGAATGGTAATAAACAGTTAACAGATAATATAAAGTTTGCTTTACTACTATGTTGACATCAGAAGCTTGTTGTAAGCACAAAAATTAATAAGGGATTTAAACAGAATTAAGTAAATATGTGTTTGAGGCAAAACAGCATTACACTTTGGGATGTTTTGTTCTCTTTTAAGAAATCTTGATAATCAGCAGGTTAGTACTGTTTTTATAGCTACTTTTAATTCTTAGTGTTTGATTCCAAAACAGCAGTTTGTCCCCCAAAAGAGGAATTCAGCTAATCTTTTATTTAATATTTCATTTTTACATTCTGGCAAGTCACAGATATTCTAGCTTGACTTTTAACATAAATCAGAAAATCTTGTGAAAGCAATAAACTCTTTAGAAACTGCTAGTGTTATAGAAACTATGGGCTTGCAAGTAATGCAAACGTTGTCATTCCTTGCAGTCCAGGTATTACAGACAGAAAGCTCACAAAATATAAAAATCTAAATAAATGGTTGACCATTCTGTGAGCAGCTTTTTGAGATGCATGCATTTTATAATCAGCTTTTTAGACAAAAGGCTTTGTGATACCTGAATACTACTGCTTGTGGTTGTCACAAAAACTCACTGTAATGAAAACTTCAAAACAACGGTTCAGCATGAATTTCTCTGATGTGAACATTAGTGATAAACCTTTGTCTAAACACCAGACTGGAATGCTTGTGTTAAGCACTTGTGCTGTACTGACCTTTCTCGTCATTGTTTGCAATTTGCAGTTGATATTTCAACAAACCATACCTGCAACTGTATTGACTATAGTATTTTGCCTGTCAGGATTAAGTTAATGTTGTTATATTTGGCTGTAATGTGTTTTGAGTCTGCTGTTACATGCCTGAAAATGCAACTGTAAATTACTTTACAGTAATACATGATGATTTACTAAGTCTCTTGATAGGTTCTTTAGTCAGATTTAGTGTAAAATACAAGATGGGAAAGTTTTTGTGCACTGACATTCTGTGTTGAAATCAATGTTTCCAGAACCTTACCTGTAAAATACATGAGAAATGTCACTATTTCCTGGAAATTGCAGTACTCTTCAGAAAATGAAAAAAAAATAAATAAATAAAAGAAGTATGAAAGCAGTAACGAAGAAATAAAAGGTTATGTGATTTCAGTAGTTTTATTTTATTTTCAAAATTAAATTTACAACTCCCAAGTAAATAATATTTCTATCTTTGTAACTGAACCCAGTTGCACAAATAAATGTCATGTTCTTTTCAATGATTTACACCAAAACCTTCCAGTGATATCATGTTTCCCCATGTTTCTTCTTCCTGACCTTATGGGGCAGACAGGAAAAGAAGTTGGTACAGAGAAGCTTACACTGTGGTGGTCCTGTGGCTGATACACTGTGTCTCCTACCCAACCAGGAAAGCAAAACTCTCTCAGCTTTTCCTCCTATGAGAGATGCTCTTGTCCCTTCATCATTTTAGTAGTCCTTTGCTGGACTCACTCCAGGAGCTCCATTTCTCTCTTGCACTAGAGAGCCCAGAACTGGGCATAATACTTACAGTGAGGCCTCATCAGGGATAAGTAGTGGGGGAGGATTACCTTCCTTGACCTGCAGGCAATGCTTTTTTCTAATGCAGGCCAGGATACCATTGGCCTTCTTGGCCACAAGGGCACATTACTGTCTCATGGTCAACTTGTTTTCCATGAGGACCCCCAGTTCCTTCTCTGTAGAACAACTTTCTGGCAGTTCATCTGGAAAATCATTGCTGAGTAAGTTAAAACTAGACAGTAAAGATACTAAAGAGGATTTATCAAGCTGTAGCTCAATATGTAATACTGACTTTGATCCCCAGGGGACACAGATAGCTACAGGTCTGCAACTAGACTCTGTGCCACTAATCAAAATTCTCTGAGACCTGTCATTCAGCCAGTCATCAATCCACCTCACTGTCTATTCCTCCATCCTATGCTTCCTGATCTTGTCTGTGAGGATATTATAGGAGACAGTATCAGAAGACTTGTTGAAGTCCAGGCAGACAGCATCCACTGCTCTTTCATCATCTCTCCAGCTAGTTGTCCCATCATAAAAGGCAATCAAGTTGGTTAAGCATGATTTCCCTTTGGTGAATCTATGGTGACTACTCTTGATTACCTTGTCATCAACATGCCTAGAGATGGCCTCCAAGATAAGCTTCTTCCATCACCTTTACAGGTATTGGGGTGGGACTGACTGGTCTGCAGTTCTCTGGATCCTCCTTCTCGCCCTTTTTGAAAAATGAGGTGACATTTGCTTTCGTACAGTTCTCAGGCACTTCTCGTGATTGCCTAGGCCTTCCAAAGATGATCAAGAGTGACCTAGCAATGATGTCTGTCAGCTCTCTCAGCACATGCAAGTGTACCTTATCAGGGACCATGGACTTGTGGAAGTCAAGTTCATCTTAGCTCAGAAAGATGAAATAAAAATTCAAATAAATTTGTTTCAAGGCTCCTGAAAAATTCGTTTTTTTATTTTGTTTAGACTTAGAACTTCAATATGTTACCTGGTATGCACAATTACACAGTATGTGCAATTGCAGTGTCCTCTATATCAGCCTATTAATGCCAAGCTTCCTGAACAAAAACATTATTGTAAAGAAAGTTTGGATTTTATTTAGTGAAAATATAATCACTTTCTTCCATATAATCCTTCCCTTCCCTTCCCTTCCCTTCCCTTCCCTTCCCTTCCCTTCCCTTCCCTTCCCTTCCCTTCCCTTCCCTTCCCTTCCCTTCCCTTCCCTTCCCTTCCCTTCCCTTCCCTTCCCTTCCCTTCCCTTCCCTTCCCTTCCCTTCCCTTCCCTTCCCTTCCCTTCCCTTCCCTTCCCTTCCCTTCCCTTCCCTTCCCTTCCCTTCCCTTCCCTTCCCTTCCCTTCCCTTCCCTTCCCTTCCCTTCCCTTCCCTTCCCTTCCCTTCCCTCTCTTCCTTCCTCTCCTTTCCCCTTTCCTCTCCTTTCCTCTCCCTCATTTTTCTTTCCTTTCCTGCCCTGCCCTACCCTTTCCTGCCTTGTCCTTTTCTGACCTGCCATTTCCCTTTCCCTTGCCGTTCTCCCTCCCTTTCTCCTAACTTCTCCTTTCTCATGGAAAGCAGTTCACTGGAATGTTTTAAACTGGATTTACAATTTATTTGCTGATTATAGCCATTTTAATTTGGAGGACAAGACAGGAAGGCATATTCCTATTAGTACAACTGTGATACATTACAGCTTTTATTCTGCTCCTAATTCTATGGAGCAACGCTATTAGATTCAGCTCATTTCAACATATACAGTATAGATATCAAATATGAACAAGTTTTCTGGGCATTCCTTGCAAGAATATAGAAGGAGGTACCATTTACCATGACTATCCCTCTCTACTGAACATAACTCTAGTTCAGGTGAATACTACATGATACGAGCAAATTGTCTGGAGAAAATAGAATCCAAGATTTTTCTGTCCCAAATTTTCCCTATCTGTTATGTTTTGCATGTGATCCATTTTGAAAGAGTTGATCTGCTTTCTTTGACACCTTTGCAATTGAATTCTAAATTATGGTCACAGTAGAATTTGTGACTGGCACTAATGCTATTACCTTTTCTTTGTTTCTCTAAGTCATTGGTTTCAAAACATGAAGAAGTTTTGAAGATGTATATGTTTTGCTTAAAATAAATAAACTTTATGCTAACGTCAGGCATCTGTGAAATGTCCTTGCTTCATGTCCTGCCACATTTAGGGAAGTATGAAGAGATAAAACCATTAAAGTTTTTGTTTTTGGCCAATGTGTAACTCACAATTTCATTCATATATATTTATTTTTTTTCCTTTTTTTTTTTTTTTTTCAAATAAGCTATTATATCATCAGATGATTTACATATTTGTTACAGTATTCTACAAAAGGTAGATGCCATATATATCTGTTAATAATTATCCCCCAAAAGGTTACATTTTATTTGGAAAAAAATAAATAAATAAATAAATAAATAAAACAAGAAAAATAAAGTATGAAAAACACAGATGAAAAGAAGATGAGAAAACTGAAGTTCTAAATTCAGAAAGAAAGGAAGAAAGAATAAGGTAGTAGAAGAAACATTCTCTTAGCTGATTGATCTTTAGTCATGACTAACCACAGTTGCTAGAGTTTTGTAAACATCATAGATGAGCTGAAACAATGTACATATTAGTAGAAAAAGCAGCATGTCCTTGAGTTTTAGAAACAACTATTGAAGTCATAATTAGTTATTCAAGAAAAAGTGCCTAAATACATTCTTATCATCTGCAAGTATTGAAGGTACTGAGCTGGAATATCATAGGACAGGGTTTACATGTAACAAAAGTTGTAGTCGGTATTTTCCATCTGGAAATTTTGAGAAAGATCCATCAAGTTACTGTCAATGAAGGTTTTACTGCTGCAATTTGATCACAATACATAGCCTGCACATCTGAGAAGACCTCTTGGAGCTTTGCTTGGCGCAAGAGAGAATGAAGTACTTATACAGAGTATGACCTAGATACTCCCTTGAAGTTGACTAAGAATGCAGAGATTTTCACTCTGATTGTTTTTAATGCCTTTTTTTTTTTTTTTTGAGGGGGGGTGGGGGGAAGTGGGAGGTTGGTGGTGAGGGGGTAAATACCTTGACCTAAATGCTACAAAGTACTGTATGTGCAAAGTACCATGTGTTAGTGAAAAAAAAAAGGGGGGGGGGGGGGGGGGGAGTGGAAAAAGTGAGTAAGTGAATGGAAACTTTGGGCAAAAACAAAAAACAGTATAAAAACTTCCTTGTGACTATGAGATTTCCCTTTATCTGGCTGTACATTTTGCAACAAGGGATGGTTGTAGTGTACTGTTAGGAACATTCTAACCACAGCTCTTCCTCCCTACCTGTAGAGCCAGCTCTTAGTCTCCATCTACTGCTGAACTTGTTTCACTGTTACTCACACCACTGTTAAAGTGCATGCTAAAAATTGTAGATTATTTCTGTTCACTGCACACTACATTGTTTTACCACGGATAATGTTTTATTTATAAGGAAAATAAATTGTCAGAGTTAAAAAACACAGTGCATTTTGTTCTAGGCAACACATTGCTTTTATCACACAAATAATTTATTGGTTCTGCTCCCAGACGAGTTCTTTGCTGACCTTTTCAGGTATACTGAATATTGCTGCATAATTTGTCTTGTTGGGAAAATGTACTTCTTTTAGCCATTAATACATTCTTTCATAACCTTTGTGTTGAGGAGCAAGTTTGTTGTTTTAATTCTGAGACCTTGTTATAGAGAGATGTACAGCAAACAAAACTCTTTACCTTAATGCCTTTGAATTCTAAGGAAGAGAGACAGATTCAAATCTGAAACTATCATATGGTAATGGATTGGAGTCAAAACCAAAGCAGCTATATTCCTCTGTTGCAGGGCAGGCACAACCCCATTCAAGTGAAAAACCAGCCCCTATGAATTGTCATCACAAAATGGCACATGCTCCTTCAGAACAACTCACTGTATTTTAGCAACACCCAACAGAAAAGAGAGCAACAAAAAACACTGCAAGACAAAGATATAACCAAACTATCTTGTAATCTCAGTTTACAATAAACAACAGAATTTGTAAATTAAAGTTGCAGAATAGATGTGCAAGGACTAAAATCAAGCTTTTGTTTAGAGCAATGAAATACATGGCAAAAATATTGTATATAAAGTTCCATGCAGATGTAAGGTTTGAGGCACTACCTCGGTATCTCTTTAAATTTGTCTAATAACTCACTTTGAAATAACCAATTCAAATCCTGTCTTCTGAAAATTCTGATATTGGCATAATAATAAATGGTTCATTATAATAACTGCTAAAAGGTGGCATGCAAGCCTGTGGAAGAAATGAATCTCAGAAAAAAAGTTTCAACTGAGTTCCTTTTTAAGAAACATCAATCACTTAGTAACTAGTGTTTAATTTCTGTATTTTTCATGACTTTCTTCTATAGATTGGCCAAAGTTTGGCCGTGTGCTTGATATTTACCTATTCAAGCAGTGCCACTGAACATACTATTTATTAGGTTTTGTTTGTTTGTTTGTTTGTTTGTTTTTTTTATGGAGATGGAGAAAAAAAAAAAAAAACATTCTGAAAGCAGAAGAATGCTCAGGGATAGAATATAAGCAATGCCTTGCAAAAACTTCTCAACAGCTGCTCCAGAAGTTTAACACCACTATGTATTTGGGTGATTTTAATACATTCTTATTTAGAGAGCTGCCTGTACATATGTTCATGTGTACACAGAAGACAAAACTCTCTCAAAAAATTTGACCCCTTCTGCAAGAAAGGGAAAGACTGTATTGTAAAGTTGAAACAAGCTTAGTGCTACAACTCTTATCTGTACTGTAATTAATTGGGATAGTTTCTGGCATTTACTTGTTGAGATTTGTTTGCATGTATACTTATGTTTATTTCTGTTTATTTCTGATAGCAAGGGGAGTAATCTCATCAAATGTTTTCATAATTATGATTTCTTAAATTGAAATGTAGATAAAAAGAGAGGTATTTTTTTCTAAACACAAACACCCCCCCCCCAAAAAAAAAAGCCATAAAAAGAACACCAAAACAAAACAAAACAAAACAAACAAACAAAAAAAACATGTTGTGAAAATGATGTGAGAAAGATTTTAGTGCCAGTCCTTCTCCTGCTCTCTCTGTGGCCCATTTATTTAATATTTATTATTTAACAGTAATATTTAATTATTTATGTGAAGTGGAATAACATCAACAAGAGAAGCTGGAAAAATAAAAATGACTGACTTTGTAGAGCAGTGGTTACTATACTTTTGAATGTGGAGGATGTGGAAAGTGGAAGATGGAAGTGTCAGTTTATATTCCAAAGCAGGAAAAGCAAGAAATATGAGTCTTCCTACTGTGTATCAAGAAATAAAGCTATTCCACAACACAGCCCCTCTAAAATTATTTTCCTTTCTAAGTTCTCAAGGGGTGGTAGTTCATTCCAGTGGTGTACTGTGAATACACCCAAGGATACTGAGAGAACTGGCAGAGGAGCTGGCCAAGCCACTTTTCATCATTTATCAACAGTCCTGGATGTCGGGGGAGGTCCTAGTCAACTGGCGGCTAGCAAACGTGACGGCCATCTACAAGAAGGGCCGGAGGGTAGATCCAGGGAATTATAGGTCTGTCAGTTTGACCTCGGTGCCAGGAAAGCTCATGGAGCAGATTATCCCGAGTGTCATCACATGGCACTTACAGGGCAACCAGGTGGTCAGGCCCAGTCAGCATGGGTTTATGAAAGGCAGGTCCTGCTTGACAAACCTGATCTCCTTCTATGACAAAGCAACGCGCTTGGTGGAAGAGGGAAAGGCTGTGGGTGTGGTCTACCTTGACTTCAGCAAGGCTTTTGACACCGTTTCCCCCACCATTCTCCTCAAGAAACTGTCTGCCCATGGCTTGGACTGGCATATGCTTCGTTGGGTTAAAAACTGGCTGGATAGCCGCGCCCAAAGAGTTGTGGTGAATGGAGTCAAATCCAGTTGGAGGCCAGTCACTAGTGGCATCCCCCAGGGCTCGGTACTGGGGCCAGTTCTCTTTAATATCTTTATCGATGATCTGGATGAGGGGATCGTGTGCACCCTCAGTAAGTTCAAGGACGACACCAAGTTAGGTGCGTGTGTTGATGTGCTCGAGGGTAGGAAGGCTGTGCAGGAGGATCTGGATAGGCTGGACCGATGGGCTGAGGTCAACTGTATGAAGTTCAACAAGGCCAAGTCCCGGGTCCTGCACCTGGGGTGCAACAACCCCAAGCAGAGCTACAGGCTGGGAGATGAGTAGTTGGAAAGCTGCCTGGCAGAGAAGGACCTGGCAGTATTGGTTGATAGTTGGCTGAATATGAGCCAGCAGTGTGCTCAGGTGGCCAAGAAGGCCAACAGCATCCTGGCTTGTATAAGAAGCAGTGTGGCCGGCAGGGCTAGGTAAGTGATTGTCCCCCTGTACTCGGCTCAGGTGAGGCTGCACCTTGAGTACTGTGTTCAGTTTTGAGCCCCTTGCTACAAGAAGGACATTGAGGTGCTCGAGCGAGTCCAGAGAAGGGCGACAAAGCTGGTGAGGGGTCTGGAGAACAAGTCCTACGAGGAGTGGCTGAGGGAGCTGGGCTCGTTCAGCCTGGAGAAGAGGAGGCTCAGGGGTGACCTTATCTCTCTCTATAGGTACATTAAAGGAGGCTGTAGCGAGGTGGGGGTTGGTCTATTCTCGCATGTGCCTGATGACAGGATGAGGGGGAATGGGCTAAAGTTGTGCCAGAGGTGTTTTAGGTTGGATATTAGGAAGAACTTCTTTACCGAGAGGGTTGTTAGGCATTGGAATGGGCTGCCCAGGGAAGTGGTGGAGTCACCATCCCTGGAAGTCTTTAAAAGAAGTTTAGATGTTGAACTTAGTGATACGGTTTAGTGGAGGACTTGTTAGTGTTAGGTCAGAGGTTGGACTCGATGGTCTTGAGGTCTCTTCCAACCTAGACAATTCTGTGATTCTGTGACTCCACTGTTGCAATATATTTCGATAAAAATTTTTTGTTAATGAGAATGAGAATGGTTCCCTTTGTCCTGGAACATCAGCTTCGATGTCTTAATATGCATCTGCAATCATTTCAACAAGGTGGTAAAGAGCATTTACATTTGAAACTACATTACCTATCCAGTCAATGGAGAACTTAAGGTGCTTTCAAAGGGCAATATGGAAAGTGTATAGACTGTACTGGGAGATAACTTGAGATAGTATACAGAAAAAAGAGATGTGTTTGAACATCTGCTCCTCTCCAGAGTTAGGTCCTCTGACTGTGCGCAACTTGAACCAAAGATTTATTTCTAAGTTGTCAGTTCATGGACCTAAACCAAACCAAACCAACCAACTAAACAAAAAAAACTGCCAAAGGCAGGAGTGATCTTGGTGCATACCTTGTGTAAAGTTCCTTCCCCAGCCTATAAGGATATTAAAAAAAAATAATCAACAAACAAACAGAAACTCTCTGGTAGGGTAGTGTGGTGTTGGGAAAATTCAATACGGACAGAGAACAGGAAGCCGTCTCTCTCTCAATTAGTGCTGCGGTAGCAAAAGAAAGGAATTCTGAAATCTTAAATAGTTTCTAGAGTAATTTGTGGGTCTTAAAAGTAATAATAAAAAGGTTTAGCAATTCAGACCAATTTTATTATCACTTTGCATTGTACAACTTTCTCTGCAGCAGCCCATACAGTGTTGTGCTCTGCACTTGTAGCTAGAACAGCAGTGTTATCACACCAGTGTTGTCTACTGCTGAGCAGTGCTGGCACAGCATCAGGACTCTCTCTGACCCTCCTTGGGGGGTGGGCAAAAAAGTGAGAAGAGAAACATCACCAGGGCATCTGACCTAAACCAAACAAAGGGATATTCCATACCATATGATGTTACACTCAGCAATAAAAGGTGGAAACAGGAAGAAGAGGGGAGGGGTGAACTCTCATTTTGAAAATGTCGGTCCTCCTCCTGAACACCAACTATGTGCGTTGAGCCCCTGCTTCAAGGACATGGTCAAGCATCTCTCATTTGTGGGAAGTAGAGAGTAATTTCTTTCCTCAGCCTATATTTGTTTTGCTTGTTTGTTTTCCTCCCCTTTTTTCCTTTCCCCTCCCTTTTCCCCTTTCCCTTTTTTTTCCCTTTAGTTAAATTGTTTAGTTAATAACAATCTTTCCTTAATTATTATTATTATTATTTCCCTTTAATTAAATTATCCTTATCTCAAACCATGAGTTGTTCTTTACTTCACTTCTTCCCCTCCTCATCTAAGGAGGGGGAGTGAGAGAGTGGTTGTGTGTTCAGCTGCCTAGCACAGTAAAACCACCACACATTTAACAAATTCAGCGCAACTACTTTGAGCTACCCATTGAAGACACTTGCCCCTCTTCTTTAACTACATGTCATCAGTCTCAAAATTTCAGAAATCTGAATTGTACCTTAGTTAGATGTCTAAAGTAAACTAGAGTTGTTAGAGTTAACATCTCTGAATTGATAAATGATTTGAAGTTGGTGTATTCACTTGTAGGAACAGGTCCAGTCAAGATGAGGATATGTATTTATATGAATTTGACTGCAGAATGAGGCATGCTCTAATTATAATGTTTACACTGCTGCTATGCTTCGAAACAATTACAGGTTCCAATCTCAGAAAAAGGTTTGTTATGAGGTACTTCTTGGCCTTTTATTGACTCTATTGACTTCAATGAGCCTATAAGTATATATTGGTGCCAAGCATTGCAGTTGCAATTATAAATTAAGATTGAGCCATGTAGTAATGGAGGTAGTCTTTATAAATCTTTTAATCCAGAACTCTTTTTCTGTCATATGAAGCTATGAAGATCTATGACTTTATAACATGCAAATATCACAGTGTTCATGACCATCTGCTTGATGATCAGGACCCTATGCATGCTACAGTAAATGTATCTAAAAAAATGATAATGCTAATTCACTATTGCTTACAACTCCTTTTCTTATTGACACTTTTAAATATGTACATAATCATGACCTGCACTTGAATATATGCATTTTAAGTAAAGTACCTTATTATTTTCACAGTTATTTGAAAATTTTGGGATTCAGTTGTCATTTTTTGGATCTCTAACCTTCTCCAGCTGTGAGAACATATTAGGACCGAAAATATTGTCAAGCTGAACTACATCAGAATCTGCCTCTTCTTCTTGTATGCCATTTATCTCAATTGCTTTGCTATTTGCTGGTCAACATCCTTTTACACCCTTGTCCCATTCTTGGACCAAAAGTGTGGGAAATACCAGCTGTGTAATAATATTTCACTCCCCCTTGTGGGAAAAAAGGGCTAGGAAGCAGCAACAGGCAGAGACAACTAAGGAACAGGGAAATAATAAAAAAATAAAAAAATGCTGGCTGCTTACTGTTAGCAAAACAGAAAATTTTACAGGCTCTCTCAGATCTGCAATCTAGACCCCACCATAAAGGGTAAGAATGAAATGCTTCAAAATAGAGAGATGAAACTCCAGAATAAATTAGTAACAAGAGTTAAATGCCATGGCCAAGGAATAAGTCTTGCTGATACATCTGCCTTGTTAGTAATAAATCTTCAGGAATCATTATTTAAATCTGCTTCCAGCTACATCCCTTGTGGATAAAGTTTTTTTACTTCTCACAGCCTTAGCCAGAACAAGTCTGATCAGGACACAGGCAAGAAAATTTCAAGAGAATTTCAGGATACATAAAGACATCTCTTCTTCGTAAATATTGCTGAAGCCATGTCAGCTGTAGTGTTAGAAAAACACATCTTGCTGCTGGAGAAGGTAGTTTCTCAGGCTGCATGCTAAGCTGTTTTGCCATTTAATCTCTCTCTATATATATACACAAATATATATATATACAAATATATATATTAATATATACTTGTAGCATAAGGAGCATAAAATATATGTTTCCATTGTGCTAGGCAAGTATAGATCAATATTACTGTTCTTGCGTTGGATGGCTTTCAAACTGAGCTAAGGACAAGCATTAACTTATGAGTATAGCAAAAAAACATAGAAGTAAGGGAAATGACAGGACAACAAAAACATTGGCAAATTCAGAATTATTTCAGAAGTTCAGAGTTCCAGCTATTTAACAAACACTAGTTTTTGTTTGTTTGTTTGTTTGTTTTCTTCTTCTCTTGACTTTGTTTTCCTATGAGGAACTGTAAAAAAGGTATTCAAATAGATTATTTGTTGTAACATTTAAATCTTTTTGTCATTGCATCAGAATGAAAAACATTACAGAAACAACAGAAACATAATATTATTGAGAAAAAAATTTTAGCTTACAGCATACGTTATTCCTATTTCAACATCTGGAAAGGGGAGATCTGACTGGTAGTTTAGGAAGTTTAAATTAAAGTTGACAAGGATAATTGATACTCCTGGGTTGTCTTTTCTGTCTGGTCACCTGGGAGCTTTGGGGTTACACAATTTTTTTTGTATCTTTTCGCTAAATTTAAAATCCAAGTGTAGAATGCTATGAACAATGTGTGGAATTGAGGAAATTCCTGAAAGAAAGACAATTGCAGAATCATTGAATAGCTTATATTGTTTATGGCACCTGTACCTCTTTGAGATACAGTATTCTGTATTCAGAATCTTTCATGATTTCAATAAAATAAATTTATTACCAACGAGATCACTGTGAACTGGGGCCAGTTTCAGAACATTTATCAAAAACTGTGAACAGTAACTTCCAAAAGGTACTATTGTATAATTTGACATAGCACTGAAGCACAGCAATCCAGTCTCACTGTGATAAGTACATGAAGCATAACAGCAAGACCTGTGCTTGAAAGAAACCACCACAATTTAAGTTCAGAAATACATTGACTTGTTAGATGGGTCCAGAAGAGGCAACACAAAAATGAAAGAGGGCTGGAGGGTCCTTACATGAAGAAAAGTTGAGAGAGCTGGGGACATTCAACTTGTTCAGTGGGGTTGTCAGAAGAGAAAGTTCAGGGGAGACCTCATTGCTGCCTTTCAATGTATTAGGGGACTTATAAGAAAGATGGAGACTTTTTACCAGAACCCGTAGTGATAGGATAAAGAGTACTGTTTTTTGTCTGAAAGATGATAGATTTAGGGTGGTAATAAGGAGGAATTTTTTCATGAGGAGGGTGTTAAGTCACTGGAGTCATTTGTCCAAAGAAGTTGGGGGTGCCCCATTGTTGCAAGTATTGAAAGTCAGGTAGGATGAGCAAACTGATCTAGTGAAATATGTCTCTGACAGGAGGGGCTGGGCTAGGCAATCTTTAAGGGTCCCTTACAATGCAAACCATTCTATGATTCTATGATTCTTTGTAGGAGAAAAGCCAACATGATTGGTTACTATTTTCTTGAACACTATTTCCTGATCCTCTAGAACATGTATTTGATACTTCCAAGACGTAAAAGTGCATATATTTGACATCTTGATACCTTTGCTACACAAAACACTGTCCAGTTTTTCTCTGTCCACTGAGATTCTTCACTGAATATAGGCAATTACAACTCAGAGCTCTTCTGGACTTCTTCTGAGCTAACCTCTGTAATATGAGAAATATAGCCACATGGAAGTTTGTTTACTACATTTTTTGCTTCATTAAATTGGTTTATTAAGCAAAATCTGTGCTTTTCAAGCAGAGTTCATAGAGCTTTGGTTTGATTAATTTAAAATATGTGGTTTTGATAAATATCTTGAAACTTTTCAAGTATTTTATTTCAAACTTTTGAAAACCAGAAGTCTACTTTTCTTATTCTGGAGCAATTGGGAAAATGGTATCCTCACTGCTTCAGGCCTTGCCAAGTCCCAGCATTTTCTTCTGGGATTGCTTGAAAGTGGTAAAACAAAATCTCACAAAATGACTTGCTATCCACCTAGGCAGATCCTAGTGGCAGCCTATGTGCATAAGAGGCTAATTTGTGACATGTTTAACACTTTTTAATTTTGTCAGCTCATCTCTACATACAAAGTTAGACTGGAAATGTATCAGAAATCTGTTGCAGAAATATTTCAATTATCACTTTCTTAAAAGACTTCCCTCTTTTATTATATTAAATTATACCTTAATAAATGCTAAAAAATAGTAATGGCATCACTATGATACCTTAAACAAAGATCTACCTCAAATCCCACCATGTTGTTCTGCAGAAAATTAACACTGACCAACAGAAAGGGGTAATTTTTTGTCCTGAATAGTGAAGAGAGATGCTTGTTGATGTTTTATTTTTTGCTTGTTAGTTTGTTTTGTTATGAAAACAGGCTGGAGTTATATGAGTTGAGCAACATGGTCAGAACACATCATGAAAACTGCATACCAAGTATACAATCATTGCAACATTTGCAAGTATACAATCATTGCAACATTTCAGCCTGGAAAAGAGGAAGCTGAAGGGAGACCTCATTGTGGTCTACAGATTCCTCATGAGGGAGAGTGGGGGGGCCGGCACTGATATATTCTCCTTAATCACCAGTGATAGGACCCACAGGAATGGTGTCAAGCTGAAGTAGGGGAGGTTTAGGCTATACATCGGGAAGAGATTGTTCACTGAGAGGGTGGTCGCACACCAAAACAAACTCCCCAGGGAAGTAGTCACTGCAGAGCCTGTTAGAGTTTAAGAAGTGTTTGGACTACGCACTTAGTCACATGGTCTGAAATTTTGGGTAGACCTGTGTGGTGCCAGGAATTGGACTCAATGATCCTTATGAGTCCCTTCCAACTTGGGATATTCTATGATTCTATGATTCTATGATTCTATGGTTCTGTGCAAATTAAAATTTAATTCTCTTCTGTGATGCTTGTTGTTGTTTTAAGTCTGGTCTCTTTCCTCTATCATGTAATATATATTGTCTATTTTCAGAGAGAGGTGAACCTGTGAATGAACACTGACTTCAGTGACAACTCCTGGTAGAAATCAAATACAGAACCTGTAAATGGTTGTGAACAATGTTTACACTTGTTAAGTCTAATTTGAGAATATTTACCAGACTTAAAAATCTCTTTTGATATTGCGCTTTTTGTACAGATGAAAATTAAAATAGTATTCCTTTTTTTTCTCTCTTTTTTTTTTTTCAGTAAGTAAAAGAAACTGTCTCCCTGCATATAATTCATTTAAATATAAAATTTCTGCATATATAACAGACATAGTAACCAACATAGCATTGATAAGTTGTCTTTTAATCACTCTATTTGATATTTGATATAGCAGTAAAATGTTTATATTGCAAATTGTACAGTAAACCTTCACTTTAGGAGCAAATTAATAGTCTGTAACCATGAGAATCTGACTATATCTGAATATTGATGATCTCACTTTCTGAGTCTCTCTGGGATTGGGGGTGCGAGGTGTTGATCATTGCTTCTCACTGATAAGCAAAATATTTCCAGAGCGTGAAGAATTCTGTGGTCTGTGAGAAGGATAAACCATAATCTGCATCAACACACTAACTTCTCCTCTGCCATTTGCATTGAAAATCAGGTAGAAGTTATGCTAAGCTCTCTATTATAGCCTCATGTATGTGAAAGGTCTTCCCCTTCATTTGAATAAGGCCTCTTATGCATGTGAAAAAAGCGCATTTAAAAGGAAAGTTCCTTTAATTAGGGTGGCATTTAGAAGCAGGATCCTTAAATGTTCACTTTTTGTGATGCTGAATTATGGAGTATTTTCAAATGGGTCATACTAGTATTTTTCATTAAACATATTTATTTTTATTTATTTTTAAAAAGAAATGACATACTCTACAATGTGAAGTGAAGGACTAGATTAATATGGCTAGCTAGATTAAGAAAAATTTAAATCAGAGTGTTTGATGAAATGTAGGAAAATGTTTAAATATAGGATTAGACTTACAGTATAGAAAGCAGTCAAGAAGATCAAAAGAACTCTGTTCAGAAATTCCTATTAAAAAAAAAAAAAGAGGAAAAAATCTATTGAGTGAATTCTTATAGCTAAATGATTAAACTGTTTTAAATATATTACACTTAAAATGACTTTAAAATAAAAATAAACAGTACAGAGTATGCATGAAGTAGAAATCATATTATTTTCTTTTTTTTTTTTTTTTAAAAAAAAAAGATGAAGTGACTGGGCCTATGTGAAACTGTCATAAAACATATAGATGAAACTATGGAATTTAACTTAAAAGGAGTTCCCTGGAGAGTAATTTTAAATCTGGCATGCAGCTTTATAGAGATAGAAGCTAACTGATTGGCATCTGTATGAATATGGATTTCTTTAAATCCATATTTGATTTTCTACCCCTTAAAAATATCAAATGAAACCTAATAACTACTTCTTAAGGAAACCTTTGGGAGAACATGTTTAATCCTCAAGGGATTCAATAGAAATGCTTTAACTTCGGTATCAAATAACTAACCAAGATCACAGGAATGACTTCTATAACTGTATGTCTTCTGTATCTCAACAAACTCTTTTTATTATTAATGATATATAATAATATATTTATTATTATTATTATTATTGTATTATTTTAAATTAATGTTAATCTGTGTTCTTGAATCATGGTTAACATTCAGTGTTGACAGGAACATTCTTGTTTTTTTTTTTTAACACTCATTGGAAAAATGTAAAAGAAATGTGTGGTGGATAATTTGAATTATAACATACTATTCATATTAAACTGAAGTTTCATCCAAATTTGTAACAAACTGAGAGTAGTAGGTTTTCTTTATGCAGAGTAAAAAAAAAAAAAAAAAGACATCAATCTTGCACAGCTGCACATGCAGTATATTGTAATCACCTGTAAAATATTGCTATTTTTTGTTTAAAAACAAACAAGCAAACAAACAAAACAGAAATGTTTAACGTAGTGTAAATTCCTTCAATGTTCAACTGCACAACATCCTTTCTGTATTGATTCCCTGGTTGTCTATCTGTTCAAATAAATATCATTACAGCACTGATGAATTTCAATAAAAACACATAAAAATTTGTATTTCAAAGTCCTGTTTTAATTGAGCATAACTGTTCACTAATGGATGTTGACTTTTATTAGTTTCCACTATCTCTAGCTGTGTTTGCTACAATTAAAATTAAAAAAGTGCCCCCTCCTATCAGTCTTTCCCAATGACATTTACAACTATTCTTTCTAGATGCTATCTACAGCAAAACAGAATAAAATTGCTGGTATCTTGAATATCGAAATGAGCAACGGACAGCTTTTACAGTACCTTCTCCAAAACATTTCATAATAGTAAACTTAGAAATATTCTGTTCAAACGCACCTTGGCCAACCTGATCCAGTGGGTGGTATCCCTGTCTATGACAGCGTGGGTTGAGTTTGATGGTATTTAAGGTACCTTCCAACCTGAGCCATTCTATGATTCTATGATTCTAAACACGTGATAGTTTGTTCTAACTAGTCAACAATAAATGGGATACATTAATACCTTATTTTCAGTGAATATAAAACATGGAAACATGGATAGAATAACATCCCAAATACAGACATGTCTGAAAATATTCTTGATGTAAATCGGTGGTTCCAGGTTTCCATTTTTATCTAAATAATTTCAAGCAGGATTAATTTATTGTTTCTTCTTTTTATAACATCAGAAAGGCATGATCAGTTGATTAGTTTATTAATACATACTGATAGTACTCAAAGGCTGCATTCAGAATCTGGGATGTTTTGTACTCAGAGCTGGAAATCCTTGTTTCAGTAAAATTTCAAATAGCTTTGGTTTCACAAGATAGGAATGAATGTTGAAAATATTTGTATGTAGATCTACTACTACTTTAATATCTATGCTCTTTAGTATGTCTGTGAGTACAGACTGGCAATGCAGCTACTAGCTAACAGCTGGCACCTGCTAACTTACAACAGAATGGGAGACACACTACCTGCAAAGTAGAAACAGACGCATCAGCACAGGAAGTTTGGAAGGAGAGAAAAAGTTTTGGAGGCCCGGTGGTTAAAGGGAACATAAGTCACTGAGGTCAAGAGTGGAAGAAATAAAGGTGTAGATTTCTCATAAATATAGATTGAAATAATGGATGACACCATAGATTGAAATTAGGGTAGGGTAAGGTAAAGGGGTTGAAATTGTCAACAAAGAAGACTGCAGAGCTAGGGAGCCTGAAAGAGCAAACAGCTACATATATCTCTGAAGAAGCCATCAGACTCCCAGTTCACAGGAAATAAATATGATATCTCTCTACCATACCAGCTGTCTCTTTCTGTTAGAAGCACAAAGTCTGGCTTACACTTTCCTGGTATTTCTGAGGAACAGGAGAAGTGCCTGAGGACTGGAAGAGAGCCAGTATCATACCAGACTTCAAAAAGGGCAAGAAGGAGGACCCAGGCAACTACAGGACAGTCAGCCTCACCTCCATCCCTGGAAAGGTGATGGACCTGTTTATCCTGGAGGATCCAAACATGTGGAGGATAAGAAGGTGATCAGGAATAATCAGCATGAGTTCACCAAGGGGAAGTCATGTTTGACCAATCTGATATACTTCTATGATGAGAAATTGCTGGGTAGATGAGGGGAGAGCTGTGGATGTGGTCTACCTTGATATCAGCAAGGCTTTTGACACTGTCTCCCATAACACCCTCGTTGACAAGCTCAGGAAGTGCAGCCTAGATGAGTGGTTGGTGAGGTGGATTGGCAAATGACTGGATGACAGAGCTCAGAGGGTTGTGCTTAGTGGTGCAGAATCTAGTTGGAATCCCCAAGGGTTGGTACTTGGTCCAGTGTTGTTCAATTTATTCATCAATGACCTAGATGATGGAATGGAATGGACCCTCAGCAAGTTTGCTGATGACACAAAGCTGGGAGAAGTGGCTGATTCCACAGAGGGCTGTGCTGCTATTCAGAGGGAACTCGACAGGCCGTAAGGTTGGGCTGTGAGGAACCACTTGAAGTTCTACAAAGGCAAGTGAAGGGTCCTGTACCTAGAGGGGAATGACCCCAAGCACCAGTCCAGGCTGGGGGTTAACCTGCCGGAGAGCACCTCTGCAGACAGGGACCTGGGAGTCCTGGTGGACAGCAGGCTGACCATGAGTCAGCACTGTGCCTTTGTAGCCAAGAATGCCAATGGTATCCTGGGGTGCATTCGGAAGAATGTTGCCAGCAGGTCAAGGGAGGTGATCCTTCCCATCTACTCAGCCCTGGTGAGGCCACACCTGGAGTATTGTGTCCAGTTCTGGGCTTCCTGGTACAAGAGGGACATGGAGCTACTGCAGTGAGTCCAGAGGAGGGCTACAAAGATGATTATAGGACAGAAGTACCTGGTGTACGAGGACAGGCTGAGAGATCTGGGTTTGTTTAGCCTAGAAGACTGAGGAGAGACCTCATTAATGTATATAAATACCTGAGGGAAGGATGCTCAGAGGACAGAGCCAATCTCTTTTCAGTTGTGCCCAGTGACAGGACAAGAGGTAACAGGCACAAACTGAAGCACAAGAGGTTCTGGCTGAATATGAGAAGGCAATTCTTTACTGTGAGGGTGACAGAGCACTGGAACAGGTTGCCCAGAGAGCCTGCAGAGTCTCCTTCTCTGAAGTTATTCAAAATCCTTCTGTATGTCATCCTGCACAACGTGCTCTAGGTGATCTTGCTGGGCAGGGAGGTTGGACCAGATGATCTTCAGAGGTCTCTTCCAACCTCAGCCATTCTGTGATTCTGTGATTTCTCATGCTTCGCTACTCATTTTATGATTTTCTTTTACACAGTTTCAGAACTTTTGCTTTATTCATTTTGTTCTGGGAGTTGGGAAAAGTCTCATGACTTTTTCTTAGTCTTTAGAGTTTTATTAGTCCCCTCCTGCAATGAAACAAAGTGTAAAAATGAACATTGATATTGAATATATTTGACATCTATCTACAGTCTAACAGTTCTGATCTGAATGTGACATCCTAGTACTATATTAAAATCAAGTAGCCTGGTCAATAACTTCCCAGCTTTCTGTATTGACAAGCATCCTTAAAAAGCACACTTAATCATTCCTATTTTTTTTTCCTTTACTTTGAAATGGGCTTGGGGAGAAGCATTGATATCATGATATATGGTAAATATTAGTATAGAAGCAAAGAAGATAACAAATAATAGAAATAGAAATTGTAAGGAAGTTGCTAGGAACCCAGGAATCAGGCCTGGGACTGTTTTATGTTTTTATTATTTTTATTTATTATTATTATTATTATTATTAATAATACTTACATTAATGACTTATTAAAGAGAGGG
Source organism: Anas platyrhynchos (assembly GCF_047663525.1). NCBI lineage: Eukaryota > Metazoa > Chordata > Aves > Anseriformes > Anatidae > Anas > Anas platyrhynchos. The sequence goes on along the minus strand of NC_092588.1, from coordinate 66,219,726 downwards.
TAGTTAAGTTAAAATTAACTGTTAATACAAAGCAATATTGAAATATCATCTAGCAAGAATCAGATAACTTCAAAGACAGATACTGAAAATATATAGAAGATAACATTTGAAAGTTGAACTTTTTTTTTTCAATTATTATTATTATTTATTTTCTTCACAAATACAGTCACTATATATATCAGGAGAGTTATTTCTGCACACAATATATGATTCAAATTATCCATTCTGAAGATGAGTGACAGCAATAAATAAATGCAGAGGACTGCTGCAGTACTTAGGAGAATAGAAAGGACAGCTGATGAAGAGTTAAAGGAATATGGTTTCTTGTCTTAGCAAAAATATGGAGAAAGAGGATATGAAATGAACTACTGATGTGTATGGGTGCACCAGGAGAAGGATGGGAGAGAAGAAGATAGACTGTAAGAAAGATTACATAAGCTTAAATGCAGGTCCATGAAATACTGGACATCAACAAAATTAAGGAATGGGAGGAATCCATTACCACCAAGTAATAATTACCACCAAGTCTTCCACCTGTTGAAGAGAACTGGGCTAGATGACCTGGAAGTGCTTTTCATGCTTCCATCCTCTGCAAACTGGAAATATTTTCCAATGAAAACCAGCACCTGCTGCAGCTACTATGCTAGATTAATTTATACAGTGTTAATTAATGCAGTTTACACAATGTTAATGAATGCAGTTAAACATTCTGGCCCTTACCACAATGGTGGGATTTTCTGTTCTTATGCACATAAATTTAACATCAGAGGCCACAGACAAGTACCTGTTGTGAGTGTAAAAAATCTTGTGTACTATGAGAGCTCATATGAACACAATAACAAAGCATGCGTAGCATAATCACACAACACATAACTTCCATGTGAATCTTCACGGTCTGCAAGGTAACTTTGTTTAACTTCATCTCATAGTGTGTTAACATTGCTGAAAAGGCAAATTACTCCTGAACAGAAAGGATGTGTTAAATTCACACTGGTTGTGCATACAGAAGTTTTTCACATAAATATGTCCCAAAGATGAGGTACTTAAATCTAGGCTGTGAAAGAGAAGGGAGCTACCTTCCAGGAAAGGCCTCCTGTTACAAACAAAAGGATTCCATCCAGGAAATCATATTGTTGTTATAAATGAAGTCTCAACTCAATCTGAATTTTGTAATATTTATAAAACAAATATTTCTAATAGGTATAAAAGGCAAGTAAACAGCACTGGGTGTGCGGGGAGTCTACGCTACACCAACACGAACACACAAACATCAAACATTCTAAATATATAGAACATTGCTTTATATATTAAACCCAAGTATGTCTATACATATCTACAATCAGGAAAGGTAACAAACAATCTTCTAAGTTCCATGACTTACTAAACTCGAGTACACCTATACATATGTACAATCAGAAAAGGTAACAAGCAATCCTCTAAGTCCCAAGACTTAACAGTCTCCATTTTCCATTCCTTTCACAGAATCACAGAATTTCTAGGTTGGAAGAGACCTCAAGATCATCGAGTCCAACCTCTGACCTAACGCTTTTGAGCGATATGTCTTGCTTTAAGTTGTCAAGCAAGTCGGTCTTCAGGCCTTGTGTATCCCATTCTTCCCAGATTGAAGAAAAGCATATCCATCTCCTTTTCAAGGCCAATAGGGCCTGGGTCAAAAGGCACGTCCAGGTCACCAGGGGGCATAACACCAAAGGCCTTCGATGGCTGTAGCAGCAGAGAGGCCCATGGCGTAGCAGTCGAATCAGTAAAGGAGCCCGCAGCTCCCTCACTATCTGGCAAGCCACGCGTTACTGACTGTGGTCCCACATGACTCTTTTAGGCCTCAGAGATTGCTCGCCAGGTGCCAAGCAACCTATCTTCATGAGGCAGTCAATGTGCCTGTTCCCGTCCTGGTCTCTATTCTGCTAGCCTGTTTCTTTTCATTCCTTCTTTCTTCTTCTTTACTGATGACATAACTTCATCACATCGTGTTGCTTTTTTTTTTTTTTTTTTTTTAAATCTTGAGGACAGACTCTCCTCTTATACCCTTCTCTCCACAGCAGTTCTTTTCAAAACAACTTTTCATTGGTCAAACATCTTTGATTGTAACAACAACAGCAAACACCCAGAAACATCCATGCCTTAATGGCTGGAGAACAAGAGACTAGCTGGAGAACAAGAAACTGGAGACTGCATGGAGTCTCCTGAATCACCCTTCTTTGTTCCCTCTAAACTCTTTTACATTCCTGATGGCCTCATCGTTAAGAGTCTAATGTTATCTCAACCACAGGGCTTTCCAACCCCCATGGCCATGTTCCCAAATCTCCCCCTTCTTTATTAATGTCAATCATTTTCTCAACACGAATTACCACTCCATATATAACCTTGGGATACCTGGCACAGTAAGACCTGACTTGCTAACCACTGCCTCCCCTTTACAGAGAATTCCTATGTACGAAACTTCAGTAAAGGTGTTCAACAAGCAAAGCTTAAAAATTTATAACCTGATTCACTTTTCTATTAGATCAGTATGAATTAGGGGGCATAATGTGGTAGAACCCTTCTAATTCAAACTATAGCTATTGTATGCAGGTAATGAGCTTTCATAAAGAATTAGATAAAAACACTGAATCTTAAAACTATGAAGATTATTCATAAAAGTTCATCAAAACCTTTTACGTTGTCCCATTGTGAAAGGTACAGGGGTCATTCTACAAAGTTATTAGTTGACAGATACAGAAAGAGTGAGAGACAGAATTTAACACAGCTCTTAGTAATTTCAGGAACTTTATTCTGAATGACTTTTCAGAATGGTAATAATAATGCACAGAAAACTCTTATTCCTATGCACCACTCTTAGCCCAGCAGGGTAGAATATGTATTTAGGAAAGAAATTCTTCAAAGGAAACATTGGTTCTCAAGAGGTGTACATGTTAGATGAGTTCATGTACAAAACCTGAACTCTTATCTGCCTATAAAGTAAACAAAAACATTCATTTTAAATAAAAATACATTTATCCATCTCCCCCCAAGTGTAAACGTGTTAAAACATCTCTAAAAATAGAGTTCAAAGACAAATACCTTTCCTATGGGGATCAATGAGAGAAAATTTCTTTTCATCTTAGTAAAACCTTAATTCAAAAGGAAGACTGCAGCCTTTGGGGAAATACCTAAAAACAATGTTAAGATGTTTCAAAACTATTTTCCACACTTTTGAAACAAGTTCACCTGAGTCTAAATTTCTGAGATATAACAGATTTTGTTAAGTAATTTTTAAAACAAAAACAGAAGTAACAATACAAAACCAGTAGAACTCTCAGATGCCTATTTGCATTCTCTGCCTAAAAGCAAACATACTTTCAGCCTTGTTACAAGGTTCTATTAGGAAAAAAAGGCCTGTGTTTTGTGTTCAAGGTCCTGCCTTGTTATAAATGAAGTCTCAACTTAATCTGAATTTTGTAATATTTATAAAAGAAATATTCATAAAAAGTATAAAAGGCAAGTAAACAGCGCTGGTTGTGCAGGGAGTCTATGCTCCACCAACATGCAAAAACAAACATCAAACATTCTAAACATACAGAACATTGCTTTTACATATTAAACCCGAGTACACCTATACACACGTACAATCAGGAAAGGTAAAAAACAATCCTTTAAGTTCCATGACTTACTAAACTCGAGTACGCATAAACATATGTACAATCAGAAAAGGTAACAAACAGTCCTTTAAGTTTAACAATCCTTTAAGATTCTCCATTTTCCATTCCTTTTCTTGACTACAAACAAGTCTCCATTTTCCATTCCTTTTGAACAATACATCTCGCTTTAAATTGTCAAGCAAGTTGGTCTTCAGGCCTTATGTATCCGTTCTTCCCGGATCGAAGGAAAGCATATCCATCTCCGTTTCAAGGCCAATAGGGCCTGGGTCAAAAGGCATGTTCAGGTCAACAGGGGGCAAAAGCCTTCAATGGCTGTAGCAGTCAGATCAGTAAAGGAGCCCGCAGCTCCCTCACTATCTGGCAAGCCACACATTTCTGACTGTGGTCCCACATGACTCTTTTAGGCCTCAGAGATTGCTTACCAGGTGCCAAGCAATCCCACTGCAACCTTGTCATTTTAGTTGCAGACTCCCACACCTTGGACCTCAGTTTGGTCCCATGTTTCAGGATCATAAACTGTCCAATTGTTAATAAGGAGAATGAGCTGTAAGGTTACCAGGACAGTCTTTATTTCTAAGAACGTATGATTCCCCATAATGCGCAACTGCTTACCAGCGAGAGTCAGTTGTGTGCACAGGTCTGCTTCTCTCAGCTTGAGCTTCTTCCCAGCTCCGGTGCACCTATTTCTAGTGATTTTCAGTACAAGCTTCTCTGAGCAGTTTGCTGAGTTTGACCGAACGTATCTTCATGAGGCAATCAATGTGCCTGTTCCCGTCCTGGTCTCCATTCTGCTAGCCTGTTCCTTTTCATTCCTTCTTTCTTCTTCTTTACTGATGACATAACTTCATCACATCGTGTTGCTTTTTTTTTTTTTTTTTTTTTTTTAAATCTTGAGGGCAGACTCTCCTCTTATACCCTTCTCTCCACAGCAGTTCTTTTCAAAACAACTTTTCATTGGTCAAACATCTTTGATTGTAACAACAACAGCAAACACCCAGAAACATCCATGCCTTAATGACTGGAGAACAAGAGACTAGCTGGAGAACAAGAAACCGGAGACTGCATGGAGTCTCCTGAATCACCCTTCTTTGTTCCCGCTAAACTCTTATATTCCTGATGGCCTCATCGTTAAGAGTCTAATGTTATCTCAACCACGGGGCTTTCCAACCTCCATGTCCATGTTCCCAAGTCTCCCTCTTCTTTATTAATATCAACCATTTTCTCGCCACGAATTACCACTCCATATATAACATGCTTGTATCTGATATGAATACCTCCTGTGCTGTTGGAAGAAGTTCATCTATGAAATCAAATTTCCTCCCCTTCCTCTAGACAAAAAACTACAAATAATGCAATGAACACATTATACCCCCAAATATCCTCAGACCTCCTCCCTGTTGGGAGCACTTTGAATAGCATGCTGAACTGGCATTAGAGTTAAATTCTTATAGGACTGTCCTGTTGCAGGAAGCAACACTGTCCCATGCTCAGAGTACTAGTACTATTATCAGACCTACTTTTGTGTTCTGTGTGCAGTTCAACTGTTCAAGGTTCTATAAAAAAAAAAAAAAAAATCTGTTAGCAGAGGAATAATTTTAATTGATAAATATGAGCCCTATGCATCCTCCATTCACTAGCACCCAAGAGCCTAACTTCAAAAGAGAATTTTTTTGCCATGACTAGACAATTTCAGTTGCATATGTGAATGTTTTCTAGACAATCTCAAGCAGTTTTCATAGTACTCACTTGGGATCACCAAGGTCCCTAGTGATTTGCTGAAACCTAAGGTTAGTGTCTTCAACCCATTAAATCACTTCTTCTTGATGTTAATGGGATGCTTAGTATTTTTTATAGCTGACTTTGTGACCTGTCATTGCAAAATGGCTTTTTGTTATACCAGGTACTAGTAAATGCAGAACAAATGCAGAATACCTCATTTCAAACAGCCTCCAAGCTAAGCAATGAAGGTATGCTATGATTTGAACATACAACTTTCTAGAAGAGAAAAAATAAATAAGTATTATTTGTTTGGGTTTACCTAGGACCTGTGTCATCATTTTCCAACTCATTTGTCTTTATTTGTTCACCCCTAATAATACTTGTATATTGTCTTCTTTCTATATTGTCAATTTTATGACAAACATTAGTAAAGGATTGGGTTGATATGTTAGAAGAATTTACTGCATGTGGCACATATCTGACTCACGAGGAATAGAGGAATAATAATTGCAATTCAGACCAAAAGTTAGCTGTCCGTGGTTTGATATTCTCCAGGGGAAAAAAAAAAGAAAAAAAAAAAAAAGAAAAAAAAATTCTTTACGGGTTTTGGAAGAAAGTCTAGTTTCCAGGTAACCACTTATCTTCCAAAGCATAATCCTGACAAAAAAGACTGGATGCCTTTGTCTCTTACAGATATTTATGATTCCAGCTCTTGCTGATTAGATAATGCGCTTACTCTCTCTCTCTCTCTCCCCTAAAATCCAGGAGTAAGTGTCATAATATTTATACAACCTTTACTAAATTATGTTTTAAAGTGAAATCTATGGGGGGAAGAAAAGCAAGATTTCACACCAATATTATTGAAGGTGGAAAAAGGAATAAGTATGCATTCTTTGATTAAAAAGTAGCTTTATTTTCTTTTGAAGAAGAGAGGAATTTAATTTTGATTTTAAGATTCCTGAAGTGTCCATATGTGTATCTCAACTTTAAGATATGAAAATGAAATACTGGACAAAAGTTCTAAAACAGAAAAGAAATTTAGAGCATGAAGATAATATTACAAGAAAATATATATTTCATTTTTTTAATTCCCTTTATTTAAAGGGAATATTTAATTTTCTGCAGTTTTTTCAAAAACACAACCTTTAAAATGTTTGGAGTTTATTTAATGATTTAAACTATTCAATGTTTGATATAAGTAGAGACTTTTTTTTTTCTCTTAATAAAGATATGCTAAAAGTGTAAAGGAGAAAATTACCAGGACCTATAAAACAAATGGTTGATTCTAAGTATATGGAAGGAATTAAATATGTGTAACAGAAAAGATGTGAAAAAAGAAATAAATAGTCCTGCAAAGAGGATAACAGATGGTTTTGTTTGATCAAAAGGCTGGCTAGGATTTCTTTGCAATCACTTTTTGATAATTTCTGAGAATTATTTCCTTAGTTTATTTAGCCTGTGAGTACTAATTGTCTGCTTTTACACATCATATACTTAGCATTTTCTTTAATTAAATGGCAATTTAATCTGTAGACTTTTTTTGATATTTATAAATAACTAGGCATAATATAGAATGAAGATACTAAATAAGTTAAAAAAAAAAAAAAAAAAAGTGATGAGAAGGGAATGCCACTTGTTAAATTTACTCTTTTCTGCTTCCCTGGGTGATATATCATGGAAAGGTTGTCTGAGCTGTCGTTGTGGCATCACTAAGAGGATGTACACAACATCTTCCATTCAAATTACCTTTCAAATCAATCACCCTCATCAGGCTGCTATCTTCATCTGATGGCGGTAGGACAAATGTTTTGGCTTATAGGTAGGAAATGTTGGCATTTGAAAGAGCTCTGAGAAAGAAGGTTCAATAGCTAACTTTGATAAATTGTTTTAAAAAAGGATGGTAAATAATATGCTTGTTGAAATACTTCATTCAATTGGCTTGTAGTTTCTCGGGAGGAAAAAAAAAAAAAAAAAAAAGCATCTCTCTCTCTCTTTCTTTTTCCAAAATGAGTAAAAAATATGTCCCTGAATAGCCTAGAACAAATACTTATTGGGCTGTTCAAAAGATGCATTATTCAAAATTAAGGTGACATACTTATGTATTGGTAGCAGATCTGTCTTCTGAATCTTAAATTATTTGGTTTATAAGAAAGATTGTAAATTTTCCCAGTAGTGTTTGAGTGTGTGCACTGTGTGTACAAGCATGAAACAAACAGCTGGGATAGCATAAAAGGTCATGTTTCAGTCAGATTAAACTATAAATCAGAAACCTGAGTATTTTAATAAGATAAAATAACACATTTAAGAGTGCCTATACCCTTAATACTGCATAATTGTGAGTTAAATAACAGTTTTAAATATTTTTATTTGATATTCTCATTTTTTGTACAGTAGCTTTTTAAATATGATAAATGATACTCGGCTTCAAATGCATTATAAATACTTCATGCATATTACCAATACACATTTCAGAATTTCCTAATCTTACTTTAACACATATGGTATTATCAATTACATTATTTTAATATAATGTAACATTTATTTAAAAGGACATACAATTTATACTGGATGTCACTAGCCCCTAGACTACTTTGGCACATATTTATATATTTCAGCTACAATTTATCACTTTGTGAAATGCACTTTGTGTAATTGAAAATAACGACACAAAAATCATCTACTCTTAATACACTGGTAGTATGATATACTATCCTGGTAGCTTAGTGTACTATATGAAATCAGTCTGTGGAGCCATGCCTTTGAAATATGATTTAAAACAGAATTTATAATGTCACAGAATTACATAAAACTGTGTGAAATTGTGCAGATAATCATTTAAATCTCCCTACATGAAAAGATAATTGCTCTAGAAATTAACTGTACCTGGGGTTCATTCATTTGGTCATGGCTAGTTTCTTATATAGTGATGATTTGATATTAGAGCTAATTAAGATCAGGTCAGAGTTGCTGAAGGTCAGACATTAATGCACAGGATCATTGAAATGATAATTATAAACAGATTAGGAAGCTACGGTCTTTTATAAGGGGTTATTAGATAATTACTGTGAGAGTGTACGGCTTACTGTAATAATGGATTATCGACTACTTACAGCGTTTTAAGGGTGAGAGTATATTACTTCCTCAAGGACTAAAAGGAATAATGTTGTTGGAACTCAGGGCCCTGTAAATAAAACACCACCAATTGCATTGAAATTTTCTTCTTGAGAATATTCCCTCTTGTTGGAATACACTGAATTATTTTATCTTAATTAAACTTTAGCTATTCATGTGACTTGGAAGATCCCTTATTTTTATCCTTTTAAAGAGGAAAAGATAAAATGAATTTTAAAAATAAATATTTTGTTCTCTTTTTTCTATTTTGAATATATAGCAAAGGCTGGCAGAGACTTTAAGAACAGCAGTAAAATGGATACAATGAAATATTTTACAGGGATTCAGGGAATATGAAATGATTGGTCTGAAACTTACTAATGTGACAACCAACTGAATGCTTATCTCATTACTATGACTATGTTCTAACATGACTTTTCCCAAATTAATAATAATAATAATAAAATAACAAAATAATTACCGTATAGCTATAACATAACTTGATCTACTGATTGAATTCCATTTCATTTGGACCTTTGTGCACCAGAGTATGATTTATAAATGAGAGAGTGAGAAAGAGCTAGTATGTGTTGAAGAGCCTCTAGAAAGATAGCAAAATTTAATTATTGCAGAACATGTTCACAGACAAGTTCCAAAAGTGGCTAGTGTAAAGGAAAAGGAAAATCATTCAAGCCATCTGTGGTGACAGTGGTTCTAGAACCAAGTAAAACAAGCATAAGGAACACTTGTACCTTCTCCTCTGAAAATAAGGCTGTCCTGTGCAGAAGTAGCCTTTGGAGAAAATGACATTATTTTCTTGGACAGAAGTTGTTTTATATAATAACAATGTTGAGTTGTAGATGGAAAAGGATGTGTTTAGCCCATTTTTTTCCTCAGAGGCAGGAACAAGAGTCATGAAACACACAATCTGGGAGTATGGCCTCCCAGATGTGTCCTATACCTGGTCATAGAGAAGACTAGAAAAGATGCAAAGGTATTGAGTGTCATGGGTGATGGGGGAAGTTGACCTCTTACACCTGTAGATCTTTGGAAGTATTTCAGTACCTAGAGTGGAAAAAAAAAAAAAAAAAAGTAGAAAATAAGAACAGAAAGGGGGCTTTTCATTGCCCACAACTATGAGAAAGGTCTTTGTCATGTTATTGTTTTTAGACCTTTTTTTCACCAGTGGTAAGAGGCAGTATTTTATTTCCTGTTATGCCTTAGAATATGCTGCAATACTGGGCTCGTATTTCAGCATTGGAGACAGGAAAATCCTCTCTCTAAATTTTGGAAGGAATCAGTCTGGGAGGAGCTTTCAGTTATTGCTTTCTCACCTTTACCAAGAGACAAAGGCATTCAAGACCAGTCTTAAAAAGGCCATAATCAAATACCTGTGGCTGTGCTAAAATCCCTAAAATATATTGTATCTAATCATTGTGTCATGTGAACTGATCCCTGATCTCCACTCCTCCTACATTCCCAATGCCGGGCATCAAACTAAAAAGAAACCATTATCTACCCAGTTATACTTCTTAGAAAATGTAAGTAGCATTCAGTAAATAAAGGCAAGCATTTGGAATCATCTAACATTGAGACTAGCTCTGTTATGCAGGCCTAATCTACCCCTGCTAACACCTATGTTTGTCAACAACACTCAAAATTTTCCATTTTCATTTATGTGTCTGAGATCAGTCTGTGCTCTGCCTATTCAATCCATAGATGTAAATCTTGAAACATAGCCATATAAGCACAAAAGTCAGTCAGCTAAATCTATTGTGCCATATCCTTACTCTTCTACTGAGTGTCTTTGTGCTGCTTGGAACAATGGATGAAGGAAAAGCCTCAGGAATAACATACAGGTATAACTCCTCTCCCAGATTATTGGTAGCATATCAATGTTCCACTCTCAGCTCTTCATGTGATGGAATATTTGTCATATTGCTCAGATTTTAACAGAGTTACTTTAAATTGTAGGGGTCCTATATTGCTTATATGCAGAAGATTTGCTTCTCTATACACAAAAGAATGAGCATGTTAAAGCCTCAAGGGCAGCATCCCATGCTATCTTTCTACACAGAAATCTAATGTTTCTGTTACTGATTAGCCTAGTTATTATACTTAATACTGAACAATGAATACTAAAATCCAGCTGCTTTTGAATGTTGCTTCACAATTAATATTTTACAGCTTTTCTTACTATACATGTCTACTTCATATTTTAAGGTTATTTTAAGCTTCCACTAAATTTGTTCAGTTGTTGAAAATGGCAACATAGTGATTTTTTCCCCTAGCTACCACTGCTGAAGTATTTTGTAACTTACAGACTGTCATCTGCCTACTGCATATTAATTGATTATAGGTGCTGAATTGTGACGGATAGCTATGTGATACCTGCAAAAATACCAGCAAAATTGCATGCTTTTTTTTTTTTTTTTTTTTCTTCCCTTGCAATCATATATCTGGATTTGATCAGCTTCAATGAAAATTTCTAATTTTTCTTTAAAGGAATGACTCAGAACAAAGCAGATACTGATCTTATCATATAATTTGTTCATGGATTATTCCAAATATGTTTTAATACAAAAGCACTTTACCTTAAAGGAGAAATCTAAGTATAGCAGACATGTTAGATGAAGATTTCTGTGTGTTTGTGAGTAATAGAGGTTTAATTGAAGAGAGACTTTTGTTTGTTGCTATTCAATCACTGAGACTACAATTTGTACAATGGAGGTGTTGAAAGAAGATTTACACAATCATAATATTATACCATCTCTTTGTTCAGTCTTTGTGTAAGAAAATTACATACATCTCAGCAGTACTTGGAAGATTACATCTAGAGTTTAAATTTACTATTTGAACCCTGTATTCAAAACAACATTCCATAATTAGTGAGCCATGCTGTGTGGCCTGAGGTTAAACTAAACAGTAGGCAGGGCAAGGGATGCCTATGACCAGTGTTTTCAGCTAGGGTGTGTGGTTCTCAGACTACAAAGGGCTCATTCGTATGTGTTCATTTTTGACAGTCATGCCGGTCAAAAAAGATGCTTTTCCAAGGGTGAAAAGTGGCAGCACTTAGGAACAGCATTATTGCCTGTCAAAGTAGAGAGGAAAATCCTGGATGTTCAGATCTTCCCTGTCTTTCTTGCCTTGCATGAATGATAGTAAGATGGCCAAGGAGAAACAGAAAAACATCTCTTATGGAAGCTTAAAAAAAAAAAAAAAAAAAAAAAAAAAAAGTCCAGGCTGAATATTCACCACAACTTGCAAGCCCTAAAATATTATTGACCATATGTCAGTTTTATCAGTTTATAACCAGTGAGGGCTGGAGTACACTTTCTGAGATGTGAGGGAAGCCAGGGCAGGGGAAGAGTACAAAAGAAGAAGGAGAAAAGGGGCACCTGCCCCTGCTATGAAGACTGAAATCTTAAAAGGGACTGCACAGTATGCTTACTGCTTCTGAAGAATCTCGCAAGATCTAATGAAAATCACTGAAAAATGCTACTTTTCAAGTCTTTAGGATGGGTGCACAGACACCAGTTTGTTTTTACTTCTGATACTTATTTGTATTAATAAAATCAGAACATTATGCCATGCATATAATAGAGATTGCACAGACAAATTGCATGTTTGTTTATAAGTAGATACTGCTGATATATGTAATTGAAAAGGTTATAACATTGTGATATTTATTCTATCTCAGCAATGGTAAAACAAATAAATACCTCTAAATATACATAGTATATGCATGTTGAGTTTGTGAGTGTAGATAGATCAATTGAATCATAGGATGGCTTGGGTTGAAAAAGACCTTAAAATTATTTAACTTCAACCCCCCCCTGCAGGGGAGTTTCATCCCTGGCAGGGATGAAACTTAGTGAACTTAGTGACTTAATGAAGTCAGGTTGGCCAAGACCCCATCTCAGCTGGCTTTGAACACCTCCAGGGATGGGGCATCCACAACTTTCCTTGGCAACCTGTTCCAGTACCTCACTACCCTTACAGTGAAGAATTTCCTCCTAACATGTAATCTAAATCTATCCTCTTTTAGTTTAAGACCATTCCCCCTTGTCCTACCATTATATGTCCTACCCAATAGATGTACGTATACCATGTTTTCCTGAGTATGAAAATCTAGACAGAGTTTAAGGGCTGACAGAGTAAGTGCTAATAGGCAACTATGACAATGGAATCATATGGATGAAATTCCAAAGTGATTGCTTTGACCTCTTCCTTTTTTTTTTTTTTTCTTTTTTTTTTTTTTTCCCTGTTCTTGAAAGTGAAATTCATATTTAGCTATGTCGGAAGTATGGATAAGTGAATAGTAACTGAGAGGTAGGACAGGAAGAGCAAGACAAGACAAAAGGGATCAAGAAGCAAGAGAAGGAAGAAAAGCTGAAGTAGGCTGGAAACGCAACATAAAAGTGAAAGATTTTTTGGCAGTGTAGAGCAATTTATTGAAGTTAGGCAAGCAACATATACCCAAACTTGTGCAAATAATCATTGTAAATACTCGGCAGTGTAAATTATCAGTCTAAGTGTGCCTCTCTGCATACCAGCAGCTATTCACCTAGTCTTTCTGTGACAGCAAAGACATCAGCATTGTAGTATACTTCACCTTTGCTCAAAAGATCACCATTTTTGTTTTTTTTTTTTTTTCTTTTAATGATTTTTTAAATGTTTTTAAATTTTTTTTTCTTTTAATGATTTTTTTCCCTCTAATTGAAAGATGTTTTTTTTTTGTCAGCACTGTCACTATTTATTTGTAAGAATTAATTTAAAGTATATGAACTTTAAAATATTTCAAAATATTCGTGTTTATAAAGAAATTTTCAAAAAGTTTTGTTGTGGTTGTTGTTGTCCCAAATTACTTCTTTTGAGAAATTTACAGTAATTCAGTTTTAAAAGTGATTAAATGTTTCTGGGTTGATACAAAAGCAAAACATTAAAAATACTTTAACTGATGCCAACTTAATTATTTTTTGGAAGTTAGGGTTTTCAATTTTTAAGACACCTGTATTATGGGAAAACTTTAAAATCTCAAAAATTTGAAGAGGATGGAGAATTTTTTTCCAGCTATCTCTCTAAATATTAATACAGTGAGGTGTCTAGAGGAAATGAAATTCATGACCATATTCCTAAAGGGGAAATAATACATTCCTGAAAAATCCATTCTGTGATTTTAAAACTAAAGCATGTGTGACAGAGAAAAATTCCAGCCTCAGTGCTGTTCAAGATGTCTATCTGAGAAGAATGTGTGCTTCCCTTAATGCTTTTATATTTAAAAATAAGAGGAAGGTACAAAAGCCTGTCCTCAGAAAGAAGGAGACTCAACTTTTACAGGTTTTTCCAGGATGAGCTTTTGATAGGTGGGATGGAAAGGTACATTATTACTATTACTATTATTACTGAAAAGGTACTATTACAGTACTCTGTAACTGGAAGAGATCTCTAGTAAAGAGACACCAGAGAGGTATTTGCTAGTATGAGTGATTCAGAAAAGAGTTGTGTTCAGAGGGAAGTATTTTTAGATCACCAGATTTCTCAACTGCAAATTTTCTATCAGAATGTGAAGTACCCCCTTACATGTCTCTCTAGCAATTTTCCAATTATTCTTTTCTACACATACATACTTATACCTTAAGATAAAGACTACTAGTTTTCAGTACAGACATTTCTAGCTCCAAAACAGATTATCTACAGTTTAAAATCTGGATATAAGGGATACAGAAACTAAATACACAGGTTTTCAACAAATAGTATGTTCTTATACTATCATTTACTCCTATCTCAGAAAACTGAGACATTGTAGAATTACCTTTTAACAATGAATTCATTTTATCATGTATTTATTTATTTATTTATTTTCCTCTGCTCTATCTATTTTTTTTTTTTCCAGTTATCAATTATGATCCATTTAGGTCCAGATATCCCTGATAATTCTTGCTCTGTTTTCTATGGGGTAATGCATCCTACTGGACGGTAAGGGAAATCCATTCACAGTAAATATGTGCTGAGCAGACATCTGTGACTATCAAAAAAGTGCAGTGCTGCCAGGTGGAAGATTCCTTCCATCTGCTCATCAGCAAACACTTATTCAATTCCAGTTAAATGCAATGGTGACATCCATTATTTCGTCTGTAGTTGTTCCCTGGATATTTACTGTGGTAAGATGACCTTTACAATTATATAAACATCTTCAAGATGTATTTTAGTTTAGGGAAACAAGTATAAAATTTATTTCCTAATAGTTCAGAGACAAAAATGTTAGACAGCAGAAGACTTAATTAATAGATACTTTTTCCTCTGTCGGTCTAAATGGAATCCAGCTTGGCAATCCTCACAGTGCAGTAGGGTAATGCAGACACATGCACATGTTGGGTTAAGAGTCATCTTATGTTAGGTAGAAAGAGACATTTGGACAGATCTGTTGAAACTTGAGTCGCTTGACTCAACAGTGTATGTAGGCGGGGTTGGGGGTGGAAGGAAGGGAAGTGTTATTATTGAAAGTGTTATTATGGGATCAATAGCTTGGTATCACACTCTGACAATACATTTGCATATCTTTTCTGAAAAAAAAAAATGTAGGAAAACTGTCTTGTCTTCTGAACTGGTGTCATCACTCTTAATCCTGAAATCCTATAAAGTTGCTTGAACTCCTGCTGCACAGACTCAGGATATTCTTATAAATATCTGTTAAAGATCACAAGGGGAAATGATCACAATATGGGAAACCTAAATTCAGCAGTGTAAAGCAGAAAAAAATTAGCTATTCGTATGGCAAAAAAAGTCCCACCTGTTCAGTGATTATAGCACGCTCCCCAAGTAGATGGCAGATGTGATTGGCCTTCTGCCCTGAGCTGAGAGATACTGTTTTAAAATCCTAATTTGGATGGCGACTTTTAGTTTTATTAGAACCCTACAAAATACTTATTCTTTCTCATATGCATAGTAAAGGAATTTTAAAATTTTTCATATGATCAGATTTTCTTTTGCATTTCTTCCAGCTCCATAGACTTTCATTCAGAAAACTAACTTTATACTTTGAGTGAACTGATTACAGTAAGATTATGGTAAATGAAAAAAATGGAAAGAACCCCAATTTGTGGTTTGAATCTCCTTTTATTATCATACCTAGAACAACTTGCAAAAAATGTTTAATTTTGCTTTTTTGTTCAGATATATGACTTTATTTATTTTTTTTATAACCAGAATAATTTAACAAAAAAAGACAAAAACAAAAATAATAAAACAAGCAAACAAACAAAATCTAACTAGCAGAACTAATCCTGTTCTCATTTCAAAGGGAAGTTTTCTCAATTCAAAACGAAGTTTTCTGGCTGTTTCTGATGTACCACACAGCTCAATAGAAAACCATGGAGCATATGAAAAAAAGTATAGTGGTAAGTTTTGCTTTTTTCACTTTCAAAGGCCATAACATTTCTGGGATGACAGTTGCACACAAATATTCACTTTCCCTGGAAAAAAAAATCATCCTTGGCAAGCCATTCACTACTGTATAATCATTTTTACTCTTTTATTTAAACTGGTAGGAAAAAAAAAAAAAAGTTGTATTTCTGTTTTTTTATTTTCATTCATTACAAAATTGAGTTCCAAATATGTTTATAAATAAATTATATACTTATCTAGCAATGTCTTGATATTGTGATGTAAATCAGAGATTGATTCTCCTCCCTCATCGTAACTAAATCATTGCTTACTGCTCATTGTAACAAACCTTAAGGTTAACCTCAACAGAAGTCAATCAATACATCTTTATTATTCTGTGTATGTGTGTAAAACGTCAAAGACTAACTGACAAGAGACAGCTAACATTTCATTTCTTGGACTTGAACCTGTGAAACTTTACTATATGTTGAATGGCTGAATCTAATTTTGAAATTAAGCAAAACAGAGAATATAATATGAGCTAAAAAAAAAAAAAAAAAGTATAAACTTCTGCAACTATTATAACCATCTTTCACCATGAGGATCTTCATCTTCCAGGCAATGCTATTTTATTCAGGATGGTTGATTTACTCATTTGATGAAGTATACACACCAGAAACATCTCTAGTTGGTTCAGAGGAAGAAGTCAGTCTTAAATGCTTGCTTCAATTTCCTGTAGTACATATATGTTGAAAAAAGCATTTTCCAAATTCAAGAAAAGATGCTGACAGATTTTGGAACTTCAAATGGGAAATAAAGCAAAGATCTTGTCTAGTACACTATACACCAACTGCTCATGTTAATTTGGTATCATAGAATCATAGATTCATAATATAGTTAGGGTTGGAAAGGACCATAAAGATCATTTCGTTCCAACCTCCCCTGCCACAGCCAGGGACACATCCCACTAGAGCAGTTTGCTCAAAGACTCATCTAACTTGGCCTTTAACACCTCTAGGGAGGGGGCATCCGCAGCTTCTCTGGGCAATCTGAGAGCAACGAGAGCAGAGTAAAGGGGGAGAATCACCTCCCTTGACCTGTTGGCCACACTGCTTTTGATACAGTTCAGGACACAGTTGAATTTCTAGGTGGCAGATGCACATTTGGTGGTCTTGTTGGACACAGAGGTGAGATTGACTGGCTTGTAATTCTCTAGGTCTTTCTTTTTTTTTTTCCCTTTTAAAAAATGTTGCTATATACCTTCTCTTCCAGTCAGTGGAAACTTCAAACTGCCACAGCTTCTCAAATATGATGGATAGTGTCTTAACAACTACACCTGCCAGTTCCCCGTAGTTGCATCTTATCAGGTCAATTCCAACAGATATCAGCGTGGTTGAAGTTGCCCATGAGGACCAGGGTTTGGGAATGTGAGGCTGCTTCTATCTGCCTGTAGAGGGCCTCATCCACTCGATCTTCCTGAACAGGTAGTCTGCTGCAGACCCCCATTATACTATCACCTGTCCATGACCTCCCTTTAAGCTTGACCCATGAGCTCTCTGCCAGCTCCTCATCCATCTCCAGACAGAGCTCCATGTACTCCAGCTGCAATTTGAGATAGAGGGTGATGTCCCCTCACCATCTCCACTTCTTGTCCTTCCTAAAGAGCCTGTATCCTTCCATTCCCACACTCCAGGCATGGAAGCCATCCCACCATGTCTCTGTAATGCTAATGAGGTCATAGCACTGCATATATCTCTGACTCCTCTAGTATATTCCTTATACTACATGTTAGTATAGAGACATTTGAATT
Source organism: Anas platyrhynchos (assembly GCF_047663525.1). Taxonomy (NCBI): domain Eukaryota; kingdom Metazoa; phylum Chordata; class Aves; order Anseriformes; family Anatidae; genus Anas; species Anas platyrhynchos. The sequence continues at coordinate 66,202,044 of NC_092588.1, read as the reverse complement.
GGGCCCCTGATGAAGCTGTCTTACTGGAGTGGCTGAAATTCTTTCATGCTGCTTTTCAGGTGCTCTTTTGCTGACCTGTGTCTCTTCTCCAGGCTGTGGGCATCTACTTCTGAAACTGGCATCACACTGGAAGGAAAGGGATAGACTGAGGTTCCCCTCCACTGGCAACTTTAATTTAAAGCCCTCTTCACCAGCTTGGCAAACCTATGACCAAAGATGCTCTTCCCTTTCTCTGACAGATATGTCATTAACATGATTTCTATATAAATAAGTTCTGGAGAACAAGTCCTACGACTGGAGAACAAGTCCTACGAGGAGCGGCTGAAGGAGCTGGGCTTGTTCAGCCTGGAGAAGAGGAGGCTCAGGGGCGACCTTATCGCTCTCTACAGATACCTCAAAGGAGGTTGTAGCGAGGTGGGGGTTGGCCTGTTCTCCCACGTGCCTGGTGACAGGACGAGGGGGAATGGGCTTAAGTTGCGCCAGGGGAGTTTTAGGTTAGATGTTAGGAAGAACTTCTTCACTGAAAGGGTTGTTAGGCACTGGAACAGGCTGCCCAGGGAGGTGGTGGAGTCACCATCCCTGGAAGTCTTCAAAAGACGTTTAGATGTAGAGCTTAGGGATATGGTTAATTGGGGACTGTTAGTGTTAGGTTAGAGGTTGGACTCGATGATCTTGAGGTCTCTTCCAACCTAGAAATTCTGTGATTCTGTGATTCTGTGATTCTGTTTTAATAAGAGCCTGATGAAAAGGTATATATACATATATTTAATCACAGTTAAGTATTTACAACACATCAATACTTATTATTTTATCTTATTCCCCTATCAAACTATACTTAAATATTAAAAATGACATTGTTCAACTCTTTTATTTTATTTTTATTTATTTTATTTTTTTATGACAAGAAGCTAAGGTTTATGTGAAAATAAGTAAAACAAAAAAAAAAAAAGTTCTTCAATATTAAGAATATTGTATTTTCAAAGTAATCTCTTTTGGTGTTTTCTATTCCTACAACGATTTCTGACATCACCCTTTAATATTTACATTTTATAATCTCTACAGTTAAATCGCTCTGAGATTTTAGCAGAGTGAAGGAACTGGTCTAGTGGTATATTGAAAGAAATTATTTAACTTAAACTATAGAAGTGAGGACTTCCATCCATTACATTTGAAATCAGTGCAGACTTTTACTATTTCAGAGTGATAAAAATTGCAAGAGCAATCATATTTGTAGTTTTGGGAGCTGGAGCTGCTACCTATTTATAGAATCATAAAGGTGGTAATGATTGTTATTTAAAGGAAAATAGTTACTAATGTTTAATTTGACTTAAGTGGGTAAGTCTTAAGATTTCTAGCTAGAAAGTATCTGTACCTCTTCATTTTAGCAACTGTTTAATTAAATATACTTCAACTATTTAAAAAAAAATCTTAAAGATCTTTTAGAACTTGTTTGGCTATTACTTGAAAATCTAAAGATTTTATTAAAAATAGCTTCTTTTACAGAATTTTACTATCTTAATGTTATTCTCTCTGAATGTTTTAAAGATGCACTCTTCAGAAACTCAGCTGTGATTATTTGAATATGAGAACTGTGTCTTTTTTCCCCTCAGCTATCTATGTAAATCCTCTGGTCTTCCTCTTTCTGGAGATTTCTGCTGCTGCTCATCTTCTTAAGAGCAACCTTTGACTTCCTAGGTAGTTTAACCTTTTGCCTGAATGACTCTCTTGTTTTATTCCTTAGTTAATTAGCTATTCCTGAGTAGTTTGTCTACCCTTTCTCCACAACATATTAATGGCTGTCACAGAGTCATTTGTCACAGTAAAAACCTCACTTCTTTGAACATGTAATGTTGTCCTGCTACTACTTCTCTTTTGCTGTTGGGTAGTTCTTAGAACCAGTAACTAGATAGAAGTGGCTGCTAAATATGCAATAGACTTGAGGTCTGATAACTTACATCTCAAATGAGCAACTTGTAACACAAGAGATTTGGAGCAGCTTCTTCTTTTGTACTGTGTTGATCCAATGGATGCATTGTTAGGAGAGGTCAGCAATCAGTAGTATTATATGACTGTAGGAAATATTTTTGTGTGTGTGTGTTCGTGTATATGTGTGTGTGTGTGTGTGTGTGTGTGTAGCTTCCTAATAACAAGATATGCACTGCAAGACTGATACTGCAGAAAATACAACTGGCAGTGAACAAAAGCAAGATATCTATAATATCTAATCAATGACAGATTTCCATTTTGGTTTGCTTTGGGCAGCTTCTTTGTCAGTAGTTTCTACCTATGGTATAAGCTCTCCATTATTGATAAGGTGTTCAAAGTTATGTGAAAAGGCAAAAGAAAACTGTTTTCCAAGGTACTTACAGTTAAAGCATCTTTCTCAATGTATGCAGTACTGATGCAACCTTCTTGCTTTCTTGTTGCCAAATATCTTAATTCTTATGTTCTGTCACATTTACATGGGTAGTACTACCAGAATACCAAGGCAACACTTCCAAACATTTCCCCTCAGTTAGGCCTTCTTACTCTGTTCTTGTAACAGATGAACTACAGTGTAGATCTGCTTTTTATAGTCATCTAAAGTCTTCAGCCTCTCTTTAAAGATGTAGCACATGATATTAGAGACATTTTTTTTGTTTGTTTGTTTTTGTTTGTTTGTTTGTTTTCAGCTGCTTTCTGCTGGAATATTTATACCAAAACCACTTCAAATCAGATGTCATGAAAATAGGTTGTAATTATTTCCTAAATAGTGTAAGAGATAAACTTGTTATATATATTTGAAATATATTTCAAAAAACCTCAGAATCATGACCACTGTTCATTTTACACAAGGGACACAGAGTAGCTACATAGAACTAAACATGAAACAAATTGTCCATGAGCCTCTTCTCTGTCAACAATGCTTGTGTAGAGAAGTAGGTGGGAAAGGAAGAAAGACACCAAAGATGAGGACAGAAAGACAGGACAGCCAGTATTTGGAAGCAGTCGCTTCTCATTAAGAAAGGAGATGTTTTATTAAGTAGTTTTCTATGTGAGTCAGATAAAACCAGTTTAAGAGAAATAGTGGTGGATTAGCCTAGGCTAACAGACAAACTCCCATGAAACTGTTCCCTCACTCCCTCTACCAGTACTACCAGCAGAATGATAGTATGGAGAAAATATGAATGAAAAATAAAAAAACAATTGTTAAAAGATGCTTAAAGAGTGAATTAGGCAATGTTAGTCTAAATACTCTCGGTTAGAACTAAAAGGAAATATGGATAGCCAAATGGAAACATGGTCTTCATTATGAGGAGACGCTTCGCAAATCTGATAGACATCTTTGAAGATATCAGCACACATCATAGAAGTGAAGCTGTTGATATAGTGGAAATTTCAAAAACTTCACAAGATATTTCACAAAATCCTAATTTGTCAGGGAAGAAAAGGAAGCTTTATTATGGATTAATAAATGGATAAATAATAATAAATTAATAAATGGATAAAAGGAAATAGGGTATGAATACTTAATCTTTAAAGTACAGAGGAGAAGACAGAAAGAATGTGTGCAGAGATCTTGTGATACTGAATTACAGTTGTAAAATTATAGATGAAATACTGATAAATGAATAATAAACTATATGAGGAAACATAAACCTAACTATATGTAGAGTGACCTGAAATGTTTAACACTAAAGAAAGAAGACTTAGATAGCTTTGGAAACATCAGATAAATGTTCAATTCATCTGACAGATAGATGCTTGAAAGATTATTAGAAACAGAATAGAGAACACAGGAAACCACAGTGCTAATATAGTGATCTCACATTTTAAAATATTGCATCCAGATCTACTTCTAATTCTAGATACCATATTGCATAGCAAAAGGAAGCCATCAGTGTTTTATGACAGGAAAGAAGATCCTGCAAATGCTGGATGCCACAGCTTTATGAAGGTAGTACATGCTGGAGGAATTTTAGATGAGATATGTTGATCCATCTTGAAAAAGTCTTTCACTATACAAGCAATGAATTGTTTTGTGTTTCATGCTCTTTTGGTTTACAGATTTACATCTAAAATTCCAGCCTTAGGTTTTGCTCAATACATATTCTCTCTCTCGCTCTCTCTTTCTCTCTCTCTCTCTTTCAGAACTAAGCAAATACATTATGGTGGAAACAAGATTAATTGGGATATTCTGACAAATGAAGTTACACCATGCTTCTAGAGGTCCTAAATCTAAATAAAATGTTTATTGAAATCACTCTTGAAAAAACACAGCCTCAAGTCATATTTGATTGTCAGGATCTGGGGGAAGTATTCTGAAAAAAAAGGAAAATAAAATAATAAAAAAAAAAAAGACAATACCAAGCAGGGGGAAAATGCTGATCTTCTGCAGGTTAGGAACGCCCTGCAGAGGGACCTGGACAGGATGGGTCAATGGGCAGAGGCCAATGGGATGAGGTTCAACATGGCTAAGTGCTGGGTCCTGCACTTTGGTCACAACAACCCCATGCAACACTGCAGCCCTGGGGCAGAGTGCCTGGAAAACTGTGCAGAAGAAAAGGGTCTGGGGGTGTTGGTGGATGGTCACGTGAACATGAGCTGGCAGTGTGCCCAGGTGGCCAAGAAGGGCCAAGAGCATCGTGGCTTGTATCAGGAATAGTATACTCAGCAGGACTAGGGAGATGATTGTCTTCTTGTACCCTGCTCTGGTGCGGCTGCACCTCGAGTACTGTGTTCAGTTTTGGGCCCCTCACTACAAGAAAGACATAGAGGCTGTGGAGCATGTCCAGAGAAGGACTATGAAGCTGGTGAAGGGCCTGGAACACAAGTCCCATGAAAAGAGTCTAGGGAAACTGTTTTCTTTTTGTTTTGTTTTGTTTTGTTTTTAGTCTGGAGAAGAGGAGGCTCAGTGGAGACCTTACTGCTCTCTACAACTACCTGAAAGGAAGCTGTGGGGAGCTGAGGGTAGGCCTCTTCTCACAGATAACTAGTGAAAATACAAGAGAGAATATTCTCAAGTTGCTCCAGGGAAGGTTTAAATTGGAAATTAGGAAACATTACTTCTCAGAAAGAGTAGTTAGGCATTGGAACTGGTTGCTCAGAGAGGTAGTAGAGTCACCATCCCTGGGGGTATTCAAAGAAATGTTGGACCTGGTGCTTAGGGACATGGTTTAGTGGGTGATGGTGGTGGTATGGTGGTGTTTCAACCCTATGATCTTGAAAGTCTTTTCCAACCTTAATGATTCTATGATTCTAAATAACATGGAAATACTTATTTGCTTATACTACCAACCAGAAAGCATTCAGAACCGATACAAAGTATATTGCTATACTAAAGGTGTCATCAGGTTTTCACCAGTGATTTTGAAAGGAACAAGGCATTCAGCTTCATTCTCTTTAATCCTCAGGTATATTCTTACCGTCATAAGGGTTCAATTGACAATTGAGATATTTCAGCAGAAAATGTGAATGATATAGAAGGTACTAATAGTGTGATCTCCAAATAGGGACAAGGGAAATTCCTTATAGTTTATGGGTACCTTTGAGGAGAGTAAAATGAATAATCCAAATGTAGACAAGCAAAAGCACAATTCTTCACCTGATAGAAATAACATATATGGGGAAACAAATGGGAGGATGAAAAGAGAGACCAAAAAGGCCAACACCCAACAGAGAGGATGATCAAAGCTTCAGTGGAACACTAAACAATGTAGAGAAATATTTGACTAATTAGTGCTAATTATTTACCTGAAGCAGCACCTAATCATGATGCTATGCAAAGCTGTCTACTGAAATTGGTAAAGAAGTATTAAGAATTCCATAAATGAAGATTAAGGAGCCTCACTTAGGAGATATTATGGCAATAAACATAAAACTATCTTGCTCATGAATAACTTTCATGAAGATGTTGACAAAATTATTGTAAAATTACAGAATGAAAACTACAGATCATAAATTCCCATGTCAAGGTTGATAACAAATTCTTCAGAGACATTTATTACAGAAGAAAATGAGACTTCAGGCCCCCCCCACACACACACATAAAGTTTTCATGCTTACTGAAAATACATATCTTAGCTGACATCAACCATATACATATTAATATCACCATAATGTGGGTCTTGCCTATCCATCATGAAAGCACAAACCTCTGATCTACAAACAGAAGACAAAAAACCTGGAGAAGCTGAGCTGGTTGTATATTCTACCTTTGCTCCTTGATAAGTGAACATTGACAATGGAAGTAAACCAGAACTTCTTTGAGTATGTCAGTCTAATCAATACAAACAAAAGTAATAAATTGTGGATTATGATTTTCAGAACTGCTGCTGATTTTAGGAAGTCAGAGAAAATAATTAAGATTACCATTATGAGGTATCTCAAAGCCATATTCCTAGCTGCTTCTACTATACTAGGAAGGGTTTTTTATTATTTTTTATTTTTTATGTTAAACTATTCAGTGCAAAGAGATCAGGATATTGATTCCTGGGTTAGGAATCATGTTATAGGCCAGTAAGTATTGTTGTAATTTTTTAAAAAATACACTGAGATCATTTAAAAGTTAGAAAACCTTAGACAATGGCCAAATATGTTTACTTTATGTTAGATGACATAGTGACATTCAAAATGTTTTTGATATGATCTGTTAATGTGGGTCATATCTGGAAAAACCTTTTCTTACGCACAGGAAATCTGACTACCAGGAAAATATGTAGTGATTTAAGGAAGAAAATACTCTGTGCTCTTGTTCTGGATTATCACTATCACTTTCATTTAAACTAATCCCAAGAGGTGTATGTTGTACTATTGGTGCTGGACAGTAGAGGGCACTGCTTATTTGTTCTGAAGTGAAGGGAAAAACGGACGTCCCTGAACGCATGCAGCTTCGTAGTGTACCCTGCCCCTGGGGCCATGAAGGGGTTGTTGCAATCTTTTTTCCTGTGCAGTCCTTTAAATTACCAGAAGTTGATGCACACTTCCATTGGGCGGGACAAATTGGTGATAAAGAAGAAATCCTTCTGTCTCCCACATCAGTATATATTATTTCTGCAGCTTCAAGGCATGCCTTCAATCTGTTATTGTACTTGGAGCAGTGCTGGAAAAAAATGAACTTGTAATTTGTAACACAGCTTTTTGAGGAATGAGTGTTGTTAGTTTTACATTGTCTTGGAGCAGAAACCAGTTTGTACTCTCTACTTGGTCTTTGCAGGTGTTAAATATTTTTTCATTTATGTTCATTTTTTCTTCCCATTTCTGAAGGACTTTCCTTAACTGGATGTTGCAAGTTGTGTCAACAGAGACCTGGTCTGATAAACTGTTCTAAAGAAGCTGATTCTCTCATGCAACCTGGGAAGATGAAATGGTTACAGAACTTATATGACTTGACTACAGTAACACCAAGCATTAGTGATTAATCATTGCTTGAATAACACCAGCTATAGCCATTGCTACCTGGCTGGAATCAGAAGAGTTTGGGGCATAGGGTGAGGACTAAAGAAACTGTCAGTGATGCTACATTTGTAAATCTACAAGACTGGGAAATTCACAACAAATAAGGGAAACTGTGCTGATGATGGGAATCTACACAGACACAGAAACACACGTACAGACACACACACAAAACAAACAAAACCAACCAACCAACCAAATACCAAGCTATTATAATCTTGCTAGAAAAAAATACAAATTATGTTGATAGACATTTTAAAAATAAAGCTGTTTGCTTAAATTGTCAGAAAACAGATGAAGTCCTGATAGTGATACGTTAAAAATACAATTTGATATAGGGTTCCCTCTTCCATATATTATATAAAAGAACAGCTATGAGCTGGATAATATTAAAAAAAAAAATAAAAAAAATAGTTTGACATAATCATTTGCTGTGCTGAAGGGAAATAATGTACATGCCTTCCTTATGATGTAAATGTGTATATTAGTTACAATGTTAGATCAAAATTATGACTCAAAGATAGGCTTTTGTTGCCTTAATAGAATATTTGAATGGAAGAAATTCTGAATTCTTGCTTTATTCACTAGTGGCTCTTTGACAAGAATGATAACATGAAGTAATGTAATACCTTTTTCCCAGATTCATCATGGGGGAAAAAAAACTCACAACACATAGTGTCAATCCATTTGCCAATGTACCACTTGATTGTCCTGAAGTCACCTTTATGATAAATGACTTCAGAAAAGGCCAGAAGTAGATTTTATGTCTATGTGCTGGTTCACAGTTTTCAGAGAGAGCACACACTGTATTATCTGTATACTACCTTCAAGCTGACTGAAAAGTAGATGTATAACTTTGAAATAGAGTTTACAGGTGATCAATCTAAGAGGAAAACCTTTATTACAGACTTTCCTTTATTTGACGTCTTTTGAATTGTTGTATTGAGCAAGGCTCTACTGGAGCACTACTAGAGTTTTGCTCAATACAACTATCCAGAAGATGCCAATTGAAAGAGATGCACTAAATATTATTGGATTATGGATGCATGAGCCTGAAATCTATGTCTAGATGGCTACAGTTCAATATACATCACAGGCCTGCAGAAATTGCATAAATATATGATGTCAAATGTTGGAAATTGCAGTGAGGTTTTTCTGTGTAGGTATGAAAGCCTAAGTATTATACATGGAGGGAGGAGGAGAGAGAGAGGAAAAGAGAGAGGATTGAAATTCTCAGTCTTTTATAGTTGTTGTTTATTTAAAGGGGAAAAACGAAGAAAGAAAAAAAAAAAAAGAAAAAAAAAAAAAGAAAAAGACCATGCTGTACATCTATATTTCATTTATATTTCATCTCTCAGATAGCTGTGGAACGTTTTTTGTGGGTACTTGCAAGATGTTTCATAACATTTATTGTAAAATATTAAAGAAAGTCTTTGTCATGTCCAATCTAACTGGTTACTGAAGATTGATGTCAGAATAACAAACATACCAAAAAGTTTGTATAGTCATATTCAGATCTCAGAATGCTGAAACATTACTGAAATGTGGTGTTTACACTAATATTTCTTTCAGTAGCAAATGCATGAAAACATGGATGCTTGTATCATGAAAAAAAACACACCAAAGATGTGGCTACAGATGTAGCAGGTGGCATAGAGTGAAGTAGAAAACTAAATATCATATGTGACTGATGCCACCATCTCCTAGAAATAGTTATTTCATGTTTTTAATGAGAAGCAAAAGTCACACACAATGGTGGTATCTTAAGATTGGTTGTGTGTTCATATCAAGCCTACAGTGTACATAGATGCATTTGGCAGGGAAACAGCCGACACTTCATACAAATTCTATAAGGGAAAAATGACAAGAGACTCAGGCATAGAGCCAGAGAAGGTGGAAACAGCTGAACCATAGGATGCATCACAAGCAGACCTAATGTACTTACTGGCAGAAGACTGGTGTCTCAAGGTACCTCAGAGTAATTGAGTGTTGTTATGTAGGTAATAGTTTACTCCTTTTCAGTCAAAAAAAAAAAAAAAAAAAACAAAAAAACACATTTTCAGATTCCTTTACCCAAAATATCTCTAACATAACAGGAAAATTATTTGGAGTGTTCATTTATTCATTTATTTATTTATTTTGAAAGAGAGGGAGAAAGAGAGGCTTTAGTGGGATGCCTTGCAGTGAGGAATCATACTCTAACTTCATCTCTAGTCCTGCTGAAGATTTCTGTGCTCTAATTGCATTGCAGACCTTGATCTCCACAAAACTTTATGTTGCAACTTTCAGCAGGGTATATAGGGGTGATCTATACTCCACCCATATCTTGATTAGAAGGAGATCAATGGCTCTTTTTTTTGTTTGTTTGTTTGTTTTTCTTTGTGGTATGCTCTTATATTCCTTGTGAAGTTTGTGGTTTCACTTCTCAAAAAATTCCATCAATTTCCACTGCTGATAATCTTCTACAGTAAACTCTTCAGCTTCTCTAAAACTTGCTCTGTCCATTTGAGATCCTGTTTTTGTTTGTTTGTTTCTTTGTTTTACTTTTTTGTTGATGTTGTTGTCACTGTTGGTCAGTCACCAAGAGTAAGAAATTGTTGACCTTTAATGTCATATTGAAAATTCTAAGCTAAATATTCTAAACATTAAATGGATCATAAATGATGAAAAAAAAACTTACTACCAAAGGCAGTAAGTTCATAAATAGCTATGCAGGCATGATACCTGAAATACAGTTTTCAACTTTACAGAAAAAGACTGAAAACACACAGTTATATTGATGTAGATAATATTTGGTCTCTCTAGAAAAAGGATTTCATCAGTGATATTGGAGTTCTGCTTTAGGCGGTAGCCACTATATTTGGAATCAATGGCTACATATCTTGACTTTTGCCATTAGCTATAATAAAACAAATATGTTTTTTTATTATTATTTTTTATTTATTTATTTTTTACAGTGAACGTTTTACAGGACATGAGTTCAACATATGTGCAGCTTTAGACTGCGTGAGCATATCCCAAGCATAAATTAGCACATTATCTCCAAAGTCTCTCACGTCCTTACGTCAAACTTTGCAGTTGACTCTTGAATAGTTTCACTAAAAAAAAAATAAATAATAAAATAATATATCAATAATTGGAAGAAAAATTAGTATGCAGTAGTTTAAAAACACTTTAAAAAATACAGGAAACTATGAGGTCAGAACAAGACACTACAGATCGTCTGTTTTGATAAAAATGAATACCCCCTGATGTTAATAATAAAGGATCACGGTTGTGTAGAACTGTGGCCCTCTAGCTGACAAGTAATGTCTGACTAGAAATTTTTAGAATTTATTTTAATGAAAATATCTTTCAGGATAGCATTGGCAAGGTTAGAAAAGATGATTCCTTCTTTAATTTCTTTATTTCCCTTCCTTCTCCCCTCCAAGAAAGATATTTGTCAGTGTTTGAGTGATTTTGTTTTAAAACTATAGTTTGTATGTAGTAAAGAAATATATTTGTAAGCTATGAATATGACCCAATTATTTGCATGGCTAATTTTTGTGCTTAGATTCTGAAATTATTACTTTTATTTATTTTATTTTATTTTATTTTATTTTATTTTATTTTATTTTATTTTATTTTATTTTATTTTATTTTATTTTATTTTATTTTATTTTATTTTATTTTATTTTTCCCCAAGGGATGAATCTTTCTTCTTACTTTTCTTCTGTGTTTAATAGTAAGTGAAGCAACTCATATGAATATTATATGTAAAACAAGTCAAATTGCCGATAAGAGTAGGAGAACTAAGGAAGCTCTTTAGCGAAAAGCCAGTATCCTTCATTCCTTTTTTCTTGATGGATACTTTTTGTAATTCTGTGATTCTTGCATTATCAATGGATGTTTGAAGAATTTAGGATTTAGTCAGATGTCAAATCAGCCAAGTTCATGGCAAGGAAAACACAAAACTGCTTGAAAACAAATAAACAAACAAACAAAACAACCTGTCAAGAATGGCAAATGACCTGATAGAGAATAAAAATATAATTATTATTACACCAAAGCTATAGTTTAAATAACTACTATAAAACACTTCTGTCTGTTATATATGGAGTGGTAATTCGTGGCGAGAAAATGGTTGATATTAATAAAGAAGAGGGAGATTTGGGAACATGGCCATGGGGTTTGGAAAGCCCTGTGGTTGAGATAACATTAGACTCTTAACGATGAGGCCATCAGGAATGTAAAAGAGTTTAGCGGGAACAAAGAAGAGTGATTTAGGAGACTCCATGCAGTCTCCAGTTTCTTGTTCCCCAGCCATTGAGGCATGGAAGTTTTTGGGTGTTTACTGTTGCTGTTATTTGCAAAGTTGTTTGACCAATGAAAAGTTGTTTTGAAAAGAACTGCTGTGGAGACAAGGGTACAAGAGGGGAGCCTGCCCTCAAGATAAAAAAAAGGCAACACGATGTGATGAAGTAATGTCATCAATAAAGAAGCAGGAAAAAGGAGTGAAGAGGAACAGGCTGGCAGAATGGAGACCAGGACGGGAACAGACACTTTGATTGCCTCATGAAGATACGTTCGGCCAAACTCAGCAAACTGCTCAGAGAGGTTCGTACAGAAAGTCACTAGAAATAGGCGCACCGGAGCTCAAAGAAGCTCAAGCTGAGAGAAGCAGACCTGCGCACACAACTGACTCTCGCTGGTAAGCAGTTGCGCATTATGGGGAATCATACGTCCTTAGGAACAAAGACTGTCCTGGTAACCTTACAGCTCATTCTCCTTATTAACAATTGGACAGTTTATGATCCTGAAACATGGGACCAAACTGAGGTCCAAGGTGTGGGAGTCTGCAACTAAAATGACAAGGTTGCAGTGGGATTGCTTGGCACCTGGTAAGCAATCTCTGAGGCCTAAAAGAGTCATGTGGGACCACAGTCAGAAATGTGTGGCTTGCCAGATAGTGAGGGAGCTGCGGGCTCCTTTACTGATCCGACTGCTACAGCCATTGAAGGCTTTTGCCCCCTGTTGACCTGAACATGCCTTTTGACCCAGGCCCTATTGGCCTTGAAACGGAGATGGATATGCTTTTCTTTGATCCAGGAAGAACGGGATATATAAGGTCCGAAGACCGAGTTGCTTGACAACTTAAAGTGAGACGTATTGTTCAAAAGGAATGGAAAGTGGAGACTTGGTTGTAATCAAGAAAAGGAATGGAAAATGGACACTTTTAAATCATGGAACTTAAAGGATTGTTTGTTACCTTTCCTGATTGTACGTATGTATAGACGTACTCGGGTTTAGTATGTAAAGCAGTGTTCTATATATTTAGAATGTTTGATGTTCGTGTGTGTGTGTTGGTGGAGTGTGAACTCCCTGCACACCCAGTGCTGTTTACTTGCCTTTTATAGCTTTTATACCTTTTATAAGTATAAATATTACTAAATTCAGATTGAGTTGAGACTTCATTTGTAACATGTGCAACAATTTATATCATTAAGCATACATATATATGTCTACACTTAAAAACTGGGCTATCTAAAATGGCAGTTATTACAAAGACAGAACCAAACCCTTCTCATGCATTCACAGCAAAAAAGTCAACAGTCACAAGCTGCAGCAAGGGAAATGCTGCCTACTTATGAAAAAGAAAAATTTCATAGGAAAGGTAGCAGTGGAGAAGGATTTTCAAAACCTGACTTGTCAAGACCACAAGCAACGTGATCTAATTCTTAAATTAACCTTCCTATTTTCGAAGTTTTGTCTGGATGATCTTCTGATGTCTCTTCCAAAATTTTCTATGACATATACTCAGACACATGCATATGTAAATATGTGTTGTATATCTGTGTTCCACTGTTAATAACTGAATAACTGTTACAATGTGTTTTCTGCTAAAAATTCCAATAGGAAAGAGTAGCATCATCTGCCCAAAGTATTTTTAAAAATACTAACCTGAAGGACACTAAGGAAAAGAGACATCCAACAAAGAGTTCAAAGGTATGAAAAAGCTAGTAAGACATTTTAAATGCACACGTACATCAAGTAAGGAAAACTTGTTTTCTTTTAGTAAATATGTCTGAGTGATGTGGTGAAAAACAGAATAAAAAAATCAATTTATGTATTTATGAAAAAATAAAAGCAGATTTGGACACATTAGGATGTGGAAAGTCAATCTGTCCTACCTGAAAGACAAAATTGAAATTAAGAGATATTTACTCTGTTCTGTGACAGCCACTAAAGCATATTTACTTGAGTTATTCTAGAGTGCAAATACATTATGTCAATTCAGATGATTTTTAATATGCAACTTAAAAGTGGATTTCATTTAGTTTTAAGTCCTTTCCTCCCTAATAAAACTAAAAATCTTTGAAATATATTTGTATTTCAACAAGTTTTGAAAATTCAATGAGTCTTGAAAATTTTGCTAAAATTATTATTTTTATTTGAGAAAATCAAATTGATGCAATTCATACTGTAAGGAAAAAAATCACAAACAAAAAATATGTATTTAAAAAGTCAGTTTACAAGTTTACAAGCATGTAAGATTGGATCTTAAACACAAAGTCCTGTTATGTAAGTGTTGTCAGTGTATATAAATCTGCATCTTTTACAAGAAGAAAAAAAAACCTGACTCAATTCCTGTGTGAAGACCACCTGAATGATGCTAGATTCAAGCAATTCAGAGGTGAAAAGAGGGAAACATTTAGATATATAAATCACAGCTAGGGCCATCTGTCCTGCAATTGTCAAGGCAGTAGACTGCCTCGGGCTCCTCCTGGGCTCTTCATCACTACCAGCTACCTGAATAGTAACAGCTGCCGCACTTTCTTTCATCTGTGGATAGTGAGGAGGCTGTATTCCAGCTTGTCAGATGCTAGAGTGCCCACAGTGAGTCATGTATTTTTTATCTTTTGAGTCAGAGTATTACAGTAATACACTTCACACGGGAATAAATTCTTATATATAGGGAAAAAAACAAACAAACAATGTTTTAACATTTAAATACAGTAGATGCACTTTAATAAGCCACTTTCTTTGATTAAACACTGGCTGTTCCTCAGTTATCAAATCAAATTTTAGGTCTTAGTTCTTGGTCTTCAGAGCTCTCAAGAGAATGGATAAATTTAGCAATATAACTATTATAAACATAATAAGGCTAGAAGCATTCATGACGAGATCATCCTTCATGCCAAAAGGAATAATCAACTAGGTCAGTATCACCTCTGGTATATATTGGTCCAAGCTATTTTTAAATATCTCCAAAGGAAGAGTTGCCCAGCTTCCCCAGGCAATCTGCTAACTTTGATCACTATAAAAAATTAAATTTAAAAAAAAAAATAGTAACCTAAGTCTTCCCTGTTGCAACTGAAATCCATTATTTCCTGTCCTATCCAACCTGAACATGGAAAACAGATTTCTCCTTTCCTCTATGCAGCAGTCATTTGTGTAGTTGAAGACTTTCATGTCTCTCTGTCTTACATCGTTTCTTTAGGTTAAACTACCCTTACTCAGCAAATCATTTCATATGAGTCTTCTCATCAGTCTCAGCGCTGTCTTTAAGACTCCTTTTTATTGGTTCAAAACACGCTGGTGCAACTAAAGCTTTATTTTAACTTTTGAATATAAATGCATGAATTAAAAAGTATGAAATAATCAAAACCACAAATGAAAAATGACCCTTGCAGCATTATTCTGATCAGATATTAGGTAAAAGAGCATTTTTCAAAAGGCAGATGAAAAGATGTTATGAGAATTGAGGTATAAGGTACTAAGAAAATGAACAAACATGGGAAGGATAAATACATTACGTAAAACCTACTGAAAGACACTACAAAACAAATGTTAATCTGAATCTAAAGTATTTAAAGAGAGAGCATAATCAGAGGTGGCAAAATAGTTGTCATCCTAAGAAAGGACATAACCACTACCACTGTGATCCTCATATAAAAGGAGAAGGGAAAGTGGAGGACCTGAAGTAATAAGAATAAATGATCAAGAGTCTGCTTTAGCTATGCTGAGTTTCACGTGATGCATAGCTATCCACAGAAAATATTATAGAGGGAATCGTGGCAAGAGCTGAGAACTGAGTAAAGAAATCTGAGATCAAAATCTGAACCTTATAAAAGAGGCCATCATTTACATTTGTCAGATATTTAGAGGCCATCATTTACATTTGTCAGATATTTTTTTTTGTCCTGTCAATGAAACTGAAAAAAAAAAAAAAAAAAAAAGAATTTAGTTATCTTCCCCAAAAAACTACATGACCTAATTCCTATGGAGACCTATTAAAGTACATACCCACATACCCATCTTTGTCATGTCACTGTACTCTGTGGACTCAATCTTCCCACTCTCCCTTAGAAGTAATCTTGAGAAATTAATATTTACTGTTAGCATTTTCAGGTTTCAGTTTGACAGGGGACAAAAAGTGATGATAATTTAAAACGAGGTAGTTTATCTTTCTGAAAAATCTGATGAGTCAGAGATAATTTTTGTAGGAAGACTAAAAAAGGAAAAATATCATCTGATTTAGTAGGATCGCCTTTTTATGTTTGTGTAGATATCCCAAATATCTTAAAGATTGTCTTTGTCTTCATAAATTGTGGAAAAGAAGAAAGCTGAACCTGTTAGGAGCATGTTAAATATACAGTTCATGTTCTGGAATTGACCTTTATTGTTCTGCATACATTTAGGTCATCTAGCACAGAAGATTTTCTATAAGCAAGTAAATAAAACCAAATTGTGAAGAGGTCTTTCAGACATGAATGGAGCTTTAGCTGAAACAGCAGTGTCCATTCAAAAACTCAACCTACTTCTACCACTGACTCAGGGATATGAACTCTCTTATCTCCTATTAAAAAAAGACTCTTCATTGTCAAAATTAACCTATTTAATCAATTCTCCTGAATGCAAAGGCAATGGAGAAAAAGTGGAGACATGAGGGAGAAAACATTGTGAACCAGATGTTAGGAACTGTTTCAGGGAAAAAAAAAAAAAAAAAAAAAGGAGAGAAATAGAGCATGAAGAAAGTAATATAGTAGAAGAGCAAGCGTTAGAAATAGCATTTTAACAAGTCTTTTTAAGCAGAGGTGTACTGAATGTACCAAACACTAGGGACCTAAGCCCTAAGGAAATCTGTTTATATTATGATAAATTAAAAAGTAATCAGTGTCATTTTGAAGAAGTGTTTTTCAAAGGGTGCAGCTTGTCTTACTGTGCTGACAGATCATTTAAGATACACAGTATTAATGATTTTTTTTTTTTTTCCACAATGATCAATCACATGGAGCACAATCTAATTCATTCATCAACTCTCAGATTTTTTGCTAGTGTCACTGAAAATACATGGGAATGATAATCTCTGCCATTTTACAACATCCCCATCCCTAGTCTCAGAGACTGCTATCTGTGAAGGTGAGAACAGGCCAAGCACAGAATTGTATTTCTGCCTAGATACCTGTGAATGCAATGATGTCCTCCATTTGGGAATCTTGTGACCTAGAGATGAATATACTTATATTTAACAGATCTTGAGGAACTTTTCTTCCATTAATTTGTATAAGCTGTCTCCCTTCCTCCACTCCTCTCTTCACCCTTTCCTCTCTATCCTCTTCCCACACACATCTAGAATTTGTAGTAGCATAACAGATTTCCACAGTTTTATTGAACGTTATACAGAAAATATATTAATTTTGATTTGTGCCTGGTAATCTCATTTGATGGCTCCTCACTACTCTGAGCAGCAACTACTTTATTCATTCGCTTTTTTTCTCTCATAATTTTATAGGCCATGGTCATATACTCCATCAGTTACATCTCTCTGGATTAAGGAATCCAAATTTTTCAGTCAGTCCTCAGAGATTTTTCTACACATCTTTGCTATCTTTCTCCGTACCTTTACAGTCTTACTGTATACTTCTGATATAAGTGAACTAGAACTACAAACTGTGTTCAAGTTCTTTAGTATTCTACATAACTGAGTCAAAATGTTTGTTTGTTTGTTTGCTTGCTTGCTTGTTTCCTCTTTTTTTTTTTTTTTCTGTTATTTTATTATAACTCTTAAAATTATTTACTCTTTTAAGCACCACAGGGACCTGAGTTTGTCAGAAAAATATTTTCAGGAACCCCAGGATTTTCTGAGTGGTTTATAGTTTATGCGTGTATTATACATACAGTTTTCAACCCATCGATGTATATGAATAGTTATGACTATCCTCCCATTTACATTATTTTGCATTTACCACCATCGATATTGTCTGCCATTTTATCTCCCAGCCTTTCAGTATCATGACCTGTAGTGTTGTCACATCATTATGTATTATGCTTTATCATTATGTTCCTAGATCATGTATGAATGTTACAAAATTGAAGTCTCAGAACCCTACCAATAACCTTTTCCACTGTTAATACAAACCTTTTTTTCTTTCTTCATTCTTTGCTTGCTCTTTTTTCTATCCTTTAATTATTAGTCCATGAGAATATAATTTCATTACAAATCTTTACAGAAGAATCTTGTGAAAAACATTCTGAAAATCCTGTATTAGGTCACTGTTTTGCACTCAGTCATTAGTTCTTTGAATAAACTATAAAGATATGTCTACAAGATGCAAATTGCATTTTCTACTATATGTCACAGCTATCCATGGATTTAGCAAGTCTATTTTTTATTAGAGTTTATACCCTTTTCTCCAGTATTGAAATCTGTCTGTCTAGTCTGAAGTTTCAAAGTTCCGTCTAAGAATCTTTCTATGAATAGAAACTTTAGTTGCCACTACCCATGCTCACAAAAACGTTTTATGTTTTAACTGAATCACTTACTGTAGTGTATCTTTTTCATATTTTAGTCCATTTGAAACTCCTAGGTGAGTACCATCTGGTCCTTGCAATTTGCTCATGTTATTGACTTGCTCTTCATAAGAATGTAAGAATGACTGTACCAGGTCAGACCAAAGGTTTATCTACTTCAGTATTATGCTTGGACAACACCAGCTGTCTAGGGAAGATTATAAGAAGGAAGAGTGTTAGGATAGTTCCTCTAAATTCTCTCCTGGTCTTCAACTATTTGTGGTTCAGAGACTGCCTTATCTCAAATAGTTTATGTATTTTGAAGCTCTTAATGATTTTTTTCTTCTGTAAATGTTAAACTAGTTGAAGTTTACAGTTCACTGATTTCTAGCAGCTAGTTGACTGATTTCCAGCATCTGCAAGATCCCACGGCAAAGAGTACCAAACAGTAACTACATACTGTGCACAAAGGACCAGATCATTTGTTTTGTGTTATGCTTTTGTTTCTTGTAAGGAAAACTATTTCTTTTTCAGCTTCTTTATGATATTAATATTACAGATTTCTCCATCTTGGATTATCACTTTTCCAAGCTGAAGCATTGTAGCTTTTTAGTTATTCCTTGCATGGAATTTATGCCATATACTTATGCAACCTTACTGACCATCCTTGTCTGAACTTTGTGTTGAATTGATTTTGTGGTCTGCAAGCAATCTTCAAGCTAACTGCAAGCATTATACCTTTCCAAATGAACTTTCTATTTTCCTTTTATTATATGGTCAGATAACGTCCTTTCTTGAAATTAAATCCCCATTCACACCAATGGCTGAATGTGTTGATTACAATCTATCAGCTGCTGGAGAGTGTTTTTTGTCTTTTTTTTTTTTGGTAGTAAAATTTTGAATGGTACTCTAGTCAGTGTTGGGACCAAAGCAGAAACACTGTCTTCTTTTGTACTTTTTAACTATCTCCACCAAAGGTGTCTTTCAAGTATCTGGAAGTTTTATCTCTGTCAGTGTCCCAACCTGATTTTTACCCAGTCTGTGTATGGATTCATTCTTGCTATTACTGTTATGTTTTCTTCTATTATAGCTTTTCTAGTTAACCTTTCTGTGTCTCCAGTCACTGTAACTATCACAATTTGGAGAAAAATGGGGAAATCATTATCATAATCCTAGTATTACCCACTTTTTATTTATTCAAACACAGGGACTGAAAACTGATTAATAGAGTTATACTCTTTTTCATTTGACCCTATTAAAACTACAGTGTCTCCACTGTGGCCAAATTTCATGCCTGAAATACTGATACCTTGTAATTATGAACTTATTTTTTATATTTTTCTTTACATCATGCTTGTGATATACCTCTTAAGGAAGTATCTTCAATTAAAAATGGCCATTCTGGTAGAATGGTCTTGCTTTTTGGAAGAATCTATACTACTTGGACCTAGCAAAATTACTTTTAGGGCTCTGTTGAACTACACTGAAAATTAGATTTATTGCAGCCAGGGTAAATGTCATACGAAGTAGGTGTTTTTCTTCTGGGAATATATATATATTATACATATATATATATGTATTATAGATAGATAGATAGATAGATAGACAGATAGATAGATATAATATATTATTTTTTCCCTACCTTTTTAGACACATTTTCTTTCTCTCTTTCATTTGCCGAATGCCCTGGCTAACAACTATGACTGTAGCAGCTAACACTGATCAAGAACTGACTTCTGGATAAGCAGACTGTTCCAAGACCAGCTAGCTGTTCAATCAGTGCCTGCTCCATTTTACTTGCATTTCTGGGAAACAAAACAAAACAGACAAACAAACAAACAAACAACAAAAAAACAACCAACCAACCAAACAAGGACACCATATCTCGAACAAGAACGAAAGCTTTTCTACCTCACTGTTGAAGATAATGAGTTCCTTCAATTGCTCTGTACAGCCAACCTCTATCCTCTGTTCCTTCAGTAGACATCTATATTTTCTTGACCATTCATTTGTTGAAGATGAGGAAGAAGGGGAAGAGCAAGTTCAGTCATTAGTGAGTCCAGAAAAAGCATGACTATAGTCCATACTAGTCCATGAGAAATACCATGGAAAATTATGCAAACCCAAAATCTCCAAACACAAGTAAGATTATTAATAAATTATTAAAATATTAATATTCATAACAATAATAGCCACCAATAAAAATGTTTTATTTTGAATTAGTAAATGTCTTACTCTGCATCACTCTGAAATAAAGATTCATCTTGGATCACCTCCCTTGATCCCTAGAATCAATAAATATGTGGAATAAAATACTCAGCTTAGAGAAACTAACATGGGAAGGGATGTGTGATAACGGGTGTGAAAAAGCTATCAAGAGTAATTTAGACAAAGGAAGAATGAGCAGATACAGCAGGTAATTAATTGTTTAATGAAGATGGATTGTTTAGTGCTCTTAATTTAGTCTCATAATGTAAGAACAAGAAGACACTCAATTACTCTGAGCGCTAGCAAATTTAAAACTGATAAAAGGAAATAATTCTTTATGCTGTGAAAGGTAAATTTTAGAACCAAATATTCTAACATTGTTACCTGAGCAAAGTAGGTTGATCTGAACTGGATCAATCTGAACTAAAGGCCCAGCTTTGGTGGTTGCTTTGTTGAAGTAGGGAATTGTAGTGAAATAGCAACTATATCCAGCATGCCTTTAGAGTTAGAGTGCACTTTCAATTTGATTTCAAGAGCATGGTCTATCTAGGAAAACACCTTATGACTGACTGAAGTGTTAGACTTTTGTAATCAAATTCTGATAGCTTTTAGAGTTGGATGATCTCTCAAGAAGCAGATACTGTATGCTTCCTAAGTACGCACTTACAGAGATAGCTTTATTTTGTGCTAGCCAGGGAATTAGAGCCAACATACCACTCTTCTCATGGGGACTGTATTAAAAGCACTTGGGCAGTTGAGCTGACTACTATAACTGAGTCCTAGATAAATACTATCATCTTTTTAAGGCACATGGAATTAATCTTTGTTGTCTTATTAGTGCTATAGTAGGTGACATTGCTTCTCACATTGAGGAATTATAATTTTTCACTGAACAGTTAGTCCATCTCCATGGAGTAAGTAAGTATCAGAGTTATGTTTGGTAGAACCAAGTGCAAGTGCATTTAAGTGAAGAAACTGAAGTGAATATTCACAGCTGCCAAAGGCAAACTTCAGACATTAAAGCTTTCAAATGAGTTTACACAGAGTGATAATCGTGTACTCTCTGTGCTAGATTTAGCAATCTGTTTTAGTACAACATGGTAAAACAGACATTACAGTGTCCAGATCCTGATGTTAATTAGAAATGCCTTCCCTAGGATTTGTCAGCTGCCCGTCTAACCCAGTGTTCTATCAGGGACTGATCAGAGGATGTTATTTAAGAAGAACATATGAGCCAACAACTTGAAAGACATTGCTTACCCTCCCGTCCCCCCATCCCTACTTCCCCCTTCCCATCTTCTACAACTACATTATTAGGAATGTTGCAAGGTAGACCTTAACGATCTTTTAGTCCATTGTTTGTGATGTTGTTTAGTCCTTTTTTTTTTTTTCTTCAGAATCTTCTGTTACTGCATCCTTCTGGAACAGCAAGTTCCAGATATTCACCAGCCACTGGTAAAAGTGGGACTTAATTTTAAATTATAGTTTTGTGCCAGCTTACCCTGTGCCACAGCATTCTTGTGTTGCTCGGTTTAGTGAATAACAGCTCTGTGTTCAGATTATCTGTTCCTTTTGAATTCATAAGATTATATCATATTCTTTCTTTTGTATTCTCTCCAGAAAGAATGGTAACTCCAACTTGTCCTTATGAGGTTGCTACTCCATTGCCTTGATCACTTTAGTTTCTCTTCTCCATGTACATACGCTATATCTCAGCTACCTACTTCTGAGATGCAGAGACAAAGGAGGCACAGGACAGTAGGATGTAGTAATGCCAGAAAACAGCCATTGCCATGTGGTTTAACAATCCTATAACAATCCTATAACTTCTGCAGATGTAATCACCACTCACAGGAAGTCAGCAGCTGAGGAACACTAACCCATCTATTATCCTCGTATTCTGACAGTGAAATGCCTTACACAGGGCTTGTCGTTTGCTGTCAGCCAAACTTCCACTTCAGAGACCTCCCTGACGTTTTGTTTCCAGTGCTGGCAGTTTGTTACAATGAAGGTGCAGCCTATTGTTTCTAGTCTTCCAGTCCTAAACAGAGGTTATTGATCCCTACCTACCTCTCATACCATGCTGGTCACAGAATGCTACCATGCAATTCAGAGGCTTTAGCCACCTAAATAGCAGCCTGACTTTAGCTTTCAGAGTTTCTCTCTTACATTTCCTGCTAGCCATTGGATCAGCAAGGATCAAGCTTCTCCTTTCATCCTTAAGTAGCTTAAGTAACTTAATCCACTTGATTTCAAATATAATAAAATGGCTTCAGAAAGCTTCTCTTCAGTTTGGGGAAAGCAAGTGACAAAGAAAGGCATCAGTACAGTCATGCACTTGTACATAAATGAAATGGGAGGGATTCTGTAATGGGTGGTAAAGGATTTTGATGTGAAAGAATACATTGGCTGAGGTTGCCTGCAAACTGTGCATAGTTGAAAGAGAACTATGAATATAAATAATACACATTTCATATACACTATCTTCTTTGTTGGTCTCTGAGGAAGTAACGTTCAAATTGTCTGCAATCTTAATGACATAAGTGGTAGGAACAGATCTTCATCTCATCTGCGGAGATGAGCTCAAAGGCCCAATAATATTCCCACCATAGCATACATAGGACACTTTAATGTACATCTCCTTTGCTGTTCTGCTTCATAGAATTTCTCCAGCTCTCTGGTTGCATGGTCATTGTTTCATGGCAAATCTCTAAGGAATTTCTTTAACACCTGTCTTTTATTTGCAAAGTCATAGATACCTCTATTAGCATCATTGGAGTTCTGGAGTTTCTCTGCTTGCTCTTTCTGCTACACACCCCTTTGCTCTGACAGGGCCAGCACTCAAATTTTTACTACTTTTTTTTTTTTTTTTTTTTCCCTGAGCTGCACGCTTTTTCATGCTTTGACATAATTAACATACACAAATCATAATTAGCATGTTGGAATGACCTCTTGGGCAGATACCTTCTCAGCTTTGAACAAGCAGGAAATATGCATAACCATTTTTGCAAATCCTGCCATACATTGGATGCTTTGGATGCTGTCAGTGCCCTGTGCTCTGAGTATTAATTGGCCAACCAATAACATAACAGCCAA
The DNA here is from genome assembly GCF_047663525.1 of Anas platyrhynchos. Taxonomy (NCBI): domain Eukaryota; kingdom Metazoa; phylum Chordata; class Aves; order Anseriformes; family Anatidae; genus Anas; species Anas platyrhynchos. Next base: position 66,178,533 of record NC_092588.1, on the reverse strand, counting down.
TCAAACAGCTTAAGTAACAAAGGCAGCATTGTATATTTACTCTGATTATCTTTTGCCTAATGAAGATGCTTTAAGGTTTCTCTCCTGGCAAGCTTCCAAACTGCTTTTATCTTCCTGTACTCAGTGGGCTGTCAAGATGAGAGAGAAAGACTCCTTTGTGTGCATGGCTTGCCTATTTTATTTATTTTTTATTTATTTATTTATTTATTTATTTTCAGAGGAGAAGCTGCAGAGAAAAGAACAGATATCTTTGTAGATGCCTTGAATTTTGTATGTTGGAAGACCTGTAAGGGTATCTTTTTCCTAAATGTTCTGATTGTTTATAACTTTGATCCCAATGACTGGAACATGCTTTGAGGCATGCAGTGTCATCAGGTATGCAGTTTTATCACCATAGAGCTCCTACATTTTGGTTAACTTGTGTCAATACTGATACGCAGAGTCCATTGATTGTTTGCTTATGCACCATAACTGCATTGACTGGACATCTTCCATTCAATTTTTACATAAAATATTTCTGAATGGAGAAAGAAAAAAAAAAAAAAAAAAGAAAAAAGGGAAAAATGAACCTAGATGGGCTTCAAATTGTACATTACTTTAATTACCTGTAAAATATACAATGTAGAGATACAAATCTTTAAGGAAAATTAAAAACATTAGTGAAGAAAGTACAAACTGAGTAACCACAGAATTGGTTTGTGTGTGAAGGGAAGAGCAGATAGTCAAGGACTCATGAGTGAAGCTGGTCCTTTTTGTACTTAAACTGTATAAATTCAAGATACTGAATTAGGTACTTGTGCTTAAGGGGCCACATTATCTTTTGATTATTAAGTTCAAATAGAGATTTTTTCAAATTTTGTATCTGATGAGTTTTCTTATGATCCACTGGGTAGAGAACAGTGCTTAACAACTCTGCAGTGCTTGTCTTCAAGTTTGAGGTACTGCATCTAGCAGACTGTGAAGTAATTCTATATTCAATATATTCCATATTCTATATGCAAGCACTTAAGGAGGTTGCTTGCACTGAGGGCTATTCCATATTTGCTGGACCTAGAGATTACTGAAAAAAAAAACAAAACACAAAAAACAACAACCAAAAAACACGTTCCTGGGACATTTTGTGATTTATGATATCATTATGGATTCAGAAAATAGCTTAAGAAGAAGTATTGCTAATAGCTGGTCCTTGCTCAAACTCACCTAATGTAATGACTGAAGCAAAAATCATCTCAGAATTTGGTTGCAGTTTTCAACTATGACTTATCTCAATGTGGGAGACCATTCTGAAAAGTTGCAGATGAAAATTCTCAAATTTTTTGCTCAGAAAGATTTTTTTTTTTCCAGTGTGCCTGAGGATAAAAAGGTTATCTAGTTTGTTGATTTCTTAACTTTTAATCCAATTAAATACTGCTCTTGATTCACACCAAAAATATTGTTGAATTTCAGAGTGATATAAAAATGCTGCAAATGATACTATCAAAGTTATGCACAGGTTTCTCATATTACAAATAAAAATATTATAATTGGGGGATATATATATTCTTTTTCATTTACTTTTATAACTAAGACAATATGTTTACACTTGCTTGCACATGAAGATCCCTTTTTTTTTCTTTTAAGAATTTTCTTGCATAGTCAAGTGACGACAACAGTAGCAATTACAGACCAATTAAATAAACTTGGAATGAGTCTATTCTGTCTTTTCGTAGAATCATAAAATCATTAAGGTTGAGAAGACCTCTAAAATCATCTGGTCCAACCAGCACCCAACTACCAATGTCACCCACTCAAACATGTCCCTAAGAACCAGGTCCAACCTTTCTTTAAACACACCCAGGGATGGTGACTCCACCATCTCCCTGGCGAATCCATTCCAATGCCCGATTACTCTTTCTGAGAAGTAATGTCTCCTAATTTCCAGCTTAAACCTCCCCTGGAGCAACTCGAAGCTATTCCCTCTAGTTCTATCACTAGCTACCTGCAAGAAGAGGCCAATGCCCAGCTCCCCACACCTTCCTTTAAGGTAGTTGTAGAGAGCAGTAAGGTCTCCCCTGAGCCTCCTCTTCTCCAGAGTGAACAACCCCAGTTCCCTCAGCCGCCCCTTATAGGACTGAGGGAAGGGCTTGTGTTCCAAGCCCTTCACCAGCTTCACAGCCCTTCTCTGGACAAGCTCCAGCACCTTGATGTCCTTCTTCTAGTGAGGGGCCCAAAACTGAACACAGTACTCTAGGTGTGGCCTCACCAGAGCAGTGTACAGAGGGATAATCACCGCCCTGGTCTTGCTGGCTATACTATTCCTGAATATTAGCCACGATGCTCTTGGCCTTCTTGGCCACCCAGGCACACTGCCAGCTCATGTTCACGTGACCATCCACCAACACCCCCAGACCCTTTTCTTCTGCACAGTTTTCCAGGCACTCTGCCCCAGGGCTGTAGTGTTGCATGGGGTTGTTGTGACCAAAGTGCAGGACCCAGCACTTAGCCATGTTGAACCTCATCCCGTTGGCTTCTGCCCATTGACCCATCCTGTCCAGGTCCCTCTGCAGGGACTTCCTACCTAATGGCAGATCGACACTTCCCCCCAACTTGATATCGTCTGCAAATTTTCTGCGGGTGTACTCAATTCCCTCATCAGTAAAGTTATTCCCCCATCAGATATTAAAGAGGATGGGCTCCAATTGGATTTGTTTAGGTTTGTTTCCTAAATAGATGTCAGGGTGCTACTCAGATGCCTCTGCCTGTCCTCAGCAGGGCTAGTGTTGCCCCTGCCTATACTAGACCTGGCCTTGGACCAGTCATGGAGAGGTATGCTCAGGACCCTGGCAACAGAAAAGATGTGCACTAACTTAGAGAAAATGCAGGGCATTAAAATAAATAAATAAATAAATATAAAGATTAAATTGGTAGGAAGTGGTTATGACTGGTTCTCTGCTTTTTTGTCTTGAGGGTGGTTTTGTGTTTTTTACTGTAACTACACTTGAATTTATATATATATATACACACACACACATTCAGAATGCAAATATACATTCAAAATACATATATACAGGGTTTTTTTGAGTGGCTGGGAAGAGGCCAGGGACAGATTAAATGAGGTATGTGGCATAATTTGGGGAAGCCGAATGGTGTTCAGTCACATCTTTGTCAGCCACCTCAGAAAAGCAACTATATTTTTTTCTGGTAGCAGAGGAGAATGAGGTAGTCAGAAACTTGAAGGAGGAGAAAAAGATTACAACGCTTCTTATGTTGAAGTCACCATTTACCTCCATTAATCCAGATAAGGTATGAAGGTGACTGAACTGGTGAGATTAAAGAAAAAAGAAGTGAGGTGTTAGCAGGTGAGCTGAAAAGCTGCTTTTCCAGTTATACAGAGGAAGAAGAAGTAACTGTTTCTAGGATGAGAGTCAACCAATACCTTCCCTTTGGGAAGCCCTAGTCAATGTCAATATATGTCCATATAAAAACCTGTAAAGTATGCAGCCTTCTTATCTCATAAACTCACATTTTTCCCTATTTAGTTCTTTTATTTTAAATTCCCTTAAGATGCAATATGTGTACTTAAATACTAAGATCTTAAGTAAGAATTTATATGTCTTGGTAATGCTTACTGCTAATACTACTACTAACTAATATAATGTTGTTGTTGTTGTTATTATTATTATTATTATTATTGTTATTATTATTATTATTATTATTATTATTATTATTATTATTGATATATATAAGCAACATTTTCTCTCATTATATGACTTGACAGTGGCCATTCAAAAATCAAAATTAAGAATCTGTTTTATATATGAACAATAAATGGTTATTTTTCACTAATAAGCAGAAGACTTTGTATTTTTACTACAGTAATTACTTACCTAGTCTTCAAAAAAAAATAAAAATAAAAAATTAGGAACTGAAATATCATACAGCTTGGTGTTTTCTATAATGAGTACTCATTTCTTGAGGATTCAGTGCAAAGTAGCTGTAATTATCTTGTGGTTTTTAGAAATGTCCAGCCACCATAAACAACAAATTTCAGTTTATAAAAGATGTAGCATATATGTCAATTTGTGTTCAGTGTGTGCCTATTCCAAGATACCGAAGGAGCTGAAGTAAGTTCCTAATGGAAGCCATTGTTTGATTTAGGTAGAACAAATACATTTTTTTGATCCTTTGTGTATGAAATGAAAATACTGTGTGACAAATCCATAGATAAAGGACATACACAGCTGTTTCTTAGTATCTCAAGCATAGGGCAGTGCAAATAACTATTTTTTTTTTTAGGTTAGTAATGAGTCATGTATTAATGAGTAAAACCTGTTTCACTGTTACATGCCATATGAAAATGTATCCTCTGGAAACATAACATTGTTGCTGGACAGCACGCAACCTTTCTGTAACAGTAAGTGCTCATTTCCAGTTCATGTTAAGCTATTGGTAACCAGCCCAAACAATTGAATGTCTTAGGTCATTCAATCAAAATAAAACTTTTAACAGAAACTCTGTTGTTTTATTGTTTATAATCCAGAATTCAGAGTATTTCTATGTACTTCTTATGCAATGATAAAACAAATGAGGGAAAGAAAAATAGAAAAGCAAACCCACCTCCCCCAAATTGTGACAATATCATTTACTTTTTAACTCTATAGACCTGTTACTTGAAAGGTAACAGTAAACTAAATAATCAGAATGTCAGATTCCCTACAGGGAATGAGATGGATTACTGCTCTACACATTCAAAACCTAATTAAAAAAGCTTGGCATTTTTGTTTTTTTGGCCCATTTTTGCTATTACAGCATCTTTACCCTAAAACATGTTAAGGTATACTTTTTCATTTAGGGAAGGCTCATTTCAGTGTGAAATGGTTTTAGGTGTTTGTGCCTGCCCTACATGGATCTCTAAAAAATAAGAAAGATTAATATTATTATTGCCTACATAAAATTAATAATATATCTTTCATCCTGTGCAAAGTCACAATAAATAGTCTTAATCACAATAAATCATCATGTCTGTATACATGTGTTTATGTGGTTACATGTTTAGGTATTAGATTTACTAGGGGAAAAAAAAAAAGGTGAAAGATGATTGGGACTATATATATATTTGCTATGCTTATATTAGCAAGCAGTGCAGACCAGTAGAAGCAATATCTGCAGAATTAAATGGTTGCCACTGATGCCACACAACACACATTTTAGGCTGTGCCTTGCTATTTGCAGCTGAAGTGCTTTAGGTATACTTCTCATTTAGTTTCACCTAGAAGTCAGTTCATGTGCTCCAAGGAAACTCCATGGTGCAAATCAAAGTAGAGTATATAGAGCTAATTGGCAGGTTTGATTCAAAAATACTCTAATGATAGAAATTAAAACACAAATGTAGGCACATGTTTTGCTTTGTGTTTCAAAAGCCACAACCAAGCCACAATCAAAAAGGAAGGAGCTTGGAAAAGGCAGAAACATGGCCTAAGAAAAGACATATCTAAAGGCCTGCCACATGTACATGGTCTGTGTACAAAACCTATTGAAGAAAATGAGAGTTGAAACTTGATCAGAAACTAGGAGTTATAGAAAAAAATTGAAGGAAGCAAATGGTCATCTGTTGGTGCTATAGCTAACTAACATTTAGAAGAAACAAATGGAATTAGAAGAGCAACATTCACTAATTTCTAGATGACGAATCTGTGTTAACCAAAATACCGGAAAGACAGAATTATTAACCAAATAAATCTGTGTTAGGGCAAAAAGAAACATGGATGTAGCATACTTCATTCCAAAAACATGTTAGGAAAATATATAAAACACCATCCAATGTAGAAGGTTGTACAAATAGGACTGAAGGAACTGAGAAAATATATTGTGTACAGAACCATCCACTGCTGAAAGAGTGGATTAACAAACTGAAATTCTGATGAGTTGCATTGGACAAGAGACCCTTTTCTTCTCCCAACATACTTTTCATTACAGTTACACGTCTTGCAGCATGATATATGAGAGAAAAAATAATATAATAATCAAAAAGCAAAACAAATCTGCAAAGATGTCTTCTTATTGTCATTCCCCCAATGATTCCCAAAAGATTTGCTTAGATAATGAATATCTATGAATTCATTGGTGAGAATCATCTGCTACTTAATGAAGAAAATGACTCACTGAAGAAAAAACTTTTGTTGCTCTCCAGGAAATTCCCAAATTCTGGGAATTCTGTTTTAGCAGAACATTACCTAGGAAAGAAAAAAAAAAAACTACTTGTTTCTATATATATCATACCAGAAGGATGACAAAAAAATAAAAGAAGAATAAGGAAATATTTGTTTCAGCATTAGGTTTCAGCATGATGGGTCACCTTTGACAAATAGCTATCTATGTTGTTCTTGTTTGGTTTAAATTAATTTATATCGTACAGAATAGACAGCAGGAATTAATTTACTAGAAACCTTGAAAATAAAGCAGGCATGGGAGACTTGACATAAAAAAAAAAAAAAAAAAAAAAAAAAAAAAAAAAAGAGTAAAATGAGAAATTGAAGAGTAACATGGTTAACATAGGTTGAACAGTTGGTGACAGGTTGTAGAAGAACACTTTATACCATGCTTCTCAATTACTATTATTATATATTTCTTTTTGTAATAAGTAACATTTATGTTAAGTTTGCAGAGGCTGTATCTATGAATTGTCATTCATACAGACTAATACAGAAAAGAACCATTGCATTTGATACTGAGTTGTGTCACAGCTAAAAACCAGCTGATCTCTTGGGAGGCACCCCTTGAATATCCAAGGAGCAGAAATCATTGCACTGTCTATAATACTACCATCTAGTGGTTCCTACTAATATTACCACTATGTAGAAAAGTAAATGAAATTTTGGCCGGAGAATGGCTTAGTTTTGAACCTTTTTCTGAACTTTTAGCAATAAATTGTTCTGATTTTAATAGACAAAATTATTAACTCAGGCAAACAAAAAAATAAATGATTACTAGGATCCTAAATCCATGGAGTGAACTCCATCATGTCTATTTTAGCTCTTATCAAATGCTCAGTCATCTGTATCTGTTTTTCCATTCACACATTAGACTGCCGATGGCAGATCTAAAACTACTGAAAGTAGTGGTTTTTTATTTTGTTTGGTTTCTTAAAGATTTCACTGAAAACTACTATTTGTTGTAGACTGGAAATCCCATGGTGACAAATATTCTTTTGCTTACCTTATTATTTTTTTTTCTCCTTACTTAAAATGATTATTGCCATACTTCATTGCAAGTAGATACTTTTGCTTTATTTTGCTGTTCTTGTTTTATTTTCATTTTCTTTGTAACAGTAATGTTTTAAAGGCATAAACAAAAGTTGCATAGTTTTGGAAAAAGCCAGACACGACTTAGAGACACAAAATAGTAAATAGGTAAGATAGGGGAAGAATCACTGATGAACTGGTATTTTTTTTTTTTTAATTTTATTATTATTATCATTTATTTTTATTTTTTTTAGCCTTGCAACCTTATCTTAGCTTACTTTAGCTTTGCATTTCATAGTCATCATACTGAATATACTAAATATATTTGTATTTACATCTCATCTTAATGGATTGATATGTAATTTTGCATCTTCATCTTTATTTTTTGGAAGAAAAAAAAAAAAAGCAATCTACTAGAGAAGGTGATTTCATTTATTTGCTCCAAGAGCAGTTTTTGATATTTTGTTGAGTAAATTTTAGAAATAACACAGTGCTAAATGTGCTGTTGATGTACTATGCTCTTGAACTATGCTGGAATGGACTAAATTTTAACTTTCTAATGCATGACTTCTTAATGTATGTCTAGAGGTATTAGAGGTAAAGAAAGCATGAATATCAATCTGTTTCTGTACTCAACATGACCCCACGTTTTATTAGTAATGGAATCTAGGTGACATCATCTTTTGACAGTCATGATCTTTAACCCAGTTTGATCTAAACCAGACTCCTTTGGAATGATATCATTAAGGTAAATCCCTGAAAAGAGAGTAAACCTTTTTAGTATAAAGCATTTAAGGATATTAAGTTACTGGGAATTATTTCACTAATTTTTTTCTTATAAAGGTCAAACAATTTCAAGATTACAGTTTAATACAAGACACAAATTTTCAGATTTTTTGCAGTTGAATTTAAACTTTCTTAAATACATTATACACTTTCATGTCTTTCAAAACGATTCAAAAGAGCCACAGTTGATTATTTCTTAAGTGAACATTGCACTACAATCTATATCATTATACTGCTGAATTGAATTGTTTTGCTTGCTTGTTTTTAATTATAAATGTTTTATGTAGGAAATCTTATCCATTTCACCTTATACAGGCCTATCATCTCCCTTTTGTTCTATGAATCTCTGGTTCAAGAACTGACCTTTACAAGGTCATATATATATATATATTTTTTTGTCAACTATTGACTGAGTTTTAATGAATTGACGAAGGTCATAAATGATAATATATGATAAATATATAATACAGGATTATTAATATATATATTGTTAATATATATGTATATATATAATAAATGAAGAACAACAGAGTTTTGCTTTCCCTATGCACTTAGAGCATGGTAGGCCTTACCACTTCTTCCAAGGCATTGTCCTTTTATTCCTCATAACTCCAACTCTAAAATAGTAAAAATATAGTTTTTACTAGATACCAGAAGGATAATTCCATATTATCCAAATTACCCACCTAAGAAAAGAAAGTTTTGAGCAAAGATGCATGATTCGCATCTATGTCTTATATGAATATTTATGTTCGAGTTTTTCAATTACAAACTCTTCAAATCACTGAAAGGAAATAGAAAAAACAACGAACAACCCTCCCCCCCATATATATACACACACACACACACACACACATATATATTTATATTTATATTTATATTTATATTTATATTTATATTTATATTTATATTTATATTTATATTTATATTTATATTTATATTATATAATATATACATAAACATATATATTTATGTATATATATTATATATGATATATATAATAAATTTTATATTATATATTTATAATATATATATTATATTATATATACACATAAATATATATATTTATGTATATATAATGCATATATATATATATATAAGATGAAGTGCTTTGCTTTTGCCAAGTGAACATTATGATTTAGTCAACTGATTAGATTTGTCAATGTTTTTTCTTGAAAGCAAATCTTATACCATGATTGTGATGGTATTATCTTGAACTTTATCCCGATATTTTTGATAACATTGCTTTATATATATATATATGTATATATATATATAAAGAGAAGATATATATATATATATCTTCCAGCCAGGTGTTTCCAATAGTTTTGACTGTGAGATAAATCAATAGCTGATGATTAACAATTGTAAATAATACAAACAATCCCAGCAACAGAAATCAAAGTTCAAATATGGATGCTCAGAGTAATTGGTTGTAACAAGTGTAAAGAAGAAGTGAGAAGAAACCTGGCATTGAATTTTGCATTGCCAGAGAGAAACTGGCCAGCGATAACAGAAGCATCAGACACAGAGTGCAGAGAGGTAGCACTTTGCACAGGAAGTATCATGAAACACCCCATGTCAGCCCAGTAGTAATTGGGCCTTTGAAGTTTCAAATGTGAGAAGAGATGAACATTCATCTTTAAAGTGTGCTGAGTCTCGGGGATTGCTTTTGGTTAAAGTAGGAATGTGCAGTTATTTGAAACCTGACCCTGAGGTCTCTAAAAAGTTTGGCTTAGGTTGTGCTAGAACTGACCTTGTAAATTTAGACAGCTGCTAGACTACTGCTAGGAGCAAATTATTACAGCAGTTGTGATTTTCATGACTAGCATAAAAGCAAAGGGCACGTATTTAAGACCTGTGGGGTCGACTTTCACATTTACTACATTGCTGAGAAGTAGAAGCAGTGGAATCATGTAAGAGTGTACTCTTACAATTAGAGTGTATTCTAATCATGTACTGTGAGGAACTTAGAGACTCTGTGTAAAGATAGAGGAAAAAGATAAAAATCACCTAAGAGGGTAGTTCTTTTAGGGCATGACAACTCTTGGCGTAAAAAATATTAGTTAACAATATTTTATTAAAAAAAAAAAAAAAATCTATTCACAAACAGGTATTTGGAGAGAAGGTACCAAAAGTTAAAAAACACAGTAAACCTTGAAATTAATATGTATTTTTTATTTGTTTTGATTATATTGTCAATATAAGAAATATTTCAGTTGCAGAGATAATCTTTTAGAAAAACAAAAATCGATTTATTAAAAATTAATTTATGTTATTTCTGTGTTTATTACAGCTAAAGACTGTAAGCCAAGGGTCAAAACCTAAGATCTAGGTATGATTTTTTGGTCATTGGTTTATGCCAAGTTAATTGGTCATAGTCTGGATTTTCTGTCAGAGATTAAAATAGCATACTCAAAATCATGATTTAAACTTTGGAACTGTTGTGATTTTATTATTATCAATCATTATCATTATCATTATCATTATTATTATATTGTTTGAGGGATCTGCATACTGTTTTAATTTACAGAGACCTGAAGTAGAGTTCTATTTCTTTATAAGTGATTTTACAACTTCATACAGAAGCAAATTTAATATGCATTTTTTTCCTCTTGTTTATCTAACTTTTATTTCAATTGTTTATTTCTAGAAATTTAAAAAAAATAAAAAATAAATCTTGTCATCAAAGCAAGCATTTTTCTAGAATAGCTGCTATCTTAGGAAAAAATATTTATTAAAGTACAGTATTATTGTTAACCTTTTGCCTCTCAGTCAGGGGTTTACATTATAGTGTTTTATTCTAATTTTCCTCAACAGTAACCAAATATAAAAGATGGGTTAATGATAACATATGTCACTAAAATGTTTTATTCATGAACAAACCACTGATTTTATTGTGAAAATTTTATTGTCAGCAAGAACAGACAATATAGTAGAAGAGGATTCTAAGAGATTGTGTCCCATTTTCCCGATGCATAGGAGCAGACAGTCATGAGCTCTTTTCATACATTTGTATTAATTATCATTAAAAATCTTCAGTTTATTAAAGTCCATAATGACATTAAATAATATAGTCCCATGTTTCATTTGATACCAAGAACAAAAATAGTAATAATTATTGTTACTGTTTTTTATCTCTTCACGTCTCTACCTAACATCCAATCGTGTTTTCCTCAGACCGCTTAAGCTTTGATGAACCCTGAAGTTAAACACTCATTGGGTGTAAGTCAAAGTACAAAACTATTCTTTGTTCCTTATTCAATTTATTGGCATATGACAATTTGCCTGGCTTATTTTCATCTTTGTGAAACTCAGATGTTCATCAGAAAACCACATGACTCTTAGAGCTGACTCTAAAGAAAAGCAGAAATGTTGTCTTAGTATAACTGTATTGAGATGTGATTGTTTCTCAAAAATGTGGATATTTCCAGAAAGTCATTTCCTTCCAAAATAACAAAACATAATTTTGATATCAATAACATTGCTGTGATTTGGAGTTCTAACTCATGAGTTTCATTGTGCTAGATACAATATTTATAAAATGCAGAGCTTAAAAAAGAAGTATGAAAAGAAATTGCAATTAAGATTTTAAAGAAACAAATTAACTAATTTGCATGTCACAAATGAACTCAACAGCATTCAGAGGTCAAGCTATTGGGAGTTTTGTTTGCTTGTTTTTCTGTTTTTGCGTGTGCATATGAATATCATATTTAAGTAATACAAGGAGGACAGTAAATGCTAGTTCAAAGGTCTAGTTAGGAAGAGATCATTAAGCAGTTGGATAAGAGTTATGGTTTTCATTTATTACAGTGGACAGGAACTTAACTGAGAGGATCTATTATGGAAATGTATTTTAATTTGAATGTAGTACAGAAGTTCCTTTAGTTTAGAGATGCAAGATGGACATGCTAGGTAAGCAGGCACATCAAAACAATTTTTTGGTAAGACGGATGACAATAATCTATCCATATTACAAAGGAAGGAGCCAGAAGTAGAGAAAAACAAGAAAAATGCATAAGAATGAACTCAGAAAGGATCAGCAAATGGACTGGACTCTGAGGATGTAGGATGGGTTTGGTCTTGCTTCTCATCAGTCATTTCTTAAAATAAACTGGTGAGCTCCTGTGTGCTGAAACAGAAATTTAAAGAGTAAGCCAAATATAAGAAATCATGACATGGACAGGGAGCATAAGCTCCTCTGGGAAGAAAAAATAGATCTATTTAGCCTGAAAATATACTTGTTCATGAGGAAAATACCAGAACTTAGAAGAAAGTGGATTTAAGTATTTCTTAGAGACATTCACTAACGGTATGAACAGCATTATAGCAAAACAGTACAAAAATGAGTCACAACTAACAATTGTAGAGCAGACCTTGCAATACAAGAAGTGGGCAGGTGAATGAAGGAGAGAAAGAAAAAAGTGAAGAGTAAAGAGGAATATTTGATGCTGAACATTAAAACCATGTTAATGAAGAAAAAGAACAAAGAACAAGGAGGAAAATGTTGAAATGAGATGATATAATATCAGCATTGAAAGAATGTCAGAAAATACTGAAAAAAATATGGAGACACTAAGTGGCAAAAGATGATATAAACTGATAAAGCAGAAATTGTGAAAACTATGTCAAGAGAACAGTACTTTAGCAGTACTTTAGCACTTTAGCGGTATTTTAACATGACTTCAGCATAGCTTCAGGTAAAACGAAGGAAAAAACATGAGGAAATACAAAGTTCAAGGTTTAAGAAACTAAGATGGAAGCTGAAATCATGGAAAATTAGTAAGAGAATACACAAGGGCTTTAAATGCCATGAGTTAGTGGGTAGGCTACCTATGTATAGTAGATGAAAAATGCATAAAGAGACATAAAAATATTCAGAAGCAGTACTTTTCAGAAGAGAAGACATAGTATTAACTGAAGGTAATGTTTAGATCATCAGGCAATCTTCATCTAATTTAAGTCAAGATATTGACAGAGGGTAAGGTTCAGTCAGATCCTTTGACATCCTAAAGAGTAAGTTATGAAGACTAGCTGTGAATCACTTAGACATGGAGTGGGTATTGCAGTCACTACACACAAAAAATAATAAAATTTAAAAATAAATATTAAATAATAAATAATATTAAAAATAAAAATTAAATTAAATTAAAAAGTAGGAAGTGAAATTTATACATGGTTGTTGGAAGTATGGTGGCATATGTCAAAAGCAGTTTGAAGAAGATGTTAGAAATAAAGAGTAGTCAAAGGAATATGTGGATTTGGAATCTGTTATATGCTAATGGAGGAAAAGAATGCTAAAGAAATATGATGTTTTCAAGTAATAGATCATAGATTTATTTATTTTTCCTTAGATGGACTCCAGTTGATGCAATAACGTGTGAGCAATAAATTTTCTGTCTTGTGAGAAAAATCACATGCTAATGTGATTACAGGTTACTGAAATTTGATTTTGTTTCAGATATCTAACACCATCATGACACCTTGTGTTGAACAAAACCTTTTGTTGCCTTTCACAAATTTTAATTGTGTAGGCTAAAATTTTCCATGTTTTCTAGAAGTTTCCAGGCTTTATTTATTTATTTATTTATTTATTTATTTATTTATTTATTTATTTTGAATATTTCTGTAAGTATGATACAATATAAATGAATTCAGAAAAAAAAAAAAAAAGAATATTTGTATATCTTTAAGGAACTTCTGGGCTCTTCTTTGCCTCTGTACATACTCAGTTGCTATTCCTTCAAGCATAATTCACCACTTAAGTCTATTAATGCAGCCAGAAATATTTCTATATGTTTTATGCTATGACTGTTAGTCCCCTGTAGCTCATTAGAGCCAAATAACTCCTTTGACCTCTGTTATGTTTTCTAGAATCGTAGGCATTCTTTTATGTCTGTTCTTAATCCTGTCTGGATTTTCTACAGACTTTTAGACAGGGTACAAAAATGAGGAGTTTTCCAGAATGTATTTCTTTAGTTTATATTCAGCCTAAGGTCATATTACTGTATATGAACATTTCCTTGGTGCATCAAGTAGCTAAATTCAGTTTGGATATTCTAGTATTTTCTAAAATCTGAAAAAATGATTTTGTTATATTTACTGTCAGTAAATACAATTTTTATTTTTGTGGAATTCTCACGCTTTGGGGAATATACTGAAGAGTTTGTGGAATTCAGAATTCTTTAGGTAAATTAGTTCACTCTCTGTGCCACAAAACATTTTGAAAAAGTATAGATAGCCATCCAGAAACAACACTTGTCAAGAGAACGTTACCAGGTCTGACAAGCATGTATATGGGATGCCACAATATAATTTTGCTATTGATTCCAAGGGCAGAAATCAGTGCTTGTTCTTTAGGGGGATTCAATTTCACCTCTACCCTATGCTGTTCACTGACATTTTTCTCTTTTAAGATAAAATTTCTTTATGAATACTTGCCCTATTCTGATGATGAAGTTATCATTCTAGTCTTTCCTAAGTGTTTTATATTTGTGACATTAAATAATGTGTACGCATATTCGTCTGTTTCTGACTGGCACTTCACACATAGCCCCTTTACTCTCATCTTAGAAGTGTAATATTATTGTTCACTATATTTGCATTGTCAGTGCAGATGAAAGTAATTCCTAGTAAAATCTGCCACATAGCTGGAAGAAGAGCTGACATCAAGCACAAGTCCTTAACTGTCAAGGACTATGGAATGGTAATGATTGAAAAACTCTTAAGGTATTGCATGCCATTCACCTCTGGTGCATATAGAATGGTTATGCTAGTTGGAGTTCTACTTGACACCTAATACTAGTACTGGTAAATATAGAGAAATGTTCCTGAAAGTAAAAGAATGTTATTTGTGGTCAATCACCTGCTCTTCTCCCTATATGCTTGTATACTAGATATATTTCTCTAAAACAGAAATTTGTTATGATTTTTCATGTGTCTGGATCTTATAAAGTGTCAGGCGCCTTACTAGCTAAACTACTGAATAACTACTAAAACTAGAAGTAGTGAAGACTAAAATAAAATAAAATTAAATTAAATTAATAATAAAAATAAAAATAAATAAAAATAAAAAAAGATTAGGTTCATCTGGTTTATCTCAACTTTATGCACATCAGGCTCTTCTAATGGTTTTGTAAAAAGTGCGGAGTGAATTATATTGTTGCATTTTACTTGGCTAGTTAATAATAATAATAGTGTATAATAATAAGTTCAATCTCTGGATGTTCTGTAGTTAAGGTCATACAAATAATTTCATTCATGTGGATCTAGTTTCATTGCCTTTGTCAAATATCTTCATCATGATAAGCAGGCCACAAATGCAAGGCTGGTTTAGACAGACATTGTTAATAATCCTGTAATGGCATGGAATGTTATTTTAAAATGCCTCCATTATTAGATGTGTGTAATAAGGTAAGTGTTCTTAAAGAAAGAGTGTTTTACTTTTGACAATAGCTTGCACTGACCTAACCTGGATGTGCTCACCAAATCAGGGATTTAGGTGGAAGAAGACAAAAATTTGTAGCATAAAAAAAAAAAAAAAAGACACAAAGAAACATGATATTTTTCTCAGATTCAGGAAGAGTAGACATATATACTCATAGGTATTCAGAACATCTAGAAAGTTGTATGTTTACTAAGAATTAATTTTTCCAAAAAGCATGGAGACTGTTGCCAAAATAGAACCTTCATAACTGTGAAAGATGCATTCTGTACTCATGTTAATTGAGTTATTCTATTTGTGTAGCAATTCTGTGTATAGAATAAGTATTAGAATCATAGAATTGAGGTTGGAAATCAAGGTTGGAAAAAAACTCAGAGATCACCCTACTACCAATGTCACCTACTAAAACATGCCTCTAAGAACCAGGTCCAACCTTTCCTTAAACACCCCCAGGGATGGTGACTCCACCATCTCCCCGGCCAATCCATTGCAATGCCTGACTACTCTTTCTGAGAAGTAATTTCTCCTGATTTCCAACATAAGCCTCCCCTGGAGCAACTTGAGGCCATTCCCTCTAGTCCTATCACTAGCTACCTGCAAGAAGAGGCCAATGCCCAGCTCCCCACAACTTCCTTTCAGATAGTTGTAGAGAGCAGTAAGGTCTCCCCTGAGCCTCCACTTCCCTAGACTAAACAACCCAAGTTCCCTCAGCTGCTCCTCATAAGACTTATGTTCACATCCACCAACTTCCTCAGCACCCTTGGGTAGATCCTATCTGGCCACATGGACTTGTGACAGTCCAGGTGGAGCAGCAGGCTTCTAACTCTTTCCACCTGAACTGTGGGGAAGGTTCTTCTGCTCCCTGTCCCAGACTTCCAGGTCAGGAGGCTTAGTACTCCGAGGATAAGTGGTCTGGCTAGTAAAGATAGGTGTAAAGAAGGCATTATGAACCTCAGGCTTTTCCTTATCCTCAGTAGTTGTCTTCCCCTTTGCATTCAGTAAAGGATGGAGATTCTCCTTGGTCTACCTCCTGCCATTAATATATTTATGGAAACATTTTTTGTTATCCTTAACCATAGTGGCCAGGTTGAGATCATACTGGGCTTTGGCCTTCCTGATTTTTTCTCTGCATATGCTGGTAACTTCCTTGCAGTCTCCTCAAATTGTTTGCCCCTCCTTCCACCAGACATAAACTCTTTTCTCTGGGACACTCAGCAAAATTTCCCTGTTCAGCCACAACGGTCTTCTTCTCTGCTGGTTCATTTTACAGCACACAGGGACAGCCTGCTCTTGTGCCTTTAAGGTTTCCTTCTTGAGGAACATCCAGACTTCCTGGACCCCTTCTGGACTGATTCCCAAGGAACCCTCCCCAACAGTGTCCTGAAAAGCTCAAAGACTTCTCTTTGGAAATCCAAGATAATAATTTTACTGACAAGCCTCCAGACTTCACTGAGAATAGAGAACTCTACCATTTCACGGTCACTCTGCCCAAGACAACTCCCTATCACCTCATCTCCCACCAGTCTTTTTCTGTTCATGAACAGCAGGTCTAGCTGGATGCCCCGTCTGGTAGACTCACTAACCAGCTGAATAAAGAAGCTGTCTTCCATGCCCTCCAGGAACCTTCCTGACTGCTTCCTCAGGGCTGTATTGTGTTTCCAGAATATGTCTGGGAAGTTAAAGTCCCCATGAGAACAAGCACTGGTGAGTGAGTGACATCTGCTCGCTGCTTGTAGAAGGTCTCATCCATCCCTTGGTGGTCTATAACAGACCCCCACCAGGATGTCTAACTTGTTGGCTAACCTCCCTTATCCACAGGCACTCTACTTTATCATTCCCAACCCTGAGCTCAACATCATCAAAACACTCTCCAATATAGAGATCTACACCACCACCCCTCCTTAGTTGTCTGTCCCTTCTGAAAAGCTTGTAGCCATCCATTGCAGCATTCCAGTCGTGGTAGTGGTCCCACCACTTTTCCATGATGGCAGCTAGTTTATAGCTTGCCTGCTGCACAATGGCTTCCAGCTCCTCCTGTTGTTGCCCAGGCTGTGTACATTGGTGAAGGTGAACTTCAGTTGTGCCACAGTCCTCACCCCCGCCCCTGGGGACTGCTCCCCTAGGCTCATCTTTATCGAGCCTCATTGCCTCCCCGACCCTCTTCATACCCAGTTTAGAGCCCTCTCTATGAGCCCTGCCAGCTCCCAGGCTAGACTCCATTTCCCCCTTTGAGACAGATAGGTCCCATCAGCAGCCATCGGGCCAGGTTCTGAGTAAACCTCCCTGGGATTAAATGTATATATTTACTTATATATATATATACATATATATATATGTGTATAAATCTGCAATGGCACCTACCTTTCAGTCATCTATTGATCAGCTGAGCCTTCCAGGTCCGCTCAGTATCCCTCCCCTCCACTGAAGGGACAGACGAAAACACACACAACAAGAAATAATAAAATTAATATAGAAGTGGGTTGTTAGAGACCAGATATAAGGAATGAAAGGGAAAACCCTGAAAAAGGAACCTCTAAAGAAATGTCTTACATGAAGCATCTTTTCATGGATGATTGCCATCATATGTGTGTGGAGGGAGAGACAGGCAAACTATTTTCCTTAACAGGAAAAATCTAGCATTAAGAAATAAATTTCAAGATGAACTAAACAGAGGCAGTCTGAAGCAAATGCCTCTGTCATCCCAATTGCCTGCCTTCTTAGAGATTTATGTTATAATATGTCTCTTGTGTTCTTTCCCTATTTGGGGAAGAAGGACGTTTCTGGAGCGATATTTTTTCAAGGGAAAAAAACAAAACAAAACAAAACAAAACACTGCCTTCCATTAAGAAGTTCAAGCCAGTACTAAAATAACAAGGAAAAGTGTTAGGTGCAAAGGCATCTATTGATAAAAACGATTCAGCAGACTCTGCTTTAAAAGCTGCATATTTTAACTGCCTGTAGTTTAGTTTGTGAGTCTGGCTCATCTCCACATTTGTTCACCTGCTGCACCTCTTTTTTCTTATTCTCCTCCAGTTTTCTTATTAAGCTGATGGATGAACAAGTTTTGCCTTTATTTCTATGCAATGTCCTTTTTCTTTTTACCACTGCCTTTTTTTTTTTTTTTCCTATATAAATCATAGTTTGTTTAGGGTATAGAAAACAGTTTCACAAAAACATACACAAGTTTGCTGTACATTAAAGCAGAAAATTAAACTTTTGTCTATAATTACACAATTTATGTCTTCCTTAAAGCAGGTACCTTTAATGAACAGCTAAAAATTAGAAGATGGCAATGACAACTTTTTAGATGATTTTTAGATATTTATGATTAGGAATATGATGACATGATAAGAGTATACAGCTGAGAATCATAATCATGGAAAATCAAGATATTTTCAAAAAAGAAAAATTGGGGGGGGGGGGGGGGGAAGGGGGAGAGACCCTTACTGTGATGTGATGTGATTTAGTATTATTATTTTTTTTTTGCTTTGTTTTGCTTTAACTCATCCATTTCAAACAAGACTACAGATATTTCCTGATTACTTAGAATAACGTCTGCCAGAACTGGAGTTCCAGTTTCCTATGTTCAACTGTTGTTTTTCCCCACTGAGCAGCAAGAGTTCAGACAGATGTATGTAATAAATTCAGAAATGTTGATCTGCACTGCAGATGAAAGCCTGAATAACAGTACAGTCATAAAACTGAAACTTTTCATACCATGCAAGCAGCCTGTACTATATTTTACTCCACACTTCAAGATATATCACAATGACAGATTTTCTAATGTCAGGATATCGTATCAAAAGAATTCAAAGAAGCTTCTCAACAGCTGCTGTTAGACTAGTTGCAATTGTAAAGTTGTCTGAATCATAATAGTTTTCCCTATTTCTTATGCTTTTTCAGTGTTTTTGTGTTACTGAAAAAATAAAAAAAATCTTTGTAACTGATCACATTTAACTGTTCTACAGGACTGCTATATATAATGTTTTTAGCAATAAACTAAAGTGGAAAGTTTATAGTAACAGGGAAAGTATGTAAACAGAACTTTGAGAAGTGGTTTTGGTTTTAAGTGGAATTGGTTTTATTCAGACTATCCAAAACACTTTATTTTTTCACTTTATAAACGTGTTTAAATTAAAGTCATAGAAAAGGTGGCTTAACACTTCTGACCAAGGTTATAATAAGCATCTGAAACTGTCAAAGCACTTGGAAAGCCAGGAAACAAACAAACAAACAAACAAACAAACAAAACAAACACTGATATGTTTGCAGATCTTAGTTTTCCCTATTTACCCTGTTTTCCCATTTCATATCTCTTTGTGTTATAAAGAATTACATTTCCCATCTTCTCTATGGCAACTTTCACAGTCTTCCTAAAAATTTGAAAGGAAGATAAGAATATTTTCCTCATCTTTTTAATGAGCCTTGCAAACCACAAAAATGTTTATTGGGAGATTTTCTAAATAGCATAGTAAAATGAGGTGTTAAGGGGGGGACAATACCATTTAGAGAACAAGAACAACAACAACAAAAAAGCATTATCAGCCATTTTGGAACAAACTTATTCTTTCAAAATTTCAGAAGACATCCTGAACAGTGGAACATTGGGTAGCAGATTTGACCAAAAGTTCTGTGCACCCATTTGTTGAGGGTCATTTTAATGTACCAATTTAATTTTCCAAGGCCAGTACTAAAGTTTTATGTGGCAATAAAATTGAATAAGATTAATTAGGAGGAAGCTATTTGAAGCTTAAAAATCAAACACTCAGGTTACCAATTATAATTTGTGATAGAAATCTGAAATATATATATTTTTTTCTTAAAATAGCCATAAATACTTACTTACAATACAAATTTATTTTAAAAAAGGTTATTTGTATTCAGATAACTAGAATGCCATTATTGACAAATAAGTTTTTCTTTGTTTGCTTGTTTACTGGTTGATTATGTTATGGCTGCTGTGTATGCAGGAGGTTGTAAAGTCAATCTCCATGGAAAACTTTTGAGGCACCTTTAGCAAATGTATTATCAAGTTTTATCAGTCACAGCAGGTAGGAACAATTGTAAACATGTTCAGTTTGGAAAAGAAACAGCTTGGCTAAGGTTAGAGATAAATAATCGTTTCCATTTCTAACATTTACTTTGTACTAATAGACTGTTTCATGTCATAACTATATCAGCAATCATGTTAAAGTTATAGCAGGACTGCAGTATACTGGTTTATTTATTCCTTGAAGTTCCCCAGTCAAAGACAAAACTCAGTTGTTTGCTTTGATATTTATTTAATGATGTGAACCCTGACTGGACTTGTGTCAACCACAAGTATTTCATAGAGCAGTGAGTTTCTTTTGAAATGGAGCAATGTAAACACACTTTCAGGTGTTGTATAAAGAACAAAACTGTAACACATAATATTTCTTTAAATTAACATGGTGTTAATAATTTATGGGAGAGGGAGTCATATGTAGTTTACCTGGCATAACAACAAAGATATTTTTAATAGTATATTGAAAAAGTATAATACAAGTTACAGACATGTAAAATATATGATGCAATAATCAAAAACAAAAACCTTACAAAATGCTTTGATGATATACTGATCAACATTGGTTTTTTCTCTCTTTTTTTTTTTTTTTTTTACTGACTTTTATATTACAGTTGTATTACCATTACGGTAACTATAACTAATAGGATATAATAAAGGATAACTAATTATAGTTATCCTTTATGAAAGATCTCGGATTCTTTAATGTAACCACTGTAAATATTTTGATATGGATGTTCATGCTGCCTCTTCTCAAGAATTTGCATTTTTCATTCTTCATTCTCTTCCTCCATTGAATCAAGATCAGTCCAAGTAACCAAGGATAAATTTTGAAAAATCAGGTCAATGATGACAGCAAAACATGTTGTCAAACAAGCAATGATAAAAGAAAGAACGAAAAGAGAAGTAAAAACGGGGTGTTGCTCTATTGGTACTGTTTAGTCATGGCATTTTCATTCTTGTATTCTTTGTAGGAAACATTGTTTACTGTCTAATGAAGCTGGTTTATGCTCACACAAATATATAGTACATTTGTTCAATGTCGTGAATATGCATAAATTGCAGCCAGGACCTGATATTATTAAAAGTAAATTGCTACTGTAAATGCCATCTGATAGCATAGTGACTACTCTGATGGAAAAGTAGCAGTTCAAAGGTGTTTGGGAACTTCTTTTAAAGCTAGTTTTCAGAAGCAATGACAGAAATCCCAAGCCCAATCTTTTCCTGAGAGGTAGTCTTAGAAATCTTTCCAAGGTGCCAGTGTCCTAGCTGCCCAGAAAATGGGAAGTGAGAAACACTTAGCTCCATTCCAGGAGGTAGGAAAGCAAGAAGATATGACAATGGAAGTAGCTGTAGAGACTGCCACAAATCTGGCTGTGAAGAAAAATGCAACAGACAGTGCAAAACTATTGGAGAAATGACAGTCCTTCGGGGGATATTGAATCAAAGTCACATGAAAGGGAAGCAGAATAACTCCAGATCTGAAGAGATTCATTGCTAAAAAACTGCACTCCCTATATGAGAGTATTCTCCACCTAATCCAAGCAAGAATCACAGAATCACAGAATTTCTAGGTTGGAAGAGACCTCAAGATCATCGAGTCCAACCTCTAACCTAACACTAACAGTCCCCACTAAACCATATCCCTAAGCTCTACATCTAAACGTCTTTTGAAGACTTCCAGGGATGGTGACTCCAGAAGCCCAACCTTGGCTCACTGTGATTTTGGGGTGAGGATATACGATATAAATATCATCTCCATTCCATGCTGAAGGAAGCTGCTAAGGAATAGTGGTGAATTGCAGGGGCAAACTACAGAACTTGTTCTAAGACTACGCATAGATTTTTCTCCACAAGACCCACCCTAGTCTTCAAGACAAAAAGACTGTTTTATGCAGGTTTCTTCAGGCACTAGGCAGTACTTAGACAAGATAACCCTGAGCAGGAGAAACAGTTATTGGCTTGTGCTTTTCTGATGTTTCCTTTCTTGTGTTGATTGTCTGACTTATTTTCTCCACCACTAGCATGCATTTCTCAGAAGAAGAAAATTTGTCTTTCTGCCTTACAAGATACATCTCACCACATGTTTTCAGAGGTAAGAAGTTGCTGCTCTTGTCCATCCAGTGATTGGATCTGGATCAACCAAGTCCTGACACACTTCTTATATCAGATACTCAAAGTATTTATTTCTATATCTGGCTTTTCTGCCTGTCTTTCTCTTTGCTGTCAATAAACCAGGAAGGCTGGATGTTCCTCAAGAAGGAAACCTTAAAGGCACAAGAGCAGGCTGTCCCTGTGTGCTGTAAAATGAACCAGCAGAGAAGAAGACCGTTGTGGCTGAACAGGGAAATTTTGCTGAGTGTCCCAGAGAAAAGAGTTTATGTCTGGTGGAAGGAGGGGCAAACAATTTGAGGAGACTGCAAGGAAGTTACCAGCATATGCAGAGAAAAAATCAGGAAGGCCAAAGCCCAGTATGATCTCAACCTGGCCACTATGGTTAAGGATAACAAAAAATGTTTCCATAAATATATTAATGGCAGGAGGTAGACCAAGGAGAATCTCCATCCTTTACTGAATGCAAAGGGGAAGACAACTACTGAGGATAAGGAAAAGCCTGAGGTTCATAATGCCTTCTTTACACCTATCTTTACTAGCCAGACCACTTATCCTCGGAGTACTAAGCCTCCTGACCTGGAAGTCTGGGACAGGGAGCAGAAGAACCTTCCCCACAGTTCAGGTGGAAAGAGTTAGAAGCCTGCTGCTCCACCTGGACTGTCACAAGTCCATGTGGCCAGATAGGATCTACCCAAGGGTGCTGAGGGAGATGGCGGATGTGATTGCTGGGCTGCTTTCCATTAGCTATCAGTGGTCATGGACATCTGGGGTGATGTCCATGGAAATGCTATCACATCACATTGCTAATGTGATGCCCATCTGTAAGAAGGGTCATAAGGAGGACCTGGGGAACTATGGGCCTTTCAGCCTGACCTCAATGCCAGGAAAGGTGATGGAACAGGTCATCTTGAATGCAATCACACAATGTATTCAGGACAACTGAGGGATCAGGCCCAGTCAGCAAGGGTTCATGAAAGGCAACTCCTTCTTGACCAACCTCATCTCCTTCTATGATGAGGTTTACCTGGCTGGTGGATGAGGGAAAGCCTGTTGATATAGTCTACCTAGACTTCAGCAAGGCCTTTGACATGGTCTCCCATAGTGTTCTGGAGAAACTGGCAGCCCATGGCTTGGACAGGTACACTCTTTGCTGGGTTAAAAACTGGCTGGACAGTTGGGTCCAGAGAGTAGTGGTAAATGGAGTGAAATCCAGATGGTCACCAGTGGTATTCACAATGGGTGGGTGTTGGAGCCCATCCTCTTTAATATCTTTACTGACGATTTGGATGAGGGAATTGAGTGCGCCCTCAGAAAGTTTGCAGACGACATCAAGTTGGGGGGAAGTGTCAATCTGCCATTAGGTAGGAAGTCCCTGCAGAGGGACCTGGACAGGATGGGTCAATGGGCAGAAGCCAACGGGATGAGGTTCAACATGGCTAAGTGCTGGGTCCTGCACTTTGGTCACAACAACCCCATGCAACACTACAGCCCTGGGGCAGAGTGCCTGGAAAACTGTGCAGAAGAAAAGGGTCTGGGGGTGTTGGTGGATGGTCATGTGAACATGAGCTGGCAGTGTGCCCAGGTGGCTAAGAAAGCCAACAGCATTATGGCTTGTATCAGGAATAGTATAGCCAGCAGGACTAGAGAGGTGATTGTCTTCTTGTACACTGCTCTGGAGTGGCCATACCTCGAGTACTGTGTTCAGTTTTGGGCCCCTCACTAGAAGAAGGACATCAAGGTGCTGGAGCTTGTCCAGAGAAGGGCTGTGAAGCTGGTGAAGGGCTTGGAACACAAGCCCTTCCCTCAGTCCTATAAGGGGCGGCTGAGGGAACTGGGGTTGTTCACTCTGGAGAAGAGGAGGCTCAGGGGAGACCTTACTGCTCTCTACAACTACCTTAAAGGAAGGTGTGGGGAGCTGGGCATTGGCCTCTTCTTGCAGGTAGCTAGTGATAGAACTAGAGGGAATAGCTTCGAGTTGCTCCAGGGGAGGTTTAAGCTGGAAATTAGGAGACATTACTTCTCAGAAAGAGTAATCGGGCATTGGAATGGATTCGCCAGGGAGATGGTGGAGTCACCATCCCTGGGTGTGTTTAAAGAAAGGTTGGACCTGGTTCTTAGGGATACGTTTTAGTGGGTGACATTGGTAGTTGGGTGCTGGTTGGACCAGATGATTTTAGAGGTCTTCTCCAACCTGTTTGTTGTTCCAACCTTCCAATGATTCTATGATTCTATGGTAACTGAAATGTTTTTTCTTATTCCCTTCCTACTTCTCTTGGTGAATGCTCTGGTTTTGAAATTATAATAGCAAATTCATATCCTCTCTCTCTTTTCAGATCACCCAAGTCTTCTTTCTGCATCACTACAGATTAATTATCAGTTTCAACCATTCTAACACCTTTTCCATTTTCAAATTTAAATTCCACCTCTTTCACATTATATGACAACATATATTGAAATAATTATAAACTTGACATTTGGTATATTAGTTGAGGGTTTTTGTGAACCAAAACTTGTCATGGCATACGTTTGTTTTATGTAAAAATACTATGCCATTAAATAAGTATAAAAAGATAATGGGCTATATATGAAATCCTACTGGTGGCGTATCTATGTTTATGCTATCTTTTTGATTAAAATACTCTTTTTGAATCCTAGCAAACTATTTTATAACCCTGTTTGGATTTCCCTCAAAAATATACAACAAATATTTCCTCAAAAATAGAACAAATTCAAACACTGTTTTCTTTTTCAGAAATACAAAAGCAGTCTAAAAGTTTCAGAAACTGCTACCAGAATCTTTATTTTGAAAGTAAATGCTTTTTATATTTTTGTACATATCTTTTCAGTTAGTTTCTCTGGGACTAGCTAATAATGCAGTGCAGAAGAAGATGAGTTTTCTTTAATTCACATTTTTACAGCCAGTTTACAAGTCACAGTACCCTCAGCTGAAGAGCAGGACTCCAGAATTCCAAGTGCCAAATATGCATGAAATATAATCCCAGGTGTCCAAATATATCCCCACTATGAAAAGGTGATGCTCTTCTGCTGTTTAAATAGCAATTCTTGCTTTTATGTCTTGATGGATTTCTCACAATTATTTTTAAAAGAACACATAAATTAGACCCTTGTCTTATCACTTTCTTGCATTTTTCTATTTGTAGATGGGGGGAGAGCCAGATGAATTTATATGGACATCATCAGACTTGAGCAGGGTTAATCTACTTAGGCTCAGGTGAGTTCATTTTAGTCTCGATTCACTTCATTGCACATCTATAATGGTTATTAACAAGCTTAAGGACCTTTGGGAGCTTATGGATAACAATGCAGCACCATGGAAGGTGGGAAATCATTATCCTAATAAGGTTGGTGTAATAATTTGCAGTCACACACTGTTTCAGTACTAATCCATGGGGTTGAGATAGGTCACTAGGTCTGTAAACCTTTCATCAAATTTATACATTTTTTGCTCTTGCTCTTTAATTAATGAATATATAGTAACATAAAAATAGATGTAAAGAGTTATATATATATATATATATTTTTTTTTTCATGCATCACTGGCAAATTTTACTAACTGTATGTGTATATTCATATTAAATACAAGATTATAAGTGTTTTTTTCTTTTTTTAACACTATCATATTTATTGACTGTCTAGCATATGATAATTGATGAATTATATGAGAAACAACCCCAACTGTAAAAATAATTTCATATCATAATTTCATATCATATTTATCAGCATATTTACTTAGTTTAAGCTTTTTTTTTTTTTTTTTTTTTTCTATCTGGGTAATTACTAGTATCATATTCAGAATAATTCTGTATGTAAAACAGATTCTTAATCTGTATAAAATATTTTTAAATGTAGTTCCTAATCATAGATTCATAGAATGTCTTGGGGTGGAAGGGACCTTAAAGATCACCTCATTCCAACGCCCCTGCCATAGGCAGGGATGCCAGCCACTGGATCAGGTTTGCCAGAGCCCCATCCAGTCTGGCCTTGAACACCTCCAGGGATGGAGCATCCACAGCATCTCTGGGCAACCTGTTCTAGTGCCTTACCACCCTCTGAATAAAGAATTTCTTCCTAACATCAAATCTAAATCTCCCCCTCTTTCAGTTTAAAACCATTCCCCCTTGTCCTATCAAACCATTCTCCTTTTTCCTAATGTTGAGAATAGATTTATATATTAATTTCATAATAAATTGTGATTATCTAGTAATCAAATACATTCAATACCATGTTACTCTGACTCCTTCCTTCCTTCCTTCCTTCCTTCCTTCCTTCCTTCCTTCCTTCCTTCCTTCCTTCCTTCCTTCCTTCCTTCCTTCCTTCCTTCTTGGATGGTAATAAAGTCTTCCTAAAATATGGTAAAAGGATATTGTATTCTTTCTAAGACATCAGAGGTTGCATAAAGTTGAAATTCTGAGAGGGAATTTTAATCTATGGATCTATTACATGAACAGCAAAAGCAGGTTTGTACAATTTCATGTCAAATTTTATAATACTAAGTATTACTCTTTTTCCATGTTTATGATATTCATCTCTAAATAAGCATGTGCAAGTCTGAGCAGGAGCTGCATGTAATGTGAACTAGTAAAATAATAATCTCAGGTATTTTATAGTCACCAAATCCTGGAACACAGGGAAGTTGTAAGTGTTATACATTTCCATAATCTTAGTCATTTGTGCAAATTTTAACCACAGCCAAAATATTGAGAAGGAAACTGGCCAGAGCTATTTGGGAAGTCAAATCAACTTGAGCAAATCCTCCTGGAATCTTAAGACCAGTTTGGAAGAAATGAAGATAGTATATTTCATTTCTTCCTCATGCAGAGAGCGGAAGAGGTCATAGCACTTGCACTCCCCATCTTTTCTGATATGGTCTGTGTTGGGTTTACATGATAAGGTTTGTGTAGCAGGGGGCTGCAGAGGTGGTCTCCTTGAGAAGAATTCAGAAGCTGCCCCATGTTAAATAAGGGACAGTTTTAGATGGCTCCAAAAGGGACCCACTGCTGCTCAGAGCCAAGCCAATAAGCAATGTTATTTGCTCCTTTGTGAGAGCATATTTAAGAAAGGGAAAGAAGACTTCTATGCAACAGTAGCTGGGAGAGTGAGGAGTGAGGAGTGAAAAACAGCCTTGCAGACACCAAGGTCAGTGAAGAGAGAGGGCAGGAGGTGCTCATTCCCCTGCAGCCCAGGGTGTGCAGATCTCCACGCTGCAGCCTGTGGAGCAGGTGGATCTGGCCTGAAAGAGGCTGCGGCCTGTGGAGAACCCCACAAGAACAGACTCCAGGCTGGAGCTGGGGCAGAAAGTGACTGTGAAGGAGTGGTGGAGATGAAACATTAGGGACTGACCACAACCCCCATTCCCTCTTCCCCTGTACTGCCGAGGGAGAGGAAATGGAAGAAGGTGGTTTTAGATTTGTTTGTTTGATTGTTTTGTTGTTGTTGTTGTTGTTGTTGTTTGTTTCTCACTGCTTTAGCTTGTTAGTAATAGGTAATAAATTTTATTAATCTCCCTATGCTGAGGCTGTTTTGCCCATCATGATAATCACTGAGTGATCTCCCTGTCCTTGTTTCAACCCTTGAGTCCTTTTCATCATGTTTTCTCCCCCTTTCCCTTTGAGGAGGGAGAGGGAGAGAATGGTTGTGGTGGACCTCAGCTGCCCAGCTGAGTAAAACCACCACATGATCTAGTAGTTTAGTCAGAAATTGCCAAGGGAAACCGGAATTTATGTCCTATTCTACCTAAGTTGTACACCTGTTTCATGTATGGTTTCTCTGTAAGGGCTTTTTAGCTCCTTCTAAGGTAATTAGGGAATCTGGAGACAGGTGTGTTACTCTTCTTTTGAGGTTGTGTCACAAATTAGTAAGGAACTCATGAAGAGAATGCAAAAATATGCAAGAGGAGGGAACCAGCCAGTAATTATTAGAAGATGGGGGGTGTGCAGGAAGGGGGCGGGGGGGGGGAAGGGGGGAGAGAGAAAGAAAAGAGAGAAAGAAACAGCAAGCTTCCTAAATTTTGGTGCTGCTTCTTAAGACTGAATTTTATGTCACACAAAGTATTATGGATCAAAGAGAATACAGCTATTTTTTCAGCTCTGGTGCCAGAATACTGCTTCAAGGAAGGTGCCTTACAAGTTACTACTAGTAAGCAAGAAAAATCTTTACTATAGAGAACTACACTGATTCTTATGGAGATACTCAGGGATTACAAATGTAAGCTTCTGCCCTCTCACATTGACTGGACATGTGCCAGGATGCTGTCCAAAACAAAGATGTTCCTTATCCATTGTAATGGATACGTTTGATTAGTCAAAGGGGCATGCTACCAGCCTCTAGTGATATGACACAATTCTTATGCAGTTTTCCATTACATAATGAGACATGACTTTGTCATAAGAATAGAGATGCCTTAATTTTGGATGTTCAGATATCCTGCCTGGAAAGAAGGTACAAGACTGAAGTCTGTCACTGAACAAGAGTATTTGTGTATCATTTCCAACTCAGTCTTTCATTGAGTACAACTCTGTATAATTACTTGTATCCAAATACTGTTTTTAGACTGCTTGGCAGATACTAGACAATCTGAACTAAGGCAAAGTTTTGCATCTTATTTTCAGAAATGAAGCCAACAATTTCTGGTAAAGAAAACAGTAACATCCTGCCTTTGTGGACTGGTGTGTGCAGTAAAACCTTTTGTTTCACTGAAAATTAGAAACCATGAGTATCTCTCCTGTGTACACTCCAGTGGAATGTGTTAGTTTGGACAAATCACAATTCTGTGTGCTTCACTTAATCCATCTGTAAAATTGAGATAATTATGGTATATGCCTCTCAAGGATGTTACAGTACTTAATCAGTGAATTCTTAATTCCTTGGAGATTTTCAGATGAAAGATTTTATATATTAAACGTATAAATCATACCCAAATAATTTTAAAATTATTATGATAATTCCTTATTTTAAATACATTTCACTGTAGTTGTTGAACTTTGGGACAAAGAACAAAACTTTCCTAAGAATTTGTGAAAAAAAATACCAAAACATTTTTATCTGTTTCTCAGAATACTTGAAAGTCTTTATTCATTCACTGTAGCAAAGGGAAGGCTAAGTAAGTTTACCGTTGCTTATATCTTTACATATATTGTGGAAAAATACTGGTGAGGGGGAGGAAGAGCTAATGCCAAAGAACAGTGATCATACAAGAACTAACATCTATGAACTGACCATTAGTTAGACTGAAATTTGCAAGCAAGTGTATTAACACAATCAGATTCTAGAGACAATAAGATTTGTACCAAAGTTAGCAAAGACTTTAGGAAAAACAACAACAACAAAAAAGGCAAACAGTAGTAATTGAAAAGTGTTATGCTTTGTAGTGACTCAAGTAATAGGAGATCATATTCAAACGCATAGAAACTGCAGGTTACTACAAGTTGAGTAAGCTTTGCACTCCATGACAAATGGAAAAGTGGTATTATAAAAATGGTATTATGTCATGATCAAAGAGGCTGAGCAGCAGACTTAGACAGGCTAGTTGAGTCTCTGTTATATATATGGAGCTTGTATGAAGCCATTCTGTCAGATATGATATACAACATGGAAATAGTGACACATGAAGGAAGTTGTTCATACTGCTTTGTGATATTCAGAAAGGGATAATCATATGTTTTATCAGCTAAAAGTAATTCATGACATTCATTTTCTTCTGAAGACCTATGTAATTTATTTTATTTTATTTTATTTTATTTTATTTTATTTTATTTTATTTTAATTTTATTTTATTTTATTTTTAGGACCATAAGTAAGTGAAAGAAGAAACTGTCTGTAAAAGAAACAAAGCACTTTCAATTACTAAATTCATAGCTAGTCTGTAAATTAGAGTGTAGTTAGAACACCCATATATTCAGTGTAATCTATATAGTCATATATGGATATAAATGTTCAACATAAGTAGAATTAAATCTTCTTCAGTTCCCTGTTCTCAGTTTTTCATTTGTGGCATCTATTTTAGATTACACCTAAAATTTTTATTTTTAGGTTGAATAGATGTGACAAATGGCTGATAATGTTAAACTGTAAGAAATTTAATTTCTCTTTTGCTGTTCTGTAAATTAATAATAAAGACATAAACTCGTGGCTTCGTGACTGGTGTGACCGGCACAACTTTGGGTTCTTTGATCACGGGAAGGTCTATGCTACACCGGGCCTGATGGCACCGGATGGGATGGGCCTCTCTCGGAGAGGGGTAAGGATCTTGGGTCAGGAGTTGGCAGGGCTGATAGATAGGGCTTTAAACTAGAGTCGAAGGGGGAAGGGGCTAAAACCAGGCACGCCGGTGAAGACCTAAGGGATGGTACGCTAGAATCAGAGGGGCTGTGTGCCAGTGAGGTCCTTCGGTTCGATCCACGAGGTGCTGAGTGTAAGGAGACGCACCTGAAATGCTTCTACACAAACGCACGCAGTATGAGGAATAAAATGGATGAGCTAGAAGTCCTGGCCCAGTCCCGCAACTACGACATCATCGGCATAAGCGAAACCTGGTGGGATGAGTCCTGTGACTGGGGTGTTGCGATAGACGGTTACAGGCTCTTCAGGAGGGACAGGCAGGGTAGGCGAGGTGGTGGGGTGGCGATGTATGTGAAGCAGGAGCTGGACTGTGTGGAACTTCAGGTCGGCGATGGCAAAGTTGAGAGCCTCTGGGTAAGGATAAAGGGACGAACGAATAAAGGGGATGTCGTTGTGGGAGTCTATTACAGACCGCCTGGCCAGGACGATAGCGCCGATAACTTATTCTTTACAGAACTAAGAGAGGCCTCGAGATTAACTCCCCTTGTCCTTATGGGGGACTTCAACTTGCCAGACGTTAACTGGGAGTGCCACACGGCTGACACGAGCAAGTCCAGGAGGTTCATGAAGCACCTAGATGATAACTTTTTGGTGCAGGTGCTAACGGAGCCAACTAGGAAAGGTGCCCTCCTAGACCTGTTGCTAGAAAACAGAGAGGGTCTGGTGGGAGATGTGGTGATTGGTGGCCGCCTCGGTCATAGCGACCATGAAGTGGTTGAGTTCAAAATTTACGGTGACAGAAGGAAAAGTGCCACCAAAACCTCATCCCTAGATATGGGGAAGGCGGACTTCAGGCTGCTCGGGGAACTAGTCAGCAAGGTCCCCTGGGAAGCTGCTCTTGAAGGCCTTGATGTCCACCAGTGCTGGTCACTCTTTAAGCGATGCCTCCTAGAAGCACAAGATCAGGCGATTCCTAAATATCGCAAGTCAGGCAGGCGGGGCAGGAGGCCGGCGTGGCTGACCAGGAACATTCTAATGGAGATTAGGCGGAAACAGAGAGTGTTTCGCTACTGGAAGGAGGGCCGGGTGACATGGAAAGAATACAGGGATGCTGCTCGTGTCTGTAGGAAGAAAATTCGTGTGGCTAAAGCACACCTAGAGTTGAAGCTGGCTGTGTCTGTGAGAGAAAATAAAAAGGGTTTTTTTAGATATGTGAATGGAAAAAGGAGAACTAAAGAATACATAGGGCCGCTCCTTGACAGGGAAGGTCTTCTCACAGACGATGACATAGGCAAAGCAGAGACGCTTAACGCCTTCTTTGCCTCTGTCTTCAATGCCGATGATGGGCTTCGGGACCCAGGGTGCCCCGAGCTGGAGGACCGGGACGGTGGGGATGACAGACTCCCGACCGACCCTGAACGTGT
The DNA here is from genome assembly GCF_047663525.1 of Anas platyrhynchos. Lineage (NCBI taxonomy): Eukaryota > Metazoa > Chordata > Aves > Anseriformes > Anatidae > Anas > Anas platyrhynchos. The sequence goes on along the minus strand of NC_092588.1, from coordinate 66,146,202 downwards.
GCGGGATCTGCTACTCCACCTGGATCCCTACAAGTCCATGGGTCCGGATGGGATTCATCCCCGGGTGCTGAAGGAGCTGGCGGACGTCATCGCGGAACCTCTCTCAATTATTTTTCAACGATCCTGGGAGTCTGGAGAGGTCCCGGTAGACTGGAAGCTGGCAAATGTTGTGCCGATTTTCAAGAAGGGTCAGAAAGAAGACCCTAGCAATTACAGGCCTGTCAGTCTCACGTCAGTGCCTGGTAAAATCATGGAGAAGATGGTTCTCGAACGTATTGAGGCGCACCTGGGGGACAAAGCAGTCATTGGTCCCAGCCAGCATGGGTTTGTGAAGGGTAGGTCCTGCCTAACTAACCTGATTTCCTTTTATGATAAGATCACCCGTATGGTGGACCAAGGGAAACCAGCTGATGTGATTTTTTTGGACTTCAGCAAGGCTTTTGACACGGTCTCCCATAGGATCCTACTGGACAAAATGTCCAGCATACAGCTAAATAAAAACATCATACGATGGGTGAGCAATTGGCTAACGGGCAGGGCCCAAAGGGTTATGGTAAATGGGGCTGCGTCAGGCTGGCGGGCGGTCACCAGTGGGGTCCCTCAAGGCTCCATTTTAGGGCCGGTACTTTTCAATATTTTTATAAACGATCTGGATGTAGGAATAGAAGGCATTTTGAGCAAGTTTGCTGATGACACCAAACTTGGAGGAGTTGTGGACTCAAATGAGGGTGGAAAGGCCTTGCAGAGGGATCTGGATAGGTTGGAGAGCTGGGCGATCGCCAACCGCATGAAGTTCAATAAGAGCAAGTGCCGGGTCCTGCACCTGGGACGGGGAAACCCTGGCTGCACGTACAGACTGGGCGATGAGACGCTGGAGAGCAGCCTAGAAGAGAGGGATCTGGGGGTCGTGGTAGACAGCAAGTTGAATATGAGCCAGCAGTGTGCCCTGGCAGCCAGGAGGGCCAACCGTGTCCTGGGGTGCATCAAGCACGGCATCGCTAGTAGGTCGAGGGAGGTGATTGTCCCGCTCTACTCTGCGCTGGTGCGGCCTCACCTCGAGTACTGTGTGCAGTTCTGGGCACCACAGTATAAAAAGGACATGAAACTGTTGGAGAGTGTCCAGAGGAGGGCTACGAAGATGGTGAAAGGCCTGGAGGGGAAGATGTACGAGGAACGGCTGAGGGCACTGGGCCTGTTCAGCCTGGAGAAGAGGAGGCTGAGGGGAGACCTCATCGCAGTCTACAACTTCCTCGTAAGGGGGTGTCGAGAGGCAGGAGACCTTTTCTCCATTAACACCAGCGACAGGACCCGCGGGAATGGGGTTAAGCTGAGGCAGGGGAAGTTTAGGCTGGACATCAGGAAGGGGTTCTTCACAGAGAGAGTGGTTGCACACTGGAACAGGCTCCCCAGGGAAGTGGTCACTGCACCGAGCCTGACTGAATTTAAGAAGAGATTGGACTGTGCACTTAGTCACATGGTCTGAACTTGGGTAGACCTGTGCGGTGTCAAGAGTTGGACTTGATGATCCTTAAGGGTCCCTTCCAACTCAGGATATTCTATGATTCTATGATTCTATATACATGGTAGATATAATTCTCGTCTTTGATGCAACATCTAATACTTCTATTAAAGGAAAGAAGAATTTTATCTGTCAATTAAAATATAAGAAACAGGAACAAAAACTTTCTGTAACAAAAGCCTCAATACAACAAAATATTGTCAACTATTGTATGTACATTAACATTTTGATTGAGAACAAGACAAGCTTGGAAGCAAATTTGCTGGTGAAAGTATTTGGTGCAGATTGATTTGAGCTGTATAGTAGTTTCACTGCATGCAACTGGATTTTTTATTTATTTATTTATTTATTTTCCAGAGGGAAAACAAAACCAACCAACCAACCAAAAAACACTACTGCTCTTACTGCACATAGTCATCTCCAACCCCTAATAAGGACATAAACATACACGTCTATGAGTTGTCCTCCAGACAGCTAAGAACCATGTACATGGTGAGGACATGACTAAATTGTGCACAGAATAAGACTCTGACTGAAATACCGTTTAGGTATAGGGGCTGCAGGAATAACTGCTTTGATCTACTGACAGCTTCTATTGCACTAAATCACTTGTTAGCATGTCCACTTGTTAGACAAGTCCAATATTACCCTGACCATGCATCATTTTTCTTGTACATCAGTTATTCATTTTAACTTAAGTGATGTTATATTTGTATTTAAACATAAACACACATATAGAAGCATATATATATGAATATATGTATGAATACGTGTATATATATGAAAACATATTTATATATGAAAACTTAGTTTAAAAAAAAGATCAGTCACACAAAATTGGCCAAGATTCTTATCACACGGAAACTTCTGTAAAATGGATTACAAAGTAAATTACTGGTGAGTGGCAAGCCAGCATGTATTCAACTGGAGTGTACAAAGATGTTGATTTGCAATAACTATATGAACACTAAGGACATTCCTGAGGACTAGAAGAAATATAGTGCCATGTTTAAAAAGAATAAATAAGGGAATCCACATCTTTATAGGGCTGTCAACATAAGATTAAACACATTTAAAATAGTAGAATGACTGTTATGGGACTGTTGCCAAAGAATTAAAGGAGGAAAATAGAATGAGATACAATCAATATAAGCATCCAAAAAGAAGACTCAGTCAAAATAATTTTATTTTGTGTGATATTACTACTTTGGTTGTAAAATGTAATTGTGTCGATACAGTGTACCTAGGTCTGTAGGATATGTAAGACATTTCATATCCTACAGACATGCATACATACATGACATTCATATAGATACATACACCGTTTAGTTAAAAAGAATAAAGTGATTCAGAATTAATGTGGTACACCTTAAAAAGGCTCTTAAGGCAATAGAAAGACTTAAGAGGTTGTCTTACCTTATTGTCTTACCTTATAGCCAATTGTCTTAGAATTGGCTAACGGGCAGGGCCCAAAGGGTTATGGTAAATGGGGCTGCGTCAGGCTGGCGGGCGGTCACCAGTGGGGTCCCTCAAGGCTTCATTTTAGGGCCGGTACTTTTCAATATTTTTATAAACGATCTGGATGAAGGAATAGAAGGTATTTTGAGCAAGTTTGCTGATGACACCAAACTTGGAGGAGTTGTGGACTCGAATGAGGGTGGAAAGGCCTTGCAGAGGGATCTGGATAGGTTGGAGAGCTGGGTGATCACCAACCGCATGAAGTTCAATAAGAGCAAGTGCCGGGTCCTGCACCTGGGACGGGGAAACCCTGGCTGCACGTACAGACTGGGCGATGAGACGCTGGAGAGCAGCCTAGAAGAGAGGGATCTGGGGGTCGTGGTAGACAGCAAGTTGAATATGAGCCGTCTGTGTGCCCTGGCAGCCAGGAGGGCCAACCGTGTCCTGGGGTGCATCAAGCAAGGCATCGCTAGTAGGTCAAGGGAGGTGATTGTCCCGCTCTACTCTGCGCTGGTGCGGCCTCACCTCGAGTACTGTGTGCAGTTCTGGGCACCACAGTATAAAAAGGACATGAAACTGTTGGAGAGTGTCCAGAGGAGGGCTACGAAGATGGTGAAAGGCCTGGAGGGGAAGACGTACGAGGAACGGTTGAGGTCACTGGGCCTGTTCAGCCTGGAGAAGAGGAGGCTGAGGGGAGACCTCATCACAGTCTGCAACTTCCTCGTAGGGGGGTGTCGAGAGGCAGGAGACCTTTTCTCCATTAACACCAGTGACAGGACCCGTGGGAACGGGGTTAAGCTGAGGCAGGGGAAGTTTAGGCTTGACATCAGGAGGGGGTTCTTCACAGAGAGGGTGGTTGTACACTGGAACAGGCTCCCCAGGGAAGTGGTCACTGCACCGAGCCTGACTGAATTTAAGAAGAGATTGGACTGTGCGCTTAGTCACATGGTCTGAACTTTTGGGTAGACCTGTGCGGTGTCAAGAGTTGGACTTGATGATCCTTAAGGGTCCCTTCCAACTCAGGATATTCTATGATTCTATGATTCTATGATCCTTGAATGTATGAGGTTTGAGTTGAGTCTTCCAGATATTTTTTCATTGTCCTAATCTATTTAATAATAATTAAACCAAACCAAACCAAACCAACCAACCAAAAAAACAACAACAAAAAGAAAAATGCTATATTTGTGCCATTTTCAATGATAGGAAAGTTTAGAAAGAGAAAGAGAGAATGAACTAAAGACAGATATAACAGGTCACTGCAGCAGAATAATTATCTTGGTTATCTGAGTACAAGCAAATCATGGGATTTATTATTGTCAATTACAAGGTAGTACACCAAGAACCAATGCTATATGACAGGGTTATACATTTGGTTGCTCTTGTCACACCCAGACCACAAGAACAATGGAGTTTTGTTTTAATTTCCAAACGTTTGCAAGGAATGGAATGAGGGAGACACAGGAAGCAGTGTGGCTGTGTTCACTGACTTCAGTCAGTAGCCAACGCAGGAGATGTTATAGTCTTCATCCTTTTGTACAGCCAGAAGCCACTGGCAACCTGTCCCAATTCCATCTTCTATGACAGGGCTCTTCAAGTGGTATCTTATCACTCCCAGCCTTCTATTATAGCCTCCCTGCTTTGACCCCTAGCAGTCCTAGGTGTTTCATACTACTTTCTCCCCTTAATGTGTCCCATAAGTGACATTCTGTAGTTTCCTGTGATTCAAGAAGCAGAACTCAGGAACTACCTGAACATGCTCTTTACACTAAAGTCAATAAAAACATTAATTTTTGGAGGTAACGATGGGGAGAGCTTGAGTTTTTTAGGACTCTACAACCAAAACACAAAAGATTGCACAGTGCCTATACACATTGTGCAGCCCTGGATTTATATATACATATGTGCAGCATATGATTTTGAGTTGTCCAAGTAGATTTCTTACAGTGCCCAGGGTGACTTAGTTTCCCTACAGTAGGAAGAAGCAGAACACTAAGTTGTTAGCATGTGAAACAGAAAAATCCCTGAAAAATAATACTGTGCAAATAATACACAGTGGGCAGTATTCTCCTTTACTTTATTTGTCAGCCTCTATTTGAGCATTTTAAATTTCTGTGGGCACAGGCACCAGAAGAGTGTCTCACAGAATATGTGCAACCACTGAGTTAGTGAAAAGCAACTTTTGATTTGTTCGTAGTTAAGATAACGTTAGAGGTAAAATGCGCCTTAATTCATAACTTCGTGGTCTACTCCGTGAAGCACACAGATATTTGAAAAAATAAAGAGCAAGTTAGTAGTTTTCAGAGAAAGCCTATGCTGCTGCTGCTTTCAATTATTGAGATAGAATATAAAATTTAATATATATAAAATATATAAAATATATAAAATATATATATATAAAACTTAGGTTCAAATTTGCTTGTGCATGTGGACCACATTCTCAACTGATGTAAAACAACATAATTTTCTATAGTTACAGTAGAATTACTATATTTCATATCAGCTAAGAATATAGCAGCTATTATTTATTTTAACATTTTATATGACATGAAACTACTCCAAGATACTTCTCTCTTTTCTCATTTAACCATAAGCCAACATCCAGAGTAGAAATGTTTGGTGATAAATTTTCCTTACCACTGGAATTTAGACCAGATACAAATGTAATTTAGATGGTACTTTATTTCACAGCTCAGAGGATTTGTTGGTACTTCCTATGGGGAAAAAATATTTAGTTTAGATATTGACACCAGCAATACTATCATCTGGCAAGCACTGTAACATGTATAGTACTTAGGAGAATTATGTTTGGTAAACAAAAAGAAGTGTAAATGCAAAATATTTTGATTTTAGTATAGACATATTTTAAACAATCACAGATGGTGAAGTACTACTAACTGGCTATTGACAACAATATCAGCTTTATAAAGGGTTTTGACAGGTCTCATCATACAATGATTAATTACTGTGAAGTATTCCTATTTCATCTCTTGTTCTGCTCATGGCTCAGGGTAAAATCTGTTGCTCTTATTACACTCTACAACACAGGAAATATCTTCTCACTGCAGTATCCAAGGACCAATCAAAGTGCAAAAGTCAGACAAATAAGACCCACAGACAATGCTGGATTTTTTTTTCTTTCCTTTTTTATTTTATTATTATTTTTTTTTTTTCTCAAGGGATCGAGGAAGGAAGGAAGGAAGTTAATGTGGCTTTGCTCTCGATATTTTAATTTGCTTTAAATGACAAATGCATGGGACAGATGACTAGATTTTCTGAAGAGACCAGGTCAGCGTTAATCAGGTCAGTTCAATTATATGTAAAAGATTGATAAAAGAGGAATAGGTGTGAGAGGAGGCAATGGATATTAGTGATCTTGCTTACTTATTATCTTGTTATGCTCACTTTCCACAAAAAAAAAAAAAAAAAAAAAAAAAAAAAAGAACAGTAATAGAAATAATCAAGATCTACCTATTTTCCTAACATTAACTTAAAGAAGAGACTTTGTCTATTTACAGTATTGCTCCTATGTTCCTGGCTTTGAATACATAGTGGTTTTGGATATAAATTGGTCATTGAAATATCCTAGAAATGGACAGGTTTAGTTCTGCCCCATGAAAGTAAGGTAAAATATTCAGCAAGTAACTGTTGCCAAGGAGATATATTTTTTAATAATGCAAAAGAGATGTTGCATTGCCAGATACTGAACGTGTTTAATGTCTAAAAGTTCTCTCTTGCGTGATCTGAAACAATAAGAAGCATCTATTAGGGCGAGCTGCCTCAGTGCAGGATTCTGTTTAAGATTTTCATGCTAGCTCCAGATGAGGTGGTAGATCTACACATCTGTGCAGCACTGAATATAAATTTCTCTCTGGGTTCTGGAAGCAATGTAAACGCATTATTGCTTCACTGCATTATGCTTTGGCTAGAGTAGTTATGCTGACGTGGCTATGCTGCTTCCAGTCTCAACCTTATGTTGAGTGAGCTTAGATCTTTCTGCCCTGTAGTGCAAACTTATGCACAGCCTTCATCTCTACCGCAATCTAGAAATGATGTTTCAACTATACCACCTATTGAATCTACAAAAGAGGGTGAGAACTCTCACTGAAATATCTTAACAAGTTGTACTCTGAATGTATCTTCTTTATTTTTGCCAACATTCCTCATAAGCATCAGAGATTGACCACAGCTACACATGGGACAATTTGTTGCTCAGAACTGTGCTTTCTTGTTTGTAAAGAGAAACTTCTTCCTTTGGTTCCTGGTGGCTGTGGCTTGCTGCAAGGTTGAGGATCACACTAGTAGATTGGTGAGGGACAAACCTAATTTAGATTGATAGGCATCTCAACGTTGTTATGTGTGACTTTGTGTGTGTGCCAGGGGAAAAGGTGTTTTCAACTTCCTCTGCAACTTAGGATGTGGTTTAGCTTTTGGGAATCATCAGGGCAGCTCTCACTTCGTCAGTTTTCTAACATCAAAGAATCCTTTGGCATTATTAGTGCCTTGATCTCCTCTACTCTGTCTGTAACATGGAGTTTATTCTGAAACTCTGTGGTCTAATTAAAACCTTAGGGTTAGTATGAAACTGAGTCATAGGTAAGTTTTTTGATATAAGAAAGGGAGAGGACCACATGATCATCAGATTTGGTGATATGGTGATCTTTTCTGACATCTTGTTCTGCAGGCCTTTGTTGAAACATGGGGTGAAGACATGGAACATTGGGTGAAAACTCTGCTTATGACATGCAGAGATGGAATAGCAAAGTAGATTCAGTCACCAGTACAGTATTTTGTTTTGGTACAATTTATTTCTGACCCATAAAACAGAATACATGGTCAGGAGCCACTAACAAGGAGGAAACAAACAAACAAACAAAAAAACCAAAACCCTTAGAACTGAAAAGACCAATGAAGAAGACATTAACAGAAGTGTAGAAAGGAAATAGTTTTTTAAAAGAAATAACAAAATGTATCAAATTAGTTCCCACCAAAAGAAAAATATTAACAAAAAAAATCTACATATGATTGAGATACAGGATCATATTTTGCGTTGTTGATAGAGAATGTACAGAAATTACTTATGGGCTAGCAATAAAAGAAATGGGACCAGATCTGATGACACCTGTATCAAAAGTTTTTGCATTTAACCACATTTTGAAGATTTTTATATTAACTCCCTGGTTATATCATCAACAAAATAATACAATTGTAGTTTTACTGAAATAACACAGTCAGATTGACTTATATCTTCCTTTTTTTTTTTTTTTTTTTTTTTTTAATTATATACTTTTTATATACTCAGAAACACAGCAGCTTTTGGAAAATAACCTCTATTTTCCATTAAAATAATTAATCTCATTTTCATTTTACTCCTGTAAAAGTCAGTGAAAAGTCCTGCATACGGGGAAAGAATTAGTGACATTAAACAATATTTATCTCTGTCAATGTGCATTACATAATTTATTAATTGTTTTAAAATGGGAATTTGATTCTTAAAATAGCCATTAACATAGCTAACATGCTAACATTAAAAAACATATTTCAGAAAGCCAGAGGTTTTCACTTATCTTTCTGAAATGCAGCCTCGCCTGAGACATACCTGAACTCTAGGTATATGATATTGTTCTAGAATGCAGTTTCATGTATGCCAGAAATCTTGCTTATTTTTGTAAGAATTAGGAACATCATAGTTGCAATAGAGTCCTTCTTACTCAGGCTTTCACTCATTAGACCCCCAGGTAGTGGCTGACAAATTTCCTTTGAACAAGACTAAACAAAGATTTTTCCCTCTCTTCCTTGTTATTGTCCACAACAGCAAAATTCATATCGAGCATTCCAGAAAGAACTTCAATGTATCAAAGAAAATGCAATCCTATGATTCCCCAAAGAATGTTGTATCTAAGAGTTTATAGATTATTTGGGAAGAAAGCTTAATTCAGTAATAAACTTGAATTCAGTTTTATTCCAGGTCAACTTTATCCATGAAAACACCAGAAACAAAATAAATATTCCTTGGGGAGACTCAAAGCCAAATGTGTGGTGACTTACTACATTTATGAAGGAGTATTTAAAATATTTCTTTTATTCACGTCAAAGAGTGAAAATATTTATTTCTTTAAATAAGCTCTGATTAATGCAGAACAAGATATTATGCTTATTAAGTGATTTGATCTTTGAAGACAAGTATCTATTGGTAGGCTGTGTCATATATCCAGTGGTTAACACTTAAGAAAGGGAAAAGTAAAAGAAGAAACAAGAAAATGTAGTTGTTCTTTGATCAGGAAATGATGTATTGTGTTGTCCATATCCATTCCTTATGAAATCTGAGTTCATCTCAAAAGTGTCTATTGAGAGTGAACCAAAGACTACTTTTATACTCAAGCACAAAAGCAGTAGTTCCCTTCACTGTGTGTGTAAACCCAGGCTCCATCTGCAATGAGTTTCAATGCAGACTAAGGGGAAATTTGAGCCAATGTACTTCCACGTCCAACTGTATTACCTACAAAGGTGGATCAGAAACAAATGTGTTCTGACACGCCTGACCCTGTAGCTCATCTGCTCATAAAGACCTAATGTCAATAAAGTCAGGATAACAATATATCACCTGTCTTGATGGAAAGTGGGATTAGTAGACTCAGACTGCCTATAAAGTGTAGTTGCAGGCAGCCTGAAGATCACACAAAAAACATACAGCACTGTGGTCTCTCTGATGCTGAAAACTGATTTGTGGATTTGTCTAGTGGCTGATGGAATGAATATAGCAAGATTGTTCACAACCTGTGATGTAACACGCTTTTTAGTGTAAGTAAAACTACTTACTATGAGAATACTTTTCCTTTTACAATCAGTTTGCAAATTGCTGTCTAATTTTCAGTCCAGTATCACCCCTCGACTAAAACTCCATCTGAAAATATTTTCCAGGTTCCTTGCTTTTATTGAAAAATTAAGATAATCTTTTTTTTTTCTTTTCTTTTTTTTTTTCCTATTGTCCAACTTTACATGGATAACAGAATTTCCCATTTTATGATTTGCTTTCTCAGCTTTCTAAGTGACTCTCTACGATTTCTGTCTGTTGAAGTTGTTTGCAGATGTCAAGACATTGTGAATGTTTCTGAAAATGATTTCCATTCTACTCTAAAAATAAATAAATAAATAAATAAATAAACAAACTGAGAAATAATATCAACACCTTTAAAAACCTCTGAATTTCTTTCAGAATGATATATCTTTAAAGCTAAGCCTTAAATGCACCTACACTGTATTTTTAATCAGGTGAATTGAGTCCTGTCTTCACACATTTGAGCAGCATCTAAGGAACGTAATACATTTATATACATTTTGTATCATTAGTATCTCTGTCTGTATTGAATCCTATCCCTGTTCTTATCTCTATCTCCATCCTTATGCCTATCCCTATCCTTATCCTTATTTGACTGACCTAGACTTTTAGAAGCTATTCCCAGAAAAAAAAAAAAAAAAAAAAAAAAAAAAAAAAAGATATTAAACCATTCAGAAAGACTTTTAAATGAACAAAAATATTGACTCTAATCCTGTAAGAGTTTCTTTACTTCTGCACCCAAATTAAAATATTGAGTATAGATAAAAATCAAGCCTGAAACTTTCACAGGTGTTTTAAATAACCTATTGGTGTAGCTGAGACTACATTACAGCTGCAGTCACATTCCAGCTAACATAGATGTAGTAGGTGAGTTTAGATCAGTGATCAAAAATTTAGTCACAGATATGGCAATAGAAAATTGTAATTTTCATCTTGCAGTTTTGTCAGTCGTAGTTTTCATCTTCAGGGTCTCAAGAATTTCTGGATCTTCTAGAGTTACAGCAAATGTTCTCTTTTCATTTAGAAATATCTATGCCATCTTACTGCTTTGTCCTACAGGCTTCAGGTAGCACTGCTGTGCTGTTGTTTGTTGTTTGTTTATTTATTTTTTTTTTACTGTCTTTGATTAAAAGACATAGCAAAAATGATTGACCGGAAATGATAGGCATCTACAAGGTAACAACAGACATACAGCATTTTACCATCTACTTAGCTAGATATGCAGTATATCAACTTCCATATTTTATTTTATTTTTTTAATTTAAAGAATTTAGTTTTTACTGTTTTATAATTCTAGTGATCTTAATAACTTTGCTTTATAATTAAATATTTATATATATTATTTTGTATATATACTAGTACTTTTTTTCTTAAAGTTGAGATGATACAAAACCTGAATGAAACCATATTAAATAGTGAAGAAAAATATCAATATAGCTCAGAAGATTAGGAAGCAGCTGAAGTTTAATTTATCTATCAATGTTTCTGCTTAATTGATTGCTGTCTAGAGAATGATCATTTCCTTTCTCTTTACAGGCTAAGGGTCTAAGGCTAAGCATTGGTCTATAGAAGACAGGCAAATTATGAATTTCTATTTCCACACCTCCTGTTGATAAATGTCTATATTTGATAAGTGACTCTATACTACAGTATAAAGTACTGCTATAAAATTTGTTGTACAGTAGTCAGCAACAGCTACTGGGGATTCATGTTATATCACCTCACTCTTGCTACAGAAGCAAAATCTTCTCAATTGTTGTTTTTTAAAACTCAGAACACAGTGGGTAGCATATCAGACAAAAGTTATGCTGGTAGTAGGGTTCTTAGGAATCATTCAAGCATATTTTCAAGAAAAATGCACAGATACTGTACACACTACTTAGCAGCTGGAAGTAAACGTTCAGAAGTTCTCCCAAGGTATTATTTTATTTTGATAGATAACAGTAAGAAAAACATGGTTGAAAGCTTTATGGTACTCAGGACATGAAAGGATTCAGGAAAGATATGTAACATTTTTGCTTCAGTTCTTAATTCATTTTTATTCATGTTGCAGATGCTCACTGAATGACTTTTAAAGTCAATGTCATTCCCTCAGTTGAACAGGAGTTCTCACTTCTGCAGCAAAGGAAACACTTTTGTCTATAAGTGCTTGAAGAGTCAGAAGAAGGAAAGAATGAATCACACTGCTTGGTAATAACAGATTGTTCTTGTATATGTACACAGTCCTCAGAGCAGAGGATCTCAAAAAGCAGGAGCAACTAATGTGGTGTACCTTTGCAAGCAACCTCAGCTTCAGAGCTCATTTTTCCATAGTTGCAGTGTGACAAGTTATCGAACAAAGGCTACATATCTGCATCAGAATTACAAAACTTGGAGGAAGGACACAGACAAATGGGAAAGGGAAAGGAAAAACAACATTCTCTTTCTGGTTGTCTGAAAAGAAAGCCAGGTTTGGGTAGAAACTGGAAACCTGGGGATGGTGGAAGAAGAAAGTACAAATACAAAGAGTGACTTACAGGGCTGCTGTAAAGTGAAGGGAAGGAAAAGAGAAAAGAAATAAAAATAATGATAATAAATAAAAAAAAAAACTAACCGGTGAAAGACATTAATCTAATGGCAGCTCATCAGCATAATTCATAAATATATAATAACAAAAGAGAGTAAACCTTTCTATATCTTCTCTTTGCTATCCTAAATAAATCCTATCTACTTGGGAACAAGCTAAATGAAGAACAAACATTAAAAGAAAAAAAAAAACTTCTTCCTTTTTAACAGATATTTAGCAGCAGCCACTTTTTCAAATCCAGGGAATATGCTTTTTTGTGGTGTTATCAGTTCTTTTTGGTTTTAGAGAACAGGGTTTTTAAATTTATTTATATTTTTTATTTTTATTTCTTGATATACTAAAGCCAAAGTTTTCCAACATCTGTTGGTAATTACATGCAAACCATTTAAGTTTTTATCTAAGCTCTAAAGCTAGTAGTACAGAATAAAGCACTGCCAAAGCCATTTTAGCAACAACATATAACCAAAAATGTAGGCAAAATGAAGGTGTAAAGTTTAGCTTGTGTAAGAGCATGAAAATAGAGCTCAGTAATAATATAGAGTTCCTTTACGTAATATACTGCCTGTTAGTGAGAGTAAGCAGAGCTGCTGGGAAGTCTGTCTCAGCAATGATGCAAGATCAAGGCTACATCCAATCCCAGATTCCACAAGGTAGCTTCAAACATGAAATATCACGACTTCTTCTTCTTTGATTTAATTTTAACCTTTTAATGTTTCCCTTACTCCCTGCTGTAACATCTTTCAACTCTCCATGTTATCTATGACATTATTTAATGCCTTCCATACAACTGAATATAATTTTATCTCTTGCTTGTGTAACAGTAGAAATAATGTCCATCAGTTTTGGTAACATGAATAACAATAGGGTTTAATATAAAATAGGGTTTAATATAAAATCATAAAGATTTACAAGAAAACAGATGTATTATCACATTTGTCTGAACTACTATTTTTTGTTGTTGATTTTGCTGTTCTACCTGTTGTGTGATAAATATGACTAGGTAAGTTGCAAAAATTTTGGAGCTAACTAGTTAATGTCTCTAAGGATCCTCCTTCCCAGATTTATATTTATTAGTGCAATAATAGAAAGGATATTAATATTTTCTTAAAATATTGACATAAAGATACTGACTTTTCAGAAATATAAAAAGCATATATTTATGCATATAATTAAAAAGAGATAAAATTTGTTAGCTGAAATATTTCATTGTTTGAAACCTGCTTTAAACTAGGAAGAGATGATGATGTTTCTGGCTAACATGACGTTTTGAAAAATCAGCCAAAAACATAGTTTAGCTTTGCTGATAATAATAGAATGAATCTGGTAGAGGTTTCATACTTATGTTCTTCCTTCCTTCCTTCCTTCCTTCCTTCCTTCCTTCCTTCCTTCCTTCCTTCCTTCCTTCCCATTTTTCCAACAGTAAATGCCATGTGGGAATTTCCATGTGAGGTATCCCCATGAGATATCCAATTAAGAGGTGATGTCATATGTAAGGTTTAGCAGCCAGCAGGAAATCAGCAGTGAGTATGAGAAGAGATTTCAGAGGACAGGTAGGGCAGTGTTCAAGAGGAGCAGGAGTGTTGAGTAAAAGATATCACTTGGGGTTATGATCTGGACAAAAGAACCACGGAATTTGGTTGGCAGAGAATATAGAACTTCTATGGAAAGGTGGGAATGCTTTTGAAACAGGAGAAACTGAAAATCTAGAGCTCTAGAAGGATTACATCTTTGGTGGGGAAGCATGGGGCAAATCAGGTTTGGAGGTCCTTTAAGTATGACTAGAGTATTGGAATGGAAGGATACAGCCTCTTTAAGAAGGGGTGATGGGGAGGGGGCATCACCCTCTGTTAATGAGCAGCCATGCACCTCTGCCTAGGGATGGATGAGGAGCTGACAGAGAGCTGATGGGTCAAGATTAAAGGGAGGGCAGGGACAGAGTACATCATAGTGGGATTCTGCTACAGGCCACCTGATCAGGAGGACCAAGCAGATGAGGTCTGCTATAGCAGGCTCACATTCACAAGCCCCGGTCCTTGTGGGGGACTTCAACTACCCTGATATCTGTTGGAGGGACAGCACAGCAGGGCATAGGCAATCCAGGAGATTCCTGGAATGAGTTTATATCTTCCTTCTCCAAGTGATAGAAGAGACAATGAGGAGAACTGCTGTGTAGGACCTAATTCTCACTAACAAGGAGGGGCTGGTAGGGAATGTGAAACTCAAGGGCAGCCTTGGCTGCAGTGACTATGAAACGGTGCAGTTTAGGATCCTGAGGGCAGTGAAGAGGGAGCACTCTACGAGAGGTACACTCTACATCTGGAGTACATCATGGGATCTATGTGGGGGGAGACGTAGAGGGAGTATTGGGAGGGACTGTGGGTGTTGCAAAGGGTCACGGGGATCTGGGGTGGTCGCGAGTATGGGTATAAGAAGCTATGTTACGCAGCAGTAAATTGGCACTTGAGATAGACTCAGTGTGTCCATCTCTGGTGTCCCTGCTCGGGGAGCAGACATCCAGGCAGCCAATCAATGTTGTCTCTCGGGCTGGGGTAGCACGGAGAGTGGCAACGTTTGGTGACACTGACGTGATAGTGGGCGGCCGTCCTGTGGGTAAGGGAGTGGAAAGCTGATAGCCATGGCATCCATGGATCAGGTGGTGAGTACACTGAAGGGGTTAGGGAATCAGTGCAGAATTGCACAAAAGGGGAAGAAGATTCGTCCATTGCTCCAGTGGATGCAATGGTGGGGATTTGCTGATTCACCATCCAGTTGTCTGAAACAGTGAACACTAGAAAAGGTGGGGGAGGAACTTTGGGCAGCAGCTTGTAATGGGAATAAGGAGGCTCTGGGGTTGATTCCTGCTTTTGGGAAGATCCTCAAGACCTTTAAGCAGGAGAGGGAGCAGTGCTCCATATGGCAGTTGGCAGCAGGAATGTTGCAAGGGTCAGAGGAATGTAGGCAGGGCCAGGAGGTGAAGGTGGAGTCATCGAGTGCCCCGTTGGAAAATGCGGCGGTGGCAGTGGACAAAATGGTGTCAATCGACAAAATGGCGGTGGCTGACAAAATGACAATGGCTGAAGGGGGGGAGGAAGGACACTAGTGATAGGGAGAAGGGAGTGGGGAAGGACTTGGGGGAAGACGGTCCCCCCGTAGGGGACTGTGGGACGCCTTAGTGCACCCCTGTCTTTAAGGTTTCCCCACCTGCGAGTAAAACTGAGGAGGAAGGTCAGGGCGGGTGGTGGACGATGGTGGGGAACATGATGATCAGATTCCCAGTGCGCGAGGCACCCTGTGGTGCATGTTCTGCCTCTACTCCAGTGTTCTCCTTGCCTCTGCTGCCTCCCTCTGGCTTTTCTGCGTCTATGTCAAGGACAAGTATGTCATTGCCGTTGCCTCTGCCATGTGCGGAGCCTCTGGAAGAGGGAGTGGAGGATCGGGATTGGATCAATGACAAGAGTGTCCTCGAGGAGGACAGGGGGAGTTGCCCTTATCAGGGGAGGCAGTCTTGGTGCGAAAACAGCAAGAGGGAGTGGAGAAACAGTTGAAGGATTTGCAGAAGTGCATGAAGTGATTGTTGAAAGGGTTTACAAAAATGCAGATGCAGATGGGTAACATGGCAGCAGGCACTGAAGCACAGTCAAAGGAGTGGGAGAGGGCGAGTCAGCATGGGGGTTGGAATGCAGTGGCTGGGGAGACGTTACCGAATGATTTAGAAGACACAATTACTCAGGCCATGGGGAAACATGGGTTAGCAATAGGGGAAGAGAAAACATGGAGAACAAGCCTGTGGAAGCATTTAGGCACCCAGATGTATGCTCGTGTGGTTCAGCCTCAGAAGGTGTTGGTAGCAAACCCAAAACTAGAAACGTTGGATCAACTGCAAGAGCTCATAGGCTCAATGCAGTGGTTGCGACAGTTTGCATTGCTAGCACTAAAAAAGATGAAGATCTTCATGGACCTGCTTCAGGGAGACATGGACCTGACGGCTCCACGACGATTGTTACCTACACATCAAAAGTCGTTGCAGTCTTTCTTTTCACATGTGCAGACAGGTGGGCTCGCAAGGTGGGAATTAGGGAAGGGAATTCAGGCACACATCTTACTACAGCATGAAGGGGTAGTTATAATATTGCACCAAGGGGACAGTTGATGCCCACTGCTTAACAGTATGTCAATTCAGGCCACGCTGGCCGGGTATCCTGGTCAATTGGAAGTGATGCAGACTTCCCCTTGGTCAGTCACTGGACTATTTGTCACCATTCTGCCAGTGGTCCCACTTGCCCAGCACCCTCTGAAGGCCTGCACAGTGTTCACAGATGCCACAGGGTCAACACATAAATTTGCAGTGGTATGGTGGGATGGGATCATGTGGAATTGGGAGGTCAGGCAAGAACTGGGGGTGTCACTTCAACAACTGGAACTGAGAGCTGTGTTGCTTGCCTTAGCACGCTTCCCAAACGAGCCCTTGAATATTATCACTGACAGTCAGTATTGTTTTCGAGCGGCGCAGTTGTGTCGCTCCTGTACAACTCCCCCCACTGTTACTGCTACATTCTTATACAATGCCCTCTCCAAGAAATTTTGGATTTATCCAGCATGTAAATAGTCATACCGAGATCCCTGGATTTGTCATTGACGGAAACCAGGTAGCAGACGCTGCCTGCTATGTACTCGTCCTTTGAGAGACGGCAGCCCAATCCCACCATCAGTTTCATCAATCTGGCCTCGCTTTGCACCGGCAATTTCATCTACCATTATCTGAAGCAAGAAACATAGTGGCAGTTTGTCATGCTTGCAACACCGCAGCACCCTTGCCCGCAGGGGTTAATCCTCAGGGTCTCCACCCCAACGAGTTACGGCAGATGGATGTCACAGAATTTGTGCCTTTTAGGTGACTCAAATATTTGCACGTAGCAGTTGACGCAGCAGTCTCATGTGGGCTACTGACAGTACGGGCTAGAAAGTGAAACAATGTATTGCCACATTTTGCATGGCTATTGCGGTCCTAGGAGCGCCTACCATCCTGAAAACCGATAATGGCCCAGCTTATATCAGTCATACTTTTACCCGATGGTGTGCTGCGTGGGGTATTAAGCTTGTTAAGGGCATTCCTGGCAATAGCTAAGGCCATGTAATTGTGGAATGAACGCACCAGACCCTCATGGAGGGTCTTTGGGCACTTAAGGAGGGGGGAGGTTTGGATACTCTGGAGCTATGCCCACATGCTTTGCTTCTGTGAGCTCTCTTTTTGTGAAACCATCTAGAAGGACGAGCTAATGACCACCTTCGGGACTGTAACACCCATTGGTATAGTCCAGACACGGACAGTGACAGGCTTATGGTTGAAAGACCCAGTACCTTTATTGGTCTTGGGCTGGGGCTATGCTGGTGTGCAGCTCCCTTTTGGACCGACCTGGCTGCCAGCCTGACATTGCCTATGGATTCTGCTGTTGCTGCTACCATGCTGCTGTGCCAGCAATTTCTGGCAACAACTCGTGAAACTGACTAGCCACATGGACACGATGCTCTGCTTGGCTCAGTAAGTGATGGGCGACCATCGTGGTTGTACATAGCCCCCTGATACCTCTGCGTTTGCTGCGGGGAATCTTCTTGGTTTGTGGGGGTGGTCAGGCTTACCTAATGCAGACCTTGCACTCTTGGTACTTTGGCAGTTAGTCTGCTCGCACCCAATGACATCAGGAACGCCACAGGGAAGGCGGTGAGCCATCACAGGCTCTTGTTGAAAGACCCCACTCTAGATCCAGACTGCGATGACGGATGGTATTTGACTACCCGAGCACAAACAATTGTTGAGACACTTTTTATATTCTCACAGCTTGTCCAAAATACTAAGACGATTGAGCAGTTAGCTTGTTGGGCGCTGAAGAATGCTAACCACACGGCAAAGGCTTTGACAAATCTCATTGATGGCATGGAAGCTCTTAAAGAAGGATTGTCCTCGACAAGGCTGGCTGTGGACTACTTGCTTGCTCGAACCAGCTTCGGTTGCTCTGAGATGGAGGATGCTGACATCAAAGGTTTCTATTGTATTGATTGGACAAAGAACGCAACAACAGCAATTGAGTGAGCCAAGGGCATGGTTGAGGAGTTGTTGAAGAGCTCATATGGAGATCGCATTAACTGAGACTGGTGGGGGAAGGGCTGGATAGATTGGCTGGGAACACCGGGTTCGTGGATAACGTCCCTTTTATCGGCAATTTTGTCGGTGGTGATATTATTGGTGTCAGTGTACTCTTCTTACCCCTGCTCTTTCGACTATTGCGACAGCTGCTTGAAAAGCTAGTCCTGCAAATGGTGAATATTAACCTGCTTCTTAATAATGGATGGCACTGCCTGCCACAATAAGAAGAGAATGATCGCCTTTTGCTAACGCTGTACTATGTTAATATCTTTTGTAACGGTAAAAGGGGGTGCGACAAAAAGGGGAATGATATATAGCATAAGGAGGGGGCAGATGTGGGGAAGGATCTCTGGTGTCCCTGCTCAGGGAGCAGATGTCCAGGCAGCCAATTGATATTATCTCTCAGGCTGGGGTAGCATGGAGAGTGGCAACAATCTGTACCATAGGACAAAGACCTGGAGAGAAGAGTGGCCCAAGAAAGCTGGTTAATATTCAAGGATCACCTTCTCCAAGCTCGTGAGCTGTGCATCTCAATGAAGAGGAAGTCAGGCAAAAATGCCAGGAAGCCTTCATGGGTGAACAAGGAACTCCTGGCCAAACTCAAGTAGAAAAAGAAGACCTACAGAGGGTGGAAGCAAGGACAGAGAATGTGGGAAGAATATGGAGAAATCATGTGAGCAGCCAGAGATCAGGTTAGGAAAGATAAAGCCCTATTAGAATTAAATTTGTCCAGGGACATCAAGGACAACAAGAAAGGCTTCTACAGGTACATGTACATGAAAAAAAAAAGAGGTGACTGATGACAGCCAACATGATTTCACTAAGGGCAGGTCATACCTGACAAAATTGTTGGCCTTCTATGGAAGGGTTACAGCATTGGTGGAGAGGGGAAGAGCAACTGATGACACCTACCTGGGCTTGTGCGGGACATTTGACACTGTCCTGCATGATATCCTTGTCTCTGAATAGTAGAGACATGTATTTAATGGATGGACTGCTTGGTGAAGTGGCTGAATTGGCTGAAAGGTAACACTCAAACAGTTGTTGTCAATGTCTCGATGTCCAAGTGGAGATCCCTGAGTGGGGTTCCTCAAGGGTTAGTATTCAGACTGCTGCTGTTTAACATCTTTGTTAGTTACGTGGACAGTGAGATCAAGCGTACCCTCAGCAAGTTTTCCAATGACACCAAGCTGCATGGTGCAGTCTACACTGTGGAGGGAAGGCCATCCAGAGGGACCTGGACAGGCTTGAAAAGTGTGCCCATGTGAACTTCATGAAGTTCACGAAGGCCAAGTGCAAGGTCCTGCACCTCGGTTGGGCCTGGGCAATGCCAAGCACAAATACAGTTAGGGCAGAGAATGGATTGGGAGAAGTCCTCTGGAGAGGCACTTGGGGGTATTGGTTGACAAGAAGCTCAGCATAAGCCAGCAATGTGTGCTTTCAGCCCAGAATCAAATCCCGGGCTGTATCAAAAGAAACATGACCAGCACATTGAAGGAGGTGATTTTTCCCCTTCACTCTGATCTTGTGAGACCCTGCCTGGGTCTCAGCCTCAGGGCATCCAATATAAGAAGGACATGGATCTATTAGAGACAGTGCAGAGGAGGGCCACAAGTAGGGCCACAGGGCTGGAACAACTTTCCTATTAAGATAGGTTGTTCAATCTGGAGAAGAGAAGACTCCAGGAAGACCTTGTATCAGTGTTCCAGTACCTAAAGGGTGCCTACAAGAAAGCAGGAAAGGGTTTCTTTATCAAGGAAGTATAGTGATAAGAAAAAGGGTAATGGTTTTAAACTAAAAGAGGGTAGATTTAGATTAGATATTTGGAAGAAATTCTTTCCTATGAGAGTGGTGAGATACTGGAACATGTTGCCCAGAGAAGCTGTGGATCCCCCATCCCTGGAGGTGTTTTAAGGTCAGATTGGATGGGGCTTTGCGGAACCTGATCTAGTGGAAGGTATCCCTGCCCATACCAGGGGAGGTTGGAATTAAATTAGCTTCAAAATCCCTTCCAACTCAAACCATTCTATGATTCCATTAATGGATTTTTAGCATGAAATTTTTGAGTGTAACTTAATCATAAAAGCATAGAATTTCAATCCTGCTGGAACTCACATGTTCCTGAGAGGACAGTTTCTTGGAGACTGGATCATCTGTCATATGAGGAGAGGCTGAGATAGCTGGGCCTGTTTAGCCTGGAGAAGAGAATGATAAGATCCCCTCTCAGTAATGTGTATAAATATCTGAAGGGGAGGTGTCAAGAAGATGGGGCCAGACTGTTTTGAGTGGTGCCCAGTGACAGGACAAGAGGTAACAGACACAAACTGAAACACATGAAGCTCCATCTGAATATGGGAAAACATTTATTTACTGTGAGGATGACAGAGCACTGGAATAAGTTGCCCAGAGAAGCTGTAGATTCTCCTGCTCTGGAGATATTCAAAACCCACCTGGATGTGATCCTGTGCAATGTGATTTGGAGTTGGACTAGGTGATCTCCAGAGGTTCCTTAAAACCTCAACAATTCTATGAGCCTGTGATCCCTCTTGTTTATTCCCCATGCTATGTGTGTTAGCATATAGAGCTGGGGCATAAACTGGGCCCCTGATGAAGCTGACTTACTAGCTGGAGTGGCTGGAATTCCTTCTTGCTGCTCTTCAGGTGCTCGCCTTCTGAATTTTGACCCTTCTTCAGGCTCTAGGCACCTTCACTGACACTGGCACCAAACTGGGAGTCGGATGGATTGAGGTTTCCCTTTCCCAGCAACTCTAGTTTAAAGCCCACTTTACCAGCTTGGCAAGCCTGTGACCAAGGACCAAAGACGCACTTTCTCCTTCCATGATCATTCTCATCTCTTAATCTCCGTGTGTAGGCATGGTGACCTATATTCGGTTATAAGTAGGCTTAATCGTGCTGTTTCAAACTTTAATTTTGAGGACATTAACATAAGTTTCTCAGTCATAAAAGGGAAAATTAGTGCTTATACATACATAAGCACCCAATATTCTCTCCACATATCTCTTTCATACCAGAGAGTGAGGACTATACAAAGTATTGACTATATTACTCAAACGAAGTGAGTTAAAATATTGTGTAGAATGTGTAAACTGTGTAACTACCCTTGTGTATTGGAAAAAATATGTTGCAGTGTGTAAACAGTGACAGAACACAAATATTTTCATAGCTAGAAAAAAGAGGACCAGAAAACTTTCACTTCCTCTGAATTACAGACTGCATTAATATCTGTTCAAAGACAAATGGCAAAACCATAGTTAAGCATTGAAGTAGCAAGAAGTAGTATACGTATTCATGGATGTAGTATATATGGGTGAAATAGTATACATATCCTTCCACAGACTATTCTTGAACAACTAACCACTCCTGTTGCTCGAAATGCTTTCATTACTATTTTTGGCCAAGATTTAACTTAGTACTGAATTTGAACCCAACAGCACTACCTGTGTTCTCAGAGCTTGTCTAATTCAGCACAGCATTTCTGGTGCTGAAAAAGACTTAAGGAAATTCTGTGTAGCATTATGGGGAGCATCGTTTAATTTAACCAACACAAGAAATGAAAATCACATCAGTTTCAAGCAAAAGTACATCTAGACCATCTATCGGTAAAATAGCAGGGAGCAGGCTGATTGACATATAGAATGCAGCTAATTGGTTTGTTCTCTGGTATATGATAGGATATCAGAATATCAGCTATAATTTTACTTTTATAAATATACCACATAATGCAAAAGATAAAGTGTTCCATAAAAGTTATACTAAAAGGCATCTTGATTTTAAAATCAATCTGGTACTCTGTGATGAACCAAGGTTGCTCCTACATGAATAGGTTAATGTAAAATATGTTTCTAGTATGTGTGTTCATTGCAACATGCATTTACTACACAGGAAGGAACATGTGTGTTTCTTCATAAATATGTGGAGACAGAACTAGAGACATTATGTTCTGAAGCAACAAAGAGTCATGTTGCATCTATGAACAGGAAGCGGTGCAGGTATGAGACTAAGAAAGACATTGAAATAATAGGAAAGCTTGGCAAAATTATCGATGTTGTCTTTAACAGAAAGCTTGAATAAAGGACTCCAAAAACCTAGGCACGTAACTTGATCATTGAAAGGAATTTTCATTGGTGATCATGACAGAGAGGACAGCTGACAAAACTGATAAGAGAAGTGAATAACATTTTGGCTATTTTTTTTTTTTTTCCAAAGAGATCAGAAAATGACTTTTACAGAGAACTCAAGTTCTCTGAATAAGAATAAGAAATAACATACAAAAGAAACACTTTCATGTGCATATAATGTCACTGATTTATTTTTATTTATTTATTTATTTATTTATTGTAGGCTAGATTCATATTTACACTAATTTAGGCTCGTACTATATTGAATTATTATGGCTTGGTCCCCTTTCCCCCTCCCAACATTATGCCAAGTGAAAGCTATTATAAAACAGACATAAATCTAACCCAAAACAGAGACCCTTCCAATCTCAAACTGTAATTTGGAAGTATTATATGCAAGACAATACCTGACTGTAATTTTTCATTCATACCATTAGTTGATAAATGTTTCTTAAGCTGAATAGTAAACACCCCATTAGTGACCTTTGACAAGTAAGGTGTTGGGAGACAAAGAGAAAAATAACAAGGCTTTTATTAGAGATGCTAGAGCTCTTAAAGGTTAAGTGGACTGCTACTTATTTTAGAGTACACTGATCAACAATACTGATGATAATAGAACTTACATCACTCAGTCTTTAAGTGTTTTTGTTTGTTTGCTTGTTTGTTTTTGGTTATTTTTTTGGCAAAAAAAAAAAAAGCCAAGTGAAAAAGTTGGTACTCAGTAGCTTGAGGATGAGAACCTCATTCTGTGCACTAGTTGATAAAAAGCCAGGTGTCTTTGGTAAAAGGGTAATAAGAAAGGAAGGAGGGGCTGCAGGGAAGGGTGACTAATGGAACATAATTGCATATGGATATTGGATATGGATTTTGTTTAGTCTACACAGCAACTAGTTATGTTTTCATACATGTTTGAAAAATTGTCCTAGGGGACAAGTGTCTGCTCCTCAGGATTTAAAAGAGAATATGGCTGTACAAAAACAAATTTGCACAACTGGTAAAACCAGTGAAAATCCTATTTCTGCAGAGAAGCAAAATCCTCCATCACCTAGTTTCTTATCTAACTCATTTTTCTGTAAGAGAAAGATACATAATTATATGGGTGCTTGTCCATACAGCTGTTGGAAATTATGTCTTCTAGCTTATATTAGTGTTACTTGCCAGTTATTATAAGCAGGACTTTAACATAACAATATTATTAATTTTAAAATGAATATTATCAATCCTTATCATTATAATTCTGCATTATAAGTCCTTATTCAGTTACATATAACTTGGCACAACTTCAGTCCTTTGGACTGATTGATTGATTGATTGATTGATTGATTTTTGTGTTTTATTTTAGTTTAAACCAAAATGGTTCAATACATTATTTTTTGTCATGTTTATCTGAACAACAGACCCCTCCTTTTCAACAGAGACTTGAAATATGTATGGGTCAGAAATGTGTGTGGGTTTTTTTGTTTGTTTTGTTTTGTTTTGTTTGTTTCTTTGATTGGCTGCTTAAAAATCTGTTGAAATTTGGCCAAATAATAAACATTTGAAAGTTGATCAGCCAATTTGCTTCATATTAAAAAGATTAAAAGATTAAAAAAATTAAAAGATTTTTTTTTTTTCACTTCCTTGTGCAGGGCAAGGAAAAGGTAAGAATTCAAGTAAATTCAAGTATTTCTTTGTTCTAAGTGGCCTTCTTCTACCACTCAAATAGCTTTGAGAAAGATGGGGTTCAGAAGCCAGATCTAGGGCAAGAGCAGGAACAGAATTAGGCCAACAAGTCTGGTGAGACAGAAATCTGGAGTGTGAACTGAAAACTGTGTCAAGGAATTGTAATGAGGAAATAGATGTAATGCGGTGAGGTATGGAAATGTGATGAAGACATGCTGAGAGGAAGGAATTGGCATGACAGGAAGCAGATTATGATTGGGTGAAAGGTGTTTGGTGAGTAGTGAAACCAAAAACTAAAAGCAAGACTAGACTAGGCTGGGAAAATATTGGGATTGGGATATTACTGATATGGGATGTGAAGACAGTCATGATGAAGCAAGGAGTGTGATGGAGACAGAACAGAAGAGGGAGGGTAAAAGACCAGAACAAGAGGAGGCAGAGTACACTCTGAAGAAAAGAAGAGATGCATATTTATATCCATGCCTATCCCTTATTCTTTCCGCAAGGGGCAGTTATTCACATTTTGAATCTAACATAACTTTGCTGTGATTGAACTTCTTGGTTTTTGCATACTGATGCTCTTTTTTTTTTTAATGTATATATATACATTTTATTTTATTTTATTTTATTTTATTTTATTTTATTTTATTTTATTTTATTTTATTTTATTTATTTTATTTTATTTTATTTTATTTTATTTTTTTATTTTATTTTATTTTATTTTATTTTATTTTATTTTATTTTTTTATTTTATTTTATTTTATTTTATTTTATTTTATTTTATTTTATTTTTGCCTTGCTTTGAAAAATAAAAGCCTATAGGATCTATAGGATTGCATGTAACTGGGAAGAAAAAGAAAAAGAAAAAGGAAAGGAAAGGAAAGGAAAGGAAAGGAAAGGAAAGGAAAGGAAAGGAAAGGAAAGGAAAGGAAAGGAAAGGAAAGGAAAGGAAAGGAAAGGAAAGGAAAGGAAAGGAAAGGAAAGGAAAGGAAAGGAAAGGAAAGGAAAGGAAAGGAAAGGAAAGGAAAGGAAAGGAAAGGAAAGGAAAGGAAAGGAAAGGAAAGGAAAGGAAAGGAAAGGAAAGGAAAGGAAAGGAAAGGAGAGAAGAGAAGAGAAGAGAAGAGAAGAGAAGAGAAGAGAAGAGAAGAGAAGAGAAGAGAAGAGAAGAGAAGAGAAGAGAAGAGAAGAGAAGAGAAGAGAAGAGAAGAGAAGAGAAGAGAAGAGAAGAGAAGAGAAGAGAAGAGAAGAGAAGAGAAGAGAAGAGAAGAGAAGAGAAGAGAAGAGAAGAGAAGAGAAGAGAAGAGAAGAGAAGAGAAGAGAAGAGAAGAGAAGAGAAGAGAAGAGAAGAGAAGAGAAGAGAAGAGAAAAAAAACAGTTTTAAAAGAGTACAATTAAAGATGAAATGATAAATTTTTATGTGTTATGAAAAAATACATGAATTTTTCGATATAACAGTGGCCTGACTAACTGTGTTCATGATTTCCAGCATAGTCTGCAGTGAACTGCTGAATTTCTTTCTTTTTTTTTTTTTTTTTTTTTTTTTTTTTGAAGGATGGGATTTTGACAAGGCTAACAGGGTGGGGGCAGGTTAGCATTAGTATGAATTAGAGTTTTAAAGTTTTTGAAATTACAATTTCACTGCAAGCTTTCTGTTGTAGGTCATTTCAGTTGGAAATGTTAGCTTTGCAAGAGGTTGCTTAGAAGTTTGCCTGTATTTTATATTAGGCCTTAGGAAGCATCAGGAGGAAGATTCTGTGATTCTATGAAGATAATTCTAAGCTACAACTTTCTTTACTTTTTCATCTACAGCCAGTTCTTTCTGAGAAGTTCTCTCAGTCAGTCTCTTCGCCACAAATTTAATTGTCTGATCTATGGTGCTAACTCATTTATCACATATGTTACATTCTTGTTTGAAGAACACTGTAATTAACTGAATTAAGCTTTCTAACCTGTTTTCACAGGTTATCATCACAGGTTGCAAGGCCAGGGTAAATTTTAAGTCCTATGAAGTTATTCCTTGTCTGTGGTCGTTTATACACCCTCTCTCAACCAATTGTAAACTACTGTATTTTAAATTATGGCTTTTATATATTTTTTTTAATCAGATTTTTTTTTTTATAAAACACTAGGAACAAAATCTATAACAAACAATTTACCTTTATCCATTCATTTTTGTTGTTCTGTTTTGTTGTGTTCTGTTATCAAATCATATTGAATTAATTTGTGCACGAGCTATTTTGGATGAAATCATGGAGTGATACTATCTTCCCATAATTCCCAGATATTCAGGATAACCGTCTTTTATTTATTTATTTATTTATTTATTTATTTATTTATTTAACCTTTTGAAAAATTGGCATGCTATATCTTTCTCCCTCTTTTGAAATTTCCCCAGTACTTACATGAGGTAAGATGATTCAGAAGTTTTTTTTCATTGTTGTAACTGAAAGACCTTACTCCTGAATGGTAAAGTTCAGCTTAGAGTTTGTGAGACTATATGTCTTTACCTTTATATTTGCCTTCGGTTAATTGTGACTACTGTTTATTTATTTATTTTTTTTAATTTTTTCTTTTTCTTTCCCCAGTCCCTGAAGCTCCAGGTTAAGACTAAGAAGTATATGCAGTATCTGAGTTCCAGTACAATTCTCTACACTTCTTCACAGTTACCCCGTTGTTCTGCTATCAAAAATAGCTTAGTATCATAAGGAAATGATGACACTTTACATTAACCTTCTCTTCCTTCCAGTTATTTAGAAACACATTGACCAGGATGACACCCAAAAACATAGCCGTAAAACTCCACAGGGTTCATCTTTCTAAATTGAGGACTGACTCTTAACCTCTGTTTCCAGTCTGTTAACCAATTATTTATATATGCAGGACTGCTGTCTAATTTTCAGCTTTCTCAGTTTCTTTAAGATCCTTTGGTAAGAGATCTTGTCAAAAGCCTTCTGGAAATCCAAATAATCAGTATCATCAATGTGAATATTATTCATCCTTTTGTTTTTCACTTAAAGAACTTATTTTGATTAGTGAGGCATTATTTGTTTTTATAGGAGTAGTTGTAACTGCTTCCTATTTTATGTTATCTGTTATGTCTATTCATTCTATTCTTTATAACAGCTTCTGCTGATTTGCACAATAGAGATATTGGAGTTCCTGGTCTGTATCCATAAGTAGCCTTTAAGGGAAAAAAAAATAAAAAATAAATAAAGATTGTTATCCTTACTGAGTTAACCACTTCTTTCTATCTGAGATTGTGCATCGTAGCTCAGATAGCTCATTCATCCGTTAGCTTAGGATTCTTTGGTAAGTATTAACTCATGGTGATGACTTGGCAGTATTCATTTCATCTTTTTGTATGATAAACTCTATGAGAATAATTTAATTTTGAGGAGCACTCTCTTATGCCCCCTTACTTAGAAGAATTGTGGCTTAGATATTTCTCTGATTTTTTCATGCCAAACACTAATAACAAAGATATATATGTGTGTGGGAGTACATACATGTATATAACTGTTGCCTTTTCTTCCTCAATTCTATTTTTATATCCTGTCCATTTACCTTCCCTACCAATTCCTTTGCACACTTCCTACCTCTGAGGTGTTTGAAAAAAGTTGTGGTTTTGTTTTGTTTTGTTTTGTTTTAAGTTTTAAAACTTTGTCCTCAAACTTTTGTTTGGACTTTCACACTGTTTACACATTTACCCTCCCAAACTTTATGATCTGTTCTCTTTTCCTAGTTTAC
Source organism: Anas platyrhynchos (assembly GCF_047663525.1). Lineage (NCBI taxonomy): Eukaryota > Metazoa > Chordata > Aves > Anseriformes > Anatidae > Anas > Anas platyrhynchos. Next base: position 66,118,131 of record NC_092588.1, on the reverse strand, counting down.
TTCATGGTTGCCTTGAAGGAGAGAAGCTGAAAGAAGCTTTGTCCTTGCCTACTTTTCTGCCTTGGTTTTCTCTTGGTGTCTTTCTTTGACTATTTTTCCCCTATGGGAGGAAGCAACTAAATGAACTTTCCTTCTCTGTGAAGTTCTACATCTGACTTGGAAATGTCCTTGTTTTGTTAGTAGATGTCCTGGAATATTTCAAGTGCTCAGAGAAACAAGCAGAAACAAGCAAACCTACCATGACTGACAGTGGAAAGTGTTTCAAAACAGCTCTTTCTTAAAGAGAATCTTCAGACAATTCAGCTTCTTCTGACTCTTCCAGAGCAACCTTTGGTGACAAATAGGGTATGCCTGACACACAATATGTAGAGTGGCTGTGTGTTGAGCTTAATGTGATATTCAGGTATGCCTTTAAAGTGGCTAATACCTCAGTAGTAGTTTTCCAGTCACTGAATGAAAAGGAAAAAAAAAGTGAAGGTTTAATAAAAATTTAGCAATTTTTCTGTGTCTGTCTGTATGTATACATGTATATTATTGAAGTAGGACTCTGTCTCTCTCTAAATCACTTTTTTTTTCTTTTTTTTTCCCTTTATTTTTGAATAATATTTACCAAATTTTATGATAAAACTGGTAAAGTACCCCTACAAGGAGCTTTACGATAAAGATATAATATGGTACTATTGTCACAAACTGGCAATATTGAATGCCACATTTAACAGCTTTCATTAAAGTTAATGATACTAATTGCATAAGGTTGGAACTTGAGAATTTCTGATCTGAAAAGGATGAGGATTGGCAGTTTGGCTTCATAATTTTCCCTGAGGTTTTGCAGAGCTTCTGTGGGTTAGAAGTAAAACAGTCAACTAATAACTACATAGTCTTACATTTATTAAAGTGCTAAGTGTGAGAGATATGTGTGTATTCAGTCTTGTCAAGAAACATACTCTGTTAAAAAGGTCTTATTTTGCTGGGGAGCTACAGTTCTTAAACTTTTAATTTAAGAAATTACATGTACATTTCTTAATCGTTTTAGACAGGAAGACAATATTTTGCAGTGTATTAGTTCTTCTTTCAATATCACAATATCATGTGATATTTGTTGTTGACATAAAGTATTTGTATTTGTTGCTCTTTTTTTTTTTTTTTTTTTTTTAGATGTTTCCTTTAATTTCAACTGCTTCTGTTCTGTTTATCTCCTCCTACTCTTGCTAAGGATGATGATATTCTTCTTCCCTTCCTTTTTCTACAATTGTGGTGCTCTAAATCTGTCAACCAGATGTAACTTTCAGGAGTCCTGATTACAAGCAGATTTGCAAGCTCTTATATGTTACTTTCTATTTTAAAAAGTTGACTTGGGATTTGGAAAAAGCTCTCCATTTAGTTCTTTAAATAGCAAGAGAATACTGTAACTCAATATTGGCTGCTATTAAGCACTACTGAAACTGACTTGTGGCTGGAAACAGATTTGTGACATTGCTTAGATTTATATATGATGATTTATTTTAATGCTATTAGAAAGTGTGCATAGAAGGGAGTTTGTATTTTAAGTATTTCCAAAGGTGTGAGGCCTTGTGGTGCAGGGGAAGGAGACAAGGAAGGACTGTCTGGACTACTGAAAAACAATCCTGGTCAACTTCAATGACCTGTATGGTAGCTAAATTTCAGTTGTAGGGCTGTTCCAAGTTACTGCTTTACCCTGGGAAGTGCAGTTTTCTATTCCTTCCTTAACATTCACAGAAGTAACTACACCGACTAATCTAAAGCAAATATGTTGCTTATTCCTAGTCTCTTGACTCAATACCCATCTCATATCATGTCTGCAGTGGCAATCTGAGCCTGTTTGGCTAAGCAGTCTTCTGATCTGGTCTAGCAAGCAAATGCAACCAGTTGCAAAAAGCAGCATACAAACGCTTCTTCCTCCAGTCTTTGTATGCACACAATGCCATCCGTGGGCAGCACTGAGTGGTGGGCAGAATTCTGCTTCATGGCAAGACACTCTTAACTTGATGACAGTATCCAAAAAGAGAGAAGAAATGTGATCTGATGATGAAAGAGGTGACGCTAAGACAAAGTGAGGTATGCCTCGAACTGCAGTCACCATAGCACAACAACATTTCTTTAGGGACCATCATATAATGACAGCATTTGAACAGTAGCCTGTCAATGGAGGAGTGGTGGTCAACAGTGGTGTACAGTTCAGGAGGCTTTGGAGACATGCTGTGTGCATAAGGTACATTCACTAGGGTGGTACTGCAAAGATATTCTCGGTACATGTACTCTCATTCTCTTTGATTTCACAAAAATGCCAGCAGATACCTCGCATTGGACCTGATGTATGCCCACTAAAGTCAGTTAGTGTTTAGCCTGGCTTGTTACAGCCTTGGTATCAAGACTAGGTTTTGCTGATAAAGTGAATAATTTCAGTCTAGTTGATACTCAGCAGCAGTCATCTTTATATTCCAAGGCTATCCAGCTTATTAATTGTACATGAAGTGGAAAATTTCTTTGCCTCCAAATGAGGTTCTTTTATTATTATTATTATTATTATTATTATTATTATTATTATTATTATTATTATTTTATTTTATTTTTTTTTATTTTTTTTATTTTATTTTTTATTTTTACATTGAAACAAAAATAGGATTTACACATTCATGGTAAAGACAGGGAAAAGAGTATTGAAAACAGATTAAAATTAGTTTTAAATTGACTACTGTATTGACAACTTCCCCATCATACGATCCCCAGCAGATCACAAGAAGGATGTTGATTTGTTAGAAGGGGTCCAGAAGAGGGCCAAGAAGATGATCAAGGGGATGGAGCACCTCTCCTACAAGGAAAGGCTGAGAGAGCTGGGGGTTGTTCAGCCTGAATAAGAGAAGGCTCCAGCGTGATCTCATTCTGTCTTTTCAGTACTCAATGGGAACTTAAAAAAAACAAACAAACAAACAAAAAAAAAAAAACAGAGAACTCTTTGCTCAATCAGATAAAGATAGGACAAAGGGAAATGGTTTTAAAATAAAAGAGAGGAGATCTAGATTAGAGGTTAGGAGGAAATTCTTTACTTAGAGGGTGGTGAGGCACAAGAACAGGTTGCACAGAGAGGCTGTGGATGCTGCATCTCTGTAGGTGTTCAATACAAGGTTAGGTGAGGCCATGAGCAACCTGATCTAGTGGGTGGCAACCCTGCCTATGGTAGGGGGGTTGGATCTAGGTGATCTTTAAGGTCTTTTCCAACCTGATCCATTCCATGATTCTATTATTCTATGATCATCCATTTTCTTACAAGCTATGAAACAGATGACCCTCATGCATACCACAGAAAACATTGCTTATATTCTGAACGTATTTTAAAAAATATTGTAAAATTTCTAAAAAAAAAAAAAAAAAGGTGCTCAGTACTTCGTGCATTCATTATGTATTTCGGATCAACCTATTAATATATATATATATATTCTTCATATATATATATATATATATATGAAGAATCTGGGACACTATTTACATCTGCCCAAAATGATAATCATTCCATTAGAATTTTAGGAAAAGGGACTGAGCATGGCTTTAGCACTTTTCTCTTATTGCTGCCTTAGGATAAATTAGTAATTTTAATGATAAAATAGATCCCAAATTATCTTGAGATCAAAAACCGCAGCTGCAAAGGGCTGCATTTGACCATTGATTGGTTTGGGAGGACATGTATTACAATGTCCTGTGTATCAAGCCAAAGCTATCTGCAATTCATTTTACCATCGTTTATGTTTTAGAAAGCTTAATCGTTGAACAGACTCTGCAGCCTTTCCCATGCCTTCAATGTAACACAACAATATGCTGCTTTTCAGGAGGCTTTGCTGAGGAAATATATGTATGTCTCTAAAATGGTAGTATTCTTATTCCTATTTATTTGCATATGATTCCTATTTGAATTTATTCACAGAATGGACAAATCATTTGTACATTTAATAAACAGACATGTCATGTTTCTTATAGTGTTGATGTGAACTGTAAACATGCAATAAAATAATTGCAGTTAAAAAATGCTTGTGGAACTGAAGTCATAGTCAGATTCAGTCTAGAAAAACAATGTATTGATATATAAACAGTATCAGTTTTGAAATCAAAACCCAGTGAAGATATTTACACTGTCCAACCTAGAGCAGAATTAGTACTTCATTGACAAGAGGCCTATTTATTTGTGCTGCACATGAGAATGCTCATAGAGCATTTACAGCAGCAAATATTAATCATTCTTATTCACGATGTTAAGGGAAAGAGTGTATTTCTTCTCCATACAGTTTTATTTAATTACTTTTTTTTCACCTCATATGATTGTATCTTGCAATCTTTTAATTAATTGCTTTTAAATACTAATGGATATTACAAAGTATTTGGCTATTAATACTCATGGATTTAAAGACATTGCATAGATGTATACTCTGTGTTGAAAACATCAGCATTGTAACTTTGAAGTACAATAAAAATATATATAGTATGACAAAATAAAGGCTAGTCTTATACTATTAATAAACATTAACCCCAAGATAAATACTTTGTGTGATGTTAACTTAGAACCCAGTCTAAAGTGACTGTTTCTGTTCTTTACTCTTAAATTCTTCAAAACAGACAACCTCATAGATATTTTATGTGTGTTATATACAACAGTGTTATTTTCTTCTTGAAAATAATTCTGACTCCATACTAACCAGGTTTAGTCCTATAAGCATTTTGTCCACGTGTAAAGAGAACTGTTGAAGTTAAACATGTATTGGAGTCTTTTCAATATCAGAGTTTTTGGAATTTTGCACATTTCTGACTGTCCCCTTGACTTCATGACTTCATTCACTAATATCTGGTGCCTAAGTTAAGCTAGGAGTGAGATTTTAAAAAATGATTTGACTGAGAGGGAAAAACAAAACAAAACAAAACAAAACAAAAAAAAAAACAGGTAAAATGAATCATTTTACAATCCATTTTGTCACATCCAAATGGTGTCAGACAAGCCTCAAATGTATGGTTTATAATCATCACATTTGGAAAGTCAATACAGCATTGATTCTTTCTATTTTCCTTTTGGTTTCAGAATTTTTGGAGAAACTCAAAATTTATTTTCAAGTCTTTCTCTGCCAAAAGAGTTAAAATGTTTTCAAAGATATTGCAAGAGGTTCATGGCTCCATAAATTATCATTACCTTCACAATAATCAGCTTCATTTCTTAATGTCACAGAGACATATGGTCTTCCAACCTGTACTTACTGTAGAATTAATGTGTAACATGCATTAAACAAATTGTAAAGTTGGAAGATTACAAATTCTATTAGAAAACCACGTCTGAATTTTTCAAACTGTTAGCAATACAAATAGCAAAATTAAGTGAAGACATGATTAATTCAATATAATATTTCAAATGCACTCTATTTTATTCCAGATTTTTCAATGGTTTTATTTTAGCTGAAACACTTGCATTTTAAAATGGTATATGAAACTGAAATATAGAAGCAGGCGTAGATAGCATTGAGCTTATGAACACACTTTCATTTGTTGCATGTTGAATCCCTAAGTAGCAAGAAAATAAATGAAGCTATGGGAAGAGAGAGATCATGTAGAAAAAGAAGGGGAAATCTGGAACTGCAACCAGTAGCAGAGAACCTATGGCATCCCATTTCAGTTTAGGAGACCATTTGTCTTTGATGTGTTTATACTTACATGCATGTAATATGAGGCTGCCATTCTATAACAACCATGAAAGTTTCCTATTCTTATCCTATTTTTTATTCTTATTTATTTTTATTCTTTATTCCTATCCTCATTTCCCTCCTGCAGTTGATTCTGACTGACTGCCTTTGCCATCTCCTCTTTTTATGTTCTCCCATCCTTTTCTTCTGTAAGCATTTCTTGTAAGAGGATGTGCCCCACTATTTCCAATCAAACTTCTGCAGTAGTAATTTTAAAGCACCAACACACCTATTCTTGTTCATAGTACCCTAAAAGTACAGTTCTTTTGGCAAGGTTAATTCTGTGGCCTTCTTTGTCCAAAGTGTAATGATGGGAACAGACACATAGGGCAAATTCAAGGGTCTTTCTAGTAAACGAGAAAAGCAAATGAGTGCCTAGGGAAATATAGCTGTTGCTGTATCTTTCCATTGGCCAAACAGAATTATTGCTGACATATTTAGGACTTTTTACGTGTGTACTTATGAGGTGAACTTAAAATACATTTGTTTGAGGAGTGATAACAATCAGAAATTTCCAAACAGAAATACAATCTCAAAGACCAAAAAATTTATCTTAGAAATTTAAAATGTCCATAAAATTTTGCTTGAAAATATTGTGAAAAGAAAAGAAGAGAAGAGAAAAGAAGAGAAGAGAAGAGAAAAGAAAAGAAAAGAAAAGAAAAGAAAAGAAAAGAAAAGAAAAGAAAAGAAAAGAAAAGAAAAGAAAAGAAAAGAAAAGAAAAGAAAAGAAAAGAAAAGAAAAAACAGGTTTTGAGATTTCTATGTCAAAAAACAAAGAAGTTAGGAACCGAGAATTAAAAAATAAAATAAAATAAAATAAAATAAAATAAAATAAAATAAAATAAAATAAAATAAAATAAAATAAAATAAAAAAAAATTAAAATAAGGTGAATGTGGGGCATTTTTTATTTTGCATCAACATTTTGCATAATAAAAGATAAAGTGACAAAACAAGTTATTTAAAACACAAAATGTTGGTTCACTAATTAAAAAGCACATTAAAACAATGAAATTTAAATGTAGCAAGATCAATAGTTCTTACATACTGTGGTGAAGGGTATAAAATTCTCAAATAGAAGCAAAGTAAACAAGAAAATAAACAGCAAAGAAGAAATCATGTTTCACAGTGTTTTTTTTCAGGAAGACAGAATTACGTACTTGCATGTATACATATACTGAGAATATTTTTTACAAAGTCATTTATATTTCTATGTAATATATATGCCTTACAGGTCTAACAAGTACGAATGGGAAAATATGATTAATATACAATTATAAAACCAACTGTGAAATGTATTTTCTTTATTTCCACATGATTAGCAGGGAGAAAGAAAAGCAAAGGGTACAACTGACATTCCTTGTTTAATGCAGCTTACTTAGTGACTGGCATAATGATAAGTGATGGTAATTTACCTTAAAAACCTTAATGAGTGGATCATTACTATAGAGAAATGGGAAGAAAACTTTAATCCCACAGAGGCAGAGCTCCATGGTTGGCTGTGCAATAACCAGACAGAACTCTGAATGAGATTCCCAAGCTTCTGTTCCCTAGATAAAATTTTCTCTCACTCCACTTTTGCAAAGGTAATGAGGAGGTAATGAGGCTTGACTTGAATTTTTTCAGCACTTGATTCCCTTCATTCCCCAGCAGGTTCCCATAGGATAGAATAAGATGTTGGATTTATATAAAAGCTGTGCTGATAGATAGGTGGAGGAGGTGAGCCATGCTATTTGGTTTTGGATTCTGTCTGTATGAGAAGGGGTTCAGATAAATTTCAAGTTCTTTCAGCACTGTCAATTCACTCTGATAGTTTCCACAGAATAAGACAATCTGACGACATGCAGACCTTGTCAAGGCTGTTGACTGTTTATTTTGTCACTTTTCAGATACTAAACACTGACCTTTCTGTGCCACCTTTTCTTCCTCTTTTCCCCACATTTTTGCTTGTTTTATACCTACATCTGAGTAAATAATAAAACGCAAAAAGGTGGGCAGAAATGCTGTATTAGATCATTAGCTTAATTTGAGCTGAAAGGTCTTTGTTGTAAGTTGGGGGTGGGAAGGGACCTGGGGACCTTTGCAAAGTATTTTGCTGGCAAGCTTGTTGAGATTTGATTGCCTTTGTTGTGATAATCTGAAATTAATTTGCACTTGAACCCATCTTTCTTCTGGGCTCAATTTAAACACGGTTATAATTATGCACCCTGCATGAAATTGAGAACAGACACTGATATGACAAGTCTGAATTTTTTAATTCCCCAGGTACTAAAGGCTTTTTTCCCCACTTATCTCACAAGGTAATAAAACAAAATGTTCCAGTGAAGCACATGCTTAAGAGAGAGGTATTTGCCTGAGGGGAAACAGTAATAATCAGTGTATTGCTACACATTTACTCATGTACTTTCTCAGTAGGTCAATCTCTTTCTTTTAAAGTGATGTTAAACTTCTGCTAATATTGGTTGATTTGTAACTTGTAGTATATAAAAAGTAGAAATTATATGTTTTATTCTACTTAGCAGCTCCTCATCTAAAAGTCTTTGTCTCAAACACCCATTTTCATAGATATTAAAAAAAAAAAAAAGCAAAAAAAAAAAACACCACTATTGAAGACTACCTCCTAATATCCACAATTGATCTTAGCAGTGTACCTTTCTTGTTCTCACCATGAGCTGTAATATCCTTATCAGCATTCTTTTAGTTTTAAAGTTTTAACCCAGATTAGTGTTTTTGGTGAGGAATCTCATTAACTACAGTAAGTCCATCTTCTTTTGTGATTTCCTTTGGAATTGTAATGTACAAAAAGGCCACCAAGGTCAATGCCCTGGGCACAAATTCTTCTTTAAATCATCATTCAGCTCAGAGTAACAGCATTCTTCTTAGAAATAGACATTTTTTTTAAATCTGGTACAAACTTCTTGGTTTCTTGGAAGTGAAAATAATCCAGAAAAGAATCATAAAGTAAGAGAATAGAAAATTCAGTCTAGGGCTCCACAGAATAACTATTTGTTAAATAAGTCCATTTGCTTTTTACCAATATAGTTCTTCTTCTCTTTGCCTCCTAAATTTATATAGTGTGATTTTTTCAATGAAAAAGGAGTATTCTCTAGTTAAATTGTCCTACATTTTAACAAAACTTTTGCAGGTGTTAATGATGCTATTGAGGTAACATTTTTTGCACTTTAGACATAGCAGTTGTGCTCTGCCTAAAGCTGAGATTTTCAAGCATATTAAAGAAAAACAACAAAAAATATTATATTTTTTGCCAACAAAAGGAAGGGTGTTATTTTTTCCTGTGCTATTTTAGTAGTAGCAATATCAAAAACAACTACTGAGTACGTTAGCTGAATATTTCACCATTCTCATTCAAATCCATTGTTATTGTACACTCCCCTGCCCCGCCAAAAAACAAACAAACAAACAAAACCAACACCTCATTGTGGCTAAAAAGGAACATGGAACATGTCCTTCGCCTCTGTAAAGGACTCTACTTGTCTACTCATTTGAATGAAATATTTTCTATGAAAAATTTCTGAAATTTTTACATATTTTTAACTAAAGATAGTTCTCATGATGGTTGTAATGAAAATAATAATGAAAATATGTGATGATGCAAATGTGAATATTTATCCTACTCTGCATTACATAAAGAAATGTAACCAGGTTGGCACAGATGTAAGTTTAAAAAGCAAGACTAGAAAATGTAATGTAAAAAGTCATTCTTTTCTACATTGACATTAATTTTTACTTTTAATTTTAATTAAACGTTAATAATTTGTGCAAATACCAGTCTGCCTAAAAGAAGGAGAAAAAGAAGTGATAAATAATTTCAGTGATGGTGAACCCTAATTGTAAAATGTAATATGGAAGTATTACACAAACTGTACATAATTACTTTGTAGTAAAATATCCACATCACAAACCCTAATTTACTAGAGACGGACCTTATACACAAAAATCTTAAAAAACAAACAAACAAACAAACAAACAAAAAAACTGTTTGACTGTGTACCATGTCTCTTCACTCCATTATTCAGAAATAAATTTTGAAACAAGGGAAACTACAAACCAAGTATACATCAATGCTATTAGTCTACAATATCCCTATTAAACAATATAGCAACAAAAATCTCAAAGCAGCTCAAAGGAAAAAAAAAAAAGTCATTAGTCAATAATTATATTATATAATATAGATATATATTCTGACAATATATTGACTATTATACAATTGATATATATTGATATATATATACTGACAATATATAGACTATTATATAATATGTCAATAGACATAGATTGTTTTTTACATCTTAAAACCTAAGAATCAAGAATGTTCAGAGACATCTGAAAAACAAAAATAATAATTTGGGATGACATGCTAGGGGGGCATATATGATAAGAACTGTGTGGCCACACATGGTGTGGTACATTTTCACCCCTTAGTTTATGTGTTTTGCTTTCCACTGCCACATTTTCTTGTGACTTTATCTCATCTCATTCAATCATGCTGTGCACATCACAGTCACTTACTGACAAGCAGCCCTAGCTGAAACATTCAGAGAAACAACCTTCCACAAACAAAGCAGGCAAGTCCTGTTTCTCTTAAGATAAAATCTGCTGATCTCATTATTGATTGTATGCTTTCAGGGGGTTTGTTTCCTGAAAGTTTGATATGGGGCAACAGAGGTGACAAAAGATTGGCACTGTGACCTGGAAATTAAATGGTCGACTATTAGATCAACGTCAAATAGGGTGAGGCTGAAGTGTTTGGCAAAAGCATTAGATGCTGTCTTGACTTAATCTCTCTCCCTTTTTCTCTCTCTCCTTTATCTTGAATCTGTTTTGAACTTTCCTAGGCAATTTAGTATCCTTCTCATTGATTTTTATCACCTTATTTGCCCCTATGAAGAATTACTTTTTGAATGATAAATCAGCTTCCTCATTTAAACAATTGTATGCCTCACCTTATCATTTAAAAAGCCAAAAAAGAAACAAACAAACAAACAAAAAAAAAAAACCAACAACACAGTATTAACATTATTCACTGACCAAAGAAGAAATCCTTATGATTTTGGAAGGAGAACTGGTTTTTATTATGGAAGGGTTACCTGTACTAGATATAAGTTATGAGCCCTCTCTTTTATTGAACTGTTCATAAAATAATTTAATTGAGGTGGTAAATTGAAGTCAACAAGGGAGAGGAGAGGAGAGGAGAGGAGAGGAGAGGAGAGGAGAGGAGAGGAGAGGAGAGGAGAGGAGAGGAGAGGAGAGGAGAGGAGAGGAGAGGAGAGGAGAGGAGAGGAGAGGAGAGGAGAGGAGAGGAAGAACTTATTCATTAAATTTATAAATTTATTCTAACAGTTGTCTCAGACAACCTGGTTGTAGTAGACAGTAAAATATATTATTGGTCCTAGGATGTCAGCCTCACCAGCAGAAATAGTTGTATAGGATGTTAAACTGATGATACTGTAACAGTGACAGCTCTCTAATGTGAAACTATGACTTTTAACTGCTAATCTCTTGAATCAATATATATTTAATTGATTCACTCAGCTTAATTCTAGAGTAACCCCAGAGTGTATACATGCACAACAATTCTTCCTAGACACATCTGCTCTAACTATTCGTATATTATGTAAGGGATGAAACACATTTAAAATATTTAATTTCTAGTCCATAGAACTTTTGTGACCATATCGTCCGAACAGCTCTGGTTTTCTTGTTTTGAGGCACTGGATTCTTCTTCTTTCTTGTTTCTTTGACACAGAAAGTTATACAGCGCTTTTCCAACATGAACAGTTAGAACGATTCTTCAGTCCGATGAACAATTACATAAAGGTTTCTGTTTGAGTTACATATATATTCTGCTTGTCTGCAGCAGTTACAGAGTTTGAGGGGCATTCTGAAGTTTGAAGCTTTGTATTATATTGTGTGCATCATCCTGAAGAAGAGACTTCAAGACACATACAGCTTTTTATGTGTCTGAATCCAAGGTCAATCAGTATTTCTATTCTTTGTCTTCTAGAATAATGCAGTTCTATACTAAAAAAACAACAACAACAAAAAACAAACAAACAAACAAACAAACAAACAAACATTATTTTTTACCATAATCCCGTTTAAAAATATCATTTGAACATTGAAAATATCATTTGAAAGCCAGTCATTTGCAATAAAACATTCAAAGATAAACAAACAAACAACAACAACAACAAAGTTAATCCCTGAATCTTAAGTTATGGTTATATAGTTTAACTGAATTCTGCTTTTCATTGGCATTCTCTTTAATGGAGGAAAAGGTAAAAAGCACTTGCTAAATAAAACTAAACTAGACAGCAGTTACTCTCAGAGTAAGTCAGTTAGAGTATCGCAGTTTCTCAGTCAAATATGCTTCCTTTTCCCTTACACCATACTAAATAGAGAGAACATGAATTTCAAGCTTGAGAATGTCTTTGCCCTTAACAGATACAAAACCTGTGACTTGTGGTGTTCCCCAGGGGTTGGTGCTGGGTCCAGTCTTGTTCAACATCTTCATCAATAATCTTGATGAGGGAACAGTGTCTGCCCTCAGCAAATACGCTGATGACACAAAGCTGGGAAGAGTGGCTGACACGCCAGAAGGCTGTGTTGCCATTCAGCGAGACCTGGACAAGCTAGAGAGATGGGTAGGAAGAAACAAAATGAAGTTTAATAAGAGCAAGTGTAGAGTCCTGCACCTTGGAAGGAACAACCACATCTATCAGTACAGGCTGGGGGACAACCTGCTGGAGAGGAGCTCTGAGGAGAAGGACTTGGGGGTCCTGGTGGACTACAGGTTGGCCATGAGCCAGTAGTGTACCCCAGTGGCCAAGAGGGCCAATGGGATATTGGCATGCATTAAAAGAAGTGTGTCCAGCAGGTCAAGGGAGGTGATCCTCCCCCTCTACTCTGCCATGGTCAGGCCTCACCTGGAGTACTGTGTCCAGTTCTGGGCTTCCCGGTACTAAAAAGACAGGGATCTCCTGGAAAAAGTCCAGCAGAGGGCCACAAAGATGATATGGGGCCTGGAGCATCTTCCCTATAAGGAAAGGCAGAGGGACCTGGGTCTGTTCAGCCTGGAGAAAAGAAGACTGAGAGAGGATCTCATCAATGTGTATAAATACCTGAGGTGTGGGAGACAGAGGGATTTGGCCCACCTCTTTTCAGTGGTTTGCAGGGACAGGACAAGGAGTAATGGTCACAAGATAGAGCACAGGAAGTTCCACACCAACATGTGAAAGAACTTCTTCACAGTGAGGGTGACAGCACACTGGAATAGGCTGCCCAGGGAGGTTGTGGAGTCTCCTTCTCTGCAGATATTTAAGGCCTGTCTGGGCGCCTACCTGGGCAGCCTTCTCTAAGGAACCTGCTTTGGCAGAGGGGTTGGACCCAATGATCTTTTGAGGTCCTTTCTAACCCCTTCAATTCTGTGATTCTCCGATTCTATGAAAAATTGTAGGACATCTTAAGTAGTCCATAGCAGCAAAAAAATTGGGTGAATGGTAATAATATATGTGATAACAAACTATCAGAGTCTAACTCTTTTATCTGCCAACAAAGGTGGAAAATCTTCCACCTCTGAATCCCATGCTTCATTTTTAAACTAAGCCTGATTGTAATTTTATATGTGGCTTTTTGGTTGGTTGGTTGGTTGATTGTGCTTTTTTGTTGTTGTTGTTTGGGGGGATATTTTTTGGTGGTTTCTAATTATATGTTTTTCTAACCAGGGCAATAGCAGTGACATGGGACACCTAAAACACAAAATATTTAAGTTGTGATTGGGCAGGCTAAATATTATCATCCAGATGACAGGTTAGGGAGTAAGTACATGTGCCGTTATGCCTACAAATGTGACAGTGCAGTATTTCTAATCAGTGAGCAATGACAAGCAGCTGGGGAAAGCTTGAGGACTGAAACTTCTTGGCCATGTTTAAGAGAAACTATAACAGCAATCCTGATTTGAGCTCTTACACTTCACCTTCTATGGAATGCTTTCTGCTCTGGGCTCTTCAACAGACAATTTTGCAGAACTTCTGTGGTGGGTGTGCTGCTCCCAGAAATGGTTTCTGGGATTGTAAAATTTCCCTGTAGGCAGAGGGAAACTTGCTGAATGTTTAAATTTACAAACTAGTAAGTTCCCTATTAAGAATACTAGAATACTTTTTTTTTTTTTTTTTTTTTTTTTTTTAATCTATATAGCTCATGAATCTTAATAGAAAACAATAAATATGAGGAATATCCTTACTTCCATCTATTACATCTATTATTTATGGAATTTAAATTCTTCCTTTTTCCCTCTTATCAACACTGATAGGAGTCCCAAGAGCACTCAAAACATGGCAATTTAAAAATAATAGCATAGCTGCAAATATCTAGCAAATATTTAATTCTTGATCTATCTATGCTTATATAGGTCATTCTGTACTTTATAGCAATTTTGAGGCTGTTGTATTTTTTTTCTACCTGTGACCAAAACACAAGAGATAACCAGAAAAGGAACAACACTTTAGCTGTAGTCTCTCATAGCATCTCAAACTATCTATTGAATCTGTGGTGGATTAGGAACCACCTATGCCAGATGAATGCTCTCCTTCAGTCTGAGCAAGTTGTGGGCTAATTTTCCAAGTCTCACACTCTGTATATTTTACAGTGAACTTAGCAATAATGAGTGAATACCCTTGCTAAGCCACTCTGATTATAAGAAATTTTAAAATTAACACATTAGAATCTATCTTCGGTATTTTGTTTCCAAATATGTGGAATTTACTGCATGTCTTTTTGAGAATTTTAAAATATTCTAAAGTTTCTAAAGACTGTAGTTCCCCTATATATTCATGTTATAAAACTTTTGTGTAGGTGACTTAACCTCAATTACAATAAGAAACAGTGGACTTTTTTATTTTTAAAATTCTGTGATGCATTGTTCAACATTTCTTATTATAGACAGATACGCAGCTTTAAGGAGGAAGGGTTGTCTTTTTCTTTTTTTTTTTTTTTTAATAAATCATGCTGTGACCCTATGGCAACATTTCTGGTCCCAGATGCCTCATCTTGTTAAGTCAATCAAACTGAACATTCTGTCTGACTTTGATAAAAGTTTGTCTAGTAAGATCCATTTGCTCTGCTTGTTACAGTTACCATTTTCAGGAAATATTTTTTGGCTGAGCCAGATTTTTATGCATTTTTTTTGTTACTGGAATAATCCCAAAAGTGAGTTGTGTCATAACAAACAAATTATGTTATAACAGTGAAGGAAAATTAATTCTCAGATATACATACATAATAAATAAATAAATAAATGCTTTATCAGTATGATACATTGCTTCATGACCTATCAGATCGCATTTTAAGCAGAGTATCTCCATATTTTAGACCCTGTTGAGACAGGCCCTACTTGTGATCAGATGCTCTGGCCTGTTCCCATCCTTAAGGAAGTGCCCAGTGCTAGGGCTTCCACCCAATGCCCTGGCCTGTGCTGCACCCTGACAGAGGGAACAAAGAAATACCTGTTTTGCAAATAGAGCTGAATTGAGTAGTAATTTGTAATTTATGGAGGAGACATTCCTTTGTACAACATCATGCTTCTTTCACACAAACTCTCCTGTTGGACCAATACGTAGTAAATCTACTGTGCCCAGTGAAAAGCAATACCAGAATTCATGAATGAATGAAAATTCGTTTAGGAAGTTTTGTTGGAGAATGACATGGATATATACAGTGAAGTGCACGGGAAAACAGAAAAATATTATTTGAAAGAATAGTACATTCCCATGTTTTTACTGAAGATAAACAAATACATGTATAACATTTTTGACCAAAAGTGGAGGGACAGATGGATGACAAACTTAGGGCTGTATTTCAAATGTGTTTTCATAGATAATGAATGTATGTAGAACTGAACACTTTATGCTTTTTTAAATGGTATTATATATATATTATCTATCTTGCTCCTAACTAAAAGAAAGTAATGAATAAAAATATTTGAAACTCTCTCAATTTCAGTAACAGAGATGTTTATAAATGGCTAGCTTTTTTTTTTTTTATATACTTTCATTCCAATTTTAATGTTACATTATTGTGTTGCTGATGATTCTCATCTGTTTTTATAAACAGTAATTTTATTTACTGATTTTTGTCATGATTTTTGTAAGATTGCAGAAGAACTTCTTTTCATTTCTGATCTTATTTTGCACCTGGATTAACTCCTTTTAGATCATATGTTTGATATACTGTTGTAGAACAGAAAGCAAATACTGGAATAAAAAGGCAGTTCTGAACCAGCTTCTGTTTCTTACAGGAATAAAAGTAAAGAACTTTTGACCATTCAGCAAAGGTAAGTAA
This sequence comes from Anas platyrhynchos, assembly GCF_047663525.1. Classification (NCBI taxonomy): domain Eukaryota; kingdom Metazoa; phylum Chordata; class Aves; order Anseriformes; family Anatidae; genus Anas; species Anas platyrhynchos. The sequence continues at coordinate 66,102,042 of NC_092588.1, read as the reverse complement.
AATATTAACTTGATATCTACTGAAATCTGTCAACTCATTTTGGTGGATGTGGAACATCATGTCTACAACATTTTCAAGACTTTGCAAAATAAGAAGATAAAGTAATGGTTTTCTGAAGAAGAAAATAATCAAACAACCACAAAAGAGTGTGATTTGATCCACTTAGGAAAGAAGGGTAAATATAGACAAACTTTGGCTTTGAAGGTTGTGATTGACCTCAACAGAACTGAGCTAGAGTAAACCATGCACACAATAAGCAGATGAGTTAGAAAGCTCTACAGTGTGGAAATTCCACTGTATAGAGCATAGCAATTGTTTAGATGCTCACATTGACATCTGCCACTATGCATATTTGTTTTGTACTGGCTCCTGTTGTGCTGCTTCATGTACACATTTTATGGGGCCAGGAGGGAACAGAGTAGACAAACCACTCTTGATATCTGTTGTCCTTCTTCTGGCAGCTTTTTGGAATTACTGAAAGATAAAATAGTTCTTCATCTTACATTCCAGTCCCTCAGTGTCTTGTGTACTGTCCTTTCCCCAGTGACAAAATGCTGAATAGCTCCAAACACACATTTCCTTGTATTTTCTCACTAGACTTTTGGCTTCCTACTGTACATGGTAATTTCAGCCAAGAAGGAAAATAATATCCTTTAGATGTGATGTACCACTAGTAAATAGTCAATTTTCTTTATCTAGCTGTAAATTGTTTTGGACTGTGAATTATGCAGATTGTGCAATAAAGTCATATAACACTCATGTCATATGTCTCTAGAAAATAAATCTGTTTTATAGGGATAGAACTCAGTTTGAATGTGGTCTTTGGTATTCTTCACTGGTCTCTACCAATTCATTAGTATTTAAATTTATGTTAATTTCATCAAGGTGTGAAAGGATCTTTTTTTTTTGCATATACATGAAATAATGATATCACTATTCAAGCATCTATTTTGCCTTTTTTTTTTTTTTTTTTTTTTTTAACCTGGAGAAGCTTGTATTTTAAGAAGAGAAAAGGGGAGGTTATAAAAGTCCAGTTATGAAAACTCTGAAACTATGAAAACAATGTAGCCATTGCACCTGATTCTGAAAGAGATATCCAGTATTTTTATTTTTTCTCTGGTCTATATAAATATATAAATGTTTATTACATTTCAAAGTTTAAGTAAGAGTGGATCTTAAATTTTTAAGGGTCCATATTTTCTTCAGAAGTGACAATGTAAATTTTTTTTTGTTTTGTTTTGTTTTTTTTTGAGAGAGAAAGAGCATAGCATACCTTCAATTGGCAAGCAACTATAATGTTCTGTTAAAACTAAGGTCAATTTGAAAAAAATCTAGAAAATGGACACATTCCTAAGAAATCAGGTATGATTTTTCTTTGTAGCTGCAAATGTTGTCCTCTAGTTAATTCTAAATATGGAATTTCTGCTGGGCCAAAGTAATTAATTATCCCTATATGTGGAGTTAGTATATATGGAGTTAGTATTTATGAACTGTAATCTTCTGCTGACTGTCTGATTGAAAAGAAAAGGTATATTCAGCTTATTTCCAAAGACCTTTTAAGTGGCTCAACAAAGCACATAATACAGGCCTTGTTTTACATGTCTGTGATGATACAGTTTAATAGTGTTATAAGGCTATGCGGTGTGTAGTTGTCATGATGGTAGATTGTGCTGGTCTGTATAGATTTGCTGTCATTCTTTAGGCTTTTCATACATGACAGAGGTTGTCTGAAGCACAGCAGGAACATGAAGCTTGCAGGGGTTAAGTGTTACTTGCCTCCTGGCTTGCAACATAGTCCTCTCTGCACACATACAGTGATGAGGTGCGGGGTACATCCGTCACTGGGCCGATGACATGATGGATTACTCATGTCATTGTCAGTACAGTCAAAATCACTCTGCTGCCGATAAGGTGGTCCATTTTCTTTACTCTGGTTGAGTGAAGCTATTTTTTCCTTTGGTTTTAAAACTGTAGCTCTTACGAATATCCCTTAAATCAAAGACGGAAAAGACTATTTTTAATTTTACATGGCTTTGGGCCATAGGAGATATTCCTTTGAAAATCACTTTCAAAATGGACAGATGTGTATTAAAGATTTTACATCTCTTGATTTCCTCTGATTCTGAAAATAAAATACTTAAAGGGAGACACTGAATTTTTTCTTGAACTCATTCTTCCTCGCTATTTGTCATTGAAGCAGGCTCAGGTTTGAATTGCTAAGCATCATTTCCTGATTCTTCTCTTTAGTATACACAAGAAAAGAGGTAGTTATCTTTGTAGTAGTACTAGAAGAAAATAAAGGACTGGAACTAGCCAGGGTTTTGGTTATGTTTTCAAAGCAGCTTTGCAATAGCTGAATGGTGCTAATAAGAAAATTTGACAGAGGCCCTAATCCTGCTTAGTTCTGTTAGTCATTAAAAGTTCTGCCAGATACAGTACCAGGAATGAGACCGAACCCTAGGCGCTCAAGTACAAAATGCAGGAGTCAGAGAAGAGTACATAATGCCTGATGCTGAAAACTTTCCCTTGTTCCGGGGTGAGCTGGAGAAGAGAAATTAATCACAGCTTGGACTAGGGTACTGAAATCTCAGCTGCAGAAGAGGAGCATTAAGCACAGCATCTATTTTTCTGAAAATAAATAAATAAATAAATGAATGCCATCAAATCTGAATGACAATTATAGTCACGGTCTTCCTTAATAAAACATTTTGATCCATAATGCTTTTCCTACCCTATCTCCCCAAAACTAATGCTAGGGTTAAGACCTGAACTCACTATTTACTGAAGTTCTGTAGGAGATACAGATTGTTATATATGGAGTGGTAATTCGTGTCAAGAAGATGGTTGATATTAATAAAGAACAGGGAGATGTGGGAGTGTGGCCATGGGGGTTGGCAAGCCCCGTGGTTAATGATAACATTAGGCTCTTAACGATGAGGCCATCAGGAATGTAAAAGAGTTCAGAGGGAACAAAGAAACAGGAGACTCCATGCAGTCTTGGGTTGCTTGTTCTCTAGCCATTGAGCCATGGAAGTTTCTGGGTGTTTGCTGTTGTTTTTATATGCAAAATTGTTTGACCAATTAAAAGTTGTTTTTGAAAAGGACTGAAAACGATGAAGTTATGTCATCAATAAAGAAGTAGAAAGAAGGAATGAAAAGGAACAGGCTAGCAGAACGGAGACCAGGACGAGAACAGGCATGTTGATAGCCTCATGAAGATAGGTTCGGCCAAACTCAGCAAACTGCTCAAAGAAGCTCGTACAGAAAGTCGCTGGAAATAGGCACACCTGAGCTGGGAAGAAGCGCAAGCTGAAAGAAGAGGACCCATGCACGCAACTGCCCCTCGCTGGTAAGCAGTTGCGCATTATGGGGAATCATACATCCTTAGGAACAAAGACTGTCCTGGTAACCTTACGGCTTATTCTCCTTATTAACAATTGGACAGTTTATGATCCTGAAATATGGGACCAAACTGAGGTCAAGGTGTGGGACTCTGCAACTAAAACCAACAAGGTTGCAGTGGGATTGCTCAGCACCTGGCCAGCAGTCTCTGAGGCCTTAAGGAGCCTTGTGGGACCACAGTCAGAAATGTGTGGTTTGCCAGACAGTGAGGGAGCTGCGGGCTCCTTTACTGATCTGACTGCTACACCATTGACCCCTCTGCTGCTACAGCCATCGAAGGCCTTTGCTGTTATGCCCCCTGGTGACCTGGACGTGCCTTTTGACCCAGGCCCTATTGGCCTTGAAAAGGAGATGGATATGCTTTTCTTCGATCCGGGAAGAACGGGATATATAAGGCCCAAAGGCCGAGTTGCTTGACAACTTAAAGAAAGATATATTGTTCAAAAGGAATGGAAAATGGAGACTTGTTTGTAATCAAGAAAAGGAATGGAAAATGGAGACTGTTAAGTAATGAAACTTAGAGGATTGTTTGTTACCTTTTCTGATTGTACATATGTATAGGTGTATTCGGGTTTAGTATGTAAAAGCAATGTTCTGTATATTTAGAAAGTTTGATATTTGTGTGTGCATGTCGGTGGAGCACAGACTCCCCGCACACCCAGTGTTGTTTACTTGCCTTTTATGTCTTTTATAAATGTTCCTTTCATACATATTACTAAATTCAGATTGAGTTGAGACTTCATTTATTACAAGATGATCTACAAACAGGCAAATATGTTTGGCGGACAAGTGTGAAAGAACCTTGCTTGGCCTCCTGAGACCATACTAACACTACTATCCCATAATGGAATATACTAAGGCTTGCCTGACATGCAGCAGTGCTGCACCATGCAGAGAAGGCATGTTGACAATACAGTCTAATTGTTTCTTGTATTCTGACCCTCACTCTAGATCTTGACTGGAGAAAGTGAGCTTGCATGAGGAAACCACAGTCATTTTCTGGTTATTGGGCACGGAAGAGAGTTTCTGTGAAGTACATACATATATGTACGTAACCACAATAACCTTTTTATTATTCAAGGCTTTTGTAGTCTGTGCACTTAATCTGAAACATATTGACTAACTTCTATCCTACTCTAGATTCAATTTTATTTACAATTTCCTCAGTATGTGTGCTTATCTGTATGCATCTACATATAGACAAAGAGTGTAAACATAGTGTGTTGCTTGTATATATTATCTTTACAAATAATAGGAGTACAAAAATTTACTTTTTTTTTTCTATTTTAAAAACAGAAAATCATATAAAAAAAAACCACACACACACACAAAAAATTGATCACAGTTACAGAGAGGAAAATCCTTCTGCAGAATCTACTACATGGTAGCTGACAATTCAAAGAAAAACAAAACAACCAGAAGCTTGTGTATGCACATCAAAAGCACAAAAGATACATACTCTCCCATGCTTACACACCCACATATGCTGATACATCTAAATAGCTTTGTTTTGAAGTTTTAATCAGATTTAAATGCAAAGTTATTGAAGAGAACTGTGTGGTCTGAATTTTAATCCCTGAACCCACTGGCTTCTTTTTTATTGCTTGTGGTGTGGCCTTGAATTGCAGAATATTTTAAACATACATAATGAGCTCAATGTCAAACTGTTGAGCCTTTTGTCTTTAACAATAAGTACTTAGCTCAACTAAATGAATAGAAATTGCTTTAGTGAATTACAAAAGCCAAGGTTTTTCAGTGTACTAATACTGACATTAATTAACGTAGACATTGTCATATTTTACAAATATATGGGACTAAAATCAAATGTTAAAAAATCCAACCTACATCAGCAAACAGCCCAAACTTTAACAGCTGTAGATACTGGATAGAAGTATTTTGATTCCTCAACCACAAGAGTAATTTTTTCTTCTTTTATTTGTTTATATTTGCATAGGGTATATTTATAACATATACTTCAATGGCAAGAATAGAGAGAATTGAAAAGAAATAAAGAATGTGCGTAATTTCTCTTACTAGGAAAAGATATCAGATCTCCAATTCATAACAGACACTTTTCTCCTATCATGTTTCCTAAAGGGCGTTTTGTAATAGGATTTTTTTTTCTCATGTTAGAAAATAAGAAAAATTATTTCCTTCCCATAAACCAGGAACAGCATTCAGACATTTACAGTGAATGTCAATTCATCCTTTAGAAATCCCTTCAACCTAGTACTAGAGTTGCTGCCAGAGATCTGAATGCTTTTGCCTAAATCTCTGTAATCCAATAAGCTTTTGTGTTTAGCAGCTTGTTTTGAAACTTGTATAGCACCCCAGCCTGTGTCTCCGTATGTTCGTTTGCAGGCAGGTGAGTGCCTGAGGGCCCGATTATTATTCAAGCCAGGAGGCCTTCACAGCCCCAGCCAGAATGTAATTTGTAATTAACTGTCATTTACTTCTGTCTGCACTGACTTGTTGTTCAAAAGACAATGCATCTGAGCTGGTCACTAGCTACTCTTTGTTGTGGATATGATGTCTCTCAGATCTAGTTGTATTCATAATGTTTAGAAAACCAACCACTAGCACTCCTGAAACCAAAGTGAGAAGGGGATTTCACTGATTTTTCCTAAATAAATTAGGTATATGCAATTATGAATACTTAGGTATGTAAAAAGTAGTTTTTGATGCTTTGGGATGAGTTTCTAAGCAGAATATTTAAGTTTATGTGAGACATATTTAATTGAACTCTATTAGGGATAGAGCTTTCATGATTGAACTTATTACAGTTGAAAACTGTAAAAGAAAAATGCATGTTTAAGTTGTGGGAATTTTTCTTAGCCCATTTTTAAGCATTGTGACTGTATTTTCTCACTGAAGCGGGACCACTAATGTATTCTGTGAATGTACCCATATCATGAATCTGTAATTGTCCCCATGGTAATCTTTTGTTAACTGAAATAAACAAAGGAATAACATAATATCCATATTTACTTCTTTAAGAATTGTGCTTTGAATTATTATTGATGTAATGTGAATTCACAAATAGTAAATAATAATAATAATAATAATAATAATAATAATAATAATAATAATAATAATAATAATAATAATAATAAAATGAATCCTTTTTTTGTCTAAAGTCTGTTCCATGCACTTGTCTGTGAGAAAGCATGCATGACAGTTTCACAATAAGTATATGCAGACAAAGCCACTTTAAAAATAGGTTGAACACACCCAATTCTGACCAGCTGAAAAGCATTATAGCGCTATTTTGTCAAAACCAAACTTTTGGTCCATTTCTTCTCTTTTGCTACTGCTGCTGCTGTTTTGGTTGATGCTTCCTACTTCAGTCTTCACAGGTGGCACCATTGCTCCTTGCCTCCAGTGGCAGGGGGCGAGAGGCTCCTATGGCAGCAGTATGCACTGCGTTCACCTGGAGGTGCAGCCTTGGCCACCCTACATGCACATAATTTCCCAACTACCGTAGGCAGTATATACAGGTGCAGGGCATGCATAAAATGGCTCAGTACCATTCTTTTATAATATTTAAAAGGGAAGGAGATGGAGAGAAAAGAAAGAGAAGAGAAATAAATGTCTATAGGAACAGTTTTCCTCTCATGGTGATTTGCATAAAGTTGGATTAAATAGGGCTTCAAGCCCCAAAAGGCTGATTATTTACACATGGCCTTATTAATTATTTCCTTCTTTATTTGAAACAATTAACAAGAGAAAACAAACACTGTGTAGCTATCTCTTTAAGACCTGAAGCAATAAAAGCCTAAAACCCCAAAGAAAGCCTCTGTTTTGTGGAGTGTTTTCTGTTCTCACCAGCCATGTTGGGGATAGCAATTCCCATGCGTTATCAAAAGAGACAAGGAGCAGCAGGCTTTAGCACCTAGCTGAGCAGGATTGCTACATGCCACTCTAAGTGCGATTAAGCTTCCTTTAGTGCACCAGTGACATCACTGATGGCTCAAAGCTGCAGCTACTCAAGAGTATTAGAATGCATTTCATGCTTGGCTTACTCAAAACTGCAGAGCTAAAATTTACACCTTATTTGATGTTCTTCTCCCTGCTGTTAATTGGTAAAGGGATCTCTGACCCTTTTGATCTCTGCTACAATCCTCTAAATGCCCAGGTCTGCTAAACTGTTCAGCAGGAGATGCTCAGCAGTTGCCCAGTAATGTGAAGTCTTTTTTTGGCTTTCTTGCCTTTGGTTTACATCCAAGTTGCACAGAAATAAGAGATGACAGTTGTTATAGATATGCTGGTTTAATTACTTGTCAGCTTATAGCTGATATCTCGGCTAGCCAACGTGGAAGCTTAACTTTCTTCTAGTAGCTTAAAGCATGACCAACTGCTAGTGCTTTAGTATTTAGCCATAAAACTCTGGATACATTTAAGATAAAAAATAAAATAGAGGAACAGCATTTTTGATTTACGTGCAGAAGTGATCAGCTTCTGTTGCTCTTGATTTCACACAGATCTCAGGTAACAAAAAATTACTTGGCTGTATTGACATGTTAGTGGATAGAAGGTTTGTTTTAAATCTAATTTATACTTGCATGAGAAATGCTGAATACACTTTGTCCCTGCTACCTTTGAAATGAGAGACTTAAAACCTCATGAGAAAAAAAAAAAAAAATCAGAGGTGTATTGTCTTTACTTGAGAGCAAATATTATTCTATAAAGTTTCACCAGCTTTCCTTAAAGAAGCTTCCCTTCAAAAGGAGACTAGCACATATAATCTTAATGTATAAGTGATTAAAATCGATTAGCATACACACACCTCTGCATACGGCTGAATTAATTGCACAGAATACTATGAATTTTAATGGATGTGACGGTATCTGTTAAGCACCTCTGAAGAATTTTCTTAGTGAGGAACAAATGACAAATGCCTTAGTAGTTGTTGCCTATAGGTGAAGGCTGGCTGAAAGTGACTCCACAAACTGAGACACCATACTCTCCCCATCCAAACCCTGTCAGAGGTTTTCAGTGTTTATCCCAGGCTTTGTTATCCACCAAGATACATAGTTTCCATTGAAGTGAAACAGATTATTGGTTACTATAGTTTCCCTATTGCTCAATTCAGTCTTGTGAAAAGCCAAGTACAATAGGTTTAAAAGTCCAGTTAGGACGAATAAATCCATGTTGTAAAGAATGGGAGAGTAGATACCTGTTCTTGTGTCTTTGATGTATTCTTTATTTTGTATGATAGAAGGGGAATTAGTGGAGGGTTAATTGTTTGATGCTTAGAGCTCTGTCTTTCCATTTTACTGCAGAGTGAAATACAGTGTTGTAAAGACAAAGTGAATATTGTTTGACTTCTTCCCCTCCAACTCCCCCTTCCCTTTCCAGTTTTCAAGATGTGCAAGGTACTGTATACAGGAATACAGATTTGTGAGTTTAATCTCTGGCTTTGTATATTTCTTGCACTGATTCATGTCCATACAGTGTTTGCCTCCTTTCTATGCCGAAATGGTGAACAGCTGTTTCTTCTTTCTTAAGAAAATTACCACGCCCAGAATTTTGAGGTTAAGCTACAGAAAATTTACATTAAGGAAACTGAAAATGTCAGCTTTCATGAGGATACATTGAGAACCAACCATCTGAGCATGCTGGTAAAATTAATGTATTCTAGGAGGCCAACACACAAATGTTAAGAGGGACTTGATGATACAGTGCAGATTAAAGCAGTGGCTTTTGTGCCTCTGGAAGCTGTGTTTGCATTCAGCCCAGTATGACTAGGAAAAAAGTTAATTTGATTTGATAGCTGAAAAGGTCACACATTTTGTTCAGCGCCTTGCATGCTTTTTTTCTTAACTAGATTTCTCCATTTCAGCCACAACTCACTTCTTAGGATTTCTGTTTTGCTACAGCTCTTGTTGAATCCCGCCAAGAGACAAGTTGTGGACAGCATTCTACATGCATAATACAATAACAAAATGGAAAACCGCTAAAGACAAAGTGTGTTCCAAGATTATTTGGTTTGATTTATCCTATATTTCTTATCCTTCTATGCAAGATCATGGGGAATATGAGAAAGGATGGGGGGAGCAAAGTTAATCAAGCTCAGCCTGAAAAATGCAACACAAATAAATTACAGCAAAGTTTAAATAATGGCAATCTCTACCAAAAGTGCAAACTTCTTCTCTAAAAGTGTTATTTGACATTGCTGAAGGTTTCATCTTGATTACTTTCAATAAAATCCAAAGTAAGGATGACTGTCTTGGCTCACTAAGCAACAAGGTTTTATCACTAATTACAATCCTTTATTACCAGTAGTTTAATAGGTTTATGATAGGTCATAAAACAATTCAGCATGGGAGTACATAAAAGAAATAGGTTATACAGCTGTGACATCTTAATATCCATTCATTGTAATCATTTTATGATCTTTAATGATAGAATTTTTAAAAATTAGTTTGTATGCTTTTACACTGAATAGACGACCACCAAAAATGGGAGGTGGAGGAAAACCACATAAATATAGAGTAAAATACTTAATGAGGCATTTTGAAAACTTCTAATGTCAAAAGCATGTAGACTGTATCACGCATGTGGAGTCCCATTATGGGCAATTATAATAAAATTATAAGTGCTATAATAATTCTAACCTTGAAGGCACAATAAAGGATAGTTATATTTGCCTTCCTAGCCCACACATCTGAGACGTTTTCCTCATTAATTATGTTTCATGTAAGTATAATTATGTAGTGTAAGACTAAAATTCAAAAGCATTTGCTAAGTCACTCTTAATGGCAGCCTTATTCTTAGGAGCTTTAATATAACTAATTATATCTAAAGGTATAGGCTGAAATAGGAAATGGAAACAAAGTAAAATGTAGCTATATGAGATTTTTTCTCTACTGATTGTTTTAATCTGTAATGTAATCAATGAATGGAAAATACTTTAGTAGAGAAAATGGATAATTGTTTGAAACTACAGTAAAAGTCAACCCTACTTCCTTCGGTAAAAGTTATTTTGACTTTGGATTAACTGGGATCATATTGATCTAAAACTCTATATTTTTGTGTCAAAGGACATTATAATATGTGCTTATTTACTGATGTTTTTGGAAATGGCATGCCCATAAGGGGGCATATAAGGGAAATGCAGTATTCTGGTGGTTTCTGTAGGCGTAAAATATTTGAATGCAAATAAAGTCATAAATTATAGGAGTAAAACAATGTTTTGAAATGTTATAATAGTTAATTTACTAAGACTTGGCTTGTCATATTTATCTACAAGTCTCTATCTTTAACCATCCACTAATGGATATTTTAATAGCTTTTATGGCAATACAATTGTTTCAAAATTATCTTGAAATAAGTGCAAACAAAATACCTCGGTATGGAATAGTTCAATACAAAGATACAGATATATTTTTTCTCCAATATATACGCCTACATGAACTGTAGCATCATTTCAGAATTTCTCAGAAGCAACGATGCTCAGGTTGAGACATCACACAAGAATATATTAAATCATATTTCAAATATCACTTGCTGCTGGGTGTTTCATTGAACTATAGATATATTCCAATCAAAATAGATAATTATATGTGTATCACAGGTTTATATACATTGCACATTCCAGATAATTGGACACCTTCAAATAGCAGTGTTTTTAAGCATGTTATAGTAGAAAAGGAATACCTTGGGCTTGATAAATATCTTGCATCCATGCAGAGGACAGTGGGATTTGGGAAAAGAAAAAATAAAAGTAAAATAAATAAAGAGCAAAATCCAGAGAATGGCCAATATTTTATTTTATTTTATTTTATTTTATTTTATTTTATTTTATTTTATTTTATTTTATTTTATTTTAATTTTTGTAATCAGTAGATGTTACAATCATTCATACCTATGTCACATTAGAGCACCAAGTTTTAGTTGGGGTTCTAATCTAAAGACAGTGGAATCAAGACTAACAGGGAGAAGATATAGTCAGTTTATTAAATACAGTTTTTGAATTGAGGCACCCAAAATCTTTGCCCATTTCTTTGAAAGGCCTGCTTCATCTTTTCTAGCTGGAAATTATATCTTATCCTTTAGATGGATAAGGAAAAAGATCTTTTTTCTATCAGAAATTCCTTTTTTTCATGCTTCGGAGATGTGTAATTCATAAAGATGTTAGAAAATTAAGGTCCCCTGGATCTAAAATAGAAGATGCTATAGCAAAACAAAGCGAAACTTGCCTTTGCAAAAAACGCTCCCTATTGTGTCCTTAGCTCCTTTTCCTTCCAGCAATGTCTAGCTGCAGGACTAGCCTATTTAAATGGGATTTGCGAGAAAGGATTTGAAGAGTTGTACTGAGGTACAGAGCTAGTGTGGTATTGTTTGGATTTATGTTGAGGCTTTCTGGTAGGATTAATTGATAGTTTCAGCTGATATAATATATGCAATTTAACTACACTGTTGTGCCAGGCACCTAGATTTTTGTATGTTTATTAACTAAAAGAATAATGTTGTCAGTTATGAACCCTCATCCTTGTTATGCATTTCAATAGGAAGATTGTATTGTGCCTATCAGTTTCTCTTTGCACAGAATGCAGTTATTAAATGGTGTTTATTTTATTTCTGATAAAATTAAAATTTCGCTAAGCAAACACTCAGTAATAGTGAAACAACTTTAATTATTTTGATGCCTCAGTGACACATTTATTTTCATTTTTTTCTCTTTTCTTTTTGGAAGTTCTCCTTACTGAGGGTCTTTCTATGAAGGCAAGTTAGGAACTGAGACATATTGCTAAGGAAATACATTCCACTCTTGCCTGTCATTTCACATCCTTCACTGTACAGTGTTTTGGCTAAGATTTTATAGAATCAGAGTGTCACAATATCGTATGCTCTTTCTCTTTTTTTATTTGCTTTTGACTGCTTTGTAAATCCAATATAAAATGGTAAAGCTAAGGGAGGATTTAAGTGTGATAAATGTTGAGTGTTGCCATAAATTACAGTTAGAGAATAATGTCAAGGGCCTACTGATTAATTATAGCAGCACCTTACTTTCCAGTGCCTGGCTCTGAAAACAGCAATTAATACCCAATGTACTTAATATCCCTCTAAAAGGCATGGACTGCACAGGAAGTAATTATAAACACCCACATCTGGAGTGAGGAGTCAGCTAAAACAGCTGATAAGAAATGTAATGTTTGAATCGGATATCTCAGGCAGTTCCTCTAGATTTTATCTGAGGGAAGACAGAATGGCATTGTCCTTAGGATATTTTCATTTTGGAACACCCTCTTGAGCATTGCTGAGCTCAGACAGTCTTCTAGTGAGATGGACAAGGCTACCTATTCTCAAAATGTTGAAGTAATTGTGATATGACTGCTATTATTGTATTTATTACACTTATTGCTATGTAAAAACACAGGTGTGCCGATCTTAATTTCATTTATTTAAATGGAACCAGAATGCTACCTGTTTGCTCATCCCCTTCCCCCCCCCCCCTTTATTTTCCTCAAGCTTCTTTGTCTTGTCTTTTTCAGGAAAAATATTGTCAATATTTTTTCTACTCATCAACAGGTCTTCTATATTTTTTATTTTTAATCAGAAAGGTCAAGGTCAGCTTGTCCCATATTGTCCCATAACTCTTAATGCTTTCACCTTCTTAAAGGCTAAGGGCTTAGAAAAGTTGCCCAGCTAGTTACATTCAACTCAGTGTTCCTATGAGGTATCCATCAAATGCTTCCTTGAAATCTTCTTCCTCTAATACACACTGCAGAATCATGTCTGAGCTCCAAGCCTTTCAAAGAAATGCTGTATTAAATAAATAAATAAATAAGTAAATAATACATTTTAAAAGTCTTACAAAAAAAAAAGAAAAATAAAATAGCAGTGGGACACCACTTATATCTTCCATTAGTAAGATTGAAAACAAAAACAAACAAACAAAAAGACCAAAAACATTTTGCTTGTCTCAAAGTCTTTTTTCATGATATAATTCATTATTTAATGCAAACCTGCTCAATTATTTGTTTTCTTGACCTTGATTAACTTCAGTAATTTCCTATACAATTTTGTATCTTTTTCTAATTTGATGTTTAATTTATTTTCAGTGTATGTACATTCTCTTTGCTAAAGACAGCACCCAGCAGTTTAAGCAAATTGGTCTCACATGGTCAAATTGTTATCTCATGTACTTTCCTCTTAGATATCAAAAATGTATACACAAAATATTATTATCATAAGCATATTATTGTCATGAGTAACAAAATTTCCTTATTTGTATCTGTATCAAAGTCATTGCTGGAATATGCAATATTTCCTAGATGTAATCCACTTCAAAATTTCACTTTTTTTTTTTTTTTTATTAAATAAAAGTATGGTGCCAGTTTTAGTGTATTTCTGTCAAGCTTGATTTCCAGTTAAGATTCAGAATGGTTTCCTATGCAGCTGTTGTCTGACCATATTCAGAGCTGAAAGGAGCTTTACCTTTAAAATAAAAATTGTAATTACCAACTTGCTTGAATATGACTCCACAGAATGAAATATTCATATCTTATTTAAGTTGATTTAAATTGTAAGTTGATCCAAATTGCTCTGTTTTCATTGGTATTATTAAATTTGAAAACCTTACTTTAAATGTTTTTTGAGGCTAAACAGGATCAGGTTTTATACGTTTATCAATCGTTTTTACTTACAATTTCCCCATGACACAATTTTCAAAACTCTATTACCTTGTTTTGGATTATTAACAAACACTAAATTATTTAGTTTCAAGAAGCAGAACTGATCATTATTTTGTTTTGACTGTATTTTAAAAAGTTGTTTTCTAGTTACTTTAAAATAACTTTTGTATCCAAAGTAATGTATGCTATACTTCGATAACAAATATACATATGCATATATATACATGTATATAGTATATATATTTATATTTATATTTATATATACCTGAAATGTTAGATGAATTGAGGAAAAATTAAAAAACAACGATATAAAACACCATGTTATGTTCATTGCATCCACATGAAAATTCTTGATTTTGTTCATAATATTTCGTTCTCTTCTCCCCAGACATGTGACATAATGTATTTTGTACATTATGTTCATTATTTAAATAAAAACTTTACAATCTTTTTGGCTTAAATTATCCTATACAAAAATAAACAAGCAAACAAAAACAAACAAAAGTCATAAAAAGAGCTCAAGAAGGTCACATGCTAATCCAGTCTTCTGTGTACACCAGTACATTGGAAACCCATTATTTGCATTTGTGTGTAATTTCTCTTGTTAATAGTCCCAGTAATCCAGTAGTCCCAGTATGATGAAAGGATATTTCATTCTGGCTCATACTTATTTATTATATCCCTCAAATATTCTGTGTTTCATTTGATGTATTACCAGAAAATTCCTTGGGAAACCAGGGAAATGAGAGACTTGGGAGGTTTGTTAGTTGTTTATGGGAGATGAGCACTGAAGGAAAGGTAGAAATAATGTCAACACTCATCTCAGCTCTACAGAGTGTCAAACCTGCTGGACACTCTATACCATTACTATGCCCTTCTTAATGCAGTCTTGTAAATTGGACAGAATGCTTTATTAGAGCTGAGAGACTTTAAATTTGGTATCATATGTAACCAGCACAACTGCACCAGTTCCCAGCCTTGTTTGATTCATATCCAAATTAATACCTTTTGGGCAGGATCAGAGCCAAAAGTCTCAGCATGCCATTCAACTCAGTCTCGAGGGTTTCATACTTGCTCAGATTATGCATGCCTTTAATCCTATTGCACATTAAACAGCATGAATAGGACAACATCTTGGTCAGCTGAAATCCTAAAACAATATTTAGATCAGACTAACTGGTACTAAGCATCTTGTACTTAGCTGCTCACCAAAACACAGTGTTTTTCCTAACAAGTCTTTCCTTGCCCACTGGGTCAGGGATCAAAAAGACTAAAACTTACAAATGATCTCCTGCTGGTTTCCAAATCCCAACCACAGAATCTGTGCTCAAAATCCTTTGGAAGACTAGAAGTGTTCATTGAGCTGAAGCTGCCAATCAAAATTGTGTCACTTATCTTTTCTTCCATCATCTGTTTGTATTTATACATGACTGATACTCATACTATATCTGACTCAAAGCTGAAGCAGCATTTTTTCATAGTTGCATACTTGTGTACTTGGCATTACTATGTAGCGCTTTTGGAACTTCCATGGTACATATTAAATGTCCCTTGCAAGCTGCAAACATTACCTATCTTTCCTTATCATTGTTACCCATTTTATGTTTTTTGGGGGCAACATAAGGTATTGCCAATATTGAAGACAAACAAATATCATAAATATGCGCATGTGTCGATCTGCTCGAGGGTAGGAAGGCTGTGCAGGAGGATCTGGATAGGCTGCACCGATGGGCTGAGGTCAACTGCATGAAGTTCAACAAGGCCAAGTGCCGGGTCCTGCACCTGGGGCGCAATAACCCCAAGCAGAGCTACAAGCTGGGAGATGAGTGGTTGGAGAGCTGCCAGGCAGAGAAGGACATGGGAGTGATGGTGGACAGTCGGCTGAATATGAGCCAGCAGTGTGCTCAGGTGGCCAAGAAGGCCAACAGCATCCTGGCTTGTATCAGAAACAGTGTGACCAGCAGGGCTAGGGAGGTGATCGTCCCCCTGTACTCGGCTCTGGTGAGGCCGCACCTCAAGTACTGTGTTCAGTTCTGGGCCCCTTGCTACAAGAAGGACATGGAGGTGCTTGAGCGGGTCCAGAGAAGGGCGACGAAGCTGGTGAGGGGCCTGGAGAACAAGTCCTATGAGGAGTGGCTGAAGAAGCTGGGGTTGTTCAGCCTGGAGAAAAGGAGGCTCAGGGGAGACCTCATCACACTCTACAGGTACCTTAAAGGAGGCTGTAGTAAGGTGGAGGTTGGCCTGTTCTCCCACGTGCCTGGTGACAGAATGAGGGGGAATGGGCTTAAGTTGTGCCAGGGGAGTTTTAGGTTAGATGTTAGGAAGAACTTCTTTACTGAAAGGGTTGTTAGACACTGGAACAGGCTGCCCAGGGAAGTGGTGGAGTCACCATCTCTCTAAGTCTTTAAAAGATAAAGAAAAAAATAAAAGAATCACAGAATCACAGAATTTCTAGTTTGAAAGAGACCTCAAGATCATCGAGTCCAACCTCTGACCTAACGCTAACAGTCCCCACTAAACCATATCCCTAAGCTCTACATCTAAACGTCTTTTAAAGACTTCCAGGGATGGTGACTCCACCACCTCCCTGGGCAGCCTGTTCATAGAATCATAGAATCATAGAATCATAGAATATCCTGAGTTGGAAGGGACCCTTAAGGATCATCAAGTCCAACTCTTGACACCGCATAGGTCTACCCAAAAGTTCAGACCATGTGACTAAGCACACAGTCCAATCTCTTCTTAAATTCAGTCAGGCTCGGTGCAGTGACCACTTCCCTGGGGAGCCTGTTCCAGTGTGCAACCACTCTCTCTGTGAAGAACTTCCTCCTGATGTCAAGCCTAAACTTCCCCTGCCTCAGCTTAACCCCGTTCCCGCGGGTCCTGTCGCTGGTGTTAATGGAGAAAAGGTCTCCTGCCTCTCGACACCCCCTTACGAGGAAGTTGTAGACTGCGATGAGGTCTCCCCTCAGCCTCCTCTTCTCCAGGCTGAACAGGCCCAGTGCCCTCAGCCGTTCCTCGTACGTCTTCCCCTCCAGGCCTTTCACCATCTTCGTAGCCCTCCTCTGGACACTCTCCAACAGCTTCATGTCCTTTTTATACTGTGGTGCCCCGAACTGCACACAGTACTCGAGGTGAGGCCGCACCAGCGCAGAGTAGAGCGGGACAATCACCTCCCTTGACCTACTAGCGATGCCGTGCTTGATGCACCCCAGGACACGGTTGGCCCTCCTGGCTGCCAGGGCACACAGACGGCTCATATTCAACTTGCTGTCTACCACGACCCCCAGATCCCTCTCTTCTAGGCTGCTCTCCAGCGTCTCATCGCCCAGTCTGTACGTGCAGCCAGGGTTTCCCCGTCCCAGGTGCAGGACCCGGCACTTGCTCTTATTGAACTTCATGCGGTTGGCGATCGCCCAGCTCTCCAACCTATCCAGATCCCTCTGCAAGGCCTTTCCACCCTCATTCGAGTCCACAACTCCTCCAAGTTTGGTGTCATCAGCAAACTTGCTCAAAATACCTTCTATTCCTACATCCAGATCGTTTATAAAAATATTGAAAAGTACCGGCCCTAAAATGGAGCCTTGAGGGACCCCACTGGTGACCGCCCGCCAGCCTGACGCAGCGCCATTCACCATAACCCTTTGGGCCCTGCCCGTTAGCCAATTGCTCACCCATCGTATGATGTTTTTATTTAGCTGTATGGTGGACATTTTGTCCAGTAGGATCCTATGGGAAACCGTGTCAAAAGCCTTGCTGAAGTCCAAAAAAATCACATCAGCTGGTTTCCCTTGGTCCACCATACGGGTGATCTTATCATAAAAGGAAATCAGGTTAGTTAGGCAGGACCTACCCTTCACAAACCCATGCTGGCTGGGACCAATGACTGCTTTGTCCCCCAGGTGCGCCTCAATAAGTTCGAGAACCATCTTCTCCATGATTTTACCAGGCACTGACGTGAGACTGACAGGCCTGTAATTGCTAGGGTCTTCTTTCTGACCCTTCTTGAAAATCGGCACAACATTTGCCAGCTTCCAGTCTACCGGGACCTCTCCAGACTCCCAGGATCGTTGAAAAATAATTGAGAGAGGTTCCGCGATGACGTCCGCCAGCTCTTTCAGCACCCGGGGATGAATCCCATCCGGACCCATGGACTTGTAGGGATCCAGGTGGAGTAGCAAATCCCGCACACGTTCAGGGTCGGTTGGGAGTTTGTCATCCCCACCGTCCCGGTCCTCCAGCTCAGGGCACGCTGGGTCCCGAAGCCCATCATCGGCATTGAAGAGAGAGGCAAAGAAGGCGTTAAGCGTCTCTGCTTTGCCTATGTCATTGTCTGTGAGAAGACCTTCCCTATCAAGGAGCGGCCCTATGTATTCTTTAGTTCTCCTTTTTCCATTCACATATCTAAAAAAAACCTTTTTATTTTCTCTCACAGACACAGCCAGCTTCAACTCTAGGTGTGCTTTAGCCACACGAATTTTCTTCCTACAGACACGAACAGCATCCCTGTATTCTTTCCATGTCACCTGGTCCTCCTTCCAGTAGCGAAACACTCTCTGTTTCCGTCTAATCTCCATAAGAATGTTCCTGGTCAGCCACACCGGCCTCCTGCCGCGCCTGCCTGACTTGCGGTATTTAGGAATTGCCTGATCTTGTGCTTCTAGGAGGCATCGCTTAAAGAGTGACCAGCACTGTTGGACATCAAGGCCTTCAAGAGCAGCTTCCCAGGGGACCTTGCCGACTAGTTCCCTGAGCAGTCTGAAGTCCGCCTTCCCCATATCTAGGGATGAGGTTTTGGTGGCACTTTTCCTTCTGTCACCGTAAATTTTGAACTCAACCACTTCATGGTCGCTATGACCGAGGCAGCCACCAATCACCACATCTCCCACCAGACCCTCTCTGTTTTCCAGCAACAGGTCAAGGAGGGCGCCTTTCCTAGTTGGCTCCATTAGCACCTGCACCAAGAAGTTATCATCTAGGTGCTTCATGAACCTCCTGGACTTGCTCGTGTCAGCCGTGTGGCACTCCCAGTTAACGTCTGGCAAGTTGAAGTCCCCCATAAGGACAAGGGGAGTTAATCTCGAGGCCTCTCTTAGTTCTGTAAAGAATAAGTTATCGGCGCTATCGTCCTGGCCAGGCGGTCTGTAATAGACTCCCACAACGAGATCCCCTTTATTCGTTCGTCCCTTGATCCTTACCCAGAGGCTCTCAACTTTGCCATCGCCGACCTGAAGTTCCACACAGTCCAGCCCCTGCTTCACATACATCGCCACTCCACCACCTCGCCTACCCTGCCTGTCCCTCCTGAAGAGCCTGTAACCATCTATCGCAACACCCCAGTCACAGGACTCATCCCACCAGGTTTCGCTTATGCCGATGATGTCGTAGTTGCGGGACTGGGCCAGGACTTCTAGCTCATCCATTTTATTCCTCATACTGCGTGCGTTTGTGTAGAAGCATTTCAGGTGCGTCTCCTTACACTCAGCACCTTGTGGATCTAACCGAAGGACCTCACTGGCACACAGCCCCTCTGATTCTAGCGTACTTAGGTCTTCACCAGCGTGCCTGGTTTTAGCCCCTTCCCCCTTCGACTCTAGTTTAAAGCCCTATCTATCAGCCCTGCCAACTCCTGACCCAAGATCCTTACCCCTCTCCGAGAGAGGCCCATCCCATTCGGTGCCATCAGGCCCGGTGTAGCATAGACCTTCCCGTGATCAAAGAACCCAAAGTTCTGCCGGTCACACCAGTCTCGAAGCCACGAGTTTATGTGAACAGCACGCCTTTCAGCTTCGATCCCCCCTATCGGAAGGACAGAGGCAAACACAACCTGCGCGCCTGAACCTCTAAGTTGTCGCCCCAAATCCCTAAAGTCTCTTTTGATTGCCTCCGGACTTCTTTTTGCTACTTCATCGCTACCAGCCTGAAAGACCAGTAGCGGGTAGTAGTCAGTGGGCCGTACCAGGCGCTTGACTTTCTTGGCAACGTCCCTGACCCTGGCCCCAGGGAGGCAGCAGACTTCCCTACTGGTAGGGTCAGGCCGACAAATAGGGCCCTCTGTTCCCCTAAGGACAGAGTCTCCCACAACAATCACCCTCCTGTCTTTCTTGGTGGAGGCAGTCCTGATGCGTGGAGTCGACCTCCTCGCCCTAGGCGTCCTCCTGGGTACACTTTCTATCTCTTCCTCAGTTGCTGGTCTCTCAGTCTCCAGTTGTTTAGACTGACAGAAACAGGATGGAAATTATTACCATAAAACACAGTGTCATGTGCTTGGGTCCAAACAATAAGAACTTTGGTGACTGAACTTTTATCAACTGGAAATCAAAGAAATTGAAGAACACTTGAGAATATGCAAGGAAGCAACTACAACTAGTGTGATGCAATTCAGAAAAAGAATGGTAAGATCCCAGGATATATTAAAGCAGGTTATCTTAGCACAGACCAGGGTTCCTAGTACTATCAGGGAAGACAGTCATAAGAATTCATTGTATGCAGGACTAGTTATCTGTGTTCAGGAAGTAAAGTTATAAATGGAGGGAAGATTTACTAGTGTTATGCAGTAGCTATTTTATTAAGACAATTTTAAAAATATTTAGCTTCTTTAGCATTACTAAAAGAAGGTTTAGAGGACCTATAACTCTGAAATTAAGTTTGTGGTAGTTAAGAGGAAGAAGAGTTTTTAAGTAAAAGAGCAGAATAGCAACAGAAGAGAAAACATAATATATTGTTAATAATCAGTTTTAGCTTGCTAACTGGACAATTTCTAACCACCCAAAAATTAACTTCTACTCTTCTAAATAAAGCAGTGAGTAGGAACTTAGTTGTAAGATGGTGACAAGAAGAAAAGATTGTAGATCTCACAAAAAGAGATTAGGCTTGTGGTAGAAATTATTATGTATCGAACACATCTAGGGGGTTGAAATGAGACCTATTGCTACTTATTTACACTAATTACACTTATATGGCATTAAATTTGTACCTTGAACCTCTGATAGTCACTTCTGGATGCAAGAAAAATTATCTTTATTTCTTGATAAACTTTTTTTTTTTTTTTAAGAAAAGTTTTTTTTGTTTGTTTGTTTGTTTTTGTGGGGCATTGGAAACTAGCTATAATTAAAGCAAAAGCATAGATAGGATGTTTTGATGGCTATACTGTTCTAAAGCATAGAATCATAGATTGGTTTGTGTTGGAAGGGACATTAAAGATCATCTAGTTCTAAACCCTGCCACGGACAGGGACACTTTCTACTAGACCAAGTTGCTCAAAGCCCTATCCAACCTGGCCTTAAACACTTCCAGGGATGGGGGGATCCTCAACTTCTCTGGGATACCTGTTCCAGTGCCACCCTCATGATTAAGAATTTCCTTCTAACACCTAATCTAAATCAACCCTCGTTTAGTCTAAAACCATTCCCCTTTGTCCTATCATTATCTGTCTGAGTAAAGTCAATCAATGTTCAGTGCCTTACTATTGTAGCCTTCTTATTTACACAGGATAGAATGACCACTTAGTTTGGCTTTGGAAGGACAAATTTCTTTTACTTGAAATTTAACACATATTTGTAGTATGGAGCATGGTACTTAATTTCTAGGCTTACTTGAGAGTTTTAATTAATTGCTTCACTGAAAATGCAGGGATTTAGCTAATGTAGGTGACCATAAATATCTTCTGCTTCCTTTCTATGGCATACCATATTTGTGCCTTTGACTTAAGATCTTAATTTTCCTTTGGGCCTGTGATAAGTAGAGGAAATCAGAACAGCTACTACATGAATATATCTAAAATATATCTATGTATCACATAGTTAGCTGAGATTGTGAAGGAATGGGCTCAATGACCCAAGTGGTGCTCGCAATCCAATTTTTCCAAATCTCTCAAGTTCCCACTCCATGACTACAAACATTTAATTCTTCCCCTGTGCCACCTATTCTCCATTAATCTCGCAGATTCAACACTTGTTTAAATCCCACATAATTCTTACAAATACACTAAAGTATTTAACATTCCCCAACATCATCCTTCTCTGAACCAAAGATGTGCCTGGTAACTCCAAGGAAATTAATCACTTTTCCATCAAAATACCATTACTGCTAGCAAATACAGCATATTTTCATACCCCGAAAACAAAATCTCCTATGCTACAAATCTTCCTTCCAGACTCATAATTTTTTCCCTCACCCATTATTAGAATCATCACCCATTGAAACCAATCTCTCTCTAAAAGTGAGCAAAAACATATCCCATTACAATAAGACAGAAAGACCTGCTGTGTCTAGTCCAAGTAGTTCTTCTAAATAAATCACTCCTACAGAGTCCTTACTTCATGTTCTTTTTCCATGTAAAATATTTTGCATTTCTTTTAACAAACTACCAGGACTTCTTGGGGATATATCTTTCTCCTCTCAGTGCTGGGAAACAAGTGATGATCACAAGAGGAAAGTTCATTCAAAATACAAAAACACTGAATATTGAATGATGAATACTGAAATAATACTTGGCTTCAGCTGTATGATGAAAAGCAGTGAACCTTGTCTAAAACTCTAAGAAATATCTTTCCAAACTGTATTACCATTGTTATGGACACACAGACAGTGGAAAAACACTAGCTTTTTAGTGAGCTCTTAGTTACGTGAACAGGCTTACACTGAGAATTTGTGCTCATGACCATTTTCCTGACCATGTGTTTAATAAATTTGAAAGTTAAGCACAACTCTTATTGTAAACAATCACTTGTTTAAGATGGGATGACACTACATTTTCATTTTCATTTTTTAAAGAAGGCATGTTTTAATGAACACTGGGAAGACAACCTTGCTTAAATCCCACCTTTGCCCTGTGTTACCGAGGCAATATTTATATTCTCTTTATATCTGTTTCCTCCTGTAAATGTTTGCTATAATAATACTTAATGAATACAAAAGTGTGTTGTGATGTGAGCAATTAGTTCATGGTTTCATAGCATATTGAAATCTTTGGATTAAAGATGCCGTGTAAGTATCAATACTATTATTTTTAACAATATTTTTAAGCTATGCTAACACCTTTCAAAGAGTAAGCTCTGATCTTACATTTTTCTTTCAATTTCTCAAAATGATTTATCTAAATAGTAAGGAAGAAAATATGCTGAAGGGCCAAGAATAAGGGTAGCTACTTTTTAAAAGCAGATGTTTTAAAAGAAATGTGTACAATTCAGCAAAGTCAAGGAATAGATAGGGGTTTCTGTCAACTTAGTATGATAAATGAAAGGGCTCTAGTGGCCCCTCTGTTTGTTTAGACCTCTTGTTCCTGCTACTACTCTGCACAAAACTAGCATTGAAGTGTCTACTGTTAAAACATAACATAACCTGACAATGATCAGCCCACGGGGCTTTCCAAGAGAAGGCCATATTGTTCTGCATGGGGAAATGCTCTAGCACGAGATGTCCTGAGACATGAAGGAAAGCATCAAGTGCGGAAGACTTTCCAGTACATTAGTAGTATATGAAAGAAGCTGACCACTTGTACATTAATATTGCCTTGTCCCAGAGACTGACATATGGGAAAGTACTGCATAAGATTCTCTAAAGACAGCTTTTTTTTACCCTTGTATTATAATAACAGCCACAACAAGCAGAATATTGGAGGTTTAACAATATAGGATACAAATATATTTTTATATAGTTATCTCTTAATTTTTATCTCGTGCTGATGACTGAAAAATATTAGATTTTTAATTTTTATTTTTATTTTTTTTTTTTTACTATGCACTATTTGTAAATCCACTACAGAATGTTTACCTTGGGAATAGCTTTAACATAAAGCATTTTATATACCAATCAGGGCATTTGTTGTTAAACGGTTTTCTGCTAATGGCAAAGGTATTCTGTTTTTGACTCTGGAGGATTTTTAAATGTCAAGAAAAAGACTGGTATTTATGATATATTTAGGATCTTACATTCCAAATAAAGTCAAACAGTCTGATGCTGAGTTGAAAACAACATAAGAATTAAATAAAATGCTAATGAAAAAAGAAAAAAAGTATAGTGAGAATCTAAATCTATTTTCCAAATCTGCACACAGTGAAATATAAGCAATGGTGATCTGAATTTATTGTTTTGTTCTTGTTGTTGTTGATTGTTTGTTTGTTTCTAAGAGCAACACTGACACATCAAGAGATCATTATGTTTCTACTTATGCAGTGTAAAGAAGAAATAGGCAATGTATTTTTTGGTAGCTCTGTGAAAATGTATCAGATACAAACCTCTCCAGTTTGTACAGGTGCTTTTCATACAAACATGAATTTCACCAAAGTTCACACATCTTGGAAACAATTATGCTGCATCTAGAAGGTTTTTCACAGCTTGAACATTCAATTCATTTAAGCCACCAAAGTTTTATTTATTTATTTATTTATTTATTTATTTATTATGCCAGTTCTACTAACATGAAAGAGCTGGACAGAGTAAATAGAAGTAATACCTAATTATGTAAGTAATTAAGTAATTATATTAATATTATATTAATATATTAAGTAATGCCTAATGTAATAATATATACATTATATTATATTATATATATTATATACCTGGAGTATAATTCTAGCACTTCCTCACACAAAGCATGAATCTCTTCTTCATCTGAGATGAGTGATCCTATACTAAACTGCCTCAAGCTCAAGGTATTGGTACAGTTGAGGAAAAAAAGAGGTTATGAGCAAGGGAAAAAAAAAAAAAAAAAAAAAAAAAGAGCTGTGCTGAGATCTGGGTACCCCTATCCAGCCCAGAATGAGGCAGAAAAAAAATACATCTTAAACAGGACTGACCCTCACACTCCGCAGGCATTATGGCACAGAGAAAGGCTTGACTGATATGTACACTGCAAATCATGGAAAAAAAAAAAAAAAAAAAGAGAGAGAGAGAGAGAGAGAAGTCAGTTGTTGGAAGAATTCAGGAAGGTTTTTCTAGGGATTCCCTCCCTTTTGCCCCCTTCCCCTTTTTTTTAAATTTTGAGAATATTGAGCTAAAGTTAAAACACAAACAGCTTTATTTTAGGGATTATTTTTGTTTCATCTGTACCACAGTAATGTCAAACAAAGTGTCACTGTTGGCTGGTATGACACTGGTGTGAACTGAACATTTTTCTAGACCCATACAACTATACACAGTGGCTAAATATCATCAGTTGTCAAGGAATATTTTGGTATTACCTTATTTTATATATCTCTGGGAAATCAAACTAGGAGAAAAAAAAAAAATAACATCTGTCTGTATAACTATGAAGACATATTCTTTTAGGTTGACAAGTCATCAAAAAAGTCATATAAGTTTTAAATAATCCTCAAAAATGGCATAATTTTCTTACACATAACAAATATTCCCTCTGTTATTCATTAGATCAATCCATACAGTCAGAAATACAGTGAAAATATCCAAGGTATAGAGAAACTAACAATAGAAATAAATCAGCAAGTCAACTTTTATGCATTTAATAGTCTGCTGCACATTCCTTCCGATTTCTAGCTTTGCATGAGCATATGTTTCTTCTTTCATTTGTTTTCTGGAAAGCACCCAAGGGACCTCACTGAAGGAGGATGTCATCCTTGCATAGGATGACACACAAATTGAGTTGGCCAATGCTTTCCCATGCAGGTGCTTTTCTCAGTTCATAGACACTACAATACAGGAGTGATTCATTCTGTTTACAATTATTCTTTAACAGTACAAACTCAAGGAAAGTGTTTGTACCACTGCAGGTTTTCCCTTAGAAATGATTAAGAGAGGGTGGTCGCACACTGGAACAGGCTCCCCAGGGAAGTGGTCACTGCACCGAGCCTGTCTGAATTTAAGAAGAGATTGGACTGTGCACTTAGTCACATGGTCTGAACTTTTGGGTAGACCTGTGCGGTGTCAAGAGTTGGACTTGATGATCCTTAAGGGTCCCTTCCAACTCAGGATATTCTATGATTCTATGAAATGTTCCCATTGAAGCAGATAATGGAGAACTCTGTGGGAAAAGAGGCTTTTTTTCCTCTTTCCTTTTTTTTTTCTTTTTTTTTTTTTTTTTCCTACATTTACTTGCAGATTGTTTGAAATGCCAAGAATATGATTATTAATGTGCATATAAATATTGATTCTCACAATATCAACCCTAACTCAGACATTGAAATCATGACCACCTATCAACAGGTCGTTACTAAATAATTAAGTGCTAAAAGAAGTTCATGCTATTAATTCTAGCTTAATGCAAGTTAGAAGGTGTTTAACAAACATGTCTCAGTGTTAGATATTATAACTGAGGAACATACCTCATTTCTAGTTCCTGGGATCTAGGTTTTAAGGTTCATAACAGAAACCCTAGGATGAGGAAACCTTACCTGGGTGTCTCCCTACTCTTTGTGGTGTGTTACCAGTAGCTGTACATAAAGTCTGGGCAACTTCTTTTTCTTCTGCTTCACAAACGCCACCTTAAGAGTGCATAGAATAAAAAATAGTCTTACTGGGTCAAAAGCTTGGCCACTGCCCCTCCACAAATGCTGCATGTAAACCTAGGATGTCTGCCTCAGCTCTTAGCATTAATGCTCAGTCAATTCTTGACTTTTCCCTGTTTCAAATGAATATCAAGACCCAAAAGAGAATGGAGAGGATTGGCCAAAAGTCTTTTCTTGATCACTGCATTTTATATAAATAATATGTATTGGAATAGGGTTGAAAACACAGTTTATTGCTTGTAAAGGCCCTAACTCATTAGATGTTGAGTTCCCGTCTCAGTGGATGTTTAATGATGTTAAGCAGAGAGGAGCAGAGGCAATAGGATGATATAAGAAACATGCAGACTTCCTGGAATACACTATTTGACATAGTTGAAACACTTCACAGAGGCATAGGAAATGTGAACTGAGGACTGCTCTGGCAAAGTAGGAATTCTAGCTCTGGCCTCCCACATAGTTGGTCTGTATTTTAACAAGTGGGGTACTGTAAAGAAGGGGAATGCTTCCCTCTGGGGTCCCCTGTGAGACAGAGCTCATCAGACCCAGGCACTGGAATACAGGAAAAGATGACTGAATATTCCAGATGGTCGTAATATTTGACTCAGATGAAAAAGGTGGTTTGAATCTCAGGCATTCTTGGTCTTCTTTTGCTTCATTTAAAATAGGATTTCAACAGCTTCCTTTTCATGCTCTGTAAGTTCAATATGAATTCCACAAATAGACTTTTATTTTATTTCATTTTATTTTGGAAAGGTAGATTTATTCCTGAAAATAGTTTCTTTCTACATCTTGTTTAGGAACTAAATCCTGCTGCCTCATCAATACAAATACATTTTATTTTTTTTTTTGTTTATGTTTTGACATGTTATGACACTATTCTATTTTAGCTAGATATAAGACAGACCCTGAAAAGTCAATGTTCAAACTCTTGTCTACAAGCATCCCTCTCACTATATTTATCACAGAATAGTCTTCCAGCTTTAGTCACAAAATTCAAATTGAATCTGACCCTAACTTGTCCTTGCAGACCCACTACAACTGAAAGAGTAATCTAAAGTAGATTCTAGAACATTGTGAGTATTATTTAAAAGCAAATAAACATACAGTTCAGAAAGTTATGGTGGACTGTAGACACAGAGCCATGAAGAAATGAAGAAAATTGAATCTTTATTACTAAGGGTAAAATTAGACTGAAGAGCAATTAAACAGATCCGCAAGAAAACTTACTTTGGGCTGCTCTAATAACTGAATGACAGGAACCTCATTTAGTTTTCAAAAAGAGTTGTGTGTTTTCATAAACTGAATAACTTTGAGAACAGAATAGCTCAGACACAAGAAACATCCCATTTTCCTGCTATGATGTGTTGCAGAGGAATTATATGTAGTAAAAAGCATAATCTGAAGATGTATAAAGTTATGTTTTCCTATGATACAGGAATGAGTTACATTAAAATATGAGAATGTATGATGAAAGTCTTAAACTTATTGTAGCCTTTTATTTTATTTTTTTTATTTTTCCCCAAGAAGTAGGAAGGAAACTGGAATATAAAATCAGTGTTCTAGTGTATAACTTCTTACTTTACAGTTCAGAACATAACAGGAACAGGACCCGCGGGAACGGGGTTAAGCTGAGGCAGGGGAAATTTAGGCTTGACATCAGGAGGGGGTTCTTCACAGAGAGGGTGGTTGCACACTGGAACAGGCTCCCCAGGGAAGTGGTCACTGCACCGAGCCTGTCTGAATTTAAGAAGAGATTGGACTGTGCACTTAGTCACATGGTCTGAACTTTTGGGTAGACCTGTGCGGTGTCAAGAGTTGGACTTGATGATCCTTAAGGGTCCCTTCCAACTCAGGATATTCTATGATTCTATGATTTACAGCAGTCCACTATTGGTCCAAGACTTAACAAGTTCTTTAGTAAAGGAGTAGCATTGAGAAATCATTTGGGCACTAAACTAATAAGAATAAGGATTATTATTTTTTTTCCAACATAAGTTGCCCTAAGAAAATGAGAAATAGGAGTTCTACCTTCCACTCCTGACCCCAATATTTTCTTCATCTTCATTGAATATATTTAACAACAATGTAGTGACTCAGATTGTTGAGCAAAGCTATTCAGTGGTCAAATGTATGTTGTCAGAGAGTTCATGAAAAAGTCATTATCTCTCCTCCCCTTCTCTTTCACTGTCAGGCAGAATCATGTCATAAATATAGCCACTTGTCTAGCAGGATATCAATCTATCCAGGTATCACCCACTTCCCGTCTCTGGCCATATGTTTCTGTTATTTATGTCAAGAAAATAGCATTTACACAACCGCTGCTAGTTGTTTACAGAAGTTTAACTCCTGTGATATAGTCCTGCTTGTGTTGCATGCTTTTAGCCCATAGATAATACATGAGATTGTACATTTTAAAATATGCTTCCACATGCATGATAGAATAAACACAGACGTGAACTGACAGCACCATCTGCCAAACACAGTTGATGTCAGGGGAATGGTCTCTGCACAATATTCTGCTGCTCCCCCATGAGATAAGACTATTTTTTCTCATGGTATAACTACACTAAATTTGTCTTGTTTATCTAGTACTCAAACTGTTAAAAATCTCAGAAGTAGAAGGGGCTCAAAAACAGGCCTTTAAGAAGCACCACAGGGTGGAATAGTGGAAATTGAACAATTCTCATATACATTTTTCTTGTTCTTATGACTTGTCATATTCTTGTTTACATACTTACACTAGAAATAAACCTGTAAGAAATGTATACATGACATTATATTCTGTGCTCTGAAGCCACGTAAAATTCATAATATAAATCTTTAAGTGGTTCATCTGAAAATTATATAGGGCAATCTGCCTTCACATGCAGTGTAGCTGTTTGCAATGAGACATTAGCAGAAATTTTTGTTGTTGTTTGATTGTTTGTTTATTTTCCTCCTATAACCCCCCATTATTCACAGTCCTTATTGAAACAAACAAACAAACAAAAAGTAAAGGTAACTTTTTTTTTTCTTTTAATATTTTCAATTTCATAAGCATTTTTTTGTTTGTTTAGACTCATATCAAGAGCTGGCTGTGTTAACAGACTGTCTCCTGGAGGTAACTGGTAGGATTAGGAGGGAAAAAATCTTTTTGCATGTCCTGCAACAGCAACAAATTCAAAGCTGCAAGGTCCATGAATATGTGATAATCAACAACTACAAGGGAATTAAATATTCACCAAATGCCTCAGTGAGCATATTTCTGTCTTCCAAGCCTCAAAATCTACAATGTTAACGAGCACAAATGGTCAACGACCTTATCTAGGTTAGCTAGAAGCTAAAAGGCCATTTCCTGGAGCCTACTGACAATGACAGTAGTCCATACGACAACTCTGTGATAATCTCAAAACCATAGCTAATCATAATAGTTCATAGTTGGATATGTCATATGCCTGATTTTCCCTGCTTCTTCTACTTAAAGAATAGAATAGTGTGTGAGCTTGTGCAGCCAGGGCATTCAGAAGCCCAAGAGAAACTGGTTCTGTCAATTTATAGATTAGCAATTCTATAAATGGGTGGAAAATGCTCAACCCATTCTGACTCCATCCAGCTCATTTGGCATGCACAAGTCACAACTGCCAGGCATGTTTGCCACACTTTAGGCATGCCTGGACACAAATATGAGTCCTCCTGGCAGTTAGAGTTGTGGAGTATCCACAGAAGAAACTTGAAATTTCATTTTCAAACCCTAGCTTTGCCTGACAGGAGCTAAATCTATCATGTGGGGAGTTCTGGATTCCTTGTAACCATGGGACTGTGGCCTTTATTTCTGACAAGATATTCTACTCTGAGCTTGAAGAAGTAATTATTAATGAAAATGCTCTCAGAAATGTTCCAGAGGAAAGTTTTAGTATGTCTAAATCAGCTTTTTCTCACAATAAAGTTTTATTCAAATAAGTAAAATAATATAAATATTCCTTATTCATAAAAATAAAGAATACTTGACCATCCTTATTTGCTGGTATCCAGATTTCCATTTTGCACAGTGAAATCACATTGGTTCTGCTACTGTCAAGGCCTTCTCTCATTGTAGATAGCTGTGGAACAAGGTTTGGGCTGTTCTAAATTACCTGATGTAACATAAATGTATTCTATGTAATATTTTGTTGCACATTAGCTACTCTTTGCTTTTTATTGCAATTATATGACATCAGTACTAAAAGAGTTTGTAAGGAGAAAATAAATAAAGTCAATGATCAGTTGTGATTCATTTTTTTAAATTACTCTACTATTGTTAAAAAAAAAAAAAATCTTTGAAAAATTTTCTTCTAAGTAAAACAAGTTTCTCTTGCTTTCTAATGCACATAATTTATTTGGAAATAAAAAAGTTAGATCAGCATGTTCTCACATTAAAACATTTTAAATGTAAAATATGCAACTGTTTTACAAACTGGGTAGTTTTGTTGTTTTTTTTTTAATTACAGTGATTATATTTAAAAATTTTATGCATGAAAGATGAACTTTGTCATAATTGGTGCAGAATTATCTTACATTCACATTATTCGAATTTTAAATTACAAATATTTTAATATTTAATATTAAAATATTTATATTTGTATATAAATATTTAAATTAAAATATACAAATATTTATATTATATCACTTTGTAATATGTATACAAAGGTTACCCTGGTACCCTACTAAAACTGAGTATAGATTAAATCCTTGACTTCCCACTGTAACAAATCAGTCTAATTACATGGGATTATGTGTTGCAAGATTTTTTTAAATAGCTTCTTTACCTATAAAATAACGTTAACAAAGAACTATTGATGCAGGCTTTAACTTCAGAAATATTTGTTAAACCATTGTTTTTAGATTACTTAATACTACTTCCTTTAATATTAGGTCATGTTGTTAAAGAATGTTTCTGATTTTAAACTATAAATAAACTCAGGTAAATAAAATGTTATTAACAAGCTGGACATATTGCTTTTCATATTTATGTAAATTTTCAGTTTGCAGGTTTTTTTTCCCTGTAAATTATGAAAATCTCTAGTTTTCATACTAATCATGTTCTTTGCTTTACTTCCTATTCAGAAATTAATAATAAAAAGCTATTTGTATTTGCTGCTCATCTATGAGATACACAGCTTTTCGGTCTCCAGACGTCAGTATTTTGTTTTCTTAGCAATGAAATTTTTCTTAGCGAATAATTTTGTTTGCTTTTTTTTTCTTCTGTTTTTTACAGCATACAAAGGTCTGCACAGGTTCGAAGGGTACGTTAGATTCAGAAAGCAAAAACAAAGTTATCTGGAATTGACATAGTACTGGAAAACAGAACATGTAAACATCAAGGTTTGAAATCCTACTCTTCACTTTATCTTCTAGGGAAAGTGTTACTTACACATGGATACACACACACTAAACTTATATGTATATATGACAGCAAATATGTTAAATGGTACACCATGACATTAACATGTCAACTCTGGAGCCATATAGTTTTTTCTAAAACTTCAGAGATCATTATAGTTAAAATAAATCTTAATAGATAGATTCATCTACAAATTAAAGCATACTTTCTGAACAGTCTGAGTGTTACCTTTAAGACAAAGTCAATTGGGATAGTCTGAATTTAGTAGCTGTCACCATACCCCAAAAATACCTGACAAGTATACTTACTGACACATGATATCCTTATGTAGGCAATGTCACACATTTAAACATCAGTGATGTTAAATAGATGTTAATAAGAAAATAATGATCCTCCTGATCATGTCATTCCTATAGATTTAAATCAGCTGTTAGAACTAATTGGAGTTCTACATAAGTAAGGAATAAAGGATTAGAGTTAATATAAAACAAATAAACAAAATTTTCTTCAGAGGCTTTTTTTTTTTTTTCCACCTAACTTGCAGTATTCATAAATTGAGTACCAAATAGATTAATCAACATTATACATGATCAGTGCAACAGCTGACACCTTTCTGCTAAATTAGGTTTTAGAGGAACCAAATTTAGAATCTGGTGGGTCTCAAGCCTGAGGTTTTTCCTTTGTACCTTCTGTGAAACTTCTGTGTTGTTTTTGTTTGTTGAGTTTTAACTTGCAGTCATAGAAATTGAAGAGAGATACTAGAACATGCAGGTTGTAAAGAACTATCCTTCAGCCTCTTACTCCAAGTATTGAATTTGAATAAAGTTGTTCATTCCCTTGTCTGAGCCCTGGACAAGGTTTCTACACCATCTTTTGGCATCTTCTTGCCATCATCGTGATGCCTCTTTTTCTCTACATCCCACTGGAATTTCATATGTTGAACCTTTTAACTGTTGCCTTTTGTCTTTTTGCTGTGTGTCTCTGACAAGTCTGTCTCTGTTGTCCCAATAAACTATTTCACCCTACTTCAGGAAATGGAAGACACCAATTAGATCTCCCCTTATTAACACTGCCCTTTCTAGGCTAAGCAAACCTAGTGCCATCTATCTCTCCTTGTACATCATGAAGTCAAGCCCAAGGCAACTGAATGAAGACATTCAAGAATTTTACACACCCACACTCTTACTTCTTTAGCCTGTATTTTATTAACATCGGTCCATGTTTAGGAAGATTAACACAGTGTAATGAGGTTGTTGAGGTAACTTTTTCCTGTACTGCCCTGTCAGTTTTCCACAGCCGAAGAAGGTTGGAAATCACAGAGGAAAGCAAAAAGAGAGAGGCTGAGGCAGTGAAAGGGGGGGGATTTGCCTCTTTTATTTTGTAAGACCTAATTCTAAAAAGGGGGGGGAAATCAACATGGAGAGAAACATCAAATTCCACCTCATTCTGCAATTCCCATTAAAAAGAATAATTTAGATTAGATACAAAGTATTATTGAATTTCAGTGACCTAGGGTTTCTGGGAATAATTTGACTTAGTATAGGTTACGTATCCTCGTTATACAATAAGGAAAGGGGAAGAAACTGAATTGTTCAAGAAACAGTAATAATTACTGTATGGCTATCAGAAGAATAGGTTGCATAGGGCAGCTTCTGTTCCTCAGGAATGGCACAGCTAACTCTCAAATCCTGACTGAGTGTGGCCATACAAAACTGACAGAGGGAAGATACCATAACATGGCACAAACAGTTAGTGAAATGGAACAATGGTTGTGATTCAGAGGGTATATGATATGAGTCTCTGCATTTTTAGCTGGATTTTTTTGGTGGTAAATATTGGTTTTCCCCAGCTATCATAGTGAAACAACACAGAAACCTCATGTTGTATGTGGAAAAGTAGCCCTACATTTACCTTATTTAGAAATGCAGCTCACACACACACACACAAACACACAAACAAACAATGGTATGTGAAATATTTTAACTAAAACAACTGAAATTTGAAAATGTTAGATGCCATGAGAACCATGGCATCTAACATGAGAACCATGGAATCTAACCAGATGCAGAGAGACCAGTGGATAAGATCTGATCTTAAAATGATCAACCACTTTATTGGTTCATTTTAACTGAATAAAACTTTAGCCAGTGCTTTTAAACCCATTATTCAACTTTATTATCTCTCTGCATTGTTTCAGGACACTACTTAAAAATATACATGTGAGCAGTTTTGGTAGGCATATTTATTATTTTAAAATAAATATATTTTAATAATGTAATGATATATCACAAGTTGCAGCTGAAAAGAAAAAACAAGATCAAGAACTCCTGTATTTTCAGAAATATTTTGTTTGTATCTCATGTGCTAAGAAATGCTAAGAAACTGTGGATATTTTGTCCTGTAGTTTCATTTTATTTACAGTATTGATTTTGTTCTGGATTTTCAGAAATAGAAGACAAAGTTGAATGCTACAAACTCTGCTTCAACCATTCAGTAATCACACTGATGTCTCAAATGAATATATTTGAAGTAAAAACTGTCCCATATATATCTTCCTGAAATATTACTGCACAAGTAGTGGCAAGGTTAGCAACCATTTTATTGGTCCTTGAAGAATATAAAAATGTGACCACCACAGGGCTATGCAAGGTCTATACTTGTTATATGGAGAACGACCAGCCTCCTGTGACTCAAAGAGCAAACCAAAATTGCTTCTCTGCAATTTCCTTTAAACTTATGCATTGACATTTGAGGGCTACTTATTTATTTATTTATTTAACTGGATGTTTGCACTATAAAACAGTCATAATTAAAACTCTGTGTTTAGTTTACTTTCTAAACACAGTATTCAACAGCTAGATGAACAGTACTGAAAGATGCATTAATCTCTCTTTTTTTTTTTTTTTTTACTAGAACTCAGGGAGCTCAGTGAACATTGGTTACAATAAAATAGCTTCGTATTGTCTTCTCTCTCTTTCTCTCTCTCTCTCTCTGAGACCAATCCCAAAAACTCAAAAACTGCTGTCAATGAAGAAGAAAAATCAAGAATGACAACAAGATTTTATTATTTATTTATTTATTTCCCAATGGTAAAACTTTTTAGCTCTTACTGCTTCATACATGAAGTATGCTGCTACTAAGACTGCACATATTCGTGGGTTAGGATGATTTCTAGCACTTTAGGGGGTTTCACTGAAGTTATGTTGAGTGTCCAGATTCTATTCCAGTTCCACGAATCTCACTAATATTAATTATTAATATTAATTAGATATAAATAAATATAAATTTTAATTAATTAATCACTAATATTAATTAGATAATAAATCTCACTTATAATTCCTACAATCCTCAATTCAGACCTTAATTATAAACTGGTATCCCATTTGCTTCTGACTCCTTCTCCAGCAGGAGTCTAGGAGTTCTTCAATGCTCTCCTTCCTTTCTGAGCTTTAGGGAGCACTATGGAAATGGGTGAGGAAGTAGGGTAGGCAGACAGCAAATGCTGAGATTTAGCAGAACTGAACGTGTAGCCCTGGGCCTTATTTACTTAACTCCATTTACCCTTTTCTGAATACTCAATTATTAATTTCCTCATGGACTTTCCTTTTATAATTTTGGTCCCTTGATGTCAGGGTGAATAATTACAGTGAAAGCTGTTCACAGTTTCCGCCTCTTTGTGATGCAACATGACTAGAACAGATAATCTCAGAAACTCTAAACACTGGAAAGGTGCAAAGAGATATATAGAAGCTTGTCTCTTATCCAAAGTCAAATATATTTCATAGAGATCTCAAAAAGCATGTTATTGTGGTAAACTCTCATGTCTGTCAAATTTCTGCTTCAAATATTGAGAGATGAAAGATTATCTGAAAAATAAAAATAAAAACAGCTTCTTGAATATTCACATCACAGATTTTTTTTTTTCAACAACAACAACAAAAAGATGGTAATATCCCAAGCAACTATTTTCAAGATATGAAGGGTAGAAATGTTCAGCAACCTGAATAACATGCCATTTATTGGTAACATCTGGAAATGTGCTTGCCTTCTCTCCCCTCATGACCTGTTAAGAAAATAAAACACATTGTTCAGAAGCATATTTTCAAATGTTTTTTCTTTTTTTTTTCTTTTTTTTTTTTGTGGGGGGGAGGGAGGGGGATCAGGAAGGAGATAATAAAAAGTAGAAATAGGAAGTTTAAATTCTGCTTGCATTTACAGATTTTGATCATCTACAAAAATAACAAGGAAAAAAAAAACATTATGCTGAGGAGATCTAGCATGTCTCACTGAACATATACAAGAAAAGGCTGCCAAAAGTCAGTAAGATTCCACTCTCCAATGATGAGATGGACACTTGGATGAGAGGTACTCTTGTCCTACTTGTCTATATCACCATAGCTGACCAGCATCTGGACTATTTGGCTTGAGAATTTGTCCCAGTCTTCTAAACTTTTCCTTGCCTATCACCTCATAGTACTGAAAAAGCAAAGGTAGCAAGGAGCTCCTAAATAACCTCAGGCAAAA
Source organism: Anas platyrhynchos (assembly GCF_047663525.1). NCBI lineage: Eukaryota > Metazoa > Chordata > Aves > Anseriformes > Anatidae > Anas > Anas platyrhynchos. The sequence goes on along the minus strand of NC_092588.1, from coordinate 66,065,653 downwards.
ATAAAAGGGAAGCATACAAAGATGGAAGCAGCATCAGATCACCCAGGAAAAGGAAATATAGAGAGAAGTCTAACTATGCAGGGACAAGGTTAGAAAAGCTATATGCCATCTGAAGTTGAATTGAGCAACAGATCTCATCAATCTGGAATTGTTCAGAGTGTTTGACACTGTCCTGCACAGCATCCCTGTGAATGAAAAGATATTGGTTTGATGGATCCATGAATCTGGACAAGGAATTGGCAAGATCGTCACATTCAAAATTGCAATGAATGGCAAGATGTCCAGGTGAAGTGGTGTCTCTCAGGGGTCTGTATTAGGACTGGTATCATTTACCATCTTTGTCAGTGACATGGACAGTGGGATTGAGTGTACCCTTAGCAAGTTTGTGGATGACACCAAGCTGAGTGGTGCAATCAATACACTGGAATAAAGGGATGTCATCCAGAGGGACCTTAATAGACATGAGAGGTGGACCCATGCAAACCTCCTGAAGGTCAAGTGCAAAGTCCTGCACCTGGTTTGGGGCAATCCCAAACATGAATACATGTTATTGGGTAACAACTGGATAGAGAGCAGCCCTGTGGAGAAGGACCAAGGGGTGAATGAAAAACTCAACATATGATCCAGAAATGTATGCTTGCAACCCCAAAAGCCAACCATATCCTGGGCTGTATCAAAAGAAGTGTAGCTAGCAGGTTGAGGGAAGTGACTTTCCCCCTCTACTCTGCTATTGTGAGACACCACCTGGTGCACTAGCTCTGGGGCTTAAGAAAGACTAAAGTCTTTCTTAAGAAAGACACAAGTCTGTAAGAGCAAGCTCAGAGGAGGGCCGCAAAGAAGATCAGAGATCTGGAACACCTCTCCTATGAAGACAAGCTGAGAAAGTTGAGGTTATTTAGCCTAGCGAAGAGAAGTTTCTGGGGAGAACCTGTAGCAGCCTTCCAGTACTTGAAGAGGGCCTACAGAAAAGATGGTGAAGGGCTCTTTATCATGGAATGTAGTGATAGAACAAGGAGTATTGGCTTTAGACCAAAAGAAGGTAGATTTGGAATAGGTTTTTGGAAGTACCATTTATGGAAGTATCATTTAGCATCTCCATTAATATCCTGGATTATGGGAAATAGTGCAAGTTTTCAGATGATACAAAATTGGGAGGGATGGGTAATACACTAGATGTTTGTGCTGCCAGTCAGAAGGACCTTGAAAGACTGGAGAACTAGGCTGACAGGAATATCCTGAAGTTTAGCAAAGGAAAATATTAATTCTTGTTCCAGAAGGTGGAAGCCCCAGGCACCCATCCAAAGAGGCTGGGGACTGAATAACTATAAAGTAGTTTTTCAGAAGAGAAAATAAAATAATATAAATGGGGGTCTGGTGGACACCTAGTGGAACATGAGACAGAAGTGTTCTTGCAACAAATGTGGCCATCACCACCTGGTCTAGGAAAAGCACTAGGAAGAGCATCACCAGCAGGTCAAGGGAGGTAATTCCACTCCTCTGCACAGTAAGAGATCATCTGTTTCCAGGACCCTGGTAAGACAGAGAAGCTTTGCTGGGTTTTGCTAGTAACCAGTATATGTTTCTGGGGGAGGCTTTGAGAAGGATGCAATAGCAGTTTGTGCAAGCCTAATCTTATTTAACATCTTCAGTAATGATCTGGAAGAGGCAAGAGGCAAAACAATAACAAAATGCATTGACACAACCTCATGACTTCCAGGAGCAATGCAAGGGATCTAAGAGAATTTTAAAATATTACTACAGAACAACAGAACAAAATATTTTTGAACATAATATGAACAAACTTATCTGTTTGAACATAATATTTCTATTATGAAACATAAAAGAAAATAGTACCTATACTGTCCATTCACTGTTCCTAAGAAACTACCATACAGGGTCAGATTTAGGCTTACCTAGGACAGTAGCCTTTCTTCAAATGTACTGGGAATTTCAGAGTAAAGAGCAGGAAGTCTTAACATAAGGCAAGCTTCTATGGTACTTTTGTATATTAATAGATCTTCTCTTGGTTTGCATTCCAGCAACACACAATGAGACCTCATTTCTGCCATGAGAAGGCCTTCTGTTAAGGCCATGACTACTGCCTAGGAATGATACTGGGCACTTGTCTTCTCTTCTTTACTGTAGACAAGTAGCTGGAAATGGGGAAAAGAGTCTCCATAAATGAGTCTGTTACCCATACAGTATTATCCAGATATATAGGATGAGAGCACAGTGTTCTTAAGAAGAAATGAAATAACTGTGTATCTAAAGAAATCAGTGAAAGACTAAGATACAGTACAGTCAACACAACATAGCAAGATTGAAAAAAATTACTTTATTGATGTTTGTTGAATAGTGACAAAGGAATACATAAATCCCTTCATAATATTCCCTTCATTTTCTTTTATTATTATTATTATTATTATTATTATTATTATTATTATTATTATTATTATTATTATTATTATTATTATTATTATTATTATTATTATTATTATTATTATTATTTAAATCTTTTGACTTTTGTCTACCTCCAGAAATGTAAAGTCCATTCTTGGCTCTTGTCATGTTCCTGGCCACAAAGATATTTTGTGGCAGTAGGTTTCACAGGTCATCTGAATGGAGAACAAAATCAAAGACTATTTTGTTTTAAATTAGTTGCTTTCTAATTTCATGGAATTCCTACTTTTCATTCTGAGAAGAGGTAAACAGATCTTTCTAATCAACCTTCAGAGGATCTCCTTTTCACTGGGTGGATAGGCAGAAGTTGGTGGCCTCCTTCTTTTTTTTGGAAAAGAACTTGATGATACAAAATGGTTAGTAAAAGTTAAGTGCCTTTACTGAAATCCTTCCTGTTTAAAAAGGAAGCACACAATCTTTCTTTTCCCAGAATACAGAAGAATTTCAGAAAAAAAAGAACTTCAGGAAAAAGAAAAAAGAACTTAGAAAAAAAAAAAAAAAAGAAAAAAAAAGAAAAAAGAAGAAAAAAGAAAAAAAAAAAGAAGAAAAAAGAAAAAAAAAAAAGAAAAAAGTGAAAGAAAAAAGAAAGAAGAAAAAAGAAAAAAAAAAAGAAAAAAAGAGGTGAAACAAGACTTGAGAAAAAATTATAAATCAGCTGATAAAGTTACTAAAAAAAACACACACACAACATACACACACAAAAACAAACAAACAAACAAGTACAACTCCCAAAATGAAAACCAAAACAACAAAAAAAGCACAAAACTAGCAACCAATCAAACGAGCAAACAAACAAACAAAACCAAAACAACAATTCTCTTTGTACATCCAAGAAAGCCACTGAAGGAACCACTTTTATTCAGTTGCAATACAGTGGCAAATTTTTGACAGGAAAGTGAAACAAACACACTACTTTTTTTTTTTTTCTCAAACTCTTGCTATGGATTGCACTTGGAAATTTTTGTATTATATATTAAAAGAAGGGTACTAGAAATACATTGAGGAGAGCTATGAGACCATAAGATATATGATCAAAGGAGCCCAAATGTTGATCTAGTTCAAAAAAAAAAAAAATAATAAATAAGAACGGGATGTTTTTGAGAGCTGGGTAAGCAACAGCAAAACAGAAAGTTACTCATGTATGACAAAATTCCTGTGATTCTGCTAACAGTAAGAATGTAAAAATGTTCTGGTTTTTTTTTTTTTTTTTTTTTTTTTAATGCTGAAATAGTTTCAAAGTACCAAAAAGCCAATCAAAATATCAAACTGTGAGTTATTTCACAGTTGCTACAATGAGTTTTTTCATAGTTGTTGTCACTTGTTGATTGAAGTGACAACACGTGAGACATGACAGGAAGGAGGAACTGGAGAAGCTTCAAAGGTAGTAAAGTAGTATCTCTTCTTTGTGTTCCTACAGATTACCTGTCCTAGTAGCTACAAACCTTCCTTTTCTCCCTCCTTACTCAAACTCACCAGAAATATTATGGCCTACCTGCCTTCAGAGCAGATCCCATTTGCCTCCTGGGACAAATGGCTTACAAGTCTTATGTTATACAAATATAGAGGCTGCAATCATAACATAATAAATATGGATACAAGTTGGACTTCAGTGTTTTTAGTAACAAATGCTGTTTACTCTTTGCAGTCCATTTGCTCTCCAGAATCCCTTCTGGTGAGCAGACATACAGCCTGCACTTTCTCCCTTTCATAGACTTCTCTGGTGGGATGTATACTCCACAGTAGCCTCCCTTTATGACAGACAACATTGATGTTATCTAGTATTTTCTGATGTTTGTGGTAATTTGAATAGCAAATTGACTCATTTCTGTGACCAAAGATCAAAGTTGCTGAATAGCCACAAGGATTCCAGTTGTATGGTGGTAACTGAACCAGCTGCCTAGGATTTGCCTTTTTCCACTGCATATCTCTATGGAAACATTTAAGGTACTGCATTATGAAATATTATGTCTTACAGCATGAAAAGGGCACACTTTACTACTACATGTCTAAAAACTGTCTTTCACAGTATTTTTAATAATCTAGGCTAACATTACAAAAAGATTGCCAGATTTATTTTGAAGACAATTTAAATCAGTTTTAATCTTGACTTACAATAATGTGAGTTAGATGAGATTAACACCCTGACATTACCTACTTTGAAACCTCAGTAAAATTATGTAAAAATATACATTCAAATCAGGTGGTAGTATCAAGAAAAAAAAAAAAAAAAGGCATTTTTTTCTAGAGCTAAGTGGGGTGGAATCCGTGGAGAAGATAGCCTTCCTCTGATGAATTATGCTCCTTCTCCAAATTCTCTTCTGGAGTCTAGATCTTCACAGAACTTGGAGACTTCCCTTGCTCTTTCTTTTCTCTTTGTCACCAGGGCTGAGATAAGCCTTTGTGGAGCTTGTACCCCTGAAAGAATGTTTTTAATCTCAATTAACATTCTTTCTAGACTTCTGAAAGTGGTAATGATTCACAAATTGCATGGACAACACTAAGATATATTTCCCTCCACATTAGGGAAAACTAGGTAGTTTTATTTAGATGCTGAATAATTCATGTAGGTAATGAGGCTTTTCTTTGGAAACAAAAAATGTTTAGCCATCAGGTTATTTTGCATTGAGTAACTGGCAATCATATTAGATATTTCTAAGAAAGTTTTAGTATAAAATATACAACAAAAGACATTTAAAAATCATGAGAATTTATGCCAATTTTCTGTTTATAACATCACTAACTAAAGAATTCATGCAAATGAACTGTGATTATATAGACAAAATGAATTTCTTATATACTTTTAAGCTACAAATATAATTCATTACTTCAAGGTTTATGAGCTATTCATGTTTAGATGGATCAACCAATCTTTCTCCGATCAATCTGTACGTGCATCTGTAACAAGATCTATTGTGTGAACCTCTACAGAGTTACACCATTGCTGGTATTATATATTATTTGTTCTTCATGTTGCATTTTACCTCACAATCAGTATTGGAAACTTCTGATATTAGAACGATGCATGCTGTCAGCTTTGCAATTGCTATTATCTTAGATGCAAAGCGTGTATTTATGATTGAGGTTCCAAGGTAGCATTCTTTTCCTGTTTTCTTCCATGTTCATATAATTTCTGTATAGGTGTGAAATGGGTAAGTTATTATTGTATTGATTTAATTAGAAACTTTGATTATATTTATTTTTAACCCACAGATAGTAAAACTGAGTGACTTTCATATATGGTTTACTCTGGCTCTGAAGACTTTAAATGCATTTACTGGCAAGTTACTGTAGTAGACACATGGTGGTGGTGGTGGGGGTGTCAGCTTTTAATTGTAACTGTCTTGCAGAGTGGTGTTGTTTTAATATCCTGTATAGATTTTTATGTAATACACTTACTTGCAGGCAGCCTGAAGCAAGAATCAATTCTGTGAAGGATTCTTCTTTTGTTAAAAGCCAATCTTGTTTTAATGATGCATGAAGAAATATTCGAGCATTGACATTTTTCTGTCAGGTTTCTTTTGAAAAATCAATTAAGATAATACTGCTTTGACCTAGTTATCTAGTTAATGCTTATTAGGAATGTAATATGATTTACTGTCAGCATAATAATTTTTGTATCTTATCCCATTAGCTTGTGCATATTTCAAAGTGTATTACACAATGGTCACTTCTTAAAATGTAATGTAGCAGAATACATTAATTAGATTGACTGGAATCATTAGGCAGAAACTGTCATCGGCCCTGTGTATCAAATTTGTATATCATCTCTATAAAGTTAATTCATTGTTTACTTGTCTGAAGAGTGTTTCAGAAGTGTTTTCTTGGACAGAAATTATTTGTTTCATGTCTATAAATATTTATTCTTAGTGATTCCTGGACTAAGCATATTAATTACATGTGATTACTAAAGAAATATGTCTTAGGAAACAAGGTTTTTGGAAATAGGATAAGTCATAATATTATAGAGAAAGATATGTGAGAGTAATGCCATGAAAACACAGAAACATCAGTGAAGCACTCAATTTGGTAGGTGTTCAAAACTAAAATATTTGGTTTAATTATTATTTATTTATGTGTTTCATCTGCTTAACATTAACAGAAAGGTCAATAAAGTAGTTGCCTTACTGTAGCATTAGTAAGGAATTATTGATTCCTATCCATTTAGTGATCAGTGTTAACCAAGTAGCAACCTCTTTTAACCTTGTTAAGTAGAACAGAAATTAAATCTCATCACCACTTTCAGGGTAATGGTCTATCTCAGAATAATATTGCAGTTTTTACAAAGTTTATTCACTTCCATCATCCCCATAGTCTGTGTGAAGTTAAGATCTGGGTGAAGTTAGGAGAGTGGAAAGGATGGATGACTGACTGTTTTGTAGTTCTTGACCAAAAAAAACCAAAACAAAACAAAAAAAAATACCTCAGTGAGGCAAGAGACTTTATTATTTATTTATTTATTTCCTCCTACTAAGAAGGGATGTTTCTTTTATTTCAGAGTAAACAATTATTTGCCAGGCAACTTTAAGTGAAGTACATTAATGATCTATGCACCCGCATTATCATAATTCTGTGGTTTTCTTCTGGCAAAGTTTCCCCTTAGTTTTACCGGATTGACTCAATTTTCATTTGTTTTCCATCTAAAAAACACATGCCACGGTAATGAAGACATAACCTATGTTAAGATGCACAGAAAACAATAGATATTCACATTTTTAAAATATAATTTCTGTAGAGAGTGAATACGTTAATAATAATAATAATAAATTAAAAAGATATATCTTTCTTAAAGGGAGCTATTTCAAATCCCTCAACCAAAAAGATAAGTGAAACATCAAACATCATCACTAGAAAAAGAATGGAATAATAAGGAATATTTTTTCTTCTTTTCTTAAAATAAATAAACTAACTTGCCTACACATTTGGTCTCTTATTGATTTTATGAATCTTATACAATTTGTCTATATTCTCTTTCCACTGAGTCAGAGTGGCTGAGGCCACTGTATTGCTGTCATACATCATTTGAAATGCACCACTGCAATGTTTGCATGGTAGCACAAGCCACTATATTGCATAGATTGACATAAGAAATATTTGTTGAAAGTTTCTATAAGCATTTGATGTATACATTTATATAAAAGAAAATAGGGCACAAATGAAAAAAAATCCTTTCTTGTACATAGATTTCCCTAATTTAACCTAAACTTGTACATATTTAAGTTAGATATATATATTAGCAAACCTTTTTTCTAGGTGTCATTAGAAATTTCAACAGTCTGGAAGATTTTAGACAGCTTAATATACATATTTTGTGTTAACCCTGTGAATATATTTCTATGAAAAAGATGGCATCTTGAAATTCTTAAGTCATGGTGATGATGGTAAGATGGGTTTTGACTTTCCTTGGATAAAAGGAGTGTATGCAAGAAATGAAGAAAAAAATAAAAAATGAGTCAGGATACAGGATTTTAAGATTGGCATTGTTCATAATCCACAAGGGAAGCAGGGAGAAAAGAACATCCTGATGCTATCAGTTATTCTTATTTGCATGTAAACTCTGATATTAGGATTCACTTTTGAGCATGTCACTTTTTAGTTCCTAATTAATTGCAATGACAGTACTGTGTGTCTGTTTATAAGAAAGATGCTGTTGTGGCTGAGGTTTTAATTATATTAAATATTAATCAAGGATTGAAATTGGAAACTTTAAATTATTGTTTAATGATCAATGATCAAACACATAATCAAGATAAAGAAAATTAGGATGGCAGACAGCAACATCACAATTTGAATTTACATTATTAGTCTTCTGCCTAACTAGGCACTTTTCTTGAGTATCTGAACTGTTTTGCCTTTTAACTGTGCTTGCAGTTGCTATAGTGATGGCATAATTTCGTAATGGTCTAAAAATGACACTGGCATAGATACTGACAGATAGGAATTAATTCACTAACAAGTAATTATGTAGCGAAATGTTGACTGCCATGCAGAAGGTGCACTGTGACACATTTACTGTTTTTCAGGGATGGCAGTAACATTAGCGTTGGTCATTAGTGGTAGACATCTCCGTACGGTGTTGGATACAGACTTATATGCAGACCTATTTAGTTACCTGTGTGACAGCCTTGTTCAGGACACCAGAAACAGCTGTCCTAGCCTGTATGAGCCAAAATAATTAGGCCTGTCATCTTCTTGCTCTGATTTCCCCTTCAACCTGCTCCACAAAATGCAAATATTTTGCTTTCATTGTCACATTCACCTTGACATGGATATTGCTTTGGCGCATAACTGGATGAGATGACTCAGAATTTGCATTGTTCATTCTAATAAATTTGCTTCCCCTCTACCGCATGGCAGGACCCATCAGATAAAGTCTCCCAGAGTGTCATCAATCAACATCGCTGACAGACGGCTTTTGCCTTCATTTGTTACATACGAGAACATGCTTAATTATTTGTCCTGTAATTAGTTGGGAAAATGTCAGGAAATGTCAACTCTCTGTTCACTCTGGAAGGGCTCTGCTTGAAAGCCACAATGACTGAAGTGTCATTAATGCTGCCTAACAAGACGAGGATCAGCTGGGGAAAAGTGAAAGCTTCTAAAAAAGTAATCATGGCGAGTTAAGGAAAACTGCAAATCAGCACCAATAATAAGATGTGAATCCTATTAGCAAACAGTTATATTTTTCATCTGTTACTCCTCACAATAAAAACATGGGAGAAAAAAACTCAAGAAGCAAATACGGTGGGCTCATAAAATTTCTGTCACATATTCATTGGCATTTCCTAAGCCAATCATGCTTAATACATTACAGTAGGTAGTATCTAATATTTAATTTTCAGATTTGAGACACATTTTTACATTCACGCAGAAGCATAATATGCAATGGATATGTGAAGGTAAATATTATTTTTACATTAATCAAGGAGGGTAAGATTAATTGGATGTGAAAAAAAATGTTTTCTGAATTTTAAGCTGATAAATACAGTAGGCATTAGCTTAAATTTAGGAACAGAAACAAAAATAAATGAGCATTATCTGTTTGTAAGATATTTATACTTGCATACAATAGGCAGCTGAACATATTTCTTGAAATTACATGGACAACTAGGAATGATCGTCTCTTTTCTGTAGTGGAATACAAGGACAACTTCCTGTTTTTCATAATAATAATAATAAATAAATAAAAAGGAAAGAAAAATAAAACCATGACAGTGAGACAAAATAGCTACATTGCTTTCTCCTTATCTGTATTTTGGAAAAGGAAGAACATAGGGTTTAATTTTGCAGTGAAAGGTTATAGAACTACAGAATTGAAAGAAATGAGTGTTAAAGAAAAAATGCAACTAAAAATTGTCATTATACTTACGAAGTTCATAGCAATTATTTGTAGTCGGTAGTTCTGTTTTCATATTTCCTATATGAAATAATATAGTATTCATTTTTAATTCCTCACCTTCCTACTCTTTTATTATTATTATTATTATTATTATTATTATTATTATTATTATTATACATTAATACAAAAGTGTATAATCACATGGGAATTCTTTCTTACTTAATTACTTACATTATTTCATCCCTCGTTGTGATTAAACACATTATTGCTTGGTCTCTTTAGAAAGGATAATTAAGATAGTGTTCTGCTGTTTTACAATTTACTCGTTGTCACAGGTATGGCTAAGCTAATTATCAAATGGTTAAAAATTTATTCTGAGAAGAATATTACAAGTATACCATGTGGGTAAATTGCTTCTAAGGCTAATTTAATTACAGATGCACTGTACCTATCATGTTGGTATGTTATTTGTCTAGTAAGGTAGAAAGCATGGGAATGTAAGCTCAAGTTTATCAGTACTGTTTTTATCAGCTTGTTTTTGTACACTAAACCTTGGGAAAAAAAAAAAAAAAAGTCATCATGGTGTCTGAAAGAAGGAAGAGAAGGAAGAAACAATCTCAGTTAATTCTTTCTTTTTTAAGTAAATCATAATGAATGAATGCAGCAGAGCAAACAGAGGCTGCAGTATGAACTGTATAAAATGTAGGTGTTGTTCATTTCTGATATTCTGATTCCAGTTAGACTAAAAATGCCAATAAAATTATTCTGACAAGCTGCTCTCTCAGCCCTGAGTGGACTTCCATCTTCATCCCCTAAACCAACTCACAATTCAAAATAATAAGGCACTATTACCAGTT